>NC_088791.1:103805942-106305942 GCF_011386835.1 Chrysemys picta bellii
TTTACATTGCATCAGGGAGGACTTATTACTTCTTGTTCAGTCCTCACTGAGGACTGAAATAATGACTCGCCCCCCTCTTTATTAGGCCCAGGCCTATATCCAGATAGCTATGTCTCCTCTTCTCCTTTTCTCAAGATTGGAAATGCTCAATTCTATTAACCCTTCCTCATAATTAATAAAACCACCCACACAGTAAAGGACTGAGTGGTTTCTTAATGCCATTAATGGTAATGGACAATGAAGCCTTTTATTCAGAGAAATACATACATTAGGAGTTCACACATGTGTAGAGGTAAAAATCAGAATCTACTGTGCCTAAAAATATGCTTAATATTACACTGGGTGGCAAAAATTCTTTAAAACTGCTAGATGAACCACTGGTAACTAGTCTGCTCCCAAGTCCCAACTCTGAGGATTCCTACCCTCCCTCCCCTCTGACATCATTGTAGACTAGGCCTTAAATTGGACACTGAAAAGTTGAGTTTTCCACCAAAAGGGATGCTTTAAAAAAAATGTGACTTTAACCTGCACAGGGACCAAATCTTGCCCTATGTTTAGGGCCCTACCAAATTCACGGCCATGAAAAACACACCATGGACTGTGAAATCTGGTCTTCCCCCATGAAATCTGGTCTTTTGTGTGCTTTTACTATATAGATTTCATGGGGGGGGGAGACCAGCATTTCTCAAATTGGAGGTCCTGACCCAAAAGGGAATTGCAGAGGGTTCACAAGGTTATTTTAGGGGGGTCATAGAATCATAGAATATCAGGGTTGGAAGGGACCTCAAGAGGTCATCTAGTCCAACCCCCTGCTCAAAGCAGGACCAATTCCCAACTAAATCATCCCAGCCAGGGCTTTGTCAAGCCGGGCCTTAAAAACCTCCAAGGAAGGAGACTCCACCACCTCCCTAGGTAACGCATTCCAGTGTTTCACCACCCTCCTAGTGAAATAGTTTTTCCTAATATCCAACCTGGACTTCCCCCACTGCAACTTGAGACCATTGCTCCTTGTTCTGTCATCTGCCACCACTGAGAACAGCCGAGCTCCATCCTCTTTGGAACCCCCCTTCAGGTAGTTGAAGGCTGCTATCAAATCCCCCCTCATTCTTCTCTTCTGGAGACTAAACAATCCCAGTTCCCTCAGCCTCTCCTCATAAGTCATGTGCTCCAGACCCCTAATCATTTTTGTTGCCCTCCGCTGGACTCTTTCCAATTTTTCCACATCCTTCTTGTAGTGTGGGGCCCAAAACTGGACACAGTATTCCAGATGAGGCCTCACCAATGTTGAATAAAGGGGAATGATCACGTTCCTTGATCTGCTGGCAATGCCCCTACTTATACAGCCCAAAATGCCGTTAGCCTTCTTGGCAACAGGAGCACACTGTTGACTCATATCCAGCTTCTTGTCCACTGTGACCCCTAGGTCCTTTTCTGCAGAACTGCTACCTAGCCATTCGGTCCCTAGTCTGTAGCAGTGCATGGGATTCTTCCGTCCTAAGTGCAGGACTCTGCACTTGTCCTTGTTGAACCTCACCAGGTTTTTTTTGGCCCAATCCTCTAATTTGTCTAGGTCCCTCTGTATCCGATCCCTACCCTCTAGTGTATCTACCACGCCTATTAGTTTAGTGTCATCTGCAAACTTGCTGAGAGTGCAGTCCACACCATCCTCCAGATCATTAATAAAGATATTAAACAAAACCGGCCCCAGGACCGACCCTTGGGGCACTCCGCTTGAAACCGGCTGCCAGCTAGACATGGAGCCATTGATCACTACCCGTTGAGCCCGACGATCTAGCCAGCTTTCTATCCACCTTACAGTCCATTCATCTAGCCCATACTTCTTTAACTTGGCGGCAAGAATACTGTGGGAGACCGTATCAAAAGCTTTGCTAAAGTCAAGGAATAACACATCCACTGCTTTCCCCTCATCCACAGAGCCAGTTATCTCATCATAGAAGGCAATTAGGTTAGTCAGGCACGACTTCCCCTTCGTGAATCCATGCTGACTGTTCCTGATCACTTTCCTCTCCTCTAAATGTTTCATAATTGATTCCTTGAGGACCTGCTCCATGATTTTTCCAGGGACTGAAGTGAGGCTGACTGGCCTGTAGTTCCCTGGATCCTCCTTCTTCCCTTTTTTAAAGATGGGCACTACATTAGCCTTTTTCCAGTCATCTGGGACCTCCCCCGATCGCCAGGAGTTTTCAAAAATAATGGCTAATGGCTCTGCAATCTCACCCGCCAACTCCTTTAGCACCCTCGGATGCAGCGCATCCAGCCCCATGGACTTGTGCACGTCCAGTTTTTCTAAATAGTCCCGAACCACTTCTTTCTCCACAGAGGGCTGGCCACCTTCTCCCCATACTGTACTGCCCAGTGCAGCAATCTGGGAGCTGACCTTGTTCGTGAAGACAGAGGCAAAAAAATCATTGAGTACATTAGCTTTTTCCACATCCTCGGTCACTAGGTTGCCTCCCTCATTCAGTAAGGGTCCCACACTTTCTTTGATTTTCTTCTTGTTGCTAACATACCTGAAGAAACCCTTCTTGTTACTCTTAACATCTCTTGCTAGCTGCAACTCCAAGTGTGATTTGGCCTTCCTGATTTCACTCCTGCATGCCTGAGCAATATTTTTATACTCCTTCCTGGTCATCTGTCCAATCTCCCACTTCTTGTAAGCTTCTTTTTTGCGTTTAAGATCAGCAAGGATTTCTCTGTTTAGCCAAGCTGGTTGCCTGCCATATTTACTATTCTTTCTACACATCGGGATGGTTTGTTCCTGCAACCGCAATAAGGATTCTTTAAAATACAGCCAGCTCTCCTGGACCCCTTTGCTCTTCATGTTATTCTCCCAGGGGATCCTGCCTATCTGTTCCCTGAGGGAGTCAAAGTCTGCTTTTCTGAAGTCCAGGGTCCGTATTCTGCTGCTTTCCTTTCTTCCTTGTGTAAGGATCCTGAACTCGACCATCTCATGGTCACTGCCTCCCAGGTTCCCATCCACTTTTGCTTCCCCTACTAATTCTTCCCTGTTTGTGAGCAGCAGGTCAAGAAAAGCTCTGCCCCTAGTTGGTTCCTCCAGAACCATACTATTGGTCATAGTATTGCCACTCTTACTTCGGTGCTGCCTTCAGAGCTGGGTGGCCAGAGAGCAGCAGCTGTTGGACGGATACCCAGATTTGAAGGCAGCTCCCCGCCAGCAGCAGTGCAAAAGTATGGGTGGCAATACCATACCATGCTACCCTTAGTTCTGCATTGCTGTCTTCAGAGCTGGGCAGCTGGAGAGTGGCGGCTGCTCACTGAGGGCCCACCTATGCAGGCAGCAGTGCACAAGTAATGGTGGCAATACCATACCATGCCATCCTTACTTCTGCATTTCTGCTGGCAGTGGCACCACCTTCGAAGCTGGGCTCCTGGCCAGCAGCCGCCGCTCTCCAGCTGCCCAGCTCTGAAGGCAGCGCCACCGCCAGCAGCAGCTCAGAAGTAAGGGGAACAGTGCCACAACCCGCCCCCCCTACAATAACCTTGTGACCCCTCCCACTCCATAACTCCTTTCTGGGTCAGGACCCCTACAATTACAACACCTTAAAATTTCAGATTTAAATAGATGGAATCATGAAATTTACAATCTAAAAATGTCTATGACTATGAAATTGACCAAAATGGACCCTGAATTTGGTAGGGCCCTACCTATGTTGCTCAAATGCACTAGAGAAAGAGGAAGAGAGAGCATTTTCACCCCCTCATCCACAGCACACGCACACAGCAACGAGTCAGGATTCCTCGTTAGATCTCTTCTGCTCATTCCTCCTCAATAAGTACTGTAGTTTGGACCTGTAGCCCTTTTCCCACTCACCCTACATGCTGATGTTGAAGAACAGGAAACCAGTTACCTGTCCTAGACAAGCTTAGATTTTTATAATTCAGAGTGCCTGAAGCCCAGAAGGCTGTGCATATGACTACTCTAGTAAAGATGACAGCACATGAGCAAAGTTATTTAAGATGTGAAATGGACATATAACTCTGAAGTGTCCCTCATTTTTAGGGACTTCACTCATTTTAGTCCCAAAGTTACCTGCATTCCACACAAATTTGGTGTTTTCTCACTTCTCCTCTTGAATGTTATTTACTAGAGCTGGTCACAAATGCCAGTTATTTTTCCATTGGAAATGTTGTCAAATATTTGTTTTTTTCCCAAAAATTCCCACATGTATTTTTAATTTTTTTTTAACTGAAGAAAGATTCAGTTTTAAAAAAAAAATCCAGTAAAATATTTTAGTTGTCGGTAAGCATTTTTTGTTTTCAGAAAACAAAGACAGAAGGCTTTTATTGAAAAGCAAAACAAAATGTTTTTTCTTAAATACCAACACTGAAAATTGCAATGAAATTCCCTGCAGAAATGTACATGTTGGTAAAAAAACAAAACAAAATGTTTTGACAATTTTTTGTAAACAGCTCTATTAGTTACATCAGAAATAAAGAATCAGGACTCTGAGGTTATAGAGAGATTATAGCTGAGGGTATTAGTCTCACAACATTCATATTTCCTCTGTGAATAATATTTATGACTTTGTCACACACTATGTCCCAAATCTGGGCCTTGGCATATTGAGAAATATGGGCCTGGGCCTGGCTCACCAGCAGCTGGCAAAGAAAGGACAATGTAGTGAGACTTCTGTGCTCCAAGGCTGGGTGGCTGTTGAGGTGGGGTATAATAATAATAATACATAGCTATAATCTTAATGATATGATATAATACTTATACTTATCTCTTCATAAGTAGATTTCAAAGAGCTTTACAAAGGAGGTCAGCATCATTAGCTCTATTTCTAGGTGGGGAAACAGAGGCACGGAGGAGAGACGTGACTTGCCCACAGTCACAAAACAGGTCAGGAAAAGAACCCTGGTCTCCCCAGTCCTAGTCTAGTGCTCTATTCACTAGATCACATTGCCTCTTAAGGGGCTTTTTTCAGATATCAGCAAGGCAGGAAATCCAAATTGGAGCAGTTAGGCTGTAAGGAAAGGGGAGAGGGTGACAGAGACACGCACAGCAAAAAATCAATACAAAATTTACAAAAAAAAACAGGTGAAACAAATTAATTTTTAGAACTTGTTCTTTTAAGCACACATCTTCTGGAGGCCAGGTGAATGATTTACCAATAAAACCAATGCAGTCAGCAAACTATTTTCTCCAGGATTTAGGCCTGGTTCCCCACACGAACATACACCATTTTAATTAAAGGTGGTATTTTATTTAAACTAGTTGGGTTAATGTGATGCAAGTTTGTGGGTTAATGTGATGCAAGTTTGTGGGCTTGCCTACACACACGAGTTGCACCAGTTGAATTTAGCTTAGTTTAAAAACGAATTTAGGGCAGGTCTTCATATACAATGCAACAGTGGCACAGCCGCACCGCTGTAGCGCTTTAGTGAAGACGCTGACTGGAGAGCTTCTCTCATTGGTGTAGTTAATCCATCTCCCTGAGAGGTGGTAGCTATGTCAACATAGCTCTGTCTACATATGGGATTAAGTCTGTATAACTGTGTCATTCAGGGGTGTGGATTTTTCACACCCCTGAGCGATGTAGTTATACCGATATAGGTCTGTAGTGTAGACCTGGCCATCGTTTGGGATCCGAGCTTCAACCTTTATGTTTTACTTGTTTATTGTGTTGAAAGGGAGCATGGCACAGATATTTCTTGTCAACTGTCTGTAATGGGCCACTCTCTTATCACTTCAAAAGTTATTTCTCCTCCCTTGGTATCCTGCTGTTAATTGATTTATCTCGTTAGACTGACCTCATACTTGGTAAAGCAACCCACATCCTTTCATGTATTTATACCTGCTCCTCTATCTTTTACTTCATACATCTGACGAAGTGGGTTCTAGCCCACGAAAGCTTATGCCCAAATAAATTTGTTAGTCTCTAAGGTGCCCCAAGGACTTTTTTTTTTTTTTACAGATATTAGAGCACTGAAGTGAGCGTTACGACTCCTGAATTGGGTTCCTGAATCTGCCAGTGGGAAAGTCACCTCCTCTCTTTGTGTCTGTTTCCCCATTTGTAAATTGTAGGTATTTAACCACCCCATAAGGAGCTGTGGAGGTTCATTAGCATTTGCAAAATTACATTGAGATCTTCAGATGGAAGGTGCTTAGAAGTAGTAAATAACATCTTGATTCAGATGATTCACGTCATTGTATTTCAGACCCAGCTATTAACATTAGAAAGGTTGGTGGGGGCAGTTGTCCTCTGAAAAGGGACATGCTGTTTTGTATATCTCCCATTGCTCTGTGGCTTTCCAAACAAACCGGGTTTCCCTCCCTGCAGGTTGTGAAAGGCTACTTTACTGTTTCAGGTAAGTTCAGGCTAAACTGTGCTCCCTTTAGCCCTGCAGAACTAATTAGATTTTCTGAGGAGGAAGCAGTTTTTTATTCTGGCTCACCCATCATCAGCAAAATTGTTATCAGAGTATCAATGCAGCAGCATAATTTCCCTGGGCCATTGACTGCCAGCCACCACTGTGAAGCCCTCTTTGTGCTTTAGTGTGCTACCAGAGATCATAAGGCTGCCCGATATTGTAAGGGGATTACTGGATTAGCGGGCACTGTTTCCATCTTCTGGTGCTTTGTGAAAGCTGAGTGAAACTTGTAGATGGATGGATCTGTCATAGCTTTATTTGACTGCACACAGCAGTAGCGCTCTAACAACTAAGTCTACCAGAGGGGTTCTGATAGATGAGAATTTTCAACAGAGTTTACTAAGAAATCTGGAATGCAAATCTTCCCCATGCAACTGCACTGCAAGCCTCTGGATTCAGGGCAGCTGAACTGGTATTCTGTTTAGGCAGTAGAATTTGGGGCAAAAGTCAGTTAGTTTCAGCAAGAAATAGCTTTAGCCCAAAGTCCTATGAAGGTGCTTATATAGCCACCATCAGCATAGGATCTGAACACCTCCCAAGTATTCAAAAATAGAAACAACTGCTTCTCCCTTTGTTGGAGAAGTACGGTATCTTGGATTAGTTTATGTGATGGGGTTGGGTGACTGTGTTATATATCACTGTGTATGTATATGAAGATTTTATACATAGGGAATTGGAAGGTATGATCAGAGTTACAATATTGTCAACCTGGGGCATTCAAACAGCATGAGATTTGCTTAAAAAAAATCAAAAGATTTATAAACAAAAACGTAGGCTCTCTTTTAATTTGCCTTCTGATTTCTGAGCCTTTAGGGTGCATTTGGGTCACATTTTCAAGCTTTTCTCTGAAACCGTGAGCCACCATGCCCCAGTGAGTCACAGCTGGGGATGCCAAATTCAGGACAGACTGCTGAGAAATGGGGCATACTCGCCCCAAACTGGTGGATATTCTATCATTAGACTCTACTAAGCCAGTAACAAAGTGAACTTCTGTAGCACCACATTGGTTACCAACAAGCCAAAAACATGATCTCCTTAGGCATTCCAGCCCTTGGCTCACCACCCAGACACTGAATTTTATGATGAGTGGTTACTGAAAACCAATTTCATCATATATAAAGTCCTTCCAAACCCAAGAGATCAGCCACATAGCCAGGTCAATATATAACTCAGATCTTACCCAATAATCATGCTGATGCCAATCCTTTAGTAACTAAACACTAAAGGTTTAATAATAAAATAAAAGAAGAGAGTTATAAATGGTTAATAGACCCTACACATACAAGTGATTGCAAAGTCCTTATACCAGGTTTGAAGCAGTTATGGAAGAAACTGAAAGCTTGTAAAAGTCTCTCTGGAACTACCCAAACAGACTGTGAGTCATCAGTCCTGGTTCAAAGCTTCCTTGTTAGAAATCCAGTCCAGAGAAAAGAAGCAGCAAATGAAGAAAAAAATGTAGATGTCTCAGGTGCCTTTTTATAGCCTCTCCCCATGTGCATGGAATTTTACTGTCCCAAACAAAGCCCACAGCCCAGGTTCATGGAAAATTACTGGCCCAAGATGGAGTCTAGGGTCACATGAGCATATCACATGCCCTTATATGCTTTGATGACTCACAGAGGCAGCCATTGCCCATATTCTTTCTGAGGCATCCACAGAAAAGGCTTACTGGGCGGGATGGATAATTTCAATGGCCGATTGTGAGTTGAGAGGCCTTAATGGGCCATCAACACATAGCTATCTGGCCCTAATGTAAATTCTATCTGGTGGGTGTCACCCAGGAATACAACACATGTGTAAGATACCAGTATATAACCAATTTTCATAACTTCCGATACAATGATGATTCATGCCTAAACAGGGTAATCACACTTAGAAATTCAGAACTTTTCCATTGACACCTTCCATGACATACTTAGTACAAGATTTGTTGCAATTGTGTAACAGTGGCAATGTCAATTATATAAATGGTCATATTCAATCATACAGCATTACACGATGTGGGCTAGAATTTACAAGAAAGAAAGAAAGATACTCACAAAACCACTTGACTTCAGGGGATGGGAGTTGAAAAAACCACCACCAACAACTTATCTCAAGACTCATGATAAAATTGTGAGAATTTGCAACACTGCGTTTACAACATTGCTTGAGATCTTTCCAGGTAATAATCAGTGTGCTGCCTCTCCTGAATCTGTCTATACAAATGCCATCTTGTGGCTGCCAGATAAAGTTGCAGTGCTGATCTATGGGAAGACTGTTTGGGATATTTTTTTCCATCATGGGGGTTTCACTTGTCAAAACACTCCCTGAAGTTTGAGGTTTCAGGTTCATGGAATGAGTTTGATGCTCCTGAGCCTAATAAAATACAAGTTGTGCTGCAACTTCAAGCTGCTGGCTTTAGATTTCACTCTGAAAGCCTTGGGGGAAGAAACCTCGTGAGTAAGATAGTAACACCTGGTCAGACTCCTTTGATTAACTCCAACTTGCTAGGTGGCCAAAGTTTCTTGACTTTGATTTGTAGTACAGACTGCACACGACTGCAATCCACCTGTGATATGGTGTGGATTGGTTAACTGTTGTTAGCGCAGGCTCCTCCTGTTATGGGGGCCTCTGAACCTTGATGGGATGCTTTGATTAGGCCTTTATGTACCGTGTATTGGCTCCAAAGGATTACAACTATTTCCAATTGAATTGGATGGGCTAGCCCAGTGGTTGGCAACCTGTAGTTTATTTACATTGATTGTCCGCAGGCATGGCCGCCCGCAGCTCCCAGTGGCCATGGTTCGCCGTTCCTGGCCAATGGGAGCTGTGGGAAGCAGCAGCCAGCACATCCCTGTGGCCTGCGCTGCTTCCCGCAGCTCCCGTTGGCCGGGAATGGTGAACCGCAGCCACTGGGAGCTGTGGACGGCCATGTCTGTGGATGATCAATGTAAACAAATTGTCTCGTGGCCCGTCAATCGATTACCCTGATGGGCCGCATGCGGCCCATGGGCTGCAGGTTGCCCACCATTAGGCTAGACACAGTAAGGACTACAACTCCGTGATGTTTGGCATCCTCTGGAGGAGGGACACTTTGAACTTTTCTCCAGGATCCTGTATCTGTGCTGAAGTGGAAAATCAGGAGATCCTACAGGGATTGCACTGATAGGCTGGGAGGCAGAAGGGCAGGGTTGGCTAAGGGAAGCTGGAGGAGAGAAAGGAAGCTGAGCTTAGAGCTCTGTGGTGCTGCCTCGACAAGATCGAGTGTCTGGTGGGACCGGAGCTAGAGGCAGTTGCCCTTGCTGGGAGCTGGAGATTTGAGAGGCTCTGCTGTCAAGCTGCCCTTGCTGAGACCACCTGCAGGCCAGGCTGCACCTGCAGGCCTGCTAGCCCCAAGCTTCAGCAGATTGACTCCTTCTCAGCAACCAGCCACTGAAAGCTGCAGCCAGAATGTGCTGGTTGAACTTGCACTGGTGGATTCTGAGCTGTGCCCACAGACAACTGTGGAAAGTGTGAGTACCCAACGATTGTCCTCCTTGTTTGGGGTGACCCTGTCAGTCCCCTTGGTGGGCTGGTGTGCAAGTCTTGGCACTCGGGACAATGTCTCATCACAGGCTAGCCAAGCTGAAGACCAGTGAGCTTGTAAGAAAACCTTAGTGCTGGTGGTTTTGTTTGATAACGAGGATTGTTACCAACTACCGCTGTGTCAGTCTGAACCTGCTCTATATATGCCATCATGTGCCAGCAATGCCCCTCTGCCATGTACATTGGCCAAACCAGTCTATGAAAAAGAATAAATGGACACAAATCAGACATCAAGAATTGTAACATTTAAAAACCAGTAGGAGAGCACTTCAATCTCCCTGGACACTCAATAACAAACTTAAAAGTGGCAATTCTTCAACAAAAAACCTTCAAAAACAGACTTCAATGAGAAAATGCAGAACTGGAATTAATTTGCAAATTGGACACCATCAAATTAGGCCTGAATAAAGACTGGGAGTGGCTGGATCACTACAAAAAATAATTTTCCCTTTGTTGATACTCATACCTTCTGTTGGGAATGAGCGATGTCCACCTTGATTGAATTGGCCTCGTTAGCACTAGAAAAAGTAATTTTCCCTCTGTTGATATTCATCCCTTCTAGTCAACTGTTGAGAATAGGCTGCTTCCACCTTGATTGAATTGGCCTCGTTAGCACTGACGCCCAACTTGGTAAGGCAACTCCCATCTTTTCATGGGCTGAGTCTCCCCAAATCCATCCACCCCGAGTTCCTAACTACCAGATGCTGGGATGTTTCCCCTCTGGTTCGTTGCTTCTGGGTGTGAAGCCTGCCCTCCCGAAGCGCCCCTCCCCCGTTATCAGTTCACCTTGGGGGCACATTCCACAACATTTGCACACCAGAGACCTGCTTGGGGTAAAAATTAATTAAAAAAATTATTTAGTAGAAAACTCACCGATTCAAAGATGAAAGTGTAGGGAAAGGAAACATGTACAAGTTACACAGCACATAAACATGAAGATGCAAGTTCAGGCTTTACACTTCTATAGGAGATAAATTCTCCTCTGAACAGTTTCCCAGTGTACCAGAGAGGATCCAATATTCACAGACAGACCTCTGCTTTCAGTTCTGGATGCCAAGCCTCAGACACAAGCCTGCTTTTACAAGGCTTTTCCTCCCTTTTTTCACTCCCTTATTCTTGGCCTGATGACTCATGGTGACTCAGAGTGGGGAAAACTCCCACCTTTGTAGTTTTCCAAACTTGGGGCTTTCTTTTCAATGCCAACGTCTTTCTATTAACTATAATAGTCCACCATTGTCTCTTTCTGGCTGGACAATGGGTCGTTACGTGGAGCCAATGTCATGTAAACAGCTGGCTTGGGAGATGCCCCTCCCTACCTGCTTGCTTCCCCCACCCCGTTTTGAGATGCTGCTGCAGTTGCACCATAGCTGCAATTACGATGTTCTATATATACCCACATACATTCATAACCATAACCTGGATATACAGCTCCTAATGACCAGCGTGTTCAGGACATTACATGCGTTCATAAAAGACCTTACCTGACATATTTTCATACACAGTAACATTGTATACAAACAGTTGATTCAACTGCTTATTCTGTGGGGGTGCAGGCCCCCTATTCTCCCTTGGGGTGTTTGTCACAAGGACCGCCCCCCCAAATTATGAGGTTTTTTTAAAAAATACATTTTGGTTTCTTTTTATTTGCTTTCTGGTTTCTGAGCCTTTAGATTTCACTTGCTTCACATTTTCAAACTATTCTCTGCAACCAAGGCCACTAAAGACTTACTTTTTTTTTTAAAATGAAAGCTAAGATTCTCTTGCAATCTCTTGATTTCAGGAGCTGGAGATTTAAGTAATGTACCCAAAATCACAAGAGTTGGCAACACTGCAGTCTTAGGTCTCAGACTGTCTATTCAGGTCTATAGAGTTCCCCAAATCTAGAAAAGTATGTACCCCCTTCACCTGGAACCTCTTAAATCCATTACCTAATCAGAGAGTAGCACCCACTGGAAATTGGGGCCCTAGTATGCTAGGCACAGTACAAACACATAAGAGATGGTCCCAGCTCCAAATAGCTCATTATCTCATTATTTACTATTTATACTGTATGTAGCACCCAAAGCCACAACCAGTGTGGCTCCCATTTTGTTAGACTCTGTAAAAACAAATAGCAGTCACTGTCCAAGAGCTGACAATCTAAAAGTCAAGATGTAACAGGTAGATGAGACAAACAAGTGTGCTAAGTTGTTGTGTAGAAAAGACAGGGTAACAGATGTAATAAGGTGTGCATGATTCTCAGCCATTCAACAGTAGGCACCACAACATGCCAGCTGCCTAAACCATTCCCAAATTTCAATTTCCTGTATGCATTACAGCAGAGATGGGTTTTGAGGTGGGACTTGAGGAGAACAAGATGGTGGCTTTGCAGATTTTTACTGTGTGCTTTCCCCCCTTTTTGCTAGGAAAAAAGGAAGAGAAGTGGAGAACTAAAGAAAGTCTCGGTAATGGTTTTGACTAGAAAATTTAAATCAAAGATTTTAATTTAATTTGGAAAATGAAAATTTCACAAAAAATCGTGAATGAGAAAACAATGTTTTGCGTCATTAAAACGATTCCATGAAAAATAATTCTCATTTTTTGATCAGCCCTAATGTTTTGTCTTCTCTACTTCCATTTTTTGTTTGTGATTCAAATTATTTGGCTAATGGGTTATGTGGTTTGGAGGGGGAGGTGGGAAGGGAGGAGTTAATTAGGAGCAAGGGAGTAGAAAAGGCAAAAGAAGGAGGAGAGGGACCTTGCACAGGAAGAGAAGGGAAGGTGAGAGAGAAAAGAGGAGTGTGAAGGTGGAGAAGAGCATGAAGAGCAAAGAGCATGGGTAAGGTACATTGGGAGAAAGGGAAGGAACTCAGAGGAACCAGCCAATCAGCAAATTGAAAGCCAGTCTGACATCAGCAGGACACAAGAGCTCAGGTAAACTATCTAGTTCCTGGAGCTTTCTACACCCCTGGAAGTTCTTACTTTTCCTCCTCTGAGTCCACATGGCTGGATGAGGGAGCCACATGGAATTTGGTATCTCAGAAACTCCTCCAAATTCAGCAGCTGTGGAACAAGAACTAAAGAGGGTGAATAAATCCATAGTTATTGTAACCCGCTCTTCTCTCCAATCACCTAGGAGCAGGCAACTGTTCACCTCTTGACTGGGTGCCTGATGTTCTTGAGGATAATGAAGATCCTGGGGAGGTCCCAGCAATGGTGTTGGATAGGTGGGATTCTTCTATCCACCCATCTGCAGCAGCTCTCTTCTCATGGGAAGAATGACAGTTGGCAGTGCCTCCACCTAGTTATGCCCTGTTTACCTCTGTTGGGGTACCTGAGTAGCTTCCAGGAACAACTCTGGCCTAAACCATGCAATAGGCCTAGCAGATAAGAGTAAATGATCATCGTTGTAAGGAAAATATTCTTCTGCTGCTGCTTTCATATGGAAATAGCAACATTTTACATGTGAATAGAAAGGTTTGAAATCTATTTGAGGACTTCAGGAGATGCAGAATGGATCTTTGCTATGCTTCCTGGAAATGAAAAGATGGGGCACTTATTCACAATGTGTTTGATGGTTTGGAGGTCTCTGCATTTACATGATGGAGAATCCTTGATTTTCCATTTGTGCATCAGCTGCGTGCATCTTCCACATAAGATCTTAATATTGTTGATGGTTGTCCACCATCTTCAGTGGAGAAAGAAACCAGGTGGTTTGACAAAGAGGTCATCAGGGAAAGCATTAAACTACTTTTGGTATTGGCAGCTCAGACCCATGAAAAACTGTCAACAGCTTTCCATTTTAGCAATTTTGAAGCTAAGAGGATGCTGAATGTAAACTTCTGTAGTGATGATCCTAACCCCCCCCCCCCCCCCAACTAGGAGTCACCATCGATTTCAAGCCTTACCTACCAACAACATCTGAAGCAGGTGAGCTATAAAACGAAGAGTCACATTGTCACATTCTGGCGGGGGCAATCCAGACCAGTGAGGGCTTGCGTCATTGCCTGCCCTGTAACTTTGAGTGCTTCACAATGCTTTACTGCTGTAGCTCCCAACCTGGGCTGCTCACAAATAGCCTAACAATATGCAGGCACACCCTGAGTGTCTAGTGTGCTAGATAGCTCTGGTTCAGCAACTCTGACCCCAGCAGCCAGTGTACAGCCCTGAAGCCCCTCTCTGGTTTCCACCAGAGTTGGTTACTAATTGCCGGGTGACCCCAACACATTCCCAATCTGGTATTTTCCCCAAACACTGTGCTTTGCAATGTCCAGGCTTCTTCGGGCCAGTTCAGAGAAATAAAAAGGTTCATTTGCTCCTTTAAAGACACACAAACATGTCACAGCTTATTAACTTAATGCGGGGCAAATACAAAAACCCCAGCACTGAGTTGGTTTGTGGTAAAAATGAAATAAATTTATTAACAAAAGATACATCAGATTAAATGAGTTCAGGTATAAGGAACGAAGGTAGAGAGAGTCACAAGTAAAACAAAACGAAACACACTTCTAAAAATCTAAAATTTAATCTAGCAAGATACAAGCTTTGTTCAAGATCATTTCTCTCACCAGTCATTCTTCCCAGCCGTGGCTGACTTTCTTTCAGTCAGAACCTTCCACAAAAGCACAAAGTGCTGCCTTCCTTTGTCTTCTCAGATGAAAGATCCTTGCCTAAGTAGGTTTCTCACCTATATTCAGTTTTAGAGACTTCAAACCCCCCACTTAGTTGAAGGATCCTCTTTCTCGGCTTGCAAGGGTTCTGTTCTCTTGTGTCTGTCTAGAAATGGATGCCAAAGATGGCTTCTGTCCTAGTGTATATCTCCCAGAATCCAATGAACTTTGGTGACCTCATGATGTTTTCCCCTTCCTGTGGGCTTCCCATCCCCCTGTATGATTTCTATGTAAATGGGGCTTCCATTGTTTCTGATTCCACCATGCTTAGTTTTACATTGGAGACATTCCCTCCTATCTGGGCAAACTGTACCGCCTCATACCAATGAGTTTTCATAATTCTTTATATAGTGTTAATACATACATTTCACAATGATATTAATCAGCAGTGTGTTGTTAGCTTTCAGAAAAGACCTCACTTTATTCACTTTGATAATACAGTAATATTGTATACAATCAGTTGATTCAATTGCTTGTCACTTGAGGTTCTGCCCCCCTGTCTTTATAGACCAGTAAAGCTTTGGAATGGATTCTTCTGAAAAGTAAAACCCAGACCAAGCTTCTCTCTCCTGCTGGGTGTAGATGCAAGCTGTCTTCTCTCCCACTTGTTAGTGTGAGATTTGCCTCCAACGCAGAGTTCTGTGCCATTGGAGTCACCCCCATGCCATCCAACAGCCACTTTCCTTTTCGGCTGGAGGTTATACCCAGAGCCATTTTCCCCTCTCTTCGAGACAGCAGTAGGCTAGAAAAGGAGGAGACTTTCTTGCCTCCAAGCAACTGTTGAGAGAGGGAGAGCAGAGGAGTCATTACAGCAAGTGGAGGCAGAGAGCCATGAAATAACAAGTACCAGGTGTTACATTGCTTTGTGAAATCTGCCCAGGAAAGGGGCTCAACTTTTCTTAGGGAAAGAGTTGATAATCCCACCTCCCACCCAAAAAGAGAAGTGGCTTCTAAAAACCACCAAGTACCAGAGTATTTTGTTACCCCATTCCAAGTTTGCCCAGGCAACACAAGAGTCCCTCTATCTTTCATGAAAGTGTCATTGGGGCTGGGTTTTTACACTGCTTTCAGACTCAGCTAAGCAGACACTAGTTGGCACTGTTGCTCCATTGGAAACGCTGATGAAAAGAGCTGTGTGATGAACAGCAGCAGCAATAGTGCCCCAAAGCCCAACCATCAACAAAACAGAAGGAACAGGTTTTAAGAGAGCAGTTTGTCTCATATATATTAACTAACTAATATATTAACTAGTAATTAATTGTACTCAGACAGTGGTGCTGGCTAACTGTATTGGTCCAGCTACATTTAATCCTTGGCCAGGAGCATTGCCTTCAATAGTGTGTGCAGCCTATGTGCTCTTTGTTATGCCCAGACTAAATTTTATAATTATCACCAGGTCATTGACAATCGTGCTCCATCTGAGCTCCAGCAATAAGATGTGCTTCCTTCTTCATGGTCTGCAACGCTGCTCCGAGAGAATTAAAATGATCATGGCCCAAATATTTAAACGAGCAAGATTACTTAAAACTGCCTAAAAGGGAATCCAAAATGAGGTGTTTTCTTCTACATGAGTGAGAGTTGGGAGGGTTGCTTTTTCACCACTTTCTGAAACAGTGATAACTGTTGTGCATGAGAGGGGTTGAGAACAGATGCTGGGTGGCTATAATGGAAATGCAGCCCAGGCAGAACTTGTGATATGGAGACACAGACATTTGACTTTGGAAATATTAGTGAGGCAAGAGGAAAACTAAAACCCTGTAACTTTGCCACTCTGTAGCTTTTCTAAGTTGAGGAAGTTTTCAAAAATTAGGGTGGAAAAAGGAAAAGCCCTCCCTCTGCCCCCACAAAATAACCCAACAAAATACCCACACAACAACCCTGGATAATATTCAGTGTATTGCAAAAAGTGAAAAAGGGGGGCAGGAGGCGGAAGAAATATAAAATCTGAAATGCTGAAACTGTTTGAAAAATAGTTTTCAAAAAATTAGAAAAAAAAATCAAAATTGTTCCACTCTGAACCCTGTGAAATGGGAACAACTTCAGAACGTCACATTTTTTGAGCCAGCATTGCCTAGGGGCTTTTACTACAGCAGCGTGCAAACCTGCTCTCCCCCAGAGACCTCCACTAGTGCCTTAGCACTGGCACGGTTGCCCTGCTGCAGGCTGTGGCTGTAGGACAGGTAGTGATTGTTCTAATGCAGAAGTTCCTGAGAAGGGCTGAGGGAAGCTTGGGTTGAACAGAAACAATGGTGAGAGGGCTTTTCTGGGTGGTTGCTTGTTTTGTGGAGCAAACCTTTTCTGGAAAAGAAGAACGATTGAGAAATAGCAAAGAGTCATTCATTGAAGGAGATGGCTCAGTTGAGGGGGGCTCTGAAGAGAAAATTGGCAAAGCAGCCAAAGCAGAAGTTCTCTCTTTTATTAAAAAAAACAAGAACAAGAGAGAGCTTTGTCTAAATATTGTGCCACGGAAAATATGGCAACAGATTTAGCAGCAGCAGCAGCAAAATACTTTCCTGCTGTGTTTGCAGCAGCAACAACTAGAGAACACACTAGGAGGTCATCTACACATTGCACAGGGGTTAATAGCCTGAAAAATAAGCAATTAGTTCCTTTATATTGAGGGAATATGATAAATTCCTTGGACTGGATTGGGGGAGGGGTGTGGGACTGAGTTCTCATTTCTGACTCTTCCAATGAACTCCGAAGTGGGAAGGGAAAACTGTTCCCTTCTGCAGTCCCATAAGAGAGTTTCTCCACCAATTGTTAGCTAATCGTAGAAGAACATTATGCTAGAGATTTTTCCTGTGTGCATGTATTCACTCAGACTAAACCCACCACTAATATGAAGGCAGCCAATGATTGTAAAATATTTACCAAGGAAAATCCTTGCACATCTTAAAAGGAAACAGAAAGATACTAAATATTAATTTCCCCCTCTTTTTGATATTTATTTACTGTACTGGTTATGTTACTCTATCTAGTTATGTACAAAGACCCCATCACAGTGGTGTCTAGGCATGGGGATTACGGGCTTAAGGGTCCCACCTATGCACCATGGAGAGATGGCATATGGCTGGAACATCATCAACAGCCCAACAGGCCAGTCAGAGCATGGTTTTAGACAATCTAGGACAAAAAATCTGTGAGTCCAAATTGTACACTGAAGTCTCTTTAATACACGGTCTAAACTGAGGTTGTAAAACACATTTGGTGAAGTATAAATTACATCAAATATGGTTTATGGGCAAGATCTACAAAGTTAGGGACTACTCACTACTCTTTAGTCCACAACAGATCTTCCACTGACATTAATGGGAAGTTCATGCAGTGACTGTGGGTTGAATTTGGCCCCTTGTGGTAACTAAAGTTTTAGTTAGTAATGTCACATTCAGATTACTTCAGTGGGAAAAAGTGACAAGGAACTTTTAGGCTTACTGTTATCTCTGTTCTTTGTTTGCTAAACCATTTTCACATGCCGTCGCAGTAACAGTAGAAATTAGGTGCACCTAATTATTTGAAAGTCAAGTTCATAAGGTGCCAACACTAGACTTAAGAGTTAATATACCACTGAAAAGAATGTGGGCAAATCACATCACAACCTGGAATAGCTTTGTTTGTAGACTCTGGAAGGCCACATCAGGTTTTGCACTGATTGCTCTTCATTTACATTGGGAACGTTTTCTTCACTCCCCTCCTGGCTAGAAACTGACAGCCAGATCCTCAACTGGTGTTAGGGAGTGTAGCTCCATAGATTTCAATGGAGCTATGCCAATTTACACCAATTGGAGAGCCGGCCCTTATCTTTTAAAAGACAAAAACTTGCATTCTGCAGAACCTGGATTTGCCCTGGGGGTGAGATAAATACTATTAGATAGCACGATCTGGCCCAGGGAGCAGGTGTTGGACCCCAGTGGCTTAGATATTTCTTTGCAAAACTTGCTCTTTTCAGGTCTGTGAAATGCTTCTTCAGTTTTATTCAGTTCACTCTTATTGCATTCATTGCAGTTTATCTCTTATTGCATTCAAAGCAGATGACTGATGGATGCTGTGCTAAACATTTGGTGAAGCGGGTAGAAGTTGATCCCAACCCCCACACACCATTGACTTCACTGGTAGGTTTTCTGTAAAACAATGACCACTGTCTGCTTTAATGTGGAGTTCAGACTGCTTAGGTACTCAAAGGTGTTAGCCTGTTTTTCTGAAAGCCATGCCTTTTTCAAAAACAGTATCCTGTTCTGAGGTCAGAGCTCAGGTCTTTTCTTAAGGCTCTCAAGAGAAGTGATGGAAACCTAGTCACTTGCATCATTTAAATCTAGAGTGGATAAATTAGTAGAGAAATTTACAGTAGAGAACAATTCTGCTGTAGTACAATGTCCCGGGGATGGGTGAAATGACTTAATACAATATTTTTTCATGCTCTCTAATTTCTATGATTAAAGTAGTTGACATCAACCTCTTTACTATTTAGCCTTCTAATTAACATTACCATGCTATTCCCTCTACTAATAGGGAATCTCATGAATAACCTGCTAATTACTTTGAAATAATTGTAAATATTTTAATGACCACCATTGTAGGATAATCTGATATGCTGCTATTATCAGATATTCCATTCTTCATTCTCATGCACGCTCATGTCTGTTCACCCTAAACTAAGAGGTGGCAGACTCACTGCTGTTCCTTGCTTTACAGAATGTTCCGAAGTCCAATCAAATGCTGTGAGAACAAGCTCCTCCCACCACCATATCTGGACTAACTCCTTCCTTCCACAGCTAGCTTCCAAACATTATCATGCATTAAGTTCTGGCTTGTTGATAGAACAAGGAACACCCAGGACACTAGTATGTCCCCTTTAGGTGCCTGAAAACTATAATGGGATCACCTCAGTCTTCTGTCTTCCAGTCTATCCCCTGCTTAACCTATCCTAAGCCAGAGCTTTCTAAACCATGGATTAACTTTGTTTTTCACCTCTTTGCTCTCTCCACAATCTGAATATTGTATTTTAAAGCCAGGCAATGTGGACACAATATAATAGGTGGGGTATGCTTAGTCCTCTGATTTGAAATGTTTTCCTTTGTTTTTCTTATTTCCATACTTTACAGCAGTGATACTCAGACCTCAGTGGTTTAGGAGCCAAATCAGCAATCAACATTACCCAAAAGAGCCACAGTAGTGTGAATGCATTGTTTCATTTACTATAGTACTATATATTTATATTTAAACAATATGACAGGCAAAATATTTAGTTTATCTATTATTCTCACAGAAAAATGGTTGGCCAAGTATTATTTTGTCAACTACAATTGGTTAATATAGTAAAATCATCCTGATTTAATTATTAACCAATCCCACCGTGTTTTAATATCATGTGCTACAATGAGCTGCAGGAGACACATTAAAGAGCCACTTGCAGTTTGAGATCCACAGTCTGTGTATTACTGCTTTACAGGAACAAACAATGAGACACACTCCCCACTGTGTCCATTATGCTGCGTTAACAAATGCATAATGTACAGTAAACGTTTTTCTGCTTCCCTCAGCTTGGGTCATGTTAAGAGGAGAATGTTCAGAATTGATAAGAGAGCAATGATAAAACCACTTCTCTGCCAATTCTACCACACATGTGACTTGCAATGAGTAGATGCCAGGCTTCCCTTACTGGACTTGAGACTTTGTGCTCAAATTAGAAGGGGATCCAAAAGGTATCAGATAAGAAGATGGACAAAACAAAATAATCAAACAAAACCTGAAGGACTTTGAAAATGAACATATGCAAGGGGGATACTTTAATAAGGGGTTTATTTGTTTCAGCATTTAGTAATGAGATTCTCTTAGATGAAAGAATTACATTCTCTCTTAGAAGGAAGCTAGTCACCAAGAGTTAAATGCTGAGGTTTTTAAAACAGTGCAGGAAATTTAGTCACACATTTTTCATTATAATGAATGTGAGATGTGTGTCTAAATCTCCTGTGCTACTTTGATACTCAAAGACTGGGGGTGGGGCAGGCAGAACAGATGTGGGGGTTGCAATGGGCAGGCAGATTTGATGTCACTTTCATTTCTGTAGAAAATGAGAGACCTTCCACTTTTTTTTCAGCCCACTGGAAGCACTGACCATTACACCATCTAATCTGATGTCTTGATAATCACAGGCCATTATATTTCACCCAGTTACCTCTGTATTGAGCATAGGTAAAAGTGGTAGAAAAAATAACCATTGTATTGACAGGTAAACATAACACAGGGTGCACAAGGGTCTGGAAGTAGAGAAGAAAAACTGACTAAGTTACATTCCATGTAAACATCTAATGCAGAGAAGATTCCCCCTTTAAATGCCTCCTTTGCTGTGTTGCCTACAAATCCTGTTAGGCTGCTGGTGTGCTAATACTATTGTCTAGCATGTTGACCAATATTATCTTATTGTTTCCGTGTATTCCCACACTGGTCTCTCTCTCTCTTTCCACCTATTGTCTTTTGTCCTGTCCTTAGATTGTAAGCACTTTAGGGCAGACACTGTCTTTTTACTGTGTGCACACAGCACCTAGCACAATGGGGTTCTGCTGCAGGACGGTGACTCACAGGTGCTACACAATACAATACAAATACTGTCATAAGAGAAGCAGAACAATGGAGAACTTAACCAGACTACGCTCACCAGGAAAAACCTGGCCATCTCTCCAGAAAAATACTAGTGAGCACCTAATATGAACAGATTTTAACTGATCTCCATGGCCAGAGGGCAACATAACTTTAGCTAAAGTACAAGACTGTTCATGGTATAAAATATGAACTTCAGTGACATGACAGAGGGAAATATCTTTAGGAAAATTGGGCTTGTCTACATGCAGAGTTGCACTGGCTTAATTAATGGAAACGATTTTAAACCAATTTAGTCAAGGCAGTGTTTAGTTTAAATATACTGAACTTAGAGCAGTTTAAAGAAGCTTATTTCAGTTTAGCTTAAATCAATCAGGAGCAGGTTAAGGTAACCAAAAATAAACTACTCCAACTAAAGTAAGTGTCCACACTAAATCGCTTAAAAAAAAAAAAATCATACCAGAGTCAAACTGGTGCAACTTTCTCATGCACACAAGCCCTTAAATTGAATGTGATCATTATCACATGTAACACACGCACTCTCAGTTGCTTCCACATCCTCTGAAACAAACAGTTATGATGCATGCAATTCAATGTTTGCTTTATCTTTTGCTGACCTAGTTTTTCCAGCAGCTATCAGGGTAAACTCCCCGCACTGCTCCACAATTATCCCTGTTCCTTAAGATTTAGATACTTGGTAAGAGCTTCCCCCCTCCTACCTGGACAGGAGCAAAGATTAGAAGTTTCACTTTTACTCCAGTAAGGTATAGTTCATTGAACTTGCACTTTGGAAACCTCCAATTCATTTTGATTGTAGCACTAACACATAGGTCAGGATAAGGAGGTTTAAACCAAAGGTCCTTTCGCGTTCAGTGTCAAAGAGTAACTCTGCTTACTATGTGGCCGGGATTCATGAAAGGAATTTGTACCATTCGCCCCCTCCAACTTGTACCACTTTGAAGCCTGAATCAATTTTCAGTATATGAGCAGCAGCTCATGAAATTTTGAGGGCATCGTAATGCCTAGGGAAGACAGAAAGAAGTGGGTTTTATAAAGCCCTACCTTCTCCTTAGGCCTTCCAGCAGGAAACTCCTAGAGCAGAGTCACAGCATAATAGTAGAATGTTTCTGTCTTTGTTAAGGAGGGAGGGAGAGGAAATATGAAGGCTTAACCTTAAACACTGACCTGAGTGTTTTCCTGAATAGAGATGGACTTGAAGTTAAGCACATACTTAAGTGCTTTGCTGAACTGGGGCCAAAGAGGGGTAGAAGCAAACAGAAAAAAATACAGCTTGCAAAGAGCTTCTTAAAATAAATGACATCAGCTGGTAAATATAATAAGAGATACTTTCAATTGCTCCAGATTAATGGAATCTCAATGATGGTTTCAAATTCCATTTTAATACCATAAAATAATTAGCAAACGAGCCTAAATTCTGGGGGAGTGAAATCCCTATCCAAATCTGGATCTGATTCTGAACAGAACCCCTACATTTATAAATAACTGGCCAAGGCAAAACCTCAATATCAGAACTTCTCCCTCTTGTCTCCCCACCAATCTTGGAGTATTAGACATATGAATCCAAAGCTAGATTGTGTAGCTTAAGCCCATTTCTAATATTAGTTAACTATAAATATCAAGCAATCCAGGTTTTACAGAGGCTTCAATTTAAATACACTACAAAAATCTTAATAAAAAACATTTTTAAGCCTATGTAGACCTATATCAACACACAGGCGCTTTCTGGAGGGAAAATGAGGGCACCATAATATGCCTCAGGGCTTTTAGCACACTTCCTATGGCTCCTCTGAGAGCTCTGTCCTGGGATAATGAACAGCTGGGCCTGACAGCTGGGACACGTAGTACGCTGAAATAACTCATAAGGGAACTACTAGCATGCAAAGCTCTGCTATTTGACTGCTTCAGCTGAATGATGCTGGTTAATCAATAGTGGTGATCAGCAAATACAGGGAGTCGCAGTGCTTTGATTTATTCAGTTCAGTGACACAGTAGATGCTGTTGTACACTTCTCAAAAAGTAGACTCTGCCTCCCAAAGTTCTCGAGCACAGAGAAGGAAGCCATTGTAATGTCTATAATGCAGGAGAGCTTATCTGCAGGGAAATTTCTAGAAGGTTCTTTAGGGTATCACTTGCCCTTTTCACACACTGCAATGTATGTGCAGAAAGCGTAGGGTATGTTTACATTAGAAACACTACAGCGACAGAGCTGCAGCACTGTGGATACATTGCTGTAGTGTAGACAAGGGAAGGGTTCTTCTATTGCTGTAGTAACTCCACCCAGTGCCAGAGTAAGATATAAACTAACTAAGCTACAATTTAGGGCCTCACAATATGAGGGGCCTCTAAAGAAGAAAAAAAACCTGATTCCATTTCAAATTTTATCAAAATCAGTTAATAAATAAAGGAGATATGGGAAAAATAAGGTTCTCTCTAAATAGACATTTTCGTTCAAATACAACAAAAATATACACATCTGGCTACACAAATACCCTTACCCTTCACTAATAGTTCATTATTGACAGGCAGGAGGCCAGGGCTGAGAAAAAAAATGATAATTGCACTTGTAAAATTAGTATTTCTACAAGTAAGTCTGCTATCAGTTGCTACTGGTAAAATTCTGACCATGCCTTCATAACTTATTAAATAAATAAATAATCTGACTGCCCATAAATTTGGGAAAAACGTGAGGTCGGAGACAGCTGTGTTGTGAAGCAATCCAACCAAGCTCATACTCGTATGTTAGTATGTTCTGTTTTCTTTTGATCTGTACATACATACAATTGTGTATTTTAGTGCGCATGCCACTTTCTGCTTCATGCACGATCCATGCTTCACGTGATTGAGTTTGTAGGGGATCATCTTATGGACTTGGGTTGAGTGGATCTTGACGAGGATAAATTTGTGTTGGCTTCCCTCCACCAGTTTTGGGAACCTTCTTAGTAAACATCAGAGAGTGCTGACAAAAGGATAAATAGAGAATTTTGAGAGAAGTGAAGGAAGAGACACATATATATCAAAATATTCTGAGTACTTGGTGACCAAGTTATTTCAAACTAGGTGCATATATGATAGGCTATTAAAGACTATAATATTCATTATATTTGCTTGAATATAGTGAGGAAAAACTAGCCTCTCTCAATGTCTGTCTGGAGATTACAAGTCTTTTCTGGTAAATTCTTTCTCTCTCTTTCGCACATATAACTTGTTGTCACTCTGTGTCCAAGGTGTTTACTCAAGATTAATTAATGGTCCCTGGGGAATGTCATGGGTCAGGCCCACGGTCATGCCTGTGCACTCCCAGGTGGGGCTGCGCAGTAGAGTGGACGGAGTCAATAACTGGGCGGGGCTTCTATGCCTGTTGTTTTCTGGCAGGCGCCCCCCCAGCAGTCATCGGACGGGGTGGGGGGCTTACAGCCCTTGGCTCATGCGGGCGGGTGACTCGCTCCAAAGGTTGGCCTGAGTCCCTGGGGGTCTTGGACCTTTTACCTCGCACCTCCAACCCTTCAGCAGCCAGGTAGTCTTCCATGAGGGTGGCAGCCTCCGAGAGCAAGGTCGGGCGATGACGTTTCACCCACTCCCTCCCTCTGGAGGGGAGGATCTGCGTGATTTGCTCCAGCACTACCACTTCAGCCACCTGATCCCCTATGTACTTCTCTGGCTCCAGCCAGCACCAACAGTAGTCCCGTAGCTTCTGGGCCCCCGCCCTGGAGCAAGCCCCCAGTGGGTAAGTTCTGGGGGAGATGCACGTCTGATCCAGGATAGCTGCTTTGACCTTCTGGTAATCTAAAGCATCCTGCAGGTCTAGATTGCAATCGGCAGTCTGCATGGAGCCAGTCAAATATGGCACCAGGAAGGTGGCCCAGTGTTCCCCTGGCCAGTGCGCTGTGGTGGCAACCCTTTCAAAAGTGACCAGAAATGCCTCTGGGTCGTCACCAGGCCCCATATTGGTCAGGTGTAGTCTCGTCAGGCCCCCTGCGGCTCCTAACACGCCAGCATGGGCTCCGGTGCGTGTGTAGGGGGTGGCCTCCATAATGTCACCACCTGTTGCATCAGGTGCTCCTGTTGGGCCTGGTGCACGGCAGACACCTCCCATAGTAGCTGTTGCTGCTGTTCCTGATGCTGGGCCAATTGCTGCTGCTGCTGAACCACCAGCTGTTGCAAAGGCTGCACTTGCTGCTGCGGGGCCGCCTGCTGTTGCTGGCTCTCCAGCAGCCATTTTAGGACCTTCTCGGCCTCCATTCACATAGGTCACTAGGGGGCCCTCATGGCCAAAAGGAAAAATGGCCACAAAAAAAACAGGGGAAAGAAGAGGGATGGCTGTAGCAGGCCTCTCTTTCAATGGGCCTCCCCCAGGCCCGAATTGTTACCCGCATTCTGCACCAAGTTGTCATGGGTCGGGCCCATGGTCATTCCTGCGCACACCCAGGCGGGGCTGTGCAGTAGAGTGATCAGAGTCAATAGCTTCCCCCAGGCTCAGGGTCGTGTGGCCCAGCGGCTAGAGTCAGGATGGGCCGTCACCTCGGGGGGTGGGGGGACCAGCAGCCAGGATAGGGGGACCCAGGCCCTCCTTCTCCGCTGGGACCCAACCCAGGGCCCTGTCGGTGGCAGGATTGCCTGCCACCAGCTTAGCGGGGATTCAGTCGAAACATGCTGAGCTGGCCTCCAGTTGTCCAACCAGCTCCCCGCAAAGACTCCCTGGGTTACTTCCTACCCGTTTCTCCACATCTCATGGCTTCCTAGTTCCCTCGGTTCCTTCGCCCTCAGTCGCATCCAGCCCCTGGGGGTTGAGGGTTGCTGTCAACTGGCTGGCCTCCACATCGTGAAGTGCCCATGCCCCTTCAGCAGGGGCCAGCAGCACACCTCCTTCCCCTACAGCAGTCTGCCCAGACTGAGCCAGGCTGCTCCCTCTTATACTGGTGTTGCACTTTGAGCATGCCCCGTAGAGCTGTGGGGGTGTGGCTTCCTTAGCCCACAGTGAGGGGTTAATCCCCACAGTCCCAGTGCTGGCCATACCTGCCCCGTCACAGGGAGACAAAGGATAGAGAAACAAATGCGAAGAGAGATGTCTGCCTAGAAAAAAGACTAGGATTTTCTGCTTGGTGGGTTTGGAGTGCGCCAGATATTTTATTATAGGTAGTATGCTAAGTAAAAATTCTTATACAGACTTATAAATCACATACCATATGCATAATACATTATATTTGTATAGTATGGCAAAAGAAAAATCCAAACAATTCATTGTTTTGTAGCAAAAATTAAATCGGAATAAAAATTTGTAAATATATTTTATGTATAGTCTGGATAAATTTTGTATTTCCCTAACAAAATTAATCAAACTTTTTTCATTTATTCATATGAAAAGAAGGATAATTTTCCTTATTCATGGTGTAAAAAAATTATATATCCTCTCTTGTTTTCCTGTGAGAACACAGACAAAATAGCACTAACTTTCACAGAAATATCCTAGTAAAATAACACAGGTTTTTGGCATATATATATAAAAAATAATTGTATATTTAGAGTATCTTCTCTATTGGGGCATCTAAATTATATAATATATATATATAAAATATTATTTGTTGTATAGATATATACATCTCAATATTTATAATATACAATTTTTTTTTACTGGTTTCAATAAACACTTTCTGCTACTAATTTTAGGTAATTCAGCATAACCTTCTATAAAAACAAAACAAATCAATTTATTAGAAAAATATAATTCACATACGATTTTCTGATGGTTTGCTTATTACCTGGGTGTAATTCATATCTATACAAGTAATAGCTGAGCTTTAAGCTTGTGGGTTATCTGCATCCTATATCCTCTATTGCCTCTTGTATCCTCTATTGCCATCTTATATCCTCTCAGAGTCTCATTGCGTATTTAGACAAGGAATTCCACAATTTAGATGCCCCAATAGAGAAGAAAAATTTCCTCAGAACTCTTCTAGTAAATTGTATTATTTACTTTATTTTTTATTTTTTTATATTGTATTGTTTACTTCTACTTTACTTACATAGGCAATTAGTTCAAAGAATTTGTCTAAAATTTATTTCTGTCATGATGTCATCATTACAGAGAGGGCTGCTGAAAATGAAGATTATTATTCTATTTTTACAACTTCGCCTTTGTATATAAGCAGATATAAAGCTTTTGTTTTTATATATCCAATGTCCTTTCTGTGAAAATAATAAATTCATTTTTTTTATGGTATGGGGCCTCTTACACTTGGCATAGTTTAGGGCTTCAAAATGTCATAATCCGGCCCTGACTCCACCTCTTTGAGAGGTGGTAGCTAGGTTGACAAAAGAATTCTTCCATCAACCTAGCACCATTTATACTGTGGCTTATCCATCTTAACTAGGTCTCTCAGAGATGTGACTTTTTATTAGGAGATAATCACTGGTCCCCAGCACTGCACTCAGAGTTATGGAAAGTGTGGCTAATTTGGTTCACATGAACTTTTGACCTTAGTTCAAATAGGTGTGCTGACTTCCACCTACCTATGAGGCAGAAGAGATGAACAGACCTAGGTTCAGTTTTTCAAGTGAACAGTTTATTTGCCAAAACATGCAGTTTCTGATCCACTGAAACTGTAAATTTGACATAAATCTGCCAAATAGCTTCAGAGAAAAATTTGAGGGAGGAGGGCATAGATTCACAAGGGGACTTGGGGTATGTCTGCACTGCAAAGAAAAGCCTGTAGCACCAAGTCTCAGAGCCTGGGTCAATTGACTCAGACTTGCAGGGGTCTGGCTGCAGAGCTAAAAATAGTAGTGTAGACCTTCTCACTCAGGCTGGAGCTCAGGCTCTAAAACCCAGAGAGTGGGGAGGGTCTCAGGGAACATCTACGCTACTATTTTTAGCTCTACAGCCTTGGCCCTGAGAGCCTGAGTTAACTGACGTGGGTTCTAAGACTCTCTGCTGTGGGTTTTTCTTTGCATTATAGATGTGACCATAGGTGCTATTCACAAAACCACTGGAAGTGGTGGTGGGTGGCTTATTGGGCCAGAGAGAGTTAGAATAACTCTAGAGCCTGATAGTTAAGGGTACTCATGTGGGAGAGTGGACACTTGAGTTCCAGTTCCTGCTCCAGTAACTATTTATGTATGTTATATACAAGTTCCATAGAAGACACTGAGAAAGACCTACCCCAGATTACTGTATAACCCACTGGTTAGGTGCTCACGACTTTATGGGAGATGCACGTTAAAAACTCTACTCTAAATCAGGGAGAGTGGGGACTTGAACCTAGGTCTCAAACATCCTAGGTGAGTTCACTAACTGTAGGTCTATAGACAGATATATACCCACCTCCTCTTCCTCTTCTTTTGTCAATGTTATTTCCAAATGTCCTTTCCTTTGTTTAAAAATGCCTAAAATCAAAACAAAAAATGTCATTTGCTCCAACATGAACTTTTTCAGTTTTCTGTTTTGCCAAGAAAAAGGAAACAATTTTGTTTTGGGTCAATTTGGAAGGGTTTTTTGTATATTTTCCCCCAATTTTTCACTTCAGCCAGCAAACTGAAAAAAAAATCTATTATTTGCCCAACTCTTTGATAAATCTGCTCATGACCAATAAAATTTGGACCTGAACTCTCCAGAAGGTTCATAAACCTTTCAGAAAACTACCCTGAATTTTGATTTGTAACAAAGTATCAGAACTCAACTTGTCTGGTTTCAGATTTCATGGGGAGAGTTTTGTTCTAACACGGATATAAAAAGAAACTTTTGAAACAGCTTTTTGGCAAGTGTTTGTTTGCTAATAAAATGAAATTCAACAGGGTTTTTAAAGACCTATTGTACCAGCACTCAGTCACAGGGAAACATTTTAAAAAGTCATTTGAGCTGTCTTTTAACATTAGGTTCAGACAAATGGAACCAACCTTTTTTTAAAAAAGTCACTTAAAAAAAAAAATGAAATCCAGGAAAGCTGACTTATTCCATTAAGGCAGACACCATCTGTGGGGGAAGACAATCAACTTTGAGCACTTTTAGGTAAGTTCCAACCTATATTTAAGTGTGTATGATGAGAAGACGGTCTTTCATGCTAAAGAAGTGGCTGATTGAGTGTTAATATGCTAGATCCTGTTCCCTCTGAAGTTAGCAGTTAAATCCTCACTGACTTCAATGAGAGCAGTAGCAAGCCAGTAAGTAGCAATCAAAATCTTCTGTTTTTCCTGTTTTGTTTTTTAAATCATCCTTTTCACACAAACATGGCCACCTTCATGAAGTAACTGCAACCTTCCATCTCCCTAGAAATACTGCAATTTTTGCAGATTCCTCTTACAATTCTTGTTTTGATCTGACTGGAAATAAGGTGTAAATGTTTACCAATGAGGGTAATGAATCATTTGGACAATTTACAAAGGGTTGTGGTGGCAATTTTTAAATCAAAATTGGATGTTTGTCTAAATCATATGCTCTAGTTCAGAGGTTCCCAAACTGTGGCATGTGCACCATTGCTGGTACATGGGTTTGTTGGAAGTAGCATGCTGAAAGCTCTAAAAAAACCCAAAACCAGACATTTCAGTTTCACTCATTGCACTCACTGCAGCATGCCAGGAAATGCCCCAGAAGTACGATGCTCTTTCCTGGCTGCTTCCAGCCATAATGGTGAACACTCACTGACCATAGTCATAGTAATTTTATTTAGCAGTGTATTGTGTGCTATGGCTGTGCAGCTAGGCGCTCAATTCCACAGTGCAAGATACTGAGGCGAACTTGTGAAGTCCGTATCGCACTGCCAGAGCTCCTCTCATTCCAGAAGATATGTGCATACAACAGGAATGACCAACCTGAGCCTGAGAAGGAGCCAGAATTTACCAATGTACATTGCCAAAGAGCCACAGTAACATGTCAGCAGGCCCCCCATCAGCTCCGCCAGCCCCAGCACCTCCCACCCACCAGCAGACACGCCAATCAGCCCTCCCCGTCCCTCCTTGCATCTCCTGATCAGCTGTTTTGTGGTGTGCAGGAGGCTCGGGGGGGTGGAGTGGGAGGAACAAGGGCATGGCAGGCTCAGGGGAGGGGGCAGGAAGGGGTGGAGAGGGGGCAGAACCTATGGCAGAGCCAGGAGTTGAGCAGTGAGCACCCCCTGGCACATTGGAAAGTTGGCACCTATAGCTCCAGCCCCAGAGTCAGTGCCTATACAAGGAGCTGCATATTAACTTCTGAAGAGCCGCATGTGGCTCCGGAGCCACAGGTTGCCCACCCCTGGCATACAAGGCTGGTTCAGAACAGCTGCAAAACCTGCAGCCCCAAGGAGTCCCTAGATCAAAGGCCCATGTCCAGGATTGCTTTTACCTGCAGATGGCCACCAAAGCTGAGTGAGTGTTAATGCAAGTCTGCCTCAGTTTTCTTTTCATTCAGCCAATCACCAACTAGCACCTTGTCTGGTAGTTGCTCACTATGACTCCAGCTTGCTGGATGGATTGTTAAGAGTCTCTCCTCTTTCAGGGCAGTAAAGAGTCTAGCGAGTCTCTTTATACCAAAAGCAGCTGTGCAAGTTAATGGGGTTACAGCTTCCCCTCTTTGAGTTACACAGAGGGACTAGGCAGCAATGTTCACTGTCTCGTTTACTTTTTACATTGTGCAAAAGGCTCCATGGCCAGAGGATAAGGAACAATGAAACTGAAAGAATAAACCTTGCAGGAACACATCAGAAAACAACTTTATAGTATTATCATCTAATATTTTTATCTAACACAAACATTTTCCTAAAATTAATAACGAAAGAAATCCATGACTTTGGGAAAACATCTGGATTCACAGTAAATTATCCCAAATTTGAAATGCAAGCTATTAATTTGCCAAACTCTGAGAAGTCATTCTCCCAGAAAACTTTTGGATGCAAATCGGCAACAAGTTCTATATGATCCCTGAGAGTTCAAATCTCAAAACAACCTAGAAGAGCTCTATGATTAAAATGTCAAACCACTGCTTCAGCAAATGAAAAAAGATCTGGAGTGTTTGGGGAAGCATGCAGTTTTTTGGTTGTGAAGAGCAGCCACTGTCCAAATGAATATTTTGCCAAGGATATCTTTCTTGTTTCAAAATTGATCTGTATTCATCCCAGATAAAATCTTATCAGGAATACAGAGGGTGGTGTTAGACTTTATATGGAATAATGAAAGGCCAAGAGTAAGTGCAGGGTATACTAGCTGTTCTAATTACATGGCACTGCCAGTTCAAAGCAGTAGTGGATTGGGGTACTCTAACCAAGGTAAACATTGGGTCTTTACTGAACAAAACAACTGTGGTAGGCTACCATGGATTGATTATATATCACACACCCAGATATTCATACACATAGCAAAGTCTATTCTATGGGTTTGGGTTAGCACTAGAGACAAGTTCTTTTCCCTTGCCCATGACACATATTGCAAATAATCCAGACCTTAACCCAAAGCACAAACCAGACAACTTTAAAGATTGGCAGAGCCATGGAATGCAAATAGTTGACCAGCCATTGAGAAACTTTTCTAACTTATTGAACTTATTGAAAGATAAAAACTAACTTTAACTGGCCCACTCTCCCTTGGCACCTGTACTTTCAAGTTAGACATTATGTTTCTCAACTTTCAAGGAAAGTTTTTTTATACAGAAAGCCAACTTTAATAGAAGTGATGGTATCCAAGATTAAGATTAATTAAGAAACAAAATTATTACTAGTTTATATCAATCTTTGAAGACAACTTTCTTCCCAAAACAAGCAACCTCCTCTACCACCCCCATTCATGTGTGACATGCTGGCAACAGGATCTGGACAGACAAGTTACCCCAGATGTATAGGATATGATCTGGAAAAGAAGACTGGCAATCTCAGTCTGTAGCACAAAAGAAGAAAATTTATTTAAGATACTCTTTCAATGGTATCTTACACTAGTGCATGATAAGCTTAAAATATATATACAGAGAGATTGAATGGGGGTAAGTGTTGGAGAAATAGAGGAGAAAGAGATTTTATGCATATATGGTGGACATGTCAAATCATTAGACAATACTGGAATGCTATTTGTAACCAAATATTATTATCATCATCCTTGGGTAATTCTCCTATGGATTCCTAGCAGAAATGGTCACATAAAAGAAAATGAAAACTTAATCTCTTATCTGTTAGTGGCTGCTAGGCTACTGGTAGCCTCTCACAGGAAAACAAATAGTCCAACTCTAGAGGAATGTTTAAAATATGGGAGGTTGTTATGGAACAATTAATGCACCAGTTACGTACCCAGCAAAATAGACAGAGGACAAATAGATACTTTGCTATTTGGTTATCATTTATTCAGTACTCAAAGTACACTCACCTTCAGAAAAGCCCAGCACCTGTCCAACTTCTTTGATTACTAAGATTTGATAGATATGCCTGCTTTGTAAAATATGTATAATCAGAGGTTTCACTCAATTTAATAAAGTCCCTAGAAACAGCATGTCATGTCATGACATTGCTTCTTTGTACATTTCACCCCTACCTTTGCTTCAGAGGTGCACTGTCTTAACTTTTTGTTCCCCTCCTGCAGTTCTGAGCTGTTATTTATTGCCAAAATATGGATCCAGAATCTCTCCCCATTCTCCCAGTTCTGGCTACCCCAGCCAGGGTCACATTCTCTGGTCTTTATTTTAAAAGATATTAAACTTTATAAAAACATGGAAGTACCCAAAGGGTTAAATGCTAAATACCAAAGCCACATCACACTTGTCTGGCACAAGGGTCTGTCAGTGTTGCAACTTTGAATGAGAGATTCAAATGGAGTTTTAGTGGCATTGGCTTATTTATCTTAAACCTACAAACAGGATTTTACAAACCATGAGTGCTGGTTTAGGTCCTTAAAACCTTACATAATTATACAAAAATATTTACACACACACACAAATTCTCTTTTGCCTAATACCCCTTGCATTGCTTTCATTTTTTTTTCCACAACTGTATCCAGATTACATTTCCATCTTGCACAATCGGAGACAGTCAAGTTTCAGTGGAAACTCCTTATACTTATTTAGTGATTTTGATTAAATCATATTTACAAACTATTTCTGTGGGAAAAGAGCCCGTTTTCCTTCAGAATAGCTATAAAGGCTTCTGGGGACAAAAACTGTGGTTGTAGTAGCCACCTGACCCCCTTGTATAATTTGTTTAACTACCAGGGTTCCACCCAATATGACTGTACCAAGTGGAACATATATTTATATTTCCATAACTGGGTTTTATTATCAAACCAAAAACTTCCTTCTTATGACACCACAACTGTTACTCTTTAACATCTTCACAACCGTTACCTTTTAACATTTCCACAACTCCCAACTGTTTACTTCCCTTCAAATTCCCTCCAAACTCTGTAGCATTAATTTCTGCAAAAGCTACTTGTAACTCTTCACTCATTTTAAATCACTTACTTCTGCATTCAATTCTTTAAGGTGGTACATTTTGCCTGTAACCCCTGTGACACAGCTGCCTTACCCTGTGCTTCCTTTACCTTGGGATTATTTAAAAAGGCAGTAAAACATTTGTCTCCATGGTCACCCCTGGGTCTTTTACTCCAAAAATTTCAATGGAATCAAGCAGACTTCTGTCATGCTTTGTCCAAAAGAACTTTCTACTAAGTATCCAAAGTACCCTCCATTAAAATTTCATGAAACCAAAAGTGTGAGAGGCGCGGGTGGGGTAGAAAGCAACCAGTTAACCCTGTGAGGTTAGTTTAAAGTACAGGCTAACAGCTAAAACAGTTGGGAATCCTTATCCCTAGATTTTTATCCTGGCTCTGAGAGAAGAGTGGGGGTAGTTACCCACTCCTGCAAACCCTGAATTTGTTCCCCCAGTATCTGTTTCTTTTGTTTGCACCCCAAATGAGTTGCAGGAGTGCCTTTCTCCATTGCAATTAACTGCTTCCAAGCACCTCCATGAGTTAACTGACTCACTATCTGCTTTTCACTTTGAAATTTTTTTTCTTCACTTCCATACAACCAAGTCACAGCTCCCCTCTCTTAAGGTGGTCTGTTAACTCTGCTTCTGGCTCCAAACCGTTTTGTAAAATTATTCTTTAGCCACCATTAACTCTAATTTGCAATCCTCCAGTTGCCTTTGCTGGAGTAGCACTGAACTTGAAAGATTACTTGCAGCCTCCCATAATGAGATATTTACTTCAAACCTCTTACAAGTGGACTGAAGTGCCTCCTTTCCCTGGAAGGCATTCTGTCCCCATGGGCACAGACCTTGTTCTGCTACCCATTTACCAAAGAGGGTGGGCTCCTTAGCCAGCCCCCACCCCTCCAGGTCCTGTAACATCGTCCCCACTTCCTTTTTAATCTCATCCCAGATTGACCCCAGCTTGCATGGACCCATAACTACCATCATGAGAGCCCGCCAGCTGTGCAGACAGTTGGGAAGGGGGACTTACCTGGCTGCTACTTACCTGTCACAAGTCACAGCACCAAGATGTTAGAGGGCTTTCCCTTCACCCTCTCCCCCGGTTCTTATCACACAGACAGAAAGCAGAAGACCAGAAGTCTGAAGTGCAGGCAATTCGATGTTTATTGGGGTTAGTTCCAAGCAAGCATATTCATAGTTCTACACGCCGGCAGAGTCTGTTTCCCAGTGTTCCATTCCCAGCTATGATGCCACAGAGCCTTTACCCCGTGTCCCTCTTCCCAGCTCTGAGCCTTGTCTTTGTCCCTGTTCCCCATTCCCACCTCCTCCTATCTGCAGTACACACCCCTAGTCAGCCCCCTTACAACTTACAGTTCTGTTCCATTTTTGAGGGTCATGAGTTGGGGTCTTCGTCCCACCCTTTTTGTACCCTGGCAGGGGTAAGGAGTGAGGTTGTGTTCTGGCCAAGGCCAAGCCTTTCTTCAGCTTTTAGTGTTTCTTATGCCTCCCCCCAACCCTCCTTGCCCCTCCTAACTGGTTGCTTGACCTTGCCTTGAGATAAGGAGTTGAGGTAGTCTAAGTGTGCGCTTATATATTACATTCCCTCCATGCCCAGTAACACTTTAGCTGTATCCCTTACCTTTTCCCATTGTACTAAAAGCCCCATCTGGTTGTGGGAAATGCAACATACAGTCTCTTTGTTCATTGTTCTTCACACATACTAGTATAAGATATGAGTATCAAAACATCAAACCCAAAATTCTATCTCAGGCTGGCAAACAAGCCTATATACTAACAAAGAGGCTCCGGGTGGTGAAGATCCCAGTAAAGACCCCTCCCCCCCACAATCGCCCCTTCCAGCCAAGCCTGGCTTGTGTTCAGCAATGGTCCGGATACGAAATACCAGGAACTTCCAACTTAAAAGACAAGTTAAAGTCAAATCTGAACGTAGTTCAGCTGCGCTCATCAAAATAGATCACAGCGCAATCTGCTCCTTGCCATTATAGTAACATAAAAGTAGTAGAAGAGTAGTAATGGTTGCTTCATCCTGTTTCTCTTTGAGGCACTATCTAAACATCTGAGATGTTTAAAAAGGACGTGCACAAAAAGGAGACATCAGTTTTTTAAGCAGATGGAATGTGGACAAATAATGCTTGAGAACCACTGCACTAGTTCCTATAGCGTGTGTTAAGCAGAAGGCCAAACTAGGATCACAGTGGTCCCTTCTGGCCTTAGAATCTATTAAGCTACTGTATATGATTATCTACACACACACTTGTTTCTTCTATACAAGTGCTCTTGACACTCTAGTTTCTGTCAGAGCAGACAGAAACATAAATCCATTGCTACACCAGAGTGCAATTTTGCACCTGTGATATTAATTACAATACACATATATATTATTAGTGTTTTTTGATTTACCCAAGTATGATTACTTACTCAGTGCACACCTTCTGTTTCATAAAGCTGTATTTTTGTGTTATTTATGGAACTAATTATTTTCATAACCACACAAAACATATTCACTACATCACCCCTCCTTTTGGAGAATTACCCAGTTCTTTGCTGTAGCTCACCAACTTTTCAATTGCTAGATATATTAGCCAACCATATTATCTAAACGCTAGAAATGAGATGAAAAATAGGGAATATTGACACTGGAATGGTCGTTATTTTACAGATACAGAGAAAATGGCTGCATGTGGCTTTTTGAGAAACCATTCAAAATTGAGACCATAAATTATGCTAAGGAATTTTTTAAATCACTTATTGCTTTCAGCTTATTCATCCATCTGTTTTTCATTATATTTGCTATTGATGTTTCTCTGAGAAAGTAGTAGTGGGAAAGAAAGAAGAATTCTGTGGTCAGTGAAAAGTAGAGCATACCAGAATGATACGATGAGAGAAGCAAAGCTGTTAATATAGAATGAATTTAGAAGATCTTAGCTCTCTATTCAAGGATTAAAGTAGTTCAGGGTGGATCCAGCTTTAAACATTTTCTACTATAATGCAGAGCTCCACAGTTGTTGGCATTAGTTTCCTTGGGAGTTCCTTGCCATCATAAGGGGAATCTCTCTGTGTCTCCAATGATATTTCAGTAGAGATACTACAGTATTATGCAATAAGATGCACTTGGGTATAAAAAAACTAGTTCACATTTTTGTAATTCAACTGAGGAAAAAAGTCACTGATCTTCATCTATAATTATTTACGTGCAGGGATCATAAGCTATATACAGTATGTGGATTATTACATATGCCTCTAATGCATTTAAAACATACGTATATATTATTGAAAATATTGAATAGTACTAGACCCAGGACTGACCCCTGCAGGACCCACTAGATATGCTCTCCCAGTTCAACAGCAAACCATTGATAACTACTCTGAGTACAGTCTTTCAGGCATCTGTTCACTAACCGTATAATAATTTCACGTATACCACATTTTCCTAGTTTGGGTATTAGAATGTCATGTGGGACTGTGTCAAAAGCCATACTAAAAATCACATATACTGACTCCCTCCTATCCTCTAGGCCAGTAACCCTGTCAAAGAAGGAAATTAGGTTGGGTTGGCACGATTTGTTCTTGACAAATCCATGTTGGCTATTTCTTGTAACCCTATTATCCCCCAGATGCTTACAAATTGATTAATAATTTGTTCCAATATCCTTCCAGGTATCAAAGTTCGGCTGACTATGATTCCCCAGGTCCTCTTTTTCATTAAGCATTAAACATCTCCATTTTCTTGGTGTCATTAGTTATTAGCTCTCTATTTAACCCTGGGGATTGCCCTGGGAAGTTGTTTGGGCAACCACAGAGACTTTGGCCTGCTGAGATTCCAGACTTCACCTTGTCTCCTGATTTCTGGTCTCTGATCCTAGCCTGATTCCAACCCTGACTCTTGCCTCCTGATTCCAGCCTGGTACTACCTTGGACCTCTGCTCTCTGACCATGGCCTGACTCAGAATCTTGCTTACTGAACTCAGCTCTTGTGATTCCTTCGACTCCTGCTCAGTGACTACTGCCCCTGACGTGCAGACCCCAGCCCACCTATGACGGTTAGTCAGACTATCTATGCCCGGTCCCTTATACCAGCTGTGCGTAGGGCCCAGGCTTTAAAAAACATGCAGGCTCTGAGTGGCTGGTGAGATGAAGATAAGGGAGTTAGCCAGTAGAGAAAGGCAGGAAGGTAGGGTTGTGTTATTTCCCCCCCTTTCCTTAACTTGCAGGTACCCGACAAAGAAGAACCCACAGTGGGAGGAAAACAACATGTTACCAGCGCCACTTCCTCTGCCTGCATCTGTGGTATGCCCACCAAACAGGCATCCTGACCCTGGAGGCTTCCACCCAGGCCCTGGTCTTGACTTACTGGGAATACGGCCTGCATGTTCCCACTGACGAAAGCCAGGCAAGGGAAACCACACAGAGTGAGAAGTGTCTGTTGGAGGAGTTCCTCAGGCAACAGGCAAGAGAGCTGCAGGAGGAGGGGGCTCATCTGCATAACATCCAGGAGCATGAGGACTTCGATAGGATGCACATGGAAACATCTGGGTTGAAGGATGCTAGCTGATTACAGAGGACTACACTGGCATTAGAAGACAAAGGAAAACCTTCTGCTCTATGGGGAGAAGACTAGTTGCTGGTCACCTTGGCCAGTAGAGAGTGCTCCACCCGTCACCCAGGTCCCCCGTCCATCTCTGTCAAGGACCAGTAGGCTCTACTGGCAACAAGAGGTGAAAAGCAAACTCCAGTTGCAGAGAAGGAGAGGTCATCTGTTTCCAAGACTTGGAGCCTCATGATCACTGCATGCAAGAGGAGGAGACATAGGGTGCTCGTGCTTGGGGACTCCCTTTTGACGGGCAATCGAGGCATCCATCTGCCAACTTGATATGAAGTTCCAGGAGATGTGCTGCCTGCCTTGAGCCTGCATCCAAGAGGTCACAGAAAGGTTGCTGAGGCTCATCAGTCCATCTGACCACTACTCCATGGTGCTCATCCACATGGGCACTAATGATACTGCCAGATATGACCTTGAACAGATCAGTAGTGACTACAGGGCTCTGAGAGTGAGGGCGAAGGAGTCAGGGGCTCAGGTGGTGTTCTAGTCTGTTTTCCAGGTTGAAGGTAAGGGTCCAGGCAGGGACATGCACATCCTGGAGATTAATGTATGGCTGTGCAAATGGTATTGATGGAAGGGCTTCAGCTTCCTCAACCATGGGATGCTGGTCCAGGAAGGATGTGTTTTGAAAAGACATGGGGTCCACCTGACTACTTCTCATTGACCACTTCTCATTGACTTAGGAACCTAGTGAGGAGGGCTTTAAACTAAGTTCAAAGGGCGCAGTGGACAAAAAGCCCACAGTTAAGCCTAACAAGAGACAACCTTAATAGAAGGTTAGATGTTGGGAGGTGGTGGTGAGAGAAGGCAACATGGAAAATTACAATAGGTTCAAAAGAACAACAAGAGGGAAATCAGCAGGGGAGTCTGCTCAGCATCTTAGATGTCTATACACAAATGCAAGGAGTATGAGGAATAAACAGGAAGAAATTGAACTTAACTGTCATCACAGAGACTTGGTGGGACAAATCTCATGACTGGAATATTGGTATAGAGGAGCATAGCTTGTTCAGCAGGGCAGGCAGGAAAAAAGGGAAGAAGGGGTTGCCTTATACATCAACAATATATATACTTGTTCTGAGGTCCAGAAGAAGGTGAAAGGCAGACCAGTTCAGAATCTCTGGGTAAAGATAAAAGGGGAAAAATAGGGGTGACATTTAGTAGGGAACTACTGTAGACCGCCAAATCAGAAAGACGCGCTGGCTGAGGCATTTCTAGAACAAACAACAGAAATATCCAAAACACAAGATGTGGTTGTAATGGGAGACTTTAATTACCCAGACAGACATCTGTTGGAAAAGTTATATGACAACACAACACCATGTTTTCAATAAGTTCTTGGAATGCATTGGGGATAACTTTTTGTTCCAGAAAGACAATGAAGCAACAAGGGAAACAGCCATTGTAGACTTCATTCTGACCAACAGCAAGGATTTGGTTGCGAATTTGAAGGTGGAAGGCAATTTGGGTGAAAGTGACCATGAAATGTTAGATTTCGTTATTCTAAGGAAAGGAAGAAAAGAGAACAGCAGAATAAGGACAATGGATTTTAAAATAAAAGCAGACTTTGACAAATTCAAAACTGGCAGGTAAGGTCCGTTGGAAAAAAATCTAAGGGATAAAGGAGTTCGAGAGCTGGCTGTTTCTCAAAGAGACAATATTAAAGGCCCAACTGGCAAACTATCCTGATGCAAAGGAAAGATAGGAAGAATAGTAAGAGGCTAATATAGCTTTATCAGGAAGTCTTTAATGACCTGAAAATCAAAAAGGAATCCTATAAAAAGTGCAGACGGACAAATTGCTAAGGAGGAGTACAAAAGGATAGCACATGTACATGGGGACAAAATCAGAAAGGTGAAGGCACAAAAAAGGTACATCTAACATGGGACATAAAGGGCAATAAGAACATGTTCTCTAGATACATTGGGAACAAGGGAAAGATGAAGGAAAGTGTAGGTCCTTTAATTAGCATGGAAGGCAAGCTTATAACCAATGATATCAAGAAGGCTGAGGTGTTTTAATGCCTAGTTTGCTTCAGTCTTCACTAAAAGGGATCATGGTGACTAGATACTCAACACTATTAATAACAACAAGGGGGAAGGAATGCAAACCAAAATAGGGAAAGAACAGATTAAATATTTAGATAAGTTATATGTATTCAAGTTGGCATGGCCTGATGAAATTCATCCTACGGTACTTAATGAACTAGCTGAAGCAATCTCAGAATCATTATCTTTGAGAACTCCTGGAGGATGGGTGAGGTTCCAGAAGACTGGAGAAGGGCAAACATAGTACCTATGTTTAAAAAAAGGGGGGGAGGGAAGAGGGCATAGGGTATTATAGACTAGTCAGCCTGACTTTGATACCTGGAAAGATACTGGAAGAAATTAAATCAATTTGTAAGCACCTAGAGGATAACAGAGTTATAAGAAATAGCTAGCGTGGAGTTGTCAAAAACAAACTATGCCAAACCAGCCTAATTTCCTTCTTTGACAGGATTACTGGTGTAGTGGATGGGGGGAAAGCAGTAGATGTATATTGATTTTAGTAAGGCTTTTTGACACAGTTCTACATGACATTCTAATATACAAACTAAGGAAATGTGGTCTAGATGAAATTACTACAAGATGAATGCACAACTCGTTGAAAGACTATAATCAAAGAGTAGTTATCAATGGTTTGCTGTCAAACTGAGAGGATGTATCTAGTGATGTCTAACATTGGTCAGTACTGGGTCCAGTACTATTCAATATTTTTACTAATTACTTGAATAATGGAGTGGGGAGCATGCTTACAAAATGTATGGATGACACCAAACTGGGAGGGATTGTAAGCACTTTTGGAGGACAGGATTAGAATTCAAAACAACCTTGAGAAATTGGAGAATTGGTCTGAAATCAACAAAATGAAATTCAAGATAGATAAGTGCAAAGTACTACACATAGGAAGGAAAAATCAAATGTACAACTCCAAAATGGGAATAGCTGGCTAGGTGGTAGTACCTCTGAAAAAGATCTGGGGATTTTAGTGGATCACAAATTGAATATGAGTCAATAATGTGATGCAGTTGGTAAAAGGCTAATATCATTCTGGGGTGTATTAACAGGAGTGTCGTATGTAAGTCATGGGAGGTAACTGTCCTGATCTACGTGGACTAGGGAGGCTGGCCCCAGCTAGAGTAGTGTGTCCAAGTCCGGGTGCCACGGACAAACTGGAGAGTCCAGAGGAGAGCAACAAAAGGGCTAAATGGTTTAGAAAACCTGACCTATGAAGAAAAGTTAAAAACTGGACATGTTTAATCTTAAGAAAAGAAGACTGAGGGGGAACCTGATAACAGTCTTCAAAATGTTAAGGGCTCTTATAAAGAGGATAGTGATCAATTGTTCTCCATGTCCACTGAAGGTAGGACCAAAAATAATGGGCTTAATCTGCAGCAAGGGAGATGTAGGTTAGATATTAGAAAAAACTCTTACTGTAAGGCCTGGTCTACACTATGAGTTTAGGTCGAATTTAGCAGCGTTAAATCGAATTAACCCTGCACCCGTCCACACAACGAAGCCCTTTCCTTCAACATAAAGGGCTCTTAAAATCGATTTCTGTACTCCTCCCCGATGAGGGGAGTAGCGCTGAAATCGACATTGCCATTTCGAATTAGGGTTAGTGTGGCCGCAATTCAATGGTATTGGCCTCCGGGAACTATCCCACAGTGCAGCATTGTGACCGCTCTGGACAGCAATCTGAACTCGGATGTACTGGCCAGGTAGACAGGAAAAGTCCCGTGAACTTTTGAATTTCATTTCCTGTTTGCCCAGCGTGGAGAGCACAGGTGACCACGCAGAGCTCATCAGCACAGGTAACCATGCAGTCTGAGAATTGAAAAAGAGCTCCAGCATGGACCGTACAGGAGGTACTGGATCTGATTGCTATATGGGGAGACGATTCCGTGCTAGCAGAACTACATTCCAAAAGACGAAATGCCAAAACATTTGAAAAAATCTCCAAGGGAATGATGGAGAGAGGCCACAATAGGGACTCATATCAGTGCTGTGTGAAAGTTAAGGAGCTCAGACAAGCCTACCAGAAACCAAAGAAGCAAACGGAAGGTCCAGGTCAGAGCCTCAGACATGCCGCTTCTACACTGAGCTGCATGCAATTCTAGGGGGGGCCGCCACCACTACTCCACCTCTGACTGTGGATTCCGAGGAGGGGGTACTCTCAGCCATGCCTGAGGATTCTGCGGATGGGGAAGATGAGGAAGATGAGGATGAGGACGAGCTTGCGGAGAGCACACAGGACTCCGTTCTCCCCAACTGCCAGGATCTTTTTCTCAGCCTGACTGAAGTACCTTCCCAACCCTCCCAAGGCAGTATACCAGACCATGAAGCCATGGAAGGGACCTCTGGTGAGTGTACCTTTGTAAATATAAAACATGGTTTAAAAGCAAGTGTTTTTTAGTGATTAATTTGCCCTGAGGACTTGGGATGCATTCGCAGCCAGTACAGCTACTGGAAAAGTCTGTTAGCGTGTCTGGGGATGGAGCGGAAATCCTCCAGGGACATCTCCATGAAGCTCTCCTGGAGGTACTCCAAAAGCCTTTGCTGAAGGTTTCTGGGCAGTTCAGCCTTATTCCGTCCTCCATGGTAAGACACTTGACCATGCCATGCTAGTAGCAAGTAATCTGGTATCATTGCATGACAAAGCCTGGCAGCGTATGGTCCCAGTGTTTGCTGGCATTCAAGCAACATCCATTCTTTATCTCGCTGTGTTATCCTCAGGAGAGTGATATCGTTCATGGTAACCTGGTTGAAATACGGGAATTTAATTAAGGGGACAGAGGTGGCCGTTCCTACTGGGCTGTTTGCCTGTGGCTGAAAAGAAATCCTTCCCTGCAGTCAGCCAAGCGGGGGGTGGGGCATTGGCGCTGAGCTTTTCGCGTTTGGCTAGCAGGGATCTTCCCAGATACCAGCCACGTGGTGGGGGGAGGGGTAAAGCGATCATCCCAGAGAATTGGATGCGGGGGGGTAGTTTGATTTCTGCCGGAATCTTCCCTGATACTAGCCACACGGTGGGGGGAGGGATAAAGCGATCATCCCAGAGAATTGGATGGGGGGGGGTGTTAGTTTGGTTTCTGCTGCTGCTGCACATTAACAGAAAAACCGCAGCACTAAACAGGCTTTGCTTGGTATGGGAAAGGAGGGCGCTGCTTTTATGAAGGCTGCAGAAGCCGAAAGACAATGGCTTACCATGGCCGCATGCAAGCCGAATTCTGTTGCCCAGACCTGCGTCTGTGATCTCTAACACCAAAGCCGCAGGCACTCAATATTAAGATGCAAAATGCGACCTTGTACCAAAATCACATGTGCTATGTAATGTGAATAGTGTTGTTCACCGTGAAAGAGTATAAGCATTGTTCTGTAAAATGAATCTTTTTAAATACTTCTCTCCCTTTTTTCCCTCCCTCCCGCTTTGATTGCTTTGGCTACTTGCGTCATAGCAGTCCCCACAGTAGATTTGCCCACTCCAAATTGATTCCTGACTGATCGGTAGCTGTCTGGCGTTGCAAGCTTCCACATGGCTATTGCCACTCGCTTCTCAACTTTGAGGGCTGCTCTCATCTTGGTATTCTGGCGCTTCAGGGCAGGGGAAAGCAAGTCACAAAGTTCCATGAAAATGCCCTTACGCATGCGAAAGTTTCACAGCCACTGGGAATCGTCCCACACCTGCAACACTATGCGGTCCCACCAGTCTGTGCTTGTTTCCCGGGCCCAGAATCGGCGTTCCACGTCTAGAACCTGCCCCATTAACAACATGATCTCCAAAGCGCTGGGGCCCGCAGTTTGAGAGAATTCTGTGTCCATGTCCTCATCTCTCTCGTCGCCTCGCTGCAATCGCAGCCTCCTCCTCGTCTGGTTTTTCAGGTTCTGGTTCAGCATAAACTGCACGAGAATGCGTGAGGTGTTTACAATGTTCATGACTGCTGTCTTGAGCTGAGCGGGCTCCATGCTTGCCGTGGTATGGCATCTGCAGTGTTCACCCAGGAAAAAAGGCGCGAAACGGTTGTCTGCCGTTGCTTTCATGGAGGGAGGGGTAAGGCTGTACCCAGAACCACCAGCGACAATGTTTTGTGCCCCATCAGGCATTGGGATCTCAACCCATAATTCCAATGGGCGGGGGAGACTGCGGGAACTATGGGATAGCTATGTGATAGCTACCCACAGTGCAACGCTCCGGAAGTCGACGCTAGCCTCGGTACATGGACTCACACCGCCGAATTAATGTGCTTAGTGTGGCCTCATGCACTCGACTTTATACAATCGGTTGCCAAAAATCGAATTCTGTAAATTCGGAGTAATCCCATAGTGTAGACATACCCTAAGGGTAGTTAAGATCTGGAACAGGCTTCCAAGGGAGGTTGTGGAATCCCCATCATTGGAAGTTTTTTTGAACAAGTTAAACAAACATCTGTTAGGGATGATCTAGGTTTACTTGGTCTTGCCTCAGCACAGGGAGCTGGACTTGGTAAGTTTGAGGTCTCTTCAAGGTCTACATTTCTGTGGTCCATGAACTAAGGTCCATTTAACTGCTGGTGGACAAGAGGACCATGTCACAATAGGCATAGCCACAAGTTGCCCTACCCAGGCCATCTGGGTTGGGATTGGTCCCACTTCAAGATGTTGTTACAGACTGTGATGGGGTGTCCACTCCACATAGGACTGGAAGGAGTTAAGGAGTTCAGGTAGACCTATTAACTCCACAGGCTGCACCTGAAGGGAGAGCCTGAGAACTAATTGCAAGCAGGTTCAGCTGGGCAGGAATAGGTGAGGCCTATAAAACCAGGTAGCTGGCATGAGATAAGGGCTGTTCCTGGGAAAGAGCAGTCACTCCGTGGGAAGAAGGAGGAGTGTTTGGAGGCTGCAGAGACTTGTAGGCTGCAGTCACTCTCTGGGAGGAGGATTGGAGCTGGTACGCCCAGAGAAATCAGGGAAACCAGAAGTGTAGGAAGCAGTCCAGGGAAGGAGCAGTGAAGGCTAGGAGAGGAAAGCCCAGAACTGCTGGGTGTAGGGTCCCTGGACCTGAATCCGAAGTAGTAGGTGGACCTGGGTTCCCCTACTAGCCACCGAGGGTGTGCAATAGACCAGCAGGGCTTTGAACAGGAAGACTGCCTGGGTCACTGTGGGAGTGACAGAGAATTGAAGGACTGTACCCCAAAAGGGGGGAAATGCTGAGTGACCTAGCTGGAGGACTGAGTCACGAAGAGGATGCTTCAGTTCCAGGGATGAAAGGAGCTGCAGACCTGAGAGAGAGAGAGAGAGAGAGAGAGTCGGTGCACTGGCGTGCAACCATGGGAAGGGACGGCGACCTTGAGAGCTAATCTCCAGAGTGACAGGGAGGAGGCAGCAGACAAGCGGTGCGTGGAGCACCCCATGACACAGACTTTGTTAACGGGGTGACAGAGGGGCTGAGGAAAAAGAACAGATGTTAGGGATCTCTTTCCTTTTGAGAACAAAGACCTGTTCCGGCTCTAGACAAAGACCCGATGAACCAAATGGTCAAAGAGTGCCACAGGACATGAGGGGCAAGACTTGTGCAAGAGGAACTGAGACAGTTGTGTGGGTGAATTGAAAGAGCCACAGTGGCCTACATCCCCAGAGTTCCACCTCCTGAGCCAACTCCCACTGATGGTGGGAAACCATTGGGGTCCTCTAATTTATGTCTTGAGCAACAAAATGAGTATGCCTTCTATGTTTATGAAGAAAGGGATAGCTCTTGTAGACTGAGAGGTAATAAGACCAGAATTATCTACCTGACTGCCATGCTTTGAACTATGAGACCTCCAGCAGGTGCTGGAAGGTATGCCCAGTACCCATACCCCACATATTTAGAAAAGAGTTATTGAGGCTGTCCCATGAGATACCAGTGGTGGGATACCTGGCCATGAAAAAATACCCACTTGTCTGTTGCCTTACTTCTTTTGGCTGAGGATCCATAAGGATGTAAGAGGCTACTGTGCATCCTGTCTGACTGCCAATTAGTGGCCCCTATCTGGGTAAAGCCAGCCCCATTTGCTTCCCTTCTGTTGGTTCGAATGGTACTTCCATGAGTAGGAATAGACCTAAGAGGCCCAACAGAAAAATGTTCTGCTGCATAGTAATACATTCTGGTCATGATAGACTATGCCACTCATTACCTAGAAGCTATTTCCCTTCAAACCACAATCCAGGTGATAGCATTGGAATTTAAGATATTTGTGAAGGTAGGACTACCTAAGGAGATTTTAGTTGACCAGGGTGTGAATTTTACCTCCAGACTGATGAAAGAAGTATGCAACTTACTGTGAACTAAGAGCTTACACACCTCTATATATCATCCCCAGACCAATGGCCTAGTTGAGAGGTTCAATCAGACCATAAAAGGAATGATCAAGCACTTCATTAAGATTGACCTCCACTGCTGAGAGCTGCTTTTCTCCCCTCACCGTCTGTCCACGATATAATAAGACTCAAGGGCCTCAATGAGTTTCACCTCCTTCAAGCTCCTCTGTGGCCCCCAGCTGAGAGATGTGATGAGCTTAGTGAAAGAGGGCTGAGAGGAACAGGCCAATACAACTCTTAATGTGGTACAGTATTTTCTACAACTTAGGGACCGCTTGACGACTTTGCGCGGCAGAACCTATAAAGAGCCCAGGTAATCCAAGAACAGGATCCTATACCAAAGGAGAAAGACTATGTGAGTTCAAGCCTGGTGAGCAGGTACTAGTGCTGTCACTCACCTGGGAATCTAAGTTATTAGCAAAATAGCAAGGCCCATTTGACCCGGAAGGTCAGGCCAGTGCTGAGTTTCAGCAGTCAGACTGTAAGAAGGAAAAACAAATCATATCAATCTGTTAAAAGCCTGGACAGCCAAAGAATGGTTCCTTACAGCCCCATATTCCTATGAACCAGAACTAGGGCCATAAATACCAATGTCTGTTACATGCTTAGAGGTCCAACTACGTGAATGCTTGACCCCCAGGCAACGAAGGCAGGCTGGGCTCTTGGTAAGCAAGTTCAATACCATCTTCTCAGAGAGGCTGTGACAAACAAGTCTGATGTTCTACTGAGCCCAAACCAGAGAAAGTGGTGTGGGAACCAGGTCCTTGAAAGACAAGTTGAGAAGATGTGAAGGTTAGGGATTGTTGTGGAATCTCAAACTGCTTGGTGCAGTCCAACAGTTCTGGTCCCCAAACCCAACCACTTAGTCAGATTCTGCATAGACTTCTGTTAAGTGAACAAATCTAAGTCTAATGCCTACCCTATGTCTCACCTGGAGCAAGCCTGGTATATAACGACATTAGATCTGACCATAGATATCAGCAAATCCCCCTGACAAGAGCACTTTGGGAGAAGACACCCCAGGGACTATGAATTTACAGGAATGCCCTTCAGCCTACATGGTACAGCAGCCTCTTTCCAACGCTTAATGCATAAGAGCCTATGACCACATACCAATTATGTGGCTGCCTATTTAGAGAATGAAGTCCTCTTCAGCCAGGACTGGGAGACATACAGAGAAAGTTACAGTTGTTTTACACTCCTTAAAGGCTTCTAGACTGACAGTGAACCCAGACAAATATGCTATCATCAAGAAAGAGACCCAATACCTAGGGTACTTCCTGGGAGATGGGGCAATCAAACCCATAATTGATAAAGTGCAGGCCTTGAGAGACTGTCCACACACACCCATGACCAAAAAACAGATATGGGCTTTTTTAGGCCTAGCAAATTATTCTAGAAAATTGGTACTGATGTTTTCCGCACTAGTGGCACCCCTTACAGAACTAAGGCCTCTAGCCCCTGAAAGGTACATCAGACCGCCAAATGCCCAAATAGCATTACAAAAAATTAAAGAGATTCTATGTAGCCAACTGGTTTTATGAACTCTAGATTTTGAGAAGCCCTTTATACTCCAGACACCATCCCAGGGGTGCTACTGTCCCAAGAACATGACGAGGAGGAACATCCGGTGTTATACTTGAACTGCAAGTTACTTCCTCATTAACGAGCCTATGCGATATTCCAAAAGGAGTATCTCACGATAAAGTAGGCCACTCAGACACTATTCTACTATCAACTAGGCAACCGCTGTGGATTAGTGACCAAACATGCTCCGCTGAAATGGCTGAACCATATGAAGGACAAATATCCAAAGAGAGGAGGTCTGCCATGGGCTCCCTATACCCCAGGCTGATTTGGCAGCCAAAGTGTTAAAGAAGCAACTTCCTGTCTGCTCAGCCAGAACTGACTGGCAGCCCAACTGCAGCTGAGAGGATAAAAGGGCTGCAAGGCAGGTGAGGGGGCACAGCTGCTAGAGAAGCAGAGGTATTGTAGAGAGACAATCCCTCCAGAACACTGGTGAGAAGCTGCCAGACAAATCAATACTCCAGAAAGAGAGAAGCAGGACAAGAGGCTGGGGAAGTCTACAGAGAAGGAGCAGTGGTAAGGAGCTCAGGAAGTACCAAGGGACGGATAAGGACTAGCTCTGGCTGTTCCAAACAAGAAACCTGAGCTGGAACCCAGTGGATTGGGCAGGCCTAGGTTCCTCCTAGCTATGCCAGCCAGAGACTTTTGGAGAAGGAGGTCCTAAACCCAGGCACCAGAACTTCCAACTCCCCATTTTCCTGAAGGGGACAGCGACTATTAAGGATTTAAATACAGAGATGGAGCCAGATTGGTGTAGCTCCCCAGGTCGCTGTGTGGGACCACTAATTGACAAATACTATTCTATTTTTTTAATCAAAATGTCAGGTGGTATCAAGTCAAATACCTTAGAGGTGTCTACGCATATTACATCAACACTATTACCTTTATCAATGTAACTTGTAATCTCATAAAAGAAACATATTAAGTTAGCTTGACAGGATCAGTAGCGTAGCTGGGAGGGAGCAGGGGGAGCGGCCGCTCCCCCACTGAGCACAAGTGGCGCCTTTTTAATTTTTTGGCGCCTTTTAAATTTTTACTCTGAATGGGGGGGGGCGGACATAAGAAAAGGCACCACCCACTGTGGTGCTTGTACTCACCGGGCGGCGCTCCAGGTCTTCGTCGGCACGTCCTTCACTCGCTCCGGGTCTTCGGCGGCATTTCGGAGGCGGGTCCTTCAGTGCCGCCGAAGACCCGGACTGAGTGAAGGACCTGCCGCCAAAGTGCTGCCGAAGAACCGGAGCACCGCCCGGTGAGTACAAGCACCGCAGCGGGTGGCGCCTTTTTTTATGTCTGCCCTCCCCCCGTTCGCTCCACCTGGCTACACCACTGGACAGGATTTGTCTTCCATAAACCCACGTTGACTAGCATTAGTTATGTTGCTCTGCTTTCATTCTTTATTAATTGAGTCCCATATCAGCTGCTCCAATATCTTGCCTAGGATCAATGTCAGACTGACAGACCTGTTGTTACCCAGGTCACCCTGTTTACCCTTTTTAAATACTAGCACAACATTAGCTTTCTTCCAGTCTTCTGGAACTTCCCCAGTGTTCCAAGATTTACTGAAAGGCAACATTAATGGTTCAGCGAGCTCCATAGCCACCTGTTTTAAAACTCTTTGAAGTAAATTATCCAGACCTGCTGATTTAAAAACCATCCGACTTTAGTAGCTACTCTTTACCCCTTCTGAGATAACACTCTTTCTATTCCACAGGTATCACCCAATGATGAGACTTCATCTGTTCCCCCTTCCCCCAACTACAGAACAGAGATTGAAAACTTCTGCCTTTTCTACACGGTTACTGATAATTCTACCACTTCCATCTAGTAATGGACTGTCACAGGGTAGCTGGTCTCTGTGTTTCGACTGAGCCCAGCTCCCCTGAACTGGAGCTGCCTGAGCCTAATCCAGGCCTGGGCTACACCTGGGCCTATAAAGGGCTGCTAGCATGGGCAGAGCATGAACTCCCCCTTTGGGAAGGCTAGCCTCCCCCACCACACCCCTTCTGCCCAATGCCCTGAGCCCCACCCCTGGCAGCTGGAGCCCCAGTCCGCCCACCCCAGCCGCCCCGCTGACACTCCGGCTGGCCTGAGCTGAGCCCTCACTGGCTTCAGGGGAGAGGGGATACATGGGCAGAGCCACAGCCTGGGATAGGGGAGGCTTAGCCTCCCCGGCCTATGATCCCCATACCTAGTAAGCATCTGGGGGAGGAAGGACTGAGACAAGCTGAGCCCTGGGGAGCAAAGCCATGCTGGAGTGGAGCTAACTCCTGTGGTAGGTTCCTGGAGCAAGGGGGGCAGGGACTCAAGGAAGCAACCCCATGGCTGTGGCTCCAAGGGGACCAGGGCTGGCAGAGGTAAGGAAGCTACCAGGAGCTGGAGTGCCACAGACCCCTGGGAGGGGTGACCCTGAAGCCTGGGGGGCAGGTATTGAGTTAAGATTGCATTCTGTTTGTTTGTTAACCTTTGCTATAAAAATAAACCTTCTTGACTGACACTGAGTGTGTCAGCGGATGATTGGAGCTAAGGAGAAGCAGCAGCCCTTGGTGACATGGATCAATACCATTGTCAGGATTATTTTGGGTCTTAATATACTTTTAAAAATCCTCTTATTGTCCTTATCTCTGCGGGCAATAGGTTTCACCTTGTGTCCCTTTGCTTCCCTTATCAATTTTCTACAATTTTTAGCTTCTGATTTACATTAATTACTATCAACTTCCCTTTTCCTCCATTTGTCTCAAGTCTTGCTACTGCTAGGGCCACAAAAAGTCTATCCCCTGTCCTAATTGCAAGACTTGATAGTTTCCAGCTAGAGCTATTTGAAGGAACAGCATAAAGCTTGGGGGGGGGGGAATCAAATTTCTATCTTAAATGTCACCCCAGCTATGGTTACAGCTAGTAACAATTAAAACTACTATAATTGAAGTAAACCCTATTTAATCTTATTTGTGCTGTGTGCATTTGACAGCACTGTGCCTAGTCAGCTTTTCTGTTTTCCCTTTCTAAACAGCTAGGCCTCTGATCCTATGAGAGTGTATAACTTTAAGCACAAAGATTCCTATTAAATTAAGTGGAACTACTCATGTTTGCATGATCAAGACGTTAATTAGTCAATTTCCCACATTCTGAAGAGGCTCTTAGAGACATCAATATGGCAACAGCAACAAAACAGGTATACTTATTTTTTGAAGATTTTTTTAGAAATTTCAGGACTTAGTAGTTAAACAGTGCTCAACAAATGCTGAACATTTTTAGTAAAAACAAAACAAAAAACAAAAAAACTTGACACTGACAATGTCTAAGTAATTCTGACATTTTAAATAAAGGTTTTATATCTACTCTGAGGCCACCATCTTCTAATCCACTGTGATCTCTGAAAGATATTAAATTAACAAACTAAACTGGAAAAGTGCGTTTTGTTCTTCCTTCTTCAAACAGAACCTTTATAAATGTTTATTAACCTAATTACACAAAATCTAATGAATTATCTCAGAAAAATAACTCACTTCAGCTCCCCTTTGTTATGTAATCTTAGGGAAATCACTTAATTTTGCCTCCGTTTCCTCATCTAAAATGGGGATACTACTACTTGATTGACAGAAGCATTGTGCAGGTTAATTCATTAACACGTGTGGAGTGTTCTAAGACTCTTGGATGGAAGGCAATTTTTAAGCCCCAAATACAATACTACATCACAGCATAAGATAACAGGACAGCTCTTCACTAGAGAGACAAGGTGGGAAACGACATGGCTACCACTACACTACAGTTCTTCACTAGGCTACAGCTCTTCACTAGGACAGTGACACAGCAGAAGCAGCTACACTAGCTGGAAGCTAGGTTTATTCAGGAGGAAGACAGAATATGGGCACTTCAATTAAAAACACAGATATTTAATAAAACATTTTGAGGTTTCCCAATTTTTAAATATAAATACACCCCTCCTCCAGGTCAGTGGCATTAGGGGAAAAGAAAAATGATGAGGAGAGATGTTTGGATTTGTGAGTGTTTCAGTGAAAAATCAGAAAGGCCATGTTCAATCAATTAGGCAATGCACCTACATGTGAACTGTTACACCAAAAGTTGTGTTGCCTGGCACATTAAAGCATGTGTGGGCACATTTTAATAATCCACTGATAAGACTATTAAGTCTGCCTATGGGTACTTAACTTTGAAGACTGCTCTTTTGCATTGCCACTTTCTCCTTGCTGAGAGCATTTCCTGTGTGTACTTCAGTGGCAGGGGGCACCAGTGAAACCTGCCTTTGAAATCTTTGAAGTAGCCACAGGAAATGCTTTCAGTAAGAGAAACCAGCAGGTTTTAAAAGTTTTCCCTTTGAGCTTACCTGCAATGCTGTCTTTACAAGTCAGCAGATTTCCTCCACTGAGGTTGGCATTAACTCAACTCATAGGTACTTCAAAGGCAAGACTCTGGGATGGTGGCTGAAGCTGAAAGCACAAGTGCTGGGATCAGTAGAAACTGGAGGCTTTAGGAACTTCATGATCTCAGAACCACCAGTGCTTTTAGAATTATAATATGCATTAATAGTACTAAGCAAAAGAGGGAGAACATTGCAAGTGTTCTCTCTCTAGTATTTTTGCTGGGCATCTTGTGCTAGGCATTCTCCTTGTTTTTTGGATAACAAGTTCTGATCTGTACACCTGCTGTGCTAATAACAGGACAGGTGGGAACTTGCAGGGCCGGATCTAACTTTTTTGCTGCCCCAAGCAGCAAAAAAAAGCGCCGCCCCCCGCCGAGCGCCGCGCCGCCCCACCCCCAGTGCCGCGCCCCGTGACCCCCCCCAGCGCCGTGCCCCGCCCAGCGCCGCCCCCTCGCTGAGCGCCGCGCCGCCGGAGCCCACCCCCCCCACCGAGCGCCGCCGGAAGCCCCCCTCCCCCGAGCACCGAGCCCCGCGCCGCCCCCCCGCCGAGCGCCGCGCGGCCGTAGCCCGCCCCCGCCGCCAGAACCCCCCCCCAGCGCCGCGCCCGCGCTGCCCCCCCACCGAGCGCCGCGCCGCCGGAGCACCCCCCCCCCCCCGCAGAATGCCGCGCCGCACTCCCCCCGCCGCCCCTTACCAGGTGCCGCCCCAAGCATGTGCTTGGGTGCCTGGTGCCTGGAGCCAGCCCTGGGAACTTGGGTTTACCCACTGAGTTAGGTTTTTGGTATGTTTGGTTTCCTACTGGAGATAAGGAAGAGAAACAAGCCTGTTATCTGCCCCCTCAACATGCTAGGAAAAATGTTGACACAGGGAAAAATTGAAAACATCTATTTATTCAGTGCAGGGATGTGGGGAATAATATATTAGAAAATAACCAAGAAGGCTAGAAAGCACAAGATACAATCAAGAGAATTATGTGATGGGATAGATATAGGGTGAACATAGGGTGATGACTCATGAAAAAGGAGTAGTGTAGTAAGCCAAGCTTGATCAAAGCTTCACACTGCCAGGGGAATTATCTTGCCACCTTAAGTGAGGCAAGTTCAGGTCAGGTGATGCATCTTACTCTCTCCCAGGAATTCATGTCTGTAATAGGAGACAGATACACAGGAGTGCTGCTAAGAGAAAACCAGTCTATCTGATCGGGCACAGGGTGACAGAAGTAATTACCTTAGTCACATGACAGATAGTGTCCACAGTCAACAATCCATAAGTTACTCATTTGATTCTTTTTTTTTTTTTTAAAGACAACAGCAAGGAAGCATAATCAACTCAAGTTACTACCAGTTACTGTGTCTAAACTGTAATGGCTCTGAGCACCTAGCCACTTGTTCTCAAACAGTTCCATCTGCAGGGGCTTACTTGTTTAGCCATTGAGGTGAATCTGAAACCTTGAGTTATACGTGATATTCCTGCTGCTTTTCCATTGACGGTGTCTGGTGGGACATGTGTTACTGCTGTCAGCACAGGGGCACTGACAGCTGCATTATGGAGGTCCCCAAGAAAGACAATGGTTAGTTGCCTTCTGTTCTATATGTAGGAAACTTATGACCTTGTAACAGGTTACCAACCACTTTGTTTAGAATCTTATAATTTCTCTGTGACAGAGGCCCCATTGGTCGTTCATTATTGTGTTTCAGCAACTCCTATCAGGCCTGACAAACTCACTATACCTAACACATAGCTGTCATAGTATTTATATATAAGAAATGTCATGTGCAGTATCAAATAAAAGCTGGTGACATGCTGGTCATGAATACCATTGTGAAATGTATGTATTAATGCTATCTGAGGTCTTATGGATATTTACTGATATTATGCTTTCAAGTCTGAAACCAAACACAGGGAGAAACGTGGTTTCTTCCAGCAAGGAGTGGAGATAGGTATCTCCCCCACCTTTAATGTAAATTTGGCATTGTGTGTCAAATACCATGGGAGTTATCTTTTCAAGTAAAGTATGCAGGAAAAACAAAAGCAGCATGGCACTGGCATATTGGAGAAGTTAGCTGTGTGTCTGCTTCCCTCCGAAAGGTCAGTTACAGAGTTCCCTCTCTGTGTTTGAGTCACAGTCTGCTTTCCTGGGCAGACAGATGCTGAATCAGCCCCTCTATCCTGGGCATTCCCTCCCAAGTGATCAGCATGGGGACATTCATGAGTTAACATTACTTTCCATTTTTCTTCTCTGGAGCCCCCTCTCAGACACATCTCTCCATGCTCTCTAGCATGGGCTCTGTGTGACCTCGCTCAATTGCAAAACTCTGGCAGTTAGCAATTGAACAGCCTTTCCAATAACAGGCACCCTCCTCCCCTTGGCTCTGCAATGCTAGAGCCAGTCAGTCTGTCTGTCTGTTTCTCTCTCCCTCCCTTCCTGGAAGCATGCTGCTTCTCCTTGCTGCAGAGAAGTCAGAGGGACCTTTACTCACTTCCTCAGCAGATTCTAAGGTTTTATGATCTTTCTCTGGGATCTGAACACCATCATCCCCTGTGCTGCAAATTACTACAGAGACAGCTTTAGCACTATGGAAAAAAATCATTTCCAACAAGCATGTCAGCAGGGAGACCTATTACCCCCACAACCAAGTGCTTTCCAGGCCCTCAACTCCGCATGAATTTTAGCAAAAGGCACAGGAACCCTGGATCCACCCACTACTATAAGCTCTGCTGGGTCATCAGGTAACTCATCAGCTTCTTGAATTACACTCTGTTTAAGCAAAGAAATGCGTGCCCTTCAGGGCCGGCTCCAGACACCAGCGCAGCAAGCAGGCGCTTGGGGCGGCCAAGGGGAAGGGGTGGCACGTCCGGCTCTTCAGCAGCAATTCGGCAGTGGGTCCCTCAGTCCCTCTCGGAGGGAAGGACCTGCCGCCCGGTCATTCATTTTAACAGTCTCAACATGTCCCTTATCTGGCTCTAGAGAGCCAACCCCTACAAAACCAATATTGTTAATTCCAGGTGCAGAACCAACCTGTATAAAACTCGCCAGGTAAGTTGTAGGTGCCTCTGAGGCGCCTGCACCAGAGGTGTCTGGGCTAATAGCAGCTGAATTTACATGAGCATGTTGGGGCTTGGTTTCCTTTAATTTAGGGCAGTGATTTCTCAGATGTTCAGTGGAGTTACACTTATAACACCTCTTAGTCTCCTCACCCCTTTCAGGAGAGAAACTACCAGCGGAACAGTTTGCGGCGGCGCCACACCCACTCTCTCCCGGTGCTCCCAGGCTGAGGAAGCTGCAGCAGTGCCGCAGCGCGCTCTCCCTCCCAGGGTGGAAAGGTGAGTGTCTAGTCTCCCAGCCTCTTACCTTCTTCCCAGGGGAAAAACGGGGACCCTGCTTCCCATCAGGCCTCTTTAAAGGCTTCTTTCTGTGATTTATTCTCAATAGATAACTGGGTCTGCTCAGAGGCATCTGCTAGAGCCAGGGCCAGCTCTAGGCACCAGCAAAACAAGCTGGTGCTTGAGGCGGCACATTTTTAGGGGCGGCATTCTGACACGGGCCATGCCGCCCCTGAAAATGTGCCCCGGCTGCCCTAACTCACCTCCGCTGCTGCTGCTCCCCCTCCCTCCCGGGCTCTCAAACCCGGGAGGGAGGGGGAGATCCCGAGCGGCCGCGGCGCGTGAAATAGCTGATTCGTGTGCCGCGGCGGCTCGGATCTCCCCCTCCCTCCCGGGTTTGAGAGCCTGGGAGGGAGGGGGACCAGCGGCGCGCGAGTTAGCTGTTTCGCGTGCCGCGGCCACTCGGGATCTCCCCCTCCCTCCCAGGTTTGAGAGCCTGGGAGGGAGAGGGAGACCCCGAGTGACCGCGGTGCACGCGCTGCTTCTCCCTCTCCCTCCCTCCCTCCTAGGCTTGAGAGCCTGGGGGGAGGAGGCAGGGCTGGGGATTTGGGGAAGGGGCGGAGTTGAGGCAGGGCCGGGGGGTGGAGTAAGAAAAAAATGGGGGGGGGGGTGCCAAAATTGTTTTTGCTTGGGGCGGCAAAAATCCTAGAGCCGGCCCTGGCTAGAGCAGCCATTTCTTCCACAGATGTCACAGTTTTATCCCAGAGACAGTGTTTTACATCATCTTTACATATACTCAATCAATGTTCCTGACCCATGAGATCAATCACTTGGCTAAAATTTTCAATACCTTTCCCCTTAACGCACTTCCTTATCAGGGCATTCATCCTCAGAGCTGTCCCTAGGGAATGGCGAATCGGGGTGACCGCTCCAGACCCCACGCTTTGGGGGACCCATGGGCAGGCGCAATTGGCCAGTGCCGCATGGCCGGTAGGTGAACTGCTGGCCGGGGGAGGCTAATCCCAGTCCCGCCCCTTCCACCCCAGGGAGAGCGCGCTGGGAGGGAGAGCGCGCTGCGGCTCTGCTGCAGCCTCCTCAGCCTGGGAGCACCGGGAGAGAGTGTGTGTGGCGCCGCCACAAACTCCCCAGCCCTGGGAAGGCGAGCGATGTGGTTCCAGCCCCCTAGAGCCCAGCAGTGCTGCCGAAGCAGGGCCCTGGGGCACCGCCTCCCCTACTGGCGCAGTCGGTCCTGGAAGTGACATCACTTCCTCCCCGGGCCCCACACCCACCTAGGGATGGCCCTGTTCATCCTGTACATATATTCGCCATTACCCACATTGCTCTTGAGATTTCTAAATTTTACCCTGTGCACATCAGGAGTAATTTGGAGCCTTTTCAAAACAGTTTCTTTAAATTTAGTATATTCTAAAGCAGCCTGAATTGGCATTCCATTAAATATATTTTGAACGTTACCAGTCAGTTTTGCAACCAGGGTGGGGACCTTCTTGTTATCAGGAATTTCATGGACTTCACATAGCCTCTCAACAGTGATGAAATATTCCACAATACAGTCTGACGCTTGGTATGCAGGATACAGTTGTTCCCAGTTAGAAACTTTTGGCGTGATGGGAATCGTTGGGGGGCTCTGCTTTTCTATCAGACCCAGTTGGCATTTGCATTTTTTCTCCTTCTCTTCATCCTCTTTGGTTTTCAGCTCCATGGCCCTCCTGAGTGCAGCTTCTTCCCTGGCAGCCCCCCTCCTTTCTCCTTCATCTCCAACTCTTTCATTTTTATTCTAATTTATGCTTCTTCCATCTGGTGTTGGTGACTTTCCTCTGCTTCTAATCTGAAGATGTCTGACTTTGTAACTGTGTTTCTCTCACTAATATCTATGCTTTTTCTGCTCCTTTTTCCCTTTCTCAAAATAAAGAAACAGAAAATGACAAAAGCGTAGCCTTTTCTTGACTGTTTCCAGGGGGAGGGATAGCTCAGTGGTTTGAGCATTGGCCTGCTAAAGGTTGTAAGTTCAATCCTTGAGGGGGCCACTTAGGGATCTGGGGCAAAATCAGTACTTGGTCCTGCTAGTGAAGTCAGGGGGCTGGACTCAATGACCTTTCAAGGTCCCTTCCAGTTCTAGGAGATAGGATATCTCCATTTATTTATTTACCACACTTAAAATCACTAGACCCGTGTATGAAGTGCAAGTCTCACTCAAGACAACAAGCTGTGCATTTCACTCTGCTTGCTGCACCATTGTAACATCCCCCAGGGTACAGTCTGGACTGTACAACTCTTGTGCCCTCCTTTAACTCTCTAGCCCAGGCGGTCTCCTTCACTAGTGAACAGCAAACCCCTCCAGACTCTGTTCATTCAGCCATCAGCATGCAAAGGCACAGCCAGAAAAGTACATGAATTTTCTCCCCAGCCACTCATGAACTGTATACAGGGAGACACCAGCAATTCCCTCTCCCCCAGCAGTGTGCATCTTACACTGCTCAAGACTTTCTTGAGCAACGTAAGGTCATTAATTAGTTTGCCACTCCAACAAAAGGTATCAGGGGGTAGCCGTGTTAGTCTGTATCCACAAAAAACAACAAGGAGTCCGGTGGCACCTTAAAGATTAACAGATTTATTTGGGCATAAGCTTTTGTGGGTAAAAAACCTCATTTCTTCAGATGCATGGAGTGAAAGTTACAGATGCCGGCATTATGTACTGACACATGAAGAGAAGGGAGTTACCTCACAAGTGGAGGACCAGTGTTGACAGGGCCAATTCGATCAGGGTGGATGTAGTCCACTCCCAATAATAGATGAGGAGGTGTCAATTCCAGGAGAGGCAAAGCTGCTTTTTGTAATGAGCCAGCCACTCCCAGTCCCTATTCAAGCCCAGACTAATGGTGTTAAATTTGCAAATGAATTTTAGTTCTGCTGTTTCCTCTTTGAAGTCTGTTTCTGAAGTTTATTTGTTCAAGTATAGCCACTTTTAAATCTGTTATAGAATATCTAGGGAGATTGAAGTGTTCTCCTACTGGCTTTTGTATGTTTTGTAAGGGTAGTGGACATGCACCTGCCTTTGTAACCTGAGTATGTTCCCCAAACTTTAATCAAAAACACATTGGCTTAGATAAAACATTGGAATACGTTTATTAATTACAAAAACATAGGTTAAGTGATTTATAAGTGGTATAGGCATAAAAGTTCAGAACTGGTTACACAAAGAAATAAAAGATAAAATCAGTCTACTTCCTAAACTTTATCAAGCTATGTCAAATAATATGAAGTGATAAGGTTTCTTACCCAAAAACTTACAGCAGTCTGTGCTAAATGGAAACTTTTCCAGTTAGGGCCACTCCTCCCAGTTCAATTGTTTCTTTGTCTTCCAATAGGCCTTCAGTGTAGGTGGGGGAGGAGGGTCAGCTGGTAATGTCACTGTCCCTTATTTTATACTCTCCCAGGTGCTGAAAAAATTCTTGCTGTGTCAGGCAGGTTAGGCAGCACCAGGGTGCATGTGCTCAAGCAAGTGTCTTTCATGTGAATTGTAAATCTCTTGTTTACAACTCCCCTGCTGGCAAATAGCAGGTGATGGTTGCTTGACACCAGCCTAGGTGTTGGTCCCCTCCCCCTTTGTTGCCACTGAAGAACCAGTCTGTGGGCATTTCCCAGACTCGCAACAGGTTTCAGTAACAAACATAGCAAAATCTCATAACTTCATATACAATGATGATACATATTTTTCAACAGGACAGTAATCTGTTGACTTTTGACTTTTCCAATGATACCTCACAAGGCATACTTTGTGCAAAACACATCATGTAACAGTGGTGAATATGGGAGTTTTAGGGTGCTATTTTGAGGTACAGTAAATCGTAAAGTAAAGAATGGCAGAGCTTCTGAGGAGATTGTTTTGGTGGCTAACAGATTGGAACAATAGGGAGCTGACACCCAGGTTAGCTCCAGCAAGTCTCTCTCTCACTGAGTGAGGCAGGGTGTGTGTGTGTGGGGGGTGGGGGGTAACAAGGTGACTCACAGTCCTGCATACCCTGAGAAAGTGTCACACTCTCCCACTGGAAATGGAGTTAGCAACTCATAATTGTTGTAGTGTTTCCTCTGTTCTAATTTCTGGTGGTGTGGCTCCTTAGTAACCAGTTTAGGTGACCTTCAACTTTGCTTTTGGTAGATTCTTTTAAGGGGATTGCCTCATCACCTGAGGAGTATCAAAGCACTGTGTCCCATATCTTTAACATTCTGGACGGTACAGATCTGCTGATTCTGGGAAAGTCAACAATACCCCAATGGGAGATTGCACAATGCCCTACAGTGTCCCTAAGGAAAGAACCTTACATTGTACAGGCCCAAGTAGCAGAAAGGGCTGTCTGATATGAGCTAAGTAGGACACATTCGGTGACCAAGATTAATGCTTCCATCACATGGCAAGGAACCCTATCCATGCACTCCAGGAGCTAATTAAAATTTTGACTTTAGCTGGAGTTCTGAGGAAAAGTGCATGCCAGCTTCAAAGCTGCAGCAGCCAGGGTAATACCTGTGCAATAGCAGAAGGAGATCTGGAGTAGAAGCTGAAGGCATGGCTGGCAAAAGGGAGTACTAACAGCAGGTGGAAGCCTTGGAGAAGACAGCTGGCTTCTGGTTTGACTACTAGCAAGCTCTGCTAACACTGAACTGGATTGTGCAGACAGGGCCCAAAAGAGACATGGTGAAGTGGGAGGTGCAGAAAGAAGCCACCTTCATTTCAGACACTTGGTAGGGTAATAAAAGGGCTACTGCCTTTCAAAAAAGCCTTGATGTTTATGGGCATTAGGAGCACCACCTCCCCGCTTCCTGTAACTAAAAGCCCTTCAAAGGCTGTTTGTGCCCCTTTCCAGGCCTGAGTGGTGATCTCTATAGGCTACCTGAAGAAGTTAGAGCACAGCAGACCAGCAGTTGAAAGAAGATCCCATTTAGAGAGTAGCATGGCCCAATGGATATTGCACCACAGTGGGAATCAAAACACCCGAGCTCTATTCCCAGTTCTCCCACTGATCGACCGTATGACATTAAGTAGTGTAGAGCGGAACATAGATGGTCAGGTCTAGTGGTCACAGCAGGAGCCAGGACCTTGAGCTCAGAAAGAAGACAGACTTGGGAGTCAAGCCTAGGGTGAGAGTCAGAAACAGGCATCAAGCCAAGAGTTGAAGCCAGGAATGGGGTGTGGAAACAGGGATTTGCAACAAAGCAGAAGGGCAGGAACAAGGCAGGGTTCATGAGTCAGGTGAGAAGGTAGAGTCCAATGCAACAGCCAACCAAGAACTCACCTAGTTGCTCACACAACTTTGGGTGCCTTCTTCAGGCTCAGACTCACTATTTATGCCAATCAGAGCGGCCAGACGTCTCCTCCAATTGGGAGCTTTGTGGGCAGTGCCTATGGTGAGCTCGGGTTCACCAGCCCACACTCCCTGCTGGTACCAGTGAGCTGCCAGCTGGTGGATGCAGTCTGAAGATTGCCTACAGACCCAGGCTCAAGACCCATGATCCCTCACACCAAGGGCAAATCACTTTGTTTCTCCCCCGCCCCCTTCTATCTTTTATTGGTCTTATCTAGACTGAGTTTTGCAGGGTGGAGACTGTTTTAGACTGTCTGAGCACCTAGTATAATCCAGTGCTTCTATTATCGCAATACAAATAAGCCAGCGAGGAGGTGAAAATGAAGCTATGTGGTAGCTCCCATTTGGACAAGACTTTCCTACTCATGCTGCAGCAGAACTAAGCTGTGACACTGCTGGATCTGCAGTAACCCCTCTTCAGGCAGCATTGCCAAGCCTGCACTCCCAGGGGGACCCTGGCTCCTATCATACCAGGCACAGTGTTACATTTACTGCTCATGATCGTGTACTGTGTGGCATGAGGTGGTAACTGCTTTGCAAGGAAGCAGGCAGGGCCAGCTCCAGGCACCAGCCCTCCAAGTATATGCTTGGGGCGGCACCTGGAGGGGGGCGGCGCTCACCCGGGGAGAGCGGGGCTGCGGCCGGGCTCTCTGCCCTCCCCCCCGGCACTCCGGCCGGCCGGGAAGAGCGGGGCGGCGGCCGGGCTCGCCGGCCGGGGAGAGCAGGGCCGTGGCCGGGCTGAGCGCCCTCCCCTGCCGCGCTCCCCGCCGGGGGGCGGTGAGAGGCTTTTTTGCCTGGGGCGACAAAAAGCCAGAGCCGGACCTGGAAGCAGGATGGCCATTTCTACATGCAGGGGTTCTGTGAAATTCGTCCAATGTTGCTTCAGTTCAGTGGTGCTCAAACTTTTGTACTGGTGACCCCTTTCACGTAGCAAGCCTCTGAGTGCGACCCCCCCCCCATATATAAAAACATATTTTTAATTTATTTAACACCATTATAAATGCTGGAGGCAAAGCGGGGTTTGGGGTGGAGGCTGACAGCTCACAACCCACCCATTTAATAATCTCACAACCCCCTGAGGGGTCCCGACCCCCAGTTTGAGAACCTCTGGTTCAGTGCAACTCCCCTTCACTGCTAGGAACAGTGGGAGGGCAGCATGCACCATCAGCCAGTGTTTTTCAATACTGCCTAAACCTGCTCAGAACAGGCTGGTCCATACTAGCGCTTCAGTGCTACGAACAGCAGAGAAAGAATTTCAGTGACACCTTTTCCTCATAACCCTGGGTGGAGCACATTTCTGTTATGCAGGAGAAGGGGGAAGCAAACAAACTTTAATCCACTATTTCCCTAATTCCCTGCCCCCCCCGACGCTAGTTGTGGACACATTTCCTATTTTCCCCTTGTGTTTTGCCTGGGTACCCAACAGAGACACTGCTCCATAGCTGAAACATTTGGGTCAGAGAAGATGGGCCTAGGAAGTGATCCAGGGTATGACTACACTGCAGACTATGCCCAGGCCCCGGGGACCCAGCTTGTGGGCTTTATTTCCAGTACTTGAGCGTCCACACTGCATTGTAAGCCTGGCCTTAATTGCTGGACCCAGGTGTCTCAGCTGTGCTAATGCATCCATATTGCACACATTCTGACTCAGGTCTGCGCTTGACCTCCATCTCCACTGCAAAAAATGACAGGTCTGGGACCAGAGTCTTCTCAAGGCCTGGGTCCTGAATATCTGCTGACCGAGTGTCTGAACAGAAGGGAGGCCTGAGGCAGAAACTCAAGTCAGATCTTGGGCTTACTGTGCAGTGTAATTGTGACAGTCCTCAGGGCACCCAGGGTAGCAAGGCTCCTTCTTGCCACCTGCCTCCAGCATGAGGAAGTCTTGCCTGTGTCAGCTGGGTGTTGGCTCCCTGACACAACCAGTTAATCAGCCATGTAAGCACTCTCCTCTGGGCTATACCAGCCCTGCTGGTTGCAATGGATGAATCCCAGTCCCCAAGTTCCTTTAAAGTGTCCCCCTGTAATATCCAGCCCTGGTCGAGGGATACTTAGAGAAACCCTAGATTTGCCATTCCAAAGGAGGAGTGTACCCCACTTCACCAGTGTTACCTTAGTCCACTGCTGCTGTATCCTATACACCACTTGAGTTCAACTGTAACAAAACAAAAGGAAGATTATTTAAGAAAGAACAGAGATTCAGATAGAAACAAGGGTGAGTGATGGAAACAAATGGTTACATACAAAACAAAATCATAGCACATGAACTAGGGCCTACACTTAAGTTACCTTTCCTATCTACTAAAGCAGATTCTCACCCCAAAGTTCAGTCTTTTGCAATGTATGCTAGCTCCGAGGAGTCAGCACCCACTCTGTCATGATGCCCTCTTGCTGTTTGAAGGTACCTCCTCATTGAATGGAACCAAAATGTCTCTCCCCAGTCTCCACCCTGTACTATACTGGTGGAGTCTTGTCTTTATTCACATAGAGGACAAGCCTCTCACTGTCAGTGTTCCTTTGCACTCCCAGATGGTTTTGATGTTTAGAATTTGTCCTTGATGGTTTTCCATTGACTTTTTTGGGTTGTTACAATGATAGACAATTGAGCAACACCATACTTAATCAGCTAGCCAGAGAAGGGTGACAACTGCCTCCCAATGGAATGGGCCATCACCCAGATACAGGATTCCTAGTACCTCATTTTCACTCCAGGACCATACAGGCATAATTTTCAATATAGTTACATTATTCCTTAAACATTACTCATACATAATCACTGTGAGAAGTGTGTATCAATAAGTTACATGTTTTCAGTTGAGACCTCACATGTTACCCTATGGATAAATACCAGGAAAGCAGTGTTAGGTGTTGTGAGTTTGTCAGGTCTGAGACAGGATTTGGTTGTAATGAATAGTGAACGCTTTGCCAGTTGGCACCAATAGGCCTCTGAGTAATGCAGTGTGCAGAGTAGACAATGTTGACTCAAGTCTTGCAGACAGATGGCCAAATTAAAAGGCTTTGCAGGAGCCCCCAGAGTTACTTGAACCACCACTGATAGCGGCAGCCAGAAGCCAGGAGTGTAAAAATTGCCCAGGACAGATTTAGGAGCCTTATGATTGGTTTAAAAGGAGATTTGAGCAGAACGGTGTGAAGTTTGGCAGTTTTGTTTCACAGGGCTTCAGAGCACATAGGTAGGTTGATCCTTCCACATTGGTTGACTTGGTTGTGTCTCAGCCATGCAAGACTAATTTTGCATGACATATATAGAACTGTAGTAGGTCCTAGCCGGGGCTCGACCCTCCGGGCAGGAGGGGAGCCACACCGACTCACTACTGTGGGAACAGTCAGTTAGTCCCGAAACTCCGGCTCTTTAGTGCAGAGTCGGAGCAACCACAGTTAAAGCTCAGGCCCTTGACTGCAGGGGGCTGAGCGAGCAAGCAGTTCAGGAGCCCAGGCCCTGGATCAGGGCGGGGCAAACACAGTTAGCTCAGACCCTTGTTTGCAGGGGCTGAGCGGGCAAATAGTTCAAAGCCCAGGCCCTGGATCAGAGCGGGGCAAACACAGTTAGCTCAGACCCTTGTTTGCAGGGGCTGAGCGGGCAAATAGTTCAAAGCCCAGGCCCTGGATCAGGGCGGGGCAAACACAGTTAGGCTCAGGCCCTTGTTTGCAGGGGCTGAGCGGGCAAATAGTTCAAAGCCCAGGCCCTGGATCAGGGCGGGGCAAACACAGTTAGGCTCAGGCCCTTGTTTGCAGGGGTTGAGCGAGCAAATAGTTCAGAGCCCAGGCCCTGGATCAGGGCGGGGCAAACACAGTTAGGCTCAGGCCCTTGTTTGCAGGGGCTGAGCGGGCAAATAGTTCAGAGCCCAGGCCCTGGATCAGGGCGGGGCAAACACAGTTAGGCTCAGGCCCTTGTTTGCAGGGGCTGAACGAGCAAACAGTTCAGGTAAGGCACGCCTAGGCTTCTGTAGCCGAGCGTTGGGTGAGGGGGAAGCCTGCCACCCGTGCGGAGGGTGGCAGGGGGGAACGCAGGCCCACCCACTCCACTGCGTTCCAGCCCGGGGCCCTAACAGCGGTTGCTGCCGCTGCTGGTCAGTGGGGTATCCAGACCGCAACACACTGACATAGGCTCACACTCGGTTACAGCCGGACCGGGGTCGGCTATCCCCGGGCTGCTTCCATGATCCCCCTCAAAGCCTACCTCGTTCGTCGCGTCGGGATCGGGCCAGTCCATCTGCATGGGTTCCTCTCTGCCCGGGCTCGGCGGCAAGTCTGGTAGCTCTGCCGGGAAGTCCGGCCAATGGTCCTCAGGCGGCTCCTCTGGATAGCAGCAGGGGCGAAGGGGATCGGGTCCAGTCTCACCCTCAGGGTTAGTTGGGTGCGGTTCCCAGGGATTCTCCCAGTGGCGGGCGCAAACGGGCTCCGGCAGCTCCTCCTCGTAGCGGGCCCGGGGTAGCTCAGGCCAGCTAGGGTCCAGGCCTCGGTCTTCGACAGTCTCCTGGCCGGGAGCTCCCGGCCGCAGGTCTGCTCCCTGTGGTGGCTGGCCGCCGACTGAGCTCTGGCGGCCGGCCTTTATACTTCCTGTCCCGCCCCTTGACTTCCAGGGGGCGGGGACAGGCGGTGGTGGTCCCACCCACTCTGGTGCCTGCACGTGGGCTCCCTCTTCTGGGCAGGAGGGGAGCCACACCGACTCACTACAAGAACCATAAGTCAGCCCAGGTTCACTTGAAACTGGGCCTGTTGCACTGTGGCTGGGTTTGGGAACCTTAACAGACCCTTCAACAGGCCTGGTCTGTGATTTTGATTGGTTACAAAACCAGAATTCAGGCATGATATGTAGGCAAGTAATTTACATGGGTCTAGAGCGAAATGCCTGGTCTATCCTTAGAAGTTTTGGCAACATAGTGTCAGTTAGAAATGTGAAGGGGGGAAAAAAGTCACAACCTTAACTGACAGCTATGCCAGCAAAGCCCTTGTGTAGACACAGTTATAACCAGCAAATAAGTCCTTTTGCCAGTATAGCCTAAAAACAAACAAACAAAAACGAACACACAACCAGGAAACTGGTATAAGCCATACCACCTGCAAGACGACTCTTGCTGGTATAATATCTTCACTACACTGGCAAACTCTTTGCAGCATAGACCAGGCCAAAGATGGGGGTTATTCTCCCCTTTTCTCAGGAGCCATTTGATTCTGTGACTCTGGATAGTCAATATGGATAATGGGGGATGTGGAGGAAGAGTGCAATGGATCAGGGAAGGTAGCTCTTTCTTCTCGACTTGTTTCCACTTTTGTTCATATGACAGTAGCTGGAGGCTTCAGTCAGAACCAAGAGGGCTCCACTGTGCTAGTTATTGTACAGACATGGTACCTGATTCCACCCTCACACCAGTTTTACTCCAAAGTAACTCAATTGAGGTCAGTGGCATCGCCCCCAGTTTATATTAGTGTAAGTAAAAGCAGGACAGTTCTTCAGGGGCCTTCAGACAGTGGTACGAACAGGAAGGGTGAGGATAAGGGAACAGAGCAATGCAAACAGGATTAAATGAGTTAAGATTAAAGATTAAATAGGTCACTTGAATCAAGAGTCAGAACCTTTACAGGAATGGATTTAGGTAGATGTAACATCCCTCCAATGAGAGCTGAGTGACAATTAATCTCTGGTCTCAGTTTGATGGTGCTTCGGTGCTGCTGAGGACCCAGTGAAATTTCATTATGGAGTGATTTCTAAGGAGGGTGTGGTCAGTTTCCTTCATGGCATATCCACTGTTTGAAATCCAGGTCCAGTCATGGTGGCTCAGGCACCTAAATCAGAAGCCCATAACAGACAAGCCCTCAGCAGCACACAATGAGCATTGAGTAAGCATGCAGAGATGAGGTTCCACGTGGTTAAAGTCTATGCTAGAGGTTGTCTAACAAGACCACACTTAAATTCAGTGTGGAGGAAGGTTGCTCCTTCCACAGTAACTTGATCACTTTGTGGCAATGAGCCTCTGATGCTGGCAATCAAGACTGTATGAGTGAATTATTTGAAGAGACCTTAGACTCGTTGTCACTCAGCTCTCACTGCATTTTCCAACTCCTTGCAAGACAGACATCCACCAACAGTACAATGTCCAGCGTTTATCAGAGGATCCCCCTCAAGGATTGAGCTCACAACCCTGGGTTTAGCAGGCCAATGCTCAAATCACTGAGCTATCCCTTCCCCTAGGGGCCAAGGCGTAAATGTATCATCAGGATTTTTGTTTGTCTTTAAACTATTTTAATAGTTTAGCTTTAGACTAAAAAAATGTAACTTTCAATCTGTTTGCTGATCAGAGGTGGAGGTTGGGATCACTCTGTGAAGACATAGGAAAAGTAGAGCAGAGAGGCAGTATACAAGCATACAATACCATGTGTAATACAAACATGTTCTACTCCACATATAAGAAACCCTTCTATGTGTGTTTGGTCAGGACTATGGAAAAAGCTGGATGAAATAATTGAGACTCGGACTCCCTTTTACTTCTTTGACAACTTTATTCCAAGTTAGGTATGGCATAGAAACTTCGCTTATGTTGGCAAATCTACTCCTGGTGCTGGATATAAATCAGGTGTAAATACTGATATCATTAGGTCTTCCAGCTACCTTTGATACTGTTGATGTTGACTGTGAGGCGGTTTTGTGTTTGCAATCCCTGACAGGAGTGGATCGGACTGAGTTTTGGTTGGCTACTTCTTTTATGAGTGACTCCAAAGGGCAGGGTTGCTCTATTTTTCCCCAGTGGTCCCCTTCTGTGGGGTGTGACAAGGAACTTGTCTATCACCCTCTCTTAAACAAGTGTCTGTAATTGAGAGAGTTGAGTGAGCTGGGCTAAGGGTGGTCACTATATTGATGACAGCTGATTTTTAGGATCATTCAGCTTGATATTACAGCTTATCCAAGGAATGTGGTTGGGCACCCTTAGGGCATGGGTGAGGACTTGCTGCCTGACTGGTTTTTTTTTTTATTAAGTAGTAAACAGATTAAGGCAAGTTGTCTGGGGAGCAACTGGAGGATTTGGCTGAAGTTATCAGGCTCCTCTCCCCTGGGTGACATTGGGTACATACATCCTATGTACCCACAGCTTACAATGGAGCTGGGGGGAGGTTAGATTCTCAGGTGCTTTTAGAGGAGCCAATAGTGGCAGTGACCAAAGCTTCTTTCCATCAACACTTGGCCAGCAGGCTGTGCCCTTCTCTTTTGCATGAAGACTTAATCAGCTCTAGATTGGACTTCTGCAATACATTCTACCTAGGGCTATACCACAAATCCATTTAGAAGATCAGAAGTCAGTGGCCTACTTGTTAGGATGAGTATTTCACCACACGGACACAACTTCTGGTTTGAGATCTGCACTGGCTGCCTACTGGCTTCTGGGTAGAATTCAAGATGCGTTCTGATCAACAAAGACTAAATGGCTGGGGACCTTGCAGAGAATCGCTGCCTCTGCAGGTAGTATCTCCTCCTACTACTACAGAGAAGCCCAAGCTGGATCCTCCTTGATATAAAGGGTGGATGCTAGCAGGGTATTCTCCATGAGCATTCTCTGTCCCTCCCCTCAAGTCCAAATTAGCATGGCTCTAGTGATTCTCAAGAATTCTACAAAGGTAACTGATTTATCTGTGTGTGTGTATATATATATATATATATATATATATATATATATATATATATATATATATATATTTTTTTTTTAAGGCCAGAAGGGACCATTGTGATAGTCTAGTCTGACCTCCTGCATAACACAGGCCATAAGACTTCTCTGTATGTATTCCTATTTCAAATCCTATGGCCATTTGAAAGAGTGCCTATTTTACAAAAACATCCAATCTTGATTTAAGAATTGCCAGTGATGGAGAATCTACCACCACACTTGACATGCTATTCTGATGATGAATTACCTTCTCTGTTAAAGTATGTCTTTATTTCTAGCTTAAATTTGCCTACAGTTTAACTTCTAGCCATTTGATCTTGTTATACCTTAGTCCGCTAGATTGAAAAGCCCTCTTATCAAATCTGTGTTCCTCATGTAGGTACTTAGGACTGACATGACCAGTCTTAACCTTCTTTAAGATAAATAGATTCAGCTCTTTGAATCTCTTATTATAAGGCATGTTTTCCAATCTTCTAATAATTTTTAGGCTCTTCTCTGAACCCTCTCCAACTTATCAACATCCTTGTTGAAGTGTGGTCACTGTATTCTAGCAACAGTTGCACTAGTGCCAAATAAAGAGGCAATATAACCTTTTTACTTCTATTTAGGACTTCCCTGTTCATACCTCCAAGGATCACATTAGCCCTTTTGGTCACAGCATTGCCCTGGGAGCCCATGTTTTGCTGGCTCCACCATGATGCCCCAGTCTCTTTCAGAGTCAGTGCTTTCCAGAGAAGTCCCCACATCCTGTAAATGTGATCTATATTCTTTGTTCCTATGTATATGACCTTCTGTTTGGCCATAGTGAAATACACATTGTCTGTGCCCAGTTTATCAAGAGATCTAGATTGCTCTGTATCAGTGACCTGTCCTTTTCATTATTTACCACTCCCCCAGTTATCTGCAAACTTCATCAGTAATTTAGTGTTTTCCAAGTCATTTAAAAAAAAAAAGACAAATCATGTTCTTGACCCTACACATGAGACCCCACTAGAACTCCTGTTTCAGACCTGACAAACTCACCACACCTAACACTGATTTTCTGGTACCTATCCATAGGGCAGCTTGTGAGGTCTTTACTGAAAGTGTATAACTTAATACATACATCTCTGTGATTGAGTATGGGTAATATTTAAGGAATAATGCACCTACATATTGAGAATCACGCCCTTATGGTTTTGGCATGAAAGTGATTCACTAGGAAATCATGTCTCGGTGCTGGCCCATTCAAGCATCAGGCAGTTGTCAAACGAACAGATTATGTAATGTATTGCCCAGTTGTTTACCATCAACCAATCCAGAAAAACTCCATGGAAAACCACCAAAGATGGACTATGAACCCTTGAAACCAGTTGGGAGTGAAAAGGAACAATTTCAGAGTAGCAGCCGTGTTAGTCTGTATCCGCAAAAAGAAGAACAGGAGGACTTGTGGCACCTTAGAGACTAACAAATTTATTAGAGCATAAGCTTTCGTGGACTACAGCCCACTTCTTCGGATGCATATAGAATGGAACATATATTGAGGAGATATATATACACACATACAGAGAGCATAAACAGGTGGGAGTTGTCTTACCACCTCTGAGAGGCCAATTAATTAAGAGAAAAGGAACAATGACAGCAAGAGGCTTGCCCTGTCTGTGAATAAAGACAAGACTCCATCAGGATATCACAGGGTGGAGAAAGACACTCTGGCTGCATTCACTGAGGAGGTACCTTGATGAGTGGGGATGCTTCATGAAAGACTGGGTCCTGGCTCGTTGGGGCCAGCAAACACTGCAAAAGACTGAATTTTGGGGTGAGGATCTACTGTAGTAGATAGGAAAGGTAACTATTAGTGTAGGCTCTACTTCACATTTTATGATTCTTGTTTTGTATGTATCTTTTTTTTTTAATCTCACCCTTGTTTCTATTTGAATCTCTATTCTTCCTTAAAATTTCCTTATAGTTTTACTATAATTGATCTCACATGCTGCATGTGCTACAGAAATGGTAGTCTAAGGTACAACTGGTAAAGTGGGCTATTCCTCCTCCTCCCCTGGAAATGGAGCATCTGAGATTTCTGTGAGTATCCAGTGATCATAGCTGGATATCACAGAGGGACATTTTGTAGGGACTTGGTGGCCAGAGAGCATCTGTTGTCGATCAGCAGGGCTGGCATAGCTTACAGGAGAGTGCTTGAGTGACTGCCTCCCTGGGAGCTAACACCCAGCTAGCACAGGCAAGAGTCCCTCATGCTGGGGTATGCTAACAAAAACTCTTAGCCCTAGGTGCCCTGATGGATGGATATCTGGGTCATCTGATATACCCATAAGTATTAACACCAAACTGTGTTTTCTTAGTTGTCTGTCACTTCTCCAGTGTTTTAAGACTTGCGTTAAAACAGACCAGAGCTCCTTGGCCACCTCTTTTAAAACTCTAAGGGTACATCTACACTACGGGGGGAGTCGATTTAAGATACGCAAATTCAGCTACGTGAATAGCGTAGCTGAATTCGACGTATCGCAGCCGACTTACCCCGCTGTGAGGACGGCGGCAAAATCGACTTCTGCGGCTTTCTGTCGACGGCGCTTACTCCCACCTCCGCTGGTGGAGTAAGAGCGTCGATTCGGGGATCGATTGTCGCATCCCGACGGGACGCGATAAATCGATCCCCGAGAGGTCGATTTCTACCCGCCGATTCAGGCGGGTAGTGTAGACCTAGCCTTAGATTCAAGTTATCTGGACCTGCTATTTGTATTAGTCAAGCTTTAGTGACTGCTATTAAAAAATCTTCCATTGACTCTGTTGGAGTGAAGATTATTTTGTCACATAATATTTCTGTTCTCTAGTTTGGAAAAAGATGTAAACATTTCCCTTTTCTGTGTTACTAATGACAATTCTACTGTGTCCATCTATTAATGGAAAATACAATTGTTAGGATTCCTCTTGTTCTTGATATCCTCAATAAAAAGGAGTCTGTCTTTAACCCTATTGGCTATAGGTGTCACTTTGTGCCCTCTTGCTTCCCACATCAAACTTCTACATTTCCTAGCTTCTGATTTATGTTCACTAATATCAACTTCTCCTTTTTTCTATTTGTTATATAGTTTATCAGCTTTTGTTTCCCTTCTCATGTAGGCAATTTTTTAACCCTTTTAAATCTTCTCTCTCATCTGTTGGATTGTGCTTTTTTGGGCATTTAGTAGAATGTTTTTAAACAGCTTGCCATTATTCTTCACATTCTCTTTTCTCCAAGTTAATTTAGCTCAATTGCTTTCAGTTTTATGAAATTGGAGCCCTTTTCAAACATCCAGTACATATCACTGGTGTGGACTTTATTCTGTTTGTTACATTTTGTTATGTGCATTCATGATCACTTGCACCTAAAAAACCCCACCAGTTTTTAGTTGAGATCACAACAATGTCTAATATAAATTAACCCCCACCTGTATGCAACACTTAAAGTTAGGATATTGTCACCTAGATTTGTTTTTTAAGAAGTTGTAAGGATGTTTTGTTACAGGCAGCATGAGAATCACCAGCATCTGGTGCAGTTTTCCTTACACACTATAGAGAAATATCTTAAGGACTCCTGTTCCCTAATGTGATTTGGTGGCTTGTAGCTGACACTAACCAGCATCCCCATCTTATGCCTTCTCTGCTAGAAGAGGGGCTCACCAATTGTGGTATATGTATCAGCTTGCTGAAAGAGGTATCCCAAAAAACTCTTAAACCTTCACTCACTTTCAAACACAGTGGCCTCATGCACTGCAGCACACCAAAATATACCCCAGAAGCAAAATGCACTCTCCTGGCTTTCTGCCATAATACTGTAGTGAAAATAAAGCTTTCCCGCCATGCTAGCGTAGTCTTATGTATCAGGGTTGTGTGCTGTGGCTGTGCAGATGGACACTGTACTCATTTGGCCCACTGCTGGCTTTCTGCTAGGCCTAATATTCAGTTTGCGTTGAGTTACGTAGCTCAACCTACTGAGGTGAAGTTCCAGGTCCTGCCCCACAAGCTCCCTTCATCTGAAGAGACAAATGCATACATAGCTACTTGAGAGTGGCTCCAAACCTGCAGCCACAAGGGATATAGCTACACTGCAGGTGGGAGTCCTTTGATATCAGGGCTCCTGGAGTATGTCTAAACTGCAGCTGGCAGTGAACTGCTAGCACTGAGAGGCAGGGCTTGCATGGGCTATTGCCTACGATCTCTGCCCCCTTCAACTTTCCTACAATCCAAAATCTTGGCTACAAGACTAAGGGGAGTTGCCTGGCTCCTCAGCAGAGGAGCCGCCAGCTGTCTGCAATTTGAGCCTCCTCCCAGCACAGCTAGCCCTGTGCAATATACTCAGACATACAGGCATCAAGGGGGCCAGAGATGCCAAGGAGAAGAGGCTCCTGGAGCTGAAGTAGCCTGGTGCCTAGATAGAGCTCCCCACCCCCATTCCCTACTTCCCTTTCCAGCCAAGACTAGCTTGTGTTCAGCAATAATCCAGAGACGAACTACCAGGAACTTTGAACTTAGAAGACAAGTAAAAGAGTCAAACCATTGACTATAGCTCAGCTACACTCCCCAAAACGGGATCACAATGCTATTTATGAGAAATGTATTGTTTCTTGTAAATGGAGTAATGCACAGGACATAATAGTAATGGCTGCTTCCTTGTTTGTTTTTGATGCAGGTCTAGAAGCCTGAGATGTTTAAAAAGGAGGTTAGAAGTGAACATTTCATTTTAGGCTTCCTGGTGAGTCATTTGTTTTACTATGTAGTCTGGAAAAATGTAAATTAGGCTTGTCAGGACCTGAAAGAAATGTGCACAAAACGGAGAAGTTTGCACGTGGTACTTCAAATATCAATTTTCTAAGAAGGTGGTAGGTACGTAGCCCAATAATGGTTAGAAACGCCTGTGCTAGGAGACTGATACAAATGATCTTGAATACTTATGGATCAGAGTTGTCCGTGATTTGGAAACAGATAACGCCATATTTGACAGTGCCATTCTCCCCTCCGTGCACTCCTAAATAGGTTCAGCCAGTGACACTCATATATGCCGCTTCAAATTGAACACCTGCTATAAAGCAAAGAAGTGGGGTGCTAGGATGTATAAACAGTGAAATAACCTACACCACAAAGTTGGGGGTTGAGGAATAGTTCTGCTGGATCTCCATTTCATTTGGATACAAGGCAAGACCCATAAAATGTTTCTACATATGTAGATTTAAAAGTGGAGTGAAGACACCAAGACCTTAATTATAGGATAGAAAATAACTAGATGAAGCAGAAATGGAGCTGGGAAATCTATTTACACTGAGGGCTAAGGGCATAACCTAGGAGCATGGTGTGAGATTAGAAAAGGAGAGATTTACATTGGATTTCAGAAAGGGATTGTCCCCTCGGGCACATCATTGGTATGTGGGATAGCTTATTACAATAGAGCAGGAATTATTGGGGGGGGGGGGGTAAAATTCAGAATAAATAAATGAAGAAAATCATCATGGGATAAAGTTAGAGAAGTTAGGACTTCTGCCCACAGTGGATGGACCATTCATTGATTCCCTGTGCTCTAAACTTTCTCCATTGCTATCAAAATGCATTAGTAGCATTTTACCATATTTCATGCCTCTAAAACTATTTTGGGGTGGATAACTGCAGTCATTTGTAATTGAAATATATTAACTCAAGCACCTGGAGTGCCTAAAGTTAAGATCTCAAATCTGTGTTTAGCCACCTAAATAAGTTGGCCTGTTTCTCTTCTCCTCTCCCCATTTCCTAAAGTATCCAGCAGCTCTTACTGAAGTCAATGGAAGAGGTTGGATGCTGTGTCTCCCTTCTGAAAAATCAGGCCCTTTAGACAGCTAATCATGGATTTAAAGGCCTACTTAAAAATAAATAAATAAATCTGTGCTATACTATCAGGTGAGGAGGGCGTAACACTCCTCTGTGCTGAGAAGAGAGACTGAACCTTATTTCCATCCTGGCCCCAGCACCCGCTCCTTTTGTATTTAATGTATAGATTGGTGGATTGCAACTGAATGAGTCTGTAACACTTTTTTGCTTGATGCATGGACAGAACTGTGAAAAGGTGCTTAAATGAGAGTAACCAGGAGAAAGATGGGTTTTTTTTTTTTAAGTGCCTGAATGGGGGAGGACAAAAAGGGTTGTGTGAAGATTAGGTACAGAAAAAGGCACATGCTGAATGCATTTGAAATGCAAACTAAATTGATCAAGGGATTTCCTGAGTGTTTTGATGCATATGTAATTCCAATTGACTTCAAGAGTGCACACATGCAGCAGCTGAAGAAGTAAACCCTCAATGTCGAGTTGCTGAACAGCATTAATAGCAAATAAGATTCAAAAGGAAATTCAATGTGCCTTTTTACAAATATAAGTTTAGCACAGACAGAAGTGATGGGAATAAGTGAGGCTTCCTGCTAGTAACTGGGGTATTAATAATTGAAGAGATAATCTCTTCTACTAATATATAAAGCAATGAACAGCTGGTGCTGTTGATTGAAATGCTAAACTGAATGTTGCTCTTGTGAGTCTTTCACATGGGTTGGAGTTGTCCTTTCATTACTGGAAGAATAATATAAAGACAGAAAAGTGCCCTCCCAAAAGATGACCTATGACTTTGGGCAGGGGAATAAATTAGCCAAGTCTGATCTAGAGGCAAACAATGACAACGGGGGATGGGTCCTGGATTTCCTCTCCTGAAAGCAAAAGAATGGACTGATGTAAACAAGGGGTTTTAAACAAGTCTTCCATTAACAAAATAATGGGCCATAGTCCTGAAAGTGAAAGGACTTGCATAATCTGAACCCACCTGCTTAGAGCGGCAATAGAAACAGCCAGGGGGAGCAGAAGAGACTGAAGGCGAATCCAGGGTAGCAGCTACTGCTCTAAATGGTTTGGCACACATAAACCGCTGGGGCGGTGAAGATTGAAATTAGGGCTGATGGGTTTCTCCTGGTTTGACAGGACCAATGTCTTGTTCCCAATACCCTTATTTCCAATACCCTTATTTCCTCCTGTGACGAGCCCTGAAATGATATGAGGAGTTAGCAAACAGACAAATCTTGTTTTGCAGTGGAAGCATAGCCACCCAGACTCCCTTCCCCCCTCCCCAAAATACCACCACCCCCTTTCAATCTCCTCTCTCTAATCCTTAACGCCTAGCACACCCTTGCTTTTAGCAGATACTTAAAGCCACCTGGAAAAGAAAAGCCGCGTGCTTCTGATGAAGATGATTAACTGGGACCATCTCTCAAATCTCTAATGCGCTGACTTGCTCCCCCCTCGCCTAACGAGAGCCGGTAGTTAATATTTCACCCGCCTGCAAATTTGCTTTCAGGAGACTAGTAGGGTAACCCTGGGTTGGCCTATCAGTCATGTCCAATTATGACGTTGGAAGCGCTACCCTAGGCTCTTCTTAGCCGATCGCACGCGTGTTGCTGGCACAGAGCAGGTTGAGAAACAGAAGTTTTCATTCTCTCTCTCTCTCGCCCTCTAGTGCCATAGCCTGGAGCACGCGACACACACAAAGCGGGCTCTTCTTGCTGCTTTCATTCAGTCTGTTAGAAAGTTGCAGTCAAGTGTTTTATCATCTGCATCATGAATCTAACGGCTGCAAACCACCGCATACCTCTGAACGACGGGAACAGCATCCCCGTGATTGGACTTGGCACCTATGCTGACCCCAGAAAAGTAAGTATCTATCCTCTACCTTTCCTTTTTATAAACCCACTTCTGGCTCGGGGCAGGCTGCCAGACTTTGTTCCAGAGGACTGTTAAGTTGATACTTTCCTTTCAGATTTCAGAGTAGCAGCCGTGTTAGTCTGTATCCGAAAAAAGAAGAACAGGAGTACTTGTGGCACCTTAGAGACTAACAAATTTATTAGAGCATAAGCATCCGAAGAAGTAGGCTGTAGTCCACGAAAGTTTATGCTCTAATAAATTTGTTAGTCTCTAAGGTGCCACAAGTACTCCTGTTCTTCTTTTTCCTTTCAGAAGTACTGCTGACTTAGGCACGTGCCTTACAATGCCTTTCTGCTGGTATCCTGGAGGGTTCTTTAAATTTAAGATTGTTAGCAGTTCAGGCAAAGTGTGGCCAATCTACAGACCTCTTCTGTGGTCCTCTCATTCAATTTACTGTGCAGACTTTAAAACCTCCAGTTAACAATGGGGCTTTCACATCCTGAAAGCAGGAAGGACTAAAATATTATAGCAAAGTTTGGACTCTTTGTTGCTAACTTCCAAATATTCACAACTCAGTAGTTTACAGCAGGCAACCAGTGATTGAAATGCAACTAAAGCAGTGGATAACTCCTAGCCCAAGTAATCTGTTCTCTTTAGGAATACTGAATAATCCCTAGCATTGATACAGCATTTTACATCCTCAGTACTTTACAAAGATTCCCTTTGTAAAGGGAATTTGTTTGTAAAATTTGTTAGTCTCTACGGTGCCACAAGTACTCCTGTTCTTTTTTAAAGATTCCCTTGTTATCTGGGTTGATAGCTAGCTACACACCATGATACAGGCATATTTAATTGAAACTTTATAGGGCAGGCTGGCATTTGTCTTACTGTTGTTCAGTCCTGTATTGTTATAAGATCTACACTACACAGACACTTTGAGATAGGCATGTACTTGGAGAACAGTGTTCCGTCCTCCTATATATGTTTTGTTGGCAAATTCTGCCATATACAACTCTGACTTCATTAAGGTTGCACAGGCTGCTAATCAGGAAAGTTTTAAATTATTGCTAGTCATCTTGACAGCTGCAGACTGGCTTTAGCTGAGTCCTGAGTTCCCAGAAACTCTGATTCCAGCTGAATCTGTTGAGGGACAGATGCTGGAGAGCAAAGTATGCTTGCTGCACAGTGACTGGGAGACCATCTGCCTTCCCTAAACTCAGTAGCCTTCAAGTGCAAGCAATTTCTGAGGCTGTGAGCAGGTCAGCAGACCTGCTGTGCTGAGCAAAAAGGGAAAACTCAGTTTTCTTGTAGACTATCTTACAGCTGGCTTGGACACTTTCAAAGGAATATTCCTTTGACAAAGACTGATTCCTACATACTGATTCCTGTGGCTCCCAAAAGCTTAAAAGGTACCAAAATATTCTGTGCTCCTTGATGTGATGTCCTGGGTATATAGCCCATAGAACCTTTGCTGCATCACTGCCATGGAAGCATACGTGATATCTCTTCTGTTTCCACACCGGGCAGTGCGATATGAACAAATTGGCTGCGTCCCTCTCAAATTACAGAGTTTTTTATATGCTCTCTGTGTCATTGTCCTGTGTGAAGCGAGATAAAAATTGTGGGCAGAACCCTGTGCCCCGTAGTACAGTATTGGAGTTAAAATGAACAACTAAGTGTGAGTCAATCACCTGCTATGAAGGTGATTACTTGGCCAACAATGATCTTTGTACTTTAGCATATACCAACAAATGAATGCACCAAGGTAAGTATGATCAAAGAGAAAATCCCTTTTGAATGAACATAGCATTGTTGCAGGCAGTACAAGAGTGATAATCACTGAAGGCTTCAGACTGTCTGAGTTAAGACACTGTTGCAGAAGAAGGGACACAGCAGTGAGAGAGGTTCTCACACCCAGATACTAGCCCTAGAAATGTGGGGAGTGATGCCTAAAGTCCTCCAGCAGCTTTACAATTCCATCAGATGAATATTCAGAAGGTAATTGATGGGTGGCTAATAGAAAGTTAAGGCTGAATTATTTTTGGCAAGTGAAACATGTTGTAGCAAAGCAGAATGACTCCTCCCAGTTTATGCAACAATCTGGCAAATATAACACCTTACTTCAGCCATTTCACACTCTACTTAGCACCAGTTGCTCTGGGCACCTAAAGTTTAGGGCTAGGACATCAGCTTTAGGACATCTTCCAGGTGCCTCACCCTCTGTAAACTGGATGGGAGTCAGGTGTTTGTGGCAGGGAGAGGTTGGACTCATGAGAGGGCTAGGCATTTGAGAAGGGTCAGGTCACTTCTCAAGGGAGAGGTGGAGAAACCAAGCAGTGGGGAAAGGGGTGGTGGAAATGGGGGGTTGGGGGGCCATGGCCCCAACCCTTTTCTTCATCCTATTACTGGCCATAAGGGTGAGCAGTGGGGGAGGGGGCAGAGAGGAACAAGCAGGGTAAGGGGCACTTCTGTGGGGGCGGAGGCCACGGTTTGGGCATTGGTTCCCCCTCCACACACACACTTGTAGGGAGCTTCTGTTGCTCCTGGATGGATGTTAATGAATGTGCTAGGGAGAATTGCAGGAGTGTTTTGCATTGGTGACTGGGGCTGTGGCTACATTACAGAGCTTACCGCAGCACCGATGCAGCTGCAGTGCTGCTAGTGCAGGGGCTCTAAGCTGATGGGAGAGCTCTCTCCCACTACCACTCCTCACAGGGGCTGGAGTAACTATGTCAAGGGATAGAGTAGAGGGCAGGACACCTGAGTGGGTAGCGGTTAAAGGTTCAGCAGTTTGGAGATGGGCAGCTCACTTGCTGGGAGAGTTGCAGGGAGAGTCTGGCATTTGTCAGTTGGCAGGTGATATCCTGACTAACTTACACTGCACTACAGACAACTTGATTTGCCTGAAAGTTCTAGCCATCCTGCCTTCAGGACCTGTGGAAGAGCTCTGTGTAGCTCAAAAGCTGTCTCTCAACAGAAGTTGGTCCAATAAAAACTATTACCTCACCCACCTTGTCTCTAATCTCCTGGGACTGACATGGCTACAACTACAACACGTACTACACACATTTTACCAGGAACAGAACTGGACAGTTAAGTAATCTGATAGTCTTATTGAAAGCCTTTTCTAAGTAAAGGGGGATTTTCTCATCAACTGGATACAGATCAAGAGTACAAAAATAATTATTTTATCCCTCTGGCAATGGCTTTGTGCTTTATTCTCCATAACCCACGGTCTGAGAATTCAGTATTGATTCAATATCAGCCGCCACACTTGTGAAATAATTCCTTTTCACTGGAGTATAGTCCCCTATGCCTTTGTCTACACTACAGAATTACTTCAGTTTAACAACATCACGCAGGGGTGTAAATAATCCACAACTCTGAGTGTTGTAGTTCAGTGATTTTTCAAACTGCGGGTTGCGACCCAGTACTGGGTCACAGAATGTAAGGCACTGTGTCACGGTGGCTCTGGTCAGTACCACTGACCGGGCCGCTAAAAGTCCCATCGGCAGTGCTGCCCGGCAAAGGCAGGCTAGTCCTTACCTTTTCTGACACCGCGCTGTGCCCTGGAAGCAGCAGGTCCAGCTCCTAGGTGGGGGGGGGGGGGGGGGGGCAGCACGGGGCTCTGCATGCTGCCCCTGCCCCAAGCACTGGCTCCAGTTCCCGGCCAATGGGATCTGCGGGGGACAGTGCCTGCGGGTGAGAGCTGTGCAGAGCCACTTGTGTGCCTCTGCCTAGAAGCCGGCCCTGCTGCTGGCCGCTTCTGGGGCGCAGAGCAGTCTGCGGTGCCAGGACAGGCAGGAGCCCCCCCAAAACTCAGAGCCCCCTCCTACACCCCAAATCCCTCATCCCTGGCCCCAGACCAGAACTTGCACCCCTAGCCCAGAATCCTGATCCCCTCCTGCATCCCTACCCCAGCTCAGAGCCCCCTCCCACGCCCTGAACCCCTCATTCCCACCCCACAGCCCTCATCCCTGTGTCGGAGAAAAACAGAGTTCTCACTATTTGTTTAGGTATAGCAAGTCAGATGCTTTATTAACTCTCACAATTGCGCAGAGGGAGAGAGCTAAGCAGGTCTCTCAACAGGTAAACAATTAGAGCAAGCATTTATACCTTTTGTTACAGACAATAATGAGCAACAGTTGCATTTTGTTTATACATAGGCCATCTTGATATCTCATTTCCTCACTTGTTTTGACTCTTGCCAACATACAATATTTTCTATACCTTATCTACACAAGGTCTTCTACACCTTATCTATACCAGGTCATAATGACTTCTTACACAGTTCTTTCTCACCCGCCTCACACAATCCTCGCTTCTACAAATCTCGCGTTATCAGGGTTACAGTTAGCCTGACTCTTGCTAACGAACTGTCATGTATTGCATCCCCTTCCTGTCAGTTCTTTCTCTGCTTCCACACCTGCATCCCAATCCTCTTCCCCAGCCCTGAGTCTCTCCCAAACCCCCTCATCCCCAGCTCCGTTGTGTCACTGGCATCAACAATTTTCTTCAACTGGGTCGCCAGAAATTTTTTTTTGAAAACCACTGCAGTTATACCAACCTAAGCGCCAGTGTAGATATCACTCTGTTGGCAGGAGAGCTTCTCCCACTGACATAGCTACTGCCTCTTGCAGAGATGGCGTAACTAAAGGCTATGTCTACACTACACAGCTTTTAGCAACATGTCTGTGTCGCTACAGCCATGCCATTAAAAGTCGCGCAATGTATCCACTGTCAGCTCTCCTGCTGACAAAAAATGTCCACCCCAATGAGCGGCATTTGCATTGTCGGCTGGAGAGCGCTGTTCACGCTAGCGCCTGTTGTCGTCAAAACTTTTTTATCTTTCAGGGTTTTTTTGGTTTTGTTTTGTTGTTTTTTTAACACTGGTGAAAGAGAAGCCTTTTGTCATTCAATTGCCAGTGTAGACGTAGCTTAAGAATAGGATCAAAAGGTTTTCTTGTTAATGCTTTACTATTTTAATTGGTCCTTCTAGTCACTAGAGATGTGACTGAGTGCAAGGGCCAGTGTTTACAGGTGACTTTGGCCATGTTAGTCTTAATTCCTCTCTGACTCAACCTTGATAATTACTGACCTGAGGTAAAGAGCAAGGTAGCTGTTGGGTCTATTAAAAAGGCGAGTGTACTGGAGATTCCTAAAGAACTTGAGGTCTCCTTGGAAACAATGAAGGTTGGGCTGTTGAAGTCAAGAGGCCCTTTTGTAGGGAGGAGAAGGGAAACTCTGCAGGAGTCACTAGTCAACTTCAGTCCTTTTCCCTTCAAAATAGGTCAACTGTCTTTTTGCCACAATACCTCATATCCAGCATACTGAAAACCTCAGATGAGCTATCCCACTTCCAGATGCTTCTGGAAGCTGCCAAAGTGCAGCACTCACAAGACTTCCAGTACATCCTCTTCTGGTCCTAACTGGAATCTACCTTTTCGTTCCGCAAAATGAAATACCTCTATGAAAGAATACCTCCAACCTCAAAGGTCACACTTGAATGGATTTGAGAGCAGAGTGAGTAATTGCTACATGAATTAACTCCCGTCATAATTGTGCTCGTTGTGTGTATTTAGCATAAATATTCAGCCAATAGAGGTCACTTAATCTTTCCACTATAAATTAGGATCAAATCTGAGGGAAGAGGTGGGGATATTTGCTGGGTTTGGAAGTTGCCTCAGTCCCATCTTCTACTGGCACCTAAAAAGCACCTAGTGCAGTCCGTCATATTGACTGGAGATGGCTAAAAAAGCCATTGGCTCATCTTCTAAACAGGTGTTGCTACCTTAGGTTGCAGGATTCTTTTTCTTCCTGGACTCTTTGAGGGGTGCTTTGGTGAAGAGGCAAGAATTTCACTGGGCTATTAAGGCACCACATGTGGGACTTTTTTGTTTGTTTCAGAGCTTGACTTTGAGGATGGCAGATGGCTCCTCTGCCAGATCAGGCTGGCAGCTTATCTTCAAATGTGGGGGGCCAAATGCTACATCCCCCCCCCCTACACAAGCAATAGGAAGGAGGTGGTTCCTGGATCCACTAAAAATCTCAAAGTTCTTGCTTGATTGCATATGTAGGAAGTAAAGAGAAACAGAGAGAGCCTGGCTCAAATGAAATGTGGACTGGGGCCAGATAAGGTATTCCCTAGCAATCAGGCTAAAAAGCTACATGGCTCAATATTTAAAGAGTTGATGACAAATCATGGTGAATGAACATGACATGCAGTGTAAGCAAAATAGTCTCCATCCTGCATCCCCTTCTCCTTTTTGCTCTTGGGACTTGCTCTATAAACAGTAACCTGGGGCTTGGGAGTCTGTTGCTTATTCCTCCAAGTTGTAGAATTTTTGGTGAGATCTAGTTGCCGAGAGTGGATAAAGATGGGATATATTTAGTATTGATCCCCAGCTGCTATACAGAAGCAGGCATCAGTACAAGGCATAATTTTGTAGCCGGCAGCAGAACCAATGCTGGTGGGAAGAGCTGGGCTGCCTTTGGGCTTGTCTACACTACGAAGTTCTGTTGACAGAACTTACCTTGATACCCAAAAGTTGACACAACAAAAATCACCAAAGGGTGTTCACACTTGCTCCCTCTCTTGACAGATGATGTCCACGTTGGGAACACCATCATCGACAGGGTGAGCAATGCACCATGGGTATGTATCCCACAGTGCAGTGTTGTGGGAAGGAAGAGCTGATCGCTGCGCAGCTTGGGATTCTCTCCCAGTTCTCCCACAGCCCCCTCAGCTGCCGAGAACAGCATCATGAGTAGCTCTGTGAGCTCTCCGTGCTGAGGAATGGCAAAGCAGCGCAGCAGTCTGTCCCCCTCCCCTGGCAGCAGCAGCAGTCTGCCTGCCGCTGTGTTCCTAATGCCGGGCAGAGCCGGAGCATTCCAATGATTTGTTCCCCAAACAGAGCAGCACACAGATACTTCCCGCAGCTTTGAAAGGAGAGGGGCGCATGCCTGCAGGGTAGCAGAGATCAAAACACCGAGCAGCACAATCAGGGCAGGCATTGTGGGATACTGGCGGAAGCCTGTTTTGTCGACAAATCAGCAGTGTCTACCATAGGCGCCAACTTCTGCTGGCACCGGTGGGTGCTCAACCTCCCCCTTTGCCCCCGCCCATGCCCTACCCCTATTCCAGCCCCTTCCCCAAATCCCCGCCCCGGCCCTGCCTCTTCCCTGCTTCCTGCCCTGAGCGCGCCACGTTCCCGCTCCTCCCTCACGGAGCTTGTTATGTCGCGAAACAGCTGTTTTGTGGCGGCAAGCACTGAGAGGAGAAGTGGGGATGCGGTGCGCTCAGGGGAGGAGGTTAGGTGGAGCGAGGCGGGGAGCTTGGCTGCCGGTGGGTGCAGAGTACCCACCAATTTTTTCCCCATGAGTGCTCCTGCCCCAGAGCACCCATGGAGTCGGCGCCTATGGTGTCTACACTGGTTCTTTGTGGACAAAAAAGGGAGGGGAAAAGACAAGGCTCTCTTAGGGGTGGAAGTTTTTTGCCGTCATTGTAGTGTGTATGCTCTTGCTGTTTTGTCACCAAAAGGCAGTTTTTGGTGACAAAACTTGCCAGTGTAGACATTCTCTTACTTAGGAATGAGATCAGACTTGAAAAAAGACATTGGGGGAGGAATCAACATGGGGATTTGGGAAACTTCAGTAGCTCTGGGTCTTACAAATGTTGGGCTGTTGAGATGTGCTTCCCACGACTTCTAGCATTTGTGTACAAGCACTTTAAAAACTTTTTCAAATGCTGTTATAGTCCTAGCCTTCACAACCTCCTCAGGTAAGGAGTTTCACAAGTTGACTGTGCGCTGCATGAAGAAGAACTTCCTTGTATTTCTTTTAAACCTGCTGCCTATTAATTTCATTTGGTGACCCCTAGTTCTTGTATTATGGGAATAAGTAAATAACTTTTCCTTATCCACTTTCTCCACATCACTCATGATTTTATATACCTCTATCATATCCCCCCTTAGTCTCCTCTTTTCCAAGCTGAAGAGTCCTAGCCTCTTTAATCTCTCCTCATATGGGACCTGTTCCAAACCCTTAATCATTTTAGTTGCCCTTTTCTGAACCTTTTCTAGTACCAGTATATCTTTTTTGAGACGAGGAGACCACATCTGTACGCAGTATTCAAGATGTGGGCGTACCATCGATTTATATAAGGGCAATAATATATTCTCAGTCTTATTTTCTGTCCCCTTTTTAATTATTCCTAACGTCCGTACGTGGTCTCTGAGGGCCAGGAGCTCCTTGCACCGAATGCACACACATGCCACCCGCCCACAGGGCAGGTAATCATACATGCTACACTCAGCGCAATAAACTGGATAGCCCCCACTCTGCAGTTGGGCTTCTGCCTGCATTGTCTCTAGTTAATGAAAGGGTTGTTTAAAGCAAGAAGTTTTGAATGTAGTTTGGTTTATATGTTTTAACGGGAATAAAGGGAAACAGATAGAACTGGCAAGGGACCCCTGCTCCCTTCCCACTCCCCTGCGAAACTCCCTGTTAGCAGCCCCTGTTCACAAAGCTCCCTGGTCGCTTGTGTGCTGCTTTATAAAGCCCTAGCCTGTGTGAATGCCCCGCCCATTGATTAAGGCTCAGCCAATTACCAGAGGCTTCTAGCTTTCAGACCTTCCTTGGAAGCTCACAGCTTCCAACTGCCAGCCACAGCACACAGTCCTTCAAACAGACTGACAAACACAAGCTCAGCACACAGCAAGTAACCCACAAACACACACTACACACAGTCACTTACCCCAAGGATGCTGTATTTGCTCCTCCTTCACCTGAAGAACTCCCTTGCATAAAAAAGAATCTAACACATCAGAAAAGGGCAGACAAATAAACAGTGACAAGTTTTTAAAGAGCTTGTACACAAATGCTAGAAGTCTAAATAATAAGATGGGTGAACTAGAGTGCCTTGTGATAAAGGAGGATATTGATATAATAGGCATCACAGAAACCTGGTGGACTGAGAGCAATCAATGGGACACAATCATTCCGGGGTACAAAATATATCAGAAGGACAGAACAGGTCGTGCAGGCGGGGGGAGTGGCACTATATGTGAAAGAAAATATACAATCAAATGAAGTAAAAATCTTAAACAAATCTGCATGTTCCATAGAATCTCTATGGATAGAAATTTCATGCTCTAATAAGAATATAACATTAGGGATCTATTATTGACCACCTGACCAGGATGGTGATAGTGATGATGAAATGCTAAGGGAAATTAGAGAGGCTATCAAAATTAAGAACTCAATAATAGCGGGGGATTTCAATTATCCCCATATTGACTGGGGACATTTCACTTCAGGTCGAAATGCAGAGATAAAATTTCTCGATACTTTAAATGACTGCTCCATGAAGCAGTCGGTACGGGAACCCACAAGGGGACAGGCAACTCTAGATTTAGTCCTGAGTGGGGCACAGGAGCTGGTCCAAGAGGTGACTGTAACAGGACCGCTTGGAAATAGTGACCATAATACAATAGCATTTAACATCCCTGTGGTGGGAAGAACATCTCAACAGCCCAACACTGTGGCATTTAATTTCAAAAGGGGGAACTATGCAAAAATGAGGGGGTTAATTAAACAGAAGTTAAAAGGTACAGTGACTAAAGTGAAATCCCTGCAAGCTGCATGGGCGCTTTTTAAAGACACCATAATAGAGGCCCAACTTCAATGTATACCCCAAATTAAGAAACACAGTAAAAGAACTAAAAAAGAGCCACCGTGGCTTAACCACCATATAAAAGAAGCAGTTAGAGATAAAAAGACTTCCTTTAAGAAGTGGAAGTCAAATCCTAGTGAGGCAAATAGAAAGGAGCATAAACACTGCCAAATTAAATGCAAGAATGTAATAAGAAAAGCCAAAGAGGAGTTTGAAGAACGGCTAGCCAAAAACTCCGGAGGTAATAACAAAATGTTTTTTTATGTACATCAGAAGCAGGAAGCCTGCTAAACAACCAGTGGGACCCCTTGATGATCGAGATACAAAAGGAGCGCTTAAAGACGATAAAGTCATTGCGGAGAAACTAAATGGATTCTTTGCTTCAGTCTTCACGGCTGAGGATGTTAGGGAGATTCCCAAACCTGAGCTGGCTTTTGTAGGTGACAATTCTGAGGAACTGTCACGGATTGACGAGGTCACGAGAGGAGGTTTTGGAATTAATTGATAAAATTAACATTAACAAGTCACTGGGACCAGATGGCATTCACCCAAAAGTTCTGAAAGAACTCAAATGTGAAGTTGTGGAACTGTTAACTAAGGTTTGTAACCTGTCCTTTAAATCGGCTTCTCTACCCAATGACTGGAAGTTAGCTAACGTAACGCCAATATTTAAAAAGGGCTCTAGAGGGGATCCCCTACAGTTTTTGGTTCTGGCAAAAATCATACCTCACTCTAAGATGAAGGGATTTTTATGTTAGCAGAGAGAGTCATGTTCCCCTATATGGGAAGTTGAATTTACTAAAATCTCCACATTGAGGACCTTATTTACATGAATTTTACAGTTCTTTATAGAAACCATACAGTCTTAATTTGATTAATTCTTCTTTAGCTTCAACTGCTTCAGTGGCTGTACATGCACTTAGTGTTTAATGAACGGCAACCAATTAAAGATTGCACTTAGTGATATGGCCACCATACAGAATCTCCAATTAAACAGGAGCGTCCTTGTATGCGGTGTTGTAGCAGTGTCAGCTCCAGGATATTCGAGAGATTAGGTGAGTGATGTAATAGCTTTCATTGGCTCAGCTTCTGTTGGTAAAAGGCCATTCTGGTTTACACTTGTGTAACTGAAGGCCATTGAAAGATTAGAGTCAGGATATGAAGTACTTCTAGGAATTACCACACCCACCCTTACCCTGGAAATCTATATTCCCATAAAATGATGCCCATTGTTGTATCACTCAAAATCTGAACTTGTTTTTTAGCCTGGCGCCAGGAAAGGGATATGAATAGCATGGATTCTCTACAGGCCTAATTGTATTTCAAGTCTCAAAGTCTGTTCTAAACAGTGTAGGCTTTGAGGAAATGGTCCCTAAACTCCAGCACTCTTTTTTAATACCTTAGCTGTGCTAGGACACCTCTTCAGAACACTCTAGTACACAATGGCATAGTCCTATGTTGCAAAGTGTAAAACTCAATTTAGTGAAAATATTAATAGCTTGATCGTCAACTGGTGCCAATGGAGCTATGCCAAGCTGCACCAGCTGAGAAGCTGTCCATAATAGTCAAACTGGCACTGTTCACTTGGCTTCAGAACACTTTGTCACATGCAGACCTGCTCATATGCAAGAGTACTCCAGCGTGAAACTCCCAGAGCACAAGACAATGCTGAGGAGACAGCGAGTTTTAGGCCTTGAGACTGCACCCCTTTCTGAATCTGATTGTTGGTTAATTCCCACTGGCACTGACACATAGCAACTTCTGTATGTTAGCTGTAGCTGGGTGAATGGCTGACAACTTCAGTCCACTTGATTACACAGTATCGATTCAAGGGTATATTAACCAAGAGCAGCAGAAATTTTGAAAAAATAGTAAAACTTCAGATATCAGAGGGGATTTCCCACTCTTCAGCCAGAACCACTTGAGGAGTGACCAAATAAATAGGAGAGCTGTTCACACTGCTGTCACAGCCGTTTACTGTAATGACTAGCGTGAGTGTTAACTGTTTTCTAATCCTACCTGTGCTACTGTGGGTCCTGGATCATCCAAAAGTTATTTGCTAAGTGGCATAGCTTGATTCTGCCCCAAGTTGCACAAGTGCAACCCAAGGGCAGAACTTGTCCTGCAGAATCATTAATACTGGTGCTGAGGCTTTAAGACCCATGATTTGCAAACCCTTGGCAATACATACATTGGGTTCTTTTTAGTTGCCTTCTAGATTCTGAGCCTGCAGGGCTCACAGTGTCATGCTCTTCTCCCAGCCAGGCAGCCTAGAAACTCTTGCTTAAACAAAAACTCAGATTCCTGCAATCGCATGACTACAGGAGCTGTCATGAACTGAATGTCATCAACCTGTGCATTGGCAACACTGCAGAAGTGAGGTTGACCTAGTTCAACTGGAAGCCTAAAAACCGTTCTAGGGCTCTAACTGGTCCCTTGATTACTTGTGGATCTGGAAGTTAGGGAGGGGTCTGTCTCTAGTTTCTTGAGGCTAGAACCACACTTCAAGTGACCACCATAATGTGTCCCATGACTTAGTTTCTCTTTAGAATGGCATAGGCCTCCTGCAAAAACAAGTAGCAGCTCTGCTCATAGGGGACCATGCTTAATTTTGGCCTCAGTCTTTCACTTGTTCATGAGGCCAGGCCTACTAAAACTCCAGACAATACTACAAGAAACTTGGCTGTTTTTCAGGCTTCACTGAACCAAGCTTTTGCTGGTTCAACCTCTCAGCTAGCTTGGTGTTGAGGCTCTGATACAACTGAAAACTCCACCTGTACCCTCATAACAGTCCCAGAAATCTTATCTATAACTTGATTAGGGGCTGAAGAGTGAACTGACTTGCAAGCCACTTCCCTTATCCCCTGTCACCAGGGATGCTGGTGCCCCTACTTTTCCTGAGATCATCAGAAGACACTGGGGAGGGCCATATAGAAATATTTCATTTTTAAAGGAGTTCTTGAAGTCTTCTCACAGGGTGGCTGCCCTTCCAATTAATATGTAGCATAGTGTAGCTGTGATGGTCCCAGGATAGTAGAGACACAAGGTGGATGAGGTAATATCTTTTTATTGGATCAACTTCTGTTGGTGAGAGAGACCAGCTTAAATTAGTCCAATAAAAGAAATTACCTCATGTGCCTTGTCTCTCTTCCAATTAATAGACAGCTTCTGGGGCTGTCAGGCTGCCTTGTCCTCATGCTGTTCAGGAAATTGTCCTACCCTATTTCAGCTGCCAACTGAATGATCCATGGGATGTGACACACAGAGAATTTAAGCAAGCCATCGAACCAGAAGCATGGGGCACTTTATGCCTTGCAGTGCTTTCAACCACTGGCTGTTGAACAGTTCTGTTTCACATCTGACACCCAAAAAGGTGGAATGGTGTCCATGAAGACCATTCCTGATAGGTAGCAACATCAAACATTAAGACAATAGGTAATTTGCAGGCCACCTGCTAGCACCTTTTCTAGGAGGTTTCAAAGGTAAAGGGCTTCCCCAAAACTTGGCTTCATACATAATCTGCAGGTTTTGACAGAGGTTTTCATGGCTCATATCACCAAGAAATGTGACAGTTTCATGAGAATTAATGAATGTCTTCACATCATCCCCACTTTACAGAGATTGGGGATAGGAGGAGAACTGAGCCCTAGAAGGGTTACACGACTTTTACACAGAGGAGCTTGGAATTGAACTAACATCTCCTGAGTTCCAGTCAGTTCTTTGACCACAGGACTATCCTTGCATGTACTTGAAACCCCTTAATATTTGCTTGAGTCTCAAAGGCTGCAAACCAAAACTTCTGAGAACAGTTTGAGGAAACTTACTGAATCAAAGCCAATGGATTTCTCTGCTAACACTAACAACCTTTAAATGTGCCTAAGAAGAGTAAGAGCTCAAAAGTGGCTTGGTAGCTGCATAGGCAGGGCCTAAGGCATGTTTATCAAACAGCTTTGCTTTTCTGCAAGGCTGGGTTAACAGGACAGCAGCCCATTGGCTCATGGAGGATATATTCACAATGCTTCAAAGCGTTTGTGTTCTATGGAAAGTTGCGGAGACTACAAATTGCAGATTCTGCAATCTTTTATTTGTTCTGGTAAAATAACTGGGGCAGACTATGCCAGCTACAATAGTCCTTAGCACAGCTTTGGCTAAATCCTAGAACAACAACCTAACAGGAATTTTAGAAATGCTAAATCTAATTATGCATGCTAAGTTGCTATTGCAAGGAAAAATCAAACCTCACGCTTCAGAGTATAAATTGATGGCCTGTTGCGGTAGAGAAGAAATCCACCCTGTTTTCTCCTAGTCATATCATGGCACAAGAGGTAAGATGCATTATGGATTTTCCCCTATTTTCTTCAGACGCATCTAGTACCAACCTCTGCCAGAAGCAGGATACCAGACTAGATGGAATAGTACTCTGGTCCAGTGTGGCAATTCCCCAGATGGCTTCCCCATCAGAGTGAATAGTACATGGGCTGCCAGCAGTGCTCTTCAGCCATCATTTCTGAGCTCTGTCAGTTTTTGTAGGGATAATTTTATCTGGATTTTGCTTCCTTGTTGATAGTTGCTAATGTTTCCTGGGTATAGCTGCCAGATTTTTCTGTATAGAAGCTGGTTACATTCTGGTGATTGGTATTTTCCAAGAAAGAGGCACAGTCCAGTTTCTTGTCTGCAAGAGTAAGCAATTCTAAGAATGTTCCCTTGTGCTGTTTGCATCCTTAGTCCACAAAGTAGATCTGGCTTTTCCTGTAACATCTCAATTACTTAAACCAAGTGGTTTTTCTACAAAGTTGGAAACTTACTGGACACTTGTTCTCTTGCTACTTTATTCAGAAAATAGGCAAAGGGAAGTAGGCTCTGTTAGATAACGAGGATTCCAGAAACTTTAAATATGAAAATCTGTTTGCAACTTCTGGGCTTTTGCAAGGTACATCCCGACACTCAAAGTGTCCCTAAGATTCCTAAACAGCAACTTGAAATCTTAAATTATGATTGGAACTGGTATATTTAATCCACAGCTTGCCTCTTCAGCATGCTGTAGTTAAAATCCAGTGCTTCTGGAGGGTGGCCCTATTCTTCCCAGCACCCCAGTCCTCTCCTCATGGCAATCTTTCCTCTAGTTTGAGGTGGGCTGGATTCCATTGGCCAGATGGATTGCTCAAGACCATTGCACACTGCTCCTTCCCTTCGTGTTGCCTCTGCAGCTCCCAGTCTCTACCAGTCTGGGAACAGACAGCAAGACTGACACACCTACATAACTTTATTGAAGTGAGAGACATGGCAGGATGTACTAATTCTTATTGGTTTTCTGCCATTAGTCCATATTTATTAACCTAGTAATCACAAAGTAATATAACCCTGTAAAGGCATAGCACAAAAGCACTGCCTGTAATAGCCTAACTTTTTCCCCTGTGCACGTGCTCCTGCAAAAAAGCAATCAGGCACAGTCAGCAAAAAAATATTTCACTAGCTTAGTGGTTAAAGTAATAGAACCTTCCCCACTGCCCTCCATCAGCTGGAAAGCTGAAGAGGTAGATTGCAGAATTACCTCCCCATCACCAGCTAAGAAGCTCTTCAGTGGGAGGAAAGGGAACGGGGTGAGAATCCTCCCCATTCCTGCAGCCATAGTGGGCTGCAGTGGCACCACAGATTGTAGACAATCAATAACTGGAGGCTGTTATGAAAGATGGAGACATTTGGTGTCAAGGGACAGGGCTCTGCTAAGAATCCAGAACTTTCCCTGAGCTCTGCCCCTGAGTGGTTCCCTCCCTCAGATCTCCATCTTCAGTTTGTCTCTGGTTAGTAAGATTAGCCCTCTGGATACTGAGTGGCTAAAATATCCAAGCTAGCGCTGAGAAGGGGAGAGAGATGGGATACATTAAAAGTACTCTGTGTGAGGGCTTCAGTGAGAGAGAACACAATAGAGAGAAGGAAGGGATGCTAACATGACCGGGAAAAGAGACTGTCTTACAGGAAAGAAAGCAGAATAAAAGCAGGAAGCAAAAGTGGTAACAAGTGAGAACTGTAGTAAGAAGGGCTATTTGAATGCATTGGATGAGTACCAGTGCGGTTTGCCTTTTATGCACTAAATATTATTCAAACAGCTTCTCAAATGCGGCTCAGTAAATACTTAAGCTAGAAAAATGCTAGTGAATTTCATATGTGCAACAAATATATCCTTCTGTCGGGTTCTTCAAGCCTAATATTAAGCAAACTTTTAAGACTGAACATTCTCTGGGCCAGGGAAGAGCTGTTTTAGACAAGTCACTGGGACTGGAGGATACACACCCAAGAGTTCTGAAGGAACTCCAGAATGAAGTGGCTGAGGTGCTAGTAATGTGCAAACTCGTTAAAATCTGTCCTGTTGGAGGAATAGAAAGCAGCAAATATTGTACAGCTGTAAGTGCTTGGGTGAACAGGTAATTAGGTGAGAAAAATCCCTCAATGAACTCAATAATCAAGAGGTAAGAGGTGGAGTATTGATCAATTGGCTAAACCCGGAGTGGATGTGGCGAGTTATTAGCCTTTTGCCATCTCATAAAGACTTGTACTACATTAAATACGGGGCCTACTACTGATGTGGAAAATGGGATGCATGGAGGATAGAAGGGCCAAAACTAAACTAGGTTAATGGGTAGCATGATTACTTGGCAGTTCATCTGTTACCTTCACTGATAGGCATAACCTGAACTACTCATAATGAGTTCTAAATTAGCTTCTGGTAGGGAAGGAGATGCTTTCATTGAGTTGCCTACTCTTTGTATAGTAGGGGTCAAAAAAAAAGCCAACCTCTGTTTCAGGAGGCAAAGAGTGAGATTATACAGCTTTCATCATCTGCCACTGTCCACTATGGATTCTGATTGCTGTATCTCCACAACTATGGTAGTTCAGAGACTAAGGCTATGACTATACTAGCGATCTTACAGCGGCGCAGCTACACCACTGTAAGCTCTGTGCAGCTGCTCTAAACTGACAGGAGAGAGCTCTCCTGTTGGCTTAATTACTCCAGCCCACCGTGAGAGGTAATAGCTAGGTCAGTGGGAGAAGGTCTCCTGCCAACATAGCGCTGTCCACACCAGTGCTTAAGTCGGCATAAGCGATGTTGCTCGGGGGGGGGGGGGTCGCTAATTCACACTCCTGAGTAACATAATTTATATTGATTTAGGCTACTGCTACACTATGTCTTAACTGTTCTTATAGGTTGAAAAACCTCAAAGTGTGGTTTTGCCAAATTTCAGATTTTCTCCACACAGGAAAGTGTCATGTGAAGGGTGTTTGTTTTTTTTTTTTTTTTTTTTTTTTTTTTTTTTTTTTGGGACTGGAAGAACTGAAGAAAAATCCAGTTTATGCGTGAAACAAAACACAGCTCCACTCAATACCATGTCTTGTTTTAGACACATCTACCATGTCTCGTCTCTAAAGAAAGCATTCCTAATCTTTTCAATATCTCCTCTCATGGAAGTAATGTCCCTAGAAGAATAGTTGAGATGTAGAGTAGCAATAGTCTAAATCAACATAAAGTATGTCGCTCAGGAGTGTGAATTAGCGACCACCCACACCTCAAGTAACATCACTTATGCCGACTTAAGCGCTGGTGTGGACAGGTTGTTTTGTTTAACGCATAAACCGGATTTTTCTTCAGTTCTTCCCGTCCAAAAAAAAAAAAAAAACCCTTCACATGACACTTTCCTGTGTGGGGAAAATCTGAAATTTGGCAAAACCACACTTTCTGAGGGTAACTTTCCTTGTGATACTTTGCCCAGCTCCAGTATAGAGCAAATATTATCAGTTATGCTTATAAAAAGTCAGCATAAGCTCTCAAACGGGGGGAGGCATCACCAAACAAAACTGAAAGGCAACATAATTAAAAATTATAAATACTACTTAACACAAGTGTCCTGTGGAACTCATGGCCACAATGTACCAAAGCCATAAAGCTTAATATTGCAGGATCCAAAAAAGGATTAGTCACATGGATAAACTATACTATACACCTCCACAGTTGTACTAGAATAAAAAACATAGTGGGGTTACTAATTCACTTCTCTGGGGCTAAGACAACCTGTCTGGAAGCAGGGTTGGCAGCAGAGCCAGTCTATGGGCAACCTAACAAGCACAGCTGGCCTGTAGTATGCTGCCTGGTTAGTGGGAAGTCAATGGACCAGCTCTTAAGCTCAGCAACAGCAGCAATTCAGTGACGGTTCAAAGCATTTACGCATTGCTGTATAGCTCCTGCTCCCAACTTGTTCCAGCCCAGCTCCTGTCTTAGACCCTCACAATACACATTTCAAGACCTAGCGGTCCCACACGTGTCTATCACAACATGTGGTTTACTTCATCCAATGCATAAATGCCTCAACAACAAGTATGTGGCTGAAACAAGAGAGACCATCACTACGCTCTCGAACTCTCTCACAGGAAAATGATAAAAGACAAAAACACCGTATCACCTGTGGGTGAATACTTTTCATAAAGCAATTACGCTACATCTGTCCTCTGTCCTCATCCTCAAAGGAAACCTGCACAACATTTTCAAAAGTTGAGCCTGGGAGCTTAAATTCATAACTTTGCTGGCCACTAATCATGGTTTTAATAAGGACACTGTTATAATCTATAAATCCAATCTGTAACCCACTACCCCTCCCCTTTTTGTCCTATGGCTGCAGGAGTGTTAACAGGCCTTGAATGGCCCCTTAGAATATGTGCTATCTGTTCCACTTTGCATTTAGCTGTGACACTGGGAGTACCTTTCCCAAGCCTGAAGAAGAGCTCTGTGTGGTGCTCAAATGACTGTCTCGCTCACCAACAGAAATTGGTCCAATAAAAAATTACCTCATCCACCTTGTCACTCTAGGAAGCTCTCCATGTTAGGACTTCTTGCATCTTCAACTGAAGCATCTAGCACTGGCTGCTGTTCTAACTAGAACACCATGCTGGCTGGAACATTGGTTTGGTCTGGTCTGGTGTGAGGCGTCCTGTGTTTCTAGATTTTTAAAATAAGCCTTGTGCAGTTGGTCTTACCCCAGACTTAATCCATAAAAGCCCTCCTGATCTCAACTTGGAAGTCCTCTGAAGACTGAGATCAATCCTTGAAAGAAAATGTCAGTACATTTGTATCAAGATATACAGATCTATCATTAAAGCTCAAAAACAATAAGTATTCCATAATATCTGGAAGCTTCAGTTTTTCTAAGGCTGTGAACTGAACTTACCAAAGCAGACTGCTATTTGCTTGACTCGAGGAAACTTCCTCACTTCCCTTCTCCCTTTTTCAGCATCTAATTCTGCTCTTCCTTTAGCTATTGGCACGGTTTCCTGGCCTCACCTGTCCCCTGGAGACTGGGTCTCCAGGGTTGGCGATCAAAATGGAGATGGTCATCCAAGCAAAGATGCATCACTGACTCCATCCAAAAATTCCATAACTGTTCCCAGTGCTTCCTGAAACCTACAGTGCCAGGATGGATTCAATCTGAAGAAGTACTAATGGTCTGACACAGGAATACATTGAATTTCCTGAAACTTAATCATCACTCCAATTCACTAGGGCACCAGGAGTGGCATTCTGAAGTTGGCCCCTGAGGCGTCAAGGCCCCTGGATGCATCAAAGTGCTGAAACTTGTCCTAAGCACTGGCGCCAACCTGGCCAAAGAGTGCAAAGATGCCTGTTATATTAGCAATATTTGTCTAACGGTGTTGGGGAGCCTGATAAATCAAACTCTAAAAGAGAGATGGAAACTTAAAAAAATACTTCCCAGAAACCATACCAAGATGATAGGACTGAGACGCTTGAGCTACAAATGGAAACTTTAACTCTTAAGTAGATCAGATGCCTTCAAAGGACGACAACTACAGATATACAGTCTTCACCTTATGGTTTCCTTAAATCCTGTCCCTGCAGGTTTAGGTACCACACAAAGTACAGTATAAAGCAACAGAGGGTCCTGTGGCACCTTTAAGACTAACAGAAGTATTGGGAGCATAAGCTTTCGTGGGTAAGAACCTCACTTCTTCAGATGCAAGTCATCTGAAGAAGTGAGGTTCTTACCCACGAAAGCTTATGCTCCCAATACTTCTGTTAGTCTTAAAGGTGCCACAGGACCCTCTGTTGCTTTTTACAGATTCAAACTAACACGGCTACCCCTCCTGATACATAAAGTACAGTATGTGTTTGAGTTTGCCATTGCTCCATGCTTGATACACCTAAAACTTTTTAACTATCATAAACCGGTAAAAATGTGGCAGGACAGTGACTTGGTCTCTTCAGTTTTGATGTCTTAGCTCATAGGATCTTCATTACACTCTGGCATGGCCCTTGCTGTCAACTTGTAAAGGGCCTTGGCAGGGCCTGAAAGTCCCTCTAGAAAGAAGGAAAGAATTTGAACAAGTGTTTATCTCCTTGTCGGTGTACCTATTAAGTGAATGAAATTGCACTCAGTTTTCCCCAAGGTGGGGTGGGTGGCTGGCCAAACAAATAAATTTGGCCTCTCAAGTTTCCCTCAGACTTTTAACCAGCAAGGGTACATTTAAGTCTCCGCATTTAAAAAAAACTTGAAGTTTTAATACTCCTGCTGAATCACGAAGTTACCTTTTTCTTGTACCTTCCTAGATATACATGTGACCCCTGGCATGTTGAGAGCTCTGGATAAGGATATAAATATAATAATGTACAGACATAGCATCAGTACTTTCCAAAAGGTGAAGTTAAACTATGTCACCACAAGGACCTATGAATAGGGTTCCCCGGCAGTGTCCTCTATTTGGGAACTTGAAATATGGTTTCCATACCTGCTGTAAGTTCTTTGAGCCACCCTCCAATAAGCAGGTTTCAGAGTAGCAGCCGTGTTAGTCTGTATCCGCAAAAAGAACAGGAGTACTTGTGGCACCTTAGAGACTAACAAATTTATTAGAGCATAAGCTTTCGTGGACTACAGCCCACTTCTTCATTATGCATCCGAAGAAGTGGGCTGTAGTCCACGAAAGCTTATGCTCTAATAAATTTGTTAGTCTCTAAGGTGCCACAAGTACTCCTGTTCTTCTTCTTCCTCCAATAAGCAAAGACACTGGCAAGAGGGAGCCATAGCATAAAGCTACTTGCAGTGATCATCTTAGATGTGGTGACTGTGGTTGTACTTCTGCTTCACACACTGTACTCTCCCCCTAAGTGAACTTTTTGTTTCGCTTGGCTGATGTGCATCTTGAACTCCAAGCTGGTACATGGCAAAGAGCTGAGTTGCTCTGAAACAAACCCACATTTACTGATTTTTTTTTTTTAATTTATTTATTTTTAAAGGGTAAGTCAGCACAGCTTTCTTTTAAAAAAAAAAAAAAAAAAAAAAAAAAAAAAACTGAAAGTAATATACATGTTCTTAGGCAGACTGTGAAACCACTGCCTACCTGCGATATGCTAATCCAACAGGGCCCAATTCTACTCTTTTCCCCCCCCCCCTCGTGTAAAATGTAGCAACTCCAATAGTGTTGAGCTGGTGAAAGTGAGGAGGATCAAGGTAATGTCTGAATTCCTCTTCCCCCTGCCTCAATAAGTTGTCACCGGTGTGCTGGCAATTTGTGTTACAGGTGAGCATTGCTGTGCAGGCAATTTCTGATCTGTTTCAATAGAGCAGTGTTTCAACCAAAAACTTTCCCATGGGATCTTGTCAAATGACTTCTTCTGGGAGAGCTTTGATTTGACAGGAAACTCCACAATGAGGTCAGCTTAATCTAAAATGTTTAGTTTTGCTTTTTGGGGAAAAAAAACAAACCACTTTTCATTTTCTCCCCCCCCCTTTTTTTTTTTTTTTTTTTTGCCACGGAGTGCATTAAAATAAACCATGTCCAAGGGCTTTTCCACTTTCTACCCCTCTTCTATTTTCTGCTCTAACTCTTCAAAACGTGTCCAAATTTGGAAAAGTAGTAGCAAAAGGAAAAACTAAATTCTGTCTGTCACTTTTCAACTCTTGAAAAGTTAGGGTGGTAGAGGGGTACACATGGAGAACTTAGCATTCTATTCCATTCAGTGGTGAAAAGGGGAACTTAAAGTCTCCATAAATTGAAATTAATTTCTATTAGGAGCACCGCAGTTCCATCCTCGCTCTTTCCCAGGAGCCTAGTATGTGAACAGAGTTGTGGGAGTTGTAGACTAGGAGGTGAAATGTTGACTGGTGCTTCCCACTCATTCAGATTTAGCACCGTCCCACTGCTGCTCAGAGGAGCACAAACAAAGTCGTTAACATGTTGCCCTTTCTCTTGTCTCCATTAGACTCCCAAAGGTACCTGTGCCGAATCAGTGAAGATTGCCATTGATGCTGGTTACCGCCATTTTGATGGGGCCTTTGTGTACTACAACGAGCATGAAGTGGGACAGGCCATCTGGGAGAAGATTGCAGAAGGAAAAGTAAAACGAGACGAAATCTTCTATTGTGGCAAAGTGAGAAGTTACATCAGACTACTTACTCTTGTGATTTATTTTTGTGGGTGTTCTGGTGGGCTGAACATGCAGTACATTTCCTTAATTTCAAGTTAAATCATCCAAATATTTCAGTACTTTTTCAAACCCAACCTCCTGAGGTTTTGCTCATCGTTCGCCTCTTGGAACTTGTACAGTGACTCTTTCTTTGCATTGCACATGCACATTTTCCATTGCAGGCCTTTTCAAACACCACGGCTTGAATTAATTGTTTTAAAGAGACTTAATTAATTTACAGGGAAGGGAAGGGAGGGAGTGGGAGAGGAAAATCTGCAACTACATGGAGGCTTCCAAAAAGAAAAACGCTACGTATAATTTTAGGCTTAACTTTGACAGTCGTCTCATACAGCTGGATTTCCGAGAAACACTTCACATAAAAGCCAGCTTTCATTGTGGGATTTATATGTGAAATTCAGTGATCGATGCAGTAAACTGTCTTGTGGTGATGTAGTCTTGTGCTTAATTTCAAGAGGGGAAAGGCTCCTGAGAATGAGTCATGAGCTAGTCAAAGTTTAAAATCTTAAATCTGACACTTTTTTTAAAATCATCCAAACAAGTGAAATGGAGAACTTTAGTTCAAAGCATTGATAAAGGGATTCAACTTTAACTTTAGGTCATTGGTACAAAAGTGGTACCAGTTCAGTTATGCGTGAAATAAGCTAGCAGGCTCAGGTCAGTTTCTGACAGGCAGCTGTTCATGTTATAAAATCCCCCACCACACTTAACACAGTGCTCCTGGCATCTTCCTTTCTCTGTACAGTGGATTTTAAATGTGCACCACAAAACATTGGTTTAATAAATATTTCAGACATATAAAAAGTATGCATGCAGTGTTTTGTACTGAACAATTGTAGCTGTTTACTTCCATAGCACCTTCTGTTCTAGGAGCTAAGTACTCCGCAAACTAGGAGTCTAAGCCACAGCTTCAGATGGTTTTAAGGCTTAAGTGAGTTCTCAAAGGTTAGAGAGCAAGTCCATGGCAAAGCTGTGAACAGATTGCCAATCCAGTGCTTCCGCTATACCATGCTAGCTGCTTTCTGTCACAGATGGGTGGGAAACAGTTTTCCTGTTACGGGGGGATTTCAAACTCTTCCCCAAACTGGGGCAAAGTCAGTCACAAGTTTTTCACTAATCAAAAATCTAAACTCTGGATCAGGTCAATCAAAGCAGTTTGTATTGAGCACTCTAAATTTTTCAAGTGATTTTGACATTTTTGAAACGAGAAGTTGTTTCAAAACAGGACATGACAATCTTGAAATGTCTCAATTTTTTAAAATGGGAATTCAGCAAAATTGACCCTTTCTTGCAGGAAGCTTTTGGTTTCAACAAATTTGTTTTTCCAGCAAGAAATGCCATTTTGAAAATTTCCTACCCAAATCTAGAAGCAAAGTCTTCTAACACCCAGTTACCTGATCTAACCCCTAGACAGCCTTTCTATTAAATGCACTTCATCAAACCATTGGCAAAACGTCTTGTATTTATCCTTGAGTCAACGTTCAGTTGGACAGAGTTTTTCTTTAGGGAGGGTGGAACATGTGGTTCCCAGAAATGAGGTTGTGATCCTGATCCTATTAGACTGTAGCTTTTGTTGAGAGAAAGACATTCTGGTTCCAACCTTGGCTGCAATAACATGCAATATGTGGGAATTCCTCTACTGCAGCTATCTTTCTATTCTTTTGTCTGGTCACTACTTAACAAGATAAAGATTTAACCTGAACCTTTGGGGTTAAATGTATATTTCATCTGTGATTTTTTTCCCTCCCTCCCCTTCCTGAACTTTGATCCTCCTTTTTTTCTTAAAGCACAAACTGAGTTAACGGCAAATCTCTAGCATATAATGGCTGACCAACCCTAATTCTTTGCATTAATAGAGACGCAGCAGTAAGCTCATTAGGCCATTTATTACCAGGGCCAGCTCCAGGCACCAGCCCACCAAGCTTGTGCTTGGGGCGGCACCTGGAGGTGGGCGGCGCGGTGCTCCGGCTCTGGCCGCTGGGGAGAGCGGAGCCGCGGCGGGCTCGCCGCCCTCCCCCCGGCGCTCTGGCCGCTGGGGAGAGCGGAGCCGCGGCGGGCTCGCCGCCCTCCCCCCCGGCGCTCTGGCCGCTGGGGAGAGCGGAGCCGCGGCGGGCTCGCCGCCCTCCCCCCGGCGCTCTGGCCGCTGGGGAGAGCGGAGCCGCGGCGGGCTCGCCGCCCTCCCCCCGGCGCTCTGGCCGCTGGGGAGAGCGGAGCCGCGGCGGGCTCGCCGCCCTCCCCCCGGCGCTCTGGCCGCTGGGGAGAGCGGAGCCGCGGCGGGCTTGCCGCCCTCCCCCCGGCGCTCTGGCCGCTGGGGAGAGCGGAGCCGCGGCGGGCTCGCCGCCCTCCCCCCGGCGCTCTGGCCGCTGGGGAGAGCGGAGCCGCGGCGGGCTCGCCGCCTTCCCCCCGGCGCTCTGGCCGCCGGGGAGAGAGGAGCCCCGACCGGGACTCGCCGCCCTTCCCCCGGCGCTCTGGCCACCGGAGAGAGAGGAGCCCCGACCGGGACTTGTCGCCGGGGAGAGCGGAGCCCCGACCGGGGCTCGCCGCCCTCCCCCCGGGGCTCTGGCCGCCCTCCCCTGCCGCGCTGGGCGGGGGCGTGGCGGCCAGAGGCTTTTTTGCCTGGGGCGGCAAAAAAGCCAGAGCCGGCCCTATTTATTACTACAATATGAGAAAAAGCTATGCTTCTTTCTGACCTGACCCCCAAACCAGCAAGTACTAGAAATTTCACAGGAGAACCTGGCTTTATTATGCAATTTCTCAACTGAAGGAGTTCAGGTAAGTCTTTAAATGATTTGATGATACAAATGTCACACCAGCCCATCAGCCATGGTTAACAAGACTAGGCTCAGTTGTACTGGAATAATGACTTTGTAAAGCCATACACTATCTGCCAGCTGAAATCAGGATTTGTGCTTGGCTCCCGCTGTTAACATGTTGATCACAGACAAAGCATCCAAAGATTTCAGAGGCTTTCCATCAATTGCCAACAATCTTTGGCTTATGTACTAAGGCTTTCATGGTCATCTCTTTCACCCCAGAGATTTTTCTTTTCTTAAGCTAAAAAGTAAGATTTCCAGGGAATGTGGTGTTCTAGAATGCCACAGCTGCTTGACAGGTTTCTGATAGGCTGAATGTTGACCCATAGATGTAGATAACTTTTACAAATTGTGAAAGCCAGTTAGGAAATTCACCTAATATTTTTTTGGCACCAGTGAAACTAAGGTAACAGGTTTCAGAGTAGCAGCCTTGTTAGTCTGTATCGGCAAAAACAACGAGGAGTCCTTGTGGCACCTTAGAGACTAAGACGTTTATTTGGACATAAGCTTTTGTGGGCTAGAACCCACTTCATCCATGCATCTGATAAGGTAACAGGTTTCACAGCCACTGCTGCAGTGCCTTTCTTTGAAGCCTCTGTGGCTTTTTAAAACTGCTATATTCATGGCACTTACTCACTGATAGGTATTTGTACAGGGCTCCCTTTAAGGTAGAAGAGCATTTGGAAAAACCCATAGCTAGAACTAGCATTTTGTTTAATCTTGAAAATCCAATTAAAAATAAGGGGATAGCTCTCCTTGGTCATTACCGTTTTAATAAGGTAAACTGTCTTCACATGTAAAACAATGAAGAGCATTCCCTACCCCCTATTGAAAGTGTTTGTGCCGCAGTCGCTCTCTTAACTGGTAATTCCTGAAAGCTGGGTCAGGTAGGCAATGACTAACCCCATGGACCTCTGAATTGTTCAACAGGTCAGCATGGCTCACGTTATATAATGCAAATAAAATAAAAACAACCCAGGAAACTACAGACCAGTTAATTTAAATTCTGTGCCAGGGAAGATAATGGAGCAAGTAATTAAGGAAATCATCTGCAAACACTTGGAAGGTGGTAAGGTGATCGGGAACAGCCAGCATAGATTTGTAAAGAACAAATCATGTCAAACCAATCTGATAGCTTTCTTCGGATAACAAGTCTTGTGGATAAGGGAGAAGCTGTAGATGTGGTATACCTAGACTTTAGTAAGGCATTTGATACGGTCTTGCATGATATTCTTATCGATAAACTAGGCAAATACAATTTAGATGGGGCCACTATAAGGTGGGTGCATAACTGGCTGGATAACCGTACTCAGAGAGTTGTTATTAATGGTTCCCAATCCTGCTGGAAAGGCATAACGAGTGGGGTTCAGCAGGGGTCTGTTTTGGGACCGGCTCTGTTCAATATCTTCATTAACGACTTAGATATTGGTATAGAAAGTACACTTATTAAGTTTGTGGATGATACCAAACTGGGAGGGATTGTAACTGCTTTGGAGGACAGGGTCATAATTCAAAATGATCTGGACAAATTGGAGAAATGGTCTGAGTTAAACAGGATGAAGTTTTCAGGTATCTAAAAGGGTGTCATAAAGAGGAGGGAGAAAACTTGTTCACCTTAGCCTCTAAGGATAGAACAAGAAGCAATGGGCTTAAACTACAGCAAGGGAGGTCTAGGTTGGACATTAGGAAAAAGTTCCTAACTGTCAGGGTGGTTAAACACTGGAATAAATCGCCTAGGGAGGTTGTGGAATCTCCATCTCTGGAGATATTTAAGAGTAGGTTAGATAAATGTCTATCAGGGATGGTCTAGTCAGTATTTGGTCCTGCCATGCGGGCAGGGGACTGGACTCGATGACCTCTCGAGGTCCCTTCCAGTCCTAGAATCTATGAAAATTATAAAATGCCTCCTGATATTTTAGGCTCTTATCTTGTGTTCAATGCTTGCACATAATAGAATGTGCAAAGGATGCTTTCTTGGTGTGTTGTGTGTGCACGGATATTGGCATGGGCATGCTCTTAACACTCAGTCAATTTGCAAAGACTTTTAAGGAACATTTGCTAAGGCATGTGGGTCTTTTGCAAAATAAAACACATCACCATTACCCCCTAAGTAACTGTGTCTGCTAAAAATGACTTTGGCCCAAGCTCACCCACATAGCAACTGCAGGTTTTCCATTAAACATCCTGCAACCTAAAAATGGCCAGCTACATATTAAGAAGAAAGTTCCAAAATCGAGGCTCTCTACCAAAAAAATGCCCTGCTGCCTATGTTCAAAAATTCCCCATCTCCTTTCGGATTGAGAAACACCTTGAATTTCCCCCAAAAGCAGATTTAAGGCTATGTGCTGCACAAAGCATAGATACTCTGCTCAACTCAAGCTGCCCCTGTTAAGACAGGTGGCTACATTGGCAGGTGGTAGCTGAAATTTTGGTGTGGTCTTCAAGAATAGCCCTAAATAGAGCAAATTTCAGTTAACCCAGATGGGAGAAGACATAGGCCTGGAATACTGCATCAGAAATGTCTGTCTTCAAGCTAATCAGATGATGGGTATCTTGGGTCACAACTAACACATGGGAATCCAAGAACACTGATGGTTTTTAAAATCCTTGACATCTGGGAATAATCCCTCAATGGAGGAAGCCGGCATAATTAGGGACTATATAAATCATGTGGGTGGTTTTAGAAAATTCATGACCATGTAAATGGCAATGTATTGAATTTCACAGTTTGCACAGAATGAACGTAACCAGCAAACTTTAGTCAATTTCATTTGCGCCTGCGACTTTTTTTTTTTTTTTTTCCATTCTGTTTTCCGGCTAGATGTTTTTCATATGCATGTACACAGCACTCAATTCCTCTGCATGTGTACAGCACAGTAAGCTAAGGTAATATTTAAAAAATCCTAGTATGGGGGCATTTTCATGATTTCTGTGCCCCCTATGAAATTATTTACACAAGGCCCAAGTTCAGTTTTCACTCAAACCACATTTGCTTCATACCTACAGAGCATCAATGCAGCATTTATCTTTCAGTGAGGTTCTGATCTTAAACAAAAACTTCCCTAGATCATGCAGAGACTCAGTGGCTTTGGCCACATCAGAAAACCAAAGATTCCGCTCAAGCCTAAATAGTCCTTTCTTCATAACATCATTTGATCACTTGACATAGCATCAGCATGATAAAACTGACCACAGACATTGGAAATTTTCAACAAAAAAATCAGTATATGCTGGGGCTGTCAAGCGATTAAAAATCACACGATTAATTGTACTGTTAAACGATAATAGAATACCATTTATTTCAATATCTTTGGATGTTTTCTACATTTTCAAATATATTAATTTCAATTAAAACACACAATACAAAGTGTACAGTGCTCACTTTATATTTTTGATTACAAGTATTTGCACTGTAAAAAACAAAAGAAATGGTATTTTTCAATTCACCTAATACAAGTACTGTAGTGCAATCTCTTTGTTGTAAAAGTTGAACTTACAAATGTAGAATTATGTACCAAAAAAAACTGCGTTTGAAAACAAAACAATGTAAAATTTTAGGGCCTGCAAGTCCACTCAGTCCTACTTCTTGTTCAGCCAATTGCTCAAACAAGTTTGTTTACATTTGCAGGAGTTAATGCTGCCAGCTTCTTGTTTACAATATCACCTGAAAGTGAGAACAGGCATTCTCATGGCACTGTTGTAGCCGGCGTCCCAAGATATTTACATGCCAGATGCACTAAAGATTCATATGTCCCTTCGCGCTTCAACCACCATTCCAGGGGACATGCGTCCATGCTGCTCACGGGTTCTGCTTGATAACAATCCAAAGCAGTGCGGACTGATGCATGTTCACTTTCATTATCCGAGTCAGATGCCACCAGCAGAAGGTTGATTTTCTTTTTTGGTGGTTCGGGTTCTGTAGTTTTCGCATTGGAATGTTGCTCTTCTAAGACTTCTGAAAGCATGCTCCACACCTCGTCCCTCGCAGATTTTGGAGGGCACTTCAGATTCTTAAACCTGAGGTAGAGTGCTGTAGCTATCTTTAGAAATCTCACATTGGTACCTTCTTTGCGTTTTGTCAAATCTGCAGTGAAAGTGTTCTTAAAATGAACAACATGTGCTGGGTCATCATCCAAGACTGCTATAACATAAAATACATGGCAGAATGCAGCTAAAACTGCAGGGGACATACATTCTCCCCCAAGGAGTTCAGTCACAAATTTAATGCATTATTTTTTTTTAACAAGTGTCGTCAACAGCATGGAAGCATGTCCTCTGGAATGGTGGCCAAAGCATGAAGGGACATATGAATCTTTAGCGCATCTGGCACGTAAATACCTTGCAACGCCAACTACAAAAGTGCCATGTGAACATCTGTTCTCACTTTCTGGTGACATTGTAAATAAGAAGCGGGCAGCATTATCTCCTGTAAATGTAAACACACTTGTTTGTCTTAGTGATTTGGCTGAACAAGTAGGACTGAGTGGATTTGTAGACTCTGAAGTTTTACATTTTGTTTTTGAGTGCAGCTATAACATAAAAAATCGACATTTGTAAGTTTCACTTTCACAACAGCGATTGCACTACAGTACTTGTATGAGGTGAATTGAAAAATACTTTATTTTGTTTATCATTTTTGCAGTGCAAATATTTGTAATAAAAATAATACACATTTTGATTTCAATTATAACACAGAATACAATATATATGAAAATGTAGAAAAACATCCAAAATATTTAATAAATTTCAATTGGTACTGTATTGTTTAATGTGCAATTAAAACTGTGATTAATCACTTTTTTTTTTAAATCGTGATTAACTCAAAAAATTAATCACGTGAGATAACTGAGATTAATCGACAGCCCTAGTATATACCAAACTTGATAAATTTGGGGAGTTCATTTTTGTTTCCAAAGTCACTTGCTCAACCCTGAATAGATACTTAGTGACCTCTACTTGAAGCCACAAATCTCTGCAATTTTGTCCATGTGCAGACTTCAGAGCATGAATACAAGTGCACAGCTCAAAAAAAAATTTTTTTTTGTAGATCCTCTTGCTAGAGAGGGAAAGGGGAGCCCTCCGGTGGGAATAAGCAAACTTCAGAAGGTTCAGAGTCTGGCTGTGGCTTAGATAACTATTTGAACTATTCTAACCATATGAGACCTCTCTGAAACCTTCCCTCCCTTTAGCCAATCCTTTCCAATCACAGGACCCTTGCCAAACATCCAGCCAAATTCAGGAAATAGAAAGTTGTTTTCTACATTTTAAGTATGTGGGTGTGTTTAAAATCTACTGTTTCAGGTCAGGACAGGTTTGAGTTATGGGTAAAGGTTCAGGTCCGTTCTCTATGCTGATCCATCCTAGGGGGGAAAAAACGGGGCTTCTCCTTTGTGTAGATAAGTAATCCAATAATGCACTGACTTGCATCCTGTGCTAAGCCAATGTAGTCTGTAGTGCTGTCTAAAGGGGAGAAAGGTGGGGAAATCAAGTAACAATTTATATTTATCTCACTAGAACCAATAGTGTTTTTTTGTTTGTTTGTTTTGTTCCCCTCCCCTAGTTGTGGAATACATGTCACCCACCGGAGCTGGTGCGTCCAACTTTGGAGAAGACGCTCAAGATTCTGCAGCTGGATTATGTTGATCTCTATATTATTGAGCTGCCAATGGCATTCAAGGTAAAGAGAAAAGTAACCCTAATGCTTCTCACAGTATCTGTCTGTGTGAACCAAGTCCTCGGACTCAGGTAATTCTTCAAACTTACAGACAATTGTTTGTTTAAAAAAGTGGTTCTTTGGTGGTAATGTAATGCTTGACATTCTTTGGATGTGCATATTGCTCTTCATTGAAGAAGACAAAGCACAATAACATGAACTTTGAAGTGGAGACTCCTGGCTAAATAGAGTAAGCATAACTTGTCAAGTGGAATAAAGTGGGCCTTTAGCACTGGTGCTAGGAGAGCTCCTTTAGCTGGGATGAGAGGGGGGGATATTAGTCCTGAGGGCATTCTGCACCAAAAAATTAAAATTCTGTGCACAATATTTTAAATTTCTGCAAAATTTTGGAATTTTTATTTGTCAAATAAATGTGGAGGTTTCAGCATTGCATTGGGGAGCAAAGGCCACTGGCTGCACAGAGGTGGGAGATCACTGTGCAACTATGCCCCCCCACTCCCCTGGGACATGGACTCAGCGGTGAGGCTGCACCCAACCCTGATGCAGTGCAAGGACCGTGCCTGCCCCAGAAACATCCCAGGGCCTTGTCCCTCCATACCAGGTGTGGGGAGGCAGGCTCAACAAGTCAGGAACAAAGTGTGGAGGGACTTGGTATAGAGGGATTGAGGTGTGGGTTAAGAGGGTTCTGTGTGGGGGAATCTGGGTGCGGGTGGCTCAGTGGGGGATCCAGGTGCGGAAGGGATCTGGTGCAGGGGGAGTGGGGCTCATTAGTGAGGTTCTGAGTGTGGAGAAGTGAGGCTCGGCAGGAGGGTCTGAGTCTGAGGGGGTCTGGATGCATGGGGGTTGGATGGATAGGGGAGCAGCTCCTTATACAGGGGTATTGCAGCTGAGGAGCGATGGATGCAGGAAAGGGGGGAGTTTGCAGAGCTTCCTGTAGCCGGGGGAGAAATCTGGAGGTGAGTCTGACCCGGCCCCAGATGCCATGCAGGGGAAGAGGAAGTCCCATCCTCTCCTGCCCAGACTACCAGCTGAGCCAGGCGCAGGATAGGAGCCACCAGACAGGTCTTCCCCAGTCCCATCTCCTTCCCCACAGTGATTTACCTCTCTGCCGGCTGCCCTGGCCACCCAAAACATATTGCTGGGGAGAGTCACATGACCATTCTTGTGACTTCCCTTTGCTTCTCCATCAGAAAGTAATTTTTCTGCAGGGAAGCAAAGAAATCTGCATGCACAGTGATGCAGAATTCCCCCAGGAGTAGGATATAGAAGTCTGTAATAGTCTATGAAGCCATCTATGAACCTAGTGTACTATCCCCATTTTCCAGATAGAGCATAGGCTGGGTCATAGAGACCAGTCCCCTGCAATTAAAGGCAACTATGTTGTTTTGTAAGCTCCATCTTAAAACTACTTAAGTTTCTTGTCCCCTATTGGAAGGTTGTTCTAGAACCAAACTCCTCTGATGGTTAGAAACCTTTTAATTTCCAATTTAAATTCACTTCTGGCCAGATGGGAAGATTAACAGGAGTTAAGTGACTTACAAGGCAACACTGAGTTAGTGGTAGAATTAGGGAATAAAACCGCTCTGACTCCCAGCCTTTGTTCCAACCACTAGACAGTCTCCATAGTATTTAAAGGTATTGTGGGAAACCATTTTCACAAAATCTTGCGTATCTGCTCGTTTGTGGCAGTCAGCTAGACAGACAGCTTTAGGAGGACAGACCTAGCATCTAAACATGGCTTATCCGAGGCAGAAATTTAAACAGGCATGACTTCTTGTTCCCTCATGCTGGGAATCACTGGTGTTTGTGGAACTGGTATCATTTCTTGCAGTGTTGCCAACTCTTGCAATTTTATGACCACTCTCATAAGATTTGGTGCTTTTTCTTGAAGCCCCAGCTCTTAAACCATCGCAGGGGCTGGGAGCATTATGAAAGGAAGTCACTAGCCTTCATGGTTTCAGAGAGAAGGTTGAAAACACAATGCAAGTGCTCCCCAGAGCCTTAAACCAGAAGGCAAATGTAAAAACCCCAAAGAGAACTAAGCCATTCATAACTTCTTTGGAGGGGGGTGGGGAAGGCTGGATCACTTTTAAATGCTCTGAGAGGACAACACTGCTTCCACCAAGAAAGGAATCTACCTGAGTCTTTTGTTTCCTGACAACTCTCAAAGCTCATGCCTTTCTGTGACTGGTGCATTCAAATGCCAGTACCTCTAGAGATCAAAAACCAGCACATGAAACTCACTCAGTTAGAGGCCCTACATTCCCTTCTCTCCTATGGAAGTGGCGTCCTGTTCCTTACACAAGAGTAATTGGCCTCAGATGTTAAGGATTATATAAATAAAGCTCTAGTATGGAACCCTTCTAGGTGCACTTTAGAAAATAGTTCCCACCATCTGGAATTTCCGGTTTCCTTTTACTTCTGTTGCTTTCCTCCCCTAGTTCATTCTCCCATATGGTGAAGGTCAGTGTCTCACAAAATAAAGATATTGACAGCTGACGTCTAATAAATCTACTTTTGATTCCCTAAATCTTGCTGCATCAAGACACTTTCATTTGCTAATGCAGTTGCAGTCCTGGAGCTCCACTCATGCTTCCCTTTGGGGAGGGGAAAATCCCTTTCTTTCTAACACAATATGCAGTGAAGTATGGAGCAATGTCTGGACCAAATCTGGGAAGCATCTCTTGGAACTGGAACAGTTGTTTCTGCAAAAACCACACACAAGGCAGGATTTGTTTGGACAGCTTTCCAGCTTTCCCCATCTGTAACAGCTGTTGTTGGGCTAGGTGTTGTTTAATCTCCCTAAAGCATCTTCAGATTTAACTTTATATTTGTGTGTTAATAGTACTCTATCAATTGGCACACAGACTTGTGTATTTTGTATAGTAACAATTATGCCAGCACACATTTGCCACAGAAAGTGGCATCACATTACAAAAAACTCATGTTTTGCCCCAGACAGAGGCTTGTTAGTTGAAGGAAACTTCCTTTCTTGCAACCAAAAATCTCACCTGCAAAATTAGCCTTTCATTAATATGTGAAAATATTGATGGCTTGAGGCAAAATTCACAATCCTGCCTTTTGTTTTAAAATTGTAAACTCCTCTCTTTGCTGATTTTACTGATGCAAACTTCTTTCATATAGATCTTTGGGAGGACTTTGTTCTGAGAGCAAAACAAAAAATTCACTCTGAAAGAGTTCTGAATATATCCAGAAAGGCTTGATATCTGGGTTCTTCTAGTGTCTCCCATCACCATAGTATCTGAGAAAATAGATAGATCCCAAGAGAAAATAGATAGATAGATAGATACATTGGCTTATTTTGATTAACTTCCTGCCTTCTTCCCAGATGCAGTAGTGGCTAGGAGTTGTTAAATAGCCATTTTTCTCTTCCTTTTTTTTTTTTTTTTTGATTGCTAAGTCAAAGTGAGTTTGACACTTGGATCTGAAGGCAGTGAGATCTAGAGACCTTATTCCTTTTGGAAATAAGTGTGTGGGTCTATTTAAGATGGACCAGTTGTAGATGGGGAAAAAAGCATTTATTGTAGTCATTGCTATGTATCCTGCAGCCATAAGAAGTCGAGGAGGATCCCACTCTATGGACTAACTTGACAAGCTGTGGGAAGAAGTCTCTGAAGATCTAGTAACAATTGCTTCATTTTCCAAACTGTCTGCCTCTTCCCATCAGCATTGCCTCCATCTTGTCTGGTTCATATTCAGCCAGATCTTTCATCTAGGTGCTTTCTCTGGAATGCAGATAGCTGTGAGATGGTCCTATTTGCATCAGTGATAAAGGGAAGATAGAGATGGGTATCATCTGCCTACTATGGCTTTTATAGACATGGGCATCTCAACTTCCCACAGCAGCTCCATCTAGACGTTGTTATAAAGGATTGGAGAAGGGATTAAACCTTGTGGAAATCCACAGGAGGGAACTCTAGATCTTGCTGTTTCTTTGAGCCTTTCTTTTTCTTTGCTGTCTAGAATACTAATACTAGGAGCAAAGGAATTTGAAGGTGGTCCCAAGTTAAACATTCTCTTTCTATCTAATGAGAGATGGCCCTAAAACCAAACTCCTGGCTCCAGATCCAACCCAGTTTGCTAGAAGTCCATACCTGCTTTGCAATGACCCTTACCTTTATAATGATCCCTATAGAGGACGCCAAATTTTGGAGTAGGATGTTCCAGAATCCTGAAATGTTTTGGCTAGGATCCCATCTTCATGAAGAACTCCAAATCCCTCTCTGCTCTTCTCTCGCTCTCATGCAATTTGAGATGGAAAAGACCTAAAAGCCATCTTACTTTTTTCCTGACAGTGCAAGGTTCTTCCAATAAGACATAGTAACAGGCTTGTCTCTTGGGACTTGCTTTAAGGAATGTTCTAATTTTTGAGGTGAGAAACCTACACTTAATTCCACATCATACTCCAGTCTCTGAAATGTGAGGATGCTTTGTTGTACTAAGGTTCATTTTCACCCTAAAATACCTTGCAGCTGCACATGTTGAATGTGGTGGCGCCAGTCACTGAGCACGTTAGTCACAGCTGCATATTCCTGAGGAATTACCCTGTCGACACGTTACCCCGCACTTTTTGAACTATGGCCCTCTGTGGTGTCTGGTAGCTGATCTGACTTCAAAAGGCATTTAAGGAAACAAAGTGAAATTAATATTAAATGAATGATTGGCATTTTAAAATATACTGCCTGTAGTAGCAACAAATTGATCAGCAAATGAGAGAAAGTGGTGCACTTATGTACTAGGCCTATGGATGCTTGCAAGCATCCTGAAAGTTCTCTCTGGGGTATCCAGGGAGATAGGAGAACTTGGGGCATGATCCTGAAAGATTCTTGGCACATCCTGCCAGATGTCCAATGCACATAACTCTCATTAGCATCACTGGGAATTGGTCCCTCAAGATTATCTTGCAATATCAGATGTTTAACCTGCATTGCTCTTCAGTGTCCCTGAATGGTAAATCACACAAGCAAGCAGCCTTGGAGAGGAATTGGGCTTTTGCAGTAGTCTAGCCATGTGGAAAAGTTTGGCTGCCATAATGGAATATCTGGGAAATAGGGGATTAGTCTCTTGAAAGCCATATCCCCTTGCAACCTCCAGGATGATATGGCATAACTCAAAATGGAACTTTTTAGTGCATAGCCATATGAGGGGAATATTTCAGGAAGTGCACTTAATGACTATAGCATTAAAGTGCTGGTAGATGAAGGGAGGATGTGGCAAGTGCAACATGAATAACCTCTTGAACTTGGTGTGTTTAGAAAGCCTCTGAATTTTTGTCCACTGATAAATGTACAGTGTGTGTAAAAACCCCTGTTCTGAGTAGTGAAAGCTGAAAACTGTGACTTTGTTCTTTCAGCCTGGAGATGCAATCTACCCTAGAGATGAAAATGGAAAATATATCTACCATGAGACAAACTTGTGTGCCACTTGGGAGGTATGCAGCTGTAACATTCCTATGTATTTTAATGCTGTCACATCTGGGAAAGTGGTTCCTCTGCACTTTGGCTGAGGAACCTTGACAAAGCAATGTACGTAAACTTGCGTTTCCACTGACCATGCGCTGACTCCCTGGATAAACAGGACTTCTGTGTGCAAGGGTGTCTCATTCCACCAGCATTAAACTAACTCTGAGGGTACATCTATGCAGCAAATGAAGGTGTGACTAGCACGGACCGGCGTACCTGGGCTAGTTTTCATCTAGCTCATGCAGGTAACAAAAGTGAAGATGTCCGCTTGGGCTAGCAGCCCAATATGAGCCTGCTGAGGACTGTGGGTGGCTGTCTTGGGTTGCTAGCCCATGCCAACATGTCTCTGCTGCCAGCGAAAATAAAGCTAGCACATATGCCAACACATGCTACAATCACACTTTATTTGTCATGTAGATGTACCCCAAAAATGCTTTTAGAAATGCCTTTTCACGCTCCCTGATCCAGACATTGCACTTGCCTTCTGTTAGCTGGGGCTTCTGGAACTGTTCAACACGTTTGTAGTGGGCTGTCAGAGACCACCACATTCATTGCAATTGTAGCTTTTCAAGTCTTACTGCTTTCAAAGAGATGGAGGAGATAGTGGGCCTTAGTGACATATGACTAGCTCCTTCTTGGTAACAAAAATGTACAGTTTCAAGGTAGGATAGAAAATTATGTTGCCTCACAAAAAATAACTCTCCCTCTGTTCTGGGGTATAAGTTACCAGAAGGGCATTCAACATTTCTTTTCATTACCAGGATTTTAGAGCAGTGGTTTTCAACCTTTCCAGACTACTGTACATCTTTCAGGAGCCAAGTTTCACCTCACTTAAATTACTTTCTTATAAAAATCAGACAAAAATACAGAAGTATTTGTACTTTGTCACAGCAAAGTATTACAGAAAAAAATACTTTCTCATTTTTACCATATAATAAATCAATTGGAATATAAATATTGTACTTGCATTTCAGCGTATAGTGTATATAGAGCCGTATGAACAAGTCATTGTATGTATGAAATTTTAGTTTGTACTGACTTTGCTAGTGCTTTTTATGTAGCTATGCTGTAAAACTAGGCAAATATGTAGATGAATTCCTGCATACCCCTGGTTGAGAACCACTGCTTTAGAGGGTAGTAGAACTGCATAGGGGCGCTGAATCTTAAATTGTCAATGGGCTGTGCCTTTCAAGGTTCCCACCTTTTAAATATCTCAAACCTGCCCTTACTTAGAAGTAGAAACTTTGGTTCAAGTAAAGGTGGCAGGGCAATACACAACCCATCCTTAGTCACTTCTAGACACCACACTTTTTTTTCCCTTACACCACAGGTAAAAGGGAGTCTTGATCTCAGTCTAGTCCTCACTTTTGCACATCCTAAGCCATGTGGCTTTTAACGACTTACTCAGCACAAGCAGCCTTCTCTTCTCAAGAGATGGGAATAGCCCAGGGTGCTACATGTCTGGATTAAATCTGCACTGGCAAAAGTTGTATAGTGATGCCCTGTACTGGTTAGCACGAGGTGGTGTTGGTCAAGGTTTGGACACAATGGCAAAATTCTGAAGTGGGGTCCCAGGACTGGAATAAGAGAGGGGTGTCTTCCAGGGAACTGAGCTGTGCACGTAACTTCCAGAGTAGCTGCTCACGGTACGCTTGGCCCAAGCCAGTGTTGGTGGTTCCTCAGATTCACAAGTCAAATTCACTTAAACATGAAAAGAAAAACATCTGTCAAATGTTGTCTGTTCAGTCCCTGCAGCTTGTTACCCTCAATCTGTTTCTTATTGTAAGGCTATAGTGTAACATGACAGCCTCTGTAACAATAGGCAGGAAAAACTCAGCTGCTGCTGCTGAGAAAGGGGTCATCACTGCCCGTAAATATTAAGATCAGTCTATATACAGCCAGCTAAACTCCTCCCTGGAGTAATTTAATTGTTTCAGTGTGGCTTTAGCAGCCAGTATTGTGGCTATTCTTGTTACCTCACCATTGAATGATGAAAATCATATGACAAGAAGAGGCCAGCCAGAGGCCATAAAATAAAGGGAGTCTTTTGCTTCCCTAATTCCCCTATTCATTTAAATCAGAAAAGAATAATAAAACTGACAAGCAGGACATTCAGTACCCAGATGTTGGAGACAAGAGTAGGGTCTACTGTAACTCTGCTTGATTGCACCACTGAACAGCCACTGCATTCCTCGGAGGGGTTTGGGGAGAGAGGAGAAGACTCTCTCTAAGCAAAGATACTCTTCTCCTGTCAATGAAGCATGGCATCAACTAAAAGCAGAGTATCAAAGTATGTGTAATGAAGGAATTATTGTATGTTTACCTTGTTCTTATAAGCTTCCTTCACTGCATGGCTATATTTGTTTGAAATGCAAATCCTGTAATCCCCTCAGCCCCATCTTCTCCTCCCGTTTCATTTTGCAATGAAGTCTTAATGCTGATTTTTTTGTAATGCACAATTTCATGGCAACATTTTGGTGTTACAGGCATAAAATTATGACTTAACTATAGACTCTGGCGGGAGGAGAGCCTGGGCTAACACTGGCACAATAATTCAGAAAGTGACAGGGAAGGGAAGCTGTCTCTTGTTCAGATGTTGTCTCCCTTTCCCCACCCCTAAAGCTGGAGCAGTGTGCAAGTCCCTCTAAAATTTGAAATAAAACTCTGGAAGTGAACATGTGACATAAGTGCTGTCTCTCAAATGTTTGTTCTGATTTGCTCTGCTTCCTGGGAAAATTCTACCCTAGTATGAAGTAACAACATTGAAATCTGAGGTACCTTGGTTTGGTCTTCTGAAAATCTATGGCTGCATGAGAATTGGGTTTAAAATAGGAAGAAAGCATCAATAGGAGTGCTAGTCCCTCCAAAGTAAAGGCCTTTCCTATAAGGCATGCACACTTAGCTCTCTAGACAGAGTCCTGAGTAGAGTATATTTCACTTAGCTAATAATGCTGACTTTCCTTCCCTTGAAGGTTTCTATTGAGGCTTTCTTTCTAATGCTCTCCGTTCCTATCTTTGCAGGCTTTGGAAGCATGTAAAGATGCTGGCTTGGCAAAATCTATTGGAGTGTCCAACTTCAACCGCAGGCAGCTGGAAATGATTCTGAACAAGCCCGGGCTCAAGCACAAACCTGTCAGCAATCAGGTATGATCCCAAGCAGAACCCTAATTCTACCTGAAACTGGCACTGTGGTACAGTGCTCAGAGGGACTACAAATACTTCTGCACATATGAGGACTTGTGTGCATGCACAGATGACCTACTGCAGGTAGTAAGCTACCCACCATACCGCCAAACATTGAAGGCCAAACTTTCCTCCTTAGGAGTGAGCGTGACTGATTTTTTCACTCTACACTCAATATAAATATCCAGATTTGCTGGGAACATCCATTTCCTTCCAGATCCCTCTCCAGTGCTTGAAAAACCTGAGTTTGTCCCATGTTGTATGAGTTTTAAGGGCTGTATGAACTCTTGTCACTGCAGACATGATCAAAAAGATTCAGCCATGTACCTCAAGTGATCCAAGAAAGTTCCCAACAGCCTGAGACATGCATGCCACTACCCAGAGGCTAACCAGCCATCAGTGAAGCAAGATGGCTACCTCATTTAAAACAATTAAAGTCCAACCCTATAGCATATGGGATATTGTGCTATTCTAAGCTTTGTGTCTGCTATAAGGAACTATCTTTAAGAAACTACAACAAGCCAAAGAAGTTCTAAGGCACTTTTCTATGTCCTTTCCATGGGTCATTCTGTGGAGGTACTAGACCAAAGAACTAACTTAGCAATAAGACTGTCTTACCCTCAGCTGAAGCTAAACTTGCCACTGAAATCAATGGTCAAGTCTAAGTAAAACCCATGACAATGGGGCCCATAACCATTTATTTCTAAGTAGCTGGTCTGGATACAAGTCATTAGCATTGGGTGGTGGTTGGGGTGGCTTCTGATTTGGAGCTGGAGAGATGTCCAGTGACTGATATCATGGCTAGTGCTAATGGATATCCTTGTCAGCAGCATCAGAAGAGAGGCCAAAGATTGCATGGGAAAGAGAGGAAACAATCCTTTCACCCTCTGAAGTTGGCCTTGGAGGGACACTGGCAAGGTAGTGTTGGAAGTCTGCCACTGTCCTGGTACCTGTTCTTTGGCTACACAGGAATTTCCTTGTCTCTATGGCTGTCATTCTAATCCTTTCCCCCCCCCCCCCCCAGGATTAAAGTTCAAGTTAAAAACAAGTTATCAAACAAGCACCAAACACCATAACTGCTTCTGGCTGAATTGTCTGACTCCATTCCCTCACACCCCCACCCCCAAGACTATATCAATACTACCCTCTGTGGGTGTAGTAAAGATGCAAGGAAGAAGGTTATGATTTTTTAAAACAAGCAATTCTTAGGGTTTGTTAACTTCAGGAACTTATTATAAGAGCAAGCTGCTTTTATAACTCAGGAAAAGTTGAGCACATAGCCAGAAAAACTCACTACGGGCAATGGTACACAATAGGTGCAGGCTGGAAAGATAGAGGTTTGGAGAAGTCCATACCAAAAAATGTGGGGGTTTGTTTGTTTGTTTATTTATTTCAATTTTCTGTTGATGGCATAAGCTGTCTCCAACTTTCTGGAGGCAAACTAAGACAGCCATCATTTTGGATACAAAGAGAAGAGACAAATACAATCAATAGGTAGCCAAGATGCTCCTCCCTCCTGGCATAGATCTCTATTCAGATGGCTATACATAAATGTTGGGCAGAACATAAAGGCTGGTGAGTCAGGTCAACAGTTACCCTCATGCTCCCAATCTCTCTTCCATATCTCATTTGCCATCTATCCGTTGGGGAGGAGGCAAATTTCCCCCCATGTAATTACAATCGTGAATTGCAAAGGTGTTAAACTGTCTGAATTGTTTCCCAAAAAGGAGGTCCACATTCCTCTTAGACTACTGTATATATTGATTTCCCCCCCCCTTGCCTGGACATGCTCAAGGTCTGTCATCATTGGAGCTGTGTGAAACTTTTCAGCTGATACGTTGTTAGCTGAAAAATGCAGATTTGGGGTCAACCAAAATATTAGAATTCATGTTGAATTTGCAGAATTGTTTAGATCGGGGTCGGCAACCTTTCAGAAGTGGTGTGCTGAGTCTTCATTTATTCACTCTAATTTAAGGTTTCGTGTGCCAGTAATACATTTTAAGGTTTTTAAAAGGTCTCTTTCTATAAGTCTATAATATATAACTAAACTATTGTTGTATGTAAAGTAAAAAAGGTTTTAAAAATGTTTAAGAAGCTTCATTTAAAATTAAATTAAAATGCAGAGCCCGCCCCGCCCCCCCCCACCACCACCACCCCGGACCAGAGGCCAGGACCCGGGCAGTGTGAGTGCCACTGAAAATCAGCTCATGTGCCGCCTTCGGCACCCGTGCCATAGGTTGCCTACCCCTGGTTTAGATCAAACCTAAAAATTCCAAAATCTAAAAATCTCATTTTGACACATTTGAAATGAAACATTTTTTCCCCAAATCAAAACTGTTTTTCATTTAAAAACTCTAAAATATTAGAAAAATGAAGTGTTTTGTTTCGGGTCAACTTCTCAGTGAATCAAAAGTTTGAAAGTTTCTTTTGGGTTGATCCGGAACACACTCTTTTTGGTATGGCCAGTGAAGTGAAAAATCAATTATTTCCACAATGCCTGTCACAGTCTCTCCCCTGGGAAGGTCAGGATGGCCTGCCATGACCAGCCTGGCCAGGATTTGAATGATTAATCCGGGGGCTAGAAGTTCCATTTTCTTAAGACATCTTCCCCTACAACCTCTAATTCATCTGAGATTATGGTTGGTCAAACATGCAGAAAGAGATATCAAGACGTTATTCAGTATCTGTCATTATTTAATTTAATTGCTCCTTCTGTTTCATTCATGTAGGTTGAATGCCACCCATATTTCACTCAGCCCAAGCTCTTAGAATTCTGTAGACAACATGACATTATCATTGTTGGGTACAGCCCACTAGGAACCTCAAGGGATGAAACATGGTAAGTCTTCATACTAGCCTCACTTGTGGGGTGAACACTGCTACTAGAGGGTTGCAAGTCTCCCCACAGAGATCCAGCAAAAAGTAATTTAATGGCTTCTCCCAAACTCTTGCTGTCCCGCAGTGGGGCAAGTATGAGAATTTGGAGCTGGGCTTTTCCTCTTTTTGGAAACATGCTTCAGAGAAGCCAAAGTTCTTAATTTGGGATTTGGGTAAATCTACCCCACCATCCCTTTTACTAAGCTGTAGCTTCTCAGCTCTAACTTGGGAATTCAAAATGTGATTCCCAGTATTCCTCAGGCCAACGGGCTATACAGGGTACGTCTACACTACAGCTGAGAGCAATCCTCACAGCCGGGGTAAACGGACTGAAGTTAGCACACTAAAATTAGCAGTGTGGACATTCCGGCTCTGTCTCAAGACCACCCAACCCCCTGGGTCTGAGCTCAAGTGGCTTGCCCAAGTCTCCACTGGAGCACCACTGTTTTTAGTGTGCTGGCACAAGTCTCTTGACTTGTGCTGGGAGGCTTGCTCCTAGCTGCAGTAGACCTAGGCAGCACTGACTGACCCTCTGAACTGATCTCCTTGCCTTGCTCTGTCAATAAGGAATGCCAGTGAGTCAGCCCCATACAGTTGGCCAGAAGAGAGGCAATTGTAATATGGAGCTCTGAGGCTGAAACGAGTAGCTGCAAGGTGGGCAAACACTAGATCATTTAGGGCACCAAACAGAACAGAGGACCTACCCAGTGGAAAACACATGGGACTCTTCCTAGAAGTCATGAGGAACATCTCTCCTCTCTTCTCCACACAACTGATCCCATGATAACTTGATCTGGGCTGTTCAATACCTGACTCAGAAGCAGATCAGGATTATCAAGAAACAAAGGTACAATAACAGGCTTCCCAAAGACTAGAGGATGCCTGTATGCTTTGAATCTGATCAGAGGTTAGAGGTGGACAACTTATTAGATCACCCAGTCCATCTCTCCGCTCATGTAGGACTGATTCCCTTGGTACACTTTCTAGAGTCCTGTCCTGTTTACTAGTAAAAATTCCAAGTGATGTTGCTTCCTGTGGGAGACTAACTGCCTTTCAAATCTTATTGAATTATTTAGTGTTCGGCTCATGTCCTACTGTAATTTATTTGACAATCAAACTTCCAAATACTTTCCAGATTGAATAGGATGAGTGCTGGCTAATGATCTGTAAACTGCAGATCAAGAGTGGACAGATGAACTTACGCATGTTACTTCCACAAATCTTATTGATTGACGGAGGCAGTGGGAAACAGTGCAAACATGGTGATAACTGATGCATTTAAAATTAATCTTCATTTCATAATAGATTGTCCGAATCCGTTTTTGCTTTGGATTTCTGCTTTCTGCCACTTTCTTTAAATACTCCAGAATCAAAATAAAACCCACTTTTTTTTTGTTTTTTTTTTTAATTCAAGGGTAAATGTGTCTTCCCCTCCTTTACTGAAGGACCCTGTGCTGAATGTCATTGGGGAAAAATATAACAAGACGGCAGCACAGGTTGCTCTGCGTTTCAGCATCCAACGAGGGGTGGTAGTCATTCCCAAAAGCTTCCATCCACAGCGGATCAAAGAAAACTTCCAGGCAAGTTATAGATTCATCTCTGCTCCACTGATATTGCTGACCCCTGCTTAGAGTGTCTTCCCCTTCTCTCCTGAGGCAGAGAGGAGACTTAACAACCCATAAACCTTTCCTATGTTGACTCTCTTACGAACCATCATTTCTATCACCTGGTGATGGTGCAATAGAGGGGAAGCTAGTATGGACAGGACACTGGACTCTTCTACAGTGTCATCTAGACTTATTCTGAGTAGACTAAAACTCCAGCAGCCAGTCTACACTAGTGCTCTCACCTGTAGTAGTGCAACAGTGAGAGAGCAAGTAAACACTGAATATAGATCAGTAGTTATTAGTTTTATCCATTTTAATGACCCTAAACGTGTGTGCAACTTGTGTCCTTTATTCCCAGCCATGGCTTGTAGTTCCTTGATAGCCAGGCACAGAAGAGGTGTTGTGTACCCTTCTGCCTACATGGTAGGAAGGTTTGCAACTTTTCCTAAATGTGTGTCTCCTTATTGCTCCCCCTTTTCTAGGCAGTGTCTCTCCCTTAAGAAACCAATGGTCCAAAGGAGTTAGCAGAATTGCCGTGTTGTCCTTGAGACTGAGCTTGGCAAATATTACAGGAATCTAATAAACCCTCCCCAGAATTCGGCTTTCATATTTAGTTAAAATGCGCGAGGACTTTTGCATTTGTTTCTGCAGACCAGTTGAAATTTCATAGAAATGTAGGGCTGGAAGGGATCTCAAGAGGTCAGGTCTAGCCCTCTGCACTAAGGCAGGACCAAATAAACGTGGACCATCCCTGACAAGTGTGTTGTCCGACCTGTTTTTAAAAACTTCCAGTGATGGGGATTCCACAACCTCCCTTGGAAGCCTATTCCAGAGCTTAACTACCCCTATGGTTAAGTTTTCCCTAATATCTAACTTAAATCTCCCTTGCTGCAGATTAATCCTAATATCTTCTTTTTCCCTAGATTTTTGACTTCTCACTTACTGATAAAGAAATGAAGGACATTGAAGCCCTGAATAAAAACACCCGTTATGTGGAGTTGCTGATGTAAGTCCAAGCTGTATCCCAGCCTTATATCAAGTGAATGGAGGCTCTTGAACAGTGCTGGGTTCTTAATGTAAACCCTGCCATGCCCACACTTCCATCCACAATCACGTCTACCTTATTTCAAGAGATTATCTCAAGGTGACAAAAGAGCATCTGAATTTCAAACACCAAAGCAAAGGGGGGTTTAAGTCTAGTGGTTCAGCACATAAGATGACTTGTAAAACTTCAAAACTTGCAATATTTGCATATGGTTCAGAGTCTGAACAGCCTCCTAGGTCAAGGGGCTTGTAGGTGGTGGTTGGCTCAGTTCCATCTGTTTTAAAACTCTCTCCTCTTTCCTCAAGTGGTGGTGACTGTCCCAGACAGCTAAGGAGCATACTGTAGAGATCACTCAGTAAAAGGAATTGCTCAACAATTGTCACTGTCTCTCCACTCCTAGGAGTGGAGTACTCTCTCTTGACTCTGCTGCACCGCCATTGCTTTCCTCATATGAGCGGTGTCACAGTTCAAGGTAACTGCACCTGTATTTCCCCTCAGTGGTGCATTAAGGGCATCCATTCTTAGGCTTCCGGCTCCCCACATGTTGCCTCTCTTGGGTGGAAACACGTGTTTTTGTCTCTCCCTTCTAACTGGGATATTTCTACGCTGAATAGTCCCCTGCCTTCCTTGTGATTATCCCCAACAAAATGCAGGCTGCCTAAGCAAGCTGTTTTGCCTTCTCTTCAGAGATGGTACACGGTGTAATTGCCACAGTTCAGCTACCACACAGCTATTTCTAAGCAAGCACACTTAATTCTTAAGCTAGTCAGCATGCACATAATTTCTTTACCTTATCAGTGGTCACCCCAGCTTCACCATGGGCTCTGGTTGGTGATTTAGTCATTCAAACCCTACACAGGTTTTTCCTGTGGTCACAAATTCATCACAGCTTCCGCTCAGAACAAGCACCCATGTGAATCATCATTTACCAGTGTGGGCCTTTCAGGACATTGCGATTACCTAATCAGCCAGACAATGGTTTTCTGCCCAAGCCAAAATTTCAAAAGGGGCGTGAGTCACTGTCATTCCCTTCACATGAAGTATTTTCTAGAAAATCTGCTTAACATATGTTCTTCTGAGAAGTCCTTTTGAAATTCCTAATGCTTCTCAGAGATTGCATTAATCACATCTCCTAGAGAAGTTGCATACAATTCCGCAATAACACGTAAATAAGGCATTTTTAATACAATGGACCCCAAAGGCATTAATTTAATTCAATAACATTTATCTTACTTCCATAAGTCATCCAGGATAGTGTTATCTGTCACAAGTGAACGCTGGAGCTGAATCTCAAATTCCTATCATGTGCATAGTGCTATCACTTGACAGTTGCATAGTGCCTTTGATCCTGAAGCATCCTAAAGCACTTGACAGTGTCCCCTTCTGAAGTGCTCTCACTTCTGAGGTGCAACACTATAGTGGCTTAACTGCATACAATACACCTGTTTAGCACCACAGGTAAAAAAGAACAATATTTTAATCTGAAACTACCCAAGAAATGTAGGAAAGTCTAATATAATCACTCAAACCCTAGAATTTGCCCAGGACACTAAAATTCGCCCTACTCTTGCAAAGTGTTTTATCTTAATGAGAGACAGCCAGGAGTTTAGTTTTTAAGGCTCTTCGGAAGTTTACTAACTCAGGAACCGCCAGCATCACCCCATGAGCCATCCTAAGTCACACTTTCCTCTGAATCCAAGCAGAAAGAAAGAATGTAGCTGTCTGAACCACAAAAACCACTTCCTGCAGTTCCCATCCAACTGCTGACCCGGCCTGACCATCTTTATCTTGCGAGCTGAAGTTCACCACCCAAGGTGGTATTGCTGCAGCTGCATGGGACACTTCTCTTAGGGCTCCTCCAAGTGGGCTGAGCATGAGACTATCCACCTTCTAGTACAAAAGCATGTCCCGCCTATGGCTATACTGTATGTTGGCCCCTTTTCAGGACACTCACTGTGTAACCTAAAGCAACAAAGGCATTAATTTTGGTGTGTCCCTCTCCACCTTCTTGGATTAGCTCTCTTGTCTCCTGATCACTGCACTGGGACAAAAGCTCTAAAAATTCTAGGATTGCAGCATCTCTAGAGCATTATTAGCTTTTTTCCTGCCTTTATCTATGGTTAGAAAAGTCTACCAGGAACAAATGGACCAGATTACCTAGCTACCTAAAAGGTGATGGACTATACACAATAGGAAAGGTTAATTAGGTTGAAGAGGCACTAAAATCTCAGCAAGGTGCTTGTAATCTATAATTACTGTTTGTTTGTTCATTCCGTGAATCTGGAGAGAGCCAAGTGATCAACTTGCAATAGGTTTTCAATGATTGTCTTTTTCTATTTAAAAATTGTCTAAAATTATCATGTACTTGATACTAGAAATTGTTCGGATTTCTTAGCTAAAATTCCTAACCTGCAGATATTTCTAATTTATAATTCAGACTCTGCTTGTGACAAGTGAATCTTGGCTGGAATTCATAAATATCTTCGTGTAGGGAAGTTCGATGCCCATGGGGAAGGGGGAGAATGTTGAGAAGAGGGAGGACATTCAATTAAATTTAAAGGTGGTAAATTCAAAACTAATAAAGGAAATACTTTCACATAACACATCATTAGCCTGTGGGATTCATTGCCACAGGAAGTCAATGAGGCGAAAAACTTAGCAAGACTCAAAAAGGGAGTGGACACTTTATATGGATAACTAAAATATAGAGAGTTGTCATAATTATCAGCTTTTGGGTGGAGATGTTAAGCCTTTGGCTTAAACAGTGAAGCATATCTCAAATTTTTAGAACACAATTTTGCCTAATTTGTGTGGGGCAGATGACACCAGGTCTGCTTAAGAATGTGTTAGAACACTCTATTAAGCATCTGGACCAGCCCCCATCAGATGGGACATTGTCTGGTCTGATCCAGCCTGTTAATTCCTGTGTGAAAAGGTCAAACAGTAACATGAAAATATACTTTTTGCTTAATGTACTTGTGGGGAAATATTCCACTATTGCAGGTATGAATGAACGTTTTTGACCTTCCTGTGTTTTTTCCAGCTATAAACTAGAATAGAGTTGTGTACAAGTACATTTCATTTTGATAACCTGAGTAAGCCTTGGTAACTAATAAGATAATGCTAACTGCAGTGGAATTTTACACCAACATGTTTGACAAACAATGCAGTGTCTGAAATCTAAACTCTCTTCAGGAAAACTCTGATTTTGTTGAATTTTGTTTTTCCAGTGGGAAATCTAAATGTTTCAGGTCAGCTGATCTATGTCAGCGTGATGTGCCATAGTGCCATAGTGCCTCATGGGAGTTGAAGTTCAGGTGCCTCATCCTGCCACATTCTCCCCTGTGAGCTAGGCTTCTTGGCTGGACTACATCTCCCATGATGCACTGTCTCCTCTTTCGTTGAACCAATAGCAGTGCACCATGACCACAGTATATCATGAGGTGTGGGGAGCCTAGCCCAGAAAAAAATGGAAACGTTAGGCACTGTGGCTACTTAGGGACACAGATTAATGCAACCCAAGCTGAAACAAAACATCTTGATTGGGTTCAACAAACTAGTTTTTTCAATCTGGGAATGTCAATGTTTTCATTTTGGTTGAAAATGTCCAAACAAAATGTCTTCACATTACTGAATTGAAATAGGGTGACCAGATGTCCCGATTTTATAGGGACAGTCCCAATTTTTGGGTCTTTTTCTTATATAGGCTCCTATTACCCGCCACCCCCACCCCCTGTCCCGATTTTTCACACTTTCTGTCTGGTCACCCTAAATTGAAATGTTTGAAACTTTCCATTCTGGAAATTTCATCCTTAATTCGGAAGGAAAAAAGTCTATCACTTCCCATGGGACAAATTCCAGTTTTTATCCAGCTTTACTGGTAATACACTAACGGTGCAGGTAAATAACACAGCTGCCATGATGCACTCAGCAGTGTTTCACACAACCAGTTATTTTTACGGACAGGAAGTGCTGCTACATATTCAATATAACCTACTTTATTTCAGAAACCACCTATAATATCTGTTTAGTTAGCCAGAAGACTGGAAGTGTAGTGTAACCTCCAGGTTTTCTGGGACTAAAGAGGGAAATATGGAAGACATTTGTATTTGCCTGCATTTGGCTCTGGGAACATGTCTGCATTTTATGGCATTCCTAGATCATCTTTACTTTTCCTAGACATACACAACTTATATGGAGTCTGAAGTCTTGGAATTGAGACTGCAGTCAGATGGACATAAAACAATTGCATTAACATACATGAACTTCCCCACACCTTAATTAGGTTATTCAAAGGCTCCTTGTGACCACTCCAGAATGAATGCTTTTAAATAACTAACCAGGGTATCCACACCCATGCTGAGTCACTGCAATTTAATTAAAGGGGACAGCCAGGAGTAGCTCAGATGCAAAAGACTCATGGGGGGGGAGGGGGGGGAAAGGCCAAGCCAGAGCAGACCCATCCATGCCAGCTCAAACAACTTGAGCTAAAGAAATGAATCTTTTTTCAGAGCTGCTGTTTCTGACCTTCCTCCAAGTTTAGCCAGTACTGGGACTCCAGCTGAGGCGTATTCTAGCCATATGACATCCATCAAACAAACAGTGGCATTTTTTTCCCCTGCAGAAATAGGAAAACCTGCAGATTTACCCCTATGTTCTGAAACCTATGTAGAATGTTTTGCATGAAGAGGGTTTAACATAGGTCTGAAGTCTCTAGCAACAAGGCAGGGAAAGCTTGCCCTAATCTGCCCTACACTAATGTGCCTTGTATCTGACCTGGAGGGGACCACCTCTTTTTTTTTTTTTTCCTCCATTCCTGGTAAGTCTCTGGCTTCCTGAGTCTACCCACAAAGCTGTCAGTGCCAGTGCTGACTTGTGTGGTATGAATACGAGTCCACACAGAACTTAACTAACTCACACATCCTGCCCCAGAACTCTTCATGTAGGTCAATGCACAGCTTTTGATCACTTTCACTCAGAGTCCTTCAGCTAACATTTGAAGCTTACCAACTATCTTCTTTTCTTAAGCCTATTTGGGTTACCACTAGTAGCACTTTATTATAGTAGCAGGCAGAGACCTCAACCAGGTCTGGAGCCTGTTGTGCTAGGCACTGTATAAATAGTACCAGTGCCCAGTGTTGCCGTATGTAATAGCTTTTGTAGTGAAGACTCTTTATCTGAATTCTCTTCACAGGTGGCGTGACCATCCGGAGTATCCCTTCAATGATGAATATTGAAAATAAACCATAGCAGCATATATTCAACTCAGTATTGTGGGGCTGGGTCCAAACACACCTAGTTCTAAAGGTGGGGCTTTCACTGTAATGGAGACTTTCCAGAACATCAGAATTAAAACATGAATGAAGTTACAGTTCATTTGTCTCTTCAAACTTTTCTTGTCACCCTTGCCAACAGTTGAAGGATAGTTCTGTTTAAGTTACTAATGGGCGCAAACCATGTGAGCTGAACACCTTAATTTTTTTTATTTGGGGCAGGGTGGAAGGGGAGAAGAGCATGCAGGATCCAAAATGAATCCTGTTTCTGAATTTTAATGTGCAATCTATATAAAAAAAAAATCAGAACATTCCTGACTTGTAGAGTTTTTAAAAACTGGGTTGAAACTGCAGTGCAGGCCCATTGCTACCTCAAATTGAACACTGCAGGTCAACTCACCATCATGTTTGATCTTGCAATGAAACCAAAGCATTGAATTTGTGACATCAGAATAATTTCCACAGCAATAGGCTGGCAGCACAAACACAACATTATCAAGATCCAGTGAAAAGGCTGGTTGGGAGGAGGAAATTACTTGGGCATTTTAAAAAAATGGTCTAAAGGAGGTTTTACTTCTGCATATGGTCTCTTCTGCTTGAGTGTAGTGTGGAAACCACCACTTTAAAGAGCTGAAAGTGAGTGAGTGTCTCTCTTGCGCTTTCTTTCTTTACATCAAGCTGACCACATCCTTCTTCAGCCTTCTTGCAAATCCCAAAAATGATGATTCACTTAAGAAACTATTCATTTCAAAGCCCTGAAAAAACTCTTATTTGTAGAGTGCTTAACGGTGAATACAAATTCCTGACCCAGTCTTTCCTGCTCTAGTAAATGTGAATTTAGAAGAGAGATTTTGTTAAATAGAATTTGTCTTTGTATTGTGCTTGGTGTGAGGCAGTACAAGACTTGTAATTTCAACAGTAGCAAGGAAAGGAATCTGGCTGGACATGGTACACTTGTAGAAACTTCCTTGTATTTCCTCCAGAAGCAGAAAACATCTCAATTTGTGGAAGTTTGACTGGATAAACAGGGCCTGCAGTAAGGGAAGGCCCCAGCCTCTTCTGACTGGAGTTTTCAGGTTAAGTATTAGAAAAGCCACTCTCCACCTCATACCCCAAAACACCAAGAAGGAAAAGTTGTCTTGGGGTAGCCCAGAAAATTGAAGTCCATTGTTGAAGGGGAAATAAAGGGAAGAGGGGTGGGGGATTTTTTTAGGCTTGTATTTTTCTCAGATAGGAAAATAGTCAGACAGGAGATAAATAATTCTTGGAAAGGTAAAACACAACTACCTCTGCTCTGGTTAATAAACTCAAGCCTTGAATGGACATGCGTCCTGTGCTGAATTGCTTAACTGTAGCACTGTGCACTACTTTCATACTGTAACCTGACCAAGCTCAGGTTGCATACCCAGCACTCGGGCCAGGTTTGGCAGCATTGTTTTGTAAATTAGAAGTTGCCTTGATTTCTCAAATCTTGTCCTTTAAACCATTCTCTGCAAAACCTAGAGATGAGATCTGCAATAAAATGCTTGATCTAACCTATGCATAACTCTTGGCTAAACCTGGATTCCAAACACCCCTCTGCATCTAGACCGTGCCTGAAGTTCTAAGAAATGAGCATCCCTTCATTTTCCTGTGTAAAGGGAATATGCAGAAGCCTCTGCCCTCAGCAAGCTATAATGATGTACATATACTCACACTATCTTTCAGTATGGAGATAAAGAAATGGATAGGACTGACTGAAAGCTTCTCCACTCTATAGAATCATAGAATCATAGAATATCAGAGTTGGAAGGGACCTCAAGAGGTCATCTAGTCCAACCCCCTGCTCAAAGCAGGACCAATTCCCAGCTAAATCATCCCAGCCAGGGCTTTGTCAAGCCGGGCCTTAAAAACCTCCAAGGAAGGAGACTCCACCACCTCCCTAGGTAACGCATTCCAGTGTTTCACCACCCTCCTAGTGAAATAGTTTTTCCTGATATCCAACCTGGACCTCCCCCACCGCAACTTGAGACCATTGCTCCTTGTTCTGTCATCTGCCACCACTGAGAACAGCCGAGCTCCATCCTCTTTGGAACCCCCCTTCAGGTAGTTGAAGGCTGCTATCAAATCCCCCCTCATTCTTCTCTTCTGGAGACTAAACAATCCCAGTTCTCTCAGCCTCTCCTCATAAGTCATGTGCTCCAGACCCCTAATCATTTTTGTTGCCCTCCGCTGGACTCTTTCCAATTTTTCCACATCCTTCTTGTAGTGTGGGGCCCAAAACTGGACACAGTATTCCAGATGAGGCCTCACCAATGTCGAATAAAGGGGAACGATCACGTTCCTCAATCTGCTGGCAATGCCCCTACTTATACAGCCCAAAATGCCGTTAGCCTTCTGGGCAACAAGAGCACACTGTTGACTCATATCCAGCTTCTCGTCCACTGTGACCCCTAGGTCCTTTTCAGCAGAACTGCTACCTAGCCATTCGGTCCCTAGTCTGTAGCAGTGCATGGGATTCTTCCGTCCTAAGTGCAGGACTCTGCACTTGTCCTTGTTGAACCTCATCAGGTTTTTTTCTGCCCAATCCTCTAATTTGTCTAGGTCCCTCTGTATCCGATCCCTACCCTCTAGTGTATCTACCACGCCTCCTAGTTTAGTGTCATCTGCAAACTTGCTGAGAGTGCAGTCCACACCATCCTCCAGATCATTAATAAAGATATTAAACAAAACCGGCCCCAGGACCGACCCTTGGGGCACTCCACTTGAAACCGGCTGCCAACTAGACATGGAGCCATTGATCACTACCCGTTGAGCCCGACGATCTAGCCAGCTTTCTATCCACCTTACAGTCCATTCATCCAGCCCATACTTCTTTAATTTGGTGACAAGAATACTGCGGGAGACAGTATCAAAAGCTTTGCTAAAGTCAAGAAATAACACATCCACTGCTTTCCCCTCATCCACAGAGCCAGTTATCTCATCATAGAAGGCAATTAGGTTAGTCAGGCACGACTTCCCCTTCGTGAATCCATGCTGACTGTTCCTGATCACTTTCCTTTCCTCTAAATGTTTCATAATTGATTCCTTGAGGACCTGCTCCATAATTTTTCCAGGGACTGAGGTGAGGCTGACTGGCCTGTAGTTCCCCGGATCCTCCTTCTTCCCTTTTTTAAAGATGGGCACTACATTAGCCTTTTTCCAGTCATCTGGGACCTCCCCCGATCGCCATGAGTTTTCAAAAATAATGGCTAATGGCTCTGCAATCTCACCCGCCAACTCCTTTAGCACCCTCGGATGCAGCGCATCCGGCCCCATGGACTTGTGCACGTCCAGTTTTTCTAAATAGTCCCGAACCACTTCTTTCTCCACAGAGGGCTGGTCACCTTCTCCCCATGCTGTACTGCCCAGTGCAGCAATCTGGGAGCTGACCTTGTGCGTGAAGACAGAGGCAAAAAAATCATTGAGTACATTAGCTTTTTCCACATCCTCGGTCACTAGGTTGCCTCCCTCATTCAGTAAGGGGCCCACACTTTCCTTGATTTTCTTCTTGTTGCTAACATACCTGAAGAAACCCTTCTTGTTACTCTTAACATCTCTTGCTAACTGCAACTCCAAGTGTGATTTGGCCTTCCTGATTTCACTCCTGCATGCCTGAGCAATATTTTTATACTCCTCCCTGGTCATTTGTCCAATCTTCCACTTCTTATAAGCCTCTTTTTTGCGTTTAAGATCAGCAAGGATTTCACTGTTTAGCCAAGCTGGTCGCCTGCCATATTTACTATTCTTTCTACACATCGGGATGGTTTGTTCCTGCAACCTCAATAAGGATTCTTTAAAATACAGCCAGCTCTCCTGGACCCCTTTGCCCTTCATGTTATTCTCCCAGGGGATCCTGCCCATCTGTTCCCTGAGGGAGTCAAAGTCTGCTTTTCTGAAGTCCAGGGTCCATATTCTGCTGCTCTCCTTTCTTCCTTGTGTCAGGATCCTGAACTCGACCATCTCATGGTCACTGCCTCCCAGGTTCCCATCCACTTTTGCTTCCCCTACTAGTTCTTCCCTGTTTGTGAGCAGCAGGTCAAGAAAAGCTTTGCCCCTAGTTGGTTCCTCCAGCACTTGCACCAGGAAATTGTCCCCTACGCGTTCCAAAAATTTCCTGGATTGCCTGTGCACCGCTGTATTGCTCTCCCAGCAGATATCAGGGTGATTAAAGTCTCCCATGAGAACCAGGGCCTGCGATCTAGCAACTTCTGCTAGTTGCCAGAAGAAAGCCTCGTCCACCTCATCCCCCTGGTCTGGTGGTCTATAGCAGACTCCAACCACGACATCACCCTTGTTGCTCCCACTTCTCAACTTTATCCAGAGACTCTCAGGTTTTTCTGCAGTATCATACCGGAGCTCTGAGCAGTCATACTCCTCTCTTACATACAACGCAACTCCCCCACCTTTTCTGCCCTGCCTGTCCTTCCTGAACAGTTTATATCCATCCATGACAGTACTCCAGTCATGTGAGTTATCCCACCAAGTCTCTGTTATTCCAATCACATCATAGTTCCCTGACTATCTCTCTGCTATCACAAGATTGTCCCTTCATGGACTTCTCCTGGCCCATGTGTTTTGCCTAGTTGAAATGGGTGATGAAAAAGAGTCTACTATTTCCCAGGGGGAGATTCTTCCATGCAGATTTTCACTAATTATGAAACTATTCCTGGATAATCCCTTTGCTCAGTTTCAGACCATTGCTTCCCATTCTACATGTTGCCCTAAGTCTATGAGATCTAGAGAAGGGGAAACAAACAGCCCTGCAGATGCGATCCTGAGTCATGCATTCCAGCTGCTGCTGCACAAAGGAAAAAACAACGGAACATGGAATTCACTTGCCTGTAACCCATTTAAAAGTGCAGTTTAATTCCCTGCCTGGTGTGAAATATGTTCCTCCTAAGCACTTCATGCTGCTCTGCTCCAAGTGGAAGGGCCAGCCCTGGCCCAGGGGGCTTAAGTGCCTGCTGTTCTAATAATAATTACAGGTGAAAAGAACAGACCTAAAAAAAAAAGTAAAACTTGTTCATTTTTACTGCACTCAGTAAACAGACCCCTGCCAAAAATTCTTCCAGACTCAAATGCAAAATGAAACCCAGACCAACGATGTCTACTTTACACTTTCATGTGTTTGAAAGGGATTTTATTGCCAATAGCGCACAAAGGACTGCCAGTCCAACAGTATAAATCACTCTCTCCCTCTCAGCTACGTGAACAGCACAATCAACTCTTCACATTCAAAGTGAGCCACGTAGCTGAGGTGAGGTGGCTCAGGGGATTCATAAGGGAACGTGAAGTTTTGCACCACCAAGCATGTTAGTACAGCAAAATCTAGTGGTGAGCAAGGCTGGCTTGTCACTACAAAACTCTTATGTCTGAACATTTCAACAATGGCATTAGCTGAAGATGACTTAACAGGTGTCAAACACCACGCCAAAGAATCATTAACTAACATGATGCTGAACATTAATAGGTGTGTTCAGGCAAGGTAAAACTCTTATGTAGATCAGATGCATGCAGTGGCCAGCATGAAAAAGGCCATTTTAGTGGACAAGTGTCCACATCAGAGAAACAATCCCCACTGCTGGCTTTTTTTCCCTAGACGGTTGGTATAACTGAGTATCAGCATAGTGGGACACAACTCCCTGCTGCTGCTGCTACAAACAGAATTTCGGGCTGTGAAGCTGAGCCCTTTCATGAGTGTTGAAAACAAGCAAGCAAATTAGAAAGGTCCTAGAAACAAAAATCTTATCAATCCAGGAACAAGATCCAGGAGTAGCAGAATGATACGTATGGGCTCTGATGTCCAGCTTCATCTCCTGCCAGACATCCACCAGAGCCTCATTTTCTAAGTGATGCAACAACTTTGCACTTGCTCCTTCCAAATACCCTATGTGTATATCCGATCAGTCCAAAGTAGGATTAAGCACCTCGTTAAAATCCCCCCCCCAGAATAATATCCCCTTCCCTAAAACATTTTAACCCCCCCCCAAAAAAACTGATCAAAAACAGGTTGCCCTTGATTGGGAGTATAGGCATTGGGTAAGGTCACAGGAGCGGCAGAAGTGCGCTAAAAGTAGAGGGGCCAGAGGGGCCTGAACTGTGTCTCCCCCCCCCCCCCCCGATACCACACTGCCCTCTAGGTCTCCCCACACCACCCCTTCTCTCTAAACCCCCACCCTCACACTGCCCCTTCTCTGCGAGCACTGGGCCTGTTGCACTGCCTCTTCCCCCCCCCAAGACCCCACCCCCCGCTCGCTCCTCTGCTCCTCTCTGTCCCCTCCCCCCTTATATGGCCTGGTAAAAAGTGGGAGGGCCATGACCCCCTGTCCCGCCCCCCCCATTCTGGCACCTCTGGCAAGGTGAGAAGTTTACCTTTCAAGGACCCCTTAATTAACATATATCTGCCTTCTAATTATGTGTTTGCTGAGACAATAAAAGGGATGTGTTTAGCAAACAGTATTGCCACTTCTCTTCTATTAGAGTCCTTCTGGAGAGACATGTGATAACCAAGAAGTATTCAAATATTAATCATAATTTTTCTTCGAGTGTGTTTTTTGTAAATAGATTATACTACAACAATCCTTTTTCAGTGAGCAGAATACCCCCTCCCTTTTTGTTAGATCATCCATCCCCTTAACATTAACAGTCATGACATTAATAGACTCTCCTATGAGTATTAAGTCTGCTCTCACCCAGTATATTACCGTTTGTTAAAAGAAGAAAGCCCCTGCTCTCGCCCCAGCCAGATGCAAGCTCTCGATTACATTTGTGCCTCTTTAAATAAGACATCTGGGAGTTATAACTTAGTCTGCTCATGCCCCTGCATATATTAGATTAAAAGATTGGAGTTCAGTGAAAAAACAAAGGGCCTGGCGGTTGAATGGAGCTTTGTTGTACGATCCCCTTAGAATTCAAGACCAGGAAGAAATTTTCCAGAAGTATATAGAAGAAAACGTTACAGAAGGGATCAACAGAAGTGTTCTCTGGTATGCTGGAAACGCAGTAATGAGGGGGATCCCTGTAAAACATCATTCCACAAAAAGATGAGAGCTCTTTAAGAAGAGAGGGGTTAGTTAAAGTACGTTCTGCTTTGGAAGGGAGACATAAATCTACCAAATCTACCAGTATATAAGTAAATAATTGAGAGGAGAGAGAAGATTAAACTGTTACAAACAGGTAAGGCTGAGCTAACACTTAACACTTAGATATAGTAAACAAAAATATTATGAAAAGGGCAATGAAGCTGATAGGCTTTTAGCCAGAAAGTTAAACAAGAAATAGGATAAATCAGCCATCCCTCTTGTTAGAAATAAAAAGGGGCATTTAGTAACTGATTCACCAAACAGATCTCTGAAACATTTGCTAACTTTTTCCATACTTTATATGTTTCAGAACATCCAAATCCTGACCCTATAAATAGCTATTTGAGAAGTGTGAAACTACGTCAGCTCCCAAAGGATGATGTGGCAGCTCTTGAGGGGCAAAATTGCTGCAGAGACAGTTGAAGATGTAATCAAGTTAAAATCCAATCCAGCTCCATGTTTTCTAGGGTGTATTATATAAAGCTCTAAAGTGAGTGTTGGTCCCTATTTTAACAGAATCGTTTAATGGTATATTGCAGGGCAATGAGTTTACAGATTCATGCAAAGGGGCAAAAAAATGTGGTCATCTGCATCATTTAAGACCTACTTCTTGATCAGTGTGGATGCTAAAATTTATGCCAGGGTGCTAGCAAACAGATTGAGTGTTATCTTTCCCAAATCTGTTCACCCTGATCAGCATGGGTTCATTGCTGGTAGGCATCTATTTGATAATACCAGAAGAACTCTGAATTTGATTCATAAGCCTTATTTCTAGCAATTCGTTCTGTGCACTGCTGTGTTTGGATGCTCAGAAAACCTTCAACCAGCTGGAGTGGGAGTACCTCAGACAGATTTTGGTAAGGTTTGCTTTTGGAAATCAGTTTTATAGGGGCATAATGACCTTATATACTCATTCTCAAGCATCTGCTTTGGTCTTCAATCTTCTCCTCCTAATATGTCGAGGGGTATGAGACAGGGTTGCCCATTATCCCCCTGTTGTTTGCTTTGGCAATGCAGCCATTTGCAATAAATGAGAGAAGCAGTCCCTCGGTAAAGGGCATCAGAATGTCTTCTGGCTTGAACACCAGATAGCTTTGTATGCTGACACTGTCCTGTTATATTTGCACGAGCCAGAAGCCTCATTAAAAATTATAGAACAATTGACTCTGGCATTTGGACAGGTATCAGGCTTCAAAATAAACTACTATAAATCTGCAATTTTAGGAAATAATATTCCCCAAAGGGTCAGAACAAACTATTGTCAGCTACATAAATGTCAATAGGTACAGGAATCTTTAAAATATTTAGGAATAAATATTGTAGAGAAACATAGGCATATTTTTAAGGCAAATTACCCTCTACTACAGAATAAAATAATAAAAAGACTCGGCGGAATGGAATAAATATGAGCTTTCTTGGCATGGCAGGGTAACCTTGGTAAAGATGAATGTCTCCCCAAAGTTGTTATTTTTGTTTCAGTGCATCCCAGTTGGTAACCCCGACATGACAGTAAAAACATGGCAGAATGCACTTTTAAAATTCATATGGAAATATAGAAGACAAATGGTGAATTCTGAAGGTCGTCTAAGCCTATAGAGTGGGGTGGACTAGCTTTCCCCAATTTGGCTTATTATTATGCATCACAATTAAAAGATGTGATCAGATGGGTTAACGAGAGACCATCCAAAGAGTGGGTAAAACTCAAACAAGACTGGAGTCCAAATATTCATAGTACTTGTTGGATTAAAATGAAATTTAGGCCACCAAAAATTAAAAAAAGCTCACCCCTTCATCCAAAGGACCTAAGCAGCTTTGAACAAGTTGTCTAAATTCCTGTAGCCAAGGCTCTTTCCCTTAGCTATGTTCCTTAATAATCAGCAATTTATCCCAAGAACATATCAAAGCGACTATTTTTGTGGGTAAGAGGTGAAATTACTCAATTAGCATAGCTGTTGGTGGGCCCTGATTTGAAATCCTACCAGGAGATGAGTAATAATGGAAATAATATAAAGATCCCATATTTTCAGTATTTACAAGTCAAACATTTTACTGTGAAATCTGGATATGAGGCAGCTCTATCTAGACCTTTACCCACATTTGAGGACTTGACCCAGGAGCAAGCTGGAACAAAAGGTTTAATGTCTAAGATATATTATACAATTTTGATCAAAAAAAAGTTGTTGATAGAAATAAACAGATGAAAAGACGGGAGAGGGATTTGGACAAAGAAATGGATCTGTGTGAGTAGGTTTCTATATAGGAAAGAGACATACAACTTCAGTTTATGTAGTTCATAAGGAAAATATTTATATATTACTGTATAGGTGGCTTTTGATTCCAGTTAAGATCATATTTTTGCAAGTAAGGAGGTGATCTGTTGGAGGGGTGCAGGGAAAAGGGAACATTCTTACCCATGCAGTAGTTGTGTCTGGGAATTAGATGAGTCTGGGAGAAAATTATTAAAGAGATTCATCTTATGATAAAATGCCAGTTTCCCAGAGATCCCCAGACCTGCTTACTGAATGCTCCAGTAAAGTAGCTACCTTTTGAAAAAAGTAATTTGTCATTCTGTTTATTACAAAGCTAGACTTTGTATTGCAAATTACTGGAAAAATGTAATCCCTCCTCCTGTGGAATTGTGGTATAGTAAAATACCTTGCAATGGAAAAGCTTTCACACCAAATACATACACAAAAGAAGCCCCAAAAAGAGGACAGGTTATTTAGATATTTGTTTACCTTTTTTTTAGCGTACTCAGAGGAGGAGTGCTCCCCAGCTAATAAGCCAGAATCGTTATCCAGGTTCTTTGAATATTACCCTGATCCCGAATAAGCAATGTACAATGAAATATGTTATTATTTTATTGTAACTTTGCCGTAATGAAAAGGTTTGAAAAAAAAAAGAAGAAGCAAGCATTGTTTCTAAAGCAGTTAATGCAACTTTCAAATATTGTCACTGCAAAGCAAGCATTTCTGAGCTGCTCATTTAGCTGAAAACCATTCAAACCACAGGAGCCCAACTTTGAGAAGGATTTCCATTACAGATTCCACCTTAAGTTTTATGCATATACACAAAGCATTGGATAGATGGGAACCGGTTTGCAGGGGACTGTGTGTGAGAGATAGTTATGAATTAGGATATTAGCAAAAGACTTATAAACAGAATAGCCTTTCATTTAATATTAGTGTATTAACTGATGATACCAAAGTGACCTTAAAAGACTTTGCAAATGCATGAAATAGATGCTGTTCATGCAGTGAGTAGAGACATTGTACATTTAGCAAAGAGTCCTGTGGCACCTTATAGACTAAGAGACGTATTGGAGCATGAGCTTTCGTGGGTGAATACTCACTTCGTCGGATGCATTAGAGAGAAAGGGCAGTTAACATACCAGTTACCATATTTTTCACTGTGATAAAGCCCAAAGGCTACCTGCTATTAGGATCAGGACTCCATTGTCCTGGATGCTATACAAATACCTGAAGACATGGACATCTTACAAATTAACTCGAACCAAGTGAGGGAAGCACACGTGACAAACAGCAGGAGGGGAAGGAGGAGGATGGTAACAAAAAATGTGATCATTTGGCTACCTGGGCAGGTATAGGCACAATTGGATGACTCCAAATCACTCGAAAGGTTGTTGTTGTTTTCTAAAAATTAATGGATAAAATCAGCATTCTCTGACTGCTGTTCAGTCCAGATAGCGTTTGAATGATTTCTTGTAGGCATCACAGCAAAAGTGTGAAGAAGAGGAATTTGATGGATGAGAGAGTAGTGGCCTCACTGATTTAATTAAGGGCTAAAAAATGTCTGAAGGCTATTTTTTTCCTTTTCATTGCCCCATTCCTGCAGCTTCTATGGCCCTTTATTTCCCCTTAGACTGCTAATTAATTGCATCTTTTGTTCTTTTTCCAGCCATTTGTAAGGGCAGGTTCCATTATCTATGAAACGCTGGTTAAGATGTATCACGCTGTGTCCTTCCTCCCCTGAAATACATTTAAAATATATTCAGTGCTCCTACTCATACAACTATGCTTTGAAGGGAAATCTCCTCTCTCTGCCAGAAAGAAAACTGGGGAGTGGAGAAAACTGTGGTTTTGAATATCATGGATGGACCTAAGCAAGCTCTGAACTCTCCAAATGTTTGGGTGTTCAGATCCAAGGGGTTGGAATCGGCTTGTTTCCCAAGAGCACCTTTAAGCAGGCTATCCTGTGTCTATGTTCATTCTTTTTTTACTGGGTTATTTCCACACGCTAGGTTTTGCAAAAGCAGTGCTAGTTACGGACAACTGCTGGTATACTAAGTGATTAGTCAACAAACCCCCAGGCCACCATTGGAACCTTCCCAAAAAAGCCAGAGCCGCGGTGTGAGCAGCAGTACATAAAGAGGAAAACCTCAAAGAATACTTGTAGCAAGGAGACCAACAAAGGGGTTAAAACCTATCAGAAACAAAGCCTAATGTGATTCCTCACAGGACAAAACATGGGATTCAAATCCGAGCAGGCTAACCTTACAGGAAAAAGCTTGAGCTGAATTCCTATGAGGACAAACTGATCTATTCCTGACAGGACAAACTATTGTAGTTTGTTCCAGGACACCCTAGAAGAATCCTGGAAAGACAAACAAATAGGATGGAATCCCTCTGGACAAATCAAGGGGAGGCAGGAATTTTGCTAATTGGCTTTTCTGTTATTCTCCCACTGATATCTATCAGCAGGAAAGGACTCGTAATTTTTTTCTGTGTAACCCTTAAAATAGCCCTATCACTTCAAATTAAAACTTCAAGATCACACAGTAATTGCATAATAACTTTTCGTGAACTCCTGTACAAAAAATGTGGTGGCTGAAAAGTAAACACATACAGAGATGTTTTGATTTCCCAAATTTGTGTACACAAAAACTTACATTTATGGAAGTGACAGGTAAATAGCACTGGTTTAAATCATGGATAGCGTGGACAGGCACTGTATCCCTACACAACTGTCAGTGCACCATGAGCATGACATGAGACTCACTGTTACCTGAGTCCTAGCATTCAGCTCTGCTCAGCAGTCCAGTCCTAAGGTCTTCCTGAGCAGAGATGCATAATTGTGCAGTGAATTAGTAATGAGTAGCATGAGAGCCAACATACTCATTTCACTTATGATCTAAACCAGGATTGGCAGGTTGGCCTCTAGGAACAATACTGCGACTACCACAGCCTCTATGCTAATCTGATTCTCAGCAGTGCCTTGTTTCAGCTCTTCCCAATATTCTGCCAATCCCTGGAGCGGAATTCTAGTTAACCAAAAAGGGCTGTCAAATGTGCAAAAAAGAATCATTTTTAATTTTTCGGTGCCCCATGCCTAAAATTCCATGGGAGGCTTAACCAAAAATAACTGAGCAACACTCACAACAGGACAACATACCTCCCAAAGATAAAACAGAGCCGAGCAGAGCGGAAAAAAGATGCCCAGAGGGAACACACACACAGCTTGACAAGGCAGTTCAGTTTTGCTCCACAGACTTCAAAGTTAACAGAACATCAAACCAATCAGAGACCATTGACCAAAGAGGATGCAAATCCTGCCTGGAGGCAAGTACACAATCGTTTACAAAGGATATGAAGTCTCCCATAAACCTAAAAAGAAGAACAGGAGTACTTGTGGCACCTTAGAGACTAACAAATTTATTAGAGCATAAGCTTTCGTGGACTACAGCCCACTTGGGCTGTAGTCCACGAAAGCTTATGCTCTAATAAATTTGTTAGTCTCTAAGGTGCCACAAGTACTCCTGTTCTTCTTTTTGCGGATACAGACTAACACGGCTGTTACTCTGAAACTTGTCATAAACCTAAAACATCTCTCACACTGGCCACATGCATGAAGCAAGGGGGGTTGTGCAAATGCAGCATTTCTATGATATTGGATAGAATTTTGCTCTCTGTTATAGTGCTCTAATTCAGAGTAACTCTATTGATTTCAGCAGAATTACTCAAGTTTACGCCAGCATAACAGAGCAGAATCAGGCCCATGTTTCCTGCCCCAAGGAATATACAGTCCTAGAATTCCCTCTCCCCAATTTAGAGCACTAGAGCTGTTGCAATGTGGTGCAATGTCATAATCCTAATTTTGGATAAATCATATTTAGAGTTTACATGCAGCGAGCTTTATATCTTCAAAGGGTTTTATTGGGGAGACTGCACTTGAGCCGTATTGCCTCAGCGGCAAGAAAGAACACCAAAGCTGGAGTCCCCTCAGTTTAAAACAGAGGAGGCTACTGGCAAGGCATCCTTGATAATAAAATAAAATAAAATTAAATAATGTTCATTATGGTACTGCCTAAGACCAGCCAAGATTGTGCTAGGAGCCCATGACTTTGGAGTTCACTCTTCAACTTAACGCAAAATAGCCCCAATCTCCTGATCATCAACACATGTTGTACAGCTCTTCTCCACTTGGCCAGGCTTAGAGCAGTGACTGAAAATGGGGCAGGGCATACTCGGGGCTGAGGAATGGGGGGGGGAGTAGTGGGAGAGGATCCACATCTCCTTTCCTGGGATGCTGTTCAACTTATTTTCATTGTGTAAAATTGGCATTTTTAATGCACATCCAAGGTGCCTGGAGCTTTTGGATAAGGTGCTTCTTAATATAGTTCAGAAATCCAAATAAAAACATAGTCTCCACAACACCCCACTGAGGTATTATCATCCCCATTATACAGAACCAGAGAGGTAGAGGTGGGATTTCCAGACACAACTTGGGAATTTAGGAGCACAAGTCCCATTCACTTTCTATGGCAAATGTGTTCCTAAGTCACTTAGGTGCTTTTGAAATCCCATCCTGACTGATTTGCCTAACTCCATGGAGGGAATCCATGCCAGCGCTGGGATTAGAATCCAGGATTTTCTGGCTCCCATGCCTTGTCTTAGACCAGATCTCTCTTGGGCCCTGTCTACATTGAGAGAATTTGCAACAGTGTGTCTAGATGGGTGTAACTCAGGGGCTCTCAAACTTCATTGCACCGCAACCCCCTTCTGATAACAAAAATTACTACATGACCCCAGGACGGGGGACTGAAACCGAAGCCTGCCCGAGCCCCACTGCCCCAGGTGGGAGGCCCAAAGCCGAAGCCCAAGGGCTTCAGCCCCAGGCCGGGGGCCTATGGGCTTTGGCTTCAGCCCCGGGTGGTGGGGCTTTGGCTTCGGCCCCGGGCAGTGGGGCTTGGCGTTCGGACCCAGGCCCAGGCACATCTAACTCCAGCCTTGGCAACCCCATTAAAACGGGGTTGTGACCCACTTTGGGGTCCCGACCCACAGTTTGAGAACCACTGGACTTAATCCAGTAACATACAGGGTAAAAGGCACCAGCATAAACTCTACTTATTAATGGAACTGCATATCTATATTAAAGGTTTGCAGCAATGTGATTACATTGATGTATCTAGCTAAGATTTTGTGCCAGCCTGTAATGCAGATGGTCCAATCAATGTAGTAACACGATGTGAATTTCCTCAGTGCAGGTCGGGACTTAAACAGGGCTGAAAATTGCTGAACACATTGCAAACAGGTGCCTCGTATCTTGGCAAGCCACAGCTGTTACATGATCCCTCCATTGGGCCTTCAAAGTTTTCCTCTGCAGTGGCACCTGCCTTTCCATCCCAGGGTTCTTGTTTTCATTCTAGAATAGTCTGATGTCTCTGTACGTGTTAGAAATGTTTGATTTGTTTTATTTCAGAACCTCAAGCAAGCCACAGATGAGCCCTCTCAGGTTACCGCTCTCTAATTGTCACCAGTTACAGCAGCCAGTTTGCGAGTAACAAACTATTTTTAAAAAATGGCCGACTAACAGCATGTGGAACAAACGAGCCAGACTGTGCCTGCAGATGTTTCTGTTGCATGTGCCATCACTGGCAAGCTGCTAATTGCACACAAAATCTCAGCAAGCGTGTGTATGTGTTCCAAATGTTCTGGAAACACAGCGTTTGCCCTGAAACATTCATCCACTGTTTCTTGTGTAATATTTTATATATTGCAAGTGACTGTGTAAATAGTCATTACATCACAGGCTTAGCATTATCAAGTGGTGCAAAATACTAATATGTGGATTTGCATTTTGTTTCTTTGAGGTTTTAGGTTTTATTATTGTGATAACATTAACCCTTAAAATACTGCTTAGCAGAATGCTTTTTTCCCAACAAGTTGCACTGAGATAGTACACAAACCTTATATATTCATTTGCAATTACCACTACTTATCACAAACACCTCCCCACCCTCACACTCAACTGCTCAACCCTCCCACAATCCTCAGTGAGTGACCCAATATTCTTGAAAATTAACTATGCAAACCCTGGATTTGCCCCACAACCGGACTCCCTTAAGCCTCAATCCAATTCAACCCCAAGCCAGATAACCACTTCCATCCATCCCACTTACTCTCTCTTGTGCCTTTTATGTTGCCATAGACCTGGATATCCACTCCAATCAATCTTGCTTCCCAGCTAGAAGTTCCCTATCTCTTTCTCTCTCTCTCTCTCTCTCTCTCACACACACACACACACCCCTATTCCCTGCTGTAGTGCATCTGCCAACTGTCTCCAACCTTTTGGTTTCCTCCTCCTGACTAAGAACAACAAGTGCTTGACCTGACCTGACTCCCAGAACATCCATCCCCACCTGAGCTACTTCCCAGCTCTTACAAAATCTAAGATCAGTTAAAAGAGGTTGGTTGGACTAAAATTTCTCTCCCTGTAGTGTTTGTACCTCAAATATTGCTAGCGCAGGAGAGCTAGAAAGCTATGCTAATTATAGGCTATTGTGATACTGTCTCTTTAAAATTAATCATGCATAATCACCAGTGTTAGGGGCCTCTCACAAGATGCAGATGCAGTCAGGGCCTGTGCTTAGAGTCTGCAGGACTTGTTATGCATCTAATAAAAGGAATGTTGTGGTTTCAACTTTATATCCCTGGTCTCTGTACTTCAGGAACCCGGAATGAGGCTACAACAGACTCATAAGGAAGAGGCTCTTGGCTGCTTGGTTGTGTTAGAGAGCACAACACTAACTAGAAATGAGACACAACATAAGAAGGTGCCTTTTTAGAGTAAAACCACACCTTGAAAATGGAATCTCAGCCTGAAAGAGAAACTGATAAGCCAGTCATTGGGCATAGGTCCAGTTTACCCCAGAGCACCCAAGGCCTGGGACATGGCTGAGAGAGAGAAGGCTCACACAAGGGTGACAAGAGTGGTGATAGGGAATGGGAGATTACAAATTGCAGAGCTGTTTAGAACAGAAAGGAGAAAAACATAGATGGGAATTGATTGAAGTGATTCAAATCATGATACAGGGAGAACTGATTCATCTCTCCTGTGTAACCTATTGCATGAGACAAGAACAAAGGAGTACTCCTACAACCTAAAGGGCAGTGAAAGCAGAACAAAGCCATGAAAATGTTACTTTATGTTAAGGCACCATCTGGAATTCACGGTTACAGAATGGCACAGTGCCAAATGTTGTGACTGCAATTTTCAAAGTAGTGGATAAAGGTCACTAGTAACATTTGAGGCTCAGATAATATGGAAAATGTATGGAGCTAAGGAATTTTCTCCCATGCTAACCCCATGCATAGCATTATTCAATTACATTGGTGGACAAATGAAGAGGATTGGTCCCTCTTCTAAAGGAGCAGGTATTGCTGGGCGCTTGATGAGGGCCCAGTGAAACCTGTGGTGTGATGTTTTTAAAGTCACATACCGTAAAAATACCATTTTAAAAGAAAAAATTCCTCCTCAAAAATCTCTCTGTTGCTCCAAAACAAGAGCTGAAACATAGAAATATCGCTTTTCAGCTGAGTGACCTAACATACATACTCATGGGCATACACATGTAGTTCAGATTGTCCCTTCAATCTTCTATGCTCTCATGAGCTGGCAAGGTATTACATTTTCCAAGAATGCGTCTCTCTTTACAGAACAGTGCTCTGCAAAGTGTTCCTAGAAAGATTCTGAAGTTCAGAACTCATTCCCAAAGGAGACCCACTGCATCCCACTCGCATACCCATGTGCAGCAAAACCTGCCATATAACTCTGTCTGTTTACAATGTACACATGCTCAAGAATCACGTCAGTACTCAGAAAAATACTGTTCAAGCCGCTCAGCACTCAAGTTTGTAAAATTGTTATAATGTGGTGGAAAACATCACCTGGCTCGAAAAATCTAAGAGAACAGGCATAAGAGTTTGGATCCTAAGTCAATATTAGCCACAGTTTTAATAACGTTGCTTGGCTGTGGATTGGGGAAGTGTTTTATGGCTTTATGCTTTTTCTACTCAGAAAGAAAAACCAAGGAGTGGAACAAAACAAAACAATGGCCATGATCTGTGCTAGTAAACACCCCTAGCCACAGTGAACTACTACACTATGGCTAAGTCTCATTAAGCTATAGCCTGTTCAAAGCACACTCCTAATGAACATCAGCCTGGTTACATCCTCCAATCACAACTCCTGTTCCTACAAGCTGTTCCATGCAGACTGAGCCCTGTGCTCCTGTATAGGCCCATTGATTTCAATGGGACTGTACACTGTGGAGCCACTCACTCAAGACAGCTGGCTGGATCAAGACCAGAGCATATTCATCAGTCACAGCCCCTGCCCGTCCAAAACACTACTTTTCCAATTGTTTTGATGCCCTGGAAATAAATTCCGGATATGTCTACACTGTTTTAAAACCCACAGCTTCAGAGCCCAAGCCTGAGCATTTACACTGCTGTTTTTAGTGCCGCAGTGCAAGCCTGAGTCGGTAGCCCTGGTCTCTGAGATTCGCTTCCACAAGTTTGAAAACACAGTTAGGGAACTGCACAGCTGGGACGAAGGTTTTTATCATGTAGAGAAGAAAGATGATCCAGCACTTAGGGCGCTACCCTTGGAGTTGGAGGTCTGGGTTTCAGTCCCTGCTTGGCCACAAGCTTCTTGAGTGACCTTGGACAAATCATTTAGGCCCAGAGCCATGTCAATGGAAATTAGCTCTGGATCTTCGTGGATCTGGACCTTATTCTTTCTGTGCCTCAGTTCCCCGCCTTTAAAATGGGGATAGTTGTAGTGCCCTACGTCCCGGGGCATTGTGGGGGTAAGTACATTAAAGATTGGGAGGTGCCTGGATACTACAGTAATGGGGGCCATATAAGTACCGTAGCTAGATATGCCCTTTAGCTTTTTCTATTAAGAAATCCCATAGAAGTGAAATCCTACAAGTGGCTGGAGGAAATGCCCCTCCCTCTGCTCTCCAAACTCTGGGGCTGTTCTCTTTTCACATTTCAATCTCTTTTGGCACTGAAAATCTCTTATCTTGTGCTGTGTGTGAAGCAAGGACCATGAAATGGATGGCGTGTGGAAGGCATTCACCTATCGCCTTTCCTCTTCTATTTAAATCTCTGCAGCATTATCTTTCCAGCCCTACCTCAGAGCAGAAAGGGACCCATTTCCCTTGTCCCTTGATTATCCAAGGTGAGGAGCTAACTGAAAAGGGGCACTGTGGTTATATTTCTACCTATTTTGTTTAATTTGCTTCTCCTTCCCCCCCTAGCCCCAGAGATAGAGGCTCTTACCTGATAGAGTCAGGGTGGAATAATAATAGGGGTCCTCACCAGCTTGAGCCCAGAAGAAAGGCTGAATGGGTCAGTTAGTTCCTGATAATCTGCTACCCTTAGGCCAGAGCCAGCCCAACTGCTGCTAATTTAAGCAGTCCCAGGTGCAGTTGTCATCAATTAGTGAGGAAATGAGGCTGTAAGGGTAACTGCTGCAGGAAACAGTCAGACATTTCTAAGATGGGCTAAGGCGATAGCATGATGGAGATAAGGCAGGGGAAAGCTGTGGAACTTTGTGAAACTACAACCCACGTGTAGTTAATTTTCCTTTTCTTTATTATAACTTTTGGATGTATGTTAGCTCTGAGTCCGCTAGCGCTGAGTTTTCAGTTATTTTCGTCATTTGGCTGGTGATGATGATAACGGAAGTGAATAAATTAGCATGTTATTGTCAAGTTCCATTTGAAAGCAAATTCCACAACACCTTACTTTGCCATTCCACGTTTTCCAAATTGAAAAGATCCAAATGGACAGCACCCACAAAAGAGTCATATTTAGACATCTAAGGTGGCACAAACAATGAAGTGTTAAAAATAAAGTGAAATTAGTTTGAAAACAAGAAACGGACACTTTTTTGCTAGTAACCTTGTAGTTTGTGAATATTAAGGGCTCCCTCTAGTGGGTTGCTCTGGCATTATTATAGATCTTTTTCCTTTTGATTTTACCTGCCAACTGCCCGAACTGGAGAGAATTTAGTGTTTTTACTAAGGGTATGTCTACACTATGGGATTACACCGAATTTACAGAATTCGATTTTGGGCAACCAATTGTATAAAGTCGAGTGCATGCGGCCACACTAAGCACATTCATTCGGCGGTGTGCATCCATGTACCAAGGCTAACATCGACTTCCGGAGCGTTGCACTGTGAGTAGCTATCCCATAGTTCCCACAGTCTCCCCCGCCCATTGGAATTCTGGGTTGAGATCCCAATGCCTGATGGGGCAAAAAACATTGTCGCGGGTGGTTCTGGGTACATCCTCCCTCTCCCTCCGTGAAAGCAATGGCAGACAACCATTTCACACCTTTTTTCCTGGGTGAACTGTGCAGACACCATACCACGGCAAGCATGGAGCCTGCTCAGCTCAAGACAGCAGTCATGAACATTGTAAACACCTCACACATTATCGTGCAGTTTATGCTGAACCAGGAACTGAAAAACCAGGCGAGGAAGAGGCGGCTATGGCAGGGCAGTGACGAGAGTGATGAGGACATGGACATGGACACAGAATTCTCTCAAACCATGGGCCCCGGGGCTTTGGAGATCATGTTGTTAATGGGGCAGGTTCTATCCGTGGAACGCCAATTCTGGGCCTGGGAAACAAGCACAGACTGGTGGGACCGCATAATGTTGCAGGTGTGGGACGATTCCCAGTGGCTGCGAAACTTTCGCATGCATAAGGGCACTTTCATGGAACTTTGTGACTTGCTTTCCCCTGCCCTGAAGCGCCAAATACCAAGATGAGAGCAGCCCTCACAGTTGAGAAGCGAGTGGCGATAGCCCTGTGGAAGCTTGTAACGCCAGACAGCTACCAGTCAGTCAGGAATCAATTTGGAGTGGGCAAATCTACTGTGGCTGCTGTGATGCAAGTAGCCAAAGCAATCGCTGAGCTGCTGCTACGAAAGGTAGTGACTCTGGGAAATGTGCAGGTCATAGTAGATGGCTTTGCTGCAATGGGATTCCCTAACTGTGGTGGGGCGATAGATGGAACCCATATCCCTATCTTGGCACTGGAGCACCAGGGCAGCCAGTACACAAACCGCAAGGTTATTTTTCAATGGTGCTGCAAGCAGTGATGGATCACAAGGGACGTTTCACCGACATCAACGTGAGATGGCTGGGAAGGGTTCATGACATTCGCATCTTCAGGAACACTAGTCTGTTTAAACAGCTGGAGCAAGGGATTTACTTCCCAGACCAGAAAATAACCGTTGGGGATGTTGAGATGCCTATAGTTATCCTTGGGGACCCAGCCTATCCCCTTAATGCCATGGTTCATGAAGCCATACACAGGCAGCCTGGACAATAGTCAGGAGCTGTTCAACTACAGGCTGAGCAAGTGCAGAATGGTGGTAGAATGTGCCTTTGGACGTTTAAAGGGTCGCTGGCGCACGTTACTGACTCGATCAGACCTCAGCCAAACCAATATTCCCATTGTTATTGCTGCTTGCTGTGTGCTCCACAATCTCTGTGAGAGTAAGGGGGAGACCTTTATGGCGGGGTGGGAGGTTGAGGCAAATTGCCTGGCCGCTGATTACGCGCAGCCAGACACCAGGGCGATTAGAAGAGCACACCAGGAAGCACTGCGCATCAGAGAAGTTTTGAAAACCAGTTTCATGACTGGCCAGGCTTCAGTGTGAAAGTTCTGTTTCTTTCTCCTTGATGAAAACCCATCCCCTTGATTGACTCATTCCCTGTAAGTAACCCATCTTCCCCCCTTCCATCACAGCTTGCTTTCAAAGAAAATAAAGTCACTATCGTTTAAAAATCATGTATTCTTTATTAATTGATTATAAACATAGGGAGAGAACTGACTAGATAGCCCGGGTGGGGTTTGGGAGGAGGATAGGAGGGAAGGAAAAGGCCACTAAAAAAGTTCAAAATAATGACAGCCTTTTGCTTGGGCTGTCCACTGGGGTGGAGTGGCAGAGTGCACGGGAGCTTCCCTCCCCCGCCCCCCGCATTCTTACACGTCTGGGTGAGGAAGCTATGGAACTTGGGGAGGGGGGAGGGCGGTTATACAGGGGCTGCAGCGGCACTCTGTGATCCTGCTGCCGTTCCTGAAGCTCCACCAGATGCCAGAGCATGTCCATTTGCTCACGCAGCAGCCCCAGCATTGCATCCCGCCACCTCTCATCTCGAACGTCCCTCCTCTCCTCATGTTGGTCCTTCCTGTCCTCATGTTCACTGGCATATTTCCTGTACTTTGATACCGTGTCCTTCCACTCATTCAGATGAGCTCTTTCATCGCGGGTCGATTGCAAGATTTCCAAGAACATTTCGTCTCACGTGCTTTTTTTTCGCCGCCTTATCTGAGATAGCCTTCGGGACGGAGGAGGGAGGCTTGAAAAATTTGCAGCTGCGGAAGGGAGGGAAAAAAGGTAGAGAAATATTTAAAAAGATACATTTTACAGAACAATGCTTATACTCTTTCACAGTGAACAACACTATTCAAATTACATAGCACATGTGATTTTGGTACAAGGTTGCATTTTGCATCTTAATATTGAGTGCCTGCGGCTTTGGTGTTAGAGATCACAGATGCAGGTCCGGGCAACAGAATTCATCTAGCATGCGGCCATGGTAAGCCATTGTCTTTCGGCTTCTGCAACCTTCATAAAAGCAGCACCCTCCTTTCCCACATACCAAGCAAATAGGGTGACCAGATGTCCTGATATTATTGGGACAGTCCCACTTTTAGGGGACTTGTCCCGTGTCCTGACCTTACATCAGTCGGGACGCACTTTGTCCCGATATCGGGACCATCTGGTTAAGACCATCTGCAAGCTGCTGCCAGCGCTGCTCACCTCTTCCTGGGGCAGCTCCCGGTGCGTACGCGCCCACCGGCAGGAGCCCGCAGTGCAGCCCCAGGCACAGAGGCGGCGAGGAGGTCTCCGCTGTGTGCTGCAGGGATGGGGCTTGCAGGCGCCAGCAGCAGCAGGGCTGGCTCCAAGGCTTTTGCCACCCCAAGTGGCGGGAGAGGGGGGGAAAAGCCGCAATAGTGATCGGCGGCAGCTCCACCGCGCTGCTTTCTTCTTGCCTGGAGCTGGCCCTGGGCAGTGGTCAGAGAGTCCCCCCACCCCCCACCCCAACATGACCTGACCCATGACCCTAAGAGCCAGAGGGACCTGCCTGCCGGATGCTTCCCTGGAGCCGCTCCAGGTAAGCACTGCTGGGATTCACCCCGCCCCCTGGCAGGTCCCTCGGGGGGGGGGTGTTCTGCGTGCTGCTGGTGCCTGCAAGCCCCGCTCCGCGGCTCCGGCAGCTCCCATTGGCGCCTTTCCTGGTCAATGGGAGCCACCAGCCACGGAGCTCACACTTGTGGCGGATGCAACACGTGGAGAGTCTGGAGACTCCCCTCGCCGCTCTCACCCTAGGAGCCAGAGACCTCCCAGCAGGGCTGGTGAGTGCAGCCAGGGAAGGGGAAAGGGTGTGATGGAGTGAGTGTCTGGGAGGTGTGTGTGGGGGGGTGCTGGGCAGTGGGGGAGGTTTGTATGTTTTGGGGTGCTAGGCAGTGGGGGCCTATTGGGGGCATGCTGGGAAGTGGGGGAGATCTGTGTGTGTCAGGGCACTGGGCAGGGGGGGTCTTGTGGGGCATTTTGTAGTTGTGGTGGTGGGGCTGTGGGGAAGGGCACAGGGAGGGAGGAAGGGGAAATCTATGTATTGGGAAACTAGCAGGTGGGGGTGTTCTGCGTAGGGTGCTGGGCAGCTGTGGTGGGGCTGTGGGTGGGTGGGCACTGGGTAGGGGTGGTGGTGTGCACAACACTGTGCATTTGTTGTGGGGGAGCTCTGGGCATAGTGGGTTCAGGGGGTGCAAGGCATAATGGATCCAGGGGGCTCTGGGCAGGGGAGCTGTGTGGCGCAGCCTGGGCCCACCCCCAACAGGAAGGGGCATATTGGTAGAACAGGGCCAGTGTGCCTGGCCGGCCCTGCCATTCCTGCTGCTCACCTCCTCAACTGAAGGCGGGGGTAGGGAATGCAGGGGTGGCTCCCAGGAAATGGCCAGCAGGTCCCTGAGGTAAGTGTCAGAGGCTGCATCCTCCTCCCCAGCAGAGTGTGTGCAGACCGGTCCACCTTGCTCATGGCAGAGCCAAGGAAAGGAGGCACCTGCCTCTGTACATGCTGATTCTATGCAGGCCGGGGCTGAGAACTGCGAAGCTGCTGCCCAGGTCACTTACCCACATTAGCAAGCAGGGATTGCATCTGGCAGTGTACATCTGCTTGATGTACAATCGGGACGTCATTTGTCCTGATATTCAGGTAACATTTTACATTTGGTAGTTAAATAGAAAATTAGTTGATTGGGAATGTCCCATTAAACCCAATTGTGATCAGTTATCTACTGGCAATTTTGGTTTTTCAGGTTGTTTTCCGGTGTAACGCAAATTTACGGTAGGAATATGTAGTTTACAGTTCTGATCCACAGTGCATACCGTAGGACAAACTACAGTGGGCATGTAATAACACATAAGAAGCACAGAGACTGTGCAGTTCTTTTCAGTGACTAGCTATCTAGCTAACGGTCTTCAGCCGAAAACCCCACCTGAAATGGCAACGGCAAGGGAGGAGCCAACTACCAAAAAACAAAAGAGACAGTGCAGATACAGGACAGAATGGGAAGCCACTTATACCTGGATTCGGAAATCCTATGAGTGTGATTCAAAAGCCTTTTGTAAAGCATGCAGGAAGGAATTTAGCATTTGCCATGGCGGTGAATCTGATGTTAAGCATCATGCTGAATCAAAAAAATCATGGACAAAACACCCAGACTCACAAGAGCAATACCCTGGTCTCACATTTTTTCAGCAAGCCAAATGAATCCTTCAATAACAAGGTTATCGCTACTGAGCTAACTCAAGTTTACCACACAGTAGTCCATCAACACTCCTATCGCTCGTGTGACTGTGAACTTAAACTGGCGCCTACCTTGTATCCAGATTCAACGATTGCGAAGCACGTCAGCTGTGGCCGGACTAAAGCGGAGGCATTGATCAAAAATGTGCTGTCACTGTTCTCAATAGAATTTTTAAAAGACCTCAGCAAAACAGATGGTCCCTATTTCTCAGTTGCCATAGATGCATCTAACAAGGGCAATGTGAAAACTTTCCCCTTATCACTGAGATACTGGACACCTGAACATGGGGTCCAAGATAAACTGTTAGACTTCTATGAGCAAAGCGAAGAGACTGCAGAGGCAATAAGCACCACATTACCTGAAAAACTTGCGACACACAAACTAGACCTAAACAAAGTGTCTTCCTACTGTGCTGATAATGCAAACGTGAATTATGGAAAGCGACAATCAGTGTACCAGAATTTAAAACAACAAAATGAAAATACCTTGCCAGCAAACTGCCCTGCCCATGTTGTGCACAACGCCGTGAAACATGGTAGCAATACCCTACAAGTTGACATTGAGTCTCTGGTGATTAAGATGTTCAATCATTTCAGCAGTTCCGCTAAGAGAGTAGCAGCATTGAAGGATACGTTTGACTTTGTGGATATGGAGTATGCCACTGTACTGCGCCATGTTCCGACGCGCTGGTTGAGTCTTTTCCCAGCTGTAAACAAGCTTGTAAATTTGTGGCAGGCTGTTAAGTGCTACTTTGTTTCTCTGGGCAGTGAGAAGTGCCCAAAATTTCTATGGATGCTGTTCTCAGACAGGGAAAACGGTGAACAAGGTGAGGGGCCTCGCAAAGTTGAGGTTCATCTGTTTTTCCTCCAGAATGTCCTGAAAATCTTCAATGATACTGTGCTCTGTTTGGAAAATGAGAGTATGACAGCATGTGAACTGTATGCCATAATGAATACTCTGAGAACTAAACTTCAGCAACGGAAAAATGACATATTCTTTGGCTCCAAAGTTGAAAGTGCATTAACTGAGATGCTGCCTGTCACTGCTGCATGTCTCCAGAAAGACTTCGTGAAATTTTACGATGTGTCGATCCTATATTTGGAGAAATGGTTTGATTTTTCAACAACTGGCCACTTGTTCAATACCAGTGCTTGAACATCAAAGTTAATAGGGTATTCGAATACAAGGATCTGTCTGCGGCCATGACAGCTGTAAACCTTCAGAAAACAGTGGAGCTTGATCAGCTCTCTCATGAATACTCTATGATCAAAGACATCAACTCCAAGTTGGAGCCTGGAAACTATTCAGTTGGGGAACTCTGGTCTCAAGTGCTGAGAAACAAGGACAGTAGCACTGAATTCCTGAACATGGCAAAGCTGGTGTCATACGTGCTCGGTATACCCGTAAGCAATGCATACTCAGAGCGTGTATTTTCAATCATGAAAGGTGCATGGACTGATGTCCGGAATCGAAGCAGCATAGACTTGGTGCGGAGTGAAACCCTTGTCAAAATGCATTTCCGGATGAGTTGCAAGGACTTCTATAGCTTTGTGATTGCCCAGAAGCAAGTCATGACTATGGCAAAGTCATCCAAGAAGTACTAGACTTCCGGCATATCTGAGAGGTATGCAAATTGGGAAGTTGATTTATTGACTGAATAAAAAACCCGGCCCTTTACCCCTGTTGTTTGTTTAGTGTACAAATAAATCTATATGTTTAAATACGTATTATGACTAAATCTATAATTTAGACTCACTGATTCCAGACCTCTGTGATGTAGTTTGCTTCAACTGTCAGTGGCTGAAGCTGGGGCTGAAGCAGGACCGGCTCCAGGGTTTTTGCCGCCCCAAGCGGCGGGGGGAAAAAAAAAAGAAAAAGCCGCGATCACAATCACGATCGGCGGCACTCCAATGGCAGCTCCACTGCGCCGCTTTCTTCTTCCGCGGGAATTCGGCGGCAGGTGCTTCTCTCCGAGAGGGACCTGCCGCCGAATTGCCGCCGAACAGCCCGACGTGCCGCCCCTTCCCCTTGGCCGCCTCAAGCACCTGCTTGCTGGGCTGGTGCCTGGAGCCGGCCCTGGGCTGAAGCCAGGACTGCGGGCCTCCCATCTGTGACTGCGGCTGGAGCCAGAGCTAGAACCGGGACCCTTTGCTCCCCAGCCCTGCAACTGGATCTGACTTTGCAACCAGGATTCTGTGCCCCTGTCCTGCAGCTTCAGCCGGGGGCTGGAGCCGGAGCCCTGTGCCCTGGCCCTGTGGCTTCTGCTGGGGGCTGGAGCTGGGGCCATGAGTCCTTGCTCTGTGGCTTGTGGTGCAGGCTGCAGCAGGGGCTGTACAACCCCTCTTGCAGCTTCCTAGGGCTGTATGCCCCCTCTCGTGGCTCTGGTAGGGGCTGTGCACCTGTGTTTATCGTCATCATCTCCCTCCCCCCCCCCCCCCCGCTCACCCAGTGTGTCCTGATATTTCACTCTTGCGATCTGGTCACCCTACAAGCAAAGCGCATTGAGTGCTGCAGTTTTCCTGTTAACGTGCAGCAGCAGTAGCCAAACTAACCCCCCCCCATCCAATTCTCTGGGATGATTGCTTTACTCCCCCACCCCCCGCTTGGCTAACTGCAGGGAAGAATTTCTTTTCAGCCACAGGCAAACAGCCCAGTAGGAACGGCCACCTCTGTCCCCTTAATTAAATTCCCGTATTTCAACCAGATTACCATGAGTGACATCACTCTCCTGAGGATAACACAGAGAGATAAAGAATGGATGTTGCTTGAATGCCAGCAAACACCAGGACCATATGCTGCCAGGCTTTGTCATGCAATGATACCAGATTACTTGCTACTAGTGTGGTCAAGTGTCCTACCATGGAGGACGGAATAAGGCTGAACTGCCCAGAAACCTTCTGCAAAGGCTTTTGGAGTACCTCCAGGAGAGCTTCATAGAGATGTCCCTGGAGGATTTCCGCTCCATCCCCAGACACGTTAACAGACTTTTCCAGTAGCTGTACTGGCCGCAAATGCATCCCAAGTCCACAGGGCAAATTAATCATTAAAAAACACTTGCTTTTAAACCGTGTTTTATATTTACAAAGGTACACTCACCAGAGGTCCCGTCCATGGCTTCATGGTCTGGGATACTGCCTTGGGAGGGTTGGGAAGGTACTTCAGTCAGGCTGAGAAAAAGATCCTGGCTGTTGGGGAGAACGTAGTGCTGTGTGCTCTCCGCAAGCTCGTCGTCCTCCTCCTCCTCCTCCTCCTCCTCCTCATCTTCCCCATCCGCAGAATCCTCAGGCATGGCTGAGATTACCCCCTCCTCGGAATCCACGGTCAGGGGTGGGGTAGTGGTGGCGGCCCCCCCTAGAATTGCATGCAGCTCAGCGTAGAAGCAGCACATCTGCGGCTCTGACCCAGACCTTTTGTTTGTTTCTCTGGTTTTCTGGTAGGCTTGTCTGAGCTCCTTAACTTTCACCCGTTGAGCCCGATGATCTAGCCAGCTTTCTATCTACCTTATAGACCATTCATCCAGCCCATACTTCTTTAACTTGCTGGCAAGAATACTGTGGGAGACCATATCAAAAGGTTTGCTAAAGTCAAGGAATAACACATCCACTGCTTTCCCCTCATCCATAGAACCAGTTATCTCATCATAGAAGGCAATTAGGTTAGTCAGGCATGATTTGCCTGATCACTTTCCTCTCCTCAAAGTGCTTCAAAATTGATTCCTTGAGGACCTGCTCCATGATTTTTCCAGGGACTGAGGTGAGGCTCACTGGCCTGTAGTTCCCCGGATCCTCCTTCTTCCCTTTTTTAAAGATGGGCACTACATTAGCCTTTTTCCAGTCATCCAGGACCTCCCCCAATCGCCATGAGTTTTCAAAGATAATGGCCAATGGCTCTGCAATCACATCCGCCAACTCCTTTTGCACCCTCGGATTCAGTGCATTCGGCCCCATAAACTTGTGCTTGTCCAGCTTTTCTAAATAGTCCTGAACCACTTCTTTCTCCACAGAGGGCTGGTCACCTCCTCCCCATACTGTGCTGCCCACTGCAGTAGTCTGGGAGCTGACCTTGCTCGTGAAGACATTGAGTACATTAGCTTTTTCCACATCCTCTGTCACTAGGTTGCCTCCCCATTCAGTAAGGGGCCCACACTTTCCCTGACCTTCTTGTTGCTAACATACCTGTAGAAACCCTTCTTGTTACTCTTAACATCCCTTGCTAGTTGCAACTCCAATTGTGATTTGGCCTTCCTGATTTCACTCCTGCACGCCTGAGCAATATTTTTATACTCCTCCCTGGTCATTTGTCCAAGTTTCCACTTCTTGTAAGCTTCTTTTTTGTGTTTAAGATCAGCAAGGATTTCACTGTTAAGCCAAGGCCTTGTGAATACATTGGAGGAGAAGTCACGTGCCACAGCAGGCAGTCCTGAAGACGAGGTGTTGGACAAGGAGAAGGAGGATGAGAATGGGGGACAGGCGACCGGGGAATCCATAGTCACAGCGACCCAGGAGCTGTTTGTAACCCCCGTGCAATCCAGCCAGTCGCAACACTCCAGCACACGAGCATGATGCTGGGAAAGGATCCTCTGGTCAGTATGCAGTTCGCATTGATATTGCAGGGCCACAGCTTCTCATTTACTATGTTTTATTCGTGTTACAAAAAGTAGTGAAATAACCAGCAGAGGTAGCATAGCTATCTGCTTCTTATTGCCCGGCACAACCAGGCAGAGGGAGCCCTGCGAAACCGTTTATGTGCCGGCCCGGGATGTCACATGACTCCTCCACAGAGATCTCAAGGAAACTTTCCTGTAGGTACCCTGCAATCCATTGCCGAAGGGAGGGCAGCCTTATTTCTTCTGCCGCAGTAGGACACTTTTCCTCACCACTCATCTGTTAATTCATTGCAGCACACAGACTAGCAGCATACGGACCCAGTCTGCAGCCAGATACATGTGGCAGCTGTTCCCTTTCTGTCTTTGTTACTCTAAGGAGTGAAATATCAACTAAAGTCACCGCTGCCTATGGGAAATGGTGCCAGTATTCAGTTCAATTGCCCGAACAGCAAACCCTAGTATCTGTGAGTCATTCCCCCCCACTCCCACACCCAGGCTGTACTCACCACGGATGGGACAGCCAACGCACTCAATGAATACCTGGCCGAAATGCAAATGCATCAATAAAGGGCAGTGATTTCAATATAGCAAGTTTTCCATATAGCTTGTCTATGCACTCTCAATAGCACCTCTGAGCCCTGTCCCTGGGGGGACTGTCACATCAAGCAGTCAGTCACTCCTCACCAGCAGTCCCAGTGGAGGGGCCAGGAGCTAAACGGTGTGTGGGGCCCCCCACTTCTCACTTAGGGGGAAGTAGGTGGAGGCAGGTAGCTCCTGCTAGCTGTCCCACTATCGGGGTGTGATATGCCCCTGGTATAACCTAGACTGCAAGACCACTGAGTCCCCTTAAACTCTTCAGCCTGGGCTGTCTCTCCCAATGCTTTGCTAGTAATAAGCAGCAAACCCCTCCAGGTGCTGTGATCACTCAGCCATCAACAGGCAGTGGCACACACAGGCTGAGTTGCATGAATGCTCTCTAAGCCTCAGGGAGACTTCAGCCAATTTCCCCAGCCCCCAAGCCTTGCACCGCAGGGATGTCCCATCTTACACTGCACAAGACCTTCTCTTGAACAGTGCAAGCTCATTAATTAGTTCACCATTTCATCAAAGGAAAGTGGACATGCACCAGACTTTGTAATCTGAGCAGTTTCCCCCCAGGTACTTTAGACAAACTCACTGGTAAGGATAAAACATTAACATAAGTTTATTAACTACAAAAAGATAGATTTTAAGTGATTATAAGTGTTAGGCACAGAGGTCAATGTTGGTTACATAAGAAATAAAAAGAGAATCACTGTCTAAATGCTAAACTTTAACAGACCAAGCAAGATTTGAATCAAACAGCTTTTTCGCCCTACTGGATGTTCTAGGCAGCTTACAGTTCTTAATACACAGGCTGAGTTCCCTTCTCAGCCTGCGACCAATCTCCCTAGTCCAAGTCTTTGTCTTCCAAATAATCTTCCAGGTGTTGAGATGAGAGAGGAGAGAGGCCAAGTGATGCTGTCATCAACCATCATTTATACTTTCTCTCCAGGTGCTAGAAAGATCTGTGCTGTGATGTGGGGGTTAGGTAGCCCATTGTGTACAGGCTCTCTCTGAGGAGACTCTGGGATATTGGATTCTTCTTGATGGATCATCAACGCCTGTCTAGCGAAACTAGATGTAAATCTGTCTTGTCAGTGTTAGTTGCTCCTTTGTTGCCACTGGAAGGCTAGCTGTGGGCATTTCCCACTTACCACATATTTCAGTAACAAACATGTATCAATACCTCATAACTTCACATACAATGACAGTACCTACCGTATAATCCAACAGGATAGTAATGTTCAACAGAGCAAGACTTTTTAAATGATACCTCACAAGGCATGCACTGTACAAAACATATCATCATATCACTGTGGTGAATATGGAGGTTCCAGGGTGCTATTTTGATATATAGAGTGTCACAGGAGTGCCTGGGAAGGTGGGATCCCGGGGCTGCTGCCCCCAACCCAGCAGGAGGAGACAAGCATTGAGTACCCAGAGGCAACAACTCAGCAACACTGAGCATACCCAGTGTACACCCTCCGCCCCAGCTCATACTGCTTGGGGGACAGAGACTTGGCTGGCTCTGGCAAGGGTGCGGGGTCTGGGGGGGAGCTGGGAGTTATGACTCTTGGGTTCTTGCCCCAGCTCTGGAAGGGGAGTGGGATGTAGGGATTAGCACAGGGTGGGGTGGAGGGAGTGATATTTTGAGATTACAGCACAAGGTGCATTTGCAAGGTTACGTTACTACACACACAGCACTCACAGCAGGGTGTCAAAAACACATTGGCTGGCACAACACAACACACATTTCTGTGGGTCATTTTTTAAATCACCTTTGAAAGCCTTCCTGAGCTATATAGCTTCCCATTGAGCTCTCATTATAGCCCTGGTCTCTGGCTGCTCAAAATCAGCAGCCAGCCAATCCCCCTTCACACCGGCAGAAACTTCTCTCCCTTTGCTCCACAGATATTATGATGCACACAGCAGGCAGCTATAACCATGGGGATATTTTTTTCACTAAGGTCTAAGCTAGTGAATAAACTGCACTAGTGCCCTTTGAGATGGCCAAAGGCTCATTCAACAGTCTTTCTGCCCTGCTCAGCCTATTGTTGAAGCCCTCCCTGTTGCTGTCCAGGTGTCCAGCTTCATGAGCCCCGGGAGTAAAGGATGACTCTGGGCATTTCAACATCTCCAATGGTGATTTTGTGGTCTGGAAATAAAGTCCCTGCCTGCAGCTTTCTGAACAGGAATGTGTTTTTAATGATGCATGCGTCATGCACCTTCCTGCGTTGGTGTCGGTAAAACATCCCCGCTGATACACCAGTGCTTGCAACACCATAGAAAAGTAGCCCTTTCTGTACTCTGTGGCAAGGTGGGCTGGGACCAAGATAAGGATGTGTGTGCCATCTACCACCCCACTGCAAAACCATCCAGTATCTCCTGCACATTGCCCAGAGTCACACTCCTTCTTAACCCTCATGGCCCTGCATACAGAGATCACAGCAACGCCCATGGTGAATTTCCCAACTCCAAATTGATTACTGACTGATCAGTAGTAGTCAGGCATTGCAAGCTGCCACACAGCGATCGCCACTCGCTTCTCCAATGTCAGCACAGCTCTTATTCCAGTGTCGCTGCGCTGCAGGGCTAGGGAGCTCTGCACACAGTTCTAGGAAAGTGGCCTTGTGCATACGAATGTTTTGCAGCCACTGTTCATCATCCCATACCTGCATAAGGATGTGATCCCACCAGTCACTGTTTGTTTCTCGGGACTAGAACCAGTGCTCCACTGTGTTCAGCTGCTCCGCGACTGCGATTTTTTTTTTTTCCATGGCTTCCAGCAGGGCTATATAAAAGGAATTGCCATATTCTGCCTGGCAGCTCCTCTGGTAGGTGTGGAACTATTGCAGGATCAGGCGCATGGTGTTCACAATGCTCACCACAATAGTGCAGAGCTGTGCTAGATCCATGCTTCTCTACAGGTGGCGGACATGTGGGTGATGTTAGGCTTTTGAAAATAGGCATGGAATATTATGGGCTGTAGCTGAAATTAGGGGAGGGAGAAAACTGCATCATGGGGTATTCACGCCATGTTCCCAGTCATCCCTGCAAGAATGTTTTGCCCCCCTGGGGCATTGCAAACCCTTCCCATAACACCTTGTGCTAGATGGTGGTGAGTTGCACAGTGGGATAGCTACCCACAGTGCACTGCTCTCTGGGTCAATGCAAACACTGCTACTGAGGATGCACTCCACTGACACAAGTCGCATAGTCACAACTGACTTACTTACTGTGATGGCTGCATGTCAACCTAAGTCAATTTAATTGTGTAGTGTAGACCTGCCCTATGTCATTTGGGCCCTGAGGTTGTGCTCTGTAGGAGTAGTATGGTTCCATGCAGGACAGCCTCCACCCCAGCTCCAACGCCAATCAAGCAGGATGGTGGTAATGGGCTCAGTTAGTGCAGTGGTTAGGGTGCTGTCCTGAGACTTGAGAGACCTAGGTATATAGACTCTACAATAGAGACTTCCTGTATGGCCTTACATAAGTTACTTGGTCTCAGTCTGTGCCTCAGTTCCCCATCTGTAAAACAGGGACAATACTATTTCACTACCTCACAGGGACATTGTGAGGATAAACATGTTAAAGATTGTAAGGGGGCCATATAAATTTCATAGTGCTCACAGCTTCCACATTTGCATACACCTAATGACCAGGAAGTCCCACCTCTAAACGGGGTGGAACAGTACAACAATTCTAATACATAGACTGCACCAAAGGGTCGGTACTTGCAACCCCTTACTCAGGTGGTGAAGTTAATCTCCCCTAGCCCTTGCTCAGTCCCCATCCAAAGACCATTAACTTAGGCTTTGTGTAAAGGGATGAATCTCACTGTATAGCATAGAGGGACTCATGAAATTTGGACATTAATTTTGTTTGTTTGGAACGGCTATTATGACTGTTCTTTACTTGGCCGGGTTTTGAAAACACTTTTGAGTAATTTTATCTTCTTTCCTTTTAATGTCAGGGATTCTTTAATGACAGAGCGGAGCCATTTACATGAAGGCAATTTAAAATCACTTGATTTTACACAAAATAAGTTATTTTAAAATCAGATTGAGGCTTTGTAAAACTATTAAAAATGTGTGCTATTGCCATTTTAGATTTAAATTTGTAATGAATTAAATTATAAAAGCTTTTTAAAAAGCATGCTGCTAATGGTAAAGTAACTTTGAATTTTACAAAAACACTATAAGGCGAAAGATAGTGAAAATTAAGGTCCAGATCCAGCAAACAAGCAGGTACATAACTTCACTCACATGAATAGTTCCATTGACTATTTAGACTTTCAATAAAGTTGGTGAACATTTTATATACATGGGCCAAAACTTTCAAAAGGAGCAGACTAATCTTAAAATCCTAAACCCATATGTAGGTACCTAAGGGAGGGATTTTCAAAAGCAGCTAAATGATTGAGAAGCACAAGAGCCCATTGACTTCAAATTGCAAATGCTGATGGAGCAGTAGAGCCTGATCAACCATTTCTTGACTTGTGGAAGTTCAATCTACTGGAGGGTGATATTGGTTGCAAATATATCATGGGCTCTTTATCAGTTTTGTGGCTGACTGTATGTTGTTTTCACAGTAAAGATATTGACGAGACCTTGCACTTGTTTTTCACAATACAGAAGAGCTTTCTAAGCATGAGACTTCTTAGTAGATTAAAAAAAAAATCTATGTAAAATCTGAAATTCTACTAACAATTAGGAATCTAATTGAAGGACTCTAAATTCAGAAAACTAGGGAAATGTGGTCTAGATTAAATTATTATGAAGTGGGTGCACGAGTGGTTGAAAGACTGTACTCAGAGTACTTATCAGTGGTTCATAGTCAAATTGGGAAGACATAGCTAATAGTACCACAAGGGTCAGCCCTCGGTCTGGTACTGTTCAATACTTTCATTAATGACTTGGATAATGGATTGCGGAATGCAGTTATAAAATTTGCAGATGACACCAACCTGGGAAGGGTTGCAAGCATTTTGGAGGACAGGATTAGCATTCAAAAGCACCTTGATAAATTGGAGAATTGGTCTGAAATCAGTAAGATGAAATTCAGTAAGAAGTGCAAAGTACTACACTTAGGAAGGAAAAATCAAATATACAAAGTAGGGAATAACTGGTGAGGCAGAAGTACTGCTGAAAGGGATCTGGAAGTTATAGGGGATCACAAACTGAATATGAATCAACAGTGTGATGTATTTGCAAAAAAGGCTGATATTCTGGGGTGTATTAACAGGAGTGACTTATGTAAGACACAATAAAAGATGTGGACAAATTGGAGAGAGTACAGAGCAAAAAAAAAAAAAAAGTTTAGAAAATCTGACCTAAGAGGAAAGGTTAAAAAAAACATGCATTTTTAGCTTTGAGAAAAGAAGATTGAGGGGATGGGGAGATATTAACAGCCTTCAAATATATTAAGGGCTGTTATAAGGAGGACAGTAATCAATTGTTCTCCGTGTCCGTTGAAGGTAGGACAAGAAATAATAATCTTAACCTGCAGCAGAGGAGATTTAGGTCAGATATTAGGAAAAAGTTTCTAACTATAAGGGCAGTTCAGTTCTGGAACAGGCTTCCAAAGGAAGTTGTGGAATCCCCATTATGGGAGGTTTTTAAGAACAAGTTAGACAGACACCTGTCAGGCATGGTCTAAGAAGTATACTTGGTTCTGCCTGACCATAGGGGGATGGACTAGATGATCTCCAAAGGTCCTTTCCAGCTCTTTCCTTACAATTATATTACTCTATGACTCTATAATTAAACAAGTAGAAAGCACTTCCTTTAGCAATTTTGCTACAAAATGGAAAGAAAATAAAGAATGAAAAATCCGCAAATTAAAAATGTGATATACATTTTTTTAATTAAATTTTAAAAAGTTATTTCAATTTTAACTCTTATTTTTATCCATGCTGGTTAATGGCTTTTAGCCATGATAAGGAAACATCAACCATGGATGAAATAAAGGACCAAGAGGAATATAAAATCATGGAGGTAACATCAGTCCTTCTAAAAAGCAAATTCTCCAGCTTTTTATCTGCTGGATCTGTAGAGGCAATAGCACTCTGTACTGGAATACTTCTTTTCACCAAGGAGAAGATTTTGGAATCCAACTTAGGGGATAGAACCAAATCTTGCCTGCTTGTCCTTTGGTTTTGGGGGGGGGTGTTTGTGGGGGTTGTTTTTGGTTTGTGTTTTTGTTTTTTTATATGCACAGGGTGAGAAAATTTTAGGAATGGATTTTGCTTAGACTCCCTGGCGTACTGGTGTTCTCAGATGGCAGAGGAAAGGACCTTTTTAATTTCTTAGGTAGAGCTTTAGCAGGGATGCTGGTCTACACTAGGAAGTTAGGTCAACCCAGCTATATTATTCAGGGGTTTGAAAAATTCACATCCCTGAGAGATGTATTTAAGCCATCCTTAACCCCAGCATAGACAGCACTAGATTGACAGAAGTCTTCCATTGACCTACCTGCCGCCTCTCAGAGTGGTGAATTTACTACTGCGATGGAAGAACACCTCCCATCACAGTAGTGTCTGCACTACAGTGGCACAGCTGGAGTAGTGTTGCTAGTGTAGATATAATCTAAGGCTATCTCCATCCTGAATGGCGAGGAATATAATTTTTAGAACCAGTTTATCAGTGTCCCCATAGTGAAGGTTCTGGATTCAACATCTGAGACTCCATAGGAGCACTCATAGGAGGTGGAGGAGTCAATCTTATGACAAAGAGGAGAAAGCCCTTTTAAAGTCCATTTTTGATGCTTTTCCCAACAATTTATAAGCCTTAATATTCTAAGAGGGGAGCCTGGGGAGGACAGGGACAACTTGGCAAGGGACATTGGTGGGTAATGGTGGGCTTATCACCTGGGCTTCGGGATAGAAAAGGGCGGGGGGAGGGTGTCAATGAATGTGGAGCAATAGCAACTGGATCCCTCCTGGTAAAATCCCTGGGAGGGGTGAGCAAGTTAAGATGGGTTGGGTTGGGTTGATCTTTTATTGTAACTGAAAGTCATTGTGCCTGGGAAATCTGCCCCTTTTATTACAAGAAATAATGGAAGCTCTTGGTAAGGATTTGGGGTACAGATTAAAGTGCTGTAAATCGGAGCTACTATACCTTGTTTCCAAAAGATATTCGAACAATGATAAATGCCCACTGAAAAAACAGTAGATAACTTAATTAGCTAGTTAGGCATTAATGTATCAGGGGAAGTGTTTAAATTAACTATTGATTGATTAATAACAATTATTTACAATTACTTAGATGAACATTACCATAATTGACACTTATTGATGGAATTCAAGTACTTAAAGTAAATGGCCTGCTGCCCAGGCTCCTGTATCCTTTTTCTATGAATCCCTTTACACGCCCAAAAATGTCTTCAAGAAATTTTTTTAAGTTATCCGAAGATGCCTATGGTCAAATCAGAAACCAAGAATCCAAACGGAATGGCTGGAATGTTCCACTGAGATGGGAGGCTTAGTGCTACCAGATTTTAAGATATATTATAAAGTGGCACAAATCAGACTGCTAGTGGAATGGATCTCTGCTGGAAAGAATCCATCGTGGATACAGCCAGAACAGAAACTGACAAACCCAATCTCATTTATTTGCGTGCTAGATCCAGAATCTAAAATTCTGGCACCCATAAAACATAACCTTTTACCTAAAAGTGCACTTACTAATTAGGCATATTGGAGGCACTTGACTGAAGAAATATTGGAGAGCACCATAATTATCAAAAATAAAAAATAGTGTTTTCATACCCATGCTGAATAAGAAAGTATTTAGATGTTGGAGCAATTATCACAGTGATAAGTGGAAGAATTTCTTTAGAGATGGACAACCCTTAAAAGAAATAGATGAAAGTGATATATGAAAGAATGCACAATATGAGTTGATACAGATTACTTACTTTATTGAAAATCACTTTCAGAGAAGAAGTAGGGTGATCATATTTTTCCAAAGAGAAAACGGGACACCTCATGGGGCTGGCTCAAGGCCCCCTTCCCTCCCCACACAGGGCCAGCCCAAGCCCGCCCTTCCTCCTACCCGCATGGGCTGGTCCGAGGCCTCTCTTTCTCCCCCATGCATGGGACTGGCCCAAGGTCTGCCTCCCGCACCCCATGTATGGGGCCGGCCCGAGGCCCCCTGTTGCCTGCCTGCGCAGGGCCAGCCCGAGCCACTCTCCCGAGTCCTCCATCCCATGCGGGACTGGCATTGTCGCTTCCCCCCTGCACTTTCCTCTGCACCCCGCTAGCGGTCGCACCCCACTTTTTTGGCAAAACTGTACATTTGTCCAGTTTACTCTTGCCATTTGATGATCAGTTGGCAAAAGCAAATGGGACAAATGCCCAGTTTTGCCAAAAAAGTCAGGACACCTGGGACAGGGCTTAGAAAAGGGAGTGTCCCGGCCAAAACGGGACGTATGATCACCCTAAGAAGAAGGGAACCAACAAAGCATTAGAAAATTTCATACAACGGTTGATAACCTCTTGAGGTCCCTTCCAGCTCTATTCTTTCTATGATTCTGTGATGAAATAATGAATTTAACACACAATCTTTCAATGAAGTAAAAATTAAAGCAATACAAACCATAATCTCATTACTAAATATAAGTTACATGGTGAATTTACATCTCCCACAAGGTAATGTGCAAGGAAATCCAGTTTTATGTTCTTTTCAATTGATTTGAAATTAAATGTTTCAGGTCAATTCAATAAAATGAAACATTCCAGTTCAGATTTGACCCCCCAACCTGAAACAAAATATATCATTTTGATTTCCCCAACAGAAAAAGGGTTTTTGTTTCTTTTTGGGTTGTTTGTTTTTTGTCTAAACTGACATTTTCCCGTGGCAAATTTTGATTTTGCATTTTCTGAAGGAGAATTCCCGACCAGCTCTAGCTTAGAATTTGTGGGTATTTAATTTAATAAAGGGTATTAAAAAAATCTGAAATTCAATAACAAAAGAAAACCACAACCAAAAAGAAATATAAATGCCACAGTTTAGGAACACAAAATTGCTGTTCATTTCAGAATATCACAATCTGACTCTTCTATACATTGTATTATATATTCTGGATAAATCTGATGTTTCTTAAAGATGACAAAAATAGAGATATCAGGTACATTGTTCACATAGCTGTCACAAAACTATTTAGATTGTTAGGTTTGGCAGAAGGATGAAGATGGCTGGAGTCTCCAGAAGTAATGTCTCCCACCAGCACTCTAGCTACCAGCATGAGCCTGAATTTGGTGTCAGCCTGACAATAGCAATTGGAATAACTGGCATCTCTGGCAAAATAAATTCCTAGGAATAACAAAAAGACCCTACAAAACAATTAAGAATTAAACCCCACTTATTTTAGATGCTAGTGCAACATTAAGGTCAAGAAACCAACCTCTCAGAGGTTAGGGAACTTCCATTAGATAAGGTTGTCCTGACAATACTTCAGCTAATTTGCACATCATAAATTTTATGGTATATCTTATCAATAATACAATAAGCTTGTTAAGGAAAACGGGAAAAGCAAATAATTATTTCCAATGTGGCCAAGTTAGCATTGTCAGAGGTACCTTAACAAGGGTAGAATGACTAGGATATCTGGCAAATGGTCCATAATTTTGCTCGGTCCAAGGGCAAGCAATGATTATTTTAAGATATTGTAGCTCAAGAAACAGCAAAGAACATTATAAGCTATTAGTAAGTTAGAAAGCGCAGGTGATAGCATGCATACTGTCTAGACTGACTTCTCCCTTCTTGTCTCCCCCTTCCTGTTCTATGAGCCCTGTTCTTTAATATTCAGCTTGAGGGCTGGTCCTGGTGCTTCTTGGGAGCAGTGTTGGGGTGGGTGGCTTGTGTGTAGGCAAGAAGTGCCAGTGAGTGATCCTGCTGAACTTGCTACTTTGACCTAATTGGTAGGACCACTGTTTAGAAAAGTTTACTCGCACAGAAACGTGAATACGGGTTTGCAAAGTGTTTACTAGCCCTGACATGACACACAACATTGAACCTATCAGCACGAGTGTCCTCATTTTTATTTTTCACATGTTTTATTACTAACTGTTAATTATATAAGATTCCAATAATTTAATAAAAAACTTAATTTGTCCCTCAGTTGCAATTCACCCTTCCAGAACAGTGTGAGATCCATGCTGCTGCTGTCATCAAAAGCAGTTCCTAATTCCACATTCAAAAAGAACTACCACAGTCCTATTGGGTTTTAAATGTCCAAAATATTCTGCGCTAACTTCATTAGGCAGTTGTAGCTTCTTTTGACCATGAAAACTAGAAATGTTTACAGTGTCATAATAGGAGAGGTGAATTGAGGTACCTGAACAGAGGAGGGGAGAACTGTGGGTCAAGGGGTGCATGATGGAGCTTTCTAGAGAAAGTGGGACATTTCAGTTTCTGGCTGATTTGACAGGAAAATGGCTGTTCCTTCATTAGCTATCTGAAAACTATATTAAAAAGAGGGAATGTCAGTGAGATCTTTTTTCTGGCTATATTGTAGATTAGAGTGAGAAGGTCTTTACAACAGCATTTAGGACATCTTAATTTCCAGTGCTAGAGCATAACACAAACAAAAACTACGTTTACTCACAATTAAGGTGCACAGTTACAGCAGACTAACCTCCCAAGTGCTTAGAACATGTGACACTCAGATTGCCAATCTGTTGATATAAAACCATGAAGACCCAGGGCTCTGTGACAGGCAGCCCAGAAGCCCTAGGGTCCCCAACCCTTGGGTATTCCGCATAGTGAGGCTTCCTGGAGTCCAAGCTCTCCAGCAGCCCACCAGATGAGCTGGCATGAAACCAGGAAGGGGTCAGATGGAATCCTGCTTGCGGTTTGTCAGAAGTTCATTGAACCCAATACATTTCCATGAGACATTTCAGCTTTGGCAAAACAGCATTTTCCAATGACAATTCCCAGCTACCATTCGGGGAGAGCAGGTATCTAGCTAAGGTACTTATATGGCACCTGTTATCATGGTACCTGAGTGCTTCACAATCTTATAATATATTTATCCTCACAACACCCCAGTGAGGTAGGGAAGCGGTATTCCCATTTTATAGAAAGGGAATGAAGGTACAGAGACTATGTGACTTGCTCAAGGTCACACAGGAAGTCTGTGGCAGAGCAGGGAACTGAATCTGAGTCTCTCAGGTCCCAGGCTAATGCCCACAGGACACTCAAGAAATCTGCTGCCTTAGGCAAAACTTCAGTGTGTCTCTCCCATGCCACTCAAATTTGCGGGGAGCGCAGCAGGGGAGGGCGCCGAGCCCAGCTGCGGCCCTGCTTTCCCCGGCTAGCCGGAGCGCCGGGGGAGGCGTGGCCCCGCTCTTCCCGGCCAGCCAGAGCGCCGGGGGGAGGGCGGCGAGCCCGGCCGTGGCCCCGCTCTCCCCGGGTGAGCGCCACCCCCCTCCAGCTGCCGCCCCAAGCACATGCTTGGAGGGCTGGTGCCTGGAGCCGGCCCTGGTAAAAAGACCATTCTAGCCTCATTGATTGCTGATTTTTCCCTTGCAATGGACAAAAATCAGATGTCTGCTGACTTTCTCACATGAGTCAGCAGTCTTTGATACGTGTGGTATAAGCAACATAGCCCTTGCTTGAGTGGTTTTGTTCTTTATTCTCCAAATGTCAAAGCCTGTTCCCATTGAACTCAATAGCAAAACTTCTTTTGATTTCAATGGGAGCAGAATTTGGCACCAAGAGATCAGAGAATGTGATGTTGATCAATTGCTTATCTGTGCAGAGACAGTTCTCATGCATGTTCTGGCAGGCTGATTTTGATTGCCCATCCTGTATGTCATGCTGAGGAAAATAATAAAACAATTTGGGCTGCAGTTTTATCAAGATGCACATGGCACACACAGTTCTATGCCGCTTTTCTATCAACCCCACATGGCGCGGCACCTTTGCTTTCATAGTGCCTGGCGGAGAGCGACACTTAGGCCTTGTCTACACTGCCACTTTACAGCGCTGAAACTTTCTTGCTCAGAAGTGTGAAAAAACACCCCTGAGCGATGCAAGTTTCAGAGATGTATAGTGGAAGTGTAGACAGTGCACCAGCGCTGGAAGCTGTGCTCCCAACACTGGTAGCTACTCCCCTCGGGGGATGGGGGGGTGGTTAACAGCCACGTTAAAGCGCTACCACGGCATCAGGAGGCATAAGGGAGGCACTGATAGTGTGTTAAGGGAAAGTGGGGTGATTGTCTTTCCTATCCTCCTTTCATTTAAGAAATTTTCAATTTCGGTGCTGCTGGATGCTCAATGACACCTGGAAGTACAGGTGGCACCAGGGGCCCAAAGCATCATTTTACAACTTAAAAATTTTAGACAGGTAACAGGACTGTCGGAGGGAATGGGGAGAGCATGAGGACCCTGGGCTGGGGGCAGGGTGGGGAGGAGTCACAAGGAAGGTCATGTGGGGAGGTCACATGCCCCCCTCCCCCTTGTGTCCCTCCCAGCAAGAAATGATTTCTACTTGCACCACTGGAGCCCTGTCATGGGTGCACACTTGGAGGCAGAGAGTTCTGGGGCGAGTTCTGCCTGAGGGACAGGACAAAGGTCAGGCTCCAAGCAAAAAATCTAGTCAGCTTCCAGTCACCAAGGAGATGGGGAACACCCCACTGTGGAGGCTGCTGACATGGAGGGGACTGAGAGTGACGTAAAGTGCAACTAGCCTATTCCATACCCCCCTAGTGCACCCCTCCCCCATCAAATCCTAAGCTCTATGTGAATTTCTCTTTTTCTGTCTGGTACAAGACTGCTATACACAGTTCAAACTGTGTTAGGAAAAGTCACATGTGGAAATTATGATATTTTTTCATGTATGGCCTCTAGATTCACTTCTAGTTCCAGTGAGCCAGGACAAACCATTTTAACCACACAATTCAATTGTGGAAAAGTTCTATACGTCTTCAAACTGCAGATTTCGATAAACCATGTAAACTGTTTCTCTCACACACACGGTTACATGAACCCATGTGAAACTAAACAGGCAAGGGGTTGCAAAGCTGTAATAAAACCCCTCACAGATCTATAGACCTGATAAAGGGACCCAGAGCTACACATTCATAAAATAGAAAATGTAATCTTTATACATCACAGTTTATATTCAGCACTCAGGAGACATTCATCATTTGTAAAAAGCGACAAAGAGTCCTGTGGCACCTTATAGACTAACAGACGTACCGGAGCATAAGCTTTCTTGGGTGAATATCCACTTCGTCAGACGCAGGTGACATCATTCATCATTTGGTGACTCACAATAACAATTATCAACACATATGGAGGGAACATATGGAGCCTCCAGCATTTATTTTGACCACGCAAATAAAAATAAAATAAAATAAAATAAAATAAAATAGATACAAACCACTGAAAAATTTGCCAAAGGGATGGGTTCTGAATCCTCTGTAATCTGTAGATCTTAGAGTCTCATTGTCTTCCAAAAAAAGTCTATGTTTTTTGCATATTCACTGTGTGTATCACTGATCTGCACCATTTAAAAATTATAAAACACAACAGAAATCATGTGTGTCATAAAAAGTTTTCATACTTCCCAATCTGTTTGAATTAATAGAACACCCAACCTCATCATATCAGACAGAGTGCCATTCTGCAAAGGTAGGATCTGAATTCAAAGTTTCCTCAAGTTTGTGGGGGAGATGGAGTCAGATAAGAGATTATGGTTTGGAGATGAACCAGATGTGAAGTTTGGATCTGGGAAAGTTTGGCTCCTTAGTCAGGGGTTTTCAGATCCAGGAGTTTGTTTTAAACCCATCACTACATAGGCCAAGTACAATAGTTGTAATAGTTTTGTTAAGAGGCTACTTACCAGTAACTATGGTTCTTTGACAGTTGCCTCTATATATTGACATTCATGAGTGTTGCTCCAGTACTTCATAGATTTCAAGCCCAGAAGGGACCATTATGATCATCTAGTCTGACCTCCTGTATAACACAGTCTGTAGAACATCTCCAAAATAATTTCTAGAGCAGATCTTTTAGAAAAAAATATCCAGTCTTGATTTTAAAATGGTCAGTGATGGAGACTTCACCACAACCCTTGGTAAATTGTTCCAAGGGTCAATTACCCTCACTGTTAAAAGTACACACTTTATTTCTAAACTGAATTTGTCTAGCTTCAACTTCCAGCCATTGAATCATGTTACACCTTTCTCTGCTAGATTGAAGAGCCCATTATTAAATATTTGTTCCTAAGGTAGATATTTATAGACTGTCACTCCTTAGCCTTCTCTTTGTTAAAATAAATATATTGAGCTTCTTGAGTCTAGTTCTATAAAGCATATTTTCTAATCCTTAAATCATTTTTGTGGCTCTTCTCTGAACTCCCTCCAATTTTTCAACATCTTTCTTGAATTGTGGGCACCAGAACTGGACACAATATTCCAGCAGCTGTCACACCAGTGCCAAATACAGAGGTGAAATAACCTCTCTGTTCCTACTTGAGTTTCCCCTGTTTATGCATCCCAAAATTTCATTAGGTCTTTTGGCCACAGCGTCACATTGGGAGCTCACGTTCAACTGATTATCTACCACACCCAAATCTTTTTCAGAGTCATTGCTTCCCAGGATTGAGTCCCCCATCCTGTAAGTATAGTCTACATTCTTTGTTCCTATACATATATGTTTACATTTAGCCATATAAAAATGCATGTTTGCTTGCTCCCAATTTACCAAATTGCTCTGAATCAGTGACCTGTCCTTTTCATTATTTACCACTCCCCTAATTTTTATGTTGTCATCTGCAAACTATCAGTGATGGTTTTATGTTTTCTTCCAGGTCATTGATAAAAATGTTAAATAGTACAGGGCCAAGAACCAATTCCTGCAGGATTTCACTGGAAACACACCCACTTGATGATGATTCTCCATTTACAAGTACTTTTTGAGACCAGTTAGCCAGTTTTTAATCAAGTTAATATGTGCCACATTATTTTTATATTGTTCTAGATTTTTAATTAAATGTTATGTAATACCAAGTCAAAAGCCTTACAGAAGTCTAAGTACGTTACATCAAACACATTACCTTTATCAGCCAAACTTGTAATCTCATCTAAAAAAAGATATCAAGTTAGTTTGACAGGATCTATTTTCCATAAATTCATGTTGATTTGTATTAATTATTTTATCCTCCTCTAAGTCTTTATTCATGGAGTGGCTGATATGGGACTCAATTATCTTGCATGTGATCGATGTCAGACTGATCAGCCTAAGATTACCTGGGTCATCCCATTAACCCATTTTAAATATTGGCATAACATTAGCTTTCTTGCAGTCTTCTGGAACCTCCCCAGTACTCCAAGACTTATTGAAAATCAACATTAACGGTCCAGCAAGCTCGTCACCCAGCTCTTTTAAAACTCTTGGATGCTGATTTAAAACTGTCTAATTTAGTAGTTTCTGGTTAACATCCTCCAGAGATACTAATCAAATGGAAAAAGTGTTATCACCATATTATGAGACTATATCAGCTGTTTTACCCCGAATACAGAAACAGAAATATTTATTGAACACTTTTGCCTTTTCTACATTATTATTGATAATTCTACCATTTTCATCTAGCAATGGACCAATACCATGTTTAGGATTCTTTCTATTCCTAATATGTTTTAAAAACTCCTTATTGTCCTTAACACTTCTGGCTGTAAATTTCTTGTTGTGTCCCTTTGCTTCCCTTATCAATTTTCTACAATTCATAACCTTTGATATTTACTCATTACTAGCAACTCTCCTTTTCTTCCATTTGTTACATATAGTCTTTTTTATAGCTGCCTTTACTTCCCCGCTAAATCAGGTCAGCTTTTTAATCAGCACAGCCTTCTTCCCCGATTATGGTTTTTTGGAAATCTAGTAGTGTGTTCTTAAAATTATTTCCAATTATCATTCATATTTTTCAGATTAAATTCTTCCTCCCGGATGATTTGGCTAATAATTGTTTTTAGCTTTGTGATGTTAAGCACAAAATTAATCAAGGAACCAAAGGACATGGAGAAAAGAAATTCTTGAATTCCTTATACCCCACTTCTAGGAGCATGGACAACAAACAAGAGGAACTGGAATCACTCAATTATGAGCATACATTTGATCTAGTTAGTATTATTGTGCCTTGCAGGATGACTCGCATAACTGGAATGTTAAAAATCAATGGTTACAGTCTGTTTAGGAAGGATCGAGTGGGCAAAAGGGGAGGGGGAATGGCATTCTAAGTCAAAAATGGCATTACTTGTTTCCAAGTCACTGATAACTTGGAAACAATGATCCTGAATGCTTACAGATCAATGTTCTAACAGTTAAAGCATGAGATCGAGTATTAATTGGTGTTTGCTACAAACCACCAAATCACACTAAGGAACAAGATGACTGCCTCCTTATGCACCTATATATAATGCGTAGAAAAAATGCTGTGTGATCATCAGAGACTTCAATTTGGAAGTCTCGTGATGCCAGTACTAAAACATCCTTGAAATTTCTAAACATTGTAGGTGACAATTTCTAACATAAAAAGCGTTGCAGCCAACCAGGGGGAATTCTTTTACTTTCCTTCTTTTTAGGTTGCTTTCCCCTTTGGTTGTTTTCCATTTGTATAAAACTAGCCGTATCAGATTCCGTGACGTGTTCACTCACTATGCTACTTCTAACTGTAAAACATTTTGTGATACTTTGTATGGAGGATGGCATATAAAGTCAGTTACATTGGAATGCATTAAAGTTTTATTAAGGAGGCACACTACCTTGAAAATTGCTCATATACTAGTGAGAACCAGCCCAAAATCTAACAGTGTCTTCCTAGTCCGCTAGAAATGCAGCCTCCAGATATGCAGGAGTTACTGTGGCAATATGATGCTTTGTATGTTATGGAACGAAAGCATAAGAAAACTACACCAATTAGAAATTGACTCTTGCCTGAATGCACACAACAGGATAGAATTTGGTCTGTAATCTATGACTTTTCTTTTTTTTTAAAAAAAAGATGATTGTGGTACATTAAACCAGCCTGGTGTGCCTCTGCCTATGTAAGATTAGTAAGGATTCAATTGTTTTCTTAGAAGAAGGGTCAAATAAATCAGTCCCATAGGAATCAGCTAAAGAAAGAGGCTGCAAATCTTGATTGGTGGTGCTTACAAGGTCAACATTCCCGAGTATAAAAGCATTAAATTCCCCCTTTCTTTTCTCCCTGCCAAGTAGAGTGGGGCACGTTAGCCATAGTGCGCATTCACCATGTTCAGAAAAGATTGTAAGTACTGGCCTCCCTGAATGAAAAACTGTGAGGTTAAAATATAGAATTTCCATAAAGTTACAAAGGAAAACAAATATGAAAGGATACGGGAGAAGGCAAAATATTTTTTGAATGCAGCAAACAGAACTGGGGCTCTAAATAGTGGGGGTGTCATAGAAAACTCACCTAGGAATAGCCCTAACAAGTTTTTTTGGCCTTACTAATGAAACCCTGAGGGAAGACTAAGAACATAGCATACGGGTACATTTGGGAGGACTGAATGAATACCCGTGTGACATCTAAAGTGCTCTGTCTCCAAAAACAGCCAGCTGCAGAGGGAGCTGCCTGGCTCCGAGTGTTGTAAGATCATTTCTTTCCCATATTCAATCCATTGGCTGGCGTCATCCAACCAACATCAGTATACACTATTGTCATGATAGAATACACATGCTGAGTGACAGATACCAAAGTGGTGCAGAAGTACAGGTAATCTTCTGGTCGCTTCCTAAACACCAGTATTAAGAATAAAAAGTTCAGAATTAATATTCAGAACTGTAGAGTTAGAACTATATCTGCTCTAAACTTTAGGAGACTGGTCGGTTGCCTGAGGACTAATTTCTAAGATTTTAGAGAAACCACTGTATGGTGGGTGAGGGCACAGCCACTGCTGAAGGATCAGGATCATCTGTGCCACTGGGAGGCAGTACCAGATCAGAGTTTCTGCACTGAGTGAATCTCAACTTCCCTCTTCCTCCTGTGCAAGAAACCAAATCCCCACTGTAAACTATCACACTAATGCATGACCAACTTGAGTATCCAGCAGCCAAACACGCTCATGCTATTAGGCAAATGTGTTACTTTCTTGCCCATTCCAAGTTATGACTCCAAGCAACTAATATTCTTTCCCTCTTTCTTACTACTTTAGTACATTGCAATCTCTTGTTTAACACTCTCAAGAGAGATACTTTCTAGTTATAGTATACATTTATAATTGGCTTTGTATTTAGAGGATATTATTTTATTATCTACTACTGGGTCTAAAAAAATTCCAAGACTGATTTTCAAGACTGGTCCCTAGTATCCAATGAACAACAAGGAGAGAAACCTTTCAATGTAATAGACCTTAAAAATATTCTAATCTAAATTACAGGATAAAAATTGAAGTGCAAAAATAATCCAGTCTGATTAATTCTGTGAACAAAAAGACTTATAGAATGATTAAAGATTTTTTAGTTTCATGAGTTGACAAAATTCACTATTTCAATTCTTTTTTCCTTATTGTTTCTACTGTATCTGTGTCTGCATGTTCCACTCCTCAGAAGAGTTAATCTAGGCAGATCATAAAATATAAATTTTACTAACATCCGTGGCACTCAGATGAATTCCCATGACCAAGTGTTAATTAGCCTTGACATTTGATTTTTGGCTCTCGGGCTAACCCCCAGATCTTCTCCCTTCCAGGCACCAAACTGGAACATTTCCTATGAGCTTCCATTCTTTTAGCAGAGCCAGCAGCTGTTATTTCCCAGGAGAGCTACTAACCCTGTGGAGTCATTACAGTTACACACTCCCTGCATTTCCCATACTAAAATAAAATATTGATATATAATTACTACATTTCACAGGAGCCTTTCACTGTAGTTGGAAGTGATTTTACCTATTTGACAGTCTCCTCTCCCTCTTCTAGATTTTTAGATTCGCCATCTTCAGATACCTCCTCTTCAGGCCAATAAAAACCCATTTTCAGTAATTATGGTATCAGCTTCAATTTCAGTGTCATTTAAGTTTTGTCAAAGTATCTAGTCAATGGGCTGCTTCATTATCTCCCCTTGAACCACTAAGCATTTGGGTCACTGGGCCTAATGTTAGCCTGAGAATACATTTCTCATGTCCCTTTTTCACAGAGGGTAACTGACTTTAAATTCAAAGGGTTAATTTATAAAAGGCTCAGTAGTGCTCCAAGCAGTGCCCTCCCTTCATGATCAGATCACCCAATGAGAGTCTGTTCTGATGAGACCTTCCACAGAGGTGGAGCTTCTACGAACGCTAGCAAAAGGGAACTCTCTCTTTTTGCCTTGTGCAGAATCCCTTAAATCCAATGCCATCATATGCTTCATAAATGAAAGTGTTATTTTTCTAATGCTTCCAGACTAAGTACTCAAACTGATGCCATTTAAGAAATAAAAGAATATAGACATTCCTTGGGGAGGAAAAAAGGCTAAAGGATAGCCTACTTGGGAAAGTAAGGCTGGATTATACTCTGAGAAGAGAGTTTTAGGACATATGAGAAAAATCTAGAGTAGACCACTTAGTACAGAGCAAGGAGATGAAGGGCTGTATTCCCATCCTGGCTCAGCCCAGTGATGTTTGCTTTGCTAAAGGCCTTGTGACACAGTGTACCATGGCAGATATCCTGACCTAAGATCCCTCCCAAACAGCTTTGGACACCCTTTGGTTTGTTCTCACCTCTGTGAGTATTATTTGTTACCTTCCCCCAAATATCATCACAATCCTGTGCACTGCAGCAAATCTATTTGCAGTTTTTTTCTAATCCTCAGCCCTTTCTCCAAGGTGAGGGTGAGCTCTCACCACCCTAAGACCTTTCTTCCTCTAGGCTCTACTAACCTTCCCCCCTATGCACTTCCTTCCTGTGCTTTTAACTAGCAACCCTAGCTGGGAAGGGAGTGTGGGGGGAATAATTAGCTCACCAAGCCCCAGTCCACTTAAGCAATTAAGTACTTTCCTCCTCCACCCAGGCCTTTCCTGGTGGAACTAATTAATGCTTAAGTAAGCAGAGTGGCTCTTGGCACTCTGTCACACATGGGGAAATTTAGATAAACCTGAGTTCTAATGTTTGTTACAGAGCATCTGAAATATGTAGTTACACACCAATTACAGCCTCCCAGTCCCTGAGCCTGCAAACACTTCCATACATGCTTAGCTTTACTACCATGAGTAGCCCCATTGAGATCATTACTCTAGATTGTAAAGTTAACCATGTGCATGTGTGTTTGTAGGATCAGGGCCTAAGGATCCATTCTTGTAATTTATACACCCCTGTACCTTACCTGAGTAGCTCCATTGAATGTAATAGGGCTGAGCAATTATGCACACGTATGAGCAATTATGCACAGGTGTAACTTTACTTGCAGGGTTGGGCTCGAAGGTCCCAGTCCTACAACTGAGTTCACACAGGCAGACTCCTGTGCCCACATTGATCCATTTTCAGGACCAAGAACTAGTGAAATTGACAAACCCTGGATTAAGAGTTGTCTCAAATCAGATCAGATTTAATGTGTGGGTGTACTGGGTTTGGAGCAGAGATATTTGCAGGTTTATTTTTGGACACTGATATTTTGGTTATTACATAAGGTGAGGTGCAGAGACTTTTTTTAAAATTAACCATACATTTTATCAATTAAAAAAATTCAGTTTTCCTAAGTTCTCCTTTCCCTCCTGGTTACACGGAAAGTGCCAACTCTGCTCATAGCTGCCAAGTGGGGGTAGGTCCGTGTGTTACATTTTGTTCACATTAGTTAATAGGCTATTTGCATCTGAACATAAAATTCATCTTATGGTCAATAGACGCTACTCCTAACAGCAGCAGAACATGGAACTTCAAAAAATTTGGTTGCTAAGAGTCTGGTTACATGGACAACTTTAATTCTGGCATTTCCTAAATTTGAAGTAATCTAAATAATATTGCATCTAATTTAACTTATCATTGGACTTCCTTATTAATAATGCAGAGTTGTTGTGGTTTTTTTTTAACTATAGCCATTTAAAATATTTAAAAAAACAAAACAAAAAAAAAGCAAGTATCAGAAGTACATGGTTTAGGGAACCGTCCTGCATTGTCAAGGAGATAGAATATGTCTTTTTCCATCTCTAGCCTCAGATGGAGACCAAAAGAGGCTTTCTGTTATGAAAAGATTAAAAATAGAGTTCAGAAAGGGACTAGAGGAGGGAGGGATAGCTCAGTGGTTTGAGCATTGGCTTGCTAAACCCTGGGTTGTGAGTTCAATTCTTGACGGGGGCCATTTAGGGATCTGGGGCAAAAATTGGTCTTGCTAGTGAAGGCAGGGGATTGGACTCAACTCAATGACCTTTCAAGGTCCATTCCAGTTCTATAAGATAGGTATATCTCCATATTTTATTATTATAATAGTCCTTCAGCCTTCACAAGGGCATTACTGTACTATTATGAATCCCTATGCTGGAAAAAAGTGGGCATGTGATTCAGACATTAATAAGATAAGGATATTAAAGAGGTATACTTGCATCAAGCCAGCATCAGTGTTAATTATGGGTTTTTACACCCTGCCTCACCATTTATGTCTTATACCTTCTGTAACCCCCAAGGAGATTACCAAGATTCCTGGGCTCTGTCTGCTGACAGCTCAGGGGTGACGCACACTGTCCCTGGCAGGACCGGCTCCAGCTTTTTTGCTGCCCCAAGCGGCAAAGAAGAAAAACAAAACCCGCCGCCAAATTGCCGCAGAAGCCTGAAGCGGAGCGATTAAGCTGCCGCCGAAGAGGACGAGAGGGACAGAAGGGTCCGCCGCCGAATTGCTGCCCTGAACCCAAACGTGCTGCCCCGATAGCGGACGGAGTGCCGCCCCTTTCTATTGGCCGCCCCAGGCACCTTCTTCCTTCGCTGGTTCCTGGAGCCGGCCCTGATCCCTGGTAGGAAGGGGGAGTCAAGGCAAACTCAGAGTCTGCCCGGCAACCAATAGGGAGTGAGATGCCCCTCCCAGGGAGTTCAGGAAAGGGGAGAAGCCATTTTTGAGTCAGTCTGGAGGCAGCCAGGGCAAGGGCAGGACTGGCTACGTGGGGAGCTAGTAAAGCCTAGGCCTGCATGCAGGATTCCCCCTGAGAACTGGCCTCTAGGAACCTGAAAGCAAGATCCCTCGGCTGGGCTTTTCCTTCTTCACTGATGATTCCCAGTTTGTAAAGTTTTGCTGGGAAACTCCCCCAGCCAGGCTGAGTTAGCCGTCCAGCTCCCAAGGTGAGACCAGTCACAACATGGTCAGCTCTGCTCTGCCTGCTAGTTCAGGGCTGCTGCCTGCTGTGTGTGTGTCTAGATGCTGGGCTAGGATACGACAGTTTGGATTTTAATACAGTTTGTGTAATCTGCACCTTGAGCCCTGCACCCCTTTGTGGTGAGGGGAAATCCTGGGACCGAAGCAGCCGGATTCCTGCCTGAAGAGGATCCCTGCCAGCAGAGATCAGCCCCTCTGCAGTGACCAGTGAGTCCAGAGCCATCTCTGAACCTGAGGATCATTCATGGAGTTTGTGAGTGCACCATCTGTTAGTCAGTCAGTTAAGGAATTTGTTTTGGGGACTCCCTGAACTGTGTCCTCAAGCCAGGGAGTGAGGGTTTGGGGATTTTATAACCTGCTGCATATTAAACCTGTGGAGGGATTTACCACCTTCTCCCACTTGTGAGTCCTTTGGGCTGTTCTGAACCCAGTCAGCCACACTGCTAAACCACTGCAGAGAAGAATTTTATGGTCATAGGTCATCAACGGCCCCAACAAAGTACCCGTACCAACGGGACACTAATCTTATATTTGCTACATCACGTCACGTGACTGGGGAAAGTCACAAGTATTAGCAGCGTCGGCACCAGTGACCCTAACAATAGTGCTTTACCCTGTTATGTTATATTTGTCTCCTGTTTAATATAATTATTGTGTTGAATATATTGTATGTGTTTGTGTTATTCGTTGGAGACTTCCAAGAAATAACACAATCTGGCAAGTAAGTGAGGATTACCCTGTTAAAATTTTCCTCCCAAGCTGCCCTGGTGACCCTGCCAGAAAGGAGTGAGGGGGGTGGAGGCACCACCAAATAAATTCATAGGAAAAAATAAAAAAGACCTGCTGAGTGGTGGCGGGATCCAGAAGAACCCAGACCTGTCCATCAAAACCTATAAGCAAATTGGCATTAAAGAAGGTAACCGGGTGGAGAGGGGACGCTACACGTTCCACATGAAAGTTTTTCCACAATTTGAAAAAGGTGCTCCTTTACTCCAGTTTTACACATTTCCGTGATGGTAAATACTATACTGCTGATGCTAGTATGACAATGATTTATAAATTTGTTAAAACTTTCTAAGTTACAGTACTTAAGAATACTGTAAAGGACACTTCATATACAGTGGATTCTGCTTAATAGCAACCTGTCTATTGACAACTTTTTGGTTAACAGGACTTGGCTGGGAACCAATCCTGCCCCATTGACTTTAATGTTAGTGGGGTTTAGATATTGCCAATGACATGCCATCTATTAACATTTTTTATAAGAGAGGCTCCAGCAGCACTGCAGCAGGCAGCTTTGCAAAGCTGCAGCCAGGGAAGGAAGTGCTGGGATGTGCCTTCCCCAGTTGCGGCCCCACAAACCTACCAGTGCACAGGGACCATACAGGAAGTAAGGGGCTATGGGAAGGGCAGTAGCAGGGTGAGAGCCAGATGCCAGAGTTCCAGGGTACCTCTCCCTGCTCTCTCCAATCTGTGCCCTGCCAGTGGGGCTGCACCCAGAGAAGGCAATGCTGGAATGTGCTGAGCTCCAGCCCCCATAGTGGGCAGGGAGAGGTATGGTGCAGCCCCACAGGCCCCCTGCTCCTGGTAGAAAGGCCCAGCATCAGGGCTGCAGCCCCTTTCCTGCTGCTACCCTTCCCATGGGCAGCTTCGTGGAGCTGCTGCCATGGACGGCACGTCCCAGCACTTCCTTCCTTGGCTGCAGCCCCATAAACCTGCCTTGTGCTTATTAGCGCCTGGCTAATGGCAGCTTTTTGCTGGCAACTAAAGGGCTGCTAATAAGCAGAATCTACTGTATTCAAGCATTATCCTGAATTTTAGAATCGTAGACTTTGTCAGAAGGGACCATTATGATCGTCTGGTCTGACCTCCTGCACAACTCAGGCCACAGACTCTCACCCACCCCACTCCTGTATCAAACCCCTAACCTATGTCTGAGCTATTGAAGTCCTCAAATCGGACTTCAAGGTGCAGAGAATCCTCCAGCAAGTGACCCTTGCCCCACACTGCAGAGGAAGGTGAAAAAACCCCAGGGCCTCTGCCTTGGAGGAAAATTCCTTCCCTACCCCATATATGGCGATCAGCTAAACCCTGAGCATGTGGGCAAGACTCACCAGCCAGACACCCAGGAAAGAATTCTCTGTAGTAACTCAGATCCCACCCCATCTAACATCCCATCACAGGCCATTGGGCATATTTACCGCTAATAGTCAAAGATCAATTAATTGCCAAAATTAGGCATTCCCAACATACCATCACCTCTATACATTTATCAAGCTTAGTCTTAGAGCCAGATATGTCTTTTGCCCCCACTGCTCCCCTTGGAAGGCTGTTCCAGAACTTCACTCCTCTAATGGTTAGAAACCTTCATCTAATTTCAAGTCTAAACTTCCTGATGGCCAGTTTATATCCATTTGTTCTTGTGTCCACATTGGTACTGAGCTTAAATAATTCCTCTCCCTCCCTGGTATTTATCCCTCTGATATATTGAAAGAGAACAATCATATCTCCCCTCAGCCTTCTTTTGGTTAGGCTAAACAAGCCAAGCTCTTTGAGTCTCCTTTCATAAGACAGGTTTTCCATTCCTCGGATCATCCTACTAGCCCTTCTCTGTACCTGTTCCAGTTTGAATTCATCCTTCTTAAACATGGGAGACCAGAACTGCACACAGTATTCCAGATGAGGTCTCACCAGTGCCTTGTATAATGGTACTAACACCTCCTTATCTCTATTGGAAGTACCTCACCTGATGCATCCCATGACCGCATTAGCTTTTTTCATGGCCATATCACATTAGCAGCTCATCGTCATCCTGTGATCAACGAATACTCTGAGGTCCTTCTCCTCCTCTGTTACTTCCAACTGATGTGTCCCCAGCTTATAACAAAAATTCTTGTTATTAATCTCTAAATGCATGACCTTGCACTTTTCACTATTAAATTTCATCCTATTACTATCAATCCAGTTTACAAGGTCATCCAGATTTCCTGTATGATATCCTGGTCCTTCTCTGTATTGGTAATACCTCCCAGCTTTGTGTCATCTGCAGACTTTATTAGCACATTCCCACTTTTTGTGCCAAGGTCAGTAATAAAAAGATTGGTCCCAAAACTGATCCCTGAGGAACTCCACTAGTAACCTTCTTCCAGCCTGACAGTTCACCTTTCAGTATGACCCGTTGTAGTCTCCCCTTTAACCAGTTCCACCTTTCAATTTTCATATTGATCCCCATCTTTTCCAATTTAACTAATAATTCCCCATGTGGAACCATATCAGATGCCTTACTGAAATAGAGGTAAATTAGGTCCACTGCATTTCCTTTGTCTAAAAGATCTGTTACCTTCTCAAAATTAACCTTTCAGTAAGAGAATATTGAAACAGTATCAAATCAGGAGTCCCAGGAGATCTTAGTTTAGATATTCCTGTAAAGGAAAATTTATATTTGATCGTTTTAGAGTTATTCATGCAAATTGTAGTGTTAGTTTAGCTACCCTTTGACAAATAACTCTTTGCTAGACAGCTGAACTTCTCCCTATACAATAGAGGATTGTGCAGTCTGTGGACACATTTCTCATATGATACCTTCTCTGGAGATTAAGAGTGAAGATTTCAAGGAAATGACAATTCTGCTTCTGTCTGTTCTTCAGACATGATCACCCCAAATATGACAATTCCAACCCTGGCGCATTGTCTATTGCAAGTCCCTCAGTTCAAGGAGATACTGACCAACTTTTAAGGAGTGTTTCTGGCTATCATAGTGTAATATAAAGCCACTCCAGTATTATGATCCTTGTTCCAGAGTACAGAATGTGCCTTAAACATTTGCCCAGGGGATGCTGCAAGTTCTATACTTCGTGTTTTTTCTTATGGGTAAATCCAGGCCTAGCCACTGGAGCAAGGAGAGCAGAGACAACCCGTTGTGGGAAATAGCTGATGAAGGATTTCATCTGAAAGCGGAGATACTGCACTGTGGCATGCAGCGCTACATGTATGCCAGTAGATGCCAGCTGCAGTTGGGTGCTAATAGGTGCTGGTCTCATGGGGGCAGGGAACAGTGATACTTCTCCAAAGTGCAGGATGTGAAAATGGGGCCTGACTAAACTGAGGCCCCTACACCTCTTCCAGCACTCCTATGCATTATGGGAAACAGGCTCCCTTCTTCTCCAGACCCCAGCTCCTCTCCCTTTAGTGCAGGAGTAACCCTTAGAGTTCTGTATTTTTAATATACCAAAGTGCCAATATCCATGATGGGATTGGCTACTCCTGTTTTGTTGCATTTCAAACTGTTTCGTAACAGACACACACAGACAGTAGTTCCAATAAATATATTTTAAAATAATAGGAAATATGTAAAATCATTTGACTGTCTCAGTGTAGGAAAGTGATATTGCTGTCCATTACAAGATCACACAGCTGTACCCTTCTGCATATTCTATTATATATGCTGGGTAAATCTGGTGCTTCTCAAAGATGACAAAAATGGAGGGATTCACTAGGCTGTCCACACAGCTGTCGTAAAAGCTGTTCGGATTGTTAGGTCTGGGTGGAGGGCGAAGATAGTTGTTGCTTCCTTGAACAAAGTCTCCAACTAGCACTCGAGCTACGATCATGGTCTTGGAACTGGAGCCAGTCTGACAATATTGATGGGAATAACGAGCGTCTCTGGCAAAGTAGCTTCCTAAGAACAAGAAAAAGCCAAGATAAGAATTATTTCTTTAGAATTTATTTTATGCTTGTATCTATTACTGCCATAACAGTTGATGCTCTAGCTTATAGCATTTCAACAAGTGCCCTTAACACTGTATGTACCTCCAGGTAACTATAGATATCTCCTAAATCATACTCGTACTTCGTTTATTATGAATAAGGTAAATATCTAATCATGCTTTCTAAGACACCCTCGATCACCCATAGTCAGTAAGTTAGATAACTTACTAGTGCAACTATTTTGGCTTTTTAATGTGTTTTACTTCATGGACTGCACCCTGCGCCTAGTTAAGTCAGCATTGGGGCTTGTCTAAACATAGAAGTTGAACGGCTTTTACTATACAAGTATAGTTAAACCCCTAGCGTGGTTGCGCTTAGAAGTACAACAGTACCTTACTCCAATATAGCTTATTTCTGTAGTAAAAGAGGAACAAACTGTACCAGTATAAGATACTGGTAAATGTGTCAATCAGGGATGTGACTTTTTTTCCCCCCAAATACCAGTAGAACTCCTAGTATGGATGCATGTAAATAGGTATAATACTATCTTGTATAACTGTCCACACTAAGGGTTGTGCTGGTATTTTGGAAATGAAGTTACACCCCTGACTGACATAGTTATGCCACTAAATCTGTGTGTAGACCAGACCTTAGCTGGTCAGAAAGTAGTTCTCTCCCCTCTGGGAAAATCTTTTGCTTTTCAGATTAAAACAAACAAACAAAAAGCAAAACCTTGGCATGGCCTATATTTAAAAATGTATACTGGCATACCTATGTTGGTCAAGGGTGTGGAAAAAAAAACCCCATCTCGTGACACAGTTATGCTGACAAAATTATCGGTATAGATGCAACTGTGCTGACAGAAGAGTGTTTCTGTTGGCATCGCTAACATTGCACAGGGAGGTGGTGTTCCAGTACCAGCAGAAAAACTCCTGTCAGCGTATGGTGTGTCTACACTAGGGTGCACAGCTACATTGGCAGAGTCAACATAGGCTCTATTAGCATAGATACAGCCTCAGAGGAAAGAAGTCGCTTTCTGCAAAAAGTTCTCGTTTTGTCAAAACCCCAATTTTCCATAGAAAAAAGCAAAAAATTTTGACCAGCCCCAGTCAGTATCCAAGCTCCTATTGACTACAATAGGAGAAGGAGACGGCCTTTTGAACAGCATCTAAAGCAATGTTTCTCAACCTTTTTGATACCAAGGACTGGCTTGCTGCCTTCCTAAACTGCATCAGGGAGATCTCAGGGATTGGCGCCGGTCCACAGACCATTCGTTGAGAAACACTGCTCTAAAGCACGTGGTTGCCTCAAGAGTGTTTGGCAAACTTCTATTTCTTCAGATTTAAGAAAAAGAGCTTCTGCAAGAGGGTTCTCAATCCATTTTTTTTTTTTTTTACACAAGCTAGCAGATAGTAGTCGGCTATGAATTCTACGGTTAATATTCCAACAATGGAATCTTGAGACATCATGAACCATGAAGACAAAGCTAGAGTTTTTAAAGTGATGCACAATAAAAACCTAGTAATAATGTTAAACTTCTGATTTGAATCCATCATTTCTTAAGTTTCCAACAGATATGGTTGCTCTGAAAATATTATACAGAACCAGACAAGCCCTTCTACAGTTAACTATTCACGGAACCCCTACCTGAAAGAAAGGATCCTTTCAATATTTCTAAATACCAACACAAAAACTAGTCAGAAACAGACCAAAAGTGTTGCTAGAAAGCAAGCGCACATTCTACATGCCCTTTGATATGCCTGACTAACTTCCATTAATATTAAAACACAATCCCGTTAAAATCAGTGGGAGGTTTCAAACTGAGCAAAATAGCACGATGAGTTCAGAAGGGTAGAACAGATCTTTTAAATTTGAAACAATATTGCTCTGCACTTGGAGTAGTCGTTTACACCTGTAAAAAGTAAATGTAAAATGCCAGTTCAATAGCCTTTGCACTCACTCTGCATTGGTGTAAGTGGCCACTAAAGTTGCAAGGCAACAGAGAATCAGGCCCAGTATGTAGGAAGTTGACTTCTGCAGTATTAATTTGAGTCTGTTTCATTACATTCCAGGAACAGAGAGAGAGAGTTCATGTTACGTTTACACACACTACCTCTATACCTTTTCCATATAATGTTCCATGGGTCCCACAGATTCTCCAGTCAAAGTTTTGTCCACAGATGGCATGCAGATGGGATGTACTTGTTCCATGGAATAAGAGCCTCTCATCCACATCTCTTCCTCTGTTTGTCTTCCTCATCTGCTCCTTTTGCCTAGTGATAGAAATGTGTCAAGGTCAGCGGAAAGCAAAAAACGCCAAAACATTTATGCCAGGGCAAAATGAGGTTTCCAGTCTTCCTCTCTGCTTCAACCATATTCCAGTTAAACCTTAAACTTAGAAAGCGGAACAAAAGAAACACTGAAGGATAAATGGGTTTACCCTGGTTTTCCTCTTCCCACGTTATCCAATAGATCCCTTATGCTACGTGTTATGGCTCTACCTACCAGAAAGAAAGGAGGCCACCAGTCAAGACAATATAAGGCAAGGAGGCTGCCAGTTCCACTTCAGTCTAGAAACGTCTACAGCAAGAACAGAAGTATAAGAACACACTGAGTACAAAGAATGAAACGCCACCACAGAAGAACAAACCTCAGAGGATGTAGGAGAGACCATGACACATAATTGCTGGTAAGAGCTCTTGTTGTAAGTCTCCTCATCCTTTGCCCTAGCTTCCTTATACTAAAGATATGTAGCAATAAGCTAAGAAGAGAGAGTTTATTTAAAACCAGCGTGTGTGAGCACATGCATGCGCTCACACACGAGCATACCATTACAGTGCAATTAAGATCCCTAATGTCAGGGTATTTTGAGGAAGGGTTTAAGCCCACCTGAGGCATTCTTGTCCTCTAAATCGGTCTTCTATTTTGAACTAAGAAGTAAGCCAATAAAGTAAAAAGGCCTGCAGGACTTCCTGACAAATGAAACAACCCATGGCATAACAGGAGTCAGAGCATACCAGATTTCTAGCTTTTTAAGTTTCCTAACGGAGGAAGGAAGGAATGCCACCACTGGTACCCTGACTGAACTAGTTATAGTGGCATTTGAAACCAGAATAGCAAATTCAGGTCAGAACTCTCTTTCTGAACCCAAGACTTCATCTCACACACATTAGGGGAACAGTAACAGGGAACCCACTCAGCTGGATACAGCTTCTGTTCAGCTATGGCATATAGCAACATGGCACCCATAGATCAAACTAGAATGATACAAAACTAACATGGCAGATACTACATGGATTAAAAGCTGACTAACTGGGAGGTCTCTAAATGTAATTGTAAACAGGGAATCCTCAAGGAGGTACATTTCTAGTGGGATCTCTCAGGGAAACTGATCAGAGCCCTTTGCTAGTCAACATTTTTATCAGTGATCTGGAAAAAAACATAACATCATTTCTGACAAAGTTCACAAATAAAGTTTGGGGGAGTGCTAAATGATGAAGAGGACTGATACAGAGCACTGATTCAGAGCAATCTGGATAACTTGGTGAGCTGGGCGCAAGCAAACAATATGCATTTTAATTCAGCTAAATGTAAATGAATACATCTAGGAACAAAGATTGTAGGCCATACTTACAGAATGGGGACTGTATCCTGGGAAGCAGCGACTATGAAAAAGATTTGAGGGTCATGATGGATAATCAGCTAAACAGGAGTTCAAAGTTCAATGATGTGGCCAAAAAGTTTAATGCAATCTTTGGCTGAATAAACCAGGGAATCTCCAGTAAGAGTAGAGAAGTCATGTTACCTCTATCTGACATTGGAGTGACCACTGCTGGAATACTGTATCCACTTCTGGTGTCCAGAATTCAAGAAGGATGTGGATTAATTGGAGGGGGTTCAGAGAAGAGCCACAAGAATGATTAAAAGATTAGAAAACATGCCCTTATAGTGATAGGTTCAAGGAGCTCAGTCTACTTAGTTTCCCAAGAGAAGCTTAATGGGTGACTTGACTTTACTACAATCTATGAGTACCTACATGGGGGAGAAAAAATGTGATAATCAGCTCTTCAATCTAGTGGAGAAAGGTATTACAGGATCCAACGGCTGGAAGTCAAAGCTAGACAAATTCAGACTGGAGATGAGGTGTAAATTTAACGGCGAGGGTGTTTAGCCTTTGGAACACTGTAGCAAGTGTTGTGGTGGATTTTCCATCACTGGTCATTTTTAGATCAAGATTGGATTTAAAAAAAAAAAAAAAAAACAAGATATGCTCTAGTTCAAATGGGAATTATTTTGGGGGGGTCCTATCACCTGAAGTTCTACAGAATGTCAGACTAGAGGATGACAATGGTCCCTCCTGGCTAAAAAGTCCCTTTAGCTTGGCATGGCGCATATTAAAGGAACAGTCGTATCACACGCACATAGCTTCACACTAGTAGAGATCCTTCCTTTTTGTTAGTTACACTATGGTAGCTCCGAAAATGCACTAGTCAATGTACATACACATGCAGGAAGACAGTTCCAGTCCCAAAGAAGTTCTAATACCCCACTCTATGGGCAAGTCTACACTACAGCGCTACATTGGTGCAGCTGCACCGATGCAGCTCTGCTGCTGTAGTGCATCTGGTGAACATGTGCTATGCTGATGGGAGAGCGCTCTCCCGTCTGCATAATTATTCTACCTTGGCGAGAAGCATAAGCTATATTGGCAGGAGAGTGCCTCCTGCTGACATAGCGTCAGCGTGGACAGCATGAAACTTGTGTTGCTCGGTGGAGGAGGGAGGTCACACCTAACATACATTGCTCAGGGATCGACTTAAGCAGTAGTGTAGCTGTGCCCTATATCTGATTAGAGTGGCACTCAAATGAGTGAGGAAAGTATAACTGTCTCACTTGAGTTATCTTCAAACTTTTCACATGGCATATCAAGGATTGCTGGGGGGTTTTCCACGTTTGACTTGCTAGCTAGAAACACAATAGCCTCTGTTTTTGTAGCTCTTCTCATTCTCCATCCAGCTATTTGAAATCCTAACTTTTCTGCTTTCCTCTAACTTTTTCCGCCTGAGGTGGTCGCTTCTGGAATCCTAACCAGTACTGATGAATGGGTACAATGCAATCTTAATTAAGTTCTCAGGTCCAATGAGCCATGGGAAGGAATTTAGAGCCCACTTCTGGATCAGTTTTACTGTTCTAGAATGAGTATTTTAGCATAAGAAAGGATTTGCTGTCTTTTCAGACAGCTTTTATTTGCTGATCACATAAAATTAGCCAGCAGAAATCCATGTATGTCTGTTTAAAAACCTGCAACAGTTCTTCCCCCCCCCCCCTCCACCTCTCCTTGCCCCCCTCCATCTTAAACTCTTGCACATGCCAGGTTGAGGCCTAAACTGGAACACTGCATCTGCACCCCCATAAACATCCTCGGCCCCCCAATTCCCAGAGTTTGGTGGTGGATGTTTAGTTTGTGATCTGGATTCAGATCTGAATTCAGCAGTTTACTTATTTGCATATGGTTAGTTGAGCCCTGAACACCCTAAACTTAGGGAATGTTTAAGATTTGGTTCTGAATCCAAATTGGGACTTCATAGCTCAGGCACATGCCCGATAAGTATATTAATGAGCAAGAAGCTTTGTTAAAGCCAATTATGTTTTTTGGTGTAGTCCAGCTAACATCCAAAAATACAAAATTTTACAGATGTATCTTTCAAAGGCTTGAAAGTTAGAACATCTGGCAATGAACAGTTAAGGGATCCAGTCATTTCTCAAAAACAACGAGGAGTCCGGTGGCACCTTAAAGACTAACAGATTTATTTGGGCATAAGCTTTTGTGGGTAAAAAACATCTGAAGAAGTGGGGTTTTTTACCCACAAAAGCTTATGCCCAAATAAATCTTAGGGTACATCTACACTACAGGGGGGAGTCGATTTAAGATACGCAAATTCAGCTACGTGAATAGCGTAGCTGAATTCGATGTATCGCAGCCGACTTACCCCACTGTGAGGACGGCGGCAAAATCGACTTCTGCGGCTTTCTGTCGACGGCGCTTACTCCCACCTCCACTGGTGGAGTAAGAGCGTCGATTCGGGGATCGATTGTCGCGTCCCAACGGGACGCGATAAATCGATCCCCGAGAGGTCGATTTCTACCCGCCGATTCAGGCGGGTAGTGTAGACCTAGCCTCAGTCTTTAAGGTGCCACCAGACTCCTTGTTGTTTTTGTGGATACAGACTAACACGGCTACCACTCTGACACTTGAGTCAGTTCTCAGCCTTTTAATCCTTTATCATTCATCTCTAACCCCATCCAACTTACTGTGCCCACACAAACTTAACTTTTCCCCTAAAACTTTCAACCCTCAATCCCAGACAGCAGATAACTTAGAGCTTCAGGCAGGGAAATACCCAGGTAGTCCTTAACTTGTGAACATAAGTAAAATATAGCCTTTCAGTTTCCTTATTCCTCCTTGCTTCCCATGACATGACCGGGGCAAGCAAGCACTTCCTTTTCCCTTTAGGGACCCTACCACAGCATTCTGCTGAGCCCTGCCCTGGCTTGATGAACCCTTAGTTCATTTTTGTTCTGCCTACATTAGAGTGGGGAAGCAAACGCAGTTTGTTACATAGCTAACTTGTTCTCCTTAATCATCCCCTTCTTTCTCCTTCTCTCCTCCTCCACCCCAAACACCACAAAACAGCCTTCTCAGCAAAGCCATCAAAATCAAATGCAGTTGGTGTTTCTAAGAAACTGTTTTGGAGAGATTCTGAATCCCAACCCTATCTCCCAAAATAGAGAGAAACTCCCAAGTGAACTTCAGGTAAGTTTTCAAAACACCATCACTGATTTTTGTTTTTCTTTTTTAAACCAAGAAACTTGTCCCTGGAATGATAGTATAACATGCAATATTTCAGGAAGATGGGTTCATTCTGGTGTGAGGAGATGGGAGAATTAAAGAGAAAAAAAAATCAAGGTTATAAGGGGAAGCAAGCAAGCTACAGCCACTCCATCACACAAACATACTCACCTCTTACAGGGATAGGGACAATAGACTAAAGGGCAAAGTGTGGCCTTGCTCCCCTATAGGAACATTGCTGCACCCATGCTTTTGCAGTTGTGCTCCCTACCCCCTCAATCACCCTTCCCCAAGAGCTGCAGGTTACCAGCTTCTGTTCTCCAAATCTTCATTTTTTTCCTAATATAACGGTCACATCTGCTTTAATGTTCATGTGCAGGTTAATAAGCAGATCAAGAGCCTCTGAAGCACTAATGCAAACCTCGACTGCTTCAAATCTTCCTTGAAAGCTCTGCAATTTCAGATTAGTGCTTTCCAGAAAGATTTGCACATCATCCAACTCTGCTGTCAATAGGATTTGCTGCTGGTAGATTTTGCCAGATCAATCTTGTCTTCCTGATCCATCTGCTGTGCCGCCTTCTCCTCTTCATGGCAGCTTCTCTTTGATTCAGCCAGGGTACTCCAAAGAAACATCTCTTCGAGCAAAAGTGTTTAGATTTAGCACAAGTTACTTCCCCTGTCTCAGGGTTCTGATGTTTAAGGGCCAGATTCTGCCCACAGATATACCCATACAACCCCATCAATGTAATTGGGAGATCCACATCCATAACTAAGTGCAGAGTGGTTTTGTTGTTGTTTTGTTGTTGTTGTTTTTTTAAAGTTGAAACTCCTTGTCCAGATTTATGCTGTGGCTTTCAGCAAGAAGGAGAGGAAGTGAGACAAAATGCATCTAACCAATACTACGCTTCCTAGTGGCCTCTAAAAATCAAACCTTAGTGTGATCTCTCTCTCTCTCTCTGGGCACTAGGATGCTGACCACAAGGGAATTTCAAGATCAAATCATGTTTCTTTGGGAAAGTCACATGGAGGAAGTCATAGTGTTTTCTATTAACCCCACTTCTAGTTCCATTAGGTCAATGCAAACCCATCTAGCCACAAGATTCAACCATAAAGTAACGGGCTCATGGGAACATGATCCTTTTTATATCCTGCAAAGCCACGTAAACTGTATTCTGACAAGAAGATCTACAGACACATTTTAAATCAAGCTAGGAACGGTTTGCAAAGTTTCAGTAGAAAACCTCACCAACCCATAGCCTTAATAAAAGGGACCCAGAACTGCACATTCATGAGAAATCAGCCTATGTGCTGGACCTAGAGGTGCTACTTCACCCCCTGGTTTGAAGTGGTTTCCATCATATACATGGTTTACAGTTTGGTTCAATGGCTCTCAGCACCCCCATTATACAAATTGTTCCAGCACCCCTGGAAAACAGTCTTGAGCTACTTCAGTTATGGTATTTAGGGGGAATAGTTTCTTCTTGATTAGTTAGTGAGACTCATCAGCACATAAATAGCTCAGTGGTTTGAGCATTAGCCTGCTAAACCCAGGGTTGTGAGCTCAATCCATGAGGGGGGCCACTTAGGGATCTGGGACAAAATCAGTACTTGGTCCTGCTAGTGAAGGCAGGGGGCTGGACTTGATGACCTTTCAGGGTCCCTTCCAGTTCTATGAGATAGGTATATCTCCATATATTATTATTATAATGAGAGAGAACAAACTCTAGAATTATCAGGATTACTCTGCTGCACCCAGTTAGATTCATAGACTTTAAGGTCAGAAGGGACCCCCGTGATCATCTAGTCTGACCTTCTGCACAACGCAGGCCACAGAACCTCACCCACTCCTGAAATAGACCCCTAACCTCTGGCTGAGATACTGAAGTCGTCAAATCCTGATTTAAAGACTTCCAGTTACAGAGAATTCACCATTTACACTAGTTTAAACCTGCAAGTGACCCATGTCCCAGGCTGCAGAGGAAGGTTAACACCCCCCAGGGTCTCTGCCAATCTGACCTGGAGGAAACTTCCTTCCCGACCCCAAATATGGCAATCAGTTAGACCCTGAGCATGTGGGCAAGACCCACCAGACAGATACCTGGGAAAGAATTCTCTGTAGTAACTCAGAGCCCTCCCCACCTAGTGTTCTCTCTCCAGCAGTTGGGGATTTTTGCTACTGGCAGTCACCAATGGGCCACATGCCATCATTGGCAGTCCCATCATACCGTCCCCTCCATAAACTTATTGAGCTCAGTCTAGAAGACTGAGGGATTTTTTAATTAAATAAAATGGATACAAACCACTGGAAAACTTGCCAAAGTGATGGGTTCTGAATCCTCTGCAATCTGCAGATTCTACAATTTTTCATTGTCTTCTCAAATAGGTCCTTGACTTCCTTGTATTCACCGGTAGTGTCACTCAGCTCCACCAACTAAAAACGATAAGCACAACAGAAATCAAGATGTTAAAGTGTTTTCAATGAGCACTCCCCAAGCCTTTCACAAAAGGAAGCACCCAATCACACTGCATTAGAGATGTAACTACCCCACAACTACACTCACAATTCAAGCTGAGTGAATAGTTCATTTTTTTCAGTTTGGCCCCCAAACTGGGGAGGAGGGGGGAGGGGGAGTTTGATTTGAACCAAAGAAATCAATTTTTTTTATTTCATCAAATTGAGACCAATTTTTTTCTCAAGTTTTGAATCAAAATGTTTGAGTCAACTCAAAATGAATTTTCTTTGAGTTTTTCCGTTTAGGTCTAGTCATTTTTGAGTATGTTTCACCTGCGTATGCAAGTGTGTGTTTTAAATTGGTCAAATTTCAAAAAAGAAAGCAAGCTGTACTATACTCCAAACTTTCCCAGAGCCCACCCTTACTTATTAGAGGTCTTTTCACACTTGAAAAGTAATACTAACTTTACTGTAGCAAATTATTTTAAAATAGCATTGTAACCATAGTGGCAGACATTTTAATGAGGAAAGCAATGTAAGTGTCTCCATAATATTTTTTTACATGACTTGATAATCTTCAGAATTCCCCTCACTATGAAATTCTTCAGTGTGTTCATTTTTAAAGAAAAATACTGCTGGGGATTAAAAAAAAAAATCTGCATTGAGCTATGGAGCGTCATGCTCCAAGTCATTAGTTAGAGTCCAGATCAAATCAGTAGTGACCAAAAAGTCATTATGATCTGATGGCTGTTCAGTCATGCACTCCTGTGGAATGAGTTGATGGTCTTAATTCTCTTCCCAGTGACATGTCTATGTCAAACATGCCAACTGTATATTTCCAGCTTGCGTATATCACTGGAAACACCACATGAACCTCCTCTCTTGAGTTTGAGGGTTGCATTTTAAGTAGTCTACCTTCCACAAGAACCAGTATAGGAAAGATATCTCCCTGAGTAGAGCTAACAGATCAAAGTACCTTGTACCCTAGGTCAGGCAATGCCGATTGGTCCCAGTTTGGAGGAAAGAGATGAAGTGGATAAGTAGTTTCCAGTTGGCTGTTTGCAAACAAAAGAAATGAACAGCAGTGAGCCTACGGCACTTCCACACTAATTATCCTGCCCTGGAGCGTCAATCAGCTCTAAACGCTGTCTTGGAGACACAAGCCACAGTAACTATTTTATCTTGGTAACACTAGTTGCCAATTCATGCATATTACAGTGACCGGCTATAATAGGAACAAGAGGTAACTTGTTGCCAGAGAGAATAAAGGGTACCGTAAGAGTCAGGCAGCACAATTAAGAGGAGGTAGAATGGGTAGGAAAGCTGTTGAAACTTAATCTTAAGGACACTTCACATAATGCTTCCAGAGCGAGTTCCAATAGCTGCTTGAACCTCTGGGAAATTAGGATGTTACCCCTTTCTCTTTGCCTGGGCTATGCACACACAAAGTAGCATGCCAGATCAGATTAGTGGTCTGTCTAGCCCACTATCCTGTACCAGACCCTTCAGAAGGAGGCACAAGAAACTGAAGTGGACAGTTATAGCATAACAAGTCCATAAGGAATGTTTATTCTAACCTCCATCAGATAGTTGTGAAACTCTCCTGATTCAGGGTGTTAAATAGTCCTTCCAAAATACAATGATTTTATGTTCGATAATATGACTGTGGCTATTCTTATCCATATAAATCCTTTTTTAAAATCCTGCTGAACTCTTGGACGCAAAGATATCCTGTGGCAATGAGTTCCAGAAGCTGTTTTGTGTAAAGAGAAAAGCAGCACCGTAACGCTTGTTCTCCCAGCTGGCATCCAAAATTTTGTTGAACCAATCATGCTTTAAATTCCCTCTCCCTAACTTTATTGAGCCATATGCTGGAACTTCCTCAAATTAACTGAAGTTCCTTAAATCCGCGTGTATGATTCACTTTAAGGAAACCTTTCTGCACTTCACAGCATCCCTGGGCCTCCAGGAACAGCATTCTCTGGCTCCATCCTAGCTCTCCGGAGTGGCATTCCCCAGCTCCTATCTTTTGTATGAAGGAAATAATTTTATTCCTTTGGTCACGTACATTAAAGAACAAATAGATGCTTTCTCAAGCAACAGAGACATATATGCGTCCGAAGAAGTGGGCTGTAGTCCACGAAAGCTTATGCTCTAATAAATTTGTTAGTCTCTAAGGTGCCACAAGTACTCTTGTTCTTTTAGTGTTACCAATAGTAGCAAAGAGTACACAACTCCTCCAGCTACCTGCAAGCCATCAGTCGCCACAGAGCGCTATCAAAACCTACATCCTGGAGGTGCTGGGGAACCTACACTCACCATCACATCCACAACACAGCCTAGCATTAACCCAAACTATCGTATGCCAGAGGTTTCCCTATGAACTGACACTCCGTGTAAGGCACTGTTTGGCAATAAAATGAAAAAGTAAGTGGTCAACACACTCGCCAGTACCTTCTCTCACTCTTGCCTCCACCGCCGAAGAACACAAACTTTGGCCACCTACAGACTTTTCTCCGAGTTTGATAGTGCAAGTTTATCTGGACCATATCTTGAAAGAAAGAAAAAATTTAACATGGCAGGAGTTAAAGAAACTTCACTACCCGGGAACTCTGCTTATTTAAATAAAGATATAGTACAACTATGTATTGCTCCTACCCTGGCCTTCAATGCTTCACAGGTTGGGGTCACTCTTTCACCTGTCCTACTCCTACTTGAAGCCCTTTTTGTTATTCTGACCCATTTCCAGTTCTTCTATCTCACTGTCATTAGGACTTTATGGGGGAAATCTGACTAGATGTAGTGCTATATCACCATCATCAGTTTTCCTGCAATTCCTCTTACCATCTAGGTTTCTGCTTATGGAATTATACGGACTAAAAGAGGAAGATGCATTAAGTCATCTAGCTAGTGCATTCTTCCTGGCAGTACGGGATTGCTCCTTAGGGTTTAAACAAAAGCTTCCCCCTTGTTTGCTGGTTTTTTGATCCTGTACTGATCTCACAGATAAAGCATTATAACACCACTACCACCTTTGTAGTGAAACACAGACTATGTCACTTGTGGTGTTCTATGTACACATGAATTTTTGGGAGCCACACACCTTTTTTATTCATGTGTCAGATACCAAATACTTTTGAGACATTGGAAAGCCAGTTGAACTTTTAATTTATTTCACAATATTATATCTATGTCACAAACAAAAACTGCTGAGCTTAAATTGATTTGCAAATTAGATACCATTAACTCTGGCTTGAATAGAGACTGGGAATGGCTGAGTCATTACACTACTTGAATCGATTTCCTTAGGATAACGATCCTTAACCTCTTGTCAACTGTCTGTAATTGACCATCTTGATTATCACTACAAAAGTTTTTTTCCTACTGATAATAGGTCATCTTAATTAATTAGCCTCTTAGAGCTAGTATGGCATTTTCTCTGCATGTGTGTGTATATGTATATACATATATATATATATACTCTTATTATATGTTCCATTCTATGCATCCGATGAAGTGGGCTGTAGCCCATGAAAGCTTATGCTCAAATAAATTTGTTAGTCTCTAAGGTGCCACAAGTACTCCTGTTCTTTTTACAAACACAAAGATCTCTCTGGATTTACTGTTCATTTTCACCTTAGTCCAAGCAACTGGCTTCTACCCTGGCTGCATCCTTTATGCCTTCTCTCACCATAATGAGTCTGCAAGACTATCCACTGGTCTTCGCATCTTCACCATGTTTTAAGGTTCAGTTCTCCTCTTTTACTTTTCCCTTTGTTCTTGCATGAGAGTAGCTGTCCCAGAGTTCATAGAGAGTTCACTCACTAGTCTGTTTGTCAGCAGAGAACATCTGGAGAGACTTTGCACGAAGGAAGCTATGTTTAAGTCAATCATGTTGTAATGTGTTAAACTTTAAACAAGCAGGTACCTTACCTTGAAAGTTTATCTCATACTGCTGAGAACCAGCGTGAAACAATACAGTGCCTTTTCGGTCCGCTAGAAATGCCGCCTCCAGATCCGCAGAAGTTACCGTGGCAGCACAATAATTTGCATACTATAGAATGAGAGCATGGGAAAATTACACCCATTACAAATGGACCTTTGGCTTCAATGGCATTGTATGCATGCAACAGAGCAGAGGTTAGCCTATAATCTATTCATTTTTATTAAGTCAATGATAGTGTTAAATTAGGTCAGTTTGGCATGCTTCCTCCTACCATTGGAAGAAGAGTATTTAGCTCTGCTCAATGACTATTAGTCTGATTTAATGTTGAGTTAGTGCACAAGAGATGGAAAGGATTTACTCAAGAGGAGCCAAATAGGACTCACTCAAAGAGGCATCATCTGAAGATCTGTTACAAATTTTGATTGAAACGGTGCTTACAAATGCCAACACTATTCCTGAGAAACACCATTAAACTCTCCCTTTCTTTGGTCCTGCACAGAGTTCCAATAGGACCAGCTATAAGTCCACTGTGACAGATTAGTGGATATAGCACAGCTATAGATCCACCATGTTCAGAGGAGATTGAAAGCACTTTATAGAAAAAAGGGCAGTTGGACTACAAGCCTTAGGATTTCCATAGAGCTACAGTGCAAAGCAAAGTTGAAAGGATACGAGAAGGCAGAATCTTTTCTGAATGCAGTAACTGGAAATGGGGCCGTGTAACAGAAAATACTAGAGCAGATCAAAAGAATTTTCCAGAGGGAAGAAACCTTTCACAAAAATCGTTTGTTTGTTTTCCTTAATTTTCTGCAGAAGATTTCGACTTTTCAGCAAAAATTTTGATTCAAAGGGGCGTTGCTGTGCCTCCTGGGAGTTGTAGTTTGGGTGCCTTATACTCCCATTTTGTTCTATGGATTAGGCTGTCTGGCCAGACTACATCACTGGTGATGCCCCGTTCTCTCCTCTTTTGGTGGGGAGGAAGAGGCGCATCTTAGTAGATGTAGTACATCCAGAAAGCCCAGCCCACAGTGAGAATGGGAACACTCAAACGATAACTCCCAAGGTGTCATTTTGAATCAAAGTGAAATATCAATATTTTCCTTGGAAACCCAATGCCTTTCATGGCACAATTTGTTTAGCTGAAAAACAGTTTTTGACCAAAATTATATGACCAGCCCTAGACAAATACACCATTTTTTAGAGCTATTCCTCAGAAGCTTCTATGGAGTATTAATGAAATATTGAGGAACAACTAAAACAGAGGCACACCTGAGAATACAGTAATACACCTGTGCACATAGAGAGCACTGAGAGAACATCTGTGTGACATCTAGAATGGCTCAGAGTGTTGGGTGTCAGTCGAACACAAGCTCACCTGTTTCCCATATTCAATCCACTGCCCAGATCCATCCAACCAGTACCAGATGTATTCCATTCTGACAATAGATTGCAAATGCATGACAGATGGTGCAGAGAGATGTCAAAGTGGCATAAAAGAGCAGATTGGCTTCAGGTAACTTCCTGAACTCTAATATTGAGAGAGAAATCCCAACTTAACACAAGCCTTAACAGAACTGTTCAGATGGTATCTTATCTTCTTTAAGCATTAGAACACTGGCCATTTCTGAGGTAAAAGCAAGGCTCATTGTATGCTTGGCAAGAGCTCTTTCAACAGCAATAGCAGAATCTGTGCAGTGCTTTAAACAAAAAAACAAAAAAAAGGGGGGCTCTATTTAGACTGTGATGGATCTCTGCAGGAATCAGGTTGCAGACCTTTTCTGGGGGTGCCCTGCATGAGTATAGTGGTCAGTATATCCATGCAATGTAATGAGTATACTTATCCTCAGGAGTCCTCCTAAGGAAAAACTGGCTTAAGTCAAAGTACGTCCCACAATAGTGGCTTGAGGATTCAGGTCCAGTGATTTGTCCTCTCTCTCTCTCTCTCTCTCTCTCAAAGTGCCCACTAAGCCAGTTAAGAGTACAGGATTCCACAGAACAAAGGAAGTGTTGTCTATGCATTTATAGGTCCAAAATGTATTTTGGGAGAAAGCCGGTTTGGCGGGGGTAGGGGTGGTACAGGGAGGCAGGGTTAGGCTTAATTCATTCCATAAAGACCAGCTCTGCAGTTTGGATTTGAATCAGACTTCCATAAAGTTCAGGCATGTTTGGCTCCAGGGTTTTGGTTTGGGCCCATATCTCGAGGCTAGTAGCAGATGGCCAATGATGAGCAACATGGCTATCCATCAGCCAAATATTAATAATCCTACTATTTGGAGAATATGGGGTGTTGTGTTTTGGTTTTTTGCCCCCCCCCCTTTTTTTTTAAACTTGACCATCTCAATATTCAACTCCAAATCTTAGTAGGCTTTGAAAATTCCACCAGACCTGCTTCTAGATCGGAAAAGAGCAACTTTCAAGACCCAAGTACCTGATTAACAAAAAGAAACCCAATCACTCAATTTAAAAAACATATTAAAAAAAAGCCTTGGGTCTAAGTTTATCCGAGTACAAAGATTAGAGCACAAAGGTCCAGTCTGAGTAATTCCAGGAACTAAAAGGCCTGTGGAATGAGCAGAGTTCTCGTCTTTTGATTGCCTTGACAAAATCCTTTATTCAGATTCTTTCCCCTGCACGGTTATTCCTCCTTAATCTATAGTAATATGTGCAAGGTACATTCCTATAAAGATGAGCCTTGTTTGTTCTCATTCAAATCCCACTGCAGGGGAGTTGCTAGGCTTATATTAGCACCGGTTTCTTTTTCAAAGCCTTCAAGGATGGCACTTGTGCACGCCTTTTATTTTCACTTTCCAAAGTTGTGCCTGTCACTAAAGTTTCTCAGATATTTAATTTACTATAAGATCATGCCAAAATTGACAGTTTTAAATGTTTTTTTTAAGCTCATAAAAATACCTCTCATTTTGAGGACACTTCAATGGATAGACATCCCACACCTTGTAGTAGAGCCTACAAGCAGCCAAATAGAGGGGTCTTCTTAAATCAGAAAGCCAAGTTCTCCCTTAAATATAGTAGTTTTTATGCTATCATAGATTGTACACATCAAAAGCAATCTTACAGTACATTTCTTACTGACAGTAGATTTCAGATAGAGGAGTGAGAAGCAAGCAATTAAGGAAAATACAGTTTCTTAACAGACACATCATTATGTTACTCACTGCAAACAGGCATTCTTCCCAAACTACATTTAAAACAAAATCCACATGCTGTCTAAACACACTCACTCCCCCTCTCCCTGGATTGGCTTTACTAACAAAGCCCAGAATAAGCTATTTTCTCCAGAATTGGGTGTTCATAGGGCTCTTACCTAAGGACTATCCTGCCACAATCTTCTACAGGCAGGGAGCCCCTCCCACCACCCTTATACACAGGTAGGGTAGTTAGTCACCTGCCTCTGAGTCAGAAGAACCCACTTAACCCCTTCTCAGCAGAATTAAGACCTGCAGCCTGGGAAAGATGTTTCAGAAAAACACTGCCATTTTGTTACACACAATCTAACTACATCTCTGCGTGCTGTCGCCTTTTCTCAAGTATTTCCCTTTCTGAGGTGCTAGGCTATCCTTTATATTTAAAGTAGAACTCCTTAGAAAACTGAAGCCAATAACATTTCCTTGCAGTTACTGTCACACACAATAACACTCTGGTGTTAGAAGGAAGTGCAGATGGGACAGATGGCTTTGGCAGGTATGCTGATTCCAGTCTCAAGGCATAAGTCAGTCTTTTTACCTTTATTATTGGATTCCTGTTTCTCCTACAATGTGCTCGAACTATAAAAAGAAGCTCAGACCCTGCTTGCTGTCTGTGGACTGCTTGCCACCCTGCAAGGAGAGTGAGAGCAGTCCAGGGCTTTGTAGCATCTTCTGATTCTTTTAACACTTCCTTTGTTTCTGTTACTTGCCCCAATTTTGTGGCATGTTGTCTTAACCATTTAACAGCCATGGTTATAGTTTGCAATATTTTACATTTCAAGGCTACAGTTTCTGCCCTAGCCTTACAAATTTAATTCCATGTTTCTTCCCCGCTGTATTTTTAAAATTCATATGGACCTCTTTTGCTAGCAACCCAGCGGGTCCACGAGTTATCAAACTCTGTGGGGATTTGAAGGGAGGGGATAACGGGGTTCCCTAGCTCGTGGTTTTCTGTCATGTTAGATCGCGATTCCTACAGCGGACAGCTCACTTACTCACCAGATCAGCGGTCGAGGTCACCAATGTCATCAGACGTCACCGGTGTTGTGCTCTGCTCTGTTCAATGTTGATAACAGTTGGCTGCGTGTGTGCGTTCCCTCTGTGTGCTGCCCTGGCTCTGCACGGATAGCGGACACCGCAGACCCCAAGAGAACCCCCAATGACCACAAACTCAGATAAGGTACGAAGGCACCCAGCCAGGTTTATTATCAAACGAAGCACAGTAATAGTTTCCCGCAGACTCTACAGGACATACTACGAATATGTGCCCCCTGCCAATAGACCGGCTCAGTCAGTGGCGGGACTCTCCACTGCCCCGTAGGCCGGACAAAGACAACTCCTCAGGGGTACACTTTTATACACCGGTACAAACAAGTTACACATCACTCCCGCCGTATTGAGGTACAACCCCTCTACGTGTTAGGGTGCCGCCTCTCACCTTGTACATGTTGGTTCCAACAAAAACAACTCTATCATATTACCCTCCTGCCCATCTTTAGGATGGGTCAGCCTTTTCCTTGTTATCTATCTGGAATGTGCTTGTGCTGGAGTGTTCTGGTACCATCCTGGCATATGTTTACATCACTTGTGCCCAGTAACTTTTAGATATGTGTGTTTTTGCAGCATCAGCCCTCTTCATGCCAGATTCTGTGAGCAGGGCCTGCCTCTTGCTCACAGCTTAACTTTGCTTTATGTTAGCAAAGTCTTGACCATTACTTTAGTTCAGGCCTTAAGTTTCATACCAGGCCTCTGATACAAGGACTTACGTTCCAGGACCTCATCTTACAACAACTGGATTCATAAAATGTTTTTTAGAATTTGTTCTGTTGGCTTGATTTTGATCTCTTTTTCTTCCTAGGATGAATAGTTCCCTCACTGTGTTTTCTCTAAATTAAAATCTTTGTTTCTGCTTGTTTCGGTCTAACTCCATCCTTCTGTTCTCTATTACAGCTTTTCCCTCCTGGGGGGTATGTGTTGTCTTTTGAGTTCACTTTTGTTCCCCTTTCGCTGGGCTCAATCCACCTCACTAGGAGTTAGACTGAGTAAAGACCTCCAGAATTTAGCCTACCTTTATTATAGCTCTTTATCTAGTGCCCTGTGTATTTTTTATTCCTTTACCTTGAGGTTTAAGCCCACACCAGACCAGCTTTCCTCACTGCATCCCCCATTCCTTCCGACACTGCCCTCTCCACAATAGTGTGGATCTCCTGAACATTTTACCTCCATGAAGGGAAGAGAGGGGTTGAACAGGATGCAGCCGGTGGTTGTAAAGTTGCTGGGACGACAGCTATGAATCCTTTTACTTCCCTTCCCTTGCTGTCTGCTCAACACGCCTCCCATCAGAGCACCAATTTAGATTCCCTTCCTGTACCTACCAAGGGAATGGCAGGGTAGGAAAGAGAGAGGATTCTAATCCAGGGATACCAGATGCTTTAGTAAGTTTTTTCTCAGGCTGAACACCTTCCAGGCCTGGGCACAATCTATTAGACATAGATTTGCGCATTTTATTTCATTTTGCTTGGTGACTTACTTTGTTCTGTCTGTTACTACTTGGAACCACTTAAATCCTATTTTCTGTATTTAATAAAGTCACTTTTTATTTAGTAATTTACTCAGAGTACGTATTAATACCTGGGGGAGCAAACAACTGTGCATATCTTTCTATCAGTGTTATAGAGGGCGAACAATTTGAGTTTGCCCTGCATAAGCTTTATACAGGGTAAAACGGATTTATCTGGGTTTAGACCCCATTGGGAGTTGGGCATCTGAGTGCTAAAGACAAGCACACTTCTGTGAGCTGTTTTCAGGTAAACTTGCAGCTTTGGGACAAGTGATTCAGACCCTGGGTCTGCGTTGGAGCAGACGGGAGTGTCTGGCTCAGCAAGACAGGGTGCTGGAGTCCTGAGCTGGCAGGAAAAACAGGAGCAAGGGTAGTCTTGCACATCGGGTGGCAGCTCCCAAGGGGGTTTCTGTGATCTGACCCATCACAGGTTTACCTAGGAAGACAAGGGAAACCAGGTCCTTGTGCTTTTGTGGAAGGTCCTGAGAGAAACCATCTTGAACAACACCTTACTCTTTCTAGATTAAGTTTATTTGCGTGTAACCTTTTCCAACATTATTCCTTTTACTTGGCATCACTTCACTTATGGCCTATTGTTAAAATAAAACTAATTAATTAACTATAAACCAACTCAGTGCAGTGTTAAAATGAAAGCATCTATTAACCCCCCATTACGTTAATAAGCTGGAGCATTTGGGGCTTTTCAAGAAGAAACAGAGACAAGGCATGAGGGGTGCATGGGGGGGGGTCACATGCCCCCCCAGATTTCTGTCAGGGTTTGCTGGCCTGCTCAGTCACCTGGTGCAGCTGGAACTCCTCCCTGCACGGCAGCTACTGGAGCTGGCAAGCTGTGCCCCCCAGGGAGAAGCAGGAACAACAGCTGAGAGCTGCTGGAAGGGGCCGCTGCTTTCTGAGCGGGGAGACTGAGGGGAAGGGGGTCCTGCCTGTGTGTGGGGGGGGACGTGACTCTAGCTGTTCCGGGGGCAGCTGAACCTTTAAATTGTGTCCCTGCACTATCAGCAGGTCTGGGTCATCTCTGAGAGCAAGTGAACCTTATTATTTCTCTGAACTGTCAAGGAGATGGCTGGATATTACAGAGCACACGATATTGGGAAAATTCAGCACGGGGAGTGGGTTGCAGTCACTGTTCTGGTTGTAACCAAGGCTGGTGGCAGCCAGAGTGCTGATCCAGTGTGGTCTAGCACACAGACACATAGGGTGTGACCAGGGGCGGCTCTAGCTTTTTTGCCGCCCCAAGCATGGCAGGCAGGCAGGCTGCCTTTGGCAGCCTGCCTGCGGGAGGTCTGCCGGTCCCGCGGCTTCGGCGTACCCACCACCAAATTGCCACCAAATCCGTGGGACCGGCGGACCTCCCACAGGCAAGCCGCCGAAGGCTGCCTGATTGCCGCCCTTGCAGGGACCAGCAGGGCCTCCCCACGGCTTGCCGCCCCAGGCACGTGCTTGGAGCGCTGGTGCCTGGAGCCTGAAGGCTGATTGTGAGCAGCCCAGGTTGGAAGCTACAACAGCAAAGCATTGTGAGGTACCCAAGGTTACAGAGCAGGCAGTGACCAACCCCTCAGTGGTCTGGATTTCACCCCCCAACCACCACCACCTATCCCAAACTGAACTCTGTGACAGTATTTCAGTCCCGTCACACTCATTCCATTGTTGGTTTCTCTGCTAAAACTGGCAAAGAGGAGACCAACTCTCATGGAAATGTTTGTGATCTGGGCACTGTATGCTAAAATCTGCATTGAAACCACCAATTGATTTTATAGGCTGTAGAAAGGCCATCAGATGGTATTAATTTGGTGATAGTACAGGCCTGGGCTGTGTTCACGGCAGCAACTTAGTAGAGGAGAAAGCATCTGCAGATTGTCATCGATCCGCTGAGTTGTCTTCTACCACTAGAATGACCAGACAACAGATGTGAAAAATCAGGACAGGGGGTGGAGGGGTAATAAGACCCTATATAAGAAAAAGACCCAAAAATCGGGACATCTGGTCATCCTATCTACCACCACCAAATTTTATGATAAACGCTGACCCTTATGAGTTGTCTGGGCACATATAGTTCATTCTAGGAGAATGTGTCTCCATCTCGTGGCTGAGCTATATAAAAGGTCAATGAGTCTTCTTCAGCTTGTGGACTTTAGATTAGTAGAGATGCTATTAGTGGTAAAAGTCCCAAGTTCAAACCCCACCACCAGTTCAGTTATACATATCCACTCAGATACAAATAGGTTTTTCGCAATTAAGTTTGACTGAATTGACTGAAATAAAATTTGTTGTAACTAAGCTGTTCAGACCAAACCAGTAACCACTGAGGTTTATTCAACCCTAGTCTGACTTTCTGAGAACACTAGTTTGTGTTATGAATGCATCTTTTGGGCACAGTCTGAAAAAGCCAATATAAGGATCAAGTAAACTAATTTACAAGGCACGTCAGTGTACAGACTTTTCTAGTTCATCTCCATCTAACCTTTTCCAGTGACTCATGACCTTTCACCAAGGACAAGTGCAGAGTCCTGCACTTGGGACGGAAGAATCCCATGCATGTTACAGACTAGGGACCGAATGGCTAGGAAGCAGTTCTGCAGAAAAGGACCTAGGGGTTACAGTGGATGAGAAGCTGGATATGAGTCAACAGTGTGCCCTTGTTGCCAAGAAGGCTAACGGCATTTTGGGCTGTATAAGTAGGGGCATTGCCAGTAGATCGAGGGACGTGATCGTTCCCCTCTATTCAACATTGGTGAGGCCTTATCCGGAGTACTGTGTCCAGTTTTGGGCCCCACACTACAAGAAGGATGTGGAAAAATTGGAAAGAGTCCAGCAGAGGGCAACAAAAATGATTAGGGGGCTGGAGCACATGACTTATGAGCAGAGGCTGAGGGAACTGGGATTGTTTAGTCTGCAGAAGAGAAGAATGAGGGGGGATTTGATAGCTGCTTTCAACTACCTGAAAGGGGATCCAAAGAGGATGGATCTAGACTGTTCTCAGTGGTACCAGATGACAGAACAAGGAGTAATGGTCTCAAGTTGCAGCGGGGGAGGTTTAGGTTGGATATTAGGAAAAACTTTTTCACTAGGAGGGTGGTGAAGCACTGGAATGGGTTACCTAGGGAGGTGGTGGAATCTCCTTCCTTAGAGGTTTTTAAGGTCAGGCTTGACATAGCCCTGACTGGGATGATTTAGTTGGGAATTGGTGCTGCTTTGAGCAGGAGGTTGGACTAGATGACCTCCTGAGGTCCCTTCCAACCCTGATATTCTATGATTCCCATAGCACTGCTTAATCACTTCCTTGGTTTCCCAAACTCTAGCTTTTTATTTAACCCATGAGCTATGACGTGTCAGATGCTGCAATGTTATTGTAGGTGAGTTGGTCCCAGGATATGAGAGAGACATGGTGGTTGAGGTAATATCTTTTATTGGACCAGCTTCTGTTGGTGAGAGAGACAAGCTTTCTAGCCACACTGAGCTCTTCTTCAGGTGACAGGTCTGGGAAACGTACTTGAGTGCCACAGCTAAATACAAGATAGAACAGATTGTTTAGCATTAGTAGTTAATACATGTTTCAAGGGACAATTCAAGGTGAAGTGGCCAGTTAACACCCCTCCATAGGGAGGAAAAGTGGGGGAGAAGAAGCAACTGGGAATTGGAGGAGGTTGTTAGTGGGTTACAGATTGTTGTAATAAGCTATAAATCCAGTGTCCTTATTAAAACCATGATTTTTAGTGTCTAACAAAGTTATGAATTTAAGCTCCCGGGCTCATGTTTTGAAAGTGTTGTGCAGGCTGCCTTTAAGGCTGAGGACGGATAGGTCAGACATAGGAGTGATGACATTTAGTGCCCTGGATGAGGTACATCACATGTGTAGGAGCGATGGATCTTGAAAGGTGCATTGTGGGGGTGTTGATCATAGTAGCAGTGGAGATATGTTTGTAGATTTTGCATCTGTTGTTCTGGCAGGGTCTGGTGCTGCTTTGAGTTGGTATGTCCTGGTCCGTGGGGAAACCTGTGAGGAAGAGCTCTGTGTAAGCTTGAAAGCTTTTCTCTCACCATCAGAATTTGGTCCAGTAAAAGATAGAAACACAAACCTGGCGAGGTAATAAGATGCTGCAGCTTCATTTTCAAAAAGTGAAGCTACTGGCAAAAGAGTCTCCTGAACTGAGACCAAGAGCAACAGTTAGGTGCCAGGTGTCAATTCTAGCAATTCTGACTTGATGGAAAATTTCTTTAAGTCCTTGCCAGGAACAGCCCAACTCACTTTCTAAAACAAGTAAGTGGCCACGAATTGAAATCACTGAGCTCATCCAATACTGGTGTTTATTTTCTGTTGAACATTAAGTGATTTGATGCTTTTCATCAAAACAGAAGCCTCCATCCTGCCATCAGATCGATGGTGATAGACCTTTGCACCCATTGATTTCTAGTGTCAACAGTGCACAGAGACTGCCACTATTTTAAAATTTTCAGTGTATAAAACAGCTACTTGAACTATTTTCTTTTGTAATGCAGCAGGTAAGGACCGATAACCTGCCTCATATGTTGTAGAAGAATTTCTGGAGCACTATCAGACTGTTAGCCATTGAACTGAAATGGGGTTTTCCTTTATTTAGCCACTAATTTATCATCTGTAAATGATGTTCCGTAAGAAGAAACTTGACCTCTACACACAAGATGTGCCTATTTCACACATTCTTCGTTAGGTATGAAACTCCGTTCTTGTTCATTTTTCCCTATAATGGGGAAAAGGTTTTATTTCATCCACTTAGGGATTCCTCTGTATGGGGGAGGTGGAGCCGCTCTGTTGTAGTTTAGGAGTGTTGACCTGGTTATTGGGATAGTTACTGTATGAATGTTGGTTCAGTTTAATAGCAGGCTGTTGGAAAAACAGGCAGGAAGCAGAGCAATGGCTCAAAAGCCACCATCTACCAACACTGACAGGACAATACAAGAGTCATTCACTCGGATGTTCTGCCTCTGCCCCCATCCTGAGCTCAGCAGACCTACTTTGTCAAGGAGGAGTCCAAATCTGTGAACACAGGAGAAGACCTGACTGGATTTAAAAGGAGACTCCCCCCATGGAGAGAGAGAGTTAATGGGACCCAGACTCAGACTGACACCCAGACGCCAGAGGCTAAGGGTGACTGGGAAAGTGAGGCCTGCGTAGGATCCCTACCAGGGCCGGCTCCAGGCACCAGCTTAACAAGCCAAGGGAGAGGGGCGGGACCTGCGGCAATTCGGGGGCGGCAGGTCCCTCACTCCCTCTAGGAGCGAAGGACCTGCCGCTGAACTGCCGCCGCCAATCGCGGCTTTTTTTCCCCCCCCCTCCCGATCGCGGCTTTTTTTTTTTTTTTGCTTGGGGCGGCAGAAATGCTGGAGCCGGCCCTGGTCCCTACCAAAGGATGGCAGGACTCTAAGTAAAATAGACATGCAGATAGACCTTTTGTTGTTTTAAAATCCTCTCTGATGTCATGCTGTCTTCATACTGTAATACTTTGGTTTAAGAAAGCTGCCTGGTCACAAGCTCCTGAAGGGAAGACCCACAGGTACTGACCCCAGTCCGACCTGTTGGGGTAAACACAGTCAATACACAGGGTACATTCTAAGAGTGGTAGAATCACGCGATTCCACTCCAGGAGAGAGATAAAGGTGTGAGGCCTGATACCGAAGGGATGCATTCAGGGACCGGATGGATCAGAGGTGCAGCTAACCCTGCAACGGAGACAGTCTGTTCTAGTTCCACTTTAGCGTGAAAACAAACAGACCTCAACAAAAGGAATGACTCTCCATCACATCTGAAAACTTTATTTGAAAAAGGCTTGATAGTACATTGAATAGGGTTTTGATTGATTATATTACAATTCCGTAAATGCTGCTTTGGTTTTGATCTAAATATTTAGAGGCTTAACATGAAGTACTTAAAATGCTTCGCGTTCTGGCTAAATGGACAATTCCTGATATAGTGATTCTCATCTTTTAAAATCTGAGTCACACTTTTAAAAGTTGTTGTAAATAACTGATTATTGTGTCATCTGGACAGAATTTTGCAACATCAATATTACACTGTAAACCAACAATATTAACTTAACAGAAACTTTGTTCAAACGAACATGTAGGTCCCGATTCAGCAAAGCATCGGAGCATGTGCTTACAATTAAAGCACATGCTTAAGTGCTTTGCTGAATCAAGACCTTAATATCTGTGCATTCTTACTGCATTGAAGGATATGTTTATTAAAATCCCTGCTCTCAACTCACCAATGACTTCTGGTTGAGATTCCTTTAAGATGCAGTTATGCCCTGAAAGTGACTAGATAAAAATTGCACCTTCTTATTCAGACCTGCTCCCTGTGTGAATTCAGGGTCATGGGTGCTGGCTTTAGAGAAAAAAGATCTAGTATTTACTCCTCTTATGTGCATTGGCTGTGAAGAACTCCGAGAAAATGACGTGTATTCTAGTTTAACTCATGCATCATCTACAGGAATTGTTAACTAAACCTTTGCAGAGCCAAATTCTACTATGCTACTTGATTATACCTGTGCAACCCCATTTTTGTGGGACTGCACAGATGTGAGGTCAGAATTTAGCCTGGAGAATCTTTACTACTAATGATGCTTAAGAAGGAGAAAAAAGGTAGACTTTCAGATTTTGGGCAGGGCTGGTACATCAAAAAATGAATAGGTTTTGTTCTTGTAAACCAAGCAAATTTAATTGGGAAATCACTGAGACATAAGGCAGTTTTGAGTCATTTTTCAAAGTAGAACTGAACTCTAAGTCCCAAAGATTATTTTTTCCAATGGAAGGAGAATGGGAGTTCACCTACCACTCTGCTTCTCTTAAGTAGTTCTCTTATTGATTTTCCCACTCTCCAATTTTACCTTAAAAGCATTTGACCATCTTCAGCACATCATTTCAGATTTCCATAACCTTCCATCTGAAAGCTGAACTTGTTTTCCATAGCTGTCAATTTAAATATTTGGATTGTGAAATAGGCACTCTTCTTCTCCTTGTCTTTCCTCAAGGTCTAGGAAGTCGAAAATCATGTGTGTCACTGAGAGATGAACCAACCTACAAAATTTGAATCCTGATTTTGAACACCTCCAAAAGTCAGCTGTTCAGATGTGAAGTTTGGGTTTAGAAAGATAGAAGTGGATGCAAAATTCTGATTCAGATCCAGAGTATCAAAGCTTGGAGGTGTTTGGACCTAAGTTATTTGTTCTGCACATCTCTAGTTGCACCGCACTCACTGCAAAATTAAGAGTGCCTCCTGGTCTCTTAGCAGGACAAAAGGCTCAGAAATGGGACTAGTGGCTTTCATTGGACAAGCCACTATGTTTTCTTCTCCATTAAGATGCGGTCTTCAATAAGTCCTGATTTCCTGTCTGACTACTTCCAGCAGTACCTGAAGTTTGAATGTAAGATAATCTGCCACAAGAAAAAAAGGAGAGAGGAATGCTTAATTTGGTTTTTGAACTATGTTAAAACTGGTATTTGGGTGGAGTATTTTGTGTGGAGAAACAATTTATTTCAATACAATTGAAACTATGTCTAATACAGCCCATTCTTTAGCAAAAGGTATCTCTGCTACCTTTCCTTCTGTATCTTCTTAGACATTTTCAATGGTTGTTGACAGTACAGAACCCAGGGCAATTTACTAATGCACCAAGTCTAAAGAAGTCAGGGTGCAGGATAAAACACAGATGTGATCAATGCTTTATCTGAGAGACGAACATTGTATTAAAGGTGGCAGAGCTACCCCTGAAACTTTGTGCTTGATACCACATGGGGAAATCCTTTCAAAATATATCTTACTTGTATTCCAGATCCATTGTCCATACATACTTCATAAGATTTTTCTAAAGACTGGATAAAAATCTTGGTGTTCCATGACCAACATGTATATTTTGCCTGTTTACAAGTATATACTGGGAACTAGAGAAAACAAATACAGTATTTCCCTTCTCTTCCTATCAGCGCTTTCCCCAGGCTTTCAGCAGAAATTGGTATGTACAGCATCGTCATTGGGGTCTATCAAATTCGCAGGTGTGAAAATCACGTCACGGACTGTGAAATCTCATCTCCCCTATGAAATCTGGTCTCTGCCCACCCAGCTGTGAAGGCAGAGCAAAGAGCTGCGGCTGCTGCCCTGGTGCCCAACTCTGAAGGCAGCGCCAGCCACAGCAGAGAAGTGAGGGTGGCAATATCGTGATCCCCTAATAGGCTTGCGACCCCCTTTTGGGTCCAGGCCCCTAGTTTGAGAAACACTGCAGAGAAATCACATATTTTTCATGGGTTGGTCATGGCATAAATAGCAAATTTCATGGATGTGTAACACATCCCAGAAATTTGCTATTTATGCCATGGCCAACCCATGAAAATGGTGTGATTTCTGTGTGATTTAAATAGACCCCTTATCACAATACATTTTTATTAGAGATAGGGCCAAATTGCAACCCTAGAACCAAACCCCTGAAATTTAGTGACATTCAGATCTAGAGCCAATCACTGCAGCTTGGGTCATCCTCTAATTTTAATTTCTATAGTTCCTTGTATTAAACCCAAACTTAGTATACACAGCCTCTCATAGGCAGTCATTTATGAATCCTGAGTAGAATCTAATACTACATTATGTTTATGGTTATCCCTTTTATCAAATTTATACTCACAGATTGTGGTACGGCAATATTCAGGTATTGGCCTGCGGATCACCAAGAAGTAGACTGGAAAACCACTTAAAACCATGGCACAGCCAATGCTGACATACACTGGGTCTGAGTAGAAAGACATTCCCACCGCGAAGAGGCAGATGACGGTGAAGGAGACAGGAATGAAGAGGGGAACCTGGGGAAAAGAGCACAGACCTTTCTAATCATATCTGACCATTGTAATTTGTCTTAATTTATCCAAACACGTTATGTGTTAACTTGTACCCAAATATTTATCAATAGCTAGACTCCTGTGTCCAGAAGACAAGAAACCTGGCCAGTCCAATCTTTCTGTACAGTCTGTCTCCAACAAGTGGGATGCATGATCTCTTGGATATGGTCAAATCTACTACATTACAGTAACACCACCAGCACATTCTCTCACCTCTCTTGATGAGGCATAGAAGCAGACATTAGTCACTATCTCAGGAGTCGCCATATATAAAATGTAACACCTTATGCAGCCAGGAATTTAGCAGGAGGCAGAAATCAACCATGCCCCAGCTGCTTTCTGAGTTTATTATGGACTGGTCTTAGCTCTCATCTGTTGATATTGCTGGTGGAAAATCATGAGCATGTGCTACCATGAGTAGCATGTGCCCTTTCAAGTAAATGATTTTCAATGTGCTTATGTAGTGGCGTAATTCGTTTTGAGCAGTCTCTCGTTTGCCTCAGGGAAGGCCAAATAAGCTTGAGAGACTGCTTCATGCTAGCAGCACCATACTTCAGTGTACAGTTTGAGTAGCTACCACTGTAACTTAGAAAGCTTGCTAGGAAGCCAAATGACCTGGGCTGTTTAAAGTTCAGGATAAATTAGCAGACCCTAATAGAACTGCAAAGTGATTTTTTTGGATTGTGGATCCAATCTCACCCAGTTTCCATACAATCCAATTGAAAAGATGTGATCCTAATCTCTGGAAAAATCTGATAGTTCACCTAAAATAAAAATCTCCCTTCTAGCTCTTTTAGACTCTAGTCTTTCGTAATCAGAGGTGATCTGCTGTTCGTGCCGTGACTGCTATAAACTAACAAACAACTCACAGGCTAGTTTGGTTCTCTTTCCTAGTCTGTGTTCCTCAGGGTCAGCACACTTTAGCACACATAGCAGTTAGTTAATTAAGTAATGAAAAAAAGCCAAGCAAGTAATCACTAGGAAGAAATTAAACAACTGGTTGGGAGTTAGTAAAAAAACCCTCAACCTCCTGCATCTTCTGTATGTTCTGAACCCCTTGTAATGGAGATCATGGTAGCCAAACCAACTCAGGATTCAAATTGCAGTTCAAGGATCTCATTCCCGTGCAATTACCAATAGTACTGCTCCTCTGTTCAGGGGCGTGTAAGGGATGAAGCTTCTTGCTTTTGTTAGTTTTCTATTATTTTTAAGCATAAAATCTACAGGAAAAAATGAGCAATCATAATAATTATACAAATAAATGGAACAATATCAACAGTAAGGATTTTCCTCTATGGCCACTAGAGCGCAGCATCTGTACATATCACACTTAAACTGGTCTTTCCTCTTTCAGAAAGACAGTTCTTCAGGCAGAAGAATAAAGCCTGTCTAAATTGTCATCTCTTCTATTCAATTTGTCTCTTTTCAAACTCTCAGAAGTGGTTTAAAGCCCAAATTTAGACCCAATAGAATGAGGTAAAATCCTTGGGGGGGGGGGGGAATCAGTACATTGCTGATTTCTTTGATAAACACTCACGCTTTATCAAACGATTCTAGTTCAAGAAAATATATTTTTAAAAGGTGGTTCTCAGTGAATTTGTGGGTGCAGCCAGCATGCTGTCTGGGAAAGTTGAGGGTGTCTTTTAATACGTTCCTTTAGCAAGGACTTGGAGTGGGGTGGCAGGCTGGGATGGAAAGAAAATTCACCCAGAAAAAAGGGTCAGTACAGTTTGGGGGATAGACAAAGGTTCAAGCTGGTGCTTGTTTTTTTCTTGAACTGCTTCGCCAATCCCTTCTCTAACACATATAGACCACGGCACTCTAGCATCAGTAAGTGGCTGGAAGCACACACAGGCAGAGAATGGATATAAACAAATTCTTAGCATCTAAATCAGGGACGGGCAAACTTTTGGGCATATAAACTGTATGGCGAGCCATGAGTGCTCACAGAATTGGGGTTGGGGTGCAGGAGGGGCTGAAGGCTCTTGTTGGGGGTGCAGGCTCCATGCTGGGGCCAGAAATGAGGAGTTCAGGGTGCAGGAGGATGTTCCAGGCTGGTGGGTGGAGTGGGGGGTGAAGGCTCTGGCTGGGGATGAGGAGTTTGGGAGGTAGGAGGGGGCTCTGGGCTGGGACTGAGGGGTTCGGAGGTGGAAGTGGGATCAGGACTGGGGCAGGGGTTTGGGGCGTGAGGGCTCCGGCTGGGGGTGCAGGTTCTGGGGTGGGGCTGAGGGGTTTGGGGTGCAGGAGGGTGTTCCACACTGGGATTAAGGGGTTTGGAGGGTGGGAGGGGGTTCAGGGCTGGGGCAGGGGGTTGGGGCATGGGTGAGGCTCAGGGGTGTAGGCTCTGGGTGGCGCTTACCTCAAGCAGCTCCTGGAGGCAGCAATATATCCCTTCTCTGGCTCCTACGCAGAGGCATGGCCAGGTGGCTCTGCACACTGCCTCGTCTGCAGGCACTGCCCCTACAGCTCCCATTGGCTGCGGTTCCCGGCCAATGTGAGCTTCGGGGCCAGAGCTTGGGGTGGGGTCAGCGTGCAGAGCAGAGTTCCCTGGCTGTCCCTACACGTAGGATCTGGAGGAGGGCCATGTCGCTGCTTCCAGGAGCCATGTGGAGCGGCTCCTGACCCCACTCACAGGTGGAGTGCCGGAGCGGGGTAAGCCCCGGCCCAGACCCTGCTCCCCAGCAGGAGTTCGAGGGCTGGATTAAAATGGCTGGTGGGCCAGATTCGCCCTGCGGGTCAGTTTGCCCACCCCGATCTAGATAAAACACCATCCATGCACTTAGAGCTCAGCAGACTGTCCATCCAGGACACTCAACCTGGGGGGTAGACCTGACAAGAATGGCATGGGCCGGAGAAGAGGAGCATTGTGGGAGTCAGGAAAACTGCATAATCCAGAATCCACTTTGATTCCCCATTGCAAACAAGATGCAGCAGAGAAAATGGTAGGCAGGTTGAAACCTACTTTTCCTTCCTGCTCCTAAGGTGGTCCCTAATACAGCTGGAAATAAGAAATGCTCCCACATACTGGACTATGGGCTCAGGATGCAGCTCTCCAGCCCAAACTTTGTTGCTCTCATCTGCCAGAGTATGTGTCTCCTGACCCCAAAGAGACAGACGATGCACATGAGTTGAATGGGCTAGATCAAAATTACGCCTTCTATAAGCTGCTGTTGGTTGATTGCTGTGCATTTCTTACTCCTCTAAAGCCTGTATTGGTGGTGGCTGTACTTGAGCAAACTTACAGCACAATGTTTGGGGGTGGGATGGAAGAGCTGTTGGAGGACCTCTCGGGGGAGAGGAAACTAGGGGCTGGGATAGAGGGATCTTGCAGGGAGAAGCTCTAGGAACAAACTAAGCTCAGGAGGAAGTGTTAGCTGAGGCTTGTGCTTTGTTGTGGCAAACCCCATGCAGGGTGTTTGGACACTAGCCTTCTTGTGTGCGTATCAGAGAGTGGGGTGGGGGCTGTCTAGTCTCACCAGATCTCCTGACTCCCAATCTGACCCCCTACCCATTGGACTATGCTACCGTCTTAATTAAACCTGACTGTTCACACCTTGGTAGAACACTGCTTTACTGAAGGCTGTCTGACCTTTCCAGTGGCAGACAAAAGGTCCCATATACCGGGTTACCTCTCCTAAGTCTAAATGGAACTGAGGCAATGCTCAGTGGTTTGAGCATTGGCCTACTAAACCCAGAGTTGTGAGTTCAATCCTTAAGGGGGTCACTTAGGGATCTGGTGCAATATGCTGCATTTTCTAGCTCTCAGTGAACGATGCAGAAAGAAGCCAGTTACAACAACGATGGGCCTGGCTTTGAAACCGGCCGTGTGTTACCTTGAATGGCCTGGGCAGCTCTGGATGACGGTAACGATGGATGATGAGTCCCAGTGTGGCTAATCCTATGAAGAGCCATCGGGAAAAGCTGAAGAAATTCAGAAGGTGGTAGATGTCTCCAACGCACACCATAGCGGTAACCAATGGCAACTGGGGGTTGTAAAAATGAAACATTCATTAAATCCTCATCCCAGCCTTTAGCAATTTAAACATGGATGGGTCAGAAACTCACATTTACAATCAGCCGCAGTAAGATAAAGCTGGCACGCTCTGGTTAGGGACCGATTTTAATGCTGAGCTGAGACTACTATATTCTCTTCATATGAGGTTTCAGATGGGAATGCATGGTAGGTAAAAGGCTGCATTTTTAAATAAAGGAGTTTTCACCGCTTCAATCAAAGAAGACACTGCTGGTGTTAGAAAGTACTTAACCATGGCCATGCAAAATTGGTGAAACATTTTGCACAAAAATTCATTCCATGTGATTTCACTCCATCCCCGAAATGTCAGTGTTTGTAACATTTGAAGGACTCAGTTATTGACAAAGAAAGCAGACAAAGCCTGGAAGAGACATTTTTGTGGGATAATTTTGAGAAATTGTTGTGGAAGGTGGAGGTGGCAGCAACCCTTTTAGTTTAAGCCACACGTTAAGTGGATTTTAAACTCAGGACAAGGAGCCAGGAGGTCTTGAGTTCAAATCCCATCTCTGTCACTAAGCAACTTTGATAATACTTTGCAATATGCAGTCAATGTAAACTCGTTTGCAGGTGTGAATGAATACCCACAGAAACCTTTTTGCAGTATTCTATCCCTTTTACTCTTTACAGACCTGAGAGTAACTTGATTCCCTTTAAAATCTCACACACCTGTCCAGACTTTGCATAGTGACACTAAAATAAGAAGCCAATCAGAACTGCGGGACAGTAGAAATTCCAATTGTAAAATCGGATCTCCTCACCATTAACATGACGGCTGGAAGGGGAGTGTGCCTTCGGATGTGGATCATGGAGAAGAGAGGAGGCCATTGACCCTCCCTTGAAGCCACAAATAGAGTCCTGAGAGAAGACATGGAGCAGTACAAGAACCTGAGTTCCAGTCTCCTGCATCTGCACTAGAGAACTGAATCACTGGTAGTTGAATGGGTGACATAAAGCCAGCGTAAGTACCAACAATACAGGCTGTCCACACTAACCATGCTAATTAGGGTGCAGTTTAGCCCCAAGACCACACTTGAACTTGACTACATCCTTGTAGCTGCACCATCCTCTGCTAATCTATCCCACAGTTCCTGGCACAGCTTCCTGAAACAGTAGTTTGTGGGAGATTTTGAAAAACAAAGTCAAACTCCCTTTATTCTCTTGGAAATTCCCATAAGTCCCCAAGAACTGGCCCTGTTTCCAAGTTCATTTCTCATGTTAGAGGCCAGGGTGTTCTGGCACTGCCTTGGAGAACCAGCAATTCCCAGGATTGCTTGTGTGCCAACTAGCTGATGAGTGATATCTACTTGTGTGTTGTCAACAGATTTGGCGCCAGTGCTCTCCTCCTGTTTATACTATCAATCAGTTAGCAAGATTTAAAAGAATCTGACCTTGAAAACGTAAAGATCCCCCCATTCATGGTTCCAAAGCAGGACAGGGCAACCAGGATGGGAATCACGGAGACAAGTCTTTGGAAAGCTTTTTGTGCAAAACTCTGGAGGAAAGACACGCTTCAGTTCAGAAACAACCTGGTAATCCCTGAATGGCATCAGAATTAATGGAAAGAGCTGGATGGCCTTCCACTGAAAGGCTTAAAACAGAACTGCACTTACTTCCAAGTCTGCATTACCTATTCCTCTTCCCCCACTGCCATCTTGATCTCTATTTCTTATTCCATCTCCTCAGGCAAAGCTAAGAGATGTTATAGCTTGCTGATACTCTTGAAAAGTGACAAAGCTGAAGGCCTTTCCGCTATAAAATCCATTATTACTTTCCACATCCTAGAAGCCTCCCCATCCCTACCCACTTAATGTAAATTGATCCCTCCGAAGAAAACTAATAATGGGGTTACAACTCACCACAGCCACAGCCTGGGAAGCCAGCACATCCTCTGCTGTCAAGACTGTATAATAGGAAACGTTGGTGAGCATGTACCCCACAATTACAGTGACCACAGACACTATCACAGCCAGTGGGTTATTTCTACAAAAGCGGGAGAGAGACAAAGCGCTAATGAGCAAAGCTGTTTTTTTTAACTCGCAGATCAGTACTACCACGCCAGGTAGTTAGAAGAACTAGCACTCATTTTTCTTTCCATTTAAAAGGCAGCTTATTTTGAAATAATGCTGTCTCCAATGGCTGATCTTAAAGGCCCCTCTCCTATTCTTACCGTTCAGGTCGGACCAGTTCTTCTCGCACAAAGCTAGTTTGAAACCTGCAGAGTGGAAGAAGACAGGTTATGGCAGAGTTTAAATAACGGCTCTGGAGAAGCACTGTAGACTTAAGAGTTGATGCTGCCATTCGTTAAAGTACCCTGACTGCACATACCAGCCTGAATATGCAAACATCCCAGCATAAAAAGCCAAGGGCAGTTTGTCCAAAGCCAGCGATTGACTACTGAAAGCATCCTGGAAATTTTCAGTGTGGCCTAAAATAAAAAGGAGAGAAACGCAGGGTTAGAGCGCACTGAAGACAGAGACTTCCCCTCTAGTGTTGCAAAAAAAAAAAAAAAACATTTGCAGAAGAGGTTCAGTTTCTCTCTGTCTCTCATACAACCCCAAGAGTTTGTGGTTGCAGGATCTTCAATTATTTATAATGAATTTCAGATTTGTTTTGTTACTTTAATTCACAGAGCTCAGTTGACTTGTTAGTGCCCAATACAAGCTCTGCTGTAGAAAAGATTTTTGAAAGGGGAGTGATGGTGATTGGTTCCCTCTCTCACACAGTCTGCTCTGGAGAAAGCAGATCATAGAGCTGAGGAGGCCAAACATGGCCTGAGAGAATCTCTACTCGTAGAAAACCTCTTTCTAGACCTGAAATGAACTCCCTGACCCCCAAACTCTGGATGTGTGCTCTACTTCGAGGTTGCGCAGCCAGCTAATGCTGCTCAAACTGCGCTACCCTGACTCCTTAGCACTAGCACCGACCCCAGCCTCATGCTGTGTACAAGATGGGAATCACAAAAAAAAGAGCTCTAGGAGGTAGCACAAAGAGTGGAGTTAGTGCTCCTTTGGAGCAACTTCATGAAAGCACACTTCCCTGCCTACACTGCACTGCTCTCTCTCCACTGACTGCTGGAGAGGGAAGAAAAATTGAAGAGCTGGAGGGTTGAGATGGACAAAAACAAAGGTGGTTTGGATGGGGATCCCATTTTATTAGGTGATTGAGAAAACAAAGCTTGTGGAATCAAAAGAAAGCGGAGATTGAAGAAAACTAAGCAGCAAGTTAAAATAGTATGAAAGAGCCTAGAAAAAAAGGGACAGTGTTCTTTAAAATACTTAAGAAATTGTAACTACAATAGAAGGACAAAAAGAAAGGCAAAAAGGAAAGGAAGAGAGAAGATAGGACAAAATTCTCTGCCGGGATCAATGGAAAGGTGAGTGGGTACAATGGAGAAAGCTGCCTACGTTTGGGGGAGGTTATGTATCTTCTAAAATGTTTGCTGATAAATGAATATATAATAAAACAATTTATTGCAGGGGTGGCCAACCTGTGGCTCCGGAGCCGCATGCGGCTCTTCAGAAGCTAATATACGTCTCCTTGTATAGGCACCGACTCTGGTGTTGGAGCTACAGGTGCCAACCTCCCAATGTTCACTGTTCAATCCCTGCCTCTGCCACAGGCCCTGCTCCCACTTCACTCCTTCTCCCAAGGCCCTGTCCCTCCCCCGAGCCTGCTGCGCCCTTGCTCTTCTCCTCACCCCAGAGCCTCCTGCATCCTGCATGAGGCACAGGGAGGGAGGGGATGCGCTGATCGGCGGGGCAGCTGGCAGGCGGGGCGGGGGAGTTGATGTGGGCTGCTGACATAATACTGTGGCTCTTTGGAAAGGTACATTGGCAAATTCTGGCTCCTTCTCAGGCACAGGTTGGCCACCCCGATTTACTGTTTGCGATGATTTACAATCCCTGTAATGTATAGTTACATTAAGTACAACCTGGAATTCTGAGGTCTCTGACCACACTTCTCAGATCTCACTAGCATGATTCCTACCACGGGGGTGGTGCCAGGCATCCAGAGTGTCATTTGAGGGCATTCTGAGCAATAAATTGCTGAGGATTTTCTGGTTCAGGTCAGAAGCACAGCCAGCCTGATGGGCTTTTTGCATATCCCATTAAGCTGGTTCCGGATGACAACCAGAAATATGAACGTTCACCCCGATCCCTTTATTCTCTCAATGGAAGAGATAAAATGAGGACACAAGATTAATTATCCCAACTGTGAACACTGTGGAAGACTGGTCTACACAGGAAAGGTATATACCCAGTGTAACTCCCAATGTGCCCACTATTGTTCTGGTATGAGTGTCCTTTTTCAGTTTAGTTTATGTGCTTTGGAAGGATTTTAAACTAAACAAAAAAAATGATACACTTATTTCAGAATATGAGCATCTACGCTGGGAGCTATACCAGGGTAACTATATCTGTTAAACTAAGGCAGTAGAATTATACCAGTCAAAAGATAAAACCTTCCCATGTGGACAAGCCCTTAATGAATGCCCTCCCGCAGATCACAGCTGGCAGACCCACCTTGGGCCAGAAGCATCATCCCTGGCACAATGATGAGTGCGAGAGCCAGGAGTTTGATGACAGATAGGACATTCTGAAGCCTGGCACTCCAGCTGACACTCCAAGAGTTCAGGATGAGGACTGTGTCTGGAGGAGAAGGCAAAGAACACCATGTATAGCTGGGGCTCAGAAAAAAAAAATCAGACAAATTTTACTCTCATGCTTTTCCCATTGTCTCAGCCTATTGCCCTGAGTACACTGAATAGAGAGACAGCAACACTCCCTGTCCTTGGTGCTGGGAAGAATTCTTAGAGACCAGAAAGTTCAGAGTGACAGATATTTTAAGACCATATAAATGACCCAGAGCATGACATTTCAAGTGGAAAATGAGGTTACAACCTTGAGAGTGGAGAACAATCTAGTTCACTTCCCTCACATTTGCTGTTGTGTAATCTGTGCCTGGCTGATGAAATAATCCATGAGTGCAATTTCATTTTAGCTTCTCTGCCTCAGAGCGGTCCTTGCATTTGAATCTACTGGGACTGGAAAGGCATGGAAACTTTCACCTGTCAACGGCACTAGTTGGCATTCCCGAGTCTGAACCATATGCTGCTATGTTTTGATGGAGCTTGCACCATATGCAGAATCTCTACTCCCAGCATCACTGTGCATAGCCCAGACATCTCCAATTCCTTTCTTCCAAAATGTCATCAGCCGGACGCAGCATCTAGTCAATACTAGACCATAAGTAAAAACAGACCTTGAAACTTATTTGCTACAACTCTGGTTTCATTTCCCAGCCAATCTGATAGCAGTGCATGGCCAGTGATGATTTCTACTCTCCACCCAGCTTCGCAATCCACAGACCCATTTACATCAGCTTTGTCACTTCATTTCCCCCCGCTTTTTTCTAGAGATGGGGCCAACCCAGAACTCCAGACCCTGAACTTTGGATGGCTCAACATTTACTATGCAATCCAAGTTTCACAGTTTCATCTGTAATGGGACAAGCCCAAACCCTGGATGTAAACACTTCTGAATCTGGGGAGAAGGGGTTCAAAATCTGAATTAAAATTTTGTGCCTTAGACCTACATCTGCTTTATACTTACAGAAACCCAAGAGAGCGACAAGCTTCACAGCAGGAAGTGGGGCTGCACAGGGCGCAAAAAATGGTTCCAATATGTAGTTTCCAAATGCCAGAGAAATCACTGCACTATTGGCTGGCCTATCAGGAGGGACGGATTCATGGAGTTAGAAACTGACTTTCTGGTGTTAAGCAATTTTATATGCAAACAGCTACATTAAAAGAATGTTAACATTTGAAAATTTAAACTGGACAATAAAATCAGGAAATTTAGACTTAAGTCATGCTGGAAGGGCATATCGATTGGGGTGGGATCAGTTCTGTTCAATATCTTCATCAATGATTTAGATAATGGCATAGCACAGGAGTGGGCAAACTACAGCCCGGGGGCTACATCTGGCCCTCCAGACGTTTTAATCCAGCCCTTGAGTTCCCGCCGGGAAGCGTGGTCGAGGGCTTGTCCCGCTCCGGCGCTCCAGCTGGGTAGCGGAGTCGAGGTCTTACCCCACTCTGGATGGCTCCCGGAAGCAGCGGCATGTCCCCCATCTAGTTCCTACGTGTAGGGGAAGCCAGGGGGTTCCGCACGCTGCCCCCGTCCCAAGCGCTGCCCCTGCAGCTCCCATTGGCCAGGAACTGCAGCCAGTGGAAGCTGCGGGGGCAGCTCCTGAGGACAGGGCAGCGTGCAGGAGCTGGAGGGGGAACATGCCACTGTTTCTGGGAGCTGCTTGAGGTAAGTGCTGCCTGGAGCCTGCCCCTCCGACCCCCTCCTGCGCCCCAACCCCCTGCCCCAGCCCTGATCCCCCCCCACCCTCCGAACTTCTCGGTTCCAGCCCAGAGCACCCTCCTGCACCCCCAACCCCCCACCCCCACCCCAGAGCACCGCCCCCAGCCAGAGCCCTCATGCCCTCCCGCACCCCAGCCCCCAATTTCATGAGCATTCATGGCCCACCATACAATTTTCATACCCAGATGTGGCCCTTGAGCCAAAAAGTTTGCCTACCCCTGGCATAGAGAGTACATATATAAAGTTTGCAGACAATACCAAGCTGGGAGGGGTTGCAAGTGCTTTGGAGGACTCGATTAAAATTCAAAATGATCTGGACAAACTGGAGAAATGGTCTGAAGTAAACAGGATGAAATTCAATAAGGACAAATGCAAAGTACTCCACTTAGGAAGGAACAATCAGTTGCACACATACAAAATGGGAAATGACTGCCTAGGAAGGAGTACTGTAGAAAGAGATCTGCGGGTCACTGTATCACAGGGGTCAGCAACCTATGGCACGCATGCCAAAGGCAGCACACGAGATGATTTTGAGTGGCACTCACAGTGCCTGGGTCCCAGCGACCGGTCCTGGGGGCTCTGCTGTCATCCTGGGGTCCCGGACGCCAGCCACCCGTGGTCCCGTCCACCGGTCCCACTCAGCCTGCTGCAAGTCCCGTCCAGCGGTCCCACTCAGCCTGCTGCAAGTCCCGGCCACCGGTCCCAGGGGCTCTGCTGCCAGCCTGGGGTTCTACCGCCAGCCTGGGGCTCTGTTCTTGGCCTCAGCCCAGAGCTCTGCAGCTGCCCCCAGCTATGGCCCACTGGCCCCAGCCTGGGGCAGTGAGGGGTGCAGACAGGGTCAAGAAAAGAGCTCAGCACCCCCACCTTAAAAACTGTTCCAGAGCCACTATACTGGGATATTTTTAAGTCCTGATTTGCTGCTTACATCACTATCACGTCACGTGGAACAGCGCACTGCGTTTGACATTGTGCACGCCGTCTGTCTTGATTTTTTTTTCCACTGGAAGTTGAGGGGTACATTTGACAATATGCCAGCTCCTAAGAAAGGCAAAGTTAGAGTCTGTACATTTCAGCCTTCTTGGACAGACACATTTGGGTTTATTCAAAAGAAAGACTGTGCTGTTTATACTTTCTGTTGTGAAAGTGTTGTTTGTCGCACATCAAGTGTTCGACGACATTTTCAAACGAAGCACGAGGAAACCTTTCTTGATGAAGCAGACAAGACTGAATCGATCAAAAAGGCAGTAGCAAGATATGAGAAGCAAAGCAGTGTTTTTAAATGCTTAAGTGTAAGTAAAGATCAAGCCACAGAAGGAAGTTACAAGATTGCACAGTGCATTGCAAAAAGCGGAAAGCCGTTTACAGATGGGGAATATATAAAAAGTTTTTCTCAGCAGTTCGGAGGTTTTGTTCAATGATTTGCCAAATAAAGATGTGATCGTATCTAGAATAAAAGAACTGCCTGTCTCTGCCAGAACAGTTGAGAGATGCGTAAGTGAAATGGCAGAAAACATTAATGAAAAGCAGACAACTGCATTAAAAGACACAGCAGTGTTTAGAGTTGCAGTTGATGAGCGCAAGGATATAAACAATGTTCCACGTTTGGCAGTTGTTGCAAGATATTGTGCTTCCGATGAAATCCAAGAGGAACTTTGTTGCCTAAAACCCCTGCCTGGCACAACAAAGGGGGAAGATATAGCGGAAACTTTTGTAAGCCATTTTGAAGAATGAGGAGTTGACATCAGAAAAATATTTTGTGTGACAACAGATGGTGCTCCTGCCCTGGTCGGAAAACAGAAGGGATTTGTAAAGTTACTTGAAGATCAAATTGGCCGCCCGACAGTCAAATCCATCAAGAAAACCTGTGTGCTAAAATTTCTGATTCAGAGCTTAATAACGTAATGAATACAGTGGTGCAAATTGTGAATGTCCTTGTTGCTCGATCTGCTTTGACTCACAGTTTCAAGCACTGCTGGAAGAGACGGATAGTGCTTATAATGACATTCCACTTCACACAGTGATGAGCTCCCAAAATGTTAAGAACCGGTTCCCTACCAGGGGGGAGCGGCAGGGCTCCCGCGGCTATTTAAAAGACCGAGGCAGCAGAGGCAGCTGGAGCCCCAGCCCTTTAAATAGCCCCCAGAGCCTCCCCTGCTACCCCAGGGCTCCTGGGGGCTATTTAAAGGGCTGGGGCTCCAGCTGCCTCTGCCCCCTCCCCCCCCCCCCCCCGCTCCTTTAAATAACCGTGGAAGCCCCACCGCTTCCCCCAGGGCTCTGGCCACTATTTAAAGGACCGGGGCGGCAGAGGCAGCTGGAGCTCCGGCCCTTTAAATAGCCCCTGGAGCCCCCTGCTATCCCCAGGGCTCTGGGCCCATACTCACCTCCTGGTTCCCTACTGGGTCTTCAGCAGCACTTCGGTGGTGAAGACCCCTGCCGCTGAAGTGCCGCCAAGAGGACCTGGTAGGGAACCAGTTCTTAAAATTTTGGGAGCCCTGGGAGTAGCGGGGGGCTCCAGGGGCTATTTAAAGGGCCAGGGCGCCAGCTGTCTCTGCCGCCCCGGTCCTTTAAATAGTGGCCGGAGCCCTGGGGGAAGCAGTGGGGCTCCCACGGCTATTTAAAGGAGCGGGGGGGGGGAGGGGGCAGAGGCAGCTGGAGCCCCAGCCCTTTAAATAGCACCCAGGAGCCCTGGGGTAGCAGGGGAGGCTCTGAGGGCTATTTAAAGGGCTCGGGCTCCAGCTGCCTCTGCCACCCCGGTCCTTTAAATAGCTGCAGGAGCCCCACTGCTTCCCCCAGGGCTCAGGCACCCCTCTGAGAGGGGGGGAAGCAGAGGAGGGACCGGGGGAGCTTTGGCTTCCCCAGCTGGGAGCTCAGGTGGGCCAGACAGGATGGTCCCGCGGGCCGGATGTGGCCCACGGACCGGAGTTTGCTCACCCGCCCACCCCTTTAGGAACCGGTTCTACACTGGCTTCTAAATTTAGCAACCAGTTCTTGCAAACCGGTGCAAACCGGCTCCAGCTCACCACTGACTTCACAGCAACATTTGGTGGCTAAGTCGTGGCAAGGTTTAGGTCCGCTTTGTAAACTGTTTTGATGCCATCAAGGCCTTTGTGTCAGAAAAAGGACAAAACTACCCCGAACTGGATGATGACAAATTGCTGTGTAAGCTCATGTTTTTAACTGACATCACCGCTCAGCTAAATGAACTCAACCTCCGTCTCCAGGGTGCAGGGCAAACGGTTCTGGATCTTTATGAAGGCTAGAAGGCATTTGTTGTAAAACTAGCAGTTTTTTCTCAGGATATTCAAACTTTGACTTTCCGCTACTTCCAACACATAAAAGAGCTATCAACACGTTGCACTGTCAGTGTCGATGAGATTGGAATGTACATGCAAGAACTAGAATCAGAATTTTCTGACAGATTTCAAGATTTCCAGTGATTTGGCCCAATGCTTTCTTTTCTAATTAAACCTGAAAAGTTCAACGAAAGCAACTTGGATTTGTCTGTATTTCAGTGGATGGGTGTTGAAGATTTTGAAATGCAGCTCATTCAGTTAAAAAGCTCAGAATTGTGGGCATCAGAGTTTGGAGATCTGCGGAGTGCACTTAAAGCTACCGAGAGAGATCATGGGGCCTCTATTCTGACCTGCTGGACGTCCCTGCCAGTGAAATTTAACTGTTTGAAGAAAATTGCATTTGCAATGCTTTCAGCATTTGGATCCACATACCTGTGTGAACAGGTATTTTCACACATGGACTCTGTCCTCTGTCCCTCTCAGAGCCGGTTAACTGATCATTCAGAAGCCTGTGTGTAGCTTAAAGTATCCAAATACATGCCAGACATTGGAAAACTCAGCAAGAAAAAACAAGGACAAGAATCACACTAAACTGATAAGAGCTGCATTTTAATTTAAATTTTAAATAAGGCTTCTTAAACATTTAAAAACCTTATTTACTTTACATACAATGATAGTTTAGTTATATATTATAGAGAGAGACCTTAATATGTATTACTGGCACGCGAAACCTTAAATTAGAGTGAATAAATGAAGACTTGGCATACCATCTGAAAGGTTGCCGACTCCTTCTATATCACAAGCTAAATATGAAAGCAGCAAAGAGTCCTGTGGCATCTTTGCTGCTTTTACAGATCCAGACTAACACGGCTACCCCTCTGAAGCTAAATATGAGTGAACCATAGGCGCTGACTTCCCCTCTACCTGGAGGTGCTAGACCCCCGCCCCTCCACTCATAGGTGCCCACTTCTACTGGCGTCGGTGGGTGCTCGACCTAGGGTGACCAGATGTCCCGATTTTATAGGGACAGTCCCAATTTTTGGGTCTTTTTCATATATAGACTCCTATTACTCCCTGTAGAAGGGCTTGGCCGAGGCTCGTCCCTTTGCAGAGTTGTGGGATATCCCACCGCCTCGCTACAGTTCGCTCTGGGCTCTTAGGCAGGGGCTGAGACAATAGTTCAATATGAGCCGTGGCCCTAGGTCAGGGCGGGGCAGCAAACACACAGTCAGGAGCTCAGGCCTCAAGCAGGGGCTGGTGCGAGGGGGAGACTGCCACCCGTGAGTGGAGTAGCAGGGGGGACGCAGGCCCACCCGCTCCACTGCGTCCCAGCCCGGGGTCCTAGCAGCGGCAGAAGACTCGCTGCTGTATCAGTGGGGATCCTGACCGCAACACACGGACATTGGTTCTGGCCCTGCTGCGGCCAGGCCAGGGTCGGCTGCCCCCGGACTACTTCCGGACTCCCCCTCGTAAGGTACCTGGGTTTGGCTGGCGTCCTCGGCGGTTTCGAGCACCATCGGTTCCTCCGGGTAACTTGCGAAGGGTAGGCTCGGCTGCTCCTCAGGGTAGCTGGCGAGGGGTAGGCATGGCTGCTCCTGGGGGTAGCAGGCGAGGGGCAGGCTTGGCTAGCCCGGCCAGTCCTCAGGTCAGTCGCAGCCTGCCGGCGTTCCCGAACCCGGAGCTAGGCCACAGGCATCTGACCTCTCTGGCGGCTGGCTTTCAACTGAGGTTTGCAGCGGGGCTTTTCTACTTCCTGTCCTGCGCCGTGACCACTGGGGGGCGGGCACAGGACCCACTGGCTCTGCCCACGTTGGTGCTAGGGGAGGCTTGTCCCTCAGCGGGGCTGTGGGGTATCCCACCGCCTCACTACACATACACACCCCCATAAGGCTGGCTCCCGTCCATCGGGGCCAGACCCGTCCAACTCCCCCAGGCGGGACAAGAAGTCAGCATTTGCGTGGTCCTTACCGGCCCTATGGCGGACAGTATAAGCATAGGGCTGTAGTGCCAGGTACCAATGCGTTAGCCTCATATTATTATTTTTCATTCTGACCAACGACTGTAGTGCAGCATGGTCGGTGACCAGTATGAACGGGGCCCCCAGAATGTAGTACCGCAAGTCGTCACAGGCCCATTTTATTGCCAAGGCCTCCTTCTCTATCACTGCATAGTTTCTTTCTCGTGGAAACAGTTTCTGACTGAGGTATATGACCGGGTGTTCCTCTCCATCCACCTCCTGAGACAGGACCACCCCTAGGCCTACCTCAGAGGTGTCCGTCTGGAGGATGAACTCTCAGTTAAAGTTGGGGCTGTATAGGATGGGCTCACGGCAGAGACTGTTTTTGAGGGCCTGGAAGGCGCGGTCATACTCCGGGTCCACTCCACACATCGGGGGCTGGCTTTGGTCAAGAGTCCCGTTAGCGGGGCTGCGATGGAGGCTAAATCTGGGATGAATCGTTGGTAGTTATCTGCCAGTCCGAGGAACTGGCATACTTGGCGCTTCGTGGTGGGTGGTGGGCATGCCGCTAGGGCCTGAACCTTTCCCACGAGAGGTCTCACTTGTCCCCTCCCGATAGTGTACCCGAGGTAGGTGGTCTCCTGCCACCCGATACGGCATTTTTTTGAATTGGCCGTTAATCCCGCTGCCCGCAGGGACCTGAGGTCGGCCGCTACCCATTCCAGGTGGTTCTCCCAACGGCAGCTGTAAATAACAACGTCATCCAGGTATGCGGCCGCGTACTCTTGATGAGGTTGAAGGAGGCGGTCCATCAGCCGCTGGAACGTTGCCGGGGCACCATGGAGCCCAAAGGGCATTCGAATGAACTGGTAGAGGCCCGTGGGTGTGGCAAATGCGGTCTTTTCCTGAGAGGCGGGGTCGAGGGGGATCTGCCAGTATCCCTTGCTCAGATCAAGGGTAGTGAGAAAGCGGGCCTTGCCTAAGCGGTCCAGCAGTTCATCGACCCAGGGCATCGGGTACGCGTCGAATTTCAAAATGGAATTGACACGGCGGAAATCAATACAGAAGCGCTGCGTCCCATCTGGCTTGGGAACCAGGACTACCGGGCTGCGCCATTCACTTTGCAACGGTTCGATAACCCCCAGCGCCAACATCGCCCGGACTTCCTCCTCTACGACCTACCACATACGATGTGGCAAGGGCCTATTTGATTCCCGGATCACCACCCCCGGCTCTGTCTGGATGTATGGTAAACGAGGGTGGTGTAACCCGGCTGGGCAGTGAACGTTTTGGGGAATGCCTGCAGGAGGCATCCGGTATGCTTTTGTTGCTCCACAGTCAGGGATTCTCCGAGCTGAGGCATTGTGGAGTCCTCGGTCGGGGTTACATGGGGTCCTAGCTCGGGCTCCGGGGGGCAGGGATTAATTAGCAGGCCTTCTCGTTCTCGCCAGGGCTTCAGGAGGTTAATATGGTATCGCTGGGCTCCTTTTTGCCAGTCCAGCTGGTTAATCTCATAGGTGACCGGCCCAACCTTCTGAACCACCTCATATGGCCCCTGCCACCGGGCCAGTAGTTTTGACTCGCTGGAGGGCAGGAGGAGCAGAACCCGGTCACCGGGTTCGAACTCGCGGACTCGGGCCTCCCAGTTATATATTTGGGCTTGAGCTTCCTGAGCTGCCTTCAAATTCTCCTGAGCTAGAGCTCCTGCTTGTGTGAGACGTCCCTGAAGCTGGAGGATGTACTGCAGAAGGCCCTGGGCTGGTGACGGGGCTTGCTCCCACGTCTCCCTCATGAGGTCCAGCAGCCCCCTTGGACGTCGGATGTATAAGAGCTCAAAGGGGGAAAATTTCGTGGAGGATTGGGGTACCTCACGGATGGCCAGGAGCAGAGGCGGGAGCAACTGATCCCATCGGCACAGGTCCTCTGGGGAAAACTTGCACAGCATGGTTTTCAAGATACGGTTGAACCATTCGACCAGGCCGTCAGTTTACGGGTGGTAAATGGAGGTGCGTAGTTGCTTAATCCCCAGGAGGTTGCACACCTGCTGCAGCAGCCTGGAGGTGAAGTTGATGCCCTGATCAGTAAAGATCTCCTGCGGCAAGCCCACGCGGGCAAAGACCTTGACGAGCTCCTCAGCGATGGCCCTGGCGGTGATGCTCCAGAGCGGGATGGCTTCAGGAAAACAGCTAGCATAGTCCACGATGACTAGGATGTACAGAAACCTGGCCCTGCTTCTCGGGAGCGGTCCCACCAAATCCATGGCCACTCGCTCAAATGGCGTTTCCACAATGGACATGGGGATCAGGGGGGACTGGGGCTGTCCATGGGGGAGCAGCCAGCTGACACTCCGGACAGGAACTACAATACTCCCATACCTCCTGGTGCACCCCGGGCCAGAAGAATTGGGTCAGAATTCAGGCAAGGGTCTTTTCCGACCCAGGTGCCCTGCAGCTGGGACATCATGGGCGAGGTTCATCACCGCACATCGGTGGCATCGAGGCACCAGCAGTTGGGTCTGGACCTCTCCGATGCGGGAATCTCAGTCCACCTGATAGAGGCAGTCATGGTGTAGCTCGAAATGAGGCCAGACCTGGGCTCAGCCAGGTCAATCAGGGCGCCATCGATGGCCGCCAACTGCTCATACGCCTGACTAAGGGTAGGGTCCCCCCTTTGGTCCCAGCAGAAGTCAGTGTCGACCCTGGGGTCGTCAGCAAACATGGGCGGGGGGTCCTCGGGTGCTCCGTCCTGTCTAATAGGGTCCAGTTCTTCTGCCTCCTCAGCGGGGTCCTTGCAGCAGTCCCCCTCCAATGCTGGGGTGACGTTGGGGCTTTCCTCGGTGTTTGAACGAAGGACTCCAGAGAACTCTGGCCAGTCCCGTCCCAGGATCACGGGGTAGGCAAGTCGCGGACCCTAACCAACCACCATCGTCCGCGTGACCCCATCCATGGTTAGTCGGACTCGGGTACTGGAGTAAGGCCGGACGACGCCATGGATGCACTGCAACTGGATGGTTCCCAGGCGGGGGTCCGCCTGGAGGCCTAGGCTTTGGCAGACTAGAGTCTGGCCACAGCCAGAGTCAACCAGGGCCCGCATCTGGCATTCCCCGACAACTATGGGCACGGTGACCTTGATGGTCTGCGGCGGTCGGGCACGGCTCTCCCCTGTGCAAACGTGCCCAAAGCTGCAATCCATCTCTGTGCAGTCCCGCTGCTGGTGTCCATGTTTCCCACAGGAGAAGCAGGGCCTTAGTTCTGGTGGGCCGGGCCAGGCCGAGCCTCCCCCAAGGGCCCTGGGGGGACTTCGCGGGACCCAGCCACTCCTGGTCTCCGGGCCCACACAAGCGGGTCCCTCAGGACGTCTATAACGGGGCTTATGATTCTGTGGAGGAGTTCGCAGTTCGACCCGGGGCGCTCGCCTTCCTCTCGAGGTTAGGGCGCTCGAGCCCTGGCAGGTGGCCCGGAGTAGCCGGTCCAACCGGGGCTTCCGCTGCAAGGAAGTCTTCCATGAGGGCGACGGCGGCGGCTACCGTTGGAGGCCGATGACAGAGGACCCAAGCCCTATCCCACGACAGGAGGATATGGACGAACTGTTCCAGGATGACTTGCTCAGTGAGCTCCTTGGGGTTCCACCTGTCGGGCTGCAGCCACCGCTTGCATAGGTCTCTCAGCTCTTGGGCCACCAGCCGGGGTCGGGCGCCCGGGGTGTAGGACAGACTCCGGAACCTCTGCCGGAAGGTTTTTGGGCTGATGTCTAAGGCATCTAGAATTGCTGCCTTTACCCGGGCATAGTCCCGGGCATCCTCTGCGGATAGCCCTCGGTACACAAGTTGGGCCGTCCCCATCAAATATGGGGCCAGAAGGGTGGCCCACTGGTCAGGTGTCCACCCTGCGACGTGTGCCACCCTTTCAAAAGTCACCAAAAAGGACTTCGGGGTCATCTTGCGGCCCCATCTTAGTTAGTCGCACGGGCGGTGCGGGGCGGGGTGACCCGGCCGTGTCTCCCGGTGGGGCTCCGGGGGATGAGGCAGTGCCGTCGTCAGCTGCTGCAAGCATTGCTGCTGAAACTCTCGGTTCTGCACGGTCAGGTCCCGAATCAGCTGCTGCTGCGCACCCAACTGCTGGATGAGCTGCTGTTGCTGTTGGAGCTGGGCGGCCTGCTGCTGGAGCTGGGCCGCCTGCTGTCACTCCTGATTCTCCACCAGGAGTGTAAAAAGTTTGGATAAATCCATGTCTCCAGTGGGGGACCGTTCTCCCCAAGACCCTTTCTCACAGAGGTCAATGGCTCATCCCACATCCTGGGCAAGAGTCCCCACTTCTGGTACCACGTGTAGAAGGGCTCGGCCGAGGCTCATCCCTTCGCGGGGCTGTGGGGTATCCCACCGCCTCGCTACAGTTCGCTCTGGGCCCTTAGGCAGGGGCTGAGCCAATAGTTCAATATGAGTCCTGGCCCTAGGTCAAGGCGGGGCAGCAAACACACAGTCAGGAGCTCAGGCCCTTAAGTAGGGGCTGGTGCGAGGGGGAGACTGCCACCCATGAGTGGGGTTGCAGGGGGGACGCAGGCCCACCCGCTCCACTGCGTCCCAGACCGGGGCCCTAGCAGCAGCAGAAGACTCGCTGTTGTGTCAGTGGGGATTCTGACCGCAACACACGGACATTGGTTCTGGCCCTGCTGCGGCCAGGCCAGGGTCGGCTGCCCCCGGACTACTTCCGGACTCCCCCTCGTAAGGTACCTGGGTTTGGCTGGCGTCCTCGGCAGTTTCGAGCACCATCGGTTCCTCTGGGTAACTCACAAAGGGTAGGCTCGGCTGCTCCTCACGGTACCTGGCGAGAGGTAGGCTCGGCTGCTCCTTGGGGTAGCTGGCGAGAGGTAGGCACGACTCCTCCTTGGGGTAGCTGGCGAGGGGCAGACTCGGCTGGCCCAGCCAGTCCTCGGGTCAGCCGCAGCCTGCCGGCATTCCCCAACCCAGAGGTAGGCCACAGGCATCTGGCCTCTCTGGCGGCTGGCTTTCAACTGAGGTTTGCAGCGAGGCTTTTCTACTTCCTGTCCTGCGCTGTGACCTCTGGGGGGCGTGCGCAGGACCCACTGGCTCCGCCCACGTTGGTACTAGGGGAGGCTCGTTCCTCAGCGGGGCTGTGGGGTATCCCACCGCCTCGCTACACACACACACACACACACACACACACACACACACACCCTGTCCCGATTTTTCACACTTGCTGTCTGGTCACCCTAGCTCAACCCCCCTCTGCCTCCGGCCCTGCCCTGACTCCACTCCTGCCCTCTATAACACTAATAGAGAGATATGCACAGCTGTTTGCTCCCCCAGGTATTAATATTTGCTCTGGGTTAATTAATAATCAAAAAGTGATTTTATTAAATACAAAAAGTAGGATTTAAGTGGTTCCAAGTAATAACAGAACAAAGTAAATACTAAGCAAAATAAAACAAAAACACACAAGTCAGAGCCTAATACATTAAGAAACTGATTACAGATGAAATCTTACCCTCTGAGATGTTTCAATAAGCTTCTTTCACAGACTACACTCCTTTCTAGTCTGGGCCCAGTCCTTTCCCTGGTACAGTCCTTGTTCCAGCTCAGGTGGTAGCTAGGGGATTTCTTGGGGCTGCAGCCCCCTTTGTTCTGTTCCACCTCCTTATATAGCTTTGGCACAAGGCAGGAATCTTTTGTCTCTTTGGGTCCCCACCCCTCCTTCTAAATGGAAAAGCACCAGGTTTAAGATGGATTCCAGTACCAGGTGACATGGTCACATGTCCTGTGGGACCCCAGCCTCCATTCTTCCCAGCCTGACTCACAGGAAGGCTTACAAGTAAACAGAGCCATCTACAGTTAATTGTCCTAGTTGATGGGAGCCATCAAGATTCTAAACCCATACTTCGCATAACTACAATAGGACCTCAGAGTTATATTTTATATTCCTAGTTTCAGATGCAAGAATGATACAGTTATACAAATAGGATGATCACACTCAATAGATTATAAGCTTTGTAATGATACCTTACAAGAGACCTTTTGCTTGAAGCATATTCCAGTTCCATTATATTCACACTCATTAGCATATTTTCAGAACATCATTTGGAGTGCAACGTCACAGGGGCCAGTATTAAAGTTCAGTTTTTGCTCTCTCATGTGTCATGTTTATCTTACCTTCCATGTGGGATTTTTTCCTAGTCATAAGTAAAATATGGGTGAAAGTGATTTGTTTTACACTTTCCATAATTATTATTTATTCCGAGGTCTGGACCAATCCAGAGAATTTTCAGCACAAGAGAAACAAGAGAAAGCTCAAAGTGACTGAAAATAGAAGGTTTAAAATAAAACTAGCCTCTAAACTTCAATTATAACGTTATCACAGTGGTATAATGAGGGTACCAAATATCCTGGAGAAGAGAGTTTTTTGGACATGCTGGTCTAATGTGCACATGTGGCAATTTACCCCTTCTGCCTTCTTTTTATTTTAGAAGACTTTCGAGGTGATGTGTATGGTTTCTCCCTTTATGCATTTTTTAAAATAATATGAACTGGTTATCCATTTCCATGGCTTTCCCAGGTCTCACTAACATCTCATTTCAGGTAGCAGAAAAGAGATCTTACCTGATAGCAAAGTACTCAGCCCACAGATACAAGAAACTTGGCAAAGGCCCCAGTGTCTCCAGTACATAGATATAATGTCCTCCAGACTTTGTGATTCTTGTTCCAAGTTCTGCATAGCTCAAGGCACCTGGAACAGATGAAGTAAAAATGCATTTAGTAAATTGTCCCATGGAATTACCACTCCACATAGAAATTATTGAGAATTAAAGGAATCTGTTTAAAATGAGCTAAAAACACAGAATATAAGAGCTGCCATACTGGGTCAGACCACGGTCCATCTTACCCAGTATCCTGTCTCTGACAATTGCCCATACCAGAGCTTCAAGGGGAGAGTACAAAACAGACAATTTTGGAGTGATCCATTTCTGTCTTCCAGTCCCAGCTTCTGACAGTCAGAGGTTTAGGGTTGCCCCACACATGGGGTTGCATCCCTTATCTTTTGGCTAATAAGCATTGATGGACCTATCCTCCATGAACTTATCTAGTTCTTTTTTTAACCCAGTTATATGTTTAGCCTTCACAACATCCCATGGCAATGAGTTCCACAGGTTAGTTGTCAGGGCCAGCTCCAGGCACCAGCGGAGGAAGCATGTGCCTGGGGCGGCACATGCTAAGGGGCGGCATTCCGTCCATTCTTGGGGTGGCACAGTCTAAGCGGGGGTGGGGGTTCTTGTTTTTTTTGCTTCAGCAGTTCGGGCGGCTTTTTTTTTTTTTTTTTTTTGCTTGGGGCAGCAAAAATGGTAGAGCCATTTGTTTGTATTAAACCCGCTGCCCATTAACTTAACTGGGTGACTCCTAGTGTTAGTATTGTATGAAAGGGTAAATAACACTTCTGTATTCACTTTCTCCCATCAGTCATGATTTTATAAAATCTATCTATCATATCTCCCCTTCATTTAAAAAGTGGAAGTCAAATCCTAGTGAGGTAAATAGAAAGGAGCATAAACACTGCCAAATTAAGTGTAAAAATGTAATAAGAAGAGCCAAAGAGGACTTGGAAGAATGGCTAGCCAAAAACTCAAAAGGTAATAACAAAATGTTTCTTAAGTATATCAGAAGCAGGAAGCCTGCTAAACAACCAGTGGGGCCCCTTGATGATCGAGATACAAAAGGAGCGCTTAAAGACAATAAAGTCATTGCGGAGAAACTAAATGGATTCTTTGCTTCAGTCTTCATGGCTGAGGATGTTAGGGAGATTCCCAAACCTGAGCCGGCTTTTGTCGGTGACAAATCTGAGGAACTGTCACAGATGGAAGTGTCACTAGAGGAGGTTTTGGAATTAATTGATAAACTTAACATTAACAAGTCACCAGGACCAGATGGCATTCACCCAAGAGTTCTGAAAGAACTCAAATGTGAAGTTGCGGAACTATTAACTAAGGTTTGTAACCTGTCCTTTAAAATCGGCTTCTGTACCCAACGACTGGAAGATAGCTAATATAACGCCAATATTTAAAAAGGGCTCTAGAGGTGATCCTGGCAATTACACACCGGTAAGTCTATCGTCCGTATCAGGCAAATTAGTCGAAACAATAGTCAGACACATAGAAGAACATAAATTGTTGGGCAAAAAAGTCAACATGGTTTCTGTAAAGGGAAATCGTGTCTTACTAATCTATTAGAATTCTTTGAAGGTGTCAACAAACATGTGGACAAGGGGGATCCAGTGGACATAGTGTACTAAGATTTCCAGAAAGCCTTTGACAAGGTCCCTCACCAAAAGCTCGTATGTATATTAAAGCGTCATGGGATAAAAGAGAAGGTCCTTTCATGGATTGAGAACTGGTTAAAAGACAGGGAACAAAGGGTAGGAATTAATGATAAATTCTCAGAATGGAGAGGGGTAACTAGTGGTGTTCCCCAAGGGTCTGTTCTAGGACCAATCCTATTCAACTTATTCATAAATGATCTGGAGAAAGGGGTAAAAAATGAGGTGGCAAAGTTTGCAAATGATACTAAACTGCTCAAGATAGTTAAGACCAAAGCAGACTGTGAAGAACTTCAAAAAGATCTCACAAAACTAAGTGATTGGGCAACAAAATGGCAAATGAAATTTAACGTGGATAAATGTAAAGTAATGCACATTGGAAAAAATAACCCCAACTATACATACAATATGATGGAGGCTAATTTAGCTGCAGCAAATCAGGAAAAAGATCTTGGAGTCATCGTGGATAGTTCTCTGAAGACGTCCACGCAGTGTGCAGAGGCAGTCAAAAAAGCAAACAGGATGTTAGGAATCATTAAAAAGGGGATAGAAAATAAGACAGAGAATATATTGTTGCCATTATATAAATCGATGGTACGCCCACATCTTGAATATTGCGTACAGATGTGGTCTCCTCATCTCAAAAAAGATATACTGGCACTAGAAAAGGTTCAGAGAAGGGCAACAAGGGGCCACCAAATGAAATTAATGGGCAGCAGGCTTAAAACCAATAAAAGGAAGTTCTTCTTCACACAGTGCACAGTCAACTTGTGGAACTCCTTGCCTGAGGAGGTTGTGAAGGCTTGGACTATAACAGGGTTTAAAAGAGAACTGGATAAATTCATGGAGGTTAAGTCCATTAATGCCTATTAGACAGGATGGGTAAGAAATGGTGTCCCTAGCCTCTGTTTGTCTGAGGGTGGAGATGGATGGCAGGAGAGAGATCACTTGAACATTACCTGTTCACTCCCTCTGGGGCACCTGGCATTTGCCACTGTCCATAGACAGGATACTGGGTTGGTTGGATCTTTGGTCTGACCCAGTACAGCCATTCTTATGTTCTTGTTATGTTCTTAGTGCAAATCCCTTTATTTGCAATAATGGTGTTTCCAGGGGAGATCTATTTACATCTGGTAAGACCTGTTTGTCAGTTTAATGGCATAACTTCTCCGCTGACTTTATGTGGAAAAGTGCATGAAAGGAAGTTTGTCTTTGCCTTAGAGATTTACTTTAAAACACTTCATTTCCTCTATTTATCTAGGTCTAAGCCTCAAACACACACAAGTCCTCCCTCAAATATAGGTGAGCCAAGGACATGGAAACATCTCTCTGATCATATCCATGAAGCAGCTACATAAGAAGAAGAAAAATTTGATACAGAAGAATGTCAAGAATTTCTAATCAAGTGGTTCAAATACTCTCTATTTCCCCTCCTGTAGCTATGTAAAGATAGATTTTAAAACTGGCCACTTCTGTCCCAACTGTAAAACCCCTCAGAACCTACCTGCATGCAATGGAAGGAATATAGGCCCTGATTCACCAAAGCATTCAAACCCATGCTTAATTTGAAGCATGTGTGGTCCCATTGATTTCAATGGATCTGTTCACATGCTTCAAGTTAAGCATATGCTTAAGAGTTTTGCTGAATTGGGGCCATAATCACGTATCAATCTTGCATTTCAAGGGAAAACATAAAAAGGGGGTAAGCGTTATTTAAGGCACTATAGCAAAGAATATTAATGTGACATTAATAAATGGAAGTCTTCAAGCTGGACATTAGGGGGAAATAGTTGAAGAATGAAGTCAGTTAGAAAATTTAGTAACTTGACAAGGGAAGCCACTTGAGTGCCACCAAGACAGGTTTTCAAGAATACACAAGATACACTACAGGTTTAGTGGAGAGAATAATCCTTCACAAGTGCAGATGGTTTGGCTAGCTGACCAATAAACACTATCATTTATTATCCTACTCAGGTAAAAAGAAATCTACATTTGTGATGTTATGGTTTGAGATTTTACATATGCAAAAGAATGAAATTTTAAAGTTGATGTTTCCACAGCAACCTCAGCTAAGCCACATTATACATATATAGTAAGGTATAAGTGTGACAACATCTCCCATAATACAAAATATTACATACGATAAACACTAGAAGGAAGAGTGACAATTGTTGTGGGCTCTATGATTGAATTTCCTGATTCTTGTGGCTTTTTAAACTCTCAACCACGGCACTATAACAAAGCGGTTTTTTGCACACACATAAAGCAGGAAAAGTAACTGTTAAGGAGGGGAAAAAATTTCAAGTCACATACTGAAATAAACACACATCTCCTAGGTCCCCAGAACTCTGTGGTTCTCCATCTAGTGCCCCTAGCTAGAGGCCTAACCTCCCCCAGCCCCCATGCATCTAGAAATTCCACAGACAAGAAAACTACTCCCATGTCTGTGCCCACATGTGGCACCACATTCATAGATCTTAAGTCTTGGGTTTTCCCCCAAGTCCTTCAGATAAACTAGGGTTACCATACGTCCGGTTTTTCCCGGACATGTCCGGCTTTTCGTCAATCAAACCCCCATCCGGGGGGAATCACCAAAAAGCAGAACATGTCCGGGAAAAATATCGGCCGGGCACTTCCTCTCCCGCAGCTGCTCTGCTCCTTCCCTGACTCAGACTTCGGCTCTGCTTAAGAGCCAAGCTGCCCGAGCCAGCGCTACGGGCTTCAGGCAGCCCCCATGCCTCCCGGACCCTGCGCCACCGGAGCAGAGCAGCTGGAGCCCGGGAAGGGAAGTGCCCAGCCGGCGGCTGGGGTCTGGAGGCACGGGGACTGCCCAAAGCCCGTAGCGCTGGCTCGGGCAGCTTGGCTCTTAAGCAGAGCCGAAGTCTGAGTTAGGGGAGGAGCAGAGCAGCTGGAGCAGGGGGGGAGAAGTGCCCGGCCGGCGGCTCAGGGTCCGGAGGCATGGGGGCTGCGCAAAGCCGGAGCGCTCGGGGAGCTCGGCTCTTAAACAGAACCAAAGAGTCAGGGGAGGAGCACAGCAGCTGGAGCCCGGGAGGGGAAGTGCCCGGCCGGGGGCGCAGGGTCCGGAGGCATGGGGGCTGCCCGAAGCCCTAGTGCTACCAGCTTCACTGGTTTGCTGGGCAGCCTCCAGACCCTGCGCCCCGGCTGGGCGCTTCCCCTCCCGGGCTCCAGCTGTGCTGGGGAAGCGCCGGCCGGTGGCGCAGGATCTGGGGGCTGCCCGGCAAACCGTGAAGCCGGTAGCACTTGGGCAGCCCTTTTCGCGTGGCTGGGAGGGAGGAGTGGGAGTTAGTGTGGGGACTTTGGGGAATGGGTGGGGAATGGGCGGAGTTGGGGCGGGGGCGGGGGTGGGAAAGGGGCGGGGCCAGGGCCCCGTGAAGTGTCCTCTTTTTTTATTTTTTAAATATGGTAACCCTAGATAAACCAGTTAAACAACAGATCCTTGGAACCCTGTGGACACGGGAGCTTATTACTGCTTCAATTCTATGGCATTAGGAGATAGGAGTTTTGGTCCATTGTGTTCCCAGCTTATTTTTCTTGGAGAAGTAAAGTTAGGCCTTTGTTGTAGATATATATCATTTGCTAGTTTCCCCATCTACCAAGAATTTAACAAGAAGGGTAAAGAAACTCATCACCCACCAAATAGAGAGAGAATCCCGCAGGCAAACCAAACGATTAAGGAGACACCCACGTTGCCGGAATTTTTCAACACCCCTTTTGGAGAGATAAAGATGCCACTGCCCACCATGCTGCCAATAAGGAGTGAAAAAGCCCTCAGCAAAGTGATCTTTTTCCTTAGAAAAACAGCCTCCTCTTCTTTCTTGGCTTTTCCCATGGCCTCTACAATTTCAGGGCAGGGGTGGGCATTCAGAAGTTAAGGTTTCCTTGTGGGTCCGTCCCAATCCCACAGTCAACAGAGCTCACCTGTGATAGGGGAAAAGAAAGTCAGGGATTTGCGGAGCTTCTTTGGGGAATGACTGTTAAAGCCATTTTACCAATAACCCATCAAAATCTGCTGGATCTACTCTCCTCACCCATTGGATATCACTGGGCAAAGAAACCCCAGGTGCATAAAACATGCTACACAACCATGCGATCTCTTATGTCAGAACTCCTCTGGGTATCAGGGTTTGCTAATTAACTTTTGCTCCTCCTGCTGCAGCAGAGCATAACACACTGTAGGCTGTACATAAACAGCCCTTTAAGCCAAGATTTTCAAAAGTGATCAGTGATTTGGGGTGCCACTATAGTTCAGTGTCCAACTTGAGTCCCCCTCCAGGGACCCAATTTTCATAAATGGCTAAACACCCACACTCTGAAAATCAGGCCCCTTTACGATGCTTCGAGTTGGGCACCTATAAATTTAGGCCGAGCCAAATCACTAGTCACTTTTGAAATTTTTGGCCTTAAAAATGTTTTTTCTTTGGCAACAGCAGAGCAAAGAATTTAGTTTAATAGACATTTTGTATAAACATATCCAGGGCATCTGTTCTTGAGCCAAAATTGGCTGCTGAGTCTTTAAAACAGTGGTGGGCCACCTGCGGCCCATCAGGGTAATCCGCTGGCGGTCCGCAAGACAGTTTGTTTATATTTGCACAGCCACCCGCAGCTCCCACTGGTCGTGCTTCGCCGTTACCGGTCAATGGGAGCTGCGGGAAGCAGCAGCCAGCATGTCTCTGCGGTTTGCGCCGCTTCCCACAGCTCCCATTGGCCAGGAATGGTGAACGGCAGCCACTGGGAGCTGCGGGTGGCCATGCAAATGTAAACAAACTGTCTGGCAGCCTGCCAGCAGATTATCCTGATGGGCCACATGCGGCCCATGGGCCGCAGGTTGCCCACCACGGCTTTAAAAAGTCAAAATAAGCTCTTTGGGGCCCTGATGTGCCAGATTATCTGCTACCGCTCATCAGGGCAGGGAGTAACTTTATGAGTCTCCTAAGGCTCAGACAGGTTGCTGGAACTGATGAATCTAAGGGTTGAGGGGTGGGGAGTAACAACCACCAATGCTCCTGAGCTGTGAATTGCAACATACAACTGATGTTACAAGTGGACGGTCTTACTCGGTATCTAGCTAATTTGCGTGAAACAGCTACAGTCTGGTACGTCAGTAGCGTAGCTAGCGGGGTGCAGGGGAAGCGGCCGCTTCCCCCGCCTTTCCAAAAGCGGCCGGAGGAGCAAGGGGGGTGCAGGCTGGCGGCCTGCAGCATGGCCAGCAGCCATGCGGGGGGTGGCGGGCACGACCGGAGGAGTGGGGCAGCCGCGGCCGGAGGAGCGGGGCCTGGGGGGGGGGCGCGTGCTGGTGGGTCGCAGCACGTCCCGGCGGCCGCGGCTGGAGGAGCAGGGGGCGGGGCGCAGCCTGGTGACCCGCAGCATGGCCGGCAGCCATGGTGGGGCGGTGGGCACGGCCGGAGGAGCGGGAGGGGGCACAGCATGGTGGCCGGCAGCTGCGGCCAGAGGAGCGAAGGGGGGGCCACGGGGTGGCACGGCAGGGCCGGAGAAGGAGCCAAGGGGGGGGCACCTTTTTTATATTTGCTCCCCCTCCTCTTAGAAGCTGGCTATGCCACTGTGGTACGTGTCATATCTCGGAAAGTAGAGCTACAAAGCATGTGGGTCCAATATTCAAATGTAGGATTGGTTAAAGATTTATAGAATCAATCTAAATGAAGGAGTTCTTTTGAGCACAAATATTATTGCTAAAACTTAAAAAATGCACTTATCTGGTTGGTTGATTTTGAACAAAGCAGAGAGAGGTTTACAATCTGTCCCAGACGGTCATCCCTTGCTGGAGTCTCAGAGCAGTTTGATGTACAGTAACCAGTAGCTTCTTTTAGTTGGCTGTGAAATTCCATAGTAAAAATAAAAGAAACAGGATGTAAAACCAAATTTATAGACCAAGTTAAGGATTTGAAGTAACTCTTGATGTTTAGCCACATGGTCTGAGACACCAATGCCAGCCAGGAATATCTGGAAACATAATGGACAAACACCACAGATTTCAGGAATGTGAAATCAACTGGGATTTGTTCTACAGGCTATTGGGGGGGGGGGGGGGGTGAGCGGGGAAGAATAGGGTGATCAGACAGCAAGTGTGAAAAATCGGGATGGGGTGGAGGGTAATAGGAGCCTATATAAGAAAAAGACCCAAAAATTGGGATTGTCCCTATAAAATCGGGACATCTGGTCACCCTAGGGGAGAAACAGAGAGCTATTGCATACCACATCAGACTCCTAGCAATGAGCAAGACAAATTGTTCCAGCTCAGCTTTCTAGTTGAATTCCTGCGCCTGACATTAAAATACAGCTATGTTAATCCTTGTGGCAATGCTTAATGTGCACTTTAGTATTAAAAAAATGTACAAAGCTGCTTTTTGTTCACCTTTTTAGTTGACTACTGGCTCAAATCCTTCTCACTCCTACATAAAGTACCTTTGCATCTACCAACAGCACTGCTTAAAATTACAGTCCCTCAGGTTGCACTTCAAACCAGTGTTTCAAGCAATTTTTACCAACATTTCAAAACAGAATAAAGCACTACTCATCTTACCTAGCAGGACCCGAAGCCTGGCATAGGAAGGAGATGGAGAAAAAGCCAACCTTGAGTAAAGGGGGAAACTTTGTATTACCATAGTGCCCCTCGAGGCCCAAGCTGAGATGGGGACCCCATTGTGCTAGAGTCTACACACACACACACACACAGTAAGAGACCATTCCTGTCCTGAAGGGCTTGCAGTCTAACCAGGCAAGACAGATCCAGGGAATATCTCCATTTTATTGCTGGGGACCTGATGCAAAGACCAACTAGCCTAACACCACACAGGAAATGTGTGGCACAGCTGAAACTGAACCTAGATCTCTTGAGTCCCAGTCCAGTGTCTTAACCTCCAGACTGTCTTTCCTCCTCTCTACCACAAACTGTATAAATATGTATCCAATTATGTCCACAAACCTGATAGTTTCTGAGGACTATTCCTAACTACTTCCACCTATATTTTCTTTGTACAGACCTCAGTTAAAATGACACCACCAAGAACTTTTTAACTACGTCCCCTTCCTTTTCATACAATAAAAGATGTAGTCACTGAGCTGTGATAACCAGATCTGCTTCTTCCTTTTTTTCTGCCACAAATCATCACTCTGTTTCAATGCCCATTAGAAGATGCTGGGTCCAACTAAAAACCAGCTGTGAATATCAGAGGGGTAGCCATGTTAGTCTGGATCTGTAAAAAGCAACAAAGAGTCCCACCCCTCAATCGCACCTTATAGACTAACAGATGTATTGGAGCATAAGCTTTTGTGGGTGAATACCCACTTCATCAGATGCAAGTCACGCGTCTGACGAAGTGGGTATTCACCCATGAAAGTTTATGCACCAATACGTCTGTTAGTCTATAAGGTGCCACAGGACTCTAAGTGAATATAAGCTTGTTCATTCATGTATTCAAATAATTTGGATAAATTGGGGTACATCTACACTACAGGGGGGAGTCGATTTAAGATACGCAAATTCAGCTACGTGAATAGCGTAGCTGAATTCGACGTATCGCAGCCGACTTACCCCGCTGTGAGGACGGCGGCAAAATCGACTTCTGCGGCTTTCTGTCGGCGGCGCTTACTCCCACCTCCGCTGGTGGAGTAAGAGCGCCGATTCGGGGATCGATTGTCGCGTCCCAACGGGACGCGATAAATCGATCCCCGAGAGGTCGATTTCTACCCGCCGATTCAGGCGGGTAGTGTAGACCTAGCCTCAGACTGGTGGTGTTGTGGTCTGCGTACCTGACTGGACAATCTATTTAGGAAAACTGAGTCATTTGTTTATGAAACTGTAATTAACACAAGAAACCAGGCTAAAGAAGGGAAGTCTGAATAGACTTACTTTTGTCTTTCTTTATCTACATCAGACTTACTAGCTTACTGTCCTAGATTTAAAAAAACCTGGAGGAATAAATCAGACATGAATTTGCAGTGCCAGATGCTGGTAATAAAGCCAATGTGATCCCGAGGTTCAATATGAGAGCAAAGTGAATAATTCTTAATGAATCCTTTATTTAAGGAATTTTCACTTCTTTCTGTTTGTGAATTGTCCCTGCTCAGATTGGAATTTTCTCAAATTTCTTTAATTAAAAATTACTTGCCAAGTAATTATGGGAAATTATCCTTGGGCTGGGTCACCTTTATCCCCTTGACCTTGGTCCCTAAGCATTTCCTGGTCCATCATACCACAGCCTGGTACATCACATCTTCTGCAAGAAGACACCTTAGTCTATGACCTTTTAATGAAGAACCCAGAATGGAGTAGGCTCCACTCACCCACCCACCCCCCTTGGCGAGAGACCGAAGTAAACTAAGTTTGTCCTTAAAACAGCATTTTTGTATAGTTGCCTCTTACCAGAATTTCTATTCTTCATCAAATATAAAATTTTTGATTAAGCCCAGTCTGTCAAATAGGTCATTGCAAGTATTCAATATTTTAATTCTAGCTGCATTGATTAGATTTCACTGGCCATATAGATCACAAGGTGTTGTTTCTGTTCCTCTGTTGGCTGAGTGTAACGTTGAATTTTAAAATTCATGGCAGAGAGAACTTACTTTGGTAATCTAATAATTAATGTCCCATTAATATTCTGCAATATTTGCTTAATATTGATTCTTTTCACAAATGTGCCAGCCCCTAAGTTCTTTCACTATATTAGCAAAAAGGCAACACAAAAGAGGAGCGTGTCAGACGAAAACAGAATACTTCCCCCTTCTATACCACCTGCTGCTAAAGAATCTCAAAGCATTTTACAAATATTAAGCCGTACAGCTTCCCTGTGAAGTAGTTAAATATTTTCTCCATTTTTACAATGGGGGAAACTGAGGCTGAAGAGGTTAAGTGACTTGTCACGATGGAATGAGTGGGGAGTAGAACTCAGGATTCCTGGCACCCAGTCCCAGATACACAGCCAACTTGAAGGCAAGCCAGCTAATATAGATAAGAGCTTCAAGGGATTAGTGTTCCAGTTTGACAATATTTATTATGGAATGCTACCATGAACCTGCTACACTTTCCCCTGTGACCTGTCCTCCTTCCACTCTCAGGAACAGGCCACATGCAGGGACTGAGACTATTTGTCCAGTTTTTAAATTGTTTTCTCAGCTGCAAAGGACAAAATAAAAAACAATCTAAACATTCCCAGCAGCAAGATCCCACAGAGGGGTCTGATCCTCCTTCAAAGCAGAGCAAACCCTTCCTGAAATTCTCAGTGCCTTAAACACGTCAGTGCAAAACGAGAACTCAATCGCAGCACTCCCATGTACAATTAGAAGATTGTTTGTTTAAAACTTTGACCTAGTGCTGAGCAATGCTAAGGCCTGTCAGGGCTAAATCCTGATAGAGAAACTCCTTCCGCAACTAGTTCTTTGGTTCAGATCTGACCCAGGGTGGCAGTGATAACAGGTGTTAATGCCTGATGGCTGATTGGTGGCTTATGGGAAGTGCCTTGGTGGTTTCAGTCCAATTCCCAGGGGCCATGTGCCCACCTCACAAACACATCCATTACCATTAGCACCCCCTAAAGGCCAAGGGCTGAATGGGCATGGAGGCTGAACTACCTTCCCCCCCCATCTCCAGAAGTAGTTTTCTCCAAGTTGAGGCACAGTGGCAGGGCAGCACGGGGAAGCTTGCACTGCCAATGATCACACTGTTCCTGTTTAGATAAAGGACTCCAGCCTTCAGATCTGGCTGACACTTTTTACCAGCAACTTAATTCCTAAAGTAATTACGAGATTTCCAGCAATGTCTGTCTTGTGAGAGCCAACAACATTACTCCAGTGGGGCTCTAAAGTGGCCACACACCCTGCCACCTGTACACTTAAAGACAGAACTCCCTGCCACTGTCAACTATCTTACCTGGCTACTTAGTGCACTCCCCAGGGCCCATTTTTTCCAGGAGAAACTTTTTCTTTGTATGAGAGAAATCATTCCCCTCCTCTACTGCACTATCCTGTTATTGGAAGATGGGTCACCTCTAATGAAAATCATCTGTCTACTCTCACTCTGTTTTAGCTCTGTGTCGCTGCATTCTTTCATTTATCCACTCAGAGCCCAGAGTTGCTGGTACTGGAATGCTATGTTCTGGGTCCCCTCATATTTACACTAAGGGTAGATCGAACTAAACTGCTGTTGATCTACAAAGAGGCAATGCATGTGTGCCGTCCCCACCCCCCACTTGTCTGCCTTCCATTTAGCACAGAGGTTTTCAGTCCCACAATTTGAAAACCGTCGACTCATGCCAGGAGCCAGAGGATCGGAAGTTGGTGGGAGCTGCCCAGCTCACTGCAGCCCCTGGCTCTCCGCGCTTTGGGAGCTGGGGCACCAGCTGCCTGGCAGCCCTCCCTGCCCTGCTCCCCGAGCCAGGATGTCTCTGCATGGCCAGGCGCTCCCCAGGCAGGACGGCTGGCACAGTTCCGAGCTGCACCCCTGACACGCTCTTGCCTCTCCCCTAAAGGAGCCCGGCACCAGCCGGTGACACCACCAGGACCTGATCCGTGCCCGCAGAGCCCGACTGCCATGAGATGCTCTCTGAGATGTTCACTTGCCACTGCCCAGGTGGTCTTGGCTCTGCTGCTGCTCCTCAGCCTAGAGGTGGCGCGTGGGGTGATCACGTGCCCCCACCATCAAGAATTAAGCATCGACTCTACATCTACCTTCCTGAGCTGAGGTTTCTCCAACACCCTCTAGGTTCTAACTCAGAGCCTGGCTGTTTTCCCCGTGCCTCTAGATAATTCCTTTTGACTCTAACCTCTTAGCCACTCACCTTTAGTCGCTGACTCGGCTTCAGTGCAAACACCTAATTCATAATTACTCTACTGCGTATACGTACTAATTCACTCAGTACTGTACCTAGCTCCTACACAAACCAAACTCCTCCTCAGACCCGATCTCTCGAGTGCCTCTGCGCTGCTGGCCTCACAGATCAGCTGTTATTGATTTATTACAATATAAGCTAAACACAACTGTAACCAAATGAGCACAGTTTCTTTTTAACCCACTGAGGCTTTTTTTTCTTTTGTTCAACACTTCCCAAGCTGTTGGTATTTACTGGACACAACTTCATCCACTGTTTTGCAGAGCTCTGTTGGGGAGCTTCCCCATCACAACCCACTCAGGTCCTTTGCGGAGGCTAAAGTGACAGTAGCAGGATTAACACGTTCCTCAGATAAATTAGCTAGCAATTGTTGATACCGTAGGTTGAACAATGCACTGAAGACCCAAAGCACTACCATCAGCTAATTAGTCTCTAGTAAGGAAGAGAGGTGAGTATCATGATCTCTGTTTAACAAATGGTGAAACCCAGGTAAGGAGAGGTAAAGTTTCTTGCTTATGGTCACACAGCAGCCAGAGGCAAAACTGGGATTAGAACGTAGGAGTTTCCGGGTCCTAGTTCCAGTGAACCAGGTCAGTAGTTCTCAACCTTTTTCAGCTCAGGACCCATTTGTAAACAGTGTCCTGTCATGACCTAGTCAATTGCTTGAGTGCCAATAATATCGGTCTTATTAATTACACATTAACGTAATAGGTACTAAGTGCACTTTATCACAGCAGTGATGCCCTGTAGCTTCTGTCCCCCAGGGAGGGCTGGGCTCTGAGGTAGCAGCACTGCTCAGATTTGGCCCCAACTGGGCCAAATTTGTGTGACCGGAATTGCAACCTGATGCATGACCAGGGGGCTGCTGGGCCAAAGCTGAGAAACGCCACAACCACAGGCACCAGATCACAACACCCGGAGCGGGAAGCCGAGCCCAGCCTGCTCCATGGGACCACTGCCACAGAGCGAGTGTGAGGCTGGCTTTGAAACACACCCTGCTTCCCTCCAGCCTCCCACAAGACCCTTTGTCACATTCTGCTGACCCAATTTTGGTTGCGACCCACAGGTTGAGAAGCTCTGAGCTAGACCACGTGGCCTTATAGAATGAGAAAAGCGGGGAAACCCACAGAGCTGGAGGGGGAGGGTTGAGGTGGGGACGCCACAGGAAATGTAAAAGGCCTTTCTAGTTGAACTTTGAAGAGCACCAGCAGTAGTAGGGAGCTTCAGGTTGGGACCAGTGGTGGATTAATGATTTTGCTGCCCCTAGGTCCTGAAATAATTGCCACCCCCGGCCCCATATGAACTTCTTTTAGTTTTCTTACAAATTCATTTGAACTAAAATGAATCTAAATATCATTAAAATAATTGAACATTTACAAGTTTTATTATAAATAAAATTACAAGTACAGCAGACCCTCGCTTGAACACGCATCTGTATAGTATGATTTCGCTTGTAGCGCGAGACCGCACATGGATCCAAAACTGAGAACCACTTAATTTCTTCCTTCCGGTCATATTATTAATGTTTAGGATTCTCGCGAGTATGTTTACTAAATGGTGTTGCGCCATCATTGGTGGTTTCAATACGTGCTATGATTGGTAGAATCGCAGCGTCACGGATGCCGCAATTACAAAAATGCTGCTATTATAAATTTGCCGCCCCTGCAAATTTGCCGCCCTAGGCCTAGGCCTTGTCAGCCTAGGCGATAATACGCTGCTGGTTGGGACTGAACTGCATTGGCAGCGGGGAGGGCTTGGTTCTGGACTGAGGTGCCAAGGAAGAGGAGGGGGCTAAATTTCAGGAGTGTAGGGGGATCTGGTTCAGGATTAAGGGGTATTGGCAACAATGGTTTGGAACTAAAGTCAAGGTCTGCAGTCAGAGCTGTGGTGAAGAAGGGAAGCCTCCAGTGTTGGAAAAGCATTTTACAGAATACTTAAGCAGAGGCTGGAGGCTATTTTAAAAGGGACAACTATTTAAGGACCAAAAAAAAAAAAAGTTTGATTTAAAATTAAATATGAAGTGAAAACATGTTCATGATTGTGTTTGAAAGCATCACGTCAGGGTTTTTTCCCTGTGGTAAGAGTCCCACTCAGTGTTGTAAATCCACACACAATGATTTTACATTAGTACATGAGAAAGAGAAAGTGAACCTTACCCACCTTTCGTGGTCCAAGCTAATTGAAGTTCAGAGGATAAAGAAATAGCGTAAGTGGTGTGAAAAAGTAGAACCATTGTCTATTTGTTGTTGTAATTAATGATTCAAGGTGTTCCCCAGCAAGGAGTTATTCAGAGATGATTTTATCTTCACAGCAACACTTTAAGCCATTGCTTTTCATTTTCTCCTGTTGGAACCATTCCCTGCCCTCCATTTTCAGCTATTTCACCAACGACTTACGGTGTGATCCCTTCCCCTCCTGCTCCAGCCTCACGACCTGTGAGGGGTCAGCCTCATCCCTGGATTGGCCACCCTTACGTTATAACAATGACAGTAAATACTAAAGGGAAACACATCCTGAAGGGTTTGTGAAGGGCTACAAGCCCCCTGCTTAAAGGCATAAGCCAACCTCTAACTGCTGGGGATTCAGAGGCCTCTTTCCCTGGGAACAGTTTATCCCATCACTGTCTGCTGCAGGGTTTTTTGTGCCTTCCTCCAAAGCAGTTGGTGCTGGCTATGGTCAGAGACTGTCACCATGGGACTGAGTATGCTACCGTGCTACTTTCCCAGCACCTACAGGAATGGGAGACGAGAACCAAATCAAACCCAGCTCAGCCACATACCTGTACAGATTCCTAGTCCACCTCTAATTTTCACCTCTATCAGTACCTCTAAATGGGACGCTTATACTCAAGGGGTCAGGGCATTAATAAAGCCTGGCTTATACCTCTACTGAATGAAGCTAAATCAATACAAACCTAGGCACCGACTTCTACTGGTGCCAGTGGGTGCTCAACCGCCCCCCTGCCCTCAGCCCCACCCTGACTCCACCCCTGCTCTGCCCCCTCCCAATCCCTTCCCCAAAGTCCCCGCCCCCTCTCACTCCCATTCCAACCCCTTCCCCAAAGTCCCCGCCCCAACTCCGCCCTCTCCCGCCCCCATTCAAACCTGTTCCCCAAGTCTCCGCCCCGGCCCCGTCTCCTCCCCTGAGCACACCATGTTCCCGCTCCTCCCCCCTCCCTCACGGAGCTTGCTACAGCTGTTTTGGTGGCGGCAAGCGCTGGGAGGTAGGCAGAGGAGCGGGGACCCGGTGCGCTCAGGGGAGGAGGCAGAGGAGGAGGTGAGGTGGGGTGGGGCAGGGAGCTTGGCTGCCAGTGGGTGCAGAGCACCCACTAATTTTTCCCCGTGGGTGCTCCAGCGCTGGAGCACCCATGGAGTCAGCACCTATGAATACAAAGAAACCTTTGTTCAGTTTAAAAGTGACAGTGAAGAGGGTTGCACTGATTTAACTAAACTGATTTAGAAATCCAGGTAGTTAAATCGATGCAAGTGATAGGAGCTGGTTGCCAGAAGTGCCTGAACACCCACAACTCCAGTTAAAGTCAATCAGTGCTGCAAGTTTGCTCCTCCCATTCCTGGTGAGTTGAGCATTGCCCATACACTACACGACCCTATGCATTTGTACAGCAAGTCAGAATGGTACAAACCCCTTAAGATTCCCTTTGTGATTTTGGGTCTGATCCAAATTCTACTGAAGTCAATGAAATGGGTCCCACTGACTTCAGGGCACTTGGGATCAAGCCATATAGAACTGGATGCAGAGAGGTGCTTGAGGGGTACCTACCATCACTTGGGTGGGACATTACCTTTGGAGATTAGGCAGCCTAGGCTTCTTCTCTCACCACTGCTCCCCCTTGCTCCATTTCTCTCGGCTGTTTTGGCCTGCGTTCCCTGTCCTGCCTTAGACCCTCTTCTCTTTATTTTGCCCCTGGACTTTGAGCCTCTTTGTTGTCTTTGTTTGTAATAATTGCATCATTAATGGCAGGTATATTTAGAACAAATAGAAGTAAATGCAAACTGTGCTTCACACAGTGTGCAAGCAGCTGAGGGGATTCACTGGTGCCAGAGGTTCTAGATCCCTAATTGACTTTACTAGAGAACCAAATCACTCAAGGACCAGTAACTGCATTTGTAGGTATGCATGTTAAGAAAAAAGGAATCAAATCTCATGTTTCAGGGGCTAATTCGATCGCTTGGGGAGGTGGGGGTCCAGAAGGAACTTTTCATTTGCATATAGCATTGCACAATAAGCTAGGTCAACCTTGCAAAATTCTACTTGTGTAGGGCAAGTAAAAACATACATTTTTCCCCATTATCACCATAGCGATGGATGGTCGAGCAGATTCGGTGCCTGATCTGGTAACTTTTATAGGGATCTTTATCTACACTGATGTAACTGCACCAGAGAAAGCCATGACACCCACTGGTGCACATCAGCCTCATTTGAAACTGGAATAAGCTGTACCAGACCAGCGCACTAGTGCCTTGGATTTGCATCAGTGCCACTAAACTGGTGGGTAAAACGTCAGTATAGACAAGACACCTTGTGATAGTTGTAGGCAGGGTAACTGTCCTCTGAAGTATCGGGTATTGGCCACTGTTAGAGATAGATTTGCTGGGCCAGGATTCTGATCCACCATGAGAAGCCTTATGTTGCTATAACATTTTGCACCAAACAGAGCTTTAGCTCTGATCCTGCTTGTTGTTTCTTCTGGATTTTAAATTAGCACTATAAGACAACAGGGAAATGTATGGGTCTGATTCTGATCTGAATTACACTAGTGAAAACAGGAGCAAGTCCTCTGAAGTCAGGATAAGTGGGATCAGAACTGTGCCCTTGGGGATGTCTAAACTGCACACTAAGCCAAGGTTCTGATTCAGGTTTGAGCCCAAAGCCACTTCTCACCCCCAGACTGATTTGTGGATTCAGGTCAGACCCCAGGTCCTAGGATCTTGTTAGGGGGTAGGGTCAAAGCCATGTAATTTTGCAGTGTGAACGCAGCTCAAGCTGTAGACCTGAGTCAGAAGGTCTGCAGCATGGAGTGTGGACGCATGAGCACAGTTGAGACACCTAGCTCCAGCAATTGTGAATCCAGGTTTACAATGCAGTGTGGATGCTCAAGCACTGGGTTGGGACCACCAAGTCCACAAGCTGGAGTCCCACAGAGCTGGATTTACAGTGTAAAATTCAGAATGTGACACGTCATCTCCCCCTTCTGCCTGGGCTACAAAGCACCTATTGCCTTCCTAAGGAGTCTAATCTTTCACCTTCTCACTTTGCCGTTTTTGTTTGTATGCTTCATGCTTGTTATGCCTAGAGGATTCCAGCCAAGGCTGTTCTCTGGCAGCCTGAAAGCCTAGAGGGAGGGGAGCCTGTACAGGGCTGGGGAAAAAAAAACTGGAGAGGATGTGTCAATCCTAGAAGCCGGGTGTTAGACACAGAGCTCTCGGGAAGACCTGTGCTTGCAGGGCTCAACCAGAGAAGACAGACAGAGAGCAATGGGATTTTGCAGAAAGTCAAATGCGAAGGAGGAGGGAAAAAAGGAGACAGTGTTCCTGAGAAAGAAGATCACCCTGGTGCGGGCCATCGCACTGACTATCGGCACAGTCATTGGCAGTGGCATCTTTATCGCTCCAAAAGGGGTATTGCAAAACTCCGGCAATGTGGGGCTCTCCTTGGTTGTCTGGCTGGCTTGCGGGGTCCTCTCTCTGTTTGGTGAGTTGCTTTTTCTAATTCTCCGGTGTGAGCCAGCAACAACGTTACAACATTGCGAACATCTGTGCGCGTTCTAGAGCTGTGCAGATTTTCACATGAAAACACAGGGAAAATATCAGCAGTACATTGTAAAGAGACTGCAAAACAAATAGAAAATAACCCGGAGTAATATGGGCTAGACCGGGGTGGCCAAACTTACGGACCCTCTGAGCCACATACAGCAATTTTCAGATGTTCGAGAGTCAGGCCGTGCCAGCCAACGCTTGGGGTGTCAGCCCCGTTGGAGGTGCTTGCCGGGGCTCAGGGCTGAAGCCCCCCTACTGCTCAAGTTCCGAGCCCCATCAGGTGCGCCCTGTGGGGCTGAAGCCCTGAGATTCCCCCTCCCCACTGGGCACAAGCCAGAAGCAATGCGCTGGGGGGGCTGCTGAGTGTAAGAGGGGGCAACTCAAGCTGCTGGGGGGCCGAACCTTTAAATTGCCCCTCCCCCCCAGCAGGCACCAGTCATCTCTGGCAGAAGCCTCTAGTCCCACCACCTTTTGCCCACTGCAGGGCAAAAGCCCTGAGCTCCCCTCCCCCCCCCCCCCGCCCCCAGTACAGTAGGCGGGGGGGGGCACATGGGGGGCTCCATGAGCCGCACTTTAATTGTAAAAAGAGCTGCAGTTTGACCACCCCTGGGCTAGACCCTTGGCAGATGTAAATCTGTATAATCTAAGCTCCACGCATCAGTGGAGTTGGGCTGAGGCACACCAGCTGAGGAGCCGGTCCTGTAAATCCAAACCCTATTCAAAAACCTTGGCTCCATAGCACAAAGCCTGCTGAGGCAAGGTGGCCTAGCTGGGTTTCTGAGCTGTGGGAAAAGCCAACTTTCAGAGCCCACAAAGCATGCTGCCATGGCAACCCCATGTGGTTGGGATTCTAAAGACTTATCTCAGCTTCCACTCTTTTAATAAAAAAAAAAAAAGGATGTTTCTAGCCCTTTCCCTTGCAAGGGCATGCAGGAAAATGTAAAGCAATTATTGGGATTAAAAATCTGTAAGGCTGGAGCTCAGGCCCTGAGACCCCATGAGGGGAAGGGTCTCTGGAGCCCAGGGGCTCCAGACTGAGCCCAAATGTCTACTCTGCAATTTTATAGCTCTGCAGCCCAAGCCCCACGAGCCTGAGTCACCGGACCCAGGCCTGGTGCAGCCATGCCCCAAGTCTTTTATTGCCTTTTTATCTACCTTAAGGGTATGTCCACACCGTGACCCTCAGAACCTGGGTTGACAGACTTGGGCTCATGCTATGGCGCTAAAAATAGCTGTGGAGACATTGCAGCTGGTGCTTCCCAGCTCAGGTAGACAGACCTGAGTACATAGGCAGAGGCTCCGGGCGGGTTTCTTACCCAGATGGCTAGTCCGAGCCGCAACCCTTTCTACTGCTGGCTACACTGCTATTTTTAGCATGTGAGCTCAAGCAGAGCGAGCGTGTCTGTCCACTCAAGGTAGGAAGCACGCTCCCACTTGCAGGATAGACGTATCCTAAGTCAAAGACTCGGCCTGATTCTTCCCTTCCTTACACCTTTTGGAGCCAGATGCACCAGGGGAAAGGAGGTACAAAATGATGTCATTCTGATTTTGTCCTGTCTTATACTCAGTTTCCACTGAGGTAAATAATTCATAGATTTTAAACCCAGAAGGGACCATTGGGATCACCTACTCTGACTTCCTGTATAGCACAGGTCATCAGTATTCCCTGAATTCAATTCTGTTTGAATTAATCTCTTTTAGAAAAATCTCCAGTCTTGATTTGCCAGTCATGGAGAATCCACTACAATACTTGGTAAAATGTTCCAATGGTTACTTACCCTCACTGTTACAAATGTATTCCTTTTTTCAGGCTGAATTTGTCTAGCTTCAACTTCCAGCCATTAGATCATGTTAGAGCTTTGCCTGCCAGACTGAAGAGCCCAGTAGCAAATATTTGTTCCCTGTGTATGTATTTATAGTCTGTGCTCAAGTGATGCCTTAATCATCTCTTGCTTAAGCTAAATAGCCTGAGCTCCTTGAGTCTATCATTGTAAGTACATCTACACTGCACCTGGAAGTGAGCCTTTGAGCCCAGGTTCAGACACTTCAGCTAGCAGGGCTCACAGTAGTGTGCTAAAAATAGCTGTGTAGACGCTGCAGCTCAGGCTCTGAAGCCTGGGGGGAAAGGAGGAATGAAAGTCATGGTTTCCAATCCTTTAATCAACCTTGTGGCTCCTCTCTGAACCTTCACCAGTTTCTCAACATCCATTTTGAATTGTGGGCACCAGAACTGAACACCATATTCCAGCATACAGAGGTAATATAATGCCTACAGGGACTGACATTCCCCTGTTTATGCATCCAAGGATTGCATTAACGCTTTTGGCCACCGTAGCTCACCAGGAGCTCACGTTCAGCTGATTATCCACCAGCAGCCCCAACTCTTTCAGGATAGAGGCCCCAGTCCTGTAAGCATGACCTGCATTCTTTGTTCCTAGATTTATAATTTACCCCATTAAAACGCATATTGTTTGCTTGCGCCCAGATCTCTCAGTATCAGTTACCAGACTACACAGAGATGCCAGACAGTCAGTGGAGAATCAGGCTCACAGGCTCGGGGGGTGGGACAGAGAGGGAAGGAGAGGAATAGGAGGAAGAGTGAGGGGAGGTGGTAAGACTCCACAGGGAGTGGAGGGCAGGTAGCTCCAGGCTAGGAAGGAGGGTTTCAGGGATTCCTACCTGCTCCCAGGCCCTGCTGGATCCAGCTCTTGCCTTCCCCCCTCCCCAAAGTGTGCATGAACTTACATGGGGGAAGAGCCCCCACAATATTTTCATTGCAGAGGTGCTAGCTGTACCTGGCCCCCAGGTCTGCTGCCCCACCCATAGATTCTAATCTTGAGTCTGATACTTGATCAGATGTGAATACGCACCCTTAACCTCTCTTCATCCTTAACCTGGAAAGCAGGGCTGCACCCCTGAAGCCTGTTTTGAGATCCCAGAGGGAACCTAGTGAAAAGGATTATGATGAGATCACAGACTTTTCACTAGCTTGAGCAGAGATCTCTCTACGTGCAGTTCCCATGGCTCCATAGTCTATCTCTGTCTTCCACACTTGCCGACATGGGGCTGGTGGAGAGACCTGTAGCCTATAGAGATGATGCTTGGTTATGTTATATAGAAACATAAGTAGGCCCAATAACCTATTTCCTAAAAATAGGCTTGACAATAGTCAAGTGAGGTCTGGTAAAATATGAGTGAAGTGAGACAAGACAATTCAGAGGCAAGTCAGAGATAAATTAGAGGCGGGAGTAAACATTGTTGACCCTCACTGGATTTTACAAGTGTTTTAGATAAAATGTTAATGTTATGGAAAATGCTCTCTCTATATAATGATAGTTACTAGTATGGCAGCATTTACACAGCTGTTAATTAAAGATGCATTCAATATTAAATAGCCAATGAGGAGGTAGAAGAGGGTATTTTAATTATGGCAGTGGAAATATAGATATGGTAAAAGGCAGGCTTTATGCTAATTAATTTGGGTGTTATTAGTGATTATAAAAAAGGTAGCACCCTATTTTTAAATTATGTGCAGCCATTTACCAGCAAGGAAACGTTAGAGAAAGGATTATAGGCTAGCCATTCTTACCATCCAGGGAGGGTCCAGAGGCATCGTCTCATCTAGAGCATGAGTATCAATGCAGTGTACAGTCACATTGTGACGCCTGTTTGCTTGAACTAACTGTTTTATTTTAAATAAAGTATAATTGTCTCACTCACTGTGTCATTCACAGTCCTCCACTAAATTAAATCATGTGTAACCATGCTGGAGGCTTGAACCTTAAAGAACTCAGTAGTTTTAAGGACAAATGAATTGGGGACACAGAAATCAAGTTCCAACTGTAACTGAAGGTGTGCAGGGAAAGGGGCAAAGCTCCCCCACTTGCTTGCACTTGTGTAGTACAGAGAACACTAATGGGGGCAAAGTAGTAGAATAGCTTAGAGGGTTGTCGTTTTTTAAAATAAATAGAAACTTCAGTAAAAAAAAATTTTTTAAATCATAGCTGTAAAGCGAAGCCTTCAGTTAAGTGGCAATTCTGAAGCTGACCCAAAGCTCATTGTGGAGAGAATTTTTGTCTAAATTAGAGGGTCTGTTCTAACATGAAAAGACACAGACTTCAGATTAGAAAAAGCCATAAAAAATAAAAACCCACCACCACCACTTTCATCTGGGACCAAAGGAGGATTTGAACACACGCTTCCAGATACAAAATACTTCATTAGCTCACTGGGATGCCAAGGCCCTTGCGGAACTGACGTCCCAGGTTAAGATAGTCTGTCTGGTAGCATAGTCTTTAGTAACAGTGCTGAGATGGCAGGGGACAACCTAAGCACTCGTTATTTGTACTCTGTCTGGAGCTGTCCTCTGCAGGACTCCGAAGACAGCGTAGGCATGCTAGGGCCAATTCAGAATTTTTCAGCACATTTAATGAACCCCACCACTGGCTCAGGGTCCTGCTGCTGTACAATGCCAAGCCCACATTAGGTGCTGTATAATAAATACTCAATGCTAATAATCTTAGCACTAAGTATCAGCATAGCACAAACTTGCTGAGTTCCAGCCTTTTGCCTGCCTTTACATAACACCATGGCCTGGATGTGGCCCAAGCCCGCTTGACAGCACAGACAAACAATCCAGTGAAAAATGTGAACCCATAAAATAAGCCAGAGGAAGTGCGCCCTCTTTGAAAAGAAAAAGGGGTCTTTATATAGTGAATGCTAAGGACTTGAGAGAATAAAGGTGTGGTCTAAGACTTCATATTTCAGCATCCTCAATGTTCCTACCTTTGTTTGCTCTTGTCCTTCCCAGGAGATAACATTTAGATTATTAGTATAATGAAAAGTTCACTGATATCTCATATGTAATCAGTGGCAGGTGGTGTGTAGAGGGCATTGGGACATCAAAGCACATAAGCACACACATATACATACATATGCACGCACGTGTGTGTGTGTGTCACTAAACTAATCACAGACACAGTAAATCTATAGGAGCCTGCTATATATTTGCTTTGTTCACAATTCATATTTAGCAGCAAGTTGTTCTTCTCCACCCGTCCTGTGGCACATGTCCAATCTGCACAGTCAAGGTCGGACAGGAGTAGCAGATATTTCCTGTAGGGCCTGGGGCATTAGATTCACTGCTTAAGCCACAGGCTTCCACACCCCTCCAATCATCAGGATGGACTCCAGGAGGCAGGTAGGTCCAAGGGCACAACACAAGGGGAAGCCAGACACCCCTCTTTCCCACACCCCAGACATAGTGGGAGCAGAGAGAGGGAAAAGTCTCGCTCATTTCTGGCCTTTCTGGTGGGAAGGGAGTGGGAGAGGTCACAGACAGTACCTCTCCTCCTCCCCCTCCCAATCCCCTGCTTCCCCAGCAGTGCCAGGCCAGGGCGGATGGCACGCAGTAGCAGAGAAGGAGTTGGGATGCTGCAGTCAGGACCAAGCCAGGGAGTGTTGGGGTCTGAGCCCCCAGGAGCACAGGCCAGGTCCACCCAGGCAGTGCAGACCCCTGCAGGGAGCAGGATCCGGGCACAGGACAGGCTCTGTAAGGAATCAACCCCTGAGCCCTCTTGCTGCTTCTATCTTCTTCCCAACTCCCCCAACTACAACCCTGCTTCTCCCAGCTGTGCAGGTAAAGCGCCCCACTTGCCCCAAAATTCACCAGCCACCACAGTACATAACCAGGCTGTGGTATATTATGTGACCTCTTTAAAGGCATTAAATCCCAGTGCTCCATAGCAGCGACTGTTCTCTCAGAGAAAGGGTGGTCTCATGGACTAGGATGCAGTATATCTGGGTTCAGTTCCAAGCCATTGACTTCCTGTGTGACCTTAGCAAGTCACAATCTCTCTCTGCCTCAGTTTGCCAACTCTGAGGGGAGATTGTAATACTCCATTCTTCTTCACCTTCTCCTGTCAGTCAGGGTCGGTAGCTCTTGTTCTTTGTCTCCAGTCATTCCTGTCAAGTGTTCCTTCCATGCTGACACCAGCCTTCAGGAGGACATGAAACTTCTCGAACCACCTTTTCCTGGGTCTTCATCATGGTCCTTGTCCAGTGACTAGAAGACCTCATACTCTGTGACCGACACAACTCCTTGGCCATAACAGCTCTTCAGGAGCTTCCATCTTGTTTATATAGATCAAGTTCTTCAGGGTGGGGACTATCACTGTGCGTTTGTATGTTTAGGCTCCCTAGGCACTACTGTAATATAAATAAATAATTTTCCCTCCTTATTTTGTGTCTAGGTGCTCTGTCTTATGCAGACCTGGGAACAAGCATCACAAAATCTGGGGGCCATTACATCTACCTCCTAGAAACCCTTGGGCCTTTGCCAGCCTTTTTAAGATTGTGGGCTGAATTTGTTATGATCCGGTAAGAACAGTTCTGCGTTTCCATAGGTGTGTAAGGACAGGAGTGATATGTCGTTGCTGATTTGTATTTATAGACTCCTCTCTTTAAATCTCTAATTGGGGCAGAGTCCAGCTGTGCAGCTGAAGGAGCCAGTGGGTGAATGCAAAACAGTAGCAAACAGATGGACTTTCAAATGGCTAGAGGGAGGATAGAGGGAAAGAAGGGGGGAAGTGGGAACCTAAGACAGGGAAACGGAGGGGGGAAAGGAGGCAGAGGAGGGAAATGAAAAGGTAAAAAAAAAAAAAGGTGAGATGAAGAATAAAAAATATTAAAAACAAGGAACAGCTTGCAGCAACCGTGGTAATGAGATAGATGGACATTTTCCTGCAGTCTGCCAACACAGCTGGGTTTGCTGGAAAAAGGCTCCTTAGAAATCTGTTTGATATGTGACCTCCTCCTCTCCCACTCGCCCCCCTCCAATAGCTGCTGGATAAACAGAAATGTTTGCCACAGCACATCTGGGCGTGGCTGTGAGGTCTGCCACCATGGAGAATGAGATCACAGCTTACGCAACTGAATCCCTGCAGAACCGGGACAAAGTAACCAACCCGTTATTAAATGGGTACAATACATATTAAAAAAAAAAACAAAAAACAAAACAAAACAAAAAAAACATTGTTGAGCCTGTTAACCTTGCCTGTGTTTATGGCCATAAAAAATGAGAGAGGTCACAGGCTGAATGGAAATGGAATCTGAAATATCCTTTCATGCCTATCTATCCGTCTAAATTCTACATAGCCCCCCATCAGCAAAGCAGCCCCAGTTCCTGGGTGATACCTCCAGGTCTGGAGGGAGGGAGGGAGGGAGAAGAGCACTGGTAGGGGGTGGGGTGTGTACAGCCACTGCCTTGCACGGCACAACACATTTTATTTCATGGGCACTGCATGTCACCGCACTGTATGTGCTCTCTAGCTCTTTTTCTGTGCTTGGGGCCTGGGGAGAAGGCCTCAGATTCTCACCTCAAGGTTACCAGTTCAAATCCCCTCCTAGGGAAGCAGCAATTGAAAAACAGTCCCACTCTAATGGCTCTTCAGCGACCTCATGGTGGTGTGTTAGTATCATCAACCCATTTCCTAAACAAAGTAAAGATGGTCCAGTGGGTAGGGCACTGAGGGATGGCTCTGGCTTTTTTGCCGCCCCAGGCAAAAAAGCCTTTCACCGCCCCCCCCCACCGGGGAGCGCGGCAGGGGAGGGCGGCGAGCCCGGCCACGGCCCCGCTCTCCCCGGCCAGCCGGAGCGCCGGGGGAGGGCGGCGAGCCTGCCGTGGCCCCACTCTCCTCCTGGCGTTCCGGCTGGCTGGGGAGGGCGGCGAGCCTGGCCATGGCCCCGCTCTCCCCAGGTGAGCGCCGCCCCTCTCCCGGTGCCGCCCCAAGCACATGCTTGGAGGGTTGGTGCCTGGAGCTGGCCCTGAGGGCACTAGCCTCCAACTCAGGAGACCTGGATTTGATACCCTGCTCCATCATGGATTTTCTGTGCAATACGGTGTCTCAGTCCCTCTCTGCCAAATGGGGATACTCATACTTCCCTATCTCCCAGGGGTGATATGTGGACAAATACATTACAGGTTGGGAGTCACCCAGATACTATGATAATAGGGGACATAAGTACAATAAATAAATAGATTGCAAGAACTGCTGCCCACCCAATTGGCTCAGCAGAAATGCTGGATGGCCCATGAAGACAATTCCCTTCCTCCACCTTGTGGTGGGCCCTTCAGGTACATTGGTGGGGCAGCGTGGGAAGCTTACACAGCTCCAAAACAAGCAAGCATAAAAGGGCTTCAGTTTCCAGAGCTGCCAGTTGGCAATTTCCAGCAGTACTAAGTTCTCTGAAAAATGGGGCTGGAGAGAAATTCAACCCAGGTCCCTAACCCATCTCAGCTGGAAAGCAAAGAGGGCATCCTTAAGGCACATCTACACTTTGAGCTGGGAATTACACCTCCCTGCTTGAGTAGCCATACTTGTGCTAGCTCTGATCCAGCTGGCATGTTAAAAGTCGTGTCCTCACAGCAGCGTGAGCGGCTAGCTGTCCCGAGTACATACATCACATCTCAGACAGGACTGCAATCAGGGTGGCTAGCCCCTTGCACTGCTATTATTAGTGGGCTAGCTAACAGAGCAAGCATGGATAAATCTCAGCGAGCAGGGAACCACGCACCCAGCTCAGAGTACAGGAATACATACCCTTACTGTTGCAGGGACAAAGACATCGATTGTCCCTAACCTCCCACAGTGAGAAAAATCCTATTTCCTCCAATGTCAGAGGGGGAAAGAGAACAGACAAAGCTGAAGAAGTACCTGTGCTTTGGGAAGACGGTCTCCAGATCTTCACCTTTCACCAGCATTAAAAGAAATCTGTGGATGTTTTTCCTCTCTGTGAGGGGGCGCATCCACACCCTATTAAGGCGGAAGCTAATGAGCTTGGTGATCCCTAACTAGACACACCTGAAATGCTTGCTCTGCTTGAAGGGAAGAAGCTTAAAAAGGGAAGGCCTGCCACACACAGGGGTGGTTACAGGAGAAGACTGCCGTGCCTCAGGCACCCGATTACAGGGCTAGATCAGCAAAGGAAATAGGCACTGAGCCAGAAATCCCTGAGACTGCTTGGACCAGGAATGGACCAGGTGTTACCAAAAAAGGGAAAGTCTAAGGAGCGACTCCAATCCTGATCAGGACAATAAAAAGCCTACAGACAAACCAATACCCAAAGGGGTGAGGGAGAGACAGACCGAGAAACTGAGCACCTTTTCCCCCACCCTTCCTCTCTTTACCTTGTTCCTCCCTGCCCTCAGAGAGGGGAAAGGAACTCTCTGTTCTGGGAGACACTCTTGTTTAAGCTAGCCCAAGCAGGGGAAGAACTCAGGGTTACTCTACACTAAAAGTGCTACATCGGTGCAGCTGCACCGCTGCCGAGAGCTCTCCCATCTGCAGAATAAATCCACCTCCGCAAGCAGCGGTAGCTAAGTCAGTGGGAGAAGCTCTCCCAACGATATAGCGCTGTCCACACCAATGCTTAGGTTGATGTAACTTACATTGCTCAGGGAGGTGGCTTATTCGCACCCCAGAGCGATGTAAGTTATACCAAAATAAGTGGTAGTGTAGACCCAAGGTCGGCTCCAGGGTTTTGCTGCCCCAAGCAACGGGGAGGGGGGAAAAAAAAAGAAAAAAAAAAAGCAGTGATCGTGATCGGCAGCACTTCGGCGGCAGCTCCACTGAGCCACTTTTTTCTTCAGCGGCAGGTCCTTCCCTCTGAGAGGGACCAAGGGACCTGCCGCCGAACTGCCGGACGTGCCGCCCCTTCCCCTTGGCCACCCCAAGCACCTGCTTGCTGCACTGGTGCCTGGAGCCGGCCCTGGGTAGACCTGACCTCAGTGTCAGAAAGGAACCAACTTAAACCACAGTCTGATAGGGACTCCAGGCCCCCTACCCGCCACAAGTGATGGACAATGCAGGCAATTTATGCCTGATATAAGGAAAACAAAAACACAGAGATGGGGCTAGAGCTCAGCAGCTCTGAGCAGGATGGAACCCAACAGTGCTGTAAGTGGTTAGCTGAGATGCAGGAGCTGCAAGCAGCTCCGGAACAGCGGCTCCGGGAGCAATTGCTGCAGCAGTGGATCGTCCAGCAGCAACTCCAAACGATGTGGCAGCAAAAGCTGCTGAGGGAGCTGAAGACCCAGCAGCAGGAGTTCCACAAGGAGAGGATACAACATAGTGCCAATCTTACGCTCTCCAGGAGTCCTTGTGGGGCACACTTCCACCAAGCGGAGTCCCCCACCGATGCCCGTGAAGCCAACCAATATGGGGCTGGACAATGATCCTGAAATCTTTTTACCACCAAGAGGGTAGGCTTAGCCTCCCAGTAGCCTCCTGAGCAGTGGGCTTTGATTTTGGCTCCATACTCGATGGAACTGACCCAGGCAACCAACCATAACCTGGACTCAGAGCAGGCTAAGGACTATAAATAAGTCAAGTCCACCATTTTGGACTATTTGGACACTTCTGAGGCAACCCACCCTCAAAGATTTAGATTCAAAACCTATCCGAAGGGGGTCAGACCCTGCATAGTAGCCTAATGTTTGAAGGAACACCATTGGAAAGGACTCCAACCAGAAGAACAGTCCAGGGCCCAGGTTGCTAAGTCAATTGTGACTGAACATTTATAAGGGTATTGCCAGCAAAAGGCAGAGTGTGAGTATTATGGCACCATGCTAGGACCTTGTCAGATGCAGTACGGTTAATGGAGAACTGTCTAGCAGCCAAAGGGTCGCTAGAAACAGAAATCGCTACAGGTTCAAATCTGTGCAGGACCATCCTGAGAGAGACCAGGGAGGCTAACCTCAAAACGGTAACATCCACCAAACATTCTCCAAAATAATCAGTCCAGCCCCCAGACCATGGGAAGCCTGAGGGGCCTAGGGATCAGGCTCAGACATCACCACCAATGCTTCAAGGAGCTGAAGTAGGACCTGCAAAGTAGGTCCTGGCCTCTACTCCGCAGCCAAATTTGCCCCCAGCTAAGAAAAATAACATTGGTGTCAGCCCAGCAACTTGCCACTCCTGTGGGCAGACAGGACACAAAGAAAGAATACCCTCTTATAGAATGTGAGTATAGCCCGGGCCGGACTGCAGAAACACGCATCCAGAAAATAGCATCCCTCACGTTGACAGTGTGACAGATTTTTGTTACCAATTTGCCTGGGCCATGGTTGATCAGGCTGGGGTCACAGGATTTTTTGGGGGGAGGAGATGACAAGGCACACCAGAAGTGTTTACATTTTAAAGTTTTATCGATAAAATAAAATAACAGCAGAGAGTGCTGGGAATGCTTTCACGTTACTTAGGGGAAGAAAGAAAGCGTTAATGCCCCTAACCCACTTTTATACTTAAACACACACGACTCAGACTGGCCAAGTCTGGGTGTAACATCAGAAGAAGGGGGGCGGGGGGAGAAGGTGAACAGGAGTGCTGTCCTGGGCCCAGGCCGTCCAAGGATCTGCTGTGCTTTTTAAATTGCTTCAGCTTTTAGGAGGGTTTTAAGTCCTGGCTCCTTGGGGGAGAAGAGAGGGGAGTGGTGCTCCGTACAGGGATCTCTGCTCCTGGTGCCCTCTTCCAAACCAGCTTTCTGTGGTTTTTTTAAGCTTTCCCAAAACACCCGGTTTCAGGGTCGTGAGACAGTTTTGTTTGTTCCTGGTAGACAGAAGGATCTCATGTGCAATATGGGAGTGGGCTAACTTTTTATATCTTTGCTTCCAGAGCCTGTTGGCGTGCAATTTTAACAATTTTTTTTTTTTAATTAAAAGGTCTGGCCTTACTATGCTAGAAACATACTGCATTAATTCGTACTGAAGTATTAAACAGTGTGTTATTTTTTTGTTTTGTTTTTTTGCTTTAGCAAGTGTATTAAAACCTTAGTGTTTCCTAATATTACCCAAAACATTTTGAGTTCCAAGGTGGACAAAGCAAGTATCTGCATTTTAGTACATTCCATAGCTATACCAGTATGGTTTTTTATTTTCATTTGTTTTTCTGTTAGGCTGTCCTGTAACTGGGACATAGAGCTTAATTTATTTTTAATTACCTCCAGGTTTACAGTATAATCCCTGCTCCAAAACTAATTTTTTTTTTATGTTGTCTGCTGCATGAGGATGTTTTTCTGCAGCATTTAATACACAACAATGCTAGCAACAAGACAAAACACAAAACACAACATAGAATGCAAAACAATTTTAATTGTGACAGCAGATTCATGGTATTTTGGGTTGCTCCTCAGCTGGTATCCGCTTTTTTTGATTTTTTGAACATAAGAACATGTTTTTTTACCCCTTTGGGGGGGGGCAGATTATTGCTGAAAATATTTCTCTCTCTCTTTACCAGAGTTATAATTGCTTTTAAACTTTTAGCTTCTGCTTTCAAAACACACAGTGATTTGAAAAAGAAAACAACCTATTGCAGCTCCCTTTGGCAAAGTGACCGTTTGATTACACAGCTCAGCGTGGGGCACGGTCTCTCTCTCTTTTCTACAGCTTTTTATCTGCTATTTTGTTACCAAAAAAAAAATTTTTTTACATTTTTTTCCCATTTTTCTGGCTTTGACGGCCCTGCTACAGCCACGACTTTGGTCTTTATTTAAAACATTTTAAATTTTGTAAAGCATTGAGTTACCTTAAGGGTTAAATGAGAAATACCAAAGTTAAACAAAACTAGTTACCTGTGTTTGGCAAAAGTTTTTTTTGGTTTTGCAACTTTGAATGGAAAATTAAAGGGATTTCAGTGATATTATTTAAAACACGACCAATTTATTTTAATCCACAAAACGAAGATTGTACACACCCGGAGTGGGTTTTATTAGCAAATTTGACTAACTTGTTCATAGTCAAATGATTTTACTTAGATAACGTTTTTGCCTGGATTATTTACAGACTTTTTTTTTTTTTTTTTTTTTTTTTTTTTTTTAAGAAAAGGGCCCATTTTTCCTTCAGAATGGCTTCAAAGAAACCAAGAATTTTTTTTTAAACAAACTTTTTTTTTTTGAACATTTTTACAAAGTTTTACTGCTTAATTCCCTCCAGACTCTGCAGAGTTAACTTCTTACTTTCTTTTTTTACTTCTGCCACTATGCGCTCAGGGCTTGCAACCCGTTTTTTAATTTTTTTAAACTGTTGCTTGCCTGCTTGTCTGGGCCCCATTTTGTTTTTCTCCTTGAACCGCTTCTTTCCATGGTCACAGGCTTTGTTTCACTACCAATTTAGCAAGGAGGGTGGGCTCCTTAACTAGCCCCCACCCTTCCTGGTCCCTTTCCTCTTTATAATCGCCCCCATGGGGTGCTGTTCCTGTAGTTGGGGGTGCCATACATACAACCTTCTCCCCCCTTCACCCGCTGGACCTCTCCTCAGTCTTAATGAGGGCCACTATAGGGGTGCAAGGTTCCACCCAAAATTGAAGATCTTCACAAAAGGAGAGATCAAAGCCCTTACAAGGGTCACCCGAACCGTCCCCCGTGAGGCTTGCCATCTAGACCGAACACCTGGCCAATTGACGTTTTAACTGTTCCATTTTCTTTTCATGGAAAGCATGCTGCCGTTGCGGTGTATGCTGGGCACGAATGGTCAAGTCTTTGACAAGTCCCCAAAGGACCGGTACCTGCTTAGCCAGTGCTTCCAGGCGGGTGCATTCCGCCTTTTTGGCCTGGAAGTCCTGTCTCAAGGCTTGCAACTTGTCCTAGGCATAGGCTTGGGTTGCTGCCTGGTTAGTGATCTGCACTTTCAGTTGCTCAATTTCCCCACCCAGCTGTCAGGTACACATCCTCTTCCCAACTCCTTTTTTGTCCCCAACAACATGAGATACCACATGGCTATGGCAGTCCAGATTAATCCCACAGCTTCCCCTAGGTTTTTACCCTTCTGCTTTTCATACTCAGTATATAGATCTAACAAATCCTGCCAAGAATGCACTCTCCTCTGAAGCTCCATCACAGAACCCCAGGGATTGTATCCCACCTTGGCAAGAGCCCTCTCCAGCCGGGAGAGGTTTTCACACACACCCCCTTGAAAGAGGCAGCAGGGTTCCGTCCCTCTTTGCTGCCTCCCCCATGGCTCAGGCATCAGGTTCACCTGCTTCCCGTGACACCAGCTGACTGAGCAGCCGGACTACCATGTCCACGCTCCCTAAAGTGCGTACGTCCAGCATTGAACCCATCGCTGATGCCATCGCCCACAATTGCGGGACTCCTGAGTCCACAGCTGTACCCTTCTGTTTCCTGAACATGCTGACCCAATCCGTTGGTACAACTTCTAAAAATTTTAATTGCTTGAGATTTCACATTGCTCACCTTGGCACTGGGGCTTACAATGTTCACCCCTCCTGGGCCGGAGGGAGAGATGCTAAGGTTACGGGGATTTAAAGAAACTAATGAAAAGTGCCCACATAAATGACATGATATTTTAATAATCTGCACTCAGATTTTCACCCTTATGGCTTTCTGCTTCAGTGAGACAGTTTAAATATTCCCTTTAATGATTATTTAGGATTAGGATATTCAATTGGAGATGAAAGTATGACCTTATAAAACATTATAGATAAATTGAGAACATTTCCACACAATATACAGTGTGGATCTACCTTCCTGGGGGCCATCGGGTTGTAACAACAGCACCAGTGATGATCCAAGATAAAAGCGTTCGAGGACTCGGACTCCGGCTGCAGTCAGATAGTATCCAAATCTCCTTGGTATGAGCTGATGGCACCCATAGAAGGTATCCGAAGGAGATGAGTGGGCCAAGGAAGGAAGGGTGGTAGAAAAGGAGATATAATGTGGATTGGGGGGGGCGGGAAGTGTTTTCCCCTGTCTAACATGCTTTGAATTTCTATTTTGCTTTCCAGTCCTGCCAACATTGCCGTGGTGTCCTTGGCTTTCGGTCGATACTTAATTGAGCCTCTCTTCGCCCCTTGCCATGCCCCTGCCCTGGCTGTGAAGCTGGTCACCACCACTGGCATCTGTGAGTAACCCTCAAAAACAATCCAAGCAAAAGTGGGGCCGGGAAAAAGAGCAGGCTCGACTGGCTATTCCTGATATGATTCCGCCCTCTCTCGTTTTCTGCCTGTGTCAGCAAGGATTGCCCTTTTCCATGTCTGTCAAGCCCCATACAAAGCAATGGGATGCTCTACAAATATTTATCTGTAATGTCACCTCCCTATAGTAAATCGGGGCGTAGCCACGAGTGGGCCTGGATGGGCTACGGCCCACCCACTTAGCCTCCACGCCCACCTGAGCGTCACTCAGGCACCTGAAATCCAGGACGGAGCACGGGCGGGGCCGGAGTCCCCCAAATCCACAAGCTAAGAAGGGGTGAGTCATCCCAGGTGGGGGGTGCCCTGAGGGGATGGATCTGGGTGGGGCTAGCACTAGGGCCAGAGCAGAGCCAGGCCGGGCGCCTAGACACATGACTGGGCGGGGCATGAGCAGGGTGCTGGAGACTGGGGCAGTAGCACGCAGTGCAGGATGCACAGACACAGCAGCGCCAGCAGGACAGAGGGACTCGGCCGCGCAGGTGGACGACACCAAGCCGGAGTCGGGAGGGGCGGGCAGAGCTTGAGCACCTGCAGGGCCTCTCTCCACCCCATGGGCGCACCCGCAGCCTGTGCGCCTCAGGCAGCCTTGCCTTCTAGTGCCTGCTGAGCAGTAAGGACCAGCTGGAATGGGTGGAGGGAGGCGGGCCCTCCGATCCATCATGCCCCCCGCTCCGTCATGCACCACAGTCCCGTCCCTGCGCCCCTAGCTCCAGGCTCTGCTATGCCCCCAGTTCTGTCACCTCACCCACATCCCATGGCCCCTTGAGTCCTGTCCTTTCCCCCCCCGCCAAATCTGGCCCTCAGCCTCTGCCCTCCCCCATCCAGCCCCTCTTCCCCAGTTTTCCCTTCCTGCTCTGGATAAACTTCTCTCTTCCCAAGGTGGTGAGGGTCAGGGAACCAGTTTTCCTGGCTGGGTATCCTGTGCGGGAGGGGAGGTCATAGCCTTTGGACTCTGCTGAACTGAAGACGGGGGGTGTCAGTGCCTATTATCCCCCCTGGCCCTAAGGAATGTGGGGAATGTCAGCCCAAAGGGGGGAACCTCTTTTACCCCGGCAGCTACCCACACTGGAGCATGGGGGTTGGGTCCTGTCCCCATGCACGTGCCCAGCTTGGCAGGTGAAGCCCTGTGTCTGGGGGCACCAGGGCTAGGAAGAGGGTGTGGCGTCAGGGGAGAAGCTGAGCGAGCACAGTCTGTCATTGCCCATCCACCTGAAAGTCAGGGCCGAGCCAAATTTCCACTCCTAGTTACGCCACTGTGCTACATCATCAAAATCCTGCAACCACACCCTCTCAGAATAGTCAGCGTTTGCCTCCATTAGGCTAAGTAAGCGGGGGATTTAATTTCCTTGGGCAGGAAGTGTCACTTCCTATGTGTTTGCATAGAGCCAGGTACAACAGGGTCCCGATCCTGACTGGGGCCTCTGGGTGTTACATACAAACAAATAAATCCAAAACTAGCACAAAGGACACATTGTGTACATAAAGCACATAGGCTGGTACAGTATTTTCAAAGGAGTGTAAGGCAGTTAGAGGCCCAAATCCCTTTGTTTCAACTGAGATTGAACATCTCACTCACATTTGTGAATTTGAAAATCTCCCTCATAAAGAACAAGAGTCAAACCCCTCTTTGGATGTAATGTTCAGTTACAACAGGACACCTATCTCATCATAAGCAGCAGACTTAGCACTCTGGGGTCATGTGAGATATTACACTACGAAGTTCCAAACACGTGCACTCACTCCCAGAAACTAGAGACTAAAAACACCTGTCAGGCCGACTAGCCTATCCCCTCGTGTTTGCAAGAGGATGAGGACTTTGTCTTCTAGACCAGTTTACAATGAACTAAGATATGGGATTTGTACAACTACCCGGGTACTGGACTCCCCATGAACATAAAGCTCCCATTGTGGGGAACATCAATACCAGGCTCCCTAAAGAGGAACTTCCAAGATGAGGGGTCATAGAACAAAATAGTGACCTCACACTAGTCCTGCCCAGAAGTGAATTCAGTATATTCCAAGTAGGCTCTTCGGGGCCATAGAGAGAAACTATCACTTCCCTCCTTCTGGAGGGCATTGCCAGCATGCATGAAACTCCAACAATACTGAAAACCCGTGCAGCCAGTTCCCAGCTCTCCTCAGCCCTGAATATCAGGGTTTGGGATTATTTTAGACAGATGTATTTTTCAATTTGTATCTCATCTTAGTTATTTCCTCCTCAAGTTGCTAATGTATTACTATCCTCACTGGTGTTTTCAACATGTTACAGTTCAGTATCCTCTAAAACATAATTAACATGCCACTGTGCTTACACTTTATTCCAGATCATTCATGAAGATGTTAAACAGGACAGGTGCCAATCTTATTTCCTACTGAACCTCAACTAAACACCTCCCCTCACATCCCTACCTTGCCATTTACCATAGAATGGCGGGTTAGAAGAGACTGCCATGGTCATCTGGTCCAACCCCCTGCCAAGACCCTTTACTTAATACCTTCAACTTAGATTTCAGTCTACAGGAATAACACTGTTCTGCTTTTTTTCATTCCCTCCAAGCCTTAATCATTGCTCTGAACTGCTGGAGCGTCAGTTGGTCTGCAAATATACAGACCGTTCTCGCAGCCCTCAAGATGGTCACCATTGGCCTGATTATTGTCCCTGGGATGATGGCGCTAGCTGAAGGTAAGACAACTGCAGCCTGTGTGTGACACGAGACAGGAAGGAGATAATAGCAGGAAACAGACAGAGGTAGGGGAGTCCTAGGGAGAGGCACAGACAGATGAGAAGGGAGATAGAAAGTGGAGAACAGAGTCAGAAAGAGAGAGACTAGAAAAAGAAAGAGGGCTTGAGAATTTTAGCCAGGAGAAAAACCTCTACTAGAAAAAAAATAAAAAATAAAAAAAGACACTTACTTGTGTCCTACCCTCAGCCTATTTCTCTTGCACGGTCCTTTAGTTCTTCTTTCGTCTGCCAAGGGAGCCAAATCTGAACAGCCCTTCCAAAGTAGGCTGCGTTGTTTGACTGGATTTCTGGTCATTTGCCAAGCTAGGCAGTGCATGACAAGAACATCTGAAATGGAAGCAGCATGATCAACATGCAGACAGATCTCCCTACCTCCCACTGTTTAGTCCATTCATGCCAAGCCACCGCCTTAAACGTTACCCTCTCAGGAGTAGCAATGAAATGGGAAATACAGCATTGCAAAACATGAACTGCAATCACCCAGGCACTTGGTGAAAATAGGTGCTTTACCATAGTCCTTGTCCCCCCTCCCAGCCCCTCGGTCACACAACAGGTACTTGGCTGCATTGTTCCTACCTCACCTAGGATGGGCGGTGGCTAATACCCATTCCCAGGGGAGAAGGAGATGAATTCTGCATGTCCTCGAATCAATTGCTAGTCCAGCAGATGATGCAGGCCTTTGAATGTTCCATGCCAGCTCAATGCAGGTTTGGACTTGTCTTTCTTTCTGAGAAATATGAAATGAAGCACATTCAGGTTGCAGCAGAGCTGTGACATTGATGGATTGCACATCATTTAAAAATAGTATTTCTGTGCAGACTGACGTTGGATCAGAGGCATCTTTAGTCTAGCAGGCAAAGGCATAATGAGATCCAACAGCTGGAAGCTGAAGCTAGATAAATTCAGACAGGAAGTAAGGTCTCTTTTTAGCAGTCAGGGTAATTAATCACTGGAACAGATTATCAAGGGATATGGTGGATTCTTCCCCCTTGAAAATCAAATGGGATCTCTTTCTAAAAGATGTGCTCTAGCTTAACCCCAAGTTATTGGTGGGGCTGCATTAGTTACTGGGTGAAAATCTGTGCGCTTTGTTACGCGAGAGGTCAGACTAGATGATCATAGTGATCAATTGTGTCCTTAAAAATCTTTGAAATTTGAGGAGTTATTTTAGACTGGCTCTGTAGAGGCTCTCTGAGCTGGCACTGTGCTGTCAGAGCTACGGCAGTGGCTTGGCTGGTTGAATTCTTAGCACCAACTTCTCCGAGACCATCAGATTTATTGGTTGTATTTCCATCTCCTCTCAGGTCACTATGAGAATTTCCAGAATGCTTTTGACACTAGCTCGCTGGTTCTGGACAAGCTGCCTCTGGCTTTTTACTCGGGAATGTTTGCATACGGAGGATGGTAGGCTTCCAGCTCTATACTGGACAACATCTCTTCTAATCACTGATGAAAGCCAGATAAGCCCCAAGGAGTTCAAATCACTGCAGTATGGAACTTGTGTGGAGCCTGTCTCATCGCAGTTACAGATTCAATTGCACCCTGGATCAGCAATGGCCAAGTCATCGTAGTGGCTGTTTACCTGTCCCCTAGAGACTGGACTGAGACCATTTTACTTAGGCAAAATGTCATTCGAGGGGCAAATGAAGTAATGTTGGGGACCTCCAAAGAGCACCTCTGCTCTATCTTACATATTACAAAGGAAGCTCATGTCCAGAAAGTAAAGATAATGATGTTGCAGGGTGCAACTCAGAGCATCTAAATCCTTAATAATGGGGGGACAGGGGATGGAGGGAACTTCGATCCCAACAGTTTGATTTTCTAGGAAGAGATTCTTCCTTCACCACCACCCTTAAGAGGAAGCATTTGACTTTCTTTGTAGAAAGTCTCTCTATAGTTATGTAGTAAGACACATGGTCTCAGAAAGGGTGCCCCTCTATTCAGGAAGCAAACACCGAGATGCAGCTTGGAAACAGTGACAGATGCATAACCTGTTCCATCTCACTGTTCAAAGCCCAACATGGGAAATGGACTCTCAGGTCCAGACACTTTTTTCTTCTAATTGCAGGTTCTATGTCAACTTTGTAACTGAGGAAATCATAAACCCTGAAAGGTGAGTACCATGGCCAGCTGCTTGAATTCATATCTGGTAAATAAACAAACCACTGAAGAGGATGTTGATTCCCGTGCCCCAAAGCTGGAGCAGCGTAATAATACAAGCTGTTAAAGGGCACGAACTCACTTCAGCACAACAACATGCCAGTTCATAGAAGTCTGAATATTTTTCATATTGAGATTTGACTTGGGTGCAATTCATTTATGCACATACCGACTGTTGTCAAATTGGAGCAGACCACAGGCCTATCAAGGCCTGTTGCCTAGCTTGTGTGGTGGTCGTGAGCCTGATGGTTCAGTGGAGGAGGCTGTGTTGGAGGGGCGGAATTTCTTCTTGACCCCATTAAAGAAAAAAGGACAGTTACCTGTTCCGTAACTGGCATTCTTCGAGATGTGTTGCTCAGGTGTATTCCACTATAGGTGTGTGTGCTCGCCACATGCTCCGGTGCCGGAAGTTTTTCCCTTAGCAGTATCCGTAGTGGGGGAGTGACGCCAGTATATCGCGCCATAAAGGGGGCTGCGTGCTCCCCCCACCCTCAGTTCCTTCTTGCCAAACAACTCTGACAGAGGGGAAGGAGGGTGGGACGTGGAATACACCTGAGCAACACATCTCAAAGAATGCCAGTTACGGAACAGGTAACTGTCCTTTCTTCTTTGAGTGATTGCGCATGTGCATTCCACTATAGGTGACTCCAAGCTATCCCTGATGGAGGCGGGTAGGACTGTAAGTATGAAATGTCAAGGGTTACCCGGGTGGAGCACCGCTCTACCAAACCCAGCGTCATCCCATGACTGGGAGACGATCGCATAGTGCGATGAGAAAGTGTGGACAGAGGACCACGTAGCAGCCCTACAGATGTCCTGGATAGGGACATGAGCCACATAGGCCGCAGACTAGGCCTGGGCTCTCGTCGAATGCGCCTTCACGATAGGAGGCGAGGGAAGCCCTGCCAGGTCGTAACAGGTGCGAATGCACGGGAGATCCGCTGGGTGGAGACCGGTCGCCGCCTCATGCGCTCGGCTGAAGCAATAAATAGCTGGGGGGCTTTCCTAAATGGCCTGGTTCTGTCCAGGTAAAAAGCCAGCACTCTGCGCACGTCTAACATGTGCAGGCAGCGTTCCTCGTTGGAGGAATGGGGCTTAGGACAGAGGATAGGGAGGAAAATATCCTGGTCCACGTGAAAAGCCGAGACTACCTTCGGCAAAAAGGAAGGGTGAGAGCGGAGCTGAACCTTGTCCTTATGGAAGACTGTGTAGGGCGGTTCAGAGGTAAGGGCCCTGAGCTCAGAGACCAGGCAGGCTGAGGTGATAGCCACTAAGAATGCCACCTTCCAGGAAAGGTGGGACCATGAACACATGGCTAAGGGCTCAAAGGGGGGGCCCCGTGAAGCTGGAGAGCACCAAGTTCAAGTCCCAGAGCGGGACTGGGGGTCTGGCGTAAGGGAAACCTTTCAGAAACCTGCCCATCATGTGATGTGAAAAAACAGACATGCCCTGCACAGGGGGATGGAAGGCCGAAATGGCCGCGAGGTGCACCCTGATGGAGAAGGGTGCGAGACCTTGAGTCCTAAGAGACAGGAGGTAATCGAGGACCTGTTGGATAGGTGCAGAGGAGGGAGAGGAACCTCTATCTCTTGCCCACCTAAAGAACCTATACCACTTAGCCAGGTAGGTCCGCCGTGTGGAAGGTTTCCGACTTTCCAGCAGGATCCTCCTGACGTCCTCAGAATACCTGCCCTCCCCTGCATTCAACTATGAAGCAGCCACGCTGTCAGATGGAGCACGGCTAGGTTGGGATGGAGGAGACGTCCTGGCTCCTGGGAGAGGAGGTCTGGGCGTAGCGGCAGCCTGCAAGGGGGTGCCGCTAAAAGTTGCAGGAGGGACCCGTACCAATGCTGACGGGCCCAATCAGGGGCTATGAGGATCATCCTCGCTCCGTCTGACTTCACCTTCTGCAACACCTTGTCTATTCAGGGGAAGGGCAGGAAGGCGTACAACAGGGGCCCCGACCATGGGAGCAGGAACGCATCTGACATCGCCCCATCACCCTGCCCTGCAGCAGAATCAAGGACACTGTCAATTCTGGGCGGTGGCGAACAGGTCTACGTGGGGAGTGCCCCACTGTAGGAAGATCCACCTGGCCACGTCCCTGTGAAGGGACCACTTGTGTTGCTGGGAGAATACCCTGCTCAGGTGGTCCGCAAGAAAGTTGCTCTTGTCCGGCAGGTAAAAAGCCCGCAGGAGTACATTGTGGGCTATACAAAACTCCCACAGGAGCTGGGCTTCCTGGCATAAGGCCCTGGAATGCATACCACCCTGCTTGTTGACATAGTACATGACGGTCATGTTGTCCGTAAGGACTCTGAGTACCCTCCCTTGGATGTGCTGGCGGAACGCCACACAGGCGAGGTGAATGGCCCTGAGCTCCCTGACATTTATGTGGAGGGTTAATTCCCCTGGAGACCACAACCCCTGGGTCCTGAAGGGCCCCACGTGCGCTCCCCAGCCCAGGTCCAAGGCATCCGACACTAGGTCTAGTGAGGGAGCAGGGTCCCTGAAGCGGATACCCCGGAGCATTTTGCCCAGGAGGGACCACCATTGGAGGCCTGCCACCACCCTGTGCGGCACTGTGACCACCATGTCTAGGCTGTCCCTGACCTGGGAATACCTGGAGACCAACCACAGCTGGAGGGGCCTCATTCGAAGCCTGGCATGTCGCACTACATAGGTGCATGCTGCCATGTGGCCTAGGACCTTAAGGCACAGCTGTGCCGTGGTTACCGGAAAGGCTGTGAACTGGGCGATGAGAGCTTTGAGCATCTCAAACCTGTCCCTTGGGAGGGAGGCCGAGGCTACCGGGAATCCAGCAGTGCGCCTATAAAGGTTATGCGCTGAACTGGGATTAACGTGGATTTCTCCTGGTTTACCAGCAGGCCTAGGGTGCCACAGGCATCTCTGCTGTTGCTGCACCAGGGATCGAGACCAGCCCTTGAGCAGCCAGTCGTCTAAGTAGGGGAAGATCTGCAGCCCTTTCCTCCTGAGGTGGGCTGCAACCACCACCATACATTCCGTAAACACCCTGGGGGCCGTAGAGAGGCCAAAGGGGAGGACTGTAAACTGGAAGTGGTCCTGTCCCACCAGGAAACGGAGGTAGCGCCTGTGACCCTCGAAAATGTGGATGTGAAAATACACATCCTGGAGGTCCAGTGACGTAAACCAATCCCCCTGGTCTAGGGATGGAATAATGGAGGCCAGGGACATCACGTGGAATTTGTAACACACCAGGAATTGGTTGAGATTCCGCAGGTCGAGGATGGGCCAAAGACCGCCCTTTGCCTTGGGACGAGGAAATACCTGGAGTAAAACCCCTTGCCCTGGGCCTCTCGAGGCACCCTTTCCACCGCTCCCAAGGAAAGGAGACGTTGTACCTCCTGACGGAGGAGGAGGGCATGCTCCGGAACCCCGGTCTGGCACCTGACGGGGGGACTTGGGAGGGGTTGCCACAAACTGGAGCCTGTACCCTTGGGAGATGGTGCTGAGGACCCATTGATCCGTCATTATACTGGACCATTGGAGTTGGAAAACCGATAAACGGTTGAAAAAAGGCAACTTTATTAACTGGGTGGGGAGAGCACTGGCAACAGGCCCAGTGACCCCCCTGAATAAGTCAAAAATGCTGTTTCCCGGGGCGCTTGCCCTTCGAGGGACCAGGTCACTGGGACAAGTGGGATTGGCGTTGTGACCTGTGCCTCTGATCCCTCTGCCACTTAGGCAGCGGTTCATATCTACCCCTAGCTTGTGGAGCGGGGGATTGAGGTCTGGGCTTGTCCTTTGCAGGTGGGACGTACAGGCCCAGCATCTGCAGGGTGGTACAGGAATCCTTCATCCCATGCAGATGGGTATCAGTCTGATCAGCAAACAGGGCCTTGCCATCAAACGGCAGGTCCTGCATTATCGACTGCGATTCAGAGGAGAGCCCCGAGAAGGAAAGCCACGATGCTCGCCGCATGGAGACAGCTGTGGCCAAGGAGCGGGTGGCCGTGTCCGCTGCGTCCAAAGCAGCCTGGAGAGCCACCTTGGCTGCGGTTGCCTCTTCTTGGACAAGCGCCCGAAACTCCTTCACCTCACTATCAGGGAGGAAGCGCTCAAACTTGGGGAGAGATCCCCAAAAGGTTAAACTCGTAGCGGCCCAGAAGCGCCTGATGGTTGGCCACGCGGAGTTGGAAACTCATCAACGAGTAAGACTTTTGTCCGGAAGAGTCAAGTCTACGAGCATCCCTGTCCTTGGGCGTGGGCGCAGGCTGACCATTCCTCTCGGGGTGGTGGACCGACTCTACCACCAGGGAGTTAGAGGCTGGGTGAGTGTAGAGGTACTCAAGACCTTTGGCAGGGATGAAGTACTTCCTCTCAGCCTTTTTGGAAATAGGGGCAAGGGAGGCCGACGTTTGCCAAAGGCCAGCGGTGATATTGGCAACTCCTTGATGAAAGGGGAGCGCCACACGCTCCGGGACCGAGGAGGCGAGGACATTAAAAAGCGTGTCGGAGGGCTCCTCCATCTCCTCGGCCCGGAGCTCGAGGTTGGCTGCCACCCTCTGAAGCAGCTCTTGATGGGCCTTAAAGTCCTCTTGCGAAGAGGGAGGCGGTACCGCAACCGAATCACCCTGCGCTGTCGAGGTGGAAGGTACAGCACCTTCAACGGCAAGCGTCACCGTGGGCTCTACTTCGGGGTCCGGTGCCAGAGCCGGCGTCAGGGGATTGGCACCCACAGCTTGATCCCGGTACCGCAGCAACGCGGGGCGGCCCTGGGAAGCTCCCGCCACGGAGCGAGGACCGAGGTGCACTGGAGCCTGAGGCCACGGCGCTAGCTGGCACCACTGACCGTGCCATGGCACAGTCTGGAGTAGAAGCATGTCAGGCGTCGGAGGTGTAGGTTTGTCCGGCGGCACGGCTCGGCCCCGGGATAGATGACTGCGCATCGACACCGAGGTTCAGGAAGAGCGAACGGTGCCGTAAGAACAGTTCCGATGATGACGGCTCCTGCCCTGGGACTTCGACCTGGAGTAGGACGAGAGGTAAACGCCCGAGGAGCTGCGTCTGGACTATTCGCGGCACCTGTGGGCCCGGTGCCTCAGTGCCAGGGAATGCGGGGACACGCTGCGAGCCTGACCTCTACGGTGCCGGGTCCTGGAGTGGGAGCGACGGTGCCAACAGCGTCGCGACCTGTTCCTCTCGGAGTCGCTGGAAGAAGAGGGATGGTGTCGCCTCTTTCTTCCTGCACAACAGTGCTCAGGACCAGAAGAGTGGGAAATGCTCATGGCGGAATCATGACGAGGGGTCGATGTGCGTCGTGAAGGCCTGCTAGGCTGCCCAACTCGGGTCTAGCCTCACCCCTAGTCTTTTCCCAGTGCCTCTGAGATTTTCCCGTCCTCTTAGGTGGGGAACGGTGCCGGGACATCGAAGGTGCCTCACTGCGCACCGAGGACGCGGTATCGGGAGCAGATTCAGAGTGGTGCTCGGGAGGCACTTTGCCGCGTGCTGACAATGCGGATCCCGGCGCGGTGCCAGCTCGACGCGCCGGTGCCGGGCCAATGCCGACTCCATTAAAAGCGCTCGGAGTCGGATCTCACACTCCTTCTTCGTTCGCGACTTGAAAGAGCGGCAGATCTTACACTTCTCACTAATGTGAGACTCTCCCAGACAGCGAAGACACAGAGTGTGGATCGCTTCTGGGCATAGAATTGCGACAAGAGTCGCACGACTTGAAGCCTGGGTCACGGGGCATGCCTCGAGCCAGGCACTAACAGAAGAAAAGTTCAGCAAAGAAACGGTTCAGTGAACTAGATACCACTAATGCTGCAGCCAAGGCTGGAGCAAGTTCCGACTACCTTCACTGGCGGCAAGAAGGAATTGAGGGTGGGGGGAGCACGCAGCCCCCTTTATGGCGTGATATACTGGTGCCACTCCAGGGGTCGCAGCGGTGCTCCACCACTACGGATTCTGCTAGGGGGAAAAACTTCCGGCACCGGTGCACGTGGCGAGCACGCACACCTATAGTGGAATACACATGAGCAATCACTCGAAGAAGAACGTACGTTTTTAACCAATGGGGTCAGTCCCAGTATAACCACACTAGCTGAGAATTGGGCTTGGTTAGTGTTCTCAATGCTTATTATGCTGTGCTGTACAGCATCGCCTGACTCAACCCTCTTTGTAACTTAGCTTCAATGAGCACCAGTTCATTGTTGTAGCCATGTCGGTCCCAGGACATTAGAGAGACAGAGTGGGTGAGGTAATCTCATTTATTGGACCTCTTTGTAAAGTCGAAAGCTTCTCTCTCTCTCTCTCACCAACAGAAGTTGATCCAATAAAAGATATTACCACACCCACCTTGTCTCTCTAATGAGCACCAAGGCAGGAATTTCATCCCATTGCCAGTGGATGTGGAGGGATGAAAAAAGGGACTCTCAGAAGGGGAGAAGAGATATTTAGGGCTGATCCAAATGAAGAGTCTCTTTGATTTTTCCCTTTACAGTGAGGTTTATTCTAATTGTGTTATTCTAGGGTTTTAAAAAAGGGACCTAAAATGAGCTTCAATTCCCATAGCAATTCTCCCTCAGCGACAGGGTGCCTAAAATTAGATGTTTTAGCCTACCAGGTTTGGATCTTCATAGGATGTCTTGCTGATGCAATAGAGGACAAAGGGGACCTACTCAAATTTAGCCTTTAGTACCTCCTGATTAGGAAGTATTATTTTAGGCACAGCTCTCTTCTGCCCAAAACAAGTATGGGTATTTTGGAAAAAGGTCTGAAATGAGAGCCACAAGAAAAAATGCCACCACAAGGGAATTTAACAATTGTTTGCTATGACCTCATTCTCATGATTCTGCATTTACATAATCAGCAACCTACAATCATAATCAGGAGATGCAACACAGGTTCTAGAGCAGGGTAGGACACCGTTTTCCCATCCCGGTAAAAATTTTAAAACTTCAGATTTTCTTGTCCTGAATTGGGATGAAAAGTTGAAATCTCAAATTTTCATGAACCAACCACTGGGAAAACAATTTCACTTTCGGTCAATCAAAAACATTTCATGTAACCATTTTGAAATGTTCTGTTTTGTCTTTATTTCTCTATAAGTAGCTTAAGGTTTCTAAACAAAAAGTCATTTCAAACCAAAACCAGATTTTTCCATTTTGGAAGCGGCAAAATGGGATGGTTTGACCATTTCAAAATTTGTCCAAACCAAACCTTTCCCACAAAAGTTCTGGTTTAATATCTGCATTTTTCAGTGAAAAATGGGATGTTGCAAATTCCCAACCAATTCTACTATATTCACATGGGATAGAGGTAAACCTGATGGACAGTTGAGAGGTGCAATAAAAGGGTTGTTTTTATTCTATTGTAGGAATATCCCACTGAGCGTGATAGTGTCCTTGCTCATTGTTACTCTAGGGTACCTTCTCACTAACGTCTCCTACTACGCAGTCCTGACAGCAGAGGAAGTGCTGGCCTCGGAGGCTGTGGCTGTGGTGAGTATGGTCCTTTGTTTTTATTGGATATTCTCAGTGTAACACAGATAGTTCACATCTGGGACCAGAGGGGCTACTGGAGCGAGGCCAGAGATTCATTAAAGGAAGGAACAGATTGCAGATTCTTATGCCGGGGCAAATGTCTGTTTAAACATATGGCAAGAAGGAAGAAGTATAAAGGAGCTGGTCTAGGAATAGTATAGCTCTCATAAGGAGTGTCTGTCCTCTTCAGCAAGAAGAAATATACTTACAGCCACTGAATTGCAGGGGTTTGCCCCCCAATTTTTCATGGGGTTTATATGATCCATAACTCCTTCCACATTTTGTCCCCCAGCCTTGCAGGCTATAACTTTATATAAAGTGCTTTATACTGACAACTTTGCTCCTGCCTCCCAGCAATTCTTCTGAAATGACTCACCTGTTGGATTGCTTGTAAGGTTCTCTTGCCTCTTAGTAATAATGGAGACGGGATTAGCTTGAGGTGGTGATAAAACCTGGCTTTTCCACCAGCGCGATTATAGAAACCGACATGTGAGACAGGTGTAATGAACTCTGAATAACTGGGTTCTCTATTTTTCCCCCCAGAGCTTTGTAGATCGAGCTTTTAAGAGCATTTCCTCAGCAATTCCAATCCTAGTTGCTCTGTCCTGCTTTGGTTCTCTGAATGGAGGAATCTTTGCAGCTGCCAGGTAAAAGCCTGTCCTTTCTAAAACCAAACATCTCTTCCATACTAAAACCAGCTAATCTTTAGTTCAAAACACACTTTCTGCAGCCCTTGATCTGCTAAAAAACATTCATGTCAATCAATGGACTGAAGACACCCTATCACAAGCGAAAGCTATATTAATGCTATAACAAGTATCCTGCCATCAGGGCACTTCACACTTAAGGTTGCCATCTATGTTGTATGCCTCTTGTGGCTTTCGTTTTGCTGGTGTGGTTTGATTTCTTTCATTGTCTAACATGAAGCTTAAGGGGAAACTCAAGAACTAGGGAGCTGCAAAAACACATGCTGTATCATGAGCTCCCCCTGCTGGTGATGAGTAATATTGTATCTATCTTTCAGAGCAGCAGCCGTGTTAGTCTGTATCCGCAAAAAGAAGAACAGGAGGACTTGTGGCACCTTAGAGACTAACAAATTTATTAGAGCATAAGCTTTCGTGGACTACAGCCCACTTCTTCGGATGCATATAGAATGGAACATATATTGAGGAGATATATATACACACATACAGAGAGCATAAACAGGTGGGAGTTGTCTTACCACCTCTGAGAGGCCAATTAATTAAGAGAAAAAAAACTTTTGAAGTGATAATCAAGCTAGCCTAGTACAGACAGACAGTTAGATAACAAGTGTGAGAATACTTACAAGGGGAGACAGATTCAATGTCTGTAATGGCTCAGCCATTCCCAGTCCTTATTCAAACCGGAGTTGATTGTGTCTAGTTTGCATATCAATTCTAGCTCAGCAGTTTCTCGTTGGAGTCTGTTTTTGAAGTTTTTCTGTTGTAATATAGCCACCCGCAGGTCTGTCACTGAATGACCAGACAGGTTAAAGTGTTCTCCCACTGGTTTTTGAGTATTTTGATTCCTGATGTCAGATTTGTGTCCATTAATTCTTTTGCGTAGAGACTGTCCGGTTTGGCCAATGTACATGGCAGAGGGGCATTGCTGGCACATGATGGCATATATCACATTGGTAGATGTGCAGGTGAACGAGCCCCTGATGGTATGGCTGATGTGATTAGGTCCTATGATGATGTCACTGGAATAGATATGTGGACAGAGTTGACATCGGGGTTTGTTACAAGGATAGGTTCCTGGGTTAGTGGTTTTGTTCAGTGATGTGTGGTTGCTGGTGAGTATTTGCTTTAGGTTGGGGGGTTGTCTGTAAGCGAGGACAGGTCTGTCTCCCAAGATCTGTGAGAGTAAAGGATCATCTTTCAGGATAGGTTGTAGATCTCTGATGATGCGCTGGAGAGGTTTTAGTTGGGGGCTGAAGGTGACAGCTAGTGGTGTTCTGTTATTTTCTTTGTTGGGCCTGTCTTGTAGGAGGTGACTTCTGGGTACTCGTCTGGCTCTGTCAATCTGTTTTTTCACTTCAGCAGGTGGGTATTGTAGTTTTAAGAATGCTTGATAGAGATCTTGTAGGTGCTTGTCTCTATCCGAGGGATTGGAGCAAATGCGGTTATATCTTAGAGCTTGGCTGTAGACAATGGATCGTGTGGTGTGTCCTGGATGGAAGCTGGAGGCATGTAGGTAAGTGTAGCGGTCAGTAGGTTTCCGGTATAGGGTGGTATTTATGTGACCATCGCTTATTAGCACAGTAGTGTCCAGGAAATGGACCGCTTGTGTGGATTGATCTAGGCTGAGGTTGATGGTGGGATGGAAATTATTGAAATCATGGTGAAATTCCTCAAGGGCTTCTTTTCCATGGGTCCAGATGATGAAGATGTCATCAATGTAACGCAAGTAGAGTAGGGGCGTTAGGGGACGAGAGCTAAGGAAGCGTTGTTCTAAGTCAGCCATAAAAATGTTGGCATATTGTGGGGCCATGCGGGTACCCATAGCAGTGCCGCTGACTTGAAGGTATATATTGTCCCCAAATGTGAAATAGTTGTGGGTGAGGACAAAATCACAAAGTTCAGCCACCAGGTTAGCTGTGACATTATCAGGGATACTGTTCCTGATAGCTTGTAGTCCATCTTTGTGTGGAATATTGGTGTAGAGGGCTTCTACATCCATAGTGGCCAGGATGGTGTTTTCTGGAAGATCACCGATGGATTGTAGTTTCCTCAGGAAGTCAGTGGTGTCTCGAAGATAGCTGGGAGTGCTGGTAGCGTAGGGTCTGAGGAGAGAGTCTACATAACCAGACAAGCCTGATGTTAGGGTGCCAATGCCTGAGATGATGGGGCGTCCAGGATATCCAGGTTTATGGATCTTGGGTAGCAAATAGAATACCCCTGGTTGGGGTTCTAGGCATGTGTCTGTACGGATTTGTTCCTGTGCTTTGTCAGGGAGTTTTTTTTAGCAGATGGTGTAGTTTCTTTAGGTAATCCTCAGTGGGATCAGAGGATAATGGCCTGTAGAATGTGGTGTTAGAGAGCTGTCTAGCAGCCTCTTGGTCATATTCCAATTTATTCATGATGACGACAGCACCTCCTTTGTCAGCCTTTTTGATTATGATGTCAGGGTTGTTTCTGAGGCTGTAGATGGCGTTGTGTTCTGCATGGCTGAGGTTATGTGGCAAGTGATGTTGCTTTTCCACAATTTCAGCCTTTGCACGTCGACGGAAGCACTCTATGTAGAAATCCAGTCTGTTGTTTCGACCGTCCGGAGGAGTCCACGCAGAATCCTTTTTTTTTGTAGTGCTGGTAGGGAGGATTCTGTGGGTTAGTATGCTGTTCAGAGGTATGTTGGAAATATTCTTTGAGTCGGAGACGTCGAAAGTAGGATTCTAGGTCACCGCAGAACTGTATCATATTCATGGGTCTGGAGGGACAAAAGGAGAGGCCCCGAGATAGGACAGACTCTTCTGCTGGGCTAAGAGTATAGCTGGAAAGATTAACAATATTGCTGGGTGGGTTAAGGGAACTGCTGTTGTGGCTGCTTGTGGCATGTAGCAGTTTAGATAGTTTAGTGTCCTTTTTCCTTTGTAGAGAGGCAAAGTTTGTCTTGTAAATGGCTTGTCTAGTTTTTGTAAAGTCTATCCATGAGGAAGTTTGTGTGGAAGATTGGTTTCTTATGAGAGTATCCAGTTCTGAGAGCTCATTCTTAATCTTTCCCTGTTTGCTGTATAGGATGCTGATCAGGTGATTTCGCAGTTTCTTTGAGAGTGTGTGACACAGTCTCTCAGCATAGTCTGTGTGATATGTAGATTGTAATGGATTTTTTACCTTTAGTCCTTTTGGTATGATATCCATCTGCTTGTATCTATCTTGGTTTCTACAGCTGGTCAAAAATTTCAAAAAGGCGCATAATCAGAAATATTTTCAATAAAAAAAAAAATCCCAAAACGTAACTGAAAATCTTGTACAAAATGAAAATTTTTCACAAAATTGCTTACCTTTCCATCCAGTTCTGCTTCTTTTTAACAGGATGTTGTTTGCAGCTTCCAGGGAAGGACAGTGGCCTCCACTCTTCTCCATGATCCATAGGCGAAGAAACACCCCCTTCCCAGCCCTTTTATTAATGGTGAGCAGAGCTTTCTGGATTCTGAACGAGGCTTGAGGGTTTTTTAAACTCTCATTCTTAGAGAATGAAGTCATCTGCCCTCCCCACCCCCGCACTAAGCCCATTTCATTAATGAACTATGATAATAATATAAAAAATTAAAATATCATTTACTATGGTGTAGCACCTAAAGCTCCACTGTACAAATGCATCATAAGTGACGGCTCCTGTCCCAAGCAGTTGATGGTCTACGGGTGTGTCTACACTGCACGCTTTTTTTTTTTTTGGTGGTGTGTAGAGTACCTACCCATGTCGCCTCTCCCCCAGCACGGGTATAAAGAGCAGTGTAGCTGGTGAGGCGCAGCGTAGGTGAGTAGAGAACAGACACACTGAAGGGGGTGGTGGGTATGTATGTGAGGACCTACTTTACAGGCACTCTACTCACCCAAGCCATGTCTCCCTGTCCACACTGCTATTTTTAGAGCTGTAGTGTCCCTGCAGCTGGAGCCCTTCCCCTCTCCACCCCCCTCACACTCCCCCCCCCACAGGGAAAGACACTGGCTGTGGGAGTTAGCAGGGAAAGGCTGTTCCAGCTCCCTATTGTTGGAGCCTACACCTGCAGCAGGGAAAGACTGTGTCAGAGGGGTTTCCTCATTGCCTCCCCCCACCAGAACCTTTCCCTGACACATGAAGCTACACACCTCGGTGTGGCTGCAGCCCACTTTTAACTATGGCAAATAGCTACACGTACCGAACGTGCTGTGGGCAGCCCTGTACAGCGCTGATGTAGCCTAAAAGACAAGACAACACAGGTGAATGAGACAGGGAGAGGGTAGAGAGTAGCAATACCAATGTTTTTGCACAAACTAGCTGCGAGTGTCATTCTTAACCAGTCACTAGCAGGGATCACAACTCCCACCTGCCTAGCCCTTAACAGATGGCATTGCCTGGTCTGCCCCCACAGACTGGAATTCTTAACTGGACTTTCCACTGTCCACATAAACCCGCTGCCATCATAATTGGCACTGTTCAGTGCCCTTGCTGCCCAAGAACACAATGGGTATGCTGGCTGAACTACTGTACCTTCTTCAGAGCAGGATTCGGGACACTTTGGTGGGGCAGCATATGGGAAGCTTGCACTGCTACTTCCCATGTTGTAGCTGTTCGTTGTCTAGACAGAAGACATCAGTTGACAGCACTATCAAACCTACCACTCTGTAGGAGTGCTAAATTCACATGAGCACATTTTTATAGAAGAAAAAACTCCTATTTGGAATCCAATTGTGCAATAACTAATCTATAGGACAAGTGATCGGATTTCAGAGCCCTGGACGTCACTTCCTTTCCTTCTCTCCTTTGTTGGTCACAGGAAGTTGTTGTGTCTTGTTTCATATTAAATTGTAAGCTCTTCAGGACAGGAGCTCTGTTACCTGTTTGTTTCCACACAGCATCTAGCACAGTGAAGCCCTGGTGTTTTCAGGTGCTACCACAATAGAATACCTTCAAAGATCCTTGTGGCACCAAGTAATCTGAGACTAATAAAGTGCTTCCTGGAGGGGTCCAAATTCTAGCTCTGGTGGACTTTGCATCAAAGGAAAGGGTTGGCTTTTCATCTATTTCACATGAGAGAGAAATTTTTCAAAGGGCAATTTGACACCCAACTCCCATTGACAGTCAGTGGGAATTGGAAACCTAACTCCCATTTGTTCCTTTAAAATCTCCTCCTAAACGAAGTTTAAAAAAAAAAAAAAACCCTTCTCAACTCAGGGTTTCTTATAGTGCCCCATGAACACAGTAGCTAAGAGTTTCCCAAGCAAACTAAATCTGCACAGTAAAGACTTAAGTCTCCTGCTCTTTTCACTTATTGGAGGCCCTGTGATTTAGTTAATACCATACTTGCACATGTTGAGCAAACACACCAGCACCATTGAGGAGACGGAAAGAACATAAGACAATAGCACTTTATAACTGTTGTAAGACCTACACAAGTAACATGGGGTGGAAAAGAAAAGCATCTTCCCTAGGTGTTCCTGCAGTGCTTAATACTGCATTTTCGTCTGTGTCCTAGTTGCCTCTGATCTTCTTGATGGTGTTGATTGGCGATCTCTATGGCCTATTGAACTTCTATAGCTTTTCACGCTGGCTCTTCATAGGACTGGTGACCCTGGGGCTCATGATACATCGTTATCGGCATCCTGAGATACCGAGGCCCTTCAAGGTACAAGGAGATCCAGCTAACAACAGCTACGCAAAACAACACAATGTGGGGATTTTGAAAAAGGAGTAGTTTAGATGTGAAAGGATAGAGATCGGCAAAAGTGGCTGCATGAGATCAAATGGTCCTCCAGTATTCTGTACTTGTTTCATCTGGAGACAAGGAACCCAAATGACAAACTATTGTAATTATAGTGAGTTAGATAAGGCCACTAGTTTGTTTCTGCTTATAGAATAGCAACAATTGCAGCCTCCTGGCTATTAGCATAGCTTGCAGAAATTCAGTACTGATATAGTTAATGGCAGTGGTAAGACATGAAAAACGTAGCTGATTTTGCTTAAGTTTTGTATCTGAGCAGGCAAATGCTCCTACTGATACACAAGTGACAGCTGCAGTGTAGAAAGTGACCATATGATGCTTGCCCCATATGCACAGCACAGCAACACTGCAAAATGCAACCAGCTGAATGAAAACTATGTATGTCAAATGTTCAGCACAGCGCTCTCGGCTGCAACAACTTACTTAAAGTCAATGGAAATCATGCAGGTAAAACTGCAGAAATCTAAAACTTAGCCCAGTTATGTTAAGTTTTGTTGCAACAAAAAAACAAAGCTCAGTACAAAACCAATCCAATCAAGTGCATCCCAAACCAGAATAATGCTCTCTGTCCTCTCAAGTTCAGATATTTTCAGGACTACTATAGCTTAGAAAGTGAAACCACTACCCTGCAGTTTCAGTGCTTTGTACAAATGTCTTGTTTGTTGTGGCTCGATATTACGACAGCAATCTAGTCGGTACAGGACTGCAAGCTCTGCCAGCTGACTGCTTAGAATGACCTTCCATTTCCTAGATTTCCTCTTTTCCAGGTGCCTCTATTCATCCCATTGGTTTTCACAATAATATGTTTCTTCATCGTGGGAATGTCCCTTTATTCGGACCCTGTGAACACAGGCATTGGCTGTGCCATAACTCTGACCGGTCTGCCTGTCTACTATCTAGTGGTCCAGAAGTCAAGAATACCAGCCAGCTGCAGTGCAATGTTCAGTAAGTACAGGCAGTAACTTTAGATCTAACACCGAATGTCTTTCTAAAAAATAGGTTCTTGTTCAAACACGTGTAATGCAGGAATCTCACTGCTAAGGTTCTATGGCCTGTGTTAATGCAAGGGGTCAGAGTAGATGATCACCATAGTTCCTTCTGACCTTAAAAAGGAAGAGATTCATAGACTCAGACTTTAAGGCCAGAAGGGACCATCATGATCCTCTAGGCTGACCTCCTGCACATCGCAAGCCACAAAACCTCACCCACCCACTGCTGTTACAGGCCCTAACCTCTGCCTGAGTTACTTGATTTAAATCTTGATTTAAAGACTTCAAGTTACCGAGAATCCACCATTTACTCTAGTTCAAACCAGCAAGTGACCCCTGCCCCATGTTGTACTTGTGAAGCAGGGATATTTTAAAACAAAAGTGTGAGTCTTGCATATTCCCATGCAAAATTATGCATACACTAGCAGTGACTCACCACAAACATCCAATTCTAGGATTAAAAAGCGTCATTACCCTTCCAACCACAGACAATAGCAGCAGGCTAGACAGCACTGCAATTATAATCTCCCCACCCTTTATCCACTAGTCATAGTCTGTCTGATTCAGGTTCTTACAACTTATCACTATGCATCTGAGAATCTGCTGTCCTTACCCACTATCAGGCCTATTTGGGAAATAAGGAAGAGTTCTCCAGAAAAAGCACATACAAGACCTTTCTTATGCAACAGGTTGCAAGTCATATGTATTATTCGATTACAGCAGCACCTTGATGCCATAAATCAGGGCCCCATTGTATTAGGCACCCCCTGGTAAGTAGAGGTCAAACAAAACTGCACTGGAAGCCACATAAGAATACTTTAAGGTGGCTATTTAAGACAGAGGGTTGCACAGGGGAGTTGGTTCTTGGTGCAGTTTTCACTAATTCTGTGTAAGAGGTGTTGCAGAAGGAGTACTGGGGGACTCTTTGGACAGAGATTGTCCTAGTTCAGCAGTTTTCATTTATGGCATAAACTTCCCCTTCCCCGCCCCCAAACTGGCTTCCTTTTCAGCCAGTGTTTTCTCCTCTCACCTCTTCATTGCATTGTGTTTAGATTCCATGACGGTCAAGCTACAGGTCCTGATGGAAGTCATCCCACAGGAAATCCAGACCTACTGAAGGTCTCTTGCATCAATGCCCAGACTTCAGACTTAACACAAAAAGGCACATTCTTGGCAGCAGCTGGTAAAGAATCCAAGCAATGGGATCCACAAGACCTTCAATAATATCAGACCATAAGTGGGGACCAAGGCTATTTTAATGTTAACATTACCATGGTCACCTTCATGAACCCTTACCTAATGCTGGTTTGTTCAGATGCTCGCATATAAAAAGGTTTCTTTTTAGAGTCAGACTACTTCAGTGATGTTACAATCCAGTACTCCCAACACCAATAATTCATTACTGTGGGGGTGAATCTGAAGTCAAACTGGATGGTGGCGTTTTCCAATAAATGGAGCAAAGGACAAAGCTACCTTCAATGCATATCATTATACGAACCAATAACAGGGAAAGGGAGTAAGAAAATACGATAATTTAGAGAGAAGAAATCGTTTTCCAAAACCCTTAAAGTATGCCTGAGCAACTTTCACGTTGAAGCTGCCCAGGATAGACTGAGCAGAGAGTGGCCATGGAGTCTTTCAGTGTAGGGAGGGACACATCAGTCTTCTCACCGACCAATTTGGTTAAACCCAGCCACAAAGTCGGAGATCACTCTCCTATCAAACTTCTGAACTTCACAACCAAGCAAATGAGGACTGGGAGTACTGTTCATGATAATTGTGCAGGAGGTCACTACTAGCCCTAACCCTTAGGCATTAAGTTTATTCTCAAAACAGTAAAAGTGTTATTTAAAGGTGATGCTGGAAAATGATAGTGGCAGCAAAACTGTTGTATTTAGCAACTAGAATTTTTCCTTCTATTTTAAAGAAAATGGAAATTGAAAGAAAGGGAAAGACGAGGGTGGAGGGTAAGGATATGCTGAATGTATTATTTTGATGCTGCTGCCTGAGGACAATTTGAGTTTTGGAAAAAAGTTTAGAAACAGCTATGGTTAGGGTTTCTCACTCCAGAGTCTGGCAATGCTGCAGAGGGGCTGCTCTCAGCTTCAGAGAGAATGTCATCTTTCCAGCCACTTTGAGCAACCGCACAAACTACAGGGAATCCTCCTAGTAGGCATTATAAACATGTATTCTACATATGCAATACACATGGATATTTGTCAAGAACACTACTGAAGATTCAATTTTTAAATTAAATGAAAACCCACAAAACAAAAACGCTCCTGTCAGCAACCACTTCATTACTAAAAAACGCGATTTCTAATCAGGGCAGCTGAGATACCCACTGACGCATCATAAATCACTTCCCATTGTGCTTAAATATTGTGGATTTAACTTTTTAAAAGGTGAATTTCATATGGGTAAAAAAGTTAGGTTAATAGTGTTGAAGCTTGACATTTTATTTAACCACAGAAAAAGTACATTAGATACACTGCATTTCTCCACAACGTCCCACTAGTGCCTCAATCCTGAGCTGGAGAAACAGTTGCTGGGAATGAGAATTCAGATTGATGTCACATTTAATACTTTATTCTCCCTGCTAAGACTGGAAACTTCAGTGTCACTTGTGGCACTCATTTTATAATGTGCACATCTGACCATTAGCATTTGGAGTGTGATCAACTCATTTCACAGCCATGAGATAGATAGTAACCTGATCCCCACTGACACAGGCTAAATGTGAACTGACAATCCAGAAGCAAAAGGCTACCTATTATACATCTGAGCCAGCAGTTCTCAAACTGTGGGTCCGGACCCCAAAATGGGTCACAATCCCATTTTAATGGGGTCACCAGGGCTGGCTTAGACTTGCTGGAGCTTGGGGCTGAAGCCTGAGATATTCAGCCCTAGGCTGCAGGGCTCTTACAGGTCCCCTGGCTGGGGCTGAACCCCTTTGGCTTCAGCTTTGACCCCTTCCCGACCCAGGGCAGTGGGGCTTGGGCTTTGACTCCGGCTCCCCCACCCAGGGCAGAGAGAATCAGGCAGACTCTGGCTTTGATCCGCCCTCCTGGGGTCATGTCTTAATTTTTGTTGTCAGAAGGGGGGGTCGTGGTGCAATGAAGTTTGAGAACCCCTGATCTGAGCCATCCAAGCTCCTCCTAACACCACTTTTTAAAACATTCAGTTTAAACAGTGAAAATATTCTTCTGATTGCTTCCCACTCTGAGGATTCAAAACCCACTAATGCAGAAGCACTTTATCCACATTGAAAAGGCACTATATAGTGTCATAAATAAAATAACTGTCACATGATGGAACTGAAGCATGTAATTCCCCATACAATTCATTGCAAAACAGGAATTGCTATACTGGATCTGTCCCATGGGCCATCCAGTCCAGTATCCTGACAGCGGCCAACACCAGATGTTTAAGAAGGTGGAAGAAACCTCCCAATACCTACTAATTATAGATTGGCTTAAGAGTGAAGCATGAAGATGAATATCTCTTTCAAAGTGTATATTAGTATTAAGTAATTAGAAGCTTGTTCACACTCCTCCTCTCCCCATCACAGGGGACTGTATTAGCAGGTCTTCGTTTTGTTGACTTCTTCATAAAAGTGTGGCTTGCAATTTCACAAGTTACCACCAGGGTATATACTTGGATCACAAATAGTTCTTTCAGGTATACTACAGTTTAAATCTCTGTGCATGGATGGAAATACCACTCCCAATAATTGCACAAAGTTAAACTGAGGAACTATTATTTCTCATTAAAAATGATCTTTGGGGAGGAGCAAGAGACAGTATGATCCCTTTGTGGTAGGTTCAAAGCAGCACAGACTCAGTGTATTGTATTTTTAGTTACCTTGTATGTTCTCCCAATAAGCTGAGAGCCAGCCTGCGGAGTAAGTGACTTGGCTACGTACACAGGATACAAAAAAACAAAAACCAATTTTTGCCATCCTTTTCTCCTGAGCCCACTGACACATCACCTAAGATTTTAATACCGTGACGTGGCCATCACTGTGATATTGGAGCACACCACTTGCATGGGAGGGAATGTTTCGCCCAGGCAAGTCTTTGCAGCAGTTCAGCAGCACACAGCACTATCTTTGTAGAGAAAGAGAAAACATTACACTAACTCTAAATGCAGTGTGACAGTGCTTCTTCCTCCCAGTGGTGTAGCGACACATGAATACAAACTGAGGACCAATGATGATTGTGAAAGGAAACATGATGCAGTTGCAGATGGAATGGACAGAAAAGCAGGCAAGGATAAAAGGAAATGAGGCAATGTTGGTAAAGAAAAAAATAAAAAGAGGGGGTGAGTGAGTGCTAGAAACTTCTACCATAAACAGTACCTCGTCAGTCACCGACAGGAAGAGCTGCTCCCAGAAAAGCCAGAGACATCAGGAACATAAGGCAAACTTGACCAAAAAGAAAGAATATGAAAAAAAGAGGCAAGAAGAAAAGGAAAAAATAATTTCTTTCGGCATTAAAATGTTTCCAAATTGGATCAATTTCTTGAAGTTTACTAAGTAATGGACCCCTGGAAGTCTCAACCATTTCTTTTTACATTTATGTGTCAAAAAAAGACAGTATACATCCTCACAAAATGCATTCAGCTCCCAGAGACTGTTTTGATAGAAAGCAAACTTACACTTTAAAATAGTAAGAAAATGTACTGCACTCCCCACATCTCTCAAGTACATCTTCATCAAAATCAAGAGTCAAATAACGGCCACAAAAATCAGACCTAGAAACAGAATTAAGCTTTTTTTCCTCATAAGACTTTTTTTTACAACTTTCTGTATTTACACTTTTAAGCAAGTGAACAAAAACCTGTAGAAATTAAACACTACAGATTGCTAAAATCAAAACATAAGTACAACTTTTTAATTTCAATATTTTAAAGTACAGAAACTGGAAACTATGAATATCAAATACAAATTTAAACAAGCCACTTGTCCTCCCCTAGAATAACCAATGTGAGCTACTTATAGAAACTTACAAATTTAAAGTAAAATTGAAACGAAAATAAATACTGTACATACATTTTCCCTGCCTGCAGGCAAAAGAGGATGGGAAATACTGTTATGAATTGAAAAAATGCTCTTAAAGCTGCAGCATCCCCTTTCCCAGCCAAATACTCAACACTGTAGTGCGTTTCTGTAAAAAGACACACCCACACACACACACACACACACACACCCAACGCATGCACACGGAGACCCCTATTCAGGCAGACAAGCCAATATTTTCCACAGATGTTCAAAAAAGGATAGAAATTAGACAGAGTAGAAAAGGGAGAGGGAAAGAAATGGGCCAGCAAAACCTTACTACAAAACTAGTAAATATAGCCAAGAACTATCCCCTTTTTCAAATTTCATGGATTTTAAAAAAAGAAATAACTGCCAAAGCACTGACAAAATTAGACATATCCCAGCAGAAGTGATAATTCATATTAATATAATCTCTTAAAGTGATCCCTTTCACTCCCGTCCCACAGAATGAAACTGTTATGGCTTAATTTTTTTATTAAAAGTAGAAAAAAGTCCTTTTCCAAAAGGAAATGCAGCTTATGAAGAAGCACATGCATTTCCTAATCAGTGCTATTCATATTTCCCACCCCCTGCATGATTCACCATTTGTTTTGCAACCAGAAATGGTTTTGTGGTGTTTTTTTTGTTTTGTTTTGTTTTGAAAAATGGATGTTGCAGCTTTTTAATCCAGTTTAACCACAAACAGTAAGGCCTTGGTTTCATTTCTATTTCTTCTGCAAAATAAAGCGGCTCTAGGTTTGCTTAGTCCCAGGGCCATGGACAGCCTTTAATGGTCTGGAAGTATTATATAAAAGAGCTTTAAAAAGACACTAAGATTTTTGGTGGCATGGAGGCTAGAGGGGGTCACTAGCTATGGTTTGGTTCTAGCCTCAGCCTTGCTCAGTCCCTACAATTACCAACCAAGGGTCAGTCAGATAATAACTCAGCCCTGGGTTAAACTCCTGCAAAGGTTTCAAAATGTAGGACTTCATGCCCTGGTGAATGAAAGCAGCCTGTGCCATAGAACACAGCTTGGGAAAGCTGAAGCTTTTTAAAGGATGGCCATGACACTGTGCTCTCTTCTCTCTATTAAAATTAATACAGGTACTTCAGCTTAAAATGTGGCCAGAAAGTAATAATTGTTCATTCTTAACATCAAACCCTTTTGAAATGATTTCTTCAAGAATTATTTCATGTAGAATATTATAGGTTGCATAGGTAATCTACCTCAGAGGTCATTAAGGGCTACTTTGTAGCCAGGCTTTATTAGCAAGTATAGTACAGGAAGAAAGGGGAAAGTTGCTGGAAGAGTCCTTGATATAATTTCTAGGTGGTCTTTCCATTTTCACATTTTTCTTTTTAAAAATTATAAGAACTTGAGTACCTGGAGAAGAGCAACCCCCAAGTGTTTCATTTCATATAATTTTTCCTTCTAGCAACAGAAAGTTTAAAAAATAAGTACAGTAATTTTATCTTAAAGTCCATATTCTTCATGTCTTTTTTCCCCCCTTTAAATATCCTCCTTGAAAATGAGTTCCCATAGGAGGGCTCAGTCCCTCGGCAGCCCCATAGCAGTGCTCCTATCCATCTACCCCCTCCCCCCAAAAAGTGAAATGTGAGAAAAGACAGGTTTTCTCTCCACCTCTATAGCACCAGGATCAGTCCATCTACAAAAAGCTTGGTGCAACAGTGTTTTCTTCCAAGAATATAATAACATCCCAACATACAAATACATGAACAAGTGAGATCAGCACATCCTCTTCATCAAGCTACCAAAAGGAGACTCATTTGTTATCAATTATCAAGACAATTTCTTTTAAACTGATTGACTGAGGTTCCCTCTCACCCCAAATCAAGTTTTAGTCTCTTAAAGACTTCTGCTGGAAGCATGGAAATCAGGAGAAAATGGAAATGAACCTCTGCCTGTTGACAGCCTATGAAGAGACATTAGTACACTCACTACAATGGAGAGCCACCTTGAAAAAGTGGGAGAGAAGGGAAAAAGAAAGAAAACTAGAAATAACCATTAAACATATATGGGTCCAGCCAAGTACTTTTTCTACTAGTAAGATGATAGCTATATACTTTGCTAATGAGGAGGCTTAGAAGAGAGACCTGCTGCAGACAAGTCACAGGGAAAGCAGCATTGTGTATGTTCCATATTCCAAACCTCCTTAATTCCAGATTCCATTATGACATATTTCTGTTTCAGTGAGTAGTGTTCTCAGAATCTACATTAAAAAAACAGTCTTTACTCCCCTCCAATTCTGCTTGATGTCCCTTGTGAAATACTTCTGTTGTCTTAATTAATATTTAAAAAAAAAGATAGCCAGTAAGAGAAAAGCAGTTTGGTTTGGTTTGCCAGAACTGACCCAGTTACTCAAAGCCTAGCAGGTATGACCTGGTTTCCCTTGAGCAGACAGAAACAGATCAGAGGTGAGCTTTTTTCTTATAAATTTAAACCAGTATTGATAACATGCTACATATTTATCAAATATTTCCATGAGAATATATCAGAAAATAGAATTAAAATTTCATACTGAATGTTGAAAGTATTTTTTCCTCTCATCATTACTGACTGGAAAATTTCTTGCCTGAGAACATTATTATTTCTGGTCACTTTTGAAACCTGTAGAGTAACTGCTCCCTGTCATCCAACGTGTTTTTGGCTATGGGTAGCAAAATCAATTAACTCTGATGTCTACACTACTTTCAAATCAAAAGCTGGGCAGGGACGAAGAGAAAAACAATTTGCAAGTTCTGGAAAAAGAAAAATCATGAATGCTATTTGCCCAATGCATACCCATGTTATATTTTGATATTTTCTCATCCAGAAATGGGCTGGCCCTCACCTAGCTAGTTCTGATCTTTAATCTAACTGTATACACGGATATAGCTACATGTAAATCAGGAAGGTAAAGTTGAATTTGTTTTTAAGCACAGCAGGAAGAAGCTATCCAGGACAGAATATGGAGGACAGGCAAACTGAGTGAAGTTAAGACAAATCAATAAATTGGATAGCTAAGCCAAGCCTTTTCACTCTCACTATACAGGATGGTATCCCCTAGCACATCAATGTTTTACTTTTGGCTGGACCCTGCAAAATGCCCTTTTTACAGAATCAAGTAAAGTTGTTCCCCTCTCCGCCCACCCTGAAAAGTTAAATATTTAATTTTATATTACAGAAAAATACAAATTTAAAATCAACATTATTTACAGGTAATTCAGAATTGGCATTTACTATCAGCTCTATGTAAAGCATGGCACAAATGATCATTCTGAGATCAGCTAGCTACTAAACTCAACACTTACATATGCACCTGTTAAGACTGAAAGTGGCTCATGTGCAGCCTTGCAAGCAGCACATGTTCAGCTGCCTCCTTAGTTCCTCAGTAAAATACATTTTTGAAGTACACTAATGATTATCACTGGTTTTAGTGCTCCCTCCACCCACCACAGGAAGTCATCTGCCCAAATCTTAATTCTGCAATTTATATTTTAAGAATTTTTTCTTCAACCAACACAATTATTCTGAAATATGAAACTTAACCCATTATATTGCACTCTCTCCCATCCCCCAGGAAAATATAAAAGTTGCTCTCCTCTGTACTAACATTTAAACTAAGTTGTATATAACAAAACTTCTCAAAGCAATTTTATTTTTTCCTTAAGAGAGAAAAATCACATGGCCTGGACCGAACACCAACCATGTCAGAAGGAAGAGCATAAACCCCAATTTGAGGGAGGGGTGCTTTTTAAGACGTTAGCTACTGAACTTGAATAATCATGCTCTCCTTGTAGACAGAAGAGTCTTTGCTTTTCCACTTTGGTGAGTCAGCAATGTGTACAGAATGGGGAGAGGCTAAGGGAACTAAATTGGCAGAGCGCATGCACCTTACAGGGCAACAAAAGCCCAACCAATAGCTTATAAAGAGCAGAAAAAAATATAAAATATGATTTCATATGACTTAATTTAAAAATAATTAATAATGCATCACATCCCTGTTTAAGACTATAACCTGAATATCAAATTTAGGAGTCCAGACTAATCACCATTAATGTGGCTCTCCACTGCACCAAACATACATTATCAAGAACAATTAAAAACCTTCACATTCTTAAATCTAAATTAATAACCCCCACAAAAAAGTCTTCCAAATAAATAGTTAAAAATGAATTTAAAAGTTGTAAAAATCTGTCAGAAATAAATTATGGATAACCACCTTTATCATCTCCCCCTCATGAATTAGCTCAGACACTACCAGCAACAAAGTGATATTCAAGCCCTGATGAGAGACTGTTTCCCAGTCCATTGTCTCTCTGAAGATTTCCCCATTCCCAAATGGTTATTGCTGAGCGGGTGTGGCACAGTGAAAATGCAGCATTGGTTTTTTTGTTCATTAGGCAGTGTTCTACATGGTACATGCAAGTCTGCTTCGGGCAGAGGAACAGCAGAAGCTCCAGGCTCTGCTGCCCTCAATACTGGCTGTGAAGGAAAGACAGCAGCAGCAGCAGTAGTAGCAGCTACATCAAACAAAGAAGCGTGCATGGCCATTTCGGTTCAGCTTAAGGATCTTCCCAAGGCGCTGTTTGGCAGTTGCCATTCCTTTCTTTGGACGCTTGCCTGGAAAATTGAAACCAGTATATCAGTCTATTTTTAGAACCGATTTTGTAAAACAGATAAACCTAAATGGAAAGCAGATTCTCTCCTGTAGTCTGACTTTTCTACATCGCAGTTCATCTCTGTCCAATTGTTTTGGACCAAAGCAGTGGGCATAATGGACACGTGAAATTCAGAGTTACTTTTCCTAAGCTACAGTCAGCATTATAATAGAGAATTTGATTATATACTTCCAGATTTTCCTAATTTAAATAGGAAAACCCACTAATCTCTGCTCTCTGAATTGTGCCCTTCCCTCAGATTTGTACTCAACTAAATTACACAGCTAAGGAGATAACTAGTTAAGACCATCACCTTTAAAGCCTCATACTTTGAGTATCTCATCTCAGAAAGAAGAAAAAAGCCCAGATGCTTAATCTAAACTAGATATCATTACTTCATAGCTGATAAATTTGCAGAAGTTGTCAGCACTAACTAGGGAAAGCTCAAATTGGGCATAACCCCATTAAATCTCTCTTTTTCCCCTATACAACTACCCCATGCCAAAATTTGACTGCAAGGTGATGCTTATGTTGGGTTTTTGTCAAAGTCTAGGTCTTCACTTTTTGCTGCTTATGTTTCAGACAAGTTTTTCTTAAGCTTCTAGATAATCAAAAATAGGAAACCAGGTTTTCTGGAGGGAAAAAGGACAGAAGAAGACAATGTTACCTTTTGTGGCCTGGTTGCTGATAGGGGGTGGATTTGACGCCGGCCTCTTGGTTGGGTGAAGGGGTATAGACAAGGATGTCTCACCATATGGCCTATCAGGGCTGAGGCTGCCGTCACTCAACCGACACTCCCCTTGGATCAGGGTCGAGTCCCGCGTGCACTTGCCATGTTGGAAGCTCAAGCCATTGCTGTGTGTAAAATTTCTATTCTCCTGAACCTTATGACTAGCTTCTGATGCACCCTCCTTCTTAATATATTTCTGAGCTTTACTTGTATCCTGGAGCAGAAGGGGGGTGGGGGGGGGGAAATCAATCACACATGAGGACTTATAATTTCTGAATGCAAACACCTTTTAATTCTTCTCATTGTACTGCTGGACAAATTAAATATTTCTGAATGAAGATACAGTTCTAACAGGAATAAAGCTGGTCTGTTTTAGCATCCTGTCCTTTTCTCTACAGTATATGCCCATTCAAAAACTCAAGTTATAACAACATGATATTTCTGTGTAACTTTTTTCACATGCAGTTATGAAAGTCACTAAAATTGTGGTAAACTGTTTAACTGTTGCTAATACAGATACAGGGAAGTAAGGAACACACAAAAATATATAACCCACTTTTTCCACTTTCATTATTTTGCAGGGACCAAAGTGTGAACACAATGTCCTTGATTTCACAGACAGTTCCTAACTATAAGGAACAATATCACAATCAGTGAATATTTAAATTGGCACTTTGTCTTGAATATTCAGTAGTTAAGACACAGACAGTTCTAAATTAGGAAGTATAAAACCATAAGCCTTACCATGTAATTACATATTCCTCTAGAATACTAAATTACCAAGCAATTAAAATATAGTTACTAAATAGTATCAGGATCCTGTAACTTGAGGTATTACTAACATTTCTAGTGAACACAAGCTATAGAGGTAAAATGGACAGCATTTAAGATGCCAGGAAAAACTGGGAGGCTCAGAGGAATTGGTAACAGGATTTAGAGTCGTTCATCTTCTGGCCTCTGACTTGAATCCAGCCCAGATTAAGAACTCAAAGATGACACCAACTACTGACTGTCTGGTGGCCTATGTGAAATGAGTTGAGCTGCCTTAGTCCAGTTTCTATGGGCAAGTGTCCACATCTCAAAAACCACCACACAATTGACAGCTTTGTATGGCAGTATGACTAGAGGGTAAAGAAAGAGGTGGTGAAGTGTCCAAATAAAGTTTGACTGGGCAATATGGGAAAGCTAGAACTTACTCCGTCTGAAGTAAGACTTCATGTCTGTGGATCATCAATCTGGAACCTTTCGTGAACAGTAAATTCACCTTTTTTCTTAAGATACCTAGTGTCTTTATAATAATTTTATAATATACTTAGGTTTCCTAAAACATCCAAAGAGGCAGAACAGCTCAGATAAAATATGATACAGATAGTCATCAATTACCAGCTCCAAAGTTATTTAGTTACCAGACGGGCAGTAGGGAGATACCTTCATCAAGTTTACTGGTTTTGTTTTTTGTTGACCGCTGCATACTCCTTGTTCTATAACAAGGGTTAAAATGTTGTCTTACCTGAGGGGTAACCCTGGAAGCTGCATTTAGCTGTCTTGCCCATATTGAAGTCCCCATGCTTCTTTCCTCTTCCCTCGTGTGCTTACCTAAAAAGAAATTTAGGAAGTTGAAACACTGAAATTCTTAATTGTGACTGAAAAACTTGAAACCTACAATTGAGATGAAATAGAAAAAGTATTGTGAAAGATCTTAGACAAACTATTCTCATAATACAAGGGTCTGTTACCACAGATCTCACACATCAGAAATGTCAGATTTCTCACTTCCCCTCCATACCTATTTGGCACATCAAATTGCCCAAATTTCTGCTGACCCTCAATATGATAGTCTGATAAATACGGCCATGTGGATCTGAAAGTACTGATGTTGAAAACAGCTGCCCTCATTGCCATAGTACTGTCTAAGTACCATCAAAATATGCCTGGTGGATGCTTCCTTAATATCTGTTTCTTGACTTTTCTGCATCCTTGTAAGACAGTCCACAAAAGGTGCAAGCCTTCTGCAACTCACATTCACCACTGGTTTTTTTTGTTTGTTTGTTTTTATTAAAGTGCTGGTATGCTTTGGCTGGATAGTTTCAGCTGGAGTACTGTGCCCAATTCTGGGTGCCACACTTCTGGAAAAATGGGGACAAACTGGAGAGAGAGTCCACAGGAGAGCAACAAAAATGATGAAGTTTAGAAAACTTGACTTATGAAGAAAGGTTAAAAACAGGGCATTTTTATTCTTAAGAAAGACGACTATGGGGAACCTAGTAACCTTCAAACATGTTAAGGGCTGTTATAAAAAAGACAGTGATCAATTGTTCTTCATGTCCACTGAAAGTAGAACAAGTAGTAACAGGCTTAATCTGCAGTAAGGGAGATTTAGGTTAAATATTAGGAAAAACTTTCTAACTATAAAAGAGTAGTTAAGCTCTGGAATAGGCTTCCAAGGGAGGTTGTGGAATTCCCATCACTGGAGATTTTTAAAAACAGGTTGGACAAGGGATGGTGGCTTCTCAGGGATGGTGGCTTACTTTAATTTGCCCTGTCACAGCACAGGGTGCAGGACTTGACTTCTCAAGATCCCTTCCAGCCCTATATTTCTATGACTGCAAGACACAAAATAGACCCTACTCTACAATGTTACAATCTAAATGCCCATATGAAGGAAAATGAAAGCTGACAACAATGCTGATTTGTAAACCTCATACCCAAGAGCGTCCCAGGACAGCAATTCAGTAAGGTTTCGATGAGGGGATAGGGCTTAGCTGAGAAAACCAAGGTGGGCTGGGAGCAGAATAGAAGAACTTAACCTACATCAGGCTGGAGAATCACAGCCTTCTTGGTCAGTACAGTTTTAAGGTAATTAAAGCCTTTTTCACTTAGATATTGTGTGTAACTTTGGTTAAATGGGAGATGGGTAGAAAAGGAGGAGACTGCTGGGTCAATTTCTGAGAGGACTAAAAACCTTAACTTTAATAAAAATAGGCTACCTAAGAAACTAATTAACAACTAAAGCACTGTTTAAGACATCTGGGATTATCTTCTCCAGAGCTATTCTTTGTCATTTCTGGCAGGTGGAAGGAGCAGAGGTAATTGGAGTACTATGCCTCCTTTTACAGACACACCCTAGAATGCTCATGAACAGGTAAGAGCCAAGCAAAGAGGGGTGCGTGAGATGGGCAGTGCTAGTTAGGTTCCACCTTCTGAGCTGCACATGGCTGCTGTATCCCAAATGTGGGATTATGCAGAGGCCTCTCAAAGAAGAATCGGTGATTTGACTCTGAATTGGTGAATCATCATGGTAACAAGTCTTTGGCTGAGACTTCATTCCACTTGGTCTAATTCTTGTATCATAGGCAGGCAGTGCTGATCTCTCTTTTCCCTTTCACGTGATGAGTTTTCAAGAACAAATTTTCTCTTTTCCCATGACAGATGGTGGACTGCTTTTTAGATAAAGGGCAACTGAATTTCTTTCTTCCTTGGGAAATGATGCATGTTATTACAGTGGTGGCGTCTATCATTCTCAGAATAAGTTTAAGACATCTCTTCCTAAAACTCTTACAGACCTAGTCAAAATGGCCTGAACTCTAGTCAGTTTTTTGACATCTCCTGAAAGTATAACCCCTGAACCATTTTACTAATGTAGGCTCCCAGAAGTCTGTCTATGGTAAGTAGTGTTTGGTTCTTCCTGAGTGATAAGCTGGTATTTTGGAACCATCTACTTTTTCCCAGACTGGCTGATGTCCAAAGAATGGACAGTGTAAAGGTCTGTAGCAGCTTTATGTTATCTTGTCCAGATAAGAATCAATACAAGATCCAAGCATCCCAAGGGATCTCACAAGGTGAAAATTGTGACTTCTGGTTTCTGCTGAAACAGTCTAAGTATAGCCGTAATCTTTGATTGCTTCACCTACACAATAAATGATCTCTCTTTGTAACTATCTGGACACCTAGGTGAGTCATGATCTTGCTGGCTGCAGATGTTTTTTGTGGTTTATCAGGAAGTCATACTTGAAAGAACTGAATTGTAGTGTTATTGTCGTCTAAGTCCTGATAAACAATTTAAGAAAGAATGGTATGGATTCTCTTCTCTCAAAGAGCTGCTATTGGACCACTAAGACATCTGTGAAGATTATGGGACAGGTCAATAATCTTAACCATAAGAATTTGTATTGGAAATACAAATTGTTATGAGAAAAATGGAGGAATTTCATGTGGAGGTTTGGAATAGGCACATGTTTCTTTTAGATCTATTGATGTTGAGAGAATTTGCTGATACTAGAGAGAATACAAAAAGTCTCCCTGTGTAATTTAAATTTTCTTGGTACCTTGGTCCAGTATCAGCACAGATTCCTCCCCACCTACCTCCACGCACTCATGGCCACAAAAAGTATTGAGCGACAAAGAGTCCTGTGGCACCTTATAGCCTAACAGACGTATTGGAGCATAAAGCTTTCATGGGTGAATACTCACTTCGTCAGATGCAGTATTGAGAAATCTCCAATTCCTAGCTCTGCTGAATTGCATGCCTCTATTATTGCTTACATTATTGCTTTGTTTTTAAACTTCTGATGCTATTCTGTATCTTTGGGACCCTCTTCAATTCTATTATATATCCCTTTCTATATTATGTCTAGGACTCATTTCTCCAGCATAGTTCATTTCTATAGATAAAACTTTTGGTGTCACCCGATGAGCTACACCCTTGCAGAGGCCACATCTAGTCACACTGTGCTTGTGTGTATGGAGATAAGCTTGGATAGAGTATTTTTCTCTGAACAGATCTTCTATTCCAACTCTGCAGGACTTTCTCCTTTTCCGAACTATTTTTGTAGGTATCTGAATATTGTGGACTACAAAATGATTTCCCCGTTCCTGTAATAGACTGTGATTTTTCCTTTTTCATTTCACCAAAAGGTAAAAGTTTCCTTTATCAGCTGCTTTTCAGCTATAACATTTTCTAAGGTTTACCAAACTGATCTCCCTATGAGAATAAGGCTACAGCCATTAACTGTCTAGCCTTTACATCTGCATTCCAGGAACAAATCCATATGTGCTTTTTAGAGAGACAGTATTAGAAGCCATCAAGCAGACTGAGAATCTAAGGTTTATCTAGTGAGGCATATACCATGAAAGCAACAGTTAGAGAGATCTTATGAACTATTGCTTTCAGCTTTTTCCCCTGGAGGGAATTACAGCTTTCAGTTCGTCCATCCGTACCGGTTTAACTCCTGTAACGCCAAAAGGTGCTGAAGAAACTTTTGGGTTGACAGCTAAGGCCTCGTTAAAGTTAGGCTCCTAAATAGATTTGGCCTGGCTTACAGAAGTGTTGAGCACACTTATCTCTCTGACTTCTGGAAAGTATGCCAGACTTGTTTAAGAACTTCACTATGGAACTAGGAACCTAATTTTAGGCACTTATTTTTGAAAATCTTAGCCCTAGTGTAACATAGCGTGGCAATGATAGTTAACGTAAGTACCTACCACATTCTGTTTTATGACTCTGGGATGGCTGCCTGTCCTTATGCTTACTTCTGGGGTAACTTCTGTGTTCCTGATGAGAGGTTCTTTTATCTGTGCAGTCTGTGCTTTGTATATGACCTGGTAAACATGTGGTATAGTGCAATCCTGCCATAGAAAGCATGCCCTGAATAGCTTCTTCTTCTGTACTTGTCGAGGTAGGACATTCCCTAGAAAAACAGATCAGACAGTACATAAGGGAATTTTAATTTCACTGAAGGAAATAATTTTTATATTCATATTAAACAAAGGCTTACAAATATGTTTGTCTGGAAGTTCTTATCAATTTATAAACCAGACCTCCCACATCATTTATCTCACCCTTTACTTGGAGTTTCATTTTTAGATGGCTTCTGGGTAGTTTGACAGAGGTCCCTTATCTTAGATTCCTCCTTGAAATTTGATGTTACCTCCTGCTTCTCTTCATCACCTGAGCTTTCTGACTCGTCTGTAGAGGAATTATTTAGCTAGAACAAGAGCAAATAGTACATGAGATCATGATCATCAATTCTAAAGCTATAATTGCTATTCTAATCTAGACTTAAAGGTTCTCCATCTTCCAGTTAATTCGTTTCTCAGAAATAGCTAATAGTGCAAAGAATGCCATAACACTGAACACACATACAGGTCTAATATATCCAATTTTATCAAATTTGGTCAAAAAGGTTGAAAGTGTGTTTCAGAGATTTACAGCTAACACCTCCAAAAACCTACCTTGTCTTACAAAAACTCTACACTTTATCTTCAAAAATTAAAATCTGAAAATAGGCAATTAAAGAATACATCCAGTTTGCATGTCAGATGATCCATCATTCATTATTCATCTCAGCTGGCTTACAGTGCCCACCCAATCTTAATTATGCCCCTTTTTTGGTTCTGTAATGGAAATATACTCTGGATGTATGCTGTTGAATTTATATATTGCTTATTGAGTATAGAACAAAAAGATTACTAAAGCAATATAAATCTCAGATTTCTATATGTTAAGTACCCTAACAAACTGATGTGTTGATGAAGAATACCTTTATCAACAGAATAGAAATCAAGGCTGTGAAAAATCTGGGACTGGGTTGTCTTTTTTTTAAAGAAAAAAACTCAGTGGAGGTTACTGTGGGAGGGAATTTAAATTTTTTGAAATTCTGAAGTATTTACATGAACACTTTTTTTTGGTACTATAAAACTTTAGGCTCTAATTTCAAATCTGTGAAAAGGCAAATGATGAGATTTTAGATGCCACCTCTTTCTCAAAACATAACTGGGATTATAATTTAGGTCTCTGTTCCATGCCTTTCAGCAGCTTTTTATTATTAAATATATGTATTACTGTAGTGCCTCAGAACCCCAGCCGTGGACTAAGATCCCATTGTTCTAGGCATTGTACAAAGAACAAACATACAATCCTTTCAATATCAGCTTCATTTACAAGAGAAGTCTGTTAATCTTTGCCTCCCAAAAAGTGACAGATCAGCGATTATGCTATAACAACTGAAAGGCCAACAACTAACTTTAACAAGAGGAAGTTACTTGCCTTATGCAGTAATGATGGCTCTTTGAGATGTCTCTCTCTGAGTGCTCCATTGTAGGTGTGCTTGTGTCCCTGCGCTGCTGATCAGAAAACTTTGATAGCAGTGTCCATTCAGCTCACACATGCTCTGTTCCCTCCTCGTGCCCTTCCCCCGCCCGCACAAGGCTAACCAGTGCATGCTGGCAAACCCCACTCGGTTCCTTCCCTCCCGCAGAGTCCTTAACAAGAACTCCAAAGTAGAGGGGAGACTGGCCACTAGCAAGTTTCGTACTCCGGGAAGCTGATCAATAAGTTTGCAGTTAAAGCTTGATAGTTTGCAACTCTAAATTGCAATGTAACAGAGGAATAGGCCTTTCCCCCCCACCCCAAAGAGGTCAAAGCGTTTCCAATCTCTATCATAAGAGGTGGATCTCACTTTGTATTGGTGACTCTGGGAGTTTACAGCATCCACACCAATTGAACTGGGGAAGGATGAGAAAAAACAACTCTGTATCCCGGGCCGGGATGTAGTATTTTTTTTATTGGCCCATTTACATGACCGATGCCAGGCGTTTGCCAAATAGTCTTGGCTGGATCCAGAAGGGCCTTGTTGATTGGGAGGACTATTCTAGAGGAGGAGCAGGAGTGCAAGATACTCATCATAAGCTCTTGGATATCTTTTTACCTCTTCTAGAGGTATCTGCAGTGTGTCTGCTACCCTTTTAGCCAAATCCTGAAATAGCCTGAAATCATCAGCTAAGGATGGTGGAGGGGCCATCCCTGTCTTGTCTTGGGAAGAATAGATGTTGGTCCTCGAATCTGCCCTCTGGTTCTTCTATGATCTCCTCCAGATGTTCGGTGGTTCTGAATGTCATGGTTGAGGGGGAGAGTCTCAAGGGCTCACAGTGAGTTACACGCTGGATGCCTCGGAGATGTGAAGTCTATATGCTGCCCATGGATCCCAGTAGGGCCACTAGGGCAGTGTGATAGTGCCTGGTGGTGGTGCCCAGGGCTGGCCATATCATGGTGGCTGAGGAGCAGGAGAATACTGGGGAGCCCCAGGTTGATATCGGGCACCATAAGGAGAGTATAAGGAGTGGTCAGAGACTACCTCCTCCAGCTCAGTATCTGAGTCACCACTAGAGAGTAGAGAGGTGCATGACACACTGCCGGTGAAGATTCCCATGTCTGGAGAAGACTCTGTACTGGAGCCCCAGCACCGATCAAGGGAGACTCTAGTATATCGGATACCGTGAGTTCTTGAGTGCCAGAACCCTTGTGGTGCTGACCAAACCAGTGCCAATGGCAATTGTTGGTGAGTTGGTCTGGAGGGAATAGGGGATTTTGGCCATGTCGAGTGCTCCAAGGCTAGGTGGCTCACTGTTGACAGTGCCGATGGTGCTGCTCGTACTGGCAGCATCTTCTTAGCGGTGGATGGTCTCTGTCTTTGTCCTTATCTACCGGACCGTTGGCTCAGTGCCTATGCCCATCAGGCCTTTAGACGCATCAACAGTACCTGTCGCTTCTGACCCTCATGAGCTATGGGTACCGTGTTTGAACTGTCTCGGTGCCGACAGATATTGAGCATGACAGCAATCTTTTTTGGCTGGCTCGGGGCTCTCTTTTTACAAGTTTTACGTGAGGGGTCTGCGGCTGTTTTCTTTGACCCATAGTCCCTAAATATCCAGGGCTATGGGGAAGATTTGTGCCATCTGGGTGACTCCTGGCACGGGTCCAGCAGAGGCTGAAGAGCTGCCTCCATCAAGATAAGTTTTTGTCTCAGCTCCCTGTCCTTCCGAGACCTGGGCTTGACTTGCTGGCAGAGAACACACTTCTGAGAAATGTGTTCTTCCCTGAAGCAGTGGATACAGTGAGAATGTTTAGCTGCTAGAGGGATGGCTTCTTTACACAAGAGGCACTTATCGAAACCAAGTGAGCTGGGCATATCCTGCGCTGGAGGAAAAAGGGCCCTAGACAAAGGGGAACTAAAAGTCTTTTCTTTTGGGGGGAAGGAGGGAGGAGAGAAAATAAAGAAAATCTACAACTAAGAGAAAAAGGGGATTAACTAGCTATTGAAATGCTGAAGGAAAGAGAGAAAATGATCCTCAAACGGACCGCTAATGGCGCCGTCTCTAGCCAGCGGCGGTTGAGAAGAAACTGAGGGGGCTCTCCTGTGCGCGCTGGTTAGCCCTTTGGTGGGGCATGAGGAGGGGACGGTGCATGTGCAGGCCGAACGGACACTGCTATCTAAGTTTTCTGATCAACAACGCAGGGACACAAGCACACCTACAGTGGAGCACCCACTTCTTCTTTGAAGAAGAAAGCTGTTACATTCTTTGATGGCAACTGAAATACTTCACCCTGGATATAGCCCGCCTATAAACACAGATTTAAACTAGGGCTGTCAAGCGATTAAAAAAATTAATCGCGATTAATTGCACTGTTAAATAATAGAATACCATTTATTTAACTATTTTTGGATGTTTTCTACATTTTCAAATATATTGATTTCAATTACAACACAGACTACAAAGTGTACAGTGTTAATTTTATTTTTGAACACAAGTATTTGCACTATAAACAGTATTTTTCAATTCACCTAGTACAAGTACAGTAATGCAATCTCTTTATCATGAAAGTTGTACAAAAAAACTGCATTCCAAAAATAAAACAATGTAAAATTTTAGAGCCTGCAAGTCCTCTCAGTCTTACTTCTTGTTCAGCCAATCACTCAGACAAACAAGTTTGTTTACATTTGCAGGAGATAATGCTGCCCACTTCTTGTTTACAATGTCACCGGAAAGTGAGAACAGGCGTTCTCCTGGCACTGATGTAGCCAGCGTCGCAAGATATTGATGTGCCAGATGTGCTAAAGATTCATATGTCCCTTCATGCTTCAACCACCATTCTAGGAGACATGCCTCCATGCTGCTCACGAATTCTGCTTGATAACAATCCAAAGCAGTGCGGATTGATGCACGTTTCATTTTCATTATTTGAGTTAGTTGCCACCAGCAGAAGGTTGATTTTCTTTTTTGGTGGTTTGGTTGTTTCTGAATCAGAGTGCTGCTCTTTAAGACTTCTGAAAGCATGCTCCACACCTTGTCCCTCTCATATTTTGGAAGGCACTTCAGATTCTTGAACCTTGGGTTGAGTGTTGTAGCTATCACGGGCAGCTCCAGGCACCAGCACACCAAGTGCGTGCCTGGGGCGGCAAGCCGCAGGGGGCGGCCTGCCGGTCGCTGTGAGGGCAGCAGTCAGGCTGCCTTCGGCGGCATGCCAGTGGGAGGTCTGTTGGTCCCATAGTTTCGGCGGCAATTCTGCAGCGGGTACGCCGAAGGCACGGGACTGGCGGACCTCCCGCAGGCATGCCGCCGAAGGCTGCCTCACTGCTATGCTTGGGGCGGCAAAATACATAGAGCCGCCCCGGTAGCTATCTTTAGAACTCTCACATTGGTACGTCCTTTGTGTTTTGTCAAATCTTCAGTGAAAGTGTTCTTAAAATGAACATGCGCTGGGTTATCATCCGAGACTACTATAACATGAAATATATGCAGAATGCAGATAAAACAGAGCAGGGGACATACAATTCTCCCCCAAGGAGTTCAGTCACGAATTTAATTAACACATTATTTTTTTAAATGAGTGTAATCAGCATGGAAGTACGTCCTCTGAAATGGTGGCCAAAGCATGAAGGGGCATATGAATGTTTAGCATATCTGGCACGTAAATATCTTGCAATGCCATGCAAATGTCTGTTGTCACTTTCTGGTGACACCATAAATAAGAAGAGGGCAGCATTAACTCCCGTAAATGTAAACAAACTTGTTTGTCTTAGTGGTTGGCTGAACAAGAAGTAGGACTGAGTGGACTTGTAGGCGCTGAAGTTTTATACTATTTTGTTTTTGAGTGCAGTTATGTAACCAAAAAAAAAAGTCTACATTTGAAAGTTGCACTTTCACAACAAAGAGATTGCACTACAGTACTTGTATGAGATTAATTGAAAAATACTATTTCTTTTATCATTTTTACAGTGCAAATATTTGTAATAAAAATAATATACACTTTTATTTCAATTACCACACAGAATACAATATATATGAAAGTGAAGAAAAACATCCAAAATATTTAATAAATTTCAATTGGTATTCTATTGTTCAACAGTGCAATTAAAACTGCAATTACTCGTAATTAATTTTTTTTAGTTAATCGTGTGAGTTAACTGCGATTAATGGACAGCTCTAATTTAAACATGCCAAAAACACTATTATATGTTGTAAATGAAGAGAAAAGAAAAAAAATACAGGGGGAGCTAAAAGCATCATCATCAACATCAATGCAAAAATAATTCAATAATGGTTACATATATCCAAGGGGAAACCGCATTGCTACGTAATGCTACTGATTCTACAGCTGAAAAAATAACCAATAAAATACTGAGTTGAATTGCTGCAGATGCCATCCATCAATGCAAACAGAAGCATGACAAGAAGGTCTCTACCCCCTACTCAGACAGTGAAAGTGAGATAAAGATGACAGAACTTCTGAAGGTCATAAGTATTCAGTACACAACTTAACCTTCATCGAAAAAGTAGTAACACTGAACAGTCCAAAAGCATATTACTGAAATTCAAAAATTCTTCTGTAATTCTAAATCGTTTCATGCTTGCCTGACTGCAAAAGGAGGACTGAGGCCGCAGCTTCCCAGTGACTCCTGGCAGAACTTTCACAATGACTGCCTTGCTATATCTGCATCTACCATTTACATATGTTTCGACTTGTGCTGAGCACAAGCAAGACTTATCAAAACAACATGTGTATTACAGAAGAGTCTCTACAGAGGAGCACTATGCTTACAAAAGCAATTGAGGGCATGAGAGTAGGTACTTTCCCCACCTGTTTTTAAAAAAAGTGTATAGTCAAAACTCATATCCCCATTCTTGAGCTTTCGCTTTATCATCAAAGAAATCAAAGCAGCTAAACTTAAGCCTTTTCTGCAGGCTTAGCTTGTTCTGCACTTCCTTCCTCAGGACTGCTCAGAACATATTCCAGATCCTCCCTACAGTCACCTCCATCTCCTTTTTTAGGGTTACCATACGTCCGGTTTTTCCCGGACATGTCTGGCTTTTTGGCAATTAAACCCCCGTCCGGGGGGAATTGCCAAAAAGCCGAACATGTCCGGGAAAATGCCGGCCGGGCACTTCCCCTCCCGCGGTTGCTCTGCTCCTCCCCTGACTCTTCGGCTCTGTTTAAGAGCCGAGCTGCCCGAGCGCTATGGGCTTCAGGCAGCCCCCTTGCCTCCGGACCCCAGCCGCCGGCCGGGCACTTCCCCTCCCGGGCTCCGGCGGCGCAGGGTCGGGAGGCATGGGGGCTGCCCGAAGCCGGTAGCGCTCGGGCAGCTCGGCTCTTAAACAGAGCCGAAGAGTCAGGGGAGGAGCAGAGCCTCCGGCCGCGGCGGCTCTGCTCCTCCCCTGACTCTTTGGCTCTGTTTAAGAGCCGAGCGCTACGGGCTTTGGGCAGCCCCCATGCCTCCGGACCCTGCGCCACCGGAGCCCGGGAGGGGAAGTGCCCGGCCGGGGCGCAGGGTCCGGAGGCATAGGGGCTGCCTGAAGCCCAAGCGCTACCGGCTTCACGGTTTGCCAGGCAGCCTCCAGACCCTGCGCCCCCGGCTGGGCACTTCCCCTCCCAGGCTCCAGCTGCGCTGGGGAAGCGCTGGCCAGGGGCCCAGGGTCTGGGGGCTGCCTGGCAAACCGTGAAGCCGGTAGCGCTCGGGCAGCCCTTTTCGCATAGCTGGGAGTGGGAGGGGGCAGGGAAGGGGCAGAGTTGGGGTGGGGCTGGGGATGGGAAATGGGCGGGGCCAGGGCCCCGTGGAGGGTCCTCTTTTTTTATTTGTTAAATATGGTAACCCTACATTTTTACCAGGATGGGATAACAAGCCACCTGCCCCAAATCACACAACACTTTCCCTGCAAGATCAATATCTGGAATGGGATGTGAAAGAGGCTGTTACATACCTTCCTCACTAGAGCTCATGGCGTATACACTTTGGTTTCCCTATTATCCTACACAATCCCCTTTGTGGTCCAACTCTCAAAGACCCTCACTCAAGAAATCGTGACAGTGCCAGTGACACTCCAGTATTGGAGTGAGAGAGATTTAGGTACAGGAGCAAATTTGCGATAGTTTTTAGTTTTAGATATTGGCCCAATTTGTGCATGAATGGATTTTTAAAATTGTTTTGTACATATACTCCGAGATTTAAATACATGAATATAAATAAATACTATTTTGATTTTCATTTGACCAACTCCTGTTTCCTTCTCTAGCATTTACCTGGGTAGTGCAATCAGGCTCAGATTCTTCTGAATCAGAAATATCAGAGTACTCTGAGGATCCATTCCTGAGTTCTGATTTCACACTTTCAAAGAACACTGGAAATAAAAGGACAAAATTAGTTCTTAAATCTATCATATCACATTCGCCTTCAAAAACAATAATCACATGCATTTAGTTTTCAACATCTGGTTTCAAAAGCCCCCGCAAATGTCCAAAAAACAATCTATAAAATCTTGTTATGCTATTTAGTGAAGCCACTTTCCTTTTAAGAGAGCCCCCTCTCTCTAGATGCCTTTACCCCAAATTACTGATGTGTAGTCTCAATCTGAACTACATTTTAACAGTTTGTGTCTTGGAATTTCCTTGTTGTTTCTAATTAAAAGTTTCATACACGAAAACTAAACAAGAATCTCAAGGAGACTATTGCCATGTGATTTTTTTTTTAAATGATTTGCAGATATGAACACAGTTTAGGTTAGTCAAGACAAAAGAGGATTTCAGTCCTTACGAAGCTAGGTGAATGGGCAACAAAAATGGCAAATTAATTTTTATGTTGATAATAGTGAAGTAATGCACATGGGGGGTCGGGGGGGAAGACATACACCTTATAAGGTTCTAACTATCAACTCAGGAAAGGGACCTGGGTATCACTATAGACAGCTCAATTAAGACTTCTGCTTAATGTGCAACTACCATGAAAAACAGCAAACAAAGTATTAGGATAAGGAATGTGATGGAGAACAATATGGAAATTATACCACCATTATATAAAATCTATGGTACAGCCTCATCCAGAATACTGTACGTAGTACTAGTAAGCCCATTTCTAAAAGGATATTGAAGAATTAAAGGGGATTCAGAGAAGGATGGCAAGGGAAAGGGGTTGGGACGGCTTTGTGGCCTGCATCATGCGGGAGGTCAGACTAGATGATCATAATGGTCCCTTCTGACCTTAAAGTCTATGAGTCTATGAACATTTGGGGCATGGAAAAAATTTATATGAAGAGACTCAGACTGGTCACCTTAGAAAGGGGATGAAAATAATGAATGGTCTAGAGAAGATAGATCAGGAGCTTCTGTTCTCCCTGTCTCAACACAAGAACAAGGGGACATTTGATAAAATTAAAAGGTAGCAAATAAAAGGAAATACTTTATCATACAACATGTAGGGCCGACGAGGGGGGGGGGGGGGGAAAGCTGGTACAAATTACCGGGGCCCAGCTTCCCCCCCCCCCTCTCGTCGGCCCTGTTTAGCCAGTCCACCCTTGCTGGGGGGCCCGAAAAAAATTTTTTCACCAGGGCCCGAACCAGCTCTCGGCAGCCCTGACAACATGTACTTGAACTATAGAACGCACTGCCATAGGAAACCATTGAGGCCAAGAAGGGATCAGACGTTTGGGTAACAAAAATATCCAGAATTATTGTTAATGCTAGAACAAATTTTAGAATGGATATTAAACCTCATGCTTAAGGGCTTAAGGCAATCTTTCATTACGAGACCTAACGTGGGGGACATATCCTACATTTGCCTACTGTGGGGTTCTTACATCTTCCTTGGAAGCTTTCGGTGCTAGCCACTGTTGGAGATAGGATACTTGACTACATAGATTTCAGGTCTGATCCAGTATGGCAGTTCCTATAAGCAGCCAGAGCACACCAGCCAGTTTTACTGCTACTTTGTTTTGCCAGAGCAGTGCAAAGCAGATAGGAGGGAGAAGGAAATTGGGATATACCTTCTGTCTTTCAAATTCTCCATGCCTGTTGCAACTTTCTGTATTCCCCTGCACACATCGCAAATTATTCCCTCCCTATCTGCCCTCCACATACCCCGCCGCAGACCTGCTGCAGTTTCCCCCTCCCTGTTGCACCATTTACAACTTTCATGCGCATACATACATACACATATACCCTACTTGACCCCTCCCTCCTGCTCTATCCATTGAGTAAGTCTGGTGCAATGGATAGCTTTTGAAAACACATTGAAGATATAAAAAGTTAAAAAAAAAAAAACAACTGAAAATTTATCTGTCAGCAGAAACTGGTGCATAAATCTTCTTCAGAGAAACTCACAAAGAACTGTCCTCTTTCAAAATTGCCACCATGGCCCCCTGTGAAAATGAAGCCAATCTGCCCCCATGGAAGATGATGGCTCCTTATGTTGTCAAGAGGCAGAAGGGAGCATTCTGAGGAACAGGTGAATGGAGATAGTGGCCAATCTTTGCTAAGGACAAACTGTGGCCTTAGCCCCATTGAGAACAATGGAAGATGGCAGCTCTTTTAAAGACGCAGTTTCTTCATGGAATTCTCTGCATGAGATTATTCTTTAGCTTCTGCATAAAACTTCAGTTATGAAGAATAATGGCAAAAAATTACCATAAGCCTTAAATTCTTCAACTGCAGCCTATGCACAAAATCTCAGTGAGTTTTAACTATAAGGGAAGTTCAAAAAGTCTATTATTCAATTAAGTCAGACACTGAGGGCTACATTTCTTAAAGGACCCATTTTCAAATTAATTTTTACTCAAATTATTTACCAGATTTACTTGAAAATTCTCAGAAAATTTATTCTTTACTCAGAGTAAGTGCTGTAATTTTAGGAAGGATAACCCTGTATTTTTCCATAAGTAACAAAGAGATTGAATTCCTGCTGTAAGTGAAAAGCTCAACTCAAATCTTAAACAATGGAGGCACCAGTTTCTGGTTCATAATTATCTACATACCTACATATCACACACACAGCCAAATGTACCTAAAACAAGAACCATTTGGTGAAAAGCCATATTCCAGTTGGTTGGTACAAAGTTCCACAGACAAGGTTCACAGTAAAAGTGGACTTTTTTCTGGTCATAAAGGATGCGGAATTTAGTTCCAGCAAAAACAAGCTTACTGTTCAGTGGTTTCTGGGCATCTGCAGTCCCTTGTCCGTCCAATCCTGAGCTCTGGTCTTCCATCTTAATAGTCTTTGTCTTTTTTGACCTCGTCCTGTCATCCTCATCCTCACTGTCTGCCGTGTAAAGACTTCGATCTGTAAATGGTCGTCGCTCATCTCTATCTCACAAGAAATTAAAATATTACAAGCATTATTTACTGAATTGTATATTATTTACAGAGTCCTACATAAAATACTTATTCACATTCTTTATTATTTGCAATATTCTCTTAGAGGCAAGTTTCTCATTCTCACACTGTCTGTCCTTTTCTTCTCCTTTTACCAAACTTTTTCCCACTGCATTCCCTCTGCAGCAACAGCCACATGGTTCTACATTTTACTTCCTTTTTTGTGTATCATAATTGTGTTAGCATGTTTTGGGAAGATTTATTAGTACATTTCATGTTCCTCCTGGAACCTGGACTCTGAACATATTAAATTTGACCCTATGGTATTTCTGATGAGCATTTTTTGTTTAGAAAGTATTTACTTTATCCTTCTAACAAATCTGTGGATTTAAAAATATTTACAATTTGAAGTTTAATCAAATAACTGAATTTAATACAACCTAAATGCACATGCAAGATACCTTCTTTTTTCTTTCCCTCCCACCATCCTAGTACTTCTTTGCTTCCCTAGCAGCACAGAGGTGCTACTGGACCCTTCTCCACTCTGCTTTCAGCATGAAGCCTTATGGTAAGTGTGAGGGAAGACACAAGCTACCAGAAGTAGAAGGGAAGAACTCTGTCAAAAAATGAGAGTGCGCCAATCCAAAATGACTGGGAACAAGTGATCCATAAGCAACTTTTTATACCTGATGATTCTTCCATTTGAAAGCAGGAGGCGTAGATCATTGTCCTTTGTTCTCCATTCAGGTACTGTAGAAGATGGCTGAAAGGGCTTGTTAAATCTTCCATTCAGTTTAGAGTTTGCTATGTCCTAAAGAATCAAAAGCAGGACAGTTTATTATTTCCTCAAATGACAAGAGTTTACACAAATTTCTTTTCTCTGCAATCCACAGCAGCATTTCTCCCCAAAAGATCATAGTGAATATTTCTGATAGCCAGCAGAGGAAAGCTGAAGCTGGCTATCAATGGCTGAAGTGGCTTGGATAGAACAGGTTTGGATATAAGCAATACAAAATTGCTGGATTTCATTCCCTCACCTTTGGATTTTTTCTGCTTATTGTGACCACCCTCCATTGCTATATGCCAACAAACATCCTTCCAGACAAGTATGTTGAAAACTGCTCCCTCTAGAAGTTATCTTTGTTCTCAAATAATAGGAACAGCAACAGGGTGATGCAAACCAAAGGTTAAGTGGGCAACTGGTATGGCAACTACTACCTAACCCACTGTGACAATCAGGTCCAGACACACTAAGGGGAGGACAAAAAGGTTTAAAACCCAACAAACTAAACAGTTAAACCAAATGATTATATACTATGCTATTTTACTATAAGAGTTTATCAAGTAAGATCTTTTATGAAAGCTTGTAATGCACTGAACTAAACAGTCATTATGAGCTACGTATACAGATTATGGTTATGAAGGCAGTGGGGGGGGGGGGTAATGTGGAAAATTGAAACTAACTGTGGTGCAACTTCAGCAATACCTCCCATCAGGCAGAGGGGGGCAACCTCCCCAAACAGATGCACCTGACTTCAAGCCATCATCCAGTCCAGGAAAAAATAATGAGGAACCATCATAGCAAATGAGAACAGCTTAAAACCGAAAAGAAAACCCCAGTCTTCGGAAACTAAGAAAGAAGGAAAATTTCCACATTTTGAATATCTATAGTGACTAAAGGAAAAAACCCTGCAAACTCTTAAAATGGAAGAGGTTTGAACTAAAGAGCATCCAGAACTTGGAGGAATGTCTTTTTGTGGGAGACTGTCCATGAACGCTGGATCCCTCCTGTAGCTAGGATCTATGCTGGGAAACTTTTAAGACATCGGTAACTATTATTATAAAAAAGATTTTATCGAATATGAAAGCGTAAAGCCTGAACTTGCATCTCTGTTTATTTTCTATGTAACTTGCATGTTTGCTTTCCTATTTCATCTTTGAATCTGCGTTTTTTCTATTAAATAAACTTTTTGTTTGTTTTTACCCCAAGCAGCTCTCTAGTGTGCAATTGGTGTGGAGCATGTATATGCCAAAGTAAGCTAATAACAGGAGGGGTGGGAGGGAGGGAGAGGAGAGGGGCTGGCTTCATGCCTTGGGTGTGACACACCAAAGGGGAATGGTCTGAGTATCTGGTAACTAAGAACTTGGGGAAGATGTACTTGGGGAGACCTGGAATTGGAAGGTTGGTGTCACTCAGCAAAGAGTAACTAGGCTGGTGAGAACCACGATGAGACCTTATGCTTGAGGCCATACTTGTGTCAGGGAACTGAACCAGCCCAAAGGCCCCCAAAGTTACACAACAGGGAATGACAGCACCCTTTACTGGTCTGGGTGGACCCCAAAACATCACACCCACTAGCTAGTCTCTGCCAGTGGAAAAATCCCACAATGCCCAGTAACCTGCCCATAAATTGAACTTTCGTCCTAACTCCAAGAATGGCTTATCCTCTGAAACAGGAGTGTTTACATCCCTTTTAGAAAATACACAATTACATTAGTTGAAAAACTATGTCCTCAATATCCATATGAATGGAGAAATATTTTTGAATCCTTCTAGGCTCTTTTTGAATTACATCTTGTGGCAATGAGTTTCACAGGTTAATTATTTTGTATACAAAAATTAAATTTAACTTGTTGCCTTTCAGTTTAATGGAATGTCTCTTGATCTTGTATTATGAGAAAACAGCAAATAAGAGCACCCAGTTCACTTTTCTCTATGACATTCACTGTTTTGCATACTTCTAACATACTCTCTCAACCTCTCCTGTCTGAACTAAATATTTCCAATATTTTCACTGTTTTAGAAGTAATTTATGCCATTATTATTTTTATCTTCTCAATCTCCTATGTTTTCCTATATCCTTTTTGAGATAGGATGGCCAGATCTCTCACAATAATTTAGGTGAGAGTTACCTAATTTATACAGTGGCATTATAATACATTTTTTATCCAATTTCTTATGCTGTTTTTCACATCTTAATATATGGCTTAAACTTTTTATACATTTTAGTTTTTGTCTTTTATGTCCATGAAATGTAATACTTGCCTCCTCCCATGGAGACATCTCCAGCCTTTTGAGTACCTCCCTTGTGTGGAGCTCCAGGATATCCAGATTAGAAGGAACTTTGATCGTATGATCTCGCAGTTTCCTCACTTTTCTTCTGGAATGGTGAGGAGAGGTTGCTTCATGTGAGGAAACTGGGCACATACCAAGAATTCCCTGAGTTTTAACTGGTTTGCTGTTCTCCTCCTTTAATTGAAAACAAATATTTCAGAGGGGTCCGTCAGGGACAAGTCCACACATTTAATTAGGGTTTCCCATTCACATAAACGAATAATCAATCATAAAAAAACAAAAAGTGTAGGTCTTTTGGGGAGGTCCTGTGTTTTCTGATGGATCTGTACAGCATCTAGCAGGAGACCCCTCTCCTAATTAGGGCCTTTAGGTGCTACCACAATATAATCACCACCACCACCGCATACAATTGTTAGGGCAGCATATTTGTAACAGTGGTAAAAATTTCAGATACCATGATTTTTCTGTGTGCCCCTGGATCCAACCCAATCATCCCCGTAGCGCTGCCCCTTTAAATAGCATTCCTGTGATTTTATACATCATTTCCTCCTAAATCCGATGACTTATACTACATTTACTTTTACTGTGATTTTTGAAAAAAATTGCTATGACAACTCTGCTGCCTTAACCACTGTTTACACAAAGGAAGTACAGGGCATATACCCACTACACTCAGCAGACCACTACTCTCCTCAGTTTCCAGCACTGCTCTCATCACAGAACTATGCTCATTGCAAAGACTAGGAATCCTAATCATTGAAGGACTCTTAGTAGTAAAGTGCACAATATGCCCAATACAAAATACAGAGAAGAAAAAATAAAAGAAAAAGAAAAGATGGTGATACACCAGACAAAAGAGCAGAAAATGTTCAAAAGAAAAAGGACAGACAAGGGGAGAAGAAAGGAGACAAAATACTAAGATCTAAGGGCTCTCAATGTATAATCCTACAACAGCACAAGCTAAAAAAAAAAAAAAAAATTAAAAACTAGCTCTCTTAGAAGTTTTCATTTGCTTTTGAAAAGATTTAAGTTTTCCAATTTTAGAATAAAGATTATCCAACTTAAAAATTGCTATGTTTTTGGTTAATCAGAAATACTGGTAGTCAGTCAACCTCCAAAAATTTTCCACCTGGCCTTCTACTTTCAAAAATAAATGGCAAGGACAATAAATAAGTGACACTGCAGAAAACAATGACCCTACAGTTGCAACTACCGTAAAGCTATAAGCTCAAAGTGATCAAGTACCCTCTTTTTGTAAATATGACAGTTTTTACAATAATTCAAAGATATAAGAGAAACACAGTGCAGTTCAGTAATGTCTTCTAGTCTTACCTCTACAGAGCGAATCACTTTAGAGAGTTCTTTAATGAGATGCCCAGGCCTAACATTGTCAGGAATTTCAAAGGCATGTTCTGTTACAAGCTGTACGTGAAGAGTGGAAAAAGATAAAATAAGTTATACTAAGATAAAAATCAAGTCTATATAGTAGACTACTATAAAGTAGATGAAACTATGAAAAGCCTAGATCCAAAGAAAATCTATTCAAATTAAGCCAGAGTACTTACTAGTAATAGTTAGAGTAGATTGACAGTATGAATGAATATACATGCAGGGGAATCCAGTCAGAACTCTAGAAAGTAGCACTGCATGTTTAGTCTCAAGGATATTTAAGGGAGTGCAACATCAACTATCCCTCAGCTCTTTCCATTTTCTCAGAATCCTTAGCAAAGAATCTAAAGAAGTGGGGACAGGAAGCCATACTGACGATCTATTTAACTGACTACTTCTACTGGAAACAACTTCTCTTTCTCCTTTGAGTATGGTCAGTATGGAACCCTACTTGGGGAGATTCCTAATAGTAACAATGTTAAAAGCAGGTGGGGTCTGAAGAGAATTCAGTTACATTAAGGTCATAACACTAATCTGAATTGGGCCTCAGATCTAAAAGCCAAATCAAAAGCAATGCTGAGTAAATGCATGAATTGATCTCCAGGCAGCATCCTTGTACATTTCAGTGATGGAGCCTATTTTAAACCTGGTAGAGCATGATCCAAGACCTTATGGTATTGAAAAGCCTACAAGGCCATAATAGTGTGTGTTCACTTTAATCCATTTAGACAATATATGTGCATAGATGGGTTCTCCCCATAGATTTATCTTCAGTCAGTATAAGTAGTACATGAAGGCTTAGTTCTAGCTCGTTAACTGAGAATTTGCTTAACATCTAAACCAGGGGTTCTCAAACTGAGGGTTGGGACCCCTCGGGGGGTCATGTCATGAGGTTATTACATAGGGGTCATGAGCTGTCAGCCTCCACCCTAAACCCCGCTTTGCCTCCAGCATTTATATTGGTGTTAAATTTTTAACAAAGTGTTTTTAATTTATATGGGAGGGTTGCACTCAGAGGCTTGCTAGGTGAAAGGGGTCAAGTACAAAAGTTTGAGAACCACTGATCTAAACTATATAACCTAACTTCTCCAAAGATCCAAATATAGGAAAAAGCACAAGTATACAGAATGACTGGGATGAAATCAGAGACCACCTTAGTTGAGAACTAAGGCCTTCTTTCCTTATGAAACACATTGTATAGAACAATCAGCCATCAGCCTGTATTGATTTTATATTTCTGGCACCTTTTTGAGAATCTAGTTTTCTTTTGATAGTTGGAAAGAGCAGGCTCTCCTTTAACAGATGATGTAATACATAGCTGTAATGTTAAAGCTGTATTAATATCATAATTGATTTTATGGAAAATATTAAATTGACTGCTGTGAGATTACTTACCAGTAACTGTTGTTCTTCGAGCAAGCAATGCACATTGGGGCTACTTACGCCTTCCGTCCCTATCCCCCCAGATGATTCAAAAGAGGAGTGGCCCCAAATGCCCTTCAGTTCCTTCCCTAATTTCACATTTATTTACCTGAGGCCTTGTCTACACTAGAAAGTATTTGCCAGTATAGTTAAATCAGCAAACCCTAGTAGTGGAGACAGTATATACCAGCAAGAGTTCATTTGGTGGTATAGCTTATACCAATTCCCTGAACAAAATAAGCTATACCAGCAAACGGACTTCTTTGCCAGTGTAACTGCATCTACACTAGAGCTTTTGCTGGCATAGCTTTGTCAGGCCAGGGTGTGATTTGTTTCACACTCCTAATCAACAAATCTATGTCAGCAAAACTGAAGTGCAGAACCAGACCTGAGACTTCAAAGAAGAGGGAAAGATGGGTGGTAAGTATTAATATGCAGAGGTAACATTCGAAGAACAGTTACTGGAAGTAACCTCTTTCTTCTTTGAGTGGCCTCTGCATATTCCCACTTGGAGTTTAGCAAGCAATACAACCCCCCTAGAAAAGTGGGCTGAGGCCTTCTAGGTAAACAAGGATTGCAAATCTACAAAAAAACAAAACAAAACAAAAAAACACCACACCAGCATCAGCTGTAGACAGCAGGTCAAGCTAATATTGAAAATGACCACAATTTCACCCTCCAATTCTTTTCAACATTTCTATGCAGCCACTAAGTGAACTGGTCAGACGTATGGACTCAAGGGCCAGCAATATGCAGATGATACACAGCTCTACCTATCCTTCACTACATATAACCACCTTACCACCATCAAGATGACCCAGTGCATAGATGAGATGAGCTCACAGATGAATAGCTGGCCGAAGCTGAACCCGAGGAAGAAATGGATGATGCTGGTGGGCAGATGAAAACATACTAAAGAGTACATACCCACAGTGAAGTCTCCTTTGACTGAAGGCACACATCCACAATTGGTCAATTCAATCTGTAGTTTAGGATTACTCTGGGATTCCTTGGAGACACTCACACAGCAGTATCGTGAGTAGCTCTTTTTATCATCTCCAGGTGGCTAGCAGACCCCTTCCCATCCTGGTGGATGAGGACCTGGCCTCAGTTATTCATACCTTTGTCAACTCTCAAATGGAATAAACATGCCAATATATCTGAGCATGAAGCCTTCAGCACTTCGGAAGCTCCAACTAGAACGCTGCAGCACATCTTTTTAGCAATACACGCTACTGTGAGCACGTCAAACCTGACCTCTGCTCCCTACACTGGTTTCCCATAGAACAGTGAATTGAATTTAAGGTCTTGATCGTCATCTTCAAGGTACTCCATGGTCTGAGCCCAGGATATCTAAAAGACCGCCTAAAGCTCCAGGATGAAGACGGAGGACAACTTTGTTCCTCTGGTGCAATGGAATTCTACACAATAAAGGCAAATCTCATCTGTGCAGGAGACAACTTTCCCAGGGACCAATCCAAAAAACCAGAATGAATTCCCCCAGGAACTAAAGACCATCACACATCTTCCCACCTTCCACTCCAAGTGCAAGGCACATTTCTTTGACCTTTCCTTCTCTAATATACATACCAACATGTATATTTTAAAAAACCTTACCAAAACAAGACAGGCCCCTGCATATACTTCTCCCCCTGGAGATGATAAGAGAATAAACAACATGTGTCATTGGTCATCTTGCTTAATACACTATTGGAACATACTCAGATACAACAGTGATGAGTGCAGTAAGATATGGAATCACCTTTGTCCGGTTTGTCCTTGTCTGTCCCTCCACGAGCACAAGTCAACACCACACCATTCTGTTTTGTTGCGAGCATATTCTTTCCATTTCTGGCCAAAGACTTTTGTCATGGGATCGGCCCAGCGCATTTTCGGTATTCCCAGCAGTTGCTTGTGGTCTCTGGGGATCCAGTCACTGATGCAGGTTGTTCACCTATTGTCTTGCCTGTGGACTACCTGACCGCCCATCTCCACTCTGTGTTACACATCGCCTGCACTATATCAGTCATCTCTGTATGCCTTCTGATCGCCTCATTCAATATGTGATCACAGAGCCATATTTATACATTCACCTTTCCACTGATCTCTGGGTGACAGCAAATTTTTCTTCCTCTGCTTTTGTTGAGTCTTCTACTGCATTCCCCTTCAAATGAGTTGTCTGTTCATCTGCTGACCCAGGTAAATATATTTGTCAACCTCCTCAATTACTTTCTTGTTTACAGTGATGATTCCTGCTGCACAATGCTCATTCCGCATCCCCTTAGTCTTCCATATGTTCATTTCCAACCCAATATCATGAAAAAGTGTTTGCAGGTGCTGCAATTTGTTCTCCAGTTCTGCTGTGTCCTTTGCCAATATTACAGTCATCAGTGAAGAGAAAATGTGTTAACTGTTCTCCATCAATTCCAATTCCTTCTTGAACAGCGACTCCAGTACTGCTGCAAACAGCTTCAGTGACACTGTCATCTTGTCTGACTCCTCTACGTATAATAATAATGCATAGGACATTGAATAATGTTCTCCGTCAAACAACTGCAGTTAATTTTTTCCAGCAGGTCAATGTACCTCAGGTCGATTCAGATTTTGTTGAGCATGTTTTGTACAGCGTTAATCTCCACCGTGTCAAATGCCTTTTGTAGTTGACAAATGCAAGACACAATGGTAATTTGTATTCCTTGCATTTTTTTGATGAGCTGCCAAACTGAGTGGATGTGATCAACTGTCGAATACCCTGAGTGGAAACCAGCTTGTTCTCTGCTTTCATGCATTTCAAGATCCTTCTTAATCCAACTGAGTATGGCGCGGGTGAAGACATTATACACTTGTGAGAGGAATGTGATTGGACAGTAGTTGCTCAATTCTTCTGGATCGCCTTTCTTCATCGATAGTATTGTTTTTTATTTCTTCCATGCACCTGGAACACACTTACTATTGATGTCAATGGTGAACCATTGCGCCAACGCTTTGAAGAGAGTATCTTCCCCTGCTTTGAGATATTCCAGCCAAATATCATCCACTCCTGGGCTCCTTTCCTCTCTTTATGTTACGAACTGCATATTCAATTTCTTCCCACAACATCGCAAACTTCTTCTGAAGCCTGCTACCTTGATGGTGTACACTGGACATGGACATGTGAGAACTAGAGATCATTGTTGAATTTTGCACATATTTTGTTCCTTTACGATGTCCTTTCACCATTTGCATCTTTCAGGGCTGCAGAAATGACCCGTTTCAGCCTAACATCTTTTTCTACCTTCTTCAGACTCTCATTCTTTTTGGCTGCCTCTCTCAATTTCTTCTTTCTAAATCCTCTATGTTCTAAGTGTGTATGCTCTGGCAGATCTATATGAAATGGAACAGAGGAATTCTCAATTCCAATCTAAGAAAAAGGGAGTTTGTCAGGAACATGGTGTTGTTTGACCCTGAAGTGACCTCTCTAGCAGAACAGGAGATAATGGATATTCTCCTTGGTAACAAAGAAGTCTAGTCCGGTCATACTCTATACAATACATAATAGCAGACTGAGACCTAAAGAAGACATTTGTGGTTTTGGTCGATGAGTCTATGGTCTTGATTAAAGGGAGGAATACTTTCATGCTAGACAAATGTCATTCAATTCCAGAACCTTAATGTGGAGCTTTCACCTCCACCAGAGTCCATACTCCTTAAAAAGGCTGGATAACAAGGTGAAGGTCTCAAGTCTACCATCTGGAAATATTACTGTAAATGGTAAGGGATGTGAGAAAGGAATTCTCTGATGAGCATGTGTTACTTCACTTTCTGTATCTTCAGTGATCTGAGACATAAGTGACTCAGGAGTAAGCAGCATCAGTGAATCGTGGCTCCAGTCTTCTGGAGGCCATATGCGTGGCCTGGGTAAAGATATCATCCAGTTACACTGTTAAAGAACCTATCAGTGGACCAAAGTTTGGAGACACACAAATACTTTGACAACTAAGATAGATGAAGTCAGCATAACAAGGTTCTCTGGTATTTTTTAAAGCACAGTTTTAAAAGGAAGCATCTCATGGACATTTGCGGCTAGTTGGACTGATAAAGAGCTGGAATTTGTCCCATGGAAAAAGGTGATACAACCTAAATGTCACCTTATAGGTAGCAATCTTCGTTTGCTGTGGCTGAAGAACAACATTATTCACTAGCAATTCTGAAGAACTGGTACTATATATCTAGGGTTCCCAACTGAGATTAAGAAGTTGAGTGCCTTCCCATTGGGCATTGTTGCTATCTGAGTACTCAGGTACAGGTAAATTTAAAATAATAGGAGAAGACTGCTGAGGCATCTGTGCCCAAAGCAGATTATCCTTAGTTTATGCATAGGAGACAAAGTCCAAGGTCTTCCTGGCACCATAACAGAATAGGTTCTAGGACTAAAGCACCAGCTGTGCCAGCACAAGAGAACCTAATCTGATTGGAACACAGACCTCCGGTGCTAAGGCAATGAGATTCCAGGAGCGGCTGCCAAAGTTTATTAATTAACTGATTTATTGTTGTTTCCTAGTATTTCAGGAGATATCATACCAATGGTGTCAGCATGAAATTCAATCAACCTGACGGGACCTGTGGACCTCAACCTCAATATTGAGGATGCTAGAACCCGGGCAAAGAATTAGGTTGACCTGGAGACCTCAGTGCTGGGCTCATTCAGATAAGACTGGGGAGATGGATGTTGTTTACGCTGGACACAGAGCCTCTTAAGGCTAGCGGATGTTCAAAGTCAATGTTGAACTTGATCACAACCAGACAGTCTCAAGAGCCTCCCTTGTTAGAAAGGGAGTGTGAGGCAGCACTCTGGCTCCTGCAGGTCATCCAGGTAATACCTGGGCCCAATGGGTAGCATTTCTTCTTTATTCTTCAAACTGAAGAAACCTGTACTGTTAATTTAACAAAAAAAGACAATAGCCCACAAAAGGCAGAACCAAAAAGCACAAAACAGGTAAGAAACACATCAATGATATTGCATATGATTCAATCTCACTACACCTTTGGTGGTTAAAAGGGAACTGAAGGATGAGTGTGGCCATTCCCCTTCCCTTTTATACCCGTTGAATCCTTTGTGGGGGGTGAGGGAGGGAAGGGGAAAATGGCCCCAACTGACACTGCTCGCTAGAAAAAATCCAAAGCTGCTATATCCCACAAGTGGGAATACACAGAGGGCACTCAACCCCCCCGCCCCCCAAAAAACAACAAAAAAACCACACACGCTTTCTGTGCAAAATTACAATTTGAATTTCTTCCAGTTTTTAGCTTACTGTGAATGTTCAAAGAAAAGCCTGAGAGGAGATGGATATGCAGTGATTAGTTTCACAGAAGCACGGATGAATGGCCCTGAAGCCAAAGGTGTCCCCTCTTGAGCTTTCAGCCAAGTCTGTAGATCAGATCAATAACCCTAGTGGAGGGAGGGGGGAATGGAGAATAACATGTTGAACCCCAAATCTCCCCACAAAAGCAGTACTGTTTTCTTTGGGGGAGGAGGGGGGTGGTTTCAGAATCTCTTTGGTTTATGGTACTGTGTTTTTCCTTCTCCCTTTACTGCTCAATAATTTGGCCTTCAGAGCTCCTTGTTTCAACGAAATTGGGGAGGGGGGGGGAATCAAATCATTCAGAAAAGGGAGGGAAAACAAGATCTCATTAATCTTTCCTCCCCCACACAGAGTAACTTTGCTAGAGGTCGGGCTAACAAATATAATACTTCTTTTCCAGACGGGTTCCCAGTGTACTAATGTATTCAGGGTCTCCCCATATTCATTTCTGGATGGTTTAATCTGCTTTAGAGCACCTACAAGGAGCCACTTCTGTAGATAAGCTTTTAAAGGCTATTAGGTCTAAGTTACTGTGCACCATATGTGCAAAATGTGGAGGCAAACAAAAGCAAATTCTAAATCAGAATACATTTCTGCCAAATTCTGATCATCTCTGCAGTGTAGAAGTGATATCAGTGGACACACAAAGTATATTTTGCCAACACGCAATAATAATTTCACATGGGGAAACTTCATGTGATTGCCATCTAACTCTTATCATACACTGGAAAAAGAAAGCAGGATTAAATGCAATCCCAAGAATTAAATATAGTAATTGGTCTATAACAACTGATAGTGGCATACAAAACTATCTCAAACAGCTTTCCCCCAAACCATCCATCCGTAATTTCTAGCAAGTTTTCCAATACTTACAAATGGATGAAAGATCTACAAAATGGCAATACACTCTAAAAGGACTCAGACTTTCATGTAGTTTTAAAATTAGAAACAATTCACTAAAACAACAAATAAACAAATCCACTTGCACTTACTTCTTTTTTCATCCATAACTTTAAAGCACTAAGTAAAGCCTTCACTCCTTGGACTAAGAAGTTCTGGGGCTGGAAACCATCTTCCCGCAGTTCTAAAAAGGACAGAGATTTCAGTTTATAAGCATATTGCAATGTAAAACCACAAATCCGATACATACCTCTCAACCTTTAATAAGCCTGCCAGTATTACACTACCAACAAAACATGCAACAAACTGAAATGTAGTACTCTATATGTTTATGTACATCAAACCATAAGAAATAATGTTTTCAAGTACAAAGTCTGTTTTCAAGGATAGCTTCTTACTGCGTGAAACAATTACATGAGTTTTGCAATGTGTTACAGGTTACTTAGGACCAGGGGGAGCAGCATATAACAGATTGCACAACTGGTTTAGAAAAAACATCCTTTCTGACAATTTATGCTGAAACAATCTTTAGATTCTAGTTCAACACCACACAGGTGTTCCACGTTTTTACCATTTGGGGCTACAAGAAGAGTGGTGTGGATGGACAGTGTCAGTATAAAATGCCTCAATTAAATTCATGCAGCTCCTCCTCACCCATATAAAATTCACGCAATTCAAGCCAACTGCCTTATGCCACCCCAAATCTCTGCCATAATCCCACTCAATGCTACACACACACATGCGTACACACAATATTAATGCGGTCTCCCCTGCAGTGAGACCCTCCTCTTCCCTTAAGGATGGTGGCTGCTGCTGCTGCTGGGGTGCAAAGACTCCCAAAGGCTGCTACAGCTACTGGAGGCTGCCGCTCAACCTTTCCTTTCACTCTCTTGCCTGTAGCAGAGCTGCCTATGATGAAAGGAGAGCTGGCTAGAAAGACTCATCCGGTTTTATTCCTCCTACCCCCCCTCACCCCCCATTACAGATAGAATGGGTGAGGACGGAGGTGGCTACTAAGCCAACACCTTCATGGGGAAGAAAGGAGCAGATTTGGCCTGGAGCTGCTGTGCTTTTTCTGCTCCCTCCTCCTATGAATAAGGTGTGGGCCCAGCCATTGGGTTTTTCCTCTTCCCTATCTGAAAACTCCTTTCAGCTTCAAGGCAGCTCTGTTTCTTCTTTGCCAGGATGCTCTCTGCTCTTTGAGCTACGGAAGTGTAGAGGAAAAGAGCAGGGGGTCCCAAAAGGTGCAGCAGAAGCATCTCCACCCGCCAGCTATCCCTTGTGAAGGGAACCTGCCATAACCAGCTGCAATGCAAATGTATTGCATGATTGTGGCAACCTGTACCTCAATGCAGCACCCTGAAACCCCCATATTCACCACTATCATATAATTATGATATGTTTCGTACAAAGTATGCCTTGTGAAATATCATTTAAAAAGTCTTGATTTGTTGAACATTAATATCTGTTGGACTGTATGTGTTATCATTGTATATGAAGTTTTGCTATGCGTATGTTACTGAGGTATGTTGTGAGGTTGGGAACACCCACAACCAACCTTTCAGGTACAGCAATGGAGTAGCCTGACGTGCAGATGGCTCATTAAAGAGAATCCACTATCCCAGGAACTGTATACAATAGAGATTTCTCAGAGAGCACGTAAACAATGGAGAATGCTTGACCAATGGGGGAGGACACCCCCCCCCATGAGGATAGATCTTTCCAGCAAACTGGAAGAAATTATAAAGAGGGGGAGTCACATGACTTGGCTTCACTGCCCCCACAACTCAACACCTGGAAACATGCTTGGAGGACAAAGACTTTGAACAGGTGAGGGGGTTCCGGGCTGGAGGAGAATTCCAAGCCTGTGTATTGAAGATCTGTTACCTGTTTGTACTATCTATCAGGGTGACACACTGCTTGATTCAAGTCCTGTCTAGTTTATAGAACTTAAGACTGCGAATTTATTTTATTTCTTAGGTAACCAACTTTGATCTCTACGCTTACTACTTATAATCTATCTTTCTGTAGTTAATAAACATGTTTAATATTTTACCTAAAACAGTGCATTTTGGTTGGGAAATCTCAGCTCACATTACCAAGGCTAGTGCGTGTCCTGTCCACATTGAGGGAGGTGCGGACTGGGTAATGAACTTACATTGGTCAGGCTTCTGACCAGGGCAAGACAGTACAGTTCGGTGGTGCAAGGCTGGGAAGCGGGGGGGGATTGACTGAAGCTTCTCTATTGTTGGTTCATGAGTGGCTGGGAGAAGCATTCATGTAACTGTTGGGTGTGTCCCTGCCTGTGGATGTCTGTGTAAGTGCAGTACCTGCCAGAGGTTTGTAGCTTGTCAACAGCATCACAGTGTGAGAGGGATACCCCAGGTTGGTGGGACAGAGGGCTCAGCGGTCCCACAGTTCAGGTTGCACCCCGGGAACCCCGTCACAATGATACAGTACAGTTGAGAGCTCTGTTTAGGAGAGCAATCAATGATTTTAAAGTTCTGATTGTGAAACAGATCAGTTTAATGCATGCTACAACACTCATAGTACCACAAAAGTACCTCTGTCCAGCAAATTGTACAAATTAGTTTAGCACTGAAACTTGGCATGAAAGGTTTCTGTTCAAATACTGTTCTTGTTTTTCTAAAAGTACATTTTTGTCGTCACAACAATGACAGAATGAGCTTTATACATGAAGAATGTGAATCTCTCCAAGTCTTAAAAATACTGATCCATAAAAAGGCAAAAGATCAAAAAGAACCTCATACCAAATGGCACATTGTCCATTCATAAAATGAATTTTATTGGGATGAGACGGTTACTCACCCTGTGCAGTAATTGAGGTTCTTCAAAATGCGTCCCCCTACGTGTCCCTCCGGTGTAGGTGTGGCAGCGCCCCCTACACCTGGGACAGGAGATCTTCATCATAAGTGCCTGGACTGCACATGCGCACCTCCTCCTTCTTGTGCTCTGAGCAGGATATATACAACACTGAGATCCAACTGCCCTCCAGGTCCTTCTCTGCCGCAGAGCCTATGTTTGACTCTGAAGAAGAGGGGAGGAGAGTGGGTATTGGAGCACCGATAGGGACACACATCTCAAAGAACTTCAGTTACTGCACAGAGTGAGTAACCTTTTCTTCTTCTTCAAATGATGTCCCTCTGGATGCTCCACTGTAGGTGACTAAGAAGCAGTGCCCCTAATTGGAAGGAGCGGCTTTGAAGCAGCATTTACTGCAGATGATAGGACAGTATGTCCTAGGAAAGTGTTTGCTGTGGTGTCATGAGTAAAGGCGTAGTGATGGGCAAAAGTGTCTGTTGATGCCCATGTAACCACTTTGCAAATGTCAGCAATGGGAACATTACTGAGAAAGGCAATGGAAGTGGAAAGCGAGCCGGTAGAATGTGCTCTAATTGCAGTAGGAGATGGTTGATTGTGAAGTTGGTAGGACAGATGTATACACTACAAGATCCACTTGGACAGGTATTGTTAAGAGATGGCTGTGTCCTTGGATCTTTCGGTCCATGAAAGGAATAAACATGGTGATTTTCAGAAAGATTTTAGTCCTGTCCAGGCAGAAAGCTAATGGCATAGAAGGCACAGAGTAGTGGTGCATCCTATGTGATGAGGAATGCATCTCCCAGAGATACATGTCCCAGTCCTGCTCTCAAGCAGAATTGAGGACAGTGGGCATTTTGCAGTGTGTCAAAAAGATCTATGGTGGGGAATCCCCAGCAGTTGAAAACGAGCTGAAGGATTTGTGTATCCAGTTCCCACTCTTGGTCGTGGGAGAATCTCATGCTCCATGAGTCCGCAGTGGTGACAATGCTGGCAGCGGTAGCTGGGAGCCCCGGGCCAGTTAAATTGCTGCCGGAGCCCCATGGTAGCGGTAGCGGCCGCTGGGAGTCCAGGGGCTCTGGCGGCGATTTAAAGAGCTGGGGGCTCCGGCCACTGCCAGGAGCTCTGGGCCCTTTTAAATTGCCGGGCCCCGGGGAAGCTGCCCCTTTTGGCCCCCCTCATCAGCGGCCCTGCCAGTACGGTTGGCTGTGTACTGGCTCTTACCAATATGCCATACCGGACCGGCTTACTTTCACCTCTGGCTCTAGGAAGTTGATGTGTAGGGTGGATTCGATTAAGGACCATCTGCCCTGTGCTGTATGATTGTGAAGGTATGCTCCCCAACTGATTAGAGATGCATTGGTTGTTGGAATCATGGTCAGCACTGGTTGGAGGAAAGGAACCCTGACACAGATGTTCTTGGGATGTGTCCACCCGGAGTAGCAAGTCCTTGACTCTCATCAGCATGGATAAAAGTTTGTGGAGGCTGTGTCTGTGAGGGACATACTATACGGAGCCATGCCTGAAGACATTGCATATGTAACCATGCATGCTTTACCACAAAAGTGGCCGCTGCCATGTGACCAAGTAGTTAGCGACACGGCCTGGCGGAGATCTGAGGGAGGCTTCTTGGGGGCCTCAACCACACCTTCAAATTTGTTGCTTGGCTGGAGGTTTGTACGAGGTAGCCCCTTCAGGAGTGGCCTGTCTGTGTTTGGTAGGGGGCTTTTGTTGTTGACGCTGAGTGTCATACTTCTACTGGGGAGTGTACTGCAGTGGTTGAGATTGCAGGGGAAGATGATACTTTCCCCGACATCTCTTCAGCGCACGTGTGTAAATGTTAAGAGAGCGGAGAGTAGCTAGGGAGTGTAGGGAGTAATCCGTACGCGCCGCAAATAATTTGGGGCCTTCAAAAGGTCAGTCTTCTACTATGGTTTGTACTTCCTTAGGAAAGCCTGCGAGGTGTAGCCATGATGCCTGCCTCAGGACTACAGCAGTTGCGATGGAGCAGGCAGCGATAGCCACAGAGTCTGAAGAAGCTTGTAGGGCTATATGGGCCAGGAGGTGTCCCTCAGACATAACTGCCTGGCATTGTTCTTTCTTGGCTTCAGGCAGGTCTTGGCAGAGTTCCTCTATCTTGGAGTAGTTGAGGTAGTTGTACTTGGCCATAAGAGCTTCGTAATTCAATATGTGAAATTGGAGCACTGCAGATGAATAAGCCTTGCATCTGAATGAATCTAATCGTTTCGGGTCTCTGTCCTGATGGATCGATTAAGGTTGACATTGCTGTCTTTTTTCTTACACCGCATTAACTACTAGGGAATTGGGAGTGGGATGTGACAAATGAAATTCCATCTCTTTTGTGGGAACATAATATTTTTTGTCTGCCATTTGCAGTTCAGAGGGATGGACACCAGAGTCTGCTAGAGCACTTTCATGGGATCGAGTCTCTTATAGGTACGGCAATTTTTTCAGAAGATGATGTGTGCAGGATATTGAGTAGTGTGGTTTATGTTGCTGATCTTTCACTTCTTCCAAAGGAACCTAGAGGGAGACTGCAATCCCGTGAAATAATTCTTGAAAGTGCCTGAAGTCATCAGCAGCAGTAGGAGATGGGGACATGACAGCCTCATCACAGGAAGAAGAGGAGAAATGTAGTCCTGGTGGAGCTTCATCCTCCTGTTCTTCCTCCTTGTCCAGTACCAGGAGAGGTTCAGTCTCTGGTGGCGAGAGACTGATGGAGAAGGCAAAGGTGCAGGTCTCTGGCTCTGCACCATGGAAGGCTTCCCAAATTGTGCCCTATACGTGGCCCAAGGGTCCCAACATGGCCAATGTGTGGGGGAGCAGAACCTGAGATTGCATCCACGGTGGTCCATACCAGGGTTGTGCATAGTGAAGGTATCTAGATGAAGTTGTTCGCTCCTGTTTGGAATAAGACGACGCGATGGAGTCCTCTTCCTCCTTGTCGCTGGGGAAGGGAGAAGCTGTCCTCAGGAGAGAAAGGGAGGAATGTCGTGAGTTTGGAGAGGAGGGTGGAAGGTGGGGGAGGTCGTGTCTCCTGGAGTTGGTGATTTTACTGAAGCAATATCATCTGAGCTGTAGCCAAGTAAAAATGCCAACTGCTGTGGGGCTGAAGTGAGGACACATTTTTAATACCTTGGCTTCAATGCAGATGGCACAGGCATCTTGCATGTAGTAGTCAAAGCTGAGATGGCAGAATTCAGCAGGAATCTTGGACTGTGTTGAAACAAGCAGCACCAAACCAGATTCCTAGTCCTCAAAACACAGGGCCTTAACTCTCACTTTTGCTTCCAGGAGAAGTTACAGCAGTTGATTACATCAAAGCTTCAACAGAAAAAATGCCAAGAACTATAGGGTTTTTTTGGGCAGGGACCTAGTTCTTTATTTACAATGTAAAGCACATACTAGACTTTGGGGTGCTATAATAATTAGCAAAAGATGAACTAAATAGGTACTTCAGTAAAAGATCGACTAGAAAATGGGGAAGCAAAGGAGTGGAGGTCTGATTATAAACCAAAGTAGAGTTGAGCAGCAATCACTCACAGGACCCCAGTCCTAACTCCTTCAGGGAGCTTCCTGTCTGACCGTCACAAAAGAACTGGAAGGTGGAGGCAGCTAGTAATGTGCAACTGATCAGGAAAGTGCAGGTGCAGTCCTTGTGATCTGATCTCCATTACACAGAGGACCGAGATGGTCTAGGAAAAGAGAAATCCTGGGGTCTGTCTCTTGGATCAGAAGGGCAAGAGTTTCCACCCTGAATGGAGTCTTAAGCACTCTTCTCAGTCCAGATCATCAGACTCAGCCCTCCCACTTCCCTAGGCTTCAGAGTCTGAGCTCCAACCTGAGCCCCAACTTCAAAGTGTTATCTACACAGCTATTTTTAGAGTGCCAGTGTGAACTCCACTAGCCTGAGTCTGTCGACCAGGGCTGGAAGGCTTGCTGCCGCAGGTTGTGTAGAGGATAGGTAGGCCCAGGGTCAGGTAAAAACTCCCCCACCACCTACCCCCTCCCCCCCCCTTTTTTTTTTTAAATTACCACAAAGAATCAGGAGCAGAAACTAAAGCTTCTATTCTGATTGAATAGATGATTGTCCCAAGTGAAAGAGCTTTTGTGATACTGTTCAGGATAATGTTTCTTTTCACTAGGTCTTGAGAGGGGAAACCAGGAAGTTAGTGGATTGGGATTTTTTAAAACTTTGAAGAAGCCCTTGTTTGAAATGGTAGTGGCTCAGGTTTTAAAGATGTTCTTGAGTCTCTTAGGGAAGATGCTCCTGGGTCAACAAGATTTGTCTATGGAGAAGGTCTATCTGAGACAGCCCCTTGGGGTGGGGTAGGAGAATGTCCTAACCCCAATGGCATGAAAGTAAGACTGATTTCCAAATGACTGGAAATTCCAACTGTAGCAAAATGAATGAAGCTCCCCTAGCATTTCTAGATAGATTTAGTTAGATCTAAGACTAAGATATCTTTCAAAATTTTTCTAGTCTCAAAATAATTCACCCTCAAAAGGGAGCCTGAAGAGGGTTTGGCTTGGAAGAGGTGAATCAAAACCTGCAGTCACACATTTACTTGTGCTAGGGTGTGCTAGACAGAAGAAAGCTTTTTCTTAGCATCACTCTTTCCAGTTGCGATAGGATTTTTTTTTAAGATTGATTGAAAGGGCCATATGAGTTGACAACAAATGCTACTTCAGCATATATAGTAATGGAGGAGTATTCAAGGCTCCTCTTAAAAACTCTTTCAATCTTGCAGTTCACAAAGTATTGTGAGGATACTGCTTTATCTAATGGGGATGAGGTCTTGGGTAAAATTTTCAAAAGAGCCCACATAATTTAGAACCCTAAATCCCACTGCCTCCCAATGGTCTTAGGCTCCTAAATCATTTAGGTGCTTTTGAAAAAATTTACAGTTTAGCATAAGAGCCAGTCAAAGCTGAAGTTCAAGAAGGGTGAATCAATTTTGAGGACATGAGCAACAGATTCCCAGGAAAGGGGAAAATGTCAATGGAAGGGAATAAATAAAAAAAATGGACTTTGTAAAAGTGACACCTTTTAAAGAAAGAAAGCAAAAAACTTAAAATGAATTTGTGCTGGCTGTGTCACTAAAAGTGGAGTTCACTGCTTCTACAAGGCAAAGAGACCGTCATCAGAAAAACAGAAAAAATATCCCGTGTAAGTTACTTGAGCTTTTTAAAGAGAGAGTTACATTGGATCAATAATTTCTTCTCAAAAACGGTTACCACAATAAGCACCTCAAGATGATAATGTAAAACCCTGACTTCTTGAAGGAGTCTCTTTGATCAAACTGAATTGAGAATCTCACAAAGACAGACAATAGGAAGAGTTTTACAGAGATAGATAATGCATAATGTTATGTATCTTAAATGTTCGATATCTTTGGAAGGTACCTCATGAAGAGGTGATCTAGAGGAGTTGGAATACATTTTACAACCATCAGGCTTAACATGGTCCTTTCAGTCAGCAGGGAACTAATTCTACTATGTTAGGTTTAGCCTTCCCAGTAAGATTGTATTTTCCCAGGATCTTAGATACCCAGTGTGTCCAAACTTAAAACTTAATACTGTTTAGAGAAATTTATTTTCACTGGCCAATTATGCTGTTGGCATCTGGAAAAAAAAAAAAAAAAACAAAAAAAAACAAAAAAAAAAACACTGGGACATTGAGTTTCACTTCAAATACTAAAAAAAAAAATGCCAGAGGAATCAATTTATACACCTAGACTTCCGCAAACAGAGTTTTACTGTTAGTCAACCTTCACATCAATATTCAGAATTACCATTTACTGAAAGCAAAAATGATTAGATGAAGAACTGTAACAGTGCAGCATTTGCAAAATCAAAAGAACAGATTTTGGTAAACAAATTATACAAGCTTTTCCCAGTTAGGAACTCAAACCATGCAAAGACTACGTTCCCCAGCTCACCTAACTTCTCCAGATTACATATTTGTCATGAGATGGAGACCATGACCTTCCCAAGGTGAAAGAAAGCCAAGATGCTCAAAATCTTATTAAAACATGAAATTAGTTACCTTTCAAAGTTTCCAGTAAGTTTTTGGCCACAAACCAACAGATGGCTTCAAAGAAAGGGAATTTGAAAAGATCTGGGGTTTTTAGCCTTTTCTCCATTTCATAACACCTAAACAAATATTTTAGAAAGATTACTACATGGGTACATTTTAGAATTAATCAATGCAATATCCAACTCGTACAATGTTTAGAAAAATAAAACCAACAGGTCATGATAAACAAAACAAATCAAGTTCCACATAGCCAAACCCCAGCAAGACCACATTCGGATAAGACTGAACTATGATCTTATCCGATCTCTGACTATCAAGTTTGACTACTGCACTTGCAAAAATAAAAGTTGGACTTAATAAAACTAGGATACAAACCCAATGTATAATCTTTTAACAGATGGAATTTAATTGAGATTCCACTGTAATAAATAAAACAGTAGGTTTAGAAGACAGCTCCACATCTTGGACAACAATTAATATAGCTGTCCTGACATCAATCCTCACCGAAGGTTGCTCCTTCCATCTCAGAATTTCACACCTGAGCGACCAGTTTTAGCATCTCTCTTTTTTGTACTAATCTCCAAAGTAGAGCTTGTTTGATTTTAGGATGGAACTAAATTTGTGCAGAACATTCATTGGAGACTATGTTGTTCTTGTTGAAGTGAAATAGATCAAAGTCTGCTTCTGGCACAAACTAAAAAAGGCAGCAATGTCCATTACCAGACCCTGTCTCCATTTAATCCCATGTAACAAGCATGATGAAAACTATCTATTAAATAGAAGGATGCCCGCTTGTGGAGGAAATGGTATAGTCAAAACAGACAGATGAAACTAACCTGAGCTGCATGCCAATATTGAGGTTGTGCAAAAAGTTTCCTCCAAAAGCCATACAGTCCTGAGATGTGAGCACAGCATGAATCCAGCCTGAATTGACAAAAACATGAAACTTAATATGTATCTACACTACAAAATGTTGTACCTGGGTTTGGGAACAAAAATACCAGATGTGTGTGTGTGTGTGTGTATACAAGGCCAGAGAGTGACAATTTGCATTTCAGCAAAATACAAGTTATCAATCTGAAATCTACGTTGTTTTTTTTTGGTTTTTTTTTTTAAGTTAATAGTAGTTACAGAAGTTACACCTATCCAAAGCCTTTTATGGTTTTAAAACCACATTCCTATTAAAAAAACAAAACATTTTCTCTCCCTCTTCCCACCCCATTTGCTATGTGAAAAACCCACAAACCCGAGGAAATTGACTTTCATGAAACAGACTATACACAAAGTAATCACAAGAAAAAATAATTTCTTGTTAAACTTTCAGTTCATTGTAATCTTAGGTATTACTCGTAACAAACAAAATACTTTTGTCTGAACGTTTTATCTAACAAGGAATTATAGCCCTATTTAAGTTATTCAGAAAAGAATAGTGGAAGTACTTCCACTAATTATCCTAAACCGTAGCCATTATATAATAGCCCAATGAAACTATGATCAAATTAAAACCAAGACTAATAATCACTCTTACACTACTAATTTGTCATGCAATTGGAAGATTGTGCTCATAATACCACAATTTAATATGATGAGTACAGGCCAATAATATTGTACAACTCTACCTAGCTACTACTGAAGCTCAAATAACTTCAAATATGCACACAAAAGTATATATCTATTGGCTTTTTATTTAAAAGTGGATGTAGTTTAAGTTTGCCTTCAACAGCTTTAATTCAGGTAAATAGCATACACTCATTTTCCTCTTCCCAAACCATTCAACTCTACAGATGTATATTACTGGTAGAATCAATTCAGCAAAGTTCAGTCAACTATTCCCAGACCTGCTGCTAAATATTAGGCAAACCATTTAATCTCCCCAAGTACTTATCTGTGAGCAACTTCTAATTTCAGGCTTTGAAGTTCTTATCTGTTATTTGCTCCTTGTGCAAGAATTGTTTCTTGAACTATGTTTCAGTGATGACCTAGAGCATACCCATTAAACACTACTTGTCCGAATGCAAGATTAAATTTGAATTGCAACTCCATTTGTGAACATATTTTGGAGGCCACCTAACAATCACAGAAAATGTCCATTTGTACTTGGACAGAGATAAAAATGGCCAAAATGTTGCAGGTCCTTAGAAATATTAGAAGTGACTGGACACCACATAAGAGGAAACACGTTTTAAATGTTTTGCTACAGAAATAGCTGGCAAATCTCTATCCATGCTGGAAAGTTATCAAACTCTAATCTTGTCTTTTTCTCCTTAAACATTACTACTATGAATCAAGCAACAAAAACCCAAGTCAATTTCTTAAGAAATTTTCCAACTAGTTAAACATTTTAAAGGACTGATATTTTGTTCTGTTTGGGTATCAATTCCAAGTATTTTTAAGACAGACAATCTCTTCCTCAAACTTTAGGATATTTCTAAAAATGATAATCTAATGCATATCTTTTGATATCCTGAATTTGCTGGTGATACAATACAAGTACACAAACTGCTTGGAGGTGGGGGGGGGGGGGGGGGAAGAGGGGAAGGAGGTAAAATCTTACCTGTAGGAACAAATAAGGTATGTCCTTGTTTCACAACACATTTATAACATTTGTCTACCTTATCCCCAAAATACACTTCACTCTGGGTGACAGAGGAACTCCAAGATTCATAGAGAGCCAGATTTTCATCAGTAGGTTTGATCAAGTAGAAGATCTTCTCACCCTGTACACAAAAAAATATCCCATATGAGGTATGGTACAATTTTGGAATAGTTTACATAAACAGTATTATTGTCAGGCAAGCCCTGTAATCTAATAGTAATATCCTGTACTTCCATGTGAGTGCCCTAGGTTTTCCAACCCTCTGTCACTCTTTGGTCTACCAGAAGCTAACTGTGTAGTACATTCCACCCTTTGGGGTTTTGGGACAAGGAAAGTGCCACATTAAGGAACAATTTATTAGTTCTGGTGGAAGTTGTGTCCAGTCATCCTCAGGTACATGGCTGCTGCAATTCAGAAAGCAGTGTGAGCTAATGTTTGAGAAAAGTTCGGTTTGTCATTTCATTCATTTTCTCCTACAAAATGCTCAGGATAGCATCCACCTATCTGCTAGAAAGCGCAGAGATTGGCATTTTCATCTAGGGGGTCAACTTGTACAGAGGACTGAACAACAGTGCACAGTCAGTAATCCTCCTCTGCCTCCTTCTCAAACTAACAATTTCATTCAAAATAAATGAGGAAATCCCTGAACACGGGTTTCTTTTGTGGCAAGAAGATGTACACAGGACAAAATCATTTTCAAGCATTCAGGAAGCAAGGACCTTCTTACCCACAGAACATGGTACCAGACTGACGTGCCCCCAAAATCAATATGAAAATCAGTGTAGCTGTCCTGAACTCCCATCAAGCAATATTTCTGAACAAAAGGCTTGGGGAAGACGGAGTCATCTGGCCAGTAGTTTTCCACCCATGAAAGCTTTGTGGCAATGTCAGGGACTTCCACCAATTCAGACATCCTTAAAAAGTAAGTAAATGATGGGTAAGTGCAAGTAATGATGAGAGACATCTTTAAATGTTTACCTTTCCTAAGTCTCTCAAACTGTAAAAATGTTTACTTCTATATGGATTCCATACTGTCCCCAAATCGCAGCACAAAATAGTCTACTCATAGACTTTAAGGTCAGATGGGACCATTATGATCATCTAGTCTGACCTCCTGCACAACTCAGGCCACAGAATCTCACCCACCCACTCCTGTAACAAACCCCTAACCTATGTCTGAGTTATTGAAGTCCTCAAATCGTGGTTTAAAGACCTCAAGGTGCAGAGAATCCTACAGCAAGTGACCCATGCCCCACGCTGCAGAGGAAGGCAAAAAACCTCCAGGGCCTCTGCCAATCTGCCCTGGAGGAAAATGCCTTCCCGACCCCAAATATGGCAATCAGTTAAACCCTGAGCATGTGGGCAAGACTCACCAGCCAGCACCCAGGAAAGAATTCTCTGTAGTAACTCAGATCCCACCCCATCTAACATCCCATCACAGACTATTGGGCATATTTACCTGCTAATAATCAAAGATCAATTAATTGCCAAAATTAGGCTATCCCATCATACCATCCCCTCCATAAACTTATCAAGCTTAGTCTTTCCCCCCCCCCCCACTACTCCCCTTGGAAGGCTGTTCCAGAACTTCACTCCTCTAATGGTTAGAAACCTTCATCTAATTTCAAGTCTAAACTTTCTGATGGCCAGTTTATAGCCATTTGTTCTTGTGTCCACATTGGTACTAAGCTTAAATAATTCCTCTCCCTCCCTGATATTTATCCCTCTGATTTATTTATAAAGAGTAATCATATCTCCCCTCAGCCTTCTTTTGATTAGGCTAAACAAGCCAAACTCTGAGTCTCCTTTCATAAGGCAGGTTTTCGATTCCTCGGAACATCCTACTAGCCCTTCTCTGTACCTGTTCCAGTTTGAATTCATCCTTTTTAAACATGGGAGACCAGAACTGCACACAATATTCCAGATGAGGTCTCACCAGTGCCTTGTATAATGGTACTAACACCTCCTTATCTTTACTGGAAATACCTCGTCTGATGCATCCCAAGACCGCATTAGCTTTTTTCACGGCCATATCACATTGGCAGCTCATAGTCATCCTGTGATCAACCAATACTCCGAGGTCCTTCTCCTCCTGTTACTTCCTACTGATGTGTCCCCAATTTATAACCAAAATTCTTGTTATTTAATCCCTAAATGCATGACCTTGCACTTTTCACTATTAAATTTCATCCTATTACTCCAGTTTACAAGGTCATCCAGATCTTCCTGTATGATATCCCAGTCCTTCTCTGTATTAGCAACACCTCCCAGCTTTGTGTGATCCGCAAACTTTATTAGCACATTCCCACTTTTTGTGCCAAGATCAGTAATAAAAAGATTAAATAAGATTGGTCCCAAAACCGATCCCCGAGGAACTCCACTAGTAACCTCCTTCCAGCCTGACAGTTCACCTTTCAGTATGACCCGTTGTAGTCTCCCCTTTAACCAGTTCCTTGTCCACCTTTCAATTTTCATATTGATCCCCATCTTTTCCAATTTAGCTAATAATTCCCCATGTGGAACTGTATCAAATGCCTTACTGAAATTGAGGTAAATTAGATCCACTGCATTTCCTTTGTCTAAAAAAATCTGTTACCTTCTCAAAGAAAGAGATCAGGTTGGTTTGGCACGATCTACCTTTTGTAAAACCATGTTGTATTTTGTCCCAATTACCATGGACCTCAAATGTCCTTAACTACTTTCTCCTTCAAAAATTTTTCCAAGACCTTGCATACTACAGATGTCAAACTAACAGGCCTATAGTTACTCGGATCACTTTCCCCCCCCCCCCCCTTTCTTAAAAATAGGAACTATGTTAGCAATTCTCCAGTCATACGGTACAACCCCTGAGTTTAAAGATCCATTAAAAAGGTCTTGCTAATGGGCTTGCAATTTCATGTGCCAGTTCCTTTAATATTCTTGGATGAAGATTATCTGCGGCTCCCGATTTAGTCCCATTAAGCTGTTCGAGTTTGGCTTCTACCTCGGATGTGGTAATATCTACCTCCATATCCTCATTCCCATTTGTTATCCTACCATTATCCCTAAGATCCTCATTAGCCTCATTAAAGATGGAGGCAAAGTATTTGTTTAGATATTGGGCCATGCCTAGACTATCCTTAACCTCCACTCCATCCTCAGGGTTTAGCAGTCCCACTTTTTTCTTTATTTTCTTCTTATTTATATTGCTATAGAACCTTTTACTATTGGTTTTAATTCCCTTTGCAAGGTCCAACTCTACATGGCTTTTGGCCTCACTTTATCCCTACATGTTCTGACCTCAATAAGGTAGCTTTCCTTGCTGATCCCTCCCATCTTCCACTCCTTGTAGGCTTTCTGCTTTTTCTTAATCACCTCTCTTAGATGCTTGCTCATCCAGCTTGGTCTACAACTCCTGCCTATGAATTTTTTCCCCTTTCTTGGGATGCAGGCTTCTGATAGTTTCTGCAACTTTGACTTGAAGTAATTCCAGGCCTCCTCCGCCTTTAGATCCACAAGTTCTTCAGTCCAATCCACTTCCCTAACTAATTTCCTTAATTCTTTAAAGTTAGCCCTTTTTAAAATCAAAAACCCTAGTCCCAGATCTATTTTTGTTTATCCTTCCATCTAGTTTGAACTGAATTAGTTCATGATCACTCGAACCAAGGTTGTCCCCCACAACCATTTCTTCTATGAAGTCCTCACTACTCACCAAAACCATATCTAAAATGGCATCCCCTCTTGTTGGTTCTTCAGCTACTTGGTGAAGGAATCCATCAGCTATCGCATCCAGGAAAATCTGAGCCCTATTATTATTACTAGCACTTGTCCTCCAGTCTATATCTGGGAAGTTAAAGTCTCCCATGATCACACAATTCCCATTAGTATTTCCTTCATTAAAAACATTAAAGAGGTCTCCATCCATATCCAAATCAGATCCTGGTGGTCTGTAGCACACCCCAAGCACTATCTTAGGGGAGGCTCTAGTAGCTTTCTTTCCCAATGTGATTTTTGCCCAGACAGACTCGGTCTTATCCATTCCATCACTTCTTATTTCTTTACAATCTACCTCATCACTGATATACAATGCTACTCCACCACCTTTGCCTTTATTTCTATCTTTCCTAAACAGCACATAGCCTTCAGTACCTGTACTCCAGTCATGACTACTATGCCACCATGTTTCTGTTATCCCTATAATATCTGGTTTCACTTCCTGCACCAGTAACTCTAGTTCCTCCATTTTGTTACCTAGGCTCCTCGCATTAGTGTACAAACATCTTAATTTTTGCCGTTTGGCTTCACTGATATTCTTTACCCAATTAGGCACAGATATTCTACCACCAGTATTACCTATTAGACTGGTATCTACACTACCCTTCCTCCTTATGTCCATTCTCATACCCACAGCTGTATTCTTTCTTGCTTCATTTTCTTCCCTCTCAATGTTAAATTCCGGCGTGGAGATTACCTGGACATCTCCCAACCATCTCCCCCAAATTCTTAGTTTAAAGCTCTCTTAATCAGTTATGCCAGCCTCCATCCTAGAAGTCTATTTCCCTCCTTACTCAGGTGAATTCCAACCCGAGAGAACAGTCCTCTGTCCATGAATGCTTCCCAGTGGCCATACATCCCAAAGCCCTCCTTATAGCACTACTGCCTGAGCCATCTGTTGAAACCATTTCATTTATTTTAGAGTACTATTTACTTATACTTCTACATTTACTCTTTGTTTTAGCAAAATCTACTTTCTACTTCAAAGGAGTCCAAGTCAAGTTGTCTCAGTCATTTACTCACTTTGTGTCTGAAAACTCCAGACTGATCACATTTAATACTTTTGGTCGATCAGGATTCATGAAATACTTAATATAATTATGAAGCTTCATTTTACTGTCTGCCTGCCTTGCCACATCAATTACATCTATCACTTTGTCGCCACCTGTAAAAATAAGAAAAAATTAACATTTTAACAAGACATGTTTAATATTTTCTGCAAGATATGACAATCCACTTGTACACAAATGAACTCCACTACCCCACCCTCCCCAAAACAAAGAGGGACAAGAGTAAACCAAGATCTTATCTAGATATAATTTGTTACTGTTATTTAAGAATATAACTGAATCCAATCTAAAAATAAAATAAGTCACCACTTCTGTGGTTAACCAAAAGGAAAAGGAGGAACCTAACATGACTAGCTGGTTCATATGCTTGGTTTTGTGGCTTCTGTCACCGAAAGGAAGAGAGAGGGTAGGAGGAAGTTATCAAGAATACATTTGTTTGTACATATTTCTATAGTAGTCATCACCACAGTATCTGAGCACTTAACTCAATGTCTACTATAAATTTTCTACAAGCAATAATGAAGCTTATAGCCCTGATCCAGCAAAGGTTTAAGCATATGAATAACTAATCCCACTGGACTTCTTGCATGCTTAAAGATACGCACATGCTTAATTCTCTGCAGGATTTGGTCCTATGTCTATGGATTTTCTTCTGAGTATTTGTAGTGATATCTTGCGGACCCTTAGAGGGGACGTTGTACTTCTTATCTCTGACAAGTGGGTGGCATCGCTGCAGGGGGCATGCCAGATTATCTTGGCTGGATCCATGAGTGCCTCATTTATGGGGAGCACAATCTTTGATGAGGTTGATGTTTGTAAAATGTCTAACAGCTTGTGTTGAGACTCTGCAACCTCTTCCAAGGGTATCTTGAGTGAGTAAGCAATCCTTTTAAATAGCTCCTGGAATTGTCTAAAGTCATCAGCTATTGGGGACGGAGGAAGCATGACGGCTTCGTCCAGAGAGGATGAAGAGATATTGGTCGGTAGGGTGACTTCCTGATCAAAAGTCTCTTCCATGGATGTCCATACCACCAATGGGTATTAACCCTGGGGTGATATGTGGGTTGTTCCTGTGGACCAGGTCTGGTGGTTACCTGAATGGATGAGAAGTAAAGGTCCCCTTCCTCCTTATCCTCCTCCTCACTGGAGAAAGGAGGGGCCTATCTGGATGGGGGTGTAGATTGGCACTGTATCAAGAATGCTGGGGTAATATCAGTACCAAGAAGGGGAGATTCTGGTGTTGCAGAAATTGGAAGGTCCTTGTGGAAAAGGAATTGTTGAGGTACCACAAGCATCGGTACCGAGGACGTTTTTGTTGGTGCCGCTGAAGTTGTAGCGGTTGTCGGTACTGATCTGGCTGTGCTATGCACTAGGTGACTGGTACATCACGCAGCAGACTACAGCAATGCTAAGCTGCCCAATGCCACACATTTAAGCGGCTCCATCAGTACAATGGAGGAGGTGGTAAGCTTCTCTTTGCCACTCCTCTCAGAGACCACCCCCTTAGGGTCTTTGGCTTTCGTGGTACCAGCAGTATTGGAGGATCCCGCCCACTCGGAGGGGCTCAACAGCATTGTGGTCGGTACCACGAGTGTTGAATGAGCCAGTTTTTTCTTCCTTTTTAGCTGGTTCCCTGGTAGGGGAGGTTGTTGCCTGCTTTTTTTCCACCTTTTTAGAGGACTTCCTTTTTGAAGGTGGTGGGGAATGTCTGCCGGAGGCGGTCACTGGGATTGGCGAAGACTGGTGTCCAGGGTGCAAAGCGGTCTGGGGGTCAGAAGCCAGGTGCAGTGACTTTTCCATCAGGATAAGTTTCAACTTAAGTCCCCTGATTTTCTGGTGCAAGCCTTGAGGTTGTGGCAATGGGGGCACTTCTGAGATACGTGTGTCTCGCCCAGACATGGGACACACTGAGAATGCCCATCACTGACCGGGATTGCCTCCCAGTAAGAAAGGCATTGTTTAAATCCCAGGTATCCGAGTATGCCCCTGTCAGTAGCCTTCCCCCAAGTGAAGAAGGTTAAAAGTACACTAAGGATGAAAGAAAATAAACGATGAGAGACGAGGGTAGCTATAGTTAACTAACTCTACTCTAAAACTATATAAACGCTAACTCTCAGAGGTAAACGTGAAGCAAGCAAAGAGGCGCTACCACGAACAGCTCAAGGACAGATGAAAAGGAATTGAGGCTGGTTTGGTCGCATAGCGCTATGTAGCTGCCAGGAGTGGCACAAGACGGGGAGAGCACATGTGTGACCCAAATGGGCACTGCCACTGAAATTCTCCGATCACAGGTGCAGACACACACATTTACCTAAAGTGGAGCACACACACGGACACTCCTTGAAAAAGAACCAGGGAAACTGATGTGCCAAACTGAGTGTGTGGAACTGTGTGTGGGGTGGAGGGATAGCCCCGGAATAGCCAGACTTCCAAAATAAAGTCACAGAATTGTTGAAATGCCAGCTATTCTTCCGAGCAACCATGAGCAATCAACAAGGGGACTGAGTAATCAGTATATGGTCAGGTCGTTCAGTATACTGCACGTAGTGTATTCTAATGGAGTCTTAAAACACTGATAAGCACAAAAGTCCTGTTTGTAGCGCACTTCAATATGCTACCAAAAGAACACAAGAGATGATGCAAGGCACACAGAAAACTCTTAGCTGTAGTATATTATGCAGCTGGCTCAGTCTCACTGAAATACATATTCAGGTGGTCCTGAGGTGGTTAGAGACTGCCCAGCAAGCCTGACAGAAGACTAAATGCTCCTGCTGAAGCTATGGTGCTCCCTGAACTTCTCCCCCACTCCTCCAAGGAGCAGAAAAAAAGCTTATAAAGGGAAGGATCAGATAGACTGAGGAGCCAACAGTTTACAGATATAAGAGAGGTGAGGAGGGAGGAAACTGATCTGACCCTGAGCTTTCAGTCTCCTCCTGTTCCCTCATCCGCCAACTGTGAATATTTCTGCCCTGCAGCTACCTCCCTCCCTCCTCACCTATCTGAAACCTACTGTCTGCTCCTCTCCTTCCCTCTCAGGCTGCTTTGCTCCTTGGAGAGGAAGGAGCAGAGAGGAGCAGGGGGTTCCAGAGATGCAGCAGCTGGGAGTCCCTGGACTCAAGCAGCAGCTATAAACTCCATGTATTAACAGTGTAGGTGGGGAGATGGTATTTTGGAGCAGCTGGGAAGGTAGCATCCCTCTTTCCCTAAATTCACCCCCACCCCCGCAGCCACATAAGAAGCCCAGGCAAGGACCTTCTCCCCAATACCCCAGACACCCTAGGGACACCCTCACATATGCAAAAGCTTTGTTGTGCAATGCACCATCAGCAACCGATGATTGGTAAATGTAAAACCCTTTGAAAGATGTTCTCACTGTGCGAGAAACCTTTTTTAAAATCTGTAACAAAGCCCCCCATCCCCATCATTAGAGTACAGATTGCAAAACTAGCTTATCTGATTCACAGTGTAAGAAAACATCCTCAAAAACCATTACAACCTGTTGCTTATGGTGTGTTGCAGAACAAAATACAGCTGTTCAACATTTTAGTCATCACACATTTTGATAGCTTGTGCCACAAGTTGCCAGGCGTGAATGTTGAGAGCTATGGGCATACAATTGTCACATGCATACCCATACACAAAACCCAAATTGGTAGGTCTAATTTACCCTTGCCAACCTTCTGGTAAGAACTGTTCAATTTAGATTAGGCATATAGTATCCTTTAATTGTTGTAACCATGCAAATATTTATTGTATTTAATTCACTCTACACTGAAGCATTCACACATATTCCAGGAAGTCCCTTACCTACATAGCGTTCCACATCCAAAACGGAGAAAGTAGGGGGAGGGAGTCTGAGCCCAAGACCTTCTAATTTAGGAACCATAATAGGGACATCAAACCCATGTTTCTCCAGGTATCTTTGTGTCAGCTGGCTGCCATGCATTTTCAAAATGATTTCATCAGCACTGCGAGGGGGGAGGAGGAAACAAAACATTAGCACTGGAAAAAAAAAAAACAGTAAACCTGTTTGAAAGAGAAATTAACAAAAGCTTTGTTAGGTTTCAAGGAAACATCTTATTAGAGTTACATAGCTAATATAAATCAAATTAAAATAAGTGGATACAATTGTATTAAATTAAGCACTCAAGGTAAAGGGAAGCCTGCTACTTACATTTAATGAAACTAAAAGACAACGAATTTAAAACCAAATCAAGGAAGTACACGTTTATAAGGTATAATTAATCTGGGGAACTCTGCTATAAAATGTCATTGAAGCCAAGAGTTTAGGAGGATTAAAAAAAGTCACTTATACGGATAAGGACAACATATTGCTATATTAGAATAAAAAGCATTTTCTTTTAAAAGGGATACAAGTCATCTTGCTTTAGAGAGTAAGCCAACTCTTAACTGCTGGAATAAAGAAGAAATTTCTTTTATGACCAGGTTATTACATAACTGTGCACCAAGGGATCTCCTTCACCTTCTTCTGAACCATCTGGGACTAGATAAACCACTGTTCCGATGTTTGTGGTCTACATTAGAGAGAGAAAATGGGAAGTGATTTCTGAGTCTCTTGTTTCCTGGACCAGACAGGCTGAAAATGCTGAAGAGGCAACACACCTAACAATATGGGTTGGTAGTGATAGACTTCATAAGAAATTACATCCATGTGTAGTAATTTGATTGATGGATGCTACAACAAGGTGCCTTGAAGGCAAATGTATGGATATGAAACGCTGGATGAAAAAAATTAGATCTCAGACATGTAAGAAGGGTTTTTTTTTTGTGATGGTGGTGTTTTTGTGGAGGCAAGTTAGGAAGACTTTTTAGACATGATCGATACCCAAGGTTTCCCCCCTTTTTATGATTTGACTTCTAAGCAAGTTTCCATACCTTGGGAACGAGCGAGCCCGCAGTTGTTTAACAAAAGTCCGTGTTCCAGCTTGGACTGGTTTGGAACCATCATCAAACTCTGTGTAGTCATGTCTGTGCCAGTTCCTCCTCTTCTTCACTAGATTTTTTAAAAAAAGGATTAAACTGAAAATTAGTCAGTGTTGATGGCATGGGTGAGACTGGCTGATGTTCCACAAGTGAACCAACCACGTTAATTAGACTGACAGTCTATTTTTAATTCAGTTGACTTCATCTGTTGCATAAAACAGAGTTGTCTTTAAAATATTTAAAATATGATGGTAATAAAATATTAATCCTTTGCATTTCTATAGCTCCTTCCATCTGGGAATCTCAAAGCAGTGTATGAATAATGATTTAAGATTCAATACTCCTGTCATAAGGGAATACAAACACTGACAGCCTGAAACTTGCCCAGAAAACTAAAGAGGAAGCCTACAGCAGAGCCAGAAATAGAACTTGAGGTTTCCTAATGCTCAGTCCTATATTTTAATCACAAGATCATCCTACATCTTCAAGATGAGCTAAATTATTACTTAATATTTATATTACCATAGACCAATACATCCCAATAATCCTGAGTGGGGTTTCTGATATGCTAGCAGTTGTATAAACATATGAAAATCTAGTCTTTGGCTATTATTAAAATGACTTATTTTTGGTTACTCCACCTTCATCCACTCATCCTATCCTTCACCCCATTTGTTTGCCCCATCCACTGTTTACATCTTGTCTTTTAGTTTGTAAGCTCTTTTGGGTAGAGACTGTTATTTATTATGTTTGTACAGTGCCTAGCACAAGGGGTCCAGACCGGACTGAAACCTTTAGGTGCAACTTCAACATACAATCAAGCTCCAGGTGGAGGATTTTATATTAATAAAAACAAAAGGATAAATAGGTGTTCCTTTATTGTTTTGGGCATTGACTTTGGTTCTCTTCTATTAGCTACATGGTATATTCATACAAAGGCTTTAGACTTCTAGAGCTAAACACAAATGTAAAATTAGAAGTCCTCATACAAATTGCTTTGCCAGTTGCACCATTACAAATCACGGATATGTTACTGAAAAAATTACACAAAGTCACAAAGGAATTATATGCAGTCTCCCACGTCACTTTTTTTGTTTTGTTTTAAGAGAATTGAAAAAAATGACAAATTTACTTAATCTTAAAAGCTTCCCCGTTTAACATAAAATGATTGAATATCACCTTTCCTCAAACCCATTTAATCCATTCACGAATTACTCTTAATTGCTATCAACCACTTGGCACCGTAATTCAGACAGAATGACTATGGCTTCTTTTAGAAGCAACAAATGTTCAACCATGAATTTGATGGCAAAGAATGCTGAACACTTCATTAGCACTTTCTACCAACACAATGAATACTGTGATTCTCTTGCACTCAGCGTCTATCATTTCAGTGGCTGCAAACTCCAAATAAATTCCCAACCAGGTGCGTCAGCAAAAAGGATCATACCACATCAGCTTGGAATGAACTTCGGCTGAGTTTAGCCCTAGTTTCTCACTACCTTTTTATTGATCTGCAATGTACCAGTTACCAACTGAGGGAAGTTGAACAAAAAACTTAACACTCAGGCTATGCTTATTTTATTCTGATTAATTCTAAAACAAAAACTATGCCGAATTGTGATCAGTAGTATTTGATAGCTGCTAATAAAGACAGATGCCCCCAAGGTATATACTGAGATCAAGTGTGTAATGTAATAATTACTACTCTAGTATTGATCAGGAATTGGTTACATCTGCTGAAAAGGAAAGAGCTCGGGTTACTAGCCTGCTCACTCAAATGGGGTCTCAAAAATTGAGACAAAAAAGCCTGGCTAACAAAATCTGGCATCTAAACAGTTTTATTAAAATGATAATATTATTGGATCTTCATTCAACACAAAATGAATTAACCAAATAGTCCATAATTCCAAATATTAAATAAATTTAGGATGAGCTCTTGTAAAAAGTTCATATTGCACCAAAGACTGCAATAAAACCTAGCAAGTCTGAACACACTATTAAAAAAAAAAAAATCTGTCTTTATTTTAATAAGCTCTAGAATTTTTTGCTGCTGGTTTTTCAGAAACACCAGCTGCAGTCCAGCACTGATTGACAGCTAATTAATCTATTTGCATCTCCCAGTCGTTATACATGACAGGTAATTATTCCTAATGATGTATTGTTTTCTGTAGAGGCAACAAACTGTGCCCTTTAAAAGTCACTTAGGAAAATAAATTTGCTCAATTAAACATGTGACGTTTATAGTGACTTGCTAACCTGATAATCAGTGTTGTAGAGCTAGTTTAATGAGTAGACTATTCAAATATTCAGTAGTACTTCATGAATAATGAAGCCAAGTTTTAATTAGCTTCCCAAATCTACTTCCTCAATCATAAATATTTGAATAATGCAGAGTACTAGCCACTAATTTGATGATTTGCAACATACAGCACTTCCACCAAAATCATCTGTGATGTAATAATATACTGCAATGGAAGAACGCAGTAGTTGCATAATATATTTATTTTTACAGTGCAGTACTGATGTTTACAATCAGTTTTTAACATCTGAGAGCTGGGAATTAATTTTATTTCAGTTAATTCTTTTTCACCACTTGGTACTTAGGGAGGAGGTGCATCATGCTTCCTTGAGCAGGAGAGAATATTCAAGAATACAAAACAGTATGAAAAGTACCTTTCTATTTAAACTGTCAAATTATTTTCTATATTTGGCAAAATCCAGTAAGACACACTAGAACAATACACAAGCAGATAAGAAAATAAGTACAATAACTTTATTGTTTAAAAAAAACAAATTATTTGATTTTTGTGATTTAGAATGGACATGTCATGTAAAAAACTTGAACTCTAAGAAGTGGAAGGAAAAAATATTTGTCCCCTCACCAATGCAAACAAGAAAAGCCCTGCCACAATTATAACACTAAAAATGGATTAAGGAAATCCATTGGAGCAGCAGGGATGTTTTAGGAAAAGGAGTGACAGAGAATGGGCCAGAAGTTCATTTTAAGATAGTACAGGATAAAGCATTATTTAAATTTTAATTAAGATTTTTACATTCTGCACGCCAGGCCAGTAACCACTTCTTACTCACTTATGTAAACACACCTTTACTATTCCTACCTGCCCTCCCCTGACCCTTGCCTATTGTCTCAGAAAAATCACAATCTAGATTTTAGGCAGGGACTGTCAGTGTTATTTGTTTGGTTTGTACAATGGGGATTTAATCCTGTTTGGGGTCTTTAAGTGCCACCACAACAGAAACAGGCTGGACCTATGGGATTTGAAAGAGGTTGAAACAAGATAAAAAGCAGTGTTGCCAACATGCATGAGTGTTTTTCTTGGGAGCTCCTGATCCTACAGTCAATTGACTACATGAGAGCCTCACCTTTAAAAGTCCTGTGGCACCTTATAGACTAACAGATGTATTGGAGCATGAGCTTTTGTGGGTGAATACCCACTTCGTTGGATGCATCCGATGAAGTGGGTATTCACCCACGAAAGCTCATGCTCCAATATGTCTGTTAGGCTATAAGGTGCCACAGGACTCTTTGCTGCTTTTACAGATCCAGACTAACACGGCTACCCCTCGGATACTCAGCTTTAAAAAACGTTCTAGCCCTCATGATTAGGGAGAGAAGCTTGAAAACATAACCCAAGTGTAACCTAAAGGCTTCAAAACCAGTAGGCAAAGAATAAGAATTTATTAGTAATTTTTAAAATACCACTATTTTTAAGCTATTCATGATTACTCATTTTTTAATGCTTCGAGTTGGCAATAGCGCAACCCTCAACCAAAACACATTTGCAGTGATCACCATGTCTACACAGTAGGAGTAGGAATACAATATGGTGACCCACATTTTCAAAAACATGTATGAAATATCTGATAAGTGCACAAGTAAAGCTGACATGTGGATACTCAAACTGCATACCCATAGGATACCGTGCATTGTCAAGTCAGGAGCACACACTTGGGCTGAAGTGTGAAAAATAAATTGAGTAATTTTCTGATATATTAGTTAAATTTGATCTTTACATCTTTAAACTACACAGCAGAGTTCCTTTAGGTACTGAAGTCTGCCTTTATTAGCATAGCGGATTCTTTGGTGAGCCGGAAGTCAGCCTTAATTGACATTTGATAATATGGAGTTTGCACTTTTTATATCTTTAGTCTTACAAGTTAAATTGTTATGAACAATCTTTTAATGATTAGGTGGGGAAATATCCATAACATATATACTCCCTACAACTGCAATACAACTTCCTTTTAATCTGAACATAATTATGTTTAAGCTTCTTTCAAAACAATTTTGGAAAAACATATTTCAAGAAATAGGGATTATTATTATTATTATTATTATAAAAGTGCCATGCAAATGCCTGTCCTCACTTTCTGGTGACACTGTAAATAAGAAGAGGGCAGCATTACCTCCTGTAAATGTAAACAAACTGGTTTGTCTTAGCGATTGGCTGAACAAGAAGTAGGACTGAGTGGACTTGGACTTGCAGCATCCATATCTCCATCTCAAATGGATGTAACCATGCATATTCCTGAAGAAAAAAGTGTAGATCAGAGATGAGTGTGGTGAAGGCACAAGAAACAGCTGCTGCTGAGTTTAGTTCCTTAAGTCTAGATGATCCGGGACTGTGGACTCACTTGAGCAGTAGCATGAGGGACTTCCTTGTACTGCATGGGCCACAGAAAGTGAAAAACTTCATGTTCCCCAAAGACAATGAAAATAGAAGTTTCCATCCATTGCTGGCAGGAAATCCCCAATGGTGACAAAGTGGAAAGACCACGGCTTATGTATTCAAAAACCCACAATGCTGCACACTGTTTTTGTTGCCAACTCTTCCAGTCTAATGTTCCAGCCACATTGGGTTCTACAGGAACAAAGGACTGGAAAAATCTGGCATGCCATGAGAAGGCAGCAAATCAGCAGAGATTATTCCATATGTGGAAAGAGCTTGAGATGAGACTAAGGTTAAAGGCCACCACAGATGATCAGCATCAAGAGAAGATTGCATCAGAGACTCTTCACTTGCAAAATGTTCTGAAAAGGCTCATTGCCATTATGAGAATGCTTGCTACCCAAAACCTAGCACTGCGTGGCACTTCAGATCAGCTGTATGTGCCAAACAATGGAAACTTCCTTAAAATTGTGGAGCTGATGGCTGAGATTGATGCTGTACTTCAGGAGCATCTAAGAAGAGTCACCACCCAAGAAATGTACACACACCACTACCTTGGAAAAACAATTCAAAATGACATCAAACAGTTACTGGCAACAAAAGTCAAACAGAAGATTGTGGCAGATCTGAAGTCAGCAAGATATTACTCTGTTATTCTGGACTACACACCTGACATCAGCCATACGGAACAAATGATTTCAATGGTGCGTTTCGTAACAACAACAGAACCTAGTGAAAAAGTCCCTGCAATAGTGACTGTGAGAGAGCATTTTCTAGAATTTATTGACATTGATGATACTACAGGAGCTGATATGATAAATGTGCTTCTTAAAAAGCTGGAAGATACGGGAATTGCAATAGCTGACATGAGAGGTCAGGGCTACGATAATGGTGCAAACATGAGAGGAAAGAACAGGAGTGCAGACATGGATCCGAGAGTTAAACCCTCGAGCTTTTTTTGTCCCGTGCAGTTCTCATTCATTGAACTTGGTGGTCAGTGATGCAGCATCAGCTTCTAGTGAAGCTGCTGAATTTTTTAATGTAATTCAAAGCATCTATGTATTTTTCTCTGTATCAACTCATCAATAGCAAATTTTGAAGCAACATCTAGGAACATCCTCTCTGACACTGAAACCACTGAGTGCCACACGATGGGAAAGTCGAGTGGAGGCAATAAAGCCTATCAAACACCAAATTAGGAAGATAAATGATGCCATAGTTGCCATTATGGAGGATAATGCTATGACAGGAACTGTTCATGGGAGAACAGTGGCAAAGGGAAAATGGAATCACCAGAAACATACATAACTTCAAATTTCTGTGTGGCTTAGTGTTGTGGCATGACATACTGTTTGAAATAAATGTTGTAAGCAAGAGACTCCAAGGTGTTGACCTTGATATATCTGGAGCAATGGAACAACTGGACAAAGCAAAGTCATACCTACAGTCTTACCGGTCAGATGAGGGATTTAAAAATGTTCTGAAGAGTGCACAGAAGTTGGCAGAGGAACTTCACACTGAAGCTATTTTCCCACCCATTCAAGAATACAAGAGTCACCAAAGACGACGACATTTTGATTACGAGGCACTTGATAATCCCATAAGAGACCCCAAACAACAATTCAAAGTTGAATTCTTTAACCAGGTGCTAGACTGTGCAATACAGTCAGTTGAAGAACGTTTCATAGAGCTCAAGGAACACAGCAGTATATTTTGGATGTTGTATGATATTCCAAAACTCCTCACTATACCTGAAGACCTACACCAGCAATGCAGGGCACTAGAGATCATGTTGACACATGATGACATGTGTGATATTGATGCAAATGATTTAGGTGATTAACTGAAAGCCCTTTCAAGATAAATTTCAGCAGGATCAACTCCAAAGGCTGTTCTGGAATATATGTGCACAAATAAGATGACCACCCTCTTTCCAAATGCTTTTGTTACTCTGCGCATACTTCTAACTCTTCCTGAAACAGTTGCCAATGGAGAACGCAGCTTCTCCAAGCTGAAGTTAATAAAAACACATCTACACTCCACAATGACACAGGAGAGGCTGGTCGGCCTTGCAACCATCTCAACAGAGCATGAGCTGGCCTAGACCGTGGACCTTCAGGAAGCAGTTCAAATCTTTGCAACCAAGAAGGCACGGAAAGCACCACTTTGATTATTCAAACAGATAAAAATGCCAGTGTTTACTATGCAGACAAGGAAAAGTTACATTTGTTGTTCAGGTGACTGAAAGTTAAGTGTTACTTAAAATTTTTGAACAAGGCATTTTAAGTTGTTCGTTCTCCTTTATTGGGAAAGCAATACCATGAGAGGAGTAAAACAGGAAGAAGACAGAATTGAGACCTTTCAAAGTTTTGGCCCAAGCGAGGGGGCATAGCAGCGTCATTTGAGCTCCCCACTTCAGGTGCCAAAATGTTGTGGGCCGGCCCTGCCTCCTCCTGCCCATAGAGTCAGTACAGCAATGGATGAGCAGCCTGCTTCTTCGGTCTGCCACCCTCTGCTGTGTTGTGTGTGGTGAGAAGTGCTGCAAGACCTTACTCTTGTAGTTGAGTCCCACTGGGTTGAGGTTGGATTGCAGGACTCTAAGAAGAAGGCTGTCCAGGACTGGTACTACCATTTAGGCCAGCTAGGCGGTTGCCTAGGGTGCCAAGATTTGGGGGCGCCAAAAAGTGGCGCCCCCAATTTTTTTTTTACATCGTTCCAGCAGCTGCTGCGCTGGGAGGGAGAAGGAGTCTAAGACGCCAGCAGGCAGCTCAGGGGTTCCCGGCTGCCGGCGACGCGCGGACACGGGAACCCCTAGGCTGCCTGCCAGCGGCTCAGACGCCCTCTCCCTCCCAGCGCAGCGGCCGCTCCATCCCATGCGATTCTTCTCATTGCCGGCAGGGGGGCCGGCGGCTGGGCAGAGCTCTGCAGCTCTGCTTAGCACACGTGGCACAAGCCTGCCGACGGGCGCGACAGCAGGGCTTCTAGAGGAAAGGGGCAGCTGCCTCCTGGCTCAGCCTCCACAGTCAGCCCCAGCGGGAGGCACGGAGAAGAAAAGAGTCTCAGGCGGCAGTCTGGTGGAGCGGAGGAAGAAAGAGGACCCTCACGCCCGTGCCTTGGGCAAGGTAAGTGCTTCCCCACAGCTCGGACTCAGGCGCCTGTGCTCCTGCCCCCTTGGTCCTTGGCTGGTCCCTGCTCCTGCTCCACTTGTGCATGGGCGGCTGGAGAGGACGGCAGCCTGCAGAGCTGAGCTGCCCCAGTGCCCCCCTCTCCCTGCTCCAGCCTCTGTCATGCCCAGTATCTGAGTTCAGGGCCGCCCGGGAGGGCAAGTGGGGCAATTTGCCCCAGGCCCGGCAGGGGCCCCCACGAATCTGTCAGAGGCTCCCCCTGCCCTACGAGTACGTCGGAGGCTCCTGGGAGAGGGGGTAAGCAGCATGGTAAGGGGCCGGGACCAGGCACCCCCGCCCCCAGCCTCCATCCCCCACAGCCCTGACCCCCAGCTCCGAGCCCAGACCCTCTGAGCCAGAAACCCCCCGACCCCATCCCCCCCACAGCCCTGACCCCAGCTCCAAGCCCAGCCCCTCTGAGCCAGGCACCCCCCGACCCCATCCCCCCCACAGCCCTGAGCCCAGCTCCAAGCCCAGCCCCTCTGAGCCAGGCACCCCCCGACCCCATCCCCCCCACAGCCCTGAGCCCAGCCCATGAGCCGGGAACCCTGAACCCAGAGCCCAGCTCCCCACCCAGCCCTGGGCAACAGTAGCACCACCTCCAGGCAGCGACAGCCAGTAGCATCAACCATCACCAAGCAACAGCCCATTATGTAATTGCAAAGGTATACATACCATTATAGCTTTTAATGTTTTTAAATAATGTATTTAGTGTATTTTCAAATTATTACAAATTAATTTTTGAATGTATTTCACTAGTTATTTTTACATTTCCAAATACATGTTATTATAGTATTGCAACTTTTTTTTATAGAAGGGACCCCTTGAATCCTCTGGGCGGCCTTGGAACATGACATTGCTCACACCATTGACTTGGAGGAACTTGTTCCTAAATTTGCTAAACTTAAAGCGCAGAAACAAATTCTAAATTATAACATGTTCCTCTGTGACCGTGTATTGTGTATAATGTATGTGATTTATTTGGGGGGGGGGCGGGGGGCAAGGTGGAAGTTTTGCCTAGGGCGCAAAATATCCTTGCACTGGCCCTGAGGCTGTCAACTGAACATTCATGAGGCGTACTTAAGTTTGGAACTGATCTCTCTCCTTGATTCAGCAGAGCCAGGATTTATTAGCAGTCAAGGTAAATTACAAAGCCTATTTCCCTCCCCACCCAACCCCAAAAAACATCCATCCATCTCTCCCTATCTATAGAAAAATCACATCACACTTTCGGAGAGGGGGTGGGCAAAAAGTTGGAGGAAGTTGGTGGATATTTACATGCACTATATTGTATTTTGATCCATAGGACAGGTGCACAGTGATGAAAGGTTAGAGAATTGATAAATGTCTTTTTGCACTGGTGTGGTTAACAAGGCTTTTAGACCCTAAACTAAACGTAATTAATAGCTTCAGGATTAGCAACATCTTATATCCTATACAAGAGATTAATTTTCCAAAACAATCAGGGCTGTAACAACTTTAACAACTCATCTCTAATGTTGTTAATTGAGGAGCAGATGTCACACCCATACAGATCAGAAACACTCTAGAAAAGGCAGGCAAAGCTAGAGTCTTAGGTGTAATCTCCATATGCCACTCAGAGAAAGGTCCATTACCCAATCTCTCAGCAATCTCTCAAATATCCTCAGGGAATTGGGGCGGGGGGGGAAGAAATCAATGTTGATAAGCTTTTAGAATAAAATTCAAAACTCCATCCAAAACATTTCCCTAGGTAAGAGCTTAACAAGAAGAGGTTAGCCTTTAAAAAACCAAGACCAGGCCATTATGTACATAAGCATTTCACAAGATTTACTCTTTTCCATTCAATATTCTTCTCTTCATTATTAAAATGTTTTAATCATTACACTCCAAGATACATACCTCTTTGCTCTTAGGGCTGAATGAAAAAGGAAGAACCTGCTCCATCCACTCTCCACACAATTTAAATATGCTCACAAGAGGAAAACACATGCACAGTTTGCCACCAAAGAGGCTACTATTTTCTTTTAATAGTAATCTGAATGAGATTCATATTCTTCAAAAGCAGATTTAATCCCAAACTAGCCATTAAATTACAGGAACAGGTAATGATTTAATGATCCAGAGTATTTCATTTTGAACATTTTCTAGAGACCAAATAAAAAAGTCTAATAGGAGCCAGTTTCCCAGAAACCTAGGGTAAGAAATTGTACGAACTTTACAGTATACAGGAGTCATCCCTTCAGTGCTACTAGCAGACAGACAAACTTGAGATTTTTGCTTTCTGTGTCTCTTCTCTAACTCTTCAAGGTACTTGGTTGTTCCGGTAACCTGTGCTTTTAACTGGCTCAGCTCTTGGCAAAGATATCCGATGCTATCTACAACTGCTATCACTAACTTAAGTTGCAACCAAATGATTCCCTGCTTCTTTACTTGCTCAAGAAATCTGTCCACTGAGGTATGCAAGTAACCCATCAAGGAATGAAGTGAAGTTTTTCATCTTTTCACTTATGATCTGCACCACAAACGGATCTAATGAAGAGGGAATGGATGGAGAAGAAGTCTCTGCTGGCACTGTGTCTGAATGATGGTTTCTTTTGCAATTCCTAGGAGATTTAGACTAATTCCTATGAGATTTAGGTTCACATAGGGATGTGTGGGGATTTGTTTATAAATCAGGAAACTGGAATGGAGACAGGCAATGAGAAAAATTACAAAGACATAAGAGGATAGCATGGCACTGCACCCCATATTCTTCACAGTAATATTATATGATTATGACATACTCAATATATTTTACGCAAGATAGGTCATGTGAGATCATTGGAAAGGTTATGATTTACTGAATATGATTATCCTATTTGTATGCGTGTATCATTTTTGTATCTGAAGTTAGGAATATTGACTATGTATCTGCATCACAAATGTGTTTACACCTGGGGAACGCCCACTAGGCAAAAGACTGTCAGTCTAGATGGCTAGCTGGGAAGGGCCCATTCAGGCTACAGGACCATCAGAAAACAATAAGTATTAGAAGAAGATAATCTCCCACCAGGGAGCCTTCCTGAGGACACTGTAAACAGCCTCTGACTCATGGCTGCTAGGACACTACAGGGGCAGGTGACCAGGTCACCTGGTACTGGACGCCATCTTGGAATACCAGTGTTTTTCCACTGACTAGCATGGGAACGAAGCTTGGAGATACAGGATTCCCACCATATGTAAAAGCTATTTAACACAGGGGAGTGATATCATCGAGGTTTTTCACAAACTTCCTGCCCAAAGAGACTCCTGGAAACACTTGAACAAGGACTGAACTGGGAGGAAGTGCTGGACCCTGTGAAAGCAACACCTGGGGTTTTAAGCTGTAAGCAAATACAGCTGTCCTCTGAAGAATTTTTGCAGCCTGCTCGAATCATCATTTAGAGTAAGAATTTGCTACTCATATCCAATCTCTTTAGTATATTAAGCTTAGTTTGCATGTTTTGTTTGCTAGGTAATCTGCTTTGATCTGTTTGCTATCCCTTATGATCACTTAAGATCTATCTTCCGTAGTTAAACTTATTTTTGCTTTGTCTAAAACCAGTGTGTGAAGTCATAACTTGGGGTGGAGAGCAGTTGCATATCCTTCTGCACATTGAGGGAGGGGGTGAGTATCATGAGCTTATGCTGTACAGTTCTCTGTGCAGCGCAAGATGGTATAATTTTGGATTTACACTCCAGAGTGGGGTGCATGCCTTAGAAACTGGGAGGTGCCTTAGCTGTGCCCCCATGCAGGGGCTGGTTAAAGAACCTGCGTGGGTGTGTCCCTACCTGTATGTGTGCTGGAGCCTGAGGGATTGGCAGGCTAGTCACAGCAATACAGTGTATAGGGAGCCCAGGCTGGTGGATCAGGGGGCTCAGTGGTACCCCAGTTCCAGGTGGCACCCTGGAGGAAACCCATCACAGATAAATCCCCATTGAAGTTGCAGCTCTCAGATTTCTTTGGACTGCCCTTTGTGTGAGGCCTGCTGTTCATGGAAGAAAGAAAAGACATAGAACCTGCCAAGCTGTTCTTTCAATTGCTGGCTTCTTCAGGATTTGAAACTAGAAATTAATCTCCAGTCCTTCCCAATTTCCAAGTATTAGAGACTTGACAAAAAATGGTTACTACCCTTTCGTAACTGTTGTTCTTTGAGATGTATTGCTCATGTCCATTCCATTGTAGACGTGTGCTCGCCACATGCACCGGGGACAGAAGTTTTTCCCCTCAGTGGTATCTGTAGGGGACTGGCTCTGGCGTCCTCTGAAGTGACTCGCATATGCGCCAGTATAAGGAGTGCCGCTAACTCCCCCACACACACACACTTCTTCCCGGAACTCCAACAGAGGAGAAGGAGGGAGGGTCTTGGAATGGACATGAGCAACACATCTCAAAGAACAACAGTTATGAAAGGTTAGTAACCGTTTTTTCTTCGAGTGATTGCTCATGTCCATTCCATTGTAGGTGACTCCCAAGCAGTACCTCTTGAGGCAGGCAGGAGTTCATGGATGTGTCAATTGCAACACAGCTCTGCCAAATCCAGCATCATCTCTGGCCTGCTGGGTAATGGCGTAACGCGTGGTGAATGTGTGTCCTGAAGACCACATTGCAGCCCTGCAGATGTTCTGGATAGGGACATTCACCAGGAAGGCAGCCAAAGATTTCTGAGCCCTAGTAGAGTGAGCCTTCACTATCAGTGGAGGCACAGCCTGCACCAACTCGTAACAAGTGCGGATGCAGGTGGTGATCCAGTTTGAAATCCTCAGAGGACACCAGAAGGCCTTTCATCCTGTCAGCAATCACAAAAAAAAAAAAAGAACTGAGCCGATCTGCAGAAGGGGTTGGTGTACTCCAAATTTAAAGCCAGGGAATGCCTGACATCTAGAATGTGCAAGCGTTTCTCCTCATTGGTTGGGTGAGGCTTTTGACAGAACACTGGGAGGAAGATATTCTGGTTGACATGGAAGTGTGACACCAACTTTGGCAGGAAGGCCGGATGGGGCCACAGCTGAACCTTGTCCTTGTAGAACACCATATACAGGGGCTCCGGAGTGAGGGCTTTATTCTCAGACACTCACCTCGCTGAAGTAATAGCTACAAGGAATACAATGGACCCGTGAGACTGGAGAGGACCAGGTTAAGGTCCCATTGGAGAACTGGGCCCCGGATCAGTAGAAAACGTCTTTCAAGGCTTTTCAGGAACCTGATCATCTCCTAATGTGAGAGTAGAGATCTACCCTGGACACGGGGATGGAAAGACAATATGGCTGCCAGGTGCACCTTGATCGAGGAAAAGGCAAGGCCCTGGTGCTTCAAGTGAAGCAGGTAATCCAGGATGGACTGCAAGGACAACTGGGTAGGGGAGATATCCTGCTCTGACACCAGCAGGTGAAATGCTTCCACTTTGCCAGGTAAGTCATTCTGTTGGAAGGCTTTCTGCTCTCCAAGAGAACCAAGTAGGGCCTGATGTTTGGACACTCTTAGGTGGAGGCTGGCCATAGAATAAATCTTTATACCAAAAAGATCGAGCTTCTTTGCCTCCTTATTCTTAGGGGTTGATCCCAGTTAGCCTTGTCTATTATGCTCATTGGCTGCTGACGCTGAGAGCGAGCTTGAGGCAGCGGGTATGTACTGGTATTCAAACCCCTTAGCAGAGACATAGTACTCCCGCTCTGCCAGCTGAGAGATGGGGGGCAGGGAGGAGGGGGTTTCCCAAAGGGCTTCGATCAGTTTCACAACTCCCTCACGTACTGGTAATGCCACCTTCAAGGGGGCTGCTGCACTCAGCACATTGAACAGGGAGTCTGAAGGCTCCACCAGCAACTCGACTTCCATCCCGAGATTCAATACCACCCTCTTCAAAAGCTCCTGGTGGGCCTTTATGTCATCCTGAGGGACCGTGTGAGAGGGCCCTGCTATCGCCTCGTCGGGTGAAGATGAGAAGGAGGCAGGTATAGATAGGCGTAGTAACTCCACTGCCTCTGCCAGGGAAGCCTCGATTGGAGCTGGCTGTCCCTGGGGAGCTTTCTCTAACTCCGCTTCCAAGTCGGAGGTGGGCGGGAGACTGTGGACGACCGTCTTTCCGATGCTCCCGAGACCAATCAATGCCCCTGCAATGGTTGGGGAAATGCCCCGGGATTCCACAGGTGTCAGGAGTTGGCCATGACCAGGGGTTCCACAGGTGTCAGGGATTGGCCACTGGCCCTGGAGCCATGCAGCCCCTGGGGGCCCAGAAGGAAATGCCAATGCACCGGCGGGTGGCCTTGGCCTGCGGGCAGGTCTTACTTCTCGTTTTCAGAGCCCTAGGAAGGGGAGGCTTGTCTGGGAGACCAGAATGGGACTGATGTTGCCTGTCTACCCTGTTCCCGTCGGCTCTCTCTGCGGACCTCTGCTGGGGAGCTGTACCAGGACCATGTCTCTTGGTGCCATGATTGACGCTTCATGCTATGAGAACGGTGCCACCCCCTGGACTGGGAGTGAGAGGATCAACGTCTTGGATGCCATCAACGCACCCGTGGGGATCCGGCAAACTGGAGATCCAGACACTCTGGGTGCTGGGGCTCTGGGGACTGGCAACACGCCTCCAAGGGGCTGCTCCAGACAGCCGACGATCAATGCCGGGATCCCAGTGAACGCTGCCTACAGACCGGGGGAACCATGCCGGGAACTCTGGCAGGTAAGCCGACCCGCATCGGGGGGCTGGTGGTACTACTCAGGTGAGCGCTGGTGGGGCAACCCCTGCACTGACAAACTGCTGGATGGGTCCCAGGGCAGGTTTTCCCCTTGAATTTGACACCTCAGTAGCTGGTGTGGACAGCACCAGAAGGGACAATATGTCTGTAGCGACCTGAAAGACCTCCGGCATGGACAGCACCACCAGGTGCCGAGTGCCTCTGCTGCTTTCCGGGGATCGAAGGGAACTTGACAGCTCAATAGGTGCCGGAGCCTGGCCACAGTCCACGGCAAAAGAGCTGCCCCTCGTGGGTCTTTGCTCTCCTCCGGCTCTCTCCTTCCCTTTATAGGACACAGGAAATGCCCTTTCCCAACATTTCTTTGCTTTTTAGCCGGTACTGGGGATGGGATCAGCTCCGGTCTGAGGTTGGTGCCGGTGGCGCATTCCACACCGAGGCTGCAGTGCTCAGAGCAGAGTCCGATCTAGTCGGCTCCGATGCCAGTATGAGAGCTGACTCCATAAGGAGCGCTCAAAGACGAATGTCCCACTCCTTTTTCATTTGTGGCCTGAAGCTCTTACAGATGAGACACTCGCTCATGTGGGTTCCCCCAAGCACTTTAGGTAGCTTTCATGGGGATCACTGACTGGCATAGGTTTCTTGCAGCAGTCACAAGGCTTGAACCCCAGGGACCAGGACATGACCCATCCCTAGACTAAGTTCTGTCCAGGACTAATCAACTGTTACTAACTCTAACACTACTGGAACTATAATACTATACAAGTTTTTAACAACTGTATACAAAAGGTTCACAACTAGACACAGCTGAGAGACATAAACTTGCCGAGGCAAGGAGATGTTCAAGCATCATCACAGGTGGTAAAAAGGAACTGAGGGAGGGGGGAGCTGACGGCACCCCTCTTACCACTACATACACGCACCACTCCAGTACCAGAGCCAGTCCCCTACAAATATCTCTGAGGGAAAAGCTTCCGGCACTGGTGTGTGTGGCAAGCACACACCCTACAATGGAATGGACATGAGCAATCACTTGAATAAGAGCTCCTTGTTTTTATAGTGTGGTCCTTTAGGATTTTTTCAGTTTTCACTTCCCTGCTATTTTCACCAGTGTCCAATGAAGCATGAGAAGAATGATGCACCATCATTGCCTACACTCAAGTCACTTAAAAAGTGACTACCATCCTCTCCCACCTACAACTCAATTTTGTTTTCTTCAGACTCCAGTCACAATCCAAATATTCGGTTAAATTACTCTGTGTTTGATCTTTAGTTGTGGTTTACATTTTTATGGGATAATGACAGTTAGGAAAAAAAGTCTGTAGGTGCTCTAACCCAAGTTATCTGCTGCCATGCATCATGTGAACCTCCCCAGACTATTTTTTAAAACTTAGAATTAGCCATAAATAGCCTGTTACATTTTGAGTGTCCTTCCAAACAATTTTTTCCAGTTCCAGGTTGGGGAAAGAATATCCATAGTCATTTACACCCTTTGTTTGAGCATTCAGTACTTACTTAAGGATAGTCCATGCAGAACTGCACAGTTGGGACAGTGGTACAGATCAATATCAACAGCATGGTGCTCCTCTACCTTGACACAACTGAAAAAGAAAAAAAATATTTTCAATGCTCATGAGAATTAAAAAAAAAAAATCTCAAGAGTCCAAGTCCTTTTATTTTCCTCTCTATCCCACCCCACCCAAAAAAAATCAATGTTAAGTCTAGCAACATTTACCAGACCACATTGCAGCTTTATGCACTCAGAACTACATACATCAAGACTCCACTCTAGAGCCAAACTATATTGGTCACTTTCAACATCTATACAGCTACTTTAACAATATGCAAATCAAAGTTTAATTGAGAATACCATTAAAGTATCTGATAAAAAGTAACCAGATGGAAGTAAATTCCACAGCGTAACTACACAAATGCTTTGATCTTAATTACAAGAAGCAGGGTGTGCAAGGTAATTAAAGCAAAGCCAGAAAAAAAAGGTATTACTGAAGTCTAAGTGCTGGTAGTTTACAGAAAACATCATGGAAGCTTTGTTGCTTCCCATGTGGCAATGCATGTCTTGGGTAGCATACTGTACAAAAAAAAATTTTTTAAAGCACACAGACTGCTATTCTCTCAAACATCAAAGGGAAATAAGGTATACTATTCATTTTTCCTTATACCTTCCCTTGCAACAGCAGCTAAAAGTGACCACACTAAGTGTATTCTTCTGCTCTGCAAAACATATGCATCCTTTTGAATAAACTTCTTTATAATGCTTATTATAAAATACCTACAATTAGACCATTTATAAACACATTATTTAGACCAAATATTACAGCAGGTTATTTCCTCTCTTGGTAAGATTACACCAACACATATGGATGGCTATAAAAACCCAGCAGGGTTGGAAAAGGTCAGTTTTTCTAGTCAAGATAGCTGGATATGAAATGAAGTATTGATAGTGATATTTTGCAGGTTTTTGCATCACTAGAGATTAATGATTTAGAAAAGCAGTGCTTATATAGAATTTTCTCAAGACAAATTTTATTGTTTAAATACTCTTTTTGCTGAGAGGCATCCAAAGTTTGGCAGAATTCCTCTCTCTTCAAAGTATGTGACTTGTTCATCAATAATGATGAAAGATTAAAGAACAGTTTTTATATCATAAATAGGGCCCTACCAAATTAACAGTCCATGTTGGTCAATTTCACAGTCATAGGATTTTAAAAATCTTAAATTTCATGGATTTCAGATATTTAAATCTGAAATTTCACAGTGTTGTAATTGTAGGGGTGTCAAGGCTGCTTCCCCACTCTGAACTTTAGGGTACAAATGTGGGGGCCTGCATGAAACTTCTAAGCTTAACTACCAGCTTAGATCTGGTCCGCTGCCACCACTCCCAAAGTGCTAATTCCCTTCCCTGGGTAGCCTTGAGAGACTCTTCACCAATCCCCTGGTGAATACAGATCCAAACCCCTTGGATCTTAAAACAAGGAGAAATTAACCATCCCCCCTCCTCTCTCCCACCAACTCCTGGTGGATCAAGATCTAACCCCCTTGGATCTAAAAATAAGGAAAAATCAATCAGGTTCTTAAAAAGAAGGCTTTTAATTTAAAAAAAAAAAGGTAAAAATCATCTCTGTAAAATCAGGATGGAAACTAACTTTACAGGGTAATCAAACTTAAAGAGCCCAGAGGAATCCCCTCTAGCCTTAGGTTCAAAGTTACAGCAAACAGAGATAAACACTCTAGCAAAAAGATACATTTACAAGTTGAGAAAACAAAGATAAAAACTAACACGCCTTGCCTGGCTGTTTACTTACAAGTTTGAAATATGAGAGACTTGTTCAGAAAGATTTGGAGAACCTGGATTGATGTCTGGTCCCTCTCAGTCCCAAGAGCGAACAACAACCAAAACAAAGAGCACAAACAAAAGCCTTCCCCCCACCAAGATTTGAAAGTATCTTGTCCCTTTATTGGTCCTTTGGATCAGGTGTCAGCCAAGTTACCTGAGCTTCTTAACCCTTTACAGGTAAAAGGATTTTGGAGTCTCTGTCCAGGAGGGATTTTATAGTACTGTACACAGGAGGGATGTTACCCTTCCCTTTATAGTTATGACAAGGGGTCCTGACCCAAAAAGGAGTTGTGGGAGGGAGGGGGGGGGGTCGCAAGATTATTGTAGGGAGGGTTGCAGTACTGCTTCTCTTACTTCTGTGCTGGTGACAGCGCTACCTTCAGAGCTGGGTGGCCGGAGAGCAGTAGCTGCTGGCCGGGAGCCCAGCTCTAAAGGCAGATCCACCGCCAGCAGTAGCACAGAAGGATGGTATGGTATGGTATGGTATTGCCACTCTTACTTCTGTGCTGCTGCCTTCAGAGCTGGGCGCTCAGCCAACAGCCACTACTCTCCGGCCGTCCAGCTCTGAAGGCAGCACAGAAATAAGGGTGGCAATACTGTGACCGCCCCAAATAACCTTGAGATGCCCCTCCCCACAACCTCACTTTGGGTAAGGACCCCCCACTTTGAGAAACACTGTTCTCTGTGAAAACGATAGTTCAGACACTCCCCGAGTTACGTAAACCCGACGTACGCCAATCCGAGCTTACAGAAAAAGTTCTGGAAACAAGAAATGGGGGGGGGGGGAAGTTGTTGTTGTTTTGTGCAATGGTCAGAATACGTTTCCGACTTACGCAAAATTCGAGTTACGCATAAGTCGGGGAGCGTCTGTATAGGGTAAACACACAAAAAAACAGATTTCACGAGGGGAGACCAGATTTCATGGTCCATGACACGTTTTTCATGGCCACGAATTTGGTAGGGCACTAATCATAAAAGTTTACAAAAACAGAAAAGACTGAACATTCATATTAATAAATCCCATGCAAACAGATAATTACCGATACTATTGCCATGTAAATTAGGCCCCAAGCCATAACAGACCCAACATCTACAGCAAATTGGTTAAAAATGCAAAGCTCATGTGCCATATCTGACTTGTCAAGAAGAGAGTGCTCTTCAGTGACATCCACTGGGGTCTAGGTATCTTATCACATTTAGTCACAAGTGTTTATATATGGTAGCATGAGAAGTCAATTAAAATGTTTGTATTCATGGAACACAACTAATGAACTCTGCATCAAAGTTTAACTGGCTCTGCATTCAAAATAAATAGTTGTATTTACACAAATGTTTATTTTATTGTCTATAACAATACATTAGAAGTGGTCTAAAGATAAAATAGAAATGCTCTTAAGTTTAACAAGAAAATATTAAATGCTCCCACTGACCAGATAAAGAAGATTTATCAAATAGAACCTTTTGTAAAAATATGTAGGTTTCATTGGGTAATTTCACAGCTATCAAAAAACTCAACCAGAGTATTAAAAGCTAATCTCTTCCCCCCCAACCCCTTCACCTTTAATTGTGATAAGAGTTTTAAGATGGTTTCAGATAGATGTTTTTATTAGGCACATTTTTTCATTTTTATTTTTATTATAAAGGACAAACTTAAAAAAACCTTTAAACACATCATATATATATATATATATATATATATATATATATATATATATATATATATTAAAAGAATGCCATGAAACTCTTTAATTCACTAGAATTGAGAGGCACAAGTCAAACTCCTGACTATGCCATAGAAAACTGTTCTAAGTGCACCACAAAATATCCACAATCTTCGTACAACATGTACACTCAAACTTTAAGGCCAGAAGGGACCATCATGATTGTCTAGTCCAGCGGTTCTCAACCCGCAGCCCAATTAGCACACAGCTGGGGCCCACCCATGCTGCAAAGAAAGATTTAAAAAAAAAAAAAAAAAAAAACCACTGTCTCTGCCAATCTGACCCAAGGGGAAATTCCTTCCCAAATCCAAATATAGCAATTAGTTAGACCCTGAGCATGTGGAAAATACCCACCAGCCAGACACCTATGAAAGTATTCCCTGTAGTACCAAGAGCCCTCTTCATATAGTGTCCCATCGCCAGCCATTGGAGATATTTGATGCTAGCTATCACAGATCAGCTACCTGCCATTGTAGGCCGTCTCATCATACCATCCCCCTCCATAAATTTATCAAGCTAAACTGAGGGGTTTTTATCCCCCACTACTCCCCTTGGAAGGCTGTTCCAGAAAGAAAACAGATTTAAAAAAAAAAAGAAAAGAAAAGAAAAAAAACCCACACATGTGCACAAAATATCTGAGGATACCAAACATTCAACATTTTTTCCCCCCCAAGCCCTCTCCTATTCAGTTTCTTCTCTCCTTTCCCATCCAAAAAAGAGCTTGAAAGCTGTTTAGGACTAATATTTGACTACAGAAATGAAGTACAAAACTGAAGTTGCAAGGCAGTTAAATTGAGTCTCCATGAAGTGTTTGCAAAGTGAAATACTAGAACTACACCTGTAACAACGGATTACAAATATACCTTCCCACCACCACTAGTAACAGAATCCTTTCAAAATTAGTTATATTGTTATATTAGCTACAGGGTTTATATGGAGGTTGTTTTGGTTTGTTTGTACAATGAAGAGAACTTTAAAACAAAATGATTTAGCCTCACTTAAGTGTATAGAATGCATATTAAATAAAACTGATATTTTGAAGGGGCTTTAAAATAAATTTTAAAAATGACATCTCCACAGGATTTTCTCTCCAAAAGATGCTTTTATAAAATAGAAAGAAAATCCCCATTTTAGCTACTTTGTGCTTGCAATAGTTATGTACGTGTTAAAGATTAATACCATGCCTTTTAAAATATACGGTATTATTGCTAATTTTCAAACTATCACAAATCAAAACAAAATTACTACACAAAAGGTTTAAAGCATGGCCTACAGTTCCTATGCTCAGTTTTGTATCTAGGTTGCACATGCCAACTAAACACTTTTACGTTAGTTCTACCTTTATTAGCAGAACCAGCTTTCAACTACTGCAAGATAAGCAAAGAATAGCCCCTCCCACTCCTTGTCCCTAGAAAAGAATGCCAACGTGAGCATTTTTATCCAGGGGAATGGGGGTGGAGATACCAAATCAGTTTGGCAGATCCCATGGAAGTCTGGTTAGTCATTAATTCAAGTCAATTGTCTCCAAGTGTCAAAAGGACGCCAAGTAAGCAAAATCTGAAGATTCAGACAACAGAAAGTGCTAAAGATGTCACTGTCCCAATCCACCAAATGGCTCTGGAGATATTCTGTAAGCAGAAAGTGTTCTGTTTAAGTCACAATTTGTCACTCCTTCAGGGAGCACATTTAAACAATCAAAAGATTTTAGAGCTTGGGTTGCAGATGAACACTGATAAACAGATTGAAAATTTTGTCATCAGATACAAACATTTCCTTCTGTATAGAAAAAGCAAGCTGAAAAAATGAACTGTATTTGAAGGCTAGTCTAAATAACTAAGACAAATCATTAATATTTGGAGAGTAAAACTAAGTCATTTAAACCTTAAATCTAAGATCAAACTGACTGATGAGGAAGTAGACTTAGACAAAGGATTCCAAAGATATTCATTTTTATATCACGCTACTAAGAATTGACCAAACTGAATTTTCTTTTTTTTCTTTTGTGGAAAAAAAGGAGCCAATAGCCATCCATTAGTCTTATTATATTCCAGTGTCATTCCAATACTGCATTATTAGTAAACAAAGATAAGAATGGCCATACTAGATCCATCTAGCCCAGTATCCTGTCCTCCAATAGTGGCCAGCGCCAAGTGTTTCAGAGGGAATGAAGAGAACAGGTAATCATCAAGTGATCCATCCCTTGTCACCCATTCCCAGCTTCTGGCAAACAGAGGCTAGGGACACCATCCCTGCCCATCCTGGATAATAGCCATTGATGAACCTATCCTCCATGAACTTATCTAGTTCTTTTTTTAACCCTGTTATAGTCTTCGCCGTTACAACATCCTCTGGCAAGGAGTTCCACAGGTTGACTGTGCATTGTGTGAAGAAATGCTTCCTTTTGTTTGCTTTAAACCTGCTGCCTATTAATTTCATTTGGTGACCCCTAGTTCTTGTGTTATGAGAAGTAAATAAAACTTATTTACTTTCTCCACACCAATCACGTTTTTAATAGATTCCTATCATATCCCCCCCTTCGTCGTCTCTTTTCCAAGCTGAAAAGTCACAGTCTTATTAATTGCTCCTCATATGGAAGCTGTTCCAAACCCCTAATCATGTTTGTTGCCCTTTTCCAATTTCAGTACATCTTTTTTGAGATGGGGAAACCACATCTACATGCAGTAATCAAGGTGTGGGTGTACCATGGATTTATATAGAGGCAATCTGAGATTTTCTGTTTTATTATCTATCCCTTTCTTGATGATTCCCAACATTCTGTTAGCTTTCTTGACTGCTGCTGCACATTGAGTGGATGTTTTCATAGAGCTATCCAGTGACACCAAGATCTCTTTGAGTGATAACAGCTAATTTTGAACCACCACTTTATATGTATAGTTGGGATTACGTTTTCCAAAGTGCATTATTCTGCATTTATCAACACTGAATTTCATCTGCCATTGTGTTACCCAGTCACCCGTTTTGAGAGATCCCTTTGTAACTCTTTGCAGTCTGCTTTGAACTTAACTATCCTGAGTAGTTTTGTATCATCTGCAAATTTTCCCACCTCATTATTTACCCCTTTTTCCAGATCATTTATGAATATGTTGAACAGTACTGGTCCCAGTAGAGAGCCCTGGGGGACACCACTATTTAGCTCTCTCAATTCTAAAAAATGACCATTTATTCCTACCCTTTGTTTCTTATCTTTTAACCAGTTACTGATCCATGAAAGGACCTTTCCTCTTATCCCATGACAGCTTACTTTGCTTAAGAGTCTTTGGTGAGGGACCTTGTCAAAGGCTTTCTGAAAGATAATATTCAGCTCTTATGTTGATTTAATTATGCTGACTCATTTGTTTCTTATAATTTATGCCAAACTGCTATGAACTAGGTAAATAAGTAATTCCTCATACATAACAAGCATAATTATAGAGCAAACTACTCAAGATGGGGCCAGTGATTATTATTTATATTTATATATTTTTTATTTATATTTTTGAACTGTGGTTACTGGTAAGTAAGCATGGGAGCTTTGCAAAAATACAGGTGGATTTATAAATTGTTCAGATGCATCAGCAGGCCTTCTGGTACTCAGACACCTTGGCTGCCACCAGATTCATGCTCTTCCAACCTCAACTTACATCCAAATTATAGGGTTGCCAGGTGTCCATTTTTCGACTGGAACACCCAGTCGAAAAAGGACCCTGGCAGCTCCAGTCAGCACCGCCATTTAATGGGGGCCATCAAAAGTCTGGTCAGCAGTGTAGCAGTGCTAAGGTAGGCTCCCTGCCTGCCCTAACTCCATGTCGCTCCTGGAAGCAGCGGCATGTCCCTGCGGCCGTAAGCACAGGGGCAGCCAGGCCATGGAGACTCTACATGCTGCCCTCGCCCAGAGTGCCAGTTCTGTAGCTCCCATTGGCTGGGAACCGCGGACAATAGGAGCTGCGAGGGTGGCGCCTGTGGACTGGGGCAGTGCGGAGAGCCACCTGGCCACCTTCAAGCCAGAGGGTGGTACCGGCCACTTCCAGGAGCCACCTGAAGTAAGTGCTGAGTAGAACCCTTTGCCTCATAGACGTTGAAGTACTGGTTCTATGGCTCCTAGTAATATATAGAGATATACCTATTTCCTAGAACTGGAAGGGACCCTGAAAGGTCATCGAGTCCAGCCCCGCCTTCACTAGCAGGACCAAATACTGATTTTGTCCCAGATCCCCAAGTAGCCCCCTCAAGGACTGAACTCACAACCCTGGGTTTAGCAGGCCAATGCTCAAACCACTGAGCTATCCCTCCCCCCAGATCCTTGAGGGGGCCACTTAAGGATCTGGGGCTCCTAACTAGAGGAGATGATCTACCTCTTGTCATAGTAAATTCTCATGAGAAGGGTTCCTGAAGACATGGTGTGATGGAGGAGGGAGGGAGGTAAAATGAATAGAGTACCCATTGAGAACCATTTTTAAGACCCATTGGTCTGATATTATGTGCTCCTAAGTGCTGTGGAACGCTGCCCAAATGGGTGGATAGTAGTGGTCAGCTGTCGAGGTTGGCGGGGGAGGGGGAGTGGTCTATCGACGCCTCAACCAACATGTCAAAATTGGTGCTTGGACATGGACAGCTGGGATGAGGAAGATTGAAGGTCAGATGGTTTATGCCACAAAAATGTCTCTCTCTCTTTGTGGCTCATAGTAATGCTAAACCATGTATTGGGAGTTGTGTGGTTTGTGCTGGGGCTGCTGACTAAATTTTCTCTTTTGTCCTGGCATGCAGATGCCCAGTGAACAGCGAATGGCACTAGAATCCTTCAGTGTGTGACAAGAGCCATCACTCTTCTCTGCAAAGAGCTTTGAAGGCACTAAGGGAAGTTCCTCAACAGTCGACTGCACCTCTTTCGGGAAGCCTGACAGATGAAGCCATGATGCATGTCACATCACCCAGACATGGAGATGGACCTGGCCACCGTGTCAGCTGCATCGAGGGCAGATTGTAGCATTGTCTTGGCCGCTAACTGTCCCTCTGGGATGATAGCCTTAAATTGGTTGCAATGCGACTCAGGCAGCTGCTCGATAAAATCGTTCAGTTTCTAATAGTTTACATAGTTGTATTTTGCCATCAGGGCTTGGGAACTGGCAATTTGAAACTGAAGCATGGCCAAGGAGTATGCCTTCCTCCCCAAAAGGTGCAAGCACTTCCAGTCCCTATCATAGGCAGTGGACCTCATCTGTTATGGACGGCTGTGGGAATTAATAGTGTCCACCACAATGGAGTTGGGTGAAGGGTAGTAGAAGAGGAATTCAGTCTCTCACTGGGACATATTTTTTTGTCTGCCTGCTCTCAGGTAGGTGACACCGATGGTGATGGTTTTTGCAGGGTCCAGAATTATCTCATTAATGGGTAGGACAATTTTTGAGGCAGGGGATGGAGTATGTCAAGGAGATGATGATGGTGGGTGCCCTCGACTTCTTCTAGCAGTATCTGGAGTGTCTGCCACTCTCTGCCAGGTCCTGGAAGAGGCAAAAGTCATCCGCCAGAGATGGTGGGGGAGGCATGACTGCCTCATCCAGGGAGGCATGACAGGGTCACCTCTTTCTCAACATTGCCCTCTTGTTCCTCCACCATTTCTTCTGGAGGTTCTGAAACTCTGGATACTGAGACAGAAGTGGTGCACTTCAAGGGTTCTTGGGTGGGGCTAGAAGCTCGAGAGACCTGGTGGCTATATGCAGCCCAAGAGTACCAGTATGGCCACTGGGGGGGGGGGGGGTGGCGGCACAGAGCTCAGTGGTGGTGCCCATGGGTGGCTGTACCAAGATAGCAGTGGTGGGGCCATTCGAGCCTGGGGACTCTGTTGATAGTGGGCACCGTAAGGGCTTGGGAGGAGTACTGTGACGCCACCTCCTCCAGTTCGCTATCTAAACCTTCACTAGAGAGCAGGGGAGCATGGCAGGGTAGAGCCGGTACCGAGAAGAGGAGACTTCAGTACATCTGATATACAAAGGTCTCTTGAGTGTTAGAATACTGGCAGTACTGACTGACTCGGTGCCGTTAACGGTACTGGAGAGGTGGGGGAGTGATGAGGATCTTGCCCGTACCAGTTGCTCTGGTGCTGGATAAGGCGTCAATGACTGTACTGTTGGAGAATCGCGGACCCAGCAATGCCTTCTTAGCAGAGTGCTTATTCCTGTCCTTATCCCGCAGCACCATTGACTCTGTGCCCATGCCCATCAGGTTTGTAGACTTGTCAATGGTACCTGCCATTGTAGATTTCCGCAAGCCGTGGATACCAGGCTGGGATTGTTGCAGTGCTAACGGTACCAAGGAAACCGAGCGTGCTGGAGACAGTTTGTGGCTATCTCAAGGCTCACTATGGGGACTTCCTGCTCTCTTTTTCAACTATTTACGAGAGGGGTCAGTGGCTTGTTTCTTCAACCAACAGCATTTAGATGTTGAGGGCTGTGGGAAAGACTCACGTCTGCCAGGTAACTTGTGGCAAGGATCCAGAGAGGATCAGAGAGCCGCCCCCATTAACATGATCTTCTATCTGACCTCTCTATCCTTACAAGACCTGGGCCTGAGTTGCTGGCAGAAACCACACTTTTGCTGAATGTGACCTTCCCCAAGTGTATGCACTGGAAGTGTTTGTCTGCAACAGGGATTGCCTCTTTGCAAGAAAGGCACTTCTTGAAGCCCCATGAACCAGGCATACCCCGTTGGGGGAAGGGAAAAAACTATCACTATAACTACACTAAGTACTAGGAGGCTAACTAACTACAGAAATGCAAAATCGAAAGCAATGGTCGTAATGGACTGTGAATGGCTCTGTCTCTAGCCAAGGGTGGTTGAGAAGGAACTGAGGGGGGTTAGCCTGTGCATACTGACTAGCCTCATGGCAAGACATGAGGAGAGACAGCACATGTGCAGGCTTAACGGAAACTGCTACCAATGTTCTCTGATCAGCAGTGCAGGATACAAACACACCTACAGCGGACCACCCATAGAGACACTACTTGAAGAACCTTCTCTTCTGTATGCAGACCATGCCACAGTATAGTAAAACCTGCCTTAGTGACCACTTCAGAAGAGAGACCATCTTTCACAAGCAACTTGTTGCAGAGGCCATGGAACTTTTTCCCCTATAATTTAGCTGTGAAGAAACTGAAGAGTGACTACCTGTCATCTGCAACCAGTGACCACATTTTCTTTCTTTCTCCCTTCACAGCTAGATGCCTGGCCAGCAACCGCTGCTCTCTTCTCTGCCTTCAGTACTGGGTGGCTAGAGAGCAGTGTCTGTTAGCTTTTTTCTGGACGTCATTTAACTTAAAAATGTCTAAAAGGTTAGTGTTCAGAGTACCACAGAGATCAACTCTCTTGTTTTATACTGCAACAGGGGCAACACTGAGGGTGGGGGACTTGCAAGGGCTATAGCCACTCCAAAATTTTCCTTTGCCATCCCCGCCCCATTGCCACCTCTCCCCGCACAAAGGTCAAACTTTACGCAGAAGTAAGGGTGGCATGATATGATATTACCACCCTTACTTTTCTACTGCTGCTGGCAGTTATAAGGGCTGATACATACAACCTACTTGAAACACTCACAGTGGCTGGGGAGTGCCTGAGGATATGGCAAAGGATCCAGGACTCTCACCCATGTGGTGCAATCTTGCAAAGCAGGTTGAGCTCCTGGTCTGGCCTCCACTCACAGAGCCTATTGCTCTTCGCACAGGCATATTAGCAACCAGGGGGCGCACTTTTAAACACCCTTCCTGGGAGGAAGCCACACTGACTTGAACAGCTCAAGTGCAATAGGAGGTGGGCCATTCAGGCAGCGGAGAGAAGCTAGGTGTCTCTCTTTGGAGCAGTTAGCTACACCGAGTCTCTGTGAAGGCTGTCAGAGGGATTCCCCACCTCCTGCCAGGACATTTTTGGGCTAGGTTTGGCTCCACTCTCGGGGCTATGGCTAAAGGTACCTGCGGTAACAGGTGCTGGGGGAGGAGGAGAAGTTATGGCCGGTCCAAGGGAGCATAGAAGCTGTCAGAGTCGGGGGAAGGGATCTGGATATGGGCAGGGTGCATGTGTAGGGGCTGTAGGTGTGGCATCTTAAGAGACCTAGGATTCTGGGATATATGATGGGCTGCGGATGTGGGTCTAGGATATGCGGGGCTTTTTTTAGAGAGCAGGGGGAGGGGACAAGTTGGCAGAGGTATATGGGGTGCGAGAAGCACTGGAGTTCTTCTGAGTGCTGGGTGGGTATGAAGGGAACTGGGGTTCTCGTGGGAATGGGGGCCACAGCCACTGCTCTCCAGCCACCCAGCTCTGAGGAGGTGAAGAATTAAGGATGGCATAATATGGCATTGCCACGTTTACTTCTGTGCTGCTGCTTGCAGCAGTACTGCCTTTAGAGCTGAGCAGCCAAACAGCAGTAGCTGCTGGGAAGATAACACAGCCCCCCAATTTTCTGTCTAGCCCACCTCAGCGCCCCTTTGGGTAAGATAACAGTCCATAAGGAAAAATGGAACGGAGAGGCAGAGAGCTTCCTGTGAGTCCAGGATAGTAACAGCAGAGCCAAGAAAAAACAGAGAGGCTTAGCAATTCCTTTATTTATAGGGAAAGGTGGGAGTTCCTTCCAGTTCACTTATTTATGAATAAGGGTAAGCACAGAATTAATTTATTCTGGGGTGTAGTTAGGATAAATAACTCAATTTTGTTTTATTTAGGATGGAGTCCAGGATGGATTAATTCGAGTTGTATGTGATAGAGAGGAAAACATCATAACTGATTTTACTTGTGGGTGGTTAATACTGATTAGCCTGGGGAGGAAGTTGATTTACTGATGAAAGAGAAAAGACATGTCAATGCAAAGTAAAATGGCACTGTCTTTAGAGACCCAGCTTTGCAGGTATATTTCCATCCACAGTACAGCAGAACCTCAGAGTTATGAACACCAGAACTACAAACTGACCAATCAACCACACACATCATTTGGAACCGGAAGTACACAATCTGGCAGCAGCAAAGACAAAAAAGAAAGCAAATACAATAGTGTACTGTGTTAAACATACTAAAAAAAAAAAGTTTAAAAAAGATTTCACAAGGTAAGGAAACTGTTTCTGTGTTTGCTTCATTTAAATTAAGATGGTTAAAAGCAGCATTTTTCTTCTGCATAGTAAAGTTTCAAAGCTGTATTAAATCAATGTTCAGATGTAAACTTTTGAAAGAACAACCATAATGTTTTGTTCAGAGTTACGAACAACCTCCATTCCCAAGGTGTTTGTAACTCTGAGGTTCTACTGTAGTAGGCTTAGGCTTTATCTACCCAAAAAAGTTGCACCATTTAATTTTTTTAATTGATTAAATAAAACTGATACAAAAGCTGTATGGCCACTTCTTTTGGTTTAAAATCAAGCTGTCTTTTGTTTACCTTGAGTCAATAACTAAAAAGAAATAAACCTCATTTATGCCAAAATAAGAGCATCCACAGTGTCTTTTGCATAAGTTTAAGTTAATCAGTTTAAAAAACATTTTATTTTAAATGCTGCAACTTGTGCATGTACATAAGGACTTAGGGCTTGTCTACACTGGCAATTAACAACGCTGCAACTTTCTCGCTCAGGATGAAAAACCACCCCTGAGCGCAGCAAGCTGCAGCCCTGTAAAGCGCCAGTGTAAACAGTGCTTAGCGTTGGGAGCTGTGCCCCTCGTTGAGGTCGTTTTTTTTGTTTTGTTTTGTTTTTAAGAGTGCTGGGAGAGCTCTCTCCCAGAGCTGCGCCACGATCACACAAGGCACGTTAAAGCGCTGCCACGGCTTTAGACTAGCCCTTAGTCTTTGAATTAATAGCTGTTAAGAAAGGTTTCAAGCCCAGGGATATAGAAGAAAGAGTGAGACTGTGGACAAGGGACAAAGAGACCAAGCTGTTGTCTACACATAAGTTATACTAATATAGTTAAAGTGAAAAGAAGAACAGGAGTACTTGTGGCACCTTAGAGACTAACAAATTTATTAGAGCATAAGCTTTCGTGGACTACAGCCCACTTCTGCATCAGAAGAAGTGGGCTGTAGTCCACGAAAGCTTATGCTCTAATAAATTTGTTAGTCTCTAAGGTGCCACAAGTACTCCTGTTCTTCTTTTTGCGGATACAGACTAACACGGCTGTTACTCTGAAACCTGTCATAGTTAAAGTGGTACAGTTATGTAGAACAAATCCCATCACCACTGAGTATGGACACAGGTATGCCAGTACAAAGGTGCTTATACTGGTACAGGAAGTGGCATTTCTGTATCAGTATAACTGTGTCCACATTAGTGTTTATAAGAGTATAGCTATGGTGGTTTTAAAAAAATAAAATAGCACCCCTCATTGACAGTTATTCCAGTACAACTTTCAAAAGTGGACGAGGCCTGAAGGGATTAGCTTAAAAGGAGTACATGAAGAAGGGAGATAGAGAGAGGAAGGAAGGAAGGAAGGAAGGAGAGAAGGAAGGAAGGAGAGAAGGAAGAGAACTGAACACAATACAGAGATAACAAGAAATATTTAAGAGAGGGGGAGTAGAAAGAAAAGAATGCCACACTAAATACAGAAAGACACGTGTGAGAGAAGAGTGGAGTGAAACCAGGAAGCGAAGATTTAGCAAAAGCACAGATGACAGTCCATTCCGTTAGAATTTTAAAACTGTTATAGTTGATAATGCTATAGTTCCATTATAAAGCTGTTATATTCCTTTAAATTGCAGGAGCACAACCGTATTTGTCACCTGAGAAACTAGTAAGTATGTGTACACTGCAATTGAAGATATGATTGCAGCTCAAGTACACATATCCACGCTAGCTTTAATCTAGATAGCACGACTAAAAACCAGCAACAAAGCCACAATGGCACAACCTTCTGCATGGGCTGGATTAGCCCACCAAGAATCCTGATACACAGGTTCCCAGCATGTACTGAAGCCCAGGCCACGCGGTTTCAGGTCTATTTGTGGTCATACTAGCAAGATTAAAGCTAGTGTGGGTATGTGTACTTGAGCTGCAATCACATCTCAACTCCAGTGTAGACATACCCTTTGTCTTCAGACTAGTAGGTGAAAGGCTTGAAAAGTTTATGTATAAAACAGAATATTGCTTCTCAGGTCTCGTTGCTTCTTGAAATCTGAAAACATAACAACGCTAGCTCGCTTAAATTAGAGTAATTCTTTCTACTGTTTCCACCAACTTTACAGGGAATGTGAGGGATTAAGCTAACAAGTGGTGTTAATCTATAGTCTAATAAATGAAAACAATTTGGAATTAGAGACAGTTGCTTATAAAGTTAATGCATCCATTCTTTTGGGCTTTGAAAAAAAAAATCCTTGATATCCAATATTTCAATAACATGAAAAGTCCATCCATGAACTACCATTGTACCTACTTTAAATTCTTTTTTTTTTTTTAAATAAAGTTTACTGAGGAGAGGTGTCTACATTTTCTACCCATATTCATTTTTCCGTAAGTCTCTAAAAACTGACTCATGTCTGCTGGAAAGTAATGTCCATTTTTATTAAAGCCTCTTTTCTATTTCGCAGATGGCAACGAATGTTTTGCTTTTTCTGCAGACTCTGCTACTGTATCATTAGGATCTCCCAAAAAGTTTTCCTCCTGAATAGTTAGTGAAAGCTAGTAAACACTTTCCATGACAGTCTAGTATCAAGGTCTTCACCATATGCATCTCCTATATACAGCTTTAGAGGTCACTGATCTCACACGATCTTAATGAATTCAATGATTCACTGAATACAAAACATGAGGTTATCTTAGTTCAAACCTGGCTTTAATGTCAACTTTAGAACAAGTTATCTTTCAGTTAATTTGTTCATGCTAACAGCTCTGTGTAAACAGAGATGCTGTAAGAGATTTTAACATAGAACTAGAGAAATGAAGGCAATCTGTCGGCTCTTCTGATGGAAGAATGCAATGCAATTAACAATGCAATTAATACCGCATAATCTTAGAGACAGTCGGATTTAGTCTACTGCATTAGGGTTGCCAGGTGCCTGTTATTTTCTAGTTTAAACAAACAAACCAAAAAAAAAAAAAAAAAAACAGGTCAAAAGAGGACCTGTAGGTTGTCCAGTCAGAAGTACTGACTGGACACAAAAGTCCAGTTACCATCTGCAGGGGCACCAAAACAGTGGGGTCACTGAATGCAAACACCACCACCAGCCTGCCGCCCACCAGCCTGGGGCGGGGGGGATGGGGGGGGGAGAGGAATGCTGGGTCATCAACCTGCACCAGTCCCTTCTCAGGCAGGGCCACCCCTACCTGCATCTCGTGGGCAGGCAGGCTCCACATCAAATAAATCACTAGTCCTACAAACAGCCTCCTTCACTACACAAGCCTGATGCGATCCCTTAGCACCATCTGTACTGTGCACTGAATGAGGCAGGGGCCCTATAGAAAAAATATGTAATCCTGGACCTAAAGGATGCCTCATAATGCTTATTGACAAGGGGGCCAAATTAAGAATACATAGGTAGCCTTAATTCTAGCATTTCATAACTTCTGAGTGTTTGACTTTGCAAACTTAGTTTATTTTTATGTACAGCAGTTGGTTTTTAAAAAAGGCAAATTAAAAATAATTTTACAGTATGGAACAATACTGATCCTATAGGTGTTATCAGCAGGGTTGCACTCTTTAGCTCCACAGCATAGAACTCTAACATGTGAGCTAACAGAGCACCTGCTAGTAGTAGTAGGCTATCTTCTATGTGGACCAGCCACTAGAAGCATTTCATTGTCAAAAGAATATTTTAGCAAAGCAAGTAAACAGGACATGTGATTCATAAAATAGAATTTTCATCTCTTCACTATTTGAAAAATATTGCAATATTTTTACCCTAGGATAGCTCAATTTGACCTAGAAATTCAAAACTGAACATACTCTTATTACTCTGATAAGAACTAATGCATAGGTCCCCAATCTGTGGGCCCCAGGGATGCACGGACGAATGTTCGAGCGGTGCAGCTGAGGCCCAGGCCAGCCCACAAGGGGCACTGGCTGCCAGCCCTGCACCCACACCTAGCTAGGGCCCCAGCCTCAGTCCCTCACCTCCCAGAGCCATGGCCCTGCTCCTGGCCCCGGCTCCAGTGGGCAGGCATGGACAGGGGTAAGGGCGGGGACGAGGTAAGAAGTTTGGGGACCACTGAACTAATGCCTTTGAGTGGTTTTGAAATTTTACAATTACATTTTTGAATTATTTAATATTTATGCACATCTTAGGCAAGTCTGTATGGTCCAACACAGATAGTCCAATCGCTAACAAGTTTGAAAGGTGATGTAGGTATTAATCACGGATTTCTAGTCTTTATTATGTCAGTGAAGAGTCTAAAGTTTACAGCCAAACTCAGCTTGTGGGGATTACAAGTGCCTAGGCTACTATCCACATGGGTTTTTGAAACAGCAACAGTGTAAAACTGACAAACTAATAAAAGCTTGCCTACATGAACGGATAGTTAGCAGCAAGCTAGGGTTTAAATCTACCCCACACTAGCCTGCCCACAAACTAAGTGTCTTTGTGGACCCTGCTGCCACACACTAAATGCTCTGTAATGCTCTCTGATCTATTCCTGTTTCAAAGCGGAACAGATTAAAGTGCACAGGAGAACTTCTAGTGCACTACAAAAGGATCCACACCTAGGGTGAACAGGTGTCCGGTTTTTGACTGCAACACCCGGTTGAAAAGGGATCTTGACAGCTCCAGTCAGCACTCCTGACCAGGCCATCGACTGTCTGGCTGGTGGCGCCGTGCAGTGGGGCTGGTAGACTCCCTGCTAGCCGCCATGCCTCATGGCTCCCGGGAAGCAGCCAGCATGTCCCCGCTCCGGCTCCTACAGGCAGGGGTAGCCAGGGGGCTCTGTGTGCTGCCCCTGCCCTAAGCACTGCCACCACAGCTCCCATTGGCCAGGAACCACGGCCAATGGGAGCTACGGGGGTGGCACCTGTGGACAGGGCAGCAGGCAGAGCCGCCTGGCCGTGCCTCTGCCTAGGAGCCAGAGGGGGGACATGCCGCTGCTTCCAGGAGCTGCTTGAGGTAAGCGCCGCCCAGAGCCTGCACTCCTGACCCCCTCTCGGGCCCTACCCCTGCCCCAGGCCCAGCCTTGATCCCCCTCCCGCCCTCTGAACCCATAGGAGCTGCGAGCAGCAATACCTGCAGATGTTCAGGTAAACAAAATGTCTCACGGCCTGCCAGGGGCTTACCCTGAACAAGCCATGAACCAAGTTTGGGAACCCCTGTTCTAGAATGATCCAGATCAAATCAAGTCTATGTCTTCTTTAAAAAAAAAAAAAAAAAAAAAAGGGAACACGAAAAACTTCAATTCTCAGAATGTTTTCTTTCCCTCCCCCCACTTTCATGCATAGTGTTTTTAAGACAGCCTTAAACTGAATAAAATAAAACATTAATGTAAATAGAAACAACATAATTAAATGTAGGAATAAGTTTAGCAGGATAGCTGCAGTTTGTCCACTGAAGTTCTACTGAAAACAGATTTAATACTTCAACATATTAAAAATTTAGAATATTTTGACTCCCTGCATTTGGCTTTTACATTAATGTAGAATGATCTTCTATAGAAGCTTTTTGCTTTTGTGGCAAACCTAAGCACTTATGCCCTGCAGAGGAAGAATGAACTCAACATTTTCAGCAAGAAAATCTACTTTACTTAATGCCAAAATAATGGAGAGAAAGGTATTAAGTATTAATTCAATTTGAAGCAGAACTGACCTGGAAAGACAGAACTATCCATTTAAACCCATGTTATTGGCATGAAGCAGAAACATATCTGAAGACACTTGAAACTTCTAAAACGTAAGTTAGTTCTGTGTATTCATAGGCCAATGTCACACAATGGAAAAAAGACAACCATTTCTCATATTTACCAACAATTTTAAACTCCCTAAATACTTCACCAAAACAACTTAATAGTCCTTCCGCATCATTAAACAGGTCAGTGGCAATTTGCTATTGAACCATAGCTGACTGGAATACTGTTATTAAATTAAGAATAAATTCTTCTTAGACTGTGAAATATCGCTTTTCAAGTCTGAATTGAATATATGAAAGTCTTTACAAGTTAAGTCAAAATTGTTCAGACATGGTTCTGAAAAGAACGAACAATGTACTACAAAGTACAAGTATTTGTACAACAGGCCAAGTGTTTGTTTAATACACATGTGCCAACTAGGGTTACCAACCCTCCCAGTTTCGCCGGGAGTCTCCCAGAATCAGGCTCTATCTCCCAGAGGCTACTGAAGCCAAACCAGGAGATTTTAGGCCGCTAAAAGTCCGGCAGCGCAGTGGGGCTAAGACAGGCTCCCTACCTGCCCTGGCCCCACACCGCTCCCAGAAGCGGCCTGCATGTCCCTGTGGCCCCCCCAGGGAGGGAGGGAGATCTCCACACGCTGCCACCGCCCCGAGGGCTGACTCTGCAGCTCCCATTGGCAAGGAACTGCAGCCAATGGGAGCTGCGGGGGCAGTGCCTGCAGACAAGGGTAGTACATGGAGCACACCCCCCCCCCCCCCAGGCTGCAGAGACAAGCCAGACCCTTCCAGGAGCGGCACAGGGCCAAGGCAGACAGGGAGCCCCGCTGCACCGCCAACTGGAAGCTGCCCAAGGTAAGCGCCACCTGGCCAGAGCCCACACTCCTCATGCCCTCCTGCACCCCAGCCCTGAGCCTCCTCCTGCATCCAAACTCCCTCCCAGATCTCGCCCCCTGCAACCAACCCCCTGCCCCAGGCCTGAGCATCCAGCACGTCCTGGCGGCCTGCCGCTTCCCACGGCTCCCATTAGCCAGGAACGGTGAACCGCGGCCACTGGCAGCTGCAGGGGGCCCATGCCTGTGGACGGTCAACGTAAACAAAATGTCTCGCGGCCTGCCAGCAGATTACCCTGATGGGCCGCATGTGGGCCGCAGGTTGCCCACCACTGCTCTATCCTAAGAATTAAGGGCCATCCAACAAGGGATCCCATGACGTACACAATTAAGGACATAAAAATATTGGATTCATTAAAAGAGCAACACAACCTACATCCATGAAAATAAGAGCACCTTTATAAACCATGACTTCAATCCTTCAGTCAAATTAACTGTATGTCAAAGAAACCAAACAGGAAGTTAATGTACCTGAACATTTTCTATGTAACTTACCTAGATGGTGGTGCAATACAAATTCTCTACTAATGAGTTAAATTTCATACGTAGCACCTTACAGGAACTGTCTTCACTAACTCACTTAACATTTTCTGTAAGAAGTGATTACTAAGTTCAAGTATGCGTCTTTATTTTTTTCAAATGGGTACACTAAACAGGCAAGGCTAACAATATGATTGATACAGAGCAATTAAATACCATATAGATTACAACTAAACTGTTTCAACCAATAATTCTAAATCTTAAATTCTTTTAAGCAGCATAGTATAGATAACTATGTAAAACCCATGCTGTTGAATGAGTCCAATTCAGAAAGTGTCAAAAAGCAGAAAATGGCTGAGAACTTAACAACTGGACAGTAACAGACCGTGAATCCCTATAACAATTGAACCTGGCGATATTCTAAACAAAGAACTCTCAACTATGCTTGTAGCTGTTTCCATCACTTCACACTGATTCGAACATTCTAGGCTTCAGAGTGACAATCCCAGAATCTTTTTATTTACATAATAATTCATTTGTACTGTATTACATACTACCAACCTTCTAACAAACAAATGTATATAGTATGCTCAATATGTCCTGGCCTGATTCTAGTCTGGAAAACTGAGTTCTGCCTACCTAGATTCTCTTACAGATTTTAATTGGATATAGTATTCTTCACTTCCTGTTCTAAATTTTGCACTGTTATACATTGTTAAACAGCAGCTGTATTTCACCCCAGAACACTCAGTAATGGATAAAGTGATTCCTACGTACACAAGATACTTTGATTCTTCTCATTTGAAAGGCACTATTAAAAACTCAAGTTCCCTAACTAATCACCACCTATTTTAGCGTGATGAAATCACCTTATTGTCCTCCCACTGTAATATTAAGAATGATATTATAAAAACATTCACTGAAACAAAATGTTGACATTATTGCCCAATCTAAGGATTCATAAATTATGAGTCAGGCTTCAGTCATGAGTAGCTTTAAAAAAATCATAATTTAAAAAAAGTAAACTTCAGAGTCTTTATCTACCTTTGAGTTGAGCCTTTAGTGTTCACCTTTTCAGACTTCCCCTTCCCCCGCCCCCAAAATGAGGGCTAGAAGTTAAATTTTTTTTAAAAAGGGAAAGTCAGATTCTCGTTGTCACATGACTCAAGGAGCAGGGGCACTAAAAAAAAATCAAATATCAGAATTGGGAACATACTATTGATGTAAAGGAAAAGATAATGCATTGCTTTCAAACAGAGCACATATACAAATCGGACAAATGCCAGTTTGTCAAGACAACTGCACTCAAAACAGATATCCACACAATTCCAAGAATTAGACTTTTCTATAGCACTCAACACTGTTCTATATGAGCACGTTGCACAGATTAAAGAGTTTATTCTGACAAGAGAAGCCATGTCACAGAAGGGGAACTGAGGCACAAAGAGAACAACTTGTTCTCAGTTAGGAAATTTGTGGCAGGGCTTGAATCAGACACCAAATGTTCCGAGTACTACTCCAAAGTGAGCTAAGACAGGGAGGCTTGTTTTTAAAAAGTTGTAAAACAGAAAACCAGTTTTTATTCGGGGGTGGGGATGGGACAGACATAGCCTTTTTGAACTACAACAGAGTTGGAGTTTCTATCTTGCTTCTGTGGAAATAGTGCTAAATTAGAGAAAATAAGTTTAAGAAACCTTCCCTCACCTTACTTTGGCCAGTCTAACATCAGTTTCCACAGAAACCAAGTCAATCAAAACCTAAAAGCAAAAAACCTCACTTAACTACAGCAACAAATGTGGGAAATATGAATTATGAAAGCTTAGCTGAGAGCCATAGATTTCTAAATTTGGACGATTCAATTATCAGGGGGTAGCCGTGTTAGTCTGTATCTACAAAAACAACAAGGAGTCTGGTGGCACCTTAAAGACTAACAGTTAGTCTGTTAGTCTTTAAGGTGCCACCAGACTCCTTGTTTCTTTTGGACGATTCAATGTACATTTTGTAATTAAAAATTAAGGGAACATTCCCATTGCAACAGGAGTACTTTCTGGAAGGGAAAATTAGTTAATTTATCCTGCCCTCGTAATCACACCAGATACCCACACAGTTTTAATTAGCCAGGAAAGTTTCAACGCCTCCTTTCATAACTTTATTTGCAACTTTCTCTTTGTCAGCATCCATAAATTGTAAATTGTCAGAATGGACACAGATGAGTGTCCAACCTGTTTTGAAAGCATCCATGACAGGCTAGAGAAGGAATGGCATTCCAAAAGGCACCTCCCGCCACCACCACCTTGAATTCTGAGGGTTGGCCCTTCACACCAAACAGTGATTTCAGAAGAGAAAGTCATCATAACGTTCTCTCTGCTTAACCAGGAATGAAGAAATCTCATCCTCAATCTGCCAAATACTGTAATTAGGATATATGATAAAAGCTACAAAGAGTCCTGTGGCCCTTACAGACTAACAGACGTTTTGGAGCATAAGCTTTCGTGGGTGAATACTCACTGCGTCAGACGCATGCGTCACCCACGAAAGCTTATGCTCCAAAACGTCTGTTAGTCTATAAGGTGCCACAGGACTCTGTCACTTTTTTTCAGATCCACACTAACACGGCTACCCCTCTGCTATTAGGATATATGATGTTGTTAATGCTAACAGCCACGGAAACACACAAAACTGGTTTTGAGGTTGATATTGTATTAAATGAATGGTTCTGAGAACATCTTAATGTCTGGAAGCAGATATTTACCATCCTCTGACTCTATAGACCAGGGGTCGGCAACCTTTCAGAAGTGGTGTGCCGAGTCTTCATTTATTCACTCTGATAAACATTTTAAACGTTAAAATGTGCCAGTAATACATTTTAACATTTTTAGAAGGTCTCTTTCTATAAGTCTATAATATATAACTAAACTATTGTTGTATGTAAAGTAAATAAGGTTTTTTAAATGTTTAAGAAGCTTAATTTAAAATTAAATTAAAATGCAGAGCCCCCCGGACCGGTGGCCAGGACCTGGGCAGTGAGAGTGACACTGAAAATCAGTTTGCATGCCATGCCATTGGTTGCATACCCCTGCTATAGACTATACTTACTCTAATTAATAATTTTTTTACAAGTTAGAATAAAGTGCAATCTTTTGATTTAGTCTTAGACCAGAGAATTGATATAAGGAAGTCTTCTAAAAGGCAGAAGAGACCTTGAGGCATCTGCACTTTTATTAACCAGTCCTCAAACTACAAAATACATGAACATTCTACCTTTTCAAATGAACTATCACTACAGAGACACGTTTGGAAAAGACCTTAGGCACAACTGAAAACTAAATGGCAGAATTCTGTACTGGTAACAATTCTCACCAGAATGGATATGAAGTTACTTCTTTTCAACAGGTTAGATTAAACATGGAATTAAGTTTCTGAGGGTGAGAACTGCATATCAATGCTGTGAATTCAGAGATGACCAAAACTGAAGTTTAATTATTTAAAGTTTCACATTATGCCAAAAGTAATGTTCATTATGCACACAAATGGTGCTGTAGTTTTCCTCTTCATGACCCTCTATAATTCACTCACTTTGAAATAGCGTCACCAAGAATGTAGCTTCATTTGTGAAATTGTGATTATTTTAAACAGATATGGATATAAACTTCTAAATCTAAAACAGACCCAGGAAGAAACACATATTCAGTTGTAAAAGGCACCAAGCTTGTAGAAATAGGCATCTCCTTTTGGATGATCAACTAGACACTATTCAATACCATTAACATTGAAAAAAATAAGCAGAACACAAAAGGATTTTCAAACAATTTAAAAAATCAGTTATATTCTGAGTGTTTAGCAACAAAGAAGCCTTTCCCTCATAGTACAACCTCTATTATGCTGCTTCAGAAATGGTAAATTTATTTCCTTAAGATGCTAGAATAGAATCATTTAACCCTTAAATTCCAATAATTTATGTGCAGTGTTAATGACCACCTTGATCGATCAGTCCATCAGCCCTCACAGAGAGCGCGTCGATCACAACACATCATTCCTGTTGTTCTAGCCCAGGGGTCGGCAACCTTTCAGAAGTGGTGTGCCGAGTCTTCATTTATTCACTCTGATTTAAGGTTTCGCGTGCCGGCAATGCATTTTAACATTTTTAGAAGGTCTCTTTCTATAAGTCTATAATATATAACTAAACTATTGTTGTATGTAAAGTAAATAAGGTTTTTAAAATGCTTAAGAAACTTCACTTAAAATTAAATTAAAATGCGGTGGCCAGGACCCGGGCAGTGTGAGTGCCACCGAAAATCAGCTCGCGTGTCGCCTTCAGCACGCATGACATAGGTTGCCTACCCCTGTTCTAGCCAGTCCTTCAGCTACCCACTGGCTGGGCTGTCAGTGGCACTGGATACCCGATCGACATAGCGCACCGCAGTCCAGAACCCCTGAGTGATCTGCCAGCCTCAGCCTCCCAAGGAGCTGGGATTACAGGCACACACCACCATGCCTGGTATTAATGACCAAGGAAATATAATGGTTCAATACCCTTGTAAGCATGCCCTTCTATATTAGAAAGGTAACCTATAATTTATCCCCTAAATTGTGTGAAGATTTGTGTCTATGACTTTATGTACAGCAAATGACTTGAGTTTTAATTTTGGTAAAACATGTATTACACTACCATCTGCCCAAATAAATTGTGACGCTAGAAGGATGACATACCATTTTCTGCTATTTTCTATATGCTATCAATGTTCCAATTAGTACCAGCAAGAGGCAGGTACTTCATGATGATGGATAACACTTTTTTCATGGCAGTGGCCTATAACCTTGTGTGAAATTTTTAAAAAAAATAAATCTTACCATAATATTTCATTAGCTAACAGCCTCATGAGATGTGATCGGTCCAGAGAGAAGAGAGCTTGCCTTTCACTGTATCAGGCAAACATCGTACATCCCGATTTAAGAAGAAATTTTTAAAAAGCAGAAGATTCCTTCCCCCCAACCCTCTGTCCCATTAAAAACAATAAATATCAAAGGGCCTGTGTGTCAGGATGCATTGTTTAGCTTAATTCAAATTTCTCAAACAAGGTAGGTAAAGGCAAGGTCCAATCTCACTGTGCTCTGAAAAATGCAGAGCAAATAAATTATTATTTAACAGATAATACAGCAGGAAGATAATTTGCGAGGACATCAAGAAGCTGCAATTCCAAATCTAAACAGATTCTGTATGTGCAGGAGAATAAAGGTGTAATCACTATCAATTTGAAATATAAATCAATTAAGAAAGTAGTTTCAAACCCTACACCTTTTCTAAATCCCCTTGCTAATTTTTGTGGTTTTAGAACTATACTTTCCAATGTTCTCATTTTTTACTGTCCTTTGCTGTTGTGTGAAAGGCTCATATACATGAAGTCTGAGTGAATTCTCTGAACACATGCTCAACAAAAAACAAAAAAAAGTATTGAAATTATTAATACTCCTCACCCAGCAAAAAAAGTTACCAAAATAAATGTTTTTTATTTTCAAACAAAACCTAAATGTGGGGCCTAAATCTACACCCAGCAACTATTGCCAGAACTGCTGTCAGATTGTCAATGCACACTCCCTGCTCACAACAACAGGACCACATGCTTGGGATATGAGAAGACAAATACACCTGCAATGGACAAACAAACCCGATAAAAAGTTTCAGAGCTAACTATGCAGCAGAATAATTGATTGGTTTTTTTTAACTTTACTGGATAGATAACTTTTGGGCCTGTCACTGCCTCCAGCGTACCTTGAATCTAGAAAACTGAACTGAGCACTAAAAGCATGTGCTCATTCTTCCCATCCACATCCAGCAGAGGGAGACTTAGCTGTCTAGCCTGCTTTACATCGTGAGTCTGTTTTTGTTAAATGGGGGTATTTAAATGTCCTGCTGTCAATCAAAACGTACTTCCTACAATCACAACCAGCTCCTCCGTAAATATCCCAGCGCTTGGGTCTCTCCAAATAACAGACTCCAAACCTGAGCCAGGCAGCTGGGGCCAGAACCGAACAGCCAGTTGAGCCGCCGAGCCCCCAACTTGTTTCTTTGTTTAAATGTCCGTGAATACCACCCCCCCACACACACACACACACACACAAACCCCAGGCTGCCGCTGCTTCGGGCCTCTCTCACGCACACTTTACAAAACACACACGAGCCGGCCGCGGCCGGGGAAGCCGCTTGGGACCGGACAAGAAACGTCAAACCCAGGAAAGGCAGGAACTGACCCAAAACACAGAACGAGCCACGAACCCCAGGCACGGCCGCCGCCGGGAGCTCCCGGCGCCGGGGAGCCCTGACGGCCCGGGGCAGGCAGCTGGGGAAGAGGATATTATCTCTCTCCCCCACTGAGCGGCCGGCATCTCCCAGCCCTGCATGACGGAGGCAGCCGGGGGGAATCCCCCCCCACACCCACATTTAGCACCCACTCACTCCCCCCCGCGAGCTCAACTTCTGGGCAGCTCCTGCCCCCCGCTCTCCGGCGGTCCGAGAGCCCCTCATCTGTTGCTCCCTCTACTTTGACGGGTGACACCCCCTCGGTGCCGGGCCGGAGACCCCGCACGCGGCTCCCCGCGGGGGCGCAGGGCGGAGTTGTGCAGCTCGGTGGCGTGGGGCAAAAGGACATCTGGGGGCGGGGCGGGGGAGCTCGCAGCTGCCCTGCCAGGAGGTCCGGGCGCAGAGACGCGACGGGTCCCCGCCGGGGGGCCGCGTCCCCCCATTGTTTCCCGCTGGTGGCGGTTGTTGTTACCGGGGTAGTTGCCACCCCCGGGCTGTTCCCCTCGTCCCCCCCCCGGACCCGGCGTGGGCTCCCCTCGCCCCGCGGGCTCCCCGGCCCCTACCTGCCGTGGAACCAGTCCTTGCAGATGTCGCACTCGATCATGAAGCGGCTCACATCGTAAGGCTCCCGGCAAACACAGTACACGGGGGTCGCGGTCGCCGCCGCTCCGGCCATCTTTAAAGAACTCACTGACTGAGCCACCCTCCCCCTCCAACAGCCGCCGCCAGCGGCACCAATAACAACAGCGCGCGCGCGCCAGCCCCACGGAGCGCGCGCGCCAGAGGCGACACGAGAGAGCGCGCGCGTGCGGCCCACAGTCATTTAGCCAGTGAACGCTCCACCGCTGAGCATGCGCGCCTGGGAACTTCTGCCTCCTGAGAGCAGCAGCTCGAAGACGTACGAGCGGATGCGACACTTGAGCGTGCCCGCCAGCCGTCTACGCTATATTGGATGCGCGACAGAAAAGCACGTGCCACAACTCCCTTTGGAGGCGGAGCAGGCAGGCAGCTAGGGCACGCGCTCGCTCCTCCCCCCTCCCTTCCCCCGCGTGACAGTTCCGGGCGGGGGAGGGGGATAGAGGGGAGCGAAGGGTTCCGCGAGGACACAGAGAGAAAGAGCTCGAGCGCTGGGAGGGGGGAAGAGCCGTCTCCCTTATGTAACCGAGCGGGGCAGACGGGACGGAGGGGGCTGCGGACTCCTCCTCCTCCCCCCCTCTACGGAAAGTGCCGACAGCTGCCGGACTTGCCCGAAGTTCTAGACTTTGTTTTTTCACGCTTGTGAATGACACAGGGGGATCCCCTATCGCGGGGGCGGGGCGGCGCGGCAGTGCCCGCGGCCTCTGGGCATGGGGAGCCCGGGGGGGGGGGGGTGTTGGGGAGCCGGCACGGGACATTGCTGGGATTTCCATGGGGCCTGTCTGGTGCAATACAGGACACATGGTTGCTAGCGCCAGGTGGCACAAGCCATTTGCTGGGAGTCCAGTGGTGCTATAGGGACACGGGGTTTGGCATGAGGCGGCACCGAGCATCTGCTCAGAGGCCGGCCAGAGGGCACCACGCTATGGGGCAGTGGAGTTCAGCCTGTGGTCTGCAGCCTATGTCTAAGATTTCCAAAGGGGTGCCCACCTCTTCTTGAAAAGTTTAAAGGGGCCTGCAAATTAAAAAAAGGTTGAAAACCACTGTGACATGGAGGAGGGGTAAAAATCGATTTAAAAACAATACATGAAAACCCAATTTTTTAATTTAAATTGGACTTTTATTTTGTTTTTTACCTAATATTTTTCCATTTAAAAATAAACCCAGTTAAAATGAAATCTGATTTTAATACAAAATATGTTAAGGCCTACAGATATAATCGTTTAGGACATTAAATTAAAAAAATGCTGAATCCATGAGTCTGTATCAAACACTTTTCCATTAAAGGCTTCTTTTCTGTATAAAGAAAGAATCAGGAGCAAAACATCTAATGTTTATGGTCAAGCTTTATAAATATGGCACAATAGGTCGCATACTGTATTAAGGGCTTGATCCTGTCACTGTGTTACTGGGTGAAAGAAAAAGGCATTTGGACCTGATCTCTGACTACAGGAGACACCTTTATGATCTCATCAAGATCATTCATTCAGCTCACCTGGATGCTCTCCCTCTCCTGTTTTATAGCTTTTCCCAATGTGGCTCCTGATTGGCTCAATACTCATCTTATGACTTCACCCACTTTCTCTCCGGCTCATGAAAAAACACTGATCTGCCCAGTAACTACCAGCCCTTGCTTCTGGATGGGTCTGGCCACTTCAAGCAAATGACATTGCTCTGTTTCCATGCAAGTGTACACAGAGAGACAAACAGAAATCCATTAATTTCTTAACTGCCTCTCAATCTCCAAACAAAATACTGTAGTGCAAAAGGTATGTGGGTTATGCTAGCAAACGTCTTGGATTGTTGTTTGTTCTTTTGTTTTTCGGGGGAGGGGGGAGAATGTAACAAGGAAGAAGGAGCAGAGCGCAGCCTCTAGTGTTGATTTCAGTACCTGGAAACTGGAGAGGAAAAAAACTGTGATGGTTGAGGGTAATAAAAAAAAAAAAAAAAAAAACCACAACCCTATTTAGGAATGCTTTCAAGAATCCTGTACCTGTGGGTAAAAAGAGAACACATGCCAAATGTAAACAGTGCAACAAAGAGATGCAAGGCCTGGTTGTCAGAATGAAAGAACAACTTTATGAAAAATGCTCCTCAGAAGGCAATGACTTTGAAGAAAATGATGTGGACATATCTGAACAATCTGGATCAGCTGGTTAGGAAACTTATTTTTGCACCCTTCTTATGGATTGCCTACCATGTCTTACTATGCTAGTAAATGATTGTTATGCATTTGTGTTTTGGGTGAATTATGTATGAATTCAAAATATAACTAGTATGTTAGTTTGTAGGACAAGGATATGTCAATTACATTTGTACTGTCACTGCTGGCCTTGTGAAATGATTTTTATTGCTCAATATAATTAAACATCCTAGGTGAAGATTTACTGTCTAAAAGTAAAGTTTTAACATTTTAAAAAAATCAAGCTGTTTGGTATGTTAGATATAACAACTTAAATAGATTCAGATAATCCTTATGGTTTATTAATTATTTTCCCTATAAAAATTGGTGTAGAATAACTTTTATAATTTAAACAGTAGTGCAGACAACTGCAGTAGGAGGAATCTTTCCTTTACAATTTTTTTTTAAAGCAGTGTACTGTGTAATACTCAATACATGAGTGACTTATTTTACCATTTTTTTCAGGATCCAACTCAGGCAAAAGGGATATGAACTGCCATAATCTGCAGTTTCTACAATTTCAGAGTCATCTATTGATACCACCAGGGCTGCAACTAAACAGACATCAGACAGTAAATTACCTGTATTAAAAAAAAGACTCTTTGTCGTCCAGTAAAACCATGGATGAGTTTATAATCAGGACCAGCAAATCTAGAAGAAGATAACTTAGGGAACCTGAAAGATATACGGGTGCTGTGCTCAATTGATGCATCTTCTAGCCAAAACTTAAGTACAACTCCAGGAGTAAAAGAAAGTAGTGTTGAAATTGCAGAGTACTTCTGTAACAGCCAGTTTGCTTCAGCTTCCCCAAAGAGAGCAGGAGGAGCTAAACTAATTCTCCCCCAAGATGTATGATGGAATTCAGTGGTTGACTGTTTTGAGCTGTTTATTAAGAACTGGCCTATTCTGATGAAAATTTGTGAAGAAAATTGTGATAAAATAGATGGGATTATCATAAACAAAATAGTCAGCATCGGACTAAAGAGAAATGTAGAAGACATGCTGAAGTTCCTGAAACCTATTTCCATAGCCTTGGACAAACTTTTTAGTGTATGTGCAACATGCCTCAGGTGGCACATGACCAGGATTCATCACCGAATTTCGGTCCACTGGTTGGATCATTAGCTTCCCCGGCCCAGGATAGGTACTGACAGGGAGTGCAATGTGAATGCTGATCCATGTCCTCCTTGGGCAAACTCTAGAAAGATTACTGCTTGACACTGTTGAAATTTGGAAAGAACTTCAAGAAACACTGAAGAAAGTATACCCAACAACAAAGTTAAATTGCAGGCAGTAAAGAAGTAAATGAATCAAGCACTTTCTCCACCTCTTTTCCATGCCAGTATTTTCAACCCAAGGTATCCAGGTAGATGCCTAACTGCTGAAGAACATGCTGCTGTTACAACATGGACATCTAATAATCACCCCTCAGTCATTCCAACTATACTAAATGTCAAGGCTGGAGGTGAACCACTCAAGCAGTACCTGTTTGCTGATGATGTTTTAAAGAAAGTCACACCATTGAACTGGCTAAGCACCTGGGACCAGAGTTAGTTGAAGTGCTAAATCAGCTTTGGACAGCAATAGCTTTTTCTGCAGGCACAGAGAGAATATTTTCTTCATTTGGACCAATTCATTCAAAGTTGAGAAATCGATTTGGGAGTTGAAAAAGCTGGAAAACTTGTCTTTCTCTTCCAGTCTATGAATAAAAATGAGGAGGAAGGGGATGTGATCTACTAGTTTTATAAGTCTGAAGGACAGCCTAAGTAATTTACAAAACTGATGTCTCATTTTCAAGAAACTTAGGCGAGTAGGAACTTAAACTCCAGTCACTTTCACTTAGGCATATTTGAAAATTTTCCGAGGCTGACCTGAAATGATCAATTTAATTCACTGACTACAGTTAATCCCGCTGCTCCTTTAATAAATCACTTAGTTGTAAATGTGAAATTAAAAGAGAAATGTATTTGATTGTTTTGTTTAAGAAAAATAAATGTTATATGTTGTGTGTTTAATTAAATTCCAGTTACCATCCTAATGCAGCTTGTCACAAATCATGATCAAAACCTTAATTATCTAATAAGAGATATCATTCACTATTTTCTTGCATACTAAATATGTACAATTAATAAGAATCTGAAAATATTAAGCTATATCAATACTTAAATAAATGTATATAGTGTACCTTCTCAAGGGGCAAAATAATGTACCAAATCTAGTGCAAAGACCCGACCTAGTTGTAAATCAGCATGGTTTGATGGTGATACGAACTAAAGAGAATGCACCTTTCTTTAGAAAATAACTGCAGTACAAACGGAAAAGTTTATTTAAATTGACGCTTTCCACTTGGTGATTTAAATCATCTTGGTTTAAATCAGTCCACCCTGGAACAGGTAGGACCTGGTGTGAGGAGGCATAGGGCATTTGCTGGGAGGGGCACAGCATTATAGGGACATGTAGGGCTTGTCACCAGGCAGCACAGAGCACTTACTGTAACACCCACAGGGCATGGTGCTATAAGGATATATAAAGCCTGGCACTAGGCAACACAGGGTGTTTGCTGGGAAGCCCATAGGGCATGGCACTGTAGGGACATACAGGGCATTGACTCATAGAATTTAAGACCAGCTGGGAACATCATGATCATATAGTCTGAGCTCCTGCTCATTGCAGGCCACAGAGCCTCATGCACCCACTCCTATAATAGGCCCATCACCTCTGGCTGAGTTACAGAAGTCCTCAAATCTTGATTTAAAGATTTCAAGTTATAGAGAATCCAACATTTACTCTAGTTCAGCCCATGCCCCCTACTGCAGCAGAAGATGAAAAATCCTCAAGGTTTGCCAGTGTGACCTGGAGAAAGATTCCTTCCAGACCCAAACTACGGCAGATCAGTTAGACCCTGAGCATGTGGGCAAGACCCACCAGCTGGACCCCTGGAAAATAATTCTCTGTAATAACTCAGAGTCCTCCCCATCTGGTGTCCCATTTCCATCCATTGGAGATATTTGGTAATAGCAGTCACAGATGAGCCATATGCCACAGTAGGCAATCTCACAATACCATCCCCTCAATTAATTTACCAAGCTCAGTCTTGAAACAAGTTGCAATTTTTGCCACCACTACTCCCCTTAGAAGGCTGCTGTAGAACTTCCCTCCTCTGATGGATGGAAACCATCATCTAATTTCAAGCCTAAACTTATTAATAGTCAGTTTGTAGTCATTTGTTCTTGTGCCAACATTGGGCTTAACTTAAATAATTCCTGTCTCTCCCTGGTGTTTATTCCTCTGATGTATTTATAGGAAGCAATCATATCCCCCTCAATTTTCATTTTGTTAGGCTAAACAAGCCAAACTCCTTAAGTTTCCTCTGATCGTCCTCATAGTTCTTCTCTGCCACTGTTCCAACATGAGGTACAGCACTATAGGGACACATAGGGCCTGGCATAAGGTGGCACAGGACATTTGCTGAGGAGACCCATGGGGCATGGTGCTATAGGGATGTGTACAGAGTGGCACCAGGGAGTATAGGGCATTTGCTAGGAGGCCCACAGAGCACAATGGCTATAGGGACATTCAGGGTCTGATGCAAGGCTGGCACTGTGCTGGTACACATCAATCACCAAGATGTCCCAGCTCCCATCAGGGGCCTTGGCGCCCCTGTGGTTTGTTATCCCACAGAATGATATCCCTTTTGCCGCAAGGCCTGTCATCTCAAAGTAAGACTGAATCTCTTACATCAGGAATCTGTACCATCTCAGAGCAAGAGCATCTTGTGATTGTGGCCTGTTGTTTCAGCTCAATATAACATAACACACCACCGAGGCCTGTCCTCTCAGTGCAGTGTGACAGGTGCATGGTGTTTGCCATCTCTGCAAACCACACCTCACTTCACTGAGGCCAGCGGCAATCTGCTCCATTTTATGGCAATTAAATGCAGTACTTGGGCAGCTGGCAAGCTGCCAATGCACCCTCTAGTTGGGCAAAGTTTGAACTCCCTAGTACTATCCATATCAGTATCACCCCCTCTTTGGCCCTTCTGGACAGGGCTGGATTAACTCATCCCTGGGTCCCTACCGTCTAATAAGATAATAAACAGCAGATATATACACACAGTCCTGCCTACACTGAGAAGGAAAAATAACTTTTTAAAGGGGAGTGGGAGTGAGCAGCTGGCTCATGGCCTAACCACTGTTCAGCATGTACATGTCTAGAGGCAGCTGAAGGCGTGAGATAACAGTGCCTTTCAGGGTTGGCCCAGCCAAAACTCTGCCATGACAGGGGGATAGCCAGTCCAAATTTGAGTGAATGATGTTGAGACCCAGAGCAAATCTATGCCCCCAATACACCTTAAATGGCACTCGGCAGCCTATGCTTTGTTGAAACGGTTAGAATGTTAGTAAAGTTCTTTCAGTTTGTACACAAATCCACATTGGTTAAAAAACAACACCCTTCCCCCCCATGAATTTGGGCCTCAGGCATGGTGCCCCATTTGCCTATGTGTTAATCCCATTTTGCCTCTAGGATGTGGGTATATAGCAAATACCACACATTTAGCTGATTGGGAACCTTGGAGGGAGGGCGTCCCGCCCCCCACCCCCAAATTTTGCTAAAATGAGACTCCCAGTGGTGAACAGATTACTACCTAAAAGCACTTTTAAAAACTCTTACACATCTATTAGAATTTGTTTGTTTAGACCATTATAGTGGGAAATTGTATGTGGAAGGGGATGCATTAATTCTGATAATCAAACCAAAGTGTTTGTATGTGTGTGCCCTTTTCACTGGCTATCAAAAAAAGGAACAAACTCTTGCTTTTGCTGAAGCAGTTTCCATCACAGTGAAGAAACCATTTCACTTTCAAAAGAAGGATATATTAACTTTTAATGTTAAAGTACAGCACAAAATAAAATTTCTATTTGTGCCTGTTTTAACAAGTCTGCTGTTTGTTTCAAGATGTAGAATTCAAAGTGTATTTTGGTGACACTGCAACTTCATTGCATTGGACGGCAACTTGGAACATCAGTGCTTCTCAGCACAAACATGAAGATGTTCTGATATGAACACTTTTCTCACAAAGAACAACGTAAAGGTGAAAATCAATTACAAATGCTGAGAAGTGAAGTGAGATCTTCATTCTACTACAACCTCTTCTGGATCCTGAATTCATTTAAATGCAGAGGATGAGTTTGCTAAACAGTAAATGGACAGATAATATAGGGAAGGGTAGGAACTGAAGTTATTCTGACTTAGCTCAAGCTATTGCTGACCAGAGAATGAGACTTATCTTCACAGAAGGCCTGAAGTTTTTAATGAAACATACGCTTTATAAGATTGCTACAAGCATAAACATTTCTTCAAGGTATCTGATTCTCTCCTGTAGTATGTCGCATCTGGTTTAGGTAAATGAGCCAGAAGCACCTCACTTAGATACTACTGTGCTATAAGAACCCACACAAAGAGCTTGCAAATGCTGTTTGATTACTAGCATTGCCATCTTTCAGAATTTGGCTTGCAGTTAAAAAAAAAAAAAAAAAAAAAAAACCATGATGTCATACCTCAGTGGAAAATTTTTACCAATCTGAAGTAAAATTTATAAATTCTAATGTTCTTCGCATTAGATAAATGTGGGACTACTTTCCAAAACAAGCCGAAGGAACTACTGCTGAGGGAAGTTACAAGAGAGGGACACTTGAGTATTTTTCTGTGACAAAGAAAAATCGTCACAGCATATGAAGAAAGAAAGTTCTTCCTTTTGAAATGGTGAAGGATTTCTCACCCCTCCGCCCCCTACCATGTGTTTGAAGAAAGGGACAGATTGCTGTGGTGTATTTGCATTTCTTTACATTGCCCAATATCTTCTCTATAAGGGAGCCATTTAAAATAGGAGGAAGTTATGGGACACAATGGACTGTACAGTGTATGGTCTTGAATAAGTCTCAAAGCGGTAGCAACAGAAGAAAAAAAAACTTTGAGTGAACCGATGTATAGCATGTTATAGTTATTCAGTTATTTTCATTTTCAGCATCTATCCGTGGCATAAGGTCCTTCAGAATATTAAAAACAAACTATTTCATACAGTTTAAGAGCTACAAAGCATTATTTAACTAGTTAATATTAATCTCACACAAAGAACTTTGTAAGTTTGTAGGCACATCAACGATGTGAATATATTACATTTCAAGAATATTAGTTTTCAAATTAAACAAAAAAATCTTAGAATCCTAGAAAATTCAGTTAAGGCTACACTTCTCAAACAAAGCTCCCAAACAACCGTCACTCTGCCCTTCCCTTCTCCCCCATACGGATGCCCTGTGAAAATCAGAAACTCATACTAGAGACATGCTGAGATGGGAAGTGGGCTGTCATGAGCTGAGGGATGGGGAGGCATGCAGGAGCAACTCAGTGGGACTGGAGAAGGGGAAGCACTAGCACTTACCTGTTTTTTCCCGTTAGTGAACCAGCTGTTGTTTCCAGAAAATAAAACTGACTTCCGATGAACCATGTGAGGTTTGTCAGCTGCAGAAGCATGGGATGTTGTAATGCCTTCCCCTGCCTTCTACATCTTGAACTGATTCTGAATATGATCTCCAATCATCAGCTCTTTGGTGTGGCTGCCAGGAGCAGAGGGAGCCCATTTACTTCTGTGCATAGCACCTGCAGCGATCTGCTAACTTAAGGAAGTTGTGACAGATGTGGCAATTTCCTGCAATATCCTTGAAAAACCTTATTGAATTAAGTTTAAATATCCTTGGAGTTCATGGTATTAAATGCAAAGCTTATATATTATTGTGGGCCTGGATGGTCAACAGACTATATTGAGCAATGTGGCAGATGAAAATAGTCTTTTGGAACAATACATGTGAAGTGGATTTCCTGGGAAATATCACGGGGCAGGGGAGGGGGTTTGAAAGCAAAATCCTTATGCTAAAACCTAGCCTTTTGAAGCTATGCCCTGAGAAAGGGACCACTGATTACCTGTTCCCAGAATCTGAATATCAAAGTCTCAGGTGGTACAAAGGAAAAACTAACCTATGCATGGTGTGCTTATTCTAAGCTGAGACTGTTATGAGCTTGTAATCACAGAAAAAACTCTTGGTGGGGTTTGAAGGACGACTCCTACCAAAACCCGGGCTGGAGTTGGGGGGTGATCTCTGGTAAGCTTATTAGCATGTGTATAGGTTCTTTTGTTGTTTTTAATATCTTTTCTCTGTAAGAATAAATGTGCTTGCTTAGAAAGAACTGTGTGGTAATTTATAACTGTGAGCAAGTATGCTGTTTTCAGCCTCTAGAGAGAGAGCAAAGTGCAGATGCTAGCCTGTTTAGTCAGTCTGGCTTGCTGGGAATAACAGGGTAGGCAAGGAACTGTGCAACCTGAACAAAATCCAGTCAGGAGGGAAAGAGATGTGGGTCTCCATCCAAGAGAAGTGTCTGACGAAGTGGGCATTCACCCACGAAAGCTTATGCTCCAATACTTCTGTTAGTCTTAAAGGTGCCACTAGACCCTCTGTTGCTTTTTACATCCAAGAGAAGTGATAGCTCAGGGCCAGAAGCCTAAGAGTCAGTCCCCTTGCAGGAGGGGGAATTCAGGTGTGGTTGTCCTGAACTGTGACAGAAGTATTTTCATAAAATGGCAAACCATTATTTGTTTGCCAAGTGGCTTCAATGAAAGTGGTTGATGAGCCAGGCAAGGGTCATAGAAACACAATGAAACAGTATTAGCTGACTGTGTGTTTTGGAGAACCCACTTACCCATGCAAGAATTATCTTTGGCACATTATATGGCTGTAATAGGTCTGCAGTTCCACTTTTCCTTGGGAGATCTGTGAGCTCTGAGACACATCTAAGTTATAAGGAGCCTAGAAAGGTCCATTGCTCTTGTACTGTTCGGATGGTTTTGTAATGACTTTAACTGTTGTGGAACTCCCAAAGTACGTTTTAAGGCTATTCCATACTTTATAAAATCATCCTTCATTTCATGGTAGAAAAGAAATGTTGACACCTAATATGCTACTCTGGGGAAGAGACTAGTTTAAACCCAAATATTTCAGCCTTCTTGGAATCACCTGTTTCCTATAGTTCTTACTGATTTGTCAGTGAAGCACTTGAAAATTCCTAATAAGGTATTTTCACTAACCCTGGTTTTCCATCTGCTTAGAAAACCTTGTATTTTTTAGTCTGCTGGCAGGCAGATAGCATCTCAGGGGGGCTGTTGATTATGCTTCCATAGGGGAACCTGCCCCAATAGTCTTATTTTCCATAATAATTATAGCAAATAAATAGTAAAACAAGAACAATTATGATGTGGCAGTGCATGCTACCATGGTCATTATGGTTATAGAATCATATCCAACATTTGTAGTTTACATCCCTTATCATACATCACCAGCAACTGCAAAAATTCCTATACTTGCATTTGGGTAGGGAACACTATACAGTTCATGTTTCGTTTGCCACCTGCCATTGTGAGGCAAGCTAATGTTAATATTTACAAAGGGTGGTAACCCTTGATTGTTACATCACAGATCACTGAAGAAATTGGGTAGCAAAGCATTTTTATACAAAACAACAAAAAACCCAACACACAAGTTTCTTGGTAATCAGAACTAATGGAGAAATAAATACAGGAAAAGTATAGGACTTTTAAACAATGATAAAGGATGCTGGTCCAAAATTTGATCTTGTTACAAAGCATATGTAACTGTATAAGGGGACGTTTTTAAAAGTCACTTCAGTGCTATTTCTTCTGCAAAATATTCCTGTATTTCAGCAGTATAGAACACACACACACACACACACACACACACACAAACGTGTAATCTTCCTCTAACAAACTAGTATGAGCATAATACGAGTTAAAAAAAAGATTAGGGAAATAAATAATAGTTTCAAGACCTAAGGGCTTATTATAAACAGTGGGGTAACCATCAACAGCATAATCTATTATTAAAGTATTAATCTTATCCTAATGTATATCTAATGAGCTGTAGATGGCTGGACCTTACAGGTTGGACCTACAAGATCTTGCAAGAGCAATTATCGCATAATCATACAACTACTAACAGACAAAAAAAAAAAAAACAGGACAGCTTTAAGTTAGGGTTGTTATGTAGGAGTATGGTGGAATATCAGTTCAAAGAACATAACCATTTGACATATGAATCCCCACCCGAGATAAATGTGTCTTCAAAATCCTCCAAAACCAGGTTTTCATAATGAGGACCACATTCTAGGATCAGAGTGCCCAAGAGCAGGAGTGGATGCTGTAACCCCCAAAAGGGGGGACCAGTGTTACCCTAGTGGAAGACTGCATGTGGGGGCCTCCAGTCACTCACATTTTATGGGGCACAAGAGGTCCCCTGCCACCACTACCACCATGCAAGCAGAGGGCCCCACTGGGGTAATAGGAGGAGCCTTTCACACAGGGCTCTCTGCCTGGTGAGGTGGGGTGTGGTTGGAAAAGTCAGAAACAGTGGTCTACCACTAGGGTGGCAGGCAGGTGCTAGCTACCAATGATCTTCAGGCAGGCCATGGCCATTGCTTCCTTGTTTGGGGTGGGTGAGGGTCCGGTGCAGAAAAGAAACCTTAGTCACAACCCCAGCAGAGGGCTGTGTTTGTGGGGGGCCTCTATTCACCTCTCCCGTCACTCCAGAAGAGGGCCTGAGGTGGGGGACAGCATAAGTTGATTTAGCTTTCATTTACTATGTGAGCGGGATTTGTTTTGTTTCGGGGTGGTTCAGCATTGGTTGATTTAGTGCTAGGAATGGCAATAATTGGAGTTCAGCCAGTGGTAGGCAACTGTCTTTGGCCCAAACAGTAGAGATTGGGCAGGAGGAGGAAAGGCTTGGGCCACCGGTGTCTTTCAGCTCTTCACAGGGTCCTCCGTCTATCCTAGCCTTTACTACAACATAGAGCTTAGGAGCTTTAGATGGCTCCTAACAACTCCTTAGGGTTTTTGTAATAGAAATCAGGTACAGTGTTAACCATGAAGAGACTATTTACAATGTAATCTACGGCTATTGCACTAGACTGCTATTGCAAACTGCATTTCATTGTTCTTTGAATCATAATTTAGGATGAGAAGATATTGGTGATTAGTGGGAACCCCTTGGGGAGAAAAAAAACCTAGTTTATTTCCTATAAAATATGAAAAATAAAATAGTCCCAGGCTACCTCTACTCTCGGACAGCTCCTTTCTGTCAGTCAGATTCTAACTAAACAGGGTATTGTATGTGAATATTCAGCAAAAAGGTTATAAAAGGCCAAGATTACACAATAGATGAAAAATAGGAGACTTAAAAAAACACCTTGCATCAATATACTTCCCAGCACTGAGTGAAGCATTTAACAATTTAATCAAATGCATTTAAAAAATACAATTTCATGCCAGTTACCTTGAACACAAAAAAGTATAAGTAGATAATTAGGCAAACTAGATGTAGTCTTCATTTCGCCTTAATCTTTGCAAGCATTTATGCATGTGCTTGACTCATGGTAGTAAAGTTAAGCATGTGAGTAAGAGTTCACAGGATCAGGGCCTTAATCCTCTAGTCGCGCAGTTTGGCAGGAGAGCACTGGTTACACATAAATACTGGAAGTAACATATTCCATAGATCAAGAGATAGAGGATATTGCTGGGGAAAGAGAAAAAGGATTCACAGTCCTAAATAGCTTTTCAATGTATTTTTTGCACATTTTGCAAATTCATTCATTTTGAGGTTTTTTTTAAATCAAGAAGTTTCAAGCTGCCAAAAAGCAAAGCTCTGAAATTTCCCAGATCTCAGCATGAATCTACCCAAAGTTGGCAATGTGATCTTTGCATCTGCAAAGAAAATACTGAGTCATGGTGTCCTCCCACACAAGTCTTACAAAAATAAAAGCAGCCCAAAGATTCACCCACACGTCATTTGAAGAAAATACAAATCATTCAGTCATGCCTCATGCTTCAGAGACCTTTAGAGAACTCCTAGTGCACAGAAATCCTCACCCACGTTCTGCCTACACACTACTTGAAACTAGCAATGTCATTTTAAGCTCATTCACTATTGGGTCTTGATTGTGTTTGGTGGATGTGCCCAGAAGGAGGCAGCTTAAATGCTTTTTGCCAGATATTAACATGTTACTTGCAGCTTCATGTGAGATTAAGACAAACTCTTGAAACAAGGCAAGACAAGCAAGGTCATGGATTCTACAAGACTGACTTATTCAAACTCTCAGGGCAGACAAGAAAGTGTCTTGTACATCTAAATCCAGAAGAATTGGCAAACTTGTGGAACAATGCCTAAAAGGTAGCCAAAGCACCCACTTCTTTCAGAGACATCCATGTTGCTCAGCATTTAAATTAAATTAATGGAGATATCCCATCTCCTAGAACTAGAAGGGACCTTGAAAGGTCATTGAGTCCAGCCCCCTGCCTTCACTAGCAGGACCAAGTACTGATTTTGCCCCAGATCCCTAAGTGGCTCCCTCAAGGATTGAATTTACAATCCTGGGTTTAGCAGGCCAATGCTCAAACCACTGAGCTATCCCACCCCCTAAACTGAAATGTTAGGTACTAAAAGCTACATTCTATGGCCATACTACATGTCAGTTCAGTGTATCTCAGTGTAAAGTCAGTCATCACAGTGTAATGACTTGGGAGCATTTGTGCAAATGTCAGGATTTGACTAGTAAATAATTAACAAGGAAAACTAATTGCTTTCTACCTTCTTCCTAGGTATAATATTACATTAATTACTTATCCAAGCAGGGGGAAACAAGTTATTTCAGTTCAGTCTCTTGTTAGAATGAACACTTCCTCCTTTAATGGAAGGAGATTATTGAAATATTAATGAGTAAAGCAAAGGTTCTACATAAGCCACTTCCGGTTTGTGAGGGAAGAGGAAATGGTGCTTTGAGTACAGCAGAATTATGCAATATTTGCAGCTCTGAAGGCTGCACATGAAACTTGTCAGGAGCCCAAGGGCCGCACCTAATTTAGATCTCCTTTTACATACCATGATTTTAATCAGAGCAAAAGGCACCCAGTTGTGTTTAGTTACAGAGTGCTGTAAGCATAAACAATTTCACAGGACACACAGAAAGACAGAACAAGCTTTGAGGGCAGCAGAGGAAGAAGCATGAAGAGGAAGCCTGGCACTACTTCTCCCAAACCAAATTCTTGATTTATCGTTCAAGAACCACATGCAGTACAGAGTGAAGGTCTGAGGCTGGCAGTTAGGCAATTGCAGGGTTTTGATTTGTTCCGATTCGTAACAGACAAAAGGCTATTCCCAAAGACAAGAGACTCTCAAATAAGCTTGCAGAAAAATAGCCCTTTCCAATAATTCTGGATTTGTCACTAAGCGAGCAAAATGTTTCCTTCATGAAACCCAAATTAGAGATGATCTAACACAGTAAATCAATTGATTCTAAATGACCTCTACTTCTTTGGTTTCAGCTGAAAGCAGGTGAACATTGTTGAAAACCTCTAAGTGGTTGAGCAAATGAATCTTGTAGTTTCTTGATCCATTTACCAAAGGGGCAACCATCACACATACTTCCTGAGCATTTATTGGCAATTTATAAAGTGGGGAAGGTAATTTGGCTGAAGCTGTCCATCAAAGATAAGCTCTCAGTTCCAGGCATCCTCTGCTCACCTGGCCGCTACAAACACTCACTCCATTCCCTAGAATTTGCAAATAAAGGCTCATATTCTCCAGACGTCACTGGCAGCTACAGCCGAAGGCCTCTGCATCTCAAATGGTAATCCTCATCCATGGCAAGCACAGGTCTTGAGTTTTCATATTTTTAAGTACATGGAAATATTTGTGTCAGTTAAGAATCAAGAAGTGTCTCCAGCCTTGCAGAGAGGGTTGTTGTTGGAGTCCCACCTCGTAGCCAACATATGAGAGTCAGTTTGCTTCAGTGTGTCTTCTTGTACAAATGTAATCTGATGAGGGATCTAAACGTGGCCAGACGTTTTTGCCACCCCCTGCTTTCTTTGCTTACGCTTCTCTTTGTTTTTTTCTGTTCCACTGGATTACTTAAATAATTTACAATTAAATAATTAAAGTTGAGTTTTCCACTATCCTCGTTAGGCTTCAGAGTGAACATCCAAGGTGCTGGATAATGAGGATTTACATCTCTCAGTGCTATTTTTCACGCTGCATACAGATACACAAACTACACATTAAAATGTATGAAACTTGGTTTGTATTGGCTTGGCAACCAAGGCCCCAATCCTGCAACCACACATATGCTTAACTTTACCACCCTGTGTGCAATGGTAGTATTTACAGTAGTAAAGTTAAGCACACGCATAAACATGTGCAGGCTCGGGGTCTACATTAGTACAGTTTTTCCTTCTGTCTGGAGGGAATCTAATGAGTCAGCCTGCTCATTTCAAAGCCCATCCAACCCAGGGTTTGCAGACCTGTGTTTATTATGAGAAACTGAACCCCACTGAAGTTTTTCATTCACGTTTTTCATTCAAACCTTGATTTAAAAAAAAAAATCAAAAACAAAATTTTGACTTTTTCAAAATGTTTCAGTTTGACAAAAAAAAAAAAAAAAAAAAAAAGTGTTTTTCAGCTAGTTCATCTTTTAGTTTATTTGGGGAGAAAAGGGAGAGAGGCAAATTGAAAAACCAAAAAATAAAACTGGTAATTGCGAGGTGGAGGTGTCAAAAAAATGGAAAAAATAAAAACAAAATTGCAAAAAAATTTCAAGAAAGTGCCTTTTCATAAGAAATTTTTTACGAGATATACTTAACATTGTTCTATGAGCGCCATAAGAAATGAAATGTGACACTCAAAATGCCAGTGTTCAAGGGCTTTGCACTGAATGCCCTTCCCTGTACCGCACGCCCAGGAGGCAGCACCCTCTCCGCCGTCAGCCTTTTTCCAGGATACTCTTTCTGCTCCCACATCCTCAAGCACATTTGCTCCCCAAATATCAACAACTCCTGGAGGAGCTAAGAGCATGTGTGTTTTGGTATGGGAGGAAAACAGAAGACAGAGTCTGATGAATCTGTAAACTATCCCATTTGTAGCAAAGCATTTACTATCAAGGACTCTGGAATCATGATGGAAGTTTCTGTTTTTTAACTTTTTATTTTCATCATTATTAACATACATTAACTTTCCATGCACGTAGTAACAAATCTGATTCATAACCTGCATTTATTAGCTTTGAAAGACCCATTTGTGTTTGGTTAATCGCTTATCACTACCTGTATCTTTAGTTCGTTCAAATTCCAAAACATTCCAGACCTTATAAAATCACTGGATCCTGATATAAGGCCATCAGTCATTTTTTCCATTGAAAGGATTTAATGTACTTTATTTCTCCATGCCACTAATGTTGGGTATAGGAGCAGTTCCATTTACACAAGAAACATTTTTTGAACGCAGCGCATTGCAATTGGAATACAATTGCTTTTGCTCTTTGAGACATCGTGTTTGCAAAGCTGCCTGCCTAGCTTCTTTCCTTTGCAGAGTCTAATGCAGCAGCAAAGACATTGGCCTGGCTGGGAACGTGCAGCACGTGCAGTGTATAGTGATTGGCAGGCTCCTCCTCTTATTGCCGTGGAAACACAGGCACCTCTAACAGGCAGGAAGTTAAGGCACTGGGCAAAGGTGCAAAGTCCTTTGATAGATGTGGAGGTGGCAGCATCATCAGCCATCCAAGATCCAGCAGACAATGGCATCATCCTCATCCCAGGCCTAAGCAGTAGCCCTAGAGACTGGGGGGATGGAGTGAATCAAATCAAAAGCCTGGTGACAGGCTGGGGAATCTATTAATATGCATCTGCTATAGCATGTCACCAGCCTCCTCCCTTGTGCACCACTCACCTGCCTGTCTCACCCTTGGCAGACAGCCACAGCAGGGACAAAGGATCCATGTGAAGGGGGCCACTGTAACTGCCAAAAAAGGAGGGAGGCAGGGACTAAAACCAGCTAATTTATTTGCTAAGAGTTTTAAGGAATGCTCTCTTTTGACTCTATGGTTTTTATTCTTTTGTGCTTCTGAACCAAGACTGTAGTGAGGCAAATGCGAAAGGCTGACATAGGCTGGAAAGTGTTGTTGCACAAAAATTCCTCTATTAAAACAGGTTTTTAAATAGTGAATTCAGAGCTGTCAGTCTGGTACATTCCATCCGCACTACCGGGGAACAGGTAGAGCAAAGACTGCAGTAGTGCAAGCTTTCCCATACTGCCATGGCTATGTACCGGGAATGGGTTACCTAAGGAGGTGGTGGAATCTCCATCCTTAGAAGTGTTTAAGGCCCAGCTTGACAAAGCCCTGGCTGGGATGATTTAGTTGGGGTTGGTCCTGCATTGAGCAGGGGGTGGGACTAGATGACCTCCTGAGGTCTCTTCCAACCCTAATCTTCTATGATTCTACCTCAGTCCTGACCCGCTGGGGGGAGGAATTCTAAAGAGGAGAGCAGGGGTGATATAAAGCAGTTTGAAATTTTTTTACACACACTGATTCCTTTGTTATGTGAGGGCATGTTGTCACCACTAGAAACACTACCGTGGTACAGCGACAGCACTGAAACTGCACTTCTGTATCGCAGACACGACAGCGATGGGAGGGGTTCTGCCAACGCTCTAGTAAATCCACCTCTCCAAGAGGCGGTAGCTGGGCTGTTGAAAGAATTCTTCTGTTGACCTAATGCTGACTAGACTACCCTGCAGCTTAGGTCAGCTTCACTGTGTCTCTCAGGTGAACCTAAGTTTTAGGAGTAGACTAGGCCTGATATTTATAGGACACCCCACGCAGCACCACTGTATGTGACCACCTCCCACATATTCCTAGATGAAGGCTATGTCTGCACTAAAGATGTTACAGTAGCACAGCTGTACCACTGCACATAGGTGCCGACTTCCCCTCTGCCCCATAGGTGCTCGACCCCGCCACTGGCCGCCCCTGCACCACTGTCACCCCACCCCAATTCCACCCCCTTCCCCCAAGTCTTCGTCCCTGCCCTGCTTCTTTACCGCCTCCTCCCTCAAGCACACCGCATCCCCACTCCTCCCCCCCCTCCCCGAAAGTCCTAATTGTCGCCAAACAGCTGTTAGGCGGCAGGTGAGAAGCACTGGGAGAGGGAGGAGCAGAGACGCAGTGCGCTCGGGGAAGGAGATGGGGGCGGGGAGAGCTTGGGTGCCGTTGGCTGTAATTTTTCCCCGTGGGTGCTGCAGCCCCGCAGCAACCATGGAGTCAGCACCTATGCCACTATTGCTGCAAGGTCTCCATTATCGCTGCTCTATGCTGGCGGGGGAGAGCTCTCCAATCAGCCATGAGCAGCAGTAGCTATGTCGGCAGGAGAGCGTCTCCTGCCAATATAGTGTTGTCTGCACCAGCGCATTTGTCGCTGAAACTTATGTTGGTCAGAAGGGTGTATTTTCACACCCCTGACCGACAAGAGTGGTGGTGTAGACATAGCCTTATCCCTGCAACAGCCTTGTGAGATATGAAGGTATTATCCCCATTTTACAGATGAAGATCTGAGGTACAAAAAGATTAAGTGATTTGCACAAGGTCACACAGAAAGCCTGTGGCAGAACTGGGAGTAGAGCCCAGCTCTCTCAAGTCCTTGCACAAAGCAATCTTTAGGGATCAAGCCTTGGCTGCAACATGACAATCTCTGAAGTATTTGCTAGAGTAGGCTATTGCCTGCTATGTGATCAAAAAGGCTCCAATTCTGCATACGCTTAATTCTCTGACATCTTCATTCAGTGAAATCAGTAGAACCACTCACGTGAATGAAGTTATCTACGTGCTTAAGTATTTAAAAGACTGGAGCCTAATTTAGAAGAACCTGCCAGCCTCCACAGGAAACTTGGCTGCTCTAGATAAACAATACATGATGGAGCACATGGCCTATGTCTACCGACCCCCTTGAGTGAGAGGGCAATTTGGTCTTCAACACCATCGCTGATGGGGTGCCAGTTATGGTGGTTTTGTGATACAGATGCTTGTGCACTAGGAACTGGTCTGAGACTACTCACTTTCTTTTTATAGGTCACCACAGGGGCCAACACGGGATGAAGGGCACGCAGCAGGAGTTAGGGGGGGTGGTAGGATGGGGAGCAGGTTTATTTAAAGAATATCTCATGCTTTTATAAAAGGACATTTTAAAATTTGCTCATAAAAATCATTCTGCGGGTACATGAAATATTTTTTTCCTGCAGATTTTTCTTTTATGCTGTTCTAAGTATTTTACATCAGGATTTCTGATTTAAAGTTCAGCTTCTCTTCCTGCTTTTGAGCTACAAGAAAATATATTTTAAATGACTGTAAAAATTAAATAACGCAACTACAATCCTTCATTTGTGATGTCAAAGTCTTTCCATAGCAACCAGCTATAATGTCACAGTGGGTTATGATTTTGGTTCAGAATTAAGAAAGAAGAAACTGTGAAAAATTTTGTTTTTGGTGCTCACCTCATAAAAAACAAGAGAATAGAAGTAATAAGCACATAAGCAAAGCTGATTCCTTCTAAAATTCAAACTTCTCAGTGAAGTTCTTTAAAAGCCCAGTCAGAAAGTGCACTCACCCAACACTTCCACTGAAGTCAAGGGGTGGTAGGCATACTCCAGCCATAGAAGATTATATTAATATAATAGTAATGGTAGTTCCTAAAGTCCCAACTGAGACGGAGGCTTTGTTGTGCTAGGCACTGCACATGCGCACACACTTAGTAAGAGACAGTCCTTCACCAAAGAGCTTACAGTCTAAAAAGACAAAGGCGAAGCAACTCACTCAAGGTCACACAGCTGGTCAGTGGCAGAGCTGGGAATAAATTGAGGCCTTCTGACTCTTAGTCCTGTGCTTTATTTGCTAGACCACACAGCGTCTCAAGTGAAAGGTCAAGCCCTAAAGCAAAGATGTTTGCCAGGGCATCCCTGTTGTTCTGTTTCTGCCCCTTCCCTTGTTCTCCCTGCAGCAAGCTGGCATTTCCCCATGCGGGCTTTCAGCCAGCAACTGAAAAGGGAAAACATCTCTTGGGTGGGTTGTTACAACCCAGAGTGGAACAGATGAGCCGACACCACGAGCAGAAGACAAAATGTGATGGAACAAAGATACTACCTGCATAAAGTGATGCCATCTTTTTTCTTTTTAAATTAGGCATGATGGGGGACAGCTTACTGAAAATCAGGGAATTTACCATCTCTGTCCAGCAAACCACTTATGTTTGTGCTTAATGTAACAATGTGAATACCCCTGTAATCAAAGTAAAGCATGTTACATACTTTTTTCATCAAGGTCTTAACTGGGTCTTGAAAAGCACATTGCACCAGCTTTCAAAGAATAAAAAAGATTTTTGGGAGAAAGCATGACCTTCCCACATCCCCACTAGCCCAGACATTTAATTTACAACCTTCTATTTGTGCTGTAAATTGATCTTGTTTATTTACCTAGCCACCCTCAGATGTAATCAGCTTCTACTAGTGGTACTGGAGTCATTTACATCAGCCGGTACATCCAATGCATGTGTCACTGGCTCCCTATTCTCTCACAACAAAGCAGCTTTGCGCTTCATTAAAGCCTGAAGCAGTCCATGGTATCAGTAGGAAATTCTTGGTCTAAAAGGCAATTTTTGTTTGGTTTTGAATCAGAGGAGTGGATTTGTCAAGTCGGAAATGCTGTACATTTGTAATATTTCCTTTATGCCTAGTTGTTAGCCCTAAATAGAACTATGTCTCCAGTGCCCGAATTTGGAGACAGAAATGTTCAGCAAGCTATGTCACTTGGAAAAAAACAATGTCTTTGTCACTGCATGAGTAGGGACTGGTAAGCTAGCCAGCACAGATCTAAACATCACATCAAGAGGCTGAACAGGCTGTTTCTCCCAGGAGTCTCAGTGCTGTCATGTGCAAGAAGCCAGCTGTGATTCCTGTAGTCACTAACCTAATGGTACATTAAATCCTCACAGGCTGGTTTACTTATTTTAGAAACTCAGAGCTAAGAGATCAGAGACTCTACATATGTCTATATACTGTACTGACCACTAAGCCAATGGGAATGACTCCTTAATAGATAAAGAAAAAGAATAATTTTGTGGTGCTTTACAATTTGATTACCTTGCTACTGGGTGGAATCCCTAACCTGTTTGAGAGAGAACTAGAAAAACCATGTCACCCTCTACTGGCTAAATAGTGCATCACAAACTGTAGTTAGTATGGTCATGCCACACGCTAGTAGTTCCAGCCTACAAAGAACATAAGCCCTACTACTGCTACAGAAATCTGTTATCACTTGAGGGTATAACAGTACTTACCTAACAGGGGAGTAGTGACATTTCATTAGCTTTGGCCCTGTGGGGTGCCAGGGCTCTTGTCAGCATCTTGTCAGCATCTCCCATCTGCTACCTACCTAAGGCAGCTCCCCACTTAGCATGCTGGCTTTTGTGGATTGCATTCTAAGGTGCCTGTCTCTCCCCATTCATTGTATAGGGAGCCTAGGTGCCTAATGCAGGCTTTGTGGATTGCCGTGTTGTTCCTGTGATTTTGCAGCACCTAAGTGTCTTTGTGGATCTGGGTCCAATTTCTCAGGTGAAAGATAGTAGGTAAGTGCAAATTATTTTCACCTACCTTTTCCTGGACATTTACAGCAGTGTGTATCGACACATTAATTCAAATGGTTCAAAAAGACACAAGATCAAGTACAAGAAAGGAATAAAAATGAATGGCTCAAGTGAAGGGAGGCAAATACAGGACAAAACAGACTATCAGCACCTCCAGTTTCTTTTCACCGCACACGATGGGAATACAGGTAATTAACACAATGACTAAAAATGTTACCTCCTCTAAGTGATAAATCTGAGGCATCTGGGTAGCAATAGGCTACTTATTAACCAAATCAAGGAGGATGCTAGGCTAGCTAGTTGCTGTTCAAAGTTAGGCTAGAAGCACTAAAGGATGGACCTGTGAACTTGATATTCAAAGAGGAGTATTTAGCGGGGACTTAAGAAGAACAAAGCTGCAAGCCTAAATTTGTGTATCCAGGAGACTGACAGATCACAGTCAATAAGTGGATCTCTTGCTTTGAATCCTGGCTCTTATTACAGCACTGGGACTACACCAAAAAATTAACTATTGTAATCGTTTAAGTCCTTGGCCTGAAGAGCCTAGTACAGTTTCTTTCTGCAAGGCAGAAGCCCACGCTGCTGTCCTCCCATTGGTCTGAAACAGGGGAACCAGTTCTCCTTCAGGCAGTAAGGGACGGAGCAACAGAACTGGAATGCAGGATAAATCCAGTACCTTCACCTCCTTCCTTAGGGCAAGATTCCGCCAGCCCTACTCACACTGATTCCATTGACCTCAACAGGACTACTGAAAGGTAAGGGATTACTCAGAGTGAGTCAGGGTGGCAGATCTGGGCCCTGTGTGTGTGTTAAGGGGTCACTGAATTGTAATTGTCCTGCTTTATTGTCCCTGTGTTGTGTTCTGCCCTGCAGCTTTATCACTTTGGCTCTGGAAATGCCAGTGTTCAGGTTGCACACACAAGCTTAACTCTCTCCCCTTGTGCAGGAACCTGCTTAGGATACAAATACACCAAGTGTATTCTCAAGTACACCATGCTGTCATACAGTTTTTCTACAGCCTCGCAAACATCCACCTTGTAAAGGTCCTCATTCACTGTGCATCTTGTACACAAACAGCTTTCGTTGGATCCTGCTGGTCTGGCATGCAGAGTAGTCAACGGCCCTACAAAACACTACACTGGTATAAAAATACTGATATCTCATGTAAGGAAAAGCGTCTTGCAATACATACATGCAGAAGGACAGAGTTAAAGGTGCGTCTGTAACCTTATCTTAGACAGGTCCTGATTTTTGAGTACACACCCAGTCAGCCTAATATTCTTTTTAACAATTTTTTGATGGCACTAATATGTCCGAGTATCATTTACTTTGGATCCACTAGCGGCCATTGCTTTAGTCCTGTTTAAATTAGGTGCTAACTGCACTAATAGTTACTAGGATGCCTACTTTCAAGCCCTTTGGGGCATATAATATGTGGACTTTTAATCACTCTTAATCACCTACCAGGTCTAGGGGAAAAGACTCTAAGCTGTGTTCTCTATGTCTATTGTTAAGGGGATGGTTCATAACATATTCATCACACTTCTAATTGTACTTTGAGTCTGCAGGAACAAAGTGTTCCCTATCCCCCGCACTTCTAAGGAGAAGTATAAATCAGAGTGAGGATTTGACTTACTCTTCTACAGCTGTGTTCCAGGATATACAAAAGACTGTTTTGTTAATTTGATCTCCCCACATAGGCTTGCTTGCCAGGGCTTTGGAAGAAGAGAGAGGAGCTTTGACGTCAAATAAGGATTCAGTCTCTGGGAAATGGGGGGTGGGGAGAGGACACCACAAGAAAATTCAGAAAACACTGAAGACAAGAAACGTGGAGGGCAGTCAGAGAGCCTTGATATCTTTGAATTCTCTAAGATAGAGACACAGAACCTGTTCTACTTGGATGAGCAAACAAGCTGCCGGGGTTCAGGCCAGGCTAGACTTATATAATATTTTAAGCAATAAAAGATTTGAGGGGAGGGAGACACCTCCTTTGACTGAATTAATTTACAAGTGTGGGTGATCTGCATAGGAAAAAAATTGGTTTGTGTCCTTTTTACTTCTTTACGAGGGATAAAGAATACTTGAAATATATTTTTGAGCTGTCTCAGATGGGGAGGACAGCTAAGATGGCTCTCTCTTTGGATATTAACAGCACTTTTGATACTGTGGAGCATATACTTACTTTGAGGTTTATGGATGCGTTGCATTTGGCTGTAGCTTTCTTAAATGGGTGCAGACATCTTACGAGTGACCCAAGGCAGTGGTTGACACTAATTATTATGCAGACATAGAAAGCAACAGAGGGTCCTGTGGCACCTTTAAGACTAACAGAAGTATTGGGAGCATAAGCTTTCCTGGGTAAGAACCTCACTTCTTCAGATGCAAGTAATGGAAATTTCCAGAGGCAGGTATAAATCAGTATGGAGATAACGAGGTTAGTTCAATCAGGGAGGGTGAGGTGCTCTGCTAGCAGTTGAGGTGTGAACACCAAGGGAGAAGAAACTGCTTCTGTAGTTGGATAGCCATTCACAGTCTTTGTTTAATCCTGATCTGATGGTGTCAAATTTGCAAATGAACTGGAGCTCAGCAGTTTCTCTTTGGAGTCTGGTCCTGAAGTTTTTTTGCTGTAAGATGGCTACCTTTACATCTGCTATTGTGTGGCCAGGGAGGTTGAAGTGTTCTCCTACAGGTTTTTGTATATTGCCATTCCTGATATCTGACTTGTGTCCATTTATCCTTTTGCGTAGTGACTGTCCAGTTTGGCCAATGTACATAGCAGAGGGGCATTGCTGGCACATGATGGCATATATAACATTGGTGGACGTGCAGGTGAATGAGCCGGTGATGATGTAGCTGATCTGGTTAGGTCCTGTGATGGTGTTGCTGGTGTGGATATGTGGGCAGAGTTGGCATCGAGGTTTGTTGCATGGGTTGGTTCCTGAGTTAGAGTTGTTATGCTGCAGTGCGTGTTTGCTGGTGAGAATATGCTTAAGGTTGGCGGGCTGTCTGTGGGCAAGGACTGGCCTGCCTCCCAAGGTCTGTGAAAGTGAGGGATCATTGTCCAGGATGGGTTGTAGATCACTGATGATGCATTGGGAGAGGTTTAAGCTGAAGACTGTAGGTGATGACCAGTGGAGTTCTGTTGGTTTCTTTTTGGGGCCTGTCTTGTAGCAGGAGGCTTCTGGGTACACCTCTGGCTCTGTTGATTTGTTTCTCTATTTCCTTGTGTGGGTATCATAGTTTTGAGAATGCTTGGTGAAGATCTTGTAGGTGTCGGTCTCTGTCTGAGGGGTTGGAGCAGATGCGGTTGTACCTCAGCGCTTGGCTGTAGACGATGGATCGTGTGGTGTGTCCGGGGTGGAAGCTGGAGGCATGAAGGTAGGCGTAGCGGTCGGTGGGTTTTCGGTATAAAGTGGTGTTAACGTGGCCATCGCTTATTTGTACTGTGGTGTCTAGGAAGTGGACCTCCCGTGTAGATTGGTCCAGGCTGAGGTTGATGGTGGGGTGGAAGCTGTTGAAATCATGGTGGAATTCTTCCAGGGTCTCCTTCCCGTGGGTCCAGATGATGAAGATGTCATCAATGTAGCGTAGGTAGAGAAGGGGCGTGAGTGGACGAGAGCTGAGGAAGCGTTGTTCCAGGTCAGCCATAAAAATGTTGGCATATTGTGGGGCCATGCGGGTGCCCATAGCGGTGCCACTGGTCTGGAAGTATATATTGTCACCAAATTTGAAATAATTGTGCGTGAGGATAAAGTCACAAAGCTCAGCAACAAGCTGTGCTGTGTCATCATCAGGGATACTGTTCCTGACAGCTTGTATTCCATCTGTGTGTGGGATGTTTGTGTAGAGAGCCTCCACATCCACGGTGGCTAGGATGGTGTTTTCTGGGAGGTCACCAATGCATTGTAGTTTTCTCAGGAAATCAGTGGTATCACGGAGATAGCTGGGAGTGCTGGTGGCTAGGGTCTGAGTAGGGAGTCCACATATCCAGACAGTCCTTCAGTGAGAGTGCCAATGCCCGAGATGATGGGGTGTCCAGGATTTCCAGGTGTGTGGATCTTGGGTAGTAGATAGAATAACCCCGGTCGGGGCTCTAAGGGTATGTTGATTTGTTCCTGTGTTAGTGTAGGGAGTGTCCTGAGTAGATGGTGCAGTTTCCTAGTGTATTCCTCAGTGGGATCTGAGAAAAGTGGCCTGTAGAATTTGGTATTGGAGAGTTGTCTGGCAGCCTCCTTCTGGTAGTCAGACCTGTTCATGATGACAACAGCACCTCCTTTATCAGCCTCTTTGATGATAATGTCAGGGTGGTTTCTGAGGCTGTGGCTGGCATTGCGTTCTGCACGACTTAGGTTATGAGGCAAGCGATGTTGTTTTTCCACAATTTCTGCCTGTGCACGTCGGCGGAAGCATTCTATGTATAGGTCCAGACTGTCATTTCGACCCTCAGGAGGAGTCCATGTGGAGTTACCCTCCCACCAACAACACAGGAAGAAGATCTGTGTATCAGTGCGCTGTTCAGTGTTATCTTGAAAGTATTCTTTGAGTCGGAGGCGGCGAAAGTAGGCTTCCAGATCACCGCAGAACTGTATCATGTTCGTGGGGGTGCTGGAGCAAAAAGAGAGTCCCCGAGATAGGACAGACTCTTCTGCTGGGTTGAGTGTGTAGCTGGATAAATTGACGATATTGCTGGGTGAGTTAGGGGTACCCCTGTTGTGGCCCCATGTGGCAGGTAGGATTTTAGACAGCTTACGGTCCTTTTTCCTTTGTAGAGAGGTGAAGTGTGTAATGTAGATCTCCTTATTTTAGTAAAGTCCATTTGTGAGGAGGGTTGGTTATTTATGAAAGTCTCCAGGTTGGAGAGCTCTTTCTTGATGTTTTTCTGTTTGCTGTATAGGATGCTGATCAGGTGGTTCCTCAGTTTCTTTGATAGTGTATGGCATAATCTCTCACTGTGGTCTGTGCAGTATGTAGATAGCAATGGATTTTTCACCTTCAGTCCATTTGGTATGATGTCCATCCGTTTGCATTTGGAAAGGAAGATGATATCTGTCTGTATTTGTGCAAGTTTCTTCATGAGGTTGATAGATTTCCATTCCACACGGCTAAATGCAGTGCCTTGCATGGTGTCAAGTATCAGAGGGGTAGCCGTGTTTGTTGCTTTTTAAAGATTCAGACTGAGGGTCCTGTGGCACCTTTAAGACTAACAGAAGTATTGGGAGCATAAGCTTTCGTGGGTAAGAACCTCACTTCTTCAGATGCAAGTAATGGAAATTTCCAGAGGCAGGTATAAATCAGTATGGAGATAACGAGGTTAGTTCAATCAGGGAGGGTGAGGTGCTCTGCTAGCAGTTGAGGTGTGAACACCAAGGGAGGAGAAACTGCTTGCTAGCAGAGCACCTCACCCTCCCTGATTGAACTAACCTCGTTATCTCCATACTGATTTATACCTGCCTCTGGAAATTTCCATTACTTGCATCTGAAGAAGTGAGGTTCTTACCCACGAAAGCTTATGCTCCCAATATTTCTGTTAGTCTTAAAGGTGCCACAGGACCCTCTGTTGCTTTTTACAGATTCAGACTAACACGGCTACCCCTCTGATACTTGACACTATGCAGACATACTTAATTCTGAGTTGGGCCACTCAGCTCTCCCTGTAAGTATTCACACTCACTGTGGTCTGTGGTGACATTCACAGAAGGAATACCACATAGGGGATATTGGTGAGCAGACATGTAGAGCTAGCGCTCTGAAGGTTTGGGTTTTCTGTCTTCTCTTGAACTGCCTATCGCAGCATTAATCTCCATCCTAAAGGACTTCAGGTTCAGGACTAATTTAATAAGATCAGAAACATTGCATATTTAACAGGGTAGTAGGATCAAGAATTCTCAGGAAAGCCTTCCATTTGGATTAGCTAAAGCAGACCAAACTAATCGGGGTGACAATTCTTTTCCAGCCACCTGATGTGTACAAATCCTATTATCCCATCTCTGCTCCAGCAGATTCAGGATGTGCACATGAGAGAGCAAGTTTCTCTTGAAGAAGCGTTGGGACAGGATTATGGTGGGGAGCCAACTCCTTTCTTGGTCTTCAGAAGGAGGGAATTGTAGCTAACAGCAGGCTCCCTTTCTCATGATCCTGCTGGTGGGAAGGGAACAGGAGAGGAGAAAGATCACTAACAACTTTCCTGCACATCCAAAAAGATCTGTGCACCTGGTAGCCCATGCCACCTCATGTGCATCTTGCCTATTGTTTTGATAGGGATGGGCAGGGATTAGAGGATTAAAAGAAAGAGATATGGCTGCACCATCTTGGATATTAAATCCTTTATGCCTTTCCATCACACAGCGTATCTGTGTGTCTCTAAAACCGGTTGCACTGCATGCTATTGTGTTTCAGGCAAAGTCTGGTGTTAATGGCATACAACGTCCATGCTTATGATTGAAAATGCAGGATTTGGAATTTGCCACCTAGAGGCTGCTGGTTAATAAAAAGGTTTTGTTTTGTTGCTTTTAAACCCGAGCTGCTGGGAGTAGTAGCTGAACAGGGTCCCCTGGGGCCTTACATGCGTGCTTAGGGCTTGGTTGTCAGCTGTGAATTGCAAAGCACAGGTCATGTTACAAAGTAAACACCTTCAAGGCACTGGCCTGGAATGTGTCAAAAAAAAAAAAAAAAACAACAGAAATAATTTGTTCATTAAACACTTCAGGTGCTGAAGAGAATCAGCAAGTCACTGCTGTCCTGCTATCTGACCTGGAACAACAAATAGCATTACTCGCATTCAGATGTATTACAGTGCAAAACAGGAAGCTGCAGTCTGTGGACTTGTCTGTTCTGGGGATTTGCCCTGATTTCAACCATCATGGGCCAGCTGCCAATGTAGCTGCACCAAGGCAACCTCATAGCACAGACAGGCAAAGCCACTATTTGCACCAGTACAACGTAACTGCAGTGGAATTGGGGTAAATCCCCAGCATTGGCAAGGCCCCAGTCATGGGCCACAGGGAGACTTGTTCTAGAAGTAAAATAGCGACTCCAGTTATCATTCAGCCAGCGCAGACTTCTGCTACTTCTCAACTCTTAGGTGCACTGAACAGCTCTGCTGTTTGGAGATTGGCTTTTGGCACTGTAAATGCTTTGAAAATAAAATATGCTATGTTAATATGTAAATAAATGTAGTCAGTGTCAATAACCAAAAAGGCACTTGGAGACACTACATAATTGTTAAAAAACAGATCCAAATCCCAATCCCAGCCCATACCCCAATCTGCAGAGAAGGGTAAATGGAAAGGAAATAGAAGAGGTTACATGACCATGGATAAACTCCCTTGGAGTAGAGGACATTATCCAGATAAACTACCAACATACTGCAAAACACTAGGGAAAGCAGAGGCAAATTTTGGTCAGGATTCCAGGGCAAAACCCTTCTCTTACAAAAAGTGCCCCACAATCTTTATTAGTCACACAGAGTAGACAGTATTTTGGTTTTAATGTCTCATCCTCCAAAAGACTCTCACACAGTAATCTGCAAGGAACTCAATGTATTTACCTCAGAGAATGAAGGGGTTGAGGCAGTCCAGCCAGGATTAGATTTTGAGAAGCCGAGGAATTTCAGACCTGATGCTTAGAGCATTCAGCTATCCCTTTCAGCAAAGAAATTGTTACTATTCATCCAACTCAGTTTCTACGGTGATGAGCACCATAGAAATTGCCTACAAGAAGAATAAATGCATACTCATTGGATTGCAAGGCTGAAGAGCGGCCGCCTCCACAGATAATTTGGCATGTTACTAATGCTCTTGAGGACATTCATGGGAGGGAGCGATTTGTGTTGTAAACTTCACTCCTGAAGATGATTAGAAGGGAATTTCTCAAAACCGTCATCCCAAATTGTACAAACAGAGCAAGTTAACAAACTAACCATTTTGGGGTTGGGGGATTCAATTATTTACTCCAACCTGAACAAGACTGTTATAATTAAACAGTAATTAGATTAATTATTAACCATCAACAAGCAATAGACCTAGGAAGAGCATAAATACCCATCAGACATTGATAATTCATGGCCATCAGTACCTGACTCAATATCACAATTTGACTAGAGTTTTAATATCAAAGAATCATAGCCAGAGATGACAAACCACACAGTACAGTGCCTCTATCAGCCCACTCCCAGCTACCCAAGGCATTCAAACACGCCAGAATAATAGGGTTGAAAGTCTGGAGAATGAATTTTCCATACTAAAATACAGCATTGAAAAATACAGTTTAATTTTAAGGGTAAGACTTTTCAAAGACGAGAGCCCAGTTTAAAAACAAAACAAGTACACTCCTTTCACCCCACAACCATTTACAACTATAAGGCCTGATCCTGCCCCCTTGAATGAATTGTGAAGCTCACATTGGCTCCAGTGATAGAGGAGCAGAGCAATAGGCCGACTGTGCAATTGGATCTGAGTTGGCATATCGTACCACACACACACAGCCTCACTGAAATCAATGAAGCGTCACATGGGCACAGAGGTCACCCATATGGATTGGGCCCTAGACTAATTTTCAAGGATTTATAGATTTTAAGGCCAGAAGGAACCATTATGATTATTTAGTCTGACCTCCTCCAAAGAACCTCACTCAATTATTTCTGCATCAAGCCAATAATCTCTGGTTGTGCTATAGTGTATATTTGAGAATGAGATCTAGTCTTGATTTAAAGACGTCAAATGATGGAGAAGCCACCACATCCACCATAGGCATAGGTGCTGGAACTGGCGGTGCTGCTACAACCCCACAGCTTGAAGTGGTTTCCATCTATACAGGGTTTACAATTTGATTCAATAGCTCTCAGTGTAACACCGACAGGCCATGATCATTGACGGGCAGGATCGAACCTGGGACCTCTGGAGGTAAACACATGAGCCTCTATTGCGTGAGCTAAAAGCCACATGGTTCCTAGATAAGGCTGTAGCAGGCTGACTTATTCATCTCTAAGTGGTTTTGGTGCCACTAGAGGGGACAGAACACCATACCCAGGAGGTGTGTGGATTACATCAGCACCTCCACTATACAAATTGTTCCAGCACCACTGTCCATAAGTGCATTGTTCCAATAGTTAATAACATTCTCTGCTAAAAATGTACACCTTATTTCTAGTCTGAATTTATCTAATTTTGGCTTCCAGCCATTGGATCTTGTTATGCCCATTTCTGATTGATGAAAAACTCATCTACTTTCAGAAACCTCTTCCCCATGAAAGTACTTTTAGACTGTGATCACTTCTTTGGTTACTGAAAAGCAACCATCAAATCCATCACCGCTGCTATGAAATGCAGAAGCAAAACTACATAGTCCTTTAGGACAGAAAATGAAAAAGCCATCATAGCTGGTTAAAACTGCAGAGGGAATGTGGGCAGGCAGGATGTAATTACCAGAGTTGGAATTTGGCCTGGACACCATGGAGATGAAATACAGCAGATGGTTAAGGTATACTGGAAACATATGCATAGCACCTGATTATTGATGAGACCTAGAAAATGAAAAAGAGAACCATCGAAGGGAAACTTGCCCCAGAAACTGTTAACTAAAAGAATACTGAACAAAATACTGAATACTGAACAAAACCTATGGAAAAGTGAATAAACTAAAGTCAGAGCAGATGGAGAGAGAGAGACAAGCCACAGTATGTATTAGTCTGGCTAATAAGTAAAAAACTGGGAGATAAAAACACCACCACAATTCAGAGGGCGGATAATGTTCAGCATTTCTATAACATTCCACCTCTAAGGATGACAATGTGCTTTACAAGTGTTAAATTAAAGCTCACAACCTTCAGTGCCCTTGGAATATGGAGCCCTAACACAGGAGCAGGAGGGTATTTTATTTATTTAAGTAATTCATTAAGCCTCCATTGCAGAAAAGACACCTGGGGGTTGTACAGCAATTCAGTTAAAAACCACAAATCTGCCCCAGTGTCCCAACTTACTTAAACACAGTAACCAGACCTCCACTCATCCCCCCCACCACAGCAGAGTAATCCAGAGGAATAAGGGACGTTAGATGGCCATGGAGACACTGAATCAAATGGAAAGGCAGTCCAGGGAGTTCTGAAAACAGACGGCTCCTGATGGACGTCCTTAAAGGAGGCAGTGCCACAAACAATGCTCTGCCGCCTACCTAATCCAGAATGAATCCTGGGTGATAAACAAGGACAATCCAACTGACCGCAACTGCCGTAGGTGCTGGTTTAAAGTAGTAATAACAACCCAGCAGACAAGGTTTCTGCCTTCAGCACCTCCACTATAGAAATTGTTCCAGCACCACTGGCAACTGCCCTTGAGTGACAGAACATCGCAGACAGTTTTGTGAATACCTCCGTCCTACATTTTTCCAGTGACACCTTTAGAGAATGTTACCAACATTTATAGCCCCAAACTAAGGCCCTGACCCTGCAAACAAGTCTGGGAGTAGCTTTACACACAAGTAATTCCATTGAGTTAAGTGGGACTACTCCTGTGGGTAAGGCTCAGGGCCTTGGATGACAAAATGAATAAAATTAAATTTAGTAAAACTTGTGGTGGTGGGGGGGGGGGGGAGGAGGGAGGAAGAACAGCTCCAAGAAGAACACAGAGAGAGTTGATGATGAGGTTAGTGAAATGAAACAACAGCCACACCGGAATGTGGTCAGAACTCCTTGAGCACACACACAACACCAAACACCACACCTGAAAATACATTTTCATTAAGTCCCTTTAAAAAAAAAAAAAGAGAGAAATAATTACCCACCCTTTCATGATGCCCTGTCCCCATACACCCCTCTGTGTGCTCCTCACATAGCCCACTGGCTGCTGGAAGCCAAATTCATAGTAGTCACAGCTTGGTAACCAAAATAAAAACAAACTCTTTTTATCAGTTCAGACTGACTGGAGTTAGTTCTCAGCTTTCCCTCTAAATCCTCAAACAAAAGACCTCCTGTCACTGTATCTTCTATGTAAATCCTAAAAATAAACAAACCCAGAACTGCAGACAACACGTATCACCGATTTTACAGCATGGCTGCTTGGTGATAAGCCCCCTGACAGGCATATATATCTTCCAGCAGTCTCAGGTTTATGAGTGAGCAATGGAACCAATATTGGAATCCACAGGTTACTTTTCATACCTAAGCATTGCCTTAAAGTTAACCTTTAATATGGAATAAGATCTTTCATGTATTTTTCATGATTCTTGAAAAGCTAGTTTCCCCCTCTCCCAAAAAAAAAAAAACTTGACTAGACGTCTAAGTCTTATTTATGCTCATTGGTGACCCTGCAACATACCTGGACCACAGCAGTTTTCTACAATTGCAGTATATTCATGCACAAATAATCTGTTTGCTCGTTTGGAGAGTCCTCCTGGGTTTCACTGGCCCTCTCATTGATCACCCCAGATGTTCTAAAACAAAATCTGCTGAGAGGCCTCCTAGTTTAGCGATTTGAGTACAGGGCAAGAAACACAGAATTCTTGAATTCTAATCCCAGTTTTGAGTCCCTCTCTGGCTTTGAGCAAGTCACTTAACTTGTCCTCTTCAGTTTTTTCACCTGTAAAAGGGGTATAATATTTCCCTCCCTCACAGGGGAGTTGAGAGGATTAGTTAATCTTTGCACAGTGCTTTAAAAGGCTAAAGCACTATGTATTAATCATTAGTCCCTGAAAAGGCTGATCTGCACACACAACTGCCATTAGCTGCAATGGAAGTTTCCTGTGTGCATTGACCCCTTACTCTGAACATATTCCTTCTGAAATTTAGAAACAAAATGACTCCGTATTAACATTTTAAAAGTCATTAACAGTGCATGCTCAAGAAATACTTATCCTTTTATTGGATCGAGAGTTCAGCTCCACTGCTTTCCTTGCAGAGGCACCTGTTAACATAGCAAAGCAGCGAAAAGTCAAAATGGGTCCCTGGTCCTTTGCTGGCAGCTGCTGGATCACATGAGCCGAAAGGCATCCGCCCATGCCCAGGACTATAGTAAACTTGCCTCACCTGCAAGATGCTCTTTGATTGATTTAAAGCAACCTGTCCAATCAGAATTGCCCTTGTGCTCATACTTGAGAATAAATACTTAAAAGGTCTGAACCAAACCCGACTGAAATCAGTGGAAAGACTCATAATTTGACATCAGTGGGCTTTTGATCAGGCCCATAGCACTTTTCCTCTATGGATTGATAACAGCAACATTGGTAAAGGCAGGGGAAAGAGGGCATCATTAACATTCCTTTCCACTTAGCCCACAGCCCTGTGTTGTATATTTCCATGTTTGAAGGTGGGACCTAGACTGTACTTCATTGCCCCCAAGGGATCGGAGGGAAGTGATCTATAATAATAATAAAATAAAATAATAAACCCTTACATTGTCACAGTACCTATCATGCTAATGTACTTTGCAAGCTAGGACACCCCAAACTTTAGGGAAAGGTCAATCTACATTTTGTGTCGTAAACTCATCTGAAAAAGAAAAGCAACCTTGGCAGGGTCCCTTTAAATGCAGTGTATGAACTCAGTAATGTAGGTGTGTCACTTGCTCTCATAGTGTGGTACATATTGTTTTCTAGCGTGAGAAGAATTGTGTGTCACCTCCACATTCTGTTACTCAGAGTCTCATTTCCCTAAACCACTTCCTTCTCTGCCCCAGGATCATCATCTAAACTTGCTCCACCAGCTCTCTCCCACTCCAACACAAGTGCACACCCACACATGCATGCACGGCTTCATTTCCTGTTTTTTTTTTTTTTTTTTTTTGAGAAAGTCAGCAAATGAAAATCAAAACTCTGTTAAACATAAGCCCTGTTTGAGTCTTCAATACAGAATTAAATTAATGAAAGGGCCTCACTTATTTATACTGGCATTATACCCAGTGTATCAGTTTAATTGGGGAAATAAATCTGTGCTAATAGTGGACACATATACGGTAGTTGTTGACCTTTTAATACTAGGGAAATGCAAACTCAGCAGAAAGCCTTTGAATATTTGCCTCCATCATATGGAAGGAAAGTGATATTACAGATATATGCTTTCAGGACACTATACATAGATACAGAGATAGTGTCTTGTGAAACACAGGATTCATATATTACACCAATATCATTGTTTTAAAACTGTAAGTCGGCAGTACAGTACACAGACAAGCACACACACGCACTCACAAAATAGGGAAAAGGGTACAGTAAGATGCAACGCACCAATCTACAAAAATATAATAAATCAAGAATGATCTTCCTTTACAGAATACAAGAAACCAGCCACCTCACTGGGAAGAGAGCAGATAGGTCATTTTCTGTATTTTATATAAAGTCCAAGGGCAATAAGGTGGAAAACTCACAAAGATAGGCGGCTTCTTTATATAGAACAGGAGTACTTGTGGCACCTTAGAGACTAACAAATTTATTTGAGCATAAGCCTTCATGGGCTACAGCCCACTTCTTCGGACACAACAAGTACTCCTGTTCTTTTTGCAGATACAGACTAACATGACTGCTACTCTGAAACCTTCTTTATATAGATTTCCCTTTCAAGAGAAAACACTGGTTTAAAAAGGTATTTGTTATGTGTATCTATTTTCAAATTGTTGTTTAGGAGCAGCACTTCCTAAACTTAATTAGTCTGTCTGTTGAGGCGTGTGGATTTCAGCACTCAGCAGCAGTTTCCTATGCAAGTCCCTAAGGAACAAAACTATATAGTGAGCATGTCTGTTTACAAAGGTTGCCATCCTAGTCTAACAATACTAACTTCAGACTCAACACAATACATTCATTGATGATAAATTCCCATTGTTCAGCTTCTAGTCTCCAGAATTCCTGGCTCTGAGGGCAACCTCACCCAAGCCTCGTGAAGACAATCAGAAGAGCCATCTCTTCTCAGCATGTTTCGTTATCTGCTTCTCCCATCATACACAACTTCCTTGAGGGCAAGATACACAGTGTAATCTGATACTGTGTGGTAAAGTGAGAAGTACAGATTGAAATATTGGACTAATCTCTGTGTACCTAAGGCCAAGAGTCATTATGTTTGTGAACATGAATCCACCTCTGCCACAGTCTCAGATATTTTTCAAGTTACTTACCCTTGAAAAATAGTAGATAGTAGACATTTACATACATAGAAAAGTGTATGACTTTCATTATTCACATAGTATTGACACTTATTCATGCAGTTTTGAAGCTCTGTTTCATTGTGCTCAGATTATTGCATCTTTGGTTTGTAGCAAGGTATTTCTAAGCACTCAATAATGATATCTCCCCTTGTAATTATTCTCACACTTCTTATCAACCTGTCTGTACTGGGCTAGCTTGATTATCACTTCAAAAGTTTTTTTTCTCTTACTTAATTGGCCTCTCAGAGTTGGTAAGACAACTCCCACCTGTTCATGCTCTCTGTATGTGTGTATATATATCTCCTCAATATATGTTCCATTCTATATGCATCCAAAGAAGTGGGCTGTAGTCCACGAAAGCTTATGCTCTAATAAATTTGTTAGTCTCTAAGGTGCCACAAGTACTCCTGTTCTTTTTGCGGATACAGACTAACACGGCTGCTACTCTGAAACCTGTCAATAATGATAGGTAAGTACGGTAATCTGAATTGGCTCTCAATTTCTTCCATTGACAATATTTCATTCTGCTTTATTAATAACCCAGATTCAGTTATACCTGATCCTTATCCAACCATTATATTCTGGTTTGCTTGTCAGTTTGAAGACGGGCTGTCCATAGACTGAGGTCAGTGAAGATGGACAGTTAGATTCTAGGTTAAGATTTTAGGTTTTTTGAGGGTTTTTTTGTTTGTTTTCCAAATTAGCAGTATCCAAGTTTAAGTGGATTTTTTTAATGATTAATATAGAATACCATAATGCAGAGAAAATAAAATTATTTAAGAGTTGGATAAATGCAGAAAAAAATTGTTCAGGCTCAAGCTAGTATTTCTAAGATAGGGCACAGAATCACAGCACTGGAAGGGACCTTGAGAGGTCATCTAGTCCAGTCCCCTGCAGTCATGGCAGGACTAAGTATTAGACGATTCCTGACAGGTGTTTGTCTAACCTACTCTTAAAAATCTCCAATGATGGAGATTCCACAACCTCCCTAGGCAATTTAAATTCAAATGCAAATCAATATTTGGCTGTAAGATAATGACAGAAGTGAATGAGAGTTAAATGTCGTATTTTGTAATCATCAGATGTTAAAGTATAATCTTGTAAAGATTCATTTAGTAGTTTGTAACAAGGTATAATTTTTATTTTCTATATTATATCTGTCCTGTGTATAGCTTGATATAGCTCAGAATTCTGTGTTGCTCTTATATTGCTAACACAACATATACTTTATAAGTAATACCAATCTATATTAGAAAGAAGCTTTTTGATACAGTTTGCGTGTGTGATATTTTTACTGATGAAGCAGCATACGTTGAGTTGTACACACCAGTAGAACCTTTTCATGAGCTGCACTTGCACAATCCACTTCTCAAAGAAGGATGTTTCTGCTAGCACCAAAGCGTACACTAAATCTATAGATTATAATAATTGTATATGTTATTTCTACACCAGTTCATTTTGCTATGGCATTTTCTCTTTTGGTGTCCTGGAAGCTTGTTCTTTCAAAAGAATTATTCCTTTAATTTGAAAGGGGCTTATTGCATTTTGTATTTGTCACAATGTGATGGTGAGGGGCCCAGCCTGAGATCCAGGCCCCATTGTGTTAGGTACCGTACAATTGTAATAAAAAGTCCCTACCCCAAAGGGAGAGGAGAGATTATCCAATTGTTAGGGCAGCTAGCCTAGGGCTTGGGGAGACCCTCGTTCAATTCCCAGCTCTGCCGCAGACTGCCTTACTCCGGAGGGAATTCTGTGCCAAAAAAATAAAAATTCTGCACACAATATTTTAAAATTCTGCACAATTCTGCAAATTTTGTCAAATAAATGTGGAGGCTCCAGCATGGCATTGGGGAGCAGAAGGCCACTGGCTTCACAGAGGTGGGAGATCACCGTGCAGCTCCCCGCTTGGGACATGAACTCAGTGGTGAGGCTGCACCCAACCCTGACACAGCACAAGGACAGGGCCTGCCCCAGAAACACCCCAGGGCCCTGCCCCTCGGTGCCTGACTGCCCACACCTGGTGCACCTGGCAGACTCAGCAAGGCAGGAGCCAAGTGTGGAGGGGTTGAGTGTGGGGGGATCCAGGTGTGAGCTGAGAGGGTTCTGTGTGGGGCAATCTGGGTGTGGGCAGGCTTGTTGGGGAGTTCTGGGTTCATGGTAATGGGCCTCAGGAGGGGAATTCAGGTGAAGGTGGTTGGGGATCAGCAGTGGGGGTCTTGGTAAGTGGGGGGGAGATAGAGATTGGCCTGGGGATCAGTGAGGGTCCAGATGCTGGGTGGGCTCAGTGGGGTGGAGATCCGGGCAACTCATCCAGGTGGTTCAGGTGCAGGGAAAGTGGGGCTCAGCCTGGGGGGGAGGTTCTGGGTGGGAGTGGTGAGGCTCAGCGGGAGGGTATAGGGATGAGGGGGTCTGGATGCACGGGGGTTAGGGAAGCAGCTTCCTGTACAGGGATCCCTCCCCCTGCAGCTGAGGAGCAATGGGTGCAGGGGGGGAAGAGAGAGAGAGTTTGTTTGTTTCCAGAGCTTCCCGCAGCTAGGGGAGAAATCTGCAGGTGGGATAAGACCCAGCCCCAGATGCCGTGCAGGGGAAGAGGAAATCCCATCCTCCCCCACTGAGCCAGAACTAGCAGCTGATCCCAGTGCAGGGTAGGAGCCAGCAGCCAGGTCTTCCCCAGTCCCGCCCCCTGTCCCACTCTGATTTACCTCTGCTGGCTGCCCTAGGCCCCCGAAACATACTGCTATGCAGGGTTGCATGACCGCTCCTGTGGCTTCCCTTGCTTCCCCCTCAGAAAGTCATTTTTCTGCAGGGAAGCAAAGAAATCTCCAGGGGACATGAATTCTGCATGTGCACAGTGGCGCATAATTCCCCCAGGAGTAACTGCCTATATGACCTTGGGCCAGTCACTAAATGTCTGGGTTCAGTTCCCCATCTGTAAAATGGGGATAACACTTTCCTGCCCCTCAGAGGGATGAAAGTAGTACATTAAGACCGTGAGGCACTCAAGTGCTATGGAAATGGGGACCATAAATGTATCCCACATAGAAAGAAACTGATTACAGTCTAAATAGACAAGACAAAGGGTGGGAGGAAGAGACCATTATCATCCCCATTTTATAGATGAGAAACCACGGCACATAGCAACTACACAACTCGGCCAGGAAGTCTGAGAGAGTAGAACCCAGAGCTTCTAAGGCCCAGGCCCGTGCTGTCTCCACAAGACCCACCTTTCTCGAGGAAGCTGTAGAACACTCACTTTACACCCAGGAAAATGCAATTGTTTTAACAGCACTGCTGCATTAACACGTATAAATGTCCTATAAGAATTACAGAGGTGTTTCTTCTGAATACAGTTTCTCTCTCTGCTCTACTGATCAGTCTATCAAAGCCAGTAAAGCCCAGCTGCTGGCAGGAGAGCTGAAACCCCAGTGCTGATACGAGAGCTGAAACAGATTGTTGGTGGAGGGGAAAATCTTCCGTGAGATCCTGCCTCCCACTGCCTTCAAAGGCCCCACATTGCCCTTCCCTTCTGGTTGCGAAGGACTGGCTGGGTAGCTCTTCACCAGACCCCATCAACATTGTGCCTCAGTCAGCCAGAGGGAAATGGCTCAGATGAAGGACCCCCCACCCAGAAGTTTGGTGTTTTCTCTGCAGTGCTCTCTAACACTGCCATTTCAGAAAGATGAGGGACCACACCTGAAACCCCCCGGGACTGGTCATTTAAACAGCTGGGCCAGGCCAGATTTTCTAGTAAAAAAGATTGTCTTCTCTTCTTGATGTCTCAGCTTGTCACATGATTGCACTACAGACTTCTGTCTGCATTGTCTAGTAGCTGCAGGCTGGGTCATAGCCCTGTAGGTCTAGTGACAGTAGGGTAGTTGTATTGTATGATGGTTAGAGCATGGGAGGGGGAGTTGAACCTCCTGGATTCTGTTCCTAGCTCAGTGTGTGGCCTTAGCCAACTCTCCTAACTACTCTGCGCATGTTTATCCATCTGTAAAATGGGAATAATATCTACTGCACAGGATGTTTGTAAGGCATGTTGAGATCATGAGATGAAGGCACTAGGCGAGGCAAACATCCTGTGTTTAGTAACGTCTAACAGTCTGAATAATCTGCTCTGACACTACACATTCAGATCCAACCACCCACGCACGTTTTTGTAGGCAAACAAAATTCTTCTCTCCCTTTGTAAAACAAGAAACATGCATCAGTTTCAGACAGATTCCAAAGGTAACAGTTGCAAAGGAAAGCATCCCAGGTAGGATCTACTGTAGTTAAACCACTTTGCCAAAGATTATAAATGGGGGAGGGCTAAGGGAATTGGATTAAGGATAGATTTAAAAGGAATTAATACAGTTAGGACCACTGCTGCAGAGTGCAGGCGATGCCAGCTAAACATTTCTCAACAGCCAATCAGTCTGACTGATAAAGAGCAACTTTGTTTTCTGTAGTAAAGACTCTTTTCCTCCCCCCGCCCCCTCACCTGTTAAGTGAGCAAGAAATGTATTGTACCAAGAGGCCAACTAGACTGCATGTACCACACCATGGGTCACTCACCCACCTTCCTGGACCATTGAGTTGGGATTGTGGCCTATAGAGCCAAACTAAAATGTTCTCACCTAAACATAATCTGTTTTTTTCTACTCGATTTGAACACATTGTTTCTACATAGGTACTACCCTGTCCTCTGAAGGAGGCTCCTCACCATGGAAATATTCATGCTTTATAAGCATTTACTATGTAAATGTATTTACTTCCGACACTTCATTTATCACATTTTTTCGCCCCCTTTTAATTCTCTAGGGAAGTTTGAGTGTGAATTTATGCAATTCCAAAGTCACCTTGGAGCTCCAATCCACACCCTACCAGAAGAAGTACATCCTTCATCACTCACATCCACCCATACCGTGATTACATTACAATGCTCCCTTTGTTAGTACAGAATGTACCGGCTTCTTCCCAGGCAGCCCGACAAATTAGTGAAGGAAGGATGAAAGAAAAAGGTTGTGGACTAAATTCATCCAAAGGCCTTACACTAGGGATGAATTTGGAGTCGGACCTGCATATTTAGTAGTAGAGGCAGAAACATGAACCAGCCTGAAGATTTTAAGTTCACTGGGGCAGGGACCATCTTACCTGTATATTTGTACAACATCTAACACATTCTGGGTGCTACTTTAGTAGCAATCATGCTTTAACAACATCCTCCCTTCCTCAAGAAAATCAGTTTTTGAGAACAACCGGCGCATGAGCTTAGACAGACAAGGCACTAGTATAAAAAGGTATCCTCATTATAAAACAGTACATCCCACCCCAGAAAAATCTTGTGTAGGTGCATGCACATGACACTAGATACAAAGAGCTGTTCTGCCGTGCCTACCAACTCAGAGTTTGTGCTCCATTACACTTTCCAAGAGAGCCAAAATGGGGGACTCATTTACTAATTGCTGTGGCTAATACAATTCCAGCACTACACTCCATATTATTGCAGGAACATGTTCGCCTGTCTGGTCACCAGTACAGCTGCTTCTTCACATGCCAGTGGCTGAAAATGCAGTCACCTGCTTCCATGTGTTGTGCTTGTCGTCATGAGGTAGGAGAGATGAAGAGTAGATCAGACCAGGTCCAAGCAGATGTATTGGAATGATCTGATGTAAGAGTAAAGATCAGAGACAGCAGTAACCCCTGAGACCATTACATCCCCAAACCTCCATCCACTTGCAAAACCTCTCTTCCCCACAGTAGCAAATCTAGGGTAAGACCTTTCATAACCATTACTCTGTTACAAGCTGCATATAAGCATCTAGCTTTGAGAAGACACATTGCTCCCCTCAGACCTGCACTTCAGATCAGTAATATCAGGAATAGCTAGTTTTGGAAAGCCTGTCCCACCTGCCAGATTGAAAAAGCCAGTGAACCTGTGCCACTGGGGACAAATAAGGGGAACAGGATTTCTTCCAGATGCATCTGGAGTCCAAGAATCCAGAGCATTACAACCCATCCTGAATCTCAGAGACCTCAACCAATAGGTTACAAAAGAGGAGTTTTAAAGACTGTCTGAATAATCCTGTTCTTGTAAGAAGGCAGAGGACTTTTATGCTCTGTATCTGAGGGCCACTTGTATGCTTCTAAGGATGAATCCATATGGGGTGACCAGATAGCAAGTGTGAAAAATAGGGACAGGGTGTGGGGTAATAGGTGCCTCTACAAGACAACGCCCCAAATATTGGGACTGTCCCTATGAAATCAAGACATCTGGTCACCCTAAATCCACATGGGATAAGAATCTAGGTGTCATTCCCATGTCTGGATAGATGGCTGATCAAGGAAAGCGCACAGAGGAATTCAAGGGTCTGAATGCAGAATTTGCCATACCAGATCAGCTACTTGTCTGTCAAGTGAAGCTCATTACAATTCAGACTACCCAAAATAAAACAGCTTTTTCCTAAGATAGACAGACTATGCAGGAGCCCTGCTAAGCTGATCTCAGACAGAAGCCCTCCTCCTTCTCTATTGAATAGTTTGAAGTATTTTGGAAGACCAAACCGAGTCCCTTAGCATCAGAGGTCTTTGATGAAAATGTTGGATCTCACAGTTGCAATGGTTTTCATAGGCACCCCTGGCACGTCTTCTTTTGGCATCCTCAAAGGGCATTTGCCAAATCGCAGAGACTGTGGAATCAATAGTCTAACACATGGACTCTTGGGAGAAACATTGGCTACATGGGAGTCCAAGAGAACATTCAGAATCAGTTTCCCAATTCTTACTCAATATTGTAGTAACCATATAGATGAATCTACCCTAAGCTTAGGTGACAGAGAAAGGTCGCACATCCAGCATACTTGGTCACACCAGGAATCCAACCACCACAGAAGTATCTAGGAATTGTAAATCTTGCTTGTATTTCAGGTTTTCAGAGAACAGTAGGCAATTTAAAAAGGATCAGATATTTTAATTGGGGGTGGGGGAGGGAGATGTAAGGGGAAATGGATGCATGGGGAGAAGGAGAGTATTGAAAGTGCACTTTCTCCTTTAGAGCAAAGGTTCTCCCCAAAAACTCAGGAGAAAAAATACATTACAAACGATCTTTATAGGTCCTCAATGGTTAAGGCAAAATTGGGTTCCTACCACTACTGGAGATGGCAATGGCAGATGATATCCAGCTAAGAGATGTGCAGTGTCTGATCACACAGATCCAGGGCATTCCAGTGCATGAGCTTTACTGGCAGGATCAAGACTGACTAGCTTAGTATCTATGGCATGACATTCCACTATTCAAGATGCTTGAAAGGGGTCTACCAGACAAGTGTAATTTAAAATGGGAAAGTATTGTAGGGGGTGGTGCAAAGGGGTAGCCAGTGCACATCCTTTTAATTTGTTCCCCACCAACTTGATTACTCCCTAGATCGGTCACATTCTGGGTAACGCCCAGACACCTGGGGAGCATTTTTGGTATTTTGCTATTCTATGATTTTAAACTCTGAAAGTCAACCAATATTTCTGCCTCTCTCCTTGCTCAAATGATAGGTTCCAGAGATCATGGTCATGATCATAGTGGTGGGTGGGCTTTTTTGGTGTGTGTGTGGGGGGGGGAAATAGAGGGATTGAGGTTGTTTAGCATTATCTTGTTCAAATAGCCATTAAAATGAAAGAAAGTTTTCTTCAAGTACCTAGAGGCTAGGATATTCTGATTCCAGTCATTCACAGAAACATGGAAGCAGGGCAAGAAATGAGATAATCACTACTTCCCAGAAAAATTACTGCTAAATAGTTTTCTTATATGTAGTGAGGGGCCAGGCACATGACCATGATCTCTGGGTGGCTCAAGAAAGCCAATGTCTCACCCAAATCTGAGTGTACAGAGTGCTACGAAACAAGAACACAATTAAAAAGCTCCCCACTGTGTCCATCTAAAGACAGGCACCAGGGCGAGTTCAGGTTTGTGCTCAGATAAATGAACAAAGAGGGTACCTAGCAAGGATAGCAAGCATGTCGTGTTTAATACTGAATGAGCAGCATATGACTTCTATATTCAGAGGGGGGAGGGAAAATCAGGTGTGTGTGGCTTCTCAGAGGCCATTAATCACACTGTTCTCAGTGCCTCTGGTAGGGAGTCTCACAAAGCTTCTTATGAAATTGATCAGGAAGTGTGCCAAACTGACAAACAGCAACACATCGCCTCTTTCTGGTTGGGATGGGGATTTGTTGTAAGTGTTCACAAGAGTTAGGAAGTGAGAACACCAAGGAGAAACAGGCATATACAGCAGGCAAGGGCTGTGTAGGCCCAGCTCTTCAGAACTAATTACTAGAAAAACAACTGCAACAACACTTACACCTGTAACTGGGAACTATATATAAAAGGAGGAAGAGTTCTGTTTGGTGAACTTTATGATTTTAGAACGGTGGGGTGGAGTGGAATAAAGCACACAAAAGAATTCCACATGAGTTCACCAAAAATAATGATTTATTCAGATGACATTGATTTGACATTATCAGAATCAAAACATTTCTCATCACCACTGCTTGAGGAAATACACCAGCCAAAAGGGTCTAGTGTAAAAATAAATATATTAAGACTTGGGTGGAATGCACAGCCAAACAAGTATTAGCAATAAATATGCCGTGCTCCAAAATACCCTTTGAACAGTTGCACATACTCTGTAGCTTAGTGTGCAGATGGAGTTTGCAACCAATTTGACATGAAGTGATTTGCTCCGAAGGCTGCAATCTTCATTTCCGTCAGAACTTACTTGGCACCTCGACAGTCAACAAAAACCTGGAATCCAAAACCTCCATTCTCAGACACATGAACAACAGACTGGGCAAACAGTGCCACCAACAATTTCCAACATGAATTTCAAGGAGTTCGCTTCCATTTGGAAATGGACTAAGGACTGGTTTGGGATCTGAATACTAAGCTAAGTGCCCCAATGAGTTGAGGGCACAAGGGTAGGTCCCCGAACAGCATCTCCTCAGGATCATCCCGAATTAAAATGGCAAAAATTGGAATAAGGGTGGGAAGAGGAGACAATAACATAGGTCCCTTATATGATTAACTGTGCCTTCTCCCCAACCACTGGACTGTCTGAAGGTTAACTAAAAGCAGAGAGGAAGAGATCTAAAAGCAGAAAACATCTCAGACAAAGAAGGAGGACTTTCAGAAACCAAAGAAGAAATAGAGCAACCATGTTTTCCCAGTAAGTGAAGCTGTGAAAACAGTTGGCACTGCAGGATCAGCAAACAATCTCTGAGCAACAATTCAATACAATAAGGCACTAACCATTTCCCACATTAATCACATGATTAAACATTTACATTCAGACATTTAAAAAAAATCACTGTACACTAAGTTTAAAAAAAAGGCAAATTTTCTATTTTAAAAAGTTCCTTTTTTTTTCAAATTCTCAGTTACCTAAGAATTTTTCCATCCAGGCAGCAACAATTAATTGGATTGAATATTTCATCAGAAATCTTTTTAACCAACAAGTGTCTATGTGAATACAAGAAAAGTCACCCGTGGCAACAGACAGAAAAAAATATAAAAAGCAGCTGAGAGGTTGTAAAATGATTCAAATAACTTCATTAACAAACATGTGACAGATGTTAGTCACTTGCTTAATGCACTATGGGAAGGTGCTCAGATGCAACGGTGTTAAGCATAGAATATAATTACATACTTTTGTAGCTGGCTTACATCTATTTTTCTTATGAGTTATCAGACTGACAGCCCTGGAGCCTGAAGGTTTCTGTCTGTCAATCACGTCAATAAAGCCTGGGCAATGCAGTGTCAGTTTCGTCACACTACCCCACTAACGTGCCTCAATCCTAACCCAGAAGCATCACATATAAAGGCAGAGGAATAGTTCAGACTCACTTCATTCAATCCTGGGTCTGCTGTGCTGAGGAAGGATAAATGGCCAACTGTCCACAGAGAACAGAACCGATGACACCAGCTTCTTTCAAGGAGTGTCACCCAAATAGCCATCAAATGCAGAGAGCAATGACTTCAGGTCACAACTGATCTGGTAAAAGAATCTGTATCCCAGTCCCAATCCTCAAAGCCATCTAAGTGGCCGCTGTTAGATCTATAAAGTTTATTGCAATCCTTGAAAATTAGTGTTAAAATGATTATCCCCCCCATTCTACAGTATTTGGCTACTTAAATATTCAGAAATTGCAAGGTTTCGCAACAACAATAAATAGATCAAGCATGGAGTTAGCTTCTGATGGAGAAATTATCTGTATATGGGAGAGTTATTAACCAAGGATAGTGGAGATTAATCTGTATATAGATTTAGCAAAGGTATTTTCAGGACACCTGGACAGCACAAATGCATCCGATTCCAAAGAAACTTTTTGCCCATTCTTCTAACCAAAGCAAGAACGAACTTCAGAATATTCATGAAGTGGGCTGTCCGGTTTCCCCAGCATAACGAGGTCTCACCATTCACTGTAAGATTGATTCCCCATCTTCAGTTTTCAATATCTGACACTTGTCACGACATCCAGAAATAATCAGTAAAGGTTATGGGAATGGAACCACAAACCAGGAGGAAAGAGCGCACTTGCTGACTTGAAAGGCTCCGGTGGGACTAGAGCCAAACCGATTAATTCCTCTATCTTGGAACAGCAGCTCCATGTTGCAGATGGCCTCAATCCATTTGGGTATTTGGTATCCCAACAGCAAGTTCTCAAAGGCTGTTCTGCAAAACCTTGTGGCACATTCTGAATTAGTCCAAACTTGCCGGGCGGGAGGGGGAGAAAAGAAAACAAACAAACCTCCCAGAATTTTGATTTGTCTCCCAGTGGTTGATTTTCCTTGGACAGTCCCGCTGAAGGGAAGTGGCAGTCACCCAGTCCGCATACGCAAGCGTCTCTCATGCAGGAGCAATCTAATTTCCCTCACTAGTAAGGGTGAGATGAACAGGATTGTTGAACTTGTCTGTGGAAAGAAACAACATGAAGGACAATTAGCACATGTACATGCCGCTGCATCTTCCCTCCAACACATTTTAGAGGCATTTGTAAGCACAGAAAGCTGGAAGTGAAACAGGAAAGTCAAAGTTTGCCTATCAGAAGGACAAAAGTGGGCTTTAGACTTTCAGGAAAGTTACTGAATAAGCTAAGGCTCTTCCCTCTACTCAATGGCTTTGCACTGCTCTCTCTGGAGCCTATCAAATAGCTTGTTCAGTTGTTCAAAAAGGAATCACAGAGCAAAGCAAGGCATCACCCCAGTCCTAGCCCTAAAGGAGATGCAGGTGGATTATGCAACACTCCCAGCCACTACCAACCTGAACAGCTCAGGGTGTGAACTCTGATCTCCTAGACAAATGCACTGTGCTTCCACCATACTGGGCCAGCCCTATAGAACATTTTCATTTTGGTCCCTCCATGTCTGATCATCCCTCCCACCAACCCAAAAGAAAGGACTGCACAAATTACCAGCTCAACTGCGTGCAGATGTGGTGGCCGCGTCTCAAAAAAGATATATTGGAATTGGAAAAGGTTTAGAAAAGGGCAACAAAAATGATTAGGGGTATGGGATGGCTTCCGTACGAGGAGAGTTTAATAAGACTGGGACTTTTCAGCTTGGAAAAGAGGCGACTAAGGGGGGATATGATAGAGGTCTATAAAATCATGAGTGGTGTGGAGAAAGTAAATAAGGAAGTGTTATTTCCTCCTTCCAAGAACAGAAGAACAAGGGGCCACCAAAGGAAATTAATAGGTAGCAGGTTTAAAACAAACACTAGAAAGTATTTTTTCACACAACGCACTGTCAACCTCTGGAACTTCTTGCCAGAGGGTGTTGTGAAGGCCAATACTATAACAATGTTCAAAAGGGAGCTAGATAGATTCATGGAAGATAGCCATTGATGGACCTATTAGCCAGGATGTACAGGAATGGTGTCCCTAGCCTTTCTTTGCCAGAAGCTGGGACTGGGTGACAGGGCATGGATCACTTGATGATAACCTGTCTGTTCATTCCCTTTGGGGCACCTGCCATTGACCACTGTCAGAGGACAGGATAGTGGGCTTGATGGACCTTTGGTCTGACCTAGTATGGCTGTTCTTATGTTACATCAGCTCCTTAGAAACACTGGAAGCCATGTGACAATGCACTTGCACACAGTGGAGTTGGAGGGGGCAGAACCTTAACTTGGAAATTACAGAGTGAAATTCAACCAAAATGAATATTGCACACCAAATACAAGAATTTTTAAAGGGGCAATGTCAAGTGCTTCACTTTCTATCACTTAGAAAACCTGCTTTAAAAATCTATTCTTGTTCATTTGGCAATAATAATTCAACATCCGTTTTTTGATTGGTGGAAGAAACTGATATTACCATGGCTGATTTAGATCACTTCCTGGTGTGCCCCAGCCATACACCAGCTCTGGGAACAGCATTATAATTAATAGCTGTGGCAGAAACAGTTTAAGGTGCGAAAGTCATTAAAGCTCTCACAAAAAAGTCCTATTATTTATTTGTTTATTATTCTAGGGTTCAGAAATTCTTTTCAGCTGCAGACTCAACACAGGAGAAAAAGCTAAAGAAGAAAAGACCTCTTACCATAAGAATGAAGAAATAGAAAACCCACATCCATCCCAGATTGTCCTGGATCAAAGAAACTAGATACTGTAAAGAAACAAAATACAATATTTAGATCATCAACATGTGTGCAACTGTGAGGGGTGTTTTTCTGGTGTCACCCTTTCATTTGCATCTCCCTGAGTTTGTGAACCTTTATCGAAGAGGGGAAGAAAAAAGAAAAAAAAAAGCAAATCACAAATTCTCTCTTTCAGTATCTAGCGGCTCCTTGCCTGGCATAATGGGAGACTTGCTGCCTTAATCCTTCTATATAAATCCATACAAGATAGGTGAAATAGAGATACCAGCCTGAAGCTTTATAGGTAACGATGTTCAGTGAGGAGAACAGCTTCAAGGGGTGACAATTTGACTAGACTGAACAGAGGATTTTATTGCACAGAACATACACTTACGTAAGTGAATGTAAATACCCTCAAAAGCTGATCACTCTAGGAAGATGTACAACTTAAAAAGGACATGCATTTTCAGCAGCTATACAAGCATTAGCTAGTTAACCCTTTCCAACACTCTGTTATGCAGATAAGATGCTCAGGCTTCTGCACTGATTTACATCCTGAGCTCAACAGGGCGTTGCAAGCTTCAAGTAAAGGCAGAAATGATCCCTTATACACAGTATTTGAATACAACTCTGTTTAAAGCTCCTCTGAACCTCTCTATTACTGAGCACATTGGCACAAAAACAGGATCTTCATTTTGGAAGCGCTCCTGGTGCTTCTGCTGCTTATTCCCCCACCTGGAGTGACACTGCAGCCATTCCCACTGATATGACTGCAAGTCCAGATAGGGAAGCAGTGACAGGCAGAACTTTTCAGAAAGAGAGACCCACTTTCCATGATACTCTCCTTAAGAAGTGGTACATGTGTGGAAAGGGGAAGATACAGGAAGCATGACACTGGGAAATTTGTTTCCAAATAAGATTTGAAAGGTGTTAGCAGCCTGTTAAAAGTGGAAAACTAAGACAGCATCTCAGAGAAAGAATGAACATTTCATTTACTGGGGAGAACCACCTCAGTCAGTAGTTAACAAGTTCTTCTCTGCCTGCAATCAGCACTACTGATATTCACAGGAATATTCCCACAAGTGCCAATTATGAACCCAAATTCCTTTGGGAAATGGGGGTGTGGATTCCACTCCAACATACATCTTGGTATTTCATGATGTTACACTCTCTCTAGTAGTATGGGGCCAGTTACATCACAGGCCCTGTCCAACCCAAAAATCAGCACTATGTTCTTTCATGTGCATGAATTTTGTTTCTGCATAACAAGTATGTTCCTATTGCCAATGCCCTCAGCGTCTGTTCAGTAACAATCTGTGGTCAATTCCTACAACGGCACACAGCATGGAAGATGAAAGCAAGTGATACCAGTCTTACAGGTTGTGAAGTCTGCCCTAGGTTAGACTCGAATTAGTCTAACATAACAAATTCTTATGTTCTATGTAAAGAGGACATTCATCTTAAAAACAATATTTCATAAATACATTTCTTCACCAGGGCTGCTAACACCACCTTATTTAAAAACTGAAAATAATTTAAAAATCCAATTTTCTTTTCACTATTTATGGAGTGCAAATGTTTTCCATATCTCAACAGCTCAGGTTATGGAAGTGTCTAAACCCCCTTTCATTCTCAAAGTTTGTTGCCACAATATTTGCATTACAAACTCTGCAGAGAAGGCTTGTTTGTTAAAAAACACTGTTTCCACTGGAAATAAAAAAAAAAGATGAATAGAAACGTTTCAGCTGGGGTTGGAAGCTTTTCCCCCAGCCCCGATGTCACTCCCACGTAGAATTTTAAAGGAACATTCCCTAATTCCCCAGTTCCTCTCTCGTAATCTCACCTGGCCCACTGCAGCTCCAATGCTCCCAGTTCCGTCCACAATTCCTGTGACTGTTGCCAGAGCCTCACTGTTCCCTTTGACCAATTCTTGACGTCCCAGGTCAGCAGAAATCGCAGAGCTGATCATGTTAGATGGGCCTCCAATGAAAAATCCTGAAAGCACCAAAAGACCATCTTCCAATGATAGCACTGCAAAGAAGCTGCCAATGGCGCAACCCGATAGTTTCATAGGGCAGGGATTTTCTGCCACCCAAATGTCAAGGGCTGGGGATGTTCTGGAAGTCTCAGTTATGGGAACAGGTTGCAGTAAGGGGAAGAATGCTTCGCTCCCAGAGGGTTTAGTTATCCCTCACAGCGGTTGTGATGTGCTTCTCTGTGCGTCTAAGGGAGGAAGTTGGGGGAAATTCCCAGAAGCCCCTAAAAGATGCGTGTTTGAAACCAAGAACCCTCACTCACACTGGTTAATATAGAGTCCTCATCATGGGGTGCTGCCAGGGAAGCTCCCTGGTATGCACCTTTAGTGGCAGAGGAAGCTTACAGCTTCTCATAGTATAAAGAACACAAGCGACGCTTGCCATCTGAGCTATTCTAGTTTGCAGCATAATTCCTTATTCTGCACCTCTGTGAAAGCTTCTTAAAACAGTGTTCTTTTAAAATTAAAAAAACAGTTGGGCCTTCATGGTCACTCCTGTTGCAGCCATGGCATTTGGCTGAGAAGGCAGCACACTTGAATATATTAACAAGGTTTTACAGCAGCATTATTGTTTCTTTTCTGTCTACACAGCTATTGGGGTGAAAGTGGCGTTTATATGACATACCTGTAATGGCCATGATGAACGCATTGATAGGTTTGCTGTTTGGAGAACCTGCCAGGGGGCAGACAGAAAAGAGGAGTGTTGTTAAAATAAGAAATAATTATATCTAGCTCTTATACAGAACTTTTCATGTGTAGATCTCAAAGCACTTTACAAAGGAGATCAGCTTCATCATCCCCCATTTTACAGATGGGAAGACGGAGGCAAAGAATGATCAAGTAACCTGCCAAAGGTCACCCAATTAAAGGATTCCCTTGGTGCGGCCAGAGAACATACATGGAGATGTTAGATCTTCAACCTTATGATGGCTCCCAAGTCCACTGTTTTACTGAGCCTAGATGTGCCCTTTAATTAGTTGTCCTAACAGACTGTTTCCAAATCCCATTGGTTGCCAGATGCTAGAGTGCTTCTGTAAATGGTGTGAAGTTTAAGAGCTTCAGACTTCCCATCCTTTCCTAGATCATCTCTCACTCTTTGCCCCCACACACACACCCCCAACCCATTGGCTTTTCCTCTTTCAAGATGTTTGCACCTTTGCATTACTGCTTTACGGGTTGTAACTCTGACATGTTGGCAATGCTAGAAATGCAGCCAAAGGAGCACATCTAATACCAGCTTCCTCACTGGCACAAAGAAACCCAAGCACTCAGCCCACATCTTTCCCCATCGTTAACCAGAATCTGAAGAAAGACTTCTTCACAGGTGCCATGATCTCTTGGCACAATACAACCGTGCAGAGTGTGACTGGCCCAGAAATATACTCTGAAGGGCAATATCCTGAACCAGAAACAGGTTCAAGGCATAGAAACTGGCAAGTGTCCATCCATCTGGCCCAAAAGGTCCCCCCCCTTGCCCACAATAATGCAAAATATACTCACGACTGTATCCAAAGAGAGACCCTATAGCCAGAAGCAAGCTGATCACTAGCACTGGAGCTCGCTTCTGTAGCATATCGGAAATCAAGCCTTGGATTGTCCCACCTGCAAAAATAAAATGAAAGCTCATTGTGCCCTTCCAATTAACATATGTAACACACACACTGCTGCACTTACTGAATTCTGTTCTTTTATCTTTACCTCTGGCATCTCTATTGTGGACAAAACTCTCACTGCCGCCTGAGACACAGTCAAGGCAATATCAAATCAGGGTACTCAGGACACAGTAGCGAGGATCGATTACTATGTCTTGCTCTCTCTGCGTTTAGCCAGTCAGCGCTTCTGCTGTTTGTTCCTTTCCCCACACACCCTTCCTGTAATCTCAGTTTAGGTCTGCGCAATGTAACACATCGTGGCTGTCTCCTAGAGTTTCCTACTGTTCCTATTAATGGCTCTGCTCCGCTGGTGGGAGAACTAGCACATAACCGATTCTAGGCACCCCAGTGACACTTTTAACACTTTGTTGTCTAACCCTGCTCAGAGCAGATCTAACATCACAAGGGTTACAATGCTGGCAGCTTTGTCTACATTAGCATGCCCATCATTGCAATCACCAGTGCAGCTGCACTGCTGATAATGCATTAGGGAATAGTCCTAGTATAAACAAGGCCATAGAGGCAGCAAAGCAGACCCAGAACAGATCAGAACAGGAGTGTCTTGCAGGAAATCAGAGTGGACTACTTACCCAGCCAAGAAACAGTGAACATGAGAGAGCAGAGCTCAAGCCATAAAGAGAGGCTTTCTTTGTTCTGGCTAGGAGGCACAGGTACAGATTTTACCACTGGCATAAACAAGCACAACTACACTTGGCTCCATTGAAGACAATGGAATTGTGCCTGCTTACCCCAGCTGAACTGAGCCCTTTGTTTGCAGCAACGTGGGGACGGTTGCTAGGGTAGAGTGTACCCCTAATCTAGGCCTACCCTCTCGCTCAGGGATTCCAGTGGGAAGTAGGACAGGAAACCTGGGGGACATCTGACTGAGTGGGATACTCTCGCGTTCATAGCAAGTGACGAAAAACTCTTATTGCTGAAGTGTACTAATAGGGTAGTACCCCTTTAAACAGTCTGTGAGCTCTCTAGAGGTACTCACTACTCCTATGTTTTACAATGCAGCCAGAGCAGCAGTGTACGTAACCAGGCCTTGCATGCTGGGCACATTCAGTAAACTGGGCCCATGTGGTTCCTTCATGTTAAAGAGCAAGAGACCTAAGAGCTGGGCAACCAAAAAAAGAAGTTGTTTGCTTGCTGTACCTACCTATGATTCCTCCCACATCGTACCAAATTGAAAGCTGGTCAGCTTCAGCCTCCTTCCATCCAAAGTTGTTGCTGAGGTAGAACGGCAGCCAGAAGAAGAAGGAGTAATTTACTAGTTTCAAGCAGGCATAGGCCAGGGAATACTAAGACAAAAATAGCCAAAAAACCAGCAAGTAGTTAGCATTAGAAAAACACAAGCAGCAACTCCTCCTCCTTCCAATAAGCCCCCAGCTGAAGCTCCCATGGTAAGTGCTTCTGCATTTCACATGAGAATGCAATGTCAGGAAAGCCCATGCTGAACATCAAAGGGACAGAGTGGGGGGGAGGAGAAAAATCAACCAGGATGTCTATTTTTAGTGTTCTTTTCATTGGACACAATGGGTTGAAACACCAATTCTTCCAGCAGCTTCACTTGAAGCACAAGCTTCTAAAGAGGAAAACAATCTGTTCATCTCCTAGATCGGAGGAAGTTAACCATGTGACACTAAGCAAGCCAGGGGCCCTTAATTATTTGTGCACTATGTTGAGAAAGACTATGGCAAGCACATTTTATCTGCATCACTATGTGCCATTCAGAATACTGCTACATACTCAAAGCACCCTACAAAAACTCCTCGTAATACCCAAATGTTTGTATCCCAGAGCTCCAGACACAAGCTTTAGGCATGCTTGAGAGCACCACGTCTCTCTACAGCTGAGACTGTTTGTGGTGCTCTTGCGATGGTTCTGGGGAGTGAACCTGCCTTAGCTTGTAGGAGGGCTCTCTCAGTGCAAATACCTCCCCTCGGGCAGCCCAGAGAACCAGTTCAGCTGCTGTCAGGGTAGGCGTAAGGTATGCTTATTTTGTCAGGTCTTTGGCTGACCATCACTGTCACAGTAGAAGGGAGCCATGTTTGCAGAGTTCCAGCGCTGAGTGGCAAGTGCTGTAGCTTTTTAAGGTACCCAAGAGGATAGATTGTGGGTGTGTAATTATTGACTTGTTTTAATATGGTAAGAGACATAGATGATACAGTGATTAGTGCCAAAGACATTTTGATATAAAATAAATACCTCCGAACACACAGATTTCTTCAGCAGGCGTTTGATTAGCAAACGGAATAATGGAGGCTTGCCTCCCTTTAAGCCTCCTGTCTTAGAGGGCCCAACACTACCTCCCTCCTGGGCAGGATTCCCACTGAAGTCAGCAAAAGTTCTTCAGGAAGAGCAGACCTGGGCCTTACTGAGCCCACTGCTTAACATTACAAAGCACCTCAGAATGGTCGACTGGATTGCTTGAGAGATTAGCCATTCTCAATCTTCAGAGACCCGAGAGGAAGGCTGTCAGTGTAAAGACAGTTCCATTGCACTTGTTCAGTTGGAGAAGGGGAAAAAACTGAGGAAAACCAGAGTAGGAATATAGTTGATTTGCTTTATAAGTGTATCTATCTCTTGGAAGTTATCCTTGTTTGTATTCAGGGATCCACATTCACTTTCCAGTCTCACATCCAAGCTGCTCACAAGGCCCCATTAGTACACTGAAGTAATTCTGGAACACCACAGGATAGATGATCCATTTGATCTTCCAGTCCTTTGCCCTGGCCACGCAGGATTGTTCCTCCAATGTATTTGTTAGCGCTCTGACCAACCTAATTTTACAGGGTTCAAGTGAGGGGACTTCCACTACTTCCTTGGGGAGTTATTCCACCATCCGAAACTTTTTTCTAATATTCAGCTTCCATTTCATTCACCGTTTTATCCCATTTCTCCCAGAACGTCCCCCCGCCCCACCAAAAAATTAGTCCTCTTCCTGTATGGCCTTTACACAGCTCAAGGTGGTTCTGTTCCTTAGTCATCACTTCACCAAGCTGTATACATGGAACTCCTCAGTGACTGAGGTATCTGTACAGCACCCCATCCAATGGCAGCCCTACTCTCACTGTGGCCGTCCGTTAGGTGCTGCCGTAAGCATAGGCAGTGCTGCCAGACCCATTAAGGTCATCAAACATGTCTCAGTATAAAACCCTGTCTTCAGTTGTTTATAACTTTACCAAACTTTAACATTGGGAGTGAAGTTTTCCATGCCAGGTGTGCCCCTCAGGTTAGTGGGGTTTTGCCTTTAAGTTTAAGCCAAAATTGTTTAGCCATTTCTGAGAACAAGGTTCTTTTGCCCATTGACACGGGGCAGGGTTCCTTCACCCTAGATTCCTGTCTGCAAACAGTCCTCACACACAGCTAGTGACAAGTCCAACTAAAAGGCTAGTCACACTGTAAATAAACCAGAACAAGTTCCCCACATCTGAGGGTTCATACATTCTCCCTAGGCACAGGGTGAGAGGGAAGAGATCTTGGGCTTCTCTGGCCCTTCCAGCTTATCCCTCCCCTCTTCCTGTCTGGCTTTTAGCTGTCCTCAGCCGGTGTGCTGAGCCACCTGGTTAATTGATTAATCATTCAGTCCTTAACCAATTACACCTCTATCCCGATATAACGCTGTCCTCAGGAGCCAAAAAAATCTTACTGCGTTATATCAAACTTGCTTTGATCCGCCGGAGTGCGCAGTCCCCCCCGGATCACTGCTTTACCGCGTTATATCCAATTTCATGTTATATCGGGGTAGAGGTGTATCTCCCTAATTTGTCCCATGTGGGGATGTTTACCAAGTGCCCAGAGTGGTGAGTCAGCTTAAGGCTACTCTCACACTGTCTTTCCCACGTTAAAAACATTTCTGACTATTTCTTTGAAAAGTTCTAGTGCCCCACACTTGGAACAGGAAGTTGATGCTTCACAGAGGGGGGCATTTGTGTCAGGATCAGGGATGGCCCTTTTGCTATTCCTGTGAATATCTGCCATGTTACAAGCCTGGGGTGTGTGTGTGTGTGTGTGTGTGTGTGTGTGTGTGTGTGTTGTATTTGCAGAAGTGAAGAGCACACTCAGCTGCAACTGAAGTCTGTGCTTTGGACATATACTGCTAAGTATTCTGAAATAAAAAATATCAGACCCTAGGCATCTCAAATTGGGTACCCAAAATTAGTGGGCACTTTGATCTCAATCTCTCTATGCCTCAGTTCCCCATCTGTAAAATGAGGATAATACCACCCCTCACCTCATATGGTTGTTATGAATATAAATTACTATTTGTTAAGCATTCAGATACTGTAGTGATGAGCACCATCGGAAAGCCCAGGAGGGAATTAAAAATTCTGTATTCTGAGCAGGGTTTGAATAGTGTGTAGCAAATAAGACTGGGGGCCATACATTGAACAAGGATAAAACAAAATATTGAACAGCTAGCTGCTCATTAATTGAGCGCTATCCGTCCTGTGCACTGAATGACACAGGTGTCCTGTGGGGAAAAAGTGCAATCACGTAATTAAAGATTACCATAATGCATACACACAAGGGCAATATTGCCAACCCCAAAAGTTTGACATGTATGACTCAGAGCCCTCAAAATCATGACTTGACAACAAACAACAACAACAAAAATTGTGTGTGGCTTTTGCTCTGTCTTGATTTTTGTACTCCCCTTGCCTGCCGCATGCGTGTTTGTTTCCCCAAAGTTATAGGGAAAGGTAATTTCGGCCCTCACTGAAGGACCTCTCGCTGGTTGCCTAATGGTGTGGAGTTCCCAGCTTCTCCCCAAGCCTCAACATTCTAATTAATTTTGTGTCCCCCTCACTTCCATATCTGCCCATCCGCCTGGGCAGCAGTCAATTCTGGTTGCTAAAATAACCTTAATCCTGGCATTTCCTAACTTTTGAGTGCTTGATTTTGCAATCTTAACAATGTTCTTTTAAGACAGTTTGTGTGTGTTCAGTGATGTGTTCTATGTAGATGTCCCTCGACCACGTGATGGCATCTGACACCACGAGCTGCCGCATCAGCCGAGCATAGCGTTGACCGATTCCATGTTCTCTCAGCACTCGCTCGTTACGTCCCATGCGCCCAAGGCTCCAACAATCAGTGTATGCGTCTGAACCTGGTAACCCTTAGCTCTCAAGGTTTCGGCCAGAGGGCCGTATTTCTCTACCTTTCGAGCTTGGGCATCATGGAAGGCCGGGGTCCTGTTCTCGAAGGGCACTGTGACATCTACCATGATTATATTCTTCCGGTCCTCGTTGTTGATGACGATGTCCGGTCACCATTGGCTGTTGGTTCCGGGGATGGCAGAGCTCATGGCAACCTTCCTCACGGGTGCTGGGATGGCTCTGGTGTTGTCTCACAGCTGCCAAGCTCTCGAATGGGGCTTGCAGCTACACAAGACATGGGGTAGCGTCTCATTGGCGTAGCTACACTTCCTGCATCGCTTGTCCTGATTCCCATGGCGGAGGGCTCCATTGACCAGGACATAGTTGAGCCAGGCATGGTGGATGAACCGCCAGTGGGCGAAACGAGTGAAGCTGCCCCCGGCGAGGAAGTGGTTGCTGGCATCCCACTTGCACATCACCTCGAATGCCTTGCCCTGGTCTGGCTTCTGTTTCAGGTTTTCCATGTATTGGCAGCGGATGGTATCCTTCAGAGTCCTCTCCAGCATGGTTCTAGCTCTCGGAGTGATGATTGTGTGATCTGTATTCTTCACTGGACATCAGCAATACTAGGAGGAATGAGCTGGACTGACGATGAGAAGTGCAGTCAGGAAAGTAAAATACTTTCCTCGTGGATTGTATTTTCTAAATGGACAACCAACCTAATTTTCAATTACTGAGGGACAATCACCACTCACTGATATATTTTGTTTTCCACAACCAAATCTCTTTACCACTTTTTATGAGTAACGTACCCGAGTATTCGGATTCTAATATCTAAACTGTACTGTTAAATCTATTCACCTAAATTTGGACTATTGCTGATTATGCACTCTATGCATCTTATGACTTTGAAAAACTAACTTTATATTTGTGGATAATCTAAGCACTACACCCAGATGTACAGACACTCTTTTCCTAACCTGTGTATGATGTATATATTTTTTAACATTAGCTTTAATAAAAATTTTAAAACTGTAAATCATCACAAACAACAATGCTGAGTCCTTACCAGTAGAACACCTGGTAGACGACAAGCTTGGAAAAAGCCAATGGCCTTGGGCTGGTTGCTAGTATCAGGTGCTTGAATAGAGTAATTTTGATCATCCTCATCCTCCTCATTATTGCTGATTAAGGGTTTGTTTGCATCTTCTTCAGCACTACCCTCCTGTTCTTCTCCAAGCTCAGGGAGGCCTAGAACACATGAGAATGTACACGAGTAACAAAGGACAACACCATTCTTTCCCCACACAAAACCCATGCTCACTCCTTTTAAGCATTTCTCCCTTCTGACACCCCACTTGCTCTCCCATACCTCCATCCTCCTTTGGCTTAGAAACTCTTCTAGATGGTGTTCTGCAGAGTCGCCAGTAGAAACTACCCCTTGTCTTCTAGCGCTCTTGAAAGTATTCTGTCTGATCCTGGCGTCGGCTTTGTCTGTTCTGAGTGTCTGGCCATTAGTTGGAAGACACAACAAATTAGTGCATTTCCCCCTATTTAGTGGCTAGACTCCCTGTGCGTGGGTCCTGCACACATCACCTCAGGCAGTATTTGAACATGGATGCTCACAGTGTACCAGCAGCAGTTCTGACAGAAGAACTAACAGGAAGACTCTGTATGGTGGATTTGCTAGAAGCGCTCCTACGCTGTCTGACCTGGAGGACATCCTTACGTACATTCCAACACTTCAACAGTTACCTCCTCTACAACCTCCCCAAAAACTTAGGAGACTCCACCATGTCCCTGACAATGCCCTGAAGATCTCTTTTCTACTCACACTGGAGACTCTGCCTTGCCAACCATCTTCTCAGATAAGGCCTATGCCCCCTTCAGAGCCCATATGCCAAGCCTTAATCAGCAGGCAGAGTTTTGCAAACCCAAAGCATTCTTTCCCCTCATGGGATGGAGAGGATTCTAAAACTACTGCTCAACACAATTTACTCCCATGGAAGTCACTTGCATGTTCCTCCATTAACTCTTAGAAAAACACCTAGTTCCATAGGAAGGACACTTGGGAACTGGGTGCATTCTAAGGAATATGCTTTGCACACTAGTCGGACCCCTCTTTGACCCTCTGTCCACATGAATAACGTTGTCTGCACCTAGCGTGTTGCAGGCCAGGAAAACGTTCACTCAGGTAGCCACTACCGGGCTTCCAAGCAAGTTTAGAACTGTGTCGGTGACGAACTTTTGGCAGCAGGAGTTGGGCTTTTGAAGTGACGTGACAATGTTAACCACATTTTTAATGCCACATGAGGGAGCTGCAAACCTGCTTGCCGACTAGGGTTTAAGATGACATAGACCTCTTTTACTTACCCACTTCTTTCGGGGAAATCAAAAGTCCAAAGAAGACAATGATTCCTCCAGCAAACTGCACCGATGCTGTCACCAGGAAGGCATACTGGAGAGAAGAGAGAATAAAAGAACTACCTTTCACATTGCTCTTTGGCATCTCATTCTAAATTAAACATTCATTTCTATTTTTCCAACCACTTTCAATCACACAGGGTCTCCATGCAATGAGACATGCAATTTCTCTGTACCCTATCTCTGTGTGAGAGTAAGCCATACCAACATAGACTATCTCCATAAAACCTAGAAACACAGTCACCCCTCCCTCCAGAGTAGACTCTATGCTGTTTATCACGCTGGAGGGGGAGCACTGAAATGGAACACATGATGGCGGGGAAGGAGCTTAGATACCGAACACCAGATATTATTCACTTTCCCTTTAATGCAGGCAGATAATGAACATTTCGTCTTACAGTAATGGCCACAGCTAGCACCTCACTGCCCTTTGTGGTTACAAAGCAGAGTACGTACAGGCATCTACCATTCAAAAGGGTGAACCCTAACAAATGTTCCTGGAGCTTAGCTTCCTGTTGGCAGAGGGGAATAAATTAAAATAATAAGCTATTGTATTTCTATAATATTTTTCAAGTTTGTGCAATAAGGATCTTCAGGCTCCTGAGCAGAGCGCATGAACATTTCTCCCGTTACACTCTGCTGCATTTAAGATTTCCATGAGAGTGACTATTGGAGATGTGTATATTTAGTCCATAAATACTGCCTTGTTCTCAGGTCACTAGCTATATAATATTGCTTTACAAGGGGCAGGGGTGGGCAGACAAGGAGAGAACGTCCTAAAATCAGGTTGTATTGTCCAAAAGGTGAAGACCGGATTTGCAGTCAGTGGACATGCTCGAGCTGGAGCCCCCTCGGTATTAGAGAGAAAAGGCTGCCAACAGGGGGTTCTCTGTGAAGGGTCCTTGACTTTGGAACTCTTCCCCAACTTGGTCCAAAACAGCTCACGTCTGGCCTTTAAGCCACAATGCAAACCCTTTCATTTTCTCCCTGGCTTTTGGTGATAAGGTGGGTTTAACATCTTTTTGTTGCTTGGCCATTGTGGGGTGGAGAAGTGCTGGAGATCAAGTTGTAACTTTGTCAAGAACACCTAGAGCACGGGAGAGCAGCTCTTTTATCCTATAGAACTCAAAATCAATAAATAGGTCTTCCTGAAGGAACTATTTTTACTCAAGTGATGACTGGCAGTTGGGGGAGGAGTTTTGTTTTTAAGTACAATACTATTGTTCTCAAGCACCAGATTGCACCTGCTCAAGCCAGGCAGGTACAGGGATGTCAGAACAAAGGCCCAGCTTTCTTAGACTCTGCTAAAAATCTTACAAGATGCTCACTGAGCAGAGTCAGATTGACCTTAGCACTGATTATTTTTATATCCCGTCCCCAAAAGAGAAGGAAAGCACGAACTCCACAGTGAGAACTACATTTCAAATTTCAGCCTAATCTCTTTAAAAGTATATATAAAAATATGTAGTAAGAAGGGAAATTTTTACTGGTCCGTAACACAAGAACAGCTGAAGGTATTTTACTCAAACTTTCAAAAAGTGTTTACCTCCAGGAGGAAGTCAAGAATAGACAATTCTAGCCCAAAAGGTGGATGTTTTGGGAAGCTGAGAGTGGCTGAAAACAGGTGGTTATAATGAAAGCTGTTTTTCTACCTTAACTATATCATAATTTGGGTCTATTTCTATAAGAAACCATATTAATTGCTAATCCTTGTTAAATGCTCCCTGAAGCAGCGGCATGCCCATCCCCACACCCTGATGGATGTCCGTGCCCAGGGCCGGATTAAGGTTATGAGGGCTAAGGCTAAAGGGAGGGAAGGGTCTAAGTATGAATTACATATTGCAAAAAAATTATGAAGTCATCAAACATTTATCTACATATGTATCTACATATTATTTATTTATGTAAAATTAACAAGTTTATTCTACTCTCACTACACTCAATTCTTCAAACAAAATTTCCCCCCCCCCCAGCTTTAGCAGTAGCAAAGTCATGAACGATGTCATCAAAATTCAAAGACCTGACGATTTCGTTCTCAATTCTCAAAAGGGACAAAGGACTGAGATGCTCTTGAGTCATGGTGGATAGGACGACATTTTTGACCCTGGTTAGAAGAGAGAAGGAACATTCTCCACTACAGCTAGTGATCATTAGTGACAAATACAGGCATAATGAAATTTCAACATTTGGGAAACATTCTATCACATTGGATTCAGTGATAACTCAGTATGTACAAATACGATTTGCTTTTGTCACCTTTTCTCTCTATATCTGAGAGTGATGCGAATTAAACAAATTGAAGAAATTATTTAGTAAAATCTATTGGGAGATTGTCTGTGTCAGAAGTACCCAGACATTTGATACCTTCACTGACTTCAGAACTTGAAATGAAAAACTTCGTGAAGTGAAAAATTTGTCAGTACACTAAAGGTTTTGTCAATATTTTCGTAAGCCTTGATCCGATGTTCTGATGAACTCTTCAGTTTGTCAATGATTGTGATGAAGGTATTAGCTCTGAAGGCCTCCTTGTCACTGACTGAGTGGGCAGTAGCATGGTTGCATGTCTTCTGTCTTTTGCAGCATTTGGCTGACTTATACTCATGGTTAGCAATCCTTGCAGCTCCCTGAATTTCATACTCATCAAAACTATCCTGCATTTGTTGAAGAACAGTTCCAAGACTCCTCATTAGGTTACAGGAGTGGAAAGGTCAATTTGAGCACTTTGCAAGCTTAGACTGCACCTGCTGAATGGCTGAAGTATATCATTCCAGACCACAAAATACCAGTTTCCAAAGTGCACATTGCATCACTCAGGATCTTCGCATCTTTTCTTGCTGCTGATTTTTTAGATTCATTATCCTTGATGCTCTCTAGCTCTTCAAGGATGTTAGGGTTTCCCAGAACAACTGCATTCACAGCTTCAGCATTGGCACTCCACCGTGTCCCTGAAAGTGATCTGGATACTGAGTATCCCTTTGGTAGTGAATCTCTAAGAATCATCCAACGACTGGTTGATGCAGAGAAAAAAAAAAATTGTACAATTCTTGGACAAAACCAAACAAAGAAACAGCTTCAACACAACAATCCATGGCAGACTGGCCAATAAGGTTGAGTGAGTGAGCAGCACATGGTATGTAATCAACGAAAGCATTGCGTTGTTTTATCTTTGCCTGCATCCCTGAATATTTGCCACTCATATTACTTGCATTATCATAGCTTTGGCCACGACAAAGGCGGATGTCAATCCCATTTTGGGTGAGGAAATCAAGTAGGTACAAGGCACGTTTCTCCTGTGTGGTTGGTGATGTTTATGAAAGTCATGAAATGCTCAAATGGTCCGCTGGGTAGCACATAATGCAAGATGACAGTCAGCTAATCTACATGTGATACATCCGGTGTTGAGTCAACAGACACTGAAAAATATCCCACATCTTCAATCTCATCTACAATGGCTGATAGTATCTTCTTTGCCAGCAGTGCAATGAATTCATCACAAATAGTCTTTGATAGATATGATGCATGGCCTTTTCCATAATTTGCGTGTTCATTGATGTGCTGAGTTAAGAAAGGGTCAAACTTAGCGATTAGCTCTAGAACGCCAAGGTAACTGCCATTGTGTTTCGATCCAACACTCTCACCTGAGCCACGGAATGGCAGACCACACTCAGCAAGAAAAACTATGGTTTCAACTATGCATCTGGGAACGTTCTTCCAATAAGCACAACCTTCCAAAAACTGGTTTTCCATTTGGGTATCAATTCTGCCACTAACTTTCTATTGGGCATGGTAGCTGCTAACTGACACTGTATGCTTCTCATTCATTGTATGATTGGTAATGTATGCAGTATTCGTCCAACCACTGAAGCCTTTGCAGAACATTCCCCACTTCAGAAAACAGGCGACAATAAAAACAGTACACTTTCTTCTTAAAAGGCGAATAGATGAGCCATTCTCGCTTGCCAGTCTGTTTGTTAGGCTTCGCATATTCAAACATTGGTTTGGCCAGATAAGGATTCTGATTGGTGTACTCTCGCTTTGTCAATCACAAGTCAGCATCTAGATTCTGGCATTTCTGTGAGCCCTTCTCAGTCCAATATGCAATGAGATCTTGAGAAGTCACGTCCCACGCGCCTGGATGGCTGGAGAAGGATTTTTTTGTATTACTATCACTGGGAAAGTCTTGAGAGGGGTGGGGTGAGACTGCAGCTAGAGAGGTCACAGGAGGCTGCTCCTTTTCATCAAGCGCAGGAACAGCAGGTTCACTTGGGCTGGTATTCGCCTGGACTTCCTCACCATCAGACTTAGTAGGAGGAAAAAACGTTAGGAGAGAAGGAATACCTTTCAGTACTACATCCTGTCTTTGCCGTCTTTCTTTGGCCTCCTTCAATTTCTGCCATCCTCCTTTCTTCGACATGATTTCTATTGTCCAGTGTAGGCCTACTGAGTACAAAGTTCTATATTGCTTGGGCCCACAAACACTTACTTAGCCCACAAAGACAAAATCACAACCACCATAAATAGAAGTCACAATCTTGATGGATTTAATCTGTACAAAGCAATATCTAATGAGATGAAAAAATTTCCCGATGGACCCCGCTACCGCCGCTCAGCTGTTACTTCAATATGGAATGGAGGGCCTACAGTAGGGTCTAAAAATTAGGGCCTAAAGTAAGGCCTAAAAATAGGAGGGCCTAAGGCTATAGCCTTCTTAGCCTATAGGTTAATCCGGCCCTGTCCATGCCTCACCACTGCTTAACAGCAGTGTCTGTCAGCCAGCTGACGTGCAGCATTAGATTTGGCTCCAAACAGCACTTTGTCCTCTCCAAGTCAGGAAGATGGTAGGTGACCATGACATAGGGGGTCAGCAGAAATGGGTAAGTTTTAAAGGGACCAAGTGTGTCCCCCCCACAGATGGGTAAGTTTTAAAGGGACAGAGCCCCTCCAAATCTCATGCAATATTCTGTACTCTCTCGAGTTGAGAAGGAAAGGAGAGGATTACTATGCTCTGTCTATCACCTGTCGCCACAAAGATATAGGGAACACAGTTCCCCCATAGACATGCGAAAGAAGAAAAACACGTCATTTATCTGCTCACCTGGTCTCAGTGGGCCAGAGACAGGGAAAGACTCCCTGGGATAAGACAGCCCCTACGCATAACTCCAAGTCAGACAGCAACTACTCACCTCATAGCCATACTGCAGAACACAGGAGGCGAGGAATGCTCCCAGAATGTTCCCCACTGATGCACAGGCACTCCAGAGTCCAAAAACAAAACCCCTCCTGAGAAAGCACAGCAAAATGGAGGGGGAGGGGGGGAAGGAGGGGAGAGAGAGACAGAGAAGATAGAGAGTTAGAACTGGCTTTAACTGACATGTAATAGTATTAAATTCTCCACATAGAAGCAGCTTCATTTAAAATAAAATATACTGTAAAATAATCAGCTCATAATAGACAAGTTTGTCTATCATGTCCCATTCTGTTTCACTTGAGTCAAACTAAGGTCGAGGTCAGTGGTGTCAAGACATCAGACCAGATCCAGCCCACATGAGACATGATACATTTATCCACGTAAATCTGACAAATTCTGATTCTACAACAGGTCAAAGTTTCTATCTAGCCCTTATGAATGTCACCTGCTGTTGCCCTACCTTAGGTGTTCTGAAACAGCCTTCAGAGATGTTTGAAACCTTAAATTTAATGATAACACTTTATGGGCCAGATTTTCCAATAATTCAGCTGTGCAGTTGTGCACTTTGTGTGTGCTCACAGTCACTGCAATTGTGTGTTCAAACTGAGTTTTATATATGCCAATGGCCAAATGAACAAAGAGCAGAAAACGTATAATAATGATACCCAGCTCTTATAGAACATTTTTGATCCCTTGATCTCAAAGCACTTTACAAAGGGAGGTCAATATCATTATCCCCATTTTACAAGGGGGGAAAAGTACAAAAAGTAATGCAAGTTTCGGCACAATACAACAGCCTTAATCTGACCCAAAATGAAAACTGTTTTGTCAGAGTTAAAGCTGTTACGTAGTGAAGAAATATGCATTACTGTATTTTATATCTGATAAGAGTAGTTTGTTTATTGTTTATTTGGGACGGGTAAGATTTCTGTCATTCACTATTCATTTACTGCTTGTCAATGCTCAGGTTACAATAGGTAAGTACGTTATCGTTTAGCAGGATTTGCCAGAGAATTGGTTTGGTTTGGGAATTCAGTCAAGACTGCTGTTCTGCATCACAGATAAGCTACTAAACGAAGGAGAAATACCAAGTACCCAGCTTTTCCAAACCAGTTGCCCATGATGGCAACAACACAGGGCCAGCCAGTGGACTGCAGCAAGCCATTCACAACCCAGAGGCAGCAGTAGAACCATTTGTTGTAGAAATGCAGCCATTCTGTGAGAGTGCCGAATACAAACTCCTGTGGGGAAAGAGAGGAAAACTGTGATCCTGCTACAAATCTTCCAGACTGACCAGAAGTGTCAATGCAAAATTGAAAGGAAAAAAAAAAAAGAACGAGAGGAAGAGGTTCAAGGCCTATGTTTTACATTTCATTCAAGTGACAGCATCTCTAAAAGCTCAGGTGTTCCTAATACCATGCTCAGCCAATGTTCAGTGATGACTCAGAAGTAACAGCACCACCTGCTGAGTCACCAACAGCATGTCCTACAGCATCTAAACGTGCCTTCCTCCCAGCTGGTACCCAGCTTAGTTACAGCCCACCCTAGAAGTAGTGGTTGCCATTAATTTACAAAAATAAAACTTGAATCAAAGATTGATGGACAAAACATCTGTCAAATTAAATATGCAACAATATTGAAATACAGGAAAGTCTCACTAATTCCCACTTTACTGATGCATAAACCCCTGCAAAAAAAACCTACAGTGGTTTCACGGTCTTTATCAGCAAACACTTAATAGCAAAGAATGCTATAGTCAGGTCTCGAATTACAAAATTTTCACCAATATAACAGATGATGACTGTACTTTTACTAGAACACTAGGGAGCATAAGCATAGAATCTCAGCAGTGTACAGTTGAAAGGAACCGCCATCCTCCCACACTGTGGCAGGATTAAGGTGTTTGGTTCACCTGTTCTCAAAAGCCTCCCCAGGTAACCTATTCCAGATCTTAACTATTCTTTTAGTTAGAAAGTTTTTCCTAATATCTACCCTAAATCCCCCTTGCTGTAAAGTAAACTGATTACTTCTTGTCCTGCCCTCAATGAACATGAAGAACAAAAATTGATCGCTGTCCTCTTTATAACTACTTTTACATATTTGAAGATTTAGGGTAGGTCTATACTTACCTCTGGGTCCGGCGGTAAGCAATCGATCTTCTGGGATCGATTTATCGCGTCTTGTCTAGACGCGATAAATCGATCCCGGAAGTGCTCGCCGTCGACACCGGTACTCCTGCTCGGCGACAGGAGTACGCGGCATCGACGGGGGAGCCTGCCTGCTGCATCTGGACCCGTGGTAAGTTCGAACTAAGGTACTTCGACTTCAGCTACGTTATTCACGTAGCTGAAGTTGCGTATCTTAGTTCGAAGTGGGGGGGTTAGTGTGGACTAGGCCTAACAGTCCCTCTCAGACCCCCAGTCTTCTCTAGATTAAGGTCTGGTCTGTACCTAAATCTTAGGTCGATTTAGCTACGCGGATCATGGATGTGAAAAATTCAGACCCCTGAGACACACAGTTAAGATGACCCTAGACCCAGTACTGGTATCACTGGGTCAATGGAAGAATTCTTCTGTCGACCTCTTGAGGGAGTGGATTAACTGCAGCAATGGAAAAACCCCTTCCATCGCTGTAGCAAGTATCTACACCACAACAGCGTAGCTGCTGCTGTAGCACTTGTAGTGTAGACATGCCCTAAACATGCCAAGTTCTTTCAACCTTTCCTCATAGGCCATGTTTTCTACACCTCTTTTGTTGCTCCCTCTGGACAGGGAACCAGTTTGACAGTGAACCACTGATAACTATTCTCTGAATATGATTTTTCAACCAGTTGTGCACCCATCTTACAATAATTTAATCAAAACCGTATTTCCCTAGTTTGCTTATAAGAATATCATGTGGGACTGACAGAAACGTTAGCCCTAACCTACACTATCCAGGATAAACAAAGCATGCTTTGTGATGCAATATACTTGATTTATGCAGGTGTTTTTATCCATATTCGCGAAATGTAATAATCCACCAATAGGTCTCCCAGTCATTGTGATGAATTAAGGTATGGGCATGGCCATGTAATGTTAATGATTAAAAACCCAATAAGATAAAATACATTCAGTGTTTATCCATGGAAGCTTGAAACTGAAGAAATCTTTCCTTACAGATATTCCCTTCTGATTTATTTCGCCCACCACCAGCTGCAAAATCATGTAAGTTAATACTAGTTTATTGTTAGTGTTTTCTTGTAAGAGAAATGAAAGGAAGGATTTGGAAGGAAAGACATTTTTAAAAAACAGTCCTGATACACACAGAAAACAGACTGAAGAAGAGAATGTGTAGGCCCAGATTTGGGCTCCTCCTACTCAAGTAACTCTTGTTCATATTTTAGTAGGTCACAACATCTATGTTTGAAGAAACGTCTCCACTATCCTTATACAAATGAATACTGCCACAGAGGCTTTAGGGGGGTTGGAAGTGCTCTTCTGTAGGCCTCAGAATCTGGTCATGATACAAAACAGTAAGTCTGGCCCAACGCCAAACTCCATGAACAAACTATTTTTGCCACAAAGTTCAAAAAATAAAATAAAAATGAGGCATTCTGAACAGCTTAGCATGGCACTCCCCTAATAACACTACTTAGGAAGCACTGGGGTGTAGAGCAAGTATTATTATTATGCCAACCCCTGCACCCACAGGCTAGGGTCAGATAAATTCTGCCATTCTACTCTAAACAAAAACAAGAACCAAGTGTTTTAGAGGGAAGGAGAGTTTCTAAATCACAGTAATCACGCTTCACCAAAACAGAGACATTTTTCAACTTACCACTAAAGCAGAGGAGCACATGCCGAAAGACAAGACCCATCGTAAATTCAGGCGATCCCCAACTATGCCACTGACAAAGAGACCCTAAGAACACAGATAAGTATGTTAAGCAAAGCCACATAGTTTACATTTGTTTTCAACATGATCTGTAAGAAGAGTTGAAGGAATGCTGGGTTTAAGAGAAATCCATCTACTTCAGAATTACATGCTGACCCCAAGTGCAGGTGTGTAGAAGTCTGGTGGCGGTGTTTGTTTTTACAAGATCTAATACAAACAGAAGTGTTTCCATTAACTTATGCTCCTGAAATTTCAATCACAATGACTTTGTTTCGACAGAGGCTCTCCTGCTACATTTGCAATGCAAACATGGCAACATTGTGCTAGTGTACTAGATTGAGAAAGTGACACTGGACTATGAACAGAAGCGAAAATTACAAGTCTGTTTTTGGTGTTCAACTGTAGATAATAAACACAAAGCAAACAGAATAGCGAAAGCTTAGATTTCTAAAAATTCAGCTTTAATAATCTAAGGTGTTACTAATAACACAGGCAAAGAAATTTGCCTAATTTTAGAAATATGACTTAAAAGGTTAAGAAAGTGCCATCCACTTTAGAGTGATCTAATAAGTGTCCCAAACAGCAAGGGTAAATGTACCAGCAAATATTCTACTTTAAATATAGGCTCCCTATCTTCCACAGTCCTTTCAAGCCTCCTGAAGTGCAAATTGCCATGCACCTGTGAGACATTCCAGCAGGGGAATTTGAGCAGGGGGTTGGACTAGATGACCTCTCTGAGGTCCCTTCCAACCCTGATATTCTATGATGTACCCACATGCAGATGATGTCATATCATTACTACAGCAGACTTCAGTAAGGAGCCAGAGTATTAGGGGAAGTGCCCAATAAGTGTCTTTTGCAGAGTGTTTGTTACCCTGCATGATACAAAACCATTTGAAAAAGCCTCCCTAAATCTGTGCAACATACCAGTGCAAAAGGCATTTATTTGATCCTACAACCCTCCTCCACAAACTCCTCTATTGTCTGGCTCCTTGTTATGTCAGACTTTGTGGTGGATGTGACATGCCGCTAACGTATGGTGTTGGAGACTAATGGATTCTAGGAGACCTGAAAGAGGTTGTGAGGACAGAGAGGGTAAATTAAAAGCAGATTATATGCTGACAGCCTTTCACCACTGCTATTTGGAGCATTCAGCATGTAATTCTGAAGTAGATGGATTTCTCTTAAACCTATTTGCAGACCCCTTAAAAGATGTAACATATCCAGTATGGTATGAGGGCAAAAATAATGTAGCCAAAGGGAATCTGTTCACTTCCCAAACCCTTAGTGTTAGCCAGGAGCAGAGAGCAGATCCCGTCCCTCCACCCTCAAACATGATGGGTTATCCTCACCATCCTTCCCACCCAAACTTTGGCAGCTGTGATTAAGTTTTACTCACCACGGCATAGGAAAAGAGAAAGATAGTGTCCAACATCCCCAGGAAAAGAGTGGCTTCTTCTGCATTGGGAAATAAATGGCTACTGTTCCAGAGCTACAAAGAGAAGCAATTGCATCATGAGTCTTCCAAAGAGACAGATCTCATCTACAATACTCAAGAAATACCTGGCTCCAGTAACATCCCATCCCTGACATGCGTTAGCTAATTGATTGAGTCAGGATCAACTTTGACTTCAAATTCTATGAAAAGCACTTTTTTCCTGCTAGAGACCTCAACTAACTTCTAGCACACCAGGAGTGAGAAACACTGCAATTAATATTTATGGTAACAATGTTGCTGATCTACATGCTGCTTTATATATAATGCCGGTGCTCTCAGGATCTTGCAATCTACATAAAATGGATAACATAACAGGAAATGACCAGGAGAAGGGAGAGAACAGAGGAATCAGGGGGAAAAGATACACTGTTCTTGGGAGTGATATTTACAGAGAATTCAGATCACTTATTTTGTTCCAATTTTATGTTTAAACTGGAGTTCAATTTTATTTTCAGTCATCTGACACAGGGAGAGAATCAGTAGTCCCAGAGATGAGATTAGTGACAGAACACGAGCTGAAAGTAGCAAGCTTTGAGGATGGATTTGAAGGAAGGGTAGAAGGAATAAATAAAGGGGGGGGGGGGGAAGAAATCAACCTTAAAGGTGACATTTCCTATGCTCAACTTTCATCAACTCCATTTTAGTTTTTGCCATAGATCAAGTTCTTCAAGGTAGGGACCACCTTTTAATTATGCATTTGCAAAATGGTGCTCTGATTTATGATTGGGGCCCTTAAGCACTATTGTAATAGTAAATGATAGCTGTGCTTCCACACATCTCACTGCCTACAGTCAGGACAGGCCTGGCTGTATTTGGAGTGCCTTGTACCCAAGTACTCGTCACAGCTAGCCTTATTCAACTGACCAGGCAGCAGCTGACAGATGTGGCTTCTATTTAGTTATGTTTTCCAAAAAATGCAGTGTGTAAAAAAGAGATGCAATAATAAAGGTAAAGCCACTGAAGAAAATTATTGCTGCCACTAGAGGTCAGTAGTATCCATCTGTCAGTCTATTAATAAACTATATTGCTAGCTCAGAATGCTGAGCATATTGGGAATGAGTGGTTAAATACCAATTAATAGGTAGAATATACATCCACAATACTTCATTTTACATCACCCACAGGTGTGCTAGACCCTTTACTATAACATAATAAAAACCTAAGGTCCCGATCCAGGCAGATTACACTCCAAAATTTTATGCTTTACATTTTACACTTATTACACAAAGGTATCCAAGCTGGAGGGGTTGCAAGTGCTTTGGAGGACAAGATTAGAATTCAAAATGATCTTAAACTGGAGAAATGGTCTGAAATAAACAGGATGAAATTCAATAAGGACAAATGTAAAATACTACACCTAGGAAGGAACAATCAATCGCATAAATACAAAATGGGAAATGATTGCCTAGGAAGGAGTATTGCAGAAAAGGATCTGAGGGTTATAGGAGATCACAAACTAAATATGAGTCAAAATTATAATACTGTTGCAAAAACACCGGAACATCAGTCTGAGATGATGTGACTGAATGAACCCCTATATTCACACCACTGTAATAATCTTTGTATACAATATTCCTCATGAGATGATATTTGAAAAGTAGTAACTCATGGGTCAATAGTATCATGGTGAAATGTATATCTATAAAATGTGTATATTAAGAGTTATGGACATAAACTGAAATTATGACTGAAATCCATTTACCAGACAAGTCTGGGAAAATCCTGTTTCTCAATGACAAGCTGACAGCTCTAACCGGGTGTCATCAAAGCTGATTGGCAATCACTGGTCAAGTGGCCATTCTTTGGCAACGAAGGGGGGCAGGAAAAGATTGATCTGCATTTTAACAAACAACATGGAACCTTTTTCACCACAAGACTCCACGTCTCGGTCTTCACAGGGGGAAGGAACTTTATCTAGGGTAACTCTCATGAAAATGCATTTCAAAGGGTGACTGGGCTACAAAAGTGAGGGACAAAAACACCCCAGGGATTCTATCTTTCTTTCTCTCTCGCACTCTTTCACCTAAGATGACAAAGGAGCCAGCCCTTTGGAGTGTGGGAGCAAACCCTGCCTTGAGAATTTGGTCAGTTTATGTTGCTTGGAACACGTGGTAAAGATTTTACCTGGAGCCAAGTCTAGTTTGTTAAGTCTTAGCTACTAGGAAGAGTTTTATCTTTATTTTTTTTTGTAACCATTTCTGACTTTAATACCCTATATCTGTACTCACTTAAAATCTCTCTCTTTGTAGTTAAACAAACGTGTTTTATTTTTTTAAATCAAAACTAATCCAGTGCTGTGTGTAAACTGAACTGTTTCAGGAACTCCAGTTAAAGTAGCAAACTGTTGTATAATGACCCCTTACAGGTGCAACAAACCTCTAATTTCTAAACTGAACTGTTTCAGGAACTCCAGTTAAAGTAGCAAACTGTTGTATAATGACCCCTTACTGGTGCAACAAACCAGGAGAGGGCTGGACAGTGCAGAACACAAGTTTTTGGGAAAATTCAGGACTGGGAAGGTGTTGGGGTCACCCTGCACATGTAAACCAAGGCTCGTAGAAGCCTGAGTGTGGCTGGTGTGTTGCTGACAGGCTACTGGGGTCAGAGTTGCTGGACGAGGGCTGTAGCTATACACACACTCAGGGTGTGACCTGAATGCTGTTTAGCTGTTTGAGAGTGGCCCCGGTTGGAAGCCACAACAGCAAAGCATTGTGAGGCACCCAAGATTGCAAGGCAGGAGGTGATAACCCCTCAGTGGTCTGGATTGCACCTGGAATTGTTGTAAGCAAGACACGAGAAGGAATTCTTCCACTCAACTCAGCACTGATAAGGCCTCAGCTGGAATACTGTGTCCAGTTCTGAGCACCACACTTTGGGAAAGATGTAGACAAATTGGAAAAAGTGTAGAGGAGAGCAACAAAAATCATTAAAGGTCTAGAAAACATGATCTACTAGGAAAGATTGAAAAAACTGGGTTTGTTAAGTCTGGAGAAGAGAAGACTAAGGGGGGGACATAATATATATACATATTTAAGTATATAAAAGGTTGTTATAAAGAGGAGGGTGATACATTGTTTTCCTTAATTTCTGAGGACAGGACAAGTAGTAATGAAATTAAATTGCAGCAAGGCAGATTTAGGTTAGACATTGGGAAAAACTTCTTGTCAGGGTAGTTAATCACTGGAACAAAGTACCTAAGATGGTTGTGGAATCTCCATTATTGCAGGTTTTTAAGTACACGTTAGACAATCATCTGTCAGGGATGGTCTAGATCAGTGGTTTTCAACCTGTGGTCCGCAGAGCCCCGAGGGTCTGCAGATTATGTCTAAGATTTCCAAAGGGGCTGCACCTCCATTTGAAATTTTTTAGGAGTCCGCAAATGAAATAAGGTTGAAAACCACAGGTCTAGATAATACTTAGTCCAGCCTCAGTGCAGCGGACTGGACTAGATACCTATTGATGTCCCTTCCAGTCCTATATTTCTATGATTTTTATGATTTATCCGTTAGCCAAGAATTCAACAAAGGAACAGACATTCCTATGGATAACATGAACATTCAGAGTTACAGTAGCAAGGATTTAAAGAAACACCACCACCCAAGAGGTTTGGAAGGGTAATATCCAAACTCTAACTCATGGGGCTAAGAAGAAGTTTTCCTTTTGTGCAGGTTATATACAAGGCTTCTTGCACCTTCCTCTAAAGTATCTGGTGCTGGACATTGTTGGAGACAGGATACTGGACCAGATGGACCACGGGTCCAATCCAATAGGGCAGTTCTTGCGTTCCCAATACAAGTAGATATATCCCACTTGTGTTGCACTTTAATGGGAATTACTTGTTAGTAAGGAAGGGAAAACAAGTATTTTTTTTCCAATGTGTGATTCTCAAAATAGGAGCCTAGGAAATGTGCAATCTGAGGAAGAAGAGAGTCGAAATTCCTCTCTCTGCTGGCCTAGCCAGCCAGCTGCTCTAAAAACCCCACACCTATCATAGTAAATATTTAGCTGGCTCAGGGCCACCTCCTCACACTCAGGTAGGCCTTGTAGAAGATAATAGGCCATGTTCTGTGCTCATTTACCCCTCGTGGAAATCCAGTACAACTGTATGTAAGCAAGTACAATACATTGACTTCCATAAGGCCAAATCCTGGTCCTACTGACCACAAGGCTACACTCTCATTCACGACAAAGGAACTGGGATTTTAAAGGCAGTGGGAGCTGCTGATAGTTCTGCATTTCTGAAAATCCAGTCACTTACTCAAGTGTTTAAATGTGGACATATCAGCCTAGTGTTAGGAATATCTTGGCCGCTACACATAATGAGCTTGGATTGTAGCAGTTTTCTTCCCTCCCACGTCAGCCGTCCTTTCCAGAAGGAGATAAAAGCACTACCATTGACAAAACCATATCCATGATGTTACTAACACCTCTGCTTCTGAGATGCAATTCCCTCCATTGCTCATTACTCATTTCACACACAGGCACCTGAAGCTACAGTCAGTGGTTTTTCCATCTTTTGCATTCTGCTGATTACCATACACAGATGTTTCTGTGGACCCAGTTCCCATCCCAACACCATGACTCCCCAGCTTCTCAGAAAGTTTCACTCTGTGGCTGACTACGAAAGGCTCTGCTGACCACTGGTGGTCCAGAGACTATAGTGTGGGATCTACTGTTTTAAGTCACCTGAGACTCCCACCTATCCAAGTACTTAAGTAGCAAGGGGTATCTCTGGCAAAAAATAATCTCTCTCACACCAGTGTCTGAGTTGGGCCATTCATGAACTAGCATTCGTGTGTCTGTATTAAAACTTGCCAGCTAGGTTGATAGTCCTGACTGTTCTCACCTCATATGGCTGGAGCTCCAGGGCCGTGGTATTTATGTCGGAAGGAGTCCATTGGCTGGAAATGCTGACCTTGACATTGCTGAATGTCTTTCTGGAAGCATGGAGCAGGGAGTAACTGCAAGACAGAGAGTGAACACACATAGGTTTGACAGATCTTCACTGGAGCAGAAAGCGAAAGGGACCCAAAATTCCATACACAGTTTGCCTCAGGGCCAAGCCAAGAACCTATTCTTTATTTTTTGGTGGGAGTGGAAGCACCCTAATTTGCAGTTACATACTCTGATTGTTGTTAGTGTGGGGAGGAATGCCAGGCCTAGGAGTGTGATTGACATCTCAATTTGGAGGGAGATGAAATGTCCACCAATGGTTATACACTTAACACACACACACACACAAAAACACTTGCCCAGCTAATCACCACCATAGGTTCTCATCTAAAGACACATCAGATATCCTCTCTCCTCCAGAACTCTGCATGAGTTCCCATGCGGGCAGGGGACTGGACTCGATGACCTCTCGAGGTCCCTTCCAGTCCTAGAATCTATGAATCTATGAATCACTGTGTGTAGAATGCAGAGTGGCGAAAGAAGCTACCAACAGCACGCTGTGCTCATTGTTGGGATTGTTTATTTTCCTCTGGTTTTGGAAGGCTCCACTTGCTTCCACTCTTCCGTAGTGTAACTCTGCATGCGGGCAGATGGACAGGTCAATGAAGTCCTTCATCACGAGTACTATTTATGTCAGTGGTTTTCAACTTTTTTTCCATTTGCGGAACCCTAATAAATTGAATGGAGCTGCAGTCCCCTTTGAAAATCCTAGACACAAGTCTGCAGACCCCCAGGGTCCACAGACCACAGCCGCATTCCTCTCCACACTAACAACCAGAGTATCTAACTGCACATTAAGGTACTTCAACTTCCACCTACTTCAAATTCCACCAAAAGATAGGGTCTTAGCTGGCCCTGAAGACCACTACTCTATGGTAACAACAACCTTTTGTGGATCCCTTAGACATAGCCTGCAGTCCTTCCAGGGTCCATGGACCATAGGCTGAAAACCACTGATTTATGTCAGTATTCACACAGGGAATATGCATTTCGTTATTTGAATGCACAGGAAACCCGGGCACAACATTACTGACACTGTGCCTCCTCCCTCCACACATCACTATTACTACTTGGCCTTTTATAAAACCAATGGTCAGATCTTCTCATTTCCCTCCACCCGTCCACCCCCCAAATTCAACTGGATGAATGTCATGCAGATCCAGGAGCGGCCAACCTACCTGAAGAAGGTAAGCAGGAACACAGCAATGTGGTGATGAGTGCAATGGGACACAAGGGACCCATCCGCAGGCTGCCTTCGCAAATTCCTAGGCACAGCCATACTTCTGGCCTCGCCCTCCTTCCGGCCCTTGGCCTCAAAGGCTGGAAGTTAGTTTAGGTCATATTTCTTCTCACTTAAAAGGAAAAAAGGGGGGGAAATTTTGAAGAAAAGCTCACTTATAAAACAATGTTCAGCAAGTAGCTGGAACACAGCAAGGGGTACAATGCTATTCCACTTGTTCCCATTGAAGTTCAAGTCTCTAACCTCACCTTCAATGTTCTGCACATCTTTGTGCCCATCTCATCAGCTTCTCCTTTCCTGGCACCAGTAATGCCTGGAACAGTCTCTCTCATGCACCAAGCACCTTCATAGTCCCACTTCTCTCACATGCCCTTCCTATGTCGTCTGTCTGTCTAGGTTCTTAAAGGGTGCCCATCAGCGGACAAACTCCCCAGGGGGTCTCTCCCCACTCCCTGAATTGTCATCCATTCCCTATTCATATTTGTCCAACTTAGATTGCAAAATGCTCAGTGAATGAACACTCTTTGCACCATACAGACTGATCATAAGAGTCTTACTTGCTACTGTTATATGGCTGACACACACCGGTGATCTTAAAGCAATAGTTCACATTCACATATCTGATTCTTGCCAGCATCTGCTGGAGTCAAGTGTGAGATTTTGAATTTAAACGTCTCTTCCTTTGCCAATAAGATGTTAACAAGAGATCATATACAAAAGAGAGTGGACACAGTTGGAAAAGGGGGGGGGGGGAGAGAACAGCTGGAAAAGGGGAAGCTTAGCTTAGAAATTATGGGGTGATGAGATCCAGTAGATGGGCTTCCTGCCTACTAGTCCTGTGCCCTATATTCTAGTCCCATCTTGGCCCCTGTCATGATGTATGACATGGAGCAAGCCACTTAACTTCTTTGCACCTCACCATTCCCATCTGTAGACGGATGTTCATACCTGCCCAACCTTCTACCAATCTAAGGTATTGTTAGTGAAAGGATTCTGACACTAAGGTCAAGTCAAAAACTGTAATATTTTATTTAGAGACTTACAGCTAGATCAGCAAAACCACAGCAAGGAAGGAGTATGCAGTGTTTGCTAAAAACCAGGGGAATGGACTAGACCAATGTTTTTCAAACCGTGGGTCGTGACCCAGTACTGGGTCGCCTTGCTCTAGTCAGCACCGCTGACCGGGATGTTAAAAGTCCCGTCAGCAGTGCTACCCAGCTAAGGCAGGCTAGTGCCTACCTTTTCCAACACTGCCAAGGGAGAGACTGGGGAACCTGGTATGGAGGCAGGGCATATGGGGTGAGGGAAAAGACGGTTCACATAGAGCCCTTACCTTGGGGGAGAATAAGGGACCCTATTATGCAGAGAGGAGGAATGGGGGACACAGAACACATGCCATGAGAAGAATGGGGGACTCTAGAATAGGGGCTACACAGAGGCCCTGGCATGGGGAAGAAAGTGGGAATGGAGGGGGAATGGGGCACAGAGCACCCTTGGCAAGGAGAGAGATTAGGTGACCTTGGAATGGGAGAAAAGAAAGGGACACAGGGCACACACAGAGCCCCTGCCCTGGACCTGTGTGAAGTGGGATCTGAACCCTTAAGGATAGTAGAGCCTAAGGGTCATCCCACCCATCCTGTAATGTGTCCCTTTAAGGTTTAGAACAGAAGGGTCTAGGAAAATGACAAAGGCAGGTGTTGGGAAGGGGGCAGTGGTCCTGGGGGAACAGTTTGTGTTTGGGGGAAATCTGTACTGTTATTCCTTTAAGGGGGCAAGACAGCTCCCCTTTCTCCCAAGCAACCAAGGGCCAGCTCTGGGAAAGAGGGCTGTATGTATACATCCTGACTCAGCTCAGACACCAGCAGGAGGAGGCAGTCTACTCGCTGAACTCGGTGGGCTACTTAGAGACCGGGACCAGCTGAAGGAGCCGCTGGAAAGTCATAGCTGTCCTGAGGTAAGAAACACAGGGCACTGTCTGATGGAAAACCCCAGTCCCTAGGAGGAAGGCTGGGAAGACTCCTGACACGAAAGGGGTGCTTTTGGGGAAAGCTGTATAAACCAAACCCAAGAGATATATTGTATATTGTGTAAAGCTTCTGGAGGCAAATGGTTTATTTCTGAAAGCCCCAGTAGAGGAAATTGAGGAAAATGTGTCTGCAGGACCTTGCTAGGCCAGCAGGAGGCACTACAGAGGAGACATCCCCTCTGACAGATGAGCATGTGGGAATCCTGCAATGGGGAAAACAATGGGACATACAACTCCTTCATGGGGGAACTTGGTGAGGGCCAAGGGGGTCACACAAAGCACCTAGCACAGGGAGGGAAGGGGTGCGCACACAAAGCTGCTGCCAGTGAGGAAGTTGCGAGGGGCACATGAAATAGAGGGGATGGGAAGGTGGGGCACAGGGAGCTGGGGGTTGGGAATGGAAGAATGCAAGGAGCCCCTGGTGCTTGGTCTCTAGAAGCTATGAAGGGTGAGACAGACTCCCTAGTGTAAGACCCCCTTTACTCCCAGCTGCAAAGTCAACCATGAAGTTATTGTTAATTAACATCTACTAGCTCTAACACAGTGGTCTCCAACCTTTTTATGCACAAGATCACTTTTTGAATTTAAGTGCAACCCAGGATCTACCCCACCCCTTCCCCAAAGCCCCGCCCTGCTCACTCCATCCTCCCTCCCTCCCTCACTTGTTCTCCCTGACCCTCACTCACTTTCACCAGGCTGGGGTTGGGGTTCGGGAGCAGGCTCTGGGCTGAGGCCGAAGGATTTTGAGTATGGGAGGGGGCTCCAGGCTGAGCCTAGGGCAGGGGGTTGAGGGTGCAGGAGGGGGTGAGGGTACAAGCTCTGGGAGGGAGTTTGCGTGCAGGAAGGGGCTCTGGGCGGGGCAGAGTATTGGAGTGCAGGAGGGGGTATGGGGTGCTGGGTCTTGGAGGGGGCTCAGGGCTGGGGTGCGGGCTCCCACCAGGCAGCATATACCTCAGTCAGCTCCCGGCGGCGCAGTGGGCCGAAGGCAGGCTCCCTGCCTGCCCCATGCCACCCCTGGAAGGGGCCAACGCATCCCTGCATCCCATGGGGGAGGAGCATGTGGCTCTGCATGCTGCCCCTCTGCAGCCCCCCCACCCCCCCAACAGCTCCCATTAGCCACAGTTCCCCATTCTCGCCCAATGGGAGCTGCGGGGGGTGGTGCTTGCAGGCAGGAGCAGCACACAGAGATCCCTGCCCCTACCCCCTGGGCCGCGGGGGCCTGCTGGCCACTTCCAAGAGAGGCGTGGGGCCAGGATAGACAGGAAGCTTGCCTTAGCGGCAGCGCAGCAGGGCTTTTACTTTTAGCAGCCGGAGATCATGATCAACTGGGAGAGTCTCCAGGATTGACCAGTCGGCGACTACTACTCTAATACATCCCCTCCGCCCCACCAGGGCTGAACTGTTCCCTAGAGAGCATAGCCTGGATCCTGCTATACAGTTGGCTCTGGGAATATTATCACTAGCTACTGGTATTACCAGCCAATTTCCAGCTAGTTAACACTCCCTTGCCCTCCCACAGTGTATTTTATGCAAGTAAAAAAAAAAAGTGTCAGTACACTGTGCTATACAAACATTTTAAACACTGCATGGGTGGGGAGACTTGTGATTTAGCCCTGTCAACACTGGCTAGCCAAATCAAATTTGTAACACTGCTCCTACTGAATGGTTTTCTAAACAGCCCTGAAACCCAGCAGACATTCTGAATTCCAGTTATGGAAACATTCCTCCTTCGGCCGTGAGCCAGTTTACCAAAGAGAGCTTAGCAGGACAGGAGAAACAGAATTCCTCTGTCTCCCTTCACATGTGCAGATGCCTTTGCGATGCTTCACATGTTTGACAGGACTAAAATAAAGTGGACGCATCTCAAATTTTCAGCCACACAATTCAATTTGGGGCACTCAGACTGGGTGGTGAGTGTTCTCTCCCTCCCTCTTTTCTGGGTTACTGGCTGCTGCATTGCTTCTCAATTGAGCCCTAAGGCAGAAAAGCAAAATGTTTATGGAAACCCCCATCCCATGGTTACTCCACAGGTTCTTCTGTGGAGGCACAGTACCTCCGCACTTCTTCATGTACTCCGGGCCAGAAGAACCATCGTAGGACTCGTACCAGGGTCTTCTCTACCCCCCAATCCCCCCCCAAAAAGATGACTATGAGCAAGACTTAATACAGCGTTCAGGTGTTTTTGAGGTACTAGGATCTGTTGTACCTTCTGCCCCTGTACTGGTGCAACCCCGGTATAAGAGATCCTTCTTCATTATGAAGTAGGGTCCTGGTCCCTGGGTTTTCCCTTCCACGGGGACCCCATCTATTTCAGTCACCTCCTTCCTAATGTTGTCATACCTTGGGTCTTCTGCCTGGTCCCGTCCAAAATTTCCTCTCCCAGGGCTAATCTGCCCAAGACCTAGGGGCCCAGTCTCTGTTGCCTCTACTGGTTCAGAAGCATTAGGGTGGGAATCAGACTCAGGTGCTTCTCCCTCCTGCGTGGCCTCCTTTTCAGCTGCGCGGATCCGCCTACCTACAAGACCGACCCTCTGGCTTTGGGTCAGTATTCGGGTTCCCAAGGCCTTAGCTGCCCTTCTTTCCCTTTGTCTTTCTACCCTGTCTGGGAGTGGAGAACATATCTGGGGATATTTCAGAGAAGATTGGGGGTTGACAATCTGCTGTGGATGCCTCACCAATTTTTGCATCCCCATCTTTCTCCAATCCCCCTACTGGGAGTAAGTTTCCAAACCCTGGGAAGTCCCTCCCTATGAGCACCGGGGATGGAAGTTTAGGGACTACACCTGCTGCTACCTCAGTAGTGTTCCCTTGGATCTCAATTTTTACTGGGATGGTGGGGTAGTAGCTAACTGTCACATGGACACATGTTATCCCTGTACGTTTAGTCTGTAGCAGCTGACTATGCTTCAGGAGCTTCCCTGAGATAAGCGCGATAGCACTCCCCGAATCAACCAGTGCCGTGGTCCCTACCCCCTTTAGTTTCACTGGTCTGGTATACATATGTGGGGTTAGTGAAACCCCCCACAAGGTGGATTAGGGAGCATGGATCTGCCCAGTTCCCCAGGTTACACTGCATAGGCTCCTCAGCATTGGGACTGTGCAGCTATGTGCCCCCACTCCCCGCAGGCATAACATCTGTATGGAGCCCTAGGCGTTCCCCGGTCTCTTGGTTTGGGCAGTCTAACATCACGAACCTCTTCTCCCTCAGTGCTCCGACTCTTTGTGGCCTATGATGGGCCTTCAGCCTCTCTCTTTTTCCACCTGGGCCCTCCTGGTGGCCCAATCACCCGGACTTTAGGGCTTGGTGCTGCTAGTTTAACCCGGGGTGCCTCTTCCTTAACTGGTCGAGTCAGCTCCCTCGATGTCCTTCGCCTCTCTACCAGGGCGACAATCTCATCATAGGTGGAGGGTTCGTTCTGGCTTACCCAGGCACGAAGGTCTGGTGGTAGTCCCCTCATGTATCGGTCGATGACCAGAACCGCTAGTATCTCTTCCGGCCTCCGGGACTCTGTTTGCAACCACTTTCGTGCGAGATGGATGAGGTCATACAATTGGGACCGCGGGGTTTTGTCTTCCTGGTACCTCCAACCGTGATACTGTTGGTCCCGCACTGCTGTCGTTACCCCAGATCTGACCAGGATCTCTGCTTTCAGCTGGGGGTAGTCTGCCGCAGCCTCTTCAGGCAGATCATGGGAGGCCTTCTGGGCCTCCCCACACAGGAATGGGGCAAGGATGCCAGACCACTGATCTCAAGGCCAGGCCTCCCGTAGGGCTGTCCTCTCAAAGGCCAGAAGGTATGCCTCTACATCATCCTCCCGTGTCATTTTCTGCAGCCAATGGCTAGCCCGTATGAGCCACGTCCCATCACGGCCGCGATTCAGCTCTGTAAGGGACTTTACCTTGTTTACCAGTTCCCGCAACATAGCTTGGTCTTGAGCAGCCTGGTCCATCAGCAGGTGATTAATCTCTTGCTGCAGCCACACTGCCTCCTGTTGGGCAGCTGCCTGGACACGGGTAGCCTCCTGCTGGGCCGCCGTAGCTTGTATCAGTGCCTGCACTATGTCACCCATGGTGGTGAAACAAAATAAACCCTCTTTTTTTTTTAAATCACCCTCCTTCTTCCGCCGCGCCGTGCACCCCAAGATCCCACTCCTGACACCAGTGTGACAAAGTTCCTCCTCTATCTTGGTGGGTCCTGCACTTATTGGCGGAGTTTCTTGCCTCAGAGATTCACCATGTGAGTTGGGGAGCAGCCCAGAGACCTTTCCCTCTGGAAGAACCCACAGTCCAGGTCAATTGGGAGATTTGGGGGGAACCCGGGCCCGCCCTTTACTCCGGGTTCCAGCCCAGGGCCCTGTGGACTGCAACTGTCTATAGTGCCTCCTGTAACAGCTGCATGACAGCTACAACTCCCTGGGCTACTTCCCCATGGCCTGCTCCAAACACCTTCCTTATTCTCACCACAGAACCTTCCTCCTGGTGTCTGATAACGCTTGTGCTCCTCAGTCCTCCAGCAGCACATCCTCTCACTCTCAGCTCCTTGCGCCTCTTGCTCCCAGCTCCTCACACTTTCACTCTACAAACTGAAGTGAGCTCCTTTTAAAACCCAGGTGCCCCGATTAGCCTGCCTTAATTGATTCTAGCAGCTTCTTAATTGGTTCCAGGTGTCCTAATTAGCCTGCCTGCCTTAACTGGTTCTAGCAGGTTCCTGATTACTCTAGTGCAGCCCCTTCTCTGGTCAGTCAGGGAACAGAAAACTACTCATCCAGTGACCAGTATATTTGCCCTCTACCAGACTCCTGTACCCCACTGGTCTGGGTCTGTCACACCACTAACTGCTGATGAATGTTAAGTGGCAAAGTGTTCCAGGATTGGTTCGTTTATTTAAATAGGCAAAGCACCTACCCTGGGAATAGTGGAAGAAGAGAAATATACAGGGACAACCATCTTTTGACTGCAAATCTAGCTACGGGTTATAACTAGGGCTGGTTGGGGACATGGAAGGATACAGAGCGTAGATGTGCCTCAGAATAGCCATTAGCCTGACAGTGAGAGCACTCACATAGGATGTGAGACTCTGGTTCAAACCAGACTATTGGGCGAGTCTTGGTCTCTCATTATTTCACAAAATCATTCAATAGGTTTTTATTCCATATTGTAACAGACAAATATTGAAACCTTGAAGTGTTTCATGAAACAAGTCTTATTTTCTGGCCAGCCTTAGTTATAACAGCATTTACACTGTTACAGTCCCTTCCCTCAAGGATCTCAAAAAGTGTTCAAACATTAATGATTTAAGACTCAGCATTTCTGTGACAGTTAAGCAGTATTATCCTCATTTTACTGATGGGCAAAAAACACAGGTTTCCTGCTTCCCAGTACACTGGGAATAAATTATGTAGTTGCTAGTTCTTATATAGCACTTATCAGCACATCTCAAAGCACTTTACAAGGGAAGTCAGTATCGTTAGCCCCATTTTACAGATGGGGAAACAGAGGCACAGAGGAAGCGACTAGCCCAAGGTCTCCCAAGGGGTCAGTGACTGGAGACTTGGTTTCTAGTCTTGGCTCTGAGTCCCCGTTCAGCACCCTATCCACTGGATCCTGCTGCCTCCCTCACCACATAACTATAGGAGCATATGATTTGCTATACAGAATCAAATGATTGCTGCATCAAATTAGATATCCTGACATCTTTGTCCATCCACCCCTCCCTAGCCACCAAGCAATGACAAATACCCAGTTCTTTAGAGGAAACCTAAGCACCCCATAAGGCAATTTGCCAATGGTACCGAGAGGGACAAAAAATCCTTCCTGATGTGGTCAGCTTACAGGGATAGTCTATTTTTTTGTCAAGGTCCAAATTTCTTGGTCAATGTATAATCAAGATCCAGACTTCAGAGAAAATAAAAAACAACATAACAATAAGTAAATAAAAAGATTTCAGGGTCCATTCAAAAGCATCTGGCGGACCAGATTTGGCCCCAAGTCCATCTATTGATTACTCCGGCTTACAGTCTGAAACATGAGTGTTACTTGACACTGCTTTACCATACACCAATGCAAATCTTACTTGTGAGAGTTGCCCCACCCTTTTCATTATCTAGCCACAGTTTTGACCGTATGGCCTCTACAGTATTTATAGAGCACATATCTTTATTTTATCTAAGGTGCCCTTCTCTGAAGCTTTTCAATCCCAGCTACATTTCCTGAAGGTGACCTGCAGGGATATGGCAAGGGAAACATACTTTATGCTTTATAAAAAAAGCCTGAGCTTTTTTTTTTTTTTTTAAACCAATTTTTCCCCTGACTTTTACACATTAGGAATTAATGCCCTTTCTAGGCTAGAAGATACTGTGAGGACAAGAGAACAAATGAAGTGACAGGAACCCAATAAGTGAAAGTTAAGCCTTTAAGAGGGGAAGGTCTTAGTTAAGACTGTTTAAAACTGTCTTGTCAGTTTGTTTATACCTATTTAACTTCAACCAATTAACATTCTGAATAAGCCTTTGTTAAAGACTCAACACCCTCCTCCCCCACTTCAATTAAGGTATTAAGAGCTCATAAACATTCCTCATACCAGCCAGTGATCCTACAAACCAGCTAGGGAAGACCCAAATTAATATTCTTGATATTTCTAAGGTGAAAAACTAGAAGAAAAGCTTTAAAAAAAAAAACTCTTTTCAGACTCTCTCTCTCTCCACATTATAAAGAACAAAAAAAGGGTACAAGAGCAGATCTCTCTAAAGCCATTTGCAGGTCAGCTCTAAAGCCAGACTATTTTCAATTTTTAACACATCAAAATTTTCTAATTGCTTTAACTGTTATTACAAAAGGGAGAGATTTCTTCACATATCAACACTGACTCTTAAGTAGAGAAGAATAAATGCTACAGAGTCAGTGAATTCACTCAAAATTTTGAACACTTTCTTTTGACTGTGTTCACTGGTCTTGACTATTTTAACATATGAGTTTACTGGAAAAAAAATCTTAATTGAAAGAGCCAATGCTAAGGAATTTTAGTAAAAAGTGATTGTTGAGTTAGATTACCAGTATTTGCATAGCATCATTACTTGCCATTTCATTAACTTTTTCAATAAGCTATAACCATCTAGCAGTGGCACTATTCCTGTTAAAGCAGTCTGCTGCAGAACACTGAGGTTATTAGCCTAAATTCCAAAGGATACTGAATTGCCTCTGGTTTCACACCTGCAGCAGAGGGCCTGCATTTCTGCACACAAAGGTTCTGAACGTGTGCATTAGGAGCAGGAGTATTGCCCTTTAAAAAAAAAAAAAAACACACACCTCAGAGAGGTCTCGTGAAGCATTACAGTTCGCAAAGCATTTCGAAATTCTCAGATGGCCAACACTACTGAATACAAGCAAGTTTTGTTTCCAATCAAGGACCCCAAACCCACTCTTCCAGGCCTGAAAACAGTGACAACTCCTGATCCATACAGACCCTAAACCCCACACGAGCAAACAAGGGGGAGCCCAACTGATATTAACAAGAACAGCAAGGATCTTCTGGCTGAAGAGAAGACAGAAGAGACCACGTCTCTGGAGTAGCAGAAGAGCTAGTAGCTCCCAGATGGCACCTGGGAGAAAAGCTGGCAATACCCCCACCCTGAGCAAAGAAGTCCATTATTAGAGCGAGTGAGGCTCAGCCCCGGGTGGAAGCAGAGGGGCCACATGGCAGCTGCAGGCAGATCGCCCCCCCCCCCAGTGCAGTGAAACGGGGGAGGGGCGAACCTCTCCCCCTTCCCTCCCTAGGCACAAGGCCAAGGCCGGCGCTCACCTCCCTTTTTAGGCGCGGAGAAGCTTCCCACCGACTCCTTCCACGTCAACGCAGCTCACCTGCCAGCATCCCCAGGCCAGCTACAGGAAGTCACGTGATCCCGCCTCTTCCGGGAGGGAAGGCCGCCCGCGCCTCGCTAGTGCATGCTGGGAGTTGTAGTCCTTGTCCAGCTCAATCGCTCTCCGCCCGGCTGAGATTCTCCCCCCCCGCACTGGGCCAATAGCGTAGCGGTCACGCTAGCGAGTTGCCGCGCTGCCCGCGAGCTGTGGCGGCTGCTGCATCCTCTTCCCAGTGCCACTCCCACGTCCCGCACCGTGCACACCCATCAGACGTCAAGAATTATAACATTCAAAAAGCAGCCGGAGAACACTTCAAGCTCCCATGTCACTCGATTACAGATCTCAAAGTCGCAACACTCCAACAAAAAAAATTCAAAAACAGACTCCAACGAGAAACTGCTGAATTGGAATTAATTTGCAAACTAGACACCATTAAATTAGGCTTGAATAGCTCAGTGGTTTGAGCATTGGCCTGCTAAACCCAGGGTTGTGAGTTCAATCCTTGAGGGGGCCACTTGGGGATCTGGGGCAAAATCAGTACTTGATCCTGCTAGTGAAGGCAGGGGGCTGGACTTGATGACCTTTCAACGTCCCTTCCAGTTCTAGGAGATGGGATATCTCCATTAATTAAGACTGGGAGTGGATGGGTAATTACACAAAGTAAAAAGAACAGGAGTACTTGTGGCACCTTAGAGACTAACAAATTTATTAGAGCATAAGCTTTTGTGGACTACAGCCCACTTCTTCAGATGCATATAGAGTGGAATAAATATTGAGGAGATATATATACACACATACAGAGAGCATGAACAGGTGGGAATTGTCTTACCAACTCTGAGAGGCCAATTAAGTAAGAGAACAAAATTTTTTGAAGTGATAATCAAGATAGCCCAGTACAGACAGTTTGATAAGTAGTCCACGAAAGCTTATGTTCTAATAAATTTGTTAGTCTCTAAGGTGCCACAAGTACTCCTGTTCTTTTTGCGGATACAGACTAACACAGCTGCTACTCTGAAACCTACACAAAGTAAAACTATTTCCCCATGTTAATATTCCCCCTACTGTTACTTACACCTTCTTGTCAACTGTTGGAAATGGGCCATCCTGATTATCACTACAAAAGGGTTTTTTTCTCCTGCTGATAATAGCTCACCTTAACTGAGCACTCTCATTATAATTGGTATGGCAACACCCATTTTTTCATGTCCTCTGTGTATCTTCCTGCTGTATTTTCCACTCCATGCATCAGATGAAGTGGGTTTTAGCCCACGAAAACTTATGCTCAAATAAATTTGTTAGTCTCTAAGGTGCCATAAGGACTCCTTGTTCTTTTTGCTGATACAGACTAACACGGCTGCCACTCTGAAACCTGTCACCCATGGGACTGTTATTTTTAGTCCTTCTCCTAACACTGGACCCCTGTGGAGCTTTTTAGAAAGCAGGGGCAGGTTTTGGGGGTCCCCCAAAGTACTTACACAGGGTAAGGGAGAGATGATAAAACCCCAGGACCACTGTAGACTGGGAGGGCTGCTAGCTGGACAAACTTCCGGGGGCACGTTCAAGGGAAACCCAGTTAATGTGACACAATAACTATTGCCACGGGAGATCTGCGCACATTAGCTTCCCACCTGGCAGCTGTGGGGGGGAAAGGGGAAGCCCCAAGCCAGTTTCCAGAGGATAATGACGTCATGTGAGAGACAACTTCAGGGCCAGGCACCACAGAAACAGCTAGCCAAGTAACAACGTGCGCCCCTGGCAGCCCCATCGAGCCTGTTCCCAGGCACAGGGGAAGCCCGGGTTCCCATTCTGCACCATCAACCCCCGGCGCCCTTCTGCTGCTCAGCACTTCCCGCCGGGTCTACATGCCACCCGGAGTTTTCCTCTTTTACCGTGGCCCCTCTTGTAATAAACACACCACCCCGGCGACCCTCTGAGCTAATGATTTCATTGACCGCTCCACGTGCCACACGGAGACACCCTGGCTATTTAAGAAGACTCTGATGCATTCTGGAGGGAGATAAGAGATCTCCAATGGAAGCAAATAGGGGCTGTTTTATGAGCATTTACTGAGCTCATTTCCAATTATTCTTCCCGTAGTCAGGGCCGGCTCTAGGCACAAGCGTCCCAAGCATGTGCTTGGGGCAGCACTTTTCAAGGGGCGGCATTCTGGCCCTTTGCCGCAGCACTCTGGCCCTTTTTTTGTTTTGTTGCGGCGGCGTCACTCCGCTTTTTTTTTTTTTTTTTTTGGGGTGGCAAAAAACCTGGAGGCGGTCCTGCCCCTAGTCCACAAAGAAATATTCCGGGGGAGGGGGAGACTGGGCAGGGGGCCCGCTTCCACACTGGGCTGCTAGCTACCACTGCTCTGGCACTTAGCACGTTTCTAAGGGAGCGTTAGGGGGTGGCTAGAGACGCGGCATTAAGTAGCTCTCCCTGTCTCCGAACTACGTTTCCCAGCAGCCAGTGAGGAAAAGGCCAGAAGGGGCGGGCGAGGGTACAAAGAGAGCTAGCGATACCTGTTCACACAGGTACGAGACAGAGGTGAGTAACAGGTGAGTAAACCTAGGCGGGGGAAGGGAGGCGCGGCGCATTTGGCTTGGGCGCTTATGGCTGCGTGAGGCTAAATGCCTCGGTAACTCTCAGCCGCGCTTGGTCCCCTTGGAGAAGGCAGAGCGGCCGGCCGGCGCTAAAGCCGTGTAGAAGTTGTGAAAGCAAACAAGCTAAGATGGACTCAATTCAATGAAGGAAAGGGTGCAGGGAAGACACGTGGCTTCAGCACACTCTGATTTGGAGGTGAAGCTGCGCCTTCCGGAAAGAGTGTGGGGTTGTTTGTCTTTCTTTCTTTCTTTGTGTTTAAGCCACTTTGCAATGCAGTGGGAGGGGAGGGGAGGCCAGGCGAGTGTTTTTTCGCTTGTCTACAAGGGCACGCAGCTCTAATTAAACTCTCCCCCAAAGTGACTCCCGAAAGAGGAGGCAGAAGCCTTTGGCGGGGAGGAGAGGGAGAGGGAAAGGCTGCTCATCCGCAAGGCGGCTCCTTGCTCTGGGGGAGAGGAGTGGCCCTCACGTGCCAGCGGCTCTGCATCTGCCCGCTGCCCAAGCGCTCTGCGGCTTATATGACCTGCGTGGGAGGCCGCACGCAGCAATTCTCGACCCACGTGCAACACGGGTGGCCATGCTCCGGGGCTTTGAATGCCGTCTCTGTTCTCCCTCCCAGGGGGGAGAGGCTGAGCTAAGGGGGGAGGAGGATGATGCCCTTCTCCAGCTCCGGGTCGGAGGAAGCCTTCGACTACTTGTTCAAGATCATCCTGATCGGAGACTCCAACGTGGGGAAGACCTGCGTGGTGCACCGCTTCAAGTCGGGGCAGTACCACGAGAAGCAGCAGAACACCATCGGGGTGGACTTCACCGTGCGCTCGCTGGAGATCGATGGCAAGAAGGTGAAGGTTAGTGGCTGTCGCAGGCTCGGTGGTGACCCAGAGCAGGGGACAGTTAGGACTAAACATCTTGATCAGCACGGGGGGGCGGGAAGGAGACGAGTCTTCCCTCTGCTCATATGCCCTGCGCGGGACAAACTAGCTGCCTGCACCCGAGGATGGGGGAGGAAGAAATAGGTTGCAATGACTAGGAAACTGAGCGATGTTGTACCCCGCGGTCGAGCTGCGCTGTGCTGCAAGGGACGTCCCCCCGCACCTGCCCGAAACTTACCTGCAGCAAGCCCTGCCTGTTGTTCCAGCCCTGGGCAAAGCTGAGTGCACGCTGCCTCTTGAACCCACGGGTGGGCTCCTCTTGTGATGAGAAGATACCCCCTCTGGAGGGCTACAGCTCGAATACCGCTTATGCCCTCTGAGCCAGGTCACAGCAAGTGAGTGTTAACTTGTAGGTGGGGTGGGCCATCCCTGTTCCTGTCAACCCCCATGGATGGGGGAAACTCTGTCTCCTAGTTCAAGCACAGGCTACATACACATGGGTTTTGTTCCCAGCTCTGCCCAGATTTCCCCTTGGCCTCCAAATTGCTCATTATGCCTTGTGTGTCTTGTAAAATGAGCTTGACTCATCCCTAGTAATTCTGCTGAAGACCAGGGAAGAACTTGCCCCCATAGATGTAAATATAGTATTCTAGTGTGCTCCAAAGGAACAGCAGGGTAAAACCTGAGTGCTGTCTGTCTGCATTATTTGCGCATGTATTTTGACTTGTATGTACATTTAAAAAAATTATAATCTTGAGGATTAACCCCTGATGGAAATAGATGAGCTATTTGAAGGCTGGTTTGGGCGTGGGCCTCTCCCCCTAATCTCTGTGGTGAAAAGGATAGCACTCTAGAAGCTGAATCCAGTGATCAAGTGGGAGACATGAACTTGGGTCTTTGCTCTCCCCAAGATCTGCAATTCCTTGAATGGTAGCGCACTCAACTCTGAGGAACGCTGAAGAACTGGGATACTGTGGTGATTGGCACAATAGAAAAACGTAGCTAGCGCTTATTTTGAGCTTCCTCCCAGCTCAGCCCCGAGTATTTGGCGATAGAATAGACTGATGGATTTCATCCTTTTCCATACCTTGGTTGCACAAGATACTGTCTCTTTTCTTCTCTCCCACTCCTAAGGACACAACATGTTCGCCCTCTCCATAATACAGTTACAAACCAGTTAGGGAAAATAATTCCTCCAGAATAATGTCCAAGCCACATTATAGCATGGTTTGGTTCTGTCTGCATAGACCAGCCTGAATTGTGTTATAACTATGCTGCACTTGGCTATAACATAGTTTGTCACATCTACACAGGCAAAACCAAACCATCTTGTCAGTAGAAAAAACAGGAGTACTTGTGGCACCTTAGAGACTAACAAATTTATTAGAGCATAAGCTTTCGTGGACTACAGCCCACTTCTATATATATGCATCCGAAGAAGTGGGCTGTAGTCCACGAAAGCTTATGCTCTAATAAATTTGTTAGTCTCTAAGGTGCCACAAGTACTCCTGTTCTTTTTGCAGATACAGACTAACACGGCTGCTACTCTGAAACTTGTCAGTAGATTCACCAATACCGGCTGTAGCCTTAGGCTATGTCTACACTCCCATATATATCAGCAAAACTTATGTCACTCAGGGTGTAAATAAGCCAACGCCCTGAGTGACCCAAGTTACACTGACCTAAGCACCGGTGTGCGCAGCACTATGTTGGCAGGGGAGCTTCTCCCACGGACATAACTGCTGCTGTTCATTGGGGGGTGGATTAATTAAGTCGACGGGAGAGAGCTCTCCCATCAGCCTAGAGCATCTGCACTACAGAACTTACAACGTCGTAGCTGCATCGGTGGAGCTGCGCTGCTATAAGATCTCTAGGGTGGCCATACCCTGAGTGTAGATAAGGCCTAGTAGTATTGAATATCATAAATTCCAGTGTCAAGTATCAGAGGGTAGCCGTGTTAGTCTGTATCCACAAAAACAACAAGGAGTCCAGTGGCACCTTAAATTCCAGTGCAAACTCTGAAGTGGCATTCACTAGACTTCACTGGCATTACTTCTTTTTTTTCTCCTCCTGCAGATCCAGGTGTGGGACACAGCGGGCCAGGAGCGCTTCCGGACGATAACTCAGAGTTACTATCGCAGTGCCCATGGTGCCATCCTTGCTTATGACCTTACCAGGAGGTCCACATTTGAATCTATTCCTCATTGGATTAATGAAATTGAAAAATATGGAGCTGCTAACTTAGTCCTGATGTTAATTGGTAAGTCAAACTTTTTTTCTATTTTAGTTTATTTTTGATACATAGCCTTAACCTCCCCCCCCTTCCCCACACTTCATCTCAGACTCTAGTTACATGAATTTTTCAAAATACAGAGAACAGAATGAGTGTAGTAACTTGAGCTATATGTTTTTGAAAGAAAATGTCCCATTCCTGTCTATACTGCAGAACCAAGCAATATCAAGTATTCATATCCTATTCCTTGTTTTTGCCCCATTATAATGGAAAAAGCTTACTGCAACTCTCTTGAGGTCACCGGATATGGGCCCACTTTCAGAAATGATGAATTTGGCCCAATGGTTCCAAAACGCACGAGCATAACAAGTTGTCAATGGGCAAAAATGCACCCATCTCAAACCCCTCTTTGATATTCCATATGTTCGCCTTCTCGTGTCCGTTCTACTGACGTGCACTTGCTTCTACTGCCCAGGGGGGCTGATCCTAAGTGGAAACAGGTTAGCAATGGGGACCCTCTTCCAGAGCAGGAAGGCTGCTGCCTGTGTCTCCCCCTTTCTTTCCTCACAGACAAAGAGAGTGGTTGATGGGAAGCAGGGTTATTCCTCCCATCCCTCCCTCCTGCAATCAGAAGTTGTAGTTATTGCTGCTCTCAGCCACAGGAAAGAGGTTTGAGCTGCCAAAGTGAGAGAGCCTGCCGCTTTTGCCTGTTCTGTTATCAGCACTGTGCTGAGAGCGGCATATTTATACAAGCTGCAGAACAACAATCTGACTTGGCCCCATACCTTGGCAAGGCTGGACCCCCAAGCCTGGTAGCTGTGGGGTCTGAGCCTGTGCTAACACACACTTTAAAATGTTATACTCCTATTTATGAAGAATTAGGTAAGTCCTTCCTAGTACTCTTCTGAAGATGTGACATGGAAAAACAAGTTCTGACTTGCATGGAGTTGTAGATCTTGGTGTGAACAAGGGAATAGGCATCACTTGAACTCTATAGCCCTTAGTCTGTTTATTATTTCTTTCCTGAAATGGAAACACAATCTATTATGCTCAACAAACAAATGAAGAAAGCCCTAAACTCTTTAGAAAATGTCCAGTATAGATTCAGTGTCTCAGAATAAAACATTGACTGTATTTGAAAGGTTGGTACTGCTTAGCTTTTACTTGCTACTCAAACTGTCTACTGAATCTTTCCCATCTATTCAGTTATATATTAATTCATTCTGGTGTAAATTTCTAATGCAAAATAATTTGATTCCTACCCTTTAACATTTGAAATGGGTGGGTGGGAGGGGACAGAGAGGAGACATGTAAGAAAATAAACAGATACACTATAAAGCTGGGGTGTAGGTTTTTTTATAAAGCCCCTCTAGAAAAAGATTGGCTCCTGACAGTATACATTTTGAATTTGCTGAAAAGACAAGTTTCAACATCCTTGAGCAATTTGAAAGTTATCACTAGTAAAATATGGTACATGCCAGGAGAATATGGAAGTTCAGGCTGGGGGAGAAAACCTGTTTTATAAGATGGATATGCAACTTTATAACCATTAAAACACACATTATATATAAAAATAAATTAAATAGCCTTAACTCAAACTCTAATTTCTCAAGCAGTGTTTTTCCTACTTTGATTTCTATTATCAGTGGAAACATTTTTCATTGGTTTGTGTGTGTACAGTGAAATTGATGTTTGACACTATTATTAGCTAGAGGTGCCTTCTGGTTTTGGATTAGATTTTGATTTATACTGATTGACTGTATAACAGTTCTATTTGCATATGCAAAGTTGCTGCTTATTTATATTTAAATTGTAGCCTATATAAAGCTGGCCAACAGTGATAGGTTCATGTACCTTCTGACTTTACCCCAAAACTCCTTAATTGTAATACTGGATCTTGTTAATATCCAAAGCTGGGAAGGTATTCCCTTACCACAGGCTGAGGCTATAAATGTTTCTATTTTCCCTTAGGAGACCTGAATTAGTCCAGCAATATCCCAGTATTGGTGCTGGGATCTCAGCATCCACCTAAAGATATAGGCCAAATTAATTTGGTAGTACCAGAATATATATGGCTTCCATTAATGGTTTTCTGAATGGATGTTTGATACTGGTGAGAAAATTAACACAGATATTTGGAACATATGGAGACATGTTTTATAAGGAGCTATATTGTGCACAAGGTCCTCTTGGCATTTTGTGTGTGATATCCCTTTAACAGCTAACCTACCTAGAAAGAAAATAGCCACATTAGAAATAACACCTGTATTGAACTGAATTCTCTAACTCAGCAAAGAAGTTACAAAGTGGTAGGTGAATCTAATTCTTTCCAAGTCAGTGCTCCTGCACCATTTCCCTACAGCAAGTCTAGGAGCAAGAAAATGTATTAACAATTTGCAGCATGAATTTGGTAACCTTCACTACAGGCCCCAAAAAGTTGCTGTAGTTTCCATGCATGACACTTTCTTTGTTTTAGTGTTCTGCTCACTAGAAATCTTGTTTGGCATAATTTTATTCCTTGGCACAAAATCCCTTTAAAATAAATATTAAAAAAACATTGGGGAAACTAACCAATTGCATTGTTTGCATTCATACATTAGAATGCAGACCATTAATGGAAGCCTTTTTTTATTTAAAGGGAACAAATCGGATGTAGCGGAGAACCGCCAAGTCCTTTTTGAAGATGCCTGTACACTGGCAGAGAAGCATGGGCTATTGGCTGTGTTGGAGACTTCAGCCAAAGAGGCCCAGAATGTAGATGAGGTGTTTACATTGATGGCAAAGGAGCTGATAGCCCGCAACACCTTGCAGCTTCATGGAGGGCATCCTTCAAACAGCATCTATCTGGACTCCAGGCCGGTGATTGTTAGTCCAAGTGTAGAGAAGTCCCAGTGCTCTTGCTGATGAGATGTCTCAATCATAAGAGCTGTGAAGGTGTGGCTGATTATTTCATACGTTTCCTGTTTGGCCTCAACCATCATTCTAATGTATCACTGCCTTGCTGTTTTGACCTGTAACTCTCTCCAGGAGATAGATGTTGCAATGGTCAAAAGTGCTGGCTTGCCTTGAACATGGCAGCTGTTGGTACTTAAGCAAAGACTTTGAGCTGAGAGGAGAAGACTAGGCGCTGCTAGCCTGCAAAGAACTGTGAAGACTCTTACTCCTAAATGGAAGCAACTGCCTTTGGATAAACTCTCTGAATAGAGTCTTCTGGCTGTGCCAGAGGCTGACTGTAACCAGGTTTTGTGCTGAATGTTTCCTTTAGGTCAGGCTACACAACCTGCTGTAGGTCAAATTCTTTGGTCTTCATAAATAGCTTTACAATGTGTGACACGTGTACTTACACTTTTTTGTTCATGGCCATTTGGCTTGCATTACTCCAGTGTTCAGATTTCCATTCAGGGAGATGCTGATGGCAGATCTGTTGCAGATACCACGCCATAACTTACTACTGGTATTGTAATCAAGTAGACAATGCTGCCACATCTATCTTCCTCCCTTTGCCAGACAACTTAGCTTCCATCCCTATTGCTTGCATAGCAGCCAGAACAATATGACTGGTATGCCAGTGGGCCTAGGGGTACCCCCAGGACTTTTTCCCAACTTCAGTGGGTGAGAACTGCCTTCAGTCTTCTTCTTTGGTCTTTCTGCTGACACTGACTGGTACCAGGGCCACATTTTGGTGGTTGCTGTTGTGATATAGACTCTCTAGTGAAACCCCTTCCAAGCCAATAGTAATGGCCAGAATTCAAATGAGAGATGAGACTCCCTATTATTTCTTACTAATCCCTTGCTTAAACTGAAGGGATGATTTTTAGTCAAAAGCCTATCTAAAACAGTTCAGGTTGTGGAAATGACACCATAGTTTAGTCTTAGAACTCAGAGATAGCTTTCAGGCTTCTGTACAGCTGCTTAGACAGGTAGAATGGCTCTCTAAGTACCGGTAATTGATTTTCAGTAATGAAACAGGATGGAGATGCCCTTAGTACTGCTATTGGGTTGCATTTTTCAGTAAGACATTGGCCACCAAAAGCTGGCCCCAATACTGGTTTCAATCAAACTTCTTGTATTGTGAAGCTTATCTTTAGCAAGGGGGGCGTGTTTTTCCTGTCATGACCTTTCAAAAGTATTCTCTGCAAACCCAGAATTTCTTCACTGCTTTGGGAGATTTCTAATGAGAAATGCGAGGGGAGAGCTGCTAAAATGGGCAGTTGTGTTAACAGTGGACACATTTTTACCATTCCTGACAAAAGCTTCTGCTTGCATAGGTCTCCTACTCAGTTTATTGGAAGGCTCCAGGAAGCTGTTCCTTTAACTCCATAATATCAAACTAGTGGTTGGGGGAGGTGAGACAATACCAGTTTAACCCTTTCTGAGGAGATTGCCTAAGGGATACTCAAAGCATGGCCCTAAAAAACCTTGGCTGTGTCCCTCTGTACTCTACTCAAATGCCTCTTTAGTTATGCTGTCACCGGTGAATTACAAGCTAGAATTCCCACTTTATTACAATAAAATACAGAGCTGGTCATAATGCACAGGAGCCCTAGAAGTAGGTGTGGTAGGTTTGGTAAACTGCCTTTGGTATCTTAAGGATCACATTTTCTTCTCTGCTTTTGAATAACAGGTGGCAGAATCTCTCCTTCGTGCTTGATCAGACAAGCCTTTTCATAAAGAATGTTAAACATTGACTTTTAGATTGAAGGTTTGTGATTTGTTGGGCATATATTTAAACACAATGAAACTTCCTCTGGCCCAGTTTCTTCTCGTGTTTAACACATTAGGCATGTTAACAGCTATATTTATCTGCCATGCTGTTCTATGAACTAAGAGCTGAAGTAATGGGGGATTCCCACTACTGGCTACAGACAGGGCACTCACATTTACCGTGTCAGCCCAATACTTGTCTGCATACTTCTATGCCCCCTGGCTAGATAGACCTAATGGAAAGTTATAGCCTATGTTGGTTATCAGTTAGTTACACCAAACATGCTCCTTCAGTTTATCCCGCCCCTTTAGTCACTTATTCCTCTTTTCCATGCCCTCCTATTTAACTTCTTGGTGACTAGGGGCCTAGGATCAAATGCAGACTTAGTTGAACAGAGAGGTAGTGCTGCTCCCTCTGCTGTAATGTAGCATTTTAACCACGGCTTTGAAGCTGTGCTTCGCTCCAGCTCCAGGCAAAAACCTGCAGCTCTGGGCTCTGCTCCAAAGCCCTGGTTTTAACAATCCAAAAATCACTTGAGTTTTTGGGCTGGTACAGTGATTGATGCTTGCTCATCGGACATTACTTAACAGTGTAAAAGCAGGGGCTGAAGGTGGGTGTTTTTTGTTTTTAATTAAAGCATTCCCCCATGCTCTGCATGCAAACCAAGTCTCACTTATGTGAGCGTCCAATTATATCATCCCTCCTTGAAAGTAACTTTCCCTCCTAAAACAGCCTTAATAAAATAAAAACAACCAAAAACCATTTACCCTTGTGCATGTTAGCCGCCCTATTTGTTTAGATAGCCAAGACTGATGAGCCAGTCCACGAAAGTTACCATGAGTAGCCTTTCCTAATACTTCTCGTGCTGATAGAGTGGCTGGAGCCCGGGTACCTACCACCAAAGGCTGCAGGACTGTTAGAGAAGCCCCTCAATGCTGGTCAGTCCAGTTGCTAGGTTATTTACATGTCCCTGCATACCTCCAGTACTACTGGACCTACTGTGACTTCCCCAACCTGATATTCCACTAACCAGTAATTGTCCAGTGTAGGTAGCTTCCCCAGGGCTACTGCTACTCGCTTTGCCTGAGGCAATAAAGCTGTCAAGGGTGGTCTCTCTTCTCATCAAGAGGTTCTGCAGCATTGTTCCATGCACCATGTGAAGAACACTCACTGGTCTGCAGTTGTTGCTTCACCTGGCACAGGTCCCCTTCCCTCTACCTCGTAGAGGAGGGAGCAGAGCCTTTTTGCATGAAGTGAGTGCCTGCCAACTCTTGCTGGGGGACTCTTGGCAAGTCTTCAGTAGCTCAAGCAGATAATCCTACCACTGAGGATTCAGCTTAGCCTCCATTTTGGGATGATATGAAGGAAAAGGCTACTCTTCCCTGGGACTTCTAGGAGTTTAATCCCATCTCCCACAATTCCACTGAACCCCCACTCAGACTCCCTTTTGAAATCTCTCCCAAGCCCTTAAATAAAGTAATCATGCTGGGTCAGAGCCCAAGGGGCAATGTGTTTAACAACACTTTGCTACATTCCTGTGTGTGAATGCACAGAAAAGTGCAATAGGATTGCTAATGCAAAAGCTCTAGTATCCTAGGCAATATTAATGATTACAGAGTATTTTCCAGTGTAAATTAAGCAATAACAGTGAGAAACTTTATTGAAAATGGAAGCTTAGATTCTGGGACACAAAATGGCAGCCACCAGAAGAAAAATACCTATCTGCCAAATTTGAACAACTTAACTCTATTTAGCACATCTCCCTAAAAAGCACAGGGGTATATAGCCTGGGCCAAGGCAAGGTGATTTTTCTTTTAAACTGCTCTAGGATTCTTTGTATTTGTTCCACTTCCCACTCCTACCAGCTGTAAATGTATTGTGTTTAACATCTCCATTAAGAAGTGGGTAGAAAATGAGGCTAGACATTCATGGTGCCATTTCACAAGCTTGCTGGTATTTCATGTCCTCCAGTTAAAAGCCCTCTTAGCTACTGAAAAGATGGACGGAGCCTAATTTTGCTAAAAAACACTTTTAAAATCCCATAAAACTAGTTTCAAATGGCTGTTACACTCACTAACATCAGACCTTTACACTGGTGTCAGCTGAGACTGTTTGAGACAAGCCTATGGTTATCAGTGGTGTCCGTAACAGATCAACTGCAGTATGGCCAATGCTGAGCATTTAAAAATGAGTCAGGGCCTCAAAATATGATTGGCTTAAAAGCCACAAGTATTAAATGTGGGGTTTTTTTACTTGCCTTTTGAATGTTTAGGGTACACTTATGTTTTCAAGATTTTTTTTTCCACAACAATGAGGGACAGAACTTATTTTGAGGTGGGGAAAGAGGTGGGGTTTATAATGAAAGTTGAGAGTCTCATGTAATCTCTGTAGGAACTGGGGCTGTCAAATATAAAATATTACAAGACTTAGAAACACCAACTGTTCTTCCAACTGCAAGATTCAGGTAAGACTAGTCAACAGGAGAGTTCAAATGTTACCGAGAAAGGTTCTACGTGGAATGATGACAAACACTTCTATATCCCCATACAGACAGGGGCCTCGACCTTTTAGGGTCTGTTTACACTGGGAAATTAACGAACTGGTTAGACCTGTAGCATAGAGCATCATCGATCTTGAAATTTTCAGTACAAACAGGTTAGGCCACCAAAACCCAGTTCTATATAACTGCTCTGTTTTAACTGAACTGGTTTAAAACTGAGTAGAAAGTTCCCCTTAGGAGAGCCTAAGGGTACATTCTTTTAGAGGCACTTAAGTGAGTTAGAATCTTAATTCTCTTTCCAAAAGGAATTTAGGAGCCTAAATCTCACTGGAAGTCAATATTTTAAGCTTGCATTACTAGGCAGTAATATGGTTTTTCTAAAACACGGTATAAACAGAGTAAACACTACCTCTAATGAGATTTAAAATAGCAATATTGACCACTTCCTGGAAGAAGTGTTTACAAGGTAGCTCTAGTTAAGGTTGTACTACATTACACCTGCCTGCATCAATGTTGTCTGTAGTATGAAACTGAACCATTATTGATTGGACACCGAACCCAGGTTGACTGCAAAGGACAAGCTATGTTCAGCAAGCCGAGGCTCTAGTGACTGCATTGTCAATTTTATTTAATTAAATCAGTGGGGGGGGGATTTAAATTTAAATATCGCTGCCATATAATTTCATCTGCCACACCAAAAGTGTCCAAAAAAAAAAAAATCTAGGGACCTTGGCCCAGAATTAAGATTAGTTTACTGCAGAGTATTCCAGGAATTGAGCATGATTCAGCTCATGTTCACGCACAAGCTGTGCCATACCTGTTGCAATTTTACTTGCTTGGAAGAAGATTCACCACAATTATGTCCATGCTTGAGGTCACTACACCATTCTTATGCAATTAGACTGAAAGAACGGGCATTGCAGTTGCAAGTGGTCCTTACAGCACAATCCCACAAGGCTCCAGCAATCTCTGGAGTCACTACTCTTTGCCTTAACTCCCATTCTGATTTTTCCAAGTTTGAGCTATTGCAGTGCTGGTCATTGTATGTATGCATTGCTACTTATAAAAGAAAACTCATGCCCATTTAAGGATTATTGCTTAAAAAGAAAAGGATATTGCTATGCAGTATCCTTTCATTTTACAAAATGCATGATAGGTTAACATGTTAAAATGCTATTTACAAAAATATATAGCACCTGTCCCACTGTGGTTTGCTATGGCAAATAATCCTGCTCCCAGGATCTAAATTCCCTGTAAACTGCGTGGCCACACAGCCAGCAGGCTAGCAAGGGCCATGCAGGCGGGGAGAAGCGCCTCCCACCCCTGGCCCAACCCAGCCCCATCCCACCAGAGCTGCCGGGGTGAGGAGCCCCACCCCACCAGAGCTGCCACGGCTGGGGAGAGGAGCCCCTTCCCTGGCCCAGCCCAGCACAGTGCAGCCCCGCTGGAGCTGCCGCAGCCGGGGAGAGGCACCTCTCACACGGCCTCGAGCTGCTGCGGCGAGAGAGGGCTGGGGGGAGTTCTCTCCCCCTGCCGCAGCCTGCACCCCAAGCCCCTCATCCCCAGCCACCCCCCCCACTCCAACCCTCTGCCCCAGCCCTGAGCCCCATCCCAGAGCCTTCACCCCTAGCTAGAGCCCTCACCCCCTGCACCCAACCCTCTGCCCCAGCCCTGAGCCCCCTCCCACGCCCCGAACCCTTCATCCCCAGCCCCACCGCAGAGCCTGCATCCTCATCCAGAGCCCTCATCCCCCCACACCCCAACCCTCTGCCCTAGCCCTGAGCCCCTTCCTGTACTCCAAACCCCACCCCCACCACACATCATCTCCATATTGATGGACATCACAAAATTCCTTCCTCACATGGATGTAAAAAATTAGAGGGAACACTGCACCAGGACCTATGCTGGAATATTTACCCACAATGCAACAGCTGAAGGAGTGTTGTGTGAGCACATATGAACAACTTAATACTATGTGGGATGGGTTGTGGGGACCCATTGCACTATCACAAGATACAAAAGTCAAGTGAACCAATGTAAATTTCCATCGCATAATTCTTTAGCAGAGGTGAAATTTAGCAAGGGCTAATCCAAGATGTCAGAAGAAGGAACATGGCTGTGGGAGAAGTTTTTCTAATTCCAAGTTTTCATTGGCAGGATTATGCCTTGAAGCATGAGAGTTTATACATCTTTTATACATTTTTATCCTGAATTACTGTGGATGTTATTAGTCTCATCTATTTCAGAATCTAAAGTTTTAAAAAAAACAAACCAAAAAAACCCACTGTAGTAGCACATTTCACAGATCAATTTTGTTTACAAACATTTCCACTTACTATTTCAAAATCTGTTGCCTTTCAATCTTATTGAACTTCCTCTTACTCTTGTATGCTGAGAAAGGGTACATAGAAGCCAATGATTGATTATACCATTTATTTTTTGTATACTGCTCACATATCCTCTTCTCTAAGATTTAATCTGTTGCATTGCTAGCCCCATCAGAATTAAGTCAGAATCAGAATCGATTATAAACAAGTCTGGTTATTTATTAATAATCAGACCCATAGCCAGCCAAGTTCAAGTGGAGAGGCTGTGCAATGATATAGGAAGGCACCTCCCCTTGGGAAAATAAAACAGGTACAATCGCTTGCATTTTAAAAAATTTAGGAACATAAGAAAAAAAATCAAGAGAAAGGAAGTGCCTACCTTGTATTGAGCTGGAATTCTGTAATAGAAGAACCTGTCTGTGGCCAGCTAGATTCTGTTGATATACCAATGAATGAGCACCCAAATTGACCCAAGTGCCCAATTGCATCTGATGTGAGATGCAGAAACAAATGGTGCTTGAGTATTCAAAAGCCAAAATCAACATCTTCAGTGCACACAGCTTATTCTCAATGAAGATAAAGCATACTATTCTATCCTAACCCTACAGAGAACATTGGGCTCCCTTTTCCTTTCCTTTGCACAGCCAAGTCTGCTACCTCCCCGCCTTCTCTCTCAACACTTCCTCCTCTCCCACAAAATATCCTACAGAGCCACATTTTTGTTGTTATTTAACATTATGTGCACATTTGTAAGTGATTTGGCACCTAGCTTTCTACAGGAAAATTAATTTGTCCATCCAGGGCCGGTGGTTGCCTAGGGCGGCAGGATTTGGGGGGCGGCATTTTGCCGCCCTCGGCGGAAATTCGGTGGTGGGAGGTCCTTCCACTCCGGATCTTCGGTGGAAAGTCCTTCACTCGCTCCGGGACCCACTGCCGAAGTGCCCCGAAGACATGGAGCGGAAGGACCCCCCGCTGCCAAAGACCCCAGGCCTCCTGAATGCTCAGAGGAGGAGCGCTGCCGCCTATGGCGGCAAAAAACCCTGACGCCGCTCCTGTGTCTATCATGTTTGGCTCTGCTTTCTCTTCATTAAACCCTTTTTTCTTCCTCTCCCACTTCCTTCCAAAACTGTTACCCTCTCGCTGCATCCTTCCCTATTTCTCCTATGCTTTCATCTCCCCCACCTAGCTCTGTATCCTTTCCCCTACTCTGCCTGGCCTCTACCACCCCCACATTTCTCCCCCCTATTTGGGATCTGTGCATTCTACTAGCCACCTCATAATGTCTGTGTGCAGGATAAGATATCTGGATAGTCTAAGACCATGGGTCTCAAACTTTTTTTTTTTTTTTTTTTTAACTGGCGACCCCTTTCACATTGCAAGCCTTTGAGTGTGACCCCCTAATAAATTAAACACCCTTTTAAAAATATATTTAACATCATTATAAATGCTGGAGGCAAGCGGGGTTGGGGTGGAGGTTGACAGCTCGCGACCCCTCATGTAATGACCTCGAGACCCTGAGGGGTCCCGACCCCCCGTCTGAGAACCCCTGGTCTAAGACCAGTTTCAACAGTACTCACCTCTTCCTTCACCCCTGCCCCCACAGTCAGTTTGAAAACATTTTCACAGCTGTTTACTTAAATATCTCCCGTTTCCCAGTGACGAAGGCGGTTTACAATGTAATAGACACAGTGGCCCGTAAAGAAGGGTGTGGTCTACCAGGAAGTAGTTAGCCTACAGTAGTGCTTTGAGTTCTCTGGATAAACAGTACTAAGTACAAAGTATTATAGCAGGCGTTGATTACCCACTGACACCACAAGCAATATTTGATGTGCATGTTATAAAATGTACAGCCCAGAACAAACTGACAGAATTGAGCCAGTCTTAGAACTCAACTCTGAGAAGGAAAACTACCTCTGTTTCACTCAGTGGTAATCCCAAGCACTTTCATAGTTTGGTGGTCTCAGCTGTCTTTGTTCATAAAATGTTCTCTCTCTTTATATATTATAGAATTTCCTGTTTTGCATAAGGCTGTTGACAAGATACAATTGTGTAATGCTGCAACATGACTATGGCATTGCACAGGACTCAGTAATTAGTAGTAACCAGACTAGTTTACACTAAGGGCATACAAAGAGAGGCTGAGATCTAGAGAGACTCAGCTTAAAGAAAGAACAGACTTCTTGTTTAATTGTTTGTTTGTTTTTTATTTGGGAAAAGTGCTTCTTACAAAAGGCAGCTGCAAAACAATACATCATAGAGCTCAGCAACAACTTCTTATTCCATTTTAAAAGTGAAAGGAGAGGCTGTCTCAGGGCAAGAGAAGCAGCAGAAGAACAGATCATGGGGCATCCATGAGTCATGAAAAGAGCAGCAATAATTTAACGCAAGGTGAAAATTCCTGCATTGGCGCTTTGGTGGCAAAATATGAGCTCTTATCAATGGAATTCTATCTTGCTATTGCATGACTGCTAGTTCTTTTCTAGGTAACCCAATAACTCACAACAAGTTCACAGCTCTTCCAAGCAACCTGCATAACTCAGATGGGATATGAGCCAGGAGTGCCTTGAACCAACTAAGTAGTATAGTGATTTCCTGGATAAGCTCATGGCTTGAGTGGTTATTGATGGTATAAAACTATGCAAGCAATGCAATTAAGGGATCCCGACTTGATGTTCTACTGGATAACAATATGGTGAGAACCCTCTTCTGGCTAACCAGGTTCCTACTTTTAGTCAGTCTCTATAATATACATTAGAGAGAGCTGGTGTATTAAGGAGTGCCAAGTTATACCTGATGGTTAAGACCATTGCCACAGACTGGGCTGAGACCACTAAACCAGTTTCATGTCCAACTGACTGGAGACTACAATTCATGCACCAAAAGGGGAGGAGAGTTAGTTTTTGGTTTGTTAAACATATACAGAGTCTCCCAGCCCTTGAGATCCAACTCTGCGTTTATTTGTTTATACACATTGAAAGTTCTCCTTTCACGTACAAACACATTTTCCTTTCATGCTAAACACAGTAAAAACCTGGAACATTCGCACCTGGTTCTGGTTACACAGTAGTAATAGTAATGTGCAAGTAAACAAGAGACCAAAACCACAAATGAAGATGTGTACATGAGGGGGTTGGAACAGAACTGAAGCCAGCAAGAAGTACGTGTGTCTGGCACGAAATCGGAAGTATTGATTTGAAGTCCACAGCTGAAAAAGGCCACTGGCCAATTTATATCCCCCACTGCATGGCCACTGCTCTCATTTTTGTATCTGGGCTCTTCAAGATGAGTATGGAAGTCCTGTAAACACTTTAACCCTGGAACTGGGTGAATCCTGTCAGGAACACAGATGAAGCAACAAACCTAAGCTAACTGTTTGACAGTTAATTCATTTTACAAAAACTAACGTTTTAAAGATTTCTTGTTATTTGTTTAAACAGAGAAAAACAAACACTCCTGGGGCAAGGGGAGGAGACAGACCCTGGGTAAAAGTTATTACAACAGCACCTGGAATTGATAGGCCTGCCTAGGAGAAACACAGGCACTGCCACAACACCACAGGAAAGAGCTACTGCCTGATGCCAAGCAGACAGTCCAAACTCCGCTGACAGGTGCTATAGATCCAAGTCATAATAATCTTCCAGCTCGTCATGAAACAAGTCCCACTCGTCCTCGGAGTCTGTCAACTCATCATCACCTCCTGCTGCCAAAAGCATGAGCAACATCTCGCCGAGCTCAAAGGTCACAACCTCATCCTCGTCGTTCTCGAAGGGATCGCTGCTCTCCCTCTCCTCAATGAATTCCCAGAACCGATTCCTTCGCTGGGCCTGCAAAGGGAACACAGTTATTGCTCTTGTGTGACCGAGAGTTACAAGATACATATGCTCCTGGGGCTTACAATGCTCAGCTCCCAGGTATATAACATGCAGCTAGTCATGCGTCACACTGGGATCTGCATTTACTCCTGCTATAGCTGACTACCAACATTTCTGCCTCAAGATATAGGTGACATTAAGCAATGTGTCTCTTCCACAGTCTCCCCTCCATCACTTCCAGTCTTTGGACCACTCTCCCCTCCAATCCACTATGTATGTTTTACTACATAAGCAAATCTGAGGCATTCACACCTTTTCCTTCCCTCTTCCAAAAAGTCTAAAAGCAGTGAGACTTACCCGATATCTACTCGATGTTCCCACTTTCTGTCTCTGTGGCTCCTCTCGGCGACCATCGGGATATGCATGTTTGTAAAAACAGTTCCCTCCAAATGGACAGCTCCCACGGCCTTCATCAAAATACCTGCATGGCTTGTTGCTGGAAAGGAAAATATCGCAACCCTTACTCACAGCAGAGCCAGTCAGAATTCAGTATTGCATTTGCTTATGGTCCAGGGGGTCTCTTTAAATATGCACCATTTGCCGCTGACGCCATTTTATCAATAAAAAATACATACACAGAAATGATGTATTACACTATGTGCATACCCAACAGATGTGCGCGTGGGTAGATGCATGCATAGGGAAGCTGATGACTCACAGTGCACAAGTCTACTACCTTATGGCTGTATCAATTATGTATTGGGTGGGTAAGGAAAAAGCTTGTGAGGTCAATAAATACATAGGAAAGCTAGGTGACTGTGTTGATGCATGCATCTGCGGGTGGATAAGTAAGGATGCACTTCACACGTGTGGGGGTGGAAAGGAGGTATGAGAGGGCTTTAGATAAACACCCTTGTTCTCCAGGTGTGCCCTTATCTCTGCAGTCTTAACTTGACAAAAGGCTGCAGCGCTCGTACCTCATTGCCTCCTTGTATTTCTGAATGAGTTTCTGCTTCTCTTCCTTCTCCTCCACCCAGTACTCACTTGGAATGACAAAGTTAGATGTGATCCGACATTCTGGGCAGGACCTGGGGAACGAAGAGACTGCACTGCAAAATTCCACATTACAGGGGCGCTCTGTCCTATTATAAAACATACCATGGCACATATCCCATCTTTAAAGATGTATCCTATTGTGCCTGGGCACTTACTGCCAGGACTTTGTGCTTCTTTTTCAATCTACGTTCTCTTTTGCACAAGAAGACACCCTAAACTCTTCCTCTTCTTTCAGAACTCAACTCAGCAGCTGATCATTTTGTCTCCATAGAACTTGGGGGAGAAAAAACATTTCACACAGACTCCTTTTTCTTTAGATTTAGATAAATTTATTTTTTGTAGTTTTGTTTGGTTTTTGTATTTGTTTGTTTGGGTTTCTTTAGAACGCCTTAAAGAGGGTATGGGTCATTGGCTGGCTAATTAATCAGGGAGGTGAAAAGTTAGGAAACATACATTCAGAACTGGTTAATCTGTTTTCACCATCTAATCTGGGTGCCTGAAACCTTTAAATGGTAACTAACTGAAGACAAAACATGACTTTCATCCAAATAAGTGGATTTTGCAAACCAATCTAGATTAACTACGTCAGAGTGTAAATACAAACAAAATGCTACCCCTGGAAGATGACTTCAATTCTGGATTAACGTTAGTTAGGATGCATTAAATGCAGTCTTTGTGGGGGGACTTTGTTGCAAGTTGTCACAAGACACTAAATTCTTCCCACGTAACAAAGCACAATCAAGATGGGGAAGTGCCTCACTTTATAATCTTGCTCTCAAATTGTTTAGCGCTCCTCCACTTGCGGATGCATTTGAGACAGTAAGTATGGTTGCAGTTGGAGAGGATCCCAAAACGGCGCTCGCTGGGGTTGGCTTTTTCATATACCACCTCCATGCAGATCCCACACACCATGTCTTTACTACGCTGGACGGCAAATGAGAGCTCCATGTCCTTCTCATGAGCCTCAATGCAAGACTAAAGAGGAGAGAGAGAAAACCAGCCTGTAATCTTGTGCACTATTTAATAGGTTTTAACTCACTAGTTTCATCTTAAGTTTATTCTCCCTACATTCTACACTAAAAAGGACAAACCACCTGGGAGGTTCAGGTCCTCAAAAAACAGTCTTTTAGGTCATAGGAGGCAACGGTCAACGTCAAGTTAAGCTCTTTTCCAAGAACCCAGGCAGAAATAGCTGAACTAAAACTTCACGAAAAGTGACCTAAGTTACCCACATTTGAGTGTTTGAAATGAGTATTAGTACAGTTATACAGACTTTATCCTCAATGCAGACAGGGTCCAGCTTCTTTTAAACAAGGCTGCTTTGAAAACAGCCTTGACAGGAAATAATTCAGTTTGCAATGTGAACCTTCTTGTTAACTGACTGACTTGTATACAGTCAACTTCAGAAGAAAGGGAATGAATGACAAGTGATTGCACAAGGCAAGGGAGTAACTTGAAACTATTCAACACAAGCCATCGGTATGCTTACCTTTATGTGTTGGGATCTCTGGGCAGCATCAACTGGATGTAGGACCTGCAACCCACACATGTCACACACATCCCCATGGATATACACGCAGTTCTCTCCATAACGACATTCTCCTACTGCAGCGTAGGGGCACAGTTGCTTCTTCATCTCCACATTTGCTTGCTGCTTTTCATACTCTTCCTCAATTACCATTCCCTGCAAGGGTGTTTCAATGCAGGAAGGGGCAGCTGCAGGGGGAAGTTAGAGATGTGTTACATTTGAGGGTTAGGGTTTGCAATACATGCTTTTCAGCTATAAAAACTTCGGGTAAACCAACTCCGTTTATCCAAGGAACAGAACAAAAAAATGCACTAGGCTTGTGTCAATAAATCCTGCAAACCTTGCCCTAAAATGACTTAGCAATTTCTTCATTCTAGAAGGAAGTGAGGAAGTAGTTTCAGCTCGGATTTTCTCAGCTTTCAATAATAAGCAAGGCAAGGCAATCAGTGCATTAGTGGTGAGATTCAACTTTATCCAACAGGACAAGGTCAATACTAAGAAAACTGCCCAATTCTGAAAGTGGGTAAATACTCTTGTGGGTCAACCATGCTTGTAACAAGGTTTGGTTCAAGAAAGAACTGAATTAAATCATGCTGAAAGTAGGTTAAAAACCCTGTCCCTCTTGCTTTCTGAACCAGTTCAAACATGATTTACACAGGCTGAAACAAGCTTCAGTACATGATGGTTAAACTCTTGTGCTTCAACCACTAAAACTGGTGTCTTGTCCCTATACAGCCAACAGCTAAGCCCTGTAGAAGAGGAAGGATACTTACCAGGATGACTAACTTGGAGCTCCAAAAATACTGCCTCAGATTCTTATGCTCATGAGTCATGTTAGTTAGCATGCTGTTGCACAGGCTGCAGTTCTTAAGCAGTTAGTTGCTGGGGTGGCTTTCACTGCTGGACTCACAAGAATGTTCTAGAACAGAGGATATAAAAACCCTGCCCAAGTCTCTTACTACTGTGGCAAATCGCTAATCCCCCTTCTGAAGTGTAAGGAGGGATAATGAGCATGGATTTGTTGAGATCATACCTGCAGAGAATTCTGATCACAGGTAAGTAATCTTTGTTTCCTCTTCATGAATTGCCTCAGCTGTTCTTCATTCTGGGGAGAAGAACTAGCAGCATTAGTCCCCCAGGAACTAGCTGAAATAGTGATTAAAGGACTGAAGGACTTCTGTTCCTAAACAGCCATATGATTTATCCTGGTCATCAAGAGAACAGCACTGAGTAAGCTTGTGAATTACATTTAAAGAAAATGCTCTCCAAGTTCCTAGATATTTCTACAGACTAAATTAAATTGGCAGTGTTGCAGCAAGCCTAGTAAAAGGAGTCCCAAGAGCTTTTGATTAGCAGGATCCCTGTCTGGTCATAACTTGAGCTGAAAACCTTATCCATTTGTCTTCTCTCTCTGGGCTGAGATGGATTATTCCTCTTGGGATTTCTCCCTCTATGCCAGGAACCTACAGGATGATTTGTGAAATGGTATAACTGAATTTTATTTTATCATCCGAATTATGGAATAACCTCACCAACTCAGTCGTGAGACAAGAAAAGACAATGGTTCAGTTTAAATGACAAGTGAGATGCCTCTTTGGCATGAGTACAAATCTTAAATTTATCCATATTGAACACTAAGGAGGATCAGCAATGGCACCTTGCACTTCACTTGCATTTCTGATCCACACTGAAAAATAAGCAATGAAGAAAACAGTAAACTATAGGTTCGAATGGATCTTCTGTTGGCCTAGTGAGCACCAGGTTCGGATAGGTGAAAGAAGACAGCTATTCTTAAAGGCTTAATAGAGGCTTACTTTAACTGTGGAGAAAGATAATCCAAGATTTGATATGGGAAAGAAAACAATCCAATATAAAACAAAGAGGACACGATCTGGAGGCTCTTTCCTTAAAGGAATGAGAAACATTTCCACTTTAGGGCATAAGATTTCCAATGGACAGCTTACAAGATTCTAATGTAATTTGCTGGACTTCTTCCAAGAGCAATCTTCATCTACTAAACTCCAAGATGTAAAATGCCAGAGGAAGGAATTATGGATCTGGGTGCAGGTTCAATCCTCCTTTGCGAGATAACAAGTCTGGAAAAGAAGAGAAGAATCACCTGTTGCTCCTCTGCCAGAATGAGACCTAGAACCAGAACTACTTTATAATCTGGTACTACAAGAATTGTGTGTTGCCTCTTGCATCTCCTCTACAAGAACCACAGGCAAAAGAGCGGAGGGGGAAATAAGGTCTCCACCCCCATGGAGCAAAAAAGTATGGGGCAGGCATCACTGCTTTTGTGCAAATTGTCAGGCATTTGGTATTCTCTGCAGAAGCAAATAAGTATTTCTGGATGCCCCCACTTCAAGGTAAATTGAAGCACAAATGGCTTACTTTAAAGATCAGTCATATTGATCCTGGCTCAGCTTGTTTGCTATGGATTTTTTTTTTTTTTTGCCCCAGGCAAGTGAAAGACAAAAGAATGACTTAATTCTCAACTCACTAATCTCAAAGAATTGCTTCTTAACAAAGAGCAAGCTCTCCAGTTGCTCCCCTTCTTCAATCCTCCATGCATCATGATACTACATTGGGATGAAGGGACCTCCGTTGGTGTACACGTAACTCTCCTCGCTGAGAAAAAAAAAAAAAATTTGGTCCAGCAGGCTGTTGAGTGAGCCTGCAAGCTATTCTTTCATCTGCATCAAGGGAAGGAAGCAGCTTTCAAGATGTTTACAATGGAGAAATGGGGTAGATCCTGGATCATGAAAATTTCCACTCCACACTGCTTGGCTGTTCTTCTCAGCCACTCCACAGACTAGTCTGGTACCCCCAGCATGGCTTGCCTCACAGATTAGGAAACACTAGGTTACGGTGAAATGCCTAAGTGCTGGAAGTGAATTGCCAAGCTTGAACCTCAAGAGTATTTCCTGGGTGTTTGCTACTCCAAACATACATGAAGCATACAACTCAAAGACCTTAAGGCTTCCAGACTAATCTTGAGGAAAAGTATTGTTGCTTTTCAAGTTACTGTGCATAATTTTCCATGAAAGCTTGAATCTGAACTTTACAGAAACAACCTGGAAGCTCTGAGATACAGATGTCTTCTTAAGGTCACTTTCAGAACATCACATGTATCAGATATATTGTTAGCAGCACACATTATCTTTAGCAGTTTCCTGACAGTCCCAAGTAACAGTTTTCATTTCTCTTGACTAACAATAATATTCTAAGAAGGGCAGGAGGTTGGACTAAAGGTGCAAATCATAATTTTGCCTTAACACTATGATAAATGGCAATCTTCATGAAGAACCAGAAAAAGAACACAACTGCATTGGCTCTTATCCATTTGACCTAGTGTCCTCGAATTATTTTCCAGAGGTGCTGATCTTGCAGCCTTGAAAGACCTGATCTTCTTGTCCAAATAATGGCTGTCAAAACCAGTTGAGAACTTGCAGTCAGGCAAGTCCTTGTGGCCCTGAAAAAGGTTCTTTGCTACTGAAACAAATGGCTAGCTGCAACAGAAGCTTTTTTGTAGACGCCATAAGGCACACTAATATTTCCCTCTTTTGATTTCCAGGACTCTATTTTTAAAGCTAGCTATCTTTTAAAGTTCTCTTGGCACCTAAAAATGCAGATAGTCCTCTTTGAAAATCCCACAAGATGCTCATCTGCAGCTTTATGTACCGGATACCTTTAAAAATCTCCCAACATACTAAAGATTTTGTCTTTTCCTGAACTGCATATACAAAAAGTTCCCAAGATCTAGTATCATTGGCATGTATTAAAACAGGAAGAAGCTGGGATATGTTCCTCATGCAAGTTGGAAGAAATCTCCTTAGTCATGAGTTCCTCTTCCTCTCCAATTCCAAAAAGTGTCATTTTAATATGTAGGTACTCAGGAGGAATTGCCCCCGGAGCTAGTATATTGTTTGTGTCCTCCCCCCCCACAAGTACTGCTCAGAATCCAGCGATTGATGAGCATTTTTTACTCCTGGGAGAATTTTGTGTCACTGTGTGTGTGCAGAATTCATATCCCATACAGATTTCTTTGCTTCCCCACAGAAAAATGACTTCTGATGGGAAAGCAAAGGGAAGCTGCAAGAGTGGTCATGCGCTCCTCCCCCCTCCCCAGCAGCACAGGCAGGCTGGCTTGGGTGACAAATCACTGCCGGGGGTGGGAGGCAGTTGCGCAATGGGGGGGGGGGGGCAGACAGACAGACAGACTGTCCCTCTCACTCACTATTGCAGCACACTCAGCATAGAGGGGCAGGGCTTCAGGGTGTTTCTGAGGAGGTAGGCATGGGGCAGGCTCTGTCCCCTCAGGCAGAGCAGAATGTAGCAGCCTGCCTGCTTAGTGAATTGTTCCCATTATCTTTGTGAATTCCCCTAGGAGTATAAAACAGGTGTAAAAGTTTTAAGGCTCCTTCACATTGCCAGAGAGGTGTAAAAGAGCCTTACTGTAAAGGACAGTATGGCCTTATAAATGCTTATGGTGCTTTCATGATTAGAACTGGTCTAAATTTTTGGACTGAAAAAATTTCCTATCAAAATGTGCTCCGTGAACTGTTTGCTACTGACTTTCTGGAGATGGTCAGTAGCCAATATAAATTGTGAATTCGATTTCCCAGCCCTCACTTGCTCTTCAGTTTCCTATGCGGTAACACTGAGCATATGGCTGCATATATTTGTTGACTAATAATTAGAAATAAAGGGTCAAACCTAGCTACATTACTATTTGGCAAGGGGGCTTGGGGATTTCCTCCAGTGCTCCTGACTCCCATTCACCGTCCACCTTATTGTAGTTTAAATAAATTACCGAAATAATTGAAATCAGAGTGATTATATTGTGTTATTTTGACAAATAAAATAAGCAGAATTTTAAAATATTGTGCGCAGAACTTTTAATTTTTTGGTGCAGAATTCCCCTAGGAGTAACTTTTGTAAATTAAAATAAATACCCTGAAGAACTCCAAGGAATAGAAAGTATTTTTTAAATAAAAGGATGTGGAATGAGACTGGGGGAATGGAAAGTTATTTAGGAACATAGGACTAGGAGAGGCCTCCGGGGTCAACGCCAATCCCCTGCTATTGCAGACAACCTCCCATATACAGTAACTTCTCACTTAATGTCCTTCTGCTTAACACTGTTTCGAAGTTACGTCACTGCTCCATTAGGGAACATACTCGTTTAACGCTGGGCAATGCTCCCTTATAACGTCGTTTGGCTGACTTTACAAGCGAGCATTGCACAAGTTCCTCTTCTCCGCCTCTGCCTCCTCCCTTCCTCCCAGTGCTTCCCCTGCCGCCAATCAGTAGTTTGACAGTGCTTAGGACTTTCTGGGAGGGAGGGAGGGAAGGAAGGAGGGAGTGGGGAAGCTGCCTCCCCCCCCAGCACTTTCCCCTTCAAAGCCAGCTGGAGAGAAGTGGCACTTTGAAGGGGAAAGCGCCGCTTCTCTCCGGCCGCTGGCTGCGCGGCTGCCCCTGCTCCTCCTGAGTCCTCCGGCCCGTGCTCACAAGGCCGCATTCTGAAAGGGGCTTTAGAGCTGCAGGCCAGGGCCCGGGGCCCCCTTCACCCAAGGCCCTGCAACCCCTAAAGCCCCTGCATTCCGGGTGGCCCTGCCTGCTGGGGGGCTGGGGGGCGGAAGAGCTCCCAGAATCACGGCCATGGGGGCGGTGCTGCGCTACACAGAGCCACCTGCACACCCCCTGCACCAAACAGGAGCTGCCCCAGGTAAGTGCTCTGCACCTCCTGCCTGCCCCAGCTCTGAGCCTCCTCCCGCACCCCCACCCTGAGTGCCTCCTACACCCTAACTCCCTCTCAGACCCCGCACACACACCCCGAGCGCCCCCTGCACCCTAACTCTCTCCCAGACCCTGCACCCCCAGTCCTGAGCCCCAGGGGAAGCCAGGGGCACCTCCCCACCACTGTACAGTACTGTACTGTATACTGCCTTTTGTCTGCCCCCCCAACATTTTCCTTGGAACCTAACCCCCCGCCTTTACATTAAATCTTATGGGAAAATTGGATTAATTTAACATCATTTCACTTAAAGTTGTATTTTTCAGGAACATAACTACAATATTAAGTGAGGAGTTACTGTAATTCCATTCAGAAACTTACCAACCTCCATCTTAAAACTAGTTAGGTTGTTAGTCCCCATTGTTAGCTCCCTACTGTTCCAGAACATCACTCCTCAGAGGACTAAAAATCACGTTCTAATTTCCAGCCTGAATTTATGGGCAGAGCTATCCATTTGTTCTTATGTCAACATTATCCTTTAGCTTAAATAGCTCTTCTGCTGTTTAACTCCCCTAGCCCCTGCAATGTATTTACAGAGCAATCATAACCATTCTCAGCCTTCATTCTGCTAGGCTAAGCAAGCCATGCTCTTTTGGTCTCCTCTCATAAGTTAGGTACTCCATTCTCCTGGTAGCCCTCCTCTGCACCTGTTCCAATTCCCCCCCCCCCTTTTTTTTTAAATATTTTAAAACCTGCACATGCAGGACTTGGCTCCTCCTGGCCAGCATCCTGGGCCAGAGGTTCTTGGGCTTTCCTGGGGTGCCGGCCCAGCCAGAGGCAGTGGGGGAAGGAAGAGCCCGCCAGCCAGGCTGTTGGTGAACTGAGTGCTTTGACCAGGGGCTGGGGGGCAAAGCAGGGAGTGGACAGTGAGAGGGGGAGCGCATAAAGGGCTGATGGGTGGGCAGCAGAGGCGACATGTAACCGGCTGCCGCCTGCCCACACTCGCCTGCCCACACTCACCAGCTACCACAGCACACAGCCAGCACTGGCAGGAAACGGGACGGGGCCCTGCTGGCCAAGAGTCGGCACACAGGAGGTGGAGCATTGATGGACCAGCACGGGGAGCAGCCAGCCCCACGCACTGCATCTTCACCCCAGCCACTAGCCTTTCACACCCACTCCCATCCCCACTGATGGCCACTAGACCCCCTCCCCCACTCCAGCCAGCAGGAGGACCCGCCAGTACTGATGGTGTGTGTGTGTGGGGGGGGAGGGAGATAAAAATGGGCAATTGTCCCATATCTTTTAAGAAAAAGTTAGGACACCTGCAGGAGGGCTTAAATACAGGACTGCCCCTTTAAAAATGGGACATCTGGTCCCCTAACCGGATGACACCCCTGTTCACAGCAAAAATTCTTGTTAGTCCCGAAATGCATGACCCTGCACTTTATACTATTAAAGTTAATTCAATTTCTATTACTCCAGTCCTCAAAGTCATCCAGTTCTTCCAGTATCATCCTCTGTATTGATGATGCCTCTCAGCTTTGTTAGACTCATGCTCTGGTGACCCTGAGTCTCCATAAATTGTGTCCCTGACCAAGCATGGAGAGGACCCAACCTCAGTAAGACCAAGCAGGTTAAGAATATTGGCCAGACAGCATTCCTAAATGTCAAGGCACTGAAGAAGAAACATCAAAACACACAGCTCTGCTCTCAGATCCAGTATTCAACTGATTTCACAAGCAGAAGTGTTTTGGGTTCTTTTGTATTTTTTTTAAACTATGTGCCCCTTTGCTCCAGTAAAAGCAGAGATCAGCATACTGTCACTATAGATAAGAAGCACTTCAAGGGAAAACAGGTGGATCTTTATTCCTGTGGACCTACTGGAACATCCAAGCTACATGGACCAAATGATCATCTGCAGTCACCAATTCTGATACCTCCAGAACAGAATTCACCTGCAAGATGACTGCCTTCAAATCAAACAGCCCCAAAAGCTGCCCTTTCCTTGGAGTCTTAACTGTGAAATTATTCCCAGTTCACACTAACAGCAGAGGTAGATGGTGGACTCAGTATGCAGATGAGGGCAGCAAGGGTTGCTGCAGGAACAGAATGGGTCTAAAAAAAATCTCAGAACTATAATGAGTCAACCCCAAAGTTCCCTCCACCCCAGCCATAATGGTGTGGTGGTAACAGCTACTCATACTCCAAGGTCTTATTTGAAGTTTTTGTTGCCCTGATTCACAGATGCTATATGGCCAGGCAGCAACACCTCTTCTAATTAAGCATTTTCAGCCAGCTTGTTTCCACCTGGGCCTGGGAATAAAGGCAACACAAAGATTCTTCAAGGCAGACCAGACAACAGATGTACTGATCACATATATTTTGGTAACAAGAGCACCCTCTTGAAATCTGATTTCTTGCCATCATCATCCATGGTTTTCTACGAAAAGTCAATTATAGAAAGATAGATTCTTTTCTTTCTAGTGTTTAATATTAAAAATTTGTATATGTACAACAAACACATTCACCACTTCTGTAAGGGGAGAGAGAGGGAACTTGAAGGAGAAGATTCTGCAACCTACTTAGACCGGGGGGGGCCGGGGAAGGAAGGAACTGAGGAATTACAGGGTGAGTCCTTCATTATATAGGTTCTAGAACATTTGGGTCTGTGCCCCAGGTGCTCCATTGTCCCCAATAACTGCTATGGAATCACTGCACTGCCCATGCAAGTGTGCGCGAGCCAACTTCAGAATAGGGGGATCAATTAAAAACAATTCATGAAGAAGAATATATTCCACTTTAAAAATACAAACATTCACACTCATTACAGATGGCTTAAGATGACAAAACACTGAACAAGTAGTTTGCATACTGCATGTAATTTGTGAACCCACAAAAGAAAATTACCGTTATCCCATGATCAGCTTACCACGTCCACAATATGGCTGCCCAGGGACAAATTCTACAGCATTCACCCAGTCTTCAGCACCTGCTCCTGTAGCTGCCAGATCTGTATCTTCAATGTCAGTCTCACCAGTGCTTGCTTCAAGTGCTTCAGGGAGAGACGGGAGGTCCGAAGATGCTGATGGATAAGTTTTTGCAGCTGGATTCACAGTAGTCACTTCTTCCCGCTTCAATGGCTTGGTATGTTCATATCTAAAATTAAATGCCGCATGTGAACTCAGTAAGAAGTCACCCATACAATAGCCTTGTACAAAGGACTGATATGCAAGTACAGGGAGATGGAGTCACTGAGGCATAATACCAGAGGTGCCCTAGATATCCCAGAGCTAGATGAGAAAAGTGACCCTTTACATAAACAGATACAGTTTACTTTAAAAGCTACCAGCACTGTTTAAGGGGACAGTAGCTATTGGTGATTTTGCAGGAGATGAAGCAGTCCACAGCAAATTTGCCTGTGTGCTTCTTACAACTGCTTATTTCAACCATATTTGAAGCTGGCCCTTTCAAAGCATATGCAGGTATGCCATTATTGAATACTTTCTACTTGCTCAACATTTCATCATTGTGCCTCATTCAGATACCCTTCTGTCTAACTTCAGACATTAAAAACCAAACAGCTACTTTGACTCAGTAAACATACTTTCACCTGCCCCATCCAAACTCCTTGGCCTTACGTACATGATGAACACAAAAGGTGTCACTATTTACTAATGAGAGCCCTTAATTCCCTATCCACCAAGAGACTGAAAATGTTGCTTCCTTAGAAGTCCAAGTCCTGCCAGCCCTCAGGCTCCACAGACTAGAAAATTAGTTTCATTCGCAGATCTGAGATTTATTTTTCTGTTAATATTTCAGAGATATTTGCCAAAGATATTTACACTGATGGGAACAGTTAATGAAGAAGATCCAATTGTTAAAATATAAAAGGCGGAGAAGTGCTCAGTCTGACTGGAGAGGGTGTCCTAGTTCGGTGTAAATCAGTAACATTCTCAAAGGGAAGTCAACCATGCCTCTCAGCATGGTTCCCTTACTCTTTCAATTGACCATCTTAAGCCTTCACACCTATGCACATCTTCAAATGGATGACGACTAAGTGGTATAGGCCAGCATATTAAAATGGCTGTTCAGAGATTTCCCCCGGTTTACATTCATATAATAGTAATTCCACTATCCATGAGAGAGAAAAAAGATTAGATTTTGTACTAGGTTTTATTTTGAGAACACTGTTTCTTCAGTGTGCAACTGTACACAATCATGCTATAAATATTTGACTATATGCAGGTTTCAATAACTAGGGTGTTAAGTCAGAGACTTAGAGTAGTCTTTGAAGTTTATTCAATTTATGACTGTTTAGCCTTGCTAAACCCGGTCCACACTGGGACAATTTCAAAATCCTTTGCATGCACACTCCTCTTGTTGGAGAGTTACAGGCCTCTTATTTTAAGTAAGGTTAAGTTTGCATGAGCAAGTTCGCATCTGTTTGCACAAACAATACTTTACATGCCTCGCTACTATACTTCAAAGTTATATTCCCTAGAGAGGGCCTCAAAAGGGTCACATGCTCACTTTTCAACAGCTATGAGTACAATCAGAAGCACTGCTGAAAGGGGAAATCGGTTATTTCTGAAGACAATGACCCACTTACCAAGTGTAACTGATTATCTCACCAGCCCTGTCAGTTTGAAAGTCATCTAGATTTTGACAAATATATCTAATTATGCAATTATTAGATCTGAATTCTGCTTGTGTCTGAACAATGGTCTCCTCCCTCCCTTTGCTGTTTATTCCTGCTGTGAAGTAAGCAATACATTTGAGATATCACTGTAGGACTCAGCAAAAGGGAGGAGGTGGGCTGTGAAGGAGAGATTCTTATTAAAACAATTTGGCAGTTTCAATGGAATATAGGAAAATATTGCTCAAGTTTTGTTTTATCTCTTATTTTCTCCCATTAATAGACATCCTCTGTTGAGTCTTCCACACTGGAACTTGTGGATGAAAGCCCCTCTTTCAAAGAAGTAACATTCAGCAATATTTCCTTACCGGCAACGATCTCCGTAAGCACAGCATCCTCGCTGATAATACCTGCACACCATAGCAGACTGACTTGTGGAGAGATCATGAGAGTAACGGCAGTTGTTCCCTTCCTTGCAAACCCCATGCATGAAATACCTGCAAGACAGAAGATTACAGAAGTGAACCAATGAAGAGAGTTGTGCAGATTAGGATTTTCAGATATATTACCATCCAAAGTAAATGTAAATTAAGTGAAAGCAATGTTGAATTAATAAGAACTTCAGTAGTAAAGAGTGATGAGCTCTTGGACCACATGCCACTGTAAGGCTATAAATAAAGTTTAAATGAAGGTGGTTAAGAGTAAATCATGGTGAGAGGTACCCCACTTTAAATGCACTTTGGCTGTACTTTTAAATTTAAGATTATGTTGTTAGACTGCCAAGAAGAAAAAAAAGCCAGTGAGCCACATGGTGCAAAGGGTAGCAAAACCCAGGAGAAGGAAATTGGAACACCAATTCTGTGAGGAGAGTAGCAGTTTATTCTCTCACTTTGACCCAGGTACCACAGAAGCCCACCAATGGCTCTGGGCCACGGAAAAGCCAGGGGGCTGAAATCTACCTGAAAGATACTGTTTGTTCAACCAGCTGTAACACCACCTCTAATAATGCAAGCTCTATCACTAAGGCCTTCAGTGCTGTCACTGACAAGACCACATCAGCAAAGTTTCTGAAGGAGCTAAGCTGCCATAGTGAAGTCAGGATCCGAAGGAACCTTGCAGAGGTATTCCGCCTCAATAGTATGCTTCTGCTGCCGGCAAGCGTCATGAAATCAGCACTAGTTTTGGGCCATCAGTGAATTCAGATAGCTGAACTCTGGCAATCCTGCTCCTTACTGGATGATTTGGAAGAAACTGAGGGTACGTCTATACTTACCTCCGGGTTCGGCGGTAAGCAGTCCATCTTCTGGGATCGATTTATTGCATTTTGTCTAGACGCGATAAATCGATCCCGGAAGTGCTTGCCGTCGACGCCGGTACTCCTGCTCCGCGAGAGGAGTACGCGGAGTCGACGGGGGAGCCTGCCTGCTGCGTGTGGACCCGCAGTAAGTATCTTGTAGTTCGAACTAAGGTACTTAGACTTCAGCTACGTTATTCACGTAGCTGAAGTTGCGTATCTTAGTTGGAACTGGGGAGTGAGTGTGGACCAGCCCTGAGTTTCCTACCCCATATAGATAGTGAAGCTCTTCATGCAACCTTTAAAGATAATGTTCAAAGTTAGCCTAAATAGTGTAAACAAAATTCACTTGAATATCATGGTTATAATTAAACTTAACGCAACATTGTTCTTGAGATTCAGAAGTCAGGAAAGGCAAAGTTCTGACTGCATAACAGTCACATTGGACATATTTTAGAATACCATATATGGTGCTTACTTATGCCTACATATGTCCCTGAAAGGCAGCTTGAGATAACATTATGGCTCAAACTGTAAACACAAGTATAGATTCATATTCAAGATACTAGAAATTGAGTCATGACACAAGTGTTCAGATTCCAAAGTGAGCATTTATAAATTTATATTAAGGTAAGATAATCTTTAAATTTAGCTGGAAGCAATAAGCTAAACAGAACACATTATTACATCCTGAGAGACTGAACTGGAAAAAATAGCAACTCGAACTTCTTCCATTTTATAAGTAAAGTTGCTTCTCAAATTTAGCTATCAGAAACTCTTGACAACTATACTGATTTCAATATATTGAATATTTTTGAGAAAGTCAATAAACTAGAAATGTTCAAGAGAGGGTGTAAATTTGAGACAACACACCCCACCCACAATTTACCATCTCAGGATCAAAATATACAAGTTGGTTTATAGCAATGAACCCTCGTACGATCCTTCAACAAAGACCGATTTAGTCATTTTACCTAGGGTGCCCCTGAATTCTAAGTTAGTCCTAATGACACACTGCCTTGTAGCAACAGCTGTTTCTGAAGGGCTGGAATTGCACATACATGGAGAACTAATTAATTTGGTTGTAACGTGATTTAAATACAGATTCTTGGTGGCCTTTCAAGTTTTAACTAGGTTTTATGAAACTTATGTGATCATCAAGGTCTGTGGGAGATTCTGCTGATGTGTCAAATGGAAATCAGCACAGTTGGAATTAGTAGTTGGACCAAGCAGATTTCTTTAGGAGCCCCTCCATCCCCGATTCCCAGCATGAAGGCTAGACTCCATCTTTAAGCCAGTCTTCTTTCTGCCTCCTAATAAGCAGAACTGGCTTGAAAAGCTACGTGAGACACAATAGCACATGGAGAGAAACTAAAAATATACTCAAAACTCAACTGAGTAATTTGGATGGCCAGGACTGAGGCCAGAGTGGAATATGTGAACTGACCAGAGTCGAACTGGAAGAGGCTACCAGGAAAGGTTATGAGTGTGTACAACTGTAACTGTTGGTTCTTCAATAACTCCATATTAAGCACCAAAATGATTCAAGTTCTGGAATTCATCTTGTTAAGCCAGGAAAGCCCAAACTTGTCAGATGCCAAGCACCCTCAACTCCCATTGAAGTCAATGGGAGCTGAGAGAACACAATATCTTGCAGGACCAAGTCTCAGGTTTCTACCAAAGATTTTTTTGAAATTGGATTTTAAAAGTGATCCCTTGCACACTGAAGAGGGTCATTTAATCCCACAAGAGAAAGCTTGTCACACAGCAGTGGCCAAGACTTGTATCAGCACAATTTGGAACATGGAGGATGTAAGTAGCCAGCTGATTCACGCTCCACTTCTGTGAAACCTGTTTAGAAATGAAGATATGGCAATCAAACACAGTGAGATGGTCCTCCTATATTCTACAGCATATTGGACATAAATTCTGCAGACATTTCAAATGCCTGCTGCAATGTAAAATGAAAAAGCACAAACACAAGCCCCACTTCCACCCCAGTGAAAGACTTTGCTTATAAATTTTGAATGGTTGGCGTTGTCCTTAGACTATTTTCCTCACTTTATTTTATTATGAGCCAAATGCCCCACCATGCTCCAGAAGTAGTTCACACCCCATCTGCAATCCACATGCATATCACCTATTGAGCCGGACCTCTACTTCACCCACTTTTCACAAGACTTAACGTAGTGTTAGCCTTTTTTGACTGCAACTGTGCAGTAGAAGTTTTTCTGAAAACTATCCACAGTGACTCCAAGATCTCTTTCTTGGGTGGTAATAGCTAATTTTGGACTCATCATTTTATGTATATGTATAGTTGGGATTATGCTTTCAAGTGTGCATTACTTTGCATTTATCAACACTGATTTCATCTGCCATTTTGTTGTCCAGTCAGTCACCGTTTTGTGAGATCCCCCTGTAACTCCTTGCCGTCTGCTTTGGACTTACCGATCTTGAATAATTTTGTACTGTCTGCAAACTTTGCCACTTCACTGTTCAATATGTTCATTAATGACCTAGAAAAGAGACTGAACTGCACATATCCGAGTACAGAGCCTTGGGTGGATTGCACTGTTCACCTCTCTGCACCGTGAAAACTGACTATTTATTCTTACCTTTTGTTTCCTATCTTTTAACCAGTTACTGATCCATGAGAGGACCATCCCTCTATCCCTTGGTTATTAAGCTTCCTAAAAAACCTTCAATGAGGTACCTTCTCAAAGGCTTTCTGAAAATTCAAGTACACTACATCAAGTAGGTCACCCTTATCTACATACTTGCTGACTCCCTCAAAATAATACTAATAGATTGGTTGAAACTATAGTAAAGAAAAGAATGATTAGACACATACATAAACTCAAATTGTTGGGGAAGAGTCAACATGGCTTTTGTAAAAGGAAATCATGCCTCACCAATTTGTCTGGTACTGAAGTTAGGCTCACTGGCCTGTAATTATGAGGATCACCTCACCGGCATTGCATTAGTTCCCTTCTAGTCATCTGTTGCAAAGGCTTGTTTCAGCAGTAGGTTACAGACCTCAGTTAGTGGTTCTGCAATTCCATATTTGAGTTCCTTCAGAACTCTTGGGTGAATACCATCTGTTCTTGATGACTTATTACTTTTTAAATTTATTAATTTGTTCTAAAAAATCTCTTATATTGGCACATCATTGTTGGACAGCATTTAGATTTGTCACCCAAAAAAGGATAGCTCTATCTGGGTTTCCTCCTCATATCCTTTGCAGTGGAGACCGAAGCAAAGAATTCATTTAGCTTCTTTGCAATGGCCTTGTTTTCCTTCAGCGCTCCCATAACACTTTGGTCATCTAGTGGCCCCACTGCCTGTTTGCCAGGCTTCCTGCTTCTGAGGTACTTAAAAAATAATTTCTTACTGTTAGTTTGTGTGTCTTTGGCAAGTTGCTTCTCAAATTCTTTATTGGCCTGCCTTCTTATATTTTTACACTTAACCTGCCAGAGTTTGTGAATGTTAATTATTCTCACTAGAATTTGATTCTGAATTTGAAAGGATGCCTTTTTTGCCTCTAATGGCCTCCATTATGCAGCTGTTTAGCCATGGTGACATTCTTTTGGTCCTCCTACCATCTTTTTGATTTGGGGTATACATTTAGTCTGAGCCTCTATTGTGCGTTTAAAGTAGTCTCCATGCTGCTTGCACGCATTTTATCCTTGTGACTGCTCTTTTTAATTTCTGTCTAGCTAGTGTCCTCAGGACTTGTGTAGTTGCCCCTTTTAAAGTTAAATGTCATTGTGGTGAGGTTTTTTGGTATCCCTCCCTCCAAAAAGGATGCTAAGCAAAATTTAATTATATTATGGTCACTATTACTGAGCCGTTCAGCTACAGCTACCTCTTGAACTAGACCCTGTGCTCCACTTAGGACTAAATCAAGAATTGCCTCTCCCCTTGTGGGTTATAGGACTAGTTGCTCCAAGCAGCAGTCATTTATAGTGTCTAGAAATTTTAAAAATAAATAAATATATCTCTGCATCGCGCCCTGAGGTGACTGTCAGTCAATATGAGGGTAGTTGAAATCATCATTATATCGTTTTCTGGTTTTGTATCCTCTTTAACATCCCTTAGCATTTCACAACTGCTGTCATCATCCTGATCAGATGATCTGTAGTATAATCCTACTGCTATAATCTTATTATTAAAGCATAGAATTTCTATCCACAGAGATTCTATGGTACGGTTTGATTCATTTAAGATTTTAATCTTGACACCCCACCCCCCCACACTTTTTTTTTTTTTTTTTAAAGATAAGGCCACTGCTTTAGCAGCATGACCTCTTCACCAATATGACCTCTATCATTCCTATTTGTACTCCATTTCCATTTTTAATTTTTTAAATTTTAAGTGTAACCAACTGTGAATTGCCTGGATAGAAGACTAAGTATCCTATTGAAGATTTTCACTTAACAGAATTATTTACAACCTTAACTATAACTTAAAGCTCACCTCAGAAGAGAACAAGTATGTTTGTAACCAACTATTCCAAAAAGTGGTCACCTCCACATTTGAGTGCAGATCGTCATAGTCTTGAATTATACGTTTATATTTGCTTTTTCAGTAGCTCCTGTTATACATCAAATGTCTTATCAATAGTACAACTATTAGTCAAGTCAATATGCAACATTTCCTTCCCATGGATTTGGAAGGTCTTTCTAATAGATTTGTCTGTTCAGTACACCTCTACCCCGATATAACGCGACCCGATATAACACGAATTCGGATAGAATGCAGTAAAGCAGCGCTCTGGGGGGCGGGGCTGCGCACTCCGGTGGATCAAAGCAAGTTCAATACAACGCAGTTTCACTATAACGCGGTAAGATTTTTTGGCTCCCGAGGACAGCCTTATATAGGGATAGAGGCATATATCAGTTCTGAATTTAGTGTACTTTATTCTGTCTCCAAGTAGCTCCATTTTCTTTATTCAGCCACTGTCTTCACCCTTTTCACTTCAGTGACACTGACCTCTATGTGGGCCCTGTGAAAATGGATCTAGTTCCTCTTCAGAGGATGCCCAATGCCAACTAAGGAGAAAATATGTATACAATTGTTATTAGCACCTTTTGACATTTTAAGGTGCTGCCTGGGGTCTGTGCCAATCTTTAAATTCAGAAAGCCACACAAATCTGTCAGATCATGCTAGTTTGTATTAGTTTAGTGTCCTAGGACTCAAAGAAACTTGCATGCTTATTATGAACTAAAAAAATCTCTCATTTTATTTCTGAACATACTATCTATTTTAAGAACAGGAGTACTTGTGGCACCATATTTTTCTTCCTTCCTTTTTTCTTATCCACCTGAAAAAGATATATTTTTCTATTTGTTTCAGATTAAGTTAACAAGCTAACCAGGCTCCATGGCCACTTCATTGTACTCCAGTAACAGATACCAGGGACAGAATTCGTTAGTTTAACTGAGTTCCCTCTGCTGACTAGGCAGCTGCTTCTAAAGCATAGATAAACGATCTAAGTTTTCAACAAAGATGGTGAATTGAGAAGTGGGTATATGTGTATACAGATCATTCAAAAGATGTTATGAGCCAGTTTGTATAATTTTTATAGGTAGCAATATAAAACTTCACTAGGATCAAATAAATTGAGTTAGTAGTCCATTGGGGGGGGGGGGGGGGAGGGGAGAGGAGAGAGACAATAAAGAAGTGTGAGAACACACAAAAACATTTGAAATTAACATTAGAATTCCTAAATCAGAGAATCCAGGTCAATTACAGAGAAATCTACTATAGTCATTCGGACACCCTCTTGGAAAGAATTATTCTTCTAAAAATAGAAGGAAAACACAGTGAGTTTAATAAAGGCTAGTATTCTCCTTTCAAGAAGATAGCATTTCATGGAAGGATCAGAATACTCAGTAAAAACAGTCTTTTAAAACAGTTGTTTCATGAGTGCTCTTTATTCAGAAGTGACAATTAATTCCTAAATGGGAGGGTTATGTGTTATTCACAAAAAAAAAAAAAAAAAAAAAAAAAAAAAAAACACAAGACTATATTCAAATACAGATATGTAACTGACAAAATCTAGATATTATAATTTATTACCAAGATACCAAGTTATTCACCTAGCCATTGTCTATCTGTTCCCCCCACAAAACAGTTGTTATTCTTCTGCAAGTCTTACACTGTCTAAGGAAGCAGCCAAACACCCATCAATACTGCTGTTATTAAAAAGAGTGAATGCTAGATTAGTTCTGTTCCATTCCCTTTAAGAACTACCATCCTCCAACAGGTATGCAAGAATTTACTTCAGGTAGAAATGGAAAATTGTTTGTTCTTAACATACAGAACACTTTGTACAAACTACTGTGGAAGCAGAGAAAAGAACTGACAGAAGGGAACTGCAATGCATGATGGTTGTTAGCAAGAGTCAGGCTTCGTAGAAGGGAACTGCAATGCATGATGGTTGTTAGCAAGAGTCAGGCTTCGTTAGCAAGAGACAGTCTTTGTTAGCAAGAGTCAAGCTAGCTGTGACCCTGATAACCCTGATAACGCGAGATTTGTAGAAGCGAGGATTGTGTGAGGATTGTGTGAGACGGGTGAGAAAGAGCTGTGTAAGAAGTCATTGTGACCTCAGTATAGATAAGGTGTAGAAGACCTTGTGTAGATAAGGTATAGAAACTAATTGTATGTAGGCAAGAGTCAAAACAAGTAAGGAAATGAGATATCAAGATGGCCTATGTATAAACAAAATGCAGCTGTCCCTCATTATTTCTGTAATGAAAGGTATAAATGCTTGCTGTAATTAGTTACCAGAGAGTGACCTGCTTGCTCTCTCCTCTGCACATGTGAGAGTTAATAAAGCATCTGACTTGCTGTACCTAAACAAAAATAGTGAGAACTCAGTTTTTCTCCGACACTACTATAGTGATCTAGCAAGCCATCATATCAGTTTCATTCAAATCCTCCAGTCTGCTTATGGAAAAAAGGACACTGTAATACATATCCTTATCTAAAGATTAAGTTGGGGATGCCCCAAAATAAAAGGGGCAAGAGAACCAATATTCATATTGCACTGTGAAAGTGTTAGAAGATATTAACAAATGATGGTCATTTTCCAGAAAAAGAAAGTTGAGGAGAAACTTATTATAAATATAAAAATGGTATAGTTTAAGTGACAATAGCTCTTAGTACAGTTAATAATATTTGTTTCTATATTTCTATCATATGGTTTGACAGACTCAGCCATATTTCTTGTAAACTGAGATTAAGAGAAACATTTCATGGGACTCATTAAGAAATTCTACTTTTTAGTTGAGTGCACAAAAAGTACCCCTAGATTTATGGTGCACTGCTTGTAACATTATTACCAACAAGCAACAACCCCACAGTAAGTTTCTGATAATTGGTCAAAGAATCAGTTAACACATAATTTTAACCCCTTCAGTTTTTGTTCCAAAAATACACAAGTGGAAGATCCACAAAAATGGAATAAAAGGGACAAACTAAGGTTCTTCACCCTGTTCACCTTGTCCTCCTCCCCGCCCCCCCAATCATCTAATGGACACCATACTTGTAATATACCATGGCTGAGTAATCAACAGATTAACAAATCATACATTCAAAGGAGGTGAAAACTCAGATGAGTGATAATTTCAAACGCAAGTGACATGAATTTTTTGTCTACCATTCTAGGCACTTTCCACCTGTTTGGATAAAACAATATCATTTACAGTTAGGGTATTCCCTAACTAGCCATAGGTATGAAGAATCTATACTAGAGGCTTTAACTGCCTCCCTCCCCCCCCAAAAAAAAATCAGCAAAAGGTACTACAATAGAACCTGCTTCAAAAAACATACAAGAATTCAAGCAGAATATTTGTTGGGAGACAGAGTCACACTATTACTAAGAAAGGAAGTAGCTCAAAATACTTGGGTTTGAAGAAATATTCTATAGCCAAGAGAAGGTTTTACTGAAAACTTCAAAGGATGGGAGCATGTCTAAAATATCCTCTACTTGATTAGTTGTAGTCGAGTGGCAGACCAGTTTTCCTTGGAGTGCCTAAGAGGTAATTTAAATTCTCTCTGAGTCAAACACTGAGTTGCTTATGGAAGGCATCCAACTAAAATTTATTTTATGTATTTAAAAAAAAAAATTGTATCCAACTTGTGATCTAGGGCTTGATCCTGCAAGATGGATTAGTCTCATGCTTAAAGTTAAGCAGGTGCTTACCTGCATTGTGACTGGGGCCAGAGAACTGAGCATCTTGCAAGAACAAGCCCCTGGCTGCTGATGGCATATCAAACAGTATTGATGCGCGCACAGTTCAATCTCTTCCCAAGACAAAATTGTTGTGGCACTCCCCCTCTAGAATGAGTTGGGTGCAGCTGATTATCCAACAAAACTTGAAGTGCAACTGTGGCGGGATCCCCAGGGTGCAACCTGAACTGTGGGACCGCTGAGCCCTCTGTCCTCCCAACCTGGGCTCCCTCTCACACTGATGCGTGACAAGCTGCAAACCGCTCCAGGTACTGCACTTACACAGACAGCCACAGGAAGGAACACACCCAGCTGAGTTACATGAATACTTCTTCCAGCCACTCATGAACTAACAATAGAGAGAGGCACCAGCCAATTCACCCAGTTCCCCAGCCTAGGGCCTAGAGCTGTACGATCTTACCTTGGTCAAAAGCCTGACCAGTGTACGTTTATTACCCAGTCCACCCCTCCCTTGACGTGGAGAGGACATGCACCAGCTTTTGTACACTGAGCAAAGGTTTCCCAAACACTTCAAGCAAAATACACTGTTTTTGGTAAAATATAAAACAGGTTTATTAACTACAAGTGGTACACATGAAAGGACAGAGATGGTTACCAAAGAAAATAAAAATAAGTGCACAATCTAAATCTTAAACCTTATCACACCAGACAGTATTTAGATCAAGCAATTTCTCACCCCCACTGGATGTTAAAGTCCTTAATACACAGCCTTCCCTCCTGAAGCCTGGACCAGTCTCCTCAGATGATCTTTTCTTTTCAGCATCCCTGTTGTTTCCAGCGTAGGTGGGCGAGGAGAAAGGCCCTCTCATGTTGCAACTGTTCCTTATTTTATACCCTTGGCCCATGTGCCTGGCAGACACTAACCCAGGCATGTCCTGGTGGGCTTTGCTGAGTCACAGTAAACAAGCAGCCCCCAGGTCACAATGCAGTTCCCCTTATGTGGTGTTTGCATAGTTGCATACAGTTGTAATGAGAACGAGGAGTACTTGTGGCACCATAGAGATTAACAAATGTATTTGGGCATATGCTTCCGTGGGCTAAAACCCACTTCATCGGATGCATGCAATGGAAAATACAGTAGGAAGATATATATACACACACACAGAGAACATGAAAAAATGGGTGTTGCCATACCAACTATAATGAAACTAATCAATTAAGGTGAGCTATTATCAGCAAGAGAAAAAAAACTTTTGTAGTGATAATCAGGATGGCCCATTTCCAACAGTTGACAAGAAGGTGTGAGTAACAGTAGGGGGAAAATTAGCATGGGGAAACGGTTTTTACTTTGTGTAATGACCCATCCACTCCCAATTGTAATGGGCGGTCAACACCCACCTGGCCAAGGATCCTTTGTCTGCCACTAGCAAACTTACAGCATATTTCGGTAACAATACAGCACAATCTCATAATTGTATTCACACTAGTGATAAACCTATTTAGACAAAACAGGTTTCAGCAGATTATGACCTTTCATATGATAACTCACATGGCATGCTTTGTATGAAATATCACAGCCATATATGAATGATGAATATGGGGGCTACAGGGTGTCATTCTGAGGTACAGAGTGTCATGGTAACTGTCAAGGTTCCTTCCCCACTCTGAACTATGGGGTACAGATCTGGGGACCCGCATGAAAGACCCCCTAAGCTTATTTTTTACCAGCTTAGGTTAAAACTTCCAAGGCACAAATTCCTTTCTAGCTTTAGTGTCGCTGCCACCACTAAGTGATTTAAACAAACATTTAGGGAGGGCCACTTGGAGCCCTACCTTCCCCAAATATCCCCCCCAAGCCCTACACCCCCTTTCCTGGGGAGGCTTGAGAATAATATCCTCACCAATTGGTACAGGTGAACACAGACCCAAACCCCTTGGATCTTAAGAACAATGAAAAATCAATCAGGTTCTTAAAAGAAGAATTTTAATTAAAGAAAAGGTAAAATCACCTCTGTAAAGGTAAAATCACCTCTGTAAAATCAGGATGGTAAATACTTTACAGAATAACAAAAGATTCAAGATTTAATTAACATTAAATTTGTTAGTCTCTAAGGTGCCACAAGTACTCCTGTTCTTTTTGCGTATACAGACTAACACGGCTGCTACTCTGAAAAAAGATTCAAGAACACAGAGGATTTTCCCTCGAGGCAAAACCTTAAAGTTACAAAAACAGGGATAAACCTCCCTCTTAGCATAGGGAAAATTCACAAGCTAAAACAAAAAAGTAATCGAACGCATTTCTTTTCTGCTATTACTTACTATTTCTGCAAGACTAGGTGCTTAGTTCAGATATACTTAAGAAGATGTAATTTCCCTGCCTGGTTTCTTGGCTGGCTCCGAGACACAGACCAAAACTTTCCCAGACAGATTTGAAAATATCTTCTCCCCTTATTGGTCCTTTTGGTCAGATGTCACCCAGGTTATCTGAGCTTCTTAACCCTTTACAGGTAAAAGAGGAATTAACCCTTTACAGGGTAAAGAGGGATTTTATGCTACCCTTAGCTGTAATGTTTATGACAGTAACCATTACTCCTTTCATTTCCACCCATACACATTTCAGTGACAAACCTAACATAAAAAAGAACACAGATCTACAGGGCATATAGTCTTACACAGAGAAGGTATTAAGATAGATGCAGTTCCACTATAAAATTCCAAAGCAACAACTAGAAACCTTTACCACAAGCTGTAAAGCAGAGGGAGGGTTCCCTATACACAAGTCTTGAATCTCTGTGGATAACCATCCCAAAGTTTCACACAGTACTGAAGTGTTGCTGACAACACAACAACTCATCTAGAATAGTTATCTAGAATATTTCAACCTTGTTTCTTCCTCCTCCTGCTCTCTAACATCAAAATATTAAAACCTTAAGAATCTTCCCGTCTTTGTTTCAATATTACATTTTGTACCACGGATTGAGAACATCTGCCTAATAGCTGATATCCATCTGAGGTTAAGCTCTTCAACATGATGCAAGAGATTAAAACATCCGTCAGAGCAAACTACTTGCTCTGGACTTCCTTAGGGTAGGAGAAGCATTTCTCATGAGTATTTAAGATCAAAGAAGTTGCTTCTTGAGACAAGCCAGTAATCATCTTTGTTTAGTAAGACTATTATGTCCTGTCACATTTCATGGTAAGATTCAGGCTTGTTTTACTAGAACTAAAATAAAATTTCAGAGCAAGAACCAAGCCTTTTTACCCCAACTAACCTACAATAAAAACCTCTCAAAGCAATGGCAATAAAAATTCTCTACTACTCCCTATTAGCAAATTGAACTTAGGCAAACTATTCTTTTCACACGTTTGCAAAAGCTTGGAAGTGCAATGTACATTTAGCTTTAAAAATCAAGAAATTCACCAGAAAAAAAAAAATCAATCAGGTAACTAGCAAGTTACTGAAACAGAATGAATTCCTCCCCATCACTCTTTGCATCATCACTCATCCACAGCTAATATCACACTTTTTCTGCAAAGCTTGCATTAGAGCACATCAGGTTAGCAGTTATCAAAGAGCAACTTTTGATAGCCTACTATTAACTTGTGGTTGCATGCCTCTGATAAGCTGTATAATTCCAGGTCTATTTCTACTACACTCAACAAAATTCTGTGGGCTTGAATACCTGTATATACTAGTAATTATGTATGGTCATTAGGCTGGGCAATATTGACACTGATAGGTGTGATACTTAGGTATCATGGCAGCAAGTGCTTTCAAAATGACATGACTAGATAACTCATCCATTCATCTGAGCGAATTGCAAACAAGAACGAACACACACCAGATCACTAGTTTATTTAATTTCATGTAACCAGCTTGGCTTTCAGAAATTAATAGGCTACATTCTGTATATGTAAGACAAACTGTTTCCTTCTCTTCCAGTCCACTTAGTACATAGCTAGGCACAGTTCTCTGCCATTTCTCCTCCTGCTGCTTCACATTCAAGAGCTCCACACTGAGTCTATAAGCATGTTCAACTGCCTTTGAGATTAATGGGAGTTTCACTTGTGAATAGAGTAGAGTAGACCCAACAGTCCATGCTAAACTTACAAAAATGTGCCAGCCAGCCCTCAATACTCCCCCAAAATTCAACATTTGTTTTCCCACTATGTAATCTTATCAGATTTGGGATTCCTTCCATTAGCGGTACCCCAAAATATCTACACTAATAGCACAAATGACACAACCTCTTACCTTCCAAGGAGTCAGGCATGGCCTGGTTCACATTATTTTAAACAGACCAGTTTTCCAGCTTGCCAGTTCTCTTACAGGACCTAGCTTTCCTTGTCCAAATAGTCACATCATTTTACAGCTCGCCATCACTCAGAATGGAGATATACAATTCTAAATATCAGCACCATTTATAATAGCTGGCTGTAGACACTCCAAGCCACTTTCAAACGAGCAAACATCTGAAACATGGTCAGCCAGCTTCCTAGCTAGCTTCTTACAGTAGAACCACAAAGTTACAAACACCAGAGTTACAAACTGACCAGTCAACCACAAATCTCATTTTGCAACCTAAAGTATGCAATCAGCAGCAGCAGAGATGACAAAAGCAAGTACTGTACAATACTAAAAAAAAATGGGAAAGTTAAAAAAAAGATTTGACAAGGTAAGGAAACCATTTCTGTGCTTGTTTCAATTAAATTAAGATGATTAAAAGCAGCCTTTTTCTTCTGCATAGTAAAGTTTCAAAGCTATATCATGTCAATGTTCAGTTGGACACTTCTGAAAGACCAACCATAGTGCTTTGTTCAGAGTTATGAACATTTCAGAGCGATGAACAACCTCCATTCAGGAGATGTTTAACTCTGAGGTTCCACTGTATTACTTTCAGATAATGGTTTTAATATTTGAGGGTGCATTTGCTCTACTAGAAGAATATACAGGAGAAGAGACAGATGGTATGTGATTCAAAGCTAGAATTTGTTCTTTATACTTCCCTCCCAATAGTTCTCTATTTTACCTCCCCAAGTGGTTTTGGAATATTTTTTACTATAGTATATTAAATATGTCCATTTTAATTGCAATTCAGCACAGATTTTGCCCACAAGCTGAGCAGCTCCTTAATTATGCTTTTGTATAACTTGACATTTTTACTTTCTAAACAATGGATTTTATTTAAGTGTTTAGATCAAACTCTTGACAGTTTTTCTCTTGCTAATTTCTAAAAGCCTGATATCATTACTTAATGTTTTCTAGTAGAGTCAGCAGTTGACTTTCAAGACAGAAAATTATGTGTCTCTGTCAAAATACTCTTCAGTTTTCTGTGAGTTTTTTTGGTAATCCCACTTATAACATTTTACTGTCACTTCTTTAACTATGTGTCAAATTGTCACACCCCTACCTTAACGAAACAAGTGTTGTATGTTCCACTTACAATTAGATTTTAAAGTCAGCAAAACTGAAAAATTAGCTTGTGAAATGAAATCTAATTCTTATGCTAAGAGGGGAGAAATGTAACTACAATAACATCCACTCATATCAATTCTGATTATCAGAACAAAACATTAAGGATTAAAGAGCAGAGAAAATTTTCATAGACCTGCTCATGACTGAACTGTCATCCTGCGTATCTTATCAGAATGTGATTATAAACTCTTCAAGTGAGGAACCTGAAGCATCTTTGTGGTTTGTAAAGCTCTATGTACACTTACAGAACTATTGTTATTAATAGGCAAAACACTCCAAGCTACACTCTCTGATAGCAGCTGCAATGTTGCATGTCTTCTAACTTAGAGAATGGGCACACAGCTCTTTTGTTTAATTGCTGTACAAAGCAACGAGGCATATGGTATTGCAGAATGACATGATCTACCTCTTAATCCAAGAGAGGGATACTTTTTTTATCTTTGCAATGTCCAACATATTTATATGCCAAGAAATTAGAAGACTGAGCCCAGATATGAGCTTGAATTTTCATTTTGCTGTGTGATACTGTAGTACTTGAATTATTGCAGACTGCAGTATGACCTGATTTTTACCTTAATTATTGTGAATGATCAAAACAGCAATATTTCATATTTACTTCTACTTGCAAGCATCCCTACAATATATGGTTCAAAAGTGGCCCATCCTGCCAATCTTGCCCTGTAGAGTTTATGATCTGCAGATTTCTGTACACTGAGAAAGTCTCAGCAGAATGTGTCAAACCTCTGTATATCTGATGGTCCTGCAGAAATAAAATAAGCTTGAAGGAAGCAAAATTATATAAAGTTAAATAAAAGAATCATACAGTGTAACAAAGAGCTTCATAATGTACTGCAAAAGTGAGAAATTTCCCTACTTTTTTGTAGCTTTCTCCTGTGTCCTTGTTTATTAAATGTCAAGCTTTGGGCAGGTCAGCCATAAATCCAATATTTTAGTAAATGCTACATTATTTATATCTAGAATTGAGAATGTAAGGCTCCCACATTTTTACACTTCCTGCATTTATCATCTTCTTTGGAACATCACTGTGGGTCTTCCACATTATGTTCTGACAGCTATGTGCATCCACCATTGGTGGGATATAATCCCACACAAAGAAACAGTTCCTGTCATCTAACCAAGAACAGCCAATTGGCTCAACTATAGTAATTTCTCCATGCAAATACCTGCCTAGACACTTTAAAGAGATCCTCAGAATAGATCATTCCCACAATTGAACCAGGTAAACCAGCAGTCAGGAAGAACACCCTCTCTGTCAACCTTTGCCCACCCATCTGCTACACCAAGTTCCACCGTTCAGCATTTTCCCTTTAGAAGAAGCTGAAATTAAATGTATTTTACATGAGCTGGTATTTTTTGCTTGGGCAAGACCTACTTTTCTCCCACCACTCCAACTTGAATAAAGTAGGATAAGGTCTGCCTCGGATTTAAAAAAACCCCAAACAAACAAAACCCAAACACACTGGCTAAGATTTTTCATCACATCGAGCCATTTGTATTACTTTAGATTTTTGGGTGCCGAGTTTGAGATACCTTAAGAGAGCCTGATTTTTAGACTGCAAGCACACCCAACATTTTCTGAAAAGCCAGGCCTCTTTAAGAGACCTCCAGTTGGACCAGCAAAATCTCTAGTCGCTTTGGCAAATCTGGGTCACTGAGATGTTGGAGGGAAGGGGGGGGCGTTTAAAAAAAAAATCTCCCTCCCTCCCTCCCTCGGCCTCAGAAAGCGGATCCGATTCCTCACTCTCGTTTACACGGCAGCGCCCAGAGGGCAGGCAGCTCCAGCTTCTTCACAACAACATACAAAGTTTGAACAATTGTACAGCGGGCCGGGCCGGCGCCGGCATGGGTGGGGAGCTCCTGGATTAGAGGCGGGGCCCGGTCTGGCGGGGGCCCCCCGGGCACAGTCACGGGGGTGCAAGGCTACACGGAGACGATGCCTCCCTAGCCGGACCGCTGCCCGGGGGGCCCGGACAGAGGCGACGCGGGGTCAGGAATTGGGAAGGAGCCAGCCAGGCTGCAGCCGCCGGGGGACCCAGACGGGGAAAGGGCAGCAGCCCCGAGGGGTCCCCAGTGTCCCTCCGCTCCCCTGGCAGCGCGTTACCTGCAGGTGACCTGCTTGGTCCAGCCGCCCCCTCCTCCCGACCCCGCTGCAGCCGGCGGCGCGGGGGGCGCGGCTGTGGGGCTGGAGGCCGTGGCCGCTGCTCCCGGTGTTGCCGCTGTTGTTCCCGGAGCCGCAGCCTCCGCCATTACTGTTTATCCCACACAGCGACGGCACCGGAACTTCCGGGAGCACATCCTTCCGGTCAGGCGGGGGAGAGAGGGCGAGGGGGCGAGTCGGGAGGGCCTCAGGGGACCCCTGTGGCCCCGCCCCTTTGTTTTGCTCGGGGCCGCGGGGGGCCGCCGGGCAGGCGTAGGCTCGGGAAGAACACACCGTGGTACCGCCCACTCGGAAGGACAGCGCTGATTGGTGGATCGGTTCGTTAGTAACGCCCACTCAGGAGCGCGACGTGCGAGACGGGGAGGGGCGTGGTCACAAGGTCGGTGGGCGGGGCGCTTGGAACCAGTTGGCCACGCCCACTCGCCCGTAGAATGAAAGCCGCGGGAACCCGAGGAGCTTCCCCCCAAGCCCCCTCACTGCCTGGCTCTGGCCGCCTGACCCGAACCCAGGGCAGCAGCGGGACGGGGCTTAGCCTGTGGCTCAAGGGGCTGCCTTAGGCAGTGGCCCCAGTGGCAGGGGCTGGGCTTAGGAGCTGCAGGGCAGTTTGAGGCCCAGCACATCATGGTTGCTGGGGCCCCAGCGTAGCTAACACCCCTGGGGGGGGGGGTCCCAAAGGAACCTGTGCACGGTGCTGTACACCACAGTATGGTGATGCCACATTGTCAGGCACACAGGTGCAGCAGCCAGACAGGGACCTCACCCTGCCCACAGCATCAGGGAAGCCACCGCCTCAATGGGCACAGAGGCATCACAAGCCTCTCACTCCAGAATTGGGGAGGCACACTGGCCAGCCACTTGGGAAGCCCACATGGCTGCTGCCCCTGCTGTACCTGCTCTGGGCATAAATAGAGGCCTTTAGCCTTCGGGGCTGGCAAGCCAGTAAAGCTGTCATGAGCAATAAATTCCTGCACACAGTGAAACATTCTTGCTCACACACAAAATGTCCACATACACAAGACAACTGAAATGCCCTCAGTGACATGCACACAACTGAAATGTTCTCGGTCTCTGTCTCTCACACACACACCTGAAATGCCCCCAGTGACAATGGATATCTTCATTTCTTCAGTGTTTATAGATGTGCTCTTTGAGTTAGCTCATGTGATGTGCAGGCTTCCTGACCTCTCCCCTCATCTATGCAGATTCAGAAACTTGGGCAAATCTCTTCACAACAGCAAGAGGATTTGCCTAGTATCCCTAGGACCTGAATGGTTCCGCTTCAGAACTCTTCTTTGACCTTTTATATTACATAAGTAATTGGATATGTCAAAGGTCTGAAATGGCTTAAAAGAAAAAAAATAAAAGCTTGAATAGAAGTTCAATAATTTAATGGCATTTGCTCTTTTCAGATAAATTATTGATATTTTAATCCACAGGCTTTTGTTTTTTTCCAGGAGAGGCTGAAATACGGGGGATGTCAATTCCTGTCTGTAATAAATATGTTAAATTTACTGAGTCCATTTACTTCCAAGTTTTATTTTTGAGATGTGCATCGGCAATTCTGTTTCCACAGACATCCATAACCATAAGCACATTCATTTAAGAACCACAGAAGCAATCTTATAATCTATGATTGTTTTATAGTGCCCAAATATGTGCTAAGTCCTTCATAGACGATATAAGAAAGCATGGTCCACCCAACAAAGAGTTTACAGTGATGCAACCTAAGAAGTCCAGGTAACAAACTGAAAGGAACAGGGTGAAGAAGGATATGGGTTATAACAATACAGTTATGTGGGCACTTTGTTTATGTACTTGAAAAGATTTCATAATTTGAAAAATATGCAGCTGCAAGAAGGAAAATACTTAAATCAGGGAAGATAAATTCTTTTACCCCAATTATGCTTTGCAAATTAGCTACCCCAGAGAGAATCTGAGTGGCCACTAAGTAAACCTTTCTGCCCAATCCATGTCTTAGTATTATTTATTATTTGTATTATCATAGCACATGGAAGCCCTAGTCATGGACCATAGCTCTATTGTGCTAGGTGCACAGAACAAAAAGACAATCCCTGCCCCCAAAAACTTACAATCTAAGCAAAAGACGAGAAAAGAGATGGATATAGACAGATCAACGGGGGGAGTACGTGAAAACAATGAGACAATATTATTCAGCATGATAAGCAGTACTCTCAGCACACTAGCAGCCAACTTCTATTCAAACTTTTATTTTTTGTCTTTTAAGCCCTTTCCCTCCTAGCAGGAACTTGAAGAACAATGTATATCATCCATGTCAGTGTTGCCAACTTTGCAATTTTATTATGAATCTCACAATAGTTGCTGGTTTACGTAAAAGCCACAGCTCCTGGAGACAAACGAATTTTTGAGAATATCAGCTTTCATTAACACCCCGCATCCCAAGTTTCTAGCCCTCACAGCTGTGGTGAAAAGCTCAAACATGTGACCCAAGTGTATCTTAAGGGCCTCAAAAAAGGGCCCACATGTATTCTTTGGTTTAAGCCTCATGATTTTTTGGCACCTGACCTATGATTTGTTATTGTTTAGGGTTGGCAATACTGCTCATTTAATCTTTCTGTCAAATACCTTGTTCAGGGCCAGGTTGTAGTTATTCTGTGGAGAAGATCGTTTACAATTTGTCCTGAGTTGTCCACCTCTGATTTATACTCCATCTGGCACTGGGAGGGTGTCAAATTTAATTTTACTCCCTCAAAACAACAATGACCAGATTAACTGGCCTCTAACCCAGGCTTTCTATTTTAGTCATTTGATGATAATACAGTACCATGCTACTTTATTTTTATAGTTTCTTTCATGCAAGCTGCATCTCAAAGCGTGTACAGAGTTAAAACAATTCAGTTACAAAGTTACATAGCAATAGCAGGAGAAATGAAGAGGTACAGTCAAGGGAGAAAACATGTTGAAATTAGATTTGAAAAGAGGAGAGTTAGTGAGATGGAAAAATGCAGAGGAGCTGTTCCAGATAGCAGGAGCTGCAGAGGAAAGGCTCTTGCATCAACAGTGGTGAGTTTGTCCGCAGGGGAAGAGAACAGTTTAGTGCTGAATGAGCAGAGGAAGCAGAGGAGGATACCGAAAATACAAGGTCCATTAGGTAATGAACATTTTAAAAAATAAGGTAGTCAGTTTTGAGCTGGAGAGGGAAATGAATGTGGAGTGTGTGACGGACCTGGAATTGGCTGTAATGATTTATCGGTTACGTGTTGAGTGGGTTATTGTGATGTCTGCTGTATGCATATATGGAGTCAGTGCCATAGCAGGTTGGTCAGGAAATGCAGGTAGGAAGGAGGACAATAGCCCAGATTACAGCATCTCAATGAAGTCCCAGGATGATTGACTTTAATTTTGCTACTCCAACACCCCGCTGAGTCACCTGACTGGTTTAACCAGGCTCGGAAAACACAGGAGAAAAAAGGACTCATACTGGATTCCAAAGGAGTCCCTGAGGGCATGGAGGTGGGGGGCGGTTGGTGGAAGCAGATACTGTTGGGGAACTTGCTGACATCCAAACCCCAGAGATTAGAAATCTGGGTTAAGATAGGCCTACCTACGATTATAGGTAAAATAGTTATGCAAGATATACTTTTAAAAATCCTTTTCTCCTGTTATTGGAGCTCACTGAAAGTTGAAATTTACATTCTGTAGGAAATTCTGCAGAAAGATCAAGTCCGCTTTTGAACCAAAAGTAGAATTTTCAGAATTTCTTGTGGAAGGGAAAGTCTGAAAAAAATCATTTAGAAATGTTAGAAACTTTCCATTTCAAAAGTTTTGAAACAAAATTGAGCCAGGGAGCCCAAGCTCTGAGGCTCCTGTCTTAGTCGTGGCTTCTGGGACTTCTAAGTTCCCAGCTCCCTGGCAGCATGGACTGATGGGGAGCTGGAAGCCTAGAAGCCCAGTGAGCCATGCCTGAGCCAGGAGCCTCAGAACTTGGGAGCTGGGATTCCCCGGGCTTCCAGATTCTCTGTCACAGAAATGGGATCCCGGAAGCTCTGGCATCACAGGGATCCCTGACCTTGGGGCAGCCTGCACAGCGGAGTGCCTTGGAGCTGCACACCTGGACGCCCTTGTGAACTGGAGGGAAACCTATGGACACCTCCATGTGTTTCGTCAGAAGTTAATCAAAACATTTTTGTTAGGGATTTCAATTAATCGCAGTTAACTCACGTGATTAACTCAAAAAAATTAATCGCAATTAAAAAAATCACAATTAATCGCAGTTTTAGTCGCACTGTTAAACAATAGAATACCAATTAAAATTTATTAACTATTTTGGATGTTTTTCTACATTTTCATGTATATTGTATTCTGTGCTGTAATTGAAATCAAAAAGTGTACAAAAACAAAAAGTAAAACTTCAGAGCCTACAAGTCCACTCAGTCCTCCTCCTTGTTCAGCCAATCGCTAAAACAAACAAGTTTGTTTACATTTACAGGAGATAATGCTGCCCTCTTCTTAGAATCATAGAAGATTAGGGTTGGAAGAGACCTCAGGAGGTCATCTAGTCCACCCCCCATGCTCAAAGCAGGACCAACCCCAACTAAATCATCGCAGCCAGGGCTTTGTCAAGCGGGCTCTTTAAAACCTCTAAGGATGGAGATTCCACCACCTCCCTAGGTAACCCATTCCAGTGCTTCACCACCCTCCTAGTGAAATAGTTTTTCCTAATATCCAACCTAGACCTCCCCCACTGCAACTTGAGACCATTGCTCCTTGTTCTGTCATCTGCCACCACTGAGATCAGCGTAGCTCCATCCTCTTTGGAACCTCCTGTAACGAGGCGGCCTTTCGTGGGACACTACTGAGAGTATCAATTCAGGATAAATTGCTTAGTGCAGGGCAGTTACAGCCCAAAGCTGGAGTTCCTTTACTATGAAGGCACCAAACCAGCCAAACAGAGAGGACTTCGGTTTTACCCCACTGGCTAACCAGAAGTCATACAAGCAATTCCCTCAGATACTCCTGTTCCCTTTATCACCATCAGCACTGCTCCTTATGGGGATGAATGGTTATGAAAACCCAAGTAAAATACCCAAGTAAAAGAAAAGAAAGGGATCTCCTGATCCCAAGGGACCAAGCCCCAAACCCAGGTCAATATACAAGTCAGATCTTACCCATAAATCATGGTTATGCCAATCCTTTAAAATCTGAAGGTTTGTTCAAAAAAAGAAATATAGATGAGAGCTAAAATTGGTCAAAGTAATCAATTACATACAGCAATGGCAAAGTTCTCAGTTCAGGTTTGTAGCAGTGATGGAATAAACTGCAGGCTCAAATCAAGTGTCTGGAGTACATCCACAGCTTGGATGGGTCATTCAGTCCTTTGTTCAGAGGTTCAGTGTAGCAAAATTCCTCCAGAGGTAAGAAGCAGGATTGAAGACAAAATGGAGATGATGCAGCTGCCTTTTATAGTCCTTTTGCCATGTGGCTTGTGCTTCCTTTGTTCCAAGCACAAACTACCCGGCACATGGCATGGAAAAACTTGAGTTCTGTCCATAGGCATGTCCCTGCATGCCTTGCTGAGTCACAAGGTGTATCTGCCTACTCTCAATGGGTCAGTTGTATAGCTGATGGTCCTTAATGGGCCATCAAGCAGGCTAGGCAGTGCTGATGCCAAATTGTCTGGGGTGTCACCCAGAAGCATAGCACAAGTTTGAAATACAGACAATATAGAGACAATACTTATAACTTTAAATACAAAAATGATACATGCATAGAGATAGCATAATCATAACCAGAAAATCATAACCTTTTCATAGACACCTTACTTGACCTCTTTTGTACAAGATTTGGTGCAACTATATGACTTTGGTTGCAACAATGATCTATACTGTCACAGTTCATGTCAATAATGTCACACGCCCCTTCAGGTAGTTGAAGGCTGCTATCAAATCTCCCCTCACTCGTCTCTTCTGGAGACTAAGTAAGCCCAGTTCCCTCAGCCTCTCCTCTTAAGTCATGTGCCCCAGCCCCCTAATCATTTTTGTTGCCCTCCGCTGGACTCTTCAATTTGTCCACATCCTTTCTGTAGTGGGGGCCCAAAACTGGACATAATATTCCAGATGTGGCCTCACCAGTGCCAAATAGAGGGGAATAATCACTTCCCTTACGCTCCTACTTTTGTAGGCAGCATTGCAAGGTATTCACATGCCAGATATGCTAAACATTTGTTTGCCCCTTTGTGCTTTGGCCACCATTCCAGAGGTCATGCTTCCATGCTGATGACGCTCGTTAAAAAAAATTGTGTGTTAATTAAATTTGTGACTGAACTCCTTGGGGGAGAATTGTATGTCCCCTGCTCTGTTTTATCCGCATTCTGCATATATTTCATGTTATAGCAGTCTCGGATGATGACCCAGCACATGTGGTTCATTTTAGGAACACTTTCACTGCATATTTGACAGAATGCAAAGAAGGTACCAATGTGAGATTTCTAAAGATAGATTTTGGAAGGCACTTGAGTGCTGTAGCTGAGAGGGACGAGGTGTGGAGTTTGCTTTCAGAAGTCTTAAAAGAGTAACACTCCAATGCAGAAACTACAGAAACAGCAAAACCACCAAAAAAGAAAAGCAACCTTCTGCTGGTGGCATCTGACTCAGATAATGAAAATGAACATGTGTCGGTGCACACTGCTTTGGATGTGATATATATCTACCAATGTGAAATATGCCATCATGTGCCAGCAATGCCCCTCTGCCATGTACATTGGCCAAACCGGAGAGTCTCTACGCAAAAGAATTAATGGACACAAATCTGACATCAGGAATCATAACATTCAAAAACCAGTAGGAGAACACTTTAACCTGTCTGGTCACTCAATGACAGACCTGTGGGTGGCAATTTTGCTACAGAAAAGCTTAAAAAACAGACTCCAATGAGAAACTGCTGAGCTTGAATTGATATGCAAACTAGATACAATCAACTTAGGCTTGAATAGAGATTGGGAATTGCTGAGCCATTACAAACATTGAATCTATCTCCCCATGTAAGTATTCTCACACTTCTTATCAAACTGTCTGTACTGGGCTATCTTGATTATCACGTCAAAAGTTTTTTTCTCTTACTTAATTGGCCTCTCAGAGTTGGTAAGACAACTCCCACCTTTTCATGCTCTCTGTATGTGTATATATATATATATCCTCAATATATGTTCCATTCTATGCATCCGAAGAAGTGGGCTGAAGCCCACGAAAGCTTATGCTCAAATAAATTTGTTAGACTCTAAGGTGCCACAAGTACTCCTGTTCTTTTTGCTTTGGATTGTTATCAAGCAGAACCTGTCATCAGCATGGATGCATGTCCCCTGGAATGGTGGTTGAAGGATGAAGGGGCATATGAATCTTTAGCACATCTGGCACATAAATATCTTGCAATGCCAGCTACAACAGTGCCATGAGAATGCCTGTTCTCACTTTCAAGTGACATTGTAAGCAAGAAGTGGGCAGCATTATATCCTAAAATAAACTTGTTTGTCTGAGCGATTGGCTGAACAAGAAGTAGGACTGAGTGGACTTTTGGGGTCTAAAATTTTACATTGTTTTATTTCTGAATGCAGTTTATTTTGTACATAATTCTACATTTGTAAGTTCAACTTTCATGATAAAGAGATTGCACTACAGTAGTTGTATTAGGTGAATTGCAAAATACTATTTTTTTTGTTTTTTTTACAGTGCAAATACTTGTAATAGGGTGACCAGATGTCCCGATTTTATAGGGACAGCCCCGATATTTGGGGCTTTTTCTTATATAGGCTCCTATTACCCACCACACCCTGTCCTGATTTTTCACACTTGCTATCTGGGCAGCCTAACTTGTAATCAAAAATAAATATTAAGTGAGCACTGTATACTTTGTATTCTGTATTGTAACTGAAATCAATATATTCGAAAATGTAGAAAACATCCAAAAATATTTAAATAAATGGTATTCTATTATTGTTTAAAAGTGCAATTAATCACGCAATTAATCGCTATTAATTTTTTTAATCGCTTGACAGCCCTAATTTCTGTGAAACATTTTGGTTTCAATTAATTGTCATTTTCCAATGAAAACCTCAGAAAATTCCCAACCAGTTCTAGCTGCAAACTCCTTTTCCCTAGGGCTTTGGGAAACAACTTACTTCAGTTTAGAGTCTGATTTGCTGGCTCCCAACTGACCGTCAGCTTTCCTCTCTTTGACTGATTCCAGCTGTCACAGTCTTTTAGACTCCCCACCCTACTCCTGCCCCTATCTCTGGTCCTTCTGACATTACTCACTGTATTCCCCATTCCAGAAGCTTCTGTTCTCTCTAGAACATTGCTGCCAGTCTGCCTCTTATATGGGGGAGTATTCAGTATCAAAGTCATTTATTCTCTTTCACTGATTATGAAGCCTAACGGCTTTAAATTGAACTGAGGGAAGAACTGGTCTCAGTGTATTGCTCACGAAAGCTCATATGTTCATTATGGCAAACCTAAAATATGTACTCCAGATATCTGAGGTGTAAGGTTACAAGAAGTGTAAGATTACTAGCACATGACCAGAGTAGTATAGTGACACCTGTGCTCTACATGGCTAAGTTGCAGAGCTGACCTGCAGTCCTGACACCCACAGAGAGAATGGTTTTCATTTGGTTTGGGGAGAAAAATAACAGAAGAAAACATACACCGAAGGCTGCATTTTCTTCGGAACTGTTACACTTGGATTTCCTGATATGGTGAACTGCATGCTGAGGTCATATTGAATGAGAATGGCCTTGGCTAAAGTGTCAATTCACTAAAACAGGGGTCAACCACTGGCTATGCCGCTTGATTACCAAATTGATTTGTATGGTTAGAGAGGCTGAAATGTTCTTCCACTGGTTTTTGAATGTTATGATTCCTGATGTCAGATTTGTGTCCATTTATTCTTTTGCATAGAGACTGTCCGGTTTGGCCAATGTACAAGGCAGAGGGGCATTGCTGGCACATGATGGCATATATCACATTGGTAGATGTGCAGGTGAACCAGCCCCCAGTGGCCTTTATGAAATGAGCTTGTGGTCTCCATAAATGTGCCAGGGGACAGGTATCCATGTCAGAAAAGGCATAACCAAACCTGGCACTAACTCCAGCAGCATTCCTTGCGGAGCATCCAAGGACTGAATGGGCATTTAGAGTGAACTACCTGCTCTCCTCCAAAGGTGGGCTTAACACCTCCCATGTTGGTAGGGCTGTAAAAGAAGTTCGTACTGCTACTTTCTGTACTGTCTGTGGATAAATAAGTAGAACTTAAATCTCAAGGGCTCTCTCTTTAGTGGCTTTCACCAGCACTAAGTTCATGTTTAAAACCTAGTACAAAGAACAAAGGAACATGAAAAGTGAAAAAAAAAAGTGATGTGAAAAGAGGGAAAAATATTTGGCACTGAGTTAGGAAAAGAAATCCCCATCCAGTTGTGAAATCCTCTCCTATCCCCTACACAGGGACCAGTTCCAGAGCTGCTTAGGCTGTTAATGATAGACAGACTATCTCAGCATGGAGCATGTGGCTGGAATGCGGAGCAGCTTAAGCCAATTCTGCAGCAAGCCCCACTAGTCCCACCTCCCTGCAGAGCTGCTTGAGTGACAATTCAGTGCAGACAACAGCCCATGTATGTCAGACAGAAACCCAGAGGTAAGAGACTGACAATATATCAGTCTACCACTTAATGAAATCAAATGCTGATGGTGTGTAACAAAGGGCTGCTGGCTGGGTGGGTTTGGGGGAGGGTTACTTGAGGAAAAGCTAGTTTAAACTAGAACTGTGTGAAACTTTTGTAATGAAACTTCCTATCTTTTGTTACAAACCAAAAGGTCAGGCAGAGTTTGCTAAAATGTCTGCCAAGTTCAAAAATCTCTCAGCAAACCTAGTCTGAAAGTTGGCTGAATAGTTTCTAGTAAACCTGAGGTAATGTAAGGTTTTGGGTGGAAACAAGTTGGTTTTGATCCATAAATAGGTGCAAGTTGGCAATTTCAGCTGATGTTTCACATTTGGTTTGCGGGCTTGTTTAAAACTGGAAACTCAGCACAAAACTCGATACCCAACTATCTTCAAAGGAGTTGCGCGAGGGCTGAATTTGGCCTGTGGGTGGCAGGCTCACACAACTCAAAACTAGAAAGTTTGTGCGAACCCTTGGGGATCCCAAACTGTTGGAGTTTTGCAGAGATCTAATAAAGAGCACATATATAGAAGGGGGATTTTGCGCCCTATGGATCATATCTGATTCCAAACATTTAATGAAATGGGGGGTTTGTTTTAGTAAATACAGATTAAAAAAGGAGTATGGACATCTAGGTTTGGCCCACTGTTTAGGTCAGGAGTGTCTCATCTTTCTTGGCAACTGCTGTTTGGTGGCTTGAGAGAGGATGTCTACAAGAACTATTCCCCCTCTTTGTATAAAACAGACCAGACCCATCCCTCCCTTACAGATAGATTTCTAAGATTCTAGCAAAAATCACCTACTGAGTGTGTATATATTAATTATTACTATTATAGTAGTGCCTAGAGGTCCCAACTGAGAACAGGACCTCACTGTGCTAGGCACTGCATGAACCCATAGTAAAAGACACTTCCTGTCCTGAAGAATTTACAGTCTAACTGGACAAGACAGACAAAGGAAGTATTATCCCATTTCACAGCTGGAAAACTGAGACCCAGAGGGTTAAGAGACTTGCCCTGGGTCACACAGGAAGTCTGTGAGGGAGCCAAGAATTGCTCCGGACTCCCAGTCCATTGCCTTCACCACAAGCCCATCTCTTTCTATGGAGCTAGCTTTCTATTTAGATATATAATTTTTTTAGAATGAAGGAATAGTTTCACAAACATTAACAGAAGTTGTTCAGAGAAAAGAATAGCTTCTGGAGAAGGACTGAAGGAACTATTGCTAGAGTTGAACTGAAACTCCCCATTTCCAGCCCTTTGTACCTTTTTACGTAGTGATTACATAAAGTAAGAGATTAGTCAGTCCTCTTGTTTCTGGGGAAGCTAATCTGTCTCTCTGTATTTACTATCTGCCATCTGGCTCTCTCTTTGTCTGCAGGTTTCTTTCTTTGCACATTTTACCATACTGCTTACCACTTTGTCTAAAGCACCCAAAACCCCAGTTCCTCTATACATAGGATTTTTCCGTCTGTTAGCCCATCCTCTACAACACATACAACTTGTTTTCTCAATCTGGAGATCACAGGGAGCCGGGCTGCAGTTCATGATTAACCAGCGGTTTGGGAAATAATGTCACTGCCTTCTATACTACTTTCATTTGACATGGCATTGCTCTCCTGACAGTGCCATCCCTGCACACAGCATGATTGGAAATCTGGCCTGTACCTTGGGAAGGCAAACAGCTGCTGTGGCGCCTAGGATCATCCAGATGAGAAGATTCCTGCATGGTGAGTAGTGTCCTCTGAAAAAGTCCCTGTGATTGGAACGCAACCGGGATCCTGAACTGGCAGTGTCTGGGAACAATGTAGAGGCAGCTCACTCAAGGTAGCCTGAGGCCTTTTAAAACTCATTTCACAGAGAGCTTCTGTTTTACGGCATTTATAGGAAAAAATATGGGGCAAGGGAACTTCAGTGCATGATACTGTAATGTCTTGGCTGTGGTGCTATTTTTAGCACTGACAGTTCCACTCTTTTAATGTGCACACCCTTCTCAAATCATGACAGACTTGCAAAGCCCAGTTCTCCTCTCACTTACACCAGTGTAAATTGGGATTAGCTCCATTGAAGTCCCTGGAGTTACACAGCTGTAAAATTGAAGGGAGAGGATAATGAGGCCCATAATGTTCAATATGAAATTGATTGACAATTGACTTCACAGTTCAGATTTCAGGAGTGGCGTGACTGGGACCCTTCGATGCTAGTTCAATAAAAAAAAAAAAAAGAATAATCCTAGGATTAAAAGGATCCTAATCACTCTTCAAGCTCTACATTACTCCTAATAAAATTGTTTGTCTAAATTTGATGGCACCTTGGGCATAGATCTGATCTTGGGCTATCTGAATTCCTACCTACGGTGAGTGTTGTAGGTGCTGAGCTGATATAGAATGAATTCATAGCATTCTCTTCTCAAAATTTCCCCTAAAATTGGTCTCAAAATGATTAATTCTTTTCTAGTTTGTGGCACTAAGTAGTATATTTACTGGAAAAGTCTGAAGAATTTTAGTAAACCATTTATCTTTAAAAAAATCCTGTAAATTCCATGCTGAATTACCATATATGCAAAACAATTCTACGTTTGCTCTTTTTACAATCTGATGCCACTGAAAATATGGAATAAAACTCTCTTTTCAGCCCTTTTTTGATTCTGTTGAGTTTTTGGTGTATTCAAGAGAGGCATAGGGTTCAGGATTGCAAATGCTGGTGTGTTACCACCTTTCCCATCTTGTTCTGCAGGAAGAGAAAAACACTCTGATTGTGTGATGAAACTTCGTTGTAAAGCATAAAAGGTTTTTTTCTTACCCAAATGATTTAATCGTTTCAGCAGGTTTTGCTTCTTGCATGGCTTTGCAGGACACAGGACAGATTCACAAAAATTGGGATTGTCCCATAAAAATTAGGTTGTATGCTCATCCTAGTCTGATCCTCCAACTCCCTATACAGCTATTCCCACACTGCCTAATGTAGATCAGTTTGATAAATCAAGAAGTCTATTGTCGCCTTAAAATATATATTATTTTCCTATATTTTATTCCTAGGAACTCATTTCAGGATTTCATCTTCTGTGGAGGAAGCTCTGGCTGATGGGAGACCGATCATAGCCTTGGAGAGCACCATCATTACACATGGCATGCCTTATCCCCAGAATTTGAGGTTGTAGATTTGATGATTTGATGACCCTAGTGCAGCAAAACTGTACGGTTGTGTCTGATAATCTATGGGCCTGTTTCTGTATTTGTGGTTCACCCAAAGCTGCCACTAAAATTAGTGGGAACTGAGGGTGTGACAAGCGTGCAGAATATGACCTTGGTTACAAAACAGCTGCATCTGGGCTTTCAAAGATAGCAGAACTACATGACAAACCCCAGATTTACATGTACTATACATATCCATCTGTAGCATCAAATCCCTGGCTTTCTTCACAAAGTGGCAGCAAATGATGACATTGCCTTGTCTGGATAGAGATCTCAGGCATTTGTGGCTGGATGGCTTGTGGAGACCTTAAGTACTCATAAGTTTCTTTGGCTACATCTTTTATAATGTAAAAGTTACTGGAATACAGTGATGACCTCTGCTCATCTGTAAATTGACTGTAAATGCCACTACAATGTTCTCCTGGATTCTCTTGCTGGCCTATGCTAAGACAGCACTGTGCCAAGGAACCCCATCTCTGCAACCAACCCTTTACTTGTGGGTACCCTCTATATAAGTATTCCTCTGAGTGACAGTACCAAAAATGTAAGCAATCTCCCATACTTTTGCTTAGCTACTGAGCCACGGCAGAGGAAGGTTACTGTACTGAATTTTCTATTTGTTTCGTATACAGCCATTATTTTTCTCTGGTGCTCAGGGGTGAAAATAACTTAAAGGACTTACTGGTACGCCTGAGTCCTGAGCGGGGGCGGGGCCTCAACTGGAAGAGGCGGGGCCTTTCAAGATTTAACGGCCCTGGGGCTCTGGCTGTGGCTGGGAGCCCCAGGGCCTTTAAATCACCCTGGAGCTACCAGCTGCAGAGGTGGCTGGGAGCCCCAGGGCTCAGGGGCAAATTAAAGGGCCCGGGGCTCTGGCCGCCGCGGAGCTCCGGGCCCTTTAAATCACCACGGGAGCACTGCCACCGCTACCCTGGGGCAGCAGGGCTCCGGTGGGGATTTAAAAGGCCCTGTGCTCCTGCCACTGCGGCCCTTTAAAGCACCGCCCGAGCCCCACTGCCGGAGCGCCGGCAGTGATTTAAAGGGCCCGGGGCTCCCCGCAGCGGCTGGAGCCCTGGGCCCTTTAAATCACCGCCAGGGAAGCCAGTCCAGTCCAGCATGGCGTACCGGCTCTTGCTGGTACGCCATACCGGACCAGCTTACTTTCACCTCTGCTGGTGCTGTTCCTTAGAGATCAGAATGCAGTGAGTTCTGTTTTAGTGAGAAGGCAGCTTGAGGCTGTCTAGGGAAGGTACAGAAGCCCTGGGGACAGAAGGACCTGCCAAACCTGCCAACAAGAAATGAAGTGGTCTCACAAATTAGTAAATAAAAAGCCTGCAAAGATGAAGAAGCCCCAACTTGCAGCCCTTCAGTATCCCACGCCTCTCACTGTCCATATCCAAAGTCAGTATTATGAGAGGAGGAATCTGAGTGTCTAATGAAGACTTGGAATAGGCAGCTATCCAGTAAAGGTGTATGAGCTGTGACTCATTAGCCAGTTATGCAAAATGTTTTATAAAAAACAATCCCATCCTTCAAGAGGATCATTTACACTAAATACCCTCACTTTTCAGGGAACTGGCAGCACTTGGCCTACAATCTTCATGTCTTACAAAACATGGCAGGTATGGAGGTACCTAATATAAGCACATACCAGATTATGTGTAATTGCTTCCTTAACATACCAAATCATTACCCTTCATTTCTCCATGATATTCACCTTCCGCTGTTTGGTGGAGAGAAAAGCTGGCAGGGTACAGTAAATCAAGTTAATGGAAACAAATCCCATCCACACCTGTTTGCTTTGTGATATGGAAAGCCACTTTTAAACAAATAATCTATGGCACAATTTAGGAAGAGTTCTCAGTCTCTTCCACCCACACCTGCCCTAGTTTACCTTTTAGGATGAAGTCAGAACTGATAAGTGACTTGGGACATACACTCTTTTGCTCACTGGCCCCAGAATAGACCTGGCTGCATATTAGGGAGGGAAGACTGTAATTAAACACCCCCACCACAAATCATATCTCCTCTAATCTATGCAACACAGACAGGCAGGTCAGACCTTCAGACACCCACTGGAAACTAAACATATAAAGGGCCCGATTTTCAGAGCTACTGAGCATTCGCAATGGGAGCTGTGGGAAGATCTGCACCTCTGACAATGAGATCCAAAGACTTCTGCTATTTGTAAGGTGCAGGAGAGGAACCAGATTTAGCAGAAGTTGAGGGAATGTTATAAAGTAGGAACTGGAACATGGTGGCAGAGAGATCTGAAGATATTTCCCACCTCATCATTTTTCTGTTTTATTTTTTGTTGCTCTGTCTATATTATTCCAGCATGGCCAGAGAGGTGGAAGAGATTGTAAGGACAAATGGGTCAGTACCTGCAACCGTGGGCATTTTAAATGGCAGGATCCACATCGGCCTCAATGATGAGGAACTTCAGTTTCTGGCAAAGAGCAAAAATTTAGTTAAGGTATCTCGGAGGGATCTTCCCTACGTTCTCAGCCAGGTACTGTATGTAGATCTTCATTGCCATCAAGTTTTCTTTATAGCAATGTTATGCTGCCCCAGCCTAAACCCAGGTGGGAAAAGTACTTCTCAGTGTCTTGGAGATGTCATATACAATTTTCTATTATTAAGATGACATGTTCACAAAACATGTTCCTAACTAGGTTCCACACTAGTAGATCTAGGAAACCACAATTTGATAGCCATTTCCCCAAGGAAATCATTCCGTGTTGGCTCACAGCATGAAAAGTGAGGCTTGGCTTAGAGTATGCACACTATAGTGAAAAAGCAGTGGTGTGTTGCAAATGATGGCCAATGCAACAACAATGATAGGCCATACACTTTAAACATCCACACAACTGTTAAAGTGATTTTAACTGCTCAGGAGAGTTGCCAATTTGAAAGCCCTGGTGCCTGAAATCTTCTGTTTATCAGCAAAGCACGCATGGCAAAAATGGCAGCAGTACAAGACTCCTCACATAGACTTGCCAACGTGCCTTAATCCTGGTATAATGGGAACACTTCCAGGAATGAAGGGGAGTTCATTTTTTGCCCCCTCTGCTCGGATTGTTAACAAGGGTGCCAATTATTATGGTGGGGTTTTAGTTTTGTTTTTTTTATGATGTGGATGACTGTCCACTAGGAATTAGACTGAGACCATCTGCTCATTTTGCATAGGCCAATGAACAGCAATAAGACAGCAATTACTTTAGGTTATTTGTCTGGACTGGATTCAGCTTGGTGACGAGCCATTACTAGGATTTTTTAAACAAATATTTACCGTACAACCTCATGAATTTGGGACTTCTTGCTTGTCTTCCTTCCCAATAGCTTGGACAAAGATTTGTGACACAGATGCTCCATCTGAATAGTCTATACAGGAAGACTCAAGAGACTTCATCTCCATTCATGATGAGTGACTCCTTTCTCTTCCTGGTGTTATTATGGCTCGGGTGTCTAGTGCTGACCTTTGGAGCCTAACATCAATGCGTCTGCCTGCATGAGCATCTAGAGACCATAGTACCCATGAATAGCAAGAAAGGATGCCTGACAGAGAAATGATAGATCAAATTCTCTGCTGGTGTAAATGGGCACAGCCCCATTGATTCCATTTGGCCTGATACCTCTGGCAACAGCAGCCATGTAATGCTCTCCTTTGGGAGCCACATCATTTCATTACTCCACATCTCATCAGCAATATCTAACAGCGTCTTATCTCATACCAGTCACAATCATTCCTTTTCTTGTATGAATCATGCCTCATTAACCTTTTTATTAACCAGGTAATCACTACTGCTATCCAGAGCACAAGCTTACCTTATAATAATAGTGAATACGTCATGAACATGGTAGCAGATACATCCCTCACAGAAGTTAGAAATGGAAAAGTCCTATTAGACCATCCCCTCCATAAAATGCCCTACTCCGCTGAAAAATGGCAAGAGCTAGGCTGCATTAGTTACCCTATCTTTGCAGCTCAGCAGCTTGTGTTTTGTACTGTATACCAAATGTAAGATGGCGTAGGACAAAAACACTCAAAAACAACGAGGAGTCCGGTGGCACCTTAAAGACTAACAGATTTATTTGGGCATAAGCTTTCGTGGGTAAAAACCTCACTTCTTTGGATGCATATCTCTTACACTCAGTTAGACTTCCTCAGACCTACTTACACCCACTTACTGATATGTTAAGGAGCCCAAGTTAGTGTAATTCACATACTGAGAGGCCAGTAGATACAATAGTATAACTGGCTATACAAAGAGAGGGTTAGAGCAAGAAAAGCAACATCCATCAAGGTGCAAGACTGTGGAAGTTAAAGACACTCTGCAGTGTATCAGTTATATCAAAATAAGTTTCCTCGGCACTTACTTTTCCATCCCAGTTCTTACACTGCACGTGCACACACACACACACACACCCTGTATTATTTGAGTGCCCTTCGGAGTCAGGCTGCGTAAGGAAATTTAAGGTATGCCACCTTACTCAACATCTCTGAGTATGGCCCTATTGTTTATTATTGCAAAGGAATGTTTTTGGTTTTCCCTGAGGATTTGTTAAAAAGAATACTGTAGCAGTACTCTGTTACCTGCAAACTCGGCACAGCAGAATGTTTTGCAACTGCTGGTAGTTTGTCCATGAACATACAGTTCCCCATGTCACATAGTGTGTGGATTATGACTGGCTGTTCCATGACAGGGTTTGTCTGGCGGTACCACTGTGTCAGGGACGATGATTGTGGCACACAAAGCAGGAATTCCCGTGTTTGTGACAGGAGGGATCGGAGGGGTCCATCGCGAAGGAGAGAAGAGTAAGAGGAACATTGCACTTCATATTGTCTCTTTGTTGTTGAATTAATGTTAAAGTTTTATTTGTTTATGTCCACCTTTTCCCTTGATTAGTCTGTATAAGCCCACAGTATTCTCCTGCTGGGAAGAGTAAAACAATCACCCCCTGCCTCATTCCAAAGATGTGGATAAATCTACACTAAGGCTCTGACCTCACTATGCTGGGTATCTATAGCACAAAGTTTAATTAGCACACTTCTCAGAAAAATATCCCTGACTACACTGGCCAGGGAAATCATACAAGAACCCTACCAGGAACAGGCCTGTAGACACATAGTTGATGCTAGCAATGGTTTCAGCATGAGTGTCGTCAGAACCTCTGATATTTCACCTGCCTTTCTTTCCAATTCTTTCTCTCCACAAGGCTCAACTTCTTTCTCTGGAACACTTATATTTCCCAAGGGAGGTGGGAGCTTCTCTTGACCTTTCTCCCATCCACAGAACGGTGTGTATACCATTTGATGGTGCTTGCTAGCCAGTAATTCAGTCCAATGGGAGCTGGCTGCACCCTTTGTAGTAGCAAGCTATGTTGATACAGACTATCAGGGAAGCTGAAGTTATTGGGGATACTGATAAATATGCTTAGCTCTCTGTACTCAGGTGAGACGCTTTTGCAAGCGAGCAGAATTGGGCCCTGGTCAGTGCTTAGGATGGGTGACCCATAAAGGACAACCTAGTATGCTGTAGGAACATGACTTTTTAGTGGCATTCTCCCTTCTGAATCAGTACTGAACCAAATGCTCCAGCATAGTGTTGGAGGCACTGTGCTGCTGAAAGGGCTGCCTTTTGGATGAGATGTAAAACCAAGACCACGATCCTTTGCGGTCAAGAAAGATCCCACAGCACATTTTGCAAGTGAGGGGGTATGACTCATCGTGTTCTGGCCAATGCCCAAATGTAGAGAATTATATTCCTCTTATGTAAAATTTGCACTGCAATTTTAATTGGACGCAACATTCTTCTTCACTTCCATCTCCCCAGCAAGTGAGGAGAGCATGACAATTAGGAATGCAACTCTGTCACTAACACAAAGGCCACTTGTCCCTTAACAGCTATGGATGTGAGTGCTGACCTGACTGAGCTAGGACGCACTGCAGTTGCTGTGGTTTCCGCAGGCGTTAAGTCTATTCTGGACATTGGTAGGACGCTGGAATATCTGGTAGGTAGCACAAGTTGCTGTGTGGGCTGCTGAAAATGAGGGCAGAGAACCAGTCAACCCCCTATGACCCCATTGTTCTTGCCAACATTGTCTCACTAAGTCAGATTCTAAGGCCATCACATTTGCCATCACAGTTACGTATCTGACTCCTTGCTTTGAAAATTACTGTGCAATATCTAGAGTAGAAAAGAGGATGTGTAAAACTAACCAAATTCTATTCTACAATGTGGCAACTCTTGGCTGGGTAGGTGGGAAAGTAGCCACTGTTGGTGGCTCTTCATTCCATCTGCTGATAATTTGTTCATCTCATCTTCACTGTTGTAGGAGACTCAGGGTGTCTGCGTGGCTGCCTTTGGAGACTCAAGGGAATTCCCTGCCTTCTTCTCCCGCCAGAGTGGCTTCCAAGCACCGTGTCAGGTGCAGAATGAGGAGGAGGCTGCCAAACTTATTGGTGAGTTTGCGGTGGAGAAAGGCCCAAGCTGTGAAGTTCAGATTTGGATCAGGAGGCAGGGGTTCACACAGATTGCTGTGTTTTAATGATGTACTTTCTGTGTTAATTTCACCTAGAGGGTGGCTGTCCAGAAGAACAACTTTTCTGTCCCCTTGCTTTGGAAGCAGAGAAAGAGAAAAGGGTCAGCCTTTAGATGGAACCAACTAAGCAGAAGTTACATATGCCTTGAGTCAAGGGTGCTGAAACAATTTGTATAGTGGGGGTGCTGAGACCCACTGAACCAAACTGTAAACCCTGTGTACGATGGAAACCACTTCAAGCCAGGGGGTGTGGCAGCACCCCCAGCAGCCCCAGTTCCAGCATCTGTGCTCTGAGTGGCACAGAGTTATTCGTACACACCCTGGCACTCTCACATACATGCAGTTTACCTGCTCTGAGGATCTGGAGGGGTTTCAGGTGAGCCCCTTGTTAACAAAGCTGGCCTCTGGACCTCAGGAAGGAGAATCACAGCTATCTTTAAAAAAAAAAAAGTCTAAATCCCTTTTCATTGTAAAGATGGACTTGAAAATATAAGCTGATGCAAACGGATTGCTACGGCTGAAGGGACTATGCAGCTGGTCTCCACTTCTGGAGCAGGCTGGGAATACAAACAGATTTCCCTCTACCTCCTCCCTTCCCTTTCCCTGCATGCGCGCGCACACATACACATACACACACACACACACCTGCTCTCCACTTCTGGAGCAGGCTTTGGAAATTTTCCGATGGAATGTTTTCCCATTGATTTGCTGAAAGCAAAACGTTTTGCAGAAATGCATCATGTCACCTTTGATGAAAATTAGTTTTGAGACAAAAGTAGAAAAAAAGCATTTCAATAAGGTTGAAACATGCCATTTTGATTTTTTCAGAACAGAATGTTTTGATCTTCTGTTTCAAAATGACTTTTTGTTTCAATTTTTTCATTTTATCTTATGAAGTCTAATAGAAAATAAAAAAATTGAAACAAAAAGTCATAAAAAAGTCAAAATCAGAACCAAACTATTTTACTTTGTCAAAACAAAACAGTTCAATTGACTCAAAACACTTTTTTTCTTTTTTTGGAATATTTGTTTGTAGGGAGTGTTTTGTGTTTTCAATCCCTTCTGGAAAGAAACAATTTTGAAATTGTGAAACTCCCGCTGGAATGAAAAATCTGGGTCCAGCACAGCTCTGGAGTTTAGTTTGGGTATATCCTGAAGAATCATCTCTCAGACTCTCCCCCAAAATCCTCAGTGCAGCCCCGTGCATGGTATAATTGTGAAAGAAACTGGTTACATATTGGGGGACAATAAATTGTTTTGCAATCTGCCCAGGAACATGAAGCTGGCTCTGCTCGTTAAACTCTTCAGCCCTCTCTGAATTCAGCCACTATTGCTACTGCAAAGGGAATTCTCTCCTTATGTCCCCTGTCATGAGGGAGAACCCACATGGTCCCTGCAGCCCCTCCAAACTTCCACCAGCAATCATAGAATCATAGGATCGTAGGATTGGACGAGATCTCAAGAGGTCATCTAGTCCCTGCACTCAAGGCAGGACCAAGCATTATCTAGACCATCCCTGACAGTGGATGAGGAGACAGGGCCAAGCTGCTACAGCACTGTGTGGGAGTCTTGTGGCCACAGCAAGCTACTATTTTGGCCAGAGATTGTGTGTCTGCCCAGCCCCAGCCTGAAATCAGAAGAACTGGTATTAGGAGGGAGTGTGGAGCCATGTTCTCCCACTCACTCTCCCACCCATCCTCATACTTCACCATATTGGGGAGACCGTCTTGCTTACATACAAACCAGCTAGGAGGGACCTCCAGTGGCCAGGGGAGACTTGCCCACCTTAAGAACCAAAAGAAACTTATTCCCCAACTGACTACCCAGCCCACCGCCAGCAGAGAACTGCTATCCGCCCACTCAACCATCCCACAATCAAGGCCACAGGAAATCTTGTCTGCCAGCATTGCCACTGTAGGGACCAGCTGCCAGGCAAGGGAACTGCTTAGGCAATATGTCTACACTAGCCATTTTCAGGAAATCTCCCACTGCTGCAGCACCACCATTGGCGGCAACAGTGGGAGCACTACAGTAGTCAGAGCACAGACTCACAGGTGTTACCACCACCTACTCATCTAACCCTGCTCAAAGCAGGTCTAGACAACAAGGGAGCCCCTTTTAAAAATGTTGTCTTCACGTCTCTGCTTTCCTCACACATATACCTGACATATACACAGACCTCCCCTCCCCGCATCAGAGTTTACATAGACAACCTACAGGCTCGTGTAACTTATGTGTTCCCAGCTGTGCCTAACCCACAAAGGATGTGTGTGTTATAGCCCCCTGCTATGAGGCCTGATTCTTCTTAGCTCAGTCTGCAGAGACTTGTGCTTTCAGCTCTGGAGATCACTGGTTCATTCCTTGATGCCAGGGAACATTCCATCACACTTATGCACGCGCTCTCACTCTCTCTCTCCTATGCCTTGGTGTTTCACAGTTTGATTGGATTATTCAGCTCACACAGACACAACTAACAGCTGTCTCTCCTCTCTCAGCCAGCACCTTGGCACTGGGCCTGGGCAGTGGAGTGCTGATTGCAGTGCCCTGCCCTAAGGAGGAAGCTGCTTCAGGACAGGTCATTGAAGCTGCCATCCAAGAAGCTCTGAGCAACGCCCGGTGAGAAACACTCCAAACTTTGTCCTTAATTTACTCTGTGGTTGTGACCACCTAAGGGGCTCCAGTGCTTATCATAAGTACTCAACTCCTTGGCACAGACCAGGGATGGGCATTTTAAAAGAGAACAGCATTGCCTTAAAAAAAATTAAATATTCCCATCTCCTCTCCTAAATCAGAATTTATGGGCAGACACAGAAACTTTAAATACATTTATATTTCAAAACAAAAATGATTTGAAAATTAGCTCCCCCTTTCACTTTCCCCTGCAACTATTCATTATGTGTGAAATTCACCCTTGTGCAGATTGCCAAAACAAAATCTATGTACTACTTGAACCCTCTTCTGCAGAGAGATGAATTTCACTCCATATCAGTAATAACTCCTAAGGCAAGCTAAGGAAGTGCAGAAAAATACTGTTCTTTGGAGGTGAGGGAAACCCAGAACACAATTTTTAACAGCTAAGTAAAAGGAGAAAATGTTTTTCTAACTACTTTGCTTTGAAAATGAGTAGTAATTTAAAATCTATAGTTAGATTATGTTGCAGATCTCAGGGGCCCCAGACTACTCTTGCTGTGATCATTTCTCTAGACTACACTGCAACAAGGATATAGTGCAGACTATGTCCTTAATCTCAGGTCTGGGTGACTCCCTGATATGATTTTCACTATAGTTCTCTGTACTGAGGCTTGTTTACTGGGCCTTAGATGGCATGCAGTTATATAGCTAGATTATCTGTTAGTAATCAGTGCGTCCACTCTGATGCCCTGCTAGCTCACTTCTTATCAAAAGGTATTTTCTTTTTGTTTGCAGGTCGAAAGGGATCACAGGGAAAGAGCTGACTCCCTTTATGCTACAGAAGGTGAATGAACTGACTAGTGGAAAATCGTTGGACTCCAGTATCCTTTTACTAAAGAAAAAATATATTCCACAATCCTCCCCCCCCCCCCCCCCCAAAAAAAATTTAATTGGACAGGTTGACCACAGAATACCGTCACTGTTGTTAATCTGGAAACTTGAAAGGGCAAATACTTTAGCATTTCAAAACAGCTGAATGCACAGAAACAGTTGTTAAACTTGTTAACACTCTGTCTCCCTCAATTTCTGCTGTAAAAACTGGTGACTGGCAAAGAGAGGAGGTGTTCTAAAGCCAAGGCTCTCCTGCAATTTTCAGGACAGGCAGTACACCAAACACCCAAGCTGCCAGGCTCCCTCTGTCTTAGAGAGAAGACTCTGGGCATCATTATTATATGCCACTTGAGTAGCATTTGTGCTTGAGCGTACTGGAGCATGGTCAACCACCCTGCATATGGGGAGAAAAAGGATGGCCCAGCAGTTAGGGAGTGCACTTGGGAGACATGGATTCAACTCCCTAGTATGCTACAGACTTCCTGTGTGATCTTAGGCAAGTCAGGTAGGACCAGACCCTCAAAGGTATTTAGGCACCTAACTGTTAGGCTCCCCATCTGATAGCGTTTCCCTGCGCCCGAGGTATGTGGTAAAGATAAATGCCTTTAAAGATTGTGAGGTGTCCACGCACTAGGAGAATCTGGCATATGTACAATAACTAGAGTGGGGTGAATCAGGACCAAGAGGTCCCCCTGTGTCGTTGTCCCAGCCTCCACTTCCTGTTCTCTTCCCCTTAGGGAAGGGAAGTTCCTACACAGGCTTCTCCCAGACCAGGTTCTTGCCGTTTATTTCTTTAAAAAAGAATTTCCATTCAGATATTGCTCTGATCCAGAACAATGCCAGAGTGGGCAGCCGCATAGCTGTGGCCCTGAGCAAGATCCAAACTTCCACAGGGAAGGGCAACCTGCCTCGGCGTGAGAAAGTAACTGCACTTAGACCTGTGAGTCCTCTGCTCTTCTGTGTGTAATGCCTATCTACAAATAGCATTATAGATAAGTTCACAGCCAGTGTCCGAAACATGATAACTCTTCACCGAGGGACAAGGACCATCCATTCTGCTGTAAACAGTTGGAGAGTCTCTCTTCGCTCTCTAATTTCCCTCAGGTGCTTTTTAAATCCTCTTCATTCTTTATTTTCATTCCCCTTTCTAAAAGCTTCTCTGAGCCAGAGTCCTCAGTGATTAGCACTGGCATTGGCCTTAGTCATCAAAGAGGACCCCTGCACATTCAGCTTGGGTTTCCTACAAATGCCTTTAAGGTCCTATCTTGTTTTCACATTTCCCCCTTTCCCCCCACATAGATACCTTTCCCAACACACACATCAACTTAATTGACGTCAATGCAAAGTACGGTCATGTCTGCACTATAGAGCAGGGATCTCAAACTCAAATCACCACGAGGGCCACATGAGGACTAGTACATTGGTCCGAGGGGTGCATCACTGAAACCTTTTCATACAATGATACAAAAGTATAGTCAAAAATGGAAAAAATGAAGAGTAATATAGTATGCTATTAAAAGTCAATGTATTAACTTTTTAAAAACTGTAATGCAAAGAGGCGTTTTAATAAAATATAAACACTCCGTAATGCACCTCGCTCAAACGACAAAACATGCATTTACTTTTAGAATTACTTCGGTTAAAGCCCCCGCCTCTGCCCCCAGCCCCGCCCCCACTCCACCCCTTCCATGAGGCCCTGCCTCTGCCCCACCTCTTCCTACCCCTTCCACGCCCCCATTCCAACCCCTTCCCCAAAGTCCCTGCCCCAACTCTGTCCCCTCTCTGCCCCTATTCCAACCCCTTCCCCAAATCCCCGCCCCGGCCCCACCTCTTCTCCGCCTCCTCCCCTGAGCACGCCATGTCCCCGCTCCTCCCCCCTCAAACAGCTGTTTGGCGGTGGGAGGCACTGGGAGGTAGGCGGAGGAGCGGGGATGCAGCGCACTCGGACGGGGGGTGAGGGGAGGTTGGCTGCCGGTGGTGGGCCATAGGAAATAAGTCCGCGGGTCGCGTGTTTGAGACCCCAGATATAGAGCCTTGGCCAATATAGCTATACTGGCAGAGCCCCCTAGCGTAGGCACAGTGTAAACTTGCAGAAAGAGTTATTCTGCTGGCATAGCTACACCCCTTCCCCAAACAACATTAGCTAGGCTGACAGAAGCACTCTTCTGTCAGCCTAGTTGCATTTACACTATTTGTTTGGGGGTTTTTTATTATTTTTTCCACACTCATAACCAACATAGGTGTGCCGACAAAACTTTGTATTTTTGGTGTCGGGTGTGCGCCTAATACCCTGCATGCCCCAAGCAATTTATTCTTCTGCGGCTGGCTGTAAGGAGGAGTAGTTCAGAGGGTAGAATTCAGAATAGATTTTCCTTTCTTTCCAAAGGTGCTCTGTGGAAGGACTGTCTGATCTGGCCTAGCCAGATAAGATCAGGCCTTCACACTATGATTTTCATCTACTTTGAGAGGTTGGTGGGAGAGCGAGCTTGAGAAAAGCAAACAAAACTCAGCACTTCTTCTGGCCAATTTTTTCCTCCACTCTCCCCCGCCCCTCTCATTAAGGTGGTGATTGGAGGCATCAATGTGGACTTCATAGCCAAGGCGAGAAATACCACCATACAGGTACTGTATCTAAAGCACGCGTAGATACGACCATTCTCAACTACTTTCATGCGAGTTCCAAGCATGTGTAGCGTATCTGAATATGGAAGTGCAGAGTGGGTGCCTAATGTGCCTTTATATATGGGGAGGGTATAGTGTCATGTATTGGTGTGTAATACAGGGGTAGTCAATAGGTGGACTGTGGGTCAAATACAGACCACCAGATGCTTTTGAATGGACTCTGGAATATTTTTATTAACTTATCATCATCATCGTTTTCTTTCTTTTAATTATTTTCTCAAGTCTAGACATTGACTATACCTTGACCAAGACATTAGGGCCGTGACAAAAGATAATTGACTACCTCTGGTGTAATATGTATATGTGGGCACATGTCATAGCCTAATCTGACCTGCATCCAAGCTGATCTCAGTGTATTTCATGGCAGAAGAGGAGGCACAAAAGTGGCAATATACCTCCTTTGTGGCCCTCATGTTCAGAGGCTGTCTCTGGAGGCTGCTCTGACCCAGGTGTGTAAGTTAAGGCAGCTCAAATTTACAATCCAGCTGCTCCCAATCCCAAGGGGCTGTTCTAGCAGAACAGCTGGTGCACAGAGTTGCCCTGCCAGGCTCCCATTTTCTCCAGTCACATCCCTGGTACCAGATGCTGGAAGGAAGGTTATGGAACCACAGAACCATAGAACCATAGAATATCAGGGTTGGAAGGGACCTCGGGAGGTCATCTAGTCCAACTCCCTGCTCAAAGCAGGACCAATTCCCAACTAAATAATCCCAGCCAGGGCTTTGTCAAGCCTGACCTTAAAAACCTCTAAGGAAGGAGATTCCACCACCTCCCTAGGTAACCCATTCCAGTGCTTCACCACCCTCCTAGTGAAAAAGTTTTTCCTAATATCCAACCTAAACCTTCCCAACTGCAACTTGAGACCATTACTCCTTGTTCTGTCATGAGGTACCACTGAGAACAGTCTAGATCCATCCTCTTTGGAACCCCCTTTCAGGTAGTTGAAAGCAGCTATCAAATCCCCCCTCATTCTTCTTTTCTGCAGACTAAACAATCCCAGTTCCCTCAGCCTCTGCTCATAAGTCATGTGCTCCAGCCCCCTAATCATTTTTGTTGGCCTCCGCTGGACTCTTTCCAATTTTTCCACATCCTTCTTGTAGTGTGGGGCCCAAAACTGGACACAGTACTCCAGATGAGGCCTCACCAATGTCGAATAGAGGGGAATGATCACGTCCCTCGATCTGCTGGCAATGCCCCTACTTATATAGCCCAAAATGCCGTTAGCCTTCTTGGTAACAAGGGCACACTGTTGACTCATATCCAGCTTCTCATCCACTGTAATCCCTAGGTCCTTTTCTGCAGAACTGCTTCCTAGCCATTCGGTCCCTAGTCTGTAACAGTGCATGGGATTCTTCCGTCCTAAGTGCAGGACTCTGCACTTGTCCTTGTTGAACCTCATCAGGTTTCTTTTGGCCCAATCCTCTAATTTGTCTAGGTCCCTCTGTATCCTATCCCTACCCTCCAGCGTATCTACCACTCCTCCCACTTTATTGTCATCTGCAAACTTGCTGAGAGTGCAGTCCACGCCATCCTCCAGATCATTAATGAAGATACTGAACAAAACCGGCCCCAGGACCGACCCCTGGGGCACGCCACTTGAAACCAGCTGCCAGCTAGACATGGAGCCGTTGATCACTACCCGTTGAGCCCAACGATCTAGCCAGCTTTCTATCCACCTTATAGTCCATTCATCCATCCCATACTTCTTTAACTTGGTGGCAAGAATACTGTGGGAGACCATATCAAAAGCTTTGCTAAAGTCAAGGAATAACACATCCACTGCTTTCCCCTCATCCACAGACCCAGTTATCTCCTCATAGAAGGCAATTAGGTTAGTCAGGCATGACTTGCCCTTGGTGAATCCATGCTGACTGTTCCTGATCACTTTCCTCTCCTCTAAGTGCTTCAGAATTGATTCCTTGAGGACCTGCTCCATGATTTTTCCAGGGACTGAGGTGAGGCTGACTGGCCTGTAGTTCCCCGGATCCTCCTTCTTCCCTTTTTCCAAGATGGGCACTACATTAGTCTTTTTCCAGTCATTCGGGACCTCCCCCGATGGAACAGCTATGCTACTTCTGCAGCACCCTAGGATAACCCTTTTACACTGGCACTTCCCAGGAGGAAGTTTTTTGTCCTTTTTGTTGCCAAACCATAGCGATGCAAACCAATGGGAGCAGGAGCCAAAATCTGGTCCAATGTCTGTATGTAGAGTAGTGAGGGCAGGTTTATTTTTATATGTGTGTATAGCGCATGTCAGTGTGTCAAATTGCACAGACTATAGCGTGGCGAGTAAGTGTATGATGCAGTTCTGGGTGTGCGTACAGGAAGCCTGTGTGTATGAGTAGAGAACATTTACATAGGGGGAACTCCTATCTGTGCAGAAACAAATCTTAAGAAGTCTTTCACAAAAGCTGTGGTGTTACAGTTACAGCCAATCTGCTTAACTAACTTGGATTTGGATGGGAAATCACTTTCAGTCTAAAAAAAATATGAAGTTGTAAATGTCACCAGCAACTCATTCTCTCACTTTTTTTTTAAAGGAAGTATCTTTTAAAATCTATTTGGTGTCTCAAGAGTTTTGTCTGGAACAGAATTGTGTCATCTCCATTTCAAAGCATGTCTGCTTGCCTTTAAAATGTATGTGTACTTTTTATTTTTTTGTTTTCTGATGGGAGGTAGTATACAGTACAGCTGAATATGGCTTTATGCATTTATGTGAGGTTGAGTGGGACTCCTGGCTTAAATTACAATGCACTGATTGCTGAATTAGGGACTGGGGCAAAATCCTGCTCTCCAATATGGTATCCTGCTCTCCGCACCTGTGCAGGGGAGTAATTGCTGGAGGAATCCAGCATTCATAGTTAGGGAACATGAACGAAGAGGTTATATAGCACACAAAAGTAATAAGATGTGGGCCATGCCAGATCACTGAGAGTGAATTCTAGAGCTGAGAACACCCTGTTGCTGGTCCCCAGGAGTTTTATCTAGGAACTGACATCAGAAATAGCCTTAGTGACAGCAGCTGTGACAGGGCACAGAGGAAGAAGCCAACTGTAAAATACAAGATCCCTAGTCTATTTAGGCTTTTAGGGTCAGATTTTTAAAAGAGCTCTCATTGTTCTGCATTGCCTATTCATATCAGAGCACTGGTGTGATGCGCTCTCATCATGCTGTCCCTTTTAACAAGAAGACAGCTGCATTCTGTACTGGTTATAGCTTCTGAGTGACTCTCAAGGGTAGCCCAAAATAGAGTGCTTGAAAAGGAAAGTAATCTAGCCTGCAGCAGAATGGCCACAATTTTTTGGCCAGATAAAGATGCAGGGGGAGGCAATGCAGCTGCCATGGTATGTGGAAATCCAGAAGCAGAGAAGAGTCTATTCTTTCCCCCAAGAATGCACATCACCTTGACAAGAGGTGGATAAAGGCCCTCAATAACAATGAAATCATAGTCCTTATTTAGTTCCCCAAAATGCTTTCTCCTGCCAGCAAGCATCACCTCTGTCTTGTCTTGAATAAGCTCAAGTGAGCAGGTTTTTATCCAGTTCCTAGCTTAGAAAAACAAAAGGAAACAGGCTCTGTCAGGGCTCAGCAAAAAAGAGAGAGAGAGAGCTGAGTATCACCCCCATAATTATCCAAGGAGATCCAGAACCTGTTCCACATGGAGTCATCTGTTTTTGCTGTGAAAGCAGGTTGCTAGTTTTCCATAACAGTAATCACCTGCTGCTTTCAAAAGATGTTCTGTTTAATTTCTTTCCGTTGCTGTATGCCTGACCAACTTTAGGGGGGTGACAAAGCTTCACATGCTCTGATCTATGCACAAAGTGATGGTAAAAGAATTGTAGTGGCCGCACTCTGTTTCAGGAGACTGAACAATACCAGGAATTTGCAGGGTTTGCTGTGATGAGAAGAATGATGAGAAGGTGCTGTGAGCACCTTTCAGTATTCTTACTGGAGCCAGTTTTGAAATCTATGTAACTGGGATTGCTGTAAAATGGATTATTTCCTTTTCAGTGGACTCACACTGCGAGCAGGTTGCTTTAACGTTAACATAGGGATGAGTTTTCAAAGCAGTGCCCTTGACTCACGGCACCCTGGCTTTTAACTCCTTGGTGAGATTTTTTGAGGCTACATCTATTGCTGACAGTGGGTGTCAGAGTTAAAATAGCCACGCTTGGTGCTTAGAAAATCTGCTGCTGTCAGTCGGGGCTATGTAAACCTTGCAGCATTCATATAGGCAAGCGCTTAGGGAAAGTAGAGGAGGAAATTCTTTACTCCTGGTAGTGCTGAAAGCAAGCAGGAATTCACAGGTACCGGTACCATTGACAAATTTAACCTATGGGCCAGGTGGGTCAAGGCCAGAGGCAATAGTAAATGAGGGACAACAGTCAGTGGTGAGGGGAGAAAGACTGAAGGGATACCCAGGTGCTTTATTATAAAATGTTTCCATTTTGATTTGACTCAGTTGTGTGTTTCTCTACACTAACCGGCTAAGTGTGAGCGGGGGAATGGTCCCGCTATTGTGGGGAACTTTCCTGGCTTATACACTACCCCAGTGAAATGGGCTAATGAAAGGATCTGAGTCCTCGCTCCCACTTCCTTTACCCAGAGGCCTGCCTGACCTCAAGGGCTCCCCTTCCACTCTCCTGTGGGGCAGAGTCCTCGTAACCCCAACAAGGCTGGGCCCAGGATTTCTGGGGGGCTTGACCCCCAACCTTGTTGTGGTCACTTAGGGCAGGGACTAGGGTGTCCCCACTCCGGGATGCTCTCTCTGCACTGGATGCTTCCCTGACCCACTGATCATTACATACAGTTCAAAGCAAATACAATTGATTAAACAATCAATTAAAAAAATAAGGAAAAAATGGGAAAGGTTAAAGGAAAACACGTCACCCCACTCTGTGGCACAGGGACATAACAACCAGCGTCTCTGGAATGTAGGGGAAGTTCAGTCTGTTCCTCACATGTCCCAGGCCTCCTGCCCAGGCCCGGGCTGTGCTGCAGGGATGCTGCGGGTTGGACACTTGCTCAGGCGGTGGCCACACGCTCTCAGGCTCTAGGTGGCAGGAGCCTTCTCCCCAGCGTCGCCCCTGCCCCGTCGGGGTTACGATCCCCCTCCAAGTCTGGCCTGCAAGGCCTCTTGGCTGGGGGCGTCTCCCTGCGCTGGGCCCGCTGCCCAGGGTCCCCCTCACACTCTCCAGCTGCTCACCGCACCCAGCTCTGGACTGCTCCAGTTCCACTCTGCCACTGCTCCAGCTCCAGCTCCCTGCCTCAGCACTGCTGCTGCTGCTGCTCTGCCTCCAGCTCCCTGGGCTGCTTCTCTGGCCCCTCTGGCTCTGGTTGCTGCAGCTCTGCTCCCAGCACAGGTCTGCTCTGTGGGCTGCTTCTGTGACTCTGTTCCCAGCACTGACCTGCTTCCGGGGCTGCTTTTCTGGCCCCTCTAGATCTGGCACAGCTCTGCTCCCCCGCTCAGCTTGGGCCCCTGCTTTCTACTTAGCTGGGCCCCCTCTGTCTGACCCAGGCAATTCCAGTTCACATGGAGGACAGACCCCCCCCACCCCCCTGATTAGCCTGCCCGCCCTGTCAATCAGGCTGACGTGGAGCATTGGTCTCTCCCCATTGTTCCTGGGCACTATCAGTCTCGGGGACCTGATTTCCCATCGACCTTTCCCCTTTCTTTTGGTACTGGGAGCTAGCCAACCAAAACACCCCCCAAGAGTCCCCTTACATAAGGCTCTCTGATCTTTTACATCCCAGCCTTATACGTGGCGGGGGGGGGGGGGGAAGAGGGGCAGAGGAAAGGAGCAATACTTTTAGACTAGGCGCAGAACAACTGAAAAAGTGTAAATCTCTCATTGATGGGCCCTGCATTCTGACACCATTTCCCTGCAGGAGTGAAGTGCCAGCACTTTCTTTTAAAGTACTGTAAAACAGTTTTATTTAAAATGGGGTCAAAATATTAAAAAAAATACAAAAATGTAATAGATGCCAAAGGATTAGGTCACTGCTGGGTTGGTCATTGCAGCTAGGCAAAATGAGCATTTGCTGTTCGGTATATGCTATGGACAAGACAAGAGTTTTTTTCCTTTTAAATAACTGTTTGTGTGTGTATTACAGGATTGTACACAACTGAGAAAGCTGTTAATTTCACAGACTATACAGGCAGTTACACAACTAAATGATGAGAACAGGTAGTAACCCCAGGGTATTAACAATTTATTGTTACTGGCTTTTTTCCAACTTCCAGTATGCATAGTGCAATAGAGCATGGACTGGTAAACAAGTAGCAGGCAGAAATGCAGGTGACTGAAAACTTGGGAAGGTAGGGTAGCATTGTGATTACACCATTGGCCTAGAAATCAGGAGATAAGAGTTTAATTCCTTGAGTCTGACACAACCTTAATTTCTCTGTGCTTATTTCCCTGTATCTAAAATGAGGATAATAGTAATTCTTTCTTCCTGCCTTTCTTTTTCTCCTGTCTAGTTTGTAGTACAATGGGGCCTTGATTTCTGTTGGGATATTTTTCCTGGAAGGCTGGAATTATTCTGTGTCCGTATTTTAGTTTGAAATTATATGATTTTTCTAAAGCCCACTTTTCCTTGTATGTTGTCTAGTCTCACCTTAAATCATAAGATTCTTTTGTGAGCTATAATATAGCGATACATTTGTCAACAACTACTGTTGCTATTGTGAATAGGGGGCATTCTGCAGTGGGAAATATTCCATAATATTACATTCTGTATTTGGAAATATTTCCCTGAATACAGTAAGTTGGATTTGTATTAAACCACATGCTAAAGGTATAACACACTGGCTACGTTGTGTCCCTCTCTAATGGCTGCTCCACATAGAGGATGAGTCTACTGTTCCTCTACCAGTTAAATGAGTAAATCTGGTAGTTGGTAGCAGTAATAGGCATTTACAAGATAAAAGCCTACTTGTAATACCAGTAATGGCATTACATGTTTAGCTCATGTGGTAGGGGCCTGGCTTTTGGTGCTGATGCTACAGATTCAGTCCATGTGAATGACCCAATGTGAGGATTGTTACAAAGGTATTTTTCAGGCTATTTATGTGACATCAGAAAGTTTGGTTCCAATGGCAGTGCCAGGAAAATGTGTCTAGTAACTTCTCTGACTGCAAGCATCTCCAGCAGCCACTGGGAGGCTGTATGAGTTCATTTTGTTAGTGATAACAGCTATGTAGCCGAATTCTCTCTAAGGTGGCAAAGACACGGTGGTATGAAGATGACTGTATCTTCTGGAACGCGATTGCTCATTTCACTTTTATATGCAGCAAACTGCCCGTCTCTGCATCATTGTGGGCTGCATAAAGTCTGGCTATTAGTCCTTCAGTTCATCCTCTTTGTCTGAGCCTTTGCAGACAATGTTTCCTCACTTAGAGCTACAGTACAGTTGGTAGAAATATTTATGAAAGCATGACCCTTCTAGTTTGTTCTGTTAAGTCAGACATTTGAATGATTGCAGATGCTGCAGGCACCTGGGGTTCAGCGTGGGGAGGTCAGTCATGGCTCTCCGGGTGAGGGCAGGGTTCTGGAGCAACCCTGGGGTCAGCTTAGCGCACCAGCTGTAGCCAGGCCTCCCAGCTCAGGGGGAAAGCGATGCAGTTCATTTGCAACCCAAGGAAGCTACACTGCACCTCAGCCAGGGCTCCCCAGGATGCAGGATCACTGGGCGGTGGGCAACTGCCCTTCCACCTAAATCGTGCCCTATGAGCATTTCAGGTTTTTAAAAAGGGGTGGGGGCAGTGGCCCTTTTGCCCCCGTCTCCGGCGCCTACAGGGGGCTGGCTGGGGATGCATTTTGGCACTCGGCACCCTGTTTAAATGTATGCTTGGAAAATATTCCTCCCCTCCTTGAAATCTCTGGGATTTCCAGAGCAATGATAATCCTCGTGACCTCCCCTGAAAGAACAGGAAAACGTGTTGTTAGGGTTCCCTCATCACTCTGAACTTTAGGGTACAGATGTGGGGACCCGCATGAAAGACCCCCTAAGCTTATTTTTACCAGCTTAGGTTAAAACTTCCCCAAGGCACAAATCCTTTCCTTATCCTTGGATGGTATTGCTGCCACCACCAAGTGATTTAGACACAAATTCAGGAAAATGGGGAAACAGGGACTCCAAGTGGCCCTGTTTCCCCAAAATATTCCCCCAAGCCCATTCATCCCCTTTCCTGGGGGAGGCTTGAGAATAGTATACTAACAAATTGGTTACAATGTGAGCACAAACCAAACCCCTTGGTTTTTAGGACACTGAAAATCAATCAGGTTCGTGAAAGAAGAATTTTATTAAAAAAAAAAAAGGAAAAGAATCACACCTGCAAAATCAGGATGGAAGGTAACTTTACAGGGTAAATAAAAAGATTTAAAACACAGAGGATTCCCCTCTGACTCTGCTTTCCAGTTACAAAACAGGAATGAAATTACCTCTTAGCATAGGGAAAATTCACAAACTAAAACAAAAGATAATCTAATGCATTTCCTTGCCTTACTTACAATTTTTGTAATCTTAGATGCTAATTTCAGGTATGTTTCCAGGAGATGTTTTTCCTGCCTGGACCCTCTCTTCGTCCAGAGAGGGAACAACCAAAGGGAGCACAAGCAAAACTTTCCCCGCTTCCTCCCCCCGCCATTTGAAAGTATCTTCTTTCCCCATTGGTCCTTCTGGTCAGGTGCCAACTAGGTTAATTGAACTGATTAACCCCTTACAGGTAAGGCAATTCAGTACAGCTGCCCTGTGTATATTTATGACACATGTTTCTCTGGTTCTTGCGCTAAGAGCTCTAGGACTTGTTGATAATAAGCGATGACACCCCAACTGACTTGAGAGAGATCTTTCACCTGCCAGGTGGGGTGAGGCAAGCAGCCTGTCCTGTTTCTAGCTGGAGGATTTAGGGCTGCTGCATCTCAACAGGAGCCTGGTGAGGTAATGTACTGGTGGGGGAAAGCAGAGTTTGTTCCACAGCCCAGAATCTGACCATGTGTGTGACAGACTAACAGAGCACTTTAAAGAAAGCAAGAGAAAGTTGAAAGAATGGGCAGGAGGAGAGAGAAAGCAGCAGCCAGACAGATGGAACAGAAGGGCATTCATGAGGACGGAGACATTTAGGAAGAGAATGGAGGGGGAAAGGATATATAGATAGTGACGCAGACACTTCTGGGGACAGAGAGAAGGATGCACAGCACAGGCAGACATTGCAAAGCAGAGGTTTAATCCGACACTATCTATTAAATGATTTAAGAAAGATATTCCTAAACTGCTTAAATGAGGGTATGAATGGGTTGGAGGCTGGTAATGGAATACAGAGTGTTTTGCCCGAGGGCCAGTGGTTCAAGTCCAGTCTGAGTTGGTCACTGTCTTAGTACAGAACTGTTCAGATCACATAAAACACTACAGTTGGCATCCTTGTAAGTAATCTCAGCACATAAGGCCAATATATTCAATGAACTAGGAGCATGAACTGCCCTCTGACCTACCCCCAGAAGTGGTCCTTTCTGCTCAGAGTTGAAGCAGGTGGGTAGGATAAGAAAGCTTGCACAGTTTTCTGTTCTGAAGCTAGAGGATGTCAGTCTCCACAGCTGTGTCAAGCCTACCATTTCAGAATCATTCAATTCACTTTAAATATATTCAGAGAAATTCTCTCTGTTCTATTCAACTTTCCCAACTTTACTAACTTCCGATTTACTCTTTCAGGCTGGCGGACAGACAAACGCTGGGCAAGTGAGCCAATCTTTCGGAGGTGTGGGGAGAAACCTGGCAGGTGCTTAGTGGTGGGTTTTGTTTGTGGGGGCATGCAAGTAACGGTTTATTGTGTATTGTTTGTATTGCAGGAGTGACTAAGCCCCAATCAGGATCAGAGCCCCACTGTGCTAGACACTGTACAAACACACAAGTGGATGCAGTCCCTGCCCTGAAGAGCTTACAATCTATTAGGAAACCAGACGCAACAAGTGGACATTACAAGAAATAGAAGGGGAGGGCTGGAAGGCAGGCAAGGGAAATGAAAACAATTACATGCAGTAACTATTTCACAGCGCAGTGGCTCCAAATCAGAATTAAACCAACAAACATCAGTCTTCCCTGATAACTGCTGCAAACCTAGTCAGCATTAGTTAGCTGACTTCCTACAGGAAGCCACAGTAGCTTTAGAGATTAACTCAGGGAGGACGTTCCACGCATAAGGGGCAAGCATGGAAATATTTGTGGGAGACGCAGACAAAGGGACCTTCAAGGCTGTGATCATTAGGGGGACATAATAAGATATGTGCTGTGAAGTCATTGGCACCACTCCAATAGCTCAGGTTTAGACTATTTGAATTACCGGTGCCATAATGAGCAGAGCTTGATATTTTGTTTATTTGGGGAAAGGAGAGAAGGTTTAAAGAAAAAACCCTAACGTATCTCATGTAGGAGCAGAGAAGTTATTTCACCTCCGTATCTGGCATTAGTTCGACTGCTGCTGGAATACTATGTCCAAAGTTTTGGTGTCCACAATTCAAGAAGTATATCGATAAATTGGAGACAGTTCAGAGAAGAACCACGACAATGATTAAAGGATTAGAAAATGTGCCTTATAGTGATAGATTCAACAAGCTCAATCTATTTAACTTATCAAAGAGAAGGTTAAGGGGTGACTTGATTTAAAAATTGCCAGTGGTGGAGAATCCACCATAACCTTTGGTAAGTTGTTCCAATTGTTAATTACCCTCACTGCTAAGCATTTATGCCTTATTTCCAGTCTGAATTTGTCTAGCTTCAACTTCTGACCATTGGATCCTGTTAGACCTTTCTCTGCTAGATTGAAGAGCCCATTACCAAATATTTGTTCCCCACATAGGTACTTACAGACTGTAATCAAGATTGGATGTTTTTCTAAAAGATCTGCTCTAGGAATTATTTTGGGGAAGTTCTCTGGCCTGTGTTATACTGGAGGTCAGACTAGATGATCACAGTGGTTCCTTCTGGCCCTGGAATCTGTGAACCCTGGAGTTAAGCTTTGAGGTCAGTCCCCAAATCTTGCTAATGTGAATCTACCATCACCTCAGAGCAAGGAACGGATGGGCTTAAAAAAAACCCTCCATGCCAGTGAAATATTTGTGATAGTTTGGGAAACTCATTCTCCACTAGGAGTCAGTTCTAGTCCAAGGTACAGCTGGAGCAGTGGAGTGGGAAGCCTAGTGGTGATAAGGTATGTCTACACAGCATTTTGGAGCGAGTCTCCCAGACTGAGTTGATAGATTCAGGTTAGCGGGGCTTGCACTAGTGCTCTTAAAAATAGCTGTGTAGACAGCGCTCTGAAGGTGCAGCTCAGGCTGGAACTTGGGTTCTGAAGCCCATCCCCTTCCATAGGCTTCAGAATCCAAGCCACATCTTCAAAGTGCTGTCTACACAGTCATTTTTAGAGCACTATTCCGAGTCTGTTGACCCAGGCTTGGAGTGTAGACAAAATGCAGTGTAGACGTATTCACAGAGTCCATGCATAGAAATGATAGGGGGGGACTCTGGGTTGCACTTCTGCAGGTGGGATCCCAAGGAAGAAAGGTGTTGATTGGGGGTGTTTCTTCCTTGCCCACCTCTTCACTTCCCCCATTACCAATTCAAACTAGCCACACAGCCAGTAGTTTCTGTGGCAGAAGACCAGCATATCAACTTGTCTTTTTCCCATGCCAGACAGACTGATGGGCAGCCACAGGGAGCCCTGATAGACAGTTCTGCTGAAGACGTACTAGCAAGGGACTGGTGGGTGGGGAGAAGGGCACCAGTTTTTCCAAGAGGGACCTTCCTACAAATGTTCAAAGATTTCACCCTTCACAGGTTGGAATTTGTGCTCAAGCACACGGTCCTCTGCTGGGATTATAATCTTGCTCCCTTGCCATTTGTTTTTAGATTGTTTAAGCCGTCTTGGGAAGACCCCTCTCTTTATCTCAGCTCTGGGGAAGGATGAACATTCAGAGTCCATCTTGCGTTACTGCCGCCACATGGTAGGTCATGCAATGACAGTTCCCCAGAGGAACAGAGATGATAACTGAACTTCTTTGGTGTACAGAAACCCCAGAGTTGCATGTGTATAATCCCCTATCATCATCCAAATGTACACAGCTCTCTAACCTGTGCCATCATTCTCCTGAATGCAGGCAGAACAAATCTATCTGGGCAGGGCCAGCTCCATCTTTTTTGCCGCCTCAAGCAGCGAAGCCAAAAATATATATAAATAAATAAAACCACGATCGGCGGCACTTCGGCGGCAGCTCTACCGCACCACTTCATTCTTTGGCGGCAATTCGGCAACGGGTCCTTCCCTCCGAGAGGGAGTGAGGGACCCGCCGCTGAAGACCCGGACGTGCCGCCCCAAGCACCTGCTTCCTTTGCTGGTGCCTGGAGCCGGCCCTGTACCTGGGATAATAGCTCAATGGTGCTTGCATTAGAACATTGGACCAAAACTGCCAGGACTGGGAGGGAACTAGCTGGCTTTCTTCAACTCACTAACTGTATTGTGCATCAGTGGGATGTGTCTGGCTGATCATCCATATAAATACCAGAAGTCAGAGACCCCCTTCCTTCCTCAGGCAGAGCATCAGAAAGAGGTGGGAGCAGGGCTCTACCAAACTCTATTGGAGAGATCTGTCACTTCCGTTTACTAAATAATGTATTAGGCACCCATCTCCATGGAGCCTGGGTGCCTTACATCCATTAAAAACAAATCACCAACCAGTATTGTCCACATTGGGTATTATGGGATTCCTCACTGATGTTGCTCAGCTCAAGATAGGGAGGAAGTGGAACCGAGAACAGATAGGTGGGCTGCCACGAAGCTGTCTGCTGGGGGAAGCGAAACCTGAAGTCAGCTGAGTGTGGCAGAGAAGGGACATTTACTCCATTTATGACTCTTCCTCCTGTTTTAGGACATGGCAGGAGTCCTTCAGCTTGCGGGGCACAGTACAGCTACCTACTGTGCAGTGATTACAGGCAGCGGGGAGCTCAGCCTTGGCTTGGGAGACATGGACATCCACCAGCAGATAACAGAGCAATATGTAAGGACGCCCTCTGACCTATACTCCTTTATTCATGAGTAGGAGCCTGGATGTGTGACAGCAGCAAGCATCTAGTGCATGTGTGCAAGATAATGTGCACGCGCGCTTGTGGGTGGAGGATGCCTAGATAACATCATTATACATTGCAAGTGCGGCATACTGAAAGCAGCATCAACCTGTGGAAGCCTAAGGGTAGCCTCAAACTTGGGTCAGTGACATGGCACTGTAGCAAGCTGCTGGTCCGCCAAAGCTACTTATTTCCAGCTAGCCAGATGGAAACGGAAAACATTCTTTTCCCAACTGAGGGTCATCAATGCTGCCCTATCCACAAAGTCTATGCCACCGACTTCTCGAAAACTAATCCAAGGCAGCCTATTTCTCTAGGCCCCTTTGAGCCCTCAGTAACTTCATGCCCACTGACCTGGAGATAGTGTTTCTCCTTTGGAAACCAAAATAGGTAGCATGGATAGAGCCCCGAAAGCCCATTTTCCTGTCCCATCACCTTCTCTCTACTCCCCCATTCTCTCTGTTTCTACATGCTGAGCTATTTAAACACAGCTAAACAGATCCTGCTTCTCAGCCTGGTGGTTAGGGAAGGTTTCAGGACATTAATGGAAGTGATGTTGATTCAAACAAACCCCCACAGCCCTACCCGCTTCCCCCACTAATTCCACTGTTGACAAAACAAGAGCCTGTACTTAACAACTGATGGAGATTTGGAAGGCAAGTGTAATTTACTTAGCAGCAGGGCCCCCAGGAGGTTCAGAATTCATAGGGGAAAAAAGTGGTCACTGCTCCCACTTCCATCTCCACCCTTCCCCTCCCTACCCCTTGCCATCAGACAGGAAAACAAAACCTTTACATGATGGGTTAATCCTCACGAGCTTTGCAAAATAACCAGTGGAAACTCTGAGCCTAGCTACTGATGAAAGCTGCATTGTGGTGATGTTTACTTCAAGGAAATTTAGCAGAGACATGTGTGAGAGAGAGAGAGACTGCTGGAGTAGGGATGGAAGTCTATGGCACGTGGGTGGCAGCCATTTGTGCAATGTGTTGTCATGCCAGCCACCAAGAGCCACAGCAGGGCTGGGGGACACATTACCACAGTGTCTCTGAATTCTGTACGTTTGCCTCAGGGATGCCAGGGTTGTGGGAGATGGCTACTGTGATAGGAAGCGTTTGCTAAAATGTTGTACCTTAATATTTCTAGCTAAGTAACAAGAAATGCTGGGCTGCTTACTTAAGTGATCAGTCCCTCTGCTGCCATTCACCCCTAGGTGGTCAAGATCTGGAAGTACTGTGGAGACAGTATCTTCAGCCTCTGGGACAGGGAAAGCTTGATCTCACACCTGTGACCCCTTTGGGTAATTAGGGAGCAGCAGAGATGATGCATGCTGAAGAGAATCTCAATTCAGTTCTCACTGGAGGGAAAGATTGCACTGAGGTGAGGCCTCAGACCTAAGAGATAAAGGCAGAGGGGAAATAAGATTCCCTGAACGGATGTTTAAAGGCCAGTTAACAGGTTATGCATAAAAAATTGGGGGCATTTGAAGGCCTGCAAATGGAGTAATAGACACAAACACAGAGAGAAGGGGAATGATTTGAAGACCCAGGAATATAGAAGGTTAAGGATGAATATGGGAGTTTGAAGGCCTGTGAGTGGGATATGTTCAGTGTAACACACAGGAGCTCAAAGGCTTAAGACAGTGCTTAAAGTTAGGCTCCTGTGTCCATATTTAGGCCCCTAAAAAGTGGTCTGACTTTCCAAGGCAGTGAGCACCCAGAGGCTCCCATTGGCTAAATATGGCATTTGGAGCCTAACTTTAGGCACCCCACTTCTGATTGGCTAGAAAGTTCGTCTGGTTTTGGTGGTTTCTCCTTGGCCTTCAGAGTGTGCAGGCAATTTCTAGCTAGCTCCTCTCCCCAAATGGGTTGAATGCGAACCTCTTTTCCTTCTGACTTTCAGCACAGGCTTCATATGCAGGTAGTGCATTTGGTAGGATTTCCTGGGTGGCAGGTACTCATTATGATAAAGGAATTTGGGGCTAGACTGATGGCTGTGTCACCATTATATGTTGGGATGTCCTCTTCTAACTCAAATCAGTCTTTTGTCACCTTTGTACTCATATCTTCTATTTATACCGTCACAAGGTTTCAGAGAGATGAGGAAAACATGTTGGGCTGAATTCAGACCTGGCGCATTTGTTTATATCAGGTCTGAATGTGGCCTGTTATTTCTATTGTTTTGGTTTAGAACAGTTATTGAAAAAGGGCCAGATCTCAAAAGGTATTTAGGTGTCTAGCTGCCATTGAAATAAAATATTTTCAAGGGTCTGAGTAAACTGCCCTCTCTAATCATTCTAGCTTGACCATGAGACATGTTGTAACTTTTAATGGCTCCTCTCCAAGATAGTCCTGCAATTTAGTGTTGGTACTGCAATGGACTGACACATGGGGATCTGAGAATGAGATTTGGTCCCTTGCTCCCTGGTCTAGCTGAGATTAGGAGCTCTGTAGAGGCACCCCACTGGAACTCAAAGGGGAGGAAGCATCTCATTTTGCTCACTAGAGACCTTCAGTTGCTATAGGAGCAGCAGTAAAGATCTTGAGGGGGAGCTACCAGCAACCTTCCTCTGTGAGGAGGACAGGCTAGTCTGGTACAAGGCTTGATAGTGGAGGATGGGAAAGAGAAGGAAAAAAATTGAGAACCTGTAAGACCTGCTTTCTCTTGGAAAATGCTCTTCTTGATTCACGTCAAGCCTGCGTCTAAGAGTTTCCACAAAAATTGATATTGCAAATACATCCTAGCCACCTGAGTCTATCAGTAAGATGTGCTAGGTTCGCATATCTCATTCTTGTCCAGTTGAGTCAAGCTGGATCAAGCTGCCTCTGTTCTATGTTCTGTATTTTCACTAGGTGTCCAAGTTCAAGGAGAGTCTGTGCTTGGCCCCACTGGTATGTATTGATGGGAACGTGCCAGTTGCCACCATTCAGTACGTCTGTGAAATTGCTAGAGAGCACCAGATAGCGGGTAAGGAGAACTCACTGCGAGTGGACCCTTTGGGGCATAATCCTGCGTGTTCTGAAACATGGCCTGCAAGGTGCTGAGCACCCTCTGCTCCTGCTAACTTCAGTGAGAGACTGAGAGTTGAAGGCACCAGCACTATCTTGCATCAAGTTCTTCCCCACTTTCCCCATGTTTTTTTTAAAGCTATGAAATATGTTTTCATATATTCTTAGTTTTTCTTATTCTTCAGCTACATCCGATTTCTATCGGGGCAACATCTACAGCCCTGCAAATGTTAAAGGGGAACTGAAAAGCTAAGCTGAAAGCTGTGGCAGGCACAGACTTGTATGCTGTATGCCTCCCATGGCTTGTGGCATTCAGCAAAGCAATACATTTTAACTTACCTATTTTTAAAAACCATTTGCCGCCCCTGCTCCCTGTGAAAATCTTGGTTTGCTGAAGACTCTTCACCACCCATCTTAAGACTTCAGAATTGTTCCCCCGCCTTCTTCAGAAGTAAGCTCTGCAGGGGGAGACAGTTCTCCAGACTCAGCCAGAGAGCAGAGACTACAAAGGTAGTTCCTGCTTGCTGGCTGGCTGGCTCACTGGCCTGTCTATTGAACTAAATGCCCATTCCTGACTGTGCCTCTCATCGCATCACCCCAGAGTCAGAAGCAGTTTAATCATTACTGTTGCAGTAGAAAGGGAGGTTGAAGATAGCGTATCCTTTCCTGGCTATAATAAAGTGTAGATACCAAACATTGTAAAAATCACAATGAGCATTCCAAATAGCTGTCTGTCCTGAAGCCGAGAGATTGTTACCCCAGCTAACCAACTACAATGTTTTTTTGAAGTGTGCTATGAGCCAACAGATGAGAACAAGGCTTCTAAGCCATTCCTTTCAGACAGCTGGAAAGCACTGACCTACATCTCCCCCAATCTGCGAGAACTAAGGGCAATAAATCGGACCCTCGGGCACCCTGTGCTGGCAGGTACAGTACATTGAAGTGGTAACGAGAGAGAAATACTTTCAGATTAACCTAGACACTGCATAGGGAGCTGCGTTTTCCCCACCCCTGCCGCCATTTCAGACTGACTGCTCCCACTGACCGCAAGTCCCTCGCTGGGCTGAACCAGCACTTCTAGAAGCAGCAGAGCTGTTTGTCATAGTGCTGCCTCCAGAAGAGTTAACTTTGGTTACCAAAACAGCTACGGCAGCTGGAGATTTTACAAAGCCCAAGAATCAGGGCAGGCCAGCTTTGGGCAGGAGAGTGATGAGCTAGCTTAGAAGCTGCAGTTCACTGAAGCAGAGGAGCTGGTGACCACTGGTTGTGTTCTGAAAGAACATGGATTTTCTAGGGTTAGTACACAGACTTGTATTTGAATTAATTTCTATTTCAGTCCCTTTTTGGTCTTTTTGTTTGTGTGTGTGTGTGTGTGTGTTAAAACAAATGCACTGAACCTAATGACCCTGGTTAACTAATGAGGCACCTGAATCACCTCACAAAATCTCCACAAGTTCTAAAACTTGATTCAGATAAGGCAAAAAACTAGTCCAGCAGAGTGCTCTAGGTTTGGGGTTGCTACGTAGCCTAGAGTTTGAGTCACTGTTTTTATCATGCACGCTACAAGCCCAAGGAAATAGGATCACTAGTTTATTTCAGATGCCCCAGTGAAGCATCACAGTATGACAGTATTTGTCTTCAGACTGTGACGCTGTCTCTATAGGAGATGAAACATCGCCCTATGCTGACACCAACACAATGGCATTAAGATACCGACAACATGACACAGTTATTTTGTGCCCCTGTGTGCATACACAGGTGTAAACTCATGAGAGGTGGTACCCTCGTTTCGGAATGGAGGTGCACTGGAGGGGCTGTGTGGAAGCCCAGGATTGGAATAGCAGGTACGGGGAGGGTTGCGGGTCAGGAGTGAGAAGCACACGGTGGAGCTGTGAGTGGGAAGTTTGCATAGTATGTCAGCTCTGCGGCTGCCTCTGGCTATGCTGTCAGCGTTTTCCATGAGCATTGTAAACTCCCGGCTAGACTTTGAAAACCACTCACAAATAGGCCAACATCCCATGACATGGAAAGCTCAAGTCAGCAGTTTTGTGATCTGAAGTGATGTTGCAGCTTTTCTTTCATTGCTGTCTAAAGATCTGCCATCCAGGCTGGAGGATGTTGTCAGGACTGCGATGACCCTAACCCACCCCTTGCTGACACAACTGCACTGTGTGGTGGTGACACTCGGCATGCATGGAGTCCTCTTGTGTGGCAGGAGAGTGGAAGGGAGTGTCTCGCTGTGCCCTGGAACTCGCAAACAGGTAGGCAGCTCAGGAAGACCAACTGAGTGGCAAGGAGTTCTCATTCCCTTGTGCTTGGGAGCACTGGCATAGTAGTGACTCTTCAAGCCTCTCTCACCAAGGTTGATGCTGCTATACATTTACCTGTCCCTGGAGGACTGGACGGCTCTGAAGATTAATAATGGAAATTGAGCCTTCCTTTCCTATGCCACTGTGTGTCAGAGGGTGGCAAAGGAGGCAGGTCCAGGTCCACTGTGCCAGAGCAGGTGCTCTCAGTTTGGCCAGTTGAGAGGCCGAGGCAGCACTTGGGACTATAAATAGTGCCCTACCAAATTCACGGCCATGAAAAACGCATCACGGACCGGGAAATCTGCTCTCCCGCTGTGAAATCTGGTCTTTTGTGTGCTTTTACCCTATACTATGCAGATTTCACAGGGGAGACAAGCGTTCTCAAACTGGGGGTCTTTCCCAAAAGAGAGCTGCAGGGGGTCGCAAGGTTATTTTAGGGGGCTCATAGCATTGCCACCCTTACTTCTGCACTGCCTTCAGAGGTGGGTGGCTGGAGAGTAGCGGCTGTTGGCCAAGCACCCAGCTCTGAAGGCAGTGCCTCGCCACCAGCAGCGCAGAAGTAAGGGTAGCAATACCGCAACCCACTCTACAATAATGTTGTGACCCCCACTCTCCCACAGCTCCTTGACCCCTACAATTACAACATTATGAAATTTCAGATTTAAGTAGCTGAAATCATGAAACTTCCGATTTTTTAAATCCTATGACCGTGAAATTGACCAAAATGGACCATGAATTTGGTAGGGCCCTAACTATAAACAATCCAGGAGAATCTGAAAGAGGAAGGAGACTCGGTGAGTGAAAGCAGTCTTAGAGCACAGACTGAGTCAGTCAGGAAAAGGGCAGGTGAGAGCTTCCACACACCAGGGGAATGGTGGAAGGTCCTGCAAGGAAGCTGTAGTTGGTTCCTGGGAAAAGGCTAAAGACAGGAGAGCAGCAAGAGGGGTTTGGTGGCTGGCATGTGTCCCTAAGCCAGAGGACCAAGGCTGAAGGCCAGAAAGCAGCAGTCGGAGTTGCCTGCTGATGTCTAAGCTGCAACCCAGGGCATTAGAGAGGGCTGAAGATGGGCTTATCCCACTTCACACTGGAGAGCTGGCCCCAGGGAAGCAGCGAGAGGGCCAGGGGGAGTGAGGGATGCTCCCCTGGTAAGGCTCTGGGGGTTCCTGCTGGGGAGAGTAGGGCTAACTCTTGCTGGAAGGGCTGGAGTGGCTGTCTTGGCAGAAGGACAGAGGAGGACTGACAAGAAGTCTAGGTGTGGTGGAAAATTCTGGAGTGTAGTATTTGGGGTGGCATGTTGTTGGATTTTTAAAGACTATGTACTGGGATGTGAGAAATGGACTATGTTTGGTACTTTTTGTTTTGGATTATTTGAAATATGTTTTTGGTAATAAACCACATCAAAGGACTGGAGGATAAGCTTGCAAGGAGTTACTGGGGATTCTGAAAGGGAAACTGAGGCAGGTGCCTCAGTCATGCTGTAGCTTGCCATAGGAGGGCGCTCCAGGAAGGGCCATCCTACCATACAGTGATTCATATCTGTGGAGTGATCACAGAAAGTGATCATTTAAAATGTGCTTTCCCCTCAGTAATTAAGAATGCAAGTTTGAAACACACTCTCCATGGACCTACATGCTAGTAAAACTTAGTTGCACAAATCTTGGTGGAAAGCGAACCCCAAAAGATGCAAACATAGGCAAAGTGAAGGTGATTCAAAATGTAAAGAAATAGTATTTGGATTCTAAGTATTGAGGCAGCTGTGGGCAAGATCAGCCAGGTCCAAATATTGCTTCTAGACTTCGGTGAGTTCCCAGTAATGCCACTCCTCTTCTCCCTCTCTACAGAATCCTGCAGGCGAGCTGTGTGCCACCCACTACCCAGCAATCCCCATCTCCAGGGAAGAGATAGTGAATGTCTCAGGAGCAGGTGACAGGTATATTACTAATTACCCAGAGAAAAGATGCAGTTATGGGATTTCTTTATTTTCTGCAGCTGAATTCCAATCTGGAATTTTTAACACTACCATGAAGACAGATTTCACTCTGATACTTGGGAATTAACACTAAACAGGGCCGGCTCCAGGCACTAGCTAAGGAAACAGGTGCTTGGGGCAGCACTCTGTCCGCTATTGGGGCAGCCGTCCGGGTCTTCAGCAGCAATTCAGCGGCGGGTCCCTCAGTCCCTCTCTTCCTCTTTGAGCTGCCGCCGAAGTGCCGCCGAATAGGAAGAGAGGGAGTGAAGGACCCACTGCCGAATTGCCGCCGAAGAATGGAGCGGCGCAATTGAGCTGCCGCTGAAGTGCTGCCGATCGGTGCTTTTTTTTCCGCCGCTTGGGGCGGCAGAAAACTTGGAGCCGGCCCTGGCACTAAATCCACCCGATAAGGAGTAAGGAACATAATTCCCCACAGTGTGTACTAAGAATTTGCCCATAACAGCTTAATGTCTATTGAAGCCAGTCTGGCCACTCATCCTCCTTTTCCCAGAACTGGCGTGAACATATGCTACAGCATTCTAGGTCCCAGCAGTACAGCTACAAGTTCTGAATTACTCTGGGCTGGGCTGCCAAACTTCTTGAAGTTTATTGGCTATTGAAGTACCATGGCAGTAGTCAAAATAAAGTGAACTACCTTAAGACAAAGCTGAATCAGTTTCTCTACAGTGGAAGTGAGACTTAACCTTCATTGTAAGGTTTGCTAAAAGTGGGACCCACCAGAGCCAGGAAGTGCCTTAAAGGCAGGAGTTGCCATACAAGTCAAAAAGAGAACAGGAGTACTTGTGGTTCTTTTTTTGTGTGTGTGTGTGGATACAGACTAACACAGCTGCTACTCTGAAACCATACAAGTTCAGTTCATCAAATCCAGTTTTCTGCCTGTGGGAGTAGCTGGTACCTTATGCTTTGAGTTCTCACCATACCTTACCTAATCATTGATGCAATGCTGTACATTGGGGTCGGAGGGGACAGGCATTACTTACTGACCCTATAGTGATCAACTTACATCTTTATTATCCTCCTTGTCTTGTATAACTACATGTGATACAGTCATAATTATCCAGACCTTTTTTCATAAACTGCAATGACTGATATTTTACTGCAGTGAACTGTCTGGGAAGTCTATATGAGGCAGATTTTTCCACATTTATTTGCCACTAATTTAAAGGAGTGATTAGCCTCTCACTTTCTCATGCTGGCGGACAGCATAAAAAGGGACTGGTTAGTTTCATGGGAACCTTAGTAATTCTGAGTACTTCAGTCAACTCTCCTCTACTTTATCCTTTCCAGACTAAATAATCACAATGTTTCTGATCACTCCTCGTATGTAAATCCTGCCATATCTTTATCCCTCAGCATTGCATTTCTCTAGACTTTTTCAATCTCAGCCACATCTCGAAGGTGGGGTGACCACAACTGGGCACGATACGTTGAACAATGACCTAACCTCCTCCAGAATAATTGTTATAATTGGCCTAATATCTTATCATTTGCTCTCTTTTAAAATTTACCTAAACTTCCTATTTGTTTTAAGCTGCTCCCCTGCCAGACATTGACAATGATATTTCTGATGACACCTAGCTTTTTCTTCCTGGAGGACCTGAAAGTTCAGGCCCATTAGTATCTGTATTACTGTAGTCCTATTAAAGTTAAACTGATCTGCTCTCATGAAACTCAGTTTCTCTGAGTCCATTTGGCATTTCTCATAATCTTCTAGTTTCTATGGTAATTTCCTTCTCCTGCTGTCTAATGGCTGTTCCTTCGCTCTGCAGAAAGCCTCTGTTCCATACAGTGCTGGGTGCAAGAACAGACTCCTTGTTGCCAGGCCTTTAAGACCAATGTTCACACAGGCTATATGTGCTGAGAAACCAAAGCGTACAGGGTGGCGGTGAACAGTTTCAAGGGATTGAACAATGGAATCTAACCAGAAGTAGCCAACACATTCGTGTCTCAATTAGTTTAACCTTCCAAATTCTGTGCTGGGATCCAGCAAGGTTCACTGTGCTGTAGTTAATGGTGCCAAAGCTCTGACTTGGGGAAGGTGCTCAGAGCTACTCCAGTCTCAGTCTCTCCCAGCAGGAGGCACGGGAGGGAATGGTGTAGGTAGAGGCACTGGCTCAAGAGGAGTGTGCAGCTCATTTGTATCTTAAGGTTCTCTTGGAATCCCTGCCCAGATGGCTGGGTCTGCTGTCAGTTTGTGGAAGTTGTTTGCGCCCTGCACGCTGGTTGCTGTGACAACATAACAGTGCGTGCACATACACAGCACTGCTAAGGAATAATCCCCCCCCCCACAAAAAAATATTCATTCCAAGTCTCAGGAGCTGTTGAGAGATTGAAAGGTCATCACAAACCACAATGTTCTGTGCCTTTTGTTAAGCAGAAACTGAGGTAATTCATCTAAGTAAGAAATGGAAGTTTTTCCGTCCCATCCCCTAGGATGTAGAGAAGCACCTGGAAGCTCTTAGCAGTAGCCGCTCTCCAGAGGCTGGTACTGAGTGTAAATCTCTGCTGGCCCATAGCTACCAGATCGAGTGCTTGCCTGCACAGGGCAAGGGTAGCCAAGTGTAGCTCCCCAGACCCGATGAGGCTGTAGCGCTAGATGCCACCTGCAGCTGCTGTTGCCTTTACTAGGCAGATGAGGCCTGCAGAGACCTTAGATGAACCGCAGGCTGCAAGTTGACAGGACTACTTTATCTGTAGAGGATGTCTTCCCTCTGCAAACATAGGAGCTCTGTTTTAGAGCCCTAAGCCCTTCCCCTGATATTAGTGCTCTCTCTCTGCTTTTTTAAAATATCTCCTCCATTCTGCTAGGACTTCCCATTCATCTTCCCCACTCTCCATTTCCTTCACGTCACCACCCCTTTTTTCCCTCTTATGATCTCCATCACCTTCTCTCTTCCTCGTCTTTCCTTTTTCCCTTCTTCCTCGTCTTCACTGCTGTTTCCTCTGTCTCGGTACTTATTTATTTAGATGTGTACAAATGCTAGAAAGAGGCTTCTATCCATATACCCAGATGCCCGTGATAGAACTTGAATACATCACACGGAATGCCCCACATGCAGCAGCAGAAGTCAATAGAACCAGCCACCAGCAAGTCAGGCAGCTTAGAAGCTCATACTCCCATCCCCCATCTTCCAACTCCAACAATTCCCTACCTTTATCCTAACTATTCCCCACCCCCCTTGTTAAATGCCTATGGGGGGGGGGGAGGGGGAGAGCTTGAATGGTCTCTTGCAACATGTGGTAACTCCTTATACTAAGCAGTCTGTTCCACCTTGTACTTAGCTGTGATGCTGGGAGTATCTTTCCCAGATCTGAAGAAGAGGTCTGTGTAACTCCAAAGCTTGTCTCTTCACAAACCGAGGTTGGTCTAATAAAAGATATTACCTCACCCACCTTGTCTCAGAAAATTAAAAACAATTTCATAAACATCTCAGAGGCAGTGCACTCTGCCCCAGGAGACTGGGAGTAGCCAGATGTGCGCATGACAAAGGAAGGAATCTCCTGTTAACTCCTCTGTTACGGTAAGAAACGTCACTCAGAGTCTCTATAGGAAGTTCTGTCTCTCTTTTTCACATCTCAATGGTACTGGGAGCTTCTTAAATTAAGGCACTGAGGCTCAGTAGTGAGCTACATATCAGGGGCGCTGGAACAATTTGTATAGTGGGGGTGCTGAGAGCCACTAAACCAAACTGTAAACCTTGTATATGATGGAAACCACTTCAAGCCAGGGGGTGTGGGAGCACCCCCAGTTCCAGCACCTGTGCTACATATTCTGAACTCTACTGGTCATGTCTGTACTGAGTAGCCATGCAGCACTGACTAACCTCCCCAATAGGGCTGCTAATTTTGGTTGGACATATTCCTGGAGGTTTCATCTCATGACATAATCTTTAATTAAAGGTTAATCTTTAATTTTTGGAGACTCCGGGATAATCCTGGAAGGTTGGCAACTCTATTTCCAAAGCCAGTGGCATGCCGGGACAGTATAAAATGAGGGGGCACTCACTGTTTTAAAGTCTTGTCATGAACCAGGGAAGGAACATCTCCAGGACATGATACCCATCACCATTAAAAGGTGAATGTCTGTGACCCAGCGTCCTGAGGTTGGGACACGACAAGAGAGGAGACTTTCAGTCTTCCTTAGGGATACCCAAACCTCTTGTTAGACCCTCTTCTCCCCCATCCCAGTTTCTGTTGCTTGTAGTTTGATTTGCTGTAGGGACTCTTAGCTTTGTTTGGTGAGTAGAGACACTTTAGTCTCTCTTTGGGAAGGCAAGGTCTGCAGAATCAAAACCATTCCCCAGTGTCCAAAGCTGCGTTTTCTTTCTCTTTCCAGTTTAATGGCAGGGATAATCGCTGGGCTACTTGCTGGGCATGACACAGATACCTGCGTCCGGATGGGCCTGCTCGCTGCCTGCCTCTCCCTCCGTTCATACGAGCCCATCTCCCGGGAGATCAGTACTGTCAGCGTGAACCTGGAGCAGGTCAAGGCTAGGAGCTGGCCAGAGGTGAAGATGTGGAAGATGAATTAGAGCTTATGCTCTAGAGCTCTAGCAGATGTTACCTCCCCATTCCAACCGCACCTGAAGTGCAACATGACTTCAGATTTCCACCCCCCACTGTCAATCCCCCAGTGCCATACAGCCAATATCTGGTACTGCACCTCCCAGAAAGAAAAAAAAAAAAAAATCAGGGTGCCTAAACAGCTTGGGTTTCACCTTCCTGAAAAAGCTTGTATTTCTTCCTCCCATCTTCGTAGTGTAGATGCCAATCAGCTGTTCCTCCAGCCCAGAGAGTTGAACCAAACTCCTTTCAACAGCCCTGCTCAGCCACCACGTCGGCAAAACAATGGATAGCTCAGACAATATGCTTATTATATATGGGCTGGCCGAACAGCAGCCCACTGGCACACAGTTCTAGGAGATGGCCCAGTGATCAAAGTAGAGCATTGTATGCTGGGACTTAAATATCTAGAAACTTCTATAGCCCCTCTGCAATGTCCAGCTGCTTCCAAAACACAAATGAATGTAACCTCACATCTCCTCACTGAGGTGGGGAAGCACTGTACTTGTATTACAAATGGGGGATGGGAGGCACAGAGATTAAGTGACTTTCCCAAGGTCACAGTGAGTCTGTGGCACAGCTGGGAATGGAACCAAGAGTTACCCGCTCCCAGCCCAGTGCTTAACCACAAGACGATCCTTCTACCTCTGGCTTTTCTGGCATCCATCTTTTTATTACTAAGGGCAGTAACAATTTGCACCATTAATACAAATTAGATATAGTCCTTCGGCTGCTGGCAAGTTGCTAATCCTCTGACCACTGAGCAAACAAACCTATGAGAAGTAGGTTTATTCCATCTGGCATTGGGGTGCTCTAAGGGTCACATCTCCCCCCCCTTATAAAGCTGCAGGAGGGTTAGCCACTGGCTGACCCGGAGGCAGCAAGTCAGACCCCTTTCCTGGATGGGACTTCTGCCACCATATTCTGTTCCCTTCATTTGGAAAAAAGATGTGTTTTGTCTCCTTTGTCCGTTCTGTCTCTAAGACATAATATCAGAGAGGATCTATAATCTCACCTACAGTGCTGTTACAAACATTTCACAGTGACATTAATGACCAGTGTGTTAGTAGATTTCCAACAATATATTACATGTCACCTTTTATATAAATATAATTGGTGTGAGAGGTGTATGAGGTTGTCAGGCCTGACAAGAGTCACGGAGACAAAGTAGTGAACTACCGCTGGGCCGCTGTGTCACAGGAGCCTAAATACCTCAGAGGACCTGGGGCTAGGTACCACCACTCAAACCATTTTCAGGTCACAAGTGACAATGAAGGTGATGATTTTAACCCAATTCCTAGCTCACCTCACAAGAGCCACTATGCAAGTCCATGTGCTTGCAGTTCCAAATGCTCAGAAGACATCCATGGGGTTTTACAAGTTAGATGGAAGTATACGGTTAGCGAAACATCCTGTTATTGTTTCAGCCTGAACTTGCTGGCAGTGCTTAAAGTGGTCTTCAAAAAGTGGGAGGTTTCACGTAAGCTGGGAGCAGCAGCAGAGGTAAGACAGTGCTTAAAGAGAGAGAGAGAGAGTGTGTGAGTGTGAGTGTGAGTGTGCGCGCCCTTCAGTGATTCAGCTTGATTTTTCTCTCACTGGGTCTCTAACCCCCAACCTTGCAACTTTAAGCACTGCTCCTTGGGGTTGTTCAATTTTCAGCTTCAGAGTTCAGTGGACTGGTGGTTGTCTGTGCAATTAAACCTCCTTCACTGGTGCCCTTATTGATAGAGAGCAGTTGGGGGGTGGGTGTATAGCATTAGCCCTCCAGTATTACAGTGGCCCAACCTTCCTCCTCTTCAAAATCAGCGGGTAGTGTTAGCAATTCATTGGCTAAATTCAGCAGCAAGGCCAGCTAAGGTGGATGGTTAGCTTTTCTCTCACCTGTGAGCACTGGAAGTTGTGCTTTGCACCACAGGAAACAAAGCAGGAAACTTCTCTGCCTGTTATACAGTCTCAGGGATATTCATTTTTCACTAAGACTTTGTCTACACTATGATCTGGGGGTGTGATTCCCTACTTGTGTACACATACTCGCACCAGCTCCCATCGAGCCAACACCTTTTCCCACCACCTTTGTGTATTCAGGGGGCAACCTCAGCCTAACCAAAGAATGGGCGTACCAATGGTCTTTCCATTGGAATCAGTGAAAGAAACACATACCCCCAACATGCCAGTGGTGAAAGTGCATAATCAGTCATCTAAGGTATTTAAAGATGTATGGTTGTAAAAGATGCCTTTGAGACCAAATTAGCCCCTTCCTCTCAAGCACCTCCCTGCACCTGATGTGCACTGTTTGCCAGCAGATCCATTTATTTATCTCAATCCTGCCTGCAAATAGTTTAGCCAAAACTATTCCATGATCACAACTGGGAAAGAGAACACTAGACACACACAGATACCTTTGAAAAGAGGAGGGGGGGGGTGTTGCTAGTGGGAGGGCTGTGAGAGAGTTTGGGGGAGGGGGAGTTTCCCAGCAGTAGCAGCCAGGTTTGCAGGTATAAGAGGAAAGCTAGAATTTCAGTGTCATTGACACCCAGAAAGAGGGGTGGGGTGGAGGAAGATCTCTGCTTTATAAAAGGGTTTCAGCCGCCTACACTGAGCAAGAGGCAGTTCTGATCCTCCCTACAAGCACCTGGGCTGGGCACAGGAACACACAGTAGCTGAGAAGAAACCAGAGCCCAAGGATGAAGGTTTATGCAGTGACCACCATTGCTGTCCTCTCGGTGCAGTTCTCTTTCATGGTTCAGGCTGGGGATGGGAAAGGGTTGGTAGCTCCAGAGAAGCAAGTGGGGGCTGAGAGAGTGAGAAAAGCACCTCAGCCATCAGATGGAGGAGAGAAAGCACCAAAAGGCAGCTCAGTGAGGTGTCAGCCTGCCGCCAGAGTGCAGAAGGCAGCAGGAGAAGCTGGAGTTGGAGCAACGTCCCACAGCAAACTGCTGAGCAAGCCACAGCGAGAAAGCAGTAAACAGAAGGCCACTAGCAAGCAGCAGAGCCCCCAGCTGCAGCCCCCCAAGAGAAAGAGCCCAGGATCCAGCAACCACTTGGAAGGCCACGGGAAATTCAATACTGACACTGTGAGTATAACACCACACCACTGCCCTCCGCCTCTATCTTGCTTTCACCTCAGACTCTGTCCCTGCCTAACAGCTGCCCCTGGGGTGGTGGGGAAGTGACCCTACTTCATCTCATCAGAGGGTGAAATAAAAACCAATGATTAAGGTCTGGGGAGACAACAGAGAATGTCCTCTTCCCCCAGCCATCCCATCCTGAAGGAGACGCATACTGAGGATTTGTATGGGAGAGTCGGAGCAAAAGAGTTCTTGGGGGGTTTCTGTGCCTGCCTAACAACCAGCTAAAGCCATCAAGGGGTTCTCCTAGTCTGTGTGGTATGTGCGCATACAGTTTTGTGATCCAGTATAGCTACTCTGGCTGCAGGGCTTAAAGTGATGTCACCGAAGATCGGGGTCTGTCATTCACTAGCTCATAATCAAATTACAGCTTTTTTTTCAATATTTCTGGGGAGATTATCTTTAATACTAAACAGCAGCCATAGCTCAGATAGCAGTGTGAGATGGCCTGTCTTTGTCAGTCAGGAACGTCGACACCCTGCTCGTAGGTTAGCCAGGGACGGGTGCAGAGCACTGACGCAGCAGAACTTGTCTCTTCTTAGAGTTCAGCATAAACAGACGAGCCCAGTTCTAAGCTGGAAATGCAAGAAGAAGTGTAAGAAATCTCATTCCCAGGCCATTTGTTCCCTTCTAAACAAGAGCGTTATGATTAAAACGAAGTGAATAATTTGATTTTTCAATTTGGTGCTGAACCAAACCCCCAAATATTCGGTTTGTTTTAAACCAAAACGAGGTTTTTTCCTCCAGTGTTCCCTTGCCAAAACAAGACAAAAAAACACAAATTTTCTTCTGGTCGAAAGAAACATTTTGAATGGTGATTCAAAACGACATTTCCTAAATGACATGTTGACACAGTCCAGTTTGAAAAATGTCAGAAGGAAACTTTCAACATTTTTAAAAAATTTTTCAGCTGAAACTATTTGCTGAGTTCACCTCAAATTCATGAATAGTTTTGGGGCCCTGAATATTATTTGGCAAATTTACTATTGGCTGAAAAAAATTCACCTCACACTAATTATGTCACCATTGCTGGTACCATTCATCAACATATTTTCAAAACACAGGTGTCTGGAGCTGGGCAACTAAATATCAACTTTAAGTGTCTAAGTTTAAAAATAGCATCTTGACAGAGCAGGTAGTTTATAGGGGCTGTAGCCCATGGGGGCTGAGCTCCACCTCCAATCAAGGGGTGCTACTATGGACTCACTGAATACCTGACTTGTGTTACTTCTCACTGCAGTGGTCTTAGATCTGCAACCCAGGTCACTTTAAACTTTGGCCAAGGTTTGATGACTCACATTAAAACAGATACCAATCTATAGCAAGAGGGCTTTCTTTATACCAGCATGGACCTCGATCAGCACCTCATCATAAGGCTGGGAACACAGCTCCTCCTTAGCACCTATGACATAGTGTGATGGGGCCACTACCCCACACTGGCAGAGAAAGAGTTAACAGAGCCCTGGGGAGGCTGCGTGGGAAACAGCCAGTAGGAGAGGGACTGGGAGGGACAGCCAATCAGGGCCCAGAGGGTCCATATAAAAGGGAGTTGCAGGGTAGGGGCAGTTGCTGCTGGGAGCCCAGGGAGCAAGGACTGTGTTCCTGGAGGGCTGAGTGAACTGTAAGCACCAAGTTTGGACAGAGCAGTGACTAGTTCGTGGGACTGAATAGCTGAGGCTCTGAGATTAGGGGCTGGGGCCATGGGAAGTGGCCCAGGGAAATAGAGCAGCATTGACCAAGGTTACAGAGAAGCAACAGGAGGCTGCTATTTACAGGGTCCCAGGGTTGGGGCTTGGAGTAGTAGGTGGGCCTGGGTCCCCCCCACTCACCAGAGGGGAAGTGGCAGGACTGTTGGACAGAAATATCCTCCCCCCCAACCTTGGAAGAGGGGAAAAGTGGATGGCAACTTAACCAGGGGCTGAGTTGAGAAGATGACACTGCGATTCTGGGAGCTGAGAGAGGAGCCATAGGCAGGAGCAGAGACAGAGTGCCAGTGTGCACACCACAGATGGGGACATTGGTCTCAAGTTAATTCCCAGCACGACCAGGAGGAGGCGCCAGTGACACATAGGCTCTGCTGTCTGTCAATAGCTCAAACTTATCCTACTCAGTATTAACAGTCAAAGTCAAATTAGAGTTGTATTTAAACAGGATACTGTTTAAGAGAATGAAGAAATGGATAAACCAAGAAATACGATAAAGAAAAACATCTCCTTGAACTTTGTCTAGGTAATGACTACACAAACCCAGCTGCAATGGGTTGTATTGCAAAAACTAAAGGGTGGTAGAGGTAGCTGTACAAGCCAGAGTCCCCTGTCTGCACCCTTTGCTTTTCCCCCTTTGCCCTCCCCAGTTCAATGGCAGGTATCCAGGAGAGAGCTGATCAACAACTTCTCCCTCAACTGCATGTCCTTCTTTCTGGAAGGGACTGTTTCTTATCTAATAAAACCCAGCTCATTGTCCATGTCCTTGCACTGAGTGTCCACATGTACTATTTTCAGTTCATCCAGGCCTACTCAGACTTCTTCCTCCTAGCTCTCTACATTGGTGCTCAACTCTATAGAGAAATGGGTGGTTTCTTCCTGCAGGTTCATTCCAGCAAATTTCAAATGGATGAGGAGAGAGCTACGCCACCTGGAGAGAGCAGAGATCTAGTACCATGGTCCTTCCTTCAGTCTCAGTTGATTTATGGCTTTTAGAATTTTTGTTTTGTTTTGCTTGTTACGTTTGTAAAAATGGAACTGAAGCCCCCGGACCTTTCTAGATCCTTGTAATCTACCATTTTCTGTCTCTAAATAGAGCCAAGGTCTAGCTAATGTAGACTGTACATCCAGACCATTTAAGAAAAATGAAGCGAGGAGCCCAGAACAGGCAACAAATGCTCATCACATTACTTCATAGTCAGCTTTGCAACTTGGCTTCATTTTCTCCTGGATTCATTAAAGATCCCTCCAGCTGTCTGGGAGAGATAAAGTGGATCTTCTGAGCTCACCTAATTTCCAAACGTCCTATTGCTGTCAATTTGCAAGTGCTGGAGACAATGGCACACGAGAAGTGCAATCCCTGAGATTGACTGACTGACACGGATAAAACTGAATAATGAACTAAATGGCTTTTTGCAGCTCAGTTTAGAAGCCAGCCCTATTTAGTAATGGCACAGTAGCCGTACAGCTTAGGGTTACCATACGTCCTCTTTTTCCCGGACATGTCCGGCTTTTCGGCAGTCAAACCCCCGTCCGGGGGGGAATTGCCAAAAAGCCGAACATGTCCGGGAAAATGGCGGCTCTGTTTAAGAGCCGGGCTGCCTGAACGCTACCGGCTTCGGGCAGCCCCGTGCCTCCAGAGCCTGCGCCGCCGGAGCCCGGGAGGGGAAGTGCCCGGCTGGGGGCGCAGGGTCTGGAGGCAGGGGGGCTGCCCGAAGCCGGTAGCGCTTGGGCAGCCCGGTTCTTAAACAGAGCCTCCAGCGGCTGCGGCTCTGTGTAACTGACACTGTGTCAGTTACACACAGCCCCGGGGGCTGGAGGCTCCAGCCGCCCCCGCTCTGTTTAAGAGCCGGGCTGCCCAAGCGCTACCGGCTTCGGGCAGCCCCCCGCCTCCAGACCCTGCGCCCCCAGCCGGGCACTTCCCCTCCCAGGCTCCGGCGGCGCAGGGTCTGGAGGCACGGGGCTGCCCGAAGCTGGTAGCGCTGGGGCAGCCCGGCTCTTAAACAGAGCGGGGGCGGCTGGAGCCTCCAGCGGCCGGGGCTGTGTGTAACTGACACAGTGTCAGTTACACAGAGCCCCAGCCGCTGGAGGCTCTGTTTAAGAGCCGGGCTGCCCGAGAGCTACCGGCTTCGGGCAGCCCCGTGCCTGGAGACCCTGCGCCGCCGGAGCCCGGGACGGGAAGTGCCCGGCTGGGGGCGCAGGGTCTGGAGGCAGGGGGGCTGCCCGAAGCCGGTAGCGCTTGGGCAGCCCGGCTCTTAAACAGAGCCTCCAGCGGCTGGAGCCTCCAGCCCCCGGGGCTCTGTGTAACTGACCCAGTGTCAGTTACACAGAGCCAAAGAGGAGCAAAGCCTCCAGCCCCCTGGGCTGTGTGTAACTGACACAGTGTCAGTTACACAGAGCCCCAGCCCCTGGAGGCTCTGTTTAAGAGCCGGGCTGCCCGAGAGCTACCGGCTTCGGGCAGCCCCCTTGCCTCCGGACCCTGCGCCCCCAGCCAGGCACTTCCCCTCCCGGGCTCCGGCGGCACAGGGTCCGGAGGCACGGGGGCTGCCCAAAGCCGGTAGCGCTGGGGCAGCCCGGCTCTTAGAGCCTAAGAGGAGCAGAGCCTCCAGCTGCAGGGACTCTGCTCCTCTTCGGCTCTGTGTAACTTATACAGTGTAAGTTACGCAGAGCCGCCGGAGCCCCGGAGGGGAAGTGCCCGGCTGGGGGCGCAGGGTCCGGAGGCATAGGGGCTGCCCAAAGCCCAAGCGCTACCGGCTTCACGGTTTGCTGGGCAGCCTCCAGACCCTGCGCCCCCGGCTGGGCGCTTCCCCTTCCGGGCTCCAGCTGCGCTGGGGAAGCGCCGGCTGGGGGCGCAGGGTCTGGGGGCTGCCCGGCAAACCGTGAAGCTGGTAGCACTGGGGCAGCCCTTTCCCCCTGGCTGGGAGTGGGAGGGAGGAGGGGGCGGAGTTAGGGTGGGGGAAGGGGCGGAGTTGGGGCGGGGCTAGGGGTGGGGAAATGGGCAGGGCCATGGCCCGTGGAGGGTCCTCTTTTTTTATTTATGAGATATGGTAACCCTAGTACAGCTTTAAACAGAAGCTCCTTTTAGTGGCTTTGGGGTCGATTTTTTCAAAGGCACAAATGGCAATCAGGTGCCTACCTGCCCTTTAATGCCTGTGAAAAGTCTATCCTTTTGCCTCTGCCACGCACCTCTGCCAGGAAAGTAGTTCACTTTAAGAGAAGCTGCTGTCATGTTTCAGCCCAGGGGCAAGTAATTAAATGTGGTAGTTGCTAAGCCACCTACACAAGATAGGGCTGTTATATAATTTGCTAAATTAAAAACAGGAAGGAACTGATTTTTTTATGAAGTCCCTGTGGAGCTAGGCTTATTAGTCCCTATTATTGATTTGCAGCTATGCTTAGAGAAGAGGAGGACTTTATTTGGATGGATCATTATTTGCACTGCTGTAGCTCTGAGAGGCCCCACAGTGCTAGGCACCGTGCACACTTTAACAAAAAGATAGTCCTGGCCCAGATCAATCCAGGTTTAGAGGACTCTGAAATCCTCACCCTGCAACTTTAGAGAGTTTAAGAAGAAAGTGAGCACCACCAAGGGGAAAGAGGGAGGAATCAGGAGCTCAGTTCCACCTCACAATGTTTAACTATTAACCTGAAGTGCAGAGATGGGCCTTAACTAAACCTCCAACTGTGGAAACCCCAGACTTTGGACTGAAGGGCACTTCGAAATTGGACCCTAGATCCCACTGTCATGGCTGTTCCTCAGTGCTAGAGCAAATCAAACCAAACCCCCAGATCCAAATACTGGGGGTAGAAGGAGGAAATGAAATTTGGATCGGGATCCACACTTTCATGGGAAAGGGCCTATGCAGAAAGTAAATGTTTATGTATAGAGATAACCCTCCCCTCAACTGGGGGGAATTCAGTGCATTTACTAGTGTAACCACTAGAAACCTGAATTAAAGTTCAGTATAGTTTGAGGGTGTGGGGATCACTTGGGCTGGGAGTTGGTTGCAGAGGGAGTGTGTTGGTATGATAGCCTCTCTCTCCCTTTCTCCTTCCAGTATTCCTGTCCTGGGATTCAGTCTAAGACCTGCCAGAAACCCTCAGATTGTGATGGCTGCCTTGGCCTCTACACCTGCAAACTGCCTAGGGGGAAGTGTGGTTTGAAAGCTGTTTCCAGGAAGACAGGTACTGCACAACTCCCATGTCAGCCAGCCCAATTCAGCAATGAATGCATCAGGGGTCCATTACAGATGGCCAGACGGTAGGGGCTTTATGTATGTCACTTAAAAAACCCAACACCAAAATGCCACACTGGACTTTTTCAAAACCTCTCTTTGTGTTGCACATAACAACTCCTCCAAGCTTCAACAAGTGAGCTACAGGCAGGGAAGTAATGGAGCACTAACTAGCCTCCGTTAACTCTGTATTGAAGACAAGCCCTGAGTGATTTAGGTTGCAAAGTTAAACACTCAAGTTAGAAAATGCCAGAATTAAGCTTGTGTGTGCAACTACCATTAAGCCCCCTTGAGCATATGTGCACTAAGATACAGCTTTTAAGTAGGATCACATACTAGTTTTTTCCTCAGGCTGACTGCTACATTAGCTAACATGATTGTAAATGTGTTACACTGCATCTAGCTTAGCCTTAGCTGCTAATTGGTGTTTCAAATGGGGTTAGCTACCCCTGAGGTAAGTAAAACAAAACCAAAAAAAGAAAAACTCCAATCAAACAGACCACCACCTTTTTTCCTGAGCCTGGTTTACACTCTAAAAAAGTATACTAAGGCCTGGTCTACACCTAAAACTTAGGTCAATCCAGCGATGTCACTCAGGGTTGGGAAAAATCCACCCCCGACAGACATAGTTAAAGCAGCCTAAGCCCCGGCATAGACACTGTTACTTTGACAGAAGAATTCTTCCAATACCTTAGCTACCACCTCTTGAGGGTGTGGATTAATCACAGTGATGGGGAAAAAACCCTCCTATCACTGTAGCAAGTGTCTATGCTATGGTGCTACCGTGGTACAGCTGCAGCACCATAGCTGTGCTGCTGTAGCATCTGTAGTGTAAACAAACCATAGGAGTGATTTTAAACAGATTTAATTAAACCGGTGCAAAACCCTGTGTGGACACTCTAGTCCAGACTACTAGAAGACCCACAGAATCCCGTGTAAGTGTTCTTTGTGAAGCCATAGAAACAACACCAGGAGACCTTAAACAGCATATCTATCTACTGTCATAATAAAATGTGGATATTCTAAAACCTTTTCTGTGTGGGAACAATTTTTCTGTGTAACCTAAGGTGTACATTTAAACCAATATAGTTACATGGACATAACATCCCTCACCCCACCACCATGAGGACAGTCTTATTCTAGCAAAAGAGCACCTTTTTTCAGTTTTTCCTTTATGACGCTTAGAAAGGGGATTAAGCTAAACAGCAAAAAGTCATTCCTATACTAGTATAAACACACGGGTTTATACTAGTATAACTGTGCTATGGCAAAACTTTCCCATGTAGACAAGCCCCAAGTAACTGCATTTAAGATTTTAACTTAGATTATTCAAACTATTGAGTCCTCACCCTGTGCGATTTAGTGTTGTGTATGGTGCAATCCTGACTTGTGCCTTTAGAGGGCAGTCTTTTGGGGGCAATTTGACAGATCAGTTAGGGTAAGTCTATACTTGGAGCTTGGGGAGACACGCTCGCGCTAGCTTGATCAGAGCTAGTGAGCTAAAAATAGAGCATAGCTGCAGCGGCGCAACAGGCAGCCACCCCAAGTACATGCCTATCGTCTTGGATGGGTAAGTACTTAGGGCAGCTAGTCCATCCCACCACTTGCACAGCTGGCGGCCATGCTATTTTTAGTATGGTAGCTTAGCTTGATCAGAGCTAGCACAAGTATGTCTCCTCAAGCTGGGAAACACCCCCACCCCAGCTCCAAGTGTAGAGTAAGACTCTGCCTGGCTAGGTGGAATGTGCACAGCCTTGTGGTGTTGCTTTATTGAAAAACAGAAAAGTAAATGTACAGAGTGTCCTGTCCCTTTGAAGGCCAAACACAAAAACAGGGGTTTCCTCAGCTAAATTGATGGCATAAGGCCTGGCTTGCTGCAACCAAGTCCAAAGAAAGATCTAAAGTCCTGCTCCACATATGCTTATTAAAGGGTAGTGAGGGAACTGATTAATTCCCCAGAGCTGGCTCAATCCTGCTCGCCTTGCAAGTGTCTGCACTCAGGGCAGCAGAACTGCAATCCTTTATTTAACATGAAACCCCTTTCCTGTCAACCCCTGGACCAGGTCTGCATAGCCTGTCACAGGCAGGGACCTGCAAAGCACAAATCTATTCTGTAAGCGCCCCAACCATTCATAGTGCCATATAAATCAATTTTTTTTTAAAAGATCAGTGGAAAGATACTGCTGTTTTCCTTAGATTTGTAATAAGATCTCAGATTTGTCCTCTGACCCTCCATCCCATCACAAGATGCTAAGCATGTCAGTGTAAGCAAGATGAGGGGGAAAGATGGTCTCAAGGTTTAGACACTGGAGTAGCAGTCAGGAGACTTTGGCTCTAGTCCCAGATCTGCACGGGGGTCTTGTGTGAACTTGAGAAACCTCTCTGTGCATCAGCTTCCTCATTTGCATAATGAACATAAAACCTGCCCTACTGCATGGTAGGAAGCTTAATTAATTACTGATTGTAAAGCAAATTGACATTAGGGGATGGAAAGCATTATAGAAATGCTGAGTGTTATGAACACACAGGCAAACAATGTTGTCTGTATGAATTTGCTATAGGTGTTTAATTAAGGATAGATGTTACTAGAGCTCATTTTTTTTTATTTTAACTTATTTACATATTGACTGCTTCTGTTTCTTTGACTGGCAGCTCCATTAGCTCTAAACAAATCAATACAAGCCCCAAGTCTGAAGGAGGAGTACAACTGAGATTACAGCTAATCAATCCCTCATCACGCTTATTGCGTTGTGTGTTTTTTTTCTCTGTAGGTGGATTCTACCAAAGCGTACAAAGCACCTGAGGTACTTGGTCCTGCTAACTGTTGATTGACACAGCACGATCTCAAGCTGGAAAAGTCGTACTGCAGCCTAGAGCCCCAAACTTTTTGTATTTCTTCATAGCTCTCATTTTAAATGGAAGAATTCCATACAAGAAACATTTCACAGTCTTGCTTTTTAGTCTTCAACATTCCATATGGTACATAGATTTGAATTGCTCTTTCCTTAAGACTACCAATGAAACTATCTGGAGGTGCTGCCTTCCATGCCTTCCTCATTCACACCTCATTCATTCAACAGGGCAATTGATTACAAAGTGGGGGGAAGATCTTATTCTACTTCTAGCAAAAAGACATTTTTCTTTTACCTTAATTATACTACCTTAGGGGCCCACTATAATATATTATCAAGGTTCAATACAAAGTCATATAAAAGTTATACAAAAATGCATAATGCAGAGATTTATCTACAACTGCATTGATTGACTACTGTGTGCAGTAATATAGTGACCCCTGGGTCTTTGAATGAGGCTTTATACTTGGGGGGGGTGGGGGCGAGCGGTGAGTCGGGGGCAAGCGGGTGGGCAAAGAGGCAAGCAGTGAGCCAGCAGTGGTTCTAGGGGCGGGCATAGGGGTTTCTGGCAGGAGAGGGAGAAGGTGAAAGGAAGCGAGTGGTGGGGGGGGACTGACTAGGAGGGACGCAGCAAGCCAGCGGGGGGGGTAGGGGGTGAAGAGGGGTGTGATGGTGGGGCCAAGTGGGGAGGGGGAGGGGTCCTATTTTACTGCTGTGATCTGGTCACCCTATGTGTGCCATTTCTTCCCCCTCCCAAACCTTCCTTTTCGGCCCACAGCTGTTTTGGCGGGGCGGCACTGGGGAAGGAGGGTTTGTTTCTGCGGGGCGGGCAGTGCTGGGGAGGGGGTCGCAATTTTATATTCTTGCCTCGGGTGCAAAAATAGCTAGTTATGGCTCTGCTTCACTCCCACATTCCCCTCCCCCTCCCCTATTCCACCCCCTTCCTTCCCCACTGCCTCTTCCATCCACCACCTCACCCCCTCTTCCCCCTCCCCTCTTTCCCCTTCCACCTCCCCCCCCCCCCCCGCGCTTACCCAGCCCCACTGCAGGCACTCACTGTTGCAGAGAAAACTGGAAGGCTCCCACCACACAGAAGGGGAGCCCAACTGGCACTAGGACCCAGGAGGCAGCATTCAGCTGCAGAGTCAGCAGAGTGGAGAGGCAGCCTCCTTCAGCTGGACAGCTCTGTGCTAGCAGAAATGGGGAGGGGGGGGCAGTGGCACTTAACCCTGTGTGCCCCCACCATGCCTCACCTCTGTTGGGGGGGCAACCTCCCCAAAAACACTGTGCCCCTGGGTGTCCCACCCCCACCCTCCACACAGCTTCCCTTTGCTTCCCTGCCGTTTTCTGCAGGTGTGCAGTCATGCAGAATCCCCCCAGGAGTGAATTATGGCCTGTTTTATTGTGGCTACTATCAGGGGTGTTTCACTAAAAGCTGCCTGGTTCACAACACCAGTTTCAGCGTGTCCACATGCAAAATAAACATGAATTTAGAAGGCAGTTAGTATTTTGAACATGTCTGGAAACTTTCCTAGTTCTTCCCCCACTCTGGCTCCAATACAGCAAAGTACCCAAGCACGTGCTTATGTCCCACTGACTTCAAATGTGCTTTACTCAGCTAAGCATTTGTGATGTGTAGCAGCAACTCTGGTGCGTCATTGGGAGCGGAAACATAACTTGAGACCTCGGGTTCTAACAGCATGAGCCTCTATTACCTGTGCTAAGAGACCCAGATTTGTTCACCAACGCCCTAGCATGTTCATCAACCTCTGTATGTGGCCCTGACGCCCTTAGCGGGGAACAGAACACTACACTGCACAGGTGTGGATTACAGATGCAGTAAAGCACATGGTTAAGTGTTTGGCTGGCCTGGGGCCCGTAACACTAGTTTCTCACCATTTATCTATCATTACATTTCCCTGACCCTTTTTTTTTAAATATAAAGAAACAGCTTTAGGTTAGTGAGGACAAACTGTTCCGTGGAAATCACCACAGCGGGAGTCCACCAAGATTTTTGGTAGCTGCAGAAACTACTCTTTACAAGTCACAGAATCACAGACAGATAACAGAGTTGTTAGGGCTGAAGAAGGCCCATAGTCTTGATCCAATTGCACTAAAGTAAGCCAGAGTCTTCCAACTGACTTTAGCAGACAGTGGATTGGCCTCCTGGTGCTTCATCCCTGCTTTGTGTGTTTATGTTCACACATCGCTAATATCTGTCAAGTCCTTGCAATAGTCACACACTTGGATTACAGATCTGGATTCTGAGCCCATCCCCCTCCTGTCCACACACGGAAGGTTTCAGGATGTTTGGACTAAAATGGTTGAGGTCTCCCTGTAGTTGACTCTAGAAATGAGTGCACTGTAAACAATCCCAAGAATGCTTGGTTTCTTTGGTTTACAATGAACAGGGGACTCTCTTTAGGCGTTTGCAAATGATGTTATAGCCAACAGTTGTGTCTAACTTTTTTCCCCCTGATTATTTGTTTGATTGCATTATTGTGCACAGCTCTTGCAATACAGAACAAAAACAGTGACTTCAACTGAGCCATTCATCTAACCCACTAGAAGTCACTGCTTGCAAATGTCATTAATTTTCAAAAAAAGAACAGGAGTACTTGTGGCACCTTAGAGACTAACAAATTTATTAGAGCATAAGCTTTCATGGACTACAGCCCACTTCTTCGGATGCATAGTGGGCTGTAGTCCACGAAAGCTTATGCTCTAATAAATTTGTTAGTCTCTAAGGTGCCACAAGTACTCCTGTTCTTTTTGCGGATACAGACTAACACGGCTGCTACTCTGAAACCTGCCATTGATTTTCTAGTGGTAGGTGGAAGATATGTAGCTTACCTGCCCTATACAGAATGATTGTAAGTGACAATACTTGGAAGTGGAATCTGACATGAAGACCAAGGGCATAGATTTGTGCAGGTCGATGGAAAAGCTTCTAAATAAAGCAAAACGGTAAATGCCACTTGCTGTATTTATTTTACATTAATTAAGTGAATTTAATGCTGGTGAAAAGTGCTATGCCACAGATCGGCAACATTTGGTACGCGGCCCGCCAGGGTAAGCACCCTGGTGGGCCGGGCTGGTTTGTTTACCTGCCACGTCCACAGGTTCGGCCGATCGCGGTTCCCAGTGGCTGCGGTTCGCCGCTCCAGGCCAATGGGGGCTGCGGGAAGCAGTGGCCAGCACATCCCTCGACCCGTGCCGCTTCCAGCAGCTCCCATTGGCCTGGAGCAGTGAACCGCGGCCAGTGGGAGCCGTGATTGGCCAAAGCTGCGGATGCGGCAGATAAACAAACCGGCCTGGCCCGCCAGGGTGCTTACGCTGGTGGGCCGCGTGCCAAAGGTTGCCGATCCCTGTGCTATGCTGACAGCTCTAGAGACAGAAATTATCCCCAGATCAGAGACAGCAGCAGTTGATATTGATTCAACCCTGTTCTGGAGGAACAGCACCTAGCAGAGAAAGGGGAGTTCAAATCTCCATTCTCATTTGGCCCCCATCAGCCTGTCTGCTGAGGCTACTGACAAGGTGGCCAACAAACCACAAATGGATGGTGGGGTTTGTGATGTTGGCAATTGACCGCTGGAAACTGGGCTGTTACATGATCGAGGTGGGTAAAATAACAAATGGAAAAGATCAGTTGGGTTCTCCTCTCTACCTGCTTCTAGAACAAAGCACATTCAATTTAATTGATTGGCCAAACCGGACAGTCTCTACACAAAAGAATTAATGGACACAAATCTGACATCAGGAATCATAATACTCAAAAACCAGTGGGAGAACACTTTAACCTGTCTGGTCATTCTATGACAGATCTGCGGGTGGCTATCTTAAAACAGAAAAACTTCAAAAACAGACTCCAATGAGAGACTGCTGAGCTGGAATTGATATGCAAACTAGACACAATCAACTCAGGATTAAATAAGGACTGGGAATGGCTGAGCCATTACAAACATTGAATCTATCTCCCCTTGTAAGTATTCTCACACTTGCTTCTTATCAAACTGTCTGTACTGGGCTATCTTGATTATCACTTCAAAAGTTTTTTTCTCTTACTTAATTGGCCTCTCAGAGTTGGTAAGACAACTCCCACCTGTTCATGCTCTCTGTATGTGTGTATATATTTCTCCTCAATATATGTTTCACTCTATATGCATCCGAAGAAGTGGGTTGTAGCCCACGAAAGCTTATGCTCTAATACATTTGTTAGTCTCTAAGGTGCCACAAGTACTCCTGTTCTTCTTTTTGAGGATACAGACTAACACGGCTGCTACCCTGAAACCTGTCAATTTAATTTGTAACTGATGGAAGGAAATGGGTATTTAAAAAAACAAAAAACACCTACACATAATTAACCTTACATTATGCAGCGGGCCCCACTGATTTTTTGTGGATGCCACTACTGGCTTCTGAGGAAAACTGGAAATTAAGTAGCACTGAGTTTAAGCGGAGCGTACAGTACTTCTGAGAGCCAGGTGCCGAGCGTCCCAGCTTGGACACCCCAAAATAGCAGCACTGAAAGCGGAGGGGGTGATTAAGATGATAAGCCTCTAGCAACTTTGAGCCTGGACTGCAGGCTCTGAGGCTTCAAATTCCTGCTCTTCCCATTCCACCGTATGCAGAAGGCTGATGCCAGTCTTCTCACACGAAGAGCAAGCAGAGCCACATCATGCCCATCCTCAAACAATCCCACAGGCTCACTATTCCCTTCAAAACCGCCTGTCTTGTTTTTAAATCCCCTCACAGTCTTGCTTCAGACTACCTCAGGGACCCGTTCTCTGCCCCGTTCCCTTCTCATATCTAGCAACAGCCCCCTCTCACATTCCTACTGCGTTTGATGCAAGAGCCTTCTCCTCCGCAGCTCCTACTGTCTGGAACAGTTTCTCTGCCTCAACGCGGCCTCGTTTTATACCATTCGAAAACACATTCCTTACGCTTGCTTCAATTTCTGTCTTCCACTTCTCATCTAACTCAGTAAAGCATTTTGAGAGAGACACCCCGATAAATGAAATACCAAGTTTGGTAAAAAGTCAATAACTTTAGATATATTTAGTGTTACTAAGCTACCTCTGCAAACCCAGTCTCCCAGGGGAAGGCTCTTTGGGGGTCTTAAAGGTCCAGCTGAGAATCAGCTGGTTTTACCCTGTTTTGCTGCTGCTCTAGCCCTTCCTGACATCCAGGGTTCCACTTTGCAGCTCTTAATGAAGTTTGTCTATTTATCACTGTCCCCATAATAATCATACTTGTATCTCACATTTATACTGGGTTATTGCCCAGAGGCTGACCAGGAAGGAGGCCCAGTTATGCTACACACTGTACAAACATAAAGAATATATAAATTACTAAGCACCATACAGACATTAGCTAATTAACATTCACCCATCTCTCTGAAAGGCACCTGTCCACCCTGCCCACCACTCACTCTTTGCACCCACCACAGCTCCTTCTAAGAGAGGTGCCAACATTTGAAGAAGTTTTGCAGGCACAACTCTCCAGAACACAAGGATCAAAGGCCACCAGCCCCCCAGGTGCTGAGAGGGGACTTTTATATGCATGACTCTGGTGAAATGTAGGCTGCTCTTAAGCTGGATATATGAATTGTCAAGGCCCTTCCATGGTCTGGGGGAGGGGTGTCAGATGAATATCCAGGACTGTGGGTGGGCTTTTCTGACTCTAGGGATGTCCCACTCCCCCATAATCCACCTTCCCCAAACACCACCATCCCTAAAGCTCCCCTTACCTGCGTGCATCCTCAGGAGACATCTCCACTCACTCTCTTTCTCACAGAGGGTGGATGTGGGGCTTCTCTCCTCTTTCCAGGGAGGAAGGCTTGGGGCTCCTCCCGTCTGGCCTCTCTCCAGGGAGCAGGTGAGCTTCAGGACTTCCCATCCCTCCTCATCTGGGTGTCTTCATGAGCAGGGGTTAAAAGGCAATTGAAATAGGAGAGGGGAACTCTCATGCCAGCCAGGGAAGAACTTCTAGCAACACGTCTGCTTTGGTATATGCCCTGTATTCTCCTATGCTTCCCTCCCCCACAACCTTGAGAGAGAGAGAAACAGGGTAGGACAGAGCATGGCTCAGCAGATGATGGGGAGCGAAACAGCTGCTGCCTGGAACCAGCAGAGCAGGAGAGGAGAGGGGAGGGAAGCAACAACCAGCCTCCTGCCCACTCTTCACAGCTCCCCCTCATGGTGATGGGGCTAAACATGTTTTTTTTTTTTTCTCTTTTAACTGCTAGGCTGGTACTTGGGACCAGGTTCAAAATCCCAGGTGAAATAAGGCAGTCATGTGAGCCACATACAAACTCTCCCACTCCATCCCGCCAAAGACCTCTCCTAGTCCAGCGTGTGCAGGTGGAGTTAGTGATTTTATTTTTTCTCCCTTGATGTCTCTAGTTGTAGCTTGTAAGTTTTCAAACATCACGTTGATGGCTAAAGGGACACTTTGGGTCAAATCAGACCCCAAATGTAGGTTTTTTTAAAACTGATCTTTTTAAGAAAAAACAATAGAAACATTTTGCATCAAATAAGACATATCCAATGAAAACAATTTGCAAAAAAGTATCGCCATTCCCCTGGCAGTGTTTACAGTCTGACATTGCAGCATTGGGCTAGGGCCTAAAAATCTAAAAGAAAAATTAACTAGAGATCCATTCTAAACAAAAGGGAAACTGGCTTGTCAATTTTCATTTTCCAAACTGAGCGTAATGCAGAAAATAAACACCAGAAATAGTGAAAGCAAATTAGATTATAAAATACTTCCTGCTTTCATAATTTGCTTTCATTGCTAACCATTTTTTTAAAAAATATGGTTTTAAACCTAACAGTGTCCTCCTAACAGTCTATATTGCCTTGTTAGAGGCCTGGATTTGATTCCTGGGCCTACGCTCTTGCTTTCTTGGCTAGCAGAGGGTGAGAGTGCTGCAGAAGCGCTTTGATTAACACCCACAGAAAGAGTGTTTCACACTGAGCCATCCAGTATCTTGCTCTTGTGCAAGCTCGGGAGGGAATCCTACCTGAGCCTGTTTTATGTGGGATCATATAGGTGTAGGGTGTAAAGTGCAAGGAACCAGTGAGGAGATCCCCAGGGTTCTGACAGGGAACTGGAGGACCTGTAATAAACCCCCAGCCCCATGAGTCATCAGCAGGGTGACCAGACGTCCAATTTTTAAAGGGACAGTCTCATATTATCCTGCAGGTGTCATGACTTTTTCTAAAAAACGGACAAATTGTCCGGTATTTTCTGTCTTCTCCCCCCCATCAGTACTGGTGGGTCCTGCTGCTGGCCGGATCCCTGCTCACCAGCCGCCCGCCCACCAGTGGTGAGTGGAGGGGTCCAGTGGCCGATGATGGTATGGGTGGGTGTGCAAGGCTGGTGGTGAGGCAAAGTTGTAGCGCACGGGGCCGGCTGCTCCCCCTGCTGGTCCATCAGCGCAGCCTCCTCTGTGTGCTGGCTCTCGGCCAGCAGGACCCCGCCCCCCCATCCCATTTCCGGCCGGCACCGGCTGCGCGCTGCAAGCTGTGGTGGCTGGTGAATGTGGGTAGGTGCCAAGTGGCAGCCGGTTAAGTGTCGCCTCTGCTGCCCATCCATCTGCCCTTTACGTGCTCCCCCACTCGCTGTCCTCTCCCTGCTTTTCCCCTTCACCCCCTCTCCCCTGCTTCTCCTCCATATCCCCCACACCCTCGGTGGCATGCATCCCACTCCCAGCGCTGCACGGAGAACCAGCCCCTGGTCAGAGTACTGAGCTTAGGAACAGCCTGGCCAGCAGGCTCCTTCCTTCCCCCACTGCCTGTGACTGGGCCGCCACCCCGGGAAAGCCCAAGACCCTCTGGTCTGGGGTGCTGGCCAGGAGGAGCCGAGCCCTGCATGTGCAAAGCCCTGCACAGCGCTGGCACGGGGAATCCTCACAGGGTTTGCACAGAGAACCTTCAATGTCGCAGCACAGATCTCTACCACATCCACAAAAGGAGCCACCTCATTAGCTGGGAGCAGTAATAAGTTGCTATACTCTAGTGGACTAGGAACGAAAGGGGTCATGAAACTGGTTTTGCCAGTGACCCACGTAAAGAAATACAAATTCTAACACCACAACATCCTACCTTCAAAGGCTGAGTCCTAAAACTTTTTATTTGCCTTGGACACAGTTGGCTGTTCGCTCCAGGTGCGCCTGAGGTGGTGAACCCATTGGCAGTGCCCCTTCTTTGCCATCAGCCATGTCCTGGCATGCCACCACTGCCAATCAAACACTGTGTAACACCTAATAATTAATCACCCACATTAAACATGGTAACTTTCCACAGAACATGGCAGTCAGATCCCATGTAAAATGCAAGAACCCGTCAGGAATTCATCAGCATCACAAGCTAACTACAACAGACACTGCCTGTCTTGGCAGAGCAGAAGGGTTTTAGCTTTGGCTGAGCGGCCATATTTTGTGCCTGAGCGGATGCCCTGTCAAAGTTGGGGTCTGGAAAAGGGAAACCCACTTGAACTTCTGGAAGCCTGTTTCTAAGGGTTGGACGCTGGGCAGGGCTCATGTTGGAGAGCTCTTTGGTGGGCGTTATATGAAAGTGAGAGACATAAGAGAGTTGTAACAGGAGTGCTTGAGCATCAGTGTGTGGGTGGGTGGATAAACAAGTATTCGATTTGACCACTAGATGGCCCTGTTGACCCACATACAAAATGAGGCAGAAGAACATAAGGATGGCCATACTGGGTCAGACCAAAGGTCCATCAAGCCCAGTATCCTGTCCTCTGACAGTGGCCAATGGCCAAAGGGAATGAACAAACAGGTTATCATCAAGTGATCCATGCCCTGTCACCCAATCCCAGCTTCTGGCAAACAGAGAGTAGGGACACCATTCCTGCCCAGAGGCAGGGCTGGGGTGGAGCAGGGGCAGGGGCCCTGGGGAAGAGGCAGAGCAGCGGCTGGAGCAGCTTGCAGCTGCGCAAGGCACCAGGAAATTTGGGGCCCCAAATTTCCTGGTGCCCTACGCAGTTGTGTACTTTGCGTATGGGTAAGGACGGCCCTGCTTGAGTGGTAACAGCTAATTTAGACCCCATCATTGTATATGTATAGTTGGGATTATGTTTTCCAATGTGCATTACTTTGCATTTATCAACATTAACTTTCATCTGCCATTTTGTTGCCCAGTCACCCAGTTTCATGAGATCCTTTTGTAGCTCTTCGCAGTGAGCCTAGAAGGCTAAAGAAAAATATCTATAAATGAAGCAGCGGGTTAAAAAAAAAATCTATAATTCTCAGCAATAATTCCCAACTCATTTTCTTTTTACGCCACTCACTTTTAATTACATTGTGTAAGGTTCTCAACTTAGACAATACAAGGAAAGGCCTCTCCACGAGGCCTGTGACACAGCTGCCTTGCAGAGCATAGCGGTCGATTAGTTGGCTGGCATATCAAGTTCTCAGTAGGTTTAGTGGTTCACCCTCCACCTCCTTTCCTCATTCGTAAGCACAACCTGCCCATGTCCTTCGGCATCCCTGCAGTCCTCAGTGTCCTCATTTTTGTCAAGACCTATTTTCATATGTTTCCTCTATTTCTCTCCTCCTTCTGTCCCCCTTCGTTCTCAGTCCTGGGTAATACGACCGTTTCCCCCCAGTCTCCATTATCACATCCAACAGTGCCACTCGGAAAGGAGGCAGGGCATGTGTCAATGGTTAATATTTTTCCTAACCCCAATATAAATAGAACAAAAGTATAATAACTAAGAAATCAAATCCATTTGGAGGTCTGCAAAATGCTACTGCAGAGTTTAGAGTGCTTGGTCCAGTGCATGTTACTGTAGGAGTCCAGAGACCTCTCCAGGCTGCTCTACCACCATCTGTTCATCTCATGGGGCCACTTTCACACAAGAGCAAATTCTGGCCTTTCTGCCTCCAGAGCTCAGCATCCAGGGCTTTCACCCCCTTGGGAGCAGGCTAAGTGGGAATGGTTGGTAACAGTTCATTTTGTTTCTGCTGAATTGTAAAATCCTTCTATTCCATGGAATGATGGTGCTCGTGACTCTTATTTCTTGTGGAGGAATTTCATTTTGCTACCTGATGGAGATGAAGTGAGGAAAACAGCCGTTACATAGCCACATATACAGTGGAGAAAGTCTGAGCTCCATCTCTCACCCCCAGAGCCAACTGGAGCAAGGACTGAGGAGGAGCTGCTGCCTCGGAATTACCCCCCCCCCCCCAGCAATGCTGGGTCTTGTTCAAGAGCAAGTTCTCCCTCCCTCCCTCCCCCCCCAAGGAAGGAATTGGCTCCTGCTGGAGTTAGGCACTGCATGTGTCAGCCGGACAGGGGCGATTTGAAAGGGAAACAAGATACGGCCTTCTCCCTCCTTCCTCCTTAGGCAGGAGTTAAAAGTTGTGCTTTCAAAGGACTTCCAGCCCTCTTTCTCTCTGTCCCTCTAGGTACTTACATGGTCTGCACTACTGCAATAGCGGAGCGCCTTACAGCTGTTAATAGATTTATCTTCACAACACTGCTGGGAGGTAATCTCCTCATCCTCACCTCAGCAGAGAGGGCTGAAGCACAGGGGGATTAGCTCACTTGCCCATGTGGGGCTCCAGTCCATCCCAGTGCCTTAGCCCACAAGACCAGCCTTCCTCCTTTGGGAGTCAGGTAATGAGCTCAGGGTCCAAACTTTGACAGACACACCCCACCCCCGCCTCGGCAATGCAGCTCCCAGTGCCACTGACATACGTGTACGTTAATACGTGGCCCAACCCTGACCACTGACTGAAGGCCCCGGGGGAAAGCAGATTCAACCCTCAGGAGAGTGGAGCTACCTAAAATAGCATCTTTGTTGCCAAATCACTGAGCTGGTGTTAAGAGTAACTTGCAACACAACCACCGTGAAAAGTCAGTGGTTGCTCTGGTATCTTACCAAGTCCTTTCAGGAATTTATTGACTCCACTCTGCTCTCCACTGGGGAGCGTTTCCAGGTACTCCTGGGCACGTACCTCAAACAGACCTGCGGCAAAAAAGACCCACAATCCTTTCGGTTCCAAATATATAACAATAATACCTACCTCTTCATTAGTAGAGCTAGAAGCACTTTACTAAGGAGATGAGTACCACTATCCCCATTATACAGAGGAGGAAATTGCAGCTCACAGAGCAGACATTGACTTGCCCCAGATTACCCAGCAGGCCAGTGGCAGACCTGGCCTCCAGAGCCACAGTTCAGTGCTCTATCCACTAGGCCACACTGCTTCGTCATGCAGGCATGACTAGCCAGACTGAGCATCTTTGCTTCGTGGAGGGAATGGAGGAATCTTTTTAAGAGAATTCTCTTGATCTCTCTGACAGGGAGTGAGCTGATAGTAGAATGTGGAGCCATTTGAGGAATTAACATTTGGGGACCACATTTTCACCATCTAGGAAAAGCTCTTTGATCCCTCTGCCATTTCCAATGTCCACCAGTCATTAGATCTTTTGAGGAGCTGGCTCAACCAGCACTGACCAGCCGTTTGGATGAGACAGGCCCCTCAAATCAGTGGAACCGTAGAGGCCATGGGACAGTAGTTAAGAGCTTCCCAACACCCTTCTCTCAAATGTCTATTCCCAGGAGGAGGCATTACGACAGTAAATACATTATACATCAATACACTGGAGCTAATGCTAGTTCTGTAGCATCCCTGACAAAAACTCAACATAGAACGGAAGAGGAACCACATGTGACAGAAACTAGTTATGCTGCTTAACACATCATGAGAAGGTGCTCACAGAGAAGCACCTCTAAACTGCTGCTATTTCCCAGCATTCATTAATAAACTCATCACTTCAAAACACTTTGCAAACATGAACTAAGCCTCACAACACTCCTGTGATGTAAGTAATAGTTCCCCCAGCTTTACAGATAGGGAAACTGAGGCAGAGAGCATTTAAGTGACTTATCCAAGACCAGAGATAGAGGCTAGGAATGGAACCCAGGAGTTATTGGCACCTGGGTCTATACTCAAGCCACACTTCTCTCAAAGAGGGATGGGATCACTGCAATCTTTCAAAAACACATGGTCATCATGGCCTCACCCCAGAGCTACAGCCAGTGCTGCTCCAGGGGACGATGCTGGCTGCTCACCCACCACTCCCAGGGGACTGATGACAAAGATTCCACAAGCCTAGCTGGAATAAGAAGAAGAGCCCCAACCTTTGACCCCCTGTTTCCGCAGCTCCCGTTCCTGAATGAATCCTCCAAACATCTGGGTTTCCATGAAGACCTCCAGGAAGCGTCGAAGGCTCTTGGAGGAGACAGACTTGCGGAAGGCCTCCCGCTGTAGGGTCCGCTCCTCTCGCTCGCTGGGGGTCAGGAACAGGGAGTAGTGGCCCATGATCTCCACAAAGAAACGAACAAAGGCTTCAGACACCACTTCATTCAAGGGGCTGGAATCTAAGGAAGAGGTGGGGGAGAAGCAGAGAAAGCCATGAGGTGACGGTGGTGCTGGTGGTGGAACTGTGAGGATGCACTAGGCGGGAAGGGTCACACCCTGGTTTACTTTGAAGTTGCATTCCTGGCTTTGGTACCACACCACCTTACTAGCCCTGCTGGCCTCTTTAGGAACTGTGCCCTGCACGGGTCTGAGAGTGAGCAGCAGCTGTGGAGAGAGAACACCTCAACATGTACTTTCCACTAAAAAGCTGGGAGTGGGCTGCCACTGCTCCCAGGAGCACTATGTAGGCTGCAGGCCCCTGGCAGATGATCCAGCGTGGCACATGCACAAGGTGCAAAACCTCAGTGTGGCCCCCCCATCAACCTCCACTCCAAGGTGCTGTTTGAGTCTAGTGGCTAAGCAGGAGGCCTTATCTCACTTTGCCGATTCACCCCTGCCCAGGATGGGGGTGCTGTGGAGGCCACAGGCTCTGCCCAGCTGGAGGGGAAGGCTTCACTCCCAGGACTGACACCAAAGCAACCTCCTTGGCTAGAAGGAGTCTGGCTGTGGATAAGGTGTGTGTGTGTAGGCAGGACGTATGGGGCAGAGGCTGAAGGAGACCCCCATGGAAGTCAGTCACATAGCAAAGGTCACCAACATGCTGGAGAGTTTAGCAAAGCCCAGCTAGTTCTAGCCGTTGAACTGCAACCTCCATTCAAACCTGGGCCAGGGGATGAAAACTGCCCCTTTTGGGGAAGTGACTGAAGGGCCGCTGGGCCGGGCCCACCCGATGAAAACGAGCAGCCAGGCTGCAGGCTGTACCGTGTCTGCCATTCAGAGCGCCCTCCTCCTTGTCGCTAGCCAGCTCATTCCTCTGCTCCAGGATGTGCTCTAGCGCCGCCTGCAGCTTCCGAGGCAGGATAGAGTCCTCGTCCTCCATCTAGAAAACACAAGCACACACTCAGGGACCTTCTCAGGGTGGGGTTTGTGCTGGCTCCGGGAACCTGCATTTCTCCTCAGCTAGCTCGCGTGGAGTCCGGGAGAGATGGGGCAAGGGCATGGAAGGTTATCTGTTATGAGACCGGGAGAGCAATAACAACAATACTCGGTGCTTATCTAGTGCCTTCTGTTCGGGACTGTCCATCCCTTCTATAAGCACTAAAGTGGGTGTCTCACCCCCAGCTACCACCTCGCATTGTACGGATTTGTAACCTTTCGTTTCAGCTGTTCGATCTGAGATCATGTCGCCCGTCTCCCAGCCCTGACCCCACTGCCTTGCTGGAGGTAAGGTGTTGCTCTGATAATATCAGGAGCGGGAGTCAGCCAAACAATGCCAGCAAGCAGCTAGGCTAAGACCTGCATATGGCTAAGTGATTTTCACCCCCACCCCTCTCCCGGCCCCATACAGGGAGCAGCGGGAGAGGCACAGAGACACCACAGACGGATTGGGCAGTAACAGGGTTGGGAGTCAGAAGGGAGGGGTTTGCCACGCTCTAAGCCACTGGAAGAGGGCTGTCTAGCCAGAGCAGCTGACATACGAAAACTGTATTGAAAGATAAGAAACAGCCGTTGTCCTCATATCACCCCTAGGAGGGAGGGCAGTGCTATTATCCCCACTTACAGATGGGGAACTGTGGACCCGAGAGACTAAGAAACTTGCCCAAGGTCTCACAAGGAGTCTGTGGCAGAGATGGGAGTTGAACCCAGCGCTCTTGGACCAGTCCAATGTCTTAACCAGATGCTTGATTTCCTGCCCTAGCCTGAACTCTGTGGGTTGTGGTTGTGATTCACAGTGGATTCTGGTTAGAAAACAAACAAAACCACCAGATAATCAATCCCTGGCTTCCAGGTCTAGGAATATGTTCCAGGACACCCCAAAATTCATGCTCTTCTGCTCCAGGTCAAAGGGAATCAGAAGAGGTGTATTTGTCTGCAAACTGATGGCCAGATTCCCATTTATTGTCTTCCCACTATGGTCTGGTAATGCAAGGACTAGACAGAGAGGAACATGAGAGGGACCGATGATGACAGAAACTGAAAGATCTACTAAAACCATTCTTCACTGGAAGGTGCAGATATTACCCTAGAAGGTAGTGCTGACCAGTGCTTAGAGCAAAGGACAGTGTCGAGACTTGGGTCAATTCCAAGCTTTGCCTATGACTCACTCTGTGACTTTGGACAACACACTTCTGCAGGCCTTGTGCCTCAGTTTCCCATCTGTTAAAAGGGGATAATGCTTCTCTACTTCACATGGATTATGGAGGGTTTAATGTTTGTAAAGTGCTTTGAAATTCTTTAAGGTGCTACCTAAGCACAAAGAACTGTGACATCACTATTAAACAGCACCTGCCATCAAATCCTGCCTCCCAGCCTGGGTCAAGGCAGGTGCTCCTGGCCCAGCCAGCCAAGCAGAATAAGCAAATACAGATCAAGGCAAGGAGAGGGAGGAAGTGGGAGAAAAAAGCCCCATATGGGACAGCTCTACTCACCTGTCTGAGGAATCGGTTATTAACGAGGTCAACCACAAGGACCTACCAAAGAGAGAATGGGGAATTGTTATTTCCTGTTATCAGAGATTATCCCAAGCCTTCCTGGCTCTCCAGGAAAACTCCTCCCCTCTCACAGAACCACAGCAGCAGGAGGAGATATAAACACTGGTCAACAGCAGGGCCCCTGTTGTGGTTTTCTGACCACTTCACCACAAGCTACAAAATGACAGCTTGAACTGAAAGAAGCTGGCCTTCCCTAACCCTCCTGCCTTCGCCTCTCCCCTACACATCCCAAACCCTTAGACTAGAACACAATCAGATCTATTGTCTAAGCAAAAAGCTTTATAAAGAAGCCACAGGCTATTTTACACAGCCAATGATGAGTGAGTGACCAAAATAATATGGGGATTTATCATGAACTCCTATTTAGTATTTATTCTATCACACAAAACAAAGCAATGCAACTTTAAAAAAAATTTAAACACATCATCTGTAATCTGTGGGACTCGTTGCCACAGGAATATTGGAAGTAATTGCTCAGTATGTCTCTGCAAAGATCAGCTCTGTATGAACAGTGTTGGTAGTTATAGAGCAGGTGTGAAGTGGGGAGAAAAACAGGGTCTCTGATATAAGCTTGTCTTTAAAAGATTATTTCCCTTAACACCTCACCACCATCAGTGCCACTGACTGGCAGAAGGTTGTAGCCCACCAAAGGTTTTTCCTGCACTGGAGTCTAGAAACACTTTGGATGCACGGCTGAAAAATGTTATGACCTGTCACGCTGTGTGTGTGTGCGTTTGCCCTTGCACACCACACATCAGTCCTGTTCAGAGTTAGTCATTTGTTTACAGGCCTGCTTATAATTATTATTTATTTGTAATGTGGGAGCACCTAGAAGCCTTAGTTAGTCACAGACCAGATTGCATTGTGCTAGGTGCTGTACAAACAGAACTAAAACACAGTCCCTGCTCCAAAGAGTTTGTAATCTACATAAGAACATAAGAACGGCCATACTGGGTCAGACCAAGGGTCCATCTAGCCCAGTATCCTGTCTTCCGACAGTGGCCAATGCCTGGTGCCCCAGAGGGAATGAACAGAACAGGTAATCATCAAGTGATCCATTCCCTGTTGCTCATTCCCAGCTACTGGCAAGCAGAGGCTAGGGATATGTATAAGACAAGAGACAACAAATTGATACAGCCAGTCAGACAGGCGTCTGTACTAACTACCACCGTCCCAGGCCCTGGCAATCTCTAAAAAGAACAATTCATACATGACAGACTCAGCGATTGACTCTCCACATGCACTGTCCTGGTAGCACTATAACTATAACAAAACTTGTAATAATAAACCCCACCAGCAAAATCACCACTGGAGCCCTTCTCCCAACTCCCTGTGGGACAGGAAGGAAAAATGAAGGTCATTATATCAGTTCCCCCTACCAATTGCAACAAAGTCCCTGCTCACTAGGTAGCAGCGTGTGTGTCTTGGAGCCAAAGGTTATGGGTTCTATTCACGATGCAGTTCACTGACAACTGGGATAGCTGTATTTCTGCAGCCACAGGTAGTTACAATGCCACCCTGCCTTAAAACAGTGACACAATCTAAGAGGCAAACCCTTCTGGGTGAGAAGACAACACAGTGCAGCCAACGCCTGTGGCTTTTAAATACAACAATTTCATCTGAGTTCATGGCTCACCTCTTCCACCGGTAGCTCCTTGAGGCGGGGCAGTGAGCTGGTGAGCAGGCCAATCAGGAATGGGGTTGGTGAGCACACAATGTCAATCATGGAAGGCGGCAACACGGGGATGTAGGTGTGCTGCCAGGTGAAGGGGTAGAGGAGAGCCACCATGGCATGACAACACTTCGACAAGGTGCTAGAAGACAACACAAAGCACACAGCAGTAGAGGCAAGGCAGAGGGTGAGCACTGAGCACTTACTGAAAATCAGGCCCCTTTCAGGTGTCTCAAGTTGGGCACCCACAGTCACTAGTCATTTTCAAAACTCTTGTCCCCAATCTTTATTTCCATGGAAAACACATGGAATGGGTCAGGATTACTGAAAGCTATTCCTGTCACATAACAAGGGGCAGTTTCCCATTGCCTCCAGTGCGTGCCTGATAAGGAAACACAGAAGTGGCTAACTGTGCAACTTTGCTTTCTTTAGAGAACAGAGATACAGTATTGAAGGCACTGCTTGTCCTGATGCTTAATTCTCTCCCAGCCCAGTGACACTCTTTTAATTAACAACAACATCTCTTTCTGACACTCAGCATACACCTCAGCGAAGAACAAGGCTGCAGGGGAAAAGGGTATCAATGCACATATAATGAACTGTTCAGAGAAAACAGACTAAATACTCAATAGAAACCAGGACAAAATACTATACTACTATACAGATCCTGCTCAAGACAGGGCCTCAAAAGGCCAGGCTGACCCAAGAGGATGGTGGGGAGGGACTATATTGCAAGTATGTCTACACTGCAATTGGGAGGTGTGATTGTATACGGGGTAGACATACTTGAGTTGCCTTTATCTAGCTGAATCAAAACCAGCGTCAGTAACAAGAGCAGGGTAACCGTGGCAGCCGGACAGTGGCATCAGCTAGCCTCCTGAGTGCAACCCCATCCAGGACCTGGAGCACACACGCGAGTGACCAGCCATGCCATGCTGCCGCAGCTTCACTGCTATTGTTACTCCAGCTAGCTTAGATCTATATAGATGCCTACAGTGCTGAAATCACACCTCCCGATTTCAGTACAGACATACCCTGAGGAGCTGGGATAGTTCATGCTTTCCCCATTCAAATGCTACCAGTGACTCTGCTGAAAGTTCCTTCACGGACGACTTCCAAGAAGGTTTGGCCAGAGAACTCTTCCAAGCGCTGGAAGGAGAGGTGGGTGGGGCGTGCGGTCAGTTTCACGGGGCTATGCAGAGCACGCTGCGGGACATTGGTTACTCATCTGTTCTGGCTTTGGACGTGTTTGTGCATGTCAGGGGATGGGGAGGCTCGCCATAACAAGCTGTGTACATAACGTCATTTCGGTTTTACTAGCATCCAGCTCTTGAAAGAATGGGGGAGGGGAGAAAGGCTAGTCTGGCCTGAAGGAATCACATGGCCAGGAAAGCACTCACAGCTGGCTTGTATTAAACTCCATGGGGGGAATTTACAGTGAGAAATGTGGCTCTGGCAGCTGTTGCTGACTTGTAATGAAAGAGAGAGAAGGAGGTTTGGTAGATGTGGTCTTGTGCTCGCTCAGAAAGTAAGAGGCCTGATTTTTTGTTCCAATTAAGTCTGGTAAATTTGAGTCCCTCCAGCATGACAGCAGAGTGGGTTTAGGAGAATATCATGGTTGGGCTACAGGTTTTGGCTGCTTTTCACTGGATACATTCAATTTGGCAAAGTGTGAATCTGTTGTTGGGACATCACTGTGACCAGGTGAAGAAGTGCTCTGAACAGTTTATACAGAGGTTCATGGCAGCCAGGGGATAAGTGAATTCCGATCCTAGGGCAGAGAGGGGAATCCATTTAACACTTCAGTTTAACATGGGGATAGTGGTACTGCCCTCCTTTGTAAAGCGCTTTGAGATCTACTGATGAAAAGTGCTATATAAGCGCTAGGTTTTTGTTATTCTTTCGGCTTTACCAGTGACTCTAACGGTGAAGAGAATATACTAGGGAATTACTTCAAGGGGCTTCCACATGGAGGGAGTCTCTCTTTATAAAAGAGTCCCAGATTTTCATTTCCTTGCTTAAAGGGACACTGTCAACTTGATTTGTTTCTAACTGACAACTGTAAAAAACAAAAATTGACATTTCTGATGGAGCATCTCCTGGATTTTTAAAAAAGGGCAGAGGGCTCTACTCCCCAGCTGATGTTCAGAAGGGTGCAGGACCTTAACACTAAAGCATGTTCCCACCCCCTTCTTGCTCCCTGTGCACATTCCCACCTGCTGCCCCTTCACCTCCACTTGCAATTTGCTTCTGCTCTCACCAGCAAGTCCCCTTTTGCATGGCCTGCACCAACCACAGCTAGTGATACTGACTCTCCACAGGGTCCTGTCAATTGCATAAGGCAAACAACATGAAAAATAAACGTTCTTCGATTGCATTCATTTACAGCAAACTTGTAACAAGAGTAGGCCTGCCATGTGAACATCAGCCTGACTGTGTCCCTTTAAAACTGTCTCCTTTAAGGAGACGTTGCTTTTCCTCACACATTTTGGGGCCAACATTATCCGAGATTGAAAAGCAGGGGTTTCCTCCTCCTCCTTCTTTATTTCCTAGCATATTTTTCACCTCCCCAATTTTATAACCTGCAGCAATACTAGCAGCATTTGTGCGGAAGCACTGTCACCAATTATCAGTAGCGTTATGGGATTATTCTGAGGATAGCATTGGAGCTCTTTTTTTTTTTTTTTTGAGTTGGGATGCAGGTGACAAGAGTAGAGGTTAAATCTTTGTCGTGAAGCAACCTCTGCCTCCTTCATTTTCAGGGCACAGCCAGCAACTCTATCCAGGGATAGGAACTTATGTGAAAGGTTGGCCTTAGTGACTAATGAAACTAATTGGTCTGGTTCCAGACAGCTCTAAGGAAGAATATTGTGCAGCCAAAACATTACTCTACCTGGGGGCTAGTGGGATATTAAAACATTTTGTCCTCTACCAGCATTACAGTGACTCTCCATTCCCTCTTCCCCTGCTTGCAAGTCACAGTGGAATACAGAGGGCATGTGACAGCGGAAGTGGGAGGGAAGATGCCTGGGAGGACAGATGGTGGAAGTCACAGACTCAGTTGCATTGGTTATGACAATTTTTTTTTTTAGTTGTATGCTGTGACTGTACAGGAAGCAAAGAAGGTTTCCTTCCCTTTTACCATAGCATCTCTGAAATCCTGGTCACCAGAACTCTCCCAGGTTAATCCTGGTCATCTGCTCTCAGTGTGGAACATTTCTCCCATTGCAGAATTTTCAGTCTACTTTGTGGATCAGATTGCTTAGTTTCAGATCCATCAGCATCCGGGAGTGCAGAGAAGTTGCTTTGGGGAGTAGGGGTGTGGGGAAGAATACAAATGTGGAGTCTCCTCTGCTTGAGTTTCAGCCAATATGGCTTGCTGTCAGGGCCGGCTCTAGCTTTTTTGCCGCCCCAGGCAAAACAAACAAACAAACAAACGGTGGCTGGACTGCCGAAGCAAAAAAAAAAAAAAAAAAAAAATGGCAGCCACAGGGAGCGCGTGGAGGGCGGTCAAGGGCGGCACCCACCCGCTCCCTCCGCCCGTGGGCAGCCCTCCGCCCATGGGGTGTCTCTCCCGGTCGGGCAGGCGGAGCCCCTGTGGGCTGCAGGAGGTGCTGGCTCAGTCGCTCCTTTAAAGGCGGCTCGGCCGGGCTGGGCTCAGAGCGGCACGGGAGGCGGAGGCCGGTGCAGGCGGCGGGAGTGGCGCGTCCCGGGGAGCCTGGCAGCACGGTGAGCGGCGGGGATCGCTAGTTCATGTTCCTGCAGGGCTGGGCTGGCCGCTCCCAAAATTGGCCAGAATGCCGCCCCTTACAATGTGCCGCCCCAGGCACGTGCTTTCTTGTCTGGTGCCTGGAGCCGGCCCTGCTCGCATTGGTACTGGATGCATTCAGGGAACTTCAGCCTTTCAACTGCAAAATGGAAGCTTTAGAACGATTAAAATCTAGCAGGAAGACACAGGTCCACTATTTGTGGAGACTGTCAATGCCTCCCTTTGGCGTGGCAGATTAGCGGCATGTCATGTGGAAATGATTTTTAGGCACATACTCTCTAGGCTGGGAATCCTATCAGTTACCATCTGTTCTCTAATCTTCTCCTTCAGGTTGAGGGTAGGGAGAAGAGAGAAAAGCAACTCCAGAGTGCTCAGACAGCCTGAGCCCTGATCAGTCTGATTTTAGACCTAGGTATAGCATGGAGCATGTGCTGCTCTTGTTGGTTTGTCATCTCCTACTGGTGATGATCCAAATCAAGTGTCCATGCTGATTCTTTTAGATCTGCCTTTGATACTATTGACCCCGAAGCGTTGTTGACACAGCTGCAGTCCCCAGCAGGGATCTATAGGACTTGTGACGGGGTAATCTATCCTTTAAGAGCAGTGGTGCCTAATGGTCAACCCACCCCATCACATGGGTTGGCCCTTTAAGAGGGTGAAAGGCCTGTTTATATATACAGGGATGGGGAGATAAGCAGAGAGAGGAAGTGGTCCCGGGAGTAAAAAGCATTCGGGATGAAATCCCATTACTGTTTCTTTAAGGACACAAAGCCAGAAGCCTGGCAGAGAGAGAGGGGCAAGGCTCCCCTCTCCCCCAGCCAATTGGGATGAGCTGAAAGAAGGGGAACAGCATAAAAGCTGCCTCCTTTCTCATAGCAGAGTGGACAGTAGGCGACACCAGCAGGGAAAGGCTGGTCCAGCTTGGGGTGAAGCTGGTAAAGGTCCCACAGCTGGCTAATCCATGACTCCGTTCCAGAGAGGACAGCTAAGGAATCCTGCTTAGGGAGGACCACAAAATCTGCCTAACAGAGCCCACCCAGCTCCAGCGAGGAGAGTTGGTGAGGCTCCTAGGTGAGGGGAAAGGGTGGAATTAACTCATACAGCACAGTTCCCAGGAGGAGAGCTGGGGATTCCAGCTTAAGGAAGGACTGAAAAGGGGTAACCCTGAGAATGAATCAAGAAGGGTTGCTGGACCAGAGGCTGTTTTCAGGCACAGGAATAAAGAGTCTCCTGAAGGAAGGAGCCAGAGATGGCTAGCTGGACTAAGCTCAAGGCAACGAATATCCCTGGGTGTACTTGAGTGAGCTACTTGTGCTTGTGGCTGTCACTAATAAATGAGACCCTTGCAAGGAGGGTGCTCTTTGATTAAAAAGATCCGTCTGACTTGATTATAACCCAGCTGAAGGGACGTGAGATGGGGTGCACCTACGGTGCCATGCCTGACCATAAGGGGGTGCACCAGGGTGACCTCCAGGCCCTCACAGGACTTTAGACCAAGATTTTCAAAAATGGGTACCTTAAAGGTAGGCTCCTACATCCATATTTAGGCTCCTGGATAAATGTTCTGATCTCTAAAGTGCTGAGTTCTCAGCAGCTTCCACTCAGCCCAATGGAACTGCCACATTCTTAGCATTTTGGTGAAATCAGGCCACCTATTTAGGTTCGGCTTAAGGCGTCTGACTCTGAGACATCTGTTTTTGCAAATCTTGGTCTTCAGTGTCCAGGACTGTCACTCTGGCACTTTGATTTGAAAACAAAATCTCACTACAAAGATAGTCTAATCCATTTGTGTCACATAGCAGACCTTAAGTACTGGTGTTTTCCCATGCCCACATGAAGGCCTGTTCAGGCCTGAGCAAAGCTGGGGAAAGATTATCTCAATAGAGCAACAATTTTGGGGGGTAGTCATTTTTTGGGTTGAAAGGGAATGTTTACTCTTGTTGCTATGGCCAGGGGGAATAAAACTAACAACCAAATTCTCTCTTTGTCCACTGCCAAGCTTTGGATTGACAGATTTTTAAAAAAACATTCAATATTCATTCCAAAGATGGAAAAGAGAAAAGCATTTCACTTGCTTTATACTTGTTAGATGTGTTTTTGGCTCAGCTTGAAAACATTTAATAATTCACACAGTACTTGGCAAGAGTCCTTTCCACTTCCTTTCACAGAGACTTCAGATTTTGTAGCAATTAAAACACATAAATAAACTATGTGTGTATCATTCTCTCTCTCTCTCTCTATTAATATATACATACATACCCTCACAACAAGTACACATACAGATAAACACAGTGATGACATTCACATGATAAATTAGAGTGGTGTGCGATAAACGCAATTTATCACGCACTTTTCAGCACTTCACCTGCACTCTGACCATTAATTCATCCCTCCTGGACTCCTACTAGCATTCCAAACCCCTGAGCAGCTTCAAACAGCTGTCTTTTCTACTTTTTTTTTAAATCTATTTGCCAGATAAATGTTTGTTTTCTTTCCCCCAAAATGTGCAATTCCCATTCCCAAAGTAAACACTATTTAATACTTGGCAATTTCCTTGTCCCCTGTTCCAGGATGAGTGACGGTCAGCCTTGAATCAGTGATAGATTTGAAGTCCAATATCTCAAAAGCCATCACTGATAGGAATAGGAGCTTTCCATCAATGGATGGAAAAGATTCTCAGCTTCCCATTATGATACACTACAGTGTTGCCAATGCCAAATGTTCCAAAATCATGAGTCAGGTCTCAAAAATCATGAGATTGGCTTTAAAAATCAAGGATTTTTGTTTTTAATATTACATTTGGGTTATTTTCTTTGACTTTTGGTTTCTGAGCCTTTAAGGTACTCTTGGGTCATGTTTTCAAACTCGTCACCACAACTATGTGGGTTAGAAACGTAGTTTAAGCTGATGGTAAAAAAAGAAAGCTGAGATTCTCGTGAAATAACTGACTCCAGGAGCTGGGGCTCTAAGAGAAATACCAAATATCACAAGATTCACAATAAAATCATGAGTGATGGCAACATGGCACATAGTACTTGATTCTAGCCCTTGTAGATTCATAGATACTAGACCTTAAAACCTTTATGTATAGGAAAGCTATTGTATATAATTTTTAGAGGCTTCTACAGTTTGTAATACTTTCTCTCTTTTTCCAAGTCCTGGACAGTTGGACTCAGTACTAAGGCACCTGGTTTTACTGTCAGAAGAATACTGATAGAAAACATGTTTGCAATATTTTCTGTCACACACGTATTCTGGATATGCCACATGATGGTGCAATATGATATAAGGGTTTTACCGGCACTCATTGGGGACCATCTGCCTAACAATGTGCTGATTCCAAATTTATACCAATAAAATCCTTGCATGGCATCACATATTCTCACTGGCTATCATCGTGTAAAGGTTAATCTATGCCCCTGTCCCTAATGAATCCAGTCATAATGCTGCACTTATCCTATATGGGAGGAAAAACCTCCCAAACAAAACCTTGTCATTATAAAGATTACCAAAATTATTTGTGTAGTTTAGACATGGGAAACATAGGATTGTCTCAGGTTAAGGGCAGCATCAGTGCTTTCATGCCTTGCATATTGATGTACTTTTAAGAAGATATGAAAAAACTCTATGTATGTAACATGTCAAGCGAATGTAACCAAATAGATCCTCCCCTTCTTGACCCAAAGCAGCAGTAAAGGAGCAAAAGTGGGGAACTGCAGCCTGTGTGCTACCAGCTGCAGCCTGTATGCACCCAGCCTCCCCATTGGTGTGATGAATTTGTATGAGCTCTGCCCTGGACCCCTGCAGGGCGACTTGTTCCTTTGCTCCCCTATAAAAGGGGCCTCTCCACTTGCCTTCCCTCCCCCAGGCCCAGAGCTGTAGCCCGGCTGGCTGGGATCTGTGAAAACAGACAGCTTGGGGGTATTGTACGCTGCTGAAACCTGATCGCGCTCATAAGTGTCATTACTCATCTGTAGCTTTTCCGTCACCGAGCTTTGAGAATTCTTCTCTCTGAATCCTCAAGTGCTTAAGAGCTGGATGGCTGCCAGGCACCAGCTGCATAAAATCTTAAAGAGACCTGGACCCCTGTGCTGAACTTGTGGGAGTGAATCAGTTTAAACCCCAAACCTCAAGAACCAATATTAAAAAATTAGTCAACAGAATCTGAGAACCTCAGCGAAAGGGCTAAGAGACACTGAGTTCCCTCTCTCCTCTCCCCTACCCCTACCCCTGGGCTTGGTTCCTGTGGGTGCCTGAGCATGGCTGAGAAGGGAACATTGTTTCCCTCCCAAGCAATAGGTGGGGTTCTGCTTCCTTATTGCAAGGAGCTCTGCCTCGGTGAGATTCTGAGTAAAGGGGACTTGGTTTCCTTTGTGCACCAAAGGAAGCTCAGTTTTTGCAAGTTCCAGAGCTGGGCTGAGGTTTCTCGCAGCATGTCCAGTAGAGGGTGTGTCACCCCATCAGAGCTCCTGCCCTTTGGGAGCATTGGCTGTACTTGCTGGGAAATAACAGAGAAGAACAAAAGAACAACACAGAGGGGCCAGTAGTCCCTTCTCAGTCTCTCCTTAACTAACGTTTAGTTTACAAGAACGCAAGAGGAAGATGCAAAGGTGGGTACCTGAGTTTGTCTGCTATAAAGATCACTCTTCTCTCCAGAAGCAGGGACGCAAACACTCGGCTCAGGTGCCGGACGCTGAGAGAGGAGAACAGGGACTCAAAATCAACATGCTCAAGTCTCGAGTCCAGAGGCCGCCGCAGCTCAATTACCTGCCAGAAGGAAGCAAAACACAGGTCACGGCCTCAATCAGTGCACTGACAAGCAAGGGGCCAGACTCCCCCAGGACTTTAACCAGGGACCCTCTCAACCAAAAGAAACAGCATTGCTGCTGGAGCTAAAGGAGACTTTATGTTAGTGAGTGGCAAGCCTTGAGATTTAGTCTTTCTACAGGACCCACAAACGAAGGCCTGCAGATGAAGCTGAAGGCCAGCACTGGCTTCCCATCATATTTTCCCCACCCCCTTGAGCAGTGATGGTGAGGAGGTCTGAAGCAGATGGCTATCATAGATGAATAGGTTCTCCCAACATGAGGTTCAGCAGACAGGGCTAATAACAAGTAGAACCTGGAGTTCAGTTTGGGTAAGGGCCTATATTTTAGTAGGCCACAGGAACAGTTCAGATTGCACTCTCTCAGGGGCTCTATCCAGAGTCCATTCCAGGTGATGCAGAAATCCATTGCAGATTCTCCCACTGAAATAGGCACAGGGAGCTCCCTCCCTATGTGTGTGATGCCCAAGCAGACTTTTATGTTTAGTCTTTTGACAAAGGGCAGTCCCAGGGAGTGGAATTTTGTTCCCATCAGGAATGGATTCTGGGAAGCACTCTGCAGGGTACAGGGGCAAGGATGGAGGCAGGGGATGTTTCTAATTCTTCAGTCAGTTCAAACAGCCAGGATCACTTTCACTATGAGAATCTGGACGGGAAGGAGAGGGGAGCAAGGTCTAACTTGTAGACTATCCACTCTGGTAGCAATTACAACACAGACTACTGCCTTTGCTTCTATCTATGCATACAGTCCTCACCATAGCACTTCACTGCCATTAGTGTTTTTCTCCTCAGAACACCGCTGTGAGATAGGGCAGTATTATCATCCCCGTGTTACAGAGGGGGAACTGAGGCACAAAGTGACTTGCCCAAGTTCACATAGGAAGTCTGTGACAGAGCAGGTAATTCAAGCCAGGTCACCCATGTCCTAGGCCAGTTCCGTAACTGCTAGACCATCTTTCCTCCAGTGCAACCAGCTTCAAAGCACCTTGCCCATTCTTTCACAGTACGTCACATGACCCACCCTCAACTTTGGACCTGGTTCTCAGGTAGGCTAAGGCCCCATGTGCTGTTGTGGCAGCTTAAAGGGCCTTAGCAGAAACAGCCCCCTAAGAATAATCCCGTACAGTGAAGCTCTCTGGTGTGGGCAGCAGTCCGAGGGTGTGGCTGGGGCATGCTCCAGTACAGATATTCTATATGGGTTTCCCAGAGACCCTAAGGCCACTTAAATTTACCCTCAGGGCCAAGCCAGACTCTACCCCACTTGGCACTGAATGGGTTAATGTGTGCCTGAATGGCCAATTTACATAGCAGGCTACACCTGGAGGGAGAGCCAGGCTTAACTGATCATAAAGCCCGGGACTGGGCAGGAACAGGCTGGCTAACATAAAGAGAGGAAGCTTGTAGCAGAAGGGGGCTAGTAAGCTTTGAAGTGCTCCAATACCTAGGCGATGAAAGCCTGAGTGTAATACTAAAATGACAGAATAGCATACAGAGAAAAGGGGAAATATCTAGGGACTGGAAACGTGCTTAGTGCCTCAGTGAAGAAACCCAGCAAGAGGCACTCTAGGCCTGAGGCCTACAGACCAATTGCCCTCACAGCATGTTTAGCCAAAACCATGAAAAGACTGGGGATGGAGAGATGAGTAGCACACTCAGAAGGAAATAGGCTCACAGATGGAACATAATGTGGGTTCAGATAGCAGGGGTGCAACTGACACCAATAGACACAGAAGCACAAAAAAGCTTGAGAAGGAACGAATACATGAGAGTAACCTTCCTGGACATAGAAAAAACCTGTGATGTGTTACAGAGAGAGGGACTATTATATAAAGTGGCAACCCTGGGTACTGTAGGAAGAATATACAAACAGACAAGGGATTTCCTACACAAAGAACTACACGGGTCCGGGTAGGGAAAGACTTTTCCACTGTTTATTGAACTCTACAGGGGATTGTCATTAGTCCAGCCCTTTTTAAAATCATGATAAATGACCTTCCAAAGGAAACGAGTGCAGGAATAGGCATCACATGATTTGCTGGTGAACAGGCCATAGGGACCAAAAGCAGAAACCTCGGACATGCCACCAAAGGAATCAGCGATGCACTTTGTGGGAGTACAGAACGGGGAAACAGGTGGGGCTTCAAGTTCTCCACTGACAAAACTAAATGAATGATCTGCACAACATGGTGTGATATCTGATAATAAGCTCACCTGGAGGGACCTGTGATGGAGCGTGCTTCCTCCACTTGCCCTGAAGGGGTTAACATAAGCCAGATGGGCCAATTAACCTATTAGGCTGCAGACTAGGGGACATTTCAGATGAGAGGAAAGCCCTAATTAAGGGAAGCTCACCTGTGCAGGAACAGGCCGGGCATCTGTAAAACCAGAGAGCTGGTAGCAGAAGGGGGTGCTGCCGGGAAGAGGGCTTCAGTCACTCTTCATGGGACAAGGAAGAGAAAGAGATTTAGACCCCAGAGGAAGGGTTTGCCTCGCAGACCCAGAGGAAAAGGATTTGGCTAGAAGGGTGGAGAATGAAAGCCTGGGAGAGGCAATGTAGGAAGTAGTCCAAGAGAGAGGTAGGAAGGTTTGGGGTAGTACAGACCTTGGCTGCCAGAGATAGGGCCCCTGGACTGGAACCTCAGGGTGGGCCTGGGTTCCCCTATGGGCCACTGAATTAGTGACCCAATCTGGGCAGTGATCTTGAGGACCATCTGGGACTATCCATCCAGGGGCCCTATCTCCATCACTGAGGGAGTTACTTAAGCCAGGGCAGTGGATTTAAGGACTGCCTGGGATGCTGTGGAAGACTGTGATAGAACCACGGAAGGGGAGGACTGTTGTGACTTGGCCAGAGATGCAAGCCATGAAGAGGAGGTGCTGCAGCTCCTGAGGAGCAGGAGAAGGGCCTCAGGGCGACAGAGCGAGATGACGGGCTGAGAAACCATAAGAAGAGGCGTCAGGCCGAAAGAGCTAATCCCCAAACCAGCCAGGAGGAGGCGGCCCTAGCAATGAGTTGTGAACCCCATGACAGGACCATATCAAAAACATTATAGATAAGTGCAAAGGGAGAATCAACTTACTAAGAAAATGGCGAACCCTAATCAGACCTATTATTAAGTATGGCTGCTAGGCCTTTAGGTCAGCATTGAAAACAAATCTGAGAAAACTAGACTGTATCCAAGCACAGGCATTGCATATTGCATGCGGTGCCTTCATTACCTCGCCTCTGTATGTAATGCAGATAGCAGCTGGAGCATGCCTATCACTCTGAGAATGAAGCTCCAAGACTTAGCCTTTAGGGCCAAAGTACTAGATAATAGTGAAGATAACACTAAGCTAATATATATTAATTGTTGGAAATTAAGTGGAGAGCAGGTAGGACAAAACTCAAAAATCCTCAGTAAGTAGGGTAAGGAAGTGGATAAATGATCTCTGTGAAAATAAAGGCTTAAAAAAGAGGCCAAAATCTCTAGCACTGGGAAAATACTCCATCCTCCTCAAGATAGATATGGAACTATATGATGAACAAAAGGAGAAGAATGATTAATATACAAGATATAGTAAATCAATGTAGCTATGATACGTGGGAACACTATTGTCAAATGCATACTGATGGCTCCAGAGGAAGGAATGGGTAGAGTGGGAATAGCTTTCTGGGCACCCACATTCAGACTCAAGAAAGCCATAAGACTCACTAGCTTTATCTCCGGCTGAGCTAATAGGGATATTGCTGGCACTAACCTGGGCCCTAGCTTTGCGACCAGCTGCCATGGCCACCTTGTCTGATTCCTTATCAGGGTTGCAGACACTATATAATGGCAAGTCTGACAGCAGACACATATGTAATGAAATATTACTGCTAACAGCTGAATTGGCACAATTGTATGTGACCATAATAATAGCATGGATCGCGGCACACGTAGGGCTAGCTGGCAATGAACTGGCCGACAAAGAGACAAAAAATGCTATTAAGGCCGAACAAGTTGACCTAGAGATCCCCTTAAGCAAACTGGAATTTAAGCACTTAATCAAAAATGAACTAAGGAATAAATGGCAAGAACTGTGAGCACATGAAATAAAAGGGAAAAAATTCTGTGAATTATGTCCAATAGTTGAAAATGTTGGTATAGTCCAAGGCCCTGAGATGAACATTCTCAGTCCTGCCATGAGTGCAGGGGACTGTACTAGCTGATCTCTCGAGGTCCCTTCCAGTCCTACAATGCTATGATTCTAAGAGCAAAATGGCTTTATTCAAAATGTTAACAGGTCTTTGTGGATGAAATAGTAACCTATTTCCAATAAACAAACAAAAGGATGGACTATGTGAAACATGTACGGCCCAGCAAATGATGGATCATCTCTCATGGAATTGTAAAAACTGTACCAGTGAAAGGAGATATACTAAGGGTTCTGAGTTTTCCATATAAATAAGGATATTTTCTTTGCCAGTCCTGTCCAGAATACAAGGAAAATGGGGGCCCAATTAAAAAAGCTATTTTGCAATTCTTTAAGAATACTGGGAAAGGTGACAGACTTTAAATTATAACCTACCTCCAAAGCCCAGTGCATAGCAGTAAGACACACAGAATGTGACTCTGCTGTGCCACAAAACCCAAGAAGATGAAGGAGGAGGGGGCTGCCGGGAGAGAGTCTGCGGTAACTCTCTGGGACTACAGAATGAAGCGGCTCAAGGAAGAAGCCAAGGAAGTTGGCCCTGCGATCCTCTCCTAAACAGAGAGCTCTGGCAGAAGCCAGAAGAGAGATAAAACAGCCGCTGGGAGTGGAGCAGGCTCCAGTGGTAAGCCCTGATAGAAGGGCAGGATTTGGACTCTACCATGGAAAAAGTCCTAGGAAGTGCTCAGTGGAGGACCAGAGCAGCAGAGAGGGATAAAAGATGAAGCCCAAGGAGGGCAGGAATTGACTTTTTAGTTAGTATACCTTTAGTTTGGAATTTGTATTAGGGGAACCAGAGGAGAACCCTGAGAAATCCTGGCCCCTGAGAAGGGGATAAGGAGAGTGCAACACCCTGAGAGAAGGGTGTGAGGACAACAAGGCCCAGACTTGGGGCTGAAGACCTTGTTAGAAAGGCAGTGGACAGTTTCTTTGTGGACTCTCATATTCCGGAAGGGCAGAGACTTTAAAGTGACCTGGCTAGAGGGCTGAGTCATGGGACGAGGCAGACCACAGAGAACTAGAGCCATTAGTGGCCCTGAACAGCCCCAGAATACAGGGAGCATGAAGGATTTTTGAAGACACCTGCCTCAGGAACAGAGGAACTGAGAATCAATCCCTTTGACTCTAAACTCGAGCCTCCACTTCACAGGAATTTGCATATTCCCACAGCCCTGCACTACAGGTGCAGGCCTGATTTATTATTCCAGCAGGTGCTTGCTGGCCTGTCCTATCATCCCATCCTCCTCCAGCTCTGGTGTTGTCCTTACTTCAGTCCCTGAGCCTGGTAGGAAATTCTTGACGGTGATGGTCCGGCCCAGCGCAGGGAAAGGAGCTTCCATGACACTCCTCATGAGAGGCTGCACCAAAGCAGGGGAAATCCCCCGTCTTTTCTCAACCTCGTCCAAGATCTGGAAGAAAGAACATCAAGCCACCGATGTATAAACAGGAGGCAAGAGGGAGACAGAGAATAAAATATAAAAACATTAACATTCCCTCCTTACCCCAGCATGTGTGGAGCCCAAATATGCAGTATCATAATACTATGGAGTGAGCAAGAGAGACTAGAGTAGAAACCTTGGGTGAAATCCTTGCTCCACTGAAGTCAACAGTAAAACCCACTGACTTCAATGGAGCCAGGATTTCATCCTTTCTCTTGGTCGTTTTATTAAAGGAACAAGCCAATGTTTGCTGATCCATATTTTATGTAATTTAATTTTTAATAGTCTGTTTGCAAAGTTCATGTAATTAGTGTGTGTTCCCCCTTCCAATGGCATCTTCCAGGCTCTCAAGTCAGGGACAGTACTTGGTTTTGCTAGTGAAGGCAGGGGACTGGACTCGATGACCTTTCAAGGTCCCTTCCAGTTCTATGAGATAGGTAAGTCTGAGCCCTCCACTTTACTGAACCTCATTCTTCTAGCCTTGATTTTGCTTTCAGCTTCATTACTGCCCACAGCGCAGGTTCTCTCCCTCTTTCCCCCTCACCTTAGAGAAGAGGTTGAAGCATCCAAGGCGGCTCACAATGCAGTAAACTTCAGGGAGACGCTTCCCTTTCCCACTGGGCTTTCAAGAGAGAAACACAAACGCACCAAAAAAAGGTAGTTAGTTCAACCTAGACAGAGAGCAAGCGATTGCATTCTCTGTGCTGCTCGGGACCTGATCGCTCAGGAACTGGCTGGTGAAACAGAAGAAGCTCTCAGCACGAAATCGTGAGAAACGCGAAGAGGGGCTGTATTTTGGAGTGAGGGGATGGGTTCTGAAGAGGGACCTTAAACAGAGCAGCACAGGGAAGCAGAAAGCTGGAGAGTCTCCTCTGCTGTGCCTTTTGCTTCTTCACTGAATAGAACAGCAGAAGTCCCCCACCCCCGTCCAGTTGGTGCCAGCAATACAAACACCACAGAGGAGGGTTTCCCCTTCGGACCCTTTTAGGTAACAGAATAATGAATAGTTACCAGTAGCCTTCTGCAATATCCAAACCGTCTACTCCCATCCTCACCAGTCAGGACAAAGGAGAAGGTCTCACTGCAGAAGGGAGAACAGAGACCAGAAGAAGAAAAAAACCTGTCACATTAGGAAACACCACCGTACACACACCGACTCCACCGCCCAGAGAACACTTTACTCCTTTCATATTTCCATCTTTCCCCTCTCACGCTGTCAGTTCTGTTCCCTTCTGGACTCTCCAGGAGTGTCTCTGCCCCCACTGGGTTTCTCTCTCTTTGCCTTAACAGCTCCCATGGCTAAGTGAGTTGTACGTACAAACCCAGTTCTCATGGGGGGGAGAGGAAAACACTGCCTACCTGGCAAATTGGTAGATGGGCGCCCAGTCTTTAGCATCGGGGAAGCAAAACTGGGGAATGGCTTTCAACTGATCCTCTGCCTCTCGCATGAATTTGAAGGAACGCTCGAGCTAGTGGAGAAGAGAAGGAGGGAATGTTTTCAATTAGTCACGTGGGGATGGAACGGCTTCAAATATTTGTCCTGTGATAAATGAAGAGGTGATGACAGAGACTAAGCTTCTGCCTGGAAGATATTAAAATTGCTGCTCTACTAGCTCACCTGACCTTAGAATTTTTTTAAGTAATTCCCCTCACACACTCCCCACCAACAGGGCCGGCTCCAGGCACCAGCTGACCAAGCACGTGCTTGGGGCGGCACCTTGGGGCAGGGCGGTGCTCGTTTTTTTTTTTTTTTTTTGGATTCGGCGGTGCGGCGCTCGGAGGGCGGGCGGGGGTTTCAGGCGGCGTGGTGCTCAGGGGGGCGGAGCTTCGGGTGGCGTAGTGCTCGGAGGGGGGAGGGGGCTTCGGGCGGCGCGGCGCTCGGAGGGGGGGGCGGGGGCTTCGGGCGCCGTGGTGCTCGGAGGGGGGACGGGGCTTCGGGCGGTGCTCGGGGTGCGGGGCTTCGGGCAGCGCGGTGCTTGGGGGGCGGGGGCTTCGGGGGGCTGGGGCTGGCGCGGTGCGGCGCTCGGAGGGGGGCGGGGCTTCAGATGGCATAGTGCTGGGGGGGTGGGGATTTCGGCGGCGCTTGCATGGGGAGGGTACGGCGGGGCGGCGCTATTCTTTTTTGCCTGGGGCGGCAAAAAAGTTAGAGCCGGCCCTGCCCACCAAATCCTACTTTTTCATGTGTTTGTCCCTGCTGGGTCTCACTTCTATCCTGTGATATAGCTAAGAGCTCGGTAAAGGGAGGAGGCTATCTGTGCGGGGACGTGTGTGCAGAATAAAGCCTGCAGCAAACTCTTGTTACACCATGTTGGAAAATGCATTGCCACATGTTTTCATTTGGTCCTGTTTCTCATGCCAAGAGAGACCTGTTGGTAATAGCTTTGCTCTCCCTGCAATGAGTTTTCTGCACCCTGAGAATCACAGTCGCTGGTCTCCCCTAGCAGTACCAAGTTGCTTCCCTTTTATTGAGATAAATGGCGGAAGAATTTTGTACACACTTTCTCCCAGGGCAGTGAAGGATCAAAGTAGCTGCTCCATCTGCATTCAAGAACATCATGAAGTTCATGGAGGGCAGGACAACCTCCAAATCCTCTGTCCTATTAAACAATGGCACAGCAGGGGATTATCCTGCATTACGTTATGGGCTAACATGAGAGCTCTAACTTCCCCTGAGAGTCTCCTGTTTAAACATGTGTCCTGCAGCACACTAGCCAGGAGGGCAATGGGTTCCAGATGCGGATGTAGAACCTAAATGATGAAACTGCTACACCAGTAGGCCTTTGCCCATGCACCGAACCTTTAATGGAAACTGCTGGGTGACTTCAGGCACATATGCAGCCCCAGCCTGTTTCTTGTGCAGTGATACCACGACGAAGTACTCAAACAGCTGCCTCTCTTGGTACTCGATCAAGTCCCGCTCCAAGGTTTGGTACCGTGGGGCTTGCTTCAGGCGGGACTTCACATGTACCAGCCGTTGGCTGTGAGCTACAAAGAGAGAGAGAGAGAGAGAGAGTCATTTGATACTGGAATTTGGATAGAGCTCCCGCCATGCTTTGGAATGACCTATTGTGAGCTCATCGTGACTGTAGTGTGTTTCCTTTCCCAAGGGCTGAGTGAGAGGCAGAAACATTTGGAAGTTGTGCTATCCAGCTTCCAAGGAAAAGCTGTAATGGCTGAGACAGTATGTAATCCGAGCAGAGTTTCAACCCAGGTGTGTAGCACTGGCCAAAAGCACACGGGAAGAGGGGACAAGAGTGTAGGTGCCCAAATTGCAACCTATGGGGTCTAGGTGGAGCAGTGATTTAATAGGTAGGCTTTTCAGCCAGGGAGACCCAAATTGAAATCCAGGTGGGGTAGCAAGAGAGAGTTCCTGGGGTCATCCTCGTCATTATTCATCTCCATGTCAAAGCCAGCACATGTGACTGATGGATAGAGGTCGCTGGCAGCACTTGAAGCCCAGAACTAGAGTAGCTGGGGATACTGTAGGTCAGAACACAGTCAGGCTGAGTAATGTCACGGCCCCAGGGCTGTAATGGTGTGATGGGGGAAGCTGTAGGCCAGGAATGAAATGCATCGACAGAAGGATGAGTGAAAAAGGTTGCCTGATGCCAGCCCATACTATGCCTGAAGCTAATCAGAGCTCAAATTACTTTTATTTTTTAAAACAAGGGCCAAGTTCACCCAAAGATACTGGGAAAAGAGCAAAACTGATTAGCAGCCTGAGACTATCACAATGTACAAACTATGGGACAATAAACACTCCAGTCGGGAAAGTAATGAAAGGCCCCCCACTGGGGAGAGGCCAGACAAGATTCCTTTGGAACATTTTCCCCTGTAGTTTTATAGTTAGGTTCAAAGTAAATCTCCAAAAGTGCCCCCACCCTCCAAGACAAGACTGCAGAATACTTCACAGCCAGGCACCAGATGCCCCCAAGTTTGACAGGGGCAATCCATGATGGTGTACTGGAACTGATCAGCACCAAATAAAGTGAATGCAAACAAGAGCTCTGCCCAAGAAGAGGCAGCCCCTTGGAGACTTATATGAATGCCTTGGGCCAGATCTTTGGCCCCTCATTAGGTTGCTTTGTGCTGCTCATAGGTTCCAGCTGAATACAACTGACAGCAGCCCTATGGCTGCTCTAAGTTACACCAGGAATGAAACAATGCCTGGTCAGGATATAAGGGGACTGGAAATACAGCTTACAATCATCCTTTATCCCCACCCCACCTGCACCAGTCAGGGCCTGGCTATAGGTGGGGTTAAGGCCCTTTATTGTCTAAGGCAGGATTTTCAAAAACATTCAGTGCTGGCCTAAATCTGCTCCCTCTGAAGCTAATGGGAGTTTTACTACTGTCTTCAATAGGAGCAAAGTAGGCTGAGTACTTCTGAAAATGCCACCCCTGCCCCCAAGGATGCATCATGTACACTGTACCCTTCTTTTGGTGGCATGTCGTGTACATGCGTGTGTAGTCTCCCTAGCACAGGTATAAACAGAAGGATGAAATGATGAGCCACGGCTTAGGGGAGTAGGTACAGACATGCCTGAAGGCTGTGGGTATGTATGTGAGAACATACACTACATGTCTCTCCACTCGCTCAAGCAGTGCCTCCCCATCTACACTGCTATTTTTAGCAGCATAGTGCCCCGCTGCCTCCTGGCTGCTGGGGAAAGGCTCTGGCAGGGGGGAGGCAGTGGGGAAAGTGCCTGCCCCCTTCCAGAGTCTTTCCTTGCTGCAGCTAAAGACTCCGTCAGCAGGGAAAGGCTCTATCAGCCTCCCATTGCTGGAGCCTTTCCCTGCAGCAGGGAAAGACTCCAGAAGCGGGGAAAGGTTCTGGCAGGGAGAAGGCAGCACGGAAAACCTGAGCCTCTGCCAGAGAGTCTTTCACTGCCATGCGTCACTACACGCCACAGTGTGGACACAGTGTGCTTTTCACTGCAGCCTGTAGCTACACGTACACTACATGCTGCCCGCAGTCGTGTGCAATGCAGGTGCAGCCTATACATCAAATTCTGCCTTGGCTTACGTCTTGTGCAACCCTATTAAAGCTAATGGGATTGCACTGTTGTTGTCATGGCAGAGTCTGGCTTCAGAGCGTTCTCCCTTCCCTTATGGACAGCACTTAAGATACTGTCTCAAACGGAAAGCCCCAAACATAAAACATTTCAATTACAAAACGGGCCCATTTTCCTAGTATTTAAAACAGTGACACCATACTGTTTGGGTCAGGGGAATAAGTGCACGGGGAACACATCTCAGCAACACATCGTGGCTCCAGAGTTCTGATTCACACCTTTATAGAGACAGGTGTTATCTGCACAATCAGATTCAGAGCCATGTTTGGATTCTGAGACCCTCGGAGTTTGGTGCTCTTTGGATCTGAGGTTTTGGTTCGGCTGTGAGTTAGTTTCCCACGCCTGAAAAAGAGCTCTGAGTAAGCTCGAAAACGTGTCTCTCTCTCCGACAGAAGTTGGTCCAACAAAAGATATTACCTCACCCACCTTGCCTCTCCACACTAACCGGCTCCTACTCATGGGAGAGCAAAATCCTCCCTTCTGGATTTTTAAAACAGGCAGGTTCCATCTCCAAAGAGATGCACTTTCCATGAATAGAAAAAGCAAACTAGCAATGGAAGCAAAAGCTGGTGAAACAAGGAGAAGAAAGTCCCGAAATCTGCTCTCGTTGAACACATGGAATGCCCACACGCATGTGTAGAATTACAATCTTTTTCAGCACATGAACACATGGGAACACAGAGGCTGTGTAGTTTTTACCACTCTAGCACTGTGGTACAGTGGTAACACACTAACATTTTTTACTGGAAGATTTTGGTGTAGGGATTGGGCAATGGCTATATGGTATTTCAGTAGAATTGTTCCCACATTGCCTTGGAATGTATGGGCCAAAGAGGTGGTGTTTGGACCCTGATCTGGATTAAGTGTAGGTTTGAGGCCCAATCAGGGCTCTAACTCAGGTTCAAACGAAAGTCTCATGAGCTGTCCTCACTAGATTTCAGCTAACTGCAAAGTGGATAACACGCCTGTGATAAGCGGTCAGGTGCTAGGACCCTGCACGGAGATACAGGCCTATTGAGCTGATTCAACCTGGCAGCCAGACCAGACAGTTCATATTAACTCGAGTCCAGGATTAGAAAAGGGCTCTATGAGGCTCATCGAGTGTCTCTCAGGGTATGTCTGCACTGCAATTAAAAACCCGCATCTGGCCTGTGCCAGCTGACTTGGATTTGTGGGGCTTGGACTAACGGGCTGTTTAACTGTGGCGTAGACACTTGGCCTCAGGCTGGAGCTGGAGCCTGGGCTCTAGGACCCTGCAAGCTGGGAGGGCTGCAGACTGAGCGTGAACATCTACACCTCAATTTAAAAGCCCCTTAGCCCAATCCCCGTGAGCCCAAGTCAGCTGACATGGGCCAGCTGCAGGTGTCTAATTGCAGTGTAGACATACCTTCTGATGCAGAGATAAGTTGAGTCAGGGATGGGGCCGGCTCCAGGCACCAGCCGAGCAAGCTCGTGCGTGGGGCGGCAGATTCTAAGGGGCGGCATTCTGTCCAATCTTAGGGCGGCATGGCTGCCCTGTTTTTTTTTTTTTTTGCTTTGCCTCCGGGTCCGGCCGCCCTGCGCCCAGGGGTTTTGTTTTGTTTTTGCTTTGCCTCTGGGTCCAGCCGCCCTGCGCCCAGGGGTTTTGTTTTGTTTTGCTTTGCCTCTGGGTCCAGCCGCCCTGCGCCCAGGGGTTTTGTTTTGTTTTTGCTTTGCCTCTGGGTCCAGCCGCCCTGCGCCCAGGGGTTTTGGGTTTTTTTGGCTTTGCCTCCGGGTCCGGCCGCCCTGCACCCTGTTTTTTTTGTTTTTTTTGTTTTTTTGCTTGGGGCGGCAAAAAAGTCAGGGCCGGCCCTGGTCAGGGACACAAGGGTCCTGCAGGGAAAAACCCTGCTAACAGCTAAATTCAGGAGGACGCTCAGGGTGATGTTTATGTTTGTTTTAATTTTTCTATTAAGGCAATCCCTCAAAAGGGATAAGGTTAGGTCATCTCCAGTACTAGTGCACTGTGTGAGAAGCAGAGTGGGAATGCCACCTGCTTACCCCTGCCCTGCACCAGGATCTGACCTGTTCCCCAAACCACAGGGCTAGGGTTGTATCTCTGCACAGGAATCTGAAAACCCTTATAGTTGGAGGAGTTTCGATTTCAAATGCCAGTTTTGGCTGGTTTCTAATTACAGCTATAAAACCAGACATAATCATAGTGTCACTAGTACAGTGCTGGAGTGATAACCAGGGCAGGGAATTCAAGGAGATTCTGCAGGAATCCCGTGGAGGCTGATTCGACACATAGTTCCTCTAGGACTGAGCAAACAGTCTCACGTAGGCACAGGAGTTTCACAGGAGAGCATGTAGTGCAGCGCAATCTCTCCACTGAGCTGTGTTCCTAGCTGCAATAGTTTGCTCCTCAAGTGAGGACTTTGGACTATGCTCATGCTGTCACTTTGCAATGCTGCCTCTGGCAGCCTTCTTCACACATTTGTGACCCTTTACTTATCGAAACCTCTTCTGAACTGCCTCAGTGTCCAAGCCAACTCCCATGACAGTCCGTTTAGAAACTCCCATTCACTTCTGTGGGAGTTAGAACGGGCTCTCGGTTTGTTTTGGGCTCTCATGTGTCTCAAACTGAGCTTCTCCTGCGGTTCTGTGGCCTTTGACTTCTCTCTTTTCTGAGTGGAAATGAGACTCTTCTCTAAGTGCCTCAAAGAGAAGAGGAAAGAGCTAATACACCCCTGGAAATCAAGTGTGAGTTTGTGAGTTACCATCTCCCATGTGTGTGCGGAGGGCAAACTTTTCTTACCTTTCAGTTTCTCTTCAGTGTCACTGTCCGATTCACTGTTCTCATCTGTAACTTCCAGGAAACATGAAATAAAGACAGTCTAAAAATATTGCACTTCTTATGGATGGCAGAATAAAACCAGGCTTAACCACTTCAGGGGGCAGAATGTATCGCATACAAGGGCTCTTTCTTCCCAGGGGTGCCCACAACAATGGAGCCTTAGCTCACCATTCTTGATACCTTCCTCTCCATTAGAGGGCATTCAGAAAAGAGCAACAAAAGCAATTATGTGTATAGAGCAAAAGGAAAAATCCAGAAAGCTTCAATTGACATTCAGTTGGTTGTATGGATGTAACCAATGGGGGGGAGGGATAGCTCAGTGGTTTGAGCATTGGCCTGCTAAACCCAGGGTTGTGAGTTGAGGGGGCCATTTAAGGATCTGGGGCAAAAATCTGTCTGGGGATTGGTCCTGCTTTGAACAGGGAGTTGGACTAGATGACCTCCTCAGGTCCCTTCTAACCCTGATATTCTATGATTCTAAGCACAAAATTTGGATCTCACGTGCTTATCTTGGCTACACAATAACTTGAGGGACAGGGGGAGCACAGTTAATTTCCATTCTGGATCAGACGCATGGTCTGTCTAGTCCAGTATCCTGCCTCAGACAGTGTCCAGAACCAGATGCATTAGAGAAAGGTGCAAGAAACCCCCAGAGTAGGCCAAGGTGGAGTAATCTGCCCCCATTAAGGTCTCTTTCTAATCCCTAAAAGAGATTGTTTTAAAACCCAAAACACAAGCTTTGTGTGTATATATATATATATATATATATATATATATATATATATATATATATATATATATATATATATATCATGACAAACATCTACAAGCATCTGTGAGAAAGAAACACCAAGAAGGGGAGGAATTGTTCAGTGCAACCCACGAGGTTACCATTAGGAGTAATGGACTAAAACTGAGTCGTGGGGATATGTCCTTACAGTAAGAGCTCCTAGGCTATGTCTACACTGCACTTTCTTCAGTAAAATTTTGTCAGTTGGGGTATGAAAAAAAACACACCTCTGGCTGACAAAAGTTTTATTGACAAAAAGTGCCGGTGTGGCTAGCACTATGTTGGCGGAGATGCTCTCCTGCCGACAAAGCTACTGCCCTTGTTGGGGCTGGTTTTATTTTATTGGCAGAAGAGCTCTCTCCTGCCGACAAAGAGGGGCTACACGGGAGACCTTACAATGACACTGCTGTATTGGCACAGCTGTGCCACTGTAGGGTGTGCAGTGTAGACAGTGTAGGGTGTGCAATGTAGACGTAGCCTTAGATAATGGACTAGCCTTTAGCTTCATAAAAAGGGCCCTACCAAATTCACAGCCATGAAAAACGCATCACGGACCATGAAATCTGGTCTCCCCCACCCCTCCGTGAAATCTGGTCTTTTGTGTGCTTTTACCCTATACTACACAGATTTCATGGGGGGAGACCAGCATTTCTCAAATTGGGGGTCCTGACACCAAAAGGAGTTTCAGGAGGGTCACAAGGTTATTTTAGGGGGGATCACAGTATTGCCACTCTTACTTATGCGCGGCCTTCAGATTGGGCGGCCGGAGAGTGGCGGCTGTTGGCTGGGTGACCAGCTCTGAAGGCAGCTCCCCGCCAGCAGCAGCACAGAAGTAAGGGTGGCAATAACATACCATGTCATCCTTACTTCTGCGCTGCTGCCTTCAGAGCTGGGTGGCCAGAGAGTGTTGGCTGCTGACCGAGGGCCCAGCTCTTCAGGCAGCGGCGCAGAAATAAGGGTGGCAATACCATACCAGGCCATCCTTACTTCTGCGCTGCTGCTGGCAGTGGCTCTGCCTTCAGAGCTGGGCTCCCAGCCAGCAGCCACCGCTCTCCAGCTGCCCAGCTCTGAAGGCAGCGCCGCCACCAGCAGCAGCAGTAAGGGTAGCAGTACTGCAACCCCCACAATTACAACACCGTGAAATTTCAGATTTAAATAGCTGGAATAATAAAATTTATTATTTTTAAATTCCTATGATAGTTAAATTGACCAAAATGGACCGTGAATTTAGTAGGGCCATATTCATAAAGGAAGCCCCAGCCAGTCCTTTTACACTGAACCAGACAAAGTGTTAGAAAACACACTGTACATCACAGTAAAAAATTCAAGCCAGGTAGAAACTCTCAAAAAGACTCAGCTTTGGTCAATGTTCATTTACCTTTCCCTGAATTGCTCTCCGTAGACTGGGACAGCCTCTTGACGCGCTTCTTCCCCCTTCGGGCTTCATAAATGGCGTTGATTTTCAATACCAGCTGCTCAGCAAGCAGGAGACAGAAAACAGGGTTAGTGCCCTTTCCCCAATAAGGGAGATGTAAATGTTATTGTTCCGAAGGGAATTTTCAGTTTCCTAATCCTGGTCAACAACCTTCTCACCACTAGACCCTATAGGTACCATAAACACTATGACCCTGTCTACCCTTTGTTGACAATGAGTCCCCCTGGGCCATGCCCTGGACCAGCCCTCCCCACTCCAGTGGATTCGAGAACAACAGATTACCAGTAAAGATTGGGGTTAAACTGTTCTCAACACCTCTTACAGAAAGCATGTTAGAGACCTATTGAGGATTTGAAAACCTACTTAGGTTACTGAGAACCTTATTTAAAAAAATGCTTTAGACACTTTATACATTTTCCACATGGGGGGAAATCATTGCTAACTGAAGCCACTGTTAAAATGAGCTTTTAAAAAAAGTCTTTTAGTACAGTCCCTTTTGTAGACTAGTCAGGGCTGTAGATTCAAGGGGTCAGCTCGTCATCCTTCTTCGCACTGCAGGCAGCGAGTGACTCTCACAGGGCAAATGGGGGTTCCCCTTGTGTAGGGAAATCCCCAGGTAGTTTGAAGTCACTATAGCCAGTTCAAGGCCAGGTGGCTCGTGGCTGTCAGTTGGTCCAGTTGGTGTCCTGGGAGTAGGATGAATGGGGCATGATCAGATCTTGCTGTCATCTAAGGCCAGTGGCTCCTAGGATATATAGAGCACCTGAGGCTGATCTACCTTGGCCCGAAACATTCCCTGGGTATGGGATGGCAACAAGGTGGCAGAATGCAACTTACACACAGGTAAACCTGAAGATCCAGCTCCGAGAGTTTTAAAGAACAATTTCAAATGAATCCCGTCCCATCCACCCCAGCGGCACAGCTCAATTATTGATATTTTAAAATATGAAATGGATGCCCAGCATGACACAATTCATCGTGCAGATGGGATCTTGGGGGAGGCAAAAGAAGGGGCCACAAGAAGCAGAAAGGCTTTATGTTAACAGTGTGGCTTTGTTACTACGCTAGTACATACACACCTATGAGCGAGCCTGGAGAACAACCATCGTGTAATCGACAATGATAAAGAGGTGCTGGACTTACTGACTTAGTACAAATTTGGTCAGAAATGCTTTAAACAAAAGCCTTTAGGAGAGATCATTTATTTCACATCTCGAGCTGTCTGTCCTGGTTCTCATGTTGGTACCAACATCAATGTATATAGTACATCTTATTCCCGGGCACACAGCACTACACTCACCAATAAGTTCACACCCCTTAACTTCCCCATCCATGGCACTTAATGTGAACTTGTGTACACACATGCACATCCTGAAACGTGAATGCGCTCTCTCTCTCTCTCTCTCTCTCTCACACACACACACACACACACACAAGCACACTAAGTAGACACATGGGAAAAATCTGCATCTCTTTTTAGGCATGAACACAAACATTGTGAAGACCCAATATGTACAACACATGCACAATTAGATTTGTACACATGAGAACACATGATCAGAAGACATAAATACACACAAGCACACATTTTCCCAAAGGAAGACTGTCTGCTCAGAGACACAGTTGCAGCCTAGCACTGCTAACCTTTGCCAGAGCCTTGCTAAGAGCAGGAAAAATAACCATGTTTTGAAAGCATTCAATACGTGGTCCACAGCCTCACTTGAATTGAACCCAACTACTCCCCGATCTAAATCTAAAATAGTGTCATGATATATGAAATCACAGTCAATCTTATACAGGAAGTGTTATTAAAGAAAACATCTATAACTACAGACAAACAAACAAGGTTCTACACAGCTTGAGTTCCAGCTTTGTCTCCTTTGTTTACGTGGGATCATACCCCTGCTTGGAACTCTTACAGCACATTGAGACATCTAGTGAATAATATCTTGAAAGAAAATATATATTATCACCAGGTAACAACTATTGGACACATGGCCCTTCATTGGATCCACTGCTCTCAATGTCCTTCAGTAAACATGGTTGGAAACCAAGATGTATTCTTTGCGAAAAATTGATCAATTTTCTATCAACATTTGAATTTCATTAAAAAAATCTAGTTGAAATTTCTAATTCTGAATTTGCTTTTTTACTTGTTTTATCCCTCACAATAGTGTGGGACATGTCAAAGAGAAAAATACATTCTTTAGACCAGTGGCTCTCAACCTTTCCAGACTACTGTATTCCTTTCAGGAGTCTGATTTGTCTTGTGTACCTCAAGTTTCATGACACTTAACTACTTGCATACAAAATCAGACATAAAAATACAAATGTGTCACAGCACACTATTGTGGAAAAATTACTTGCTTTCTGATTTTTGCCATATAATTATAAAATAAATCAACTAGAATATAAATATTGTATTTCCATTTCAGTGTATAGTATGTAAAGCAGTATAAAGTCATTGTCGGTATGAAATTTTAGTTTGTACTGACTTCACTAGTGCTTTTTATGTACCTGTTGTAAAACTAGACCAATATCTAGAGGAATTGGTGTACCCCCTGGAATACCTCTGTGGGCCCCCAGAGATACATGTACTCCTGGTTGAGAACCACTGCTTTAGACCTTGCAGAGATCTTTGGACCCCTTTTTTCCCATGAGAAAAAGGATGGGTGGGATGTAGAAAATGTTTAGTACTAACTGTGAAAGGTTAACGGAAATCAAGTCATAGCCCAGAACTCTTCCTAAATTTTATGGGCATGACATTGGAAATTGCACCAAAAATTTGTCCTTATCAATGTAACAACACATGAGAAGCCAGGATAAGGGGGGAAAAAAATCCTGAAGTTACCTTGGGAATCTTCCTTCTCCTCTTGCCATTCTGAGAATCTCCCAGGGAGAAGAAGGTATCATCTGGACTGCTGGGGGTAGAGGGAGGGCTGATTTTGGAAGGGGACCCAGTACCGTCACGACTCAGTTTCCGTATGTCCAGCAGTTTGAAACTCCGCCGCTCTGAGTTTTGTCGAAAGAAAATGGGTTTGGAAAGCAACTGGGGAAGGAGACAGAACGGAGGAGAGGAAATAAATTAACACAGCACTCTCTATCTCACCATACGTCTCAAGGAAACATTGTGACAGCACTAATTTCAATTAGGTGAGCTGGAGCACATGGCTAGCACACAGGCAGACATGGCTTACCAGTATGCTTGGCAGATTCTCACAGGCCCAAGAACTTTGCATGGCTGTCACAGTTTTCACAGGACTACTGTGCAAGACAATTAAAGATAATATTGTGCCAGACAATTAAAAACAATATTCCAGAGAAAGGTGCAAGAAACCCCATCATGGACAGCAATGGAATTAGTTTCTTCCTAACCCCATCAGTAAATGGTTGGTTAAGTCCAGTCGTAGCCCAACAGGCTGATATATTATAGTATCAATGTTCAGATTCTAAATTCCCCAGACCAAAGGAGCTGGGAGTAGTGCCAAAGCAGCATACTCAGGGGGAGGGAGTGCCTCATATATCCTAGGGAGCAACTCCTGGACAATGCTGGGAGAAGCTCCAGAGAGAGATAGGGCCACTGTGAAATGACACTTTGGGAGAAGTGTGAAGAGGAAGTAGAGGAGGGAATACAGATGGAAGTCATGGAGCATTCTCTCCTCACCAGTTCTAATCCCTCCACTATTTTTTGCCGCCCCTTCCCTGCCCCCCCGCACAGCAGGGGAGGGCGCGGGGGGCGGGGAGGGTGGCCGGAGCCCCGGGGGGAGGGCGGTGACTCTCCCTGGCAGCCGGGGGGAGGGTGGCCGGAGCCCTGGGAGGAGGGCGGAGTGCCCGGCCGGGGAGAGGGCGCCGGGGGGGAGGGCAGCCGGAGCCCTGGGAGGAGGGCGGAGTGCCTGGCCGGGGCTCCGCTCTCCCCGGCGGCCAGAGCGCCGGGGGGAGGGCAGCGAACCCCGGCCAGGGCTCCGCTCTCCCCGGCGGCCAGAGCGCCGGGGGGAGGGCGGAGTGCCCGGCCTGGGCTCCGCTCTCCACGGTGGCCGGGGGGAGACCTCCAGGGGGGAGGGCGGCCGGAGCCCTGGGAGGAGGGCGGAGTGCCCGGCCAGGGCTCCAGTCTCCCCGGCGGCCAGCCCCGGCCGGGGGGAGGGCGGCGAGCCCCAGCCGGGGCTCCGCTCTCCCCGGCGGCTGGCGGGAGGGCGCCGCGGGGGAGGCAGCCGGAGCCCTGGGAGGAGGGCGGAGTGCCCGGCCGGGGCTCCGCTCTCCCTAGCAGCCAGAGCGCCGGGGGGGAGGGCGGCGAGCCCGCCCGTGGCCCCGCTCTCCCTGGAGCCGGAGCGACGCACCGCGCCGCCCCCCTCCAGGTGCCGCCCCAAGCACAAGCTTGGTGGGCTGGTGCCTGGAGCCGGCCCTGACTATTTGTAACTTTTTTATTTAGCGAAATTACAGGAACCTATGTGTGGGTGTGAAGGTGCAGCTTCCCTTTACATTGTCAGTATTGGCCAGTGCCTACAATTTTTCCTGTTGGTATGTCACAGGATGAGCTTTGGCCTTTAAGAGGGTCAAAGTTCAACTCACTCCTGTGATAGCAGGATTTTCAAACGCCCTCAGCGTTGGCCTAATTCTGCTCCCGTTTGAAGTCAATGGGAGTTCTGCCATTGAGTCAACAGGCACAGAGTTAGGCCACTGCTGTTTAGATAACAAACAGTTAATTCAAATGGATTTCAAATTCAGCTCTCTGGTTAAATCCGAGCAAGCTGCTTTTCAGTGCAATGACTCTCGGTAACAACTTTTATCGCATTCTCCTTCTTTATAGTACAGCAGCACCCGGAGGGCCCAAGCAGGATCAGCTCTTCTTGTGTTGGGTGCTGTACACCCACAGAGACAATCCCTGCCCTGAAGAGCTTACTCTGCCCCCCCTCCCAGGAATGGAACACCTTCCAGGGAGGAAGGAATTGGGGGCAAAAATGAGCCATCTGCTTCTTCACGGCTTCCAAGAGGGTGAAGAAACTTCTCCTTTGGAGACTGGCCTCCACTGCTTCTTCCATCAACCCAACGATTCAAATTATTTATGATGGGTCTTCAGGGTGGGGAGCCTCTCAGACATTCGTAGTCAGTTCTGGGTTGGGGGAATGGGACGGGGCAGGGCTCTACCACGATTTGGGTCCAGTAAGGTCCATGCTATAGTTGAAACTATGCTGGCTATCAGACAGGGTGTTAACAGCACATTTTTCCTGACCAACGTGGGACAGCAATTTTTTGTGTTAAGAACCATGTAGCAGTATAACTGTGTTATTTCAGCTCCTAGATACTTCCTTGACAGGGGGCGCCATAAGGATGAAATCCATCCCCGTGCAGAGGGCCAGCACAAGGCCTATGCAATAGTTCAGTCCCATTTTGAGAGCTTGAGTGGGACTTACGAGGTGGATGGGTCCTTGTATGTGCCCTCTGCACAGGTGGGAATTCCATCCCAAATACCTGTGATGAAGAGATTAGCTATACAGCCATGCTACAGTTTACCTCTGGGGGGTAAGGAGCTGATCAAAAAATGCAGACACATTTTCATAAGAACATTTCATTGCAATTTCACATTTTCTAAAAAATCTCAATCACCCTAGAAGCTGCTTGAAAAACAGCAACATTTTTTGGGGGGGGAAAGTTTTCAACATTTTGAAAAAATTGAAATCAGCTCTAATAACAATATCTGCAGCTTGGATAGCACGGCGAGGGCTCTTGGTAAGGAAAACTGAGCTTATACCCCCGCTGTCGACATTACTTGTTACTAGCGTGATCGTCTACTGTCACATGGGCTGAGCCTGAGGCAGCCTGGACAGTGTAAGGCAGCGTTTCCCAAATGCGGCCACTGTGACCACCAGGGGCTTTTCTTGCGGCCACGACAGCCTCCTGGACAGTGGAGGTGGGGCAGCAAAGCAGTGGAACCTCCCCCAGGGCCACCAGCAGGGGTTGGGCCCTGCCCCCATCTGGAGCCCCAAACGTCAGAGGAGCAGGCAACCAGTGAATTCCCCACCTTGCTAGGGGCGGTGAGTCTTGGTTTCAGCCCTGGGTTGGTGGGCAGCAGGATCCGGTCATGTGGTTTTGGGTTCTGGCTCTGGACTCTGGCCATGCGGCGGCTGGTGCCGGCCCTTGGCTCACACACACACGCCTCGCATCTCCCCTGGCCCCTGCTGCCTCACCGATCAGTCATCCACCCCCCCATCGCTCCTGGACACTGCTGTCCCCCTACCCACCTCCCCGTCCAGGGCTTCTGGCTTGCCAGGGCTGAGTAAGTCTGCTGTGAAAATTTATATGTGTATGTTTGTTAATATTACTTTTCACAGCAGACTTACTAGCTAGCTGGGAGGCTGTGAAAAACAATATTAACAAACATACAAATGTTACTTTTCGCAGCAGCAGACTTACTAGCTAGCAAGTCTTAAAAAAAGCTACCAAAAAGCCAAAGAAACAACAAAAAGAGAGAAGAATGTGCAAAGCACCTTATTTGGGTTTCTATTCTGTTTAGATCCAATACAGAACAGTGACAACTGTACATTATTTTTATTATTGAGTCTGCAAAAAAACCCAAACTCTACATAATTAAATTACAATGATTTGGAAGCATATATGTGCGTATTTATTTGTTTTTCCTAAAGTTAATTAAGTATTTTAGGAAAAATTGTCAGGGCAGCCACCAGCAAGAGTTGGTGGCTGCACTCTGAGGTCACCAAAAAATTGGTTGTGAGAACCCCGGGTCTAAGGGTAGAACAGGTACCAACTGGAATGACACAGGAGGCAGACAGCATGGCTGCCCTTCACTGGATCACAAGCTTCCAGAAAGAGGCGCAGACCATATATTTACCCCCTCCTCTGGTCTCATTGCTCAAGAGAAAGACAGTGTCAGATTGAGAGTTGCAGCGCTTGCATGAGATGGGGGAGTCCCCAAGAAAGTAGGACCTCAAGGGTGCACTTGTTAAGGCTGTCTGAGCTAGCCAGGAATTCTAGTAAGCGCCTCCCAGTGAAACCACAGGGAGTTGGTTGCTACCTTTAACCAAACTGATCAACGGAAATCCAACAGGACCTTCCTAATGGAGGGAGTGATAGATGCTTCACTTCACAATTCTTAACAGCTGCAAAAATGGATTACATATTGCCCATGGATGCTGATGAGATTACTGGGTCTTGACTGGCGGCGCATCCAGTGCCACTTTAAAGAGGAGGAGGCTACCTTACACTGCAGCAATAAATGGCCTTTCCCTGGTTTTAAATATTGTGCGTGAATGTAGCACTCACAAAATTGTGGGGCTAAAAGCGCAAGGCTGAGCGAAATACAAAGCAGCCCGGAACAGGTAAAACTTCCTCCTCATAGCTCTGCCAAAGGTCCTCAACTCTAAACCGCAACCCCACCCTGCTCTCCGGCTCTGGGGTTCCGCTAGATTGAAACTGAGACTGCCATCTGGTGGGGATTCTCTGTAGAACTGGGCCCAAACCAACACCCCAAATGCAAATGCCCCTGAACCTCAGGAGAGGTCAGCCCTGGAACCAAATTTTGCAACGGACGTCCACAGTTAGTTTTGTGCTGGACACGTGTAGACTAGATCAGAGCACAACTCATTTTCACTTGGAACCTAATAAAAATCTGACTCCAGGTTTCCAGAGGCGAAAGGCCGACATGAGCCCACTGCACTATCACAGCCCTTAGCAAGTCTGTGCATATATGAGTTACCATCTTGGTTAAGATCAAACAGCTGCCCTTCCTTTTGTGATCTGCTTGCTTTCCCCCAAACTGCTTGCACGATGGGGAGACTTCACTGGGAACACATATTTACAGAGGAAATGGATCAAAACAGGATTTTGTCCAAAACAAAACATGATCCTGGTATCACACCCTTCTTGCATAAAATCTTAATGTAGCACTGACAATTACAAACCCTTAAATCTTATCACGGATTATTGAGCGAGTTCCAGATGCATGCTCCTGGCATACTGCTTAGGAGTTAACCCCCGTGTGAGAAAAACGAAAACAAGACACCGTACCAAAGGGTGAACATGGCAATTCTTGTGCCCATGGCTCTCTGTTCTCGCTCTTGCACCTCCCCTCAACAGTAGCTAAAACCTAAAAGGTAAAATCCTGGCCCCATTAAAGTCAATAGTAAAACTCCATTGGCCTCAATGAGAGCAGGATTTCTCCCAAAGCCTTTTGGGAACTGGTCACAAGTCATGCTGGTTGAACCAGGATACCTTGGAGGGCGTGCCAGGTACAGAGGAGGTGGGGGAGGCTGGGAAAGTCAGGACACATTTCTTCCCCAGGCAGCGGCTGTTCATCTCAATGTCTTCATAGGGGTTTTCCTTCGATGGTGGATCTGCAGCAAAGAGCCACACGCTATAGGTAAGAAATGCAGAAAATCCTGGAGGAGTCCCACAAAATCTCTGCTGGGATCCTATGGCTTTCTCCCCCCCCCCCCACCCCCCCCCACCCACACACACACACACATCTGCTGGTTAAAAAAAATTGTTCTCAAACATTCTTGCCATCCCTTCCTTCTCTCCAGCTCTGGGAGTCCAGCTGCTTACTGGATTGCATCCAAATCCTGACCAGGATGTATCCAGCCACAGAGTTATGTCACAGAAGTTAGAGATGGAAAAGACCCATTAAGTCCTCCAGTCCATTTCCCTGTCAGTGGAGAAGTCATAAGGTTTTCATATACCGTGGCCCTTAATATCCCTTCTCTTCTTTCTTCTGATTCCCTGTTCTCTCTGAATTAAAGGCCTGTGCTCCATCTAAGTCCCACCTAAGCCTTTCAAATATCATTTAAGTGGGTCTTAAGTGGTGCATAAGCCTCATGCTGCTAATTTGGGGTGCCTTGATTTGTAGGTGCCCACCTTGAGACAGCTAGTGCCTGATTCTTCAGAAATGCTGAGCACCCTCAACTCCAGTTAACTTGAAAGTGAGCTGAAGATACTCAGCGCCTCTGAGAGATCAGGCCCTAGGTGTCTCAGTCTGGGTACCTAAAATCAGTGATGGAAAATGTAGGCCCAAGTATCTGAATGGGCAGGCAATTTATTACGAGCCTTCCCTTTCCTTATGCATACTGTCGTGCCACCACAACGGAGAGCCAGTAGTTAAAAGCAACCTTCTTTCTCCTGTTCTTGTACACACCTAACTGAGAATGAAACCAGGGGGCCAGTAATGCTGGAGCAGGCACTGCAGCTTAGCTTTGGATCCTGTATATGGTTTGTATTTCTTCTTTGGCTGTGCAACAGCCTGCCCTGCCGGAGGTCAATGGAGGGGCGGGACCGCAGCTGAAGTCATCAGACAAGGACACAACACCACAAGACCTTTTCTGCCTCTTCTCCTATGATACTCCATGAGTCTATGAGTGACTGTCTGGACTCACCAAGGTGAGGGAGGTAAAAGTACTTTTGTCTATCAAAGAAAGCTGCATGCAAATGTTCTGGAACCACAGACTGCCCCTGAACTAGAGAACTTATTTTAGGTGTAGGTTTTTCATGGATGTGAATTATTCCAACTGTAATTATCTGATCAGCATTTAACACACTGGAGAGACAGGAGCAGTGAGAATTAGCACTCAGGACCAGGGGACACTGCAACTCTCTTCCTGCTGCCAGCGCTGTTTGCAGACTGACCTCTCACTTGGTATGGCAACTCTAGGGTTACCATTCGTCCGGATTCCCCCGGACATGTCTGGCTTTTTTCAGTTAAAAATAGCGTCCGGGGGGAATTTGTCAATGTCCGGACTTCCCCCCCATGCAGAGCGTGCGCGGCGTACAGGGCAGCCGGCCGGATCGAGCCACTCGCATGCAGCTCCGGCAGCCAGAGCCCCTCCTCCACTTCCCCCCTCCTCTGCCCTGCAACTTGAGATCACTCCCCTCCTCTCTCTCCCAACCTCCCCCTCCCCCCTGCATTCGCAGATCGCCGGCCAGCCGTTCGCCTCGGCCTCCGGCAGTCTGGAGCTCCGACCCTGCTCCCCCCCCCTGCTGTCGAGCGCGCCGCTCTGCAGCACGGTAAGGGGGACAGGGGGTCAGAGAAGCGGCAGGGAGGTTCTGGGGGGGGGGTAGTCAAGAGACAGGGAGCAGAGGGAGGGTTGGATGGGTCAGGAGTTCGGGGGGGGGCTGTCTGGGGGTTGGGGGTGTAAGGTTTTGGGCAGTCAGAGTACAGGTGGGGGGGGTCTCAGGAGGGGGTAGTTAGGGGACAAGGCACAGGGAGGCTTAGGTAGGGGGTGGGGTTCTGGAGGGCAGTTAGGAGCAGGGGTCCCAGGAGGGGGCAGTCAGGGGACAGGGAGCAGAGGGGTTTAGATGGGTCGGGAGTTTTGGGGGGGGGCTGTCAGGGGGTGGGGAATGGTTGGATGGGGCGTGGGAGTCCCAGGGGTCTGTCTGGGGGTGGGGGTGTGGATAAGGGTTGGGGCAGTCAGGGGACAGGTAGGGGGTAGAGTCCTAGGGGGCCAGTTACGATGTGGGGAAGGTCTCAGGAGGGGGCAGTCAGGGGACAAGGAGCAGGGAGGCTTAGGTAGGGGGTGGAGTCCTGGGGGGCAGTTAGGGGCAGGGGTCCCAGGAGGGGGCAGTCAGGGGACAAGGCGTGGGGGGGAGGGTTGGGGGTTCTGAGGGGGCAGGAAGTGGGAGGGAGTGGAAGGGGCAGGGGCGGGGCTAGGGCAGGATGGGGGCGGGGCTAGGGCGGGGCTCCTCCCGTCCTCTTTTTTGATTGTTGAAATATGGTAACCCTAGGCAACTCCCATCTTTTCATATGCTGTGTATTTATACCTGCTACTGTATTTTCCACTCCATGCATCCGATGAAGTGGGTTTTAGCCCATGAAAGCTTATGCCCAAATAAATTTGTTAGTCTCTAAGGTGCCACAAGGACTCCTCATTGTTTTTGCTGATACAGACTAACACCGCTACCACTCTGAAATTTGTCAGCTTGGGGAGAGAGGTGTGGCTGTTTAGGAATGGAGGGATTTGCCAATGCTTTAACCCTGTAATATGATCCATGTTATTCCAGCTGGAAGGGTGACACTTACATAGTGTCTTTGACCAGCAGCTGTTAGGCAATCCCCTGTCCTTTGGCCCCCAAACCAGCTGGGGAAAGAGGGCACATAAGGTCCCCCTAACTCTTGCAAAAGAGGCAGGCAGTTTTAAAATTTACAACTAATGCCCATCTCTTCCGATCGGGGAAAGGACAGGGCATCTCCACCTTGTCTGTAGCAAATCCCAAGATGATGTGTATCCTTTGTGAGACCTCTCTAACCAAACACCATGAGAGTTTGCTAAGATCAAAATGGCAATGCCCTGCTGGTTCCTGTGGCTCTCTCCCATCCCAAACAACGTGACCCCCCTCTGTAGAATACAACAGCACTGATTTCCTTCCTCTCCAGCTAAACTCTGCCAAGAGATTCACTTAACTCTAGCTCTGCGACAGCTAGACTCAAAGCTCTTCAGGACACGGGATGTGTTCTGCTCTACGTTCTGGAAAACACTGTGTATGTAAGTGTAGGATAATAAAATAATATTCCTGGGAATGGCGCTGATGGAATCTCAGCCATCCCCAGGCACCTGCACTAACGCTGAAGGGTGGAATAAATCACAGTGCCACAAACGCGAACCCAGGGATTGTGGGACCCAATATTTTAATTTCACAGTCACCCGTTCACACAATATTTTTCTTCCTGCTGGCTGATATTTTGTGTGTGATGCACCACAGCATGCTCTTGCCTAATAAATACACTCTCCTAGGTTAGGCCTTGGACTGTGACACGTTTTTATCGATGGTCTCCAAGTCTTTTTAGTTGTCCAACCCCTCCCCATCCCCCTCTTGAAGCTCCTACCCAGAATGTCTTCATAGACGTTTTCCTCAGATAAAGTGCGTGTGAGGGCCAGCTTGGTCTGAGCGTACCAATCCACCCTGCCATTCTCGGACGACGACTGCAGCAAGTCTTCAAACTCATAGGACTTCCTGTGCCATTCGGGGGGGAAGGGGAGGGGAGAAGGAGGGGGTGGGGGAGAAATAGGATGGAGAGTGGTAGAGATAAACAGACTTTACAAGTCCAATAATTCAATATCATTCACTCGTCTCCAGCAAGTCACTCAGCCAGCAACATGAGCTACGGAGGAGCCAGCGCACCACAGATCCATCCCGTACAACGTATAAAGCAATGTTGACACAACAATCAGTTTTTACCAGACTGGGACTAGTCAGCAAATGTCAGGGTTGCAATGGTTTATTTAGTGTATAATGATTCTAACACACATGTAAAACACTATGGGCCACAGTCTGCAACCCCTACGGCACGTTTACACGGCAATCTGGGATCTGACTGCATCACGGGTAGACATACCTGCGCTAGCACAGCTAAAATAGCAATGTAGATGCAGCAGCACAGTCTTCAGTGTGGACTGTCCAAGCACGCCAAGGACCCCGGGTACCTACTCGCACTGCTAGCTCGCACTAAGCCCATGTCGCCCCAGTAACACTGCTATTTTTAGTTCTGCTAGCACAGGTAAAGCTAGCGTGGATATGCCTACCCATGCTGCAATCACACCTCTGACTGCAGACTAGACATACCCGAAGTAGTGTCTTCCTCCACAAGCAGTCCCACTGATTACTACTCAACTTGAGTAAGCATTGTCAGAAATCAGGCCTCCTATGAGTGGTGCAGGAGAGCAATATGCAACATTGAATAATGAGAAGGGACAGCAGTGGAGCATCCTAGCCAGTCGATCACAGAGAGGTTTAAAGTCCTCTCCCAGTCCAAATGAAGTCAGGAATTTTTATTTTTAAGGTAGATCCACTGCAGAGGATAGGCTCAAAAAGAGCAGTACATTTTTAAGGCAGGTTTTCCCCTACCATCAAATATTTGGACTTACAAAAGGGGATGGGGTGGGGAGCAACCTCCAATAAAACATGAGTAAACAAGGAACAGACTTGAGCAGAAAGGGCAGCTCTCCTCTGAAAAGTGACAGTGTAAAAATGGCATGGCAAGGTCCCCCCTGACCATCTCTCAATGGCTTCTGATCAGCTGTGCTCATTCTGCAAGCAAAAAAGATTGTTTGTTTTGTCTTTAAACTGGCAACATCATGAACTCATCCTGGGATCGGCGAGTCAAGCTGGAATCATTCATTCTCACTCATTGTCACTAGTCATAGGATCTCCATCTCAAAGTCATTACACCTGTGGAAACCTATCGGCCTTGAGTGTTTGCACAGGTGTAACAGAGCAGAATATATCCTGCAGGCTCATGATCACTGACATTGCTGAGGCGGAAAGAACACTACTTCACTTTCAGAGCCCAGGGTGAATTTAGGGAGCGGATAGTCAGAAAGACATCCTCCTACTAATGAACAAGGTTGAGACCCAATAAACATAGACCCCAATGATGCCACTTTTGTGGAGGCCCTTTTCAGAAGCAGAACTGTACACCACCATCAAATTAATCAAGAACTTCTGTACCAGCATTAGAATAGTAAAGCCAGAATACCTGTGGTCAGCATTATTCTTATGTTTCCCATTCCATAGTCTTCTGCTGACAGCTGATGGGGGAGGAGAAGAAGGGAGAGGAGGGGGAGGTATAGATGGCAGAGGGGGCAAGTTTCTCTTATTTCTAGCTGCCGGAATCCATCCCTCTTCTCCCTCATGTTTGAAAGTTCGCCTGGGCTTTGGAAGTGGGTTGATGAAGGGTTTCTTCTCCGGTATCCCTGGTTCTGTGTACACATTCTCCACGCTGTGATCCTTGCATTTCACTTGAGATGCTTTCACCTCTTCCAGAGTCCCAAAAATGGGCTCACTGATTTCTGAGTCTAAGCTGAGGAGCCTCTTATTGAGTTCAGAGCCACAAACACCTTCCTGGTCCTCTGGGAAGGTTTGTCCCTCATCTGCCTTCTCCTGCAGACAGTGTGGGGAATAATAAGTACCTGGCAACTGTGGCTGCAATTCTGCTGATCCTTCTTTCAAGGCCTGCTCCAGTTTCTTGACCTGAGTCAGTACTGAAAGGTTCTCTTTCTGGACCTCCCACTTACCACCTTTCACCTCCTTGCATTTTCCAACACTGGAATCAACCTCCTCTTCCTTCTCCTGCATTTCCACTTTCCTCTCTGTTCCCTGCCCCATGCTCTTTGAAGTGCCCACTCTTCTTTCATTCTCTTTGCCTATCCCTTTGCATTCCAACTCCCAGGTTATAAGTCTCTTGGTGTCCACTTTCCTAGGCCCCAAAACTTCCCCACTCATCTTCTCCACCACACATGGCATCTTGTGCTCCTCTTTAACTCCTTGCTCTTCCTCCTTCCGACTGACCAGAGGAGAAGGTGTTTCCTTTTTCCCTTCCCACTCGGAAATCTTGTCCTTGATACTGAAGGGCTTATTCCTCAAACTGACTTTCCCAGCTAACTGTAAATGCTGAGTGCCTCCTATCTGTCTCCTTATGATTTCGCTGCTCTCCTTGACATTAAGATCCACAGATTGGTCACTGATAATCATTTTGGGACTCAGCATGTTCTGCTGAAAGCAGTCTAGCCTTGGATCTAGCACCAAGTTCTCCAGTGATTTCAATGGGCTTTTCACCACAGAAGAAACTTGTTCAGCTTTAGGTCCTAGACTCAGAGTGAAACTGGCACCTTCAGAATAATTTTCACTTGAAGACCCAAACCAAAGTCTTTCTAATTCCTTCACCGTGTTTCTATTATTTTTACTTGCAAGCTTGACCCTGCACAGCAAAGACAAAAGAGAAGAAAAAATCACTTTTGCTGATCATTCTAGGTTTGGCCATCAGTACACCAGCTCTATACGCTCTATTGAAGCAGGTGAGGTTGGCAGGGATGCTCAAAGATGGGGGCTGCTGCAGAGCATTCTCAGGGGAGGATCCTGGACTCTGGAATGCACTCCTTCTCTCTCTTGCTATGACAGAGCCCAGTTTGATGCAAGACCTGTCTATTATCCCAGGCTTTCTCTGAGGGAGTGGAATGGGGTGAGCATGGGTGGGATTATAGGTTTTGAAAATTAAGAATGTTCATACTGAGAACAGGTCCGTTTGTATTGTTGTATGCATTTTAAATAGAATAGTAGGGCTTTTTTACTTAGTGCATTAGACAGGTGCATCAAAATAAAAGTCAAAATGGACTCTAGTTTATTTAAGATTTAGTAGCTAGCACATGATTATCAAACAGATGTGCAGACTTGGGACACCGTAGGTAATCCTCTAAAGTCTACTCGGTAACGCCTTTCTAAATAGACTATTTGGCTTAATCATCGAGACAAGGCATAACAAGATCCAGTGGCTGGCAGCTGAAGTTAGCAAAGTTCAAACTAGAAATAAAAGGAGGGAAATTAACCAATGCAAATGATTTTCATGCCATCATTTGGAGTCTTTAAATCAAGGCTGGATGTTGTTCTAAAACATAGGGGCTAGATGAAGGAGCCATTGGATGAAATTCTATGGCTTGTGTTACACAGGCAGTCAGGCTAGATTATCACAGCAGCCCTTTCTTGCCTTGAGATCGATGAAACAGAAGAAAGAACCTCACCAATAGTGATCCTCTCCCCCAATAATTTCACCTTCCAAGTTTTTCCAGAGTGCCCATTAACACAATAACATTGCACTTTTATGTTTCTTCTTATTATTGTTCATCAGTCACACAGCTGTAACATCCAGGGGACCCACAAAGGGATTAGGCTCCCATTGTACAAACACACACCACACAGAGAGTTCTTGCCCCACAGAGCACGCCATCTAAATGAAGCTTGTCGTGGCAAAGGATAAAAACCACTTAATTACATGAGACCTGGCTGCATCAGACAAACATGTACTTCACCGAGCACCTGTCACCCAAGGATCTCAAAGTGCTTTTATCAACATCCATTAAGCCCCAGCTGGGAAGACATTTACATTTATAACATAATCACTTCAAATCCAAAGCTCTTCAGAGACAATAAGGACTTGTCTATGCTAGAAAGATGGCATCACTATAAGTAAATCAATTTTAAAACTATTTAGTTACAGAGGCACAACCCCCTTAAGTTAAACCAGGGGTGGGCAAATGCTCACGAAGTTGGGGGGTTGGGGTGTGGGAGGGGGTGCGGGCTCTGGGGTGGGGCCAGAAATGAGGAGTTCAGAGTGGGAGAGGGGGCTAAGGGCTGGGGCAAGGGGGGTTGGGAGTGGGGTGGGATGAGGCCTCTGGCTGGGGGTGTGGGGCTCTGGGGTGGGGCTGGGGATGAGGGGTTGGGGGTGCAGGAGGGTGTTCCAGGCTGGGAACAAGGCGTTTGGAGGGCTGGAGGGGGATGAGGGCTGGGGCAAGAGGTTGAGGCACGGGAGGGGGTCAGGGGTGCAGGCTCTGGGCGGCACTTACCTCGAGCAGCTCCCAGAAGCAGTGGCATGTCCCCACTATGGCTCCTACATGGAGGGGCAGCCAGGCGACTCTGCGCACTGCCCTATCCGCAGGTGCCGCCCCCACTGCTCCCATTGACCGCGGTTCCTGGCCAATGGGAGCTGCTGGGGCAGGGCTTGGGGCGGGGGCAGCATGCAGAGCCCCTTGGCTGCCCCGGTGCATAGGAGCCAGAGGGGGGACATGCCACTGCTTCTGGGAGCCGTGCGGAGCAGGGCAAGCCCTGGACCCAGCTCCCCAGCTGGAGCGCTGGAGCGGGGCAAGCCGCGGACCCTGCTCCCCGACGGGAGATCGAGGGCTGGATGCGGCCCCCAGGCTGTAGTTTGCCCACCCCTGTGTTAAACCAACATAAATGCACTTACCGCAGTTTAGTTTAATTCTATCAACTGCTGGATTCATATAAATTGGGTGAAGTGCGTCTACACCAGGGGTTGGCACTGACACAACTAAATCGATTTAGTTACAATGGTGCAAAAACACAGTGTGTAGGTCAGCCCTAGGTTTCCTGCTGGTAGTGCAGTGAGCATGTAAGCAAACCTGGCAGCCATTATGCATCCAGCCATAGCTAACACCCAGCCTTGGACATTGGCATCTGTGGTTGCCAAATAGAAGGGAGATACTACCAGGGTATCATTGTCCCCAAGTCTCATGCTCCTGTAATTTCTGCCTATTTCAGTGGGAGGAGGGACTTTCGTGTAACCTTTTGGATGATGCCTCTAATGGGGTGGACCCCCCCACCCCTAGTCTAGCAGTGCACTGTGGTATCATCACAAGTTATTAGACTAACATCAGGATGTGGGATTTAAACGTACAACCTGATGGCCTAGAGACACCGGCTGAGGCATATTGATGCTAGAGGCACATTTTAGGCTATGAGAGAGAGCACCAATGGAAAGTAATGACTCCCTCTCCACTTCCCTCCCTTGGGAAAAAGAAAAACAAGAATTTAGGACTTTTCACCTCTCAATGGATTTGCAGACACCGTTTTCAGACTTGCTGCTCACGTCGGCTGCCTTGCTAGCTGTCATCGTGTCAGCACCTGGCATGGTGACAGGTCACCTGGGGGAAGTCAAAGCAACACTGAAATGATCAGAGGTATTGTGACAGACTAACAATATCCTGTAGTATCCTGACCAAAGGTTATGGAATGAAGATAAATGTTACTGAATTAAGTAAAACGTGATTGAATCAGGGTTAGTACCTTGGGGATTCCATTGTATTAAAATGCAATTGTGTACGTGTTACGGGGCACTGTATGGACCTTCTCTAGGAAGAGGGGGATGCTAATGGACTTCCTCTGTTATCAGCCTTTTGAAATGTTCTCCCGCTCCCCCCACGCAGAGATGTGCATATGCTAGTTCAAATGGGATTCTCCAGTGACCAACAGTCAAATTTATTGGATAAATAGTCTGGTTTTAAACTGACTTGGAGCCTTCTTCCTCATCCAGCAAACATGGTGCATGGAGGGCCCCAATCCTTACGGTAGGATTGGAAGTATGGGGCCTACTGAGACCCCATAAGACTGGGTACTTATATGGAGCTGAAGCTGTGATGAACTTGTGACCACAAAGGAAACTCCTCAGGTGGCGTGTCGAAGGACTGCTCCTGTCAGAGCCCTTGTTAGGATAATGTCTGGTACGTTTATTGACATGCGGGTAGGTTTGTCTATTGTTTTAAACACATTTTCTCGACAGTGCTTTTACCCTAATAATAACATAGGCTCACATAAGAAGAGCTGTGTGGTCTCTATAACCATGGGCAGTCACACTGTTAACTTTCAAAGTAGCAGCTGTGTTAGTCTGTATCCGCAAAAAGAACAGGAGTACTTGTGGCACCTTAGAGACTAACAAATTTATTTGAGCATAAGCTTTTGTGGGCTACAGCCCACTTCATCGGATGCATGTAGTGGAAAATATAGTAGGAAGATATATATACACACAGAGAACATGAAACAATGGGTGTTACCATACACACTATAAGGAGAGTGATCAGTTAAGGTGAGCTATTATCAACAGGAGAGAAAAAGAACTGTTTGTAGTGGTAATGAAAATGGCCCATTTCCAGCAATTGACAAGGAGATGTGAGGAACTGTAGAGGGGGGAAAGTAAGCATGGGGAAATAGTTTTACTTTGTGTAATGGCCCATCCACTCCCAGTCTTTGTTCAAGCCTAATTTAATTTGCAAATTAATTCCAATTCAGCAGTCTCTCGTTGGAGTCTGTTTTTTAAGTTTTTTTGTTGTAATATTGTGACTTTTAGGTCTGTAATCGAGTGGCCAGGGAGGTTGAAGTGTTCTCCGACTGGTTTTGGAATGTTATAATTCTTGATGTCTGACTTGTGTCCATTTATTCTTTTACATAGAGACTGTCCAGTTTGGCCAATGTACATGGCAGAGGGGTATTGCTGGCACATGATGGCATATATCACATTGGTAGATGTGCAGGTGAACGAGCCTCTGATAGTGTGGCTGATGTGATTAGGTCCTATGATGGTATCCGCTGAATAGATATGTGGACAGAATTGGCAACGGGCTTTGTTGCAAGAATAGGTTCCTGGGTTAGTGTTTTTGTTGTGTGGTGTATGGTTGCTGGTGAGTATTTGCTTCAGGTTTGGGGGCTGTCTGTAAGCAAGGACTGGCCTGTCTCCCAAGATCTGTTAGAGTGAGGGATCATTCTTCAGGATAGGTTGTAGATCCTTGATGATGCGCTGGAGAGGTTTTAGTTGGGGGCTGAAGGTGATGGCTAGTGGCGTTCTGTTACTTTCTTTGTTGTGCCTGTCCTGTAGTAGGTGACTTCTGGGTACTCTTCTGGGTCTGTCAATCTATTTCTTCACTTCAGCAGGTGGGTATTGTAGTTGTAAGAATGCTTGAGAGAGATCTTGTAGGTGTTTGTCTCTGTCTGAGGGGTTGGAGCAAATGCGATTGTATCATAGAGCTTGGCTGTAGACAATGGATCGAGTGGTGTGGTCTGGATGAAAGCTGGAGGCATGTAGGTAAGTATAGCGGTCAGTAGGTTTCCAGTATAGGGTGGTGTTTATGTGGTCATCATTTATTAGTACTGTAGTGTCCAGGAAGTGGATCTCTTGTGTGGACTGGTCCAGGCTGAGGTTGATGGTGGGGTGGAAATTGTTGAAATCATGATGGAATTCCTCAAGGGCTTCTTTTCCATGGGTCCAGATGATGAAGATGTCATCAATGTAGTGCAAGTAGAGTAGGGGCGTTAGGGGACGAGAGCTGAGGAAGCGTTGTTCTAAGTCAGCCATAAAAATGTTGACATACTGTGGGGCCATGTGGGTACCCATAGCAGTGCCGCTGATTTGAAGGTACACATTGTCCCCAAATGTGAAATAGTTATGGGTGAGGACAAAGTTAACTGTCTCCACAGAGAAAGCAAGCAGATGTGCTAGGGCAGCTTGTCTGAGCTGGGAATACTATAGTGATGGCAGGGAACTGTTCAGCCTGCAAATACCCCAGTCAGAAGGGACAGAGATGCAGATCTCCATCCAAAAAGTCAACTGCTGGTGCGCTGGAAGCCTGAGAGTGGGCGCCCTGGCTGGACCCCCTGAGGGGGAACACAGGTGCAGTTGCCCTAAACTGTGACAGGTAACACTGTCTGTTCCAACATGACAAACTTCCCCTGTCCCTCCTCTCTCCAAGCACACACACAAAACCTGCCCCTGGAAATCCAGTAGGATAATAGCAGCAAGTCACTTCATCTCTCTGCCTCCATTTCCCCTTCTGTAAAATGGTGATGAGCATTTTTATCCACCTACCTCCCCAGAGTGCTGTGAGAATTAGGTAGTCTTTGGGGCATGGGCTGTCTATTACTCTGTGTTTGTACAGCGCTGTGCGCAGTGGGCCTTCCGTCTCAACTGGTCCCATAGGCACTGCCATAATAAACATGATTAGTAATATTACTAGTCAATGGCTGTACAGTGATTTGAACAGGCAAGACACAACATAAAAGCTAAACATTTTTGTTATAACACTTGGGTATCTGTCTTCCCTCAGGAGACTGTTAAAAATGGCTTTAAAAATAATCTGTCTGATCCAGAGAATTAACAGCCCCATGGCTTATGAAGCCACTGTATCAACAGCTTTCTTGGACTGGTACCCAGCTGAGAGGTTTATTGATTAAACTACTGTAGATCCCATGGTCACTTTGTGCTCAGGTTCCTGATCACCTGATGTATTCTCACTCTAGTGGGTCATTATAGAGAGTGTTACTGATCTCCCTTGGGAATTTAAGGGGTGAAATGCATCCCTGGCCTAAGGTCTTTAAACTGCAGAAGTTGTTTTGGTCACTGCTCACTATTCTTTGCATGGTGATTTCTATTCTTTGTGGGGCAGGGGTGTCAATCTATCCTCTTGGCTCACCTTTGCAACGAAGGCCTGGTCTACACTATGAGTTTAATTCGAATTTAGCAGAATTAAATCGAATTAACCCTGCACCCGTCCACACAACGAAGCCATTTCTTACGAAATAAAGGGCTCTTAAAATCGATTTCTGTACTCCTCCCCGACGAGCAGAGTAGCGCCGAAATCGATATTGCCATTTCGAATTAGGGTTAGTGCGGCCGCAATTCGACGGTATTGACCTCCGGGAGCTATCCCACAGTGCACCATTGTGACCGCTCTGGACAGCAATCTGAACTCGGATGCACTGGCCAGGTAGACAGGAAAAGCCCCGCGAACATTTGAATTTTATTTCCTGTTTGCTCAGCGTGGAGAGCACAGGTGACCATAGAGAGCTCATCAGCACAGGTAACCATGCAGGCCGATAATCGAAAAAGAGCACCAGCATGGACCGTACGGGAGGTACTGGATCTGATCGCTATATGGGGAGAGGATTCAGTGCTAGCAGAACTTTGTTCGAAAAGACGAAATGCCAAAACTTTTGAAAAAATCTCCAAGGGCATGATGGAGAGAGGCCACAACAGGGACTCAGATCAGTGCCGCGTGAAAGTCAAGGAGCTCAGACAAGCCTATCAAAAAACAAAGGAGGCAAATGGTCGCTCCGGGTCAGAGCCGCGGACATGCCGCTTCTACACCGAGCTGCATGCAATTCTAGGGGGGGCCGCCACCACTACCCCACCTCTGACCGTGGATTCCGAGGCGGGGGTAATCTCATCAGCCACACCTGAGGATTCTGTGGATGGGGAAGAGGAGGAGGAGAAGGAGGAGGACGAGTTTACGGAGAGCACACAGCACTCCCTTCTCCCCAACAGCCAGGATCTTTTTCTCAGCCTGACTGAAGTACCCTCCCAAGCCAGTATCCAAGACCATGACCCCATGGAAGGGACCTCAGGTGAGTTTACCTTTTAAAATATAAAACTCGTTTTACAAGCAAGCGTTTTTTAATGATTACTTTGCCCTGAGGACTTGGGATGCGTTCGCGGCCAGTACAGCTACTGGAAAAGTCTGTTAACGTGTCTGGGGATGGAGCGGAAATCCTCCAGGGACATTTCCATGAAGCTCTCCTGGAGGTACTCCAAAAGCCTTTCCACAAGGTTTCGGGGCAGTGCAGCCTTATTCCGTCCTCCATGGTAGGACACTTGGCCACGCCATGCTAGTAGCAAGTAATCTGGTATCATTGCATGACAAAGCCTGGCAGCGTATGGTCCCAGTGTTTGCTGGCATTCAAGCAACATCCGTTCTTTATCTTGCTGTGTAATCCTCAGGAGAGTGATATCGCTCATGGTAACCTGGTTGAAATACGGGAATTTAATTAAGGGGACAGAGGTGGCCCGTTCCTACTGGGCTGTTTGCCTGTGGCTGAAAAGAAATCCTTCCCTGCAGTTAGCCAAGCGCGGGGTGGGGGGGGGCAGTTTCTGCTGCTGAAGGTTAACAGGAAAACTGCAGCACTCAACGGGCTTTGCTTGGTATGTGGGAAAGGAGGGCGCAGAAGCCGAAGGGACAATGGCTTACCATGGCCACATGCAAGCCGAATTCTGTTGCCCGGACCTGCGTCTGTGATCTCTAGCAGCAAAGCCACAGGCACTCAATATTAAGAGGCAAAATGCGACCTTGCACAGAAATCACATGTGCTATGTAATGTGAATAGTGTTGTACACCACGAAAGAGTATAAGCATTGTTCTGTAAAATGTATCTTTTAAAAAAATTCTCTCCTTTTTTCCCTCCCTCCAGCAGCTGCAAATTTTTCAAGCCTCCCTCCTCCGTCCCGAAGGCTATCTCAGTTAAGGCATCGGAAAAAGAGGACCCGAGACGAGATGTTCACAGGAAATCATGGAATCCACCCGCAGTGAAAGAGCTCATCTGAATGAGTGGAAGGACACAGTTTCAAAGTATAGGAAAGACGCCTGTGAACGTGAGGACAGGAGAGACCAACATGAGGACATGAGGGACCAACGTGAGGACAGAAGGGACCAACGTGAGGAGAGGAGAGACGCTCGAGATGAGAGGTGGTGGCAGGAAGATCAGAGGAGGCAGAATGCAACGCTGGGGCTGCTGCGTGAGCAAACAGACATGCTCCGGCGTCTGGTGGAGCTTCAGGAACGGCAGCAGGATCACAGACTGCCACTGCAGCCCCTGTATAACCACCTTCCCCCCTCACCATGTTCCATAGCCTCCTCACCCAGACGTGTAAGAACGCAGCACCATTGAAAAGTACCCTTTGCGGTTTATGTACTGGGTACCCTGGTGCTCCGGTGCCAAGATAGAGATATGGGTTCCATCTAACGCCCCACCACAGTTAGGGAATCCCACTGCAGCAAAGCCATCCATTATGACCTGCACATTTCCCAGAGTCACTACCTTTCGTAGCAGCAGCTCAGTGATTGCTTTGGCTACGTGCATCACAGCAGCCCCCACAGTAGATTTGCCCACTCCAAATTGATTCCAGACTGACCGGTGGCTGTCTGGCGTTGCAAGCTTCCACAGGGCTATCGCCACTCGCTTCTCAACTGTGAGGGCTGCTCTCATCTTGGTATTCTGGCGCTTCAGGGCAGGGGACAGCAAGTCACAAAGTTCCATGAAAGTGCCCTTACGCATGCGAAAGTTTCGCAGCCACTGGGAATTGTCCCACACCTGCAACACTATGCGGTCCCACCAGTCTTTGCTTGTTTCCCAGGCCCAGAATCGGCGTTCCACGGATAGAACCTGCCCCATTAACAACATGATCTCCAAAGCACCGGGGCCCGCGGTTTGAGAGAATTCTGTATCCATGTCCATGTCCTCATCACTCTTGTCGCTGCGCTGCCGTCGCCGCCTCCTCCTCGCCTCATTTTTCTGGTCCTGGTTCAGCATAAACTGCACGAGAATGCGCGAGGTGTTTACAATGTTCATGACTGCTGTCTTGAGCTGAGCGGGCTCCATGCTTGCCATGGTATGGAGTCTGCAGTGTTCACCCAGGAAAAAAGGCTCGAAATGGTTGTCTGCCGTTGTTTTCATGGAGGGAGGGGTGAGGCTGTACCCAGAACCACCTACGACAATGTTTTTTGCCCCATCAGGCACTGGGATCTCTACCCAGAATTCCAATGGGCGGGGGAGACTGCGGGAATTATGGGATAGCTATGGGATAACTAGCCACAGTGCAACGCTCCGGAAATCGATGCTAGCCCCGGTACATGGACGCACACCGCCGAATTAATGTGCTTAGTGTGGCCGCATACATTCGACTTTATACAATCTGTTTCCAAAATTCGAATTCTGTAAATTCGGATTAATCCCGTAGTGTAGACATACTCACAGTCTGTGCAACAGATGTTCTCCTTTTAGTCTTGTCCTGAAAACCAACTCTGGCTCTTTAAGAGCCAACCACCCCACAAGGCAGTGTCAGTACTTCTCAGGAGGGCATTATCTGTGGCCACTGAAAAGCATTTCAATGACAGGAAGGAGTTCATTGTCTCTTACACAATACTTTGAAACCCTGAAAGCCTCTGGAGTCTATCCACTTGGCTGGTCTATCAGATTCTCCCCTGCCACGGCTGGAGTTTGGCAGCAAGACCAATCGCATCAGTAAAGTTAGTAGTTCCTAGGACTTTTCAAGAAAATGAACATATAAAAGTATTTCTCATTTCCATGGTCTACATACTTTTAAAGAGAGAGAGGGAGAAATAGAAATAATTCAGTCTTGTTCTTTTCTGAGCTCTCACCCTGCCCAGGCAACATTCTGTAAGACAGAGTGAACTCTGGATCATCTCAATGAGTACAGGTTCAGGGTAATTTATTACAAACCATGTCCTCTCTTTCCCCAGGCAATAAGCCCCGCTGCTTCTCTTCCTCATTAGTAGCTGGCACAACACCCAATTCATTTCTAATGACAGAGCAACCTTGCAAAATTGTCAGGAAAATTGACCAGCCCAAGGAGCAAAATCTATTCACCCACTCATTAGCTGTTATGTTTAAGGATAATGAAAAAATGGAAGATCATTCATTCCTCTGTCCACAGAATGACTCATTCAGGCAAGTGGGCAAGTAGATTTCTCCAGAGCTGTAACAGAGATTGTTCTGCACTTAGATTGTAAGCTCGCTGGGGCAGGGACCATCTCTTTGTGCTGTGTTTGTACAGCGCCTAGCACAATGGGGTCCTAGCCTATGACTGGATTTCTTAGGAGCTACCACGATATGAATAATAATAGAGGCTGGGGTATATATAACCACTTCATTTAATCACCATTCTGGAGTTTCTCTTCTGGCAAGCTCCGAAGTCTATCACAATAGGATTGGGGGGGCTCCTCTCCCTTCCCTGGCCCATGCAATCCCCCACCCAATAAACTCTGACTCTGCCAGCAGAGCCCCCTGTGGAAAATCAGGAGAAAGATGCCACCCACCCGCACCAATGGGTGGGGAAAATTGATGGGGCCAGCAGTGAAAGGGGGACAGCCCCAGTAGTAAGGGAGGGAGGCACTTGCCAAGGGACAATAGGTAGCTCCTCCCATGGGAGTCGCTAGCACCCATTGGCCAGATGGGGGGAAGGGGTGCTGATTGGCCAGCATTCCCCAGCTCTCAGAATTTAGCCCAGCAAAGGGGCCATTTGGAGCCTCTTTTGGCTCCATTCCAACAGCCCACCCTGCCCACCAAAACTAGGAAGGGGAACCCAGCCTGACAGATGCTGTGGGTCTAGCCTGTGTAGGGGTCAGGAAGGAATTTTTTCTTCTATGGGTCAATTGGCAGAGGACCAGGGAGTTTTTTCCCTTCCTCGCAGCATCTGCAAGGTGCTTAGTACCTAATTGAGGTACTGGTATGGTGCTGCTTACTTGTTGCAACATGCAGCCGGTTTCCAGTGAGGTTAAGAGAATAAAATGAATGGTTCCCAGAGGTGAAAGACCTGGGATTTTGGCCTTGGGCTCATACGATAGGATAAAACTTGTGGTCTTTGTGGGCCGCGGTCAGACCCTGTGGCCCTTGTGGGCCAAGGTCTCCACCCTCCTGCCCCCTTTGTCTCCCTCAGGGGGAGGAGAGTGCTAGGACTTACAGAGAACTGAGTCCTGGGGGGTAGGCTGAGGAGAACCACCCTGCATTATGGGTTATATGGTAAAGAACTCTGTAACCTGGTGCCAGTTACGGGTTATATGGTAAGGAGCCCTGTAATACCCGCACTGAAACCAATTGAATGCCTGGTATAGGTGATGGGCAGGTAGTGGCCCTCCCCTACGTTCACGTTTAATAAAAGTTGCAGCCTGCCACTTAATTCCATGCATGTTTCTGTCCTTGCTTTGCCACTGTGTCCCTATCTGCTAGCATTCAGATGTGGGCAGATGGGCGGTAGCAGTCAACATGGGTCATACATCTGATCCGAGCACACTGCTAAACTAGCCACTGTGGGAGGTGGGAGGAGAGGCTGAAGAAGAAATGGATCATCATTGGCGGGGGGAGGGAGGAGGGTGCAGACCTGTTCAGTCTCCCACTAAAGCCAGGAGAGACTCCTGTCCGTAGCTGCTTTCTGCACTGCTCCTGCTTAGGAGCTGAGGGACACTAGTCTGTGACCACATGAGCAGGGCTGCTCTAGGCAGGAGGGTTCACTTCTAGCCACAGAGAGACAGCTGCGAGTATAATGCCTCATGTGTATTTGGGACTTGAACCTGTGGCTAGAGCAGCACATCTCTCCCTGGCCACACGGGCCTGTAGCAGTGACTGGAAAATAACAGGGGAGGAGGCAGAAGGTAGCCATAGGCACCCAGGGAGTGGTGCCGGAACGGGGAGGGCAGGGGCCCATGGCCCTCCCACATTTCGCCAGGGCGGATCCTTCCCCTCCTCTTCCCCCGGGCCAGGCCAGCATGGAGCCCAGCCAGGGAGCCCAGCCAATTGTGGGAGATGCATGTGTTGACCCTCCACCCGCCTTCGGTGCAGGGGGGCTGAGGGCAGCCCCCAGCCCATGTCCCCACCCCCAAGCTCCCAGCACAGCCCAAAGCCAGTGGAGGGTCCACGATTCCACGCTGGCTCACCACAGCTGCCCAAGTGGCTCTCCCCGACCCAGCTCCAGCGTGCGGGGGGCTCGGAGTCGCAGCCTGGACATGGTAAGAGCTGTGCGGGCAGCTGTGGGGAGCTGCGGTGCAGCCCACCACTAGGGTTGCCAACTTTCTACTCGCACAAAACCGAACACCCTTGCCCCGCCCATGCCCTGCCCACCTCAGAGGCCCCACCCCCACTCACTCCATCCCGCCTCCCTCTGTCACTTGCTCTCCCCACCCTCACTTACTCGCTCATTTTCAATGGGCTGGCTCAAGGGGTTGGGATGTGGGAGGGGGTGAGGGTTCAGGCTGGGAGTGCAGGCTTTGGGGTGGGCCCAAAATGAGGAGTCCAGGGTGCAAATGGGGACTCTGGGCTGAGGCAGTGTGTTGGGATGCAGGAGGGGGTGAGGGCTCCAGCTGGGGTTGCATGCTCTGGGGTGGGGCCAGGGATGAGGGATTTGGGATGCAGGAGGGGGCTCCAGGCTGGGGCTGAGGGGTTTGGAGAGTGGGAGGGAACTCTAGGCTGGGGCAGGTGGTTGGGGTGCGGGAGGGGGACGAGGGCTCTGGTGGGGGGTGCAGACTCTGGGGTGGGGCTGGGGATGAGGGGTGTAGGAGGGTGCTCCGGGCTGGGGTGGTGGAGCAAAGGCGTTTGGAGTATGGGAGGGGGCTCCAGGCTGAGGCAGAGGGTGGGAGTATGGGCTTTGGGCTGAGGTTGCAGGTTCTGGGGTAGGGCCAGAAATTAGGGGTTCAGGGTGTGGGAGGGGGCTCCGGGCTGGGGCAGGGGGTTGGGGTGTGGGGGGAGGGCTCTGGCTGGGGGTGCAGGCTCTCATGTGGGGCCAGGGATGAGGGATTTGGGGGGTAGGAGGGGCAGGGGCATCTGACACTATTTCATAACAAACCAGGGAAAGGAATGCCACAAGAATCATAGATAGATTATTAGGGTTGGAAGGGACCTCAGAAGATCATCTAGTCTAACCCCCTGCTTAAAGCAGGATCAATCCCCAACTAAATCCCCAAATGGCCCCCTCAAGGATTGAACTCACAACCCTAGGTTTAGCAGGCCAATGCTCAAACCACTGAGTTATCCCTCCCCCCTGAAGGGGGAGGGGAGGAAAGAAGAAGGGGAAGAAGCTCTCAAACCTGTTGACTGGACTGTGGGAAGGATGCAAAGTCTCAGGACAGAAGGCTCTCCACATATCTCCCACATGCACATGGCCTTATGATTCCCAGGGTCATGTGACAGGGACTTCCTGCTGCCAGGCAGAGTGAGACCTGCCTGGACCTCTCTCTTCCAAACAGAGTTCCTGCCTGCTTTGTGTTTGCAACGAGGCGTTTGTTTACTGATCTATCATTGGCATGCAGGAAATGGCCTGGAAATGAGCTGTAATCATCTGTCACCAGCAGTCACTGTTTGGTTTTCTTCTAATTTAAGTTTTCCTTTCTTTTCCTTTCTCCCCAACCTCCCACTCAAAACACAGTAGTAAAATAAAACACGTGCTTCTCTTTACGGATGCTGGATGCTTTAGGGAAACCAGGGCTTAGTATTTCAAAAAGGACTAGTGATTTTGGATGCCCAACTTGAGATATCTTAACAAGGGGGTAATTTTGTAGTGATAATCAGGATGCCCCATTTCAAACAGTTGACAAGAAGGTGTGAGTAACAGTAGGGGGAAATTAGCATGGGGAAATAATTTTTAGCTTGTGTAATGACCCATCCACTCCCAGTCTTTATTCAAGCCTAATTTAATGCTGTCCAGTTTGCAAATTAATTCCAGTTCTGCAGTTTCTGTGTGGTTGCTGGTGAGTATTTGCTTCGGCAACTACACAACAAAAACACTAACCCAGGAACCTACCCTTGCAACAAAGCCCATTGCCAACTCTGTCCACATATCTGTTCAAGGGACACCATCATAGGACCTAATCACATCAGCCATACCATCGGGGGCTTGTTCACCTGCATATCTACCAATGTGATATATGCCATCATGTGCCAGCAGTGCCCCTCTGCCATGTACATTGGCCAAACCAGATAGTCTCTACGCAAAAGAATAAATGGACACAAATCAGACGTCAAGAATTATAACATTCCAAAACCAGTCGGAGAATACTTCAACCTCCCTGGACACTCAATTACAGACCTAAAAGTCACAATTCTTCAACAAAAAAACTTCAAAAACAGACTCCAACGAGAAACTGCAGAACTGGAATTAATTTGCAAACTGGACACCATTAAATTAGGCTTGAATAAAGACTGGGAGTGGATGGGTCATTACATAAACTAAAAACTATTTCCCAATGCTCATTTTTCCCCTACTGTTACTCACACCTTCTTGTCAACTGTTTGAAATGCGCCATCCTGATTATCTCTACAAAAGTTTTTTTCTCCTGATGATAATAGCCCACCTTAATTGATTAGTCTTGTTAGAGTTGGTATGGCAACACCCATTTTTTCATGTTCTCTGTATATATATATATATATATCTTCCTACTGTATTTTCCACTGCATGCATCTGATGAAGTAGGTTTTAGCCCATGAAAGCTTATGCCCAAATAAATTTGTTAGCCTCTAAGGTACCACAAGTACGCCTTGTTCTTTTTGCTGATACAGACTAACACGGCTGCTACTCTGAAATCTGCTATCAGAACAGGTACTCACCTTCTGCAGCTTTCTAAACACATTCCTGAAAACTGTAGGACAATTCTAATTAGGTAAGCCATGGGAGAATCAAACATTAAACAGTTTAGTCATTGTATCTAATGAAGTCACGGAGTAATAATAATAAGCCTTTTAGGGGCTCCCTCTTTGTTACACTGTTTATGGTGCTATAAAAAAAGCACATTCCACATAGGACCTTGTAGTTTTAGAGATGTTCACTGTACAATGAACCTTAGCCATTTGTAACCTGGAATGGAGCGCCAGCCACCAGCATGTTAGAGGATAAGGCAATATCTCAGATTACAAACTTTTGGGGGCAGGGATTCTGTGTTTGTACAGCACCTAGCACAATGGGGTCCTGGTCCATGACTGGGCTCCTACATGCTACAATAATACAAATAACAATAATAATAAATATTATCTCACATCGCCAGAATGACACCAGAGCGCTTCACCTGCCAGTTTGCAGAAACTGTTGCCCAAGGAGGGTAAAGACCTAAAGATTATAGGAGGGACAATCCCCAGTTTCTTTTCTAAGATGCCCACAAAAAGGTTCCCTCCCCCACAGTCATTTACATTTGAAGATATCTAAACCACATCAATTTCTTATTCAGGTCCATAAGACTCAACAACAATACACAGCATTTTTATAGTGCTTTCAAATTTCAAAGTGTTTTACAGTGCAAATATAACATACAGAAGGCAACACCCAGCAAACAATATATAAAGAAGAGGAAGGATGCCAGGAAGACAAAATACTAACAGGAAGATCACGAGTAGGGCTGAGCCGACAGTTGGGAACTTGAATTCAAACCCCTTCCACCCCACCCTATATTCTATTTAAAGGCTATTTCCCTTTAGGGGAAAAAGAAATCGCACACACAAAGCCCTCTGCGTGGCCTGCGTGCAGGTTCTCAACATTCAAAGGAGTCTCCTTGTTATGCATGTGCATGTATAGGTCAGATAATTCATTTCCTCTGGGATCTCAAACAGCAGTTTGACCTAGATTGTGTCAAATCACAGAGAAACAGAGAGGAAGTCTCCAGGGCAGGGATATACGCTCCCAGTGCTCTAAAGGTAGCAGAGCCTGGCATGAAGGAGATGGGAGGAAGAACCAAGTGGCAAATTCCCCATATGGAGCAGGCGAGCTCAGTGGGTAGAAAATGCTGACTCTAGGGGCCCAATGCTGCCCTTCTATGGTGCAAAGCATGGTAAATAATCTTGGTCACAAAGATGTACCAGGGACCAGTTAGGAGACAGAAATGGGTTTTATAAAGGATGGGATGATATGAGGTCCCTGACACTCGATCACAGGATATTTATGGCCTGATCCAAAGTTTATTGAAGTATAGCCTAAGAGTTCCATTGACCACAATGGGCTTTTATCAGGCCCATAGTCAGCAATAGCTGATCCTCAGAACTACATTGAAGGGGCTTCTCCGAGTCACCTTCATTTCCTTCCCTCACCCATTCAGCCTGGCAGTCCTGATACTGTGGTGACCCTCATACCTGCAAGCTGTAGAAACCCACCGTGCTTTTCTAAGCATCGGCTCCGTGCATTTACTTGAGAGCAACGTAAAGCATTCATCTCTTTCCAAGATCTGAATGTGCCAGCTGTATAGTGCTCCAGGCTTCTGCTGACCAAGTCGATTCAAGAAACTCAGAGCAGAACTCCCATTATTACATTTCAGCAGGATCTTAATTGTAGATTTCTAACTCCAAGTCATACACATAAAAAGTGAGTCAATTTATGCAACAGATGTCCCTGAAGTATCACATGGAAGCGCTCCATTTCCAGCTTCACACTCCATTTCACAGCAGGATGCCTCATGATCATACCTAACAAAACAACAGTAATAACACATAGCACTTTTCCTATTCAAAGTGATTTATAAACCTGACAATATCCACGTGTGGTAGGATAAATACCATTATCCATTTTATGGATGGAGAAACAGACAGGTTATGTGACTTAGAGCACATAGAGAATCAGGAATAGAACTCAAGGGTTTCTGACTATGAGGCCTGTGCTCAGACCATTAGGCAAGACACAGACAGTGTCTGTGCGTATTTATTGTGTACACACACACAGACACACAGACACACACACTTTACAAAATTGACTTTAACTGATCAGCGCCTATGAAAATCAGGCCACATCAGTATCTATAAATGAATTTAGGCACCCAACTTTAAACACCTAAATTTGAAAATCTTGTTAACTTTAAGACTGAGTTAAAGTTGAGAGGAAATATCTGGATGAAATCCATACTTTATTGAAGTAAACGGGAGTTTTGCCATTGACTTCATTCGGGCCAGAATTTCATGCCAGTAATTTCAGAATAACAGAAAAAATAAACAAACATCCAAAAACATGGTAGTTATTGAAAAAAATACCAACCATTAGAGACCATTATGGTTACGTTTAAAAGGAACCCAAATATTTGACAGTACAGAAAACAACCTGCCACTAAAAAGGCTTTCTTAATTCTCCCTTAAAATGCAGAATTTCCCCCCGAAGTTATACTGCCTTAACGTGTAGAATGGGCCATATTCAGCTCTGGAACAGTGACTGTTTTAAGGTCTGATACCTTGTGAAGCATCTGGGCTAGAAACTGGAGTATCATTAGAGATCCTGCAAGGTCTTTTTCCACTGGCATAAGGCTACTGTTCACTTCTAGCGCTGTAGCCCATAGGGCTAGCTTGCCTTTATTATATTCACTGCCTTGCCTTTATTATATTCTGCATTTATTATATTCAGCAGTAACCTACAAGCCTGTATCCTGTAAGGCATTGGCTTCAGGAGTTAGCATGAAGCTTGAGGCCTATGAACTTTGGCATAGATAAACAGCTCAACGGTAACCCCTACGTTTTGGGGAACTAGAAACAGAGTGTAACGGGGAATTTTGTCCATAATGACATCGGCCAACCACAAAAACATGAGCTAACACCAGCTTTTGGAAAGTTTTGGAAAGAACATCCAACCACAAGAGTGCCAGCGCAACAAATTGACGTATATGATAATTAGTTGACATTCTTAATATAAAAGAAGGACACCGCAATATTAGTAGAATGAAGAAATACAAATAAGGAAGAGGGGAGAAACCCCTACTGAATATGCATTACAGAAGCCTTTGGATAATATAGAATATCAGGGTTGGTAGGGACCTCAGGAGGTCATCTAGTCCAACCCCCTGCTCAAAGCAGGACCAAGCCCCAGACAGATTTTTGCCCCAGATCCCTAAATAGCCCCCTCAAGGATTGAACTCACAACCCTGGGTTTAGCAGGCCAACATAATTGTGTCAGCATAACATATTATAAAAGTTACATCCCAGCCTGTGGGCAGTGGGAGAGAGAGATGTAGCCCTTGGGAGGTGCCAGAATGATGGCCACTGGCGATGAGGAGGAAGGTGATGATGATGAGGAAGACAATGGGTAACATTTCAGGTTGTTCTACAAGGGATGGTGTGAGTATATGGATGTTCAAATATACATTCTGTAGTATTGCTATCTACCTTACTGAGTTAGAGGGTTTGTGACTTTGCTAAATGGATTAATAAACTACTTGTAAATATAGAAGAGTTCCTATAGTGTGAGTGTTGCAACTGTGCACATCCGGGTTCCCAACTATATCGTCATTTTAATAATACTGGGCCTGATCTTGGGACAAGGACCTGTCAACCCTCAAAGTAATAACTAGGAATTCTTAAGTAATCACTATAATTAATACATAAGCTATAGATTAGGCTACACACAGGTGACTCCCAAAATATCAGAGCTCCAAATCACAACAGTACTATATATGGCAAGGCTACTTTAGGCCTCAGTTCAGCAAAGCCCTTAAGAACATCCTTAGCTTTAGTCGCATACTTAAGACAATTGACTTCATTGGATCTTAAGTGCTTATGTGCATTGCTGAAATGGGGCCTTAGGTAAATTGCTGATTACTAAAATGTATTTCTCTCTTCCTCAAAGGCCTGGAGAGTTGACCTCATGTTACTGAAGGAGCCTGACCTTTCAGCTGGAAATAAGAGATATAAGACCAAAAAATGGTTTCATATTTCCAGAAATGGTTTTCTTTCAGTCTAGTAGGTGGCAGGATTAGGGGCTGATAGCATGGGATGGGACAGAGGTTTTATTGCTGTGGCACTTGTTTTTCAGAAGCATTGAGCACTTGCAGTTCCCACTGACTGCAGTTGGAGTTAGGAATGCTCAGTCACATCTTTGAAAATCAGGACAATGAAGTTTGGGGTGGTCTACATAATTTATGAGGGGTGTGGCCATAAGAGAAAGTCAGGTCATCCTGGGTGAGGTAGAGGGCCTAGTTTTTCAATAAGCGTTGGTAAACTCACTTTGTAAGATGGTGGTCAAGCCATGAACCACATTTGAATCTGTTTTGGACATGGGTTAGGTAACACCATATTATTCCAGGCAACGTGTGAGTCCTAAAAAAAAAAAAAAAGAAGTGCTGGAATGTGCTTCTGGAACCATCACTCATAAGTGATAGCACCACAGTGTTCCGGAGCACTGTGGCATGACTTGAGCCTGATTCCAGTACAGATGGGACCTTGAGTGACCCCTTCTGGCTAGGTCAAGTTTGTTGACGAATGACCCCACAAAGAACTCCCTGGCTAGAAGGACAGATTGTCCTCAATAAAGAAGGGAAATAAAGAAACAAAAAAGTGGAGGATGCCAACTCCTCTCCAAAGTGATAAAAATAAATTATCACCAGGGAGTAAGTGGTGGAAAAGTGAAGACAACCCCAACCTCACCTAACTTCTCCTGCTGCTGTCTTTACCCTGCAGTGCACTGAGCATTGAATCATTCCCCTTCCTAGCAAAATTTAATAAACACCCTTGTGAGGTGCTCATCACCCTTGGATCTGGGCACCATCTGTAACCCATTAATGAGACTGTGTTACAGGTACCCCACTGTGCCAATTCACAGAGGATAGGAGGCTGGACTATGACAGCCACCAACTACAGAAGCGTATCTCTTTAGCTCAAGCCGTAACAGCCCATTAGTTTAGCTCCAGAGATCTCTGGTTCAGTCTCCAAAGTGTCAGCTCTCACACATCCACGGAGCAGAATTAAGAAAGATGGTGTTTCCCGAGCAGGGAACAATATGTGCTGCACCCCATAATTCAACTTTCTTAAAAGGAGACCAGCGCCAGGAGATAACCAGCCAGGATATCAGCCACCAGAGGGTCACCCATCATCCTTATTTGGAAGAAGCCCAAACAGATTGCTCTGCAGAAAGGACTTGAATTTATTTATTTTTAAAGGGGGAAAGCTGCTGTGTTTGTAGGTTTGTCAAGACAATAGAAAAAGGATATTGAACTGGAGCTGCCAGGAAACAGTCGACCATCTGCCTGCATGAAGAGAAATTTTCCCCTTTCTTTTGTAATAGAAGGAATGTAGCTCAGAGAGCCTCCATCCGCCCTACACGAGGGAGGAAATATGAGAGCCTGTGCACTGCAAGGGTAAAGGAAGTGTGGGGGAGGGAGCAAGCTGAGATGATGTGGTTAAGTGGGTCATTGCACTGATGGCCAATAAAAGAAAGAAAGAAAGAAAGAAAGAAAGAAAGAAAGAAAGAAAGAAAGAAAGAAAGAAAGAAAAAGTCTAAGCAGAACACTTGGGAAAAAGAGTCTTTCCTCTCCTGCTTCCCCCTTTCAATTCTCTCTCTCGCTCTCTCTCTCACACGCACACACAGAGCAGTAATTCCAAAGGAAGTATACATTTCTATTGGAGGATTTCAGCAGAGACCTTGAAATACAGAGCTAGTGTCAGGAAGGCGGTGGCTTGTGGAAATACAGATACTACCACCTGCAGCTACAATTGCTACCACTGCTAAAAACAAAACAATCAGAGATTCTGGGATCTGACACCTAACAGTTCAGATGCCTCGAAATTCCTCTCAGGAGAGCCCTTCACTAATCTGATTTTTGGCAATTTGAATAAAAAACAGTTTAGACAAAGTGCCTTTAATCTCTTTTCTCCGCCTGCAGTGAAGCGTGCGCTTGCATGTGTAGGAGGTGTAGCATTTGTGTTGCTTGTGTTTGTGTTTACATTTTTCACTGACTTTTTTGTAGCTTGAGAACCACGCAGCAATTTATAGGACCAAAATAATGAAAGAGCTGATCTTCTCATGGTGTTTAGTCAGTGGATGGTGGAAATACAGCAAAAGGACCATGTCTCATGTTCTTTTGCCCTGCTAAAAGACCTTTGGCGGCAAAAATAAAATAAAATAAAATAAAATAAACCTCAAGGGTAAAATTTTCAGAAGCGACTAAATGACTTATTAGCTTAAGTCCCATTTTCAAAAGTGATTTAGAGCCAGATTTTTAAAGCGCCTAATGGGGTTTTCAAAAGTGCTTAGGTCCCATTGATTTCCCAGTGATTTCAATGGGCTGTAGACACCTTGGCGCATTTGAACATTCCACGAAGCACCTATTTACATCTTTAGGTGCCTAAATACCTTCAAAAATCTGATTCTTAGAAGCCTAAGTCTTGTTGACAGTCAATGTGACTTAGGCTTGTAAGTGCCTAAGTCACCTTTGAAAATAGGACTTAGGTTAAGTGCTTTTGAAAATTTACCCTAAGTAAAACAAACATCAAATTAGTCAGGCTGATTCGGATTCCTTTGAAATCTGAATGCACATTACAATGTGTGTCTCTGTACAGTCACATACTCTGTCACAAGTTCATCAAGGTTTGGAGTGCTACAGAATTACCTGAAACACACATCCTCCCCTTCTTGAAAGACTTTTACGAGGAGGGTGTGTGTGTGTGTGTGTGTGTGTGTGTGTGTGTGTGTGTGTGTGTTTAAATGGAAAAAGTTTCTATGTTCAAGAGGGTTTGTTTATTTGTTTCTAAATTTCTCACATTAACTGGCAAGCAAGCAGCCGAAAGGCGGCCAAGATGAGAGCAAACTGAAGAAAAGATACAAAATAATGGTATTCTTGACATTTATACTCCAGATGACTCCAAATTGCTTGTCAAATCTCACAAATGCAGTACAAACTGTTATGGAGCCATTGGTCATGACTCCATAGTTAAGGCTGCATTGCAAAACAGTGTTAAAGTGGAGACTTATTCCATTGATTTATTAGCAAAGAAAAATATTTCCTTTCCAAACTCACATCATTTAGTAAGAGGATCCAGATTTAATTTCTGTGAAGGTTTTTAAGTGATTCCGTGAAATAGATTAAAAGCCAGAAACATTTTAAATGACTCATTTGGAAATTTTTGCTTTTTTATTGGAATGTTTCTTTGAGTCCCTCATTGCTGAAAACTTTGAAACTTGAGACTTACCACGTATGTAGATATTGATCACTTCTCCAGTCAGGGAGATGTGCTGAATTTCAGATGTACACAGTGAAGTATTAACCTACATTTTTGCCTTTACTTTTATTTATGCCAAGCCATTTGACAAACCCATTTTGCCCACAATTTATAGATTAATAGATTTTAAGGTCAGAAGGGACCATTATGACCATCTTCTAGTCTGACCCCTTGCATAACACAAGCCAGAGAATTTCACCCGGTAATTCCTGCATCAAGCCCATATCTTGTGGATGAGCTACAGTATATTTTTTATAAAGACATCCAGTCTTGTATTCCAGTGTCCTACCCTGTATGCTCTGAATCAGGCCCAAAGATATTTTACTGTGCATGGGGAAGGCATTTGCTCCAGTGAAGCTAACATAGAATGCATTTCACCAGCACTGTAGCCAGGATTTACAGGGTCCAGGACAAAGGGTCAAAGCAGGACCCTTCTGTAGTCAAGCCCCTTGTAGGGGCTCCAAAGCTCCCAGACCCACTGATTGCTCCTGGGATGTCTGAATCACCATTGCCTCACTTCTCCCTTAATTTCAATGGAGCTAGCATTGCTCCCTTAGTTTTTAATGTCCCTCTTGCTCAATCAGGCATCCACACTCAAGCAGTTGTTCCCTCACGCTGACAGGAATTCCCAGAGAAATGAGCACATGGTGACAGAGTGCTGGGCAACAGCAGTTGATCCAGCACTCTGATCACTATGACTTCAATCAGTGGCCCCGTATACCTGAATATGGGAACTCTGCTAAATTGGTAGATTGAAGATAGCTTTTAACTCTCCCCAGCCTAATTACCTCAGTGACTCAGAAGGTGCAAAGGCACAGGAAGGAAGTGCCAAGTGGGGAGAGAGAAAGCGGAAGAGCTGTAGGCTGGAAGAGCCAAGGACACAGGATGTCTCTCTTGCAGGGCTCAGGAGCCATAGAGCCCCAGGATACTGTTCTAGCTGCTGCCACCAGGGCCGGCTCCAGGCACCAGCCAAGCAAGCTGGTGCTTGGGGCGGCAGCTTGTAGGAGGCGGCATTCCGCCCAATCCTAGGGCGGCACCGACGCTTTTGTGTGTGTGTGTGTGTGGGTGTTCCGCTCCGGCCGCCCTATTGGGGGCGGCGGCGCGGAGGACGGGAGCGCGCTGCAGCAAGCTCGGCAGGGCAGTCCGCGTCCTTCCCTCCCAGCCGATCGGAGCGGCACGGAGCCCTCCCGGCAGGCGGCGCGGGGGTAGGAGCTGCGTGGCAGTGCCCTGCTGAAGCCCTGGCCGCCCCCTTCTCTCTCTCCCTCCACTCCTTCCCCCTCCCCCTCCTGCACCCTGGCTCCGGCTGCGCCGCAGGTTGTTTTTTTTTTTTTTTTCACTTTGCCGGGTTTTTTTGCCGCCCGTGGGTTTGTTTGTTTGTTTTTTTCGCTTGGGGCGGCAAAAAAGCCAGAGCCGGCCCTGGCTGCCACGATGTGTAAAGGTGGTGGGTGGGAATGAACTCTGTAAATCAATCACTGGGTCTTTTGCCTGAAGAAGGTCTCCAAACAGTTTATGGCCTTGTCTACACTACGAGAGTAGTTCGATTTTACTTGCATCGAATTTTTGTAATCGATATTGCAAAGTCGAACGTGTGTGTCCACACTAAGGACAGTAATTCGACTTTGTGCGTCCACACTAACGGTGATAGCGTCGACATTCGAAGCGGTGCACTGTGGTCAGCTATCCCACAGTTCCCGCAGTCCCCTCTGCCCATTGGAATTCTGGGTGTAGCCGGCAATGCCTTCTGGGTAACAAAATGAGTCGAGGGTGCTTTTGGGAAACTGTCGTCATCCGTCCATCACTCCCGCCCTCCCTCCCTGAAAGCGCCGGCGGGAAAACAGTTCGCGCGCTTTTCCAGTCATTGACAGCGCGGACGCCACTGTACTCCGAGCATGGAGCCCGCTGCGACCATCGCTGCAGTTGTGGCCGCTCTCAACGTCTCGCAGCTTATCATAAAGGTTTCCCTGAGGCAGATGCAGAAAAGTCAGGCAAGGAGGCTACGGCACCGCGGTGATGTCCTGAAGTCTGAGAGTAGCACAGACCTGTCAGAAAGCAGGCGACCCAGCGCCGAGGACATCACAGTGGCAATGGGTCATGTTGATGCCGTGGAACGGCGATTCTGGGCACGGGAGACAAGCACTGAGTGGTGGGACCGCATAGTGCTGCAGGTCTGGGATGAATCCCAGTGGCTGCGAAACTTTCGCATGCGGAAGGGAACTTTCCTGGAACTTTGTGAGTTGCTGTCCCCTGCCCTGAAGCGCAGTGACACCCGGTTGCGAGCTGCACTGAGTGTACAGAAGCGAGTGGCCATAGCCCTGTGGAAGCTTGCAACGCCAGACAGCTACCGGTCAGTCGCGAACCAGTTTGGGGTGGGCAAATCTACCGTGGGGGTTGTTGTGATGCAAGTAGCGAAGGCAATCGTTGATGTACTGCTGCCAAAGGTAGTGACCCTGGGAAACGTGGAGGCGATCATAGATGGCTTCGCAGCGATGGGATTCCCAAACTGCGGTGGGGCCATAGATGGAACTCACATCCCTATCCTGGCACCGGACCACCAGGCCACCCAGTACATTAACCGAAAGGGATACTTTTCCATGGTGCTGCAAGCACTGGTGGACCATAGGGGACGTTTTACCAACATCTACGTGGGATGGCCGGGCAAGGTTCATGACGCTCGTGTTTTCAGGAACTCTGGTCTGTTTAGACGGCTGCAACAAGGTATTTACTTCCCGGACCACAAAATAACTGTTGGGGATGTGGAGATGCCTATAGTCATCCTCGGGGACCCAGCCTACCCGCTAATGCCCTGGCTCATGAAGCCCTATACTGGCGCCCTGGACACTGAAAAAGAACTCTTCAACTACCGGCTGAGCAAGTGCAGAATGGTGGTGGAGTGTGCTTTTGGCCGTCTCAAGGGGAGATGGAGAAGCTTACTGACTCGCTGTGATCTCAGCGAAACCAATATCCCCATTGTTATAGCAGCTTGCTGTGTGCTCCACAATCTCTGTGAGAGCAAGGGGGAGACCTTTATGGCGGGGTGGGAGGTTGAGGAAAATAGCCTGGCTGGTGATTACTCACAGCCAGACAGCCGGGCGATTAGAAGAGACCAGCGGGAAGCGCTGTGCATCCGGGAGGCTTTGAAAGCAAAGTTCCTGAGTGAGCAGGGTAACCTGTGATTTTATAGTTTGTGTACTGAGAAGCTAAACCTGCCCCCGTTTCTTTACCCAGGTAATGTTGACTATCCTATCCAGTTACATACCCCCTTCACCCCCCCTCCAACACACGTGTCGAAATAAAAATAGTTCTACTTTGTTAAAGCACACCGTTTTCTTTAATACTGTTTTAGCGGGAATTTTTTAAAACTGGGACGCAGACTGTGGTGCGGGGCGGGTCTAGTGTTGTGATGCGAATGCAGCTTCTAAACTCAAGGATTGACAGGCTCCGCTGCGGTGGGATGCTTGTTTCAACGGAGCCTGTCACCCCTCCTGATCGGGACTGTGTGTATGGGAGGTCTATTTGACTTTGTGGCAGGGGGAGGACGGTTACAGATCCCATGCTGTGTGGCTCTGTGATCCTGTCTAAGGACCGGCGCTTAAGATCTGTAACTGCCCTCCCCCGCCACAAAGTCACAGAGCAACCCACCCCCCCCAACATTACATCAAAACAACCTCCCAGACTAACCGGGGCAACTAGTCACTGCATCACTGCACTGTGTATGTGCCCTGCTGCTGTGCCTGCCCCCGACTATGTACCCTGCCAAAGGAGACTGTCCTGTCCAATTTCCAACCCCCTTTCCCCTCCTCCTCCAAAAGAACATGATTGAAACAGTAGTTAACAGAAACGAATTTTTTATTATCAACTACACATGGCATTGGGAGGTGAAACTTGGACGTGGGCTTGTGTCAGGCGGTAAGGAAAGAACTTTTCAAATTTTGGGAAATGAGAGCCTTCTGCTACTAGAGCTCTCTGCAGGGGTGGAGTGAGAGTTAGCAGGGACTCTGCCGCCTCTCCTTCTTTGCACTTTGGGTGAGGTGGGTATGGGACTTGGTGGCGGGGGAGGGCGGTTAGAGATGGACTGCAGCGGGGCTCTGTCCTCCTGCCTCCGTTCCTGCAGAACATCCACAAGGCGCCGGAGTGTGTCCGTTTGCTCCCTCAGTAGTCCAAGCAGCGTTAGAGTCGCCTGCTGGTCTTCCTGCCGCCACCTCTCCTCCCGATCCATGTTGGCTTGGTGCATTCGGGTCAAGTTCTCCCGCCACTGGGTCTGCTGTGCTGCCTGGGCTTGGGAAGAGGCCATAAGCTCAGAGAACATGTCCTCCCGTGTCCTCTTCTTCCTACGCCTAATCCGCGCTAGCCTCTGGGAGTGTGATTCCAGGCTAGGTTGTGAGACAGTCGCAGACGGGGCTGTGGAAATGGGAAAAAGGGAGTGAATTCCTCTGAAAGATAAATGTAGTTGTGAACAAAGAACATAGTCTTTCTCTGTGAACAAGACCATGCACAGCACCTTTCACATGCGCACTCAGCACAAGGTCGAATTCTCGGCCTTCGCATTCTGTGCCTGGGGTCTTGAACAGCACATTTGAGAAGCGAGGCAGCACAACGGAATTTCTGTTGCAGGCAGACATGGTAAGCCGTACACTTGTGGCAGTTTAAAACTTTTATATTACCACTGGCCTCATTTCACATTTAAATCAATGTCAGTCCCTGCTGCCAGCAATCCGGCAAGCGGGAACTCTGCCCCTGTCCCACCCCCTCGCGGCTGTCCCCGGGAACGATCCCTTTCGGCTGCCCCTCTCCCGCCTCCACCGCGTGGCTGCAAACCAGCGGTTACAGTTCTGTAAAGGAACGGGAAAGCAGTCCCAACACTAACATTCCCCTACCTAATTAAAAGCAGGTTACCATGGCCGACATCACCCTGATGAGGATCTCCGAGAGCGACAAAGAGAGAATGCTCCGGGAAAGCCTCCAAAGACCAGGGCCGTATGCCGCCCTGCTGTGCAGAGCAATGATCCCCGAGTACCTGATAATCTCGTGGCGCGGCAACGTGTCGTACTTCGGAGGACCCAATAAGGCCGCTCTCCCCAAGAACCTCATGCAACGGCTTTCAAGTTACCTCCAGGAGAGCTTCATCGAGATGTCCCAGGAGGATTACTGCTCTATCCCCGCACATATAGACCGCATTTTACTGTAGCTGCAGTAGCAGGGAATACACAGTAGAGCGGCTTGTGCAGGACAATCACTGAAAACCGGACATTGCTAGATTTCTTTTCAAAACTTGCACTGCCCCTTACTAAACCGTTAAGCGCCTAGGGCACACTAATCATGAACAACCCATTCTTTTAATTGTTAATATTCCTGTTTTGTTAAAAATAAATGTTTAGATGTTTACAACACTTACTGGCTGATCCTTCACCAGATTCTGTGTCCGGGGTAATGGCTGGGGACGCTTCGTAGGGGATCTCTGTAAGGGTGATGAAGAGATCCTGGCTGTCGGGGAAATCAGCGTTGTGAGAGCTGCCAACTGCCTCGCCCTCCTCATCTCCTTCCTCATCTTCCCCGTCCCCTAACATGTCTGAGGAACCGGCCGTGGACAGTATCCCATCCTCAGAGTCCACGGTCACTGGTGGGGTAGTGGTGGCGGCAGCACCGAGGATGGAATGCAGTGCCTCGTAGAAACGGGATGTCTGGGGATGGGATCCGGAGCGTCCGTTTGCCTCTTTGGTCTTCTGGTAGCCTTGTCTCAGCTCCTTGATTTTCACGCGGCACTGCGTTGCATCCCGGCTGTATCCTCTCTCTGCCATGTCTTTAGAGATCTTCTCGTAGATCTTTGCATTCCTTCTTTTGGATCGCAGCTCGGAAAGCACGGACTCATCGCCCCACACAGCGATGAGATCCAAGACTTCACGATCAGTCCATGCTGGGGCTCTCTTTCTATTCACAGACTGCATGGCCATCACTGCTGGAGAGCTCTGCATCGTTGCCAGTGCTGCTGTGCTCGCCACGATGTCCAGACAGGAAATGAGATTCAAACTGGCCAGACAGGAAAAGGAATTCAAATTCAAATTTTCCCGGGGCTTTTCCTGTGTGGCTGGTCAGAGCATCCGAGCTCGCACTGCTGTCCAGAGCGTCAACAGAGTGGTGCACTGTGGGATAGCTCCCGGAGCTATTAGCGTCGATTTCCATCCACACCTAGCCTAATTCGACATGGCCATGTCGAATTTAGCGCTACTCCCCTCGTCGGGGAGGAGTACAGAAGTCGAATTAAAGAGACCTCTATGTCGAACTAAATAGCATCGCAGTGTGGACGGGTGCAGGGTTAATTCGATTTAACGGCGCTAACTTCGACATAAACGCCTAGTGTAGACCAGGCCTATGTTATCTGTGACTGCAAATAAAGATGATTTTGAGGATATTGTCTATATAGGAACTATTAGTAGACCAGACCTAAGAGGAAATTCTCCCGTCATCTTCTTTTCACTAGAGGAGGCCCCAAAAGTGCTTTTGTAATGTTACACTTGATCTACTTCTTGGCTGGTAAGAAGTATGTTTAGCATTTAAATATGCATTCCTCCTGCCACCTCCTCCATAAGTAATAAACATTCACATGTGACAGTATTTACTTAATGAAAATCTGTCATCAGCTTACTTTAACATTTACATTAACATTAACATTAATTGCATTAACATTTACAATCCCAAACAAAAAGGAGGGGAGAATTTTCACCATAACAAATTGTGCTAACATGGAGCTAAGTCAATTACTAATTGAAAGGAATGTTAAAAACATAAAAAAGTAACAGGCAAACCTGCTTCACAAACTTGAGAAATCACTTCTTTCACACAACATTTCATCCAAGAGTTATATACTTGCATAGAAGTATAAATAAGAATTCAACCTTAACTCTGACAATATATTCATTGCTGTTTCTCATAATATTGTACTTTACAGTAGGATTAAGAAGTTTCCATGTCAAATGTATTGTTAAAATACTTATAAAATTGTGTTTACAGAGTACTTTGTGTGGGAATATAAATCAGCATATCAATGGAAATATAATGTTTGAAATAGAATCACAGGTTGCCACCAGTTCATTTCACATGAGTCATGAAATATCTTTCAAATGGCAAACCATCTTGGGACCAGATCCTCAACTTGTTTAGACAGTTGTAACTCAACTGCAGTCAAATGGAGCTATGTCATTTTACATCAGCTGAGGAACTGACCCTGGTCTCTATTGGCCACGTCCATATTCAAGCCAATATCCTCCACCTCTAATAGATCACCAATTTTTGTTGGCTCTTTGGGACAGTTGTTTAAGAAAAGTTGCACAGTACAACATTTTATTTTATTCTGGATTAAATTAATTCATTATAAATCATACCAAAATCATCTTCCATAGAAAGGATTGTCCACAAGTGGGGAAAGAAAGAGGGAAAATATAATGCTAAATTAATTCTATAAGTCCCGACATGAAAGAAGAATAGGGTTGGTGTACATCTGTGTGCCAGCCATTTGTGGAGACTATTTTCTACATGCCTTTTATTAAGGGAAAAAGAAAGTCTAACATAGTTCAAAATCACACTTGACTTCTTAAAGAGCAGAAAGCCCAAAATAAAATAAGAGTTTGAATGGAAGCCTAACCTCGCTGAATTACCAGAGGGATTGGAACCAGGGTGCATAAATAGCTCCAGTTCTATGTACGTGAGGTCTGGGATTCTTATTTCCTCAGTGAGTGCTGTCTGCGCTGAAAAACCATGGTGCTCATGAGGAATGAGTTCTTTGTCTCTGAGAAAGTCCCCAGACTGTTCAAACTCAGAAGAGTAATCTCTCCCCACTGTCGTATGTAACTCTTATACAAGCTGGGTATTAAGCACCCCAGAATTTACAAGTGTAAAAAGCCAAACAGCTCCTGAAATGCTGGCACCTTTTGGTTAAATTTGTGGTTATTAAAGCCAATCCCACTTTTTCTTGAGAAGCTCCCAGCTGCCTGGCATCTTTGGGCATCTAAGGACCGTAACAAGACTAGTCAGTGGCCCCTCACTAGATTTTCTTTCCACCTCAAATTTTCCGCTGTGTAGCCCAACAGTGATAGCAATGGTGGGAGGTAGCCACCAGTATTTTTAGTACTGTATTGTCTAGGATTGCTCAGAGCCAGATGTTTGGATCACTCAATGCCAGTAACCAATTAGAACCATGTCTATACTAGCGCCACTGTTGCTGCCACTGATAGAAATGCACCAGTGGGAAATCTTAGGGAAAATATTCCAATGCAGACACAGCCACTGAGTCTTGGTTTCCCGGTGGTGGGACTTTATGCTTCTACTCTGTGTTTGGCAGGACTGGAATGTTGCAGCCATCTTGGCAGAGGGATTCTTATTGGTCAAGCTTGTGAAGGCCTTGTGCTGAATTTGAAGGCATTTCTCCGTTTGTCAGTCAGTCTGTCTGTCTGTAACACAATAACGTATGAATACAGCATCCAATCAATCTCAACATTTCAGGGAATGTTCTTGGCATCAATTACCAGAACCCTACTGATTTGCGGTAAAATTGGAAAACAAAAGGGAAAAAAGAGGGAACACCTGAAGCCCCGGCTCTCTGCTGAGCCTAGCAACATGGAGCCCTGGTGCGTGCGGTAAGCTTGGTCTATGCGCTACAAAGTGCATGACCCCTCAGTGTAAATTAGAACAAAATCCATCACCGCAAGGCCGCTTCTCAGTAACTTTGAGAATTCAACGATGGGTTACTGTACGCACAGCCTAAAGTGGCAAGGCAGACAAAAGCAGATTCTCAATTAGGGCCTGATCCAAAGCCTGTTGAAATCAATGGAAAGGCTTGCATTGAATTCAGTAAGCTTTGGATCAGGCCTATGGGGTCTATTTTGGCCAGATTTTGAGCTCTGCAGTATAAAAGCAGAACATAACGTGTGTGTGAAAAGAAGCCCTTCCCAATATGGTGGAGGCATTTACACTTGCTAACGTGCCACTCGGTGCTCTGAATAACCCAACACTGCACTCCTAGAAGGAATCCTATTTCTAGATGTTTAACCCTTCAAATGTGATGCACTTTTGAATGAGTTCCCGGTACATGCCCCAGATCTTTTGATTTTTAGACTTTTTCGAAGTAAATCTCAACAATCGAAAAATGGAGTGGAATTTTTTTCTTCCCTTCTCAAGGTATGTGCTGGAGCATCTGTAGTATCTTATAAAGTATTGTTTGGTTGATACTGGGTTTTAAGATATGTGTTTATGAGTTCTAATATTGCTCTGTGAAATTTGCAGTGTTGCTCCACAAAAATTGGCACTTTTTGCCATGAAAATAAAACCTCCAGCATTATGGCCCACCAAGCCTCCTGCATTCTGCATTCTCCTCACTCTGCTGTGCTGTGCAGCTTTATGGCAACGGAATCTCAACAGCTTCACATCTGTGCAGTGGGAAACCTTTCAGCAAAAGATGCAGAGGGGCATGTTATCCACCCCTTCCCCAAAGCAAGCTCAGTGTTTTTTTCTCTCAGTAGGACACTCTGATGGGTTGATTTAATCATTCACATGTGCAGGTCATGCACAGTGCTAGCAAAATACCAGCACTATTAGCACATCTCGCCTGAACTGCTTGTGGTAACGTGGCTCGTCAGCATGACCTTGGCAAAGAATCTCACAGGATATTAAGAGGAGGGCAACATTCCTGCCTGTCTCTAGTGTGGAAATGCACACATGCGTGGATTCAACAAAGGACTTGAGCACATGCTTAAGTCCATCCTTATTCAGGAATGAACTTAAGCAGGTGCTTAACTTTAAGCACATGCTTAATTCCCATTGGCCTCAATAGGACTTAAGCCTGTGTTTAAAGTTCAGTACCTGATTATGTGCTTTCCTGAATTAGTGACCTAAGTGCTTTGCTAAATAGGAATAGACTTAAGTACATACTTAAAGTTAAACATGAGCTGAAGTGTTTTGCTGAATCAGTGCCATAGATCTGAATATTCTACTCCCCAAAGTACTTCATTGGCTATAGTCCCAGACAAAACCAAGAAAAGCCCCAAGCCCACACACCTTAGTTATGCTTGCAAATATCTATTAATTTAACACAAAGTGATTAGAACACTGCTGGTATTTTAAAGTTGTCAAACATTTAACAGTCAGGAAAGCAGAACACTGCAGCTCAAATCTAAATGCCAGAATCTGGAAATCCTCAATTAAGGATCCAACACCAGCCTTGTCTTGAACCCCTCACTGTTGCAGGCTAGCACTAGAACTGGGCAGAGAATGGGAATTCTACTTTGTAAAGTATTTTGAGATTTTAAAATTTAGCTTCATTCCGAATCAGAGCAAAACATCGAAATTCAATGTGAAGGAAAATTTAAAAAATAACATTTTTAGGTCATTCAAAATGTTTTGATGTTTTGATTTGATTTTGACTTTTTCATGGGAGGTATTATATTAGTTTTTTTTTTTTTGTAAAGCTGGAATAAGATGTTTTGACATTGTCTGCACTCTCCCCCCCCCCCCCCCCGCATTTTCTTTCCTCTACATTAAATTCCAGCAACATTGACCTGATCTTCCAAAGCGTTTTGATTTTGACAGAACCATATATTCCAAGGAAATATTGCTCCATCGAAGTTCCTCCAACGAACTCTAGCTAGACCACCATTTGAGTCCCAGTTCAGCAAAGTACTTAAGCATGTGCTTAATTTTAAATACCTGAGTAGTCCCATTGCTTCCAACTCAAACTTAAAGTTAAGCCCATGCTTAAGCGCTTTGCTGAATCAGAGCCTAGTTATGACATGAAAGGATTTGACTCTTCCCTATACATGTGAATTATAACACAATCTTTTGCTTACATTTTTACAACTAGAACATACAATCCTGACATTTGGGGAGAGTGAAGTGAGATGTGTCTTGCCGATAGTCACCCATGAGTGAACATTTTGGTCCTGGCTTAAATTTGATTTCTGAATTTCTATTTAAATATTGACACAACATTTTAGTTGCCTGACTTCCAGATGTTCACTTTTAACCTTAAACTCATTTCAGATTTTTAAATAATAAAACCTACAACCTTCTAATAATGTTCTTTAAAATAAAATTTACATTTAATGAGAAAGAAAGAAAGAAAGAAAGAAAGAAAAAGAAAGAAAGAAAGAAAGAAAGAAAGAAAGAAAGAAAGAAAGAAAGAAAGAAAGAAAGAAAAACCTTGTGAAGTGTTATTTCTACATCTGCCTTAAACACTATTTTCTTGAAAAGCTCTTTTAGATAAATCAGATACAAACTATTCACTAATTTGGGTAAAAAGAAAAAACAGTTAAAGAAGCCAAAACAAGACAAAGAACATTACAAATAAAAATTCCATTGATTCATTTATAAGGAGATGAGGATTTACATTAATAAACCACAATCCAGCAGGCAGGTTAAGCATGTGCTGAACTGCACACATCATTGGGGTTACTTGCATATGTAACATGCATGAGTAACATAAGCTACTTGTCTTCATTTTCAAAGCCCTTCATGACCTATCCCCACCCTACCGGTCATCTCTTATGCAGTATCAAAAAGTCAACTCCCACCTCAGATCGGCCCACAATGCCAGCTTCCACCATCCATTTGTTACATTTTCCATCAAGCATGTTTGTGCTTTCTCCAGTGCTGCCCCTCATGCTTGGGAGAAGTTCCCTATAAACAGCCACAAAACCAATCGATCCTCCTTAAAACTCTCCTGCTCCGTGAAACTACAAAAAACTGAACAGTGGTTAAGCTGCTGGAGTGCTGAGATCACTGCCTGCCGTGCTGACCAATACTGTGTCATCCTTTCCTTGTACTGCTCCATTGATCTGTCTGTATCCATCTGTTGTCTCACACTTGGATTGTAAGCTCTTTGGGGCAGAGACATTCTTTTTGTTCTGTGTTTGTCCAGTGCCCAGCACCATGGGGACCTATTCCCTGAGCAAGACTCCTAGGCACTACAATAGTACAAATAATAAAAATAATGAGCCTTGCAGAATTGAGGCCACAATGCCCAGTCCAGGTCCTCTCTGAAGCCAATAAAAAGTCTTCCATTAATTTCAGTGGGAACTGCATCAGGTCCATGCTGAGCACTGACTGGAAATTCCTGTGTGGAGCCCTGACCCTGGTCCGGCAAAGATGGCTCGCCTGGGATGGGAAACAGATGGAAGCTTTATCGCAAACTCCTTTGCAGAGTTTGGAAATTCTACCGTGGAGATGCTGCAATGGCAGCCCCATTCTTTCAGAACACTGTACTCTTCTGGTCCTGCAGACAGTACACACCTGAGTGGAGGTGTCAAACCTCAGGCTGATAACTGAAAGCTAAACAAACGCAACCTGCACTCTGGAGTGATGGTATCTATACCACATCCACACAGGAGTGCAGAAATATCGCCATCAGGCTCAGAGAAACTGTCCGGTAGTGTTGTGGAAGTGTAGGGAGCAGGACAGTTTCGCTAAATGCCCAAGGGCAAAATCCTAGTCTTATGAAAGGCTTGTCTACACTGGGAAATAACACTGGATTATAACAGGTGTTAACTAACAACACAATATTAAGTATTAAGAGCAGGCAAGAACCACAACCAGAGGACACAGTTTTAACTATGACAGTCCTTAAATGTGTAGAATCACATTTAACATCACATTAGTATGGCCTGTGTACCAAGGAGAAAGATAAATCTAGTGGCACCTTCTGCCCTACCAATGTATTACATCATTCTAGTCAAACCCTAGATCTCACTGCAAATCTCAAATCCATGCAGAGCAGACCAGGATCTTGCTTTTTAAGCTGTCACACCAAACCCCTGAACAATACTGATTTCACCTCCTTGTAATGATGAAGGGCTCAGTCAACTGGCAGGCTCTGCGCTTGTGACCCCACGAAGTCTAGGTACAGCGCTAATGTCTCTGCTTTGCACCAAGCCATCCCTTCTGCACTCACACCCACTGTGGCTGATTCAAAAGAGAGTTGTGGTGCTGCAGTAGTCACTGCAGGTGGGACTAGTCCCTCCCTCACAATGCATCAGCTCCACTGCAGGTACTATAACAAAGGCAACTGCAGTGAAGCAGCCCCCATGAAGCGTACATTGTGATTGTGGGAAGGGAAACACCAGCCTTCTCTCATGAAGAGAAGCCATGATGATGAGCCAGGCACTAGATCATCAAAACAAGGGCAAACTTTTCAAACCTGGGTGCCTAACGATAGGCTCTGAAATCTGTATTAATGGTCCTAGATGAGTGTGGCCTGATTCTCAAGCGCTGAACGCCCAAAGTTCCCGTTGACTTCCTGGGGATTCATGGGCGCTCGCTCAGCACTTCTGAAAACCAGGCCACTTCTATGTAGGTGTCATTGTTTGGTCCCATGTTCCTAATTTTTGGCCTAACAGTTCTATTTCCCCCTAACGAGCGGTGTTCCTTTTAGGGAACTGGGCTGCATAGCTACCAGCGCCACTCCTGCTGCAGCCCCAGCCAGAGAGCTGCCAACGCAGCACCAGCTGAGGGATCCAGCTGGCATCACTGAAGTTGCTGGGGGAGCCTGGCAGGGAGAATGGGGCACCCCATGAGGCAGGAGGGGGACAGATTGCACTGTCAGCTGGTGAGTCACGGTCAGGTTGCTGGTTGAGAACCTGAAGAGCGGGAGATAGCATAGCAGGATGGTTGTGACGGGAGGCCATGGCTGGGGGTGTATTTCTGACTGGTGGAGAGAGGAACCCTCTCCCTATCTCTCCCAAGTCAGATTTCTAACTCTCTGTTTTTACTGGCTGTATCTACTTTGGTAAACAATAGATCGTTAATTCACGCCCAGTTGCAGCTCCACCAGTGTTAGCGACCGTGAAGTTATAGTGCAGACCATGGCAAAAATGTCTGACACTTGTCTACACTACATCTTCCAGCACTGCTACCACCAGCAGTGCTACACCTATGCCAGTGTATGGGGCCCACTGTAGCCAATGCAGACAAGGCCTCCAACAGCTTAATTTACAATCCCTGTTCGTCTCATTTTGGCTTTTACTTTGGTTTTCCATCCCATATTTTTAAAGGGCCAGCATCCCACACTGAACTTACCTACTGCTGAAAGTGAGTTATTGTTGAAGGGGTATCTGAAGCCACTGACCTGAGAAAAGACCCACTAATGAACTCTGGCGCAGCTGTTACCGTCTGATCTGTGCTTGGGTTTGAGGTTTTATTTTCACTTCCTCTGGTTCCTCTGCTTGTGGGCCGCTCTTTCCCTGCTCCCCCATCCTCCCGCCCATCTCTCTCTGCTCATGAGGAGAGAATTTCCATCATGGCTGGCGTAGGGCCAGTGTGTGTACGCGTAAAGGGAGCAGTCAAGAAAAGCCATCTTCTGTTCCCTTTCATCGCATAAACATTGCTGCTTCCCAGCGCATGAGAACAGAACGGAGCAAGGCCTTCCACAGCTGTTTGGAGAGCCTGAGAATCAGTTAGAGCGAGACCCGGCGCTAACCCCCTCAGTCTCCATTGAGCACAGCAGCTTGCCCACTGAATTACTGCTCCCGCTCCAACTGCTCCAATGTGCACACCCACTAGGGTGACCACACAACCAGGGTGAAAAATTGGGGCAGAGGGTGAGGGGTAGTAGGCAGCTATATAAGACAAAGCCCCAAATATGGGGACTGTCCCTATAAAATCGGGACATCTGGTCACCCTAACACCCACATGCCTTTGCATCCTCCACCCCTTTGGGAGGTAATCACAGCATACACACATACCACTGTGGCAAAGGTCATGTGTTAACGGACCTTCTTAGGAACTAAAGACATTAGGTAACACTTGGGCCTGATTCGCAGTGTGAAGCGGCCTTGGTGTAAACAAGAATCAGGCCCTCGCTGTTTAATCCTTTCTTTCAACAAGCTTAATCAGTCTAAAGTGAACGTCAGTGGTCATGCCACACTGCTGACTACTCTTTTAACTCCTGGGGTTAAAACTGGGCTGATTCTAGCCTGGCTTCCCTAACTTAGGGGTTGTGAGCTTTTTATTTATTTACTTTTTAAATGAGGATTGCATTACAACTGCCTCTCTCTCAGATCCAAGGGATGCCATTCCTTTACGTTTCCCTAGAGTCCAAGTCCGTTTTGTTATGGAAAATTATTTACATCAGAAAGGATGAAACAGAGACTATCGAAAAATATTACCTACCGTGCAGGAAGGAGTGACACGGCATTTCAAACTTCTTGCATGAATCATTTCTGGTGTCCCTACCTTTAGGTCTTGGTCACACACATTGTGTCCCACACTGGAACCGTGGCAGGCTGAGAGATGTGTATATAGCTAAGCTCACGTTGGAGAAAGCTTGGGGATATCCCAGAGCACCACTGTTCTGGACCATGTACCCGGGCTCTCGCAGAGGAAAAAAATCCTTGTCTGCAACAGTCAGGGAAAGCATGCTAGAACCATGCTATAAATTTGGCATTAAATATCTGTCTAAATGACTTCATAGCATGGCTGTCTCCCTATGAAGCTCTCAGTGAGACACACTTCAAAGGAGGTTCTCAACCTGTTCCATACTGGTCCCTCTCATATCTAGCTGGGAATCTAACCAGAACCCCCCTCCTGTTTAACAATATGGGAAGGGCAGGGAGGTTGCCACCCTGACATAATGCCATGACCCCTCGGTTGAGAAAACAGGCTTTTCCAGGAACAGACCATCCCTCTAATGCCACTAGCCACACATACCTGGGTCAGAATTTCCAAACTTGGTGCCTAAATCTAGATCTGGGCACCTAAACAAAAAAGACCTGATTTCCAGAGGTGGTGATAACCCTCAGCTCCTGCTGAAGCCAATATTTAGATACTATGGCCACAGGCGCTATAGAAAAACCATGGATTGAATAGTGTGGAACACAAATAGCCAATCGCTAGCAACTAGGATGAAACTGAACTCAATTGCACTTCACTAGGCACAAAGAACAGCATGTAGATGAATCCAGTTTGATCCCAGCTGTCACTTCCAGCTATTTACATATATAGTTAGAACTATTTATATATGCAAAACAACAAACAAGCAAACAAACAAAAAAATCCCACAAGCAAAATGCAATGCGTGCTGAACCAGTACCCCCGACCCATTCGCTCTAATTTTCTATGGGAAAAACACCACCTCTCCCCGGATCTCATTACGACAAAGAAGTGCTCATCTTGTATCCTCCTAGTTCGGCAGCATCTAGTGAATATCGGCAGCTGGTTTATTTTTCAGTTCATTAGAGTTGTGTCACAATAGGCTGTCAAAGAGAGGCTGGAATGTCCAGATCCTGATGGTCATCACCTCCCCAAGGGTAGACTTTCAGTCCTTAAGAAACTGACAAGCTGATTAATGACAAATCTTATTTCAACTTTCACTCTTTAATGCAAATGCCACCCCTTCTGAGCCTCCTCAAGCCAGCAATTGGGATTCTGTCAAAAGCTGTAACAACCACTAAAACTTAAGCCCTTACCTAAGAAATGTTGTCCTGAAGAGCTGATAGCCATGCCCTGACTAGCTGAGAGCACCTCTCAGCATCTGAATTAACCTGCTCCCACAACAGAATGAACTTGAAGAAACCTCCCAGCTAGATCCCCTCTCAACAGCCCTGGATTTCACAAAGAGTGGGATGAGGAGAATTATCTCCTCCCAGTTGGGCCTCCATCTGGCAGGGTGATGTTTTCCTTTTGTTCCACAACCATTCAGGAAAGACAGAAAGTGCCAACTGCTACAAAAGAAAAACAGAACCACACAAGCACATGGCAACATATCCACAGGGAGCCAAAAAGGGTGTGACATCCTTCAGGTTATTTCAAAATACCCCGTTGTCGTATCACCCACATTTAACCAGCTGGCTTTCTGGCCCCCAAGTCAGATTGAAGTACTTCTTAGTTTGCAAGCTCTTTGGGACAGGCATTATGTCTGCCTCTATGTTTTTAGAGTGCCCAGCACAACGTGGCTTCAGTTCTGATCTACATAAATAAGTTATGTGCCATCAAAGCCTGATTTTCAGAGTTCCTCGCCCCCAGCTCCTATTGACTTCAGCTTGAGTTTGAAGTGCCCAGCACTTCCAAAAATCAGTGCCTTAACTAATTATGTATAGTCTCTATTTTTTTAATATGAAAATTGTGGAATGACTAATGTGGCAGGCATGGTGGAAAGGTTTGAAGGAAGTTAGCATCATCCTCTGGGTCTCCCAGTGCATCTTATGTTGCCTTTTCATTTAGGCGGTAAGTTCTTCAGAGAAGGAATTATATTTTCCTTTACATAGCGCACTGAGCATGCTGTCAACACTAAATAGAGGATGTAGTTGCCCCTCTCTTTTTAACAGAATAGTCAGCATCACACCATGCCCTGTATAGCCTGGGTATCCCAAAGCACTATACAGGGCAGTGAGCTAGATAGTTGTCATGCTGCAGCTGTCATTAGAATCTGTTTAACTGAGACAGAGAATGATGTTTGGGACACAGAGTTTATCCCTGACTTCACAAGCAGTACCATGGGAACTTCAACAGCTACTACAAAGAGGCAGAAAGGACCTTGTTTTAAGCTCTCAGTTTGAAGAAGGCCATCTCTAGCAATGACCTGTTCTGCACTGCCTTGTCAGCACTGACTGCTCAGCCAAGGACTGGTGTAAGACATCAAAAAGTGCTACCAGTTGAGCTATAAATCTGCAGCTTACTTTGGTCACTCTAGCACTCTTTGTTCTCAGTTCTTATTCTTCACTTCCTCTAAGAGCTGCCTGTTGTCTTGGGAATCTTTTGATTTCATCTCATTTAAATACTTTCAGTTATTGAAAGACTAAACAATGATGATTAGGACCTACTGACATACTGAGATTTTGTATAATTTTTTAAATTCATTATTGCCGAGACCAGATGTGAAAACACAAACGATATAATGATGATGACAACTAAGATTACAATGAGAGGCTCTCAGTGTCAAGGGAAAATATTCCACTCCGACAGAGCTAAGTGCTGGTTTGACTTGGTGTTACTCACTTTCTGGTGGTTCAGAAATGCAGCCCTCAAGCTTTATTAGAAAACTCTGTGCCAGAAGCATGTAGATCATTGTGCAGTAATGAACCACAATCCAGTCACAGAAATTATCCCAGGATTATACACAACTGGATGAGACGGTAACCACATGTTTCTGGGACCTTTGCATTCCTGTTGGAGCCCTCAGGATTCCCCTTCCATCTCTCCCCTACTCTCAGAGCCACCTGTCACTCTGCAAAGTGTAACTAGGCTAGTGAGAGCCAGGCTGGGGCCTTCTGCTTGTGGGCAGGCTATTGGTGTCAGAGAATTGAACCACAGCTGCATAGCTCCGAGGTTATGCCAGCTGAGGTCTCGCAGTCTAGATGCCACTGTCTCAAGAGCCTAGCAACACCCCTGCTTTAATGGCGAGAGCTGCTACAGAGCCACAAGTTACTAAGCTTTGCCCAGGGTCAAGTATTGTCTCTAGGCTCTGCCAACCTGACCAGCAATTAAACTGTGGTCTTGTGAAATGCCCTGCAAAGTACTAACCACCAGGGCCACCAAGCAAAGTCTATTTAGTGTTTATGATTAGGAGGCAAAAGAAGCTTGTAGTCTATTCCTTTGAGCTACAACTACTGGTGGGAAGTTGCTGCGTCCAGCTATCAGATTCAGGTACTATGGTGATGAGCACAGTATAAATGCCTAGATTCTATCAAGGTTCTTGTATAGCACCCCTACCTGTGGCATCTGGGCACCCCACAGCTTAGATTAACAGATAGAACCAGAAGCTCTGGGTCTGACGGGCCGTGCCACCTCACAAAGTTTGTCCCTCATAGTGCATTTCACAATATAAGAACAGGATCAAAGATATCTGTACATTCTCTCCCACTCCCCTCCCAGCTGTTGTTCCGACTGAGCCCTATGGCTAATTAATTAATGTTCATTATCATAAGACACTATGACAGGGAGGTGATTTGAGCCTCTCTTCTATGGTCAGGTGAGTTCTCTCAGGGTCACCATCAAGGGTAGAAATCAGATGCCATGTTTACTGAGCCACTTAATGTAGTTAGTGCTGAGAGCTCCATCTATAGTAAATTAAATAAGGACATTTCAAGCAATCCAAGAAATGAAAAGCCAATCAAACTAAAAATTACGAGTGAGATCCTGACCCCATGAAGTAATTTTGCCATTGACTTCAATGGGGCCAGGATTCCATCCTAAGAATTAGTTCATTGAGCATTTGATTGTGGTCATTGTGTTATTTTTTACAGTCAGATTAGTGCTAAACAAAGGCGCAGGATTGAAAGCACCAGAGAGTGAAGTCTCCAGTTTAGTAGCAAAAGACCACTGATAGCTGCCAAGCAAGTCACCCACTTTGCCCCATCCATTCCCCTCAGCCCTGAAATAGGGACAACCTCTAGGGTGAGACATTAAACTAGTTATGTGCCCATCTCTATTCAATCTTCCATGCCTTTGCTGAATGCCAGTTCAGTAGTGGGTTTTGTGATTAGACACTAGTCCACTGGGAACTGGACTGAGACTAGCAACTTATTTCACATAGGTCTCGTTGAACGATAATAAAATAGCTATTATTGAGAGTCACTGCTTATCTGGGCTACATTCAAACCAGTGACCTACACGTGACTGGTTTTGGATCTCAATATTCTTTTGAAATTTGCTTTTGTTAAGAAAATGCTGGATTAAAAGTACACTACAGACCGCTACAGAGCTAAGGAACTGACATAAATTGGGACTGGACGACAGGGTCATTTGAAATAGCCTGGTTCATTTCATTCCATCTGAACCATCTGGCACTGGCCTCTGACAGAAGCCAGGATACTGGGCTAGATGGACCATTGGTCTGATCCAATATGGCTGTTCTTACGAGGGAATATGCTTACCACCTTTGTTTTCTGTCTCGTAAATCAGAAGCAAATATTTAGACAAAAAAAAATTGAACAGACAAAAATTTCCTCTGAGTTTTTTGCATTTCTCTTCCCAGGGGTGATACACAAAACCAGTTTGCACATTGCTGCTTTTACCTAATTTCTCAAGTCCCTCAGCTTTATCCCTTTAAATCATACCTTTATCTAAAATCTCCAGCCACGAGAAAGCAAAAGTCCTATTGTCTCTTTCCTGTATATCAGCAGAAATTAAAACAACTTTTCCTTGTACTAAGAACAAAAAAACCCAACAATGTCGTTTCCTTGCAAAGAGTTTGCTTTGACTCCACAATGGGTCTTAAAGCAGCAGAGTGAAAATCAGCCATTATTACATGACATAGCCCAGCAACTTTTTTTTAATTTCTGTTCTATTTATTACTGCTTCCCCCCCTATAATTTAGAGGAAAAATGTGCCTGTCAGTTTTTCCACTTGGGAATGTGCTGCTGGAAATGTAAAGCATTATAAAGGCAATGGAATACTTACAATTTCTCCATCCAAGGGAGACTAACTGTCGTTGAGCTGGGGAAATTGTTTTCATTATGATTATTATTATTATTTATTTCTCCATTCTCAGGAATTCTAATGATGGTCTGTTATGAAGGAGAGTGTGCTTTTGAAGTGTGATGGGAAAGACAGCAACATTACACAATCTTTTCATCCAACACCCTTCTCACTGCCCCCGCCCCCGAGCGGTTTTGATATTTTGTTTTGCTTTCAACCTGGACTTTCAAAATGATTTAGGGAACAGTCTGTTCCTCTCTGCTGCAACACCAATGCTTTTACAATTGATAACTGTGTTGAAATGTTTGGGAGACTTTCCCCCCCTTTCATACAAACAAACACCAAGTCACTGTAACTGATGGACTTCCACTGAGTTGCTCCTGATTTACATAGGCGCAAGCGACAAGAGAATCAGGCTCACAGACCTTTGCTCCCTTCCAAAATTAATCATCCTTCCTCACGGTCTCCACCCCATTCCTGCAGTGCAGTGTGTGAAATCAGTCAGTTCTCTAGATAGCTGCGCTTTCCAGCTAATTAATTCTTTGGGCTGGGGTGTGTGTGTGGAATGGAGAGAACTTTAACCATTTATGTTTCATTGCTGGGAAAAAATAAATAAACCAAGAGGCTAATGCAAGTACTTCTCCCAGCCAAATCAAAGGGTAGAGTTAGAGACGTGTATGTGTACGTGCACATATCATTAGCCTTATGTTACAATGACATTAAACAGCTCCAGCCCCGCTAGACTGAGCCTCCATCTGGCTCCTTAAAACAACAAATGATCCCTAAAAAGGAAAGAAAACCCTCATGTGTAAGTCTGCGGCGCGATCTACATTCCTGGGAGCTCCGCACGGCAACTATAGGGGGAAAAGAGAGTGGTGAGATGGGCGGGGGGAGGCTGCTTTACTCTCTGCATTACTGATCGCCCCAAAACTACTTGTGAGCAAGACGCTGGGCTCTCGCTGCAGATCCCTTTTGTTAGCATGGTTGCATTTTCTCCCTTTAAAAAAAAAATAGGGGGCACCGCAATCTGTTTTGTCAATGACCAATTGGAGCTAATTACAATGTTCCCTCCTCCCCACACCCTGATCAATGCAGCTGCTTTGACAAGTTTGTTCCACAGCTCCAACGCCAGTCGCAGAATGGATCCCCAAACTGCTCCCCCTCTATCTCACCATCCTCTTCCACCCCAGGCCCTTCCTCCCAATCCCTTCCCCACCCCAAAGCCTAATTTCAGAGGAGTTCTGACACTGGCATCCCAGTCCTACCTTTCTCAGTGGCAGTAGCTGGGCTGCAGCTCTTTTACCTTCAGTTCTCATTTTGGGGAACTCCAGTTCCACCCGGGTAGCAGCAGCAACATCTGGATGCATGGCTCCCTGGCTCGCCCCCTCTTTTGTTAGCAGAGTTCCTTACAATCCACTCGACAGGATTTTTCCTTTCGCTCCAAAGCCCCACGTTCCCGCTCCATACAGATCAGTTTCCATTCTCAACCATTCCCCAGTCACAAGCAGGAGAGCGGTTTCTTGCCCAGAGCCTTTTCCTGCCCCCGTTGGCTTTTGTGGAGCTTATTTCCCCTAGACTCTTCCGTTACTTTTTCCTCTCTTTCCTGATTTTGTGACTATCTCTTCAAGCTCGTGACGTTAATTCCACCCCTTCCCCCTCCTGTGTCTTTCTTCCCACCCTTCCCTAGCCTGACCCATCCTGACTCCTTTCCAGTGAGCTAATCTGCAGCTGGCTGAAGAACAGGCCCCATTACCATGGAAACCCATGTCCCTGAATACTTGACTGACTTGGGGAAACTACAGTAAACAGGACCTTCTGCTGGACACTTTTCTTTTTTGGGGGGGAGTGGGAGGTGCATTAACTCCTTCAGTGCTGCTGACTTTTAAAATACTTTCTCACCTCTGTGAACTGGCCCCTAAAGTCCCAGCAGCTTTCAAGCTCACCAAAAGCTCCCTAGCAAAACCGACTCTCTCCTTTGCTGATCTAAAGGGTCACCCTTATAAAATCAGTAACTGCTAGTACTTGGTTAGTGCCTTTTCTCCAAGGACCTCAAGGCAATTTACAAACAGTAATTAACAAATAGCATTGCTCTGCCAGCCTCCTGACATGGGACCTGAGAGAGTTCTGCCCAGCACGGTATGGCAAGATTGGGCCCCAAGATTTACACCAGCATTTTAGGGCACCGTTCTCCAAAACACTACAGTTCACACTGATGTCACCGCAGTATGGCAGATCGCTGCATCCGGTCAGCATTTTATTCTTTTCGTTAGGGGAAGTGCAGACTTTTGTAGGGTATCATGAGCAATGCAGCACGTGAGAAGTAAAAGTGGTCTTACCATTATATAATGCTCCCCATCCTTAAAGGTTCCCTTTACAAACACACTGATATGCACAAAGGAATCACGGTGCTGAAACAGCCTCCTCTGGCGTGGAATGGGGCGAATGTTCAGCACTGCACAGGCACACTATGCAACTGTTTGGGATAGGAAGTACTATGCCCATTGTATCACCCACCCCAAGCGTTCAAAACATATAAGGCCTCAACAATCATGAGACTGTCTTAAAAACCATGAGAAATAATAAAATAATACTAAACTGGAGGGTCTTTTAATTTGTCTCCTGGTTTCTGAGCCTTTAGGATCCACTTGGGTCACATTTCCAAGCTTGTCTCTGCAACCACAAAGACTAAAAACTTCCTTTTTGAAGAACTGGAAGCTGAGAATATCATGAAATAACCAGACTCCAGAAGCTGGGACTTTAGGAAAAAACACCAAATATTGCAAGGCTTGCGATAAAATCACAAGAGGCGGAAACACTGCGTCCATTTGGTGCTGCATAAGAAAAGCAGGGAGACAGTATGTACTAATCCATCCTGGTATGAGACAAAGGTTGAAAGGAGAAGCAGAAGGGTAAAGTGACTTGCCAAGGGTTGCTTAGCAGATCAGTGGCAGAGTCGGGAATTGAACTCGGCTCTCCTAAAACCCTGTCCATTACTTTACCTACAGGACCCTGTTGCCTCCCTTGTTGTTTGAAAGTTATCTCTGCCCTTCTGTGGGAGACACAATAATGAAGACATTTACCATCCTACTGCTGCTTCCAATTCAGGAGCATTTCCCCCACTTCCCCCTCTTGCTCTTTTTCAAATGCTACCATACTGGCCAAGAGGAACATGGCAGAGAGGCAGAGGGGCAACGCTTTCCCTGCTCAGGAACAGACACATTAGAGAAGGAAGCTGCAAATCAGCGTTTGCCCATGAAAGTGTGCCAGTCTCCCTGACATTTTGTTCTTGCCAGGAGAACCTGCCACTCCAGCCTTCAGGTGCTTCACTGAAAACAGTTAGTTACTAAGGTCCCACTCCTGCAAAATGATTTACATGGGCAGACCTGCAGACCTGCACAGGGCCCCAGTGAAGTCCATGAGACTCCGCAGGGGGGCAGGATTGTGCCTGTATGGATCAAATTGCAGGATAAGGGACAAAAACAGTTAAGGAGAAAACTGGAGGGGGAAAATGGGTGTATTTTTACTAAGGCTTTGTCTACACTACAGGGTGTTGTTGACAAAAGAGTGGAAGCCACAAGTGTGTAGTAGATGCAACCTCACTTCCCTGTTTACCCTCAGCAGTGAGATATCTGCTACAATGACCCCTGCCTGTGGAAAAGAATTTTAGAATTTTTTCCCTAGTCGGCTGCACCATAACACTTGCAGAGTGCTCTTTCCCCCGTGTAGAGCGCTCCCCCACCCCAGCCAACACTCACCATGCTTTGGGTGTTCACAGAGGTGTGTGCTTGCCAAGGGTCAGTGAGAAAGTGATTGGTATGTTCCCAGAGATATATTTTACTGAAATGTTTCAATGTTGTGTGTGAACTTAAAAATCAGGCTTCTGTGCATTGTTCCTTGTGCTTCGGCAGATGTAGCCTTGAGGAACACCCCCCACACACCGTCCGAGCATCTCTGCCAGATAAGAAAACGCCTAAGAGCAAAGAAGACGTGTTTCAGGAGATACTGCATTTCTCCAATGGAGAGAAAAGGGAATGCAAGGAGTGGAGGGAAGCTGAAAGGCAGGACAGAAAAGAAAATCAGGAGTTTGTTAAGGATGCTACTGAGCGGATAATTAAAATAATGGAGGAGCAAACGCAGATTCTGAAGTCCTTAATAAAACTGCAGACTGAGCAGATGCATGCCCCCCCTCCCCTGCAGCACATTCAGAAATCTTTTCGGTGCCCCCCAAAACTCCGCCCGCACAGTCCTTTCCCCTTTCTGGGACTTCTCAGTTTCCCCTTCACTCCACCACCTCGGACAACTTTCACAATCATAGCTGGACCTCACACAGCTCTGAGAGTCTGTCCTTCCCAGGTACCTCCTTTCCCACCAAGCGTCTTTGTGTGTGGGTGTGTGTTGTTTCTTGTGCAATAAAAGCAAAGTTTTTGAACGGTAACTCACCTTTATTTGTTTCCTACAGATTGAGATAGCAAGCACCACCAATACATACAGAGGTAGTTTAATAATTTGCTTACTGAAATGTAAGGCCTCAAATGTCACCATTGCTTCCTACGAAAACTACATGTAATGTAACATTACATCACCAATCACAGAGATATACATTACTGGTTCTCGTTTTCAAAGTGTTGCCTCAAAGCCCCCCTGATTCGCATTGCCTCCCTCTGGGCCCCTCTGGTAGCCCTGGTATCTGGCTGCTCAAAATCAGCAGCCAAGCGGTCTGCTTCAGCACTCCACCCCTGAGCAAACCTTTCACCCTTAGCTTCACAGAGATTATGCAATATACAACACGCAGCTATGACCATGGGAATATTATCCTCATTGAGATCTAACCTGCCATAAAGGGATCGCCAGCACGCCTTTAATCTGTCAAAGGCATATTCCATGATCATCCGGCACCTACTCAGTCTATTGTTGAACTGCTCCTTACTGCTGTTCAGGTGTCCTGTGTAAGGTTTCATGAGCCATGGCTATAAGAGGTATGCTGGGTCTCCCAGCTGTTTTTCTTAAAGACCCCAACCGTTGGAATCAGGTTGTTACCTTGAGAGTCTCAGCTTTTATTTTTTTTAAGTAAGTTTCTACCTCTTGTGGTTGCAGAGAAAAGCTTGAAAACATGATGCCTGAACCCTTCAGCACAAGGAGGCAAATAAAAAGAACCCAAGAGTTATTATTTTAAAATCCAAGATTTTGATGCTAACATAATGACTTCCTTTGAGGACCTGACTCACGATTGTTGAATGCTGGGGTTGGCAATACTGCATAGGGCATGATGAGAGAGGTGGTTTCTAAATAGCTAAAATTCAGACCATAAAGAACTTGAACTGCATCTGGGAAATAACTCAAAGCTTTGCAGATTCAGGATCAGGATTGTAACATGCACCAGATAAAACATGCTCCCGAGTAAGGGCAACTCTACACTACAAAAATTAAGTCAACCTAAGTTAGGTCGCCATCGAGGTACTGCAGTTCAGGACCACACTACGTCCCCTTTGTCAGTATAGTATAATGGCTAACGGGGTCGGGCTGGAGACTCTTGCCTATATGCTCGGGGTCTTACTGATCGCCACATTTGGGGTCGGGAAGGAATTTTCCTCCAGGGCAGATTGGCTGAGCCTCTGGAGGTTTTTCGCCTTCCTCCGCAGCATGGGGCAGGGATCTCTAGCAGGAGGGTCTCTGCCGATTGCAGTCACTAAAAACAGGATTGGGGACTTCAACAGCAGAGTCCAGGGAAGGGGTAGGGACGGTTTTATGGCCTGCAGCATGTAGGGGGTCAGACCAGATGATCATAATGGTCCCTTCTGACCTTAAAGTCTATGAGTCTATGAGTCTATGAGTGTGCGGCCTCAACTGTGTGGGACATTGTAAGGCACTGTCAGCTGAAGCTCCCCCGACCCGCACAGGGCTCACAGCTGGAGCCACTGCCCTCCCCCGCCTGGGGCTGACAGCTGTGAGCGGAGGTGGAGTTTTTAGGTTGGTGTAGGGGGTGACTTATATCGGCAGGCGCAACGTTGTAGCATAGACTCTTACAGAGTTAGGTCAACGTAAGGTGCCTCAAGTCTCAACCTAACTCTGTAGTGTAGACCAGGCCTAAGAGGCCGATGCATTCTGAACTGAGTGAAGTTTTCATGCAGTCTTCAGGTGGCTCTCCTTGTGGAGTGTACTGCAGTGACCCAATCTAAGGGTGACAGAGACACAGATACCTGCTGCGCAGGCTGCACCAAGGAAGAAAGGTCACAATCTCTTTATTAGAGAGACAGATGGACAAACCCACTGCTGCTATTTGACCATCAGAAAGCAGTCAGCAGTCCAGCAGGACCCTGCTTTGCATGTCTGACTAACAAAAGGCAGTGGTGTTGTAGAACTTTTGGTTCCAGGATACTAGAGAGACAAAGGGGATGAGGTAATATTTTTTAATGGGATCAACTTCTGTTGAGGGAAAAAACAAAAGGTAGGCAACAATCCTTCATTAAGCAGGCTGACACACCTTCTGCCATCTCCTCCAGACAACGTCCCCAACGAACTGGCGTCATCTCCACCCTGTGTGGATTGTGTTTCTGCCAGCTCACTCTCACTGAGACCCCACATGCCCAGAGTAGATCATCCTCCTAGTTCAAAGAGGAGGAAACGCAGAGCTGAACAGCAGCAGCATCATGAAGGCACTGCCGCCCATACTGCTTCGCCATCTCCCCCTCGAGCCTCACACAAGGTGCCACAGCTTTTTGCATCTCCTCATACAGAGAAGAGGGTTTTAAGGCACAAAAACAATTGCCTGCTGCTTCCTTTTGGATTCTCTCTGAAAAGAGCTGAGCTACTGAACCAGTGCTTCATCAATCACTCCAGATTCGTGGTGTCAAAAACCCCTCAAGGGCAACAGTATCAAAGACAACTATAGATCCAAAAGAGTCAGCCTGGGCACATGGATTGTTGATCGCCAAAAGGAGACGAAAAGAAGAACAAGGCTCAATGTTCTGCCATCATAACTCAGTCCTGGTCTACACCTAAAACTTAGGTCGACTTAGTTACGCTGCTCAGGGCTGTGAAAAAGTTTCCTCCGTGTGGGACGCAGTTAGGTTGACCTCACCCACACTGTAGATGCAGCTCGGTCAACAGAAGAATTCTTCCGTCGACCTTGCCACTGCCTCTTGAGGGGGTAGATTTCCTACAGTAATGGAAAAACCCTTTCTGTCACTGTAATAAGTGTCTACATTACGGCATGACAGCAGCACTGCTGCAGCTGTGCCACTGTTGCACTTGCAGTATAGACATACTCTTAGCCTACAACCAGACCGGAAGAGGCCCCCGAAATCTGAAAACTCCAGTGATTGCCAGTTGTCTCTCCACAAGTGAACAGCTCCATATCTAATGCTCTGAGTTCCCAACCAAGGTTAAAAAAAAAAAAAGTTGAAGCCTCGTCTAATGGTTACGGCACTAGACTGGGCTTGAGAAGAGTTGGGTTCAAGTCCTTTACAAAGGACTAACTGAATAACCTTAGGCAAATGGCTTAATCTTTCTCTGAGCCTCAGGCCCCTGCCACAAAATGGAAACAATAATCTTATTTTCTGTCTATTGACAGTATGCACCCTTCAGGGCAGTCTCTCTTACCAGTGGATATGGGCAATGGGGCTCCAATTTCAGTTGGGCCCTTCAGACACTACTGTAATACAAAACCCAGTAATAATTAAAGGGCAGAATTTTACCTTGCCAAGCTAAACATAACCACACTGTTGCTGCAATACAATGGCATTCTACTAAGTCAATAGCAAGATCCATTTGAGGTGCATTTTATGGAGCCCTGTTCCTGTTTTTCTTAATGCAACACAGAAACTGGCAGTCTGAAAAAGCATCATATATCTTACTAGGATGCTGCCCACACACAATACCTAGGCCCCATCCCCATAACTTTCAGATACCAAAACACTGGCATCTCAGGCATAAGAAGAGGAGATTGATTTCATCCCCACAGATCTCCATTCAAATTATTTTTGCTCTTGAAATGTAATTACATCTCTCTGATTAAATTGTTTTCCCCTTCCCTGTGCTGTGCTGACCCTGTTGTGTGGGATGGCAAAAAAAAAAAAAAAAAAATCCCTCTTCCTCCTGTTTTTGTTAGGATCAAAAATAATGTGTATAGTAAAAGCAAGGACAAGAACTGTATGTAAGAAAGTCATATATAAGTATCCTGGGGCAAATATAACCTGTCTCCCATTGCAAATAACTGTTGACTTCATAGAGAATTGTAATATGTGTAATAGTGAAGAAAATAAAAGAGAGAACACTGTATGATTCCAGTCTGTTTTCTTTTTGCAGGATATTTCAACCTACATAGAATCTTCAGTCTGTAGCCTTTTATTTTATTTAAAGGGAATTTAGTGATGTCGTATTACAGAACCGTGGCTTCGGCTCTGGTTGCTACAGTTTCAAGCTCAGACTGAAATTGCCTCTGGTGATTTTCTGAAATGTGGAGGCTCTAGGAACACATGAAGTCCAAGGATAAGGACCACAGACACAATCACAAGTACAAAGTCATATCTGTACTGCAAGGGTTATTAAAGTAACAAGAAAAGTTACAATTTCACATGCATATGGAAATCCTATAAAAAACTATGCAATAATTATAACTGTAGTCATACTCACAGCCTCAGCGATATTCTAGGATCTGATGGACCTCTCAATAGACAATCATCACTAGAGGGATGGTTCCTGCTGGTGTTTCCTGTGGGGTCATCCCTTGGGTCTTCCCACTTTTACCAAACCATGGAACCCTCTTTTATATGGTACTTGTGACCACACCTAACACCTTATGTATATGCATGAAAATGTCAACCCTCTTTTCCTTATTTGTACTTCCACACCCCATGAATATTCGTTGCCCCATTTTTCATAGGTTGTTTCTACAGTAGTTCCTCTTATTCTCATGAGCATTTACACCTGACATGTATTGTGTAGTCAAGACAGACATTCAAAGACGATACAATCAGGTGTCTCATGGTCTTGGGCAATACATTGCAGTCTATCGCAATCACCTATTGGCACATCTTTAGTTACCTTGTGACCTTATGGGCGTAGGGTTATTCCTAGGTCACTCATTCATGTTAAGCATTCTTAAGCCTATGGCCTAGTATGGCTAAGCTAAAAACTTACAGCTCTCAGCCTGCAGGCCTTGCATTTCAGCGAGGGGTGGCTCTATGTTTTTTGCCAGCCCAAGCACGGCAGTCAGGCGGCCTTCGGCGGTGTGCCTGCAGGCGGTCCGCTGGTCACGCGGATTCGGCGGTGTTTCTGCGGGTGATATGTGGGTCCCGCGCCTTCGGCGTACCCACCGCCGAATTGCCGCCGAAACCCCGGGACCGGCGGACCTCCCGCAGGCATGCCACTGAAGGCCTCCTGACTGCCACCCTCACCGCGATCAGCAGGCTGCCCCCTGCAGCTTGCCGCCCCAGGCACGCGCTTGCTACGCTGGTGCCTGGAGCTGCCCCTGATTTCAGCCATGCTTTACTTGTATACCTACTACATAGTCATCACTCCTAAATACTTATCAATCCTATACTTCTATAATCCTACAACTTAAATCTATTTAGCATACATTGATTATATATGAAATAGCATATAAATTGACCATAACATCATATAATACAATGATAAATAGATGATAAAATGAACTAATTGGCTACAAGTCTGAGGATCTCAAAGCACATTACAAACTGAGGTCTCTGTCCTGCCAACATTTACACATGTAACTTTATGAGTTCAATGGGACTATGCATGTGAATAGAGTTACAGTCTTGTCCTTTGCTCTTTTCTCCATATTGTTTTTGTTGTGCTAACATACAAGCACAGTTAAGTCCCAGATAACTGTGTTTACTGAACAGCTGATTAGTTTTGCTAAAAAAACTGGCAGCTTCTAAAACATAACACATACAGTGAGTGCCAATAAAAGGCTCAAAAATTATTTAAAGGGATGCACCCTACCCCTATACACTAGTTACTCACATACATGTTTGTAAAATCAGGCCCTTAACTAGTCCCCACAACACTCCTATGAGACAAGTATTATTTTGCCTCCACTTTAGAGATAGGGAACAAACATAGAAGGTGAAATTCTGGCCCTAAGTCAGATGGAGCTTTGCCATTGGCTTCACTAGAGCCTGGATTTCAAGTGACTTGTCCAAAGCCATGCTGCAAATCTGTGGCAGAGCCAGGAAAAGAACCCAGCTTTCCTGACTGTCGCTCTCAGCCCTGGGCTCTACTCATTAGCCCATACTGCTGTACCCGCTGCCTCTGGCTTGTAGTAGGAACTTAATGATTTGTATGTGACCAAACACAAGGTTATTTGGAAAATTGTAATAAATGAACCAACGAAACTCTCCGCACAGAATCCCTGCACCTTTCCGTGGAGGGCCAACTGGCAACTCTAAGGAGTTCTTAGAGGCTGAACATCAGAAATGTGGAGAGTGCCATCTAGCTGTGATAATGTACAACAACAGAAGAGGCAGAACCCTCTGGACCCTGGGGAGGGAAGAACATCCACCGCAGCACCGACATAGGTCATTCTGCCCTGAGGAAAGTGCTCTTGAGCGACTTCCTCCAACCAGCCAAATCTGGTGTTAAGAGGGGTCAGTAAATGTATCATAAACTAGGAGGCTGGGACTCCTGGGGTTAATAAAGGAGAACAATGGAAGGAGAGAAGGATTCCTACAACTTAAAGGGGTCCCTAAACTGGAATGTGTAAAGCAAAGGTTGTCTTTCCCTCCCCACACCCTCTCAGAGGTTCTCTTGGGAGACTCCTTGTTCTCCCCTATCTCCAGAAGCTCACACCTAGCAATGAGATACTCTCTGAGGATGGCTGGATACAACATCCCACAGAGGAGCTGAGCTGTGGTTGTGAGCTCCCATGCTCTGTGCTGTGACATAGCTGGGCTCCATAGTCGGTCAGAAAATGGAAAAATAATTTCCTAAAATGTTTAATCTTTTGTTGACCTTTTGCAACCAGCTCTGGGGTGCCACTAGCCCACCTGGGGGGCTGAGGGACATTGGGTCATTTAATGACAGCAGTGCTCAGCTCTTTGTACCATCTCTCATTCCTTTGGATAATATCTCACCAAGTTTCTGTCCACTCCAAAGTTGTTTGGTGGGAGGGGAGGAGGAAAGGAGTTCCCGCAAGGATCTCCTCTCAGAGGTCCTTTCACATTGTCATGTCAAGGGGAGTGGGTGGAGAGAAGTTTAACTCCAGCAAAAGATGGTATAACATGGTCCAATGGCTGGAAGTTGAAGCTAGACACATTCAGACTGAAAGGAAGGTGTCAATTTTTAACACGGAGAATAATTCTCCATTGGAACAATTTACCCAGGGTTGCGGTGGATTCGCCATCGCTGACCATTTTTACATCAAGATTGGCTGTTTTTCTAGAATATCTGCTCTAGGAACTATTTTGGGGAAGTTCTATGGTCTGTGTTATACAGGAGGTCAGACTAGATGATCACAATGGCTCTTTCTGGACTTGGAATCTGTGAATCTATAAAAAAGGGCACAGGACCAATTCTCGAACCTAGGGATCCAAGGGAAGCCAAGACCATCTGCAGAAACCCTTTGCCCCCACACTGTCTCGGCCCCTTGGAAAGTCTTCCCCCAGCTCCCTGATGGCAGTGCTCCATTGAAATCCCACTACACTGGACTTCCCCTGGGACTTCCCAGAGAGTCAAGTGTAGGGGCCAAGGTAAGAAGGAGCACTGGGAAGCACAGTTCTCAGAGCTCTGCTGAAGGCACAGGGAGAGCTCCCCCTCCTCTCCCTAGATTGGGGGAGCTCACTTCCCAGAGCCAGTCCCACCCTCACTCTGGCCCATACAGGAGGACTCAGGCAGGAGATTCTGAAGTGGAAGCAGCAGGAAGAACTGCTGGCTCACTGGCTGTGGTGTTTCTGGGGATTCTAGTGTTTCTTGCCAATGTTCAGAGTAATCAGCAGCCTGACAGGTGCTGAGCCCTTTTGAAAATGCTGGTCTTACTCTCTCTGTGCCTCAGTTCTACATCTGTAAAATGGAGATAATAATACTTTCCTCCCTCACAGGAGAGGCGGAGGGAGGATTAGAGCTGAGTGAATAATTGAGTTTTCGTTTGAAGGGGAACTGAAAAATAAAATTAAAAAATGGGTCCATTTCAAATGGATTGATTTCCCCCCAGCTTTTCAGCACAGAAATAAAAATAATTTGTGGGGGGGTTGAACAAAATGTTTCAAATGACATTTTCAAAATGAACTGTCAATGTGAAACAAAATGTGGAAATGATTCCTTTCAAAAACATCAAAACCTTTTGACATTTCCTAATTTTTTTCACCCACAATTATTCCCCAAATTCAACCTGAATTTGCAAATAGTTCCAGTGCTCTAAAAAAAATGCATTTTTCAGCTAATTTACCATTTGCTGAAAATCAATTGCCCAGATCTAGTGAGGGTTAATTATTGTTTGTACGGCCCGCTGAAAGACTAACACAACGTACCGAGAAAGCAGTCACTCGATAGTGGCTGGGCCACAGAACAAAAGACCTGCTGGCGAAAGCTCTGGGGTTTTGGAGCTGAGGGAGGAGGGTTTCTCCTCCAGCCTCTGCAGTTCCATGTGTGATTTATTTGGTAGTGTGTCTGCCACCCACAACTCATGGGTTTGCAATTTTAAGTGTGCTGAGCACCTGCAGCTCTCACTGATATCAGAGGATGGTTTTGGCTGGGGGCCAGCACCTCTAAAAACTGAGACGCTTCTATTTAGATCCCTCAGTATGAATGTAGGTACCTAACTTCAGGCACTCAAGTTTGAAAATGTTGGCCTTCCCTTCCCTTTGGTAAGGCAGAGAAACCCCAGTCCTGCTCCCTGTGGTTAATGATGTGACAGGGGCAACAGATTAAAAGCAAACAAACGAATCTGAAATGGGCCTGGAGACCACCAAGTTCAGACCCAGACCAGATTCCCAACTCCCCCAAGTGGGGGTGGGAGAGAAGGGCATTCAAGGGGTTTGGTTCCAGACCACAGTGAGCAGACAGGAACTCTTTGCAGGGCTGTAATATTACTGGGTTGGGAGAGCTAAGTCAATACACAGTTTTTTCAATCGTATGAGAGTAGCTGAGATCCCAAGCATTTTCCTGGAGAATTCCCCCAAAGGCTCAGTACAGCCCAGCTCTCCAATATTTAATACACAGTTCTGTAACCGTTGAAAAAAGACACATTGTCCTGTACTTTACCATCCACGGAGACATACGACTCGTGGTTTTCTTCACATCGTTTTCCTTTCAATGCCTGGACCTTTTCCTATATTTATTTAAACACAAGCCTAGACTCTCTTTCCTACATTAAACCAGAGGCATTTACACCAAAATGTGGAATCACTTGCTCCTGAGAGCAAACAGATTGATGGATTCTCTGTAACGTGAAGTCTTTAAATCATGATTTGCAGACCTTAGTAACTCAGAGTTTATGGGTCTATTACAGGAGTGGGTGGGTGAGGTTCTGTGGCCTGCAAAATGCAGGAGGTCAGACTAGATGATCATGATGGTCCCTTCTGATCTTAAAGTCTATGAGTCCCTGTCCTGGTTTTATCTGAGCTAACCGTCTGCTTAAATGAAACACAGCAAATGCTCCTGCATTTGTTACATTCACTCCAGAACACCCCCATCCACCACCAACACACATAGGTAAAACCTGTCTTGTCACTTAGATCAGCTAACCTTCATGTCCATCTATAGCTCCCAGGCATTTCCAGTTATCTCCCTCTCTTTCAGTATTTTTGGAACAAAATTAAATAATCACAGTGTGTCTGTAATCACTCCAATCTATATTAGATTAGAGATTCCAACAGTGTGATATTTCAGCTTCTTTATGAGAGTGGTGACTTTTTGTTGAAATAAACATTAGATGATTTTAGCTTTTTTACCCATATGAAAAGCCTTGAGCTGTTGCGATCAGAGCTATAAATACACAATACATTAACTTGTCTTTTAAAAGGAATAAATACCATAATCATGTCTTCCACCTATTGCCAGTAACAATTCAGAATTTTATGTACAAGATCTCTCACCATATCCCTATGTTTTATAAAGCTAGAGGCATGTTATCAATTCCTGGTTTGTTGATCAAAAAGACTCTTTCTTTCCTTGACATAAACCTCGATCAACCAGCTCTTTTATACTTGGGCACAGCAAAGAATAAATTCATGTAGAGTAGACGTAGGTGAAACTTTTCATCTGAAACTTTTTTTTGGTGAGAAATGCAGATTTGACAACACCCATGATATTTTGCTAATTCAAGCAGATTTTGCTGAATTGTTTGTTGTGAAAAAAATTCAGAAAAAATTTGAAATTTTGTTTTGAGATTTTTTAAAAATGAAACATTTCAATTTTTGGTTTGAAATGATTTCAAAATTTCCTTTAGTTTTGTTTAAAAAAACGGTTTAAAATGGTTAAGATAAAAACAAAACATTTTGATTTTGTCTGAACAAAATGTTTTCTTCAACCCAAAATGATTTTTTCCCTTTTCAATTGACCAAAAATTTTAGAAAATTTTTGTTTTCAGTTCTAACCTCAAATAAAACTTTCCCTTGAATTTTCAAAATGCCCAGTGAACTACAAAATCCATCATTTTCCCCACTCAAATATAGTTTCTCCCCCAGGAAAAGGAGCTACTGTACTTTTACATATTCTCCCTCTAGTAACAAGATGAAAACAAGAGAAATATCTCAAAAGTTAAAACAAGATTAAAGAACAAAATAAAATGTCCCACACAGAAGTCACAGAGCAGAGAATTAAACCCAAAATCTTAAGACTTAGACTCAAAATCAACTTAAAATATTATTTTCTGCTACTAGAAGGAGAGGCTGGAAAAAGCCATAATAGTTTTTGCCTGCAAAACAGCCTTACTCTGCCAGATGAGATGCCTCTATCCCAAACTATCCGAGCAGTGGACACGGACTAATTTCCCCCCTGCCAGCGGCTCTACCTGCCGAAATTAACAAGGGATGGAAAATGTAATTTACCAAGAAGTAGAACACCTTTTAGCATCATTTTAATAACTTCAGGGATTGACTCCACGGTACAGTACATAGGTTAAGTGAGACCTGGCCAGGAAAGTTAGGACCAAGATATATTGATAATGTAGGACCATAAAAGCTTGTAACGACTCCACTTGAAACAAATATTTAAACACAATAATAAACAACAATACAATTAATATCAGGACGGGAGATACAAATGTACAGCACAACCTATGTCTAAACAGACAATGTCCTAAATTAATAACTGTCCCGAGTAGACAGAATTTACCGCCAGCAAAGGAGGGATCTAACTGGCTGGCGAAAGGATAACGGGGCCAGCTGGAAGGTTGTTACAAACATACACCCCGCTATATAAACTTGCGAAGCACCAACACTGCGTGCTTGATACCTGCGATCCGTAGAGGAAAACGCGCTCCCTGCAAGCCCCACAACGTACAGCAGGGACGGTCTTCCCCCGTGCTTTGCACAGCAGCGCCCAGCGCCAGTCGCTGTCTCTTTAAGGGGCGGGGCCATCGTTTTCCACGGAAGTCCGTGGGCTTGGAACGTTGTGTATCATGTTCGCTTCGCCCCGCGTTCTGCGGAGTGAGACTGTAGCAGATCGGCCCGCAGCGGGGGCTCTGCCGCTCCCACCAGCTCCCGGGTGGTTTGGATCCACGGCTGGGAATCGCCGCTGTTCGTCACCCAGCTTTGCCTTCTGCTCCCCGGAGGGAAGCTGAGTATGAATGAAACTGACTCCGTGGAGGCAGGGAAACGCGCGAGATGGGGAAAGTGAAGGGACGAGCGGTTTGGCTGTGAACGGAATGCAGAGGCTCGCCTCTAGCAGAGCCTGGCTGTGGCCCTCTGCCTCTGTTGCCAGGCCGTGCCTGGTGGAGGTTGCGCTCTGACGTAAGAACAGAGACTTTTGACCTGATTCTCGTGGGGGGGTGTCTCTACTTACCCATGGAGGGGAGCAAGTCAGCCCAAACCCCAGCCTCTGATCCCATAACAGCAGATTGTGGAGCTGACAGGCACAGACTCGCCTATGTTGTTTTTTTTCTTTTTGCACTTTGGTGTAATAAACAAAACCGAACCTTGTAAATCCAGTTTTTGAGCATCATCTTGGGTTTTTTATTCTCCAGTTTTTCACCAACATTGAAGCAAAACAGCAAATGACAAATGTTTGATTTGGTTGCTGTTATTCTCTACCTAGGCTGCACTGCCCACCAATAGATACACAACTTTCTCTGTCATTTTTGACCTCCAGGATTATGATTGCCTGGGGCTGCACTGCTAGAATTGGCCTTTTCAATTTAAGGCCCCTTAATGTAAGGAAAAACCTAGTTTGGATAAGATGGGGTAATAAATCTGGCAACTCCCCATCTAGTGATAAACACAGCTTGATCAAAACGCAAGCCTTGGCTAAGACCACCTTAGTGTGCTGGGGGATCACGAAGGTGTCTGTTGTGAGATGCCAGGAAGTATCAAACCAATGTGCATCCTTATTCCCTGAACCTGCCAAAGACCAACAACCTTCAGCTGGATTTTTCTGGCGTCTTGGCTTTGCCCTTCGCCTGGGACTCCGGGCTTGTGTTCTCTTGTTGAAGTTTGGCCCTTTGCTTCTGCTTTATCCAGTGACCTACCTGTCTTCAGGTTTTGCAGCCCTCTGGCTCCATCTCCTGCTGAAGGCCACAGAGTCCTCGGGTCCCACTTATATCAAGCTGGGCCAGTGGGCATGCACCAGGAGAGATCTCTTCTCTGAAAAGTTCTGCATCAAGTTTTCCAAGCTTCATGTCAAGGTGACACCTCATCCCTGGGTTTACACCAAACACTTCCTCAGGAGAGCATTTGGGGAAGACTGGAAGAGAGTCCTCAGGTTTAAAAGCAAGGAACCCATTGGCTCAGGTTGTGTTGCCCAGGTATATAAAGCTTATGCTGATGCCACTACTATTGATGACCCCCAGTTCAAGGAACTAGTGAAGAACTCTGAAACAGAATCTGCTTTTGAAGCCTGGGAAGTGTCTGGTCTTAGGGGCCTCTTCAGATGGCCCTGGAAAGGGAAGGGTGGAGAGAGTTTGGAAGACAGTAGTGCAGACCAGTCACTTAAGGAAGAACGTTTCAATGAAGGTATTAATAGAAATGCTACCTCTGAGGAGCAAATGTCTGGATCTCAGCTAACTACAAACACATCATCTATTGACAGTTTAGATGCGATGGACCATCTTATTCCAGTAGCCATTAAAGTAAGTAATATATATTGTAGGCGGATGACTGGAATTAGAGATTGCTGAGTGAATCTGATGGAGAGTTTAGTTCTCACGAAAAATTAACAGATGTGGCATGGGCTAAATGCAGTGCAGGAGAGGTGCTGCTTAACCTTTCTGCCCAGGCAGTTTTCCCAGTACTCTTCAGTTCCAGCCTGTGGTACTGCTTGCCACAAAATGCTACTAATGCTCCTCAAACTTGATCCTCAACAGCCTTTGCTGTTGCATGTCTGGGACTCTCCAAAATACAGACACTCCAGTCATGCCATGTTGACTGCCATGTGGGCACTAGACATGACCATTAAGGCCCAATATATTTTAAAACTGTGTATTGAGCTAGACTTCACTTTTGGTCTTAAGTAAATTGTCCAGCCCTTCTCTGCTTCTTTAAGGGAGGATGGGAAAAGCAGTTGTAAATTAGTTTTGGTGACATTGTAGACTCTAAACTGAATAAATCTGAGCAGTTTAAAGAGTATTATAAAGACTTCCTTTAGTCACATTTTGAACCATGGATCCATGGGACATGTGCATTGTTGACAGAGCTAATAGCAGACCCTTTTTACTCTAAAGGGTATTTCCGTTATAGCCTGGTGTGTGACTTTTCAGGAGCTATCCTCTTAGCTTACTAAACTGAATGGACTGGCTTCCCTACAGTATCGGCATTATGCCCATGGGAGATGATCTGCCTACAGTTGTTTCTCGCTCAGGTCCTGCATCCTGGACTAGTCCTCCAGGTCCAGATAGATCTGCTTCTGATGAAGATGGGCAGCAAGATCATTGGGCTTTTCCCGGGCCTCAAGTGGCTCAGTCTGGCTGAAATAGTGGAGGAATTTGAGAAGCTCATGACCCAACAGGTGAGCATAATTCCATGCTCTGCATATACCGAAGCACAGTTGCTTCCTCTCTTTGTCATGCATCCACCTACCCGTTACTACCAGCAATTACAAAGAGACTCTGTCATCTTGTGCAGCAGCACTGCATTCTGGTGCACAGTAGTGACATCAGTAATTACACCAGGGATGTCTTCAGCCCGGGGTGTTTAGTGCCTCCTCGGTCGGGCAGCCAGGCCTTTTGCCTAGGGTACAAACTGTGAGAAGAGTCAGGACAGGATCAGTATCTGAGAAACTTGCCCTCGCTTCCTTTTATTTCTCTTTAGGGGGATAATTATACTCACAGGATAGTCATCATTTCTAAATTATGGAGGGGATGTCACCCTCATGCTTCAATCCTCGAACTGCAGCTGAGCGCTAAGAAATATATGTTGGGTGGCGGGGTATGAAGGAGTGTGACTTAGAGAGGAAGCATGGTCTTGTGCTTAAGGCACTGGTTTGGAACTCTGGAATCCTGATTCAGTTCCTGACTCTGCTGCAGACTGCCTGGGTGACCTTGGGGAAGACACTTCTAATTTCTTCCTGCCTGAGTTCTCTGTCTGTAACATGAGGATGACACTTCCTTTCTCCCACCCTTTGGCATGTCTAGTTAGATTGTAAACTCTTTTGGGGGCAAGGAATATCACTTATATGTATGTACAGCACCTAGTGCAATGGGTCCTGATCTTGGTTGTGATCTTGAGGCACTACTGTAATACAGATAATAAATAGTAATATTTGTCACTTTTCTATCTAATTGAGGTAGTTCTAAGATACCTACCCCTGGGGTGCCTCATTCTGTAATATTTCCACTAGGAGAGCTTAGCTAAGGAGCACCATCTATTTTTTTTTTTCATTGAGGTTCTTGCTTTTTAACCAGTTTTCTGGTGGAGTTGGCTGAGCTCCATTGGGGTCAAGTGTCAGGCAGTGTGATGGTAGCGCAGGCAGGACCTTCCAGGCTTCCTGTCCTCCTAGATCTGCACCCCCTGCACCACGCAAACTCCCTTTTCTCTTCATCCCTCTTTAGCTTGACCTACGCTACGAAGCCAGAAACTTGGAGCGCTTCCAGAAAAATTTCCTGGATGTGGATTTTGTGAAGTTCCCAACTCCACTTCGCCCCTTTGTAACGAGAAACATCCTGGTGGAAACGTTTGAGGTAAGAGCTACAGCGGCCATGAGAAGGGTGGTGGTGCTGGAGGTTTACACTCAATGGTTGATCTTAACCTCAACACAAAGCCCTTTTCTAGAGGTGGCCTAGGGAGGGAAAGATGAGTGGTAGGAGAGTGCATCTCTCTGCTATTGGCTTAAATGTGTCTGGGTCCTTCTTTCACTCTTTCCTTTCTTGCTCTTCTTTTCAAGGTCGCATTCCCTGGAATAAGGGTGAGAAATATAGTCTCAGCTCAGTGTAGGAAACTCAACTGGTTTCCTGGGTGCCAAAAGGAAACCAGAACTGTTCTTTAGCAATCTTATGTTTCTGTTTGCATTTTCTGCCCATAAAACACACTCTAGTTCTCCTTTTCTGTGTTAGGGTTGGGTGTATAGTTCAGGAATCTAACCTGAGCTGGTCCATATAAAGGGATATAGTTGGGTTTGTTGGTTCATCTTCATTGTGGACCAGCTTTGAATCAGCTCCCAAAGCTGTTCTTTCAACCCCACTCCGTGTGTCAATTCTAGCTATATATTTTCTTTAGTATTTCTTGTCCCCAAAATCCCTCATGGCCTGTTTCACACCCATTTAGCCAATCACCTCCCAGTCCCAAACCTTTGCTTCTCTGGCTTCATCAGCCACAGTAAATTCAGCCTGTATTAACCTAGCCCCCCCTGTGGCATCTTCATTGCTCTGCCAAGGACAGGAGAGACCCTGACCCTGGAATGCGGGTGGTGAAGTGAGACATAGGGATCTATAGGATCTGTCTGACTCCCATTCTGTCTTTGTTTAAGGAGAGTCAGCCCATATCCCAGTATCTGCATGTGGACATTTCCTCAGAGCTCAGGAAGAGACTAGCCAAGATGGGCATAGACATGCTCCTAAAGATGGTAAGAGTCTGGGCTGTGTTGTTAGAGTTGAACTGAGGAGGAGGGTGCCTTCCCATTGTTAAAATAATTCAATTAGCCTAATACATATGTATGTACATATACTCACACACACACACACACAAGTGTATTGCTCTGGGGAGCCATAGAACTGCATTTAATTAATATTTACGCATCTTTTTGGAGATGTAAAGCACAAAGTTTTAAGTGTCCTCTCGACGGAGGCTACAGGGCTTATAAAAGCCCCAGGGAAACCAGCTAACTTTCTAGTTCCATTTGTCAAAGCATCTGTTGCTGCCAATTTATAGGTAGGTGAAATGTACTAAGCATGGAGCAAAGAAAATAAATCTGGCCAGCTCTTGCGAGCAATGCAACGTACCCTCCTTATTTTTCTATTGAATTGCAAGGCAGTGAGCCCAGTGCGGGTTTGGCAACCTGTAACTATTCAGTTCCTCAGTCATGGCCAGAGTGAAGGCTGGATTCTGAATGGGTACTGACAATGAAAACCCTGAGTTCTGTCCAGTTAGGGCTTATTTCCAGAGACTAATGCTTTCCTGGTCCGTGATTCCCCAGAACTATCTTGGTCTCATAGCAAATCTTCCTTTTTGCTACATGCAGCTTTGCTGATGCACCTTGACTTTCGCCTACAGCATCTCCTGCTGTTTCAGCATTGGGCCACTCCTGAGCAGAACTACTAACTGTATCATTGTGTATTGGTTTTGTGATGTGGCAAGGAGATCACGGGGGCAGGACTGAACCCACCCCACTAATGCCATTTACCATCTAGTCAGGTTTTGGAACCAGGTCTCGCACCGTGGAAGATTTTACTCCAGTTACCTTTGTCCTTTTCATATGATAAATATCACCCCCTCCAGGTGTTTGTTGATAATTTTGTCCATGGTGACCTGCACCCTGGGAACATCTTGGTCCAGGGCACTGCCCATTTCAGCACTGGTCGCAAGGATCAGACCTCCATTGTGGACATGTGTGACACGCTGATCGTGGAAGTGCGGCCGTCCCCTTGCCCGCTCCGTCTGATGCTGCTGGATGCAGGGATTGTGGCAGAGCTGCAGGGAGCTGACCTTCAGAACTTCAAGGCAGTCTTCACAGCTGTGGTACAGGGACAGGTGAGGCGTGCTCCAGATGGGAGCTGACGGCTCTGGAGTTGGGGAAAGGGAGAAATCTGGAGTTCTTCAGTCATCTCAGTTGTCAGCAGTACATTGTACAACTATTCCCCACACGAGTGCCATTTTGGGTTCTTAAAAGGGGGAAGGAAGGTTGCTGCCTCTCAGACACTCTCAGCTGCCTTGATAACTGTATCACACACAAAAGAAAGTGGGTTCTCTGGGTTCTCCTTCTGAACAAGTTCAGTTAGCCCAGGAGAGTGCCAGGCTTGATTCGGGAGTCAGAGGGCAGTCGCAGCTCCCCAATTCAGGGTTGTTCAACCCCATGGCAAGTTAGAGCTCCATGCAGGCAACCCCAGCTCACGCAGCGTGTGTAAGGTCCCTCAGGATTTAAGCCAGATTGGCAGAGGCCGTGTAGTGGAACTCTGCTCTGCCACGCTGCTCCCCTCCTCATCCTCCCATGCCCTGCTCCCAGAATGCCCACAACACACCCCTTCTCCTTGTCCCAGGAACTGGGGAGAGCAACGGGCACAGAAGGCAGAAGAGCCTTGCAGGGGGAATTCTCCACTGGCCATCTCCAGCCGCGTTGTGCCTCTAGTGAACTGGATGATGATGATGATGATAATGATTTGTTATTTGTATTATCGTAACACCTAGGAGCCCCAGTCATGGGCCAGGCCTCCATTGTGCTTTGCTATACAACCATAGAATAAAAAGACGGTCCCTTCCCCAATTGAGCCCTGAAGGCTTCTGTTTATCCACAGCACAGGTACAGCCCACACGTCAGCACTTCCACTACCCTGTTGCTGCATCTCATTCTTGAGCTGGAGGGTTCACCTCACTGCAAGAGGATGTAGTTCTGTCTTCATGCCCATTCAGTCCTTGGCCTCTCTTCTGAGACTGCCAGCATGCATGGCAGTTAGTGCCAGCAGAACTTTGTCCTGCTTGGCTGAGAGAACAGGGAGTTCTGGCCGGCCCAATGCTCCTACTCCCAGGCCCTAAAAGGAACAGGAGCTTTAGGTTTTCCCACATACTGATTCCCCTCCCACCCCCAACCACTTCCTCTCGCTCAGTGTCAGTCTCTATCTGCCCTCAAACTCCTGAGGAGGGTAGTCTGACCCCTGAGAGCTCCCCCTCTGGTCGAAAAGGGCCAGTGTACCCTGTTATAGGAAGCAATTTAATTACTACAGGTGCCAGTGGAAGCCTGAGAGTGAGGGCATTGTGCAGCTGCATTACAGATCTGGTGGTGTTACCATGGTCTGGGATTCTTAGACACATCTCTTCCTACTTGTTTCACAGGGGGAGAGAGTGGCAGAATTGATCCTTCATCACGCCAGGGCTAACCAGTGCAAGGACATAGAGAGATTCAAAGTTGAAATGGCAGAGCTAGTGACCAAGGCCAGGACGAACACTGTAGCACTGGGAAAGGTGAGCAGACTAAATATGGTACCCAGCCCAGGACACTAAAAGCACGGGTGTACTCAATAAGAGATAAACGGGCCCAGATTGAAAGACCAGATGCTTACACATCAGCCATCTCCCTTGTCAGTGTTACCAATTCTTTACGATTCTTTATTCTCACAGCTGGAGAAAAACTCTGTCCACGCCCCTAACTCGTCTTTTATTTCTTTCTAACTCAAAATAGTGTTGACTTTTTTTTAATCCAAGGAGTCGTAGCCTGTATCCTTCTGGCTAAATCCTACTGGGACTCCCTTTGAAACCAATAGAAGTGCTCCAGTGGTGAGGCTGCAGAGCAAAGCAGGGGCCGATTGTTGTCTCCTCAACCCTCTTACCTCCTTCCTGGGCGGTGGGGTTAAGAGAGCCATAGATATTGGTGGGGTCTCAGCTGATGCCCTGTGAATATTTACCAACATCCTGATGGATAAGGCTGTCAATGGAGCATAGCAAATATTGTTCTCTGAGCAATATCTCTAATAATAAAATCTGACACTTAATATTCTTAGACTTTAAACTGATCATACAATATGCCAATAGCTTACTCTGGTAAATCCCTCCCGTTCCTGCTGGCAGTAGTTTTCATGGTCTCCTGATCAGCAGAGTTAACTTTTTCTTTGTATCTTTACATCCCAGCTTCAAGTGGCGAATCTGCTCTCCAGTGTCTTTAAGTTACTGATGACCCACAAGGTGAGGTTCTCTGTTCATTTCATTCTCCTTAAAAGTTGTGCCAGGCTTTGCCATCTGAAAAATGAGCAGGGGGGAACCATTGGGATTGCAAAGGTGTGAGATGAGGGAGAGTGTCTGAAATGTGCCGGGGGATCGTGCATGCTGTATTGCCTGTGATGTTTGGAAAAGAGTGCCTTAAAGCCTTTGAGGCCAGTGAGTGTTTTTCCATCTATTTCAAGGGGCTTTGGATCTGGCCTTCAATAGCCTGCATTTCAGAACTGACACCAGACCGTAAAAGGCCAGTGTCGGTGTCTCCATTTTCCTTATTGTTAAAAGTAAAATGAAAACAATTTGCTTTTTTCCCTCCATGCATTGATTGGTTATTGTCTGGTTGTGTAGGAGTGCTGGGCTCCATGTGCCGGTTTGTGAGGGGGTTACGCAGGAGTCAGAAGCTGCTGGCACTTACTTTAAAGCAGAAAAAAAAATCACTTGTTTAATTGAATTCAGCTGAGCTATGACAAGTTATACCAGCTGAGGATCTGTCCTAGGGACTTTACAAAGATCAGAACAGTGTCTAGGTCAAATGCTGGGGTGCTCGACCTGGACAGTGCCCCCTCAAACTTTATTTTATTTCAGCTTTTTGGATGTTAAACCCCATCGAACTATCCCCAATAACATTAAATGTGACCAAAGCCCCAATAAGGGCAAATCCTGCCTCCTGCTCAGCAGATGTGTAAGGCAGTAGGATGTGGAGCAGTTCTCTTGCATGGCTGGGGGGCAGGCTGCAGGCAGTCCAGATGTGGAATAGGGGTCTGATTCTGTTCCATGGGGCTCCCTCCATGGCAGAGGGGAGGGGGGCACATTGCCCCTTTTCATGCATGTGTACTTGCCTTGTCCATGGAAGCTCCTTCAGCGGAGTTGGCACTGGGCAGCACTGCTAACTCCTACTCTTCCAGGGAGGGAAAAATCTTCTCCTATATGGAAGTGCAGAACACTGTCTACTGGGCTGACTTAGGACGTTTCCTTTGAAATGATCAGCTTTCCCCTCCTTCTGAATTGCAGCAAGGCTGCTTTGAAACTGAAGGGAAATGAGTGAACTCCTGTGTCGCAGTCCAGCTGTCTAGACACACACATGCCCTCCCAGCCCCCACCCACCGCAGGCTGGAACCTCAATGGAAGGGGCTTGGAAAGCACAGAGACACCCAAGTCCGTTACAACCTCTGCACTTATGCTTTCAGGTGAAGCTGGAGAGTAACTTCGCCTCAGTTGTCTTTGCCATCATGGTTTTGGAAGGGCTTGCCCGTTCGTTGGACCCCGAACTGGACATCTTGGAGGCAGCTAAACCACTTCTCATGAGAACCGCTGCTTCTCTCCTAGAGTAGCAGCAGCCACTGACGTTTGTCTTGCATTGCTGGGCTCTTTGGCAGGACTGTCTGTGCTCCTTGGCAGCCGATGGGGGAACAGCCTGAAGCTGGGGACAGGCCCTCACCTCTCCTCTCTGATGAGAAGCAGTGGGGTATTCCCCATTAAACTGGGTATCCGCCATCACCACCTAGGCAGCATCCAGGTGCCAAAGACCTTTCCAGCTGGCTTCATGGTTCCCCATCCTGCCTATGAGAGAAAGCTGTTCTACGACAATAAAGCCCTTTAATTTGTATCCAAGTTTGAGTAACAAGTATTGACACTGAGCTCGGTGAGACTTGTTAGGAATCAGGCCTCCTTATTGATTAGTCCCACTTTGCTGAAAGGCACTCAAACTGCAATGAGAAGAGGTCATACAAGTGGATAGACAGAAAAGCCTTGGAAATGCAATTGCAAACATCAGACATTTTGCAGCTTGAAATGGTGGATGGGTTCTGACTCCCTTAGAGAGAACTTTGCTTTCAGCCTTACGGGCCTTTTAGAATTTTACACGTTCATACAATCTGGTGTTCTTTGTTTGTTGGGTTTGACAGGATGTTGGGTTTTCCTTCAGCCTGACTGAAGTGACACTGTCAAGTCAGCTAGGTTCCCAAGATTGCTATAATCTAATGGGGGTAAGTCGTCTGGGTTAGAAACATCTTTGAAAAATGTTTAGATCTTACCGCTGTGGTCAGGAGTTTTAATTTAAAACAAACAAACAAGACCTCTCTCTTGTGGAACAAAACCATGTGTGATCTCCCCCGTAGGCTAGCTCCTAAAAGCTATTGTTGGAATGGGCTTTAAAGAGCCAGATCAGTTTCAGTGTCATTTCAGTCCTAGGGGAAGGGATCAGTCATTGTCAAATAGGGCGGCGGGGGTGTATTATTTTCAGGCTTTGAAGAAATAGAAGCTATACATATTTTTTTAAATAGTTGCTAAGCATCTCTTTCTTTGGGGAGCTGGTGATCTCCAGGTGTTCTGTTGCTGGAAGAAGATTGCATCCTATTTAGTGTAGGGTCTGACACTGTGTACAAGCTCAGCATGGTTTTCCTCAAGCACCAGCAAATTAAAGGTGGATCTTAGTGTGCAAGAGCAGAAGCGTTTGAAGTCTGAGGAGCAGGGGTTCAAGCCTGCCCTTAACTTCAGTGGATGCAGGATCAGACCCTGTGCTGCTTAGTGTGAATAGCAGTGAGACGAGAGTGCAGAGAAGACTCTGCTGTTCTGACTTTTGGAACAGCAATGGAGACCTGGTCTGACCTTCCTATAGCGACAGCATTCATTTGTCTTTAAACGCTACCCTTCCTAACGCCATTTGAATGTTACCCATAAGCCTTTCCACAGATTAAATGTTACAAAATGGCTTTTGTTTTGTTACTATTTTCTTGAAAGAGTAAGCACTCTGGCGAAGGATGTAATTTAAAATGCACCATTTATCAATCCCCTCTTGGCTGACACATTTTTGAGTAGTTGATATTGTAAGTACCTTTACATGGAACATGATTTTTACAAAAAATCTGTTGGCTTATGAACATCTGAGTAAAATAACTTTGGAATATCCACCTGGGAGAAGCTGCTGATTTTTATCAGATATAACATGCTGAACTGCAACTGAGGACAAGATCAGATGGCTCATCATACATAGTTTCAGAGGCCTGTCAGTCCATTTTTATATTGAAATGTTTGGGGATTTTTTTTCATTCTTTCCCCCTGTCGATCAAAATTGTTAAAGTAACTGACTATACTAACGACATTGTCATTGTATTAGGCGTGAGTAATCTGATTATGTGAAGGAACAATATTCACTACATTATTACTTTTCTGAGCCATCCGGCATGAGTGGTGATGCCTTGGTACCCAGTGTGACCACAGAGGCCTGGTGCCACCTACACGAGTGAGTTAAAAGTTCTGGCTATTAAAATCATCTGAAAAATCAAACATACTTTTCACTGTATTATTTATCAATATCATTTCTATTTGTACCGCCGTAGTGCCCTGAGATCCCAGTGAGGAGCAGGGTTCCCCTGTGTTCTTAATCATTTTGAACAAAATCAACTAGTCAGTTTTTTCACTCTCAGGTTCTGATGCGCTACCCCAGTGCTGTAGAAATTTGAGTTATAAACAATAAAGGAGATGATTTGTTTTAAAGAAAAAGTTGGTTCCATAATTAAAGTGCAATCATGGGAACATTTGTTAGTCATGGTTTGAGAGAGCTGTTCCAAGGGAGGTATGGCGAGGTTAAAAACAGTGACGACAAGGCGCTTTAGACTCAGACTCAAAGGTCAGAAAGGACCATCAGGATCATCTAGTCTGACCTGCTCTTTCCGAGGTAAACTTAGACAAGGTCAGTCCAAGGCAGGTGTGTAGTGCTACCATTGCTTAGTTTGCCTTGTGATAAAACTAAGATGCCTGGTCTTCACTGTGTTCTTACCTTGGCATAGCTCATGCTAGTTACCTGGTGTAAAAAAATTACATCTTTTTAGCAGTGATGCCAAGGCCCTTAGATTGTTTAGAAAGAACTTGGATCCATGACCTAGTTCTATGTAACTGGCATTCACTGAAAGATCTGAGGGCATGACCTTCAAGCCTCATCTATGGGAATATGTTCTAATGCTTGAAGAGCAGAAAGTGCAAGTGGTCAACTACTCTGCTTTAAAAACGTGCTAGGGAAAAAAAAGACGCTTGCTCTTTTGAAAAGGCCCGTGTCTATAAACAGCTGGTCCTGGGAAGATGTGAATTTATATAATCCCTCATCTCTGTGGGTTTTGCATTGTACAATCAATATTCCAAGCAATTGTTACAGTTTCCCAAAGTGCACGGAATGTAATGTAGTAGTAGTGTTATCTATTTAATTAAATCTTGGTTCTGTAATATTATAATTTAAAACACAGTATCTCAAGTTGGGATTATTCTTATCATACCGTATAGGAAATCAGACCATTTAGAGTTGCAATAAAAGGGATTCTTATCAAATGAAGTGGCTAAATCTCCCATCACAGGAGAGGAAAGAAAAACACGTGGATGTAGTAGTAGCCTGTATTATTCTGGGTGTGATGCTTTAAAGATACGTGCTCTTGTCCAAGCAAGGTGCTTGTTGGGGCCTCCCCTCCCCTTGCTGGGAAGGCCACATGCAGGGGAAAATGTAGGAACGTACAGCAGAACTGACAACTTGCCTATGGCAGTGACCAGTACTGAAAGCTTCTATATAGTATCGGCACATCAGGAAGGAAATACTTCCTGTTCTCCAGCTGCTAATCAGTTTCTGCACGAAGCATGAGAAATGACAGCCCTTGTAATTTCATCCTAGAGTTGTTAGTCTTATTCACAGAAATGTTTAGTTATGTGCCTGACTACTCTCCTCCTTGGCTATTCATGGTGACAGTGAAGGGACTCTGTTCCTCAGGTTTACCCATCAGTGTCCCTAGTCAGTTAGCTGCCACTTCCCCCACAGCAGAACAACAGGAAGGGGTGACATTTTACAAGAAAATATCCATAAGTTTGGTTTCCAGGTTTATAGGTTGCATGCTCCTCCCTATGAGGAGTGGCCTGCATCAGGGGGGAGGTGGGAGGGAGTGTGGCCTGATGGTTATTCAGAGATGAAGACTCTGAAGTTACATTAAAGCCAAACCTGGCTAATGTTTGGTCATCTATAAGCTTTTCTAAAGCACCCAGAACTGCACTGACTGTCCTCTCTGCCGCCTGCAGCAATATCTGTGACAAGCAGTGCAACTTGTTTATATGCTGTGCAGCCACTGGTTCCCCCTCTGTGGTTGCTTACAATTACCCCCTCCACTGGTGAAGGAGGGTGCAGATGCGGGGAGTTAAAGCTGAAAGCTGCAGCATTAACTTTACATGGCAAAGCATTGTATAACTAAACCTGTTTCCACAACTGCATGCCACACACCTTGCTGCTCCCTGACTCCCCCTCCATGCTTCTCACAAGACATGGTATCACTGTAGTGGGGGCAAGCATGTGTGTGGAGAATGCCACATAGCTACCTTTCCTAGTCCATAGTGCTCTTGTTGCATATGATAAACATGCAGTTGCAACCCTTGTAGAGCACAGCAGAGGAGGGCCCAAGGCCCAGAGAAATCAGAAGTGGAAAAAAATTATTAGGTTAGGTTTAGGGCTTCTGGTTTTTAATTTTAACTGAAAAAATTTGCTCTCTGGAGTGGCTCACAATTGTGAGTTCCTACCTCACGGCAGACTATCAAAAATAGGGCAAAGACCTCAAACTTGGTGGTATGGGCTATAATTAGCTTTTACCAAGCCAGTAACAAATGTGAACTGGCTCACTATAACAGTGTTACCATGGAGTCACAGACAGTCCCCTTAGACTCTCCAGTCTATCTTGCCACCCAGAGACAAACTAGACAGTGATAAATGGTCACTTACATCAAAAAGCACACCATATTCAGGTTACTTTCAGTCCCAAGAGAGCAGTCACTTATCCCAGATCAATTGGTACACTAGATCTTACACCAGAGACAACACCTGTAGCCAATTCTGTAATGAACTGTCTAAGGGTTTATTTTATGAATGAGCTCCCAGCCACTCATGAACCATCACTAGAGAGGCTGAAGCCAGTCCCCATAGTTCCCCAGAATTGTACCATTTTGCACTGGTCAGAAGCCTGACCAGTGTAAGTTCATTATTTAGTTTGCCTCTTCTTCATAGGAAAGTGAACATGTACTAGCCTTGGTAATCTGAGCTGCAATTTCCCCAGCACGTCCACCAAAACACACAGTTTTAGGTAAAATGTAAAACAGATTTATTAACTACAGAAAGATAGCTTTTAAGTGATTATAAGTGATAGGCATAAAGGTCAGAGAAAATAAAAAGCAAACACGCATTCAAAATCCTAAACTTTTAGTCTAAGCAAGAGTTGAAACAAACAGCTTTTCTCACCCTGACAGATGGTCCAAGCAGGTTGCAGTTCCTCATTACAGAGGCTGGGATTACCTTCCAACCTGGGACCAAAGTTCCCCAGTTCAAAGTCTTTGTCCGCCAGACGTTCTTCCAGGTGTTGAGTTGTGGGGGAAGAAAGGCCAAGTGATGATGATGTCACTGCCTCTCTTTTATGCTTTCTTCCAGCTTGCTGGAAAGATCTTTGCTGTGATGTGGGTTACGTGGTGTACGTGCCTTCTCGGAGAAGTCTCTGGGATATTGAATTGTGTGTTGATGAGCTATTATTGCTGTCTGGCTATTGATGGCGTCTCCTTTGTTGTAACTGAAAGGCTAGTTGTCTGTGTGTGCTCAACCTCACAACATATAGCAATACTTCATAACTTCACATATAATGATAGCACACACAATCCAACAGGAGATTAATATTCAACAGATTAAGACTTTTAAAATGATACCTCCCAAGGCATCCTCGGTATGAAACACATCCTAATCATCTCATAGTAGTGAATATGGGGGCTCCAGGGTGCTACTTTGAGGTACAGAACGTCACACCTAGTCACATGGTTCACCCCCCTGCCAGTGCTGAATTGTTCACAACACTAGACTTCCTTTGGCTGTGCCCAGGCTAGTTTAAAATGGTTACAGGGATGGGGCTTCCACAATTCCTATGGGAAAGTTTAACCCACAGTTTAACAGACTGTGCTTTCAGGAAGCTTTTCCTGACATTCAAATGTTTCTTATTTTTATGTCCCTACTCCTAAGTATACCTCTTGTAGAAGCCTAAATAATTATTCTCCTTCCTTGGTATTTGCAGCCTGATGTTCCTCTCTCTTGGCCAAGCTATACAGTATTTTTATTTTGACTCTAATCATTATGGTACTTCACTCCCTCCAGTTCATCGCCATCTTCCTTTCACTGAGGGGCTCAGAACTGAATGCAATATTGCAGGGATGCTCTCATTGGAGTCCCACAGGCAGGGCCTCTCACCTTCCTGCTCCCTGGGATGTCTGTGTCTGAAGCTCAACATTGCGCTGTTTTTTTGTGCTGGCAAATCACACTGCAAATTCCTCTCTCGTTTCCTGTGCATTATCATCCATAGCCCTGACCTGGGCTGCATCCATCTGCTAGACTACTACACATGTAGCACATAAGGCACAAGGAAGCTAGACAGCTGGCTGGGAGTCTTAACATTGAATAGTTGGGTTAGACTGTCCAAAAAGAAAGGCCCGTAAGCGACAGATACCTGAAAAGGCCCTCTAGCTGTGATGAAGGGGAGATATCAAATAGCTCTAATAATAATAATTCTGCTTGTTTCAATAACACCATTTCCTAGGCCCCAGCACACGGACTCATACGTAGAAGACAGTCTTTTTATGACAGCAGCGAGGCCCGGAGCATCAAAAGTTTCTGCTCTCTGAGGTACTGTTGGAGGTGATAATGTTTTTGGCACTCCTTTTCCAGCTTCTGTTGGAAATGATCCCGATTTTGGAATGCTCTCCATTTGGCATCTTCACGCTTCCTCTGCTGGGTGTCCTGCTCCTGGATTTCTCGTTCTAAGGTCTCCTGCCGGGATTGCATTCTGCTCCTCAGCATATCCTACAGCAAAGGAAGTGAAGGGATGTTTGAAGTCCTACAACCAGCTCTCAGTCTCAGTCTCATCCAGTGCCTGTTTCTGGTAGAAACTGGGAATGGGGTAGTTGTGAATTTGCCACAGCCAGCACCTTCTAAACAGTTCTCTACATGGACTCCTGCTGCAGAAGGCTGGCATGCAGCATTTTGAAATAGTCCTTAGAGATATGGAGATCTCGGTCTCTCCTTTCATCAGTTTGCATGTGTTAAATTCACATTTCATATTTGTATCTCCAAATAATATCACTATTTTAGACAGTGTGTTGGTGCCAGTGCAGGGGAAGGAAGAGTCCAAGAAAAGCATTAGTGAAATAACCCTCACCTGCCTCTTTTTGTCTTGGTCATAGTTCCTCTGGTTGTATTCTGCCTGCAACTCCTCTCTCTGCAAGTGCTGTGCCTTTAAGAACTGCAGCCTTTGACACTCCTTTCTCTTCTCCTCTTCCTGCAAGGAGGACTCCTTTCTGCTCCTCTCTGCCCTGGCAGTCTGGAGCTTTGCCATGTGCTGGCAGGCCATGTTATTGTACTCCAGCTGCTTCTCCAAGCTTTGCAGTGTCCTCTGAAGAGACCTCTCTCTGTTTCCAAAACAGAATTTCCAGAAAGCTTGTCAGAAACCAGGAGAAACAAAGGGTCATCCATAGAAGTGTCAATAAATAGGATGTAAACCAGAAGTCCAGACAATTTTTGGACATTGAAGATACAATACCACTTTTTCCAATGTTAAGGAGATTAACCCCAATCTCCTGGCCAAATTCCTGCTCAAATAATTACTACAGATGGTGGGAAAATAGTAAAAAGATGTGAAATTTTGTTGTCTAAAGTTTGCAACCATCGCTAGCTATTAGATTCTGCATCCCTCTGTTCATCTTGCATTTTCAAGCCACCATGTATTTCTTTACTTCTTGCTTTATTGTGCCCAGTTTTGCTATGCCCTGTTAGAACAGGGGTGGCTAAACTGCAATTTGTTGCCAAATGCAGCCCACATTTACAGTCTACAATCTAGCCCAAGACTACCTTAATCTTTACTAGAGATGCAGCCTGACTCAGCAGGTCCCAGCATACACTATTCTTTTTTCACCAGCATATGATGAGATCAGATCAAGATGGGGCTTGTCTACACAGGAAAGTCAATTTGAATTAAGGTAGGGTGTGAATTCAAAGTGGAATATCTATTCCTGATTAACTCCCTGTATAGATGCTGTTTTCCAGAATAAGAGTGCCTTCTTCTGAATTAGCATAATCCACTTCCAAAGTGGATCACGCTAATTTAGAAGAAGGCACTCTTATTCCAGAAAGAGAACATCCACACCGGGAGTTAATTAGGAATAACTCCTCGTGTAGGCAAGCCCAAAGATGAGGACAACTGCGATCCCACTCTATTGCATGCAATTAGGTGTTGCCCTCACAGGCAAGTTACCAATGCAGATTCCTCAGCTAGGCATAATTTTGACTCCTCTGCCTCATAATAAAATATACCGGTAAGAATGTTTTCATACTAAACGATGTATGATTTCATGAGTCACCACTGGAAATTCCTCAATTAATCAAACTGCAGGAAGAAGAGGGTAAACTCCAGCTGCTGGGGAGGGCAGAAGGAGTACATTTCATAACCATAACTAAACCAACTGTACTATTTAAGGGCCCAATCCTGCAAGGTGGTAAGTGCCTTCCCTTCTCTTGGAAGCGGATGGGAGTTGAGGGTGCTCAACCCCGCCAAGTCTTAGGCTCTAAATGGACAATTGTGACCAGCATTCAGACACACGGGTGGGGAAACACTCTATAAACATTTAAGATAAATTGTACCAAAGCACTAGCTCAGGAAGCATGCCCTACAGAATACGCAGTACTTATAAAGAGATGGACAACCCTCAGGAGTTGCTGAAATCTTTCCTCCCCGCTGTGACCTCCCACCTGCACCCCACACTGTTACCGCCTGCTGTCGCGCATCAACTGGCATTTGAGGCCTTCTGCCTCTTGCTTTTGTTCCCTCTTCTGCTGCCTCAGCTCCTCTTGCTGCCTTCTGTGCTCAATCCTGGCTGTGTTGAAGTTCATCATTCTCAGGCTCTCTTGAGTTGCACCTTTGGTGACTGATTTCTGAAAGAAAAAGTCCTTAATATCAGTAAAGGTTTGTTCCTAATGTAAACTGAAGTCCTGTATAATCAGTAAGGTTTAGTTTTCCAATGTCATTCCTAAGCTCTGAGAGCAACACTTATTGATTGTTGTCACAGCATCATTTCCCAGCTGTGAGCATGATGGGTCTGACACTAGCACATTTCAGGAGCTCTATGGAAGGGTCAAGCATGGTCTATAACTAGCTGGGTGAAGGAAAATCCAGGTACTTCAAGAAATGGTATTCACAATTCAGTAGGCAGTACTGTTCCAGCTTAGTCAGTACTGACCCAATACATGGAACTGCTCTATGTTGTTGTTACAGCAACTTTTGGATTAGAACAGAAGTTCTGACCACTTGTGGTTGTTAAAAATCCCACATCGGATTTTACAAGAGTTTGGGGTATTAACCTACATGTGCTGACAATTTCCAGCGGGGATAACTACATTCTGCCTACCTATAGGAAAGGAAATTTCTCCCTGTAGTTTTGAACAGATATTATATTCATGACTTCCTGGGGTGTAATGTTGCTATCCAGTGTTAAGCAGTTGTCATGTTTCACATAAGAAGTGGCTGTATTTTAGTGCTGGAGAGTGTTTCTTATTTGCAGTTTGTAAAAGTATATCTTTAGGGATGAAAAGCATGAGCAATGAAGCATCCGCTGAGTTCTTATCTCATTGTGCAGTGTTTACTTTGTCTCCTGAATATGCAGTGTACTCCTAATACAAGTGTACCTGAAGCTTCAGATACAAGTTTGAATTTAAATAACAATAAGCTATAGTTCCTTTGCTTTAGGAACTGTAGGCTGCAATTGCCTTCCCTATTTTCCTGGTTGTCCTTAGAAGGCTCATGTAGAGTTTCTGCTGTTTTTTAATTAAAAAGTCAGTGTCTGAAGCTGTAGGTATCTTTGCTAAATCTTTCGAGTGTTTTCCTATTCTTTGCTGTGTGGCATGTGCAAAACCGAGGCCCTGTGAGTGGTTCATGCTTAATGTGTTACAGCTGGAAAGATTTTAAACAAATAAAGTGAAACTTCAAAAAATTAAAAGGTGCTTTATAAATGGAAGATGAAAAAGCGGTGTGATCTAGTGCAGTGGCTCTCAACCTTTCAGGAGTGTGATTTGTCTTGTGTACCCCCACATTTCACCTCACTTAAAAACTACTTGCTTACAAAATCAGACATAAGACTACAGAAGTGTCACAGCACACTATTACTGAAAAAGTGCTTACTTTCTCATTTTTACCATTTAATTATAAAATAAATCAATTGGAATATAAATATTGTACTTATATTTCAGTGTATAGTATAGAGGGCAATATAAACTATGAAATTTTAGTTAGTACCGACTTCGCTAGTGCTTTTTATGTAGCTTGTTGTAAACCTAGGCAAATATTTAGAGTAGTTAATGTACCCCCGGGAAGACCTCTGCGTACCCCCAGGGGTACACATACCCCTGGTTGAGAACCACTGATCTAGTGGCTAGAACACAGTATTGAGGACTAAGACACCCTCAATTTTCATCCCAGCTTTCATATGGACTCCCCTTATGGCCTTGGGCTAGTCACTTAACTGTTCTGTTCCTTGGTTTCCTTATCTGTAAAAGAAGAATTATTCTTTTATATATTGCAAGGATGATTGAGAGGATTAGTCAGTATATGAAGATGAAAAGCTCCACAGAAGGGCTAAGTATTAATATCAGCATACAAGAAAATGTCCTGTTCCTGGACAATGACACCATGCATTGATGGGGGTTTGATGTTTGTATGGGTGTATGTATCTTCTATCGCAGTACATGTCACCATAAAATAGACAAAAATGAGGCCATGCTAGTTGATTTATACCATGCCATGTGAATAAATCCTGTGAATCTAATGGCCAGGAACTAATTGGGCCAGATTGTGTGTTATAGTACAGCTGCTTTGCACCACACTCTCCACATAATGCAACCCTTAAAACAGCATAGTCTGGCCCAGAGGATTACACCATTGGAGGATTCCCCCACAATGGGGTAGAGGTACCTACACCTCCAGCTGCCAGCAAAGAGTGTGACTGGGGTTTGGCCAGGTATCCCTGTCCTCTTGACAATCAACATAAATTAGAGCAGCCTTCAGACTGTCTAATTTATGCTGGCATAGAGATGGCCAAGGATAATGGGAGTTGGTGCACTGGAGAATTTGAGCCAGTGTCCAATAGTCAACTCATTCTCCTGACATTTAGCCAATCAGAGATCAGACTTCCTTACTTCTAATTAGGCCCATATGAAAATAACCTTTCAGGAAATTGACAAAAAGAACTTTGTGGCATAAGCCAATCATGAGTCTATTCAACTGATTTAAATAGGCTTTTGACCAGGCATTGGGTCAGCAATAACAAATGTTTGCTTTATTCTTTCTAGAAAATGTTGTGTGCTCTTAACCTGTGTACTCGGAGCACTGTGGGGTCTCTGTATACGCAGAACTGATTCAATGGTCAAGCGGTCTTTCTTCAGTGATTGATCCACTCGGTCAAACATAGCTTGGAGACTGGAAGTGCTGAAAGCATGTGCTTTCACGGGAGGGTTCCTTGGGGGATGCTGGGCTGGAGCTTCTATCATGCTGGACTGAAAAAGAGCTTTCAGACAAATTAGAGATATAACAGATGATGGACACCTGATAAAATGGTGAACAGATAGAAAGAAAAGGGTGTTAATGTAAAATGCATTCAAGCAAGACCTTTCTATTACCAGTAAGTACTATTTCTCCCCAAGGAAGTGAGAGCTTTTTAGTGACCACAGGACAGTCACCACTTTCAAAAATAATCTTGCCAACATAGACAAGGAGGAGTTTTTACCCAGTAACTGGGATGAAGCGTTGACTGTGCTCACATCTACTGAGCCTCTCTCAGTAGGAGTTACTGTAGGTTACTGGCTGTGAGGAAATGTGCATCTCTGCTATACCAGCTTCAGCCTCTCCACGTAAGAGGCAGGACAGGGAATGGAACAATGGCACTAAATAGGTGGTGCGGCTGGAGGAGGCTTTGGCCTTTGGAATCCACTCCCAGTTGCCTGCACATCTCACAGATCTCTCTTAAGTGAGGAAGGCATTGGTTAAAGGGGACTTAATTAAAAGATGTTTTAGACTATGAACCTTTTTTATAATACTAGAACAAGGGGTTACCCAGTGCAATTAAAGAGCAGTAATCTCTTAAATTAAAGTGCAATTAAAGAGCAGAACAAAGAAGAGTACGTATTTCTTCACACAGATTATAGTCAATTTGTGAAATCCTTTGCCATAGGCAGTCCAGTCAAATACTACAGTCAGATTTTTAAAAGGGTAGGATAGCTTTAGGACTAATAAAATTTGTAGTGCATGCTAAGACAGGGGCAATCAAAGATCATACTTCAGGGAAGGTGGCAGCCGCAGGAGCCCAAAAGAAACTGTTCATGTTTCAGAGGAAGATAAGTAAATCACCATAGTGCACAACCACTAGTGCCTACACATACCAGAGCACGATTGACCAGATGCATTATGGTGTTTTTTCATCTTCCTTTAAGGCACCAGGAATGACAAGAGACCAGACAGGAAGAACCAGTGCTCTCATCTAGTATGGCATGTCCTAGGCTTGTATGAAACAGCTAGTTGATACAATATCAATACCAGGTTCATTCTTCTGAAGAGAGTCGGGATCAGCCCCATAGTGTCTGCTGTCTTCTTTGTCATCATGCATTGGCTCCATTAGGCAGGTATCTGGGTGGACAGCAATATCAACCATGGCACGAGCACCTCCCATCAAACGTGTTGAAGTCATCTCCTTCTGAGGGCTCTGGAAACAACAGGAAACTATCAAAATGCTGAGCCATTGGGGAGTAGAATGTGTCAGTAACATGAAGTTACAAAATAAGCTACTGTATGATCTTGCCATTACTGCACTAATCCCATCGTTAGTATAAACTAACCCTGGCTGATACTACTTGAATGACTGGCGAGCCTTCAGCTGTAGGGAAACATTGCTTGGAGAGGAAGAGCTGTCATTGCTGACACAGTGGTGACCAACTTTACTGTCATTTTGACATCGACACAAGCAATCCAAACTTCTTCTTGAAATTGGGGTTTCAGAAGGAAAATAAAACTGGTTTCTTTATTCAAGGAATAAGTGAAGCCTTTAAACATAGGAGTTTCTGCCTATTTCTTAGGTTTGTCTGCAGCTAAAAGCTACCCCACAACTGACAATGTTTCTGCATTAAAGGGACCCAAAATTGGAATAGCAGGCCAGGAATAAGGTGCATTGGCAGACACGCACTAGAAGGAGGTGAGGTAAATCAGAATTGTGGTTCTCTGGAGAGCCATACGAAGAAGCTTGCACAGTACCTGCATGAACTAGGCCTCGTTCTAGCTGATAGCCTTCCCTCCCATGAGCACCAAATTAAACAGAAAAGGAAGAAATGCATTCATTATTAAATTGCAAAATCTTATGGGGGAGATCCTCAGTTGTATAAATTGTCATAACTCCAGTGATTTCAAGTTACTGAGTGAGGTTCTCTGGCTTGTTTTATGAAGGAAGTTCAACTAGATGATCATAATGGTCCCTTCTGGACTGAAAATGTATTAATCTATGAATGGAGCTCTGACCATTTATACTAATTGAGGATCTGCCTTTAACACTCAGCCCAAAGTGTCATAAACTACAAACAAAGCAAATAAAATAAAACCCCCAAATTCTGAAGGACTGTTTAGTATTACAAAGTGCTTGTTTATAAAAAAAGAAATCTTTATTCTGATCTTTGGTTTAAAAATCTTTGGGGGACCAAATTTGTTAAAGCCAAAGAGACTCATTAGTGTGCACAAAAATGCCTACATTTGTACAAGTAATTATCATGATTTACATATGGCCAGTTAGGTATGCTGCTAATTAATTGTACAGACATCTGATGCAATAAATGTTATCTTTGTATGTGCATTTAACACTGTATTATTTCATATATTAATGCAGAACAACAATAACCAAGCAAATCAAATGTTAAGAGTGAAACATACAAGTTACTTTGGAACCAATAGTCAACATGTCAATGAAACAATAAACATGCCAAAAATACCTAAGTGTGGAACCAATATAGGCCAGATCCTCAGTCTTAGTCCTATCTCCTTTGTGTCATGGATGGAGCTGCCTTAACAGGGTGAATAGGGATTCCTTCTGTACTGAGTGGTACAAAACCATCTTAGTGACACCCTCTCCTGCCCGTACCCACACTGTAAAGGGGGCATGCCAAGTCAGGATGAGGTGTGGCTAGATTGTGTTGTGCTCCAGTGATCCTGAACAGGTGGAGTAGCCACTAGGAGTCTATTCCAGCCAGTGCCAGAGAATAAATGAGACCCCAGCTATTCCCTGGATCAAAGGCTCAGAAAAGTGGTAGAAAGCTATCTATGATTTCCCCATCCTTAGCAGAACTCAGGTATACATGATAATCTAGTCCAGTATTTCTAATAATGTTTTGCCACAGAAAACAGAATCATGGATATTACTGCAGCTATAGCAAAGGATATTGTAATACCATAGTCTGTATGAAGCACTCTCTACCTTCTTGGGTTCTGTACCCTTGTTTCCTATCTCCACAGAGGATCCTAAATCTTTAGGGACATTTTCTTTCTTCTTTTCCTTTTGATCTTCCTCTTTGGAGACCCTTTCTGAAATGGGGACTCTCCCTTTAGACAGCTGTTCTTCTATCTTCCTGCTCAGCTCTTCTTTGGTCAGGCTTGTTCCTGGGATCAGGACATCTTCTGGTTGTGCTCTGTTCACTGTGGGCCTGATGGGCACCCAGGCTCCAAGGCAGCAATGGCAAAGTGAGGAACATCCAGAGCTGCAGTTAGGACATGACTGAATCTGTGTGGAACCCTGCCAGCAAACTGGATCTAAGTGATCCTGTCTGCCATGCCCTGAAGCTCTGTAACCAGGTGTCACAATGTAGGGATAGTCTGAGCTTGAGTCCACCAACATTTGCCTGGCTACTAATGGCATCTGAAGTTCCAGGATGATGCGTTCACTTAGGGGCAGAGGGATCCTTAGAGCTAAATCAGAGGACACCTTCTTAGTCTGACCATTCCAGAAATTCACCAGCACTCCGCTGTTTTCACTGGCTACAAATAGAAATAAATGACAAACAGTACTTTAGAAGCATGCCAAAAATATGCCTGATTGACATCTTGGAGACCTGGAGATGAAACAAGATCTTGTACTATAGAAAGCAGGGAAAGATTTTGTAACCATTTAAAAGTGGTTTTGCTTTATATATTTAGGATTCACACTAATCTCTTTCAAACGTACTGAGAAGACAATGGGTAAAATCCCGTCTTCACTGAAGTCAATACAAAACTCCCACTGACTTCAGTGAGGCCAGGATTTCACCCAATATGCATCTGGAGAGTAGCCTAAATCATCTGGGTACCTAAGAGGCCCCAGAACTTTTTTTTCTCTTTATGTTAGAAGTGGTATCACCTGGCTCCACAACAGATTAAATGCTTTCGAAGTCCCCATTCATAAAGCAGCCCTACAGCTTGATTCATGGAGCAGCACTAGATTCTGGCACTGAACAGGAAAAGGTTACTTAGCCGCACTGAAAGGAAAAGAGAAGGGTTGAAGAGGGAAAGCAAATTACAGATTGTATGCTCCTTGCGGCAGACACTGCTTTCCTCTCTGTACAGTGTCTAGCACACTTCAAGGTGCTACTCCAATATAAATAACAATAGGAAAAAATGTACTGTACCTAACTGTGCTTCACTGCTCTCTGCAGCTTTTAGTACAGTGCCTGGGCCATATCGTTCACCTTTAGCCTCCCATGGTGCCAAGACTCTGTCTCCTGGAGCTAGTGGCTGTCGCCTGGCATCTTCATAGTGGATAATGTCATAGAGGGGTGTTTCTTGCATGCGAAACTGTACCTTGCCTTTCAGCAACCGACTTCTCTCAAACTCGATTAAAAAACGTTCCCTGGAGCCCTGCAGGATTAAACCGTGCAGTATGCAAGGTGAGTCCCACAAATGGCCAAACACAGGGGCTAGGGGCTGCTAACACTAGGGAGGGGGAACTGGCAGAAATTCCAAGAAATAGCACATGGTCAGAGAATCCATTGAACCTAGAACACTCATTTTTTTACTCTGTTCTGTCCACGTTTGTCTTTAAGGGTAGTTAAAGAGCTTGAAGACCATAGCGGATTGCCAGGTAAAGCCCTCCCCTTCCTTCACTCTTGGATCTTGCAAGTAATGTGTTCACTGGGGATGAGCAGCACAACTGCCATGCTAAGGAAGACCTCTATCACCCCAGTCGGTGGAAAAAGGGTAGCCAAGACAGACTGCTTTTGGCTGCCTGTTCAGTTACATAGTAATAAAGGGGAAAATAAAATGGTAAAATGCTCCCAATGCCATAATTTTTACTGCTTTAATTTGAGCATCCACTATAGGAGTGGGGAGTAATTCAGGTAGTTCCTCTGCTCCGCAAGTGGCAAATTGTTGGGAAAGGTCAATGTTAAATTCTACAAGTGCCAAGAAGCCAACATCCTTTTCTCCTGTTTTTCCCAAAACAGTCGGTTTCCCTGCTGATTAAAACGAGAGAGGGCATGGTCTTTTCCACTATTGGGGTAGGTCACAGAGTTAACAATGGTGATATAGAGCAGCTATTTCAGCCAGCCTGCCCCCTAGTATCCTCATCCTGAACTCAGACACATCATCTTGCAAAATGTTTGATTTCCACTGGCCCAGATAAAATAATCTCTGAAGGTCTTTGATAGCATCTTCCTTTTCCCTCACAAAACAATGACTTATATTAACTGTATTGGGGATTTCATACGGGGAGTGATTGCACATTCGAATGATATCAACGCTTTGCAATAGTCACATTTGTTTAATTTAAGTGATCCTTAGCTCAAACCCTGGTTCTTTACCCAGCTTTTCCTTGTATGGCTATGAAATACTCAGTTGACCATAAAAGGTTGCTGATTGCACATTTCCAATGAGAAGAAAGCCAAGGAGGCCTGAGATTATGTCATCTTAAAAACCAAACACAATTCATACCAATGGAATTCTTCAGTAAGCATTCCCTTCTTCAGAAAACCTGTCTTTAGTTGATAACTACAGAGATTGGCTCCATAACAAAAGCATTTTTGTTCACTTTTGTTATACAAAGGCCAGGCCCTCTGAACAAAGAGCACTGTAATGGCATATTCTGGCCCTTGTGTCATACTCCCCCAGAAGGGGAAGTCTTGGGAGCCAGGCCACTCCATGGCAGGTGATCTGCTGCAAATAGAGACCCAGGGAACAACAGAGGCTGCCACTGAGAGAGAGGGGAGTCGAAAAAACCCACCCCAGCAGAGATGCCTATGGAGGAAGGGATCCAGGAGAGGGGCCTTTTTAGTTTGTTCAGTTTTTTTGGCAAGCATTGTTTAGCTGCTAGACTTTCATGCCAGCTTGGATGGAGCTGGGTGAAGGCAATATAAACGACTTGCTGGCTGTGACTGGCTCTGAATGACAACTTGTGGCATTCACCAAAAATGTGTGTCCTTCTGATTGCAGGATTCCTTGCTGTAAACAGCTAAGAGTCATTGAAAAGCAAAGAACAACATAATTAGGAAGCCCCAGATACCAGCTTATGCCAAGGACCTCAAGCCTCAGCGGAACACTAACGAATACATTACTGGAACCATTCTGGCTCACCTGTGTGTAAACAGGCATTAGAATTATAAAAATGTGCTTAGTGTTTAGACTTTATTGAATGCTTGTAAGCTGCTGCATGTATTAATCTCACTTCTAACATCTGTATCCCATATTGTAAGGTAATATTTAAGCATTTGTATTATAAGTCTCTGTGACTGTGTAAGTCACCAGACAGGAGACATTAATTAGTGTAAAAGTGCTAATCTCCAACAGAAGATGTTATGTCCTGTCTCAAAAGAAAGGCCCAGGTGAACTATTGTGAAACATCAGAGAGGATAAAAGAGTTTTGTTGATTGCTCTCCTCCCTCTGATGAAAAGGAGTCATGCAAGTGATTTCCTTTCATCAGCTGAGTTTTCAGTTCAAAACACGTGAAGAAGAAGCAAATAAAATGCCATAACAGGGAGGAACTGTATCTTTATATTGCTTGGACTCTGAGTGGCAAGAATTACTAAGCATAAGCAAAAGATCCTCAGTGCTTAGCCTGGGTTATCCCTAAAGGACATATAGAGCTTGCTTATTATGGAAGCTTCTATTACTTTTTAAAACTTAAGATTGGAACTCATTTGTGTGTATATATGCTTACCTGCTTTAACCTTGTAAATAACTCTTGTTTCCTTTTCCTATATAATAAATCTTTAGATAGTTTGTTATAGGATTGGCTGCAAGTGTCGTCTTTGGTGTGAGATCTAAAGTGCAATTGACCTAGGGCAAGTGACTGGTTCTTTGGGACTGAGAGTAACCTGACTTCTATTGCTGTGATCTTTGGTGTAAGGGACCATCGATCACAAAAGTAAGCTTACCTGGGTGGTGAGATACATCAGAGTACTCAAGGGGACTGTCTGCCTGAGGAGTTTACACTTGACAATTGATTAGTGACATCTACATATAGAACTCACAACCAGTTTGGGGTTTGTGCCCTGTTTCCTAACAATCTGCCCTGAGCTTGATTCCTACCATTGTGAGCCACTGCAGGACATCTTGATACCCATCCAGCAAGAGAGAGAGAGATGGGGTAGCCAAAGGAGACCCACCCTAGCGAAACCCCAGGTGAGGAATAGGGAGAAACATCACATGTGACCCAAGGAGGAATCATTTACAACCATCATTTACATTAACGACTTACCTTCACCTCTTGGGCAATGTGGCCCAGATAATAATATCCATCAGTCTCTCTCCTAGCCAGGACTCGGGCCCCTCTCAGCAAATGGGGAGCCTCTGGGGACCAGTCCATTAAATCTCCCTTTGTCAAGGTTGTCAGAGGTATCCTAGGAGAATTTGCACAGACGTACACAGGAAAGCTGTGGAAACAGGATAGTGGTATGTTCTAGGAAGGGATGAAGATTCTCACAGTAGATAATGCAGATTTCTTCAATTTATGAAAATTAAAGACAAAGAAAATCCACCCAAAACTGGGGTGGTTTCCCAGTTGTTTCCATCACTGGGTTATCAAATTGAGCTACTATGCTAATGGTTCTGGCAGTCCCATGCTCCACATTTTGGACTTACTGTGCTTTGGGAATACCCATCAGCAGAGAACAAGAGGGGTATTTACTGATAGCATTGCAACAGTGGATGCTTGAGGTGCATCCTGGGTTTACCTGGAAAACAGGGAAGAGAAGCAGAAAATTAAACTAATTTCTGAATGAAGCCATAAACCCATAAACCAGTTATTTTATATTTAAAGCTTCAATTCACACTCAAACAAAATTCAGCAATCTACCTTGGTTCTTAACCACACCCCTCAATGTATATGAGCTCTTATAAGTGTGCTATAGTTGATTTCTGCCATTTCAAGCAATCTAAAGGTTTAAAAGGAGGAACATTAAGAGACTAGAAAATAAATACAAAATAAACCAAAGCTGTGAACATGTGGTAGCTAAATCATCATCTGTTTCTTTAGTCAGTGTCCAAGTGCCCTACATAACCCTTTTATTAAGATGTGGTCCACACTGTGGAAAAAATCTGTGAAAACCTATGCTAGACAAATGCTAAGTGTTATTAATATTTTGCTTACTAAATGCACTGCTTAACAGTACCGTTATTTTTTTAGAAGGACAATATTCAATGTTACCTGCTGACGGTGATCCAAATAGCAATGGGATGTCTAAAAAGATATTTGGACCTACTGTAGCCATCACTGCTGCACAAACAGCTAGCATGGTAAATGTGAAATGAATTGGCAGGAGTAAGGTATACTTTCTTTGCAAGGGCTTCCTCCAGGATCTCCATTTCCTTCCCCGATACCACGGTCTCTCCTTTCAAAAGCTGAAATCAGTTCATTTGAAAGCCTATCTACACCACTTCAGAGGCCAAATTCAGGTTTGCACCTATGTATATCTAAATTTGAACCCTAATACTGGTCTCAGGTATTGTTGTTCAAGAGCAGTATGAGATGCTCCTTTCCCCCTGAGGTAGAGCATACTGCATGCACTACACTCCCAAGTATGAGTCTAAAGCTGTGAGTGCTACAGAAAGGGAGAGAGTACTCAGAACAACTGTGTGCATGTGCAATCTTCACAGGGGGGGGGGGAGAGATAGCTCAGTGGTTTGAGCATTGGCCTGCTAAACCCAGGGTTGTGAGTTCAATCCTTGAGGGGGCCACTTGGGGATCTGGAGCAAAATCAGTACTTGGTCCTACTCATGAAGGCAGGGGGCTGGACTCAATGACCTTTCAAGGTCCCTTCCAGTTCTAAGAGATGGGTTATCTCCATTATTTATTATTCAAATTTCTGACATAATCTTTAACAGAGACTCTGAATGTATTTCCTTTTTTTATTCACAGGAAGCTCTGTTTGCAGGTAGCCAGACAAAATATGTACTGGCCACCTTTCTAGAGAAAAATTTTCCTCTGCCCTAGCTCTGGTTTTGTGAAATTTTGTTTATGTGGACTGGGATTACCAAAAATGCATTTAATCTAAAACTGCTGTTATTGACTTACCTCTTCTGAAGCTCTAGAAGGGTGCAGGGTGATCACCTGAAAGGATCCTCCAGACTGTTTGGCTACTTTCTCCATTTCTTTTTGTGTGCTGCTTTCACAGTCACCTGGCTTTTCTACCAAGTACACAGTGTGCACTGGGCGTTCCTCGCCAGTCTCTGCAAGAAGGCTACAGATTTCCTCTGAAGCACTCTCAGAGAGTGCATCAGTGACCAAGTATACCACCTGGCAGGTGGGATCTTCAAATGCCATAGCCAAAGCACTCACAGCATCTGCACCATTCCCACACTGCAGAGCTCTAATCCAGGCAGTTGCTTCAATGATGTTACTGAGTGAACATTTGACCAAACTAGTGCACCATTTTACCACCTGTACAAAAGCCAAAATATGTAACCAAACACAATAAACATCTATTAAGCAAATATTTTATAACACAGAATTTTTTAAAAAATTGATAGACCTGAGAAATGGGTTAGCTAGTTGATATTTTGGTAAATGGTCTGACATATGTGAGATCCGGGACTTGATTCTCAGCCTGCTCATCCTCTGGGATGGAGAAGGGAGTTTCTCACATCTTGCAATACAATTGCTCTAGTCAGTTAAGATCTGATGGGCTCTAAACTTTCTGGAGAAGAAACCGGGGTGCCATTCTATGGACTTTAAGGGTGAGGGGAGTTTTGAGGCTCCCAACAGGGTTGTAGAGGATTTCTTTGGAGGAAGATGGAAGGAGAATACAATGAATTTATCACCCATCAAGGGCTGTGGTAGAAAGCCAGAAATTTCCCTGGTTAAAAATGAAAAGGAATGTCAGTCTTATGATGGTGTCTTATGAGACTCTCTGTGTAATCACAGATTCCAAAGCCCAAGTTTATTGCTGTCTACCTCCACCTCATGTTTTTCTGTGTACCATCTGTATAACTCAGTATGGTAACTGTGAGCTGACTGATTTTAGTCAATACGCTAGATTACTCTAACTCCCTCTGTTCTAGAGTTATTTCAGTCATGGACAGAGAGAAAAGACCAAATCTAAGTGATGTTATGAAGGGAAAAACAGCAAGTTTTGGACATGTCCTGGCTGTGTTGGGCTAGAGAGAAGGAAGAGTCAAAGATCATATCACATTATGGGGCTGGAATGACAGGAAGGATGGTACTGTTAACAATAGTGACAGATAGTGGGAAGAGAGGTCAGAAGTTCAGTTTTGGCTATATTAAGCTTAAATTGTTGGTGAGACATCCAAGAGAAGATGTCAGAGAGATGGGTTCCATGTTCCCTCAACTAAAGGAAGATATGGTGATAGGGCAGCAGGAAAATCATCTTTCACTATTCTAGAAGAGGACCACATGGATGGGCAAAGTGTGAAAGGGATGATGAGGACCAGGCAATAAGGAAGCAAGTGTAAGGAAGCATGCATGAAAGATCCCAAGGCATCTACCAGCAAATCCCACCCCTTTCCATTTGTTCCCAGAGCTCAGAAGTCAACATTGCTACTGCATGAGAATGCTCTTCCAGATTTTGGAGTATTACCATGAAAATGTGTGGACCAACCATCACACTTGATGTTAGAATTCCTTTATTTGACACTGCCACAACTGTCAGCTCTCAAACAGGAGCAGGATATACCCAGGCCAGCTGTGGAACCAAGTACTCAAAACACAAGAAATTATACTATGAGGAATAATCCTATGCTGGCAGGGAGAGGGACTGGGTAATCCGCTAGGCATTTTCCAACCCTATTATACTTATTTCACCCCACTGGGGACCATTAACTTGTTACAGCCACCTCACCTGGCAGAGATTACACTAGTTAATTGCTATAATTCAAACACAGCAACAATGATAAGCATTGTTTCCATTGATGTCACCTTTCTTATAAAATCTTAACCCTTTGCCCAGCAATGGCTGTGTTGGCATTACCTTGCTGGCAAAACTTATGATGTTGAATGTGGACTCTGTTGGACTGTTGGCCATCGAGAAGAGAGTCTTTATGAGATGCTCCTTCAGAAAATCCTGCTTGGAGGACATGCCTTCCAACATACTGACCACAAAGGTGACATTCTGGTCTTGGAGATCACCAAACAAAGGTAAGGTGGCACCGCAGGGATGAGAAAGCACCGACATGGCCAAAGCACAAAGACAACCAGCTGCAAAACAAACAGACCATTTATGAAAAGCTTCTTAAAACTGACTTTACAAAGGGCTTGTGGTACAAGGTGAATCCAATCTATTCCCAATATCTGTGCTAAATTAGCAGTTATATGTCACTCAGTGTGTTTACTTTCCCATAGTTCTCCAACTGCTTTAAAAACACACACCCAAAGCTTTGTCTACACTACAGCATCTGATCCCAGTAGCAGGATGCATCATGTAGGCACTCAGATGAATGAGCTTGCACCAACTACAGCATCACCCTTAGAACTTGTAGAGAGTAATTTTCACAGACTGTTGGCCAGCAGACATCAGCTGTAGCATCAATTTGTGTGTGGATGCAATGTCACTTCCCATTAACTCAGGGATATTACAGTTAACTTATCACTCTCTCATGCAGATAAAAGCCTTTTAAAAACAATTCCCATTGGTGCTATCACTAGTTTAGCTGCATGGGCTAATAGAACCAGCAGGGAACTTAGTTTAGGGAAAGATGTGCTGGTTTCCAGCATTTTAATACTTTGTTAATTGCAGAGTTGTTGCCAACTCTCATGATTTTATCATGAGATTCACACTACGTGGTTGGGTCATTACACTAATTGAATTTTTTTCCCCCATGTTAAGTTCTCCTCACACCTTCTATGGGTCATCTCGATTATCATTTCAAAGTTTTTTCTTCTGCTGCTACTGATAGCTCATCTCAATTGATTGGCCTCTTACAATTGGTATGCGTACTTCCACCTTTTCATGTTCTCTGTATGTATAAATATCTTCTGTCTGTGTGTTTCACTCTATGCATCTGAAGAAGTGAGCTGTAGCCCACGAAAGCTTATGCTGAAATAAATTTGTTAGTCTCTAAGGTGCCACAAGTACTCCTGTTCTTTTTGCGGATACAGACTAACACGGCTGCTACTTTGAAACACTACGTGGTGTTTTTCTTAAAGTTCCAGTTCCTGGAATCATGTGCTTACAGGAGTCTCTCAGCTTTCATTTAAAAAATAAAACTAAGTTTCTAGCCCTCGGGCTTGAAAATGTCACCTGAGTGTGACCTAGAGATTCAAACACCAGAAAGAAAATAAAAATGACCAAAAATGTATTATTTTTCTTTAAATCTCTTGATTTTTAAGTCAATCTCATGATTTTGGGGGGCCTGAGTAATGATTTGTGAATATTTGGGTCTGGCAATCCAACCTTCTCCTCCATGCCTATGCTTGGTACCAGGGCCAGCTCTCCATTTTTGCTGTCCCAAGCAATAAATAAATAAATGGCGCCCTAAACTGCTGAAGCCAAAAAAAAAAAAAAAAAAAACCGCTCGGACTGTGCCGCCCCAAGAATGGATGGAATGCTGCCCCTTAGCATGTGCTGCCCCAGGCACATGCTTCCTCCGCTGGTGCCTGGAGGCGGCCCTGCTTGGTACTTTCTCCCCTAAAATTCCCTATCACCCTCTGAGCCTTTTCTGTCTGGAAGGTGGTGGCCATCACTGCCCAGCCCTGCTTTTACTCCCCGAACAGCATGGACCCCGATGTATTTATATTTGTGAGATGCTGAGAATGGAGCGCTCTGGGTTCTGACCCCTTCCATCCACCGAGCAGGACAGGTGTGTGTCTGTGGTCTCTTCCCCCCCACCCCAGGGCAGAGCAGGTATGTGTGTGTGGGAATTTCTTCCCCTCACCCCAGGGCAGGGCACAGTGTGTATGTGGGGGAATCTCTTTCCCCCACCCCACCCCAGGGCAGGTGTGTGTGTGGGGGATCTGTTCCCCCCACCCCAGGGCAGGGCAAAGGGTGTGTGTGGGAATTTCTTCCCCCCCGCCCCAGGACAGGGCACAGTGTGTGTGTGTGTGGGAATTTCTTCCCCCCCCACCCCAGGACAGGGCACAGTGTGTGTGGGGGGGATCTGTTCCCCCCACCCCAGGGCAGATGTGTGTGGGGGGATTTGTTCCCCCCACCCCAGGGCGGGTGTGTGTGTGGGTCTCTTCTACCCCACAGGGCAGGGGTCAGTGTGGGTGTGTAGGCGTTTCCCTCTGGGCCCCCAAGGCAAGGCCGGTGTGTGGTGTGTGCCCCCCCCCCCGGGGCAGGGGTGTCTGGGGATGCTCCTTCCTCCGCCCCTCACTTACCCGGGCTTCGACTCGCCTGTCGGAATCTGCAGTTCAGGATCCCGTTGCCTGGTAACCAGACGCCGTGGACGGAACCATCTCCGGCGCTGTGGGGAGCCTTTTTCTGCACGTCCGTTAATAAAGACTAAGGTAACACACACACACCCCTACAGGAGGGCGGGCCATGTATGGCTCTGTGGAGTTGCCATGTTTCCTCCGCTCTTTACCCGCCTTAATTATGGGGTTCAGCTCACCGGATCCCCCTCCCGGGACTTGGTAGCGCCTGGACCGCTACCACTCCTGGAAAAGGGGGGGGATAACAATTATTTGCTTACCATAAGGGTGGCGCTTCTCCGCATTACTGGGACCGGGAGGGCACCACTTCGGGTAAGGGTCCCCGTCGCAGGTCGAGGCGGTAGGGTTGTCTCTGTCTCTCTTTCCCCCCTCCGTGGTTACAGTTGGTATGTCCCAGCTGGGGCTCAGGCCAATCAGAGCGGCTGTTGTTGGGAGGTCACGTTCCCTCCTCCACACCGGAAGGTGACATTGGTGGACCGGCGGGCGGCTCGGCCCGGCCGGTGGCGTCATGCTCGGGGCTCTGGGCCGCACCGGGGGCGGCCTGGTCCGGATCCTCCGCGCCAGAGACGTGAGGAGAGCGGCCGGGCTCCGGCAGTGAGTGGGGGCCGGGGGCGGGAACCGGGGGCAGCGGCGGGGGCGGGGCTAGGCCGGGCGCTGACGGGCCCTGTGTTTGTCTCCCTTGCAGCGCGGGGGACGAGCCCCGCTACCGGCAGATGCCGAAGGTCACCCGCCGGCAGGTGATCCACAGCGAGCTCCTCAGCGGCTTCATGTGGTTCTGGATCATGTGGCACTTCTGGCACGACCCGGGCTCGGTGCTGGTGAGAGGGGGCCGGGCCCGGCGCGGCGGGGGAAGGGGCCCGTGAGCGGGGAGGTTCCAATGCTGATGGCTGCGGTGCCTAGAAAATCATAGGACCAGCCTGCGCGGCACAAAGCCCGAGTTAAGCCCCTCCGCCCCCAGTACAATGGGGGGCGGGGCACCTTTCTGCCAAAGTGACCGTGCTAGGTGGTGAGTTGTGTAAGTTAGCCAGGGGGAGATGCTGACTTGGGAGGGGGATGGTATGTTGAGTCCTACCTCTTTCTCAGGGGGACTGTTTGGTCTTGCTGCAGGGAGGCTTCTAGCTCTGCCTCGTGATCCATGAATGGGAACCCCACTTCTGGAGTCAAGGGGCTTAAGTGATTAAGCTGTTTCTTATGGGTATGATACGCCTGGGTGAATTCTGTGCCAAAACATTTAAAATTCTGTGCACAGTCTTTTAAAATTCTGTATATTTTATTTGTCAAAATAACACCATATAATCCCACCAGTTTCAATTATTTTTGGTCATTTATTTCAAAAAGCTTGTCAGCAAGTTTGTCTGTAACAATACAGACAACAAAAAAGATTCAGGAAATGTTTTTTGACAAACAGATTCTTTACTAGGCATATTAATACAGAACACTGAGTAATAATTCATTTAAACTACAATACAGAACTGTATTTCCCGCACCCCTCAGAGGCAGTGCAATGGCCTGGGGAAGTCAGGGTAACAGAGGAGCTGAGGGAGACAGAAGTAAATTGCTGCGAAGGAGCGTGGGTGTCAACTGGGGGGGAGCGGGGGTTGTTGTGTATGGGTGGGAAAAGTATGAAACAGGTTTTTTGCAGGGTGTGGTGGGGCAGCTGCCCCACTCCTGAAGAACAGGGATTAAAGCAGCCATGCTAGGCTGATTGGGGAGGCAGCAACAGCTGTGGCCAGCTCAATCAGGGCCCAGCTGGCCCTTATAAGAGTCTCACTCTAGCCCTGAAGGGAGAGGGGCTAGCTGCCTGAGAGGAAAGTACCTGAACCAGAGCAGTGCTGGGGAATAGGGCAAGGGAGCTGGAGAGCTCCAGCCTTGTAAACCCCCAGGCTAAAGGCCTTGATGAAGGTCTATGACAGGGTACTGGGGCTGCAGAGATACAGCCTGGGGTTAGGCAGAGGCAGCTGGTCCAAACCTTGCCAATGAAGAGTGGCCATTACAGACTGCAGTCTGCCCCAGCGAAAGGGGGCTAGATGATGACTGGCAGTAGCCACTGAGGCACGGTGGGTTTAGAGGGTTGGGGGTTCCCCAGGGAGGGGAGACCCAGAGTGTGGGGGTACTGCTGGGTCAGAACTCTGAGATAAAGGGCACCGGATCTGGGAGGGACACGGGGGGGCCTGAGGCAGGTGAGCCACCGGCCAGCAGAGGGCACTCCAGAGCTGGAAAAGAGCTAATTTCCAGGATGACCAGCAGGAGGCGCTGCACCCGGGGGAAGTGAGGTATTGTTAGGGAGCTTCCCCCATGCAGACCCTGGCTGACCCCTTGCCTCTCCCATTCAGTCAGGCATATCTGCCTCTGTCCCCATGTGTTCCTGCACCCCGTGTCCCTCCACCCCCACTCAGGCACCCCTCCCTTTGTCCCATGTGGCTCTGTACCCCCTTCCCTGGCCCCATGTGTCTGTGCCCCCACATAGCCACTCCACTGTCTCTATACCCTGTCCCTATGTGTCCCTGTACCCCTTCCCCCCTGTGGCCCAATCTCTCCACTCCCATTCAGCCCCTGCCCTAGTCTGTCCTCCCCCACTAGCCCTTATAAACCCCTGACTGACCCCACCAGAATCCCATGCTGTCTGTCTCCTCATAGCCTCTGTTTCCTGACCTGGCCTGACAGGTGCTGTGAAGAAAGTAGGCTCTTTCTCTTCCCTCACTGGCCAGGAGCTGCTGCTGTGCTCTAGCGCTATAGCGCCCTCTGGTGGGCAAAAGGCAGAACTGTATCAACATTTCTGCAGAGGCTTTTTTTTTTTTTTGCACAAAAAAATAAAAATGTGTGGCTCATTAATTATGCACACAGTAGTTCAGAATTCCCCCAGGAGTAGTATGAGTTAAGCAGCTGCCTCACTCCACACAAGATGGGCCGAAGGAGGAGGTGGCAGCACTGGTAGTTGAGCCCAGTGGTTAGAGCACTCGGGATGTGGGAGACCCAGGTTGAAGCTGTGCTACTGTGGATATATGATGAGATATTCATAGTCTTAGATTCCAAGGCCAGATGGGACCATTGTGATTATAGCACAGGCCAGAGAACTTCCCCAGAATAATTCTTAGAGCAGATTTTAGAAAAAATCCAATCTTGATTTTAAAAATCCAGTGATGAAGAATCCACCTTGACTCTTGATATTTTGTTCCCATGTTAATTATTTTTGACTATTAAAAATGTAAGCCTTATTTCCAGTCATTGGAATAAGAGGGCTTGCCCTGGGGTCTCCCATTTCCCAGATGGGTGTCCTAGCCACTGGACTGCAGAATCATTCTTATATTCTCTTGTTTCCTGGGCCACTGACTATTTAAATATTTTTCTAAAGTGGAACAGTTATTGGGCCAGAGAGAGAGAGAGAGAGACAGTGTAGTCCATTGGTTCTGGCACTTGCCTGGGAGGTGGGAGACTTCAGGGCTAGACTTCTTGCTCCAGTCACTTTATCATTTATCCACAGTGGTACAGCTTCAGCAGGAGACATGGAGGGAGCCCTACATCAGAATATCCCTGAACTCAAAATGGTTCAAGCACTCTCCTGAGAGGTGGGAGTCCTCCATTCAAATCCTTTCTCCCTGTCCAGAGGGATGGGGGTGGGTGGGAGAATTGAACCTGTATCTCCCACATCCTAGGCAACTGCTCTAACCTATAGTCTAAAAGTGGAGGAGTGCACCACCACCTTCAGCTCCTCCTCCATCTGAAATTTGGTGCCCTCTAGGCATGCCTACTAGATTGGGACCTGCATGTGACTTAAGTGGCCAAATGCCTATCTTAACCCTGGTTTGCAAATCGCTGTGGGGATTAGGTGGGAGATAGGTGTCCAGACTCCTAGAGGGAGACAGCAGTGCACCTGCACAGAGGCAGAAACCTAGATGTTCAGGGAACTTTTACCCAAAAATGTAGGTGACAAGCAAGTTTAGGTGACCACAGGGTTTGGCAGCAGTTTTGTGGATCCCAGTGGAGCCAAAACTGGGATTTAGGTGCCTAAGTACCATTCAATCCAATGCCTTTGCCATCCCAAACCGATCCAGTCCAGGGGGAGATAGATGTTATAGCACCCAAATTTGTTGTGTTTGTAGAAAGAATGGGCCTCTAGCATCCATTATAGTTACTAACCAAGTATTTGGGATCTCTTCTTGGGGTAGTATATCAGAAGTTCCCAAAAGTTTTCCCTGCATGACCCCATTTTGTCATGTATTGCTTCCCATGCTTTGCTCCTGAAATAGCCTCCTCCATGCAGCGTGACCTTGCACACATTGTACCTGTAAGGTCATGCCATATGGATTTTGATTTTCAAGATCGGCACACACCGTGTGTATGTGAGATCACATTGGAGAGGGACCACCATTTTGTAGAGCAAAATAGCATCCTACATGACCTTGCACTCATGTGTGAGGTCACATTGTGCAGTGGATACCATTTAATGAAATGGTGTCATCCGTACACTCAGGATTGCTATGACCCCCATATATTGATGGAATGATCCCACTTGAGGTCACGACCCTCAGTAGAAAATGAAATATTCACTAACTATTGAATGTTTTTCCTCTGCTGCAAGGGTCACTTTCCTTACCCAGATCCTTCGGAATGGACAGATGAGGAATTGGGGATCCCTCCTGATGATGAAGAATAGATTTACAGCTCAGCTACCAATGTGTAGGTTCTCTTGAAACTTTCCCTTTTTCAGATGATCTTTAGAATAAGCTATACTTGTCTTAATGTCCAACCTCTGTCCCCTGTGAATTGATGTAGATGTACAGTGAACACTGAACAGGATTCTCCCATAGCACAGTTGATTCCGAGTTCAAGATGAGTCCTTAGGTGTTTGTACTGTCCTATTTGTCATGCTCAGGGTATTCCTGAACATGAAGAGGGATATCTGCCAGTAAGATTTACTGGCAAGCTTCAGGAGCCTTTTGCTTTCCTCTGTTAATGTACTGATTCACAGAATTGGGTAGTTTTTTTCTTAGCTGTTTGCATTGTCCCCTATTGTCTGGGACTTACATGAGCTTAGAATGCTTTGTGACTATCCTTATCTAGTTTTGAGGACATGCTACTTTATTGGACAGAAGAATAGATTTCACATTCCTAGCCAAAGGAGTATTTGCACTTATCCTGCTACTAAGTCATTCAGTAGTTTTGTGATAGCCTTAATCTATTTCATGTAGTGGGATAAATCTTGTATCTTCTGCCACTGTTCACCATGGTTTTTTATAAAAGTTCAAGAATAAACTAAAGCTTTTTTGCATCGAATTCTCCATCTGTTTCCTGATGCCATAACTTACTGTACCCAGTGAAGTAGAGTTGAAAGGCTCTAGATCCCATTCCTAATTCTAAATGCACATAGGCCCCTAAGACTAGTTTTAATCCTAACAGGATTGTGCTTCAAAGTTTAGTTGTATTCCTTTTTAGGATTTGTCTGGAATGTAGACTGACATCTGTTAAATCTTTGAGTGGGCACTTGAGTTCTAAAAGCTAGTAGGAGGTACTATGCTCATCCAGCAACTGCCTTCTGCTGCCTCTACTAATGCTAAGAACTAGTGATCCACCGAAGAAGGATGTTACTATCCCTTTTAAAAGTGTAATGGAGACATTGATTTAGTTCTTCACACACACACCTCCCCCCCCATTTGAAGCTCTCCAGTTAAAGGAAGTATCTTCCCTCCCTTCCCAAGTGTCAAAAAGATGAAAGTATTTGCTGTCAAGCCCTTGTTTCCATCTAAGACTGGTTAAAAGACAAACTTCTTCCATTTGCGGTGGGAATTCAAACTTTTAAAAAGGTCTTTAAAAACCATTGAAGCTGTTAATGTAGGTGTTTTTTGCACTAGAACATTATCATGGGAAAACAGGTTCCTGCCAAAAAAGGCTTAAGTAGATGGTTTGGGTTTTATTGGCATATGCTTGTACTGATATGGGAGGGACTCGGACAACCTGAGTTTCTCTTAATGTTCTTCCCATCTGTCACTTGCAGGCCCTGTGGTGGGATCTCTGGAGAAGTTGAAGCTTTGGCTCTTGTATAACTGTCTCAGCAAATCCACATGGTAAATAAAAACTCAAGTTACAAGCTTGTGCTTTGTTTCTTTTGTTGACTAAATCACTGTTCTATAGAAACTCTTTGCAAAATAATCATCTCTGTATGGGGGGAGGAAAGGGCAATTGAATAAGTTACCTTCTATATACTTTCCACTCTCCAGCCAAACATGCTCATGCAGTTGCTTCACAACTTTACTTTGAATTGGTCTGTGCTACACTAATGAACTGTGGTGGCAGCTGAAGATGTGCTGAATAGTATTCAGCAGCAAGTGTAATCCCAGACAAATCCATGTTCAGAAAATGGCTTCATGTAGGGGAGGACAAAGCAGTTAGTATTAGTTACACAAAACTAAGTTATCTACTCATTCTGTTTAGGCAAGTTACGAAGTGTGTGTGGGGGGGGAGAAACTGAAGTACAGCCTCTTAAATGTCAATAATATTAATGCCTAACCTAAAACTAGCATCTAATGATATTTCAATGTAGGAAGAACTTTCCACAATAAGTGGGCTATTTTAAAAATAAAAACTACTGACAACTGTAGAAAAATGCAAAGCAACCTCATAGTAGCTTTCTGCTGCAGGCAGGAGGGGATACTGCTACCCCTCAGACACAAAGCATATATCTAAACTGGAATTGCGCACTAGCCTAGGAAGTGTGAGACCAAGGTTTAATTTCCTGCTTCACTAGTCTTCCAGTGTGACCTTGATCAAATCATTTAGCCTCATTGCCCTAGCTTGAACATGTTAATCTTCACTACCCCAGAGTGGTGGTGTGAGGATAAATACATTAAAGACTGTAAAGCACTTTGAGATCTATTGCTGAAAAGTGCATATGTAAAAGCTAGCTAATGTATTTCCTCAAAGGCAGTGTGGAAATTCGAATCCAAATTTCTTAAAGTGCAAATATCTGCTCTAATAGAGGTCAATAAACAGACAAGGAAGACACAGTAGAACCCAACTTTACGGGGCTAAAGGGCTGACTCCCACTCTTATGAGCTGATTATCAAACTTCAGAGCTGTCACAATAACAAAACTATGCTTGTTAAAACACATCTGGGACAATGTCTTGTAGACTGGACCCTTAAAAATAAATCTCATCTCAGATGTTTCTCCATGCAGTCAATCTTTATTATAGCAGTAATCTCATATTCACATCAAGTACATAGAACTTTTTGCCTTTTATATAATACAGAGTTCTTTAAATAACTTTACACAAAGTTTTCTTCAATCAATTTCAGCTATCAAATTTTTAATGTTTTCTTTAAGTCTCCATGCTCTCTAACCAAACTGGACAATATTTCCCATTGTACAAATTTACATGAGAAAAAACTTCAAAGTACAAATGAAGGGGCTTGAGCAGGAAGGGGTAACAAAAGAAGAGGGGAGGGAAACAAGCAAGAAAAATAATTTTTATTAGCAATTACTGTGGGACATTGGGAAGGGAAAGAATGGGAGTTGCCATGGTCTGTGTAACAGAAAACTGAAAATAAACATTTTCTTATGAGTTAAAAAATAAATACAAGTTTTAAAACAATTACTCCATTGTAGTTTTTAAAAGCAGCTATAGAAATCTACTAACACAGTTGTTTTCTTGAGTAACCAGATTGGACCTTCTACAGTGAAGACTCGGACCCTCACAAAACTTCTGGTGGTAAAAAATACAGCTTAAAGGAATGTTGTGTTAGTTAGCACAGAGTTCAAACTGTGGGATGTACATTTCATTGCACTAAGTAAAAAAATCAAATCTATATATGATTTCCCTTTCCTCTCCTTATTAGAGTATTTTGTTGCTCATAAACAAGATATTATGGGGCAACATCTTTATAATTTTTTTTTTTTTAAAAAGCCATCCTTGCTTTTCCCCATAGGGTCCAACTAGTGAGTGCTACGCTTTCATGAACTTTTTAATGAAACATTGTGGAGAAAAGACCACTGCACCTTTCCTAACTTAGGGAAAGCGGCATGATCTTGAGTGAGGAAGGGAGAGACTGTGCAAGTACCACACAAGTGATTAAAAATATGTATAACTATTCCTTCAAAACAAGGTGGAGTAATAGGAGAAAACAGGGGCCAGCCTGCATGATTGTTTTGACAAAAGGAATATAGAGGACCTGAGCAGGAAGTTGCTGGCCCTCTTCCTAATTGCTTAGGGAAAAAAATCCTCTGCCCTGCACTGGGGCCCATAGCCAGAACAAGTGCCAGTCATATGCAGAGGAAGGAATCTTCCTACTTCAAGAGGCTACTCCAATGGCTGGAGTAGGCTCTGTACCCCTCTGAAGAGGAGGGACACAGCAGATCCTCAGGGCCCCTGCCAGTGCTCCAACCTCACGGGATGTTCACAGCCTGCCCTTCCAAGTGAAGCATAGCAAACTGGCACTATAAGGAGGCTCCAGGGGTGCAGAAGTAGGGGCAGGATTTGCCTTGTTAGTCCTACCAAGGGGGATGGATGGAGATATATATATATATATTTTTTTTTAATGGCATGGTTTAGATAAGCACATATTAAATCATGATACTAGATAAGACATGCAGGTTGGCCACTGCCAGGTTTCAGTCATTTGGGGAGAAATGGAGGAAAAACAAGGCTCAGGAAGGAATGATGTGCATGTCTTTTTTTTAAACAGTTCACAGCTTTGAATAAAAAGCACATTTATTGCACTTACATTTTATTTTAGACAAAGTTATTTAAATTATACCCACCCCCATAACCCCCACTATCCCCAAACTACCCACCATCCCAGTTTGGTCCATTTTACCCCTATCCCCCCAACATCTGTGCCCAGATAGGGTTCATTGCTCGTCATGTCTTAACATTTTACTGAACTTCCAAACACACAAAACAAATAAATTGAGTTCAAGCAGGGTGAGCACCCAAATGAAATGATATCTGTCAAAACAAACTATTATTTAAAACTCAAACAACAATCTTGGCTTTGTGTTTTACTAATTCAGAAGTAAATGACATACAGGCTTATTCTAAATTACAATTACTGCAGATATGATAAGCCAGACAGAAAGACTGGATAGTACATGTAGGCTATTAGGGCATCTGGATGGGTTGACCATACTGTTGCTATGACATACTAAAACAAATGCTTAGGCAGTTGAAAAGTTCCCCAACGTTACCCTCTCCCCTTCACAAAATAGGGAAATAGTTGTTTTTTTCAGTGCGTGGGTTGGAAGAGGGAGAAAAGTTCCAGATATTTCCTGGGCATTTAAGTAAAACATTTAAAAAACATTACACCCTGATTTATAAAAGGAACTAAAAAGGGGTTAATAGAAGTCTAATATTCTGTAATAATTGTGCATTTAATTGCACTGATTTATATAACACAGAATTATATCCAAAGTCCTCCACCAACAACAAAGGCAGGGAAAGGACTTGAAAAACATTAAGAACAAAGACCATTCTCTTTTCCTTATGGACATACAGATGAAATATGACACTCGTATTAAAGTACTGCCAGGAGCGAAGATAAGTTTGAAATATGAACACATCAAATCCAAACATATCTTTTGCCCCTAAACTGATAATATACTCATCATCTCCCAAGGTAAACATGTGATTACAGGATATATGATCATTAAACAGTGGCTGGGGTTGTAGAGGTTTAGCAGTGTATCAATATGAGGCCTGAGGAAGAACTAAAGAAACCTGCTGATATTCCATTAAACAACATAACCCCGGACCAGGAAATTACCATGATGTTCATGGCTTATCAGTACTGACAATCAGCCTTCTATTCTAGATCTCACTTTTCATACACTGCTCTGGATATTCTGACTTTCTCTCTCCTAAGAACTTTATATTACATTTCCATAACAAGATGCTTGATTTTTGGAGGCATCAAAAAGTCTTAATTTTTTTTTAAATGCAACTCATTTTATTTTCTGCAGAGTAGCTTCATGTTGCAGATTTTCTCAGACATGCACATGTCTTGTATACACTTCATTTTGGATACAAACACCAGATATTTCTGTAAATTCTCCCCTCCCCATCACCTCCATATAGCTTTTGCTTACATTTACAAACTCAAAAACTGCTAACTTTTGTGAAAGGTCCATATTTGCATCGAAATATGAAGACACTGCATTGGAATTAAACCAAAGCCACTGCTCTAGTTACAAAGCACCTAATATATATATATTGTTGTTTTAAGTCATGAAGGCACAAGATCATTTGGCAAATTGCAAAGGTAACTTTTGGGAAGCCTCATGTATACCATTTAAGAGAGTTTCTGGACATCTTTTCTATATAAATATTACTAACTTTCACTTCTTCGGTTTGTTCACATCAGCATCCCCATCCTGCTATTTTTGAGAAACTGCCCCTTCATCCCACACACACACACTTAAGACTATTACTATTCACTGCTTTCATGGTGCTGACTAGCTTCTATATTAGCATCTTTAAAACCTAAAGACAAACAAAATGTTTGTACTCCAATTGTCTCAACACCTGTTTTTGATGCATTGATTTACCAAATAAGAAATAATAAAGCAGCCAAAAAAGGTTGTGTGTGTGTGTGTGTGTGTGAGTGAGAGAGAGAGAGAAACTTGTATGTATAAAGAAAGTGTGTGTGTGTGTGTGTGTGTGTGTGAGAGAGAGAGAGAAAGCGAGAGATAAACTTGCATCTATAAAGAAAATGTGTGTGTGTGTGAGATAAACTAGTATCTATAAAGAAAATAAAAGCCAAACCATTGAGAGACAAAACATCCAGTATTTTCGAAGTGATGCCATGACAGTCCTGCAACTGGTTTTCACCTGAATCTCGAATGTACCTAAAAGGTTAGACTATCATATTACGTCCTGGTGACATTGTTTCAATGGACGGAAAGATACTTGTCTACAGTACTCTGAATAGTTTGTGCTACACATGCTGCACTCACAGTCAAGAAGGGAATATATTCCATAAAAACCTGCAGGCTGGAAAGGTGTGAAATGTTTGCACACTTCAGCTCTTAATTCGGCCCTCCACTACACAGATACCTTCAAGAACTACCGATGCCTCAACTGATATTAGATCATCGTGTCTTTGGGGAATGGACCTTGTCTTCAAAGTGTTCAGTAAAGCACCGTGTACATAGACAGCACAATATAACTATAGAGGCAATTCTTCAGTATGTTTTTACTGCTGGACATTTGCATAAAGATGTGATCTTTGTTAACAGTTCACGCTTCTGTTTATTCACTTTATGTCATAGTAGGCCAAATGTCCTCTAAAGAGCACATATACTGACTTAAGTAGAAGCCACAAAAATATGATGGCAGAATTTGACCCAAAATAATATGTATTATCAGTAATTGCCAAAGAACTCAATTGTGAGAAAGGATGATTTCAGGTAAGGAATAAAGCAAGCAGGAACAGATTAACTCAGTGACCTGCAAATGTTTTGTGAAAAGTGAGAATGGCGGGACTATGTCGAATATAGAGACATTCAGCATTTAACTGATACTGTTACCTTAAAAATAATCAGGCTCCTACATTCACTCTGTTTGACTTCAATGCCACCATGATGCCCCAGACAATATACTGTGGGAAGAATCCTGCATTGACAGGGAGATGGGACTAGATGATAGGACAGGTATTTTCTAATTTCTGTATATGGGGGAAGAAGGGGTGTTTCACAGCTAATGTACTCCATGGAGTTGGGCTATGGGTGCTCAAGTGGTGGTTTTGAAAAGGTTTATTAGCTGCTCAGATATGTTGGATCTTAAAGCAGTATAAGTGCCTAGATAATTTTATATTCCAACAAGTATAAAAATATTTAATAAAATTACCAAACCCAGCATGTGGGTTTATGCCCTAGTGTACTGAGCTGGGGAAATCACAGATGAGCTGAAGCTGTATGGTGTGAACAGAGAGCCTGAATTTTATTTTATTTTTTTTAAAAGAGTTCATTGTTTTCTTCACCCCCTTGCTATCTGGGGCTTTCAATACATGTCCCTGCTACTGTCTCACTGTTTACCAAACACCTGCAAGGCACCTTTAAAACTGATCCTATTTTCATGCAAAACGTCCTTAGTAATTTCTGAAGAAAAAGAAATGAAGAAAAACAATTATTTACAAACCAAATTTTCCCAAAGTTTTGCATGAGGATTAAGGTGGTCTTTATACAGATAGAAAGCTGGACACAAACATAAAGCATTACAGGTACTTTAAGAGAAAAAAACTTTGAAGATAATAGAAATGAAACCTGAAAGACTTAACTAAACAACAGTCAAACAACATACATGTTTTTCAGGGGGCGGGGGAAATCAAAGACCATGTGTTACTTATAAAGTGCTTTGCATGGACAAGGATAGCAATTTTCCTTGTGCTTTTCCTGTGGGCTCAAGAAGCATATTGTAGACTAACAGGTAATGAAGGATTACAAAATAAATTCATTTAAAATAAGGATAAAAATCATTCCTTACTGTTTTATTTTAACAAATACTTCTCTGCCAGCAAAAAAATATAGAAGGAAACTAGGATTTTCATCCAGTACGTTGAAATGATAATTCTTAACCTAGCAATACATACTTAGGCTATACCTTTCTTTAGGAGCATATGTAATTTTCAGTGTGCCCTACATTTACAAGCTACATCACAGGCCAAAAAATAATAATAATAAAAAAAAAGGTTGAGGGGAAAACATTGATACAGTAATGACTTCGCTCTCTTGGAGTTAATATTTGTAAAAATTCTCAACTGTTGCTGACAACTTGGTTCCTAGCTTTCTCCACCTTGGTCTGTCACCTGCCTCAGACAGCACTGTATACTGCCATTACACTAACATGGTGCATGGTGACTTCACCTGACTGTGCACTACTGCTCACTTTGCTTGCTTCTCCACACTGGAAAAGTACAGTAGACACTGCTACTGATTATTTTAATTCCTGCCCATTTCAGGAAGGAAAAAACCTAATAGCAGCTGAAGACCCACAGCAGAGAAGAAAAAAGTTGTGCTTGTTCGTTAAAATGCATCCTGTACATAAAATCAATTCTATTCATGTAGCAACATGAATTGCTTCATCCTTGTAGTAACTTCACGTCACTCTCTATTGCTGTCTGGCTAATGTTTGTGGAATTAACATGAATACACAGTATTTCAATTATATTTCACTTCAAATTAATCAGGACCCCTTAACCACAGTAAATAATAATTGACAAACATAACAGGCTACCTAGATCTCCAGGGGCACCCTTCTGTACACAGTAAAGGTCCCCGCTCACCTAGTGAGGCAGAAACAATGTGTTCAGCCAACGCCATGTGCGTATGTACACATTTAACTCCTTTACATGCGTCACATGATTTTATTCACCTAAGAATAGTGCTGCCAATTAGTGGCGTAAATTCTCCTGCCTCATGTAGAGTGGGATAGGGCAGATATTAATCGAACTCTGAAGACTTCCGTGTGAGCTTGAATTTCTTTCTACTATGGTCTGACTTGCCTCTGTACAAATATTTTACGTTTAATACCACATATCGGAGAATTCTGCAAACAGATCACATCACAAGATATTCTACTAGAGGTAAACACTGTGCTGAACTTCATGAATTTGTCTTCTGATTTGGTAGCTTGTCACAAAGCTACCAACCATTTGAGAACTGGGCTTGGAGGGCAGGGAAACAAGGGAAACTTAATGTGGATACTGCCACCTTTATCCTAGTTTGCAAACTGTGGAAAAGGGGAAAATGGAGGGATGGGAACAAGAGAATCAAACAGAGGGAACCAATGAGAGGAGAAAAGGTCAGCGTGGATCCAGCAAGTACCGTTTTTTGTAGTAATTGATTGTTTTCTAAATCTAACACCTTGCCATTGGGACAAGATGCTCCACATTTACACACCCACTTATCAGAGAACACTGAGTTAACAGGATAAAAATCCTTTTAAAAAAGCTCTCTAAGTACCAAAACACAATTTGCAGAATGTCTAGTTCAGGGGAGGGGGGCACTTTTGTATTTTTTTTTTCCAATTCAACCTGAGAACTATTTTTTCCTGTTTATGAAAACCTTATACATTGGTAAGGTACCTGGCATTAACCTGCACCCTCATTTAAAATAAAACTTTTAAAATAGGTACATACACCATTCCAGAGTCTGTATGAGCAGTTTTACAGACTTCAGATGCCATTATCGCATTTCTCAAAAATACATTGAATTAGATGATACAAAAAATATTTTGAGAACTTCCTACATTTTTTTTTGTTAACTTTAGTTTGTTGCTGGACCAACGAGAGGAGCTTCCCAACCCTTCTGAAAGATGCCCTGTCTGAGCACACCAGAAAGTATTAGAAACAAGAAAAGGGTAGTTTTTGGATAAGTGAAAAGTAAATTTGAAAAATGGTGCAGCATCCCCTTTTCCGCCAAATTAACTTCTCCCGAAGCCATCTGCCACCCCTCAAAGTATCAAATATGACTGGGATAAAAGTCAATGACATAGATCGATTGAAATGTTTGATATTTGCATTTAAATGAAAAGGGGATACTGCATTTTGACCCATAAATCAGTAAGCATGCCAGGAAAAAAATAAATCAGAACAGAAGATGATTCTTTTGATTAGCACTCTCATCAGATGTTCAGCCTCTGATGATTCGTTGTTAGAGGGAGAAAGCCAACTGGCAGACATCCAAAGCAAGTCTCCTAAGTTGCTGCAGCAGTTCCATCCCCTTATGCCTGAGCACCAAAGTCAAAACACGCGTGCCCTCTCCTCTCTCCTGGGAATGATGACAACGGTACAGGCAGCCACTGCGGGTCTCTGAATACACGTGGTGTTTTGTGTTGAAGGAGAAACACTGGCAGCAGAGAATTCTGGTTCCTAAAAAGATTATTCCCCCCCACCCTTGTGTTGGACCAGCAGTTCCATTCTGCTCCGCTCTAAGCTTACGGATATCTTTTCCTAAATTGCTTTAGGTTTTGAGGAGCAGAACAGAGTTTTGATGTTAAGAAACTGTAGGAACACAAGACTTAAATAATAGAGTAGGTGCTGCCATGGTGCTGTGGCTACTTGAACGCTGCAAATTCTCCTGTAGAGGGAGGACAAGAGGGAGGACAAGATCTTGGTTTAAAAAGGTGATCTCAATTATCAGCTGGACAGAGATTTCTGCAGTCTAGTTGAACACTAGGCTGAATATGTCAGATGTTAAAAAAAATGCAACAGTTAAAATTAAGGCACAGAAAGATCATACTTGTAGTGACAGAACATCAAGTATACTCACAGCATACTTCATTGAAGTAAGATTTCTTAAAAGCAAGCCAGGCCCATTTTGCTCAGGGCAGAGGTCTGAACATTCACAGGAAGAAATCTTTTTCATCATGAGTTTTAAAATAAAATGCTGCCTTAGAATTTCATTTCTAAGCTTCCTACTGTCAGGTGCGTACCACTTGCTGAAAAGTGACATTTGTAATAATGGCAGTTTGTCATCCTGTAAACCAGTTTTATCTTGCTTGAAAACTGGTTTAATAATCAAAAGAATTACTGTGCTTACACATGAGTCTTTAAGTGTTACGCATTAAAGTCCATTTGATTATTAAACCCAATACTAAAGTACATCAGAAACTGTTTATAGATCAATGCAGCAATCTAGTGGGATGGGAACCTGAGATGTGAGCTCATCCATTCACTCCTGGGCCAGAAAGCAGAGTGGTGGAAGTACATTCACTCACCAAGGACAGGAAGCACAACAATGGGTGCCTAGCCTGAGTCTGAAACAACCCTAATGGCCATTTTAGAATTATTTAACAATAAATAATACTTCTATACAGTGCCTTCACATACACATTTAATTAAGCCTCAACACCCTGAGCGGTAGATCCATATCCCCACTTCACAGAAATGAAGCCGTGGCACAGAGATTAAGATTGTTGCCCAAGATCACCACAGGAAGCCTGTAGCAAAGCCTAGAATAAAACAAAAGCCTCTTGCCCCCAGATTCTGTGCTTTAGCCAAAAGACTTTCCTTTCCTCCCTACCAATAAATTGTACTTTGGCAGGCTTTTCATGGAGGATCTCTATATGTGCTTAACTAGAGGGGACTGAATGTGAGGAAAAGAAACTGGTCTACAGTCTCCATTACTGGGTTCACACACTGATGGTAGGACAAGTTATGCCACTCTCCTGCAAGAGGATACCTGTCCATAGGAACCTTCAGAATCCTTTTCCAATAGTGGATGATTGATAAATGCACAGAACAGTCTTTGTTTTGCTCAGCAAAGGTATTCTGTACACTGTTCCAATCAAACAACTGCTCCCTATCTTGGTATCCTTCCACCTTCAGAAAAACAGCCCAAATAGTCTAAAGAAAAATAAGTACAAGTATTGTCTTACATGTATACCCTGAATACGGGGGGAAAAAAATCAGAAATATATTCACAAGTAGCATTTAAAAAGAATTACATTAATTCAATTCAAAATGAAACTCAGTTCCTCAAAACGTGTAGAACAGCCTGCTTTACAAAGGAAGGAACCAAGGAGAGTGAACAAAATTCTCCATGTGAGGAGAACGTGCGCAGAGAGTACTCTTAGAAATAACTCATACAGAATTGCATGCACTGAGGTACTCCCTAAGGACATAGGAGCACACAAGGGAGTCGGAGTTGGGGAAACTAATCAAAGGTCTTGACTAGAAGGAGAGTGTCATGGGAAGTGAGTGAGGGAGTGCTTCTAAGATCTCTAAATAAGGGGGACTGGGATAAAGAAGTGGGCATATTGTAAACTACAGAACCATGTGTATCTTGTTTATTGGTGGGGTTATTTTTAAGTAGTAACAATGCAAAAAGCATTTCACAATGTTTAGCTTTTTCCAGACTATCCTTTTGCAAGCTCAAACATAATTCCTTCAGTAGCACTTTTGTCATCCTTCATTTGGCAAAAATCCAATACAACTTCTATTTGTTTATATCTTTCTGGGAATCAGCATTAAAGAGAACACCAGAATAGTGATAAGCTTGGAGGATGAAATTTATCCAGGAGCAGAGGGGCCAGCCCAAGTTCACTGCACTGCTTAAGCCACATTTAAGCTTTATTTGAAGGCTTAACTGGGATGTGAAGAGTGCATAATAAGCCTTGCACTAGCCCTCTGCACAAGGATGAATTTCATCCTGAGAGCAGCAGTAGGGACATTATACCAAAGCAATGTTCATTTTCCTCACTTTAAATCTTCCAGCATCACAGTTGTTGATTTAAGGTATGGGGTGGAGGGAGCACAGGAAGAGAACTGTCTGGAGAATGTCTCACCATTTTAAAATTAGTCAAATTTGGGGCTTGAACAGGTTTAGCGTCCCTATAATATGCGAAAGTCACACACATGCAACTTGCAAGTAAAAGTATGCCCTCTGACAGCTCAAGTACTCTATTGCATGTAACTGAAAGATAATCCTGTTAAATTAAGTGTTTTATCCACGTGGTCAGTTTACTGTGTTAATACTCATTTAACCTAACAACAGATGAAACCCTTGCTCTCAAACACTCAATATATTTAATGTTATCCTTGCCTCTCTCTGGCATATATACAACATCTTTGGGTACGTCTTCACTTACCGGAGGGTCTGGCGGCAGGAAATCGATGTTCTGGGATCGATCCCGGAAGTGCTCGCCGTCGACGCCGGTACTCCAGCTCGCCGAGAGGAGTATGCGGCATCGACGGGGGAGCTTTCCTGCCGCGTCTGGACCCGCGGTAAGTTCGGACTAAGGTACTTACCTTAGTCCGAAGTGGGGGCTTAGTGGGGACCAGGCCTTTTAGTAAAACTCATGACCTCGTGTTTTTGTACTTTTTTTGAAAGGGAAAAAAGACAAAAGGTTACAATATTGCCTCTTTGAGGTTAACAGGCCAAACTGTCTAAACACGTTCTATTTAATTTGCTTTTCAGTCTACTTTCCTAAACAGCTGATTAAAGATTAATTTATAAACAAGAGATTGCTCCCTCTTTACTCATCTTGTGCCTGTTTCAGCTAATAGTTCAGTTTTTAATTGTTGCTAAGGGACTTCAGAAGATGGAAGATGAACTACTAATATGAATGGGCAGGAGAACAGAGCTAGGAGGTCAAAGTATTTCAACTAGTGACTGATATGATGCATAGAAGATGCAAACAGGTCAATATTGTCAGTCATTTTTCAGTCTGTCTACATCTACATCTTAGTAAAGTGACATTTATAACAAGCGGATTTTAGTCTATCCTTATTAACATTCAGGTGCTAGCCTGATCTCAGATAATAAATCTTAACTGAATGGTTGCCAAATTTAGTGCAGATAACATGCTGGCCCTGTAGTGGTACATAATCAAGGTAATTTTCTTCTAAAATTTGATAAGACTACATATATTAAAAAAAAAAAGTCTACTTGCCAACAAAAGCTCTTGTTCTGCAAGTGAATTGGCTCCACACAGCCATGCTGCGAGAGTCATGTGTCCAGCCATACGGCCACAGAACTCTGTTGAGCAGTAGTTGGCAGTTAAGAGCAAATTCCCTTATCCCAACATTTCATATGCTGAGGATATAAAAACCTTGCCTCAGCCGATCTATACCCCTAACCCCCCAACCTCTATCTGTAGAATGACTGACTTGACAAGCACAGACCTCTGGTTCTTGAAACCCACCAAACATGCTGTCATATGAAGTAACTTGAGATGTTCACTAGCCAGCTGTTCTGCTGGGACAAGAGATCTGGACTCTGAGGAAGACTGAATGGATGATCTTCAGACAGTGCCATAAACTCTGAGAACAAGTCTGCTGTGCCCAGCCCAGCGTGAATAGGGTCAGTCTGGTTCTGTCATGCTGAACCTTATGCAATGCTCTGGATGCGAGAGGAAACAAGTAAGAGAATTTTCCCCTCAGCACGTAAGAAAAATATCTGATTTTTGGATTTCTGCCTTCTCTCAATCAGAACATCTGACACTTGTTTTGACTTTCAGCAAACAACTCAATTTCCAAATGCCATAGATTATTTGAATGACCACTTATGATGGTCCCCATTTGTCTCAAGTAGTTGGCTAAGGCATTTTCATACTTGTTAGGTGCAGAGCAGATGGACCCACTTTGTTTCAAATGCACAATTTCCAAAAACTGCTCTAATAAGAGGCAACCAAGTTCTCCCATGTATGTCCATATAATAAATCACATTCATATGGTCTGTACTAGCTGCTCCTCATCTCTGGGAGAAAGGATTTGCGATCCAACTTATGGATCTTCAGCTCTAGCAAATGTATGTGGACTCTGGACTCTTGAGGTTTCCAAAGACTATTCACAGCTCCCAGATCCTCAATGTGCTCCTTAACCCAGATTTGACGCAACACTGTCTGAGAAGCAAGCTAAGAGAAGGGCATCCCCTGGCCTTCGAGATGCACACTGGCAGTATCCACAGCAGTAGTGAGTATCTGATCCACCGAGATGAAAATATTTCTACACCAGCTGCAGCTACCTCTACCTGGGTCACATTTATATACTTGCAAAGGGGGCTGACATAGGTGCAGGTCTCCATCAGGCCTCATGCATACAGATAAAATCTCACAGGACCATCTAGCATGGACATGGCTAGGCTGACTGACTGGGATAGGCAAGCTAGAACTCTTGTAGAATTTAGGGTGGGCCTCTATGAAGATTAGAGCCTGCCCGGGGACCAAGTTTGATTTCACTTTGTTTAGTCTCAGACCAAGAGATCTGAAGAAGGAGCAAGTCTCACTGGGAATAAACTATTTGACAGTAAGACTGGGCTCTAATGAACCAGTTATCCAGATACAGATACACCTGTAAATCTTGTCAACACAGATGAGCTGTAGTCACTACTAGTTACTTGGTGAATATCCTGCAGGCTGCTACCTTGTACAGGTTGTTTTCTCCCATAAACTTAAGGTAGTCACTGTACTTTTGCCCTAAAAAGATAAAGAAGTAGGCATCTTGAAAGGATAAGGACCCATACTCAATCCTGGGGATTGAGAATAGGGACTGGGTTCACCCCAAAGAAACCATGCAAAATTAGACTTTCTGGAGCTTTTTTTCCCCTCTCTCTCTCTTTGCATAGGTCCAGGATAGGTGATGGGAATCACAGAAGGCCCTGCTATTACTTGGAGGAGAGGAGGAAGCAGTTAAGACGGTCTCATCAGAGGATGAGGTAGACAGTTATATTTCTGAGGACTTGATTTCGTATGAGGAAAATTAGTGAATTCAGGTGGAGATGGCAGAAGGATCCCTGCTAAATCCTTGACCTTCTCAGGAGATTTTTTGGGAGAGTAGGAAACCATGGTCTTTTGTTACCACTCCTCGCTGAAGAGACCTCTGACACAGGTGGTGGAAGACCATAGGGTAAAAATCCCCAAAGTGTGTTCAGGAGGGAAGTCTGGGTAAGATTTAAACTTTGGAGCTTCCCAACCTGACACCTGAGGCTCCAAGGATGTTCCTGTGCCCATACAGGGCTCCCCTTGAGGTGGACCTGCAGCAGAATGGCAAGTAACCCTTTTTTTTTTTTGGTTCCAAGAAGTCCACTGCACTCAGCTTAGACATAGCAGGAAACGTGGGCCCCATATATCTGAGTATGATACTGGGTTTTTCCAGAACTGTGGTTTCCACAGCATCAAAGGCTCATCTGTACACACTGAGGGGAAGACTGCTCCCAAGAATAGGTTGACCAGATCTGACCGACTGTAAGAGGGAGTAAGCTGGGGCTGGGCAGTGATGATGGCTCTGTGTTCTCTGACAGCCCCACCACTAGAGCCTTCAAAGGTTATTGGCTCCTGGTACTTAGATGACATGGAAGGGTGCCCCGATGTGGATGACTGATCCAGCTGGCCCAGATCCAAACAAGTTCTACTTTTCTCCGAGATCCAGGGAAGCAGAAAAAAATCTGACTGTGGGATCCTTGTCAGAGCACCTTTTTTCTTATCAAGAGGCCTCTTGAGTCTGCTTACTCTGCACCCTTAGCTGAGGGAAACCATTTTGACGGTTCCTTGCAGGATAATTGTACAAGAGGACGAACCCAGGAGAGGATAAGCCCTTTCGGCCTGGGATTCTGCATCATATCTTGTTTTGACAGCAAGAGAGGCATAGCAGCCATACTACTTGCTCTGGCGAGGCATTGTAACCTTCAGCTGAGTGCCCTTTCCCAAAGCATAAGAGGCACTTTTCTTGACTCTCTGAAGTAGGGAATTTCATGGGCAAGAGAAAAAAAAACCTTTTAAACTCTGGTTTTAAGATAGGTCTGCCATGATGAACTAAAAATACCCAAACATTGACAAAACAACGGTAAAAATGTTAAAAAACATAAAAGCTTTTAATCCTAAACCTAACTCTTAATAAAACCACAATTTACAATTGGAGTTCCTTATCTTACGAAATGGGGGGGGGGGGGAAGAGGTTTGTTCTGTTACTATTCCAGCAGGTGGATAGAAAGGAACCAGGGTGACTATTAGAGGGGCTAGGCGATTATTGTCAGCCTCTGGAATGTAGGAATTGCTCACGCCTCTTCAAGCCCTCAGCTACCAACTACTGCATCACAAGGATCTGTGACCATATGGCTAGCCACTCTACTCCTACAGCAGGGTCTGGCATGCAGGAAAGCTTTTTTCTGTTCCCCCACATTTAACAGTAAGATATCCTGGCAGCACCACTGCAAACTTCTCTACGAATTATAAACCAGAAGCCATTAGGAAATATTTTCCTTTCCTTGAAGGCCCAACCAGAATAGCAAAATCTTGTTTCTGGTGGAGAGAAACTGTTCACAGTAAATAGCTTAATATTTAAAAGAACTGTAAAATATACAAGAACACAGTTCAAATAGGACAGGAATATGACAATGCACATTGAAAATGTTACTGTTTTAACGTCTGCCACTAGAGGTCAGTGTAACATGAAACAGATAGGACTACTCTGTCATTTACCTGTTCCAGATGAATAATCCAAAAAAAATAGAAAAATCGGGTGTGAGCTGACATTATGATCTTAGCAGGGTTTCTAGTTTGCCTTGCTAGGTACTTGCAGTCAACCCAGTAGCTTCTATACAAAAGTAAAAAATTCTCCCCACAGAAAAGAGGCTACTTCGGCAACATTACTAACTAAAATAAAGTAGTGAAATAATAGCAAACCATTTTTTAAAACTGAAATTCATGGTACAATATTGATTTCCCACTGAAAACAACTTTTCAAGTTTACTGCTTTGTTTCTACAAAATAAGTTTTTCCTATTATGGGTGTTAACATATTATTGCATAGCAGACGCATGTTTGGTTATGTTCTCCAGAGTCGTCAAGTTTCTTAAAATAAGGCTCCTTCTAATTTGGAGGATACGGGGATGATTATTCATGATATATGTGCTGTTCAGAAGCAACACCAGACATCTGAAGTTTGTTCTACGTTGCAATGATATGAGAGATTTGTAAAAGGTTTTAAAGTAGAACTGGTCAGACCATTTAGACAAAAAAACAGATACCTTCTCTGGTAAAAGATATTTTCCAACCAGTACTCTTTTAAACCATATATTTAAAAATAAAAGTCACACACTGCCGAAGCCTTCCTTTGCAATCTGTGTTGTGTTTGCTCATCTTTGCTGACTACACCAACTTTTGGCTGTGCTCAGCTTTGAAGCTAAGCTCTTTTTGCCATCTTCACATATCACCACTAATTTGAGAAGCTAAAACCTGTTGCTCATGGATATGGACAATTCAATTGAAAAAAATATATAGTTTGATTATTTAAACATTAAGACAACACCCACAACTAACCCAACCAGCAAAGTAAGGAAAGAAGGCATAGAAAGCAAAGGAAATGCAAGGTATGACCCAGTAACCCAAACAGGCTTTTTTGTTTTGTCTGAAGTGACTTTTCCCTTTTCTCTTAGATAACCTTTTAATCCTTTTGTGCTGGCAATTCCCAGGGCATCCATTTCCAGCAACAGTTTTCATGCCAGGAACATACAATGCCCACACTCCTAACACGTGAGTGTTTACTCCCTCAGTGCACCTCTAAAGAGAACAGAAGGTAGGAATTCAGAACATACGCACACTTGTGCATGCACACATGGGAACAGACTAGCACTCACACAGGCACATGCTTTTAACGCCTTTTCAGTGTACTGGAAACCCACCGTATCCCCCTGCCTGGATGGGTGTTTTTGGAGAAGCACAAGTATACAGACTAAAATCCTCCGTCTGGAAGCCAGCCCGGTTTAATGAGGGCTCAGATGCACTGCGGTGAATTTTTGGCAATGACCGAGCCAGAAGCTCAATGGAGGCAAGAATCTAAAAGAAGCAGAAAACAAGAGAAGATCAAACCTGGTGCTGTAGAATGGCAACAGCACCCCAAAGCCAAAGGCAGAACACTGAAGAGTTACAAACAATGAGTGACTCAAGGTCAATTAAGCCACCACTTTTTAAACAGTTTAACATTTTGCACTCAAGTTTTTGTTATACTTCCTGGGGAGACTGAAAAAAACATCTATGAAGAAATTGCATCACTTTTTCCCTTAAGGAATATACTGTCTCTTCTTCAGTGAGTCTGACGAAGGTGACAATATTTTTTTTTAACCTCCTTGTTTATGCACCAGCATCAATGATGTCACCGGGAACGAACATAGCTTTGGAAAATAATTTGATTCAAACCACTACTGTAAAGCCTGCAGAGGGAACTCACCTTTTTATATTTTTTAAGTGTTGAACTCATGTACTTAAAAAAAAAAAAAAAATACAGCCAAAAATGTTTAGAATCCAAAGTTATTTTCACTCATAGAGGGATTGGCAGGTCAAGTTTTGGAATTCCCCTTTATAGTGTTTTGGGGGTAATTCAGAGATTTAAAAATTTCAGAGAATATATAGTAAGTACTAAAACTGAGAAGTTAATGCAGCATCCACTTGCTGTGTGAATGTGCCTTCTTTGCACTTTGCTAACTATACATGCCAACTATGTGCTAAACTTTACAATCTTACTTAGGCTACGTCCTCACTACGGGGGGATGGTGGGGGTCGATTTAAGATACGCAAATTCAGCTATGCTGATTTCGACATATCCGAGCCGACTTACCCCGCTGTGAGGACGGCGGCAAATCGACCTCCGTGGCTCCCCCGTCGACGGCGCTTACTCCTACCTGTGCTGGTGGAGTACAAGTGTCGATTCGGGGATCGACTGTCGCGTCAAAACGCGATAATTCGATCCCCGAGAGATTGATTTCTACCCGCCGATTCAGGCAGGTAGTGAAGACGTAGCCTTAGTCCGATCTTCAGCTGGAACTCATGTCCCAGTTTAAAGGGAGAACCTTGAATCAGTCAATAAGTACATACTATAGCTGTGTTTCTTAGACCGGGGTTTCTTAACCCATGAGTTGTTACTCAAAACTGGGTTGAACAATGTATCAAAGAGTCATGTGGGAGGCCAGAGGGAAAGGAGGATGTTACAGAGCCCACCTCACACTCACCCCACAGCAGCGGCTCCTGTGGCTCTGGTCCTGTGGGGTGGCTAGGGTTGGCTCCCAGTTCTGGGCTTTGTGACCTGGAGCACGGAGTCACAGTGATGATCGGGTTTAGCCCAGCCACCCTTCCATCCTGATGACAGGGAAAGAGCCAGGCCAAATTTGAGTGAGTGGTTCTGTGTCCCTATGCATCAAGCCACAGTGCCGCTCTCACAAATTCGGCCTGGCCAGATCCCCATCAGGGCTCAACCCTGGAGATCGCAATACCCAGAGCAAGGAGCCACACCCAACCAGCTTTTGAGACAGGAGTCATCACTATGGTATACACAATGCATTTATTTAGTACTTATGATATTAATGTGTATATTATATTACTCCTGGGGGATTCTGCACCAAAAAAATAAAAATTCTGCACATAATATTTTAAAATTCTGCATATTTTGTCAAAATAACACAATATAATCCCACCAGTTTCAATTATATTTGGTCATTTATTTCAAAATACCTGTCAGCAAGTATGTCTGTAACAATACAGACAACAAAAGAGATTCAGGACATGTTTTTTGACAAACAGATTCCTTACAAGGCATATTAATACAGAATTCTGAGTAATAATTCATTTAAACTACAGTACAGAACCGTATTTCCCACACCCCTCAGAAGCAGTGCAAAGGCTTGGGGGAGTCAGGGGTAACGGAGGAGCTGAGGGAGAGGGAAGTAATTGCTGGGAAGAAGTCTGGGTATGAACTTGAAGGGTTGTTGGGTATGGGTGGGAAAAGTATGGAAGAGAGAGGAGGGACTGTTAGGGAGCATCCCCATGCAGACCCTCACTCAGGGGTTGGCAACCTTTCAAAGAAGAGGAGCCATTTTTTGGTTTTTGTCTTTGACCAAAATATTTCAAAAGCTGCATCACACGCAAGACTACTTATAGAGTTAAAATTTATCAACTAATAATAATTGAACATATTAAAGTTATTACTACTCACCAATACTTTTAATGCAACTAGAATCTAGGTGCTTCAGCGAGGACTGTACCAGACTGCCCACAGCCTGGGTATGTAGCTGTGGTGTTAAACCATGCTGGGTCCATGCTGTTGCATCTTCAGTGATATATTTAGCTAGGGTAGCTAGATTAAAGCTAGCAGAGCTGCAATCACGCTTCTGATTACAATGTAGGCACACCCCCTGCATTTGTACAGCATCCCTAGCACAATGAGGACCTGATCTCAGTTGGGGCCTACTGATGTTACTGACATACAACTAAGTTTGGACCCATCTCTCCTGCAAACACTTGCATTCAGATTTGGGTTTGTTAAAATGCATTTGCTACAGGGCCTGCAGAGACGTGACAGTCCCTCAAGTGAGGCTCAGAATAAGGCCAGGATCCTGGCAGGGGGTCACAGTAATGCAATGTCACTGTACAATATGTGTGCTCCCTGGGGGATGAGTGGTATCTGCCCTTCTGAATCATGGAGTGCCAGGAACATTGCATACCCAAGACGACACAATAACTACACCTGTGCTGTGGTGGATTATGTGCTTATGAGAACCTCACCCTGGTTTTGTATCAGACTCCGAATCCCCCTCATGCAAACCTCCCACCTCTTCTACTGGGTGCCAGTCTTCCTTGATAATAAACCAGGGGATTGGGGTGAAGGAGTGGGTGCAGGGTCTGGGAGGGAGTTTGGGTGCAGGAGGGGGTTCTGACCTGGGGCAAGGGGTTGGGGTGCGGGAGGGGTGTGAGGTGCAGGCTCTGGCCGGGAGGCGCTTACCACAGGCTGCTCCCAGCCGACAGCGCAGCAGCGCTCAGCAGGCTGCCTGCCTGCCCTGGCCCCACAACACTGCTGGCACATCTCTGCGTGCCCCTGGCAGAGGGGCGGCGGCTCCGCGTGCTGCCCCCACCCCCAGCACTGTACTCACAGCTCCCATTGGCCAGGAACCAGCCAATGGGAGTTGCAGGGGTGGTGCTTGCGGGCAGCACACAGAGACCCGCTGCCCCCTCCCCACAAGGGGCATGCAGAGACGTGCCAGCAGCCAGCCACTTTCGGGAGCGGCGTGGGGCCAGGACAGGCAGGCAGGCTGCCTGCTGAACCCTGCTGCACTGCCAGCCGGGAGCTGCCTGTGGTAAGCGCCTCCCGGCCAGAGCCTGCACCTCGCATCCCCTCAAAAAACGGCTGCCCGCAAGGGGGCAGCCAAAGAGCCTCATGTGGCTCCGTAGCTGCAAGTTGCCAACCCCTGCCCTAGCCTCTCCCATACAGTCAGGCACATCTGCTCCTGTGCCCATGTGTCTCTGTGCCCCCACTCAGACATCCCCCTTCCCCCTGTGGCTCTGCGCCCCTTCCCCTTCTGCCCATGTGTCCTTGCACCAGTTCAGCCAGCCCCCTCCCCCCATCTCCATGTGTCCCTGCGCCCCCTGTGGCCCTGCACCTCCCTTCCTCCTATGGCCCTGCACCTTCACTCCCATTCAGCCTCTTCCCCAGTCTGTCCTCCCCAACTAGCTCTTATGAGCACTTGTCTGTGACCCCCCCAGCAACCCCACACTGTCTGTCATCCCATATCTCCTGTCTCCTGACCTGGCCTGACAGGCACTGTGAAGAAGGCATTGCAGGCTCTCTTCCCTATTATAGCTAGAGCTTGCCAGGAGCAGCTGCTGTGGTCTAGCGCCACAGAGCCCTCTGGTGAGCAGAAGGCGGAACTGCAGCAACTTTTCAGCAGAAGCTATTTTCTGCACACACAAAAAATATGCACAGCACATGAAATATGCACATGCGCAATGGCGCAGAATTCCTCCAGGAGTAAATATATTGTGGGTAAGAAATATTTCATAAGCCAGATGTTTTTAGCACCAATGCTATTTACTGGATCACGGCAGGCCATCTAAGTCTACAAATGGGTCCTGAGCCCAATAATGGATGAGAACCACCAGACTACTTTTTACCTGCCACCTCAATCCAAAATGGGGACATTTTTTACCTGTGGAAAGAGGGGTCGCTCATCTCTTTTCTTCTTCAAGCACTCTGCCATTAGCCTCTTCATGGCTTTTGGACAGTTACTTCGCACTTTACTGAGATCTGGAGACAGGTATCCTCGTCCCACCATAAAAATGATCTTTTTAAAGAAAAAGGGAAAGGGAAAATTCATAAAACAAAACCATGTAACAAATCAGAAAGAATTACACATATTTAACTGTCAATATTCCAGCAGTAGTTCTCTGCACATATGTAGAAGTATCTGGCATAGTACATTCCACACCATTTGAGATGAATGACTTTGCTGATATACTTCATAAATCATTTCAGTAGAAAAGGAGTTATGCTCTTTTTTCCATTCCCCTTTTAAAACGGAACTAAGGGGGAACCATAAATGCTAATAGACAATACTATTTGCAGGAATGTATATAAGGAACAATTCTTGAACACCGAAAGAGGTTATAATAAAAGGACTAAATGGCTCTGTTGCAGGACTAAAGGATAAATATTCTGTGCCATTTAATGATTTTGTGCTATTTTATCCAGAAGTCAGTGGCAAATTCACACCTTAGGACAATTAAAGAAACATATGGCACCATACTTTTCCATCAGAAATTCTCCTGATTCTCTTCTGACTACTTTTTCTTAACATATTGGGAAAGGAGAGATTGCCTCTCTTCTACTGAGCCAGAGTGCTATGGGTCTGCTTTGTTTGGAAATAGATCTTGCATTTTCAATACTAATTTATTGAACAGGGAAGGCCTGCATTCCAGAAAGGACTAAAACTGAAGCACACAACTCCAACTCAATAAATATCTAGTGGGAAGGCAAAGTAAATTCTGGTGCATCTTCTTTTAGAAATATGAAGCAGACACTATTATGTAAAGCAAAGGTCAAATATAATGGAGCTTGAACATTCCGTTGATACTAAAAACCTCTTCAAACTAGTCAAAGATCTATTCATGCTGTAACAGACAAACACGACCTTTGCTGAATAACTAGCCAGATGGATCCAGCAGGCGTGTTGTGACTTCATATTTAAAGAAATGTAATTATTTTATGTCTTGTATGGGAGGCAAAGCAATTACATGTCAAGTTACATATGGAGGCTGCTTAAGTTAACATATTCTACTGCTCCTTCTTTAAACTTTGGACCCAAAGAGCTTCTGCCCTCCCTTTAGGAGATAGCCTGAAGCTCCCACACAACATCTTTGGAAACTCACAAGCACCAACTAAGTATCCAATGTAAAAACTTGTCTAGTCTACCCCTGGCTTCTGCTCCAAAGAGACAGACTTTTTGCCATCCAGGAGACAGCATTCTTTCGACTACAGTAAATATTTAACACTGAAATTATTGATAATTTGTTTTTGTTTGCTGATTTCAATATTACGGGTTTAATTAACATTGAGGACTTTATTTTTTTTTTTTAAATCTTTACGAGTAGAGGAACATCACAAGAACAGTAGTCCTAATCTAAGGCCTGCATAATCTATAAACAGGCATGCCAGAGTTCAATTACATCACAGAGCCAATAAGGAGTGACATAGATTTTGCCCATTGTCAAACTTGGACTTAACTTTTCATGTCATAGCTAAACTGTTTGTTTTCTTCGTGGCCTAGAACTGTCAAAACATACAGCACCCTGTTTACATCCTTTTCAGTCAATGGACCGAGGAAGATAAACTCAAGGCATTTCACTGCATTTTACACATCAGTTGCACCTGTGGTTTAAAATTTGTTTCAGAAAACAACAGTCAGCATCCATGTCATCTATCACCAGGTAGACAAAACTGATTCATGAGTCAGAGCTGTCAAAAAATTAAAATGAAACAGGGCCAAGTACAACTTGTAAGTGGTAACAGTCTGCTGGCTGGGAATGTTGGCATTTCCCCCTCCTTTAAAAGATGTAAAATGCAGAAACAAGAAAGCGAATGAGTCACTCAAGATCTGATGAATTGTGAAGCATTCTGACATATATGGAAGCAGCCTGTCACAGGGCGCCTCTGTCACTATCTGGTGAACCTCACTGCCTGGCCAGTTCAGTTGATTTCTCAGTCACAAACACATACCAGGCTGTTTATCTTTCACCAAAGCGTGTATTCATTCCCCTCTTACATAACAACAGCATGCAACGCAGGCTTATAGCAAGGGTAGGCTTCCCTGCAGCCCTCACTCCCCAGCCCAGACTCACCCTCTGAGCCCCTCTCAGGCTGCCCCTTGCAGACTGTTTCCTCCCCTTATATTCTCCCCAATTACCTTGTTAACCCAGTGATTGTCACCCAGATGCTCCCAGTCCCCCATCAGAAAGTGTGTAATTGCCTTCAGCCTTCTCCAGGCTGCAGCAATGTCAGTGATCAGGGTGCTGCTGATAGCACCCTGTCACATAGCCATATAAAATTAAGTTCTGTGGATGAACATTGCTATGGCTGCATTTCTCAATATTGACACTCCAAGAACAGGGATGGAGACACAAACAATGTAACAAATGGCATCACCCAGACCTTAGACAGTTTTCACTAAAGGCCATGACACATACACACACATCCAATTTCCACATTAAACTGAAAAATTATGAAGAAAGTAAGGTCTCTGAACATTGTTACATGGAGGCATATTATGTTCCCTCAACACTGCCTGACTTACTGATTAGTTGGTCACAATTAAGTAATCTTCTTCCAGGATATGCACACTTTGGAAAGCCATGTGTTTCACTAAGCTGACCTTGGGAGCTGCTTGAAATCCTGAATTTCAATTAACTAATGTATGCACTTTTCAATGTATGAGCTGAATATAGGACACAATCTGTTGGCCTCCTCAGTTCTTTTCCTGAACTATTTCTCAAGCCTATGTTAATTTGAAGTAATCAGCAAGGAGGAAGGTGGATAAATGTAAATATACGGAAGATCATCTGCTTTTTGCAGATCATTAAAACTAAATTAGATTACCATAAATAACAAGTTCTCTCTTTAAGAGTTTTCAGAATTTGAAACTTGCAGTAAGAAAAACAGAAGAGAATTAAAAGAAGTGTGAGAATGATGCTAGGTGGCCAAAATGAGTCTACACTGAGAAGGGACAGCTGAAAAACATTAGCTCGTTCATTTCACTAGCCTAAATTATTCTACATTGCAGTTAACACCTACAACAGACTAGTGAGACAGTGCAATCAAAACCTCCCCAAACCCATGCTCTCTTTACCTGGTCCCTGTTGTTGATGTTTGAGTATGGTAACTGCCCAGTCATCAGTTCATAAAGAACAATCCCAAATGCATATACATCTGATTGAAAGCTATAAGGGTTTTTATCTTGCATCCTGATTACTTCTGGTGCCTGTAAAAGGAAAGAGGATTATTTTGCATTTTACCACCTAAGGCTGCCATCTCACACACCAAATACAAAACTTTTGCTTTAAAAAAGAACAAACAAGCAGTGAAACAACACCAAGTGAGGTGCCATGCAAATGCAGTCTTTCAGTTTTAGGCTCCAACTGCTCAATAGGAAAACACATAGGCTTCCATGCTCTCTCTCTCTCCTCCGTACTGATTACCCAATTTCTCTCAGTTAGTTGCTGTACCAGAGGTATTTGTTAAAATCTTGTAACTTTGGAAACATGTACTTGGATTTGTTCAGGTCCACTGCTGAAAACAGATGCTCTAGAACCAGGGCCGTCCCTAAGGGGGTGCGGGACTCAGGACAAATCAGCCAGTATAGGCCCCTCTTAATATTTTATATACAGGTGAAATCTAGTGTGGGGAACAGACACCAGTGCTTGGGGGGTGAGGGAAGATGGAGCGTCACATGGTGGCACCTGTGCTAGGGGTCAGGGGGCCCCCTTGTGCTAGGGGCTCCCAGAAAAGAGAGGGGTCTGGGGCAGAAGGGCAATGGATGGGGTCAGCCTGGCACTGGCGTGTTCTGGCGGCGCTAGGACACTGAAGGCCAGTGCAGCATTGGGCGAGCAAGAAAAAAAAATACAACGCATGCTTCCCGCCAGTGAGTGCAGGTCCGAACCCCGCTGCCGGCACCAGGCCCCCACTAGACTCCCAGGCCAACCTGGTCCCCTGAACCTGTAATCCCACCCCCTGGGCTGCCCTGGCCCCCCAGGCACCCCTAACTCCCCCTCCACCCCAGGCCGGCCTAGCACCCCCCCCGCATGACACGCACACTGAAGCGTGGGGCCTGGAGCTGTTGCCCTGATTCGCCATATCCAAGGGATGGCTCTGTCCAGAACTGCTGGGGCTACAGCATTAATATGGTGGATCTGAACATGGATTTCTAAATCCATTGGCTATCAAACTGGGTGAGTTCATTACTGCACTATGACAGGCCAACTGACACTTTACAGACTGAGAAGCAATTCTGAAAGTAGAATTACAACAGTGCTAAAACAACCCTGACCGCCATCAAAGTTTTAAGGTGTGGATGGAGGGTAAAGCTGGGCTAAACAAAACTAAATAAGTTTCTTCTGAAGAGGTAATCAATCTGGATAATCTTTATGATAGTTTCTTCACATCAGCTACACTTGAATATATCAAACTTAAAAGCAAATTATTTTTAAACAAACGTGAGAACATTTCAGATTTTGCTGATTTTTTTAAAAATGTATTTAAAGAAGAGTTACAAGTATTAATTTAGTTGATCTTGACCATGTCAGCTTAAGTCAGATTCTATACGTCTGCGTGCTTGAGGAGTGGTGTTTGGAGACCTTTGGTCAACCTTGGAAACCTTTTGAAAAAATAGGAGCTGACGTTTCAAAGGCCATCTACAGCCAAATAATTTGAAAGGACTACACCATTCCCCTTTACTTACCATCCATAGAATGGACCCAGACAATTGTTCAAACTGATGGGACCCACTCCATCGTGATTTCACTGTGGCTAGACCAAAATCACCTATTTTTACAGTAAGGTCTTCATGAAGGAATATATCTACGGAGGAAATGTAAAGGAAAAGAAGCAATGACAATACAGATTCCTATCAAGCACGAACACATTACATGACCCTCTGCCTGCAGTGTTAGGTGTACCAGTTTGTAGCATCCATACACAGTATAATTTTCAAGTGATCGGTTCTCGCATAGGCCTAGATTCCAAATAGCCTGTGAAGTCCTATCCTCTAAAGCAGCTCCCACTGGACGGGAACGGCGAACCACGGCCACTGGGAGCTGCGAGTGGCCATACCTGTGGATGCTCAGGTAAACAAAGCATCTCGCAGCCCGCCAGGGGCTTACCCTGAACAAGCTGCGAACCAAGTTTGGGAACCTCTGCTCTAAAGATAGCTATAATGGACTAGTGGGTTAGACTAGTACTAAGCAGACTATGGACCAGATGATCACATTGCAATGTCAAATTCTTAAAGGGCTGCTGGAAACAGCAGATATAGTGGAAGTCTGTGAGTGAGTTGTCAGGATCCTTCCATGTTTATAAGATGAATGGTTATCTGAAGTGAATGCTGATACTTCAACAAAACTTGCTTTCCCTTTGTTAGCGTATTATAAGGCGCAATGAGTATTTCTTTTCTGCTCTTGGTACTATTACCCCATTCCCACCCAAATGTCAACTCTCCTCTAACATTTCTGAAAAGAATCACTTGTGAGCTGCTTTTCACTTTGGGAAGTTCATTTCTGGCACAAGAAAGAGGCTTCATGTCATGTTCCAAGGTCACATCTTTAGGAAAGGATACTATTACTCTTGAGGTCTCTGTGGATGATTGACTTGGCGTGCAAGTAACTGAAAAGAAACAAAGAATGTTTTGGGATGGATGGGCTAAAGGATGTTTCATTCATCAACAGTTCAATGTACACTCTCTATTCTAGTGAAGCAACAAACAGTTTACATATTAAAAATGCACAGAGTCAAAGTAGTAAATCTTCAGTTACCCTTGATAGTCCTATCAAACCAGGAGCAGTTTTGCAGAAAGAAATAGATTTCTAGTGTCAAATCTGGCATTGCTGAAGAATAACATAACCAGCTGTGCTGCAGAAACCTTGTTTTTTATTTGTGTTTAACTCAACATTCGAAGCCAGCATCGAGGAATTTCAATCAAAGCTTTTGAAATGACCTTCTGTGTTGAACAGCTCCACCTTCCAGCCTTCTTTATGGTGATCCCCAGACACCAAGTCTTGACTGAAAATACCTCTGTATTCAGCATAGAATCTTATCTATTGGAACTATTATTAACTTTAGTCACTTTGATAATTTTTCAGTCAGAGGGTGAATCTTGACCTTACTAGTATTTTAATTTGTTGAAGTACAGAATATGGGTCCAATAAACACTTATTTACACAAATTGTCCTATTGACTTCAGTGGGACTACACCTGTGAGTTAGGATTGCTCACACAGTCCTTGCAGGATCACCTGAGCTCTTTAAGGTTGATATGAATAGCTGTATTATTCAAATACTGAATTCTAGTATTTAAATTAGAAACTCAAATATCTGTATCAGAATTGGAGATTGACATGTTTAAGTTAACAGTAAAGAAACTGATCCTGAATGCTGATGAGGTAATCTGCCTTCTCTGGTATATTGCAGAGTTCTGTTTCATTGCGCATTCGGAGTGATTGTTTTATTTTTATTTTATTTTTTATTGTAAGGTGCTAGATGCCTGGGATGGGGATCCTACAATGTGTAAAACTGTATAAATTACTAGAAGGCAAGTAGAGATTGCAAAATCCCAAAATGCAGATCCCATATTTACAACTGTTGTACATAATTCAACACAAGTTTTTCAGGTGCATGAATGCATGAAATAGGATTGTATTCTAAACTACAAACAACAGCACACATATGAATTATCAAAGTAATCAACAGATTACAGCCCTAAAGTTATTGTTTTACTGATATTTTAGGATTTTTAGGTAAAATCTCAGTGTTAATAAGCCTCAGGTTAAAGATCATAATGACTACTGATTTGGTCCTTTGCTTTAAACCTAACACTATATCTCAGAGCTCATAATTAAACCTTGGCATCCCATCTTTTTGATAAATATTCTTCCTTCAGTCTTGAAACTCTATGTTTTATATTAGAATTGATCATCCACTGCAATAGAAGTGTTGGCAATAGCTAAAGGATTTGCAGGATTTGGTTTTTAATCAAATACTCTGGATACAGATTTTCAGATTTCTGCAAATTTACTGTTTCACTCTTCTTAACACAAGAACTACAGGGGCTTTGATAAACAGACTGACTAGGCTAAAGTTAGACATACTAAAGTTTATCTAATTACCTTTAATTTTTGTTAAGTACCTTTATTTCCTTCTGAAATATTACTTCTTGGAACAATATTCCTTGTTGAATAATATATCTCCATGCTTCTAACAGTAGTACATTAGAAGGCCTATTTTACTCTTTTCTTCAGCAGCAATAACTCAGTACGGTCATAAAATGATGTGATATATCAGGATAGGACTCTGGCCGTGGCACATCGATATTAACTTCATTTTGCACTTCAAGTGCAGAGCAAAAGAAAAAGAAGAATTCAATATTATCTCAAAGTTCATTTGCAAACAAGTGATGCAATACTTACTCCATGCCTTGTGCAGTCTGTCGTGCAATATCAATGAGTTTGATCATCTCAAATTTGGTCTCAATGATATGCAAATGGTGATACAAACTGGAACCCTCGCACCACTGAGTCACAATAGCCAACTGTGGCTTTGTTGAATAACCCATGAAAAGTAGGATATTCACATGTCGGGTTTTCCTGTAGAAGAAAATTTTCACTGGAAATCAATGAAAGCACTAATGGACATTTCACAATCCAGATGATGTGACTGCCTTTAGATGTACTAATATACAAATGCAGGTTTCATCAAGGAAATATCACAGCCTGGGTGTGTGCAGTATTCTAAACTTCTTTCACTATATGGAAGGATTTAAACACTTCTGATGCCAGGTCAAGAATTGCTCACTGTTCAAATTTATCTTTAGAAAGGAAAAACTAGGAATAGGTCCAAAACATTTCTGAAAAAAGCTAATTATTTCTGCTTCTGAATATTATGATAAAGGGAATAAGTGCAGTGTTCTGAATAGAATACCCAAGAGTTATAACTCCTGAAGCTATGTAAATGCATATTGATTATCTAATGTCATCAAAAAGATAATTTACACATTCTTACCTGAGCACTCCTACTTCATTCTTGAAGGCCTGTAATTGCTGAGGCGTGGGTGCTGTAACATTCAACATTTTCACTGCCACGTCACCTTAAAAATAGCCATTTAATAAACAAAATTAAGATGTATATAGTATACACAGATCACTCAATGAGGAAATGCAACATAGATCAGAACACACATACACATACTTTTGGAAATCTTTATTCAATAAGAGATGGACACCTCATGCTCATGAGTAATTAGGATTCACCTTTAGTGTGATAATTACTTTACTCACTAAAATTAGCAAGATATCTGTTTCTTAACTTGTTGAAGTTCCAATATCACACATTTGATCTACTGCTTTGTTTAAATGAAAAATTAAATAAAAAGACACCCAGACAACTTCCTCTATGAAGCTTGGTAACAGTACTTTACCACAACGATTACATACCATGCCACTTTCCCTTGTAGACTGTTCCAAATGATCCAGATCCTATCCTTTGTCCGACTGTAATCTGCCCATCTGGTATCTCCCAATCATCACTTGAGTCCCGTCGACCAAGGGTTTTCTTTGAAAAGAAATGCAACTGTAGTAATCTTCATTAAAACAGGTTTTTCCCCAGCTAAAGGCTACTTGGGTATCTTTCTAAACCTGAAGCCTTAATAGGTCATTTATCATTAGGCAAAATTTATTTTCATTTGATTTCCAAAGTAAGTACTTAGTAATATTTTATTTACAATTTAATCTTTACTCTTAAGTGTTTGTGATTTTTTTGAAGATGAGCACATACTGTACCTCTAAACTCTGGCACAGAGGTGCACTAAATAATTTCCTATCATGGAGGCATTCATCACTGAGTCAGATTTTTGGTAGTTGTCACTAGTAAAATTGAGATATTATTAATAAACCAAAAAACTCATGACTAGGTTGGAATTTGAAAGACAAATAATGGTTAAATTGTGAATTTTAAAAACCCAGTAACTTTCAGGGGATTAGGCTAAATCTAGAATCAGGAAGCTAAAATGTGTGAGATGTAAGAAAATTCTAAAAGTTTTTCTCTCAGGGAGATCAGCACCCCACACTATGAAGTATATAGAATCTTTTGGATGCCATCTAGAAAACCTGTATATACTCAGTGATTTACAACTGATTCATACATCTAAGTAGCCTAATGTTGTCCTGTTATCTTATTTATTGGCTTAACGTATATGATAGCAAATATCAGTTTCTTCAGAATAATTCTACATGGCTTTGATGAAGGAATAAGGATGCCTAATACAAAAGCAGTAATACATAGTTGATCTGCCCCTTACCATTCTATTCCTGTCTTCTGAGGATGAGGATGACTTCCTCTCTCGTTGTGGTCCGGGGGACTTCTGTAAAGCTTTCACACTGGTAAGGGACCCAGGCAAGGAGGCAGGTGGGGTGGCAGACAAACCGGTGGTTGAACCTAAATTGGAGATTAGATAAATGGAAGAATTTTTATGTAAATTTTTTTTATAAAGACAGTGTATATACTAATTTATTGTAAAAAATATTAAGTGCAGGAATTGTGTTTAAGATGCAATATCTCCAAACACAAATGTAAATGTTAAGAGTACGGAAACGTGCACTTAGGAATACTGTATTAATATCTGATTAGTACTGAAGTCTTACTCAGAAAGCAGGAAAGACCAAAATTTAATCTACAGCAACATCCCTGTATGCCAAAGAGTCTTCAATACCTGGTTACTGATTTATTAAAAGGACAGTCTCTTTGAACAACAAAAACACCACTACACATTATTTTTGATATATCCAGTTTCTTTGATAACAAAAATAAAAATTTAATACTTTAGTTAACAGAGCCAGCTTCCCAGACTTGCTGTTGCCAACTTTTTAGGGCCCTGACAATTGCAGGGATGCAACAAATTGGGATTAAAATGGATTGACTATAAAAACTAGGGATGTTTTCCAGTTGAGTCCTCAAGTGCCATCTCAAAAACATTTGGCTGTTTCAAAGCTAGCTGCTAGCAGAGAGCACTTATTTCAAAGTAACATACTAGAGTGCACTGGGGATTCAAAAGAACAAGTACTTTAGTTAGCTGCTTGAGTTTTATTCCATTAAATACAAAAAGAGCAGTCCATCTGCCTAGCATACAGTGTATGTAAACAAAGCTACACAGAAAAATGTCACTAATAACAGGATTGCATTTCAGAGTTTCAATGCCTGTTTATACAGAACACTTCAAACTAGATACTGCTTTCTAAAATAGCCTATAATTATTAGTAGCGAGGTTAAACTGACACTCCCAACATGAGGGACATAAAACAGGGCCACTTTTTAGTTAAGTTTGTGCTGCTCTGCTAATCATTACATGTCACCATGCAAGACCTCCAGTATTTCACAGATATTTTCTATTACAGTGGTGCTTGAGGAATTGGTACAAGCCACTTATTTTTCCTTCCTCTAATTCATGCAGCAGCTCCATTCTTGTTAGAAAGGAGACTTCTACTGAAGCAGTATTAAAATCCCAATTAATAACTGCTGCACTAGAGCTCAATGGTTCCTACTTTTCAGGGTATACCAGCCTGCCAGACTGAGACCACGGCTGCTACTGCCCTTTCAATTAGGTTTGATCTCATTGCTCCAAAACCCAGCGTTGAAAAGGGGAGGCAGACAAAAGGGATACACAGGCCATCACGAAAACTCATCATAAAGGTTGGGAAGGAGTAGCTAGAATATTATCATAAAGGTGTGAAGCACTAGTACTGATAAATGTGCCAGGTGTCTTACCTAAGCAGACTTGTACCAATAGTTGGAAACCACTGATTTTGCAAGGGTGGGGTTTTATTTTTAAAATCTAATACCTTAGTATTTCCTCCTTTTTATACTAATATCATAGTAGCTAGGTTTTTTGTGTTAATTTTACCATGTTTCTGAATTACAAACATTTCAACTTAACTGTCTGACATTTAAAGGACAGGTGCTATTTTCCTACAACCTTATTAGATTATAGATTTTAGCTGTAATGTCAAAGTTCAACAAGAATGGTTTCTTCCTTAGAGGTAGGTCTTGTATTCAACTTTAAACAGAAGATACAGAAATAGCAACACAATACTCAGCCTTCCATGAGAATATGATTACAGCACAAAGTTAGAACTGCTTTAGTTAATCTATTTGTAAGTAACCTAGAAGCCTTGTTTTTCCAGTAATTATAGTTTGACTACTTCAGCTTCTGTTGGACTGAAACTTGTACAGCAAGCCATCAGCCTGCAATCTGAAGATATATTTTATGCACTATATTTAATTAATTCTGATTTGTTTAGTCATGTCTGTTAGATGAAAACTGAATAGCAAATGCCTCTCTTCAAAAAGATCATTGGAACAATTTTCCAAGAGTTTAGTCCATAAAGTGAATTGCTCTTAGTATCCTGAAACAAAAATCTTTGAAACAGCCAGGATAGTAGTATTTGAAAAACATATACAGTATGCACTGGACTATCCATTACTATCTATCTATCTATATATATATATATATACACACACACACACACTAATATTCTAGGCTATTGTTTAATACTTGGTATCTTTAGTATATGAAATCCCACTGAGTACTCTGGGATTTTGTACAATACAACAACAGATCTATTGACGGCCTCATGCCTGAGAGATCCTTAGGCCTGATAAGAAATCAAAATGATGATCTTGTTTAGTAATTTTAGTACACAAACAAGTATTGACTTTAATGGGACTATGCAGAGAACTGCAATAACTGCACTAGTGTCTGATCTGATCCAACTTATCTAGATCCCCAACTTGATGTCAGTGCAACTCTCTGAAAACATATGAATCATAGCAAGTTGACACTTACGTGATCTCCAAAAGCCTAAGACCTAACAAAATATCAAGGGAAATGTTTGCAATTTGCATTTTATTTCTTACAGTACTTTTAAAAAACAGAGAATGTTAAATATAGAAAACTCTTAGAACATTAAATTGACAGTCAAGGAAATTCAAAGTTAAGGATGTCACTATGTCCTTGGCCTCATTCCACTGCAATCTGAGATCCCTGCAATAAACAAGCTATATTAGGGACAGTATGGAAACCTTAACTCTGAAATTCCTTGCTTTAGAACCTTTAAGTCAGATTTAACATACAGTAGTTGCATATGTATAAAGGTGGACGTGAGTATGTGTGAAAAGCACATTCAAAGCATTCCAGCCAGGCCAAGCAAAAAATTGAGGTGTTTTGGTAAACTCACACACTTACATACACACGGTGTGAGGGTGAGGCACAAACAGCATCTGTAGTGTTACTTATTTTGTTTGGGGTGAAAACGAGAAAGAAGAGCCCAACTACCTCTGAACACTGGGCCAGGCTCAAAATCAAACACTATTTCACTGGGGACAGAATGTAGGAGGGGACTGGGAGTCCGGGATTGGTATTTCCGAAGACAGCGCATCAGCTGGTTCAAAGGGGCTGTTAGAGAGAAAGAGACGGGCAGGCAGAGACAGGAAGACAGACACACAGAAGAAATGAAAGAAGTCATGGGAAATAACTAGGAGGCTTTGACGCCTATTCATAGATTGCTTCTGGATTTTGAAGGGAAAAAAACATCTCCAATTATTAAAAACATACTTTCAAGAATGGGAATAGCCAATTGTACTCAGATGCCAAGCAGACAGCTTATGACCAAAGTTAAAACTGACATGATAGTATGACATTTAAATGCTGGACATAATGGGCAAAACTTGTTGAAAGCCACAGCTATCAAGACATACAAGATAGTTAAAACTGGCAAATTCTTTATAAGTAGGTTCATGGATTTAAGGCGGGGGAAAAAAGGGGTGGTACTAGAGCCAGTATAAGGAATCATAGCTCCTGAAAACACAAAGCAGTAGCCAGCTACCACCTTACTAGTTACCAGATACAGATGGCAAAACCAAAGTCAGTTGTAGCTTAAGGTATAAGACCCTAGCCACTGAGCTAGAGAGATCAGGCTAACTCAAGACTTTGCTGAGGGGTGAAGCAAGTCATAGTTAATAGGAAATATCAGGCCTGTTCATTATTTGGAGCAGGGTGAGTGGTCACATACATCTCCTCTTTATTAAGAGTCAGCTATGTCATCTCAAGTGACTAAGTACAACAAAGGAGACATTTTCACAAGACCTTGACAGCCAGTGCTTAGGGTTCTTCCTAGGGAAAGCAGACTTCACAGTAGTGATTGTGGGCTCATGTGTGACACGTGAAGAAAAATGGTAATTCTGTTTTTTTTCACTAATTTTGCCTTAGCTAAGAGTTAAGGCTGTCTACAACAGTGCTGTTGAAAGGCATACAAGAGATCAGGCTTTAATAGTCATAATTATTTGTTTCCCAGGTTAACAAAGGCATGCAGTACAGCAAAGCAGCAGCTTCAGCTGGGGAGAAGGGAAGAAGGAGCTCAAGTATCTAATGCCATTTACAACACACAGCAGTTTATATGGCCAGGTTCACAAAACATGTTGACAGACTTCAAAGGAAGTCCCTGATGACTCCTTAGATGGAAGGGTCATGGCTGACATAAAGGGCTTTGAGAATGGGATTGGAGGTTAAGTATATGTTGGGGAGAATCCTCAAGGCTCCATCAGGAACAGAGGGAATTCCCCTTTAGAAATACAATTATTTTAAAATTAAAAAACACTGGCTACCATTTCACAGCCTTTCCTCCTTCCCTCTCCCCCACTCCTAGAATGACTGAAACCCTGATCAGACAGATGCTAAACATCATGGACAAACAAATGTAAATACATTTCATTGCTCTTTTCACATTTCTCTCTGTGTCTGTGTTTGGAGGAATGAAGTAGTACAAAGGGGAGGGGCTAAGGCAATCATGTCATTACATTTAGTAAGAGAAGATAGTTCTAAGACTACTTACCTCCCTCTCCTCGTAACCCCTGGTCTCTAATCAAGTCCTACAAACAAAAGCACAAGTGTATGTATCTGGTTCATATATTATTATTTGTATCACTGTATTGCCTAAAAGGCCCCATCGGGATTGAAGCTCCATCACACTAAGAATTGTCCAAAGAGTAAAAGCCAGCCTCTGCCCTGAAAAGCTTACAATCTAATAATTACAGTAGCACACAAAATATATAATAATGTATGAAACTTTAAGAAATCACTTAATTTCAAATAGTGTAACCCAACACTAACCTGAAATATAGGCTAGTTAAAACAGATACATACTTGCAGGTATTGATTTAGGCCTGCAATTAGTCAACATGAAAGGGGAAATATTGAACCAAATCAGGAATCATTTTTCCAGTTATGTTGTGAGAGACATAAAATGCTCTTGAATGTCATATCAGAAGCTGGGACACCAATTTCTTAAGTGGACGATACTGATTCACAAAAGTTTCCTTAAGCTTTTCCTGTAACAAGGTACCTGATTTCTACACCAAATGCTCTCAAGTTCTTTTCAAAGATGTTAATTAATTTTATCAGGTTCTTTTAGGTTGCAATGTAGTATGCATTGATTGCATTTGCTACAAAATATCCAGGGACCATAACACAATAACTGAGCAATTTTACAAGTAGTAGTAAACATCAATTTTTGAACAGAGAAAAGTTATGCAAATTCCCTTCACGCATCACTTTTCATTAATGAGCCTTAAGTGTTTGAATCTGGTGGCCTGGTGACCCAGTAGGTTAATGTACTAACCTTTTGCTCTTACTTAGATCACAGGTTCAAGGAGTTTGTTCATCTTTATGTTTCGGTAGCTTTGCTGCTAAATCAAAACAACTCAACTGACAACTCAGTGATTTTCAGAGGGCAGGCTAACGGACAGGTAATGGTACTAAAAACCAGGATTCAGGCTTTAGTACCCCAATCACATCGCCAAACTCATCCATTTTATCCTCACCCATAACAATTTTACATTCAACAACACTTTGTCCAAATCATGGGAACAACCATGGATACTGGGATAGCTCCCCAATATGCCAATTTCTTCATGGGCCACCTTGAGGAAGAATTTCTGGACAAATGCACCATGAAACCAATGATATACCTGGGATACACTGATGATATTTTCATCCTCTGGACAGATGACCTAAACTCCCTTACTCCACAACTTTAACAACCACCACCCACCCATTAAACTTTCTCTAGAACACTCCCACACTAACATCAACTTCCTGGACACCACGATTAGCTTTAACCATGGAACCCTACAGACAACTAAATACATAAACCCACGGATCATCATACCTACTTTCACAGATCCAATAACCATCACAAACACACCAAGAAATCTGTTGTCTACAGCCAGGCACTCAGATACCACAGAACATGTTTTGAGGAGAAATTCCAGGATATAGACCTTAACACTCTTAAAACCGCCTTCACCAAACAAGGATACTCCAACAGAGAAGTAGATCACGCCATAGAATGGGCCACCCATATACTTCAAGAGAACCTGCTTCACTATAGAAATAACCCCCCCTCCAACTGTACATCCCCAGTTGTCATCTATTACCCCACATTGGAACCCATATGGGGTATCGTTAAACAGTTAAAACCCATACTCAATGGAGACCACATCCTGAAAGAAATCTTTCCTGAACCCTGTCTTATGGCCTCAAACATAGCCCCAATCTCTCCAAGCTCATCATCAGAAGCAAGCTCCCCAGAGACCAGGATACACCAACTCAAAGCAGCACCAGACCCTGCCAGAACAGATACAAAGTCTGCAGACATATCTCCACTGCTACAATGATCAACACCCTCCACAACACACCTTTCAAGATCCTACACATATGCCTAGCACAACATGTAGTATACCTCACCCTGTGCACTAAATGCCTCAATATCAACTACATAGGTGAAATAAGACAATCACTACATTCTCGAATGAACTCACACAGAAAAATGCTAAAAGACAAAAATACCATATCATCTGTGGGTGAACAGTTATCACAAAAAGATCATTCTATATCTGACCTCTCAGTCATCATCCTCAAAGGAAACCTGCACACCTTCAAAAGACGAGCCTGGGAGCTTAAATTCATGAGTTTGCTAGAAATTAAAAAAAACAAGGACTGAATAGAGACATTGGATTTATGGCTTATAACAACAATCTATAACCCATTAAATCTCTCCCCCAGCTTTCGCCCCCTATGACTGGAGAGGTGTTAACAGGCTACTTCACTGAATGTTCCCTTGAAAATGTGTGTTAACTACTTACGCTAAACAATCTGTTCCACCTTGTATTTAGCTGTGACACTCTTGAGTACATTTCCCAGCCCTGAAGAAGAGCTCTGTGTAAGCTCAAAAGCTTGTCTCTTTCATCAACAGAAGCTGGTCCAATAAAAGATATTACTTCACTCACCTTGTCTCTCTAGGATACAGGTATGTGTTAGAAAAACTGGGAAGATACTGGTGTTAGTAGTAGCTTGCATAGTGCTGGACAGCATTATGCCTAGTTCGAAACAATGTATTTGTCCTTCATTTTCATAAATGTTAAAATTCAGCCTCCAAAATGTCAAAGGATACAGACAAAAAAATTCAAGACAATCATACTGTAGAAAATTATTGGAGGTTCAAGGAGAATGTTAAGGGTCATACATGTGGGGCAATAGACGATTTCTGAGATTCAAAGCAGCATCTGGTAATTTCAAATTCAGTTTATTGCAAGAACCACATCCTCCAACGCCAGAAACATTATTCCCATTGTAAGTGATACAAGAAAGCAAACATTTAAAACAACATTTCCAATACTTGGGATGTCTTACATGAGTTGTTACTGGCTTTTCAGGATCATCACTGTGGGGTGTTGCTAGCAATAATAAGTTCAGGAATTGATCTTAAAACTAATTGTTAGTGGCAGTGTGCTTGTGTGGAGAAGTGGGGATATGATTGTCAAGAGAGATTCAATATTATTTGTGAAGGGATTGCCTGATTTTTTCCCAGCTCTGGCTGGTAAAAACTCTTCTCTTGTTAGTTAGGATTTATGAAGATTTAAGCAGATCAACAAGGATTTATTTAGAACAATAACATTTGTGTGTTTTACGAGCTCAGTGGCATGTATTAAGAAAGCTGATCAACTCCACTGTTATTGATCAAACTTATATTGATACTTACATCAATATTGACAGGCTCTATTGTATTGATGTGCACATTGGGTGCTGAAGACGAGCGGTCTCGTTGCCCAAATTGATTCCGATGGTCTTCATCTGCTGGTCGGAAGGGCTGTGGGATTGGAATGGATTTTGAAGGAGAAGGACTAGGGAGAATTGGTGGTCTGAGAAACAAAGTCAAGGAAAAAGAGGATTTAGGGGTACAAATGGCTTCACATATTCTATAGTGGGTGTGACAAATCCTTTTCTTTTCAATTATGATATATATAAAAAGATCATTTCTTTAGTAGGCCAGTATAAAGACCCAATCAAAACCAATTTATATTTAACTGTCTATACTCCCCTAGGATTAATTGTAACTAATCCCTGCTGTGTGAACTCCCTAATTACAAAACAGTGAAACAGAATGTTCTGGGGTTAAAGCATAAACAATCTTTACTGCATCTAGTTACCTGTGTTAATCCCTTTATGCTAGGAATCAATGAGGTCAGATGTGCATTGCAGAGAATGGGATGCTCCACAGTTTCTTATACTAAGGGGCAAATGTGGTACCCCTTTCTTAACGGTAACCCAATGAGAATTAAAGGTGATGTACTACACCAGTGACCTGCGTTTGAATGATCTCGCAGAATAAAGTGCATATAAGAATAGAATTGCTGCGCAGTAGAGATGGACTGAAAACTATAAGTTAGCAAAGGTAACAATGTTATGGCTGTCACTGTAATTGGAATTATTAGTATCAAACTAAAAATAAAAATATTAACTTTTAACCTCTGTCTTCAGCAAATCACTTAAAACAATTAAATATTTTTAAACATTACTTATAAATATTACAATAACTGAATTGGAGAGCTTTGACCTGAAACATACAGTTCAGAATATATAGACCAGTTTTTGAGGAAAAGTAGCTGTTGCAGGTCATTAAAATGCCACTAAAACCTTAACCTTTGATTTGTGGAGTCCTGTGCATTTACTTAACAGAGAAAGTATCTACATGTGCCTATCCTTTTTATGAGTAAAAAGGCAATATGTCACTTATCTTGGTACTCTGGTTAAGGGTAGTAAATCAATATTTGTCTATTATTCAATTCAAGGTCAATCATTGCTGGGTCTGTCGGTAAGATTTAATAGATTTAGGCAAAAAGTCAATGAGAAATGCTTGCTTTTCTTCTTCAAAGGACACTTTACACTTACAGCACACTTGATAGCAGGTAACAGTCAATTTGAACTAACTGCAAATATGTCTTCTCATAACAGAGCAGTCCTCTAGTCTGGAGACTGATAGATGAGTTAACCACATCCACAAAGGCTAGGCTAGGGAAGGGCTTTAGAAGTGGAGGCAAAGGACAAAGCAGCATGTAGCACCAACAAAGTTCTATCATGTCCCCTTTAAATAAATTCTTTCTAATCTTTTGTTCACTGATCTTTAGGGGCAACAGCACCCTCAACAGAGACAGTGGTCTTTTTTTATTTTTAACCCAAGGAGGATATCTTGAAGTCTACCTTATGGGCAGAGCCATATTTATCCCATTTTTCATTAGAGATTTTATATAGTTTAGCATAGGCCCTGGAAATAGATGGCTTCTTTCAACCAAATTATTGTGCACTCACTACCCTTCTCCAAAAAGCTAAGCATCGGGGAAGCACAATCTGTCTTGATTTTCTTTTCCTTCTGGGGAACATTTGCAAGGGAATAAGGGACCCTGAGTTTTCCCATCTAGGATAGCCTGCATCATTTACTTTTAAGACAGTGGTACTCCGACCTCAGTGGTTCAGGAGTCAAATTAGAACTCAACATTAACCAAAAGAGCCACAGCGTAGGTGTTCTTGTCTCCCTGAGCTACTGATTAGAGAACTTTGGTAGCAGTGTCCATTCGGCCCGCACGTACACTGTACTCCCCACTGTGCTCTGCCATGGGGCTAACCAGCGCTGCATGGGCAAACCCCCCCTTAGTTTCTTCTCTATTGCAGAGTCCCTGACAAGAACTCTGAAGTGGAGAGGAGGATGGTGGGTCATGGAACACTCCTAGGGATATGCATCTCAAAGAACTATCGTTACTGCACAAGGTGAGTAACTTCCTCTTCTTCTTCAAGTAGTATCCCTATGGGTGCTCCGCTGTGACTCATGAGCAGTATCCCAATGGAGAGCTGGGGCTTTGGAGGTGCATCTGTTATAGATGATAATACTGCAGCACCAAAGTTGGCATCAGAAGCTGAGTCACCTGTAACTGCATAGTGTTCTGCCAAGGTATGTACAAACACCCAGGTGGCTGGTCTACAGATTTCCAAAATAGGGACATTCTTGAGGAAGGAAACTGAGGTGGAAATTGACCTGGTGGAATGGGTACAGATTTCAGATGGACGAATGATCTTGTAAATCTCATAGCATCGTTTAATGCAGTTCGAGACCCATTTTGAGAGTCTCTGTGCGGATACTGCTGTACCTTTTGATGAGTCTGCAATGGAAAGGAAGAGCTTAGGAGATTTCCTAAAGGTCTTTGTCCTGTCCAGGTAAAAGGCCAGAGTCCTTCTAACCATGTGTAGTACAGCCTCCCTGTTATCCCAGTAAGGCTTAGGGTAAAAAGTTGGGAGGTGAATCAGTTGATTCATGTGAAAAACCAAAATCACCTTGGGGATGAACTTCAGGTGCAGTCTGAGAGTAACCTTGTCTCGAAAGAATACTGTATAACGGGGGTGAGTCATCAGTGCCGATATCTCCCCTATTCTCCTTGCCAAGGCGATTGCCACCAGGAATGCTGTCTTCATTGACAGGTATGTGAGCAAACAAGTGGCCATGGGTTCAAAGGGCGGCCTAGTTAGGCTCTTAAGTACTCTAAGTTCTAGGTCCCATATTAGGGTGGGACGCCTGGGTTAGGGAAAAAAGTTTACTATACCCTTGAGGAATCATTTTGTAGTTGGATGCGAGAACCCTGAGTATCCCTCTATTTGTTGATGAAAGGCTGCTAGGTGTACCTTCAGTGAACTAAGAGATAGTCCCGATTTCCATTTAGAGAGTAGCAGATGTCAGGGAAATTTGCTTGGAATTACATCAAATCTGAAACCCGGTCCACTTTTGCAGGTACATATGACGAGTAGCCGATTTCCTACTGTGTAGTTACACTTTCTGTACCTTCTCAGAGCAGGACCTTTCTATGCGCTGAACCATGAAGGAGCCAGGCGTTGAGACGGAGTATCTGCAGGTTGGGGTGGAGAGTGTGTCTTTCGTTCTGCAAGAGGAGGTATGGAGTAGGTTGAAGAGGGGTTGGCAAACACCTTGCCAGCTGTGATAGGTAAGGGTACCACAACTGTCTCGGCCAGGTGGGAGCAATCAGTATGATGTTTGCTCTCTCTCTCTGTATTTTTAACAGGAATTTTAATAATAGAGGGATGTATAGAAGGCCCTTATCCCACGAGAGAAGAAGAGCATCCCCTAAGGAGTGTTGTCCGAGGCCTGCCCTGGAGCAGTAGGATGGACGTTTCTTGTTCAGGTTAAGTGGCGAATAAGTCTATGGTCTGTGTCCCCCACCGTCTGAATATGTTGTGTAGTACTTCTGAGTTCATCTCCCATTCATGGTCATGTGGGAACCTGTGGCTGAGACTGTCTGATGTTGTGTTCTGTACTCCTGGAAGGTACAACGCTGATATTGTGATACTGTGGGAAAGGCACCAGGTTCCATAGCTTTAGTGCTTTTGTGCAAAGGGAGGGTAATCTGGTGCCCCCCTTGTTTATGTAACGCAGTACATGCATGCTATGTTGTCTGTTATGACCCTGTATGTGTACTTCTGATCAGCGGAAAGAAGTGAGCACATCTGACTGCTCTGAGTTCAAAGAGGTTGATGTGAAGAGACGTCTCCATGGATGACCACTTGTCCTGTGTCGTGAGGTTGTTGAGATGTGCGCACTACCCTATGAGGGATGCATCAGTGGTGAGTAGTAATGATGGGGAAGATTCTGAGAAGGGGATCCCTGTGCAGACATTTGTTGGGTCCTTCCACTAGTCCAGGGAGTGTTTGACTTTGGTGGGCAGCGACAGAGGTTTGTCTAGTCTGTCTCTGTTCGGCCTGTAAACCGAGCAGAACCACACCTGGAAACACTTCATGTGAAGCCTGGCATGAGTTATCAGGGACCTGCTTGCAGCCATATGCCCCAGAAGTTGAAGGCAGTGTCTGGCTGATATTAGAGGGTGGTTTGTACTGAATCTATGAGTGTGGACAAGTTGTGGAATCTCTGCTGTGAAAGGAGCATCCTCGCCTGTGATGAGTCAAGATTGGCTATAAATTCTAGGCACTGTACCAGGGCTAACGTCGATTTTTGGACATTGATCTGTAGGGCCAAATCCGTGAACAACTCCACAGTTGTTTGGGTGATCTGAAGAGCCTCGTCGAAGGAGAGGATTCTGAGGAGACAATTGTCCAGGTAGGGGTAGATCATGATCCCCTTCCCACTACGGAGAGGACCTTGGAGAATACTCTCAGAGCCGATGAGTGACCAAAGGGGAATACTCTGTACTGGTGATGATCCTGGTCCAGAGTAAATCTGAGGAATTGTCCGTCAGAAGGTAAGACTGATATGTGGAAATAGGTATGGGCCGAGAACAAAATCTCCCTGTTCCAAAGATGGAATAATCACTGCTAGTGTGACCATCTTGAATTTTTGAGCCTTGACAAATTTGTTCAGTGCTCTGAGGTCCAGCATGGGGTCTCCAACCTCCCTTCTTCTTGGTACCAGGAAATAAAAAGAGTAAAAACCTTTGCCTCATAGGTGCTGAGTCACAGGTTCTACGGCTCCTAAGCAGAGAAGGTGATCTATTTCTTGTTAAAACAGACTCTCGTGAGAAGGGTCTCTGAAGAGGGATGGGAAAGGGTGTTGCGGGAGGGGGAAGGGAGATAAAATAGATTGCATACCCATTGTGGATGATTTCCAGAACCCATTTATCAGATGTTATTTGTTCCCAGTTGTGGAACAGAGCAAGGCGGCACCCAAATGGATGCGACAGGTTGGCTAGCTGGAGTTGGTGTTGAGGGGAGTGGTCTCTCGGCACCCTAATCAAGGCATCAAAATTAACGTTTTGAGGCGGATGGTTGTGAAGAGGAAGACTGAGGGTCTGATGGTTTGCATTTTGAAAATCTGGATTTTTTTCCTCTGAGGCTCATAGTAGCACTGAGTTGGAAAGTGTGCTGTGTGGGATTTATGTTGAGGCTCAAGACTAAATTTTCTTTTTTGTCAGGTATATAAATCCCTAATGACTGAGGAGTAGCCCTGGAATCTTTGAGAGTATGGAGGGACAAGTCAGCCTTCTCGGCAAACAATTTGTTGCCCTCAAAGGGAAGCTGGACAGGTGCAACCATGATGCTCGCCACATAACAACAGCTGTGGAGATGGATTGGGCTGTTGTCTTGGCTGCATCAAGCACTGACTGCAGTGCTGTCTTGGCCACCAGTTGTCCTTTGTTAACAATGGCATGAAACTGTTCCTGGTGTGATTCTGGGAGCTGATCAATAAATGTGTTGAGCTTGGAGTAACTGACGTAATTATATTTTGCTGTCAGGGCCTGATAATTTGCAATTCTAAATTACAGTGTGGTGGATGAATAGGCCTTTTTCCAAATAGGTCGAGACGCTTCCAGTCACTGTTATAAGGGGTGGACTTCACCTGGTGTGGATGACCTAGGGAGTTCACTGCATCCACAACAATTGAATTAGGGAGGGGATGGGGAAAAAAATTCTGTATCCTTAGCCACGACATAATATTTCTTATCAGCCCATTTGCAGGTAGGCATGACCAATGATTGAGTTTGCCATCTAAGCTTGGATTGGTCCAGAAGGACCTCGTTGATGGGGAGAGTTATTCTGGAGGAAGAGGAGGAACGCAAGATGTCCAGAAGTTTATGATGGGTGTCTTTTACCTCCTCAAGAGGTATCTGCAAACTGTCTGCTACCTATTTTGCCAAATCTTGAAATAGCCTGAAGTTGTTTGCTAGAGACAGCAGAGGAGGCATCACTGCCTTGCCTAGAGAGAAGGAAGAGATGTTGGTCTGTAGTGTGACCTCCTCCTCAAATCTTACCTCCTCTTCTTTCATGATCCCTTCAGGAGGTTCAGAGGTTCTGGATACTGTGGCTGAGGGAGAGCGCCTCAAAGGTTCATGATGTGCTACACTAGATGTTCGGCAAGCCTGGAGTCTGTATGCCATCCAGGGATCCCAGTAGGGCCACTAGGGCGGTGGAAAGGGTCTTCATGGTTAGGCTCATGATTGGCCATACCACCGGGGTTGAGGAGCAAATGAAGGGTATGACTGAGGGGGCCAAGGTTGGTAGCGGACATTATAAGTAGCGTGGTTCTCCTCACTATCTGAGTCTCCACCAGAGAATGGAAGTGCATGACATGGTACCGGTGGAGACTCCCGTGTTCAAAGTAAACTCAGTATTGGGGCCCCAGTACTAAGCAGGGGAGACTCTGGTACCTCAGATACCCATGAGATCCTCTGAATGTCTGTACTCTTATGGTGCTGTCATACTCAGTACCAACGGTGGTTGTCAGTGCTGGGTCCATGGCACCGAGGCAGCTGGCAATCTAGGCCATACTGAGTGCTCTGAGGCTGGATGGCATGTCATTGATGGTGCCAAAGGTAATGCCCATTCTGGCAACATCTTCATGGAGGTGGCACGGTCTCTGTCCTTCCCTTTCCTTGTCAGTACTGTTGCTTCGGTGCCTATGCCCATCAGGTCCTTAGGTGCATCAACAGTACCTGCCACACCAGACCCTGCCGCACCAGACCCTCAGGAGCATGTTTGGATGGCCTTGGTGCAGTTGGTACTGATGATACCCAACGTGACAGAGATCTTTTTCTGCTATCCCGAGTCTCACTCTGGGGACCCACGGCTCTCTTTTTTGAAACATTTTTTGAGGGATCCATGGCTGTTTTCTTCTACTCATAGTCCTTAGATGTCAAGGGCTGTGGGGAAGATTCACACCACGTGGGTCACTCCTCGCACAGGTCCAGGGAAGACTGAAGGGCTGCCTCCATGAGGAGGAGTTTTAGTCTCAGTTCTGAGTCCTTCTGAGATTTGGATTTTAATTGTTGGCAGAGACCACACTTTTGGGAAATGTGGCTTTCCTCAAGGCAATGGATGCAGCGGGAATGTCTGTTCGCTACTGGGATGCTCTCTTTGCACAAGAGGCGCCTCTTAAACCCCAGGGAATTGGGCATACCCTGCACTGGGGCAGTCCCCAGACAAAGGGGAAAAAACTAGAAGAACTCTACTACTAAGAATGGGATTAACTATTTGAATTCTAATAGATAACGATCCAATGAACGGACTGCCAATGGCTCCATCTCTAGCCAGAGGCATTTGAGAAGGAACTGAGGCAGTTGAGAAGGTTTCACCTGTGCAGTGCTGGTTAGCCTTGTGGCAGAGCACAATGGGAAACAGCACATGTGCAGGCCTAATGCACACTGCTACCAAAGTTCTCTGATCAGCAGCACAGGGATGCAAGCACACCTACAGTGCAGCACCCATAGAGACACTACTTGAAGAAGAAGGGATAGTCCATTGTCCTTTGGGGTATGACCTTACCTGTGTGTGGGGTTCAGCTGCAGCTCTAAACCCCAGCCTACAATATGGGTACAGAGTGCTGATAAGGAGGGGAAGACAGAAGCAGCAGCAGGTGGGAGAGAAGGGAGAGCTGCTAACAAAATCCAAGGAACAGTAGCCTAAATCAGAGAGCAAATAAAAGGAAGTATTTCTTTACACAATGCACAGTCAACCTGTGGAACTCCTTGCCAGAGGATGTTGTGAAGGCCAAGACCATAACAGGGTTCAAAAAAGAACTAGATAAATTCATGGAGGATAGGTCCATCAATGGCTATTAGCCAGGATGGGCAGGAATGGTGTCCCTAGCCTCTGTTTGCCAGAAGCTGGGAATGAGCGATGGGGGATGGATCACTTGATGATTACCTGTTCTGTTCATTCCCTCTGGGGCACCGGGTACTGGCCACTGTCAGAAGACTGGATATGGGGCTAGATGGACCTTTGGTCTGACCCAATAGGGCTATTTTTATGTTCTTATGAGAAGAGCTGTTTACTGTGGCACAGATGCAGCAAACTGGTGCTGTGATGCACTTCCAGGACTCATAAAGGAGGGGAGTAGTTTATGTGCCAAATTCTGAAAGTCTGCTGCTTCTCTGATGTTTGTGGCTGTGGTTAACTCTCATTTTCCAGGCTATATGAGAAGAGAGTTCTTTCTGGGCATACTGGGAGGTTTGTCACATCCAGCACAGTATCTTCCCAGGCCCATATACATATATTCCAATCTTCCACTGTGGAGGCCTTTAAATCAGTCATAAATAAAATATTAATGGCCTACATGGCAAATGCCTGGCACATCCCTACCCCTTAAAAGATATTACTTTAACTCCTATAACAATTGAAAACAGACTCTGTATTTCTACAGTGTGTTTGTGCTAGAAGGGAGGATGAAGTCCTGTTTTGATTCCTATTTTACTGACATCAACCTGCAGGAATTTCTGTTAGAGAGAAAAGTAACGTTCAATCTCCCAAGAAAGGAGAGCATGCCTAAGCTATTGCACTAATGAGACAGTCTAAGATTTAATCTTTTGCCCACTGTCACAAATAGCAACATTCCCAATGACTTCAAGTGATGCAAGTTCGAGGCCACTGGGAATAGGAATGCAGCTTGGATATATGCCTGCAAATGACAATTAATATTTCATAGATCTTACAGAACCACAACTCCTCCCCACCACACACACACACAATGTCCTCAAAATATCTAAATGCCTGAAACATTTTAAAAAATATATAATTGTCTTTTAAAATTCTGTTCCCCTTACAAATACCAAAGATGAATTGTCTATGTTTCCTTATACCCACCAACGTGACTTTTCATGTGCTTACGGCTTTGTCTACCCAGGAAAGGTTTTTTGATATAGTTTTTCCCTCACTATAGTTATACAGATACAATAAAAGTGAAAGAGTGTATCCAACATTGCTTTGTCTAAAGTGGCTTAGGCCACTTCGCTTGTGAGAAGCAGCATCCACACAGAACTATGATTTTTCAAAATAAGAGCCATTTTCTGGGCTGGTATCTCAGGGTACAATTTTCTGGCGCTAGGTTCAATGCATTATAAGTTATTTGTCATGGTAGATTGTGAGATACCTACTGGAATTCTGGGACTTGGGTCAAACTCCCATGATTCCTTTCACTGTATGCCATAATTAGCCTGTTTTTCGCTAGCCAGCACCATTTTTTCGAAGTTTCAAACAAATTTTCAAATTACAACCCGCCAGGATGCTGAGCACCTTGATCCTGACCATTATTAGGGTTGCCAAGTGTCTGGTTTTCTGGTCAAAAAGGGGACCTGGCCGCATCCCATTAAATGTACTGACCATACTCCAAAAGTCCTGTTACCATGGAGGGGGAGCTGGGCAGAGGCACCAGGTCATCAACCTGCCTGCCAGCCCCTATCCAGCCAGGGCCACCTCCTACCTGCATCTCGTGGGCAGGCAAGTAGCAGACTCTGCATCAGGCTGAAACTCCCGTCCCAGCCCTGGGGCAGAGGGAGGTGGAGAGGACCAAGCAATGAGGAAAAGGGAGGGGGGAGAGCGGGGGCGGGGCCTCAGGGGAAGACGCAGGGCAGGGGTAGAGCCTCAGGGGGTCCGGTTTTTAGAAATAAGTTGGCAACCCTAATTAACACAAACAGGGCACTCCAGATGTATTGGTAATCAAGCCGTTGGCTTTGAAGGAGATGGAAGATTGCTAGAGCCCTGTGTTTTACACAAATATGAAATAACACGAAATAAAACAAATAATGTATAAAAGAAAAGAAAATGAAAAAACTCAGCCCGTAGCGGTGGCCCCTGTCCACAGGGTACGGCCTGGCTCCTCATTCAGGGCACATGGTCACATCACCCAGAGTAGGGAGCCAAGCTCAGACCCTGTAAGGCAAGAGCTGCTGCTGTGGGGTGAGTGCAGGGCAGACTTGCCCAGGGCTTCCCACTGCCTGAGGGCAAGAACCCTCTTTCCCCTTAAGCCAGACTTGACCCCTCTCCCTCCATGTGGATAAAATGGATACCACAAACAATGCCAGGCAGATACTACTAGAGAAGGAGCAGCTACTTCTGCACAACATTTTCTGGGACAGGCTTTACTCAGTGCAACATTACTTGTGGCCCCAGCCAGTCAGCACCTACTGGTGGGCTGGGACAGTGCTGCAAACTTTCAGGACACAGAAGGGCACTTTCCTAGAAATCGGTGTAGAACTCAGTCTGGAGTTGCAATGCTGGACCACCACAATGAGTGTCCCCCCTTAGCATGGAGAAGTATGTGGCCACTGCCATATGGAAGGTCACCACCTCCAATTGTACAAGTCAGTAGCTAACGAGTTTGGTGTGGCTAAATTAACAGTATAGAGACTTTTGGAACACTATGAATAGCCGGAAAGGATACCTAAACCAAATGTCCCTGTGGTCCAGGGAACTAGGTCACAGGTGCAATGTGCTATTTGAGAGCAGGGTGCAGGTGAGGAAAATACACATAATGTACTGAATGAAATGAATACAAAGTAATGTATATAGTCTGTGAATTAACTTTATTAGGAATGCATATTGGTAGGAAGAGCTGGCTGAAAAACTTCATTGACACAAGTGCAATGGTAAACAAACTATTGATTTAACACATAGGAAAATTCTTTTTAAGTTTGCACTTAAAGGTATAGAGGGAATATATGTTTCTTAAGATAGGGACTCAAAAATGTATAGGTGGGGATCACTGGCGGTCTCTCCTTCTCTTGGGGGTTGAATGGGGTGGAGAACTGTCTCTCTCTTGCAGTTGGGGAATGAATGGGGGCTCCTAGTACACTGTGATCTTAATAGGCGGCAGTGCAGGATTAGGTTAGAGTGTTACACAGGAATATAGCGTAACACTGTTCTCCAGCAAACTTGTCTCCTTCTGCATCATGTCCAACATGTCCCTTTCTCTGGTCAGTCAGTCCATGTGCTCTCTTGACAACTCCTCAGCATATGCCCTGTTGTCCTCTCTCTCATTCCTATCCCGCAGCACAAATCTTTCGCTCCGTTCCCTGGGTTTTTTGCCCTCTGCTGGGACTCATTCATGAGGTCACCAAACATCTTCTTTATCTTCTCTCTCTACCCTTAGAGGATTGCCAGGAACTCAGCTATTCGTAACACCCCATTCAATGTGGGCTGTGCCATGCCACAGACTAGGAGAACAGAGAAACCATACACGTAGTTACTATACCAATATAATAGCCACCATGCCAAAAATGACAAAATGTTACTTCTCTCCAAATTTTCTCAATTTTGGAATTCCATTCCCTTGAGTTCTTCCCAGCCTGCGGTACGCTTGGATATAATACTTTTTTGACATTATTTGCCCTCTAGTGGGGTTCCCTGCAATATGGTGTAGTAGCACCCTTTAAATTAAAACTATCTTTACATTTTGTGTATGTGTGTTTGCTTGTCTGGGGATGGGGGAATGGAAGGCATGTGTGTTCCCATGAGACAGGCTAATTGATTGTAGAACCCTGCAGCCTGCCCTTACATTGGTGGGTATTACTCTGAGGCATGTTCAGAAAGCAAAGGACAACCAGGAAGATATGTAGCATCGTTATTTGTTATTGGTCACTGAGCTGTTGCGGGAGTGAAGCATCACCTACACGAGTCTCTCTGGGAAGGCAGCAATATCTTGTAATGTGTGTGTCAAACTATATCACTATCTTTGCTTAAAAGTCTTATTTCTAATTCTAAACCATCTGATCAGCATAAAGCACACTACAAAATAAACAGAATTTTGCAGCTGTGATGCATGTCCTGTACTGGCTTTACCAACGCAATGTACTGCAATAAATGAGTGCTTTGTGAAACGCTTATATGCCTTTTATAATGCCTGCCACCACATATGCCTTCAAGTCTATGTAATATGAAATGCCTAAAAGAACCTCTAGTGGCCAATTTATCTTGTTTACCTTCACATATATGAAAAAGCTCAAGGCAATGACTAAACTATGGTCTTACATGAATTTTCTACTACTTCTTGCTTGTTCTTTCCCTACATCGGAAGCAATTTGTTTTTACATTTTTCTCTCTGCTGTCTAGTCACCATGTTGTGTAGTGCCATATGGGTGGTAGTAGGTGGGGACAGAGGTGGTTGAGGGATAGAGAAATTTAACATCAAGCAGCATGGGGTGGGGTGGTGTGTTTTGGTCTATGGACGTGGGATTAAATATTTTGCATGGGGAGAAAAGCTACTTTTAACAATTTGTATTTTCAGCTTGTGTTTCCAGCTTCCATGCTGTTGGGACCAGAGAAAAGCTGAGTAAGCCAAGGAGTAAAGATGCTGCAAAGAGATGGACACGTCTGCCATCGTTATAGCAACATCCACTAGACATGGCGTCGCACAGCCAGCACCCAGAAGAAAGGTTTCCAAATCCCCCTAAGCAGGCACTAACGGGATGGATAATAGTAATACAGCACTCAGTACTTACTGGATGAGATCCCTCTGCAGCATTCTCACTCTAGCTCTCTGGCAGGGTCCCTGGGGGTGTATCAAGCTGGGTCTCTGTTAAAGAGATCTTGGCTGCACAGGGGAAATCCCTCCTGGTCAGGTGTCCATGGTTGCCTGTGTAGTTTCCAAAGGTGTGTCTGTTTTATTACGGACCATGGGCTCAGCTGTCAACATATACCGGGGTTCTGTGGTGGCCTCTGGGGCAAAAATCCAGTCCAGCTCTTCAAAGCATGCATATGTGATGGGAGCATTAACGGAGGTCTTGTTTTTATCTTTAGCATTTTTAGTAATTCTGAATCAGCTGCTTGCTTTGGCACAGCACTGGCTCGTGTCCCAGGAGTACCCCTTCTCCTGCGTTTGCTCTGCTAGCTGCTGGTGAATCTTGGCATTCCGGTGATTACTGGACAGATGAGAGTAAACATATTCTTCTCTCCGCAGGGCAAGGCAGTACAGCATTCCCTGATGGGAACATGCAGAAGTACAGAGCACGGTGGCTTGAAAGGATTTGGTGTGTGTGAATTTATCACAAGCTGGCATCGCAAACAGATGGATATGGATATATGTCAGTGTTTAAACAGAGGGGGGACATCCAGTCAAGAGGACTCCAAAGCACAGGTAGCCAGGCAGGCCAATGTAGATGTGAAGTAATGTGCAGGTAGGGATGGTAGTGGGAGGACTACCTGAAGCAGTGTTGTTCATCTGAAATGGAGATGTGTCCCTACAAACCATACACTTCCATAACTCACTCTGAAATAAAGTTATGTTGCTTCAAAGCGAATTATTTATAGCTGGATAAGATGCAAAATAAAGCAAAAAGAGAGAGCTTGTGTGTGGATGCAAAGCAATTTATACTGAAAAAACCTAAAGATATATCAAAAAACTTTCCAGTTTAGACCAGGCCTACATTACCACTATAGGCAAAAAAGTACAACTAAGGTCCCTGTCCTGCAAACATTTATGCATATGCTTCACTTTAAACATGTGACTAGTTCCCATTGAAATCAGTGGTACTACTGGTGAACTTAAAGTTGAGCACATGTGCGAGTATTAGCAGGATGGGGACCTAATTACGCAGGTGAGCGAAGAGGCTCTGAAGGAGTATTCTGAATACATCAAGGCAAACAGTACTAAAATGTCAAGTCATTAAGCAGCAGGAGTAAGGTCCTACCCAATAGAATCTGATGGGGGCACTGAGGAGTATGATCCAGATGCTTGGGTGGTCTCTCCTAAGGAGGCCTCCTCCTGCGATATTGGGTGGTGTTCAAAGAACTTGGAGACAAACAGCAAACTGTGAGGCAAGAACAAAAACAAAACAAAAACAAACCTAACTTGTGCAAAACCCAGAAGGTTCACAACATAATATGCACAGAAGAAAAAAAAGTCATGTATCAAATTCTAAATTTTAGAATAGAGAATGCACTGGCAGACTACCCTGTACATTTTCACAAGTTGTTAGTTAATTGCAAGGGAGCAAGAGTTAGTGCCTTGCACACTATTTTGTCTAAAGTTATTTTGACCTTTGAGTGCTAGAAATTGTAAAAACCTAGTTTCTAAGTAGTGTAAAAGCAGGCAACTTATACCTTCGTGTTAAATCACAGTAATTTATAAAGAAGACTGTGATGTAACCTTATATGGAAGGTGGTAGTATAATATTAAAAAGGGACTTTCAAATGGGGCTATGACTAGGATAAAACAACTGCATCCACAACTCTTAGTTCATCATCTAGAAGAGGCCAGGGGACTTTTGATGAATGCAAACTGGAAGTAAAACTTTATTTGAAAAACATTTGGAAGCTTTCCCCAATGGGGAAGTCTTTTTAAATGGTTTTACTTGGCCCTGTTGTAACTGATAGGTACTAAGATCACTACAGATTGAGCAGAAACCTTGGTTAGGAGTCCTGGTACAGAACAAATTGAGTATAAAAATTCAAGAACAAATCATATTGAAACATTCTGCACTTTTCTTGATTCTGCTTGATACTTTTTACCCAGGTATATAAAAACCACCAGTGGGTTTTATTTTTCAACCAAGCCTGCAGTAAAACAAATGTCAACTTCATCTAATTGATCAAGAAAGTCCAATGTTATTTGAGACCAAATTAACTGTAGCTGACCACCTGCATCTAAACACATTTAAGTGAGGCACTATCATTCCCCTCATAAGGAATTTTTTTTGACTGGATAATAACACATGTGACCAGTGCAAAGTTTGTCTTGCTGAATCAAGAGTTCAGCCCTCCTATTCATCTTCTAAGAAAGAGTTTCACAGTACAAACAGAAAACTTGAACTGGTTATCTGAACCAGCACTGAGAAAATAAGAACTATATACTCTCACTGAAACAGCTTCACTATTGTATTTTCTCAGACACTTCTCTTGACCTTTTCAGTCACATCTGTCAACTAGTTCTTGTGTCATGTAAAGAAACTCAACAAAAGTCTGAATTAAAGAACACAGGAGTTTTGATTACTTACTCAAGCTGGTCATAATTAACACACATCAGTGGCACCTCTGTACTACAGCGCTGGTGAAATTTATAACCACAAGTCTGGCATCGGAATCCCTGGAAAAGCAGCTTTCGACAAAAGTCACAGAATGCTAAAGTGAAGAATGTCTTTCGTACCTGTAGTGTTGAAAACAAACAGTTAGTTAGATACTTTTGTAATCTGACAGGGCTCTATGTTTCCACTAAGATATTACTGTCATCTTGCCCTGAAAAAAATACCTACAACTCTCTTTTTTGATCTTGGAAATATACTTTATACACAATAAGCAAAGAGTATTATTTTAAACACATAAAGATCTTACATTTGATGTAATCTTAGTTATAAAGCATTATGTCATCCTCTCAACTTCTTATCAGACTAATATAAATACTATACAAAGTATACTGAGTAATAAAAATGGAATAAGAATTTAGGACAAAGTTTTCAAAATTTGGTGCCTAGTTAGTCACTCAAATCCATAATTAAGCATCTAGATAGAAGTAGCTAGATTTTCAGAGGTGCGCATAACCATACTTCAGTAGGAGCACAGAAGCATTTGGCACCTTTGGTAATCATATTGCTTTATTTAGCTGCCTAAATATGGATTTAAAGTGGCTAACTTTAACATCCAAGTTTGAACATTTTGATCTTTAGCCTCTAAGTGCCCCTAAGATTCCCACCATCCGAATTAATGTGCATCACTCTATGAGCAGTGAAGACGATGGCCACAGGACTGTGAAGCAAAGTCAAAAGTATCCCTGTGTCAGAACTGTAAAAGAAGCACCCCTATTTCAAAGATATGACTCTTGCAGGCATTTAAAGAGTTGGCTTGCATTGTAAACCTAACGTCTGTTCATTCCAATTTGGAAGGACAATTGAATGTAAGGGTTGAAACATCCATTGCCTACACTTAAATGCTGCATAAGGTTTATTTCCTGGCCACAGTGTGAATGAGGTTTGCCACCTATCATACAGTGTGGACAACAGGACTACGTGGCATTGAGCAGACTGCTGGCTGGTTGTACTAATATCCTGAGGGACACCATACTTCTAAGTTCCAGAGAAAGAGCTCTTTTTAATTACCAGAAATGTTCCAGACTTAACCCCTTTCTGTGCAAAAATAAACATCGATGTTATCCATCACAATTATAAAAAAAAAAAAAAAAAATCAAATTCTACCCAACTTATTTATAATTTTGTTTAGTAAAACCTGGAAATGTTTGCAATTGTAAAAAAGAAAAAGCTACACTACAGAGCCAAACTACAAGGCACAAAACTTGTGTTCTATTTTGGTTCCCCACCTTAAAAACACAACTAGCCTAAAAGTAACACAAGCAAGATTTCCTACAAGTAACAATCAAAAGTTTTAAAGGACGCTGTCCAGAAATTTTTATAATGGCTTTTATGCATTCATTTAACGGTCCACTGTTTGTATAATACACCCTAAGCCTAAAAATAAAATAGCTTTCATTTAGATTTTGCCCTTTTCCATGTGGTAAATGTTATTTCCAGGTCTGTGTATGGACCTAGAATTACCCAGAGGGCTTCTATTAAACAGTTTCCACTCATGTAGCACCTCATCGGGTCAAAACATATTTGTGCACCGGCATCACTGATGACGTCAGCATTGCTCTCGGAATATGGTTCATTAGTTAATTGCTGCTGCGGAGTCAGCAGGGAAGCACAGAACACATTTTATAAATACAACCATACAAAAATAGTGGATTATTATTACCACTCTGCAATGCAGTGGTGATTTAAAATGTTAAGGAAAGTCAAGTTGTGTTTATTTTAATGTCAATTATCTCAACTGCAATAAGATTTAGTTCATCTGAGTCTGCTGGATTAAAAACCTCTTATGCAACAACCTTCCCCACTACAGATACAAATGTTTGTTCAAAAACAAAGTTATTTTGATTTAAAATGTTCAAAAGTAGATTCAACTCTAGTGAACATTTTAGACAGTTCATAATACAAAGTACGTACAAAATTGTGTGTGGTAAGCGGCACATTCTCCAAGACTTCCACGTGCAACTCCTCTCCTGTGAGCCAGGAAATGTCAGTGTCCCAGCCAATGGGCTTCTTCTCTCTGAAGTGTAAACAAGCCCTTTATGGTTACCAACCTGCAAACCTTTGCAAACATTATGCTAAAGAAGTGAAAAGTTGTTATCGAGAGGATAGTGGTATTGTGGGAGGTTTGCTATCCAGTCTTCCACTATTAGAAATTTAAATGGCAAGAAATTAATCTGAGTTTACCCCCAAATAATTGCATCACTCTTGGACAAACAGCAGGGTAAAGAGATGCACTCTTTTCTTCAAACCAGCTTCAGCAAAGATCTACAACTGCAGAGAATGGCTGGTCCTTTGGGTCCAAAACTGACAGATACTTTTCTATCCATTCAAAGAAAAAGAGTGCTTGTGTGACAATTTGTCCCCATGTTGTATACAGTGTTGTTGTACCCGTGTCAGTCCCAGGATATTAGAGAGACAAGGGAGGTGAGGTAATATCTTTTATTGGACCAACTTCTGTTGGTGAGAGAGAAAAGTTTTCAAGCCACAGAGAGCTCTTCTTCAGGTCTTGGAAATGTACTCATACGTCACAACTAAATACTAGAACAGGAGTACTTGTGGCACCTTAGAGACTAACAAATTTATTTGAGCATAAGCTTTCGTGGGCTACAGCCCACTTCTTCGGATGCACAGAATGGAACATATATTGAAGAGATATATATATACACATACAGAGAGCATGAACAGGTGGGAGTTGTCTTACCAACTCTGAGAGGCCAATTAAGTAAGAGAAAAAAAACTTTTTAAGTGATAATCAAGATAGCCCAGTACAGACAGTTTGATAAGAAGTGTGAGAATACTTACATGGGGAGATAGATTCAATGTTTGTAACGGCTCAGCCACTCCCAGTCTCTGTTTAAACCTAAGTTGATTGTATCTAATTTGCATATCAATTCAAGCTCAGCAGTTTCTCCTTGGAGTCTGTTTTTGAAGCTTTTCTGTTGCAAAATTGCCACCCACAGCTATTTCACATTTGGGGACAATATATACCTTCAAGTCAGCGGTACTGCTATGGGTATCCGCATGGCCCCACAGTATGCCAACATTTTCATGGCTGACTTAGAACAACGCTTCCTTAGTTCTTGTCCCCTAACGCCCCATCTCTACTTGTGCTACATTGATGACATCTTCATCATCTGGACCCATGGAAAAGAAGCCCTTGAGGAATTCCACTATGATTTCAATAATTTCCATCCCACCATCAACCTCAGCCTAGATCAATCCACACAAGCGGTCCATTTCCTGGACATTACTGTACTAATAAGCGATGGTCACGTAAATACCACCCTATACCGGAAACCTACGGACTGCTATACTTACCTACATGCCTCCAGCTTCCATCCAGGACACACCACACGATCCATTGTCTACAGCCAAGCTCTAAGATACAACCGCATTTGCTCCAATCCCTCAGACAGAGACAAGCACCTACAAGATCTCTATCAAGCATTCTTAAAACTACAATACCCACCTGCTGAAGTGAAAAAACAGATTGACAGAGCCAGACGAGTACCCAGAAGTCACCTCCTACAAGACAGGCCCAACAAAGAAAATAACAGAACACCACTAGTTGTCACCTTCAGCCCCCAACTAAAATCTCTCCAGCGCAACATCAAAGATCTACAACCTATCCTGAAAGATGATCCCTCACTCTCACAGGTCTTGGGAGACAGACCTGTTCTCGCTTACAGACAACCCTCCAACCTGAAGCAAATACTCACCAGCAACCACACATCACTGAACAAAAACACTGACCCAGGAACCTATCCTGGCAACAAAGACCGATGCCAACTCTGCCCACATATCTATTCAAGCGACATCATCATAGGACCTAATCACATCAACCATACCATCAGGGTCTCGTTCACCTGCACATCTACCAATGTGATATATGCCATCATGTGCCAGCAATGCCCCTCTGCCATGTACATTGACCAAACCAGAGAGTCTCTATGCAAAAGAATTAATGGACACAAATCTGACATCAGGAATCATAACATTCAAAAACCAGTAGGAGAACACTTTAACCTATCTGGTCATTGAACGTCAGACTTGCGGGTGGCAATTTTGCAACAAAAAAGCTTCAAAAACAGACTCCAATGAGAAATTGCTGAGCTTGAATTGATATGCAAATTAGATACGATCAACTTAGCCATTCCCAGACTCTATTTAAGCCTAAGCCATTACAAACTATCTTCCCATGTGAGTATTCTCACACTTCTTATCAAACTGTCTGTACTGGGCTATCTTGATTATCACTTCAAAAGTTTTTTTTTTTCTTACTTAACTGGCCTCTCAGAGTTGGTAAGACAACTCCCACCTTTTCATGCTCTCTGTATGTGTATATATATCTCCTCAATATATGTTCCATTCTGTGCATCCGAAGAAGTGGGCTGAAGCCCACGAAAGCTTATGTTCAAATAAATTTGTTAGTCTCTAAGGTGCCACAAGTACTCCTGTTCTTTTTGCGGATGCAGACTAACAGGGCTGCTACTCTGAAACCTGTCACTAAATACAAGGTCGAACAGATAGTTTAGCATAAGTAGTTAGCACATACTCACCTTGAATGGCCCTTAGAACATGTGCTAACTACTTATGCTAAACTATCTATTCAACCTTTTATTTAGCTGTGGCACCCTGAGTACCTTTCCCAGACCTGAGGAAGAGCTCTGTGTAACTTGAAAGCTTGTCTCTCTCTCTCCAACAGAAGTTGGTCTAATAAAAGAGATTACTTCCCCTACTTTGTCTCTTTAATTTGTCCCCATAACAGACTTTCAGAGGGTTTACTAATTTGGGGGAATGGTAGGATTTTAATTAGAAGTTTAAGGATGGAAACTCATTTTAAGAGCTATTCATGTAAATCCTGTGTCTAACAAAACTTCACTTTGACACCCACTTCAGATAAAACCAAATAAAAGTTAAAAATTCAAAACAACCCTACTTTATAGTTTAAAACTAGATGTTTTCACATAGTTTTGCAGCTAAAACAGACCTCAGGGATAACAGCCTGTTGCATTCTGTTAGAGATTTCCCCATAAACTTTTCATATGTCATAGCCTTTTAGGCACGGTTTTGTGGCTATCACCCCATATTTTGTGTTGGCCCAAACCATTTTAGCACAAACTAAATAGTTCATTCTGAATTTAGTGAGATTGATCTTTACCTTCACAGTGTTGAATGGAATTGGCCCATGCTGGTATACTCCTAGAAAGAACCCTGATAGCGTAAAAAACCCACACCCACATAAACCATACCCATCTTGTATTCTGTAAACAGCACAGCATTCTGGGATAAGACCTCTCATCATCAGAGCTTTCTTTAGACTGTCCCGGACTGTCACCCCACATCTTGCTGGAACCTGCAAGGTCAAATATAAGACATAAGCATTAGAGGAAGAGATTACAATTCATTCTCATGGTTGAAGCAAACTAATGTTCCAGTCCCTAAAAAGTATACAAAAAGCGCCAATTTTCATTTTTACAGAACTTCATAGAATCCTAAATAATAATTTCTCAAAGTACTTTGCACATTGTGGACATTATGTAAACTGCATACAAGCCCATATCAAACCCAGCTCAGCTGGACATGCATGCCACCTAAATTTCTAATGACATTTGAGAGAGAAAACTTGAGTTGACCCTGGGTGACCTTCTATCCTTATCCATTTTGCAACAGAGATGGCAGAGAGATAGGTAACTAAAAGCTATTTATACATATGTTAATTTTGAAGAGCTTGTACTGCAATTAAGTGGAGTGATGTGTCATTTGGAACTAAAAATAAACAGGCAATAGGCTTGGATGAACTAGCTTGTACTGGACTACTTGCCACAAGTTTATAAAATTCATTACGTAAATATTGAAATAAGATACAGATCTCTTAAATGGAAAATACCAACTTCAAATCTAGTCAATTTAAAAAGAGAAAAAAAGAATTAATAGTGGTGTCTGGTAACACATCTGTCCTTGAGGCCCCTGCCAATATTTGTGATTCTACAGACACATTTTCCTATTTGTAAAGAATATTTTTCTTTCCCCTTTTGCTGTTTGACCCCCATGAGCAAAGAGGAGTAGTTGAATACAAAGGAAACAGATTAAAACTGACCAAACACAAAGTATTGTGAAGTGCACAAACTATACAGTTCTCTAATATAATTTTTCCTTTAATCTCTTCAATGATCTTAGGTGTTTCCTGTAACAGTAGTAAAGCTTCTTTTTTTTTCTTTTTTTTTTTTTGGTAAAGAGCAAACTGTGATTTTTAATTGACAGTGTTCCTTAAGCAATCAAAAAAAAGGGTAAGATATATTAGGGTGACTAAACATATCAAACACTACCATTTCAATACTTCTGGTGCTATTTACTGAACTGGTATATACACCAGTACTTTCCCTTCTGCTCATCCCTAGTATTTTATTTTTTCTGAAATGAGCCCATTCCATGTTAGGAAACTCCTCAGCCTTAACTAACCAAAAAGCAGTCAGACCACATGAAATTTAATTATTTACAGCTTATCAGGGGCCTGACTGAAAGCCCACTGAAGTCAATAGAAGTCTTTCCATAGACTTTAAAGGACTTTTGATCACAGCTCAGTTGAGCAGCTAACATTTAAAAATTCTAAATGTAGATAGAAGCCTGTGTCTCCTACTTAAAGATAACAATGACAATCCTCTTTCAAGTGTCCTTGTGAATGCCACTTTACTGAGGTTACACTACTTATTGCATTTCTATGACTCTACGTGTATGCTCTCCTAGAAGAAAGAAATGGAAGTGACCTTTTTGGTCATGGTCCCTCTCCCTGTCAATGTACAATTGCTCCTTACAGTACATTTTATCTAGTCTATTTTTAAAAGTTCAAAGAAATGGGGCTTCCAGTACTTCTTTTATAGAAACGATTTTACAGACAAATGTGTGTCAAAGTTTCTCTCGCTATATAGCCTAGACCTTCCCTTCCATAAATCCACTCCATTATTCCAAAATACACCATTTCTCCAACCTCCCCCTCTATAGTGTTTACACCCCACCCTTCAATTATTTGTAGAATTATGTTCTCCCGCCCCTCTGCCCCCACGTACTTGTTACTTAGCCAAATTGTTACAGGTGGGACTGGTAGCACAGCCTATTATTAAGATTGTCCAACACTTCCCATTATAAGACCCTGAGTTCAAATGCTTATAACATTGCTAAACTTTAACTGTTTGGGTTGAAATTTTCCTTGCTAGGTATCTGCTTCATGCTGATTTTGATTGGAAAATTTCAATCGAAATGGGTTAACTATTTCCAAGAGGGTAGCTAGGGAAAAATAAATTATGCCCATGTTTTAAAAAATTGAGACTTTTTCTTTGAAATGCTCTAGCATTGGACCAGGGACTTGAAATTTGGCAGGGGGTGGCCTTTATGTCAGAACTGTGCTTTTTGCCATCCCTGTGAAAACTCACCCAAATTTGGCCAAGTTATAAGCCTTTGAAAAAAATCACAGTTCGCACATGCTCACTAAAGATGACTAGAGCTTAAGACCTAAAATCTCCAAAAATTCTATCCTCACTGAGCATGCTCCATCCCCTTCCAGGTTCTCATGCTGACCAGATTGTGCATGCACCATCCCCACAGAGCAAATGAGCATGCTCCAGTTCAGGGGGTTCAGAAGGCTTTACCCATAATAGCTGTTCTGGTCTGGGAACAGGGAGCTTGTGCCTGTCTATCCTGTGCTCTCAATGATCCCCTGATGGCACCTAGACAGTGTGGAGGAGGAAGCCAGCTGACTTAAGTGCAGAGGAAACAAGGGAAGGGGTAGATTGAGACAAGGAGTTTAGTAGGACTGGGGGGATTGAGGGAGGGAAAGAAACTGTGACTGGGATTTGGAGGAGGGAGACTGGGTCTGCTCTGGCAAGGATACTGGGAGAGTTGGGTGAGGAGATAGGGGAGGCTGGGACTGGGAGCTGTAGGGGGTAGAGACTAGGACTGGGAGCCACTGAGGAAAGGGAGGTGGAGAGAACAGGACTGGGAGCCACTTGGCTGGGGGGAAACCTGGCTGGTTTCCATTAAAATTTTTGAATGATTTGGCATGTTCCCACAGAATGTTTCAATTCCATCAAATCAAACCTTTCTGACAGAAAACTGCTCACTGGAAAGTTTCAGACCAGCTCTAATCCATACCTTTATATTCCTATCCAAGATAGGCTGAACTAAATTTTGATTTTGGATTCAATGAGACTACATAAAATGCTTTATTAAAATTCACATATCTACCACTTTCCCTTCTTATCCATTTATTCTGCAATTATATAAAAATAAACTAAGTTAGTTTGGCAATATTTATTTCTTATAAACTCAGGCTGCACATTGCTCATATTTGTATTATTTCCAGAAGTCTAGTGATCTATTTTTTCTGAATCTAAGTTACTTATATGCACTCTTCCCAACGTGCAGTTTGAGACAATCTTGAGTAAAACCAGAAGAGAAATTTAACAGGCCAGTTCTCCTTCTCAACCTCAGCTAATATTTTTTAATCAAGGAGAAATAGAATTGTTGCTGGGACAAATTATTTTCTTACATAAGCTGTAGGAGAGGGTGTTGAATATATATCGTAAGGGAACACTGAAGAGCTACGGCTGTGTAGATTGTGAGCTGCATTAAGTACTTAAAAATAAAGTAAGTTACATCATTTTTAACAAATGACTCAGTTTTACCCATTTGATGCACTTTTCATCAAACATTCAGGAAAGTATTTAGCCACGTGCCTAGCTTTGAGGATGTAAGTAGTCCCAATGAAATGACCAGGATACTTGTGCTTAAAAACCTTCCTGAATCAGGGCAGTAGTTCAAATTAATTTATTTAGACAATCAATTGTTCCATTTCTCAGTTCTTTTGTTCTTATCAAATATTTGCAAAGTGGATATGCGTATTTGCAACCATATGGCTGAAATACATTTATTAACCACAGTCACAAGGATCTAAGCAGGTGTCTAGAAATGCTTTATTTCAGTAAATCTGTGTTAAATTCCGGTAACACTGTAATAAGAGGATATGGGGCTATATCCCTGAAATAACTCTTGCATCAATTTTCTAACATCAGACCTTTCACTTTGGGACATTCCCAGGAGATAGAAAGCTGGTTCCATGCTGTTAAGCGAAACTGTATGATGGTTTATTTCGCTGAAGGCAAAAACATATGCTACTGAGTGCACAGAGACATGGAAGCTTCATCCAAACTGCTCATTTGATACTTTGGGGGCTTTGAATTTGAAGAGTCTTTGGTTGGCTCATGAGGAGAGGGAACAGGATCAGAGAGGAGATCAGACAAATAGGCAGCAATCAGGAAGGGAAGCACTGCAGGGCTCTTATAAGATTAGATTTTCCCTCTGGGAGTAAGAAACAAAAGGGTTACTGAAAGCTATTGGTATGTTTCTTTTATGTTTAATCAGGTTAAATAAAAGTTCAGTGGTTTTTCAAACCCAGAAGTCAGAGACATAGTAGTTTTGAAGAAATCTACATGGCCCTGGAAGTAGAGTTAGGAGAAGCAGCCAGGATCGCCCAATATTCACAGGCAAGCATCCTGAGAGGAAGCTGAGGGTTAGTGTCCTAGAGCCACTGGTGTTGAACAAGGGCTGGCCCCAGGAAGGGGCAGGTCATGACACACACCATGGTATCCTTTTAGTATTTTACTATGAACTGTGTCAATTTTGTTTGCAAGTCTGGCATGCCAAAAGTAAAATGAGGTTACTTACCTGTAACGGGAGATTCTTCGAGATGCATGGTCCCTATCTGTATTCCACTGAGGGTTATGTGCATGCACCACGTGCCCAGAGCCGAAGCTTTTGAAAGCAGTACTGTACGGTGGTCTGCGCATGCGCCCTGTGCCACCTTGTGGTCTCCCCTGAGGCAATAAAGGATGCAGTGGGCCGCTGGCATGTCCAGGTCCTTCTCTACTGCAGAGCTGTTGAATCCGGAGCAGAGGGGAAGGAGTGAGAGTTTGGAATACAGATCGGGACCACACATCTTCAGTTACAGGTAAGAACTTCATTTTCTTCTTTGAGTGATGATCCCTATTGAATTCCAGAGAGGGTGATTAACAAGCAATGCCTATGTGAGAGGATTGTGCAAGGAGACTGTGGAATGGAGGACTTCTCCTCTGAACGAATCATACATTACAGTGTAGTGTGTGGCAAAGGTGCGTACCAAACTCCACGTGGATGCCTTGTATATGTCTGCGAAGGGCACTTTGTGGAGTACAGCTATAGTTAATGCTTGCACTCTCATGGAATAGGCCTGAATCCCTTCAGGCGGGGATTGTCCCGATAATTGATAGCAGCACGTAATGAACCCTGAGACCCACTTGGAGAGTCTCTGGGTGGAAATGGCTTGCCCTTTCATTGCTATGGCAATGAAAAGTTGAGGACATTTCTGAAAGGGCTTTGTCCGATCAAGATAAAAAGCCAATGCCCTTTGAACATCTAATGAGTGAACCTTCTTTAGTCATTTGAGGCGTAAGGCTTGGGGAAGAAGGTAGGTAAATGTACGGGTTTATTGAGGTAGAATTGGGAAACCACCCTGGATAGGAACTTGGGGTGAAATTGTAAAGAGACCTGGTCTATATGGAAAGGGTGAAGGGGAGGTTAACCATCATGGCTCCCAGTTCACCATCCCTCCTTGCTGATGTAATGGTGACGAGCAAAATTACTTTCATGGAAAGGAGAGATAGTGAACATGAGGTCATAGATTTGAAGGGGCGGACATCAACAAGGTGAGGACTAGGTTCAGGTCCCATTGGGGGGCGATAAGCTGAATGGGAGGGTATTTTTGCAGAAGGCCCTTCCAGAACCACACAGTTAATGGCTGGGTAAAGATTGAATGGCCGTCCACTGGCAGGTGAAAAGCACTAAGGGTATCTGCATGCACCTTAATGGAACTGAGGGCCAGTCCCAAGTCCCTCAGATAAAGGAAATATCCAAGAGTAGTGGGATGTCCACCACTTCAGGGACAAGGCCCTTCTGGGTAGCCTAGGCAGTGGAACGCATCCATTTGGCTCGATACGAGAGTCTTGTGGACTCCTTCCTGCTGCTTCAGAGGACATCTTGCACTGCCAGTGAGCATTCCTGCGCTAGTGGAGGTGTCCATCCAAAAACCAAGCCATCAGATGAAGAGTGTGCATGTTGGGATGTCTGAGTCTGCTGTTGTGTTGGGTCAGTAGCTCCAGGAACGTCCAAAGCGTCAGTGGAGGGTTGTTCGACATACAGAGGAGAACCAGGAGCCAAAATTGGCGAGGCCATTAGGGGGAAATCAGGATGGCTGTTGCTTTCTCCTATCTGATCTTGTGGATCACTTGTGGTAGGAGGGGTAAAAGGTGGGGAGGCAAAATCTGTCAGATCCGACCAATCGAGGACTCGGGTGTCCCCGTGTGATTGAGTTTCAAATCCTCACCTTGAACAACATTGGGTGCATTTGGTATTGCTGTGGGATACGAAAAGATCCCTCACCGGGGTTCCCCGGCCATTACAGAGTCCTGCAACTCCCATTCATGGTCAGTTGCAAAGTTTCTGCTGAGGACATCGGCAATCATGTTCCAGTAGGTAAGCTGCTATCAAAAGAATATGATGTGCGACGCACCATTCTCAAAAGTGTATAACTTTCACACACACAGAAGGCTCAGGATCTTGTCCCCCCTTGTTTATGTAGAAGACTGTGGTTGTGGTGTTGTCTGACATGACAAGAACATATCGGTTCTAGATAGCTGGTAGGAACACCTGGCAAGCATTGCGTACTGCCTGGAGTTACAATATGTTTATGTACAACTTGGCCACTCGTGTTGTCCAGGTGCCTTGTGTCATGCGGTCACCCATGTGGGCACCCCAGCCCATGAGGAATGCGTCCATTATGGTAGCCACAGTGAGCGAGAATGGAAGGAAAGTCATCCCCGAGCAGACTTGTAACAGGTTCATTCACCATTGGAGAGAGGAGAGAACTTCTGGTGGCATGTGGAGCAGAGTGTGCATGGGTTGATGCATGGGGGAGTAGACCCTTTCCAGTCAGAGTTGAAGGCCATGACATTTGTGCAGGCCGCCATGTGTCCCAAGACAGAGGCAGATTTTGGCCAAAACCAAAGGGTTGGAAGACACCAAAAAATGATTAGTTCCCTCGTTGTCTGGAATCTTTCCCTTGGTAGATAAGCTCGGGTGGAATTCGCGTCTATGCAAGCTTCTATGAACTCCAAGGATTGTGTAGGGTTTAAAGTTGATTTTTCGATGTTTACGTTGACTCCCAAGGAGGAGAGGAGGAAAAGCAGTTGGGATGTTGATTCTGGGCCTCTTGTTTGGACCATCCTGCTATCAGTCATTCAGATATGGAAAAACGAGGATTCCTTGATGTCTGAGATGGGCTACCACCACCAAGAAAACTTTTGTGACTACTCGCGGGACAGTGGTGAGTCCAAACAGTAGGACCCTGGATCGAAGATGCCGAGGCCCCATCCCACCCCAACTTCAGGAACTTTCTGTGTGTTGGGTGTATATTGTTATGGAAGTAGGCATCTTGCATATGGAGATCCGTAAACCACATGCCTTTTTCTAATGAGGGATTGATTGGTGCGAGCATGACGATGCAAAATCTTGGTTTGGAAAATCAAGCAGTTGAGGCATCGGAGATCCAATATCGGTCTCCATCCTCCAATCTTTGTGGGGACTAGGAAGTAGCTCAAATAGAGCCCTGTTCCCTGAAAGGAGTCTGGGATTAGCTCCACAGCTCCCCTCTGCAATAGGGAGTCGTCCTCAAGTTGGCGGAGATCGTCACATGGGTGTTCCATGCATGTGGACCGAGGAAGAGGGCAAGATGGGGGTGTCGCTGTAAACTCTATGATGTAGCCACTCTGGATGATATCTAGGATCCACTGTCCATTGTTATAGCTTTCCATGTTGACAAAAAGAGTTTGAGGCGACCCCTGAAGGCAGTAGACAAAATGGGCATTGGTGTACGGAGTGGTTGGCCGCTCTCTAAAGACACTCAGAAAAACCGCTTATGTGATGTTTGGATGTGTTGCGTTGATGGCTGGGTAGTTGACATAGGTTGATGGGGTCTATGAATCTTAGGGTGCTTTTGAGGAGGCTCATAGGTGCATTGGTGGTATAGCCGTGTGACCCTTTAACAATATGATTGGGGCAGGTGGTAGAATTTCCTCTTGAGTGCTGGTGTGAAGATACCAAGAGACCTTGAAGATACCGAGAGGTCTTCTGATTGAAGAGATGCAATTTGTCGAATGGGAAGTCTTCTGTAATGTTTTGCACCTCCCTGAGAAGCCAAAGGAGTGTTACCAGGATTCCCTCCTCCTGAAAATCCCCATTGCCAGGACACGGGAAGCCGTGTCTGCTGAGTCCACTGCAGCCTGTACCATTAACCTGGCAAATAACTTGCCTTCCTGCAAAACTGCCTGGAATTGGTTGCGATCTTGCAAGTGTAGCTTGTCTGTGAACTCAGCCAATCGCCCAAAGTTAACAAAATCATATTTGGCTATCAGGGCTGAATAATTTGACCTACCTAACAAGAGTTGTGATGGTGACGTGGGGGAGTCGTCCCAATCCAAGTGGGATCGTTCGGAGGTTGAGTATGGGGGCCACAAGCTGCAGTATGGCCAGCTCGGTTTACCCTGCTGTTGCATAGCCTCTGACCACGGTACCGGCAACCAATTCTGCAGTTAAGGCAAGGTGGGGAACTGCCACAGTGCCATCAGAGCCTTCTGGCACTCGTGCTTCCAGAATGGGAGCGGTGGACCATGTCGGACAGCCGTATCGTCTGAATCAGAGGAGTCAGAAACCTCACCAAATGGCTGCGCAGTCAGAACCACCAGAACGGAATGCAGCAGGAACATAGCGGGAGAAGGGTCCCTTTGACATGTTGATCAGATTGAGCGTCATGGAGACCATAGTCCCTCTAGTGTGAATAACTCGTGGGAACCCGAGGTGCTTCCGAGTCTCCCAGGGGTCAATGGTATCCGTTCTGTTGAAGGAGTCAGTATCTGGAACTGTGTCTCTCTGGAGACCAATGGTTCTCGGAATATTGGCGGAGTCGACGGGTCCATAGTCGGTACCAGTGGATCTGGCAATTGGTGCAACCATTTCTCGGTCTTGTGAGACTTAGAAGTGTGGTTCCTTCGTGGACAGAACCCATGGATGGTGCAGAGTCCTTCTTAGACCTGGAGGAAGACTTACTGCAATGCTTATGGGCATGCTTCCTTGGTTTGGCCCCAAAGCAGGGTCCTTAGCATGGGTATTCACGGAGCCTGATAGAGGCTCCGCGGTAGGGGGTGCTCTTCACCTGCTCAGGCTGATGTACAGGGGGGTTCCCTGGCCAGGATCCGATGTCAGTCCCATGGCAGCTTCCATAAGGTGTTTCCTGAGGTGGAGAGTCCAGTTCTCCCAAGTATGGGCAGGAAAGGAAAGGCAGATACTGCACCCAGACACGATGTGGGCTTCCCCCACGCAGCACAAACAGCGTTGGTGCTCGTCACTGATGGAAAACAAGCAAGGGCAGTACGCACAGGTTTTGAGCCCCTGCATCTTCGGCATAATCCAGTACTCAGGCCCAGGTACTGGGGGATGAGGAAGGCAGTAAAGTTTGGTGGGAAGCACCACCAAAGCCAAGTCCTAAATCAGGTACGAAAAGGAAGAATCGAACAGAAAACAAAACAAAACAAAAAATTCCAGAATAACCAATCTAAACTACGAACAGTACTAAGGATAGTTCTGAAAAGTTTTGGAAAGTGTGTTATAAGGACGAGAGGAGTAGAAGCTCCAACTCAGACCATGCAGTGGTGAGAAGGAACTGGAGACGCTGGCAACCCCCTGTGCCCTTTATCACCTCGGGTGAGACCACGAGGCAGCACAGGACATATATGTGGACCGCCGAACAGTACTACTTTCAAGAGCTCCAGCTCCGGGCACATGGTGGAATAGCCCTCGATGGAATACAATAAGGACCAAGACTCCAAGAAGAATCAAAATTTCTACTGGTATTCACTCCAAGAGAGAGAAGTTGTAATGCCAGCCACTGTCAGCTGTACGTTCTTCCTCCAATCCTCAGGAGTGAGCTGCTGGCTCATTTCTTTTTCCCAATTTAACTTTATGTTGTCAATGTTGACCTTAAGTTCTGTAGAAAAAAAAGTGCACACAGTTTGGCTATTTATTTTTTTACCAGAGATCTAACTATCTTGTCATTTCAAACTATTTCTAAATCTGATGACGTTCAACAAGGACAAGTGCTCGACAGAGTCCTGCACTTAGGATGGAAGAATACCAGGCACTGCTACAGGCTGGGGACCGACTGGCTAAGAGGCAATTCAGCAGAAAAGGACCTGGGGATTACAGCGGACGAGAAGGTGGATATGAGTTAACAGTATGCCCTTGTTGCCAAGAAGGCTAATGGCACATTGGGCTGCATTAGTAGGAGCATTGCCAGCAGATCGAGACATTGGTGAGGTCACATCTGAAGTACTGCATCCAGTTTTAGGCCCCCCACTACAGAAAGGATGTGGACAAATTGGAGAGTCCAGCGGAGCGCAACAGAAATGATTAGGGGGCTGGGACACATGACTTATGAGGAAAGGCTGAGGGAACTGGGCTTATTTAGTCTGCAGAAGAAAAGAGGGGGGATTTGATAGCAGCCTTCAACTACATGAAGGGGGGTTCCAAAGAAGATGGAGCTTGGCTGTTCTCAGTGGTGGCAGATGACAGAACAAGGAGCAATGGTCTCAAGTTGCCGTGGGGGAGGTCTAGGTTGGATATTAGGAAGAACTATTTCACTAGGAGGGTGGTGAAGCACTGGAATGGGTTACCTAGGGAGGTGGTGGAATCTCCACCCTTAGAGGTTTTTAAGGCCCGGCTTGACAAAGCCCTGGCTGGGATGATTTAGTTGGGGTTGGTCCTGCTTTGAGCAGGGGGGTGGACTAGATGACCTCCTGAGGTCTCTTCCAACCCTAATCTACTACAATTCTATGATATTTTTAAATACAAGGCCTGTTTTTCTAAATTTATATTTCTCATGAAATTGTATGAAAAATGTTAGCTGAGTTTTGTCAAATTTTATATATTTTAGTACCGTACATCTTGTGGAATTAGTTATATCTAGGATATTATAAGTGGTGGAGTCTATTTTGAAATATCACTAGGAAGTACTTGTTAGAAAGTCATATCTTGCCACATTTTCAACACATGGGAAAGCCGTGGATTCTTTCTTGTAAAATGGTGTGACACTACCATTTATTAGTCATACAAAATTCAGTTCATGTTAGACCAGATGTTTGTCTTTGGGGAAGGTGGGGGGAGAGGAAAGGTATTGCTTAAAGTAACTACTTCTGCCTTCAAAACTTTCAGCTGTTTTCTTACTAAAACCCCAAATATGAGATCCAGACTATCACTGGGCATTTATTTCTTATCCAGAGCTGTTCACAGGACATTTAGCCAATCATCTGTTAACAGCGGTGCAGGGTAAAATTGACTGCTCCCTGTTAAAATAAAAAGTAAGGGTTTTGGACACTATGTGAAACACAGGAAACATACAGAAATGTCCTCCATAAAATTAGAAGGAAGGCAGCTTTTCCCCCATTGGATCTTGGGGTCAGCCTTTATGTTCTAACCTCCAGCAAAAGCAGTAGTTTAAGAAAATAAATTCTTAAAACAGCATCAATATTTACAAAAAGATTATGGGGGAATTGTTCCATTGCAGTGACACAAACCCTCTTCCAAAGCAAAGCTGAATAGAATTGATCTGCTTTGCAAGATTTAACATTCCATTAATCATGCTTCTAAACTATTTATAGATAGTGGCATCAATTACTAGTGACTGTTCTTCCACATGGTCATCATGAAGCAGTTATTTGTTTAATAGAAGGGAATATTTTATGGTGCCAAAGGTGTAGGAAAAACCAGATGTAGTGTCGAGTATCAGAGGGGTAGCCGTGTTAGTCTGAATCTGTAAAAAGCAACAGAGGGTCCTGTGGCACCTTTGAGACTAACAGAAGTATTGGGAGCATAAGCTTTCGTGGGTAAGAACCTCACTTCTTCAGATGCAAGACTTGCATCTGAAGAAGTGAGGTTCTTACCCATGAAAGCTTATGCTCCCAATACTTCTGTTAGTCTCAAAGGTGCCACAGGACCCTCTGTTGCTTTTTACAGAAGTAGTGTGTGCAGAGATGAATTACGCAACCTTGAGTTTGCTACCGACATTACTGTACTAAGTATAATGTGGAAAGGAATGATTTCACTTACATCAGAGGTAGAACAGGAAGCAGCAAAAATTGGATTGAAAATAAAAATAGAGAAAACTAAGATTATGAAGGTAAGAAACTGCACAATAGATGCAAGAGTGTACACAGAAAAGAAATCAAACAGGTAGAAGAGTTCTGGGGAGTGTGATGACATTTGAAGGTGGCTACGATAAAGATATTCATACAAAATTAGGAAAAGCAAACACTACTTTTAGAAGGATGAACAACATCTATTCATACAGAGGTCTCCACACCAAACTAAAGGCCAGATTCTATGATGTGATTATACTTAGCATGCTACTGTACTGAGTAGAGAGGTGGCTAACAAAAAGAGAGAGAGTGGAGGCTGCCCATCACAGATGGCTGAGGAAGATATTACACATTTTATGGAAAGAAAATATCAAAGAAAGAAGTCTCAGGTGGCTGGGACATTTACACTATATGGAAAATGGGAAACATGTTAAGCAAGCATTGAATTGGGTACTCGAGGAAAGAAAAAGGGAGGAAGGCCAAGGAAGAACTGTCAGAAGTCAGTGACAGAAGATATTGAATGAACTGGCATCACCTGGGAAGAATTATTACAACTAGTGGGCAACTACTATCAATGGAAGAACTGGATTGCCCAATGTGTAAGCAGCACAAGAACCCCTAAGGGACTAAGGAGAAGCCTGGATAGACTGACAGCATAAGATCTACTGAAGGATTAGTGCAGTAAGATCAATAAATTTGCCTGGAAGTTACTGGTTTGTTTTACCCAATATGTTCACGTTATACATATCACGTAAATTATAACCAACAGTATTCAGGTCCATTTTGTAAGTCTTCATTGCCACAGACTGCACAAGAACTCCATTTTCAATATTTGATTGATAAATGTGTGGGTAGTTGTAATTGGATTAATCCCATTAGGTTATGCCAGTCAAAAAGAAGGTGAGTAGTGGTAAGAAACTAATTTATTCAACTGTCTGAAACTTCCAAGAAGGAAGAGTTCCTCACACTTGACAGGTGAAACCAGTAGGACTACTTGAATGCCTGTAGAAACTCAATGGTTATAGTTTGCAAACTTTGAGGGGTATCAAACTCAGAACACAAATTGCAGAAAGCAATATGCAAATCTAGAGGCAAAATGGGACAAATATATTATGGATAACTTAATTACCTAAAGCTTGCTCAAATAAATTTAGGAACAGAATAGCAGAAAGGATCCAACTGTGTACTGCATAAAATTAGCCTATGTCAATCACTTAGGTACTAGCAAAAAGTAAGATCTGGTTCTACCAGTTTTCACACCCCTAGGGAAGAGGAGCAAATCAAATGGTCCTTTTACTGTAATTAGAGGGCTGGTGTTCTAATTTAGAAAAAGGTGTGACAAAAGTCAGAACTCTGAGTAACAAGCACTGTTGTCCCTATGCAGAACAGCGCTCACACTCCTATTTAGTTTCTGGAATTCCTAAATGCCTTGGGATAAAAGAAAAGTCTAGGAAACAGTCCCATGTTGCCTGGTATTTTGTATATATTGCATTGCCTTTGTTGTTGTGATTAACTGGCGTTATTTTAAATACAGAAACCCATGATATTTATATACACACAAAATGGCGGTGTGTTTAATATTTGATGGGTATAAGTGTGCAATGATTACTATGCAGATCATCTTCAACAAGTACCATAACCTCTTTATACACAGAGCATGAGAAACCACACTAATCTGTGATGAACAGAAAGCTTTTCTGTACCAACATATGGTCTGCAAAATCTAAGCTTTCTTTATAAAAAAAAGTTTCTATTCCTTACAGTTGAAGAAAATTTTCCAAACAAACAATGTAAATGGAGGTAGTCCTGTCTTAAATCTGCAGATAGACAGTCCAAGTGACTCTGATTCTCATAAGCTTTTCCCAAGCAGAAAAGAGTGAAAACTATGGACAGCAGCAAGGGCAGGAGGCACTGGAGCTACTTGTTAGAGAGAACCATGTAGCAACATGAGAACGATAGAACTTAGACATCCAAGTACCCTTGCAGAAGCCAAGAGATGAAAAGGAGGAATAAAAGGCGGAAATGGAGTGAGAAAAATTGTTCCTTCCCCTTCCAGTAGCCAAAGGAGAGTGGGGCAAAGGAGACAGACTTCAAATTCAGACTAAAAGCAATGGGGGGTGGGGGGAGGATTGGAGGTCTCAAGTAAGTTTCAGAGACACCACTGCTGGTTCGAAAAGTAGCAGCCTCACCCATTTCCAGCAGCTTGAGGTTGGCAGGAGGAGGGGGAAGCAGTTGGCTTTGACAATAGGGCCTTATGTGTTTCATTTCATTCTGAGGCTAGGAACGTTGATCTGTCCCTAAGTGTCTACCACTGAAGTCAGCGGGAGTCCTTCCACTGTCTTCACTGACTAATGGATCAGGCCAAGTTGTCTGGTAAAGTTTCCAGGCCCCAGGAATGGATCCCTCAAGGGCTATAGGTGTTAGAATGGAGGTGGACAGAGTTGGAAGAAATTGATGGCATGAATTAGAAGAGGCACAGTGTATATTCCATAAACAAAATCTATCTGAAAGGGATTAAGTTTAGATAAGTGCGAAATACCCCCAACGCAAAATGATAAAAGCAAAAATCCGCTAAATTACCCGACATCTCTTAACCATACAGCATATTTCCACCGATGGTGACTGACTCCTTTTTTTCCAAAAGGAACCTTCTTCATCCTCCAGCCCAACACACCTTAACCTTCCCGGCAGCATAATACAAAACTTCAGTAAGCAAATATTCAGCTTTAACATGCACACATGTTAACCATTTGATGGGTCACTCTAAAGGTATGTCTATAGCTCAAGTGAAGGTGTGACTGTAGCACACACAGGTATACCCATTCTAGCTTTAATCTAGCTAGCGTGGGTAACAGTAGGGTAGATGTGGTGGCATCGCCTAGCAACCCATGTACATACTCTGGCTCCCCAGATGTCTTAAACTCTGGTCACTAGTCCATGCCACCCTGCCTATGCTATAATATTGTTACTTGGGCTAGTTAGATCAAAGCTAGCAGGGATATGCCTACCCCTGCTACAATTACACTTTAAAGTGGTGTGGAGACATACCCAAGAATCCTAGAGAAAGTATAAGGTCATCACTAAAGTTTTGTGTTAGGTGAGGAGACTAATATTAATATGTAGCATTATCTTATCTGCTGGAGAATGAATCATAGAATCATACAATTGTAGGACTGGAAAGGACCTCAAGAAGTCATCTAGACCAATCCCCTACACTCATGGCAGGACTAAGTATTATTTAGACCAGTGTTTCTCAAACTGGGATCTGTGGACCCCTGGGGGGGTCCGCGAGGGTACCCTGGGGAGTCCGCAAGCCCCGCTGATCAACTTCTCCCCCTCCCTCCCAGCGCCTCCTGCATGCTAAAAGTCTGGTGGCATAGCAGGGCTAAGGCAGGCTCCCTACCTGCCCTGGCTCCATGTCGCTCCTGGAAGCAGCCAGCATATCCCTGGGGGAGGGTGGCAAGGGGTCTCCGCACGCTGCCCCCACCCCGAGCACTGACTCCACAGCTCCCATTGGCCGGAAACTGCAGCCAATGGGAGCTGCAGGGGCAGTGCCTGCAGGCAGGGGCAGCGTGCGGAGACCCCTCCCTCCCCCCGACCCAGGAGCCGCTGCTAAAGGGATGTGCAGGTCTCTTTCAGGGCTGCCCAAGGTAAGCACTGCCCGACCAGAGCCAGCACTCTGCACCCAAACTCCCTCCCAGAGCTTGCACCCCACACCCCCTCCTGCACCTAACCCCCCTCCCAGAGCCTGCACACCCTCCTGCACCTCAAACCCCTGCCTGCCCCACCCTGGAGAAAGTGAGTGAGGGTGGGGGAGGGCCAGCGATGGAGGGAGGGTGTATGGACTGAGCAGGGGTAGGGGGGCGGGCCTTGGTGAAGGGGGCAGGGCAAGGGCTGAGTGGGGGGGTTTGGCAATACCCAAAAATTTTTAAATCAAAATGGGGGTCCTCGGGTTGCTAAAGTTTGAGAACCATTGATGTAGATCATCCCTGACAGATGTTTGTCTTATCTGCTCTTAAAAATCTTCATTGATAGAGATTCCACAACCTCCCTAGGCAATTTCTTCCAGTGCTTAACTACCCTGACAATTAGAAAGTTTTTCCTAATGTCCAACCTAAACCACCCTTGCTGCAATTTAAGCCCATTGCCTCTTGTCCTATCCAGAGGTTAAGAAGAACAATTTTTCTCCCATCTCCTTGTAACAACCTTTTATGTACTTGAAAACTGTTATGTCCCCACTCAGTATCCTCTTCTCCAGATTAAACAAAACCAATTTTTCCAATCTTCCCTCATAGGTAATGTTTTCTAGACCTTTAAATCATTTTTATTGCTCTTCTCTGGACTTTCTCCAATTTTTCCATATCTTTCCTGAGATGTTATACCCAGAACTGGACACAAGACTCCAGTTAAGGCCTAATCAGCATGGAAGAATTACTACTTCTGTCTTAAGAAGAACAGGAGGACTTGTGGCACCTTGTTTACAATACTCCTACTAATACACCCCAGAATGGTGTTTGCTTTTTTTTTTTTTGGCAACAGTATTACACTGTTCACTCATATTTAACTTGTGATACACTATGACTCCCAGATTCCTTTCCGCAGTACTCCTTGGTAGGCAGTAATTTCGCATTTTGTATGTGTGCAACTGACTGTTCCATCCGAAGTGGAGTACTTTGAATTTGTCCTTATTGAATTTCATCTTATTTACTTCAGACCATTTCTCCAGTTTATCTAGATCATTTTGAATTTTAATCCTATCCTCCAAAGCACTTACAACCCCTCCCAGTTTGGTACCGTCCACAAACTTTGTAAATGCACTCTCTATGCCATTATCTAAATCATTGATGAAGATATTGAACAGAACCAGATCCAGAACTAATCCCTGCAGGACCCCACTCAATATGCCCTTCCAGCATGACTGTGAACCACTGATAATTACTCTCTGGAAACAGTTTTTGAACTAGTTATGCACCCACCTTATAGTAGGGTGACCAGATGTCCCGATATTTGAGCCTTTTTCTTATATAGGTGCCTATTACCCCACACACACTGTCCCGATTTTTCATACTTGCTCTCTGGACACCCTACCTTATAGTACAGAGGTGGGCAAACTATGGCCTGCGGGCCACATCTGGCCCGCGGGACTCTCCTGCTTGGCCCCTGAGCTCCTGGCCGGGGAGGCTGGCAGGCCCCCAGCCCCTCCCCTGCTGTTCACCGTCCCCCGCAGCCTCAGCTCACCCCGCCGCCGGCGCAATGCTCTCAGTGGTGTGGCTGTGAGCTACTGGGGCAGTGGCTGTAGCACCGAGCGGGCGGTGCAGCTGTAGCGCCGCCAGGCAGCACGGCAAGGGGGCAGGGAGTGGGGGGGAAGAGGGGTTGGATAGAAGGCAGGGGAGTTCAGGAAGGTGGGCAGGGGTGTGGATAGGGGTTGGGGAGGTCGGAGGGCAGGGAACGGGGGGTGGATGAGGCAGGGGTCCCGGGGGGGCAATCAGGAAGGAGCATGGGGGGGTTATATGGTGCAGCAGGGGGCAGTCAGGGGCAGGAGTTCTGGGGGCGGTTAGAGAGGAAAAGGTGGTTGGATGGGGAAGGGGTCCTGGGGGGGGAGGCATCAGGAATGAGAGAGGGGGTTGGATGGGGCAGTGGGGGGCAGTCAGGGGACAGGGAGGGGGCAGATAGGGGGTGGGGTCCAGGCCACAACCCCCTCCCCTAACCGGCGCTCCATTCAATTTCCAAAACCCGATGCGGCCCTCAGGCCAAAAAGTTTGCCCGCCCTTGTTATAGTAGCTCCATCTAGTTTGTATTTCCCTAGTTTGCTTATGAGAAAGTCATGTGGACAGTATCAAAAGCCTTACTAAAGTCAAGCTATATCACATCTACCACTTCCCCCCGCATCCACAAGGTTTATAACACTGTCAAAGAAAGTTATAAGGAAGCTTATTTTCTAGGTGTTTGCAAATAGATAGTTTAATTATTTGCTCCATTATCTCTCCAGATACTGATCTGTAATTCCCCAGTCATTTGCCTTTTTATAGATTGACACTATATTTTCCAGTCCTCTGGAATCTCTCCTGTCTTCCATAACTTTTCAAAGATAATTGCTAATGGCTTAGATATTGCCTAACTCAGCTCACTGAGTATTCTAGGATGTATTTCATCAGGCCCTGGTCACTTAAAAACATCTAACTTGTCTAAGTAATTTTTAACTTGTTCTTTCCCTATTTTAGCCTCTGATCCTACCTCATTTTCACTAGCATTCACTATGATAGATGTCCAAACGCTACTAACCTTTTGTTGAAAACTGAAAAAGTCATTTAGCACTTCTGCCATTTCCACATTTTTTCCTATTGTTTCCCTCCCCACCCTCATTGAGTAACGGGCCTACCCTGCCCTTGGTCTTCCTTTTGCTTCTAACGTGTTCGTAGAATGTTCTGGTGTTACCCTTCATGTCTCTAGGTAGTTTAATCTAATTTTGTGCCTTGACCTTCCTCATTTTGTGCCTACATACCTGTGTTATTTGTGAATATGATGGAAGAGATAGGAGAAAACAATTGTTAATAACTTTAAATGCAACCTAACTTCTTCAAACCTGCATTCATCACTATCCAGCAATGAGGTTTAACTATAAAGTCTAAACAAGCCAGCCTTTTATTAGCAACAGGGTGGATTGGTTTAAATCAAAGTGATTTAAATCACCCATTTTAATCATGAATTAAGCCATTAGTTTTAATTGTGTTTTGCATTTGTACTTTAGTTATTTCCCTACCATTGGTGAATAACCCTTAAAACACGTTGATTTGCAACTAAATATACCCTTTACATTAAATTTGGTGCTTCTTCTTGGTAACCAGGAGGATACAATATATTTATACACATTTACTTAAGCCAACATATAGTTTAGTCAGACTCTTAATTTTTACATTTTTTTATTGCTAGAAAATGATGAATGATGCATTTATTATTTACTACATAATTAATTATTTTACTTGGTATTTGTGTCAAGTTCTATTTTCACAAAACATTTTAATTTTTATTAAATGAAACTACCATACCTGTGCTGGATCCATAGGAAAAAAATTATCAAAATGTGTTTTGCATTTAAAACTGATTTATTAAACAAAATAAATATCTGTAGTTAGTGAACTGAACTACCGTTATTGTTTCTGGTCACCATGTCCTTCAAGATTTTAAAACTAGATGATCTCATCTTCTCACACCTAGTTTTGATTCCTAGATAGGAAGCAGAAAACAAACTTTCCTTCTTTTACAATTCCCAACTGGTTTCTGAACTTTGAAAGAACTAGCTGAATACTCTGAAACTAAATATATTCTCTCTACACTTGCAGAAAAGGCTATTGCTATCAAAAGGTGGTTTAGGACTACAACAAACTCTGGTTCCAGGTGCTTAGCCACGGTCTTCCAGCAGCTCAGTGGTTTGACTTTCTTTAAAACTTGGCTGCAAACATTAAATACAAAAATAATAAGTAGTCCATGTAAATTATTTTAATGGATTGTAAGTTTGCGTCTTAACATAGGCTGTGTCACAACCGGGACATGGACAGTCAGACCTAGTGATCGGACCAGGAGTCAGGTACTGGGAAGTCAAAGTGCAAGATGAGCCAGAGGGTAAACAGAGTCAAATGTCAGGCAGGCTCAAGTTACCAGGAGATTGGGGTGGGGTACCAGGTTACAGACAGCAATCAAATAGCTAAGTTGAGGACAAACCAGGGTCGGCAGCCGGAGTCTAGGGTCTATTGAAAGCGGAGTCTGGAGCAGAAATGGGCAGGCAGACAGTCTGTGTTGCTGCTCAGAGAGCTCCCCTTCACGGCTTCCTCATTTAGATACTGGTATTTGCCAATCAAGGGGTTGGAAAAGGGACTGCCACTCCAGTCCTGCTGTACTTCCTGCTGAGCCCAGCCTCACAGGGACCTCCCACAGAAGCCCAGCCTAAGCCTCCTGTGGCTGTGTAGGAGTCAGCAGCCTAGAACCCTCAAGGTCCCAGCTTCCAACCCTGTATGTTTGAACAAGTTGCCACAAGTTTAAAATTAAATAGATTTATTTTTCAAAAAAATTTTTTTTAAAGGATGCTTTTATTTAGTCATTGGTTTTTATCCAACTTAGTTAGCAAGACATCGGAGAAACATCAGAGAGGAAACTTTTCCTGTAGGTCCTATTTTAAATTAATTTGAACTCAAACAGATATACTCTTAAAACCCAACAAAGTTTAATCTTTACTTACAACGTATTGGAGAACATACACTGTATTCTTCATGCAAAACAAAGAGGTTGGATCCCTGCGCTTTAAGGGCTAAAGAGCCTTAAAGGCAGTACCATGCCTGTAATAAGATTTTGGGGGGGGAGGTGGGGCGTGGCGGAAGAGGGGCAATAGCAACATAGGAGAAAATGATAAGTATAGGGACAGAGAAGGAACAACACTGAAAACAATGTAGCAAGTGATACTCTCTTTCCTATAATGGATCACAGTGTAAAGAGTAAAGGCAGGTAGGGGCCGATGGTATAAACAAACAAACAGAAATAGTAATGAGGTCTAATTTAGTAACATTCCATGGACTCTTGCCAGATTTCACTGTTACTTATTGAATAGTTTATTTAACAGAACACAAGAAGTGCACTACTATTTTATTCCTTCAAATTGCCGGGGGAACAGCTGTGGAGAGGAAGTGGCATCAGACAGTCACAGTTTGTGTATGTACCAAATCATTTTTTCAAGCTTTTGTTTCTGTCAAACACTGAAGAGAAAGAGATATTGGCTTTTCCACCCCACCCCCCCTTTTTTAAAAAAAAACGTAGATAATTGCACAAAACTAATACAGATGGAAAGTTGTGAAGAAAAGCTGATTTCATTTACAATGTGCATTTGTTGGAGTGACATCAGTCCTAATATACATTCAAGAACTAAATATTTCCCTAAATAGTTTTTCTATCATGTCATTATTTAAGGTCCACTTTCTCAATACACTTCTCTAGGAACAAATGCTTTACATCAATAAAAAGTTGTGAAACCCTGCTCTTCAAATTATATAAAGGAGTTATTTCTAGCTTTGGCACGTTGCAAAAAAATGGGTCCTTAAAACTGTCATTGGTCAAAGTCTGAATAGGTGAAGCTAAATTCTAAATCCTTGCTTTTATCCGATACACATTTGAGGGGTAGCATGATATTCTTGTGGCAGCTTCTTTTTACTAAAATGACAGCCATTTGAAATTACTGAGAGGTTTGGAACATAAAATACTGTAAAAATGTATAAGTAGGGAAGAGTATAGATGACAAGGCCACGGCTGAAAAAATAAGTGTTTATTCCAGGGATACATTAATAAAAGGGATTTATTCCATGACAGGACTTGCTTTAGCTCTAAGTTTCGTGTACTCAAACGCAGCATTAATTCCTAACATCAGCAACGTATGGGGGAAAACAGGAAGAATTGAAAAAGGCTGTGAGAAAGGCTAATGCAGTCCTAGGATGCATCAGGCAAGGTATTTCCAGTAGACAGGGAAGTGTTATACAAGTCACTGGTGAGACCTCATCCGGAATAGTGTGTGCAAGGCACTGGTGAGACCTCATCTGGAATAGTGTGTGCAATTCTGGTCTCCTATGTTTAAGAAAGAGGAATTCAAAGTGCAACAGGTGCAGAGAAGGGCTACTAGGATGATCCAAGGAATGGAAAACCTACCTTATGAGAAGAGACTCAAAGAGCTTGGCTTGTTTAGCTTAACTACAAGAAGGCTGAGGGGAGATAGGATTGTTCTCTATAAATACGTCAGAGGGATAAGTACCATGGAGGGAGAGGAATTAAAATTAAGGGCCTATGTGGACACAAGAACAAATGGATATAAGCTGGCTATCAACAAGTTTAGGCTTGAAATTAAGTGAAAATTTCTAACCATCAGAGGAGTGAAGTTCTTGAACAGCCTTCCAAGGGGGGCAGTAGGAGCAAAAAACCTAACCGGCTTCAAAACTGAGCTTGGTAAGTTTATGGAGGGAATGGTATGAGGAGACTGCCTGCAATGCCATGTAGCTGATCTGTGACTGCTAGCGGCAAATATCTCCAACAGACAGTGATGGGACACTAGATGGGGGAAGGCTTGAGTTACTACAGAGAATTCTTTCTGAGGCATCTGGCTGATAGACCCTGAGCCATTTGGCCAAGACCTAACTGAGCACCATATTTGGGGTCAGGAAGGAATTTTCCCCCAGGTCAGACTGGCAGAGATCCTGGGTTTTTTTTGCTTTCCTCTGCAGCATGGGGCACAGATCACTTGCAGATTTAAACTAGTGTAAATGGTGGATTCTCTGTAACTTGTAGTCTTTATCATGATTTGAGAACTTCACGAACTCAGCCAGAGGTTAGGGGTCTATTACAGGAGTGGGTGTGTGAGGTTCTGTGGCCTGCAATGTACAGGAGGTCAGACTAGATGATCACAATTGTCCCGTCTGACCTTAAAGTCTATGAGTCTGAGACTGGATCAAGATTTTGGATAACAAGATCTAAAACCTCTTGCCTCTAAGTCACTGGCTGTATTCTGACTCATGTATGCTGAAGTGGCTAAAAGGCTTACTATCCAATAGGTGTTTGGTGATTTAAAAATTGAACTTTTGGTGTTTATCCAATTTCTAAGGAACAAATACGTAAATCACAAAAGTCATATTCATAACTGACATCAATTGGCATCTTGTTGCTGGTTTCAGATGATGCATGCAGAACTGAACAGGCATAAAGGCTGAACTACCTTCACCTTTAGAAAAGAACTGAGGGGCGTGAAGCTTATACTACTACTGTGTCTGTTGTACGTTCTGTAGATAAGAACTTAATTCACCGGAGTGATCAGTCCAGCAGCTCTCATGAACAGTAAACTCATTTTTATTTGAAATCTCAAAGTCAAGAAATACATTTATAAGTGCAACTGCTGAGTTGCCTAGAAAGTGTTGCTGAGCTGCCTGGGTAACCGCAGGCTAAGAGAGTGGGGAGTGAGGGCAAGAATAGACTCACTGGACAGTACACAAATCAGCTTAGTTCAAAGAGGTCTTGTTAACAGATTTATGACTCATCCCTCATTGATCAATATTTCCCATTTTCAGTTTTGGCCAAAGAAAGTGTACTCATCCAGTAAGGATGGTTATACTCTGATATCATGAATAGTGGTCATTAACACACTTGGCTCTTTTTCAAAGTTTTCAAATACCAAATGCACACTTCCAGATGTCCTCAAACTCTTTCTTGGTATGGCCTAGATCTTGGATACATTTTCTCATGAACCACCTTCAAGCCATTACTCACCATCCTTATGGCAACTACAGCAACTGGAGTAAAGTATTTTTAAAAAAATACTACCCACAGAATATCTTTTTTACTTCTCCTTAATGCAACCAAGTTTCTTGTAGGGTTTTTTTTATTTAAGCATTAAACAGTCAATTTAAAAAAGTTAAAAGTAGTTTCATGTACAAAAGTGGTTCAAGTCCCCATGCCATTTTTTGTGGCTTCACAATTATGTTTTCCTATTTTTAAAGTGTTCCTCCACCAGTGGTGTGCAAAAGTCCCACAAAAAGGAGGAAAACGGACTACATACAAAACACTGTCAAAGGCAGTAAACAGTTCAAAAAGTACAGAAAATATTTCTCTAATCTTGCAGTGTTCCCCAAATAGTAGGCCCCGACCTACCACAGGTGTCCACCCCCCACACTGGGGCCTGGTCTACACTACGAGTTTAGGTCGAATTTAGCAGCGTTAAATCAAATTAAGCCTGGACACGTCCACACGACGAAGCCCTTTCTTTCAACTTAAAGGGCCCTTTAAACCAGTTTCTTTACTCCACCTCCGATGAGGGGATTAGTGCTGAAATCGGCCTTTGCGGGTCCGATTTGGGGTAGTGTGGACGGAATTCGACGTTATTGGCCTCCGGAAGCTATCCCACAGTGCTTCATTGTGACCGCTCTGGACAGCACTCTCAACTCAGATGCACTGACCAGGTAGACAGGAAAACCCCGCGAACTTTTGAATTTCATTTCCTGTTTGCCCAGCGTGGAAAGCACAGGTGACCACGCAGAGCTCATCAGCACAGGTAACCATGATGGAGTCCCAGGATTGCAAAAGAGCTCCAGCATGGACCAAACAGGAGGTACGGGATTTGCTGGCCATATGGGGAGACGAATCAGTGCTAGCTGAACTCCGTAGCAATAAACGGAAGGGCAAAATATTAGAAAAAAGTCTCAAAGGCCATGAAGGACAGAGGCCATAACAGGGACGCACAGCAGTGCTGCGTGAAAATTAAGGAGCTAAGGCAAGCCTACCACAAAGCCAGAGAGGCAAACAGAAGGTCCGGGGCAGAGCCGCAAACATGCCGCTTGTACACGGAGCTGCATGCCATGCTAGGGGGTGCAGCCACCACTACCCCAACCGTGTGCTTTGACTCCATCAATGGAGAATCACGCAACAGGGAAGCGGGTTTGGGGTACGAGGAAGATGATGATGAAGACAATGAAGATAGCTCTCAGCAAGGAAACTGAGAAACCAGTTTCCCCAACAGCCAGGATATGTTTATCACCCTGGACCTGGAACCAGTAACCCCCGAACTCACGCAAGGCGTGCTCCCTGACCCTGAGGGCACACAAGGGACCTCTGGTGAGTGTACCTTTGTAAATATTACACATGGTTTAAAAGCAAGCGTGTTTAATGATTAATGATTAATTTGCCCTGGCAATCGCGGCCAGTACAGCTACTGGAAAAGTCTGTTAACGTGTATGGGGATGGAGCGGAAATCCTCCAGGGACATCTTCAGAAAGCTCTCCTTCAGGTACTCCCAAAGCCTTTGCAAAAGGTTTCTGGGGAGGGCTGCCTTATCCCGTCCGCCATGGTAGGACACTTTACCACGCCAGGCCAGTAGCACATAGTCTGGAATCACTGCATAACAAAGCATGGCAGCGTATGGTCCTGGTGTTTGCTGGCATGCAGACATCCATTCCTTATCTCTCTTTGTTATCCTCAGGAGAGTGATATCATTCACGGTCACCTGGTTGAAATGGGGTGATTTTATTAAGGGGACATTCAGAGGTGCCCGTTCCTGCTTGTCTGAACAGAAATGTTCCCCGCTGTTAACCATGCGGTGGAGGGGGAGGGATGAAGTGATCATCCCAGAGAATTGGGGTGTGGGGGAGTAGTTGGGTTTGTGCTGCATGTTAACCCGGAAACCGCAGCCCCTCCTTTTACATTGCAAACCCATTTTAAATGGCCAACCCAATGGGTGCTTGGTATGGGAAATGAGGTCGCTAGTGTTTGAAACCATTCCCACATGTTAAAAGAAGGTTAAAAAAGCCAAAAGACTGTGGCTTACCATGGCTGCCTGCAAGCCGAAATCTGTTGCCTGGCACTGCATGAGCGATCTCTCACACCAAACCGGCAGGCCCTCAATATAAGAGGAAAAATGCAACCTTGTAACGAAAGCACATGTGCTGTGTAATGTGAACAGCAAAATTTAACGTGAAAGAGTGTACCCATTGTTCTCTAAAAAGTGTCTTTTTTAATCACCTCTCCCTTCTCCTCCACCAGCTGCAAATGTTTCTCCTTCACAGAGGCTAGTGAAGATTAGAAGGAGAAAACGACGGACTCGGGATGATATGTTCTTGGAGCTCCAGATGTCCTGCCACGCTGACAGAGCACAGCAGAATGCGTGGAGGCAGTCAATGTCAGAGTACAAAAAAGCACAATATGAACGAAAGGAGAGGTGGCGGGCTGAATCGCGGGCTGAAGAGAGCAAGTGGCGGACTGAAGAGGATAGGTGGCATCAGCTTGCTGACAGAAGGCAAGAGTCGATGCTTCGGCTGCTGGAGCATCAAACTGATATGTTCCAGCGTATGGTTGAGCTGCAGGAAAGGCAGCAGGAGCAGAGACCGCCGCTACAGCCCCTGTGTAACCAACAGCCCTCCTCCCCAAGTTCTATAGCCTCCTCACTCAGACACCCAAGAACGCAGTGGGGGGGCCTCCGGCCACCCAGTCACTCCACCCCAGATGATTGCCCAAGCATCAGAAGGCTGGCCTTCAATAAGTGTTAAAGTTTTAAAGTTTTAAACTGCAGTGTGTCCTTTTCCTTCCCTCCTCCCCCACCCCTCCCGGGCTACCTTGGCAGTTATCCCCCTAGTTGTGTGATGAATTAATAAAGAATGCATGAATGTGAAGTAACAATGTCTTTATTGCCTCTGGAAACGGTGCTCGAAGGGGGGAGGGGAGGGTGGTTAGTTTACAGGGAAGTAGAGTTAACCGGGGGGTGGGGGGAGCAGGGTTCATCAAGGAGAAACAAACAGAAGTTTCACACCATAGCCTGGCCAGTCACAAAACTGGTTTTCAAAGCTTCTCTGATGTGCACCACACTCTGCTGTACTCTTCTAACCGCCCTGGTGTCTGGCTGCGCATAACCAGCGGCCAGGAGATTTGCCTCAACCTCCCACCCCGCCATAAATGTCTCCCCCTTACTCTCTCAGATATTGTGGAGCGCACAGCAAGCAGCAATAACAATTGGAATATTGGCTTCGCTGAGGTCTATCCGAGTCAGTAAACTGCGCCAGCGCGCTTTTAAACATCCAAATGCACATTCTACCACCATTCGGCACTTGCTCAGCCTATAGTTGAACAGGTCCTGACTACTGTCCAGGCTGCCTGTGTATGGCTTCATGAGCCATGGCATTAAGGGGTAGGCTGGGTCCCCAAGGATAACGATAGGTATTTCAACATCCCCAATGGTTATTTTCTGGTCCAGGAAGAAAGTCCCTTCCTCCAGCTTTTGAAACAGACCAGAGTCCCTGAAGACGCGAGCATCATGTACCTTTTCCGGCCATCCCACGTTGATGTTAGTGAAACGTCCCTTGTGATCCACCAGGGCTTGCAGCAGCATTGAAAAGTACCCCTTGCGGTTTATGTACTCGGTGGCTTGGTGCTCAGGTGCCAAGATAGGGATATGGGTTCCGTCTATCGCCCCACCACAGTTTGGGAATCCCATTGCAGCAAAGCCATCCACTATGACCTGCACGTTTCCCAGAGTCACTACCCTTGATATCACCAGGTCTTTGATTGCGTTGGCTACTTGGATCACAGCAGCTCCCACAGTAGATTTGCCCACTCCAAATTGATTCCCGACTGACCGGTAGCTGTCTGGCATTGCAAGCTTCCACAGGGCTATCGCCACTCGCTTCTCAACTGTGAGGGCTGCTCTCATCTTGGTATTCTGGCGCTTCAGGGCAGGGGAAAGCAAGTCACAAAGTTCCATGAAAGTGCCCTTACACATGCGAAAGTTCCGCAGCCACTGGGAATCGTCCCACACCTGCAACACGATGTGGTCCCACCAGTCTGTGCTTGTTTCCCGGGCCCAGAATCGGCATTCCACGCCATGAACCTGCCCCAGTAACACCATGATTTGCACACTGCTGGGGCCTGTACTTTGTGAGAGGTCTATGTCCATGTCAATTTCCTCAGCACTCTTGTCGCTGCGCTGCAATCGCCTCCTCGCCTGGTTTTGCTTTGGCATGTTCTGGCTCTGCATATACTCCAGGACAATGAGCGTGGTGTTCATAGTGCTCATAGTGCCGCGGTGATCTAAGCGGCTCCATGATCCCAGCGCTATGGCGTCTGGGCTGAAAAAAGGCACGAAACTATTGTCTGACGGACGGAGGGAGGGAGGGACGAGTGACGACATGGCGTACAGGTACAGGGAATTAAAATCAACAAAGGTGGCTGTGCATCAGGGAGAAACACAAACAACTGTCACACAGAATGGCCCCCCCAAAGATTGAACTCAAAACCCTGGGTTTAGCAGGCCGTTGATTTCACGGAGGGAGGGGGAAGCAAATGAATACAGAACAAATCTGGTCCATCTATTTTTTAGATCTTAAGCTGGCAGCAGACGGTGCAGCATGACCGATAGCCATCGGTATCTTCTGGGTGCCTGGCAGAAAATGCTGTATTACGACTGCTAGCCATCATCGTCAAGACGGTTCAATAGGACTGCCGGCAGGACTGAGTCTCCAGGAGACAAAACATGTCTGCCCAGGTGCCTCTGACCGAACTCACTGAGGAGTACGATGACAACAGATACCAGTCGTAATACACCATCCACTGCCAAAAGCCAAGGAGCTGCTGCTGTATAGCAATGCAGCCCCACGTCTGCCAGCACCCAGATAGATGATGACAGCTACCAGTCATACTGCACCGTCTACTGCCAAAAGACAATTAGCTGCTGCTGTGTAGCAATGCAGTACCACGTCTGCCGGCACCCAGATGACATATGGTGATGGTGAGCTGAACTGAGCGGGCTCCATGCTTGCCGTGGTATGTTGTCTGCACAGGTAACCCAGGTAAAAAGGGGCGAATCGATTGTCTGCTGTTGCTCTGACAGAGGGGCCTGATGACATGTACCCACAACCCCCCGCGACACTGTTTTTGCATCATCAGGCATTGGGATCTCAACCCAGAATTCCAATGGGCAGCGGAGACTGCGGGAACTGTGGGATAGCTACCCACAGTGCAATGCTCCGGAAATCGACACTAGCCTCGGACTGTGGACGCGGTTCGCCGACTTAATGCACTTAGAGCATTTTATGTGGGGACACACACAATCGACTATATAAAACCGATTTCTATAAAACCAGCTTCTATAAATTCGACCTAATTTCATAGTGTAGACATACCCTGGCTCTCACTTCCCTTGGGCAGCAGGCAGCAGTCTGGGGAGTGGAATCTGGACAGCAGCAGCACGGAAGAAGCGGCCTGAGCCAGTGAGCAGACAGTCAGCAGCCTGGAAGAGATCGTGGCCATGGTCGGTCACGGGGAGAGAGTGGCCAGCTGGGGCTGCAGGAGGGGGCAGAACTGGGAGAGCGAGGGCAAGGGGGATGAAGGGAACCAACTGGGGTAATGGTGGGTTCCCCAAAAAGACAAAATGCAGTTGTGTGTGTCACCTTTGTAAAAAGTTTGAGAACTGCTGATTTAGGGGATACTTTTAACTATTAGAGCGACAAGCTGGGTGAGGTAATATTTTTTATCGGACCAACTTCTGTTGGTGAAAGAGACACTTTTGAGCTACAAGAACTCAAAAGCTTGTCTTTCACCAACAGAAGTTGGTCGAACAAAAGATATTGCCTCATCCACCTTGTCTCTCTAATATCCTGGGACCGACACGGCTACAACGCTGCATACAACTATTTTAAGTTTAAATTAAAAAAAGTCAAATGTCTACCTGAAATATAAGTTAACAATTGCCCCTTTATGAACTGTGTACATTTGTTCTGTACTTATTCTCCTCCCATCTGTTTTGTTTCTCTGTACCTCAGACACATGCTTCCCTGTACCTCAGACACATGCTTCCCTGATGTCTGGCCCTCCTCTCCCTTGGACATACAACCCAAGTACTTGTTTTCTACTCCCTTGGACATTTCTCTACCATGAGCGATTCCAGTTACATTAGCAGGTCCAGGCAGCTACAGTCTCAGGATAGCCAGTTCCTCACCTACTACACTTCTATGTAGCAATAGCCAAGTGGATGCAAAAGAGGCTGGCTCCACTATCTTGTTTCCTTCCTGCTCCCTTCCTGCTTTCACTGCTGCCAAGACTGCTCTTGGTAATGAAGAGCCTGGAATGCCTTGTAGAAGTAACTGGAGGCAAAGAACCACCACCACTATGGCCTCCATGTGTTTGTAAACCACCAGCAGTTCAGAGACCAGTCTGGAAACCAGTGTGTTACCTGCAATACACATTACATGGAAATATAACACTAATCTCCAACACCCAGAATAAATATACAGTGAAACAATACTACTCAAAACTAAGTCTGGGAAATAGCTATGCTGACTGTATTTGTTTCATTGACCTAGATTTAATTTTTGAAAACTATTCTAAGCATCCATTTTTGTATCATGCTTGAAGAAATTAAAGCTTTACCTCTTTTGTTGCACATAACAGAATCAATCTCCTCAGTGTTAACACTGTACAAAGCAGCATGTGTAGCAAGGTTGAAATAACCTACAGACTTTGGCAGAATACAAGAATTACATTACACTTTTTGCTTTCATACGTCCACAGATACATTTTTTGGCTTTCAGGTTTGATTCAAAAACATGGAAAGAGGGGGACAGATGCACAAAAAATTAAGGTTATGAGCACGTATGCAGTGCTGACTCACCACTGTCCTCTGTTTGTTGGGTAGGAAGACTCTAACAATAGGTTTTTGTGGAGACTTGGGGTTATTCCGTGACATATCTGTGGGGTTCTGATAAACTGAAAGGGATGAAGGTGCTACAGAGAGGCTAGAGGAGGAAGATGATGTAACTGTGTCTGTTGAAGCTGAGCTGGAGACAGAGAAATCAGTTCCATTCCCCATGGATTCCAATAACTGCTGTTCCCTTTGTTGTAGAGCATCTAGCTTGCTGGTGTACTCTTCATAGGCCTGTAGAGGGGAAAAAGTTATTTAAAATCAGTTAGGCATCTTGGATGCATAAGCTGCATTGAGTGTGAATTTGTAGCCATAACATTTTAGACTGTAATTACAGAAGGTTCAAGTTACACAAAATTAGGCCTGATAAGTTCTGGGATAGGAGACGGGGGGGGGAAGGAGAGACAGGAAATACAGGACATTGCTACTGATTTGTTAAGCCAAGCTGATACTGAACCAATACCTCATCTTTTGATGGGATATAAAAACCATCATGACGATCAACTCCAAATTAAATGCTCCAAAGATACTGTAGTACCTAAAACAGGCAACTTAAGTAATGAGCTTTAATGGGGGAAGGGATAGCTCAGTGGTTTGAGCATTGGCCTGCTAAACCCAGGGTTGTGAGTTCAATCCTTGAGGGGGCCACTTAGAGATCTGGGGCAAAATCAGTACTTGGTCCTGCTAGTGAAGGCAGGGGGCTGGATTCTATGACCTTTCAGGGTCCCTTCCAGTTCTCTGAGATAGGTATATTTCCATATATTAAAGTTTGCTGGTTACTTCACTGAACTCTGCTACAAACTGATTACTCCGTTGGAACCAAAACCAAACATATGCAGTGTAAGAATGAAGGGGGAATGAAGGGGGAAACAGAAGTTTTCATCTCTAGTATACACATTTTAGTATTTCATCATCATGGAGAAATTATAACTTGAAAAGTTGCTAAAAACTACACAATAAAAGTTGCTAATAACTACAGCCCAGTTCCCTAACACTAGTTGTGCACTAAATTAAACATGGTTCTCTCTTTTTTTAAAGTGTCAATTAAAAAAAAAATTCTTATTTTCACTCTACGTTGTTATGCCCCCCCTTCAGGGGTTCATGAATAGCATTTCTTTGCCTCCTGTTTTGATCTCATATTTTTCATCATTGCTGGCTGACAAGCTACCCTGTTTATTCCTCATCATCCCTCGCCTCTTACATTATCAAGGATGCCAGTACAGCTCTTAAAACACTGTTTTAATTAGAAAGTGCACTCAAGTTGAAGGGCTTTTCAGCAGGACAAACAATTGCCAGGACGTAAAACAATTTTTAAAAGATGGTATTTGGTAACTGTGTGACAAGTTAAATATTTTGAATCCAGTGCATTTCCACCAGATAATTAAAGCTAGCTCAAAATTTGAATCCAAAACTATTTGACAGTGTCCCTTAGTTGAAAAACAGCACACTATCCTTTGAATAGAACAGTTTTTAAGTCTGGCTATAAACAAATGTTTTAAACACAGACACAAGAAAGGAAAAATCACTCGTTGTGCTGTGGATTTTCCTGCCAGATGAAGACAAGAAACCCACAGAACAAATATGATACCTGAAATCAGACTCATTTTCAACCAAAACATATACTATCAATAGCCTAGCTTTATTTTCATCTAGAATGTTGAACTCTGCAGCCAGCTCACCAGAAGTGTTTCTGTTGGGTGTGTTAGTTAATACTAACATTAAACTTTCAGATTAGTTGCAATGATTCTCTGAGTTTGGAGGTTTAAAAAAGTATACACAAGTGTACGCGCTGCATTTTACAGACAAACTAAGATAGATTCTGCGCCCAAGAGCTTGCCATCTAAATAGCTGAAGAGGGCAGAAGTTTTCCCCTTTATCCTCCACACAAGAAATCAAGACTGATGTCAAGGTGCATACTGCCTGCTTTGACTATTATTAGAGGGGCTTCCTTGTTATAGAAACATTAAAAAATTTCCAACTTAAATCCATTTGTATTTCTCATGCTTTTCATACGCAATGTTTTCTAGCTATACACTTCCTCCAATTGATTTTATAGTAATTTTAATGTGCTGAACTGGTCTTAATTTTTTTATTAGAAGAAATGTTTTACAACTGAACTAACAGAACATCTTAAAGATTTTGGAGTCCAACGCCCATGTGTGGAGAAGCCATTAGCATTCACTGGAGAGAAAAATTAACACTTTCAATGAGCCTGTCATAAGCACTCCATTTTGTCATTTTTGTATTTCTCCTTCACAACTGCATTTGCAAGTTCAGCTAACCACTCTGCCTTTATTGAGCAAACAGTCTTCCTCTTCCTCATTATCAGCCTTTACCAACTGTTCAAGATGGAGATGTGCTCTGAATTTGTGACATCATTTCTATGCCAACAGACTGACAAAGAATTATGACTTCACTGTGGGATTAAGAAAAGTTGTGAGAAAAAACAATCAAATTCAAATACTAAATCTCAACAAGAACCCAGAAAAACTTAAAAGGAAATGATAGAATCTTTATACACCAGAAAAGGGTCTAGCGCTTCACAAACGGACACCAAATTCTGCCCTAAATTATATTCCATTGTCAAAAACCGTTACTCCAGATTTACTCAGGTGTAACTGAGGGAAGAATTTGGCCCTGTCTATAGAAAATCAGCTTTTAATACAAGTTTCTCTCCTACTTCCAGGGAAGTGGAATGTTTTTCCATATATAATTCCAGTAAATTATACGCAGAGAATTATCTTAAGCCAAACAAATGTTAAAAGTCACAAGCTTCTACTATAGTTTTGCCAATATACTTTTCCAAATCTATTCTTACTTCCTTTTTTCATAAACATTAGCTCAAATAATGTTTTGTAACACACACAGTATCACATTGCTGTAAGATATTTGTGGGTTTAACTTAGTTCCTGGACAAAATTACACATACTTTTCAAAATACGCAGAATGTTTATTTTGGCAAGCAAAGATATTACTATTGCAAACCTAAGTTATACTTTATAGATAAGTCACTTGACTGTAAGTGACAGACATTGGTAAACTAATTTTGGGCTCCTTCCCACCAAAATCAATGGAAAAAACTCATTAACTTTAATGGGAACGGGAACAGAGCCTGTTAGACTTTAAACTGTTAGTCAAAGAGTAATAGAAGAAACAGCAAAAACATGTCACACAACTAGATATCTATGACTGGATTTTAGCAGTTTGTTTAAAAGTCAATCCCTTGTATAAGCAAGAAGCAATAACAGAACGGAGAGCTGGTCAGAACATTTTCAATTTAATTTCATTTTGTCAAAGCCAAAATGTTTTGGAGACATATGGGTTTTGACTGATTGCTATAGTACATGTAACAGAGTCAGCTGCACAGTTGCACCATACTGGAAAAAAAACAAAAAAATCCTCCTACTGTACTTCATTTGGGTAAAGATATACGACTACTGTATTACAACAGAAAGGTAGACTGACCTATGTTAAACCTCAGTTAGAAGAAGAGGATTCACCCTCTATTGAAAGTTGTGATAAACTGCACTGACACAAATAGAAACTTTGTCTATACTGGGGAGTTGCATTGGTGCAGCTACACCAATGGCCCTTAAAAAAAAAAAATCTAGACAATCTAGACAAAGCCTTAATAGTCAAAATTGATTTCTGCTCCTTCTTTTGCTTATAGTGGTTGATTTAGTTGATGAAAAAGTAATGCTTATTTAAAATGGAGTCTTAGATCATCTCCACTGTATTGTAAGTAAGGCCTAGTTAACTAAATATTCTGTCAACGTAATGAGCAGAGTTAAAATTGTAATAGGGTTTTATAAAATATTAAAAAAAATTAGGTTGAAATCTGTTAAGTTTTTGCTTTTCCAATGGAAGCAAGCAGTATTCTGCTACAAGACAAGTTTAATATTTGTGTTTAGCTCCATATACAGCCAAGAAAATAAATGTAGAACAGTGGACTGTGCAAGATTGAGGACATGTAGCACTTGGAGATTAAAAACTGCAGTTTTTAAAGCCTTTATGCTTATCCAGCAACTAAAGCTGGTGAAGCGTGTTCAGATCACCCCCTTTTCACAAGGAACCTGGCACCTGTGTTCTGCACCAGCTGGAGTTTGTGGAAAACCTTATTACGCAAGCCAACCTAAAGGGAATTTCGGTAATCTAATCTTGTTATGACAGAAATATGGATAACCATTTCAGAGACTGATGTTTTACAGAAATGGATGCAAGCTGTTTATTCTCTGACAGGTAAAAACTAGCAACAGAACTTAAATTTCTCAGGAAAGAAGAATCTGAAAGACACTCAACATTTTACTGAAGCACAAGATAGAAACCCTCCCCAAGCATGACATCCTTGGATCTTCTCTGAAAGCAGAATTTTCAATAAAGCATGACATTACTGGTATCCAAATTCACAGCTATGTGAGTAATTGCATAATCACCCTTGGCCTAAGTTTCCTCCATCTGGAAGAGAGGTAATACTTCCCCCTGAACCCTTCCGGGGTTTTGGAAATAAATTTGTGCTTGTAAAGTGCTTTAGGCTACTTGATGGAAGGTGCTATGTAAGTGCAAACTATTCCTAAAACTACATTTCTTTCTACCCAATATTCAACCATATTTTCACTACATTTACTTGTACATCATGAAGGTGTCAGAAAAGAAATTCAAGCCAGCAGGAATACACAGAAGCAGCAGCCTCAGCAGGTACTGCAGGAGGGACTGCTGAACACTAAAGAGGTCACTGAAAACTGTTAGAAAGCAGTCTAATCTGGACACTATCCCCTTTGCTGACTGGCTATTTACTACAGTCCTCTCCCTCAAAAACTTCACATGAGCCTCTATCCAGCTGCCCTCTATGCTTGCCTCTTTCCTGCACTCTTGCCCTATCATCTCCTGCCCGGATCCCACGTTCCTCATTCCTACCTTTGTTTTTCCATTTGGAGAATCTCCTCTTAACACAACCCCACTGCAGAAAAGACTTAAAAAAAAGGGTCATGGAATTAACATCAGTCTGCTTGTATGTTATATCCCTTTCCTTTACTCTGTGGGCGTCTTCTTGATTTACACTAAGGTCTTTGGCACATGGACAGTGTATAATTCTGTTTGTACAATGCCTAGCAAAAGGGGCCCTGTTTTTGGTTGGCCCCTGCACACTGCTGTTATGCTGCTAATACTACCAAAATATTACTAAATTTGAATTAGACAATAGTCCATATAAATGAAGTGCATTTGATAAAACTTTGTTCTTGATATATTATGCTCATTTGCTCACTAGTTCACAGCATAAGTAATTCACGATGGGGATGGGGCTCCCAGTTAGTATGAATCTGTGAGATTCTACTGTATTTTACACAATTAAATGAAAATGTTATAATATTTAGCCTCAGACTTTAAGGTGAGATGGGTCAAACATGATCATCTAGTCTGACATCCTGCACATTGCAGGTCACAGAGGCTCACCCACCCACTCCTGTAATATAGACCCCTAACTTCTAGCTGAGTTACTGAAGTACTCGGATCATGATTTAAAGACTTCAAGATACATAGAATCCATCATTTATACTAGTCCCATCACTGGCCGTTGGAGATATCTGCTGTTAGCAGTCACAGACTGGCTACATGCCATTGTAGGCAGTCTCATCATACCATCTCCTCCATAAACTGAAGCTCAGGCTTGAAGCCAGTTAGGTTTTTTTGTCCCCACTACTCCCTTTGGAAGGCTGTTCCAGAACTTCAGTCCTCTGATGGTTAGAAACCTTTGTCTAATTTCAAGCCTAAACTTGTGGATGACCAGTTTATATCCATTTGTTCTTGTGTCCACATTGGCATTTACCTTAAATAACTCCTCTCCCTCCCTGGCATTTATCCCTCTGATGTATTTATAGAGAGCAATCCTATCTCCCCTTAGCCTTCTTGTGGTTAGACTAAACAAGTCAAGCTCTGAGTCTCCTCTCATAAGGTAGGTTTCCATTCCTTGGATCATCCTAGTAGCCCTTCTCTGCACCTTTTACACTTTGAATTCATCTTTCTTAAACATAGGAGATCAGAACTGCACATAGTATTCCAGATGAGGTCTTACCAGTGCCTTGTATAATGGTACTAACACTCCCGTCTCCACTGGAAATACCTCGCTTCATGCATCCTAGGACTGCATTAGCAGCCCTTCTCATAGCTGCATCACATTGGTGGGTCAGTCATCTTGTGATCAACCAATACACCCAGGTATTTCTCCTCTTCTGCCGCTTCCAACTGATAATAGCTCATAGCAAAAATTCTTGTTTAGTCAGTCCCTAAGTGCATGACCTTGCACTCTTCACTATTAAATTTCATTCCATTTCCATTACTCCAATTTTTAAGGTCATCCCGATCTTCTTGTATGATATTTCGATCCTTCTCCATATTGGCAATACCTCCCAACTTTGTGTCATTTGCAAATTTTATTAGCACTCCCACTTTTTGTGCCACGGTCACTCATAAAAATGTTAAATAAGATTGGTCCCAAGACCAATCCCTGCGGAACTGAACTAGTAACCTCCCTCCAGCCTGGCAGTTCACCTTTCAGTATGACCCATCATAGTCTCCCCTTTAACCAGTTCCTTATCCACCCTTCAATTCTCATATTAATCCCCATCTTCTCCAATTTAACTAATAATTTCCCAAGTGGAACTGTATCAAATGCCTTACTGAAATCCAGGTAGATTAGATCTACTGCATTTCCTTTGTCTACAAAAATCTGTTATCTTTCAAAGAAGGAGATCAGGTTGGTCCGGTACAATCTACCTTTTGTAAAATCATGTTGTATTTTATGCCAATTACCGTTTACCTCTAGGTCCTTAACTACGCTCTCTTTCAAAATTTGTTCCAAGACCTTGCATACAATTGAGGTCAAACTAACAGGCCTGTAGTTTACTGGATCACTTTTTCTCCCCTTTCTTAAAAATAGGTACTATATTAGCATTTCTCCAGTCATGGGTATGAACCCCAAGTTTACAAATTCATTAAAAATGCTTGCTATTGAGTTTGCAATTTCATGGGCCAATTCCTTTAATTTCCTGGATTATGGGAGGAGGGATAGCTCAGTGATTTGAGCATTGGCCTGCTAAACCCAGGGTTGTGAGCTCAATCCTTGAGGGGGCCACTTAGGGATCTGGGGCAAAATCAGTACTTGGTCCTGCTAGTGAAGGCAGGGGGCTGGACTCGATGACCTTTCAAGGTCCCTTCCAGCTCTATAAGATAGGTATAGGTGTATATATTATATATATATAAAAATAGAATGGTGATTATCTGTCGTTGTCCCCCCCCCACGATTTAGTCCCACTAAGCAGTTTGAGTCTGACTTCCATCTTGGATGTGGTAATGTCTACTTCCATATCCTTGTTCTCATTAGCCACTCTGCCACTGCCCCTAAGCCCTTCATTTAAAGGGCTAATCCTTTGCTTTGAAGTTTCCACATATTCCACATGATAGAGAACACTATTGTTATCTGAGACATTACAGCAAGTTCATTTATATATACACAAAAGATATAATGGAAGTGAGAACACTAATGAAGCTGCAATAAAAATTCCTTCTTGACCCCAAATGTGGCGATAAGTTAGACTCTGAGCATGTGGGATAACAGCAGTCATTAAATACATTAAATGTATTCACTACACCCTTTAAAGAGGTAATTTGGGGAGCATATCCAAAATGTTACACACAGTTGGTGTGTTTTATATGGGGTGTATACATTCACATACCATAATATAGCTGCCTACCCCATCCCCTCCCACAATCAATACAGGTGAAAAAGTAAAACCTCTTAAACTTAAACGTAGTTACCTATTTGACAAAATAAATTTACTAGTGAGAGTTCATGAGAATCAATATATCCACAAAACAGCAAACTGCATTATATTCTGCAGAAGTGCCAGCAAAATTCTACTTCCAGAATCTTTGCTGTTGGTGATAATTTGCGAAGTTTTATAAAGAGTGTTTTGATTTGTGGTGGTCTTAATTCAGCTTACAAATCACATAAGAATTTTCTAACTTTACACAGAAGTGAATGCCAACAAATAAAAGAATTCTAATGTACATTTTATAGAGTCACTTTCCTGGGCCATAACCAGACTTTACTCATTACTACTTTTCTAAGGAACAAGAAATGTCAAGAAGAGAAAAGTTTTCAAAAAGTTAATCTGAAATGTCAAGTGGAAAAAGATGGGTATTCCCTAGCAGGAGTAGTGACTTTTGGTGAGAAATTAAGTCTCATCTCAAGTAGGTAGAGACCAGATCAGAACCCTGAAACGTGTGAACGTTCAGAGTTTATGACATTGTTTCCAGATCTGGGACCTTCAAGTTGGGCTTCTAAACAAAAATGGCCTGATTTTAAAAGCACTGAGAACCCCCAAATGCCACCAAACTAAATGGGAGCTGCAGGGGTCAAGCATTGTTGATAGCCAGGATATTTTTATTTAACAAACTAAATATGATTTAGGAGTCTAACTTTAGACACTCAGATTTTGTCCCAATCCATTTTACCAGTTGAGTGTGTGTGTGTCAGGGTCATGGGTTTAAGTTCAGTGAAGATTTATACGAGTCTGGTATTTATTCCTACACTCACCCAAACGGGAGAATACCACACAATAACTCAGCATCACTGTGCCCCTACCCCTGCATGGTAGTACTTTCCTGGTAGTCCAAGGAGCAATATGAAATGATCTGGGATCCAGCAATTCCAGTTCTTTTCAACTTTACTCTCTAGGGTTACGATATTTAAAAAATAAAAAAAAGAGGACACTCCACGGGCCCTGGCCCCGCCCCTTTCCCACCCCCAGCCCAGCCCCAACTCTGCCCCTTCCCCAAAGTCCCCGCCCTAACTCCCCCTCCTCCCTCCCAGCCATGTGAAAAGGGCTGCCCGAGCGCTACCGGCTTCATGGTTTGCCGGGCAGCCTCCAGACCCTGCGACCCCAGCCGGCGCTTCCCCAGCGCAGCTGGAGCCCGGGAGGGGAAGCGCCCAGCCAGGGGCGCAGGGTCTGGAGGCTGCCCGGCAAACCGTGAAGCCGGTAGCGCTCCGGCTTCGGGCAGCCCCCATGCCTCCGGACCCCGAGCTGCCGGCCGGGCACTTCCCCTCCCGGGCTCCAGCTGCTGTGCTCCTCCTCTGACTCTTCGGTTCTGTTTAAGAGCCAAGCTGCCCGAGCACTACCGGCTTCGGGCAGCCCCCTTGCCTCTGGACCCTGTGCCACCGGAGCTTGGGAGGGGAAGTGCCCAGCCGGTATTTTTCCCCGGACATGTTCGGCTTTTTGGCAATTCCCCCCGGACAGGGGTTTGACTACCAAAAAGCCGGACATGTCCGGGAAAAACTGGACGTATGGTAACCCTATTACTCTCTGTATCTACAATTTACATGCTGTATCTACAGGAGAGAAAAGTTATCCTGTTAAGTAAACCTGTGGGTTCCTGAAGACACTGAGTTATGTAGAAACCTGAAATTAAATCCTAGCCCTATTTAAGTCAATGGCAAAACTCCCTAATACAGAAAAGCAGAAGTTTGGAGAGACCCAGAAAGGGAGATGAGAAATTATGCTATCTGAAAACTCAACCCCACCTCCATCCTTGTAATTCTAGATTGTCTCTCAACAGAAGGAATTGGGAGGGAAGAAGATTCCCCCAAACAAAAATAAAAGCCATAAAACCATTTAGTCCTCTTCCTATATTTTGATTAGCCCTCTCCTTTTCATACTGGGTGTACATTTGCAAAGTAGATTTTCTGTAACAATTAATTCAGGGTATTGGTATAATAGTTTGAAAGAGCAGGCGTAGATGTGATCCCTGAAAAACCCTTAGCAACACCCTCCAATCCAGTGGTTCGCAAACTTTTGTACTGGTGACCCCTTTCACATAGCAAGTCTCTGAATGCGACCCCCCCCCATATATTAAAAACACTTTTTTATATATTTGACACCATTATAAATGCTGGAGGCAAAGTGGGGTTTGGGGTGGAGGCTGACAGCTTGCGACCCCCCCATGTAATAACCTCATGACCCTGAGGGGTCCCGACCCCCAGTTTAAGAACCCCTGCTCCAACCTAATCTGTACCCATCTACAGAACTACTATATTCTGGCATGTTACTACAGCTATATCAATTCTTTAAACTTCCAAAAGCCTTTCTCTGCCATCCTTGCATACTGTCACTTATACAGTACTGTAAATCTGGGCTCATAGAAACATTAAGTGAATAAACAGAATAGGTCTACTACTTCACCGTCGTTGGCTCATTATCACTTGCTTAAATAAATTATTTGGATTTTTAAGCATGGCCTCTCCTTTATAAATCCGAGCTGACTGCTTTTGACCTTTCTGTACTGTATACATGTTTAGCTTCTCCATAATCAAAAACTAAAATATGTTTTTAATACCAAATTTGAACTTATAGGTCTGTAGTTTATCTATTTCCTTCCTGAAGTCTCCTTTTGCATCAATGTCACATTACCTCTTCAGTCGCTGTAGATCATCAGTCTTCAAAAAGAACAGGAGTACTTGTGGCACCTTAGAGACTAACAAATTTATTTGAGCATAAGCTTTCTTGGGCTACAGCCCACTTCTTCGGATGCATAGAATGGAACATATATTGAGGAGATATATATACACACATTACAGAGAGCATGAACAGGTGGGAGTTGTCTTACCAACTCTGAGAGGCCAATTAAGTAAGAGGAAAAAAAACTTTTGAAGTGATAATCACTCTCACAGATCTTGGGAGACAGACCTGTCCTCGCTTACAGACAACCCCCCCAAGCAACCCCTGAAGCAAATACTCACCAGCAACCACACATCACTGAACAAAAACACTGACCCAGGAACCTATCCTGGCAACAAAGCCCGATGCCAACTCTGTCCACATCTATTCAAGTGACATCATCATAGGACCTAATCATATCAGACATATCATCAGGGGCTCGTTCACCTGCACATCTACCAATGTGATATGTGCCAGCAATGCCCCTCTGCCATGTACATTGGCCAAACCGGACAGTCTCTATGCAAAAGAATTAATGGACACAAATCTGACATCAGGAATCATAATACTCAAAAACCAGTGGGAGAACACTTTAACCTGTCTGGTCATTTAATGACAGACCTGCAGGTGGCTATTTTACAACAAAAAAGCTTCAAAAACAGACTCCAAGGAGAGACTGCTGAGCTGGAATTGATATGCAAACTAGAGGGGGAGGGATAGCTCAGTGGTTTGAGCATTGGCCTGCTAAGCCCAGGGTTGTGAGTTCAATCCTTGAGGGGGCCACTTGGGGATCTGGGGCAAAATCAGTACTTGGTCCTGCTAGTGAAGGCAGGGGGCTGGACTCAATGACCTTTCAAGGTCCCTTCCAGTTCTAGGAGATGGGATATCTCCATTAATTTAATTTAGATACAATCAAATTAGGCTTGAATAAGGACTGGGAATGGCTGAGCCATTACAAACATTGAATCTATCTCCCCTTGTAAGTATTCTCACACTTCTTATCAAACCGTCTGTACTGGGCTAAGTTTTTTTCTCTTACTTAATTGGCCTCAGAGTTGGTAAGACAACGTGTGTGTGTGTGTGTGTGTGTGTGTGTGTGTGTGTACACACATATCCTCAATATATGTTCCATTCTATGCATCCGAAGAAGTGGGCTGTAGCCCACGAAAGCTTATGCTCTAATAAATTTGTAAGTCTCTAAGGTGCCACAAGTACTCCTGTTCTTTTGGCGGATACAGACTAACACGGCTGCTACTCTGAAACCTATCATCAGTCTTGTTGCTAGTGTCAAAAGTGACACTAGTTCTTATTTTGAGGATTCTAAAAAATAAAAATATAAGTCCTGAAAGTGCATATACCAGGTCTAACAATCAATTTTCCTTTAGGGTGCTCGCAATATGATCAGCCACCTTTTAAGTGGCCAATCACAGCTAATCATACACTGCACATTTGGGGAAACAGCACTTCAGCAATTGTTGTCTTTCCACCACTTTAAGAACAGATATTTTTAATTCCAGAGTGCAGTTTTTTAGTGGCTGTGATACAGAATACTACCAAAGTGTGCTATAGAATGTCAAGATGCTCTTGCAGCTTCTCCAAGGCAAAACAATACAATGTTTATTCATCTCTTCTTTCTGTATTAACCAATCCAAAAGTAAATTGAAAACTTGACACTACCATCCAGATTAAAAAACATAGTAAGACCACCAAAACAGTGCCACCATGGCTAAACAAAGTAAAAGAAGCAGCTTAGAGAAACTAAAGCAACCTTTAAAAAGTGCAAGTTAAATCCTATTGAGGAAAATAGAAAGGAGCATAAACTCTGTTATATATATAATCAGGACGTCCTAAAAAGAATTTGAAGAACAACTAGCCAAAGACTCAAAAAGTAACAGCAAAAAAAAAAAAAAAATGTTTTTTAAGTACATCAGAAGCAAGAAACCTGCTAAACCAGTGGGTCCACTGGACAATCAAGATGCTAAAGGAGCACTCAAGAAGATAAGGCCATTCCAGAGAAACTAAATAAATTCTTTGCATTGTCTTCATGGCTGAGGATTTGAGGGAGATTCCCAAACCTGAGCCATTCTTTTTTAGGACAATAATCTCAAGAACCGCCGCAGATTGGAATAAACTGATATTTATTTACTGGTATTGGAATAAACTGATAAACTAAAAACAGTAATAAGCCACCAGGAGCAGATGGTGTTCACCCAAGAATTTTAAAGGAACTCAAATATGAAATTGCAGAACTACTAACTGTGGTATGTAACCTATCATTTAAATTAGCTCCTGAACTAAATGGCTGGAGAATAGCTAATGTGACACCAATTTTTAAAAAGGGGTCCTGGCAATTACAGTCCGGTAAGCCTAACTTTAGTTTTAACCAATTTGCTAGTTACTGTAGTAAAGAACAGAACTATCAGACACAGAGATGAACACTATTTGCTGGGGAAGAGCCAACATGGTTTTTGTTAAGGGAAACCATATCTCACTAATCTACTAGAATTCTAGGAGGGGGGTCAACAAGTATGTAGACCAGGGTGATCCAGTGGATATAGCGTACTTAGATTTTCAGGTTTCAGAGTAGCAGTCATGTTAGTCTGTATCCGCAAAAAGAACAGGAGTACTTGTGGCACCTTAGAGACTAACAAATTTATTTGAGCATAAGCTTTTGTGGGCTACAGCCCACTTCTTCGGATGCATAGAATGGAACATATATTGAGGAGATATATATATACACACATACAGAGAGCATGAACAGGTGGGAGTTGTCTTACTAACACGGCTGCTACTCTGAAACCTTTGATAAGAAGTGTGAGAGTACTTACATGGGGAGATAGTTTGTAATGGCTCAGGCTTAAATAGAGTCTGGGAATGGCTAAGTTGATCGTATCTAATTTGCATATCAATCCAAGCTCAGCAATTTCTCGTTGGAGTCTGTTTTTGAAGCTTTTTTGTTGCAAAATTGCCACCCGCAAGTCTGACATTCAATGACCAGACAGGTTAAAGTGTTCTCCTACTGGTTTTTGAATGTTATGATTCCTGATGTCAGATTTGTGTCCATTAATTCTTTTGCATAGAGACTCTCTGGTTTGGTCAATGTACATGGCAGAGGGGCATTGCTGGCACATGATGGCATATATCACATTGGTAGATGTGCAGGTGAACGAGCTCCTGATGGCATGGCTGATGTGATTAGGTCCTATGATGATGTCGCTTGAATAGATGTGGGCAGAGTTGGCATCGGTCTTTGTTGCCAGGATAGGTTCCTGGGTCAGTGTTTTTGTTCAGTGATGTGTGGTTGCTGGTGAGTATTTGCTTCAGGTTGGGGGGTTGTCTGTAAGCGAGGACAGGTCTGTCTCCCAAGACCTGTGAGAGTGAGGGATCATCTTTCAGGATAGGTTGTAGATCTCTGATGATGTGCTGGAGAGGTTTTAGTTGGGGGCTGAAGGTGACAGCTAGTGGTGTTCTGTTATTTTCTTTGTTGGGCCTGTCTTGTAGGAGGTGACTTCTGGGTACTCATCTGGCTCTGTCAATCTGTTTTTTCACTTCAGCAGGTGGGTATTGTAGTTTTAAGAATGCTTGATAGAGATCTTGTAGGTGCTTGTCTCTGTCTGAGGGATTGGAGCAAATGCGGTTGTATCTTAGAGCTTGGCTGTAGACAATGGATTGTGTGGTGTGTCCTGGATGGAAGCTGGAGGCACGTCGGTAAGTATAGCGGTCAGTAAGTTTCCGGTATAGGGTGGTATTTACGTGACCATCGCTTATTAGCACAGTAGTGTCCAGGAAATGGACCGCTTGTGTGGATTGATCTAGGCTGAGGTTGATGGTGGGATGGAAATTATTGAAATCATAGTGGAATTCCTCAAGGGCTTCTTTTCCATGGGTCCAGATGATGAAGATGTCATCAATGTAGTGTAAGTAGAGATGGGGCGTTAGGGGACGAGAGCTAAGGAAGCGTTGTTCTAAGTCAGCCATGAAAATGTTGGCATACTGTGGGGCCATGCAGGTACCCATAGCAGTGCCACTGACTTGAAGATATATATTGTCCCCAAATGTGAAATAGTTGTGGGTGAGGACAAAGTCACAAAGTTCAGCCACCAGGTTAGCTGTGACATTATCGGGGATACTGTTTTCAGAAAGCTTTGACAAGGTCCCTCACCAAAGGCTCTTAAGCAAAGTAAGCGGTCATGGAATAAGAGGGAATATCCTCTCCTGGATCCGTAACTGGTTAAAAGATAGAACTAAATGGGCAGTTTTCTGAATGGAGAGAGGTAAATAGTGATGTCCTCCAGGGGTCTGTACTGGGACCAGTCCTATTCAACATACTCATAAATGATCTGGAAAAGGGGGTAAACAGTGAGGTGGCAAAATTTGCAGATGATACAAAACTACTCAAGACAGGCAAGTCCAAAGCAGACTGCGAAGAGTTACAAGTGGATCTCACTAAACTGGGTGACTGGGCAACAAAATGGCAGATGAAATTCAATGCCGACAAATGCAAAGTAATGCACATTAGAAAACATAATCCCAACTATACATATAAAATGACGGGGGTCTAAATTAGCTGTTACCACTCGAGAAAGAGAAAGAGTTAACATGGATAATTTTCGGAAAGCATCCACTCAATGTGCAGTGGCAGTCAAAAAAGCTAATAGAATGTTGGGAATCATTAAGAAAGGGAGAGAAGACAGACAATATCATATTGCCTCTAGACAAATCCATAGTACTCCCACATCTTGAATACTGCGTGCAGATCTGGTTGTTCCTTCTCCAATAAATAAATAAATAAATAAATAAATAAAGGTATATTGGAATTGGAAAAGGTTCAGAAAAGGGAAACAAAAATGATTAGGGGTAAGGAACAGCTTCCATATAAGGAGAGGTTAATAAGACTGGGACTTTTCAACTTGGAAAAGAGATGACTAAGGCGGGGATGTGATAGAGGTCTATAAAATCATGATTGGTGTGAAGAAAATAAATAAGGAAGTGTTATTTACTCCTTCTCAGAACACAAGACCTAGGGGTCACCAAATGAAATTAATAGGCTGCAGGTTTAAAACCAACAAAAGGAAGTATTTCTTCACACAACGCACAATCAACCTGTGGAATTCTTTGCCAGATGATGTTGTGAAGACCAAGACTATAACAGGGTTCAAAAAAATAACTCGATAATTTCCTGGAGGATAGGTCCATCAATGGCTATTAGCCAGGATAGGCAGGGATACAAAAGCATGCTCTGAAGTGTCCCTAGCCTCTGTTTGCTAGAAGTTGAGAATGGGCAACACAGGATGGATCACTTGATTATCCGGTCTGTTCATTCCCTCTGAAGCACCTGGCATTGGCCACCGTCAGAAGACAGGATACTGGGCTAGATGAACCATTGATCTGACCCAGTATGGCCGTTCTTATGCAGAGTACCTGCTGAAACTGGACAAAACTGTGCCCTAATACGATGAGTTATTGAAAGAGAATTTGAGAAAAACTGAGATGACCCAAAATAAAATTAACCCTCAGCTACACTACAAAAAATATGTTTAAATGTGGTTGTACCCAAAACTGGTTATTCCATGTAGGCTGTATGGACAGAAGAGCCCCGTTACAACCATGTTAGAGAATACTGGGCGATACTTAAATTGATAGATTAAATATAACAATAGTTTATACAGAAGACTACTCAGAAAAATATTTAATGTTGTTTTGGCTTTCTAACAAGACACGTGTTTTATCATTTTTGGTCAGTTAATCGTATTGTATTTTTTGTTCTTCATTTCACCTCTCCCTCTTCTCCTTCACCACTCTCCTGCAAGTTTCTCTGCAGTTATGTTCCTTTTTGTCCCCAACCTGTGTCCCCGTCACTTACAGTATATCCACACAGCCCGTGGGAGTGAGCCTCCGAGCCCAGGACAACAGACTTGGGTTAGCAAGGCTCGCACTAGAGCTCTAAAAATAGTTGGGTAGACAGCAACTTTGAAACTGCAGCTCAGATTGAAGCTCCAGCACTAAAACCTAGAGAGGAGAGTGGGCTCTCAACCCAGGTTGGGAGACTTGCTCCTGTAGGCTGTGTAGACATTTTCTTAGCTCCCTTCTCCCCTTGACATGCTTCCCGAACGCGTCACTCCATTTTCACCTCAACATTCTTCTCCTGCGGACTGCTCTAATACTTGGCAGTGTCTCCAGTCTTTTCTCTTCCTCCAAGTAGCAGTGGACTCCAGCAGAAGGAGAGACAAGGGCTCCTATTTGTTTCCAGCTGCTTTTACAGGCTTCTATACTCTTCTTTGCAATGAAGAGCTTTGTCAACTGCAGGAGCAGCTGGAAACAAAAACAGCCAGCACAGCTCTCTGTAGACTCACTGCAAGTGTTCCAAGGAGTATATCTGGAAATCTTTGATGAGGGTTAAGGGTTGTCTCCCTGACTGATTTTTCATTCCTGAGCACCTTACACACAAAACAATACATATATGCTTGGTGGCAACAACTGAATTTTTGCTCTGTTTTTGTGGAAGTAACCAGCATTCCCTTTTTTTACAGTCACTTGTTGGATCAAGAGGAGCCAGCAGCAACTGTCTGTTGTATCACTTTTTAAAACCATTTCTGATTGATTTTTTTTAAAATAAGTTGTGTTTTAGTCCCCAGAAAGATGTTTTGCATGTTTCCACATCTTTCATTGCTCAACACTGAAGCAGTTTTTTCCCTAGCAGTGCTCAACTATTGTCACTAAGTTCTCAGTATTCCAACAAAGGGCACACTAAGCATCAGAGAAGATACAATGGACAGATACTGATGGGAAGTACAAAGAAAGAGTTTTAAGGAGGATTTTGAAGGAGGACAGTAAGTTACTTTTGCAGATGTTCATGGGGAGTTCCTACCATGCATGAGGGGCAGCATGGAAGAAAGCACAAAGGTGCTTCTCTGAAAATTTAACATGTGGGCAATGGAGGCTGGTATCATGGGTCAATCTGAGACAAAGTCCACATCTTGATAGTGAATGAGAGGACAAGAAAGGTGAGGACAGGCCACAAAGGGCCTTGAAAACAAAGACAAGTATCTTATGTTTGATTCAACAGAAAAAGAGATGCAAAGAAAGGGCTGACATTGTCAAAGTGATGGGCTAGGAAAAGTATATTTGCAGGAGAATTCTGAATAGGCAGGAATGGGACAAGATTGCATTTGTCAAGGACAGGAAAGGATGTTGCAATAATTTACACATGATATGATCAGACCTGGTCAAAAGTTTTAGCTGTGTGGATGGAAAAGAAAGGCATATTTTAGGTATGTCATGCCAAAAGAATCTGCAAGATGTAGACATAGCCTGGTCATGAAAACCAAAAGAGGTCTGATTTGAAAATGATGCCCTGGTAAGGGCCTGAGCAACAGGCAAGATGGTGGTGCACAGGTTATCCACATTGTTTTTCCATTTTTATTAGATTTCTCAACGGTATGCATATCTGTTGAGCTGCTTGTAACTTACTTATCAGTATTCCCTTATCTCCCTTCTAAAGTCTCTTATATGTAGAGAATTTCTTGGTAAATTTGTTCATATGCACTTGCTGAAATTTAACATTTGTATTCCATACTTTGGCAACCATACTGTTTCTAATAAGATGGTGGAACATATTTTCTACATTTTTGTACTTTCAACCCTGCAATCAACACCAAGATGTGTTTTTGTTTGTTGTGTGTCAGGCTGCTTTATATCCAGCACTGTGATACACTAGAGTTTCAGACCAATTGTGTCACGGCAACTTCTAACAAGCTAGTAAGCGACAACCACTACTTTTGCACCAGGCTAAAACAAACAAGTTGATCAAAGAAATCTTAACATGTTTAGATATAGAAATGCACAGTCAAGGCAACCAAACAATCTTATCTCTGCCTGCAGTGATGTTATGCCAAGAATATAGGATTCTGATTAAAGTATTTTAGTGTTTCTGGTCCCAGATTAGGTATTTCTTTCATATGTTTAAATATCAGTTTTAATCCTATCTCTTTATCCCCTAGATGCATCTGGGTGCCTTAAATATGCATTTTCATACCTTAACAAATCTGGATTTCTTTTAAGTGTAACCTTATCTCTGAATTTCCTGGTCGAATTACAACATTCCTGTAATGTTTTTATCCTTAAACTTACTGATGTGATGAAGTTAAGGTTAAGAGAAAGTAGCAGCTTTTTGGTTTGAGAATTATCTTCATTTTTTAAAAATGTCATATATGAACACCAAGCAAGAAACACAAAGAGAATGCAATCACATATTTATAATAATTTGTTAAAAATATAACAATTTTTTATTATTTTAACTTTTAAGAGCAGTACACCAAAGCAGAGCAAAGCAACCTAAGTGTAATGGTGAATCTGGCCCTTAAACTGCAATGGATTTATCAGAGTGCTGTGTTAGTAAAATCAGTGCTATGTGAATAAAGGCAGTGAGAACTCAATCCTAGAGTCCCAGTGTCCATGCTCTAAGGGCTCCCCCTGTGCTTGGGCCCCCAGCAGTTTTGCCTTAACATGCAATGGAGCAAAGGCAAATTACTAGCTCACTAGTCTGCACTACAGAATCTTTAAAGAGCAATGACAGTTGGGGCAAATAATCTAACCAAGAAGAACTCATTATATGTCCAGTCTCCCTCATACAACTGAGCCACTACAACTAATAAAACTGTTGCATGCAAGTTAGATGTACAGAAAGGGAGGGGAACTGGTTGCATTGATGTCACAAATGGTCCCATTTGAGAGTTACCTGAGCTGTTGAACTGATCCCATTTAGACAACAACATAGCTTAATTATAACTAGTTACCTCAAACAGTTTAAGATTTCAAAGAATTTCAACTATCATGGTAAATTTCAAGTATGTTATTCCATTAGGATTATTTGGAACAAAAACCAAATACTACTACATTTCTTAAAAAGTAATAATTTTATTAATTATAATGCAAACAAATTAACAGATTTACTTATACATTCTCAGAAAATTCACTCTGCTCAAAGAGTAAGTGTTCTAAATTTGGGGAATTGGTTTTAAGTTTGTATTTCTCCCTAGACAAAATAAAGGTTTCAATGCACAACACAACTCTATCTTACCTATGGAGTTGCAACCAGATATATACATATGCACACCTACACGCACTTAGAATGCAGAATGGAAAGCTGCCGCTAAGAGTTTATGTTTTACGCTAGTTGTAACAGCGCACCTACTTCAATAGTTTTCTGCCTTTCCCTCAGTAGTACACACATTACTCACCAGGAACCCTACAGCTTGTCACAAAAGAGGGAAAGACTCACTAATATCTCTTTTCTATCTTTAAGTATTAGAAGCATAATTTGTTTTTATATAGTCAAGGAAGAAATAGTTCTCTATTACAAGTATTTCTGTCAGTCTTCTACTGGACAATTACTTTATACTTGAAAAATATACAGCATATTACACTAACTCAATGGAGTTCATTTGATACTCAAAGCTTACCTCCAAGTATATTGATGGTGGGTTATGCTCTCCTCCAAACTTGTCCAGCAGCGCCTCTATGTGTTCTTGTGTTAACTTAATCATCTGTTTGATATTCCATACCTAAAATATAAAAATATATTTTTATAAATCAAAAGAGGCAAGTCTGGGACAGATTTTAAAAAATTAAAAACCATGAACTCACATCTTAGTAGCTAAAAACTAAGTTAATCTTTAAGGCTGAAAAAAGTCAGACTCCATATTTTACTGAAATGACTGTAAAATGTGTCCTAGACCCAAATTAATCATTTTTTCCAGAGCTTTGTTGACAGAAGTCCTTAATGAAAATACCATTTCAAAGTATCAGTAACATCAATCAAAAACAGCGACTGGTGGTTATTATGATCACCTACTATCTGTATCAATACAGTCTCAGTTCTGTTCCAGTCTTAAACTAAACTGAGCAAAGACCCTTTCATTTTGAAATGCAGGAACTGCTAAAAACAAACATCTCTCTCATATATTACTTTTTATATGGAGATCTCAAAACACTTTACAAAGTCTTATCTCCATTTTACAGATGGGGAAACTGAGGTAAAGAGGTACAGTGACTTGTTTAAGGTTACAGTACAAAACAGAAATCTGATTAGAGGAGAAAACTAATCTATGTAATGTTCAAAGTTTCAGGATTTTATTAATCTGTTCAAGTTGCTATGATGACACTTGCAAATCAACAAATGTCAAACATTCAGTGGTAAACTGGTAACTACTGTAATCACATGATCTAGATCAGGGGTCGGCAACATTCGGCATGCGGCTCGCCAGGGTAAGCACCCTGGCGGGCCGGGCCAGTTTTATTTACCTGCTGACGCGGCAGGTTCGGCCGATCGCGGCCCGCACTGGCCGCGGTTTGCCGTCCTGGGCCAATGGAGGCAGAGAGAAGCTGCGGCCAGCGCCGCTTCTCGCCACCCCCATTGGCCCAGGACGGCGAACCGCGGCCAGTGGGGGCCGCGATCGGCCGAACCTGCCGCGTCAGCAGGTAAATAAAACTGGCCCGGCCCACCAGGGTGCTTACCCTGGCGAGCCGCGTGCTGAACATTGATGACCCCGATTTAGATATTTCTAATGTACCTATCACTGCAGTATTTAAATGCCCTGATCTTAAATACATTGTACACTGGGGGCTCTAGATTGCCTCAGTTTGCAAGTTTTTCCCACTGACTCTGCAACTTGTAACCACTGTTAGTATTATGAGATGACTATGAGTGCTACCTTGCAGTGTAAGTCATCACTATGCAATGTTCAATTGTTGAAGCTGAATCAATACAATAGTAAGTTCACTTACAGGAAAACAAGGTACTTTGATCCAGTAGAAGTCGAATTTTTTCACTTGTTGGACCAATAGACTCTGGCCTCCAGAAAAGAGATTTTTATTTTTCTTAGAATTACATTTGCTAGCAACTTAATGTGATGAAAACTGAGAAAGATTTAATTTCTACAAGCCAGAGAAAAAATACTTATCTGTTCTCTGAAGGTACCATTTATAAAAGTATCACTATTCAAAACTGATGCTATTACTTAGAGACTAGTGAGAAAGTAATATAGCTCAAAATTCAAAAGCCATCAGCTCCAGGATGGAGACTTGCATACTGCTTCTTCCAATAGAACCTCAGAGATTCCTGTGACCTGTCAGTGAAAGAAAATACAAATCCCTCAGTCTCTAAGAAGAGAGGTGGGATGGTGGTGATAGAACTTATACCGTTACGGATAAAATGGCAGGGAATTAGCTTTATGTTCTATTAAAAGATACCAGTAACAGAACCCCAACTCCATTAATGTCTCAAACATTATACTAGAAGGTAAGTAAAGAGAAAAATCTTTCTGCACCACAGAACAAACATGTTAGAAGTTCAAAACACACCTAACTCATATTTTAATAAAGATATCTGTTATTCTGTAGTAGCTATTAAGGATGGGGACATCACCAAAATAAAACAAGGTGGAAAGACAGTTGGGTAACCTCTAGCCCAATACAAGTTTGAAGCACTGATGATAAATTTTGCTTCTTCTCATGAGGCCAATTTCAACAGAACTCTGTGGCTGCCTTCCAAATCTTAATATGTAAACTCAGTGGAGGCTGGCTGTAAAGACCAACTTTTTCTCTGAACTCACACAAATGTTTATTAATATGACCATTATGTTGTATGCCTGCCAAGAAGCAGCAATGAGAGAGCTGTGCAATGTATACATATCAAAAGAATCAGAAAGCTCTCTCTGTCATCTAATCTGTTCCAGATAAGAGAGTAGGGAGTTTTACTTGGTAAACTGATGGAATAAGACCCTGCTGGCTTGGATGTTGGGAAAGAAAGTTGGCAGGAGGATTAAGGTGGAATCCCAGCACTACCTTGGAAGATATTTAGCAACTGGATCTGTCAACAGAGCCCTAACGCTCACTCAAGACACAAGCTGAAATCCCCAGTATCAAAGGAGAACCTTCATTTAATAAGTCTGCTCATATATCAAGTGGTTGAAAAGGAGGTTGTTACACTAAAGTTTAATCACCTCGTTGACATCCAGCACGGGCACTTGAGCTTATAAATGTACTACACACAAAATAAAAAACTTATCTACCTCCAGTGTTAAATAGGGCTTTAGGTATCCTAAAACTAAGCAGAGATCACAGAGTTCCCAGCCCACACCACACTTTCTGTGAGCATGAGATATCCACTCTACCACTATGGCTGGAGTCCCTAAGCTATTTCTCCACTTGGTAGGGTTGGCAATTTTCAAGAGCACTTAAGTGAATTCAGAATCAAGTCTCGCTGGCTTTCAATGCAACTTTCACTTTTAAGTCATTTAGGCACTTCTGAAAATCCCACCCATGGATAACCACCTCATGGAGGGGCTTAAGACTCAACATCCCATTCCTACACTAACAGCATCACATACATAGGTGGTTGAGGAAGGAATTGCCAGCGGACAAGGTGGTCTCATTGGTTGTCCCTGTACTATCAGAAGCTTCCCCATTTCTCCTCTGTGGTGGCTGGAGGGTGAATGACTTCCTCCCTCCCTGCAAATATGTTTTCTACTTTGCATCCAGCAGTTACTATTCTGAGCTGCTTTTTCTCTCTCCCTCCTTCCAGTTCTACTGTTCTAACACTATTATGATAACAGAAGTAGCAGCACCAGGAGGAACAGAGGGCCTCTCTATTCAGCAGCTGATAGGCAGATAGAGAGCAGCCTTTCAGAGCCAAAAACTGGAGTTAAAGCCCTGGAAAAGCCCAAATAGCTGCCAAATGTACTCAAAGGAGTTGGGGAAGAGCACACAATAAGTTTTAAACCATGCCTTTTCACACTGAATCATGGACCTTTTCTATTGGAATTGGTTTGTTTTCCTAGATGGTTGGAAGGAGTCTACCAGAAAAATTAACCTCTTGAGCTCTACTCCCTTAGGTGCATTACTTACAGGAGGAAAGGTACATGAACTCCCTCCCTATCCAGTAAGTAAAGAAAGCATCCCTCAAAAGTGGATCATTAAACAAGTTATGCAGAACTCCAATAGTGTGTTGCTTGCAGACACCACAAACAGATCTCTCTGGTATGCCCCACTCGTGAAAGAGCTAGCTTCAATCTGAGACAACTCATATGGCTCTCACATTGATTGAAATACTCTGTCTACAATCAGGTTCTCTTTCCTGCCAAGTAACCAGTAATTAGACATATTGTGGTACACTGCCCAACCCCATCCTTGAAGAATTGCTTAACACAGGAGACAACACCCATTCTACCTTGCACATAGAGAGGATCCTATATGTTTGAATCAACCATTTCTGGGAATACTAGGTCAGTGAAAGCTCTGAACCTTACCTCATGGATCTTATCTCAAAAAAGCTGCATCTAGAGCAGTGGTCACCAACCAATCAATCACAATCTCTGGTGGTGTAGCGTGGCTGCCGCTAAGGCAGGTTCCCTGCCTGCCCCAGCCCCACGCCGCTCACGGAAGAGGCCAGCGCGGCCGCGCAGCCTGGGGGCGGGTGTGTGTGTGTCAGGGTTCTCCCTCTGCGCGCTACTCCTGCCTGCAAGCACCGCCCCCGCAGCTCCCATTGGCTAGGAACAGGGAGCTGTGGCCAATGGGAGCTGCGGGGGGCAGTGCTTGCAGAGAGGGGCAGCGCGCAGAGCCACATGCCCCTCCCCCTGGGGCCGCAGTGGCTTGTTGGCCCCTTCCAGGAGCAGCATGGGGCCACAGCAGGCAGGGAGCCTGCCTTAGCCTTGCTGCACTGCCAACCGGGAGCCACCCAAGGTAAGTGCTGCCTGGTAGGAGACCGCACCCCAACCCCCTCCCAGAGCCAGCACCCCATACTCCTCCTGTACTCCGAACCCACTCTTGCACCCCATCCCCGAGCCCTGAACCCCCTCCCAGAGCCAGCAACCCAAACCCCCTCCTGCACCCCAAACCCCCTCCTGCACCCCAAACCTCTGCCCCAGCCCTGACTCCCCTCAGAGCCATCATCCCATACTCCCTCCTGCACCCCAACCCTCTGCCCCAGCCCTGACTCCCCTCAGAGCCAGCACCCCATACTCCCTCCTGCACCCCAAGCCCCAGCCCTGAGCCCCCTCCCAGAGCCAGCACCTTGTACCCCCTACAGCACCTTAACAGTCTGCCTCAGCTCAGAGCCCCTTCCTGTACCCAAACTTCCTCCCAGAGCTTGCATCCCTGACCTCCTCCTGTACCCCAATTCCCTGCCCAGGCTCAGCCCAGAGTGCCCTTCCACACTGCGAACCCCTCAGCCCCAGCCCAGAGCCTGTACCCTTCCCGAACCCCAACCCCCTACCCCAGCCTGGTGAAAGTGAGTGAGGGTGGGGGAGAGTAAGCAACGGGAGGGGGGGGGTGGAGTGAGCAGAGGGGGTAGATCCTGGGTTGCTCCTAAATTCAAAAAATGATCTTGGGCATAAAAAGGTTGGAGATCACTAATCTATAGACTGTCCTAGGGAGAACAGCTCCTTAAGAATGAAGCCCCACATATGTACAACCCATCTCAAGCAGGAAGCATGTGATTACTCAATCTGATTGAGGCAATCTGGAAGTCCCTGCCTAACTGCAGCTAGCCAGTGAACAAGCCACTACTTCATGGAGGCAGTCAATCACATGTAGCACAAGAACACTTGACTTTACCACTACAGCATCCGTAGCTGTCACCTCATGCCATGCCATTAGCTACTGTTATGGGTATCAGGTCCCAAATCTGTAACTTAATCCATTTTGAAGCCTGATGGCTCCAACATCTCTTCTCTGTTAGGTCCACACCACTGATACTGTACCAGTGCAGAAGGCCTTGAGTCCAGTTGGGCTTCCACACAAGGTACCCTATGTGATAGGCTGGATCACCGAAACCCTCTTGGGACTGCCACCTGATGTGCCCAGACTACTTCTGAGCCTGTTTTCCCTGTCAGCTTGGTACTTCAGTGCCTTGCCTTGTTTGAGCCAGACATGCTTGCCTGCTGCAAACACAGATCCAAGACTGAACCACGTCCCCCACAAGCTGCAGGCTTAACTGAAAACAGCTTAAGAAGTGCTCCTGTCTCCAGCTCTCAGATACCCAATTCCCAATGGGATCCAGACCCCAAATAAATACGTTTTACCCTGTATAAAGCTTATACAGGGTAAACGCATAAATTGTTCGCCCTCTATAACATTGATAGAAAGGTATGCACAGCTGTTCTCTCCCCCCCCCCAATATTAATACATACTCTGGGTTAATTAAGAAGTAAAAAATGGTTTTATTAAATACAAAAAGTAGGATTTAAGTGGTTCCAAGTAATAACAGACAAAAAGTGAATTACCAAGCAAAATTAAATAAAACATACAACTCTAAGCCTAATACAGTAAGAAAACTGAATACAGGTAAATCTCACCCTCAGAGATGTTTCAACAGGCTTTTTTCACAGACTGGATGCCTTCCTAGTCTGGGCCCAATCCTTTGGAGGAGGGATAGCTCAGTGGTTTGAGCATTGGCCTGCTAAACCCAGGGTTGTGAGTTCAATCCTTGAGAGGGCCATTTGGGGATTTAGTTGGTGTTGGTCCTGATTTGAGCAGAGGGTTGGACTAGATGACCACCTGAGGTCCCTTCCAACCCTGATGTTCTATGATTCTTTCCCCGGTACAGTCCGTGTTCCAGTTCAGGTGGTAGCTAGGGGATTTCTCATGACTGCAGCCCCCTTTGTTCTGTTCCACCCCCTTATATCTCTTTTGCACAAGGCAGGAATCCTTTGTCCCTCTTTGGGTTACCACCCCTCCTTCTAAATGGAAAAGCACCACATTAAAGATGGATTCCAGTTCAAGTGACAAGATCACATGTCATTGTAAGACTTCATTACCCACTTGCAAGCACACACATATACAGGAAGGCTTACAAGTAAACAGAGCCATGTACAGTCAGTTCTCCTAGTTGATGGGAGCCCTCAAGATTCCAAACCACCATTAATGACCCACACTTTGCATAATTACAATAGGACCTCAGAGTTATATTTCATATTTCTAGTTTCAGATACAAGAGTGACACATTTATACAAACAGGATGACCACACTCAGTAGATGATAAGCTTTGTAATGATACCTTACAAGAGACCTTTTGCATGAAGCATATTCCTGTTACATTATATGATTTTATGAAAATATGCTAGAGTGCAACGTCACATCCCATTCATCTATGTGGGAAAAGCTGGAATGTTGGGTCTTTAAGAAGGAAGCCCATTGCCTCCAGCAGCACGAACAGATGTGTAGGTTCCTTCCAATTGTCCAAACAGCAAGCAAGTGCATATGAGCCTCTTATGGCTCTAGCTACACAAGAGATCATCACATCTCATTCTCCCTTACAGCTATCTTCTGCCACAACAACTTATGGGCAACTTAGTCATGGGAGACAGGATCTTTGCAAGAACCAGCCCAAGACTATAGAACTCACTGCTGGCTAGCATAATAATAACCACTAACTATGTGACTTTGCAGGCTAAATGCAATACACCCCTCTGTTCTCCAGCTCTCTTCTAACTGCACCCTTACCTGCACCCATCACTTTTTCCAGGGGTTTGTCTACAGAGATTTAGTCACACCAGAGGGGTGTAAATTTTAGTCCTCACTAGTGTGTCATGCACTACTGGCTCCTGTGGAGCCTGACGGCATGCACTAAAGTATGTCAACATAGTCTATATTAACACGCACTAGGGAACTTTTAGTGCACCACACCTGGGTCAGGTTAGTGTGCAACAAGAGGATTAAAATTTACATCCCTTTGGTGCGCACGAAAGTACCATGTTGACAAGCCTTAGGATAATAAATACAACATACGCACACACACAAGCCTACTTTTGCTGTGGGGAGGGAGGAGGGGGGTGAGAGAGAGAGAGATGTTCTTACTCTTGGAAGGCTGTGACAGTTCTTCGGCTAGCCAGGACTGAGAGTCACCTTGTTACCCCCTGCTTTCCGCAAAAGAGTCTTTATTGAGGTACCTGGGCATCAGCTCCAGGATGCCACCAGCCTTTCAACCACTCAAGCACTCTCCTCTGGGCTATGGCAGCCCTAAATTTGCCTTGCAGATTAACAATAGATGCACCTCAATCCCCGAGTCCCTTTGAATCATTCCCGTGATATCCAGCCCCCAACACTGGCTACTCACAGAAACTCCAGATTCTCTGCACCCAAAGTTTCAGCCAGGGCTACCACACGTCCGAATTTCCCCGGACATGTCCAGCTTTTCGCTCTTTAAATAGCCGTCCGGGGGGATTTCTAAAATCTAAAAATGTCCGGGATTTCCTCCCAGTCGGCTATTTAAAGAGTGAAAAGCGGCTGACAGGGCAGCCGAGCGCCGCTCGCACTGGGGCCTCGGCAGCCAAAGCCCCTTCTCGGCTCTCCCCATCCCCTGCAGCCTTAGCACACCGCCCGGCAGCACTGGGGGGGCGGGGCTGTGCACCTGTGAGGGAATGCGGCAGCAGGGCTGGCAGCGGCGGCCACAGCCCCTCCCCCGCTTTCCCCTTCCTCCACAGCCGTAGCACGCCGCCCGGCAGCGCTGGGGGGCGGAGCTGTGCGCCTGTGAGGGAACGTGGTGGTGGGGCTAGCAGCGGCGACCAGGGCCCCTCCCCCCCCTCCACAGCCTCAGCACGCCGCCCGGCCGAGCGGCACGGTAAGGGGGCCAGGGAGATGGAGAAGGGGGGCAGTCAGGGGACAGGGAGCGGGGGAGGGGGGGTGTTGGATGGGTCGGGAGTTCTGGGGGGGGCTGTCAGGGGGGCAGGGGTGTGGAGAGGGGTCGAGGCAGGCAAGGACAGGGAGCAGGGGGGGTTAGATGGGTCGGGGGTTCTGGGGGCACTCTTAGGGGGACGGGGTGTGAAGAGGGGTCGAGGCAAGCAGGGAGTAGAGGGGGTTGGATGGGTCAGGAGTTCTGGGGGTCCTGTCAGGGGGCGGGGAGCAGTTGGATAGAGTATGGGAGTCCCGGGGGTCTGTCTGGGGGCGAGGGTGTGAATACGGGGTGGGGGTGTGGATAAGGGTCGGGACAGTCAGGGGACAGATAGGGTCCTAGGGGGGCAGTTAGGGTGGAGGGTTCTCAGGACGGGGCAGTCAGGGGACAAGAAGCAGGGAGGCTTAGATAGGAGGTGGGATTCTAGGGGGCAGTTAGTGGCAGGGGTCCCAGGAGGGGGCAGTCAGGGGACAAGGAGCGGGGGGAGTTGGGGGTTCTGAGGGGGGCAGTCGGGGGTGGGAGGGAGTGGATGGGGGTGGGACAGGGCAGGGCTAGAGCAGGGCTCCCCCCCCACCCCGACCTCTTTTTTGATTGTGGAAATATGGTAACCCTAGTTCAGCATACCCCAGTTTACCTATTTTACCTTAAACCACCACTCCTGTACAACACACAACACTTGTGAGCACTTAAACTTATTTTTGTTTTGCTGTAAAAATGAAGATTTAACTAGAAATAAGAACGGTGGAAACAAAAGTGTGTGGGGCGGGGGGAGGGATAGCTCAGTGATTTGAGCATTGGCCTGCTAAACCCCGGGTTGTGAGCTCAGTCCTTGAGGGGGCCATTTAGGGACCTGGGGCAAAAATCTGTCTGGGGATTGGTCTTGCTCTGAGCAGGGGGTTGGAATAGATGACCTCCTGAGGTCCCTTCCAACCCTGATATTCTATGAAAAGGTTTACAATATAAAACAAAATCATAAAATGTGAATCTGGGTCTACACTTATCAACAGTTACCCTTCTATTTAATAAAGTAGATTTCCGCCAAAAGGTCAGTCTGTTGCAGGGATAGCTGGTTTCTTAAGAACCATAATCTGAAAGTTCAGAAAATCATCCCCACTCCACACAGGGTTATCCCCAGTAAATGGATGGGGTGCTTCTCCCTCCCTGTTGTACCAAAACCAGCCTTCAGTTTCTATTCATAGACAGGGTGAATACCTACTTGTTGTAATGTTTTCTTATTTGTTTTTACCTTTAATTGGTTTCATTTGTTTGTTGTTGCCTCTGATGGCTTCCCATTCAAAGTCTTAGTAGTATTGCTCAAGGCTAAACAACTGAGCTTGCATAGCATCACCAGCCAAACAGGGTGGGGTGGCAACTCCCCCTTGCCCAAATGGCCCATTACATTATCTCCAGATGACTAATTTCTACTCTAAGTGCAGAAAGCATACTTTCAATATATATACACCTTGCAATGATTATGAATCTTAACAAGTTATGAGCTTTTTATAGATATCTTACATGTTACTGTTTACAAATAAATGTCATGTAAGACATGTTTAGTTTAGTTTAGTCTGTCAAATCTCAGTGAGATGTTTGAGAATAGGGGATCCATTGCCAAGGGGGGTCTGTCTCAGAGGTACTCAAATATTATGGTATTAGGCTATGGCTGCCATAGTATTTTACAGAAATGCATAACTGATGCCAGACCAAAAGGCAACACCCAGAATTATTAGTGTTGGTCTCTTATAAGAAACCTGTGATATTTCCAGTGGTTGCACTACATTCCCCCACCCCACACCTCCAAAACACACTTAAGTGTTTGCAGAAGTCTGGAGAGCACAGCCAGTCACCTTCCTTAGGAAGTTACATAATTGCAGACACACTATTTTCTACCTTTTCCTACCAGAAATACTAGATCCTTTATATTGAGACACTCCTTGCCTTTTATTTGGAAATACCTGATGTAAAGAATCTGTTTCTTCTTTCACCTAGTGGCATGAGCTGAATGGTATTCTTCGTCAGGAGAAATTAAACTTCTGGCAGCCTTCAGGAAATTATTTAAGATCAATTCAGTAGCCCCATTTAACATTGCTGGAGACCCAGAGCCTTCAGTGACAGATGTCACTTAAGTCTCTCCCCTCCCCTTTCCTCATAGGGAAGTATACTAGCTAACCCAGAGAAGCCAAAGGATTCCAGGCCAACAGCTCAGTGACACTGGTACTAGGGCTTTGCACCAAAAACGTCTCTCATGCACTTCATGCTGAAAAAGGTGACAACCCCAAAGGGATTCACTGCAACAAATAAGAACGCTTAAACAAGTCTTTCAGAATGCCCTTCAGATCACAATTTTTTGTAAGTGTTCCACAAAGCTATGCTAGAACCATGAGATAGGTTAGTCCTAAAATGCCCTGATATAGGACCAGCTGAAAGAACTACATATGAACATGATAAAAGTGGTTTTTCAAACTGATCTGCAGCGTGGACATGCTGCATCAATGCAAAGACAATCCATGCAACCAACAACTTATATGCAACCCATGTCCCTATAATAGCATACTTGCTTAGTACAGATGGAACCAAAGAATTTCAAAGAGATGTACTCTAACATTAATTGGACATGCTGCAAGAAAGCCTGACAGCCCTACGTATCTGGAAGTTTGGGATGGAGGAAGACTAAAAACAATGTTTATATATGTTGTAGGTAATACTTCATACTTGTAATCCAAACTGTGTGTCAAACGATCAACACATCATAATATCCTAGTAGATACACTTAGTTACAATTGATTATTTAGAGATTTTCCTGCATTATGTCAAATACATTTATTTTAAGATACGTGGAACCGGATTTGGTAACTGCAACTGGAGTAACTGCTGCAGATACTTGGTAAAGAAGACCACTGACTCTGGCCCATAAGGGAAGCAGAAACAGGAATGTGGTAACAGTGTGGTCACTCCGTCAAGGCTGAATCGGGTTTTGATTCCCCTTCCCAGCTAGTGCAGCTGGCATAAGCCAAGGTGAACATAAGGAGAGCCAGAAGACCCAAGGGATTCCAGACCTGGTCATCCTTATCCACTGTGAATGTGTGAGATATTTTTAAATTTTGTAAATAAGCACCTAGGTGCTAGATAATAAAAAAACAACCAATAAAAGGAATGGCCTGCTTTTCCTGAGTCACAGAGCAATTAGGACACTGAAAGATCTTATAGTAACTCTAGCAAAAACTGTAAGCTCTTTTCAAAATGTCTGGAATATAAAGTTTTATGGCATACCCTTTCAGCTAGCTCTGCTGGAGGTATATTTGTAGAAGCATCAGCTACCTGTTTCCTTTCCCTTTACTAGAATATTTAAATCATGGAGAATACTACAGTAACTAAAAAAGTTATTGTGCCAGGACATCTGGATGAAGGGGAACAGAGAAGAAGAAACTTTTATTCCATTAAATTAATAGAAAAAATTCTGCCCAGGCTGAAGTTTACAAGTCAAAGATGACCCTCATGAAAGGTGTTAAGGGACCTCCAAAAAAAAAAAAGAAAAATTTCCAAAAAGCAATTTTGCTTGCAATGCTTTGCAAAAAAATGAAGTTCAGACATTTCATACATTAAAATAAGGAACTTGTCAAATAAGGAAAACATTTTACATCAAGAAAAGTTACAGACAACATTAAGTAAAATACATGAAAAAAAAATCAGACTCCATGCTCTATCACACTCACTCATGCAACAGTTCAAATACTGTTTTAAAAACTAAAATTACCAATTTTCAGCAAGTTTAACTGTTTCAATTTATCTTACTAATAACATTGTTTCAGAGGCTTAAATATGCTATACACTTAAACAATATGCTGCAGAAATTATTGCTGGTATCCCTCTACGTAACAGAATTCTTATTTTTAAAAACTCACTGACAACTGAGCTATGCAACCTATTTTTATAGTAAAAACATTTTAGTGTATTAATTAGTACATTTCTTTGCTTGCTGTTGGGTACTTTGGAGAAAATTATAGTGCTTCTATAATAATAGGGTATCAACTACATTTCATTTTACCAGGGAAGATGTCACAGAGGGTATGTCTACATTACGGGATTAATCCGAATTTATATAATTTGAATTTTGCAAACAGATGGTATAAAGTCGAATGTATGCGGCCACACGAAGCACATTAATTCGGTGGTGTGCATCCATGTACCGGGGCTAGCGTCGATTTCTGGAGTGTTGCACTGTGGGTAGCTATCCCATAGTTCCCGCAGTCTCCTCCACCCATTGGAATTCTGGGTTGAGATCCCAATGCCTGATGGGGCAAAAAACATTGTCACAGGTGGTTCTGGGTATATCCTCCCTCCTCTCCAGGGAAGCAACGGCAGACAACCGTTTCGTGCCTTTTTCCTGGGTGAACAGTGCAGACACCATACCATGGCAAGCCCACTCAGCTCAAGACAGCAACCATGAACATTGTAAACACCTCGCGCGTTATTGTGCTGTTTATGCTGAACCAGAACCTGCAAAACCAGGCGACGAGGAGTAGGCTACAGCAGCGCAGCGGCGAGAGTGATGAGGATATGGACATGGAATTCTATCAAACCGCGGGACCCGATGCTTTGGAGAGCATGCTGTTAATGGGGCAGATTATAGCCGTAGAACGCCGATTCTGGGCCCGGGAAACAAGCACAGACCGGTGAGATTGCATAGTGTTGCGGGTGTGGGACGATTCCCAGTGGCTGCGAAACTTTCGCATGCGGAAGGGCACTTTTTTGGAACTTTGTGACTTGCTTTCCCTTGCCCTGAAGTGCCAGAATACCAAGATGAGAGCAGCCCTCACAGTTGAGAAGCAAGTGGCGATAGCCCTGTGGAAGCCTGTAACGCCAGACAGCTACCGGTCAGTCGGGAATCAATTTGGAGTGGGCAAATCTACTGTGGGGGCTGCTGTGATGCAAGTAGACAAAGCAATCACTGAGGTGCTGCTACGAAAGGTAGTGACTCTGGAAAATGTGCAGGTCATAGTGGATGGCTTTGCTGCAATGGGATTCCCTAACTGTGGTGGGGCGATAGATGGAACCCATATCCCTATCTTGGCACCGGAGCACCAGGGTACCCAGTACATAAACCGCAAGGGGTACTTTTCAATGGTGCTGCAAGCACCCGTGGATCACAAGGGACGTTTCACCAACATCAACATGGGCTGGCCAGGAAGGGTTCATGACGCTCGCGTCTTCAGGAACACTAATCTGTTTAAACGGCTGCAGCAAGGGACTTACTTCCCGGACCAGAAAATAACCATTGGGGATGTTGAAATGCCTATAGTTATCCTTGGGGACCCAGCCTACCCCTTAATGCCATGGCTCATGAAGCCATACACAGGCAGCCTGCACAGGAGTCAGAAGCTGTTCAACCACAGGCTGAGCAAGTGCAGAATGGTGGTACAATGTGCACTCGGCCGTTTAAAAGTTCGCTGGCGATCGTTACTGACTCGCTCAGACCTCAGCCAAACCAATAGCCCCATTGTTATTTCTGCTTGCTGTGTGCTCCACAATCTCTGTGAAAGTAAGGGGAAAGACCTTTATGGCGGGGTGGGAGGCTCAGGCAAATCGCCTGGCTGCTGATTATGCACAGCCAGACACCAGGGTGATTAGAAGAGCAGACCAGGAAGCGCTGTGCATCAGAGAAGCTTTGAAAACCAGTTTCATGACTGGCCAGGCTACAGTGTGAAATTTCGGTTTGTTTCTCCTCCATGAAAACCCGCCCCCTTTATTGACTCATTCTCTGTAAGGAACTCACCCTCTCCCTTCCCCCAGCTTGCTTTCAAAGGAAATAAAGTCACTATCGTTTAAAAATCATTTATTCTTTATTAATTGATTATAAAAAGAGGGAGAGAACCCGGGTGGGGTTTGGGAGGAGGATCGGCGGGAAGGAAAAGGCCACTAAAAAAAGGTTAAAAAAATGACAGCTTTTTGCTTGGGCTGTCCACTGGGGTGGAATGGGAGGGTGTACAGAGCCTCCCCCTGCCCCCCCGCGTTCTTACACGTCTGGGTGAGGAGGCTATGGAACATGGGGCGGGGGAAGGGGGGTTATACAGGGGCTGTAGCGGCACTCTTATCCTGCTGCCGTTCCTGAAGCTCCACCAGACGCCGGAGCACATCTGTTTGCTCATGCAGCAGCCCCAGCGTTGCATCCTGCCTCCTCTGATCTTCCTGCCGCCACCTCTCATCTCGAGCGTCTCTCTTCTCCTCACGTTCACTGCCATCTTTCCTATACTTTGAAACCGTGTCCTTCCACTCATTCAGATGAGCTCTTTCACTACGGGTGGATTCCATGATTTCTGCGAACATCTCGTCTCGCATCTTCTTTTTCCGACGCCTTATCTGAGATAGCCTTCAGGACGGAGGAGGGAGGCTTGAAAAATTTGCAGCTGCTGGAGGGAGGGAAAAAAGGAGAGAATTTTTTAAAAAGATACATTTTGCAGAAAAATGCTTATACTCTTTCACGGTGACCAACACTATTCACATTACATAGCACATGTGATTTCAGTACAAGGTTGTATTTTGCCTCTTAATATTGAGTGCCTGTGGCTTTGCTGCTAGAGATCATAGACACAGGTCCGGGCAACAGAATTCAGCTTGCATGAGGCCATGGTAAGCCATTGTCTTTCGGCTTCTGCGCCCTCCTTTCCCACATACCAGGCAAAGCCCGTTGAGTGCTGCCGTTTTCCTGTTAACCTTCAGCAGCAGAAAACAAACTAACCCCCATCCAATTCTCTAGATGATCGCTTTACCCCTCCCCCCACCGCGTGGCTGGTATCAGGGAAGATCCCTGCTAGCCAAATGCGAAAAGCTCTGGGCCAATTCCCCTCCCCTCCCTGCACTTGGCTAACTGCAGGGAAGGATTTCTTTTCAGCCACAGGCAAACAGCCCAGTAGGAACGGCCACCTCTGTCCCCTTAATTAAATTCCCATATTTCAACCAGGTTACCATGAGCGTTATCACTCTCCTGAGGATTACACAGCGAGATAAAGAACGGACGTTGCTTGAACGCCAGCAAACACCGGGACCATACGCTGCCAGGCTTTGTCATGCAATGATACCAGATTACTTGCTGCAAGCATGGCGTGGTCAAGTGTCCTACCATGGAGGAGGGAATAAGGCTGCACTGCCCAGAAACCTTGTGGCAAGGTTTTTGGAGTACCTCCAGGAGAGCTTCATGGAGATGTCCCTGGAGGATTTCCGCTCCATCCCCAGACACATTAACAGACTTTTCCAGTAGCTGTACTGGCCGCGAATGCATCCCAAGTCCTCAGGGCAAAGTAATCATTAAAAAACGCTTACTTTCAAAACAAGTTTTATATTTTAAAAAGGTAAACTCACCTGAGGTCCCTTCCAGGGGGGATACTGGCTTGGGAGGGTACTTCAGTCAGGCTGAGAAAAAGATCCTGGCTGTTGGGGGGAACGGAGTGCTGGGTGCTCTCCGCAAGCTCGTCCTCCTCCTCCTCTTCCCCGTCCGCAGAATCCTCAGGTGTAGCTGATGAGATTATCCCCGCCTCGGAATCCACGGTCAGAGGTAGGGTAGTGGTGGTGGCCCCCCTAGAACTGCATGCAGCTTGGCGTAGAAGCGGTACATCCGCGGCTCTGACCCGGAGCGACCGTTTGCCTCCTTTGTTTTTTGATAGGCTTGTTTGAGCTCCTTGACTTTCATGCGGCACTGATCTGAGTCCCTATTGTGGCCTCTCTCCATCATGCCCTTGGAGATTTTTTCAAAAGTTTTGGCATTGTCTTTTCGAACCAAGTTCTGCTAGCACTGAATCCTCTCTCCATATAGCGATCAGATCCAGTACCTCCCGTACAGTCCATTCTGGTGCTCTTTTTCGATTATCGGCCTGCATGGTTACCTGTGCTGATGAGCTCTCTGTGGTCACCTGCGCTCTCCACGCTGGGCAAACAGGAAATAAAATTCAAATGTTCGCGGGGCATTTCCTGTCTACCTGGCCAGTGCATCAGAGTTCAGATTGCTGTCCAGAGGGGTCACAATGGTGCACTGTGGGATAGCTCCCGGAGGCCAATACCATCGAATTGCGGCCACACTAACCCTAATTCGAAATGACAATATCGATTTTGGCGCTACTCCGCTCGTCGGGGTGGAGTACAGAAATCGATTTTAAGAGCCCTTTATTTCGAAGTAAATGGCTTCGTTGTGTGGACGGGTGCAGGGTTAATTCAATTTAACGCTGCTAAATCCGAATTAAAGTGATAGTGTAGACCAGGCCAGAGATACTCAGTTTCATCAACAACCTGTAACTGATTGCAATCATTTTTCCAAACCAAAAGTAATTGATTTCTAAGATTCAGCTTTCAACAAAAAGAGTGAATGTTGATACGTGGACTCTTTCAATGCTAGCATCTTGTGTCTTGTAATGAGGAAAATACAGTGAATGGCATCATCATAGTAGAGTACTTCCATTGGGAATGCATATTGCATTAACTTTCATCATAAGAAAAAATCCATTCAATCCCCAAACATCTGTTACGTAAAGTTACACTTGGCAGGAAAATACTTCAAAAGGAGAAAAAAAAATGTTTTCCAAACTAAAGAAGTATGAACTAAAGTATCACTCAATTAAAGGTGGCTTCTCACTAGGGCTGGGTGGAAACTTGATTTTTTGTTTTGTGGGAAATGCTGCGAGTTTGAAAAATAAACTGTTCCAAAAGAGAACAAAGGCAAGAAGTTTCAAAATGTGGGGGGAAAGCTGTTTCGGATCAATAGAAAAATTTATTATGGACTATTAAAAATTAAAATAATTTCAAAACTGAAAATAACGACATGTTCCAAAAAGGCTGAAGCAGAACTTATTCTCCCCAGCCATTAAAGTGGCATCAGGAGGCCAATAAGTCTGGGTGTCTCCGCAGGGACTTCCTGAGTCATCTATTTTGAATTTCTTCCTCTGAAAGAACAGAATCTAATTGGAATGATTTAATAATTCTGGAACTACTCCCCAGTGACAAGAATATAGTCTCTACTCCCAGCTGATAAACACGTCCAAACATCCTGCAAACCCATGATGCTCCCCACCTGAACGAGCCTGTGCTCTGAGAATCCATCCTGGGGTGAACCAGCCTGAATTCTAATGTCCCCGAAACTCACCCAAGAGTAGACAGACAGCTTGAGTCCGGGCAACTGGATTGGCCACTGGGAGCTGAGGAGGATGCCTCAGTCTCCATGCCCCAAGAGACAAGAAAGAAGGCAAGACTCAGAGGGAGCCCCGGAGGGCTGGTTTCCCACCTTGAAATGTCCACCTTGCCCCCTCTTAGAAGTCAGGTATAATACTTTAATTGTTCCCCAAGGCTCATCTCTAGTTCTCACCAGGTCCTGAAAACCCTGTCCTCATCTGAGAGTCCAGCTTATAAGAAAACAACTGATGGGAATGGAGAAGGGGGGTAAAAGACATATACCCTAAATGCACTCGCCTCCAGTGTCTACAGGTCCTGGTGCCTCTAGAAAGTATGTATTTCCTACTCCGGGGGGAATTCTGCACCACTCCACGTGCGCAGAATATCTCCCGCAGATTTCTTTGCTTCCCTGCAGAAAATGACTTTCTGACAGGGAAGCAAAGGGAAGCTGCAAAAGGAGTCACACACCACTCCCTAGCTCAACAGGTACATCACTGCAGGCACCTGGAGCAGCCAGCAGAGAGGTAAATCACTGCAGGGCTGGGGACACCTGAGCCGGGATCAGCTGCTAGTCCCGGCTGGGCTGGAGACAGGAGAGAACGGGACTACTTCTTCCTCTGCAAGGAGCGGCTAGGGGTGTGTCAGACCTACCCCCAGAAACCTCCCCCAGCTGCAGGAAGCTCAGCATCCTCCCCTGCTTCCTGCCCCCATTGCTCCTCAGCTCCAGGGTGGGAGGGGTCACTGTACAGGGAGCTGCTCCCCCATCCACCCAACATCTGTGTATCTGGACCTCCCATATCCAGACACCCTCACCAAGCCTCACCCGGTACACCCAGAACCCCACCCCACTGAACCTCAACCCCTGTATCTGGAGCCCCCCTGCACCCAGTCCCCTGCCTCCGGACCCCCCTCCACTGAGCTTCCTGCACTCAGACCCCCATCCTGATAAGCCCTACCCCCTGCACCACCCTGAACTAGGGTGACCAGACAGCAAATGTGAAAAATCGGGACAGGGGGTGGGGGAGTAATAGGAGCCTCTATAAGAAAAAGACCCAAAAATCGGGACTGTCCCTATACAATCTGGACATCTGGTCACCCTACCCTGAGCCCCCACATCCAGACCTCCATACCACGGACCCCCAACTAGCTGCACCCAGACCACCACCCCCGCTGAGACCTCCACACCCAGACCCCTCTGCTGAGCCCAAACCACTTTCACCTGGAAGCCCCTGCAAAGTCCCATTGCCCCTGCAACCCTCCCCACATCCAGATCCCCTCACACCTAGATCCCCCACTGAGCTGCCTGCACCCAGATTGTCCCACACAAAATGCTTTCACCTCACACCTGCCCCCCCCCCCCACTGAGCCCCTCCACACTTGGATCCTGCCTGGTTGAGCCTGCAAGCCCCACGCCTGGTGCACTTGGTGCAGAAGGGCAGGCCCAGACCGTGCGGTGTCAGGGTGAGGTGCAGCCTCACCACTGAGTCTGTGTCCCGGGGGGGGAGGCTGCAGGGTGATCTCCCACCTTCGTACAGTCAGTGGCCTGTGCTCCCCACTGCCATGCTGGAGCCTCTGCATTTATTTATTGAGAAATAAATCTTGCAGAATTTTAAAATATTGTGCTCAGAATTAAATTTTTTGGCACAGAATGCCCTCAAGAGTAATTTCCTAAATGTACTACGCTTTGTAAGCACATGTATGGTTCCAAGTACACTTATGAATCCTGCATGATTTTTCAGATGAGATGAGCTCTTGCAATTACTACATTCTGGCACAGTGAATTCTTCCCCCCCACACCACCAGCTATAAGCTTTTAGTTTTACGCATGTATTCAACTTTGTTTTCTTTACCAGAGCAAGAATTAATGATCAATACACTTTATTATGACAGGCTTTTTATCTAATGGTTAGGGCTACAGAGAACATCTGAGGCAAGAAGTTCAAGATTTGATAAGAATTCTTCATAAAGACTTAACTACATCTGCCTAAAAGTTGGGGGTTTTGTTTTTGTTTTTTTGGTTTAAATTCTAAATCTTGGTAAGGTATTACTTCAGCTCTGGCCATTAGCCACATAACCTCATAGTAAGGCATTATGTTTTCAGTATAAATTATCTACTCAACTAAAATACAAGTAAATTTGTGTTGAAATACTAAGTCAGTCAGTCTTTTTCAAAATTTCCCCAATACTTTCACCCCCTTTTTTTAACATTTAAAAAAAAAACAAAAACTATGGAATAGCCCAAAAAAGAACATTACCAAAAAAGCTACATTTCCTGTAATGTGTCAGTAAGTTCAGCTTAGGTTTTCACAAGGGCTCAAGACAACATTCACTCTGACCCTGAAGCCATTCTAGATATTAACTCAAAGCAACTGAAGCTGAGCTTTTTAATGAGACTCTGTAGTAGGTACTTAAGAACTTTAGAATTCCATTGTCTTTAAGAAAAAAGAATTCTTCTCTACAAATCTGTGATTGGGAACTTGACAGAAGCATAAAGTATATAAAAACGAGGGTGTTAGAATTTAAGTAGCTAAGCTTTTCAAGAGCAAAGTCACCCCTCACAAGATGGTTTGGTAGGTCTCTTGTTTCATAGCTAACCAGACCTCCTCAAAATGTGTGTGAGCTGAGTAAGTATAGACCATAAATATACATTTTTGCAACTGAACATATCAGGGCTGAATTCAAAAGTGTATTCATAATAGCCAAAGTTCCTCATTATATCAACTTAATGTATGTGAAGTATAGTGCTTTATCTGTTACAAATCTATTCTGTTTAAAGGCTATGTACAAAATATTTACATTTGCAGATGAACACATTACATGAATAAAACTGGTTCCTACTGTTCTATTCAGGTTTTTACTTAAAACAAACGTCTTTGGTCCAAGAGCAGTAGCCACTTACCAGTAACAAAATATGATAATTCTTGCTACATACACATCACTTTCTCTTCCTACATGTTGTGTAAAATATAGAGAGCGTGCGTGCACACACTGATGTGATGGCATTTAAATCTTTAAACTGTAAATTCCTTTTTTGTATCAGGAATAAAAATCTCAGTTTTTACTATGTATTAGCAAAGTTTTGACTGCTGACATTACCATTCTTGTCTACTACGCAAGTAATGCTATTAGAACTAGAGTTAGAAACAAATGATGATGATGATTACTTACAGAAAAGAATTATTATGTGACTGACAGAAGTCTGAGTTGTGGGATCAAGAGTCTAATCCCAGCCCTGCCATAGACCCATTCCCTGTCTGAGTTTTCCCATCTGTAAAGTGTACTGGAAACAAACAAAAAATATTTCCCAGGGATTATGCAATGCATAATTCATTTGTGTTTGTGAAATACTGAAAATTTGGTTCGTGTGATATAAGTAAACATGAAAACACTTTTACTGCTAAGGTAGGAATATGGCAACTGTTTAGCAACTGGTGTAGCTAAAAGTAGAGGTCCTAGAAGTAGAGTCTGATGACCCAGAACACTTGGATGCCCAGGCTCCCAAATCACTCACATGCTTTTGAAAGTTTTACCATCAGTGACTGATGCAAGAGACCAGAAATCAGGGTTTCTGGGTTCTAAACCCGGCTCTAGAACCAATTTGCTATGTGACATTGGTCAAGTCACTTTGTCTTTGTGCCTAAATCGCCCAAAAACCTCAAAATACTTTGCATATCCCAGTGCCGAACTCATTCTGCAAACAGCAATTTAAACCTCAACACCCCAGTAAGAGAGGTATTACCTCCTTTTACAGATTGGGAAACAAACACCGGCTAGTTAACAGATATGTCCAGGAGTCTCACCATGGCTGTGACAGACACAAATTAGAGCCCAGGTATCCTGAACCCCAACCCAGTGGCCAATCCACGGGAACAGACCTTATGCTGCAATAGCGATTAAGGGCACAATCCCGCAAACACAGAGATTCATATCCGACAAGTGCTTTGAGATTCTCAGCCACAAGATAAACTGATTGCAAAAGCGTACTACAGCTTCTCAGATGCACAGCACAGAGGAGCCGTAGGGGGGATGCCTGAAGACCCCCGACTTTCTTTTTTGACCCAGAGACAGATCCCTTGACGCTGCACCTGTCACTACCAGCGGCCCTACATCAAAGCGAGGCGCGCAGTAGCTTCTCCAGCTCTCCGGGCAAAGGGAGGCCGGGAGCCCCGCACAACGAGCAGGGACCTTGCCGAGGCGACCCCGCGCTGCAGATACACAGCACTACCCCGGCCCGCTGCTGCCCGCGCCCCAGGGCCAGGCCGCCGGCGGGAGCCACCTGCGCCGCCTGCACTTGTTGAGCAGGAGCAGCGTGCGCGCCGGGCCCCCCTGCCTTAACCCTTGGGAGCCAGACGCTGTCGCCATGGCCAGGCGCAAAGCGGCCGGGGTGGCCCGGGGGAGCGCCGGCGGCAACCGGGGGCGCAGCTGAGCTAAGCAGCCCCCTCCCAAGCCGCAGCATCGGAGCAATGCGGAGCGGCCCGGGCTGGGCCTGCCGGCGCCAGGGATCCCCCTCTGCCGCGGCCTCCCCCGCCCGTCATCCCCCGCCCAGGGAGGCCCCGTCATCCCCTGCCCCCTCCCGCTACATGGGGGAGGGGAGACCCCGTCCCGCCGCCGCCGCCGCGCCCTTCACCTGGGCCCCTGGGCAGCCCCGGCCCCGCCGTGCACAACCCGCTCCCGGGCCACACAGTGGGGAGCCTCCGGCAGGGGGCAGGGGCCAGGGCAGCGCGCACCTCCTGCCTCGCGGCGGCAGCTCAGGCCGCAGAGCCAGGGGTCGGGGAAGCCCCAGGCAGCGGCTCCGGGGGGTTCCACTACACCCCGCCCGGCGGCCCCTCTCCCCGCCCGGCGCTCACCTCCTCTGGGATGGCCGGCTCGCCGCCGCCGCTGCCCCCCGGGAACGAGGCCCCAGCTCCGGGCGGCGGCTCAGGCTCCATGTCCCCGTTGAAGAGCGAGGCCCCCTCGGAGCTACTGCCGCTGCTCAGCGCCGCCATCTTGGGTCGAAGCGCTGGAGGAAGGGGAGGGGGAAGCCGCCTCCCCACTGCCAGGCCGCCCCCAGCCGCGACCCGTAGTGGGAGGGGGGGGGGGGGAACCACACAACCCGGAGAGCTCCAGCGGCCTGCACCACTAGACGTCACACTCGGTCCGTGACGTCACCTGTAATAGCCGCTGTCACTGCGCATGGGCCGTCTGACGTCACGGGGAACACCTTGACATCACGGCGCGACTAAACGTCATCCAGGGAACTCAGAGGGCGCGGGATGTAACCCCGCCCCTTTCCTATAAGCTCCTCCCCGACCCCTTTCACTAACATCCTTAAAGCCCCTTTCCAGTCTCTCCCAGCTCCGTTCCATTCTTTGCCTCCCCACGATACTAGCTGCATAGTACTCCCACCTCAGCCCTAGAGCCTATTCCATACACACCCTCCCTCCCTGCTCCCTACAACCTTTCCCCTCTCTACATATACCTCCCTCTCCATAGACCCCTCCTTCCAGCCAGCCCCTAACAGCCTTCCCCCACCTACCATCCTCCCAGGGCCTATGCACGCTTTCCTTACCCAATACCCCAGCCTTTCCTGTGGCTCTCTCCCCCTCAGAGGCCACCTCAAGACTCTTACCCGAGTCAGGGCAGAAAATCCCTTGGGTATAGTGTTAGCCTGTTGATCCCTCATTCTTCCAATTTAGCAATTAGTAGTAGTATAAAGCACTGAAGCAGCATATTTTCACCTAAAAATACACCATTAGCAAATCACGCAAGGGCAGGAAGCACAATGACAAGTCACGAATTGGAAGTAGGATACTAACTTCTGCTAAGATGGGGTCTCTACTCGGAGAGGGAGCTCAAAAGATTAAAGTCTGGCTCTGCTATATAGGAAGATAGTCTTCCAACAAGTGGAGGGGGGTTCAAAAGCAACAACAATAATACATCAGAATGTGCTGCTCCTCTACTAACCTGGCATGCCACAAAGCATGAAGTAACTAAAAAAGACAAACACCTTTGTACTGAGAAAATATTACATAAAAAGAAAAGTCATTTGTAAAGAGTCTTTAGGACAAATTTTTCAACTGTGACCACTGATTCTAGGGTAACCAACCTGAAGTGCTTAGGATCTGATTTTCAGAGGTGTTGAGTGCCTGCAGCCCCCCATTGGCTTTATTTGGAAACTCATGCCCTAGATGTCTCAATTTAGACACCAAGGTAAAATCCTGGCCCCCCCTGAAGTCAATGGGAGTTTTGCCAGTGGTTTCAGTGGGACCAGGACTTCACTTCTGAAATTAGTGGGCAAAATGTGGATATAAAAAAGGAGGGTGTGAGAAAGCTGAATGTAAACTTCAAAGGGCCCACAATCACAATTCTGTATATTTTTATGGGTAAAATAGTCTCTTCAAAACTACAGTATGTTCTAGAACCTTAAGGCTTTGATCCTGCAGAAGAAGCCATAGGCACAAGGGTCTGCCTGTGCAGATCCAGTTGAATGATTGGGGTCTAAGGGTGCATATTTAAGTACTGAATATCAGAAGAGTCCAACATTAAGATTGTACAGACAAAATTATCTTTAACTCCTTTACATAACATACTGTTTTCCAAATTGCAGTTGGAAAAAAATGCATAATACATGAGTGCTGACAATATTATTAAAATACATTTCCAAGAGAGATAATACATTACAGTATAAGTTAACAATATACCAGAACATTGACAATAAAAATTATTATACAATAATGGGGAACTATTGCAAGAGGCTACAACTGTTTAAATGTATTAAAAAACTATGATGTAACATTTGAGAAATGTTATGTAAGCATGTATGTAAGACATGTTTATAGACATGCACAAAAGAAACAGTTAAAGGAACTCTGCCAGCTTGAAAAATCAGTTTTCAGACATAATTGTAACTAGAGTAAATACATTTAACACCTAAGATTATTAAAACAGAGAGGAGTTAAAAACAAAACACCACTAATATTTTCAGTTTGTTTATTGACAGCCTGAGCCTCCAAACATTATGCCCATTCTTAACTTTATTTATGTATGTAAGTGTTTGCAGGATCGGGGTTTTAGTTGCTCTCTTGCTGAAAATATTCTCATGATATCCTCAAGAAAGCAACAGAAAAACCTCATGCACATTTTTTAAAAGATTACCAAAAATACATCAAAACAAACAAACAAATCAAGCCATCCTATTTAAAGGATGTTCTGTCACAACCTGGAATATTTTAAATTAGTCAATTAAACAGATTCAAGTTGACAGCGTCCCTTTGAGATGGCACAAGCATCCTTAACTTTTGCGTTTCCTGACATTTGACATGCAGCCTTCTCATTCTATTAATGTAGTTTTGGGATGCTGAATACTCTATAAAATATATATACACAATAAAATTTGGTTTTATATGGCACCTTTCACACTCAAGTTAGTGCTTTGTAAAAGCACTTGGAAATGAGTTCTGTGCTGGTGGTACTATAAATATTAACTATAAGTATAACAGCTATTTATTGTATGAGCTCAGCAATAGCTCCCATACAGGCTGGAACTAGGGTGACCAGACAGCAAGTGTGAAAAATCAGGATATGGAGTAGGAGGGTAATAGGAGCCTATATAAGAAAAAGCCTAAAAAAATCGGGACTGTCCCTATAAAATCGGGACATCGGGTCACCCTAGCTGGAACGTTAGATCCTGTTTTATTAAGAGGAGGAACTTTGGCCGCAAGTCTGGTCAAAATTATTTCCTGCTCTGTTCAAAAGGCCACACAATATTTAACTCCCACCTGGACAGCCACCAGAGATATGCAGAAGGGATTTGTTTAACAAGTCATCCGACACACTACACCTTAATAACACAGCACCTCCCTACTAGGGCAGTACAGTATCACCACTGAATAGAAGCTCAAATTTTTGTGTCACAGGTGGCTCGGAGTACTACCACCACTAACCAACACTTTGTAAGAGAACCAAACATAAAAACTAAGTTACTTGCCAACTTTGTAACTTTATGCCTTACAAATCTGTGTTCTAAACATACTGTTGAAAAGATAATAGTCAACAATGCCCTATGTGAGCTAAGAATCTGAAGTGTTGGCAAAAAGTGTACACAGCCTGTAGGCAAAACACAGATTAGGAAATAAATGTAACAATGAAGATTAGAATGTTGAGAGAGATTTCCCTGTACTTGTAAGGAAATTAAAAGAAGTGCAGTATTAAGTACTTATCTGGTAGGCACATTCCTTAGGTAGCTGATGTTAATGAAAAAGAACAGGAGTACTTGTGGCACCTTAGAGACTAACAAATTTATTAGAGCATAAGCATAAGTGCCACAAGTACTCCTGTTCTTTTTGCGGATACAGACTAACACGGCTGCTACTCTGAAACCTGTTAATGAAAAAGTCACTGGGTGAAATTCATCCCTGGTGTAACTCCTTTTGCTTCAATAGAAGTTACTACAGGGATGAATTTGGCCTTACTGTGCAAAGTTTAGTCATAATCCATGTTTTATTCTCCAAACAATTTACAGTCACGGTGTAAGTCTAACATCAGCACCAGTAGCCTACCATCAATCTACAATTTTTTAGGACATTTTTCTACTGCCTTTAATAATCCCACATTGCTTTGTTCTTGCCCATTTTATTTTATCAGGAGGTTTGTGTTCACATGGAGAGTGTTAGTCATACTATGTTATTATTATTTATTATTTATACTGTGTAACACATTAAGGACTGCAAGTATGAACCTTAATGCTGCCAGCTGAGAACCAGAACTAGAATTAGAGCTAACAGTTACCACCTAATACATATGGTGTGGGTGGGTTTTTTTTTGTTTGCTTGTTTTGTTTTTAAATAAAAGAGAGAATGCAATGCTGGTAAACAGGGCTGGCTCCAGGCACCAGCCGACCAAGCATGTGCTTCGGGCAGCACCTTGTAAGGGGCAGCCAATCTTGGGGTAGCGGGGGGTGCTTGGGTTTTTTTCTGTTGTTGTTTTTGTTTCGGCCGGGCGGCGCTCGGGGGGGGTGGGTTGTTTGTGTTTCGGCGGCGTGGCGTGGCACTTGGGGGGGTGGGGGAGATGTTTCGGCAGCACGGCGCTCGGGGGTTTGTTTTTTTTTCCTGGCAGCATGGCGCTGGGGGGGGGGGTCAGCAGCACAGCGCTCAGGGTTTGTTTGTTTTTTTCCGGTGGCGCAGCGCTCGGGAGGGGGGGGGGAGAGTGTTTCGGCAGGGCAGCAAGGCACGGTGCTCGGGGGGGGTGTTTCGGCAGGGCAGCACAGCGCTCGAGGTCGGGGGGGGGGGGGGGTGTTTCAGCCACGCAGCGCTCTTTTTTTTGGTTGGGGAGGCAAAAAAGTTAGAGCCGGCCCTGCTGGTAAAAGATGATGGCTTGAGAAGAAGGTTCACACTGTACCTCCTTGCTCTTTGGGAGGGTCCACATCCATTGATGAATATAATTCATATTTCGTGGTCCTGCATCATCTTTCGTTTCTCTGCTTAGGCCATCAGAAAGGAGGCTAATCAGTGTTAAATGTAACAGCGCTTTTGATACAGAATTCTGTTCACTAAGGATCAATACCACCACTCCATTTTGCAGAGGCTACCAGACAGCCTTTAGCTGCTACTTCCAGTCACTATCAACATAAGTTCAAGTCAAATTAGTGCCCTACATATGAAGGGCTCTGTTTTTTCATTGCCCAACCCTTAAACCATCCAGACCTCTGGGTGGGTCATTCCTAGGACGTAGTACAGACAGTCTAACTGCTATTATGGCAAGTAATTTGTATTTATAAACATAAAAAAACCTGCCCCTTTCCAAGGAATGTGTACTTATGCCATTTTTTGGCACCAACTTTTTTTTTTTTTTTTAAGAAAAAGGTTAAATTCTGTTCAGAAAAATAAGTTGGTTAGGTAGTTAAAGGGCACAGACATCATTTAGATTACCCAACATAACATGTATTGGTCAAATTAACACACACATTTTTAAGACAAAATGCTTAGTCAGTAGAAAATAAGACAGTTTACGTGACAGTGTCTAGCCCAATATAGAAATTTGAACACATCAGCTGTCCTTCCACAAAGAAATCACATTACCTTGACAGAATGCTCAGAAGAAATTAGTGTCCAGTGGTGTGAAAAGGCTTCTCAGTCAGACCTAAGATAGGTCTTGTTTGCCATCTCCTTTTCAAAGAAGGGAGCATTTTGAAACAAGTAAATGATAAATAAACAAACACCTACCTGCAGGGCTGGCTCTAACTTTTTTGCCGCCCCAAGCAAAAAAAAAAAAAAAAAAAAAAAAAAAAAAAGAGTGCCGCCCCGCCGTAACACCCCTCCCCGAGCGCCGCGCCACCCTGCCAAAACAACCCCTCCCAAACGCCCTGCCGAAACACCCCCCCTAGCGCCGTGCCACCGAAACACACACCCTCCAAGCGCCGCACTGCCAAAACACCCCCCCCAAGCGCCGCCAAAACACCCCCCAAGCGCTGCGCCGCCGAAACGCCCCCCACAAGTGCCACGCCGCCTAAACACCCCCCCAGTGCCGTGCCGCCGAAACACACACACCCCAAGCGCTGCCGAACCCCCCCCCAGTGCCGCGCCGCCGAACCCCCCGCTGAGACAAGCTCAGACCTCAGCCAAACCAATATTCCCATTGTTATTGCTGCTTGCTGAATGCTCCACAATCTCTGTGAAAGTAAGGGGGAAGACCTTTATGGCTGGGTGGGAGGTTGAGGAAAATCACCTGGCTGCTCATTACGTGCAGCCAGACACCAGGGCGATTAGAAGAGCACACCAGGAAGCGCTGTGCATCAGAGAAGCTTTGAAAACCAGTTTCATGACTGGCCAGGCTATGGTGTGAAAGTTCTGTTTGTTTCTCCTTGATGAAAACCCGCCCCCTTGATTGACTCATTCCCTGTAAGCAACCCACCCTCCCCCCTTCGATCACAGCTTGCTTTCAAAAGGAAATAAAGTCACTATAGTTTAAAAATCATTTATTCTTTATTAATTGATTATAAACATAGGGAGAGAACTGACAAGGTAGCCTAGGTGGGGTTTGGGAGGAGGATAGGAGGGAAGGAAAATAATGACAGCCTTTCGCTTGGGCTGTCCACTGGGGTAGAGTGGCAGGGTGCACGGAGCCTCCCCCCCACGTTCTTGGGCATCTGGGTGAGCAGGCTATGGAACTTGGGGAGGGGGTAGGGCGGTTATATAGGGGCTGCAGCGGCACTCTGTGATCCTGCTGCCATTCCTGAAGCTCCACCAGATGCCGGAGCATGTTTGTTTGATCACGCAGCAGCCCCAGTGTTGCATCCTGCCTCCTTTGATCTTCCTGCCACCACCTCTCATCTCGAGCGTCCCTCCTGTCCTCACGTTCATTGGCAGCTTTCCTGTACTTTGATACCGTGTCCTTCCACTCATTCAGATGAGCTCTTCCATTGCGGGGCAACTGCATTATCTAAGAGAACATTTCGTCTCGCATGCGTTTTTTTCGCCGCCTTATCTGAGATAGCCTTTGGGACGGAGGAGGGAGGCTTGAAAAATTTGCAGCTGCGGGAGGGAAAAAATGGAGAGAAGTATTTAAAAAGATACATTTTACAGAACAATGCTTATACTCTTTCACGGTGAACAACACTATTCACATTACATAGCACATGTGATTTCGGTACAAGGTCAAATTTTGCATCTTAATATTGAGTGCCTGTGGCTTTGGTGTTAGAGATCACAGACGCAGCGCCCAGCAACAGAATTCGGCTTGCATGCGGCCATGGTAAGCCATTGTCTTTCGGCTTCTGCAACCTTCATAAAAGCAGCGCCCTCCTTTCCCATACCAAGCAAAGCCCGTTGAGTGCTGCGGTTTTCGTGTTAACGTGCAGCAGCAGCAGCAGAAACCAAACTAACCCCCCCCTCCCAATCCAATTCTCTGGGATGATCGTTTTACCCCTCCCCGCACCGCGTGGCTGGTATCAGGGAAGATCCCTGCTAGCTAAATGCGAACAGTTCAGCGCCAATACCCCCAACCCCCCCACCCCCTCGCTTGGCTAACTGCAGGGAAGGATTTCTTTCAGCCACAGGCAAACAGCCCAGTAGGAACGGCCACCTCTGTCCCCTTAATTAAACTCCCGTATTTCAACCAGGTTACCATGAACCATATCACTCTCCTGAGGATAACACAGCGATATAAAGAATGGATGTTGCTTGAATGCCAGCGAACACCGGGACCATACGCTGCCAGGCTTTGTCATGCAATGATACCAGATTACTTGCTACTAGCATGGCGTGGCCAAGTGTCCTACCATGGAGGACGGAATAAGGCTGAACTGCCCAGAAACCTTCTGCAAAGGCTTTTGGAGTACCTCCAAGACAGCTTCATGGAGATGTCCCTGGAGGATTTCCGCTTCATTCCCAGACATGTTAACAGACTTTTCCAGTAGCTGTACTGGCCGCGAATGCATCCCAAGTCCTCAGGGCAAAGTAATCATTAAAAAACACTTGCTTTTAAACCATGTTTTATATTTACAAAGGTACACTCACCAGAGATCCCTTCTATGGCTTCATGGTCTGGGATACTGCCTTGGGAGGGTTGGTAGGGTACTTCAGTCAGGCTGAGAAAAAGATCCTGGCTGTTGGGGAGAACGGTGTGCTGTGTGCTCTCCGCAAGCTCCTCCTCCTCATCTTCCCCATCCGCAAAATCCTCAGGCATGGTTGAGAGTAACCCCTCATCGGAATCCATGGTCAGGGGTGGGGTAGTGGTGGCGGGGCACCCCTAGAATTGCATGCAGCTCAGTGTAGAAGCGGCATGTCTGCGGCTCTGCCCTGGATCTACCTTAACTTTCACACGGCACTGATATGAGTCCCTATTGTGGCCTCTCTCCATCATACCCTTGGAGATTTTTTCAAATGTTTTGGCATTTCGTCTTTTGGAACGTAGTTCTGCTAGCACGGAATCGTCTCCCCATACAGCGATCAGATCCAGTACCTCCTGTACGGTCCATGCTGGAGCTCTTTTTCGATTCTCGGACTGCATGGTTACCATGGTGCTGATGAGCTCTGCCTGGTCACCTGTGCTTTCCACGCTGGGCAAACAGGAAATGAAATTAAAAAGTTCACCGGGCTTTTCCTGTCTACCTGGCCAGTGCATCCAAGTTCAGATTGCTGTCCAGAGCAGTCACAGTGGTGCACTGTGGGATAGCTCCCGGAGGCCAATACCGTCGAATTGTGTCCACAGTAACCCTAATTCGAACCGACAATGTCGATTTCAGCGCTACTCCCCTCGTCGGGGAGGAGTACAGAAATCAATTTTAAGAGCCCTTTATGTTGAAGTAAATGGCTTTTTTGTGTGGACGGGTGCAGGGTTAATTCAATTTAACGCTGCTAAATTCAACCTAAACTCGTATTGTAGACCAGGCCTTTGAAAGGCTGCACATTAGATCCAAACTTTCAGAGATTTCACACTATTAAAAGATTTGTTAAAAACTAAATGTTAAAAATGACACGTGTTTTATAGTTTAAATATATCATATTTAATGTTTGTTTTAAATATTTATGTAGAACATTCTATTTTTTAAAAAATACTTTGGAATATTAATTTAAGAAACTTCATAGCTTTTCCTCTTTAATATATATGCCTTTTGTATTTATTTAAAAGAAGGAAAAGTCCACAAAATTCTTAACTCAGTTACCATTCTTACATTTTAAGAAATTATGTCCTAAATAACCCCCTTTTAAAAATAAAACTTTTAACTTCTTATTTTGGGAGTGGTAAGAGGCATATTTACCGAGACACAAGCTTTTAACTGGTCTCCATTTGAAAATAACTTTGCAGGATCATTTCTGATAAAACATTACTCTGAAATACAACTCACACATTCAAGGTGACCTTTGGAAAGCAAAAACCAAAACATTTCCCTTTTGATGGACTATGCACATCAGGGAGGGCCTTGGCAGCTGGGAAGGCGGTCAGATTGGGCCATATGTCACATAAAGGGGATGGGCCTGGAGCACATATCACTAGCTAAATAAGAATTAATTTCTCTCCCTTCCATCCCCTGCATGTCTTTCAGCACCCTCACAACAAAGCAAAAACCACACACACCAATCCACTTCATCTCCTACCCTAATGGTGACTTCAAGGTCAGAGGTGAAAGTAAGCTGGTACGGTCCAGTACAGCGTACCGGCAAGAGCCAGTACGCCGTGCCGGACTGCACTGGCTTCCGCGGCTGTGATTTAAAGGGCCCAGTGCTCCTACTGCTGCAGGGAGCCCCAGGCCCTTTAAAGCGCTGCCAGTGCTCTGGCAGTCGAGCTCCCACGGTGATTTAAAGAGCCTGGAGCTCCGCGGTGGCCGGAGCCCCGGGCCCTTTAATTTGCCCCGGGACTCCCAGCCGCCTCTGCAGCTGGTAGCTCCGGGGTGATTTAAAGGCCCTGGGGCTCCCAGCCACAGCCAGAGCCCCAGGGCCTTTAAATCTTGAAAGGCCCCCGCCTCTTCCAGTTGAGGCCACACCTCATCTGGATGAGGCCACGCCCCCGCTCAGGACTCCAGCGTACCGGTAAGTCCTTTAAGTTACTTTCACCCCTGGTCCTGAAGTGAAGTCATCATTAAGGTAAGAAACGGGGAGCAGGCAGGAGGTAGCTATGGGAGAAGGCGGTAGAGAGGCAGGGGTTGGATAGAATATTAGATGGAGAGAGAATGAAGTAGGAACAGAAGCCACCAGCGAAGGGGGCAGAGAGGCAGTGGACGTGGGGAATGGGAAGCTGTGGAAAATGGGAAGGTGAGGGAAGAGAGAGAAGTAGCTGCATTGCCTGCTTTGTTTTGCTGAAACAGGGATCAAATGCCATACTTGATAGAATCAGCCAAGACATTGCTGTTAACTTGGGTTTCTACTTATGCTTCTCATAGCTTTGATTTATGCTATCGTGCAAATATCTGGTTTCTAAAAAAAACTCTATCATTAACAATTCAGATGTATCTTTAAGTGCTAAATGGCTGTAGATTTTTTTGTATTATACTTCCACTTGATGGTCACATTTCATATTCTACAACTGCTTAACTGCGTACAAAACACAGCTCAGAGAACTTACCGGGGCTGCAGGAAGGGAAATTTCAAGGATTCCACATAAAACAGTTTAATTTGGTGTCCAGTTATACAGCCTGGTCTTAGAAGTTTCTTCCACAACTCCCAGGCTTGCATTTTCTGTCTTTGTTTCCTTGAGCTTTCCCTTTGACCTCAGCACCTGCTGTAATTTGATTTCCACACCCCCCCAGGACTTTCAAGGAAGTGAGGTTCTCCCTGCATCTCTGATCTAATGCTAACAGATGAGCAAGTGAATGCATCCCCTCACTCAGTTTTTTTTTTCTCTTCAGTTTTTACCTCCTTCACAGAACAGCAAAAGTCATTAGGGATTATATGGGTCTGGAGTAGGAAAGCTATAAGACAAAGAAGAGGCTAAATCAATATGGTGACTAAAGAAACTGCGGCTTTGGAATGGAACAGTGAAATAATGTTGCCCAATCAATGGTCATTGCTGTAAGAGATGTTGGTTGTATTGGTTTTATGACTATTTCTGCTATTTCAGCTGGGAATTCTTTGCAACTATTCCATGGTTGTTAAAGTAGCTGATTGGAAATGAACCTTGTAGCTTCTGTGAAGGAGAGTGGGCATTTCCTCTCCACTTAATCATCTTCAGGGGCTGGCCTGCTAGCCTGCCAACCCTCCCCATCTTCACTGTTTATTTTCACAGAACTCTGGGGTAACAGAGTATCAAGTGATAAGAGTAAAGAACAACAATTTGTCACTGTGATGGGGCAGTCTGCCTCCTTAAGGGTAGTGATGTCCCGTTCGTGATGTACAGGTTTTCCCTGAGCTGGAGAATCCTCCAAAGAAAAGGGCAGGAATTCCTCAGTACAGGAGAAAACCTGTCTAGGAGAGGTGGAAGCTTCTTTAGCATAAGCAGGGATTGCCTCAGCACATGGAAGTCACATGCCCTTGATGAGTGGAGCTTACCTCTTATATGCTCCAGGCCCTCTACCACCTATGCTTCTCCCCCTACCTGCCTGATGCCCCTCCAAGGTCCACCAACATCCCATGCTTTTCCCTATTATTCCACAACACACTGCCTACGTGTCCAGACAGAAATTTTCAGTTGATGGGTATGTGTCAATTCATGTTGTGAAAATTGTTTGTCAGAATTGTGTGTTAAATTTTAGCTGGGGATTTCATTAGTTTTTAATATTTGTTCTTCAGCAATGCATTGAATGCGGATTGGTTTTTAATGGAAGTTTTATACTGAAATATATAGATATTAAGGTTGAGTACTGATGGGGTTAATGCCACAATTAATAGTCTGTCAGTGGTAAAAAAAAAAGAAGACTTGCTTACATTTAGTTTCCCCTAAGATGCAATCTGCTTGTCTAGCATCTGGGAATCCGGCAACTCACTGAAATACTCTATGGTTATCATTTCTATGAGTATCTGAGAATGCTTAAGATGCAATAGACCACAGGCAAAATTTCTGGTGCAATGTTCAATGATCTCTCAAAGGCTTTTGATGCTGTGGATTGCTTGCAGCCATCAGTTACACTAAAGGCTTCTGGACATGGGTATTCCTGTTCTAATTTGATATGACTTCTCCCTACAAAAGACAACAATTTGTTTCAGTAAATGAATACAACTCCCCGATACTCCCTACTGGGGAAGTTCTGCAGGGCTCCATCTTAGATCCATTTCTTATTTCTGTTTTTATAAATGAATTGTAGGTTTTGTAAATATTCATCTATACTCAGAAGGCATTATTGTTTATTATATAGAGAGCTTTTATTTGATGGCACGTTGGACTTAACTAGCAGTTTGATTTTGACAATATACAGAGAGAATTTATAGCTGTGCCTGGGTTAATACCAGGCAACAGAGCAGTGCCTTGAAAAAATGACACAATATATAAGCAGGGTGGCTAAGAGCATAAACAAGCCAAGAGGCTATGGAATGCTACTTTCCAGGAGAGTCAATTATGACTGCAAGATTCTCATGCTTTTGGTTGATATTTTTTTACTTTATTTTATTCTTTTTTTTTTTAAGTGTGAATTTAGTGTTTGTGAACAGTGCTAAACTGAAAGTCCATCCATTGTCTCTTGTCTTAATATTATTATCATAATGCCTATTTTGATTGTAAGCTCTTTGGGGGTGGGGATGGAGAAGAAACTTTCTTTGTTCTGTGTTTGTACAGTGCCTAGCACAGTGGGGTCCTGCTCCATGACTGAGTTCCTCACTGCTATGATAATATCAATAATAATAAAAACAGGCACAGAACAGCCAGGCAGCAGCAACACAAGCTTCCTATACTGCACCTCAGTCCCAACCTGGAAGGACCATCTTTTGAGTAATAGGATAGGTCAGTCTCCACTTGGATTCAGCCTTTGGTCTTCCTCCTACACCAGTTGTGATCATGGTTATGGACATGAACACCAGCCTGCTGAGAATATCCACTCACTTCATGCAGGTTGCTGAACAGCCCTCAGATGCTAGTATCTTTTGGTCACTATTGACCTGAGCTAGATTTGTTGTGGCAACAGAAAAAGGCTCTATGGCCATTACCAATCCCTCTGAACCATCCAATGTCCCTGTTTTAGTTAGGGAACTATGGCAGCCTTAACGTTGAATTTCTTGGTAGTTGGTTTGTGTGGAGACTTATTTCCAGAGACTGCTTCTACCTTTTTCTTGTAATTGGTTCACTCAGGTGAAGCAATATCCATTCAGGCACATGCCATCTTTGTTTAGTTTTTTATACACGTTCCTGGTAGTACTTTAACCAAAAAAAAAATGTAACCTATGATTAAATCTGCTGAAAACAAAATAAGTCCCCAGGTCAGAGGTGTACTTAAACACATTTTTAAGTTGATCCCTTTTCACTAAATGCTTAAAAGTAAGCACTTGCTTAAGTGCTTTGCTGAATTGGGGCCTAATATGCATTAGCCCATGCTGAATCAGGTATACAAAGATTCTCCAGGGACTGCATCCTGAGGTCCTCACTAAGTATTTACTTAGGCCCAGCTTCACAAAGGGATTTAGGAGTCACAACACCTAACTTTTAGGTGCCTAGAAAAATTGCTGGAACAACAACGGAATCCACAAAACCTGATTAAGTGGCCTAGGCTCCCTATACAACAAATAGGGAGATAGACACCTTAAAATATAATCCATAAAAGCCAGCATGCTAGGTGGGGAGCTACCTAAGCTTGCCAATGTGAGATGGCAACAAGAGGGATGTGTCCTTAGCCCCACCCCTCTCAGAGTTAGGTACCTAAGTCAGGGGTTCAGGAAGGCATCTACCTCAGTGCTATGAGCTGGGTTAAACCTTGTTATGGGTTGAGTTAAAACATGGTTGAAACTCATGTGTGAAAGTGCCCTTCACTTAAGATTGCTGTAAAGGGCAGTTAAGGGGCCACATCTAAAGCAAGGCATAATGGAGTCTGCCCAGAAACTAGCACCATTTGGGCAGAGGGTTCCGCTGGGGATTGTTCTGACCAGTTGGGTGTCTGCAGGTATGGAAAAAAAGTGTAGGTGGGCAAACAGACAAGAAACTGGCAGAGACTTAGAGGCAATGAAAAAAAACCAAGCAGGAGCCTATAAACACAGCATGACCTTGGAGAAGCCCAGACAGAGCTTTGGGGTCTGGTGCTGGCTAAAGAAGCTTGGGGCTGTAAGCAAAGCAGCTATCCCTTGTTTTTGGTTTCTCCTGCATTTGGACAAGCAGGACTTTAAATGAACAATAGCATCAAAAAATACCAGACTCCATCAATTTCTACTCCCATGTGGAGCACCCCAAGAGCCCCTCAATCTCTCCTGTTGATGCTGTTCCACTTTGGAGAAATACCTAAATAGTCATTGGGCCAGAGAGTGAAAGAATGACTCTATAGCCTGGTGATTGGGGAATGGAGGTCGGAAGTAGGAGACCCAGGATCCAGTCCCCCTGCTTCAATGAGTCTGTACTTAGTTATGTACAGTGGAACAGCTTCAACAGGCAAGATGGAGGGAGACCCCCTACCCCCACATCATAATATCCAATAGCTCAGTGGTTAGGGCACTCATGAGAGGTGTAAGATCCCTGTTCTCTCCCCAGCAGCCAGAGGAAGGAATTGAACCTGGGTCTTGGGTGAGTGCTCTAACCAGTGGGCTAAAACTTACAGGGGGTACACCACCTCCTTCTCAATTTTGAATGGGGCTCAAGCCAGTAGGCAGCTTCTGAGCACACCTACCAGCTCAGGCACCATAGGTGAGATAGATCTTCCCCCAGTTCACGGATCACACCGGGGCTTAGGTGGGACAGGAGAAGGCATCTGGATGTCTAGAGGGAGGCACTCTACACATGGCTGGAGGCAGAAACATAGGCACCTAGGGAACTTTTACAGTGAAAGTTTAGGGGCCAAGTGAGTTTGGGCACCTATAGAGTTAGGCAGCAGCTGAAAGTGGGTTTTGTGGATTACAGTTGCACCTGAAGCTGGGGTTTAGGTGCCTGCATCCCTTTATGAATCTGGGCCTCAGTCCTTACACAGGTATTAGTCTAAATGAAATCAATGGGTGATACTGGGTGCTCAGCATTTTAAAAATAAAAAATAAATAGATCAGGCCACTTCTTTAGTTGCTTGAATATAAAGCCTAACTTAAGCCACCCAATTCTGAAATCCTGGGGTGAGCAACCCTATGAATCTGTATCCAGACAAGAGTTGTAATGAAACACTAGGTTCCCTATATGTTTACTTTTACCTTTGCTGCAAAAACGTTGCTGCAAAAAAAGTGTTGCTATGTCATGTCAAGTTTCTTAGTTTTGTCCAGATTGAATGCATTCTGCTTCTGATACTGCTAAAAGGTCCATTTACTGAAAAAGCACATCAGACAAGCAACATAGGAGAATGGAGCATACCCACTGAACTCCATCAAATATTTACAAATGGTTTGAAGAGCAGGGGGATGAAGTAAAGAACTTTCAGATTTAGACAAAACACCATAAGGTCCCCTCCCCCCTGTTTCTTATCCCTTGGAGAGGTTTGTTTTCATACACTCATAGCAGCTACAGATGGAAAAGACCGGTTAGGTCAGCTAGCATATCTCCCCTCCCCCACAGCACAGACTTGTTCCATACACTATTTTACAAAGCTTTGTCCAATCTAGCTTTGAATGAATAGCTCAGTCCAAGGAGGTGTAATCTACTTCTTTCAGGATCCCAATCCACAGTCCACTACATAACCACCTTAGAAACTTTTCCCCACTATTTAGCCTAAATTAACTTTCTCAATTTCATTAAATAGTTAATAGTTGTAGAGTACTAAGATTCAGCAGTGGCAGCAGAATCAGCAATTGGTTAGTCCTATTTATATCCCCTTAGACAATTCTAAACAATCTCTCAGCTGCATTGGTGTTTAGAAGCGTCAAATATTTGCAAACAATTATATATCTATTTAGTTAGCATTTAACCACATTTTAGCTACATGGCTCTTTTTATTCTATGATCATAAATTAATCCTCTCAGGACTAACAATTTTTATTCCTTTTTTCCCCTGTATTCCCTAACACAGATTGGTTTTGAAGGAGGCAGGAAATTGTGCAGGGAGCAGGAAATAAGATATCAGGCCATGCAACCTTTACACCTCCTCTTCCACCAAGCTGATCTGTCCCAGAAAGGTCAGTCTTAAGGCTCTGACCCAAGATGTACCTACCTAGTCTAATTCTCGCCTAATATAAAAACTACATAGGTTATGTAAACCATTTGTTTTAATTTGCTCCTCTCTCTAGTCTTACTAAGTATTGTTTTTAATTAGATGCTTGAGTCTAAGACTGTTATATAGGAATTTCATGCAAGTAGTCTGGGAGACATGAAACAGCCTCCAACCTCTAGAAGATGTTGCACAGGAAGAGTGCCTGCCCTTACACTTGGGATTCTCAGTCAAGAGGGCACAGACCAAGCCTTCTCTTTACTGCCAAAAAAAAAAAAAAATTGTATTTTTTACCACATGGTAATGCACACACAAGCTAGCCTGAGGTAAAAAAAACAGTGAAGAGAAGGCTTTAGTTTACCACAAGGTAAACTAGGTGAGGTCAACCCTCTACCCTTGCCTAGGTTTGATCTTGCCTAATTTATCTCATGATAAAAAAGTGTTTTGTTTTCATGGGTTTTTCATGTTGAGATAGTTCACAAGTATTAGCTGCCTGGAGGCCTTTTTTTTTTTATTTTTTGTTTTAAAAACACCTTTTTTAGCGGGGAAGACAAGGCTTTGGTGATGTTCTCTGATAAGCTGCATTGCTTGCAGGGCTCCAATCCAAAAGCTGTACAAGAAGTGTCCAATGACCACACACAGGAATAGAATTCTAGGGGCTAAAGTGACATTCCCTTCATATTTGTGTTTTTTTTTTTTTAAAGTATGCAAAACGGTCTTAACTCATATCTCTAAGGGAATGTGTGTTTACACTTAAAAGTTGCAGATACATTTACCATTTAAAACAAAATGTTTGAAAATCAGCTTTTTCTCCCCCCCACTTATCAACTAAGTCCAGAGCGAGCAGCTACTGGAGGGGAACATCGCCAACACCTAAAGCAGAACAGTGAATGCAGAGCTCCATACAGCTCGTTTCAGGTGTTATTGGTGTCATCAACTCTTTCATGAAAAGAATCCCTCTGAAATCAGGTTTTGAAGTATATTCTCCATTGTAGATTTGCTCCAGTTACAGCCACCATAGCCAGCCATTGGCATAGCTACACAAGTGTAGGCCCTAGTGTAGACAGGCAAAGCTGCTATTTGCACAAGTAGGAGCTTACCTCTGCTTTGAATGGGACATACTCTACCAGCGCAGGTAGCATCTTAACCGCATAATACTTCTGAGAGGTAGGTAAACATTATTCCAATTTATAGATGGGGAAACTGAGGCATAGTGAGACAGAGTAAACAGGAACTGATTGGCAGAACTAGGGACATATTTTAGATCTCCAGCTACCCAATTCTGCACTCAAACTAGTGGAATAAAATACCCCCTCCCCCGGTGAATTATTATCATGAATGAAGCACACATGCCCAGGGTGTGAAAAAAGTTCTACTTGTTCTTTTCCCCCCTCTACTATTACTGTTATAGTAATATACAAGTTATCAATCAATTTGCCCCACACTTTCAATAAGTGGTGCTAGTAATAGCTACATTCACAATAGTATTTATTTTAACTTCTTCACTGTGTTTCCAAAAGAAACTTGCATTTATTAGACTAGAATATAATAGGAGGCTGCATGATAGACATGATTTGAAGAGACAGACAACACTGGATCCCATAAAGGTAGGGCTGTGCAAGGTCAATTATTTTGCTCAAAAAGTCCTCAGCGTGCCTCTATCAAAGGAAATACTTGCCCTGTTGTGCCTTCTTCTAGCCAAATATGGTTTGGCAGCACCCTGCCTCAATTTCTCCTTCACTCAGAGCCCCTTAAAAAGTCCACATAGGCCAGATATTCAAAATATTCCCCCATCTGATTTCTTAGCTATGAAGTCTTTCAAAAGAAAACTCAAACATATGAAATCTTCATCCTGGTTTCAGCTGGGCTCTGTCCCACCTCCTTGAGGATCTTTCCTTCCCTTAAATTCATTTCATTCACCCCCATCTGAAGCTAGACACTGCTCTTCCTCCATGAGGGTCTATCTCTCAGCACCTCTTACCTCCAGTTTGGTCTTCTCTACAAGCCCTCCCAGTTGGTACTTTCCCCCTGCTGACTTAGGAACCTTCTTACTAGCTGCAGTTTCTGCAGGTATCTGCCAGCCACCTGTAACTATCTTCATCATCCCCTCCCAAGGCCCAGTTGCCTTCCCATAAACCCTATTGAGCAGCAGGTAATCAGTCCAGGTGCACTGGATCCTGCTCCCTTTTAAAGGGGCCAGTCACCCTGTTACTTGTTTGTATCATAACGAGAGAGTAAGTTTTAAAGAGCCCCATGAACCCTATTTTAGAACACTGTTACCCTTAAAAATACCCTGCCTGAATTCAAGGTTGCTGTTACTATCATAATATACAAGTATAAATGCATTCTAAAGATCAAGGCTAGATTTTCAGATATAGAGAAACATATTTCTTTATACTTTGTAATGTTTTGCTAGATCTCAAAGCACACTTTGACCATCATGCCTCACTTGAAATAAACTGTGACACTGACCCTCTTACCTTAGGATACAAATTGTCCAAGATACCTTGATAAACCTGTTCAGGATACAGATGAAAGCAGACATTTGGCTCTCAGTTCCTTATTTAAAGGTCAATGAACCAAGTTTGTCATCATCAAGAGCTGGAGCTCAGGTGTAACATTATTTCAGGTGCTCTCAGCCTGCATGTCATCTAAATATCAAAGTAAGGTAATTTCACTATAAAAACAACAGTGGTTCTGAATCTAAGAAAGGTTATACAAGGGCAAAGCACATTGTAATAAAAAACCTGCAGCATCCAGTTTGAGACCCTGGCTCAGCTGACTCTGCCTCACAGGGTGGCTGCAGGCCTAAAAAATGCAAAGTAGACATTCCGGCTCAGGCTAGAGCCCAGCTTTTGAGACCCACCTCCTCATAGGATTTGAGAGACCAGGCACCGGAGTCCAAACATCTCCACTGCAATTTTTAGCCCTGCAAGCCCAAGTCAGCTGATTAGGGCCAGCTGTGGCCAAGCCACAGATCTTATATTGCAGTGGAGAGGTGCCCCGAGAATCTCTTTCTCAGCTCTCCATCTGTAAAATGAGGATAGTCACACTTCCCAACCGAATGGGGGCATTGTGAGGATAAATGTATTAAACATTATGAGGTGCTCTGATACTACAGTAAAGGGGATCATATAAGTATTTCAGATAGATAAAGTCCCTTTAGGATAAGAGAGATGGGGCTGCTGGGAGGTGATTTCTGGTGGAAACCTATGCCTTGAAACTCACCGCCCTGCAGCTTCAGTTCATAGCCTGAAGTTTATTATTCAGGGCATGCTGTAAGAACCATCTCTTCTCTCTGCCCCGCAAGGAGTTGGGAAGGGGGGTGATTGAGGGGAGGGTAGTGGTTGTTTGGGTGTAAGTGCTGGAGTTTATTATTTTTTAGAGCAGGGGTCGGCAACGTTTCAGAAGTGGTGTGCCAAGTCTTCATTTATTCACTCTAATTTAAGGTTTCACATGCCAGTAATACATTAACATTTTTAGAAGGTCTCTTTCTATAAGTCTATAATATATAACTAAACTATTGTTGTATGTAAAGTAAATAAGGTTTTTAAAAAGTTTAAGAAGCTTCATTTAAAATTAAATTAAAATGCAGAGCCCCCTGGACCAGTGGCCAGGACCCGGCCAGTGTGAGAGCCACAGAAAATCAGCTCGCGTGCCACAGGTTGCCTACCTGTTTTAGACATTTGCCAAAGGTGGCCAGAATTTGTGATGCGTGCTCATTTGTATAGTGTAGTATGAATTGGAAAAAATAAATTATGTAATATTAGTTGAGATTTTAAATGCTCAAAAGCCTAGAAACAAAGTTAAAGTCTCCTCTCAAACTGTGTTTCAGCACTCTAAACACACAGTGTGTGTGTGAGAAAGAAAACCTAGTTGATTACTGTTTGCCAGGGAAGACACCACAAAATAAGGATTAACTAACATAAGATACATAGAAAATCTCATGTACAGTAACTATGTTTGCGCCACAGCTCAAAGAGCCAGGAAGCGAGAGCTGCCCAAGGAGTGGATGGTATGCTCCAGAAGCCATATTTTTGAATTTGGATTGTCTATATAAAACCTTAACCCTAACATGACTGTAAATGCATAGACCCACACACCTATTTCTACTGGGTATCTCCAGTTGGAGTATACCTATCAAGTTACCCCCATTCTCAAGTGCATATAGTATAGATACACAGGGAAGAGTACACCTCCCTGATTATTTTTACCTTCAGCGTGTGTCTGTATGTTCCAGGGTATGCAGAAGGTGTTTATTTCAGTAGGTGCCTCTGGAGTTTGAAAGCTTGCTATATACTACAGTCTCCCCCGTCATGCACACAAGCCTTTTAACTTGGCCCTCTCCTGCTAATTCGCTTGCCATATCCAGGAAGGCAACCAAGGGAGTACTGTTAACAGTACATTGTGCAAGTGGGGAAAGGGAAAGAGCTGGGCCTATACACTTGGAAGAGAAGGCATCAGCACGTAAAGTGGGAAGAGGGCCAGAAAGGTACACCTAAAACACAGGAACAAAGGTGGACGTATCTTCTGTTGCTGCACCCACATAATGGGAAAGAATAGACAGGAAGAAAGACAAAAGAAGGGTAAGGGGACACATAGTTGCTAATATGGATAACGCTGTAGGGAGCCTAGCTATAAAGGTGCCCCTAATATCAATGAACTAGAGTTAATTTCCTTGTGGAATACTACATACATGTCCTTACAGACAAACAAACATCCTTGTCTGATCTCCTTTTGGAGTAATACATATTTAACAATTCATTTGGTAGGGACCAGAACTTAGAAGCAATTTAGAATCCTCACACCACAACTTCTATCATCTGTAGATCTAATTACACACAGTACAATGAGAGTACTGTGGCCAGGGAGGGGACCAGGAAGTGCCCTCCAGTGCAGAATGCAAATGAATTGTTTCTAGTATTAAGTAAAAGCAACCACCAAGGTAAAGGGTAGGGCGGGTAAAGCTGCATGCATTATAAATTGATGTTGCAGGCTACACAGTAGCAGAAGGCATCATTCTTACTGAGTCTGAACCAAACAGCACTGGGATCAATATAAGCAGGTAAGACATACTTAATGAATGAAAGAAGGTAGAACATGTATTTTGGTGAAAGTGAAAAGTCAAAGAAACAAGGACAGAAAGCAGCAGAGGTGAACACCAAAAATGTAGACTTATTTTTATTGCTGACTCAGGTAGAAAAGGGCTCCCATAGCAACTGAAACCCAAATCAGCATCATCATGGGTGCTGAAACATACTGAATTATTCCCATATATACAGTCACTGGTGAAAAACCTGAGTGCTCAAAGAGGCCTAGTAAAAAGAGAGTTCAATTCAGAGTTTAATATCTGGCAGACTGCTTACACCCAATCCCCACTGCAGCCATGAACTCAGCTGCATGCAAATCCATCTGTGGCTGGGAAGAAAGGGATAGGGTTACTTTTGCTCTGACATTTCCAAATTAGTCTGTTGCAGTTCCAAAGTAGCACTATTTCTTCTTGGTAGCTCTCTTTCCTTCTCCTTTCTTGGGTTTTCCTTTACCACGGAGCTTCTTTAGCCGTCTCATCTCTTCCTTAAAATCTTGATGTTCATCTCTGGATGGAAGAAAGAGAGGGAAGAGGGTTAAATTTAACTTCTTCCAAAAGAACAAGAGTGCAGTGGGTTCTGGCGGCCAATACTTCCCACTCAGAATGGTAGATTCCCACCTTGAAGAATGGAGAGCTGTACACAAAACAAGATGAGAACTAAAGTAAACATTATACAACATGTACATTATCCTAGTGTGTTTTATATCAAGAGGAAAACAAACCAACAACATAATATTTTGCATTACAGCAGCACCTTCCATTCCAGAATCTCGAAGTACTTAACAGAAATTAAGGAATGAAGCCTATCATCAACATGTGAGGTAATGTTATTCCATTTTAAAAGGTGGGGTAAAACCAAGACTTAGAAGTGAAGGGACTTGCTCAGAGTCACACCAAGTCTGTGGCAGAATGAAAAAAAGGATTGAAATCTCCTGGCTTGCAGTCTTGTTGTTTATCCAATGCTCTCCAACTCCCACACCCATACCTATTCCCAGGCAAGTCTGATGGTTGTCCAGATGTGTTAGAGAATGAAGCCTATATTGAATCTCATTACGTTTAGTGTTAGCAATAATATTGCAAACACTCACAGAATAATTTGAAAGATTTCCTTTGGTACTGATGGAATTAACAAGATTGCCTTTATCAGCAACAAATGATATATATTTCTTACAGTCTATTTCTTGATCCATTGTGCTCAAATGGGAAGTAAAATATAAAATCAACAAGAGACGAAAAAAAATCAAAATTTCCCCCCCTCCAAGCTAGCTCAGAAGTCTCATCTTGTGTTGTAACACCATGCAAAGACTCAAGTTTGGGTCATTAGCTCCTGAGGAGAGAGGCAGGGCGGGCTGCAGTTACACCTGGCATTGCTCTCAATTGATTTCACTGAAGGGTTCTGGAGGAACCTATGGGATCAGTGGGATCTTTATTATTTATTTGTATTATCATAGTGCCTAGGAGCCCTAGTCATGAAGCAGGACCCTCCTGCGCTAGGTGCTGTAAAAAAGCAGTAAAAAAGTGAACAGGGGTGGGGAAGGACAGGATAGGAAATCCTGGAGAACCCTTTAAATAAATTCCACTCCATCTCCCATCCAAATGCAACTTAGCAGTGGAAAGTGTGGGGAAAATGGGTAGTAGCACCTCAAGCTTGTCTAAGGCTGCTGCCCTGCTATTTTTAATACTTCCAGAAAAGTATAAGAATTATTCCCAGGCCCCCTTGGTCTTTAGATCTGTGTCTAACGTCTACTGCCTATCACAACATTTATTTCTGAATAGCACACCTGAGCCACTGCAGGCCTCTCTGAGCCTACACAAGAAACAAGACACTTGAGCAAGTACAGTTTATAGTTTGGCGTTTTGTGCCAAGAGGAAGTTATTCTAGGAAGTTTTGTTCTTACAATAGTGCAGGCAACACCTGGATTGTCACTATACCATACTAGAAATAGAAATCCTACCTATTAAAGAAATTCCTATAAATTCCATGCCAGTTGGCCAGAGTAAGGGCTGCATTTAACTGCCTCAAAGAACATCTACAAGTAATTAGTTCAGTGTTTCCTTACTCAAAATTGTAATACTCATTTAGAAGCTTGAATATAAGTGTTTCTAGTCAATTTTGTCCTCCTATATTTGGAAAACAATTTCCCTTCATTTTGGATGGTTTGAAGGTGACCTAGTTTTTTAAAACTTAAAGAAAAATCAACCACCACCAAATTTCAAGGGTGGGTACTGAAGTAGCCATAAACACAGGGTAAGAGTATTTTAGCAGTTGGTGTATTAACATGCTATACATCTTTTGCAGCTCCTTGAAAGATCCGGACACCCCATAATTGTTGCCTTAGCTTCTGTTCTGCAGACAGACATCACACCTATCATTCATCAGCTTTGCAAAGCAATGCTTTCTTAATGGATAAGGCCCCTGTCCCAAACAGCTAGAACAGGGGTTCTCAAACTTTATTGCACCACAACCCCCTTCTGACAACAAAAATGATTACAAGACCACGGTGGGAGGGGAGGGGGGGGACGACAAAGCCTGAGCCCACCCAAGCCCTGCTGCCTCCAGCAGAGGGGGGCAAAGCCAAAGCCCGAGCCCCACCGCCCCAGGTGGTGGGGCTCAGGCTTCAGCCCCAGTCCCGGGTCAAACCTGTGCTCGGGTCTCAGCTTTGGGCCCGGGCCGCAGCAAGTCCAACGTCAACCCTGGCGACCTCATTAAAACAGGGCCGCGATCCACTTTGGGGTCCTGACCCACAGTTTGAGAACCGCTGAGCTAGAAGAAACATGCTCCATATTGACATGTGATTGCTTAACTACACCCATTGGTCTACGAACTCTTGCCCACAAAAGGTTCGGTGCATCCAAATAGGAAAAACTACATAAACAACCCGTCCACATTTTACTCTATTCTTCCCACACCAAGCACACCAAAAAAAGTGCTTCTTCTATACGGCCTGTTTGTCTTCTGAACTGCACCACTTTAATAGTTCTGCTGCTGCTTTAACACAACCCTAATAGAAGCCACAACTCCTTGTTGCCCAGTCCATCCCCCTCACCCCCCAAATTACACACATGGATCACCTGTAGAGGCCAAGGAAGCGGAGGTTCTTCATGAGGGCGACGTAGGTGTTGTGAGGAGGATACCAATCGTAGACTTCCTTCTGTTTGGCAAGGGGCTGCTCGCTGAACAGCTTCACTACTTTCATGGACTTATTGTCTGTTGGCCTGACAACTTCTCCAAATATCCGGGCACTCAGGCGGGCCATCCGCAAGGCATAATTGGAAAGAGCAGACATCTCCGGGCAAAGAATGGACACGCACACATATACACACTTCCCTACAGAAGGAAGAGGAAAAACTGCAACTATTTGAGATGTTCCAGGATCCCAAGCATTTGCCAGTATGATCCTGTCTTCCACCCTCAAATCACACTTGCAATTCACACGAGATGAGGGGCATCATGCTTGAGGCTGCATTTCTCACTGCAACACAGTTGATGCCAATGTCATTTGCATAACCGTAAAACACATTAAGTATCACTTTTAGCACGTCTGAGGTTTGTCATCCCAGCTCTATGTAAAATTAGTCTAATTCCTAATATACAGTTCTCCACGTAGAGACATCACTTAATTTGGTAGTCTCTGCCGAGAAGTCAGGGATTAAATGGCATGAAGACTCAGGCCAAGATCCTCAAATGGTTTTTAAGCACCTAGCTCTCATTGATGTCAATATAGTTAGGGAGATTCATATCTCCATTTCTTTCTTCCATTCCTCATCTCTTTGGATTTCATGCGCGTGCTCCACCACGTCGTTGTTTTCTGTCAGTTTTCTCTCATATCTGTCCTTTTGTTTGAAGCATGTCCCCGCCTCCCTCTTCCAACTATTTTTCCACTTTTGCCTTCTTTTCCAAGAAACCCAACATGTCAACAAACTTCCCTCCAACCAAGGAGACTCCCTCCAGAGTCCCTCACTTCTGCGCCTTCAGACAGCCAAATGGAATCTCTAGAATATAAGATACTCTCAGAGTGATACTCCAAACTTTTAGCCATTACTGCTAGACTGCAAGAGCAATTCTTTCTCTCCCAACCCTAATGATCCCTTTGATGTTTTTCTTCAGCTCTCTTCACATTTCTCCTTCCCCATTTCTTTCCTCATCTTCCTCTCTATTTAAATTTGTTCTTCCCTACAGAATAGCTCTCAAGCTCCTACTGTCCACTTAATGAAACCTGACAATCCTTGTTAGTTTCACTCTACTTGCTGGGATCAATGGGGAAGCAGCTACATAAGATGAGACAAATGAGAGAGGGAGAGAAGGAAAAGATGAACCCTTTTATTTGTCTTGCCTTCAGCAGCAGAGCGCCCCTCTGATATTCCTGTTTATAGCTGTCAATCCTACGGAAAAAGGAATAGCACATACACAGAAGAGGATTAGATCTGCTTTTCTCTGTTATTGTAGTCGGCTCCACTGGGGAAGCATTGTATATGAGGCACAGATGTACAATCCTCTGTTTGGGATATTCCTGGCAGTGGAGTTTCAAGCAATTTATGTTATAGGTCATATAGGGTTAGTGAACAAGATCATACGGGATTCCCATGACCCTGTAATGACTTCAAACCCCCTGTGCGGCCCATACCATGCCTGTCTGGTGAATAGGTGATGGTTTAAATCTCTAGAGCTGTCAGCCTTCTTTCATGAGCGCTAGATCGTCTTTAAAGTTTAAAGTCTGTGTTTTCTTTTAAAAAGCATTTCATAACTGCATCCAGAAACCAACAACAGAATCAAGATGAGCGTAAAATATTGGAGATGTATAAAAGCAACAGTGAAGACAATCTGTAGGACAGAGCCAAGTAGATTTAACTAAATCAATTGGGAATATTTTGTTTAATAACATTATCTTGAAGTAAATATTACCCCACATGGGCTTCTACATAGTGGAGGAGCTGGTGCACAATCGCCTCCTTAGATTTGCTCCCACTGGTGCTCAATAGTGCGACGAAACAGGGGGAGGAAGTGAATTCAGCACCCAAATAATAATGAAGTGTTCTCGGTCAAAAGAGAATATGAGAAGAACTACAATGGGAGGGCAAGCAAAGTGTCAGAGGCTTTAAGGCAAAGAAATGTCTTAATGTGAGAAGAGAGAAGTTCTGGAACAGCTGCAGTCCAGTATCTCAGTTTATCACAACCATGGGCTACACGTGGTAGAGTTAACATAAGCCTCTCCTGTGCTACAGTGGCTCTCTTTCTTCAGCAGCTAGAGAACATCACACAGCCATGCTGAATCACAGCACTGGCCCTTTCTAAATAGATATCCTAAAGTCCTGTATTTGCATAAATGGGATTGATTATTATTTTGCATTGGCCACCACCTTCACAGATACCAATGCACTCTACTGTGCCACAACCAACCCTCTCCAGTCTCCCTTTTCCACTGTGCCAGGAGAGCTGAAACCACTCTTAGCTCCTAGATGTGCAAGACAGCAGAATGGTGATGGGCTTTTAATTTAATAGTCCCTGCAGGGATCTTCTAAATAGCCTAATCCAAGGTTGGAGTCCTTTGGTATTCTTAGATTAGATAGGATTAGCTGAGAGATTAAATGGGTAAAAGTTGAAAACTCTCACCAGTGTCTGGGGAGCTATCCAAGCTGGTCTCCTTGGTGACCTGAGTTTCTGTGAGAAGCAGATGGAAAGTCTGAGCATAGTAGGTGAAAAACTACTGATACTGCACGCTGCCCCTGCCCCAAGTGGTTCTGTGCCCTGCCCCGTCCACAAGTGCTGCCCCCGCAACTCCCATTGGCCACAGTTCCCAACCAATGGGGGCTGCGAGGGCAGCATGGAGAGCCCCCTGGCTGCCCCTATGCATAGGAGCCAGAAGGGGGACATGCCACTGCTTCCGGGAGCTGCGCAGAGCAGCCCCTGGCCCCACTCCCCAGTGGGAGCTCGAGGGCTGGATTAAATTGGCTAGTGGGCCGGTCCGCGGGCTGTAGTTTGCCCACCCCTGAGCTAGCCACACTAGGGGCTGGCCCACACTTCTGGATGACAGTGATGTTATCAGACTGACTGTTAGCAGTTTAACACTGAATGCTGTTTTCTGATAGGTTGTTTGCCCTGACCTCATCCCACTCCTTCACTGTCCTCCCCATCCCTTTTCCTCTTGAATGCCACTCTTTCCCACTCCTTTGCTTCTACTAACTCCTCCAGCATATTGCCTCTCCCCATTCCTCCACTCTGGCCCCCACAGTACAGTCTTTAAAAAGACCTGCAGACCACAGAATTAGTTCTCCCTTATTAATATAATTTGTAACCTGACAGTGTCTTTAGAGATAGGCGACAATGCAAGAGAGAGCCAGAAGCAGAAGAGAGTGATCCCCATCAACAGCCACCTGTCTCCTTCCAATACCTTCTGATAAAATATGAACTAATTCTTAATGTTACAGTGCTATCCATTCTAAGGGCCCTACATTATTTTCAAGTGCTTTCCATGAAGAGGAAGGACACTAGCATTCTAAGTAGGAAGCACGGTTTAGATTTTGACAAACAAGAATAAAGGGGTTGGGTTACAGTACCAAAGTATAACAAAAATGTTCCCATTAGTTTTATTTTTAAAAAGTGAAGGAATTTTTTTTTTATAAAAACAGTGAAACATTTAATCTCATTGCCACATCCAGAACTCACAAGACCCTGATGGAATCCTTGGCGAGCACCAATTGCAAAAGCCTGCAGTACCCATGGCAGGGATATCGCAACATGTCTCTGAGGCTGGAAACCACTGATACAGTTCAGGGCCAATAAATTCACTCCCTACACTAAGTTATTCGTTATAGTTGGGTACAGCTGCTACCCCACAGACAAGCTTCTCCTCCATCCCACCCAACTTGCATAGAAGCCCCATACATAGCAACATGCCTCCTTCCCACATCATAGCATACAGGAGACCCCTCCCCCACTATATACACACAAGCCCCTCCCAACTATCACCCCTCCCCCCACAGGTACCCCTTCCGCAATATATACACGCACGAGCCCCTCCCTCTTACTAGCCTCCCCACAGGAACCCCCAACACACGCACGAGCCCAGAGCCCTTCCCCTTACCACAGGTACACCCCCCCCCCCAAACACACGCACGAGCCCTTCCCGCACCACAGGTACCCTCCCCCCCAACACGCACGCAGGAGCGCCCCCTCCCCTTGGCGCACAGTCTCCTGGGCTCCCTGCTTTCCCCCTAACCGGGCCTCACAGACCCCCCCCCCCCCCGACCTCACCTCTCTGCCCTGCCCGTCATGCAACTGCCACTCCACCGGAAGCGTCCCTCCCGCTAATCTCTCCGGTCTGCAACGGGGAAGCCACAGAGCGACGGTTCCCCGTAACCACCCAACCCAAGCAGACTGTTAGCCGTGCGCATGCGCTCTATGGACGCCGCCAGCTTGGGTCCCTTCTTCCCCGTGTGGGTGACGTCAGGGTACGGTTGTTGCAGCGCCGAGGGTGGGGGCGCGGCGCGCGCGCCCGCTGCTAGGTCACCGCCCGTTCTTGGGCGGGCGGCGGCTGGTTCTTTCCCTCTGACTAGGGGCTTATCCCAGCACGGGGTTTCCTGGGAGAGGGGCGGAGGGCAGGGGCACGCGCCCGGCGAGAGCTCTACTAGGCAGCCGCTGCCTACTCCCCAGGGCAGGCAGAGGGTGTTCAGTAGCCCCCCAGGAGCTAAGGGGATGGAGGCAGTGCCCTGTCTGCAGCGCCCTCGAGGCATTCATTTAGAAGGGGGCTCTTTGCACGATGCTCAGCAGCCCTTCCCCCCGCAGGGAGCTTTGCCCCACGGCATCTGCCTGCCACCCTAAAAGCTCATTCCTGAATGTCAGTAAACGCCACAGATCTTCTGCCACTATTTTAAATAAGTGAATTACCTGCTTGGAACAACCACCTTATTGAAAGGGATAATGAATGAGCAAATGTATGGCACAGAACAATCCGACGCTGGCAAGGCAATGACTAGATGACCTAGCAGGTGCTTTTCCTTTCTAATTTCCCTTTTAGTGTTGGTTGGCCTAAAAATGTGCCTATTGTAAAGGTTCTGTTTCCATTTAAGTTTGTATGCAGCATAATCACCATGGTGTCTGATTGCTTAAAATAATCCTGCTTGGTTTCAAGCTAAGGGACATCTAATGTCTTAGGCTAACGTTAGAACTGCTACACTATAAAAGCTGCAGTAACTCATGACTCAGGCAAGATTCAAACCTACTGGGTTCTGATCTATTGTTATTCATTGTGCCACTGGCTCCATCATGAAGCCGTCCTGCTAGAAAGATCTTCCTCTTCTTCTCAGTGTTGCCTCTGCCCTGCAAGCATGGACATGCTTAAATTTGTGAACATGAGTGTTCCCATTGTGGGAGTAAATTTAAGCATGTGCATAAGTGCAGAATCAGGGAGTATATTTCTGTTTGCAGATCAATAGTTCCTTCTGTCAACAAAACAACAACCAAATGTTATTCAGTCTTAGACCAGTAGTAAAGTAAAAAATTGTTTTCTCATCAGTTCCTTATCTGTTACTACTATATGTATTTATATTAGTTATTATGGTAGCATGCAAAGAGCTGCCAGGATTATGGCCCCATTCAGCCAGGAACTGTACAAACATACAGGAAGACAAAGTCACAATAGTTAACAAAGCAGAAATGTAGTTTCCACTTAGTGCCTGTTACATTGCACCTGGAAAATAAGGTACTTTTTACAATCTGTGAAGCTGTAAATGGTCTGAGAGATTGCCTTTCTCTCTCTAGTGCCCATCAAGAAGTTTAAGATCTGCTAGTTCCTAGACTTTATGGGACTAGTGGAGGGAATCATCTGTAGAGTACTCCTGACTGCAGAACTTGTTCTTCCTGAGGTCTTGCCTATATTAAGTACAGTAGTATTTACAGTAGATAAGAAGTGCAGTAATGTTAATTGTCTATGGTAGTGCTAAGCACCGTTGTGAAAACCTCGCAGGTCTGTAGCACACTACTCATTTATATACAGAATTGTTCCCAAAGGTCCACAAGTGATCATGCTCCTGTTTCTATGGTCCTACTTGGATTCCAAGACCATTAACCATTTGCTAAGATGAATGGGCTGGAATGGAAGACTCCCACCATCTGGGACCATTGCTAATGATATAGTGCATGGGTGATCACTTGGCTGGTACATTATTATGAGCGCCTCTAGTCACAGAGAGGGGCTCTTTGCTGTCCAAGGTGGAAGGAGACTTGCGTGGTGGTGGTAAATACAGTAAGCATATCTGTGGCCCTGTTTCCATGGCATTCTTTCCTACATTCCTTATCCACCTTGTGACAGGGTCTGTGGCTCACCGCTGTGGCGCCTCCTCCTGGCCGCTTCGGGGAATTAGTTTTGCGCCAGTAGAGCGCCCTCTTTGGGTGGCGTTCCGCCTGTCGTCTCGCCTCTGTGGGGTGCACGGACTTGCGTTGCTCCCGACGTCGGCGTCCTCTCCCGGAGCACTGCCCTCCGACAGTGTCCCTTTGTCCAATCACACCCCCTTCCGGGGGGGGGGGGGTAAACAACAGCCCCACACCTTCAAGTCCAATCCTCACAGTCTAGGATCTGGTGTGGTTCTGACCGGCCGCTCCCTGCGGCCTGTGGCTGTGCGTGGGGTAGCACAGCAAACAAAGGGGGGAAAAAGGGGGGGGGGGACTCAGGCCCGCCCACTACTCTGAGTCCCGGTCCAGAGGCCCTCGTGTGACAGTCTCACTGTCTTCCTTCTCCTTCCTCCTCTGACTATCCCTCTGGACCGCTTCCCCAACTGCCCTTCGCTATGCTAGGCCTCCTCCTCCCAGGCCTGCCGCCTAGCAGGCTATGGAGTAGGGCCTTCTCCCACTCTCTCAGGCTGGCCTGCACTGCGCTGTCCGTGGTGCTGGCCTCCCAGCTCTGGAGATAGACCTTCCCCTCTGAAGGTCTGGGACAGACTGACTGCTCCTGCTCTGGGCAGCCTTTTATATGGCTAAGCCGGGTCCTGATTGGCTGGCTCCAATCTGCCTTCTTATTGGCTCCCAGTAAGCCCTCTCCTGATTGGCCGCGCGTCTACGCAGGCGCCTAGGCCTGCCGCAGCCCAGTCTCTCTAGGTGTGGGGTAATCGCCCCACCACACACCCTCCCCCTTAAGAACCCTCCCGGGGGGGGGGGGTATCCTAACCGGCCTAATGGCCTAGAGCTCGGAGAGCGACCTGTGTCCCGCCGTGGCTCGGCTTACCGGCTCAAAGTCTAGAAACTTAGCCCTTGTCACTGGGCCCTATGGCCTACTGGCCCCAAAGTCCCGGAAACTAGTCTTTGCCAACGGGTAACCCGGCTTATCCACCGTCTCAGCGGGGGGGTCCCACCGAAACACGCTGAGGCTTACCGGGTCCGACGTACCAGTCCGTCTCTCCCCTTAAGCTGCCTTCTATCGGTTCCGCTGCCAGAGTGTCCCACGGATCTCCTGATTCTCCACGGGTCTCGTGGTCCACCGCCTCGGCTGGTCCCTCCCACAGTGAGGCTCCCTCTCGACCTGGAGAAATCGCAGTCCTCGGCGGTCCCAGGAGTGTGGGCTGGTCCTCCGCCGGGGCTTCCCGCAAGGGTTCTCCTCCCACGGCCGTCTGTCTAGGCTGGGGTATGCTCCCTCCTCTCGCACTCTCTGTGCATTTGGGACACACCCCGTACAAGCGTGGCAAATCCTCTGCCGTCAGGGCTAACTGTTCAGGGCCTCGGCAGTTGGATGGGAGCTTGACTGCCCCCTTGCAGACCACCCCCTGCGCTAAGGATCCCCCTCCTTGACCCGATTCTTCACCCTCCTCCCCTAGCCTGGAGAAGAAATCGGCGTTAGTATGGGCCTTACCCGGTCGGTGGAGCACCTGGAAGTCGTAAGGCTGGAGGGCAAGGTACCACCGCATGATTCTTGCGTTCGTGTCTTTCATGCTGTGGATCCATCGCAAAGGGGCGTGATCTGTGATTAATTTAAAACTATTCCCGAGCAGATAGTAACGGAGGGCGTCGATAGCCCTCCGTACCGCCAGGGCCTCTTTCTCTATTGTTGAGAAGTGTCTTTCTCGGGGGAACAGCTTCCGACTTAAATACAGTACTGGGTGTTCCTCCCCGTCTACTTCCTGGGAGAGTTCTGCGCCTAGGCCGACTTCCGAAGCGTCGGTTTGTAGTATAAACTCCTTCGTGAAGTCGGGATGTCGTAGTACTGGTTCTTGAGTGAGCCGTTCCTTGAGTGTGTTAAAGGCTCGCTCGCATTGCGTAGTCCACTGTACCTGTCGAGGTTGGGAGTTCTTTGTTAGGTCTGATAGGGGGGCAGCTATAGATGCGAAGTCCGGTACAAAACGACGATAGTACCCAGCTAATCCCAAAAACTGACGCACTTGCTTCTTCGTCGTAGGGGTGGGTACATCTCTGAGGGCTTGTACCTTGCTAATCAGGGGTGTTAGTTTCCCCCCTCCTACCGTATATCCCAGGTAGGTCACTTCTTCTTGGCCTAAATGACATTTCGCCGGGTTAGCTGTTAGGCCGGCCGCTCTGAGGGCTTGCAGTACTGCAGCCAGGTGGTGTAAATGGCTCTCCCAGTCAAGGCTATAAACCACGATATCATCTATGTACGCTGCCGCGTATTGGTCGTGGGGCTGGAGGACCTTGTTCATCAGGCGCTGAAATGTGGCTGCTGCTCCGTGCAAGCCGAACGGCATGGTTACGAACTGGAAGAGGCCGAAAGGTGTAGGGAAGGCCGTCTTCGCTCGGGAGTTTGGCGTCAGTGGGATCTGCCAATATCCTTTAGTCAAATCTAAAGTTGACAGGTACTTGGCTCCTCCGAGGCGCTCTAACAGTTCATCCACTCTCGGCATAGGATAAGCATCGAAACGAGAGATAGCGTTGACCTTTCTGAAGTCGATGCAAAACCGGGTCGCCCCATCTGGTTTCGGTACTAAGACGATAGGGCTTCGCCACTCGCTCGTCGATTCTTCTACCACTCCCATCTCCAACATCGTCTCCACCTCCCGCCGGACGGTGTCCCACATTTTCCTGGGTAACGGTCGATGGTTGTCCGTCACTCTCTTCCCGGGGTCTGTGGCAATATGATGACTCATTAGGGTCGTCCGGCCCGGGCGGGCCGATAAGACATCTGAAAACTTCTCCAGCATCTGTTGCAGTTGTCCTCTCTGTCTGGGGTCGAGGCCTGACCCCACCACAGCCGGTCCGGGGTCGGGAAGATCTCCTGCTAGGGGTCCAAGTTCCGACTCTGGGGTGGACGGGCCGATGAACATGGCTTCCCGGGTCTTCCAGGCCTTTAGGAGATTAATATGGTAAATACGGGTCTCTTTGCGTCGACCAGGTAGTCTGACCTCGTAATCGACTGGTCCCACTCGTCGGATCACTTCGTAGGGACCCTGCCATTTGGCCAGGTGCTTCGACTCGGACGAGGGCAGCAGCAGCAACACCCTATCGCCTGGGGCGAATTTCCTCCCTCTGGCCTTTCGATTATAGAGGCGCTCCTGACCTGCCTGGGCCCGTTCCAGGTTTTCACGGGCGAAGGCCCCTAACGTCTGGAGTCGCTCCCGGAGCTGTAGCACGTAGTGTGTGGTCCCAAGGACCCGTGTTTCCTGTGCTTCCCACTCCTCTTTCAGGAGGTCCAGTATTCCTCTGGGCTGCCTGCCGTATAGGAGCTCGAAGGGCGAGAACCCCGTCGAGGCCTGTGGTACCTCTCTTATTGCAAACAGCAGGGCCGGCAACAAGGTATCCCAATGTGAGGGGTCCTCCTCCACAAACTTCCGCAACATGGCTTTTAGTGTACCATTGAACCGCTCTACCAAGCCATCAGTCTGCGGGTGGTACACCGATGTCCGGAGGGTCCGGATGTGGAGGAGGCGACATAGCTCAGCTATTAACCTAGAGGACACATTGGTGCCCTGGTCTGTCAATATTTCACCGGGTATCCCAACCCGGGCGAAAATCTTTACCAGTTCGCCCGCAATGGTCGGTGCCGTCGCTGTCTTTAGAGGAACGGCTTCGGGATAGCGTGTGGCGTAGTCCACGACTACTAGTATAAAGCGGTTCCCTGTCTTGCTTCGCTCAAGGGGGCCGACGAGGTCCATCCCGATCCGTTCAAAGGGTACCCCCACGACTGGCATGGGTACCAGGGGTGCAGGAGCTACCCCTTTCGGTCCGGCTCGCTGGCATTCTGGGCACGAGGCGCAAAAGTCTGCCACTTCCCGGTGGATGCCTGGCCAGAAAAACCGGCGGGCCACCCTCTGTAGGGTCTTCTCACGTCCCAGGTGCCCAGCCCAAGGGTTCGCGTGGGCTAAGTGGAGGAGGCCGGCTCGCAGTCTCCGGGGGACTAACAGCTGACGGAACGTCTCCCGGGTCTGGGGTTCTTGCGCTATTCGGTACAGGCGATCCTGCCATACCTCAAAGCGGGGGCCCTGCGGAATCCGTTGCGTCCCGTCCCCCTCCATGACAGGGTTGTTAGCTTGTTCCCAGGCTCGGCTTAGGGTTGGGTCTTCCCGTTGCTCCTGTAAGAAGTCCCCATCACGCTCTAACTCTGCCTGGGCGTCCTCCACCGAACGGGGTCTGTCTCCTGGACAATTCGCAGGGGTCTCCGCCGCCGAGGAGGTCCCCTCACCGGGGTCATCCCTTAGCCTGCTCCCAAGCAGCCCCGTTCCCGGTGCTATAGTCCTGTCTGGTCGGGGCTTGGGTGGCTGATATCTTAGGAGGACCTCTCCGAAGCCGGGCCAATCTCGTCCCAACACCACCGGGTAGGCCAGCCTAGGGGCCACTCCTACTCGGAGACCCTCCTCTCGGCCGCCTACTCCCATCTTGACCCAGGCTGTGGGATACTGGCAGATGTCCCCATGCACACACTGTAGGTAGATCGGGGGTCCCGAAAGATTGAGATTTGGGACGAGCCCCTCTCGTATGAGGGTCTGACTACACCCCGAATCTACGAGGGCATTGGTGGGGTTCCCTTCCACCCGGACCGGGACTATCAACTTTCCTGCCCCTCTCTTCCGGGCCCATTGTCCGGCCATCCAGGCCTGCCCGTAGCTGCAGTCCATAAAAGGGCAATCTCGACGGAAATGTCCTTCTTGACCGCAGTCCCAGCACCTCTCTCGGGTCTCGGCCGTGCTTGTGCCTCCTCCGGGGGGGCCTGTTCGCTCCGGGGGCTGTCGTTCCCTCCGAGTCGTCCCCAGTAGTAACTTGGGTCGGGGTTCAGGGTTGGGAGGCCTCGGACGCCCATGGCTGTGGCCTGCCAGTGGTTCGGAGGCTCCCGCCCCACGAGAGTTTACCTTCTCTGCGCCGCCCTTGCGACCAAGGCTTCCAGCCGCTCGGGGTGGCGCGTCCGCCCCCTCTGCCGACAAGTAATCCTCCATTAAGGCCACTGCTGCGGGGAGGGTGGCCGGTCGATGCCGTCGCACCCAGGCCCTCCCTCCCAGGGGTAGGATCTGGGTGAACTGCTCTAAGGCTACCAGCTCCGCCACCTGGGGTCCCGTCAGGCCCTGTGGGTCCAACCATCTCCAGCAGTGGTCCCGGATGCGTTGGGCCACGGCGCGGGGTCGGGCCCCCGGAGGATATTGTTCTTTACGGAGACGCTGTCGGTAGGTCTCTGGGCTAATGCCGGTATGGTCTAGGATGGCCGCCTTGACTCGGGCATACTCGAGTGCTTCCCGGGGGTCGAGGCTCCGATATGCGGCCTGAGCCTGCCCCGTCAAATAAGGGGCTAGTAACGTGGCCCAATGTTCTGAGGGCCACCGGGCAGCAGTCGCCACCCGCTCGAATGTGACCAGATAGGCCTCTGGGTCATCCTCGGGCCCCATCTTGGTGAGGCGTATTGGTAGGGCCTCTGGGGTATCCCCCAGTCCGGTTCCCATGGGGGCGGCAGGGGTGCCTCCTGCCGGCCGTAACAGTGCGGCCATCTGTTGCACCAAATGTTCCTGCTGCACCCGCTGCTGGGTGGCCAACTCTCGGAGGAGCTGCTGCTGATTCTCTTGGTGCTGAGTCATCAGCAGCTGCTGCTGAGTGGTCATCTGCTGCAGCATTTGCATCTGCTGCTGGTGCTGCTGGGCCGACTGCTCTTGCTGCTTCTCTAGCAGCCATTTTAATAACTTCTCAGCCTCCATGTTGGGGTTCAGCGGGTTACTCCCGGTTCAATCCCCTCACTCTGGACCCCTTTGGTGGGTCCGGGTCTGTACCCACAATCTGGGTCGACCGTCTGTCTGCGCAAGACACTGCTCTGGGCAATAGTCCGCAGTCTTGGCACTGGCCCCTCGTATCAGGGGCGGACCGCTATGCCCGCATTCTCCACCACGTGTGACAGGGTCTGTGGCTCACCGCTGTGGCGCCTCCTCCTGGCCGCTTCGGGGAATTAGTTTTGCGCCAGTAGAGCGCCCTCTTTGGGTGGCGTTCCGCCTGTCGTCTCGCCTCTGTGGGGTGCACGGACTTGCGTTGCTCCCGACGTCGGCGTCCTCTCCCGGAGCACTGCCCTCCGACAGTGTCCCTTTGTCCAATCACACCCCCTTCCGGGGGGGGGGGGGGTAAACAACAGCCCCACACCTTCAAGTCCAATCCTCACAGTCTAGGATCTGGTGTGGTTCTGACCGGCCGCTCCCTGCGGCCTGTGGCTGTGCGTGGGGTAGCACAGCAAACAAAGGGGGGAAAAAGGGGGGGGGGGACTCAGGCCCGCCCACTACTCTGAGTCCCGGTCCAGAGGCCCTCGTGTGACAGTCTCACTGTCTTCCTTCTCCTTCCTCCTCTGACTATCCCTCTGGACCGCTTCCCCAACTGCCCTTCGCTATGCTAGGCCTCCTCCTCCCAGGCCTGCCGCCTAGCAGGCTATGGAGTAGGGCCTTCTCCCACTCTCTCAGGCTGGCCTGCACTGCGCTGTCCGTGGTGCTGGCCTCCCAGCTCTGGAGATAGACCTTCCCCTCTGAAGGTCTGGGACAGACTGACTGCTCCTGCTCTGGGCAGCCTTTTATATGGCTAAGCCGGGTCCTGATTGGCTGGCTCCAATCTGCCTTCTTATTGGCTCCCAGTAAGCCCTCTCCTGATTGGCCGCGCGTCTACGCAGGCGCCTAGGCCTGCCGCAGCCCAGTCTCTCTAGGTGTGGGGTAATCGCCCCACCACACACCTCCATTCCAGCCCAGGATGATGAACACAGGAAGATACGGGATGAAGAAACAGAGTGGGTTCACAAGGCTTACACTTCACCCTGTTTCCTGAAGTTGATGGTGTTCAGAGCACAGGGCAGAGCTACTTCTTTTTAATTAGGCTTTTATTTTGATTATTTATGCAATACTAAGTAAGTAAACAGTGATGCACAAAGTAGGCAACATCTATACTTTGGTGGTTGAGTGGTGGAACAAGTGAATAGGTTTCCCTACTTAAGGGATCTAACAACTTCAGACAGGAGATGTGATGAAGAAATCAAGAGAGGGCTACAGCTTGTAAAAGATATATTCAACAACTTCCAAAGATTTATGTGTTGTCAAAATTTAAAACTGCACATCTGCACTAGAATGCTGAAGTACTACATATGGCCAGCCTATGTCGGCATAACTTATGTTAGTGTGAATAAACCACACTCCTGAGCGAAATAAGTTATACCAACATAAGTGCTTGTGTGCACAGTGCTGTGTTGGTGGGAGAGCTTCTGCCACTCGCTGAGGTGTTTTTTTTATGTTGACAGGAGAACTCTCGCCTGCCAGCATGGAGCGTCTTCACCAGACGTGCTGTACCAGCATAGCTGTATCGCTGCAGCACTGTACGTGTAGACATATGAATGAAGAAATGATGGGAAGGATTAATTTAAAAAGAGTAAAATTACTTTGAGACCCTATGTAAAAGACTAACATCTTTTTGTGGACATTTCAGCACTCATACTATCAGGCAAGATCACAGGAAAACCAGGAAGAGGAAGAAAGAGAGTCAGTTACACTGGAAATGTCATCAGGTGGACTGGTATCCAAAGAAGAGTGGAGTTTTACAACTTTTTTGTGACTGCAAAAGATGGAAGTTGGTGGTCAACAGCCTCTACATTGGAGACCTCACTTGAAGAAGATGCAGTACTATAGGTGTGCATAGTGCTTTACTGACAAATGAAGAGACGTTTTGTTCTGAGCAGTTTATAATCTAAATTAGACTGACACAATGAGGGAGAAGAAGAGCAAAGGGAGGGGGAATGGGAGGTATTGGAGGGTGACAACAAAGAAAGATTGAAAGATAAGCTGAGTGTTATGAACATGTCTTTTTAGAGCTTTCTTGGCTTTTGGTTCTTAATAAAGTAATATTTTTGGCTTGGACAATGTCTAGGATGAGGGTTGGTAGTACAAAGATGACCAAAAGAGGTGAGTCTTGAAGACGGTTTTGAAGGAGAGTTACATGGGGCATAAAACCAGAGTGGATATTCTACGCATGGGAACTTGAGATGAAGGAAGTATCAAGACACAGGGCATTGGCAGAGTAGAGTATAGAAAGGAGTGGTTAATCAGACGTCATGGTAAAAGTGCAGGGCAAACCCTGTGTGCAGATTACAGGGCAATAACATAAATTATATGAAGTTACCTATTTGGTTGATTCATATTTTTTGTACATTTTAGTTTAAAATTGAACATAAAGAGGCCTGGACAGTAGGACTCTGGACACACTAGGCATGCTGGAGCCTGTCTCAGTCTATCCATTAGAGGGCAGTAGTACATCCACCAGTAAGTACAATAGATCTGTGCACCAGTTAGTTTGTGACTCACAGATAGTCTCAATGTATTAATTTTTATTTATATTTGGAAATGTGTAATACGTGGTAATAAATTCTAGTCCACTGTGGATGGGATAAATATCCCTAAGCCTATCAATTTGCTCATAGCAGGTAGTTCATACTGTAGAAGGAATAGCTTTTAGACTTCTATTTTAAATATTGAAGTTAGAAGATGTATTTTGACTCAAGTAGAGAGCTCCTTAGGGCACTGTGTTAATTTGCATTGAGTATCAAGTGCTGTCTTTTAAAAAAAAATACATTATTTCTGATATTGTTTTCTTTCTTTCTTTCTTTCTTTCTTTCTTTCTTTCTTTCTTTCTTTCTTTCTTTCTTTCTTTCTTTCTTTCTTTCTTTTTTTTTTTTTTTGTGTGTGGTTAATGATTAACGTGATTAATTTGTGAACTTGAACTGGGCTGTCTTTTCCAGTGATTCACACTAAGCCCTGAGAATAACTAGTAATGCAAATCCCACTATGGAGAATGTGTTGTACTAGGTGGATGACAGTCTTTGGGTGAGGTAATATCTTTTATTAGACCAATAGTCTTTGGGTGGGTGTTTGCAACATATTGTGGCTTTAAGATAACTCACTGAAGTCAGTGCTTCAGAAGGAAATCTGCAAGGAAGCCACTATTAAATGCTGCCACTTTGGACCCGTTAGAAACACTGTGGTGTAGGAGATTTCAAGACTGGCATCAATTTAAAGGAAAAATCTAAATTATTTTTTCAAAGCATGTTTGAGTCTCGAGCTCATTGCTTTCCAGGCCAGTGGGGTTGTGGAGGCAGCAGTCTCACCTCCTGGGGAAAGAGAGCAAGCACGCTTTATGTCTCTAGTGCTACCCTCTGACTGATACTTGAAATGGTATTGACCGTATGTGAGGGAAGTGCATCAAGTCCTTTTTGAATGGATTAGTTGATCAGCACAGTATGGGGTACACAAGGATGAATGGGGACAAATAAAGGGGGATACAGAAAATTCCCAGTCCCTCAAATGCATGTCATCTAGACTGAATGATTCATAGTTCAAATGTATGTCCTAATACATGGCTAACATTAGATGGAATATTTAAAATTTAAGAGAGGGGATGGTTCCTTGTTAGATCAAGGGCCTGGGAAGAGGAGGTTGCTTATTGTTACTGGACATTCTTTGAGATGTGTGGTTACTGTCTGTATTCCACACGTGGGTATGCATGCACACCGGGTGCCTGAGTCTGGAAGTTTTTCCAAGCAGTGTCCGTTGACCCACAGATATACAGTATCTTCCCTCATGCTCCTGACCGATGGTATAAGGGATGGTGTGGGTCGATGCCTCTCCAGTTCCTCCTCTTATCGCCATGCAGTAGGATTCCAAACTAGAGGGGAAGGAGGGCAGGTAGTGGAATACAGATTGGGACCACACATCTCGAAGAATTTCCAGTTACAGTAAGTAACCTTGTCCTCTTGGAGTGCTGGTCCCTATATATATTCCACAGGTGGGTGATTTGCAAGCAGTGATAAGTGTGGAGGTGGGTGCGAGGAAGCTGGTAGCAGAGCTGCCTGTAATATAGCCATTCTTATTGCTGCATCAGCAGCTGCTGCTTGAGTCAGGACGTAGTCTGCCATAAATGTGTGGACAGATCGCCACGTTGCAGCTTTGCAAATGTTCTGCAATGGGATGTCTGATAAGGATGCTGTGGAGACTGCTTGTGCTCACGTGGAGTGAGCTGTAACACCCCTAGGAGGGGGAAGCTTTGCTATTTGATACTATTCTAATATGCATTCCAAGACGCACTTAGAAATTCTCTATGAGGTTATAGCTGGGCCCCTTGGCCTTTCTGCTATAGCGACAGAGTCTCAAAGATTTCTAAACTACAAGACAACTATTTACATCAAATATTTACAATATTTTTTTTAGCGATTGCAAAAGCAAAGGAGGACAGGATTGCAACTCACGCCATGCGTAAGTAATAAGGAACTGGAGAGGCATAGACCCGCACCACCTCCTCAGTCGGGAGCACGAGGGAAGATACTGCGCATGTATGGGTCAACGAACAGCTTGGAAAAACTTCTGGACTCAGACACATGGCACGTATATGTATCCACGTGTGGAATTCACATAGGGACCAGAACTTGAAGAAGAATTGGGATTGTTGAATTCTATTCCTAGCTCTGCTGCTGACTCCCTGTGTGATCTTTGGCAAGTGAATTAACCTGTTTGACAACTTACGCTTCTGTAAACTAGGGATAATAATATACTTCACAGACGGAGTGGTGTCCAGGAGCTTCTGGTCTGCTTCCTGATTAACTTTGCTTCTAGGTAACCCATGAGCCCAGCTGCACTGCTTTGGAACTGACAGAGTGGCCACAGCCCCTGATTGGCTGCTGGTTTAGCAGCCCTGCTGATAAGCCTGGCCCCCACAGCAGATCAGCAGCTGCTCAATGTGTACCATGTCTTCAGCTGTGCTTGCCCTTGTTCCAGTCCCTGCTCCTGCATTGTTCCAGCCCTTGTTCCAGTCCCTGCTCCCCACCAGCTTCAGAATTCTGGCTTAGATCTCCAGCTTTGCCTCTGGCTTATGGCTCTGGTTGATCATCTAGTTCTGGCATACAACGTCTGTCTCTCAGGAATTGATCCCTGTCTCTGTCTCTGGCTTACATTTCTGATTTACCCCCTGCCTCTGGCATTTGGCTTCTGTCCCTCTGAAACTGACCCTTGGCTCATTTCCTGACTCTGCCCATCATGGACCAGCTCTAACTGGTAGCCTGAACTCTTGCTTCCACCTGTGCACGGCCTTGTCGGTTACAAATGGTGAGGCATAATTGAGGTTTCTAAAATGCTTTGACGTATGCAGATGAAAGGGGCTTTTACCTATGTAGAGTGTTCTTGTTACTTTACCAGCATTTTATATTATATTCAACAAAACTTTTTAAAAGTAGCAGCAACAAAAGCCTGTCATTTTGACAAGAACGAAATATTGCATTGGAAAAGAAAGGAAAAATTAAAATGACAGAATCCACTGAAAGGAAAAAGACATAATGGAGACATCTGGCTCTGTGCTGATAAAAGCTCTCACAGCTCCTATCCCATCATCCCTTGCAGAGCTCATCTGAAAGCGTATCTTTCAAGGGTTTCCAAAATGAAGAAAAACATCTGTCCAAGTCTAACTATGTTTGACCAACTGTTTTTAAAAAAAGTGTTCCAGTGATAAAACCCTCAGGAAGATAACCATTTCTCAAACAAAAAGTCCGAGAGGGTTCATCAGCCCGTTTGAGTAATAAACAGAAGTGTGCCATCAACAATCTCAGGGGTGACCTGCAAATGCATATTAAACTCTCCATTCTGTATTACATAATTTTCTCTTCTTTTTATAGCACAGACTACCTGAGAATTTACTCCCCTGAGAAGTTAATATCCCTCCTGGAACCTTTAGACACTTATAAAAGCTGTCTGTATAGCTCTGTTGGCAGCATCTTGCCTCTTACTCAGAAGGCATTGGGCTCAATACCACACTAGGCTTGGCTTCATTATTTTTAATGCTGACACTGCAGTGTGGTATTTGGAGTGGGGTGAGGGTTGCTGCTGCTGAGCAGATATTAAACTGAACTCCCTTTGTCTCGAGCTGCTGTGGCATGTTTCAAAGAGAACTAGGGATAGGGCATTTGACTAGGACATGGGGTTTTCTCAGTAAAACAGATTCCCAGTACCAAGATCTGTGTCAACTGTTGTGGAGCTCCAAATCCTGCTCCTTCCTCCATGCGTGTAGAGGGCCCTGACTGAAGCAGTAGAGGTTCAGTGCCATTGAGGGGGGAGGAAACAGATTTTTTTAGAGACTGCAGCCAGGGGTTATGCACACACCCAGCATCCCTACAGAACTCAGCTCCGTAAGGGTTCCCACACAACCATATGCAGTGGCTGTTTGGATGTAACACAGTAACAATTGATCTGTTGTTGCACAGAATCTCCAACATTGACCCAACGTGCAGGAGTACAGAGGCTACTGTAGTAGCACCAAGATAGACGTGGAGGTGTGGGGAGCGGGGGAAGATCTCCTCCTTCAGCTCCCTCGGAAAACACCAGTAGCTAGCCCAATTATCCAGGCTGGGCACTGAGAACAGCTATTTCCCCAAAGTGCCTGGTGACTGCTGATTTTGCTTTCACAGTCACTGCGCTATGAATATCTAACATATTGTCGTAAAACACTTGGGTATCTCAAAAGAATGGCCATACTGAGTCAGTAGTCCAGTATTCTCTCTTCTGCCAGTGGCCAGTGATCCATCCTTTCAAAAGTCTGAAAGGTGCCATAGGAAAATGCTAATCTAAGAGAGAGATGTCTTGCTATAGGTTTATAATAATGCCTCATTTTCCATGTCAGCTTTAGAACTATAATGTATCAGATTGCAATTTTCAATGGGAAATAACTATGGTGTCTAAGAAACTGTGATCTCAGTTCATTGTTGGTTTCGGAAGTAGAGCTGCTGACACCACTTGGAAAGCCATCCTACGTAGCAATTCTGTAGAAATACATATTTTCTTTCCTTAGTAATAATACAGAATGAGAGAAAGAGAAGGAACCAATGACAACTGCATAGAAACTAGGTCTCCTTGCGTGAGAGTTCATCTCTTCCTGCTGCATATTCCCTACCTAAAATTATAATCCTCTCTTTGTGATCTAATCATTTCCACAGCAACCAATTGTGATATCACAAACACTTCATGTGTGGGGAAAAAAGCTGCAGGAATAGATGAACTCTGAAGAGCCAAAGCATGCATTTTTATGCAAATACCTTTATTAATAAAGAAAAAGGAGCAAAATTCAGAAGTATAGGAGATAGCAGCAGACTTGTTTCTAAACAGACTGTTTTTCATCGTAGATGTCACCTGCTCTTATAGAAATTGTTTTCACTATTGAAAGAACCTGCTCAGCTGGGACTCCACTGCCAACAAAGATACATGAGGATTGTTGACTGGTGGCCCCAAACTGACCTTGGAGGGCATATGGTTTTGGGTAAAATATAATCTATTTGCTAACCTCCTTAGAGAAATAATAATATACATTATTGAAGCTGTAACAGGAACTAGAAAAATCCAAATATATGTTTTAAAAATAGGCTTGGCTATAGGTTTTTAGTATTAAGGGCTTAGTGAGGTCCAAAAGTAGTTGGCAGTCGCATAAGCTAACATGAGTATTCTGTGTTAGCAAAATGTATCTTGTGATAGTTTAGAAATGCACTATGTGATAAATAGGTAAACTACAAACGAACATACGGTTGTACCTTAGGGTACCTTTGCAATAAGGTAGCCATGCAGCTAACTGCATTCACATATCAAAACTATTGGTACATTAACACAAATGGGTTGCTTCAGTGGTCAGAAGTTTAACTAGGGTTAGCTGGAATAGCACACATGGGCAGGGGCCAAAACCTTATCATATATGGTCCCGGACATGCATGGATGAAATAAGAGGTGTATAAAAGATTTAAATAGAGACTGGGAGTGGCTGGGTCATTACACATATTGAATCTATTTCCCCATGTTAAGTATCCTCATACCTTCTTGTCAACTGTCTAAAATGGGCCATTTTGATTATCACTACAAAAGTTTTTTTTCTGCTGCTGCTAATAGCTCATCTTAATTAATTAGCCTCTTACAGTTGGTATGGCTACTTCCACTTTTTCATGTTCTCTGTATGTATATATATTTTCTTACTATATGTTCTATTCTATGCATCTGATAAAGTGGGCTGTAGCCCATGAAAGCTTATGCTCAAATAAATTTGTTAGTCTCTAAGGTGCCACAAGTACTCCTGTTCTTTTTGCGGATACAGACTAACACGGCTGCTACTCTGAAACCTGTCATAAAAGATTTAGTTATGCAACCTATTGTTGGGGCACCAGGGGAAGCCTGACCCAGTGCTCTCCTGTGATCTCCACTTATAACTTGATGGAGAGCCTTAGAAACAAAGATGAAAGGAAAATAAGTATGCACAGTGAAAAACTAAATATGAACATCTTATTCTTATGTATATTGATTTTTCCCATGATTTCAATTATTTGTATTAAGTAAAGCTCATAATATCTGTGTATGCTTCACCAATTTCATCTTCAGAATTAACTAGGTAGCCACCTGAAAAAGAACGGGTTATTCAAGACAAGTACCTGTTGCACCTCTATAAATTTTATAATTATAATAATTGATCAGGCTATAGGATCAAGGCTTCTCTTCTAAGTCATGCTTCAGAATTAAGGAACTTTTTAGAGAACATGCTTTTCTGGCCAGGTGCTAGTTTTTGGTTTTGTTAACTGGCTTTTCTTCCAGTCCCTCCTGTGATTTTTTTCATGATCTTCTGTGAATTACATTTAAAAACAAACAATTAAACCTTGTCTTTCTTTTGTTGCCAACAGAAGCAGCAAATTGAATTGGCAGCTTGGAGTTGGCATTGGCATGATGCAGATGTGATACACTCATCCCTAGGAGAAAATGTTAAGCTTAGGCTATGGCTCCATTTCTCAGTGGACTAATGCATGAAATATCATTGATATGATCTGTGGCCAAGAGTCCCTTTGGAAAAAAAAATAGTGTCACGGTAGCCATCAGTAACAACCACTCATCTATGGGGAGGTACAGAATGACCTTTCACCAGATGCAGACTAACAGTAGTAGAGATGCGCCTTAAGTATAAGACCACATATATGAACCAAATATTGATGCGCTACAGCAAGGTATGAATTATTCAGTGGGAGTTAACTAACAGGCTTTAATAGCAGTATATTAGGCCCAGCTTTAAGAGGTGCCACTGGACTCCTCGTTGTTTTTGTGGATACAGTCTAACACGGCTACCCCCAGATACTTTATGAGTAGGAATCCCTTCTCATCATACGTGCTGTTGTCTGTAGGACCCTGATTCATTGGTTGCTGAAGTTGAAAGGTGTGTAGGGAATGTGGCAGAGAACTGCAGGAAGAGAAAGGATGTTGCATGGTTAAGACAACCAAATGCTGCCCTGGAGAACTGGATTCTATCCCTGCCTCAGCCACAGAGTTCCTGTGAGAGGCTAGGCAAGTCACGTGAACCAACATTTTCATAGGTGGCCTCTGTGTGTTCCTCATTTTCTAGGCACCCCGCTTGAGACACATGGGGTCTGATTTGCAGAAGTGCTGAGCACTCACAACTGCAACTGAGGTCAATGAAAGCTGTGCTCTGAAAATATAAAATGCTAGTACAGTACTCTGAAAAATGTGGCCCTATACTTCTCAAACTTAATGCTCAGAATATGTTGGCACTTGAGAATTTTGGCTTTAATCTCTGTGCCTCAATCCCCACTGTGTAAAATGGGGATAGTACCACCTCAGACGTAACATATGGGTGTTGAAGTTAGTTCTTTACAAACATTAATTAATTTAAGACACTACGCTGACAGGACCATAGAAAAGCCCATGAGGAAATTAATAATTCTGTATTCAGTGCTGGGTTTTGCCAGTGCATTAAACAATGCATAGGACCACACAGCGAATGATGAAGATAAAAAGAAGTGGTGAATAGCTGTTCATTAAGTGAGTGCCATCTATCCTGTTCATTGAAAAAGGCAAGAGTCCTGTAGAAAAAAATTGTATGTGATCATGTAGTTAAAAGCTATCATAATGTGCAGACATACATATGAGGGGTAAATTACTATAGCACAGGTAGCCTTAATTCTGGCATTTCCTAATTTGGATGTTTAATTTTGCAACCCTTAACATAGGGTTTTTTTATGTACTATATCTACCGATGTAGAGAAACAGTGTGTGTATGTATTGATAGGTTTCTAATTTGTGCAATAATATGATATATCTATCACCTGGGAACATCAGTCAAATTTTACTCTTCTACATTGGTGAAAATCTGGAGTAATTTCTTTGCCATTAGTAGAATTTATCTGTATTAGGTGAGTTTACTAGAGCAAAATTTGATCTACAGTAAAAGCTTTGTAATCCAACATGTTGGGGAAATGGGGGAGGTGGGGTGCGGGTTAGTCAAAAATTTTGGTTAATTAAGAGTTATACTTAGCAACGAAATACCAATTTTCAAAGAATAAGAATACAATAAAATGAATAAAGTATAAAATAGTACACAAGTACTCAGCAATCCAGTAGTTTTCTATACAGTAGGTTATCTTATAACACTACATATCGCTATGGGCAGTGCATGTCATACACACAGATCACTAAAAATACACTTAACACTAAAACTATACCGAACATAATTTAATCTTTGATGATTCAGAAGGCACTTCAGGATCTTGCAGTGCCTCAGGGTCATCATTATCAACATCAATTATCATTGTAGATGTTGAAGGTGTAGGAGATTGGGCTGAATCTGTAATGACCCTATGACACACCTTGGAAGCTGCTTTTTTGAATAAATCCCTGATATCAGCTTGCTTATTTGTCTTCTGCCTCTTTTGCATAAAAGTCGATTGCAGAATGTGCAATTGCATAACCTCCTGGGCAGTATACTAGTCCCGGATACTAGACTGAAGATTTGTATTAGGAGATATCAGAAATGCTGGTTAATAGAGCTTTCTGGTTGATAAAATGCCAGATAGCACAGCTTTTACTCTATTACATTGTGTAAAATTATCACTATATTGTGTCAAGTATGTATATGTGTGCTGTCTTACTATATAATTTGTAGAATGGGAGCTTTTGGTCTCCCAAAAGGAGACTTTGCCCCTGGATTCATTATTGCATATGTAGCACTGAAAAGAATTAATATTGGACAATCTGCAATAGTAATAATTTGAACTACATTAGGGAACGTAGAATTCATGAGCTTTTCCATAAAAAGCACAAATTATATATGAATATATTTTTAAAAAATGATCTATGTTTATTTTTGACACATAGGAGCCAATTCACTAAATTGAAACTAGGATGTAATTTGTAACAGCATTTGGGGGTTTTGACTGAAATATAGTAAAAGAATGTGAGACAGGGCTGTAAACGATTACAGGATGGGAGATCATATAGAAAAAGAATGGATAAAATTTGGGGTTGAATTAAAAAGATCAAGAACTAATTATTTATATTACCGCAGTGTCTAGAGAGACTCCAACCAAGACTGGAATCCCATTGTGGCAGGCCAGTAGTTCTCAACTTTTTGTATACAGTAGTGTCCTTTTCACTATGGTGACTGACTTCCAACTAGCTGGGATCTAGCCCTTTTTCCAATCTTATTAACATGGGAGGAGCAGAGTGGCAACAACCTCCGACTCCTGTTTGTGTCCATCCTACAGGCCACAATCCCCACAGTGAACTCCTGTGTTAGGCACTGTTCAAACTTAAAGTAAGAGATAGTCCCTGCCTCAAAGAATTTACAATGTAAATAGACAAGACAGAGAAAGGGCAGGGAACTGAAGGACTAAGTGATTTGCCCTCTGATGCATAGCAAGTCTGTGACAGAGTTAAGAATTGAATCCACATCTCTTGAGTCTCTGTCCAATGGCTTGACCCCAAAACCATCCTTTCCCTCTCTATTTTAGATTCCCTCTTATAGAATCTGTGATAGATCTTGTATTGCTTGTGCACCCAAAAACTCATGGGCAGTGGGTGAACTATGGGCTTGGGGAGGCTAGCCCCCAGCCTGACCCACCCCTTCTGCCTGAGGCCCCGCCCCTTCCACCACCCCCAACCCAGACCTCCCCCCAGCTGCCAGTCCCCCCCAGCCTTGGATCGCCTGGGCCCCTCCCCAGCCACAGGGTGCCGGGTGCATGGCATGCAGCCCCCCCCACCATGCCCCAGAGCACTGGGTGGGCGGTGCGTGGCCCCCCCCCTGCTCCGGAGCACCAGGTGGGCAGCGCAGCCCCAGCCACCCAAGTGCCAACCGCCTTAGCCCCAGCCCCAGACGGCTTCCCTTCTGAAAAGAGGAGCAGCCTGCCTGGGCTGAGGCCAACTGGCAGCAGGAGGGGCCTCGGGGTGGAGCGTGGGAGGGGCCACATAGGGCTGTTTGGGGAGGCACTGCTTTCCCCAGCCTATTATACACTCTGCCCAGGCTAGTAGCGCAAAGAATTGCCAAAGAGAGAAGGGAAATACTAAGGCTCAGCTCTCTCCATTGAATAAATTGAGTTAGCAGCACAGATCCCTGTGAACAGAAACATGTATTGAGCTGTTTGATCCCCTCCCCCACTAGATGGCACTGAACTCTCTTTCTTAAAAAAGAGAGAAGGACGATGAGGAAAAATATGGTGGAGGTCATTTTGATTTTAAAATATGAAGAAAAGCAAATTGCAGTTGATTCTCCAAGCAACCCTGCCATTCCCCCACCCTGACCCCCAAATGCCCGAATGCACCTTAGTAGGGCCTCTCTCTGTAACTGACGTTTTCTTGAAAGACATTAGGCTGCTGTGTCTAAAGGATGCTAAGGAGAACTGAAACAGTCCTGCAAAGAGAGGGAGAATGGACTGTCATTATCTGTAAGATAACATCTGTGGTGAGGTCTAACCAGTAATACAGGCAGCTTGTCACAACGAATTTGTTCTGAATGGAATCTTTGGGCTGTTCCTTCAGACATGGTTTTTAGTGCACCAGTGCCTTATCTTGTCTATCTTTCATAGATATTGTAATCTACACAAACAAATCCCTCAACTTTCATTTTAATAATTTCCTCAAATTACATCTTTATATCCAAACTGATTTCAAATCATTGTATTAATCCCCTTCCCTGAGACACCCCTAATTAACTATAGAGAAACATTTGTATATAGGACCCAAAAGAGTCTGTGTACTCTTCTATACTTCTTTAAGATCGTTCTCCCATCTTACATTCATCAAAGGATCCACAATGATTGTTTTTCCCTTGGTGAGGTGGGGGCAGCATGGGAGTGAGAGAATTTAATAATGATCTGTTTATGCTGAGATGGGGCTGCCTATAATAATCTTGCTAGGAGTCAAAGAAAATGTTTGTAAGGTCTGCATTGAGCAGTAATCTACCCCTTTTGAGAAGAATGAGACAATGGGAAAAAATCTTAATTCTAAGAGTTAAATAGAAGTTAATGTGAAACCCTACACTTTCTTGAACATTTATATACTGAAAGTGACTTGAGGGAGGACATAGATTGCTGTCTGACAGTGCTACAAATACAAGCAAAAAAATTGCACATAGAGTGCCACGGGTTTGCCTTTGAAAGGAAACAATTGAAACCTGGATCTAGGTGGATCCTGCTAATTTTTGGCCTCAAGTCCCCAGACTGTAGGTGATCAAAATAAAGAGCAAGTCTAGCTTCTCCAACTGCAAAAAAAAAAAAGGGGGGGGAAATCCAGCCCCTGATGCATCCAAGAGCAAGAGTATCACAAAAACCAAAGTCTGGTACATGGATCATGCTGAGCCCTGCGAAAGTTTGGCCCCTTGCCCCAAATTCTAATGTCTAAATAGAAAACATGTGTAGACGTTCCTATCTTAGATTATTCCTGTGGCCCCTGATGCATCTTGGCTCCATATCACTGGGAAAAAAAACACAGATCTAGTAACCGGACAATGGATTTTTAACCCTGATCCCCCCAATTCCACAGTCTCAATAGACAAAAAATAGCTTCCAATACACCACAAAATCTAGACCTTGTGTCACAGAGTCCACTCACTGCTAGGGCACCTCCTTCTGTCTGTTCCAATGCCCCTTTCCTCACACCTGCCCCCACTCCCCCAGGGACTTGACGTACTCCTTTGTGACTAGGCTCTCCAGCCAGCTCACTACAGTCTGCCCTTCCAGGATTTCGAAGTCCCAATGGATGACTATCCCAGGCAGTCTTTTGCTCCACTACCAAGTCTGTGCCACTTCCCCAGTGGCTGGTATAGGATCCCAGACACACTCTCTACTCCAAGGACCCTACATCTAGCAACTGCAGTCTGTTCTCAGACCCTGTTGTTCTTTCCCTGGAATCCTTCCTACAGCTTCTGGCTCCCCCTCTCCAGGCTTACCAACTCAAATTCCTTCCTCCCAAGACAGCCCACTTAACTCCATAGCCCCAAACACACCTCCCTTTTATGAAGACTGAAGGCTACCCTCACTGCAGCCCCTTTCTGCTGCCAACTTCCTGGCTTTATGGCAGCCCCGCTGTTCCTTCTCAGCTGAGCTGATTCAGTCGAGCCCTGACTCTCCCCCAGGTGGAGCCGGTCAGGTTAATTAACCTAATTTAATCTGCTCCACCTTGTGTGGGGTGAACACCTCATCCCACCTAGTTTCAAAGTGGTGCAACAGCACCATAAAACATGCATTTAGGACTTGGCTTCTGCTAGGTTGGTTGTTTTAGCCCAAACCCCAAAATTCTACCAGCAGCAGGAGTATAGCTGCTCTAACTGCACTGTAAAAATCCAGATGCCTATATATTGCTGCTCAATAATACTGTAAAAGACACTTGTCTAACACCCAGCACCTCCTGGATCCTAATATTTGTGCCCCATGCCAACACATTGTTCCATCAAAATAGACAATGCATTTTGCCCCTCTTTTTTGACCAGTGAATTCCAGCTTCTTACACATCCCCATGCAAAAGCAACCTAGAAAGACATAGCTGACATCTGAATCATTCTGGATCCAGCAAATGTTTGGCCACAACCCTCTAAACTCTACTGTCTAAGTGGAGACCAAAAGTGTAGCTGCTCCTAATCCATTATGAAAATTGGATCCCTGTGCAACATTACCCTGGGTGAAATCTGAACTGATGGACAGCTGTGTCCCCTCAAATCTCCAACTTGGGGCACCAGCCTCCAGAACCCCAAGTTACTTGCAGTTGTATTGTATGAGTGCTATGGCCAGCCACCCTTGAATTATTCTACAGAGCAACACCAGCAAATTCCCAGTCCCAGACTTACCCCCAGAAATGTATGTCTTGTACTGCCCAGCTCTCTCCTGGAAAATACAAGTTCATATAAAGTCTGTCATGTTATTAATAGAAAATAATATGCACAAATCCTGTTATCCCAAATGGAGCTTCCGAAACGCTTGAATCCAAACACAATGGTTTAGATAAAACAATAAAACAAATTTATTAACTACAGAAAGATAAATGTTAAGTGACTACAAGTAATGAGGCATAAGAGTCAGAATTGGTTACAAAAAAATAGAAGTAAATTGCAACTAATTCCTAACTTAACACGCTAAATAGATTCAAAGAAAAAAGTCTCTCTCACCAGATGTCTTAGCAGTCTTACTGGCTGAATTCTTTAGGTCAGGATCCTTCTCCCAGACCAATGTTGCTTCCTTTGTTCTTCAAATGTTGTCAATGCTGTGAGTAGAGAGAAAGGGAGAGATCATTTGGGGCATCTGCTCTCTCTTCTTATAGTTATTTCTCGTCTTTGAGAATCATCTCCATCTGCAGTTCAGGAGACAAAGACAGGAACCCCCAGCTGTTTCTTTGCCAAGATGTAGGTTTTTACCCACATACACTTTCCTGACAAAGAATGACCACTTAACCAGGTGATGGTCCATTTGATTTTGCTGACACCTGGCTGAGGCGTTGGCTAGCCTTTTGTCTCTGAGGAACTGGTTTGTGACTGCTCCCCAGATTTGGAACATGTTTTAGTAATATCATACAGTGGAACCGTATAACTTTACACACAATGTTGCCATACATATTTTACCAGGACAATAATGGTCAGCCAATTATGAGTTTTCAAATGATACCTCACAAGGCATACTTTGTACAAAATTTATCATAATCTCCTAAAAGGAGTGAACATAGGAGCACAGACTGTTACACCTTGATATATCCTGGAACATGATCACTTGAAAAATCCAAATATGGATGTGGATCCCGTATGGTCTAGCCCATTTTTCACCTAAATACTCCAAGTTTTACATTTTAGATAAACAGTGAAGGGAGCCATATTTCTACATCTGATTAATCTTTATCCAATGTGTTGTTTCACTGAAACCACAACAAACTTAATCTGACATCTGGATCTTTCTAGACACCAGCCAACAACCAGTCATACCATAATATTGAAATTTGGCAATGGAACTGGTCTAGCAGATGTGGATGATCACATTAAAGGTAGGTTTAGATTACCATCTTTCCATTGTGATTTCCTAAACACCCCATGTGATTTAAACATATTTTTTTATTAATTTTAAGCATAAATTAATGTAAGCTGTGTATCTAAATCCAATAGGCTGCTTTGAAAGTCACAGTGGACTGGAATCTGGATTTTTCTGGTTAAACAGGAGATGCTACATGTGTTGTCTCTTTTCCTGGTACAATTTGTTTTGGCTTAAGGCCAAATTTGGTAGGATCAAACTGGATTCAGATGCTCAATCAACATTTTTGTGATGCGGCTGCATCACTTTGCAACAGGATCTAAATTTTTTTGGTGCACTAGGAATTACTACATTTCTTTTTCTATTTAGACAGTAGAATTTAAGGGATTGGGTTAAAAATGGGCAGGATCCAGGTGCCAGATCTATGTTTTCCAGTGCTGCTGGGGCCATGATGCAGCAGAATCTCTATTATTCCAGTAAAGTGGGAAAGGCTGCACTTTCTGTCTCTTTTGATTGTACAATTTGGGTATTGGGGCCAAAAGTTGCAAGGATCCATATGGATCCAGGATTTTGCAATACTACTTCTCTGGGGTGCATCGTGGTCTGGATTTTTTGAGGCAGGTGTGCCTGTACTTGTTTTCTATTGGGGGGCATACAGCTGGATGGATCCATGCATAGGTGCTGGAACTAGGGGTGCTGGGGTGTTACTGCACCCCTTGGCTTGAAGTGGTTTCCATTATATACAGGGTTTACAGTTTGGTTCAATGGCTCAGCACCCCCACTATACATATTGTTCCAATGCCCCTGAATCCATGTGCCAGGTTTGGGATTTTGCGGTGCGCTTGCTCCACGATGTGTCAGGGTCCAGATTTTTTTTTATGTAGTAGGAACCACTGTTCTTGTTTTCTAGTTCAAGATTATGACTGGGACTGGGGCCAAAATTTGTCTGGAGCCAATAGAATCCAGGTTTTTGGCGAGCTCATGTGCCATGGGATACGTTCGGGGGGTTGATTTTGTTGGTTCAGTAAGACACGGCTACACTTGTGTATTTTGGTGGCACCATTGGAGGGCTTGTGGTTAAAAATCAGCAGACTCCAGCAGGGTACAGGTAGATCCAGGTTTTACCTCCGCCCCCCTTTAACAGAGTAAGACTTAGACGTTTCCTGTCTATGAAGTGGTGCAGTTTATCTTTAAGGAGGCTAGAGAAATAAGAAATGAGTCTCACGTTGCATGGGTGACATCACTGGCTTTTGGCTCAGTGCTCTGTATTCTCTGTCTGTAGCCTTTAGCCAAGGCTGCAGGGCTCAGTGTTTGAACAAGGAATGATTCCCAGGTGTACAGAAGATTGGATTCGCTCTTATTTGGGTTGAACACGGTGAAATGAGATTTTTAAAGCTCGCGGACTCCAGCTCGCCTTCTGTTGCTCCCGATCTCGGCGAGATGGGTGAGTTATTCCCGTTAGAAAAGAAGGGAATGGAAATTTAAGCAAAAAAAAAAATGTCTGAATATATAACTGCTGAGGCTGGGGATAGGAATCGCAGGAAGCTGCTGAGCTAGTGATCTTGGCTCCTGTGTGGAGATCAGGCCATATGTCAGAGAAATGGTGCAGACCGAAAGCTGTTGACAACTGTTAGAGGCTGTTTTCCTTCCCCCCCCCCCCTTCTTAGGTTGGTTGTTTTTTCCCTACCATCCTTTTAATCAGCCCTGCCTGCCTGCCTGCCTGCCTGCCTTCATTTTGCAGATGGGGAACGTGCCTGTGTATTAGGAAAACCTTGCCCAACGAATTGAAGCCCCGGTGAAAAAGGACTCTTTGCAACAACAGGAGGGGAACGCGAGGGAAAAAAGGCTGGGGTCTAGGACTGTCTTCATTGCTGCCTGAAGGAAGCTGGCACGGTCCATGGTGCTGAATCCTGCATCTCTTCCAACCCTCATCCTCCAGCCGCCTCACGCTGAGCCCTGGGCACCGGCGGGGCTGCTGCGTTTCTGTGGATGAGAGCAGAACCCCGGTGCGGTGGGTAAGTCGCTGCGCTCCAGCTTCAGCCAGTCAAGGGAAGAAACTGATCCATTCCGTTGCCTTGATGACAGCACCACCGACAACAAAACAAACCTAGTGAATGGCAAGGCTGGGACAGAGGCGGAGGTGGTTTTGAAACAAAGATGTCACTGGCTGCACACCTACATGCAGTCTGCTAATGGAAAGACGCCTGCGAGTGTGGATCGCTAATTAGGGGTGGAGGGACCCCCCCCCCCAGACCAGGGATTGAAATTAAAACAACACATTTCTTCCCCACCTCCCCTTCCCGACCCTAACCATCCAGCCAACCAGCTGATGCGCTTGTCGGGCTACTGACAAAGAAAAGGCAAGTCATTGATTCTTGCAACCAGGATAGCTGTGACTGCTGCCGTTGAACTTTCCTCTCCAGCCCTGTGCTCTTGGGATGTTGCAGGTCACACGCTGATATTAAAGGGACCCTTCTGTCTTCGTCAGCTGGCCAGATCGAAAGAGCTTGGTGGACCGATCTTACGGCCAGAGCCTTCAGGACACTGCAAGGGAAGATTCCTTGCCCTGACCCCCAGACCCCTTCCATGCCCATGCAGCGGGGGGCACACACCTCTGTACAGGCACGCCTCTGTTTTTAAGTGGGAAGCTCAGATTTCTTCGCCGGGTCTGCACTTGGCATGCTCTGCGCTGGAAGAGTGGAGCCATAAGAGAAGCGGGTGAGTCTCCAGGATTGCCTCCAGGCCAGAACTTCGTAGAGCTTTTCCAGGCTCCGGCGGCTTGGATGTGAACCCGCCCGAGTTGTTGACATTGAAGGCAGACGCGCTGTCAAGTGACTCCCAGCAGCTGCTCCTGGAGGTTTCCGCGGGGTCTCGCGTGGAAGGGCTTTGCCTGTTGTGAAGATGTCCATGGTGTTGCTGTGAAGCTGAGGTATGGCTGCGGGAAGGTTACTGCTCTATGCTGGCCTCTCTCTAGCTTTGTGTGCCCTGGGCATGCTGGCGGTGGCAATCTGCTCCGACCACTGGTATGAAACGGACGCCAGGAAGCACAGAGAGAGGTGCAAAAGCTTCACCACCAGGAGAAACGACCCTGGCTTCATTTACAACTCCAACAACAACCTGCCTCTGAGGGCCAGCAGATCTAGGTTGGACCGCTGGGAAGGGAAACTCCTCTTGGCAAGGAACAGGAGGCAGCTCTTTGCAATGAGCGCCGCCGATGAGTGCAACAGACAGTACAACTCAACCAACATGGGGCTCTGGAGGAAATGCCACAGACTGGGCTTCGACCAAGAGCTGGAGGAGCTGATTGCCAAAGGTAAGGCCCGCTTTGCAAAATGAATGAGCTGAGCTGGGCTGAGTTACAGCGCCTGACAGGGGCGCTGGAATAATTTGTATGGCGGGGGTGCCCAGAGCCATTGAACCAAACTGTAAATCATGTGTATAATGGAAACCACTTCAAGCCAGTGGGTGCAACAGCACCCCTAGTTCCAGCTAGTTCCCACTATCTAACATAGCAGAGCAAACATTCCCAGCCATGGACCCCTCCTTGCAATGGGGATTCTGCAGTTTAAGGTTCTGAAGTGTGTAATCTCACAAACCATTGCTTAACCGTTTGGTACACGGTGTCCAGTTCTCTGTTACTGAGACTTGAAGGGGAGGGAGTCTAGAATGGCATGATTACATATTTGCAGGGAGGGTAATCTGTCTCTCTGTCTAAGGTTTTCATAAGGCTGCCCTCTGAGCACCTGCCTGGAGGAGTAAACAATATTAATAATTCGCAGATTAGAAAAGTCTTCATTTGACCCTGCTGGTCCAGCCCATTTTTTGTTTGTTTTGTTACCCCGGCTGTACATGTGTGTATTTTACTATTCCTGATTGCCACATCAAATTTCAACATCAGCTCCCAATTACACAATTTGCCTTAAACACACAGGCTTGCTCTAACATTGAAAATGGGAATAAACAAAGGGAAATGCCAGAGAGCAAGAGAGAGAATACAGCCTGCTTGCTGCTTATTCCAATCCAGATTCTGGAATATGTTCACTGTGCCAAAACTGATTCATCAAGAAGGGTCTGAAGAGGAATGGTTTTCTCCCAAGAAGGAGACACAGATGTTTGCCAGTAGCATCATTGTGCTGTTCTTGTTTTATTTTTCTGAGGAATTGGTGAGGATGATGGTTAATTTGCCTTGAACGGTTCTTTGATCCAGAGCGCAGCACAAACAGCTGTGTACAAACACCAACTAAGTTAAACATTCCTTCAAAAAAGATGGATGTTTTTGCAAGATGATTAGGGTTCCAGTTGAGGATTACAGCATCCTTGCTGGTCCCATGATGCTATTCCCTACAACAAAACATCCTTTCTCGCCAGAGTCCTTATGATGAATTCAGAGGATTACCTATTAGTATATTTTCCCCAAAATGAATTGATTGCTTCTTATACAATATAATCTTTAAAATCACTTGTGTTTTAAATATATTAGCTATCCAAAATTCTAGTGATTCTCTTTGCCTGTCCTACTCCCCTTTACAAATACCACATGCAAAAATATCGAAGGAGCTAATCACATTTATGAATATAGAGTTTACTTCTGTTTATTTTAAAAGTGAACCGCAAAAGGTTAATAACACCACATAGGCACACGAAGTACAAATGCGTAATGAAATATGGAGCCTTTCACCTCTAGATTGCTAGTTCAAATCTAGCCCAGGCTGTTAGTGAGCAAGTCATTACTATGTGGTGGCTGTTCAGTCGTTTATGTGAAATAGATTGGAGGCTTCAGTCCATTTTGTAATGGACAAATGACCACATCCAAAACCTGTCATCACGTTTGGCACCCTGATTGGCAGTCACAGCTGTGAAGCCAAGGAGTCCTTTAATCCCTCCAGGTCAGGGTTGAGGCATAATGGTGTGACAGTGCAGGGATTGCTTGCACTATAATGTGTGCTCTGCCTGGTATAAGGATAAATAGTGAATTTCAGTCTCCAGCAAATTTCACAAATACTAAGTCTATTTAAAATGTAGTTTAAAAGATTATAAATGCATTTCATTTTAAAACAAAATATATGAAAATCAATCCTCCTTTTGCCTGCCTGCTATGTCCTAAGTTGAGGAATCTGTTTCCCCTAATAGAGCTGTTGAAATCACTTAACATCTGAACCACTGTAAGGACCACTGTTTTAGGTGTTAGTGATGGTGGAACACACAGCCATAACCTCAGGCAGATAAATATTTGCAGAAAGAGTTGATTTTTGGAAGATCTAGTTTTAATTTTTCGTGTGCGATCAGTTTAGCCTAAACATATTGAGGCAGATATTCAAACGGAGGCAGGTGCCTAATTTATGGACTCAAGTACCCAATGCATGCCTGCAGATTGGATATATGATTACGCCAGGGCCAGCCAGGCAGTTGTCAATGTTTGTGCACAAATATCAGATTTGTGTTTGCATTTTGGGTAGGTTGCACAATTATATGCATGCAATTGGTTGCCATTTGGTTTGAAAATTGGGTGTATATTGTTGCATGATTTGTGAGCTTAAACAATATTTTGTCTTTATCTTTTGAAGCTTTGCAATACACCTTTAGCTTTTTCTGTGTGGGTGAAGAGGGAGAGGTAAAAGGAGGGAGGTTCTTTTAAGGCAAGTGTCAATATTACAGTGAAATGGGGGATTATTTTGATTGAGGATACATCTATATAACAACTCTGAGTCATTATGCAGCGTAATACTTGCTCATTATCTTTAAAAATAGGGGGTTGCATTGCCTTATAACTTTAAGAATTAAAACACAGAAAAGTAAAGATTACGACAACTTAGGAATGTGAAGCTTTACCTTACTCAAAAATAAATTCTCAACCATCATGCTACAGTATAACTATCTTTATATGATATCTATATATGATACAAAAATATCAAAGAACTAAAGGACTTTACTTATTACCATAAAGTAATTTTTTTAAAACTCCATTAAAAATCTTTGCATCCAGCTATCACTGCAAAAGGTATTCAATATATATGTGTATAGGCCATCCTTATATGGGCAACCAAATAGTGTCCCAGTTCCATGTCCTGAGGGCAGAGATTCCTGCATTTCTCTAGGTTCTGTAGTAATATTGTGGATGTGGTGTAAGTATATTTTCCACTGCTGTCAGGTGTAGAGAACAGTGTTGGGTCCAAAATGAGGCACTCTGACATATTCATGATCCTTGGATGATTAATCTCTCATCACAGAATCTCCTCCGGTAGTAGAAACTGAGTGTGTAGGAGCTGGGCTCAGCATGCCATGTGTGAACATGAAGGATTCTGAAAGATCTTACCATGCCTGCAGTAGTCAAATACCACAAGTGGGCTGCATATGCACTACTGGTGAAATCTCTCCTTGGGCAGAGGGCCAGCACCATGTAAAACCATTTGGAGCATTTAAGTGGTGCACCAACCTTGTGTTGCCCCTCTGCACAAATGTCATTTTCAGCCAGTGTGCCTATTTATGAATTGTTTAAATCAATGCAGGTTGCAGCTCCAAATATTGCATATGGAGATATCCTATCTCCTAGAACTGGAAGGGACCTTGAAAGGTCACTAGCAGGACCAAGTACTGATTTTGCCTCAGATCCCTAAGTTGCCCCCTCAAGGATTGAACTCACAACCCTGGGTTTAGCAGGCTAGTGCTCAAACCACTGAGCTATCCCTCCCCCCTACATGAATAGTCCCATTGGATTCAATAGGATCACTCTTGGGAGTAAGGCCTACTTATGGGAGTAAGTGTTTGGGCCTCTGATTCTGTTCTGTCTTGGGGTTTAATCTTTCCCATTGACTTTAGTGGGGCCAGGATTTTACCATTGATCTTGAAAGCCTTTCTAGTGTCTAAGTAGCAGGAAATTAACTTCATTTTAATTCATGTGAATAATCTAGGTTTCTTCCAAGAAGAATGAATTTTACAGCACTGTTGCTGCACTCATTTTGGACTTAGGAGTCACTATACCATCTTGGACCAGTGGTCCATCTTTCAGTAATGATTCTCTAGTGGAAAGCAAAAAACAAGCCAGCAAGCAAAGACCTTTAATGCACAGAACTGTCAATTCAGTGTGGTACATGGTTGGGAGAGGGAGGAGTTTATTTCCTGCCTTTGCAGTAATCAGATTACATCCTATTGTGTTTGACTCATAATAACCCAAAAGGAAAACAGAGCTTCTTGAGTCTGTATCAGATGGCAACTTTGGAAGCTCCCTCTGTATTGATCAGTAAGGGAAACAAGAACGGGGAAAAAAAAGATTAAATCATTTCATAATAAAGCTACAATACCACATATGAAGAAGTTACACAATAACCTGAGATCATTCCACTTAGACAATTACTACTCAGAGGACCTTTCATCATGTGTTTGGAAGACTGCCAATTAAAACTGTCTGGTATGGTCTCCGCTTGCTGCCACTGGAATCCAGTTATAGAAAAATATGGCAATAACCTTAATTTTTTGCCCCCAAAGATACACAGCAGTCATATTAAGTCCTATTTTTTAAACACTTTATTGTGAGTATTTTTATCCCATGCCAACATAGAAACAAAAAGAAAATCTAATTCCCATGCAGGCTAACTCCACAGCAAATAATGTGCAAGGATTCTGGAATGAAGGTACTCTGTGTTTAGATTTGTCAGATGCATGGCACAACTGAATGAGAAAGGCATAACAAGACCATTCCAGCGGTCACTAGGGATTATTTATAGGCAGTTGGAAAAGTCTGATGAGCAGCTACTGCGGGTATGTATAGGAGTAGAAAGATTTATGTCCGTTAAAAAAATTGCAGTATCCTGCAGTTCTTTGAAATTGACTTTTTTTTTTTTAAATCAGTGTTTTGCCAGGTGAATAAGGACATTCGTTTTTCACGGATTCTTCATAAATTTAAAGCAATCTAATGATATTTTATTTCAAAACAACCAAAACAATTATCCTATTACTCCGTCTTTATGAAGTGGACCTCACTGAGGGCTTAATCCTGCTCCTGTTGAAGTCAGTGGCGAAAGTTCCATTGATTTCAGGACTGCAAGCACCTTCAAGTCTCCTCCAAGGTTAAAGTTGTCCTTGTGCACATGTCCAGCACAAGGCCCATGCACTGCTAAGGTACTACTTAAGGCTACGTCTACACTGCACACCACTGGCGGCGGCATGCCGTGTACGTGTAGCTACACACTGTGGTGAAAGGCAGGCTGGGTCCATGCTGCGGTCTGTAGCTAACACACAGCAGTGATAGGCTCTGGCAGGGTGAGGCAGTAGGGAAAGGCTCCATCAGTGGAGAGCTACTGGAGCCTTTCCCAACTGCTTTCCTCTGCCAAAGCCTTTTCCCATTACCGGGGTTTTCCCCTGTGGTGGGGAAAGTCTCCAGCAGCAGGGAGCTGCCGGACCTTTTCCCTGCTGCTGGAGCCTTTTCTGTGGCGGGGAAAGGCTCTGGCAGTGGGGAAACAGTGGGACACTATACTGCTAAAAACAGCAGTGTAGACGGGTGGCATTGCTTGGGCATGTAGAGAGCCGTGTAGGGTACATACCCACAGGGTTCAGCTGTAACTTTACTTAAAGCAATGCCTCACCATACGTTATGCCCAGGCCTTGTGCTGGGTCTCTGAAGGGGAGTGAATTTCACCCTAGAGCACCACAATTCCCATTGCAGTCATCAGCATAGAGATGGTAGCTGAATTTGTGTTTGCAGGTGAGCTCGCCCATAGATAAGGGATAGAGGGAGAAGAAAAAGAGATGAAGGACTGCCCTGTGGAACTTCCATAGAAAGTTAGAGGAAAAGGAGGAAGATGAGGATCTTCCGAAGGGCAGGCTGAAGGAATGATTAAAGAGGTAGGAGGAGAACCAGGAGAAGACAGTCATGGAAGCCAAGGGAAGATAAGATTTAAAAAAAAAAGAGCACTGTTGATGGTGTTCAAAGGTGGGTTATCAGGTCAAGGAGGATGAGGATGGAGTAGTGGATCTGGCTTTGACTTGGAAGAAGTTCTCAGAGACTTTGGTGAGAGTGTGTTCAGTGGACTGCAAAGGGCAGAAGCCAAGCTAAAGAGAGTCTAGGAGGAATTGGAGGAGAGGAACTCCAGACAGCAATCATAAACAGTGTGCTCAATGAGTTTAGAGACAGAAGGGAGAAGGAAAATGGGTCAGTATTAGTTAGAGAGGCAAGTGGGGTCAAGGGTGGATTATTTTAGATAGGAAAGACAAAAGCATGCTTGTGTGAAGAGCAAAAAACTAGAATATAAGAACGGCCATACTGGGTCAGATCAATGGTCCATTTAATCTAGTATCCTGTCTTCCGACACTGACCAGTGCCAAATGCTTTAGAGGGAATGAATAGATCAGGGAAATTTCAAGTGTTGTCCAGTCCTAGCTTCTGGCAGTCAGAGGTTTAGGGACATCTGAAGCCTGGGGTTGCATCCCTGACCATCTTGGCTAATAGCCATTGATGGACCTATCCTCCGTGAACTTACCTAATTCTTTTTTGAATCCAGTTATACTTTTGGCCTTTACAATATCCCCTGGCAATGAGATCCACAGGTTGACTGTGCGCTATGTGAAAGAAGTACTTCCTTTTGTTAGTTTTAAACCTTTATTTCATTGGGTGACCTCTGGTTCTTGTGTTATATAGTCCCTATTCACTTTCTTCATACAACTCATGATTTTATAGACTTCTATCATATCCCCCCCTTAGTCATCTCTTTTCTAAGATGAACAGTCCCAGTCTTTTTAATCTCTCCTCGCATGGAAGCTGTTCCATATCCCTAATCATTTTTGTTGCCCTTTTCTGTACCTTTTCCAATTCCAATATACGTTTTTGAGATGGGGCAACCAGACCTGCATGCAGTATTTTATATTTTCTGTTTTGAAGAGGGGACCTTGTCAAAGTTTTTCTGAAAGTCCAAGTACTCAACTGGATCACCCTTGTCCACATGCTTGTTGACACCCTATAATAGAATGGCTAGGCATGATTTCTCTTTACAAAAGCTGTGCTGACTCTTTCCCAACATATCATGTTTATGTGTCTGATAAATTGTGTTCTTGATTATAGTTTAAACCAATTTGCCTGGTACTGAAGTTAGGTTCACTGGCTTGTAAGTGCCAGTATAGTATCTGGAACCTTTTAAAAAAATTGGTGTTACATTAGCTATCTTCCAGTCATCTGGTACAGTGGTTGATTTAAGCAATAAGTTACATACCACAATTAGTAGTTCTGTAATTTCATATTGGAATTCCTTCAGAACTCTTGGGTGAATACCATCTGGTCCTGGTGACTTATTTCTATTTAATTTGATCAATTTGTTCCAAAACCTCCTGTATTGACACCTCAATCTGGGAGAGTTCCTCAGATTTGTCACCGAAAAAGAATGGCTCAGGTACAGGGATCTCTCCCATATCCTCTGCAATGGAGACCAATGCAAAAAATGCATTTAACGTCTCTGCAATGGCCTTGTCTTCCTTGAGTGCTCGTTTAAAACCTTGATCATCCAGTGCCCCCCCCCGCCTGTTTGGCGGGCTTCCTGCTTCTGATGTACTTAAAAAATGTTTGCTGTTAGTTTTCGTGTCTTTAGTTAGTTGCTCTTCGAATTCTTTTTTGACCTGCATTATAATACTGTTATACTTGACTTGCTAGAGTTTATGCTACTTTCTATTTTCCTCACTATTATTTGACTTCAAATTTTTATAGGATGATTTTTTGCCTGTAACCTCCTCTTTTACTCTGATGTTTAGCCAACGTGGCATTTTTGTTGGTCCTTTTTTTTTTAATTGGGGAATACAGAGAGTGAGAAGTTAAGAAGATGAATAAAGTAGGGGAATGAAAGTGGGCATAAGGGAGATCGGGAGAGAGGATGGAGTCAGAGGGGCAAATGGAGGGGTGAGAGGAGGACAGCAAATGAAAAACTCCTGCATCTGTGACTGAGAAGGAGAAGAGAGTTCTAGGGGGAGGGGAGAAAGAAGAGTAGATGGGAGGGGAAGGTTACGTTGTATTTTGTCCATTTTTTCTTGAAAGAAATTCATGGGATCTTGTGTGGAGACAGAAGTCAAGGCAGCAGGGGAGGCGGATTTGAAGAAAGAGTCAAAGGTCTCAAAAAGGCACTAGGATTGCAGGTGTGGGATTCAATTAAGTTGGAGACATTAGCTAGGAAGATGGCAGAACTGAAAAAGGAGAGAATGAGTTTGTAATGGAAGAAGTTATCCTCATCACAGGATTTCTGCCAAGGACATGAAGGGGCAGAGGAAGTGGATATTGGGGGTGGTCTAGGGCAAGGGGATGGCAGAGCAGACCTCATGATAGGAGAGAGGGGAGAAGTCAAGGGTCGAGGACAGTGAAGCAAACAGACACTCAATGACCATATCCATGGGAGAAAGGAAAGAGAGGGCAGGAAGGAGAAGGCTGAGAACAGCTGACATAGCAGCAGCGATGGTCCAGAAGTCATGAAATGGCCAAGGGACGGGGTGTATGGGGGTGGGGATGGGGAGGAGGGAGGGAATGGGTGATGCTGAAGAACCAAGTGATCATTAGACAGAGAAACGGAAAGACCAGAGAAATGATGAAAGTAATGCTTGGTAAAGACCAAATCAAGTATGTGACCCTTTTGGTGAGTGGGAGAGTTGAACCAGGACTGCAGGTCGAAAACCTGTGAGGGTGAGGAAATGTGCGGCTAAGGATCATCAACATGGAGTTGTCTGTCTGGTCTATTTGGAATGAAATTCTGTACACCCACCATTAAAGTCAGTAGGGGTTTTACCATTGACTTTAATGTGGTCAGAATTTCACCCTTGGATTGTAAGGGACCGTCTCTCACTATGTATTTATACAGTGCCTAGCACAACCAGGCCTGGATCTCAATTGGAGCCTTTAGGTGCTATCATAATAATAAAATAATAATGATGATGATAATAAATAATGAACTTTTCAGCTTGTCTTACAGATGAACAAATTCAGGCTATTTTCGACTAAAGGGTTGAGAGGCCATGCCAGCAACTTCTTCTCTCGTATACCAACACTCCTGTAGCTCAGGTGCCTCTGCGATCACAGTGTCTCAGGTAGGCCGGTTCCAAGCCACTTAGGACTTGATAGACCAGGACCAACATCTTAAACTCCACCCAGAAACTGCCAGCCAACCAGTGCAGATTCTGGAATGCTGCCATCGTGGGATCATGATGAGACTCATTGCTTAACAAGTTTCAGAGTAGCAGCCGTGTTAGTCTGTATCCGCAAAAAGAACAGGAGTACTTGTGGCACCTTAGAGACTAACAAATTTATTAGAGCATAAGCTTTCGTGGACTACAGCCCACTTCTTATGCATCCGAAGAAGTGGGCTGTAGTCCACGAAAGCTTATGCTCTAATAAATTTGTTAGTCTCTAAGGTGCCACAAGTACTCCTGTTCTTATTGCTTAACAAGTGGACTGCTGTGTTAGGAGCCAGGCTGTAGGGGTCAGATCTACTGGTTGGAGCAGTGGCGGTCATGCCCTGTGGTCATGGCAATGGCACTCAGAGGCCAGGAACAGTGCCAAAAGCAAGAGCCAGCATCAGGAACCAGGAGTCCGAGCCACAGTCAAGAATCAAGCCAAAGGTCAGAGCCAGAGTTGGTAGCCACTAGTCAGGAGTGAGGCATGGGGCAGAAATTAGAGACAAGGCAAGGGGCAGGAATGGAGCAGGGAAGGAATTGGGAATGAGGGCAGGAGGAAGGCAGGAACCAGAAACAGGACAGGAATGGAGCAGGAACCAGGAACGGAGTTGGAGGCAGATTGCAGGAGTCAGTCAAAGAGCAAGGTCGATGTGGCAGCAACAAGGAGTCTGCACAGTTGCTTGGACCTCCCACCTGGGTGACTTCCTGGTTTAAGTAGTAGGTGCAAGCCAATCAGGTGACCCCAAGCCTTGGGAGCCCTAACAGGACTTCCTGTGGGGCCTGACCTTCCAGGATTAATGAGGTGCTGCTTTGTCTGTCTCCCCTGCTGGCGACAACAGTGTGTCAGAGACCCAGAGTCCCACAGCTGAAACTGGGGGCCCTCACTCCTGGATCTTTACATGTTGTCTTCTGTACCCACTTCAGTCTCCAAATTGATTTAAGGGGTACCCTCGTGTAGAGCGCATTGCAGTAATGCCTTCAAGTTACAAAGGCCTGGGTGCTTATAGCAAAGTTCACATCAGGGAGAAAGGGCGATGAGAATTTAACATGACTGAAAACTGGCAGCCACCCACCTTCAGTCAGAGGGGCTGACAGAATCTTTACAATCTCCTCCAGTTGCTTCCCCAAGCAACATCACCTCAGTCTTCCCTAGACTGGGTCTTAGCCAGCTGCTTTACCTCTGTGTCGCCACTACCATACACTGAGAAGGAAACTCAGCCACATCCACCGGGTTGGACAAAATGAAGAGAGCAGTGTTATTAGCATCTGGAGGATTTCCCAGATCTGATAACAGTAGCTGGTGTCAAGTTAGGGCCAATCAGCCAATTGATTACTGAAGTCTACTGTGCAAACAACATTAAAGATAAATACAAATCCAGCCTACATTTTCAAAAGTGACTAGTGATTTTGGGTGTTTCAATTTTTGGGTGCCGAACATGAGATGCTTTAAAGGAACCTGGTTTTCAGAAAGTCCTGAGAACCTTCTGGAAACAGGTCCTTTTAAGGTGCCTCAAATTACCACCCTAAAATCAGTGCACCCAAAATCATTAGTCATTGTGAAAATGCAAGCTGGCCATATTTAATGGCAAGCAGATCTGCAGTTTATTGGATCTTTTAATTAAACATCTTTTAAAAAAAGCCACCTTAACACAGTTTGACCGTATCTGATGGAGCAGAATGGCTCCTTCTAGTTCTATCATGCAAACAGAGAGATTTGAACAAAATCCTTCAGCTTAAATATGAATGGTGTTGACCCAATTGCTTCAATAATTAATACATGCTTTTGAATGTATGAAGGCTTCTTTTTAAATAAAGAAATTTCATAAAAACCCATCTGAGACGCCACCCCTTTCTGCCCCAGGGCAGTTTAATAATGTAAAGATTGTAACAGAAACTGACAAAAGAAAGAAAATTAAAAGTTAAAGGCCATATTCTCATCTGGTGCAAATTAGGGTTGCTGCACTGATTTCAAAGGAGCTCACTGAGCCACAGTAGCTGGTGATCCAGCACAAATTATCTATTTTAGGTACTTGTATGGCTCTCATTACCATAATCTGAACACTGTGCAATCTTTAATGTATTTATCCTCACAACGCCCTGCAGAGGTAGAGATTACCCCATTTTATAGCTCAGGAACCTAAGCCCAGAGAAACTAAGGCCTGGTCTACGTTAGGATTTTACATTGGTATAGCTACATCTCTCAGGGCTGTGAAATGTAGAGATGGAGCTATACTGATCCACCCCCAATGTAGACAGCGCTAGGTCAGTGGAAGAATTCTTCTGTTGACCTAGCTACTGCCTCACTGGGAGGTGGATTAACTATGCTGATGGGAGAACCCCTCCTATTGGCATAGGTAGTGTCTACACTGAAGTGCTGCGGTGGCACAAATGTGCTGTTGTAGCATTTTAAGTATAGACAAGCCCTAAGTGATTTTTCCAAGGTCTGCATTGATTCAGCTAAGTTGCAGGTGTGGGATGATTGTAACAGAGCAGGGACTTGAATCCACGTCTCCCAAATCCTACGTTAGCCCTAATCACTGGACTATCGTTCCTCTCTATTTTAAGCTTTGAGAATTCATGCACACCTGTGATGCCTTATTATTATTATTTTTTTTTTGCAATGACGCAAACTAAGGAAGCAGCTTAAGAGCTGACTTCATTGGCTTTGCATCCAAAATGTAATGTTGGTTAAAGGGAGGGTAGTGGAGGTAGGTTATATTTAATAATGCTCCTTGCTTGTAATGAGACAGTGAATAATGCACAACTTTGGAGAGTCTCACTCTGTGTATCTGACACTCTGATCCCATTAGAAAGACTCATTTGTTTAAAAGGGTTCTCAAGGTGGTTAGGTCTTAAGGAGGTAACTCATGGCAAACTTTGAAATAAAAATCTATTGAGGGATAGTTTTATATGTAGGTGACCTCCACGGAGCACTGCTCAGTGTGCTTGGCAAGGAGTGGTGGTGATTCACTTTTCCTCCTGAGGCAGCACCAAACCACTGCCCCTGCATAGGATCAGAAGCACTGTGCTGCTGAAAGTGCCATCCACTGTATGAAATGTAAGTCTAAATATCTGGCCACCTGTGGTCATGCAGAATCTGATGGCATGTTTTGTAAGAGAAGGGATATAAGCCCGGTGTACAAATTCCTACTCAACTAATTATAATCCCCTAAGACATTTGCCCTGCTGTTTCAATGAGATACAATGGTCTTCTTCACTTATCATCAATTCATGCAATGTTGCATTAGATTGTTAAATAGCTACCCCCAAAGGTGGCTGCATTTCAGTGTTGAGTATAGAGATCGCTATCTATGACTTTACTATTTCATGGGGCATCATGGGGCTTAAACAAACACTTGGGGTAACGTTTTCAAAAATACATAGGTGACTTAGGCAACTAAAACCCATTTCAAAAGTGATTTAAGTATGTAGGAACCTTAAAAACTCCTAAATCAGTGGAATTTAGGATCCTAATATCATGATTTTCAAGAGTGACTATTAATTTTAGGTGTCTCAGTTTCTGAGTGGCCGACTTCAGACACCATAAATGAACCTGATTCGCAAGGGGTTTCTCAGCACCTTCAGAAAATCAGGCCTGTTTATCAAATTGGGCACACTACAATCCCATCACCTTTGAAAATCTTGCCTTAAGTACCTATGTCACTTTTGAAAATGGGACATCAAGTCCTAAGTCACTGGGGCACATTTGAAAACATTAACCTGGAGCATCCTTTGATGAGAACAGTAAAAGAACTAAAAAAGAGCCACCGTGGCTTAACAACCATGTAAAAGAAGCAGTGAGAGATAAAAAGACTTCCTTTAAAAAGTGGAAGTCAAATCCTAGTGAGGCAAATAGAAAGGAGCATAAACGCTGCCAAATTAAGTGCAAGCATGTAATAAGAAAAGCCAAAGAGGAGTTTGAAGAACGGCTAGCCAAAAACTCCAAAGGTAATAACAAAATGTTTTTTAAGTACATCAGAAGCAGGAAGCCTGCTAAACAACCAGTGGGGCCCCTTGATGATCGAGATACAAAAGGAGCGCTTAAAGACAATAAAGTCATTGCGGAGAAACTAAATGGATTCTTTGCTTCAGTCTTCACGGCTGAGGATGTTAGGGAGATTCCCAAACCTGAGCTGGCTTTTGTAGGTGACAAATCTGAGGAACTGTCACGGATTGAAGTGTCACGAGAGGAGGTTTTGGAATTAATTGATAAACTTAACATTAACAAGTCACTGGGACCAGATGGCATTCACCCAAGAGTTCTGAAAGAACTCAAATGTGAAGTTGCGGAACTATTAACTAAGGTTTGTAACCTGTCCTTTAAAATCGGCTTCTGTACCCAACGACTGGAAGATAGCTAATGTATGCCAATATTTAAAAAGGGCTCTAGAGGTGATCCTGGCAATTACAGACCGGTAAGTCTAACGTCCGTACCGGGCAAATTAGTCGAAACAATAGTTAAGAATAAAATTGTCCGACACATAGAAAAACATAAACTGTTGAGCAATAGTCAACATGATTTCTGTAAAGGGAAATCGTGTCTTACTAATCTATTAGAATTCTTTGAAGGGGTCAACAAACATGTGGACAAGGGGGATCCAGTGGAAATAGTGTACTTAGATTTCCAGAAAGCCTTTGACAAGGTCCCTCACCAAAGGCTCTTATGTAAATTAAGCTGCCATGGGATAAAAGGGAAGGTCCTTTCATGGATTGAGACCTGGTTAAAAGACAGGGAACAAAGGGTAGGAATAAATGGTAAATTCTCAGAATGGAGAAAGTGGATAAGGAAAAGTTATTTACTTATTCCCATAATACAAGAACTAGGGGTCATCAAATGAAATTAATAGGCAGCAGGTTTAAAACAAATAAAAGGAAGTTCTTCTTCACACAGCGCACAATCAACTTGTGGAACTCCTTACCTGAGAAGGTTGTGAAGGCTAGGACTATAACAGAGTTTAAAAGAGAACTGGATACATTCATGGTGGTTAAGTCCATTAATGGCTATTAGCCAGGACGGGTAAAGAATGGTGTCCCTAGCCTTTGTCTGTCAGAGGATGGAGATGGATGGCAGGAGAGAGATCACTTGATCATTGCCTGTTAGGTTCACTCCCTCTGGGGCACCTGGCATTGGCCACTGTCGGTAGACAGGATACTGGGCTAGATGGACCTTTGGTCTGACCCGGTACGGCCGTTCTTATGTTCTTATGTTCTTATGAGAAGTTTGTTACAACAAGGAATTATCTTCCTGAAAAAGTGAGCAAAGCCTGAATACAGTTACAAGGGCCTTGCTGACTTAAAAATGCTCTGTAGCAGGCTGGACCTAATGGGAGGAACCCTCAGCCCAACCTGTGTTGCAGAGCCCTGGCATACATGTAGAACCTGATGCTAACTACCACTGCATGGTGTGTGGGAAGGAATTTCAGACAAGCCAGCTGCTCCACTTCACTCCACTGCAGGGATTAAATTACATGGATCCGAGGCGTGCAGTATTTCCTTTGCATTATGCCCCTGCACATTCATGTAGGATTTAGGATTAGGACCAGGAACATATTTTCTGTCTCTCTCCTTCCCTCTTTTAGTTAACAAGAACTTTGTTTCATGTCAGCTAATCTGTTTTTGTTTCTAATTGCTTCTGTTCTGCAAAAGCAAACAGCTGTCTGTTAAATTCTCAGCCACAGGTACATATACGGTGTGGGAGTGACTAGTCACTCCCTGTTATCTCAGTGCTTGTAGCACAGTGGCCACTTATTGCTTTCCAAGTGTCCCCTTGTAGCTAGGGTTGCCTCTGTGGCCTCTATTTCCTCTTCACTTTACAGGGCCCATTTAAGAACTCATCGTTCAAAGGTAATTGAAATAGTCCCCACGTGAGATCCCATTTATTTATTCTTCTGGGTACACATTGGCCCCTCAGGCCCAACCCATAGTTCAGTGTCTCTCATCCAGTAGCCCAAAATAAACTCTCACAGTCTTTATCCCAGTTTCATCTGGGCACATCCTCTTCTCCCAGAGGGTGGGTCAGTCTGTCTGTCAGCTTCCCAGTTGCTTCCCGCCTGGAGTTTGTCTTTTTTCCAGAGATTTTCTCAGCTGGAGTCTTCCCCCTACTAACTCAGATGTCTCCTCACTGCTCCCTACAGGGATAGCTGCAGTTTCCTAAGCTTAGTGCCAGGCTTCCTGCCTCTGGCAGCATCAGCTCCTCTCTCAACCACACCCCTCCCTGCAGCGTCCTACTGCCTTTTCTATGGGAATCCTCTCAGGTGGGGCTCATCTTGCAATCAGGGGTGGCTTAGCCCCAGGCTCTCCAACCCGCGGGCAAACCACCCTGTTACAATGCTCTTTCACTTTTTCATGGAGAGCAGTTCATGTACAATAAAATAAAACAAATGCAAGCCCTGGTGTTTTCATACTTTCCTTAAGTCCTCAGCACTGCAGACAGGGAAACAGTCTCAAAAATCTTATCCACACACGTTTGACTTAAGAAGTGTATTTTAGTTCAGAAGCCCAACCACCTGATTGGTGAGGGCAGGGATGCTCCATCCTACAGTAAAGGAGTCCGTCACAGAGTGAGCTGGACCTGTGAGGTTAAAGGCACCAAGCTCTGTGTCTTAAATCAGGAGAGCGGGAGGATAAAATGCTCTTCATAGGCAGACAGTGTCAAATGGCAGGGAGGTAGATTTTAGTTTGGGTTCTGGTTTCACCCTGGGGCGGGGGGGTGGGGAGGGGGGAAGGGAACTACTATACAGGGGTAGCTTCCAGTAGTTTATTCCTTCCTCCTCCCAGTTTTCCTGTTTCTGAATGGGAACCTGGGCTCTGCCATGAGTGGTATCACAGATTTTGTGCTACAACAGAGTCAAGGAGCACATCCATCCTCATGTGCATCTTGTTCACCCTTTAAGGTTATAATGCTGCCTGGGACACAGCAACTAACTGTGTTGTCAATGACTTTGAATAAAGAAAAAGCAGCAGGAGCAGATGAACTCTTTAGAAACAAGATCCTGTTTCCTTATGAATAGCGCTAGGAATAATAATTTTTGAACAACAAAAAAAGACAGGGAGGAGAGGCACAGAAAAATGATAGCTAAGGAGAATTTCTCTAAGGAGAACATTTTCCAAAGGTCTTAGACATTGTCAGGTTTTCAGACCGAACCTCTGTTTCACTTGCTTTAGCTTTGCTCCTGACAAAGGGTTTGTGACATTCCCATGATTGTTCCAGTGCTGTATTTGACAGTGGTACTGTACTTCAATTGGATGACAGTGTTTGGCTCTGAAGGCACTGGGATCACTTGGACTGCTTTATTTTTCCTCCTCCCTTTGAATTACTTTTCCTCCTCCTTTTGAATTCTTGCATGGCCGGATTTTGGACCTGCACTTTGAGGGCACGTATATAAAGTGCAGTTGCTTTACTGCTGTGTTGGGATGCTGCATTGTGTCGGGCACCTGGAACACGGGCTGATATACCACGTGTTCCGTTTGGGCACACGATTTAGGCATCTGTATCCAGCATCTGTGGCCTAAAACATGTATTGAGGCTCCCAAATGGCATTTGGGTACTTACTTTAGGTGCCCATGTTTCAAAATAAGGTCCAAATGGCCAGATTTTCAGCCTGTGTAAATTGGCATAGCGCTGTTGACTTCAGTGGAGCCAAGTTACACCAGCTGATCATTGGGCTCTTACTCTGTTTGATCACTTATCTGTTATGAACACTTTTCCTCCATTAAAATTACTTCACCTTCTTGACTTTGAAATATCAAAAGGATCCAGCTTCTTGTCTGGAGTTTCAGGCTGTGTTAAGGTATCAGTCTAAACCACTTCCCTCCCTCTGAATAGGAACACATAATGCCAAGTTATATTGAAGAAGCTCAGAACAGCTCTGCCGAGCATGGCAAATACTTATTAGCTGTTGTGAAGAGAACAGGTGAGAATCTGGGGATCTGACTGCACTATATGTATTAGCCCACCTGTCAACCTTGTAATGTAAGAAACAACCCCTTTGGGTTCTGTAGTCAAGCCCCCCGTGCATTCTGCAATTTCACAGCTGTGGATTTTGCCACAGGTTCCACCCTCACTGCAGGATGGTGCTCCTGAATTTAATTTTTCCTTTAAAATAAGTGTTTCTAGCCATCACCGTTGTGAAGATGACCTTGAAAATATGAACCGAGTGTAAACCAATGCAGGGCTGTGTGCACGAGTCTGCACATAGCCTGAAAGAATGGCTCGGAAAAAAGCAAGAAATTGCCTCACACAGCTCCAGAGGTTGTTAATCCCGAAACCTAAAGATCACAATATAAATGTTAATTAGTTCACTGCTGATCATTTGAGCAGAAATACCCACCTTCTCGCACAATCCCATATTGCCTCCCCAGGTGTCTAGAGTCCCAAGTGTCCTCACTCAGCTGCCAAAACCTCCTAACAGCTTTTACCCTGCAGTTATTGTCAGTGAAAAGGTCTGTGACATACAGAAAACCTAGGGACAGGGTAGAATACACTGAATTTAGTATCAAAATGAAAAACACAGGGACTACTGTCCTGACTGTATTATTCATTTTCATAGTTAATTCATCAGCAACTGCCATTTTTAAAATTTCAATAAAGCTGCAGTAGAATTTCCAGCTTGCCACACCAGGGCGCTGCAGAACCCAGGGACTTTGCAGCAGGATTTAGGTCCGGCTTGCCAGAGAGAACATGGGGGGACTTGCCTGTGAAGGCAAACTAGGGAAGGAGCAGTATGTAGGACCTGAGCCAAAGCTCACTCTAACTCAGCGTTTTTCAACTGGTGGGTCATGACTCCCAGGGGGCTACAAAAGGCCACTGGGGGATTGTGCAGCATTGAAAATATATTACAACCTAAAGCAAAGCACACCCGTGCTGTTCAATGTCAAGTATTCTCTGTGGACCTCCCAACACACACACACACACACACACACACACACACACACACACACACACACACACACACACACACACACACACACGAATTATATAGGCTTATTATCATCCATACATTTTCACTCTTATAGTAAATATAAGGGGGTTGCAAATTTTTTTGACTTCAAATAAGCAGTTGCCAACCTGAAAAGGTGGAGAAGCACGGCCCTTAGTCAGTGGGAGTTGACTTCAAAGGGTTTTTGATCAGGCCCTTAAGAAGCCTCCAAAGGGATGAAAATATAATATGAACAAAAATAAAGGGACTGGATACTCCTGCATCTGTTATTGCTTTGTCTTGAATTGGGAAACACTTGGTGCTGGTGGGGGAAATCCATCTGCCATGGTATCCAGTTCTCAGTTTGCTCACCTTTGCAAATTTGAAGGCACAGTGGATAAAACAGATGTGATCTCTCTGAGGGATTGCTTTGATGTTCAGCAGCTCTATCATTGACATATAGGAAAAAATTCATACTGTGTAAAGTTGTCCAGTGTTACACTGCCAAGGTCAGGGAAACTTTGGGATATCAACCACATTAATGTTAATGAAAGCATCAGAGGGAAAGCTTTAACTGACACCTCCAGCTTGTTAAAAAGACAGCCTACGTTCTGGGTTCAAGAATATCAACATGGTTAGCTTGTTAGGAAAAAAACTCCCATTTGTCTCTTCCCTTCCCCCATATCTCCTATACCGTTGTGGTCCATACTGCTATGCCCCTTTCATTATATGTCTCACTGCACAGTACAAAATCTGTGTAGTATCAGGGGGTAGCCGTGTTAGTCTGTATCTACAAAAACAACAAAGAGTCTGGTGGCACCTTAAAGACTAACAGATTTATTTGGGCATAAGCTTTCGTGAGTAAAAACCTCACTTCTTCGGATGCATCCGAAGAAGTGAGGTTTTTACTCACGAAAGCTTATGCCCAAATAAATCTGTTAGTCTTTAAGGTGCCACCAGACTCTTTGTTGTTAAAATCTGTGTAGGTGAGCTGCAGTTTCCTGTGAGTTAGAGGCTACAGGTGAAATCATCCTCTTAGGGTGATCCATCTGTGCTTTCTCTCTATTACATGGAAATCTCTGCATACCAGTGCATTTTAAATCTTCCTCTTCTGGCCCTTTGAATTTGGATGCTATTTGGATGACTTTGGAGATCCACACACTTCTGCATTTTGGAGTTTTCAGCTAATAGTTAATTCTATATCTGGGACACAGCAATGCATGTGTTCTTGGGCTAAGGTCCCATGCATTCTTTGGCTGGCACTGATTATCTCTGTATTCAATCTAAGGAGACAGTCATCACCACAACAGAGCTTGACATGCACGGCGGCAGGGTGCAGGCCTAGAGCATTCTGATTTGTGGCACAGCATGGCCCTACAGGCACCCTGTCCTCAGCTCCTGTGTGATTCTTGCAGTAACTTGCTCACAGGTCAGAGTACCTAAAGTAAGATCCCCCTTTTAGGGTCTTATTTATTAAGTATTTTCAGAATACTGACTATTTGGCATCTCAGTCCCAAATCCCTCTTCTCCTCGGTTCAAGAGTCCCACAACCTTCCTTCCTGGGGGCTGTACTACAGTTCAGGGAAAGGTTCTTCTCTTTGTCTCAAGAGTCCCATATTCCTCCTTCTTGGGGCAGGCAGAGATATTCTCCTCTACAAGCTGTCTGCTCATGCTGTCTCTCTCTCTCCTTCTTTGCCTCTCAGGAGGCTTCTCTTATCTCCAGGCCTGGATTGATTTAGACACGTGACCTTCCTGTCATGTGGCTACATTGATTTTCCCCACCTTGGGAGGAGAGCTGAATGAGTCACAGATGAGGCTGGACCTTTTAAAGAGGCCAGTCATCCTGTGACAATACCCACCAAGGCAATGTTTCCATCCTTCCTGTTTCTACCTTCTCTCTCTTAAAACAGATAACTGCAGTATGACACTGCCAGCTACATCCCCCTTATACTTTCCCATGTGTCAAAACCTGCTTCAAAAATAGTGAAATACACTGTGAAGGCCACTTATGTGGCACTCCAAAATAGGAGGGCCCAAGTGACAACCTGTGTCATTTTGTCATGGCAGAACCTCCCAGGAAACATTCATTTAACTCACCACACAGTTCCCAAGTGCCCTGTTATGTTCCATCTGGGCTGTGTCCTCCATCAGTCCATGCTGTGCATCACCACAAGGCAGAATTCTTCCCAGCCTCTCCTAAGGGTCTTGGAGAGATGTACCCAAAAGGAGAGAGGTGTAATGAGCGCCCAGCACCATACTGGGCCCAACCTCATGCAGTCCTGCCACCAGTCTTGTAACATAATTCATGTAGGATGCAGAAATGTTCATAGTTGGCCATCTCCATACAGACTGTTGCTTCATCAATACATATGTGGTCTAATGGATAGGGCACTGAACTGGAGGTCAAGAGTCTTGGATTCTAGTCCGGGCTCTGCCAGTGACTTTCTGTATGACTTTGGGCAAGTCACTTCTGTTTCATTTACAAGGAACCGAGCTGAAGGCAGGTTAAGTTGAACAAGGGGAACTTTATTAAACTCTGTGGTCCACTTTGTCCATGCATCTGAGGCCTGGTCTACACTTGGGGGGTCGATCTAAGTTACGCAACTTCAGGTATGTAAATAACATAGCTGAAATTGATGTACTTAGATCTACTTACTGTGGTGTCTTCACTGTGGTAGGTTGACGGCTGATGCTCTCCTGTCGACTCCGCTTCTCGCTCCGGTGGAGTACTGGAGTCGACGGGAGAGCGCTCGGTGGTCAATTTATCTACACTAGACGCGATAAATCAACCCCCACTGGATCGATCACTGCTCGTCGATCCAGCGCGTAATGTAGACAAGCCCTGAGTTGCTTCCAGCCTAACTCCCCATGTTCCCTATTTTCTTTATGCCTCATTAATAACAGTCCCTCCAGAGAACATAGGCTCCCTGACTCTAGTTCCAGTGATCATGATACGTCTTCCTTATTTTACAAACATTTTAATATAATCATTAAAAACAAATAATTGATGCCCAGACCTCCACTCATGTCCCTTTGATCAGATGCTGCTAGCACATTGCTGATTTGAAGTCTTTACCACATACTCGGCTGGTTGCATGGTCCTGAGATAGTTGCCTATTCAGGAGAACAAACTACATGTGGAGACAGCTGTCTTTGTGTCCAAGTCCAGCAAACTCTCTCTGTGTGAAGTCTCTTGCCTTCCTGTGGGGAGCCTCCACTGGTTTTCTGTCTCTCCAGTCTGTGGTGATCTCTATATCTCTGTAGGCACTCTCTGGGTGTTGTGTCTGCTGGCTTGCAAGCGTCTCCTGTTTGTTTGGCTCACTTGTCACTGTTGCATAGTTGCCTCATATGACCAGGGAGCCACTGCACCCCTCATGACTCCTTTAGTCCACTCCTTCTGGTATCTCTCTAATGGCTGGATCCTCACAGGAGTCCCTGTCTCCAGGACCGGTAGGTCTTTGGCTCATCTGTTGTACTCTAGTGTCTGTTTCTCTGATTGTTGGCCATCTTCTCTCAGTGGTGTCTCCATCCTTTTGGTACAGGAGGTCTCCGGTTGTTGGTAGCAGGTTTTGGTCCTTTGTTCCATCAGTGCTTGCGCTGGACTGTTTTGGCACCCTAGTGATGGGGTGTTCTTGTCTGCCAAAAATGATAATGAAGAGTCTAAACCAGGAAAAACAGCCTTGTGTGATGGTCTCTTAGCTGTTTTGACAGCTGATTCCACCTCACCATTACTCAGAGGGTATGCTGGGGAGGAGGTATGGGTCAAATTCCCATTTGCATGCTAATTCCTTGAATTCTTCCAAGGCAAGTTAGGGTCAGTTGTAAGTGAATACAGTGTCTGGAATGCCATATCTTGCAAAATGGGCCCTCAGTTTGCCAATCAGTGACTTGCTCCTTGTATCAGGCAGGAGATCGACCTCCCAGAAATGTGAGTTGTAGTCCACTGTAATCAAATACTGCTTTTTCTTTAAGATAAAATAAGTCTGCTCCCATTTTTCCCCTGGTCAGGTGGATAGGCACGGGAACTAGGGGCACGGGGGGTGCTGCAGCACTGCCAGGTTTTACGTGGGGCCAGCGCCTCCACTCCCTAGCCTGGGGCTTGGGTCCCAGCCCCCGGCCCTGCTCCCCAGCTGCTGGCCCCGTACTTGGGGCTCTGCACCAGGGCCCCGCTCCTGGCCCTGTGCCTGGGGCCCCATGCCCAGGACTCCACTCCCTGGCCCTGCGCCCGGGGCTCGGGTCCTGGCCACTGGCCCCATGCCCCGGTCGCTGACCCTGTGCCTGGGGCTCCGCGCCCGGGGCTTTGCTCTTGGGGCGCTGGCTCCCCTCTCTGGCCACTGGCCCTATGCCCACTAAGACAGCTGTCAATGCCCAGGTGAGAAGCATGTATTTTTTGCATGACATCCTTATGTAATGAGGCATGAATAACAGCTCTGTCCTCAAAATACGATTCCATCCTGCACACTAAACTCATCTTTAATTTGAAAATATGGTTCTTCTACTATTTGACTTTTGTGGTCTAGCCACGCTACTTGTATCTCTCTCTTTACTGGCTGTAGTTGGATGTCCTTTTCCTTAGCCTCTGATTTCTATCAGCTTTGCTGTTGAAACTGGGAGATTGAATCCATTAACATGCCACACTATGTCCTAATCTCCTTCCCTGCTCATAGTATTTGCTGATGCTACTAATCATCTTGGAGAATATTTGACCTATACCTGGTAGTACTGGAGGTGCATCAACATGTGTTGTAATCTCTTTGGAGTACGAAGAAGAGCCTTTGTTATAGTTATCTTTAGAGGTTTGTGGTCTCATTGCATTACTGGGTGGCCATAGGTCTGCTCCACTCACAGACACTGGCTTCCTCTGGGCCCTGGGGATGCTTAACCCTCTGCTTTGCTCCAGGCCTTGCCCCTACCCATCCCCTTCCTCCAAGCCTTGACCTCCGCCCCTCCTCTTCCTGCCCCCGCTCTGCCCCAGACCATGCCCCACCCCCACTCCATCCCTTCTCCAAAGCCCCTACCCCTGCCCTGCCTCTTCTTGCCCAGTTCCTCCCCCTCCCCCGAATGCACCCTGTCCCCACTCCTCCCTCTCTCCCCCCAGTGCCTCCTGTATGCCGCGGAACAGCTGATTGCGGTGGGCAGGCAGCGCTGGGAGGGAGGAGAAGGGGTTAATCAGCGGGGTCGCTGGTGGATGGGAGGCGCTGGGGGGAGGGGGGAACTGGCTGCCGGTGGGTGCTAAGCACCAGTTTTTTTCCGTGGGTGTTCCAGCCCTGGAGCACCCATGGAGCCGGTGCCTATGGCTCCATTCCAGATACCACAGCCCGAAGCTCTTTTTCTATTTGTGCATACCCCTGTTCAGTCTCTGACAAGGCTTCATTGGCATAAGTGAACAGCTGCTCTTGCAAAGAGCTACATCCAATCCTTTTTCCAATGCATCATGCTGGAGTGTCAGTGGCTCTCGTGGCTGGTAGTACTTCAGGGGCATCCATTATCATTTGTTTCAGTGTGTCAAATGCTTGCTGTTGTGACGGTCCCACTCAGCATCCAGCCCTGTGAGTTGACGTATGGGTTCTGCCACTGCAGCCAGGTGTGGACAGAAATTGGACAGAAGATTTATCGTTCCTATGAAGCTCTGTACCCCTTTCATATCCATTGGAACTGGCATGACTCTGACTGCCTTGATCTTGTTGGGATCTGCTTTCATTCCCTTTGCTGTGAGCAGATGTCCAATATATGTCACCTGATGCAGTAGAAAAGCTTGTAGTTTTCTGTCATGGTCTCATTCAGTTTGTGCATCATTGGTCCATTCACCTACAATGAAGCTATAATTTGCAATTATTTTCACCATAGGCAGTCCTTCCAGCATTTCTATGAGTCTTCTCTGTACCATTTCTGGCACTGGATTTATGCCCATTGGCATGCTGAGTGATCTGTAGCGACCAAATGGTGTTGCAAAGGTTGACAGCATGCTGGACTCATTAGCCAGGCTTATGTGTTCAAACACATTCCTCACATCACAGACTGTAAAGATTCTGGCTTTGGAAAATTTTGGCGAGTCATGTCACCAATTGTGGGCAGTGGAGAGTGGCATCTTTTCAATGCCTGATTCAGTGGCTTTAGGTTTATGCAGATGCATAATTTGCATGATGGCTTCTTTTCCACCACCATGCTGTGTACCCTGATTGTACTGGCCTCTACAGTTGCTCTGATACCCCTGCTGTGCAGACTTTTGAGCTCCTTGTGTACTGGATTTTGTAGTGCCATTGGAATTTTCCTTCCTAGTAAGTACATAAAGTAGATTCCACAATAACAACAAGGAGTCTGGTGGCACCTTAAAGACTAACAGATTTATTTGGGCATAAGCTTTCGTGGGTAAAAACCTCACTTCTTCAGATGCATAGAGTGAAAGTTACAGATGCAGGCATTATATACTGACACATGGAGAGCAGGGAGTTACTTCGCAAGTGGAGAACCAGACTGGAGAACCTAAGTCACAGCTTTCCTTCGAGGCACCAGTCACCTTTGAAAACATTTCAACAATGAAATTGTCTCCATTGTCCTTTTTGCAGCTATAACATTCTGATGCTGCACCCTGATCAGATCCATGGCTTGTGTTGCTGTATACCCAAAGAAAGGTCTGTGGTGTTTACCATCCACCACCAGAGACTTCAGTTGGTACTGTTTCTTTTTTGGGAGGTTAGTAACTATGAGGTCATCATGACAGATTCTAGCAAGCGCCCTTTCCTGGCCACTCACTAGGATTGTCTTTACACAAATGCGAGGAGTATGGGAATAAAAAGGAAGAACTGGAAGTATTAGTCCATAAACTAAATTATCACTTAATTGGCATCACAGAGACTTGGTGGGATAAGTGTCAAGACTGGAATAGTCATATAGAGGGGTATAGCTAGATCAGGATGGACAGGCAGGATGAACAGGGAGGAAGGGTTCCATTATATACTTGTTCTGAGGTCCAGAACGGGGTGTGAAGCAGACCAGTCGGAAGTCCCTGGGTAAAGTTAAAAGGGGTAAAAATCGGGGTGATGTCTGGATAGCAGTCTACTTTAGATCACCAAATCAGGAAGAAGAGGTGGATGAGGCATTTCTAGAACAAACAGAAATATCTAAAACATAAGACCTGGTAGTAATTGAGGACTTTAACTATCCAGGAAAAACACAAATTTTCCATTAATTTCTTAAAATGTATTGGGGACAGATTTTTGTTCCAGAAAGTGGAGGAAGTAATCAGTTATTTTAAACTTGATTTAAACTTCCCCCAACAGGGAAGAATTGGTAGAGAATCTGAAGCTGGAAGGAAATTTGGGTGAAAATGACCATGAAATGATAGATTTCATGATTCTAAGAAAAGGAAGGAATAATAGCAGCAGAATAAGGACAAGGGACTTCAAAAAAGAAGACTTTAACAGACTCAGTAGGTGAGGTCCCATGGGAAGAAAATCTAAGGGGAAAAAGAGTTCAGGAGATCCGGCAGTTTCTCAAGGAGACAATGTTAAAGGCACAACTGCAAACTATCTGTATGTGAATGGAAGATGGAAAGAACAGTAAGAGGCCAATATGGCGCCATCAAAAGCTCTAATGACCTGAAAAATCAAAAAGGAATCCTACAAAAAGTTGAAACATAGACAAATTGCTAAGGAGTAATAAAAAAGAAAAGCACAAGCATATAACATAAGAATACATAAGAACATAAGACTGGCCATACTGGGTCAGTCCAAAGGTCCATCCAGCCCAGTATCCTGTCTACCGACAGTGACCAATGCCAGGTGTCCCAGAGGAACATCTTCACCCTCTGACAAACAGAGGCTAGGGACACCATTCCTTACCCATCCTGGCTAATAGCCATTAATGGACTTAACCTCCATGAATTTATCTAGTTCTCTTTTAAACCCTGTTATGGTCCTAGCCTTCACAACCTCCTCAGGCAAGGAGTTCCACAGGTTGACTGTGCATTGTGTGAAGAAGAACTTCCTTTTATTTGTTTTAAACCTGCTGCCCATTAATTTCATTTGGACAAAATAATAAAGGCTAAGGCACAAAATGAATTACACCTAGCAAGGGACATAAAAGGCAATAAGAACAGGTTCTTTAAAGTCAATAGGAGCAAGAGAAAGATGAAGGAAATGACATCAAGAAGAGCAAGGTGTTTAATGCCTATTTTGCTTCAGTCTTCACTAACAAGCATAATGGTGACCAAATCCTCAATCCAATTCATATTAACAACAAGGGGGAAGGAACATAAGCCAAAATAGGGAAAGAATAGGTTAAGGAATATTTAGATAAGTTAGATGTATTAACGTCAGCAGGGCCTGATGAAATTCATCCTAGGGTACTTAAAGAACCAGCTGAAGCAATCTCAGAACCATAAGCAATTATCTTTGAGAACTTGTCGAGGATGGGTGAGATCCCAGAAGATTGGAGAAGGGCAAACATACTACCTATCTTTAAAATGGGGAACAAAGAGGACCCAGGGAATTATAGGTCAGTCAGCATAACTTCAACACCTAGAAAGGTACTGGGACAAATTATTAAACAATCAGTTTGTAAGCACCTGGAAGTTAATATGGTTATAATGAATAGCCAGCATGGATTTGTAAAGAATAAATCATGCCAACTCAACCTAATTTCCTTCTTTGGCAGGGTTACTGGCCTAGTGGGTGGGAGAGCAGTAGATGTGCTATATCTTAATTTTAGTAAGCTTTTGACACAGTCCCACATGACAGTCTCATAAGCAAACTAGGGAAATGCGGTTTAGATTAAATTACTATAAGGTGGTACAAAACAGTCAAAAGACCATACTCAGAATAGTTATCAATAGTTCGCTGTCATACTGGGAGGGAGTATCTAGTGGGATCCCACACGGGTTGGTCCTGTGTCCAGGACTATTCAATATTTTCATTAATTACTTGGATCACGGAGTGGAGAGAATGCTTATAACACTGGCAGATGACACCAAGATGGGAGGGATTGCAAGCACTTTGGAGGATAGGATTAAAATTCAGAACGACCATTACAAATTGGATAATTGGTCTGAATTCAATAAGAAGAAATTCAATAAAGATAAGTGCACATACTACACTTAGGAAGTTAACATCAAATGCACAACTACAAAATGAGGAATAACTGGCTAGATGGCAATACACCTCTACCCCGATATAACGCTGTCCTTGGGAGCCAAAAAATCTTACCACGTTATAGATGAAACTGTGTTATATTGAACTTGCTTTGATCCACCGAAGCGCACAGCCCCCCCCCCCTGGAGCGCTGCTTTACCGCGTTATATCCGAATTCGTGTTATATCAGGTCACGTTATATTGGGGTAGAGGTGTACTGTTGAAAAGGATCTGAGGGTTATAATGGATCACAAATTGAATATAGTTGCAAAAAAGGTTAATATCATTCTGGGGTGTATTAACATATGTAAGACACAGGAGGTAATTGTCCTGCTCTGCTTGTGACTTGTGAGGCCTCAGCTGCAGTACTGTGTCCAATACTGGGTGCCAAACTTTCGGAAAGAGATGGACAAATTGGAGAGACTCCCGATGAGAGAAACAAAAATGATAAAAGGTTTAGAAAACCTGACGTATGAGGAAAGGTTAAAAAACTGGGTATGTCTAGTTTAGTGAAAAGAAGACTAAGGGAGAACCAGATAACAGTCTTCAAATATGTTAAGGGCTGTTATAAAGAGGACTGTGATCAGTTGTTCTCCTTATCCACCAAAGGTAGGACAAGAAGTAATGGTCTTAATCTGCAGCAAGGGATATTTAGGTTAGATATTATGAAAAGCTTTCTAACTATAAAGGTCGTTAAGTTCTGGAATAGTCTTTCGAGGGAAGTTGTGGAACCCCTGTCATTGGAGGTTTTTAAAAACAGGTTGGACAAACATCTGTCAGGGATGGTCTCAGTTTACTTGGTCCTGCTTCAGCACAGGGGGCTGGATCTGATGACCTCTCAAGGTCCCTTCCAGCCCTACATTTCTATGGTTGTTGTGAGGGGAATCCAAGCCTCTGTGCTTTGGATTCCCAGGGGTGTTTAAGCTCCTGGAGATGAATGGAGTCCAGCCACTTCCCCAATCTAAGGGTCCCTAAGCTCATGTTCAGGGCACAAACCTTCTATCTGGCATACCCCTCTGAATTTTGGAACCCACTGTCCAGTCACCTAGCCCCTCTGGGCACAGCACTGACCCCTTTGGCTTCTGGTTTCCAGTTTAACTCCCTCAGGGCCATGCAGCAGTTGTGAAGCATCAGTACACATACACGTTGTACAGTCTAACCGTTTTATGCTCTTTATATTTAATCATGTAATCATATTTAATCATGCACAGGAGAGTACAGATCATACAAAAAAACAGAACATCCTAACCACAACTGTCCGTCATTAGCTCACCCGTCCCTTGGGTGATCATTTGTGTTCTGTCCGGTCGGCCGGCCAGCAGGCAGGCAGGGTCCTCCGCCCCTTTGCCTGCCCTGCCCCTGCAGCAGCCTCCCTCATCTTAATCGGGTGAAAAATGTCTCTCTCTGCCAGTTGCCCCATGTGAGTCCCTTTACAGACTCTTTCTGGGGTCACCTGCTTCTTTTGTTCTTCATTTTGGTAATTTTCCAGTACTCCTAACTCCCCCTCCTTCAGATAAGTGGAGGAAGTGTCTTCTCTCACTCGGAACAAACCCATTGTCCAAAGAAGTTTTACTCTAAACAGATGATTATTGAGTGCTGGTCACTCCCCATTGTCTCTGGCCTGGCAGAGACATGACACCGCCATGTTGGGGATCCACATATAATAAAGGCTTTCCAGGACACAATAATTTCATGATAAAATTTCATAAAATCATTCAAAATTCAGAAGTGGGACTGGCAGAACCCCCAGTTCATCGCGGTCACATTTTCCTGCAGGCTGCATTATGCTCTCATGGTACTTTGTTAGATTGTTCCTGCTCTTTGTAATGGCTGTGTTCAAGTCCAATTCGCCCAAAGGAATCACAGTGCAGGAGGCCCCGTTATCCAGCTGAAATTGCACAGGATCTTTCCCTATTAACTTGGTTGCATGCACAGAGGTTGGTATTGTCTCTTATTGCTTTCCTGTCCCAACAGCCTGAACCCGACATGCTCTTGGACTTAACGAGAGAGTTGTGATGTCATCACCACTGGCTCGTGTGCCATTTTCCTCTTGTACAAGCCTGACTGAATCTTTCTGGGATCTTCCTCTGCTCCTGTACACACTGCTAAAGTGGTTCAGCTTGCCACATTCCTTGCAATGCTTTCCTAGTGCATCTCACTATTGGTACGGTACCCTGGCCACCCGTTCTCCTTTGCTGTTGTCTCACTGCATGTTCTTCTGGGGATGTTGGTTCTCCAGGGGCTTTCACCCTTTCTCTTGAAGCATCTGCTGGGCACCCTATGTCTAAGCATCTGTGAGATTGCCTTCCTCCAGGTGGTGATCCCAAGCGACGCAGACGATCCTGTCCTCAATCAAGGAGTTTGTTGAGTCCCCAAAATTGCACGTGGTAGCCAATGTGCCTCAGGCAGTAACACAGGGGGTCTATCTCCTCCTTCAGATTGGTCTCCCATGAAAAACCTGTGTGGCCCCACAGTTTCGTTCTGCTTTGGGGAGCAATAGGTCTCCAGGGCTCCTAGGATTGCTGTGAGGCTTGCGTCAGTGGTGAGCTTGAGAGTGCTGTAGATCTCTCTGCCCTGTTCCCCAGAGAGGTAAAATAGCAGTTTTACTTTCCTGCTGTTGTTGTCCTCCTGCCTGGCCAGGTCTGTGTACAGTAGGGGTATGAGATAGCGTGTGAAAAATCGGGGGTGGGGGGTAATAGACGCCTATCTGAGACAAAGCCCCAAATATGGAGACTGTCCCTATAAAATCAGGACATCTAGTCACCCTAGTGTACAGCTCAAACTCCTCCTTCCACTGAGTCCATCACTGGATTAAGTTTGTATCAGTGGAATCCAAGGCTTTGGAGGGGCTTTAGACTGAGTTCCATGGCTCATGCTACTGCCAGCTGCTGCACTGCAGAGAACTCACAGCTCAAGCACTGCCACCATGTTTAATTTGTAAAAAGTGAAGCTGAAGGCAGGTTAAATAGAACAAGAGGAGTGTTATTAAACCCTTGTGCTCTGCTCTGTCCATGTGGCTGCATTGCTTCCATGACTGCTCACGTTCCCTGTTTTCCTGGTGTTTTATCAATACAGTCCCTCCAGGGAACATGGGCGGTCTGACTCTCCTTCCACTGATCATGATACAACTTCACTGCTCTGCTTCAGTTTCCCATTTGTCCGGGCTGTTTACACTGTAAGCCCTTTGGGGCAGGGACTATCTCTTGCCATGTGTTTGGGGCCTTGATCTTGGTTGGGGCTTCCATGTACTACATTACTATAATAAAAACATAATAGCATAGATCTCGGATCCATCATCCTAAAGGTCACCAAAATATCCAGAGCATAAGAGCTGGCTATATTGTTAAGGGGGAAATTGTTACCACAGTCACTTAGGCCCAGATGCTTAAAGGTATTTGGACTCCTAACTTCTGTTGAAATCAATGGAAGTTAGGAGCCCAAATAGCTTTGAGGATCTGGGCCTTAGTCCCACTCGTAGTTCTTCCATCTCTTACAGATTTGCCTAGGTAGACATTGGCACCAGAATGTGGAAGCAACATGTAATGAACTGAATGTAGAAGTGGGTCTCTTACCAATGGTGTTCAATAGTCATTAAACAGACAGCTTTCCCTAAGTCAGCACAGTGTACATTCTCAAGGGCTGATGGTGATTGCTTTTCTTCTGTTTCTGAGGGTCTTCATGCCAAGAGGTGACTCTTTTGACATTTCAGTGCACAGATGTAAGGAATGTGAGTACGTTTTTCACGAGACATATAGGAGCCAAATTGTGTTTGTCACAGTTTGCCAATCCAATTTCAAAGGGTCTAGGAAGACACATCCTCCAACAAGTGCTTGATATTCTTGATCACTGATGTTTGTTTTGTGACCTTTCCATCAGCTGCTATGGGTAGCTGTATGTTCTAGTTTGTTTACCCAGGGCTCCACCTCTGTGATAGCTATTGTACATCAGTTAATTACCCTGAGAGAAGGAATATCATCTGTGCTTAACGTGGCCTTCATTTGGGCCAAATTTGGGATGGTATGATTTGGAAAAAGGGTATTATGAGTGAAGCCCAAAAGGTCTCTTTTAGCCAAACGCTGCTCTGTTCTTCAGAAACGTAACATTCTAAGCACATGTGGTGCACAGGTGTCTATTTCAAAGGTGTCAGATATGACCTGTAAGCCAGATTTGGCTCATATGATGTATTTTTGGGGTCCACATGACATATTCAGAATCTAAGCTTGCATTAAAAAACAAGCCAACAACCCCTCCCAATAAGTTTCTAGCCTCCATGTCTGTAGAGAAAACCTTCCACATGTGAACCAAGTGTAACCACTGTAAGAGTGTGTAGACAGCCTGAAACAAAAAATGATGCAAAGGGGCTAGCACCATTAATCTGATTGGAGCATCAACTTTAAAGCCTATACAGGACCCTTCACTTTCACTGGCTATTTCAGTGGAGGAAATTGAGGTCAGAATGGCAGTGAAGCCCACTAGGGTGGGAACTCAGAGTGGCTGCAGGAAAAGAAATGGAGAAAAAGAACAGAAGACACTCACAAAAACAGAGAAGAGAAAGAGAAACAAAAGAGAGAATAGGAAAGGAAGAGAAGCAAGGGACAGAGAAAATAGAGGCCCAAAGGGGAGCAGATTTTCTCCTGAGATATGAATGTGACAAGAAGGCACTGAACAAATAATAAGTGATGTAGTAACTAAGCATTCAGTTACTACCTCAAGGCTATATTCTGCTCTTGATCTCTTTGCAAGCCCTACTGACACGGGTGTTCCGCTGTGCATCGTGGAGAGCATATAGTCCCCATGCTGGCCCACAGACCATACTGAAACATAGAATTCACCTGTCTCCTCTGAATGAGTTTGACACCCTTGGTCTATTTGGATACTGGAAGCACCCAGAGAAGCAGCATCACCATAGCACACCTGGGATAAATTGCCCTTGTCTTGACAAATCTCTGATCGACCCTGTGAATTTTGTGGGGATGATTTCCTCTGTAAACTATGTTCAAACAGAATCTCTGTGGGGGCAAGTCTTCTTGCAGAGCAGCAGGTCTCTTCCTCTGTGCAAGAGCACCTCTGCTCAGGTTTTCCTCCTTGATCTGAAGCAGGAACCAGAGCGATCAGGAAAGCCCTGCATATAAATATCTTGTTTAGTTAGTCTAATAAAGGTATTACTAACAGCCCTGCTTTGAGGATTTATTGGGGGATTTCAGTAAGACAGTGTTAGCCGTGGAATTATATTCATTCTCTGGTAAAACCTTGTCTATGCGAGAGAAAATAACGTTGATCCAATCAGAGATATTTTACAGGATCAATGTAATATTCTCCTGCATAATCACCACGGAGGGATTACAGCCCTGCCCTGGTAGTGACAAAGGATTGCTTGACAGATCACAGCCTCATTCATTCTCATTGTTTGAACTATTAAAATATAATAGAAATTTTTAGAACTGCACCTACATACATATGTATTTTAAATAAATCCGAACACCTTCAGGCAATAGGATTGATTTCCAGTCATTTGTTTTTAAACAATATTGTGAACTGCATGCATTTTTCATAACTCAGCTACAGGCTCCTACTGAAACATCTTGGTGTGACCTTGAGATACCTCCCACTGAAATCCAGGAAGAATATGTACATGAAATGGGAGAAGAGGTCTGCAGAGGGCAGGGAGGAGGAGAAGAGAAATCAATATACAGCACAAGCTATATAGTCCAAACATCATGGGAGACGTTGACTAAGTTTGAGTAATTGAGCTTTTGGATAATCTAAAGATTTCTCTGGGAGGGATGAGAGTAGTTCAGATCACAGTGAAAACAGGAGAAGCTAGAGAATACTATCATATGGAGAATAATTTACAATAAAACAAGACTTCCCCAATTGTTATGCCTTCCTCATTGGTAAAAATCTTTCATTTTTAAGGGCCCAATTGTGTCCAATTGACTACAATGGAAGTTTTGCCATTCACTTTGGAGGATCAGGCCCTGAATCCTTCTGGCCATATCTCTCTGTCTGTACTTACCCAAACAGTTCCATTGACTTCAACAAGACTTATTCATTTGAAGAAGCTAAGCAGGATGTGGCATGGTGTGTGTGTGCGAGAGGGAGATTGTTTTACCACCTGTGATTCACTGGCTCCTTTGGATTTTCACCATAGCTTGTATAGCTCAGCGAAGGACAGAAAGGAAAACCGGTGGCTGAGGAACAGCATGATGGCTTGGCTTTTGAGAACATCACAGTCCATTTGAACTCCAGTCCTGTGGTTTCAGATAACTTCAACTGCAGGACTGTGAAAGTTATTTTTGGAAAAAATCTACTATGAGTGACACATAACATTCGACTGGACAAAGTATTAGGAAAAATACTGCAGGGAACACTCCAGCACTGGCAGGGGATGGGTTAGATCAGGGGTTCTCAACCTTTTTCCTTCTGAGGCACCCCAACATGCTATAAACACTCCATGGCCCACCTGTGCCACAACAACTGTTTTTCTGCATATAAAAGCCAGGGCACACGTTACTGGGTAGCAAGCAGGGCAATTGCTCAGGGCCCCACGCCACAGGGGGCACCGTGAAACTAAGTTGCTTAGGCTGGCTTCAGCCCTGGATGGTGGGGCTTGAGGCCCCGGGCTTCAGCCCCATGTAGTGGGGCTTTGGCTTTCTGCCCTGGGCCAGCATGTCCAATGCTGGCCCTACTTGGCAGACCCCCTGAAACTTGCTTGCGGCCCCCCAGGGGGCTCCAGACCCCTGGTTGAGAACCTCTGGATTAGATGACCTAATACATCTTTTCGTCTTCAGCTCCTATTAGTAGCTTGTAACTAGCTCTGGGCGTGTGCATGGAGAAATAGGGAAGAGAGCTCAAGAAACTTTCCCATGCCTCGTGACTAGCCATTGCATAGGAGCTCAGTCCGGAGAGCAAGGGCTCCTCCAAACTACTGCATGCCATGGACTTGTCCTGCATAAAGGGGGCAGGAAGGGACAAGAGGAGGGTAGGATTGAGGCTGTCCCAACTCTCAATGCTAGCTAGCGGAGCTGGCTTGGCCTGGGGGAAGCAATGCATGTGGTATCTTTTCAAAGTCCACCTTGACTTCCAGTGCTCTTGGAGGCACTGTATATGTCCACCAGGTCTCACTGGGGGTGCATACCTCAGCCATCCCTACTACAAGACTGTTTTCAGAGCCACCATCTATTCCCTATAGTTCCATGAACTGACCAGTTATTGTTGCCTGAAAAATAACTGGATACATATTGCTGATTGTTTTTTATAGGACATGATTACTTTTGCACTGTGCGTGCCCACTAGGGGCAAAGTGGGTACAGCACCATGGATGGCATCATTATTCCTGGGCAAGATGGGAATGATAGGATTGCCAAGAAAATTAAGTGAAAGTAATCACAGTGCCTTTGTTACCTGAAATAATCAGTAATCAGATTACTTCTTAAAAATGCAATGCTGAGAAGTAATCACTTACTGTCTCAGCCCCAGTCATTGCAGCCCTTCTGATTTATTTATATCCCTGTAATTCATGGCTGCCTGTCAGTTATTCTGTTGGTGAGCCTGTAGCAAATCCATATTAAAAGAACATTAGGGGGTCTGTCTTAAACCCAGAAAAGCAACGAAAATCAGAGTAAATCCATGCTGATACTCTGCCCTTCATTGCATAAGTTCAGGATAGACTCTGATCCCAGATTTCTACTCTTAACTCTTAGTTTCTGGCTCTTTTGAGTTTACTAAGATCCCTGATATTACTAAAACACATGTTTTCTATGTTATTTTACACACACACACACAATGCCTAGGGCCGTACCAAATTCATGGTTCATTTTGGTCAATTTCACAGTTTTAGGATTAAAAAAATTGTAAATTTCATGATTTCAGCTTTTTAAATCTGAAATTTCAGTGTTGTAATTGTGAGGATCCTGACCCAAAAAGGATGGGGGGGGGGGCGGTTTGCAAGGTTATTGTAGGGTGGGTTGCGGTACTATTACCCTTACTTCTGCGCTGCTGCTGGCGGCGGCGCTGCCTTCAGAGCTGGGCAGCTGGAGAGCGGTGGCAGCTGGCTGGGAGCCCAGCTCTGAAGGCAGAGCCGCCTCCAGTAGCAGTGCAGAAGTAAGGATGGCCTGGTGTGATATTGCCACCCTTACTTCTGCACTGCTACCTGCAGAGCTGGGCCTTCAGTCAGCAGCCACCACTCTCCGGCTGCCCAGCTCTGAAGGCAGCAGCACAGAAGTAAGGATGGCATGGTATGGTATTGCCACCCTTACTTCTGTGCTGCCGCTGGTGGGGCGCTGCCTTCAGAGCTGGGAACCTGGTCAACAGCCATCGCTCTCCAGCTGCCCAGCTCTGAAGGCAGCGCATAAGTAAGGGTGGAAATACTGCGACCTCCCTAAAATAACTGTGGGATCCCCACCCTGCAACTCCCCTTTGGGTCCGGACCCCCAATTTGAGAAATGCTGGTCTCCCCTGTGAAATCTGTATAGTATAGGGGAAAAGCACACATAAGACCAGATTTCACGGTGGGAGACCAGCATTTCAAAGTCCATGATATGTTTTTCATGGCCGTGAATTTGGTAGGACCCTAACTATGCCCCATTATGATTTGCATTTTAAAAAAGCACTCACTATTTATTTCCTTGATAAACTGTGATGGCAGCAGCTGGACATCCTGAGGGCCATATTCACTGAAGTCTTGCATCTGAAGAAGTGAGGTTCTTACCCACGAAAGCTTATGCTCCCAATACTTCTGTTAGTCTCAAAGGTGCCACAGGACCCTCTGTTGCTGATATTCACTGAAGTCGTCCCAGGACAAAATCTTGAAGATCAGCTTTTATTTAGTTCTGATCAGGCAAGACTTCTGCTGAAGCCAATGGATGAAACCCTGGCCCCATTGAAGAGAATGGCAAACCTCCCTTTCAGTGAGACTAGGATTTTACGGAATGTGTTGTCTGTGGAGGGGCTGAGTAAAAATGGAGGAAGGCCTTCTGAATTAGTCTTTCCAGCACAGGTCTAACCCTGTGAGCCCCAGGGAAGGATGTGCCCTGTGGCAGATCTGGAGGTAGGCCTAGAGGTAATAAGTTACATACAACGCAGGTGATCTGCAACATGTACAATTAAAAATACACATATTGATATGATAAAAGCATCTCAACAACAGTCTTGCCAAATTTTACTTGCTATTTTGTTGGGGGTAAGTACTTTTTCTGAGCGGTGATTTTTTCTTCATTATTCTCATAGTCTAAGAGGCAAGTGAGTAGATTTTGTGCCCAGGCTGGTAAGTTTTCAGGACAATTTTTCAAGGCTATTATAACTATATATATAGAAAAATGAAATCAAAGAGATTTCATGTTTGTAAAATAAAATAACCTGACAGTTTACATCAAGTAATATAAACCCTTTACAAATGGGAATATTGAGAGTCACTTAACTAAAATGGTCCATCATGCCTCCCCTCTTTCAATTCTCTCCCCAAAACTTACTTCTCCTGTGAAAGCTAAAAATGCTCATGTTCCCTTTAGACAGACAATATCACTCACTACCAGAGAGCTCAGAACTTCCAAGATGCGTTGAGTACCAACTAATTCATCTGCATAGTCTAACTGATGTTACCTTCATCCTCCTCTGTCCCCTTCCCTAAAGTATTTGTAATAATTATGAATCAAGTTACCTTAACCTGAAGCCTGAACCTGTGAACAATGCTGAGTGTAATACTTCCACAATGGAATTGTTCACTATAGTAAGTGTTACACTGGGTACGTCTTCACTTACCGGAGGGTCCGGCAGCCGGCAATCGATGTTCTGGGATCGATTTATCGCGTCTGGTTAAGACGCGATAAATCGATCCCGGATCGATCCCGGAAGTGCTCGGCGTCGACGCCGGTACTCCAGCTCGCCGAGAGGAGTACTCGGCATCGACGGGGGAGCCTTCCTGCCGCGTCTGGACCCGCGGTAAGTTATTAACGTAGCTGAATTTGCATACCTTAGTCCGAAGTGGGGGCTTAGTGGGACTGTTAATGAGTAGTTAGTGTCTAGACATTCAATTACAAATTCTTTAGTGGTCTGATTCTGCACTCATGTCACACCAGTTATATGCGGGTGTACCACTGCTGAGACCTGGCTAAATATAAAATGATATTTGTGTCACTAAGATTCTTATACTATGCTATCGTGGTAGAATCTGAGTGTACACACACATGGAAACACACACAGATTGCCTGGAATAAGATATGCCACGTATTATTAGCCACCTAAATGGGGCATTGTTATTAACATTTGTAATATGCACTCTACAACTTTAATAATAATTTAAAAAATCAAATATCACTTTATTTTAAATTGCTTGGTAGTGACTGGTTTTCGGGTGCTTACTATTGTAAGTAGGTAAAGTTAGACATCTTGGGAGGGTGTGTGTATGGGGGAGGGGTGTCCTTTCTATTATGTGGACTTATTCAGCAAGATGGCTGATACAGGAGCAAGATATATATATCAGCAAGTGCTGGAAGAGGAACACTTAATTGAAGCTTTATCAATTGCCTGCAGAACCTGACCTCAGACCAGCAGAAAGAAAAAAACAGTCCTGAATGGGAGGGAGCCCACAGTTTTCACTGATGACTAAACCTGTGTGCACAGAAAGGATTTATTTACCCACAGGTGGCAGAGCACTGCTGAGCTAGGGGTTACTTGAACCATTCTGCTTCATCAATGTAAATAGCTAATTTCAGACTCATAGCATGGTCTACATTTGAATCTGATAAGTCGATACTTGTGTGTAGTGACTGATCTGAGATTTAATTTAAAAAATGTTTTGCTGATTCTATACATCTGTGGGTGATAGTAGCATGATGATGACAAAACATATGGCAGAATAATAGCACATTCTGAGCCTACAAAATGTAATTCTCTGCATTCTTATACTTGTTGGTTGATATCAATACAGTATATATAGATTGATTTCTATCTATTTTGGATAGCTACATCACTGCACCATATGCCTGTAACTGTATATCACTAAAATATGTGAAGGAAGAGCTGACCGGGTAACATTTCACAAAGCTGAAAACAATTATGAGCCAAATCAGTTGAGAGAAAGAATTTTAACAAAAAATGTGAGTGAGAATTGGGAATTATTTAAGCAACACCTTACTAGATGCTCAAGCCACAATTCCACAACTGAGAAAGAAGACTGCACTGGTTAAAAAAAATCAAGTTGGTTTACAGGAAAAGTGAAAGCAGCTATAATTTTTAAAAAGCATATATAACAAATAAAAGAAAGGGAAAGTTGATAGTAATTAATATAAATCAGAAGCTAAGCATTGTAGAAAATTGAAAAGCAAAGCAAAAGGACATAAAGAGACATCTATGGGCTGCAGAGTTAAAGACAATGAGAAGGAGTCTTAAGTGTATTAGAAACAAATGAAATCCTAACTATGGTATTGGTTCATTATTAGATGGAAATGGTAGAGCTGTCAATAATAATGCAGAAAAGGCAGAAGTGTTCAACAAATATTTCTGTTCTGTAATTGGGAAAAAGCCAGATGATGTATTTATGTCATATGATGATGAAATATTTTCCACTTCAAAAGTAATTTAGGAGGATGTTAATCAGCAGCTACTAAAGCTAGACATTTTTAAATCAGAAGGTCTGGAAAACTTGCATCCAAGAGTTTTTTAAAAGAATTGATTAAGGAGCTCTTAGACCATTAATGTTGATTTTCAATAAGTCTTGGAACACTGCGGAAGTTCCAGAAAGTTAACATTGTTCCAATAATTAAAAAGTGTAAATGGGATGACTCGGGTCAGTTTTACACCTGTCAGTTGACATCAATCTAGGCAAAATAATGCAACAGTTGATATGGTATTTGATTAGGTATTAAAGGAAGGTAATATAAATAATGCCAATCAACATGGGGTTATGGAAAATACATCCTATCAAACTAATATAATATCTTTTCTTGATGAGATTACAAGACTGGTTTATAAAGTTAGCGTTGATGTAATATGCTTAGATTTCTGTAAGGTATTTGACATGGTACCGCATGATATTTTGATTAAGAAATCAAAATGATATAAAATAAACATGGCAGACGTTAAATAGAATAAAAATTGGCTAACTGATAGGTCTCAAATGTAACTTTAAATGAGGAATCATCATTGAGCAGGTGTGTTTCTACTGGGGTCCCATAGAAATCAGTTCTTGGCCTGAGCTATTTAACATTTTTATCAATGACCTGAAAAAAAACAAAGACATTACCAGTAAAGTTTGTAGTTGACACAAAGATTGGGGAGTGGTAAACAATGAAGAGGTCAGGTCACTGATTCTGAGTGACCCTAGATCACTCGATAAGCTGGTGCAAGCAAACAGTGTGCATTTTAATATGGCCAAATGTCAATGTATAAATCTCGGAACAAAGAATATAGGCCATATTTACAGGATGCGTCCTACTATCCTGGGAAGCAGTGACTCTGAAAAGGTCATGGTGGATAGTCAGCTGAACATGAGCTCCCAGTGCAACACTGTGAGCACAAAGGCTAATGCAGTCCTTGTATGTATAAATGGGGAATATTGAGTTGGACTAGAGAGATTATATTGATTTAAAAATTGCCAGTGATGGAGAATCTCCCACAACTCTTGGTGTGTTAGTCCAATGGTAATGTTCAAAAGTCGCACCTTTATTTCTAGTCTGACAGCTTCTCTACATGGTGGGTTAATGCGCTCTATGGGGGTGTGATTTCTAAAGTGCACTAACATGTTGTGTATTAATTGCTCTGTCTAGACCAGTGGTGGGCAACTTGCGGCCCACAGGCCGCACACAGCCCGTCAGGGTAATCCGCTGGCAGGCTGCGAGATAGTTTGTTTCCATTGACCGTCCACAGGCATGGCCGCCCGCAGTTCCCAGTGGCTGCGGTTTGCCGTTCCCGGCCAATGGGAGCTGCGGAAAGCGGCAGCCAGCACATCCCTGCAGCCTGCGTGGCTTCCCGCAGCTCCCATTGGCCGGGAATGGCGAACTGTGGCTACTGGGAGCTGCGGGCAGCCATGCCTGCGGACAATCAATGTAAACAAACTGTCTCGTGGCCTGACAGCGGATTACCCTGATGGGCTGCATGTGGCCCACCACTGGTCTAGACCCTTCTGATGTGCTTTAACGTAATGCTGTTTGAAAGAGTACTATATTAGTGCACACTCGTGAAACTTTAGTGTGCATCAGCATGGTCTACTTAGACCAATTAATGCACAACAAGTTAGTGCGCTTTAGAAAAGCACCCCCTTGCAATGCCCCACTATGCAGACAAGCCCTCAGACTAGAAATAACCATTGGAGCAACATATCAAGGGCTGTGGTGGATTTTCCATCACTGGCAATTTTAAAATCAAGAGTGAATGTTTTTCTAAAAGATCTGTTCTAGTTGATGCAGGAATCAATTCATGGAAGTCCTCTGGCTTGAGTTACACTGGGGTCCGCCTAGATGATCACAGTGGTCCCTTTTGGCTATTCATCTATACAATATGAATGTATGAACATTAAGGAGCAGCTTTAACACTACAACAAAAGGAAGGACTGACACCAACATTCCCAGGGTTTTTCTGGCTTTCCTGAGTGTAAGTCAGAATCCAATGGTAGAGGGGAGTGTGTGTATGTGTGCGTGTGTGCGCGGAGGTGGAGGGGTGAGCACAAATAAGTTAATTGTAGAAGCCCAGATTCTGACCATGGTTTTGATAGCTGGGTTGATCTAGTGGCATAGCAGCACAGTAATCCAGATCCCCTATGAACAGTGGGCCACATTCTGCTGTCACACTGATGTAAATCCAAAGCAACTCCATTAACTTCAGCAGAGTCATGCTGGATTTATACTTGGGGAACTAAGAGCAGAGCGTGGCTCAGTGAGTCAGAATTGTCCTGCGGCGTTGTCAGATATCCCACACCATTTCTGTTCTCTCTGGGTGACAGAAGCAGGGAAGGAAAGGGTGAGAAAACACAAGAGGGAGGTAGCAAGGAAGGATAGACACCAGAACACAGGGGAAAGCCAGGGAAGTGGGTGGTGCCGCTGGAACGCTAGATTTAATATGTATCTAAAAAAAGTAACAAGAATTATTTGAAAAACCATATTAGACAGGGAGGAAGGAAGAGAGGGAGAGACTGAAAGAGAAGGAATGACTGAATAAAGAATGTGGAAAGAGAAGAGGAGCAAGAAGAAAGGGAAATGCCTGTTAGGGATAGTGAACTTCCTTCATTGTTATGGGAATAAATGCTGTATGGGAATAAATAAATCAGTATCTCCCATTAAGTTATGTCACAGCACAATGTAAATGAAGAGCAGGATGTTGTTACAGCAGGGATTTGATGCTGAATTGCAACATTACACCTAACCAAGCCCTCCCCATCCTCCACCAGACAATTATGCATTATATGCAGAGTGCCTTGAATAGCTGGAGAAAGGGCTATTCAGCACATTTGGAATGGAAATCTCTGTTTTCTTCTGCAGGTCATGAAGTGCTGCCCTCTTCTACGTCCCCTGGCTCAGCTCACAGCCTCCCATTCCAGGCAAACTCCCTAGGCCATACTTTGCTAGTGTTATTTCACGCAACACTGAGCTCTTTTGCATCTTGCAGGGGTTTTTAAAACACGCTATATCATATAGTTATTTAATTTAATCCTACTTGAATATTACACCCTATGGTATACTGTAATATTAAAATAGATAGCAATGCACTATTTTAATTAAAACACCTCCTTTACTCCTTTAGCTAGCCTCCAGGCTTCACACAATGGTCACAGGGTCAGATTTTCAAAGACTCTGCACCCCCAATCAGGGACAGATTTTCAAAAGTGCTCAACTTCCAGCAGCTCCCACTGTGACACTTCTGACCATAGGCGCTGACTCCGTGGGTGCTCCAGTGCCGGAGCACCCATGGAAAAAAATAGTGGGAGCTCAGTACCCACCCGTAGCTCCACCAATCAGCTCTTCCTCCTCTCCCACAGTGCCTCCTGCCCACCAGTGATCAACTGTTCAGTGATGTGTAGAAGGTGCTGGGGGGGAGGAGGAGGGGCGGGAGCAAGAAGAATCGGGGGTGAAGCAGAGGCGGGAAGACGGGGCATGGGGTGAGGTGGGGGTTTGGGGGAAGGGGTTGAGTGGGGGCAGGGCCTGGGGCAGAGCAAGGCTCTAGCACCCTCGGGGCAAATCACAAAGTCAGCACATCTGTTCTGACCAGATTTTCAGGACTTGCAAGCAGGCCTGGACTGTGGGAGTGGAAATTGGGCCCCATGCCATTCCCAGCTGAGTGTATTCTGGAGCACTAATGTAGGGGCTCGTGTCCCATGAGGAGAATGAGGTTGTGCTTTGCAACAATATTATCAACTGGGAACCCCCCCTCGCCCCCTCCCTCCCTCCCCCAAGCCTGCCTCCCCAACCCAGCGTTTTATGTGAAACAACAAATGTGCTAAATTCCTTCCCATTGCATTTGCAGCATTCAGCAAAAATGCTGCTTTCATATGCTGCTTATTAGCTTCATGCAGTATTGTTATTGTAGGGCATGTCGTTTAATTTTCAAGCCCCAGCTTGGAAGAAGAGAGTGAGGCATAAAAACAATGAAACCGAATGAAGGCAATGCAAAAGTGGAAAAGAAACTGGAGTGACTGTAGCCATTTTTTGTTAGCTGTCTGCTTGGAAGAAGAAAAGACACACATTCCTCAAGGGTGAAATTCACCTCTGTGCTGAGGGCTTTCGCACCACTCAAGCATTCAAAATAGAATTCTGAGACTTAAGAGGTTCATAGTCCTTTGAGCTGGCCCTCTGTACGGGGGTGAATTTCTCCCTATAGTCACCCAATATGCTAGCAGTCCAGCAGAAATTCACATTTCTGACAACAAAGGGTAAGGTGAAAGACATTTTCTTGCTGGCATTTTTAGTTTTCTATGCCAGCCACGCAGGTCCAGTCTTACACTATTACTGCATATTGGCTAGAGACTGGATGCTTTATGGGACTAGTCATAGAATACAGAGCATTTCACTTATTGATTGCAGGTTGAATCTTGCCCACATTAGTAGTGACCAAAGTTATCACCACAAGTGAAGTGTGTTGTCTCAGTCTAATTATTAGCAGACAAATATTTACATCACCAAACCACATTCACAAATGGAACCCTAAGGGCGGCTCTAACTTATGCCAGGGACTGCTTCAGTCCCCAGTCAGTCTCAATATCCAGGAGATGCGAAGGTGGCATAAAGCCATCATTGCAACCTCTGCCTCCATCTCGGCTCAGCTAGACTAGAGAAGTGGAGCCCCGATTGTGCTGATCAGTTTTTGACCTTGTGCTTCTGTGCAACAATATACTCAGTACCTGTGCTGTGCAGGATCTGACCCACTGTGCTTAAAGAGGACAGCTGTCTACAGGGCTGACAGTCCTGTGCCTTCTTGAGTCATACATTCACATAAAAAAGTTATATTACTGCCCCTATACACCGGGCTTTGTGGTAAACCAAATGGGCTGAGAGACTGTGTTATACCTTGTAGAGATGCAGAACTGAACTCGGGGCCCTAGGGGAGGGAGAGCAATGGTGGCATTATACCTTCTTTGTACTTTCCCAATTCTGGGGTGCTCCAGGGACTGAAATGACCTTCCGTGTAAATGAGGCAGTTCATGGGGGTTGCCATAAGTTACAGCTCCCTCCTCAGGTAGCCCGGTGGACTGCAGTGCCACCAAGAATGCTTGTTGTGCTATGGGCCACCTCTGCCACTCTGAACATGACCTCTATGCCAGGTCTTGCATATAGAAGATGGATGGGGATTAAAATCCAACTCTTTACATTTTCATGGCCAGCAACTCTGGATACTATTGTTACATCATTTGAGTTTCCAGCTACTTTTAAAATATGTCCCGCTCTGGATTTACTGTGTGTCTTTTTCTTCCCCTTAGTGATTTTGACATGTTTCTGGAGTGAGTGTAGGATCACTCCCACCCACCCTTAAGGGACTCATCTTTTGCTTTGTCTGCTTCTTTTTACAGTGGACTTCACTTTAAGGGTAACATTACATTTTTGCCAGTGTATTTTTTTAATCGTAAAGTTTCCCACCCCCCTAATCACTAGTTAATACAAAAGGTGGACTTAGCACTCAGAACTTATTGAGTGTAAAAGCACTGGGCATGCCTCCGACGCCTGCTGCCTGGCAAGGCCTGGGTTGAATTTACTTTCAAAATGCGCTATTTAATTTCACATACCGTGCTTTCCAGGGACAGATTTCCCAAACCCTCTTTCCCACCTCAGTGTCATTAACTCTTTGGTGGCAGAAAAGCAGAGTCATGAGCAGGGACTGCGCTTGCTGGTGGAACCAGGGTTGTGGACTCCCCGTGGAGGAAAATGTGTGTGTGAACTACCCCCATTGCATGGGGGAGGAGGGGAATTGGAGTGCAGCCCAGCAACTGGGTGGAACCAACCAGCTAGGGAGGAGTGTGGCCAGGGCCCTAGCAGATATTTTTGGGGATTAAAATTTCACTGAAGTCAATGGAAAAACACCCATTGACTTCAGTGGTCTTTGGATCAGACCCATTCAGGGCATTTCACAGGTATTCTCCATTAGTGATGCCCTTGTGAAGCCCTGGATGCCTTCCTGTTGCTGAGCCCCGGCAAGAGAATTCCCTTCCCTATCACTTTCTGCTCCATAACCCTGGGGCAGTTGTATGACATTTCAATATCCCTTTTCACAGTTGTAGCAAAACAGCACTCGCAGGGTTAAAACCCTAATCTTCCTGGAGGCTGATCCCAAGTGGGGATCTCTGCCTGCATCCTTACTTGCACCAGTTGTATCCACCACAGGACACAGGTCAAACCCTGCTTTCTGGTAACCCCCTTACAGTTGCCTCTGTGCTGAGTCCTGGGTGCCCCCATTTTGAATAATCACAGGATTGGGAGCGCTCCAGAAAGCACTGCATTCATTCCCAGTAGTGTGAAACCCCCCCAGCAGAGGAGCGTCAGTTGTTTGATCTCACTAATTTTTTTATAGACAGCCTTCACTGTGGTGTCTGAATCCCGGTTGTCCGGAGACAGCTATGTCCAGCTACTGTCAGCGTAAAAGGCGGGTGGAGGGAGGTGTCCCCAGAGGCAGGGAGGCTCACAGACAGGAGCACGGGAGTCACAGCAGATAATGGGGGGCATGGTTCTCCTCTCACTCACACTGAGGTAAATCACCAGTCACTGCACTGACCTCACTGGAATTACAAAGGCATGAGGTGGTATAAATGAGAGGAGAATGAGGCCCTGGGGGTGTGCTGAGAGGCTGACGGAGCCAATCAGCTTCCATTCCCACTTGCAAAATGGAAATTCAACAAAATAGAAGGGCTTCAGCCTGCTGGAGGAATCCTAGAGGGGGCTTGCTGGTGAGGAAGTGACCATTTATGAGCATCGTGCACCCCGCCCCCCCCTTAAGAGCATTAATACTACACAAAGATTGCAAAAAAATCAAACACTCAAAGCTCAGGGAGTCTGATTCCCAGTTACGCTAAGATCCCTTTACATTGTTCTGGCAGAGCTTAGAGGCCCCAACCAAATCAGGGCCAGGCACTGTGAATATACATATTAAGAGACAGTCACTGCCTCCAGGTATGCAATCTAACTGGAAAAGGCACAGGGCAGGAGAGGGGGCAGTACTATTATCCCCTTAGAGAGATGGGGAACCGAGGCACAGAGAAATTAAATCCCAGATCCACAAAAGGTATTTAGGCTCCTAACTTCCATTGATTTGGAACCTAAATATCTCTGCGTATCTGGGTCTGTCTAGCCTGAGGTCACAGACAAAGTCTGTGGAAGAGCTGGGAATTCAACCAAAATATCCTGAGTCCCACTCAAGTGCATTCACCACAGGGTCATCCTTCCATTCTATGTAATACAAATAATGTATTGTTCCAGGAGGTAATGCACTGTAAAGCTGAGTAATGCCTCAGGTTTTACATTTAACAAGGGAATAGTAAATAGTACAGCTGTACAACATGGCTGAGTTAATATTGTTGGATCATTCTTAACTTTCGGAACATCCTGACTTTTGACAAGCTGATCTTGCAGCCTCCATGTTACACTAGCGCTGGGGTTCTTGCATTTTAAATTTTTTAAAGGAAAAAGAAAACAGGGTAAAAATGGAAAAAAATCAATTTAAGATCTGGACATAATCAACTTTCACAGTTTATAAGGTCTGTTATACGATCTTGTAAATATCTTGCTCCACTTCTATTCATCTTGTGCAGTTTACAATCTCCCCTGACTTTATCAATGGGTCATTTAAGCTCTTTGATCTCTATCAAAGCTTGAAAACCTTATAAATAAGCTCCCTTGGCTTCCATTCTCCACAGCTGTGTATTGTGTCACAACAAACATCAGACAGACTGACAATGATTCTTGCTTTTTTTTTTCTAGGTTTATTTTTCTTTTCTACTGTTTAAAAAAATGCAAAGAAAAGTAAATTCAAAACAGAAAATCTTTATTCAAATAAAGTTAAGTTGCTGTTGTAGTCAGAACAGTGAATTTGGCGGCCCCGGAGTGGGGGCAGCAGGCCCCAGCCCCCCCGTCCCGCTTAGGTCCTGCAGGGGAACGAACGGGGCTGGGCTGCCAATGCTTCCACCCCGGGGCCGCTGCAGGATTGCACCAGCTGGGCAGCAGCCCAGACGCGACTGGTCAGGGGCTGGGCGCAGCGTGCGCGCTGCTGGGTCCCCACAGCAGGCCCGGGTTCGGGGGCGCCAGAGCCGCAGCTGCAGCAGCGGCTGCTCCCGAGTCCCGCTGCCTGCGGGGGAGAACAGCCGCCGCCTGGCCCCGCGGGCCGCCCCCCTACTCTCCCTACCGCCCGACTGAGTCCTGCCTGCACTGGGGCCAGGCCGGACTCTCACTCACCCCGGCCCCGTGCTTCCCCTGCATCTCCCGGGCCTCCCTCCACAAGCGTCGGAGGGAGGAGGAATGGCGAGCCTGGGGAAGAGGCAGGGATTCGGGGAAGGAGCCAATGGGGGAAGGAGGGGGCGGAGTCAGGGGGGGGGGGAGCACGAGCACTTCCGGGCTCTGGAGTATTTGCTTGTTTGTCCAGTGTCCCGACCTAACGTTGGTCAGGACGTGGGACAAACAAGGAAATATCGGGACAGTCCCGATAAAATCGGGACATCTGGTCACCCTAATTGGTTCTGCTATGCTAACTGGTAAAAACTCACTTATGTCTGTAAAGCAACCAGACGTGTATTAGGAAGAGAGCCAGAGACATACGCCCTTGTATCAGAGGCCTGGTTTTAGGCCTGAGGCCTGAACTAAAGTTGTGGTCAAGCCTCGCTAATATAAAGCAAAAGTTAGCAAGAGCAGGCTGTGAGCTCACAGAATCTGGCAACAGAGCTGATATTGCAAAAACACACACATTCCTAAGAAAAGCTAGGCACAGGACACTCATGCAAACACATTCCAGAAGGATGGTACCAGAACATCTCCCTGCCCCCAAAGATAACAAGAACACACTGACCCCGCCTAAAGATAAAGTCAGGATGACAGCGTGATGGATAAAGATGTTTTGATCAAACCAACATGTACAAGGTAATGGGTGGTAACAGCCCATGTCAGAGGGACAATACGTAACTTGTTTGTATTGATGTATAAAATGATTCCTCAAAGAGAGTATCTTTGTCTGGCCTTGGGAGGAATGGAAAGTCCCATCGATCACTGAGCTGGTCCATTGTTATGGGCACACATGTATTAGTGGTCTGGTAGAGTCTGCAGGATACTAGTACCATGCGTCATCGACAATAAACTTGGCCGGGTGCCTTTGTACCTTAACAGATCTTGAGGTCATTGGGCGGTTTGCTCAAGGACTGCTGTGCCAGCTTTCTGCGCAGAGCTGGGATGGCATACAGAGGGAACACACACAGCCAAACATCTGACAACAACATGGAATGGCTTGAAGACAGTCATGGAGCAGATCTATTAAGCAAGAAGGCACCATTTTTATATAGCCCATTGTCTCACAGCTGCACTTTTTCTTAGCCAGAAAACTCCAGTCCAACTTCATTCATGGCTGTACACCGGCTTCCACCAATACAAGTCCTGCTAGAAGTGCCCCAGCAGTAGAAAGTCCACCAGCCAGTAGAAGTAGAAGGCAGCTTCAATTACACTTCCTTTGGAGGAGAATGGGACTGCAGTGGGCCATAGGGTTGGTGCCATCTTGGGAAGGTGCTGTCTGAGAGGTGAGCTGATTTGGCAGCCTCAGTCAGCAGATCTCCTGGGAACCCTGACCACAACTGAAATCTGCTTCCTCCCCTGGAGCACACCCTGAGGCACCCCTTCTGCCCTGTCTATGGGTGAATCCCGCTCAGGTGCAGAGGGATGAGCTGCCCCAGGGAGATGTAATTTCCACTTCCCTGAACCCGTTTGGGTGCATGCAGCATTCCAAGTTGATACTCTCTCTTTTCTGGGCACTGGTACTGCCTCAGCTATGGCACTTGACACTGAGCACTGCTCCAAGATCCCCGGAGGGTGCATTTGTATATCTAACTTATGTGTTCTGCAGACTGACAGTTTGTGACAGAAACCATCGGCATTCTGTGCTGCAAGCTGCCATATTCCATCTCTCCAGGGCGAGGCGAGGACATGGTTTCAGCTTTCATTGAGTTCTCACTACTCTTTTCGAGGGTGCTGAGTCTGACCTTTAACATTATTTTAACCCAATTCTTATGTACTTAATGCACTGAGCAATCAGGGGAGAAGGGGCAGCACTGTCTGATCAGACATTGCTCCCCTTACGTGAGTTCCCAGCATTTCCCAGTGACCACACCCCATTTGATAGACATAAGCTAGAGCGAGGTATTATTATATTTCTGCATTGCATTTTGCTCTATTCAGTTACTGTTTGGAAAAATACAAGACCTTGTTGGGTCCTTTCAGAGATGTGCATTTGGGTTTTGCTTCAGCAGCAATGGATCTTGGATATTATCTTTAAAATCAACTGAATCACTGACAGGTCTGTGTCTATGGCTCCTCTCCTGATATTGCATCAGTAATGCTTGAAATGCAGAGGGTGGCTCCATTCATCCCCAAAAAGATGCAATTGTTTTCCTCTGGGTGTGGATCTGTGCCTGAGCTCTAAGAAGCCCCAACTTTTTCTTTGTTTTAGTTCACCCATCCCGCCACAAAGGCCTTATGTTGCAGTCCCCAACATCTCAGTCAAGGAGGACTGAATGGGACTCCCTTTGGAACCTGGTAAAGCCACTTCTAGGTCAGCCAGTGGGAATGTGATTGTGACTGATATGACATTCACCCCTGACGGGCTGAGTGCACAGATTTTGCTAACCTGCAAAGTGAGAGACCAGAACTGAGATTCCTTTCTTGGTGGTCTCACTCCTATTCTTCTCAGTCCTTTGATCCTACTCCTCTCCATTCCCTCCTTTTCTGTGTTTTTCCCTAACCCTGTTCTCCGGTACCGCCCGCACCCTCGTGAGCTAGCCTGTTATTTAATCCACTTCCAGCCCCTGCCCATTCTGTACCAAATTCTTACCTTCCTGCGTGAATAGCAAAGTGAACCTTACAAGGTTCCTGATCTTAGAAGTGCCAAAGAGCTTCTTGTGTCACCTTGATGGCTGCTCACAAACGTAAGCGCATATCAGTGCAGCAAAGGATCAGATCAAAGGAGGGGAGGGTGGAAGCTGCCAGTACCATGTACCTGCATACACTGACTGATTGCAAGGTCTGCAGCTCGCATGTGGTGACACATGGGATTCAAACTGCTTTTCTTCAGCACCCTGAGACATAGGGAGGCACCATGGATTTGTATTACTGTGTACTTGGGGGCACACAAATCTAGAGGGGCACATCCTGGGAAGGGAGCTCTGCCCCAAGCTGACCAATCCTGCGAATGGTCAAGATGGTGTGGTGAGGGTGTGGAGTGGCTCCCAGCCTCACAAGGGGATGGGGAGCTCATGCAAAGCGGCTCCCTACCCTTTCCCCCAGCTCTGTGCAGCTCCTGGCCCCTCTCTTACTCAGACAAGAACAGCAAATACTACTGAAGTTGTGGGGTTATATTATAGTAACTCTCATGTAACAGCCTTCTGGGGGAGCCCAAAGATAGAGAGTGAGCAACTCAGCATGGGAACCTAAATCTTAGCAGGCTGGTGGGTGGGGGTTTAGAGAGGTCTGGGGTCTCTCCTCCCCCAGTTGCCCATTAGGTGTATGAGATATGAGAGATCTTCCTTTGGGACCCCACTCACAGCTGTTAGCTAATTATTAGTTCCTCAGTGTCTCCCTGGTTGAGCTTCCTATCTGTCAGTCACCCAGTTTAACACTATGCCACATGGCCCGGGAAGCATTGTCTCCCCGTCATGGCATTCCCTAGCAATGCCACTGATCGTGGACATTGAAATCATAAACTTCACCTTAAAGGGGACAAAGAGGTTATACACTTGTGGAGCTGTTGAGGATTGTGTGGGTGTGGCTTTTGGCTGTTCCTTGGAGATCCAGATGGGCTCTGCACTCACACAGAATGGGGGTCAGGATTCGGCCCAGTTAGATTGTTTTTCTTTGAGGAGCCACGCATTGTGGAGACTTCAGGACATTTGCCAAAGGCCCCCTGCTGATTTGCGTAGCATACTCTGATGCTGTTGTCATTGAGGCCTGCTGCATCTGTGTGTATATTCAGTATCAATTAGATAGATTTTCAGCTCAGAAATATGCAAGATCTGGGGAAAATAATCCAAGACACACATACTACTCAAAAGGAGGGAGAGACCTAGAGAATAGTAATGCTGAGACCAGGGCCGGCCCACAACATTTTGGCACCCGAGGCGGGGAGCTCAAATGACACTCCCATGCCCCCTCGCTTGGACCAAAACTTTGAAAGATCTCAATTCTGCCTTCTTCCTGTTCTACTCCTCTGATGGTACTGCTCTGCTACGTACCCCAATAAAAAAGAACGAACAACTTAAAATGCCTTGTTCAAAAATTTTAAGTAACACTTAACTTTCAAACGCCTGAACAGCAAATGTAACTTTTCTTGTCTGCATAGTAAACACTGGCATTTTTATCTTTTTGAATAATCAAAGTGATGCTTTCTGTGCCTTCATGGTTGCAAAGATTTGAACTGCTTCCTGAAGGTCCACAGTCTGGGCCAGCTCATGCTCTATTGAGATGGTTGCAAGGCTGACCAGCCTCTCCTGTGTCATTGTGGAGCGTAGATGTGTTTTTATTAACTTCAGCTTGGAGAAGCTGCGTTCTCCACTGGCAACTGTTACAGGAAGTGTTAGAAGTATGCGCAGAGCAACAAAAGCATTTGGAAAGAGGGTGGTCATTTTATTTGTGCACATATATTCCAGAACAGCCTTTGGAGTTGATCCTGCTGAAATGTATCTTGAAAGGGCTTTCAGTTCATCACCTAAATCACCTGCATCAATATCGCACATGTCATCATGTGTCAACACTGTCTCTAGTGCCCTGCATTGCTGGTGTAGGTCTTCTTCAAGTATAGTGAAGAGTTTTGGAATATCATACAACATCCCAAATATACTGCTGTGTTCCTTGAGCTGCATGAAACGTTCTTCAACTGACTGTATTGCACAGTCTAGCACCTGGTTAAAGAATTCAACTTTGAATTGTTGTTTGGGGTCTCTTATGGGATTATCAAGTGCCTCGTAATCAAAATGTCGTCTTCTTCGGTGACTCTTGTATTCTTGAATGGGTGGGAAAATAGCTTCAGTGTGAAGTTCCTCTGCCAACTTCTGTGCACTCTTCAGACATTTTGAAATCCCTCATCTGACCTGTAAGACTGTAGGTATGACTTTGCTTTGTCCAGTTGTACCATTGCTCCAGATATATCAAGGTCAAAACCTTGGAGTTTCTTGCTTACAACATTTATTTCAAACAGTATGTCATGCCACAACACTAAACCACACAAAAATTTGAAGTTATGTATGTTTCTGGTGATTCCATTTCCCTCTGCCACTGTTCTCCCATGAACAGTTCCTGTCATAGCATTATTCTCCATAATGGCAACTATGGCATCATCTGTCTTCCCAATTTGGTGTTTGATAGGCTTTATCACTTCCTCTCGACTTTCCCATCGTGTGGCACTCAGTGGTTTCAGTGTCAGAGAGATGTTCCCAGATGTTGCTTCAAAATTTGCCATCAATGAGTTGATGCAGAGAAAAATATATAGATGCTTTGAATTACATTAAAAAATTCAGCAGCCTCACTAGAAGCTGATGCTGCATCACTGACCATCAAGTTCAATGAATGAGAACTGCACGGGACAAAAAAAGCTCGAGGGTTTAACTCTCGGATCCATGTCTGCACTCCTCTGTTCTTTCCTCTCATGTTGGCACCATTATTGTAGCCCTTACCTCTCATATCAGCTATCGCAATTCCTGTATCTTCCAGCTTTTTTAAGAAGCACATTTGTCATACCAGCTCCTGTAGTATCATCAATGTCAATAAATTCTAGAAAATGCTCTCTGACAGTCACCATTGCAGTGATATTTTCGCTAGGTTCTGCTGTTGTTACAAAACGCACCATTAAAGTCATTTGTTCCGTATGGCTGATGTCAGGTGTGCAGTCCAGAATAACAGAGTAATATCTTGCTGACTTCAGATCTGCCACAATCTTCTGTTTGACTTTTGTTGCCAGTAACTGTATGATATCATTTTGAATTGTTTTTCCAAGGTAGTGGTGTGTGTACATTTCTTGGGTAGTGACTCTTCTTAGATGCTTCTGGAGTACAGCATCAAACTCAGCCATCAGCTCCACAATTTTAAGGAAGTTTCCATTGTTTGGCACATACAGCTGATCTGAAGTGCCATGCAGTGCTAGGTTTTGGGTAGCAAGCATTCTCACAATGGCAATGAGCCTTTTCAGAACATTTTGCAAGTAAAAAGCAACAAAGAGTCCTGTGGCACCTTAAAGACTAACAGATGTATTGGAGCATAAGCTTTCGTGGGTGAATACCCACTTCGTCAGACGCATGTCTTTAAGGTGCCACAGGACTCTTTGTTGCTTTTTACAGATCCAGACTAACACGGCTACCCCTCTGATACTTGCAAGTAAAGAGACTCTGATGCAATCTTCTCTTGATGCTGATCATCTATGGTGGCCTTTAACCTTAGTCTCATCTCAAGCTCTTTCCACCTATGGAATGCTCTTTGGTGATTTGCTGCCTTCTCATGGATTTCACACCAGTAATGTGTTGGATGGAAACTTCTATTTTCATTGTCTTTGGGGAACATAAAGTTTTTCACTTGCTGTGGCCCATGGAGTACAAGGAAGTCCCTCAGGTCTACTGCTCAAGTGGGTCCACAGTCGTGGATCAGCTAGACTTAAGGAACTAAACTCAGCAGCAGCTGTTTCTTGCACCTCCACCACACTCTTCTCTGATCTACACTTTTCTTCAGGAATGTGCATGGTTATGTTGCCGGCACAGAGTGCCCGAGGACAGCAACAGTGGGGTTCGTTGCCCGGTGTGCTTCGCGCCAATAAACACACCAGGGTGGAGAAGCAATCAAAGTTTATTTGAGATCTCAAAGCGGTGCAAGGAGACTGACACGTCTCAAATCAAGTACACCATCATAAGCAGTTTCTCTCTTCTTATACATTTTTGCAGCTAAGCCTCACCCCCTCCCCTTCCCTGGTAACAGTTACTAAGCAAATAGCAATTACATTTAAGCAGTTAAGTCATTCTTGGCAGCTATAAGTCTAGCTTGTTAGTAACTTCTTTAAACCGTTATCTTGTCCTTTTTCCCTTTGAACTGTTATTTTCCCTTCAGCCAGAAACATGCAGGCCTCATTATTACCGCTTGGTGCCGGTATGAGCAGGGGGTTGCACACAGATAACTGGTTGCTTACACATTCCAATTGCACCTGGCTTGTGAAGTCGATTAGAGTTTAAACATGGGAGAAGTTTGGTTCTTTTGGGCCTAGTGCAGGAAGGCTTCATTGACACTAGTGGCCTTCCACCCTCCTGAGTTACCTAGGGTTATGCCAAGTGACACCAACAGTTACATCCATTTGAGATGGAGATATGGATGCTGCAGTAGCTGCCAGGTCACCTGCATTCTGACTAACTGGAAGATCAGGCATCTCCTCACCACTCACATCCTTACTGGGTCCGGAAGGCTCACTGTGAACATTTGTGTCTATGTACCTCAGGAAAGCTCCTTCCTGCTTAGATAGAAAAGTTTCCTTTGTTTTCTTTCTTTTTCTGAATGCTGCCCCAGAGGGGCGTTTTCTTCTTTCACTCATGACTGCTGTTCTGTGCCAGCTATAGTGGCTCTCGACACTCAATTGAAGGGGACAAATAAGCAGGCTGGTAGCAGGGCCTGAGTGAGAGAAGATATCAGCATCTTAAGGGTCTAACTGGCTCTTAGTATTTCAGTTAACTGCCTGTTCTCCTCAAGTGGGTTCAGGGAAACAGCAGGAAACAGGAAGCTCCCTGAGAAGCTGGTGTTAATCAGTCCAGGCTCCTGAGGGTCCAAGAGAGGTACATAAGAGGCTCCTCCTCCTCTCTCTCTCTGCTGCTGCTTCTGCTTTCTGTTATTCCCTCTCACCTTTTCTCCTGCCTGCTTGTTATGTCTCTTGTGCCCTCCTTCCTCCACCACAGCACTCCACCATCTATGTGCATCTAGAGCAGAGAGAATACATATGCACCAGCAGCAGAAACAATTTTCTACACTCTGGGTTCTAGTGGCGCCCCCCCACAGTCTGGCACCTGAGGCGGCCGTCTCAGTTCACCTCATGGTAAGGCCAGCCTTGGCTGAGACCTAGGGATGATAGTGGATAACATAATAGACATTCGTTCGTAAAGCATTATGTCCAACAAAAAAAATACAATTTTGAACTGCATATATGGAGGCATCATAGAAATGTAGGGCTGGACGGGACCTCAAGAAGTCATTAAGTCCAGCCCCCTGCACTGTTACAGGACAGGATAGTAATAGATTGATTCTATACTGCTCTGATGCATTCACACCTGGAACATCACACTCAGCTCTGGGCACCATATTACCAGGAACATACTGGCAAACTGAAGGAAGTTCAAAGAAGAGCAATAAAAATGATCAGGAGACTGCAGGGTTTGAATTATAAGGAAAGATTCAAAATGCTAAAATTGGCTAATGGATGACTAAGATGGTAATGTGCTAACAATCTCCAAATATTTGGAGGGTGTTAATACTAGGGAGAGGGAGGAATTATTTAATGCTATTCAGGGTGGATGTGTAAGGGACCAGGGCATAGGCAGTCACAGCTCAGCTGGTGTCCCCAAGTCAACAACAGCCACAAACAGGAGTCAGCAAGCAGGAATCAGAGTAACCACTAGAGCCAGGATCAATAGGCAAGAGTCAGGCTGGGGTCAGAGATCAGAGGTACTGACCAGGTTGGAATCTCCACACAAGAATCAGGCAAGGATCAGAGACGGGAGAACAGTAAAAGGTTTGGAGTCACAGCAAGCCATAAATCTGCATGGCTGCCTAAATAACCCTGGAGACTGGCCCAGTAAGTTGAGTAGTGAGTATGCACCAATCAGAAGGCCACTGGGTGCTGTCCCTCTGGGTGGTACTTCCTGCAACACACACAGTGTTCCTTGGATATGGTTCTACATGATCCTCCCATGGTGATGTGGGAACAGCAGCTAGCCTGGGCTCTACAACCCTGAGTTTTAATCCCATGGCCCCTTATGGGGTATAATGAGTGATGATGAGACAAAATTGAGGGAGAATTTAGCCTGAATATCAGGACAAATTTCCTGCCATTGAGATGTATAGTATCCTCATGCTGCCTATCTCAGGGTTTTGTTGCCTGGCACCTATCACTAAAGGATTTGAGCTGCCGAGGAGCAATCTCCCCAGGAAAGACCCATTACTTCAGACTTTAATAATTAGATAAGATGAAACTCTAGAAGAAAATACTGCATGGAACAATCCTGCCCTGGAAGAGAGAGGGACTAGAAGATGATCAAAATAGCACTTTTCTAGGAGTTTGTGATAGATCTATTTGTCCTTTGAAAACTAAGTTCTATGTGATTAATAATGCCTTGTCATTTCTCCACCATCCTTTTTCTTCCAGTTGTTCTGCTGCTTTAAACTAAACTAGGATCAGCTGGGCTAGGGAGGAGGAAAACCCTCTTATGTTTCCCTTGGGGATAATTGTTTGATCAAAGGGCAGAAGTACTATGTGTGTTTGCAATTCTAGACACATATGACTTCAACCATTTACTTAGAGTTCTGGTGTCAGTAGCCAAGTCTACTGAGGTTTCCGTATTATCCATTTTTATTTTAGTTTCTTTCTACCCCAAAGAAGCTGTATATTGCTTTTCTTTATTTGATCTGCTGCAGTGCTCATGGCCGTTCAACATGAGAACAGGATGGGTTTAGTGCAGATAAAGAGATTCCAAAAATATTTAGCATGAGCTCTACACAGGAGCACATTTTCAGCATGTGTGCAACGTTCATAGGGATTTTGTGGGGGACAAAATGCCAGGACAATGAGCAGAATGTTTCCCCCTTGGCTTGTGGATACTTGCCTTGCAGCTTTTTGATGGAAAGAGAAGTGAGAGAGAGACGGACGCAAGCCCTCTGCATTGGTTCGTTGCATCGCCTATATTTTTGAACACTCTTATCTCACTCTTTGCCTGATGACCCATTTTACTTTAGCTGCTTGATACACGCTTACTACTGTGTGAAAAAATAGCATAAGGCCCCTAGATGTTAATTGCGTCTGTCTAGTGAACACTGAAAATACACCTGAGAAAATATATGATTGGGCTTGTTTTTGTTTGTTTGTTTGGGGGGGGGGTGAGGGTTGAGGAAAATCCCATTTAACTCAACATTGTGGTTGAAGGGCCAAATCCTGAGCTAATATTAGCAGTAGCCAGCATGGATGCCACTTGTGGCCCTCAAAGGCCTCTGTTAAGAAGCAAATGTATACTTGACTACAAATAGAAAATGTGCTCCCTGAGCCGCATCCTATGGTTTTTAAATGGAGCAAATCAGCTCTGTCAGTAGGGGGCACCACCTGCCTCCCTGCTCTAATGCGAGCCACTGCTCAGAGCCAGAGGTCTCTGCCTGCCTCTCCCTTGCTGGCTGCCTGCTGCTGCATGACGGGAGAGGGAGAAGAGTAGTTCTAGTTGCTCCATGGCCATGCTGTCGGAGTCCCAGGGAGAGTAGGACAAAAGCTCAACTGGCTTTGCCTGAGCCTAGGGGGCTAATACCCAGCAAAGGAAAATTCTCTCACAACAGTTACCTAGGACAACTGAGGTGAAGGGAAGAAGAGACGCTGCAACCAGTTCTAACTGCCTGTTTTTTTGCCCCATGTGAGAGCAGGTCAATAGACAACCCTCACCCCATCTCACCAACCCACACTGGCATGGGGACAAAAACCACCAGCCAGGATTAACAAGGCATAGCCAGCACTTTGCTCCAACTTGCAATAATGGGAGGCAGCTGTGTACTTCAGTACCCATCAGGGAGAGCAGGAGGGCTCTGTTATTCTAATAAAGTGTCTTCTCAGCAGAGGCCAGCTTCCTTCCCAAGGGTTGTGCAACTTTTGGGCTGGGTATACCTTTGACTGACAATTGGAAAGGGTTGTCCTGGACCCAATTTTTGCTCTTCTGGCATTATCTACAGTTGGATTGGACCAAAGGAATTTATTTTAGAAAGTAGGAGCTAGATTCTCTGGTGTTATTGCTCCTTTGTACTGCTCTGCTGCAGCAAAGGGGCTATGCAGTCAGCTTAACTGGCTATCTGGAGATCCTGGGCAGTATAAACCGGATGTAGGTTCCCCTATTGTAGGTGCTTTTGCTGAAGTGAAGGGGTATGTTTGCAATGCTTCTGTGCCCTGGCTAGCCACAGCATCAGGGAGCTGACAAGATGGATGGAAGGAGTATGGAGGAACTGAATTGGGAAGACCAGTTGCACCAATGCAGCTGAAATGCCAGTACTTGGGATCTATGCTAGCACTTCAGCATCCACAGGCAGGATGCAATCGTGATGAGCCTCCTTGGAGTAAGTGCAATAGCAGCAGTGCTTATGCACCACTGCAGATACTCTCTTGTGTGGACACAAGGTGTGTTAGGGGTGTGGCAGGCGCTCGCAATACTTGCGGTGCCGTGCAAGAGCTGCCATTGTAGCTGCAGCCCTTCAGCAGTCATTACAAACCTCTAGCAGCTCTCAGATGCCCAGCCTGGGAGAATAGTTCACAATAGCCTGTAGGCCACAAAGCTTCCTCCCCCTTTGCCATCTGTTCTTAACAGACATGCCAAACCCATGGGAAAAATGCAAAAATTGGGCTTTTGGGGGGGGGCTTAATTGGCTTGAGAGTTGCTTGGTTTGTTTGTATAACTTGTTGCTGCTTTTTTCTTTTTCTTTTCTTTCAATATGGCCTCCTGGCAAGGGGTAGGGCAAGACAGGGAGAGAGTCAGGGTGCACAGCAGGCCCACCACAGTCCCAGATTGCATGCCAGGGGATTTTAGTCAGATAGTGTTGGGGTTTTTAGGAATTGGTTTGTTTTGGCCTTGTTTTGAAATGGGATTAGCTTGATTTTTTTTGTCTTATTGTGAAAGTTGGGGTGCTTATTTACCATGTGAAAATTGGCAACTGTGGTTCTTAGCTCCTTCCAGGGAGGCAGACTGTGGAATGATTTTAGGGAAATGGTGGATGCCTCATTGATTAGTTGGTACAAAATTAGACAGGTTTGGGTACTAATAAATGTAGTGTCAGGAGCAATCCTGCTCTGGTTGGGAGAGGGATTAGATAATCCAATAGGTCTCATCCACCTCTTTTGTCTAGGATTATAAATCTGGGGTTGGGATCAGAAGAAACCCACAATAATTAGTATTTAAGCAAACTTTCATTCTGGAAAGTTAACGTTCTCCTTATATTTGTTCAACTAATATTGGAGTGTGTTCCAAATGGGGTTATCAATTCCCCATGTTAAACTCCCCTGCTCAACATGCCATCATATTCTCTGTGAGATGGTTGCTGCCACCAGCAATTTGCTTATAATTGGTGATACAATTTAAAAAAAACCCTATTCTTCAGTACATTTTCTAGTTTAGTCTTAGGGAAAGAGTCTTCTCATCCTGTGAAATTTCACAACTGATGGGGGTGGATTAAAGATTTCTCCTCTTTTTGATTGTCAGGGTGGCCTGCCCCTTTAAGAGCCCTGGGGCTAGCCAGCCCCGCCTGTGCCATAATTAGCTGCCTCCTAGGGGGCTGGAGTAATTGGGGTCAGGTGCCAGTCTGAAACACCTGGGCTTCATCAATGTACGGAAAAAACTGAGTTTGGAAGGAAGTTGGGCTCCTATAGATGGTCTGGGAAGGCTCTAGGGAAGCAGCCGGAAAGTCAGCACTGGATCTCAGAGCAGGGAAGACTGAAAGGTAGCTGGGAGAAGCTGGAAGCATGTGAGATGACTTAGGAGTCAGAGCTCTATCCTGGAGCCAAAGGTACTTAAAGCTAACCCAGAAGGGACTGGCAATGAACTTCCAGGGTGGGCTGAAGAGGAACCCAAGCAGGGTGGGAGATCCCTTTGTTTGAGTTCTTGTTACTCTAGGAAGCTGATTAGATTCTGATTAGAGTAACCGACCTGAATGGCTGAACCATGTGAGGGATGGGGAGAGAGAGAAAGAACCCTGGTGTGGGGCCATTGTCAGTGAGTCCCTGTAGTGGTGTGCTTGGCCAGTAGGGGTATTAATGGCAGGTATGGCTGTGGTCCCCAAACTTTTTACCTCATGTCCCCACTTACCTCTGTGTCCTTCCCGCCCTGTCTGTGGCCAGGAGGGGGGGGGGGAGGCAGAGAGGGGTAAGAGGGCTGGGGCCACTGTTTGGAGTAGCTGCGTGGCCCTGGCGGGCATGGGGCCAGGATGGGTGATGGGTAGCACTTGCTCCCTACCTGCCCCCTGTGGGGCCTGGCCTGGGCCTCAGCTGTGCCCCCATGACCATTCCTCTGTGCCTGCCTCAGTTTGGGGAACTCTGGCATTGCTGTATTAAGAAACAAACTACACTTAACAACAGGTAGGGTGACAACACACCCTATTCACCCAGAACCTTAAAAGCAAGGAAATGAGATTTTAAGAAGAGTTGTGCATTTCTTGTCACCTTCCGACTCCTCCAATGCTGTTGATAACACACACCATAGGGCTTTCCCTTCCATCTGCACTAGCTAACCAAAAGCACTGGTGTAGTCAAGGGTAAAGAAATTTACACTTTTCACTGGGGAATATAGAGTTTAGTGTCATTTGACTTTTTTTAATTCCCTGCCCAAAAACAATACATACCCCAGCTTCATCTAACACCAAACATTAACAGTGACCTTGTGTTTAATATTAACAGACCAGCACATCTGACTGTGATATTTGGGGAGTTATTCTCCTTTAATGCTGCTGAGGTCACCGTTAAGGTTTTGCCTGGGAGTGCTACCGCCGCCCAGTAATAGGCCTCTAGCCCAACACGGCCAGTGAGTGTGCTGTCAACAAATGCACTCAGACTTGAAGCATGCAGTGTTTATTTGTGAGTAGATAAAGCTGATTAAACAAATGAGATTTATTAAAATCTATTGTTCACTTGGGCCCCAATTCAGCAAAGCACCTAAGCATGTGCCTAGCTCCATGGACATTTATGGAATACTCATGTTCCTGAGCTTAAAGTTACACATGGATTGAAGCGTTCTACTGAAGCAGGACATTGTCTGGGCAGAGAGAGGGAGATAAAACTTAGAAGCTGGCAAACTGTATGCTTAGCTAGTCTATGCAACCTTGTGCTCCTATTATCTGCATCTTCCCTCTTCATCCCTTCTCACATCTTGTCCTTATTTAGGCCTGTATTCTGCAAACATTCATGCAGGTGCTTATCTTTAAGCAGCTCAGTAGTCCTGTTAACTTCAATGGTGCTGCTCAGAGTATTTAGCAGTGTAGTGTCCTGCTGCTGGAGCCTTTTCACCTCTGCAGGAAAAGACTCTCCCAGTAGGGAAAAGCTCTGGTGGGGCTGGGGAAGAAGGGAAAGGCTTGGGTAGCTCCCTGCTGCTGGAGAACTTCCTGTCTCTCCTCTTCTAGAGCCTGTCTGACACACATCTCTACACCCTGCAATGTGGATGCAGAGGGCTTTTCACAGTGGAGCATGATAGCTACACATATATTGCCTGCTGCTGCCAGTGGTGTGTTGTGGAGATGTAGCCTCAGTCTCTCTAAAGGCTTGCTTACTTTGTGATGGCCTCTAGTGCAATGTAGTAATAACACCATTTCCATTAGGGTTACCATATTTCATCAAGCAAAAAAGAGGACGGGAGGAGCCCCGCCCTAGCCCCGCCCCTGCCCCTCCCACTTCCCGCCCCCCCAGAACCCCCAACCCTCCCCCCGTTCCTTGTCCCCTGACTGCCCCCTCCTGGGACCCCTGCCCCTAACTGCCCCCCGGGACTCCACTCCCTATCTAAGCCTCCTTGCCTCTTGTCCCCTGACTGCCCCAACCCTTATCCACACCCCCACCCCCAGACAGACCCCTGGGACTCCCACGCCCCATCCAACCACTCCTCACCCCCTGACAGCCCCCCCCAGAACTCCCAACACATCTAAACCCCTCTGCTCCCTGTCCCCTGACTGCTCCGATCCCTCTCCACACTCCTGCCCCCTGACAGCCCCCCCAGAACTCCCAACCCATCTAAACCCCTCTGCTCCCTGTCCCCTGACTGCTCCGATCCCTCTCCCCACTCCTGCCCCCTGACAGCTCCCCCCCAGAACTCCCAGCCCCCTACCCCCCGCTCCTTGTCCCCTGACTGCCCCCTCCTGGGACCCCTGCTCCTAACTGCCCTCCAGAACCCCACCCCCTACCTAAGACTCCCTGTTCCTTGTCCCCTAACTGCCCCTTCCTAAGACCCCCCCCCAACTGCCCCCCAGGACCCTACCCCCTACCTGTACCCTGACTGCCCAAAACTTTCTCCACTCCCCTCCAAAAGCCCCCCCAGAACCTCCCTGTCCCTTCTCCTGCCCCCCCCCTTACCCTGCTGCTCAGAACAGGGTGTTGGGCTCTGTGCCAGCCGGACACATGGCTGAGCTCCCCTGCAAAACACAAAACCCGGTCCCTGGCCCTGCACAGGGCTGCGGGACCGGGCTGCAGGAGGAGCTGCCGGCCGGCTCAGAATGCAGGGAGAGGGGGGGGTGGGAGGAGGAAGCTGCTCTGGAGTCCAGCCCGGGACTTTCCTGCAGCCCTCCCAGCCGGGGGAGGGGGAAATCCCGGACATTGTGAGTGCTTCACAAATTCCCCCCGGACGCTATTTTTAGCACACAAAAGGAGGACATGTCCGGGTAAATCCGGACGAATGGTAACCCTAATTTCCATAAGAGTAACAAATAGCAAAGGCAACAAGTTGCCCATCTCAAGCTATAATAAACACACTTCATGAAGTTGACATGTCTCTATATTACAAATTAAAATAAACACTTTTGTGTAACATTCTGCACCAGATGATCTCTGTATGCCCCAGCCTGATTCCCCACTGCCTTGTGCTGTGTGTGGAGGTGTGTTATATGTGTGGCAAGTGGTGCCAGCAGTGCCAAAACTCTCATGTGAGACCTAATTGCCTAAGGGCTGCATTATGATTCTCTTGTTCATACTGAGCAACGTTTTACTCTTTGAATCATCCAGCATGGCCAGCCCCAAGCATGCAAAAGTCATGAGTCAGGCTGCAAAAGTCATGATTTAAAAAAACCTGTTGGTTTTGTTTGATTTTTTTTTATAGATTCATAGATTCTATGACTGGAAGGGACCTCGAGAGGTCATCGAGTCCAGTCCCCTGCCCGCATGGCAGGACCAAATACTGTGTAGACCATCCCTGTTAGATATTTATCTAACCTACTCTTAAATATCTCCAGAGATGGAGATTCCACAACCTCCCTAGGCAATTTATTCCAGTGTTTAACCACCCTGACAGTTAGGAACTTTTTCCTAATGTCCAACCTAGACCTCCCTTGCTGCAGTTTAAACTCATTGCTTCTTGTTCTATCCTTAGAGGCTAAGGTGAACAAGTTTTCTCCCTCCTCCTTATGATACCCTTTTAAATACCTGAAAACTGCTATCATGTCGCCTCTCAGTCTTCTCTTTTCCAAACTAAACAAACCCAATTCTTTCAGCCTTCCTTCATAGGTCATGTTCTCAAGACCTTTAATCAATCTTGTTGCTCTTCTCTGGACCCTTTCCAATTTCTCCACATCTTTTTTAAAATGCGGTGCCCAGAACTGGACACAATACTCCAACTGAGGCCTAACCAGAGCAGAGTAGAGCGGAAGAATGACTTCTCGTGTCTTGCTCACAACACACCTGTTAATACATCCCAGAATCATGTTTGCTTTTTTTGCAACAGCATCACACTGTTGACTCATATTTAGCTTGTGGTCCACTATAACCCCTAGATCCCTTTCTTTTGGGTTCTGAGCCTTTAGGATACAGTGAGGTCACACTTTCATGCTTTGCTCCCCAACCATGAAGGCTAGACGCATACTTTTTGAAAATGAAAGTGAAGAGTCTCACAGAATCACTAGACCTCAGGAGCTGGGCCTTTAAGAAAAAACAAATATTGTGAGACTCGTGATGAAATCGCAAGAGTTGGCAACACTGGCTATCCTGCTGGAGTCAAGGAGACTCCTTGCAGCGTAAGGTGCTACTTAATGTACTCAGTGTGGATAAGGGTATTGGAATGTGGCCCCCAAAGAGCACCCCTCTTGCGTGGCTGGCAGGAGCATCTCAGCTGGAGCCCCATTGGGATAAGAGAAGGGGCTGCTAGCAGAGGGTACGCTGAAGAGGAAGCAAACAGCATGTTAATGTAATTCATAAATGTGTGATACAGTACTTCTTCCTGCACACAGGATCATCAGCATGATGCCTATGCATCTCTTAGACCAGTGCTTTTCAACCAGGGTTACTCATACTGCTGGAGTACGCAGAAGTCTTCTGGGGGAATACATCAACTCATCCAGATAGTTGCCTAGTTTTACAAGAAGCTACATAAAAAAACACTAGCAAAGTCAGTACAAATTAAATTTCATACATACAATGACTTGTTTATACTGCTCTATGTACTATACACTGAAATATAGGTACACTATTTATATTCCAATTGATGTATTTTATTATATGGTAAAAATTAGAAAGTAAGCAATTTTTCAGTAACTGTGCTGTGACACTTTTTGTAAGCAAATAGTTTTTAAGTGAGGTGAAACTTGGGGGTGCAGAAGACAAATCAGACTCCTCAAAGGGATATAGTAGTCAGGAAAGGTTGAGAGCCACTGTCTTGGACCTTATTTTTTTGGGGGGGCTGAGTGACTCTTAAGTGCATCATAGGCCTCATACTGGCCTTCTGCACAGAGGAGAGTTTCACTGATATACTGTACTAGGAAGAGCTGCACACACTGGTCAAGACAGGGAAAGGGAACTAGAAAGAAAATAAAATGAGTCTTGGAAAAATACAAGAAACTAATTGCACATACAGGGCAAAATAATCAGGAACATATAGTCAATGGGTGGGGATGGGTGTGAGGGTGAGGGGGAAGCCTTGGGAATAGAAAGAGACCCAGGAATTTGAGCTGGTAGAAACAGGGGAAGATAATCATACAAAAAATAGTTTCACATAATTTGAAATAGATCCATTTTCTTATTTTTGTGAGATTTTCCATGACATTGTAAGTGATTTTTTTTAATTGAAATTGAAATTGTTACTGAATTGAAAAATGTGGGCTTTTTAATGAAAAGTGTGGGATTTTAATAAAAAATGGAAAAGTCACAAAAAATTGAAAATGTCGATAATGTTGACTCTTCTGTGAAAAGTTTAGCTTTTGAAAAAAGGTCATTTAAAAAAAATAGATGTAATTTTTTTTGCCAAACTCTACTGTGGATGATGATGGACACTAAAAGAGACCAAACCATCACATCCTGGACCATAGGTGATTATGATATTTCTATTGTCTGACTGCACAGGATTATTGCATTCAGTTCTGGGCATTACAATACCAGAAAGATACTGAGCAACTTTGGAAAATCAAAGAACAAAAAAAAGTATTTGGAAATGGGGAAGATTAACTTTTTAAACCTTTCCTCATAAATTAAATATATAGGGCCAGATTTTGCTACCCTTATTGACGTTGAATATCAACTCTCCAAGTAGTGCCAATGAAATCAGTTCTCTCCAGTTGACTATATATAAGAAAGGTACTACTTGGCATAAATAAGGGTATCTGAATCTGGCTCATACTTTGGCAAAGAAGCAACTGAGAGGGAGGACATAATAGTCTACAATCTCTGAAGGGTGTAAATACCAAGGAGGGAAAGTAGGAGTAATGGGACAAAATTAAGAGAGAGAAAAATATCAGGCAGAATTCCTGACTGGTTATAGAACAGTCTCCCAAAATAAATGCTGGAAGCCCTCTTGCTTGGGCCTCTTGAAACTTGGTTGGAGAAACTACTAGAAATTGTATTGTAGAAGACAACCCTAACTTGGTAGGCAGCTGGACCGGATAGCCTAATAGGTGTGTGCATCTTAAACTTCTCTGGTTACTGTAGAGTTGACTGAAAATAGAAAAGCCGTCTATAAATATTTTTTTGGAATTTAATAAGCATACTTTATTTTGATTATGTTCATGTCCCTTTTATATTGGCTCAAGCATTACTGGCACAAGATGCATGCAGAAAGCTAATTTGTAACTGGAATGGTTGAATATTAGACAAAAGTGAATTTCATGTATATTCAAATGTAAAATTTGGTATATGCTATATGAGTCACATGGCATTGTTTCTGCATCCTGGATGGAGGATTTGTATAACCAGCCAACAGACTGTCAGTTGCAAATATTGTAATCAAACATATACCATATATACTCGTTCATTAGCCTGTTCGTTTATAAGCCGACCCCCCACAAGATGGATAGGAAAAATAGCAAAAACTGTATGACCCTTTCATAAGCTGACTCTATATTTCAGGGGTTGGCAAACTTTGGCTCCTGGCCCATTAGGGTAAGCTGCTGGTGGGTCGGGATGTTTTATTTACCTGGAGCGTCCGCAGGCATGGAGCCCCTCAGCTCCCTGTGGCTGCAGTTCGCCGTTCCCGGACAATGGCGAATAGGAAGTGGCGGCCACTTCCCGCAGCTCCCATTGGCTGGGAACAGCAAACTGCGGCCACAGGGAGCTGAGTGGCTCCATGCCTCCAGATGCTTCAGGTAAACAAAACGACAATTTATTAGATATTCAATTCAGTGATTCCATAGAGTTCAAAATCATGCGTCACTTTTTTACCAAAAATATTTGGCTTATGAACGAGTATATACGGTAATTAAAAATGCATTTGCTAGTTAGCTACTTAAACTATGAGTTAGTTATATAAGTTACAAAAGTTCATTACATAAGTTACACCATGACTTGCAAATTGTATATTCAGTTGTAACATTTACAGTTTGAGATATTTGCTAAGCCAAAAGTTATTCACTGAAGATGTTTATGAATAATTTTGAATAATGAATAAATTTGCGAATTTTCCTGTCTGTTAGCAGACAGTTAATGAAAAGAAAAAAAGGGCAAAACTTGTCAAATAAGTTGTGTTGTGAATTATTCACTTAACTCTAGATTACTGACCTAAGATTGATTCAAATAGGTGAGCTAAATTAGAGACTGTGTAGCTCATTGCCAATCTTGTGTGTGTGTGTGTGTGTGTGTGTGTGTTTAAATAGCAATATGGGACTTTTTCCAACCCTGGAGGCAGCAATACCCTCCAGGTGCTTTTCTCCATAAACCATTTGTCTAACACTTAAGTTTCCAAATCACTTTGAGGATGGATCATTCTGGAAGGGCAATAACCCCTTCATTAAGAAATGGGGGGGGGGGGGAAACAGAATTGGAGTTGGCAGGTTTTATCAGTGAACCTTTGACTTTTTATGCAGGGTTCAAATCCAGCCTAACGTGTCAGTAAATTTGGTGGTCCTGAACTCGCCTCCCAGTGGGAAGCATTCACCATGGCTTAGTTAAAGCAGCAAAGCCTCCCTAGCATAGATGCGGTTATACTGGTATAAATATGCTTATACTGGTATTGCTTATTCCAGTTCAGGAGCCAAAAATAAGCTATAGTGGTATCCATGCTAGGCTGTGTCAGCAAAACTCGCACTCCTTACCATCGTAGTTACTCTGGTAACACTTTTTAAACTGTAGATCAGCCCTAAGTATCTCTTCCAGGTGTTTGTTTTTTTGTCAATTTTTATGAAATCTTTGATTAAGTGCTGTTCTATATGTGTGTTCATTGGGATTTGGGCGCCAAGCTGCTAAATTGTGTTCCCAGATTTGTCATTAAATTGCAGTAGAATCTTGGGCAAGTTACTCGGGTGGAGAGAAGCATTCGGCTTTGTTTCACAGTTCTATAAGTGCAATGTTTGAAATGGCCACAAGGCAATGTCCTCTAATGCCAATGACTTGAACAGTGGTTTATAACAGCGGTCTACATCCTTGGGTGACTCATTTGGATAAACTTTGGATAATGACTCCTTGGTCCTGATTGTAGCTCAGGTTTGTATGCCTATGTGCAGATGTTGCTTTAAGCCACCTTTGTGCTTCCCAGCTGCAGTGGTCACTTTTCACCACTCCAGTCCTCCAGTGCTAGTTGGAGCAGGCTTAAGGCCACTCTAACTTGTGCTGGCTGCCAGCGCCTTCAAAAAGCTGTTATGTCAGTCAGGGATTGCCAGAGTGTAGGGATTCCCTGTCCATTCTGCCTTTCCCATGGCTACAACCTCTATGCTGGCCACAGCTACAGGCAGAGCTGACCTGTGCCTGCCAATAGTGTGTGTGTGTGGGAGGGGTTGGGAGCAGGGCAGGAAAGGGGCAGGTAGTGTGAGGGCAGCCGGCTTTAACAGTGTTACTGAGCATGCTCAGTACAACCTAAGCAGCAAATGAGGGGCACATGACCCTGCATGCCCTCCCCACCCCACGTGTTGCCTATGGTTACAGGGGTGATATAGGAGATATCACAGCAACTTTGTGACAAACTTGTATCCTCTATAACCAGGGCATAGTACTCCTGGGACTGGCCTAGCTGACCAGGTCAGCTTTGTACCAGCAGAATGACATAAAACTGATCTAATGGAAGGGAGTAATTAGTGTCTTGTCTCAGTTTACTTATCAATGAAATAATTTTATTATAATGTGTTAACGGTGATGTACTTTGTGATGCTTAATTAAAATTCTAGGAGATGCTAAAATGAAAGGCATTAAATAGGTGCACAGTGGTGTTACTGAAAAGCACTTTTCACCTTAGGACCCCCCCCCCCCCCACACACACACACACATGCAATGAAAGGAGAGGAATGGATTTCTTTAACTGTTGGGCACGTTTTCAAAATAACGTGGAAATTATACACACAGTATCCATTAGTTCAATTAATGGGCTGCTCTCCATATTTTAACTGCAACACTGGGAAATATATGCCTGACCTGACAAAGAGATGTCCTGTCCATAACCTGAACCATATAAAAACATCCTGTCTTTGCAAATTATGTTCACTTTCCCCTGCAGATGTCAGGGCTGTGCCTGATCTGAATGAGGAATGGAATTTTTCTTGGTAGCTTATAGCTGATGTTGGACTAGTTCCTGGTGGGTAAAGAAATGGGAATATTCAAAAGGATGTGTTTTGTGAGAGCGAGATGGGGACAGAAAAACATAGAACAGAGAAGCAATTGGCTCTAATGATCAAGTCACATGAATCTGCCTATGATATTAGAAGGGATCTAGCAGAAATTGGGGGTGTAGATTTGAGCTTCCCCCAGCCATCTCTAAATTGACCGACCAGCAGTTATTTAGCAGATTATTGCAGAACTTGCTGACCTTGACTTGAGTGTTAACCAGGGGTCACTTTTTATGAGTCTCTGAATCGCCTAAGTCCCCTTTGCACCATTCCAGCAATGCAAAGGAGACTTAGAGCAGCCTCAGGTAGACAGCTGAAGATTCCCCCAGTGCAAGGAGATCCTCAGCTGGTATAGCTGGCCTTACGCCAGTCACATCTTAGGTATTTTGGGGGCAGGGCTTAAGCAGACAGTCCTCTGGCAGATCCTTGGCTGGTGGCGCAGTCCTTATGGGATTGCTCCAGGTGATGTATGCTAGAGCAATTCGTAGACTGCCTTTGGCCCCTGGTGGCATAAGGGTTGGGTTGTGGGAAGATGGCTTAGAGCCACCCTCCTCCCTTCCACGCCAGCCGATTTGACCATAAGCTTAGCCCAGCTGAGACTCTATACCTTTGTTTATAAACCACTGTTCAGTCACTGGAATTAGAGGACATTGTCTTGTGGCCATTTCAGACATTGCATAATAGGACTGTGAAATAAAGATGGATACTTCTGGCCCTGGCACTAGAAACATACTAGATCTTTTCTTCCATCTCTGATATCAATGATTCTCTCATGATAGCTGAACTCTGAACCAGGAGTTCTCTAATTCCGATAGGCAGAACTGCGCAATGGAACATTATCTTAATTTAAAAAAGTCTTCCTAGAAGACCAACACACACAAGTTTTAAAACAAAAATGCAATCGTTTCCTCTCTCTCCATTGCTACAGTGAAATAGTCTATTGTCATTGTCAGCATTCCAGTGCTATTAGAGGACAAGTAATGTTCAGTCAATCAAACATTCTGATTGGTTAAGTATTGCTGGGTGCTTTATAACCATACCAACGAACTCAGTTCCTGAATAAACTGACCTGCATGTCTTCTGTTTCCACTGATATTTCTTCTCCCTCCCATTTTGATTAATTTATTGTAGCTATTGTAAGGAAAATCTCAGCTTCCCTTATTGTTGGCCTTCCCTTCTGTCCCTCTTATGGTATTCTTTTATTTATCCGGCTTTCACCATGATGGATAACAAATTTGTTTAAAAAAAATATGAAATTTAATGCAAATACATTAAACAGGAATCACTGTTCCATATCTGCAATAGAATGAAAGGAGATACAATTCATTACCAGGCAAAGTAAATTCAGAAGCATTTTCCACCCTTCAAGAATAAATAGTACTTAGAGTCCTTTAGTGCAGTCTGATTATGAAACAGCACAATTCCAGTGGCACAGAAGCAACTATGAAGCTCCTCCCAAACAGTACTTTCATGGGACCAGGGAGGGAGGAAAGGGTGAAATGTGGCATCAAGATGGATTATCTTCGCCTTTATATTAGGAGATCAGTTGTGAGGCCTGGGTTTAATTTCCCAATAGTGTGGTGGTGTCACAGCAGCAAAGCATACAGAGTCTAAGGGCTGGTCCACACTAACCCCCCAGCTACGTTATTCACGTAGCTGAAGTCGAAGTATCTTAGTTCGAACTTACCGCGGGTCCACACGCGGCAGGCAGGCTCCCCCGTTGACTCCGCATACTCCTCTCGCGGAGCAGGAGTACCGGCGTCGACGGCGAGCACTTCCGGGATCGATCCCAGAAGATCGATTGCTTACCGCCGGACCCGGAGGTAAGTATAGACGTACCCTTCGTAGACTTGAGCCTTGAATAGCTTCTCTTTGCCTCTTCCCTTTTCTGTGTTTCCAAGAAACCCAAGCAGTCCCCTGTGTATTACTATGTTTTTTGCTCCTCCTCCTGAGATCTATTTCTGCTAGCCTAAGCTTCTGTCTAACCTTTCACCTTCCACATTCTAGCCACTATTAGTGTGAGAGTCTTCTCCTTTGCAGCTCTTGCCATCTGAAACAGTCTGCCTATGCCTCTCTGCCTCATTGACTTTGTCTCATTTCAAAACTCATCTGAAAACATATGTTTTCCCTTTGCCAGTGCCTCTTAACTCCTTTCCCCATCTGCTATTATTTACCTCTACAAAGCATTTGGGGATAAATGTGTATGGTACACATTATCTAAAGTAAAGTTGTGTTTCATTGTACCTGCTGTGGGTAGCTATTGGTTGTAGTAAAAAATGCAAAATATTTACATTAGGCATTAACAACATCTTGTTTTAAATGCATAACTTCCATTGGTGTCAACAGTAACCCCATGAGCCTGTGTTTCTCCCATATGTGGTAGAAGATGCACCTATATTCCCATATTTGACACTTGCATTCAGAGACACAGGCATTAATTCAGACCCAGCCCAGGTAGCAATGTGGGGTTATGTGTTGAAGGGCTGTGCTTTACTGGGGTTTTCAGCACAGTATAGCTACAGTAATGCAACCCCCTAGTTATAGGCGCATTGCACTGACTGAACGTGGAGGTTGCTCTGGGGCGATGTATCCACCTTCACATCCAGTTGAAAGCTATGGCTATGTGGCGCTGTAGTGTGTGCTATGAGGGTGTGAACTGCAGCATGCCCCAAAGTGCTGAGCTGTAACCGCTCTGTGTGGATGCTGCTAGCACGAACTCAAATATAACTGGTTTGAATTAACCTAGAACTCCTCAGGACTACGTTAACACAAACTAGGTACCTGTTGGCTCACACCAGCAGTGTCCATGCCGGGCAGTTGCAGCTCAGCACTTTGGGGTATGCTGCAGATCATATCCCTGTAGTCTGAACTGGAGAGCCATGTAGACAGACCCTAAGACACAATGATTCAAAGCCTGCTTTCAATCAGTGAAGTGCATCTATTTTGGTCAATTGCTACATCAAGGCAAAAATCCGCCCAGTATATACAAGCCCTGAGAGAGAGTGCCCTGCTCAAAGATTGAGTGGATTCTACAGTGCACTGCCTCTTGTGCAGTCATTTACTACAGTGCATAGTGAGTGCACAGTGGGTATAAAATACTGCCACTCTGGCTTGGTTTTACCCTTGCTTTGCCCTCTCAGCATGTGTGAATGACTGCACAATGTGCAAGACAAAGGAGAATGGGGCCCAGTGTAATCTATCTACACTCTTACTTTACAGAATAGTAGAACTGTAGGGCTGGAAGGGACCTCAAGAAGACCTCTAGTGCAGCCCACTGCACTGAGGCAGGATTAAGTACACCTAAACCATTCCTGGGAGTATTTTGTGGGTCCTGAGTTCCTCTGCCGCCCATGTGGCTATCCTAAGGTGCAGGGCATCTGCGAAGGGGGAAAAAAATACGCAGAAAAACAGATATATGGGCATAAATCATGAAAGTCAGAATAGTTCCTGAACTATGTGACAAGACACCGGCCTATGATCAGAATAACTATTGAAGTATTTTCAAACCCCAATGGAAAATGCTTTGCATTGTGACTTACTCTGAGGAATTACTGGGAGAAAGAGTTTCTTTTATATTGTTAAAAAAATCATATAAAAATTGTCATTCTCCTTCCATTGCTCATTCACTGTTGTCACTGCCAACTCACTGCCTCCAGCTGCAGTTTACTAGAATGGATCAGAATCTCTGAGTAGCTCTTAAACCAAGGAAAGATTAAACATCCAGCTATCACAAAAGCTGATACTTAAGCTAGGAAAGGGGCTGAAAAAGAAAAGGACATTAGGAACTCGTAACCCAGTAGCACTGCTCATACTGCTGTGAAAAAAAGAGACAGGCAGCCACCCTGAAATGAGATTTGACTTCTTGCCAAAGTGCCATAGGGAAAGAAATCAGGACAAGCTGTGTCCACTCCTTTGAATATTACTTAGCCCTCGTTAGTTATGTGATGGCTTTTTAGTGTAATGGTATAGTCCTCTATGATCTATCTTATTCAGAGCTTTAATTCTCATAGGGTGCTGTATTTGCCTTTTGGGGGGGGGGGGGGGCTGATGGTTGTCAGGGGAAAAAGGAATAGTTCTGCCTGAGAAGAGCTTTAGTAATATAGGAGTTGTATACTGAAAATTAAGATGGGGGAAGAAAGGGAGGGGAAAAAAGGAAAGAGGCCTAAGACAGTTGCTTTTCTGCACCCTTTGATCTCTAGCTGAAGCAGCCAGCACAATAGTTCATATCGATTCATATCCCTCACTCATAAAACAATCCGCTCTGCTTTCTGAAAAGAATATTAGTTCAGTAGCACTGGCTGAGCTTGGATGGAAGTTAATTTTAATGGTAAATCAGAACCTGGATTATTTCTTTTTTAGAACCAGTTTTATACAGACACAGCGACTTTTATTCCTAATTTATTTTATAGCTGTTCAGTAGTGGTACATGCTAAGTGGTGTGGTCCATGCTAAATTACTTAGTTTGGGGTGGGGAATAGACGTTAGGTTCCTTGCCTCCACGAGTCCTAGCAATCCACTTGCATCCACTGTTCGTTTTATGACTGTAGTTGGTGGTCCAGAGAGGGTGTGTTTCATGGTTAGGAAGTGAGGGCATATGCAGTGGGAGAGGATAATTTTAGAGGCTTCATGATGAGCCACATTTTGTCACATCAAGTAACCCTTGCCACAGGTGGATTTGTCTGCCTGATGGGACATGACACAGAGCTTCTGGCAGGAAGGTGCTCATATTTCTTCCTCTCTCAGTATCCTTATGCCTGACTGGGCACCCTGGCACAGCACTGACCCTCCAGCAGAAAAATCCCCATTCCCACCCCCCATCCCAGGATCTTTCTGCCTTACATGACAGACGTGGCATAGCTCTCCACCAGGAATGTCTCACCTCACTCAGGACTGCTCTGGCTGTCATGACACAACACCTTCTGCATCTGTCTGACAGGGCAGTGCCAGTCCTCTAGCAGAAGTGTTCCCCTCCCTCCCTCCCTCCCTCCAATAGGCTTATGGTGTATCAGGCAGCAGCATCCTCCAGCCAAAGACAGGAAACCGGCCACTAATTTAGCACTGCCTCCCTGCCAAGGGCATCCATGGTGACAGTGATCTTCTTCCTTTCAGAGTTGAGACAAGGATCCTTCAGGTCCAGAAAGCAAAGACTGTACAGCACTACTTAAATTCCGCCGCTGTTGTGGTGGACAGAACCAGTCAGGAGGACAACATGCTAAGCATCACAAGCATTAAGACATATCTACAGAGATTTTAGTTTGTGGAGCATCCATGGTGATCTGCCTAGGAGCTGTCTAGTACTGAAATGCATGTTCATGATGAGTAAGGCCCAGTCTCGACCTAAAGTGTAGGTCGACTTAGCTACGTTGCTCAGGGCTGTGAAAAATGTCACGACCTGAGCACCATAGTTAGGGCAACCTAAACTCTGTGTAGACATGCCTAAGTTGATGGAAGGATCCTTCCATAGACATAGCTACCAGCTCTCGGAGAGCTGGATTACTTACATTGCCAGAAAAAGTCCTCCCGTTGATGCAGGAAGCGTCTCCGCTACAGTGGTGTAGCTGCGGCACTGCAGCTGTGCCTCTGTAGTGTTGACAGAGCCTAATTTGCAGTAAACCCCTGTACTGATTTTATAGGACTTTCTTACAGAACAGGATTAGGGCTAAAGAAGAGATCAAAAGTTCAGGCTAGATTTCATAATATTCAGACTAGGAAGTCGGTTACTAAAAAGTTAGGAAATGCCAGAGTTAACCACTTTAATTTGGTCCCCTTGCACCTGTGCATTTTGATACAGTCTTTAATTACCAGATCACGTACTGTTTTTTCCACAGGAACTGAAGGCTATCGTCTGCTGAAAGCAGAAGAGGGAGAGTGGCTAGGAGAAGTTAATTCTCCAACTATAAAAATGACTGGAGATATTTGCAGAGTGTTTTCCATGCGTTGGAATGGTAATAATCCCCTGATCCATGCCAGCAATAATAAACCTGAACGTGTCCACAAGAGACACCTAGCGTGTGTGAGTGAGAGAGTGCAGATATGGTTGAGCATGGTGAGGCTGCTGAGAGGGGGCATCTTCTTCTACAGAGTTTGATTATTAATAATATTTAGCATTGTGTGCATGTAGCGGTGCCTTCTCCCGGCCCCTCCACAAACTCCGTCGGAGACCGCTCCGAAGTACGTGCACCAGTGCTCTTTTATTGTTCATGCCCATCCCCACCACCTACTATTTACATATCTTACAGACTAACACCCTGGGAGACGGCTAGCTTCTCCTGCCAGCAGGCATCTAGAGCTCCTTGCTCCTCCCTTTCCTGTCTCTCCCCCCTTGCTTCCTCCCAGCCAGCTTTATATAGCAGGCTGACCACTCAGGCCCGCAGTTGCATCCCCTCAGGTGATTAGGGTGTGGCCTCCCCACCCAGTCCTAACTAATCCCTCTTTTAAGCGGAGCCGGGCTAACAGGGACCTGGCTTGGATCTCCTAGCCAGCACCGTGTTACAGTGCAACTCTTTTCTTCCATAGACTTCCAAGCATTTCACCAAATAAAAACTGTTATCCCTATTTTATAGATGGGGAAATGGAAGCAGAGAGAGATGATTACCTTAGATACTTTGACTGTAAATTCTTTGGGGGCAAGAACAGTATTTCTGGTCTGGATTTGCACTGCACAAAGCACAATGGAGTCCTGTCCATGACTGGAGCTCCTGGATGGTACAATAATACGAATAATTAATAATCAGCAAACCAGTAGCAGGGCTGAGTGTACAACAAAGGAGTCCTGTCTCCAACCTCCTGTTTTGAAGCAGCATACAATGCTGCATCTTGATACAGCAAGCTTTGGTGAAAGAGGCATAATACAAGCTTCCCCAAACCTTGCAGCCTCAACGACATGCAAAGCCGTTAGGCTGTCTCTTCATTTCATATTTATTTTGGCCCTCTGCCTGAATACACTAGTTAGCACTGAATTCCATAGCCAGCTGGCTAGTATTTTAAAGGGCTCTGTGGGCCTGGATGCCTGCTTATTTCTCCCCCTAGTACCCTCCATTCTCTTCCCCCCCCCCTTTTCTTCCTTCTTTTCTTTTCTTTTTCAAGAGGAGATGTTTGCTGGAGGCTGGAAAATCCTGCCTTGGAAACCCTTGGTTTCTAGGTACCAAGGGATTTTTCCCTTTCTGCCTTACTTGTTCACTCATTGATATTGGAAAAAATCATTATCAAACCTTTGGGGTTTTGTATTGCTGAGCTCTCTTTTCTTTAATGCAATAAATTACAAAGCGCTGACCTGCAGACTCAAATTCTGTGCATGTGCTTGGCAGGGAAGTGGGGGGTTTGTAACCAGGGATTCAGTTAGATTAGTGAACATTCAGTTTGTTCCCTTTTTGGCAGCCCCAGTTTGGCATAATCTGCCAAAACCATGGGGCCACTTAACCAACGTCGTATAGCTGTTGGCTGCGGGTATTTTTCAGGAAGAAAACTATGTATCATCCATAAGCCTGGAAATTAGAAAGCAGCTGTGTTTGTAACCAGTGAGCTGCAGTCAGACCACAGGAAGAGGATGTTATCAGTAAACATATACACCCCAGAAATAGGAGTCTCACCTTTTTGCTTTCTTCTATTTTGTTCATGCCCTTCTGCTACACAAAGTGCTATGCATGAATCATAGAAGATTAGGGTTGGAAGAGACCTCAGGAGGTCATCTAGTCCAACCCCCTGCTCAAAGCAGCACCAACCCCAACTAAATCATCCCAGCCAGAGCTTTAAGCCGCGCTTTAAAAACCTCTAAGGATGGAGATTCCACCGCCTCCCTCAGTAACCTAGTCCAGTGCTTCACCACCCTCCTAATGAAATACTTTTTCCTAATATCCAACCTAGACCTCCCCTACTGCAACTTGAGACCATTGCTTCTTGTTCTGTCATCTGCCACCACTGAGAACAGCCTAGCTCCATCCTCTTTGGAACCCCCCTTCATGTAGCTGAAGGCTGCTATCAAATCCCCCCATACTCTTCTCTTCTGCAGACTATATAAGCCCAGTTCCCTCAGCCTCTCCTCATAAGTCAAGTGCCCCAGCCCCCTAATAATTTTCGTTGCCCTCTGCTGGACTCTCTCCAATTTGTCCACATCCTTCCTGTAGTGGGGGGCCCAAAACTGGACGCAATACTCGAGATATGGCCTCACCAGTGCCGAATAGAGGGGAATAATCATTTTCCTCGATCTGCTGGCAATGCTCCTACTAATGCAGCCCAATATGCCATTAGCCTTCTTGTCAACAAGGGCACACTGTTGACTCATATCCAGCTTTTCATCCACTGTAATCCCCAGGTCCATTTCTGCAGAACTGCTGCTTAGCCAGTGGGTCCTCAGCCTGTAGAAGTGCCTGGGATTCTTCTGTCTTAAGTGCCGGACTCTCTACTTGTCCTTGTTGAACCTCATCGGATTTCTTTTGGCCCAATTCTCCAATTTGTCTAGGTCACTCTGGACCCTATTCCTAATCAAACTAAATACAGATAATCTCACCCTCAGAGATGTTTCAGTAAGTTTTTCTCAGACTGGACACCTTCCAGGCCTGGGCACAATTCTTTCCCCTGGTACAGCATATCTACCTCTCCCCCCAGCTTAGTGTCATCTGCGAACTTGCTGAGGGTGCAGTGCATCCTGTCATCCAGATCATTAATGAAGATATTGAATAAAACTGGCACCAGGACCGACCCCTGGGGCACTCTGCTTGATACCGGCTGCCAACTAGACATCAAGCCATTGATCGCTACCCATTGAGCCTGATGATCTAGCCAGCTTTCTATCCACATTATAGTCCATTCTTCCAATCCATACTTCTTTAATTTGCTGGCAAGATCATGCTTCTGATTTTGTTGTTTGCTCCCTCTACACCACTCTTCACCCTCAAGTGTTAGCACTGCAACCCCCAGTGGTGCTGGAACGCTTTTAGTAGTGGGAGTGCTGAAAGTCAGCCCCCTTGCCCCTGTCTGTGCCATTCCCCCCAAGAGCTGGGGCTGGGAGCAGAGGTGTGTCTCTGGGAGTGGGGGACCCAGACAAGGATAAGGGGGCTGAGGCTGTAGCCACAGCTGGGAGCGGCGGGGGGCTGGGTGCAAGGCCCCGGGTGCAAAGCCAGTGGCTGGGGAACAGGGCATGGGGCTGGCCCCCAGGACCTGAGCTGGGGAGTGGAGCCCTGGGCATGGGGCTGGTGGCCTCTCATAAAACCTGGGGGTGCTGCAGCAGCCCCTGCACTTCTACTTCCCAGGCCTATGGCAACACCCATCCTTTTAGCCATGTAAGGCTGGAGGCAATTTCCTCTTAGCATATCCATGCAACTCATAATTTGCCAGAGGGGTTCAAATCAATTCCAGTGCTCCTTACCCCAGTAGATAACCACAAAAATCAAACCCAGGTCTCTTGCATGTCATCACAAAGCACTAACAGGTAGTCACTGGGCCTGCCTTTTCTCTAATCTTCTATCACTTCTGATGAGCTATGAGACCAATCTTATTTCCTTTTCCTTCCAAAGAGGAAACCCTCTGTACTGAAGGTAGTAATGTGAACCTCAGCTGTGCTACTGCTGTAACAATCTATTGTCCATTGTCTCCTTTTGGTTTGGCTAGTTGCAATGTTTAAAAACTGGAATTGATTTGAGTGAAGTTGACTTGTTAGACTGGTATCCCATCAGCCTCTTCGTAATGCTGCAGCTGATGGTTCCTCTGATGGCTGGAGTCTCTGGACAAGATCAACAAACAGCTGTCTCTCTGGCTTTCTGTACTATGATCTTTGTTGTCATTAAGGCTTACATTGCAAAACCCCAGGGAATCAGGAAGTAATGCTGATGGTGGGTTTTTTTAGTGTTTTGGATGTTTTTCAAGGAATGGGTTATTCCATTAGGTTGATGTGTCCTCTTCACACACTCCATCAGAAATGCTGATGGTCCATTAGAGACATATTAGGTCTCTTCTGCTGAACTTGCATTCAGTGAGTTGAAACCCTGTCCTTTTTGAAACTCTGAGAGGCCAAACGTTGTCACTACCAGAATGGGAGGAAAGGTAAATAGGGGATGTAAGTTAGCATCTGCTTGGTCTTTTGTTCCAACCACTATGACTTTTATGACTTTCTGAGGCAGCGTAGGAAATTCATGTTGTAATAAGTTGCTGTCCTTTACTTGACCTATGAATAAACAGGGATCCTCGTCTTCTCATGTTGATAGTTCTTGAACTTATAATTGTGAATTTATGGGTGAAAAATAAAAATAGATTTGTTCACCCCTCTTTGCAGATATTTAAATGAAGGACTAGTGTCTGTATGGCAACAAGCAGCCTACTGTGATTAGGGGTGGCAGTGTTCCTACTGGTTAGAGCATGGGACTAGGAGTCCGAGGCTTGAATTCTGCCACTGGTTAGGTGTATAACCTAAGGCAAAAAGCAACAGAGGGTCCTGTGGCACCTTTAAGACTAACAGAAGACTTTTTACAGATTCAGACTAACATGGCTGCCCCTCTGTTACTTAACCTAAGGCAAGGCAATGATACCTACCATTGTATAATACCTTGCAATCTTCAGATGAAAAATGCTCCATAAGTACAAGATAGTATTATAATAATAATAATAATAGCACTAACATTAATTGTATTGATAAGTGCATTAGGTGCTGAGCTATAGTGCAATTAAAACATTTGTAAAACTAAATGTTATAACTGAAGAGGTATTCTCTTCACATTTTAAACAAAACTTGCAAAGAGATAGGGAAGGGGGTATGCAAAACAAAAAAGGAATAATGTAAGCCTTCCAAGGCAGGGATAGTCTCTTTCCAATGTTTGTACAGTCCTCTGCACCACAGGTCCTCACTCCCAATTGGGGCCTTTGGGTGCTACCAGAATATCTATTTATTACTGCTACTACTAAGGTAAAGGTAATGAATAATGAGTCACAATAGTCATACAGCAAACATCCACTTCCCCAATCCTTCCTCTCCAAATGTAAAGCATTGGTTTAAAAATAGGGATGAAGATTCTAATATGGATTTCAAGGGGGTTTCATTACCATACCCTCAGGACCACTACAGCAAAGGCACAATCATCTGCTGACCTCTAGTTCAAACAGGAATTATTTCTGGGAAGTTCTCTGGCTTGTGTTATGCAGGATTTCAGCCCAGATGATCACAATGGTTCTGGCTTTAGAATCTATGAATTTCACCTGCTGACCTCAGATGTGGTGACTGGGTCTCCAGAAGGGGGATGACTCCTTTCAGGACAAGGCCCAAGAAGTAGGTCTTGATTATAGCCAGGGCCAATACTTCTATGGGCTGTGAAAACAAATGAGGCCAATGTAAATTCAGCTAATCCCTTTAAGTGCAGGGCTGGAGGGGCAGGAGTTGTTCTTACTGTTGGGGTACATACCTCGTGGATAAAACTTGTTGCTGCCGTGAATAAGGTTCTTTCAACCAACCTAACAGCTACTCTTCAAGGATCTCTTTTAACTTACAAACCTTACCTGACAGGCAACAGAAATGCTCAGTCTGTCTTGCTTTGGTCAGAAAATGTTCTATGGTGAAGTGAGTGGAAGAAGGTTTCACACAACGACCCTCTGATGTGATTTGACAATCCAGACAATGGGATATGAGAAGCGGTAGATTACTCACACAAGTGACATGAGTCTGTTCCACAGACAAGGAACTGTTGTACTGTAAAAAGAGCACTCCCAAGACTGCTCTAACCTCTCAGTAGGCACTTACTGGATGAGAAAGTTTTCATCCCTTAATAGACTTTCAGTCCATTTAAACATGCCAGCTCTTTCAGTCTAGTCTAGTGTAATATGTATTTTTATGACTATTTGTATCTTTCTTGGCATCTTTAAATCAGCTATTGATGTTACTGCAGCTGCTGAGTTATTTCTTATGCTTTCTTTCAGTTTTGCTATCCAGTCATGTCACCTGAGCTGCCTTCTGCTGTCCAATCCATTTTGAGAGATATGTTAAATTTGCATAATTTATGCATATGCTATAAATAAAGTAAATACCCTGATTCTCTGCTATGACTGAGCTAGTGGAGAGCTGCAGCCTCAAGGCGCTAGGGACCGCAACTTGATCCCTGGTCGCCCCATCCTGGTGGAAATTGGAGCAGCGAGGGGACTAATCTATCCTCCACCATGGATATAAGGTCCATAATGGATGTTACACAAGTGGAGGATCAGATGTGTCCCTTCCTGTCCATGCCACCTCTCTCATTGGATTAGGGGGATGGCTGGCTCAGGAGGTGGTGAAAGTTTGTCCTTGCCAGGTTTCTGTTTCTTTGCGTAAAGGAAATTCTCCTTTGACTGTCTCCATTTTAAGATCTTTGTGCTGTTACTCAGTGCAAAGTGCCCAGTGCACACTGGAGAATCTAGGCCTAAAATGTTTAAATAAATATTAGTGTGTGAATGCAGCTGGCACAACCTGCAGGCACCAAAGATGTGCTGCTGGAAAGCCAGCTAAGGGGGACTATCATTAACTAAGGCTTGTGGACACAAGGGCATATGATGTTGTTATTGCAAAAATTCATCATGGGATAAAGGACACCCTGGTCAAATTACGCAGCTGGAAAAATATCTTTTTTTGGGACCACCTCTCCTCTTTAAAATCCCTCTGCAAGATTAACTTTGTGCCTGCAAGGAAGCAGCCACCCATGATGGCTAGGGAGAGTGGTGGTTGGGGAGAGTTTTTTATAGTCCAAATGTTTCAGAATGATCAAACTGTGCACTTGCCAGCCTAGGATACTGCAGTGTAACTGCACAATCTTTTTCCTCTTCCTCTTCCCCTTGCCTTCCCTGTCCTTGTACACCTCTTTGTTGCATCTTGTTTCTATTTAGATTGCAAGCACTTCAAGGAAGGGGCTGCCTCTTTTTGTCTGTTTGCACGACACCTCGCACATTGAGGCCCTGCTTCTGATTCAGACTGCTGGGTGCTACTCAGTGTAACTCAAATAACAATCATCGAACAAATGGCCTTACATGGAAAGGGCATGGTCAAATAGGAGACCAACATTCTTCTGCCCTACCTCGGAGGGGGTCCCTTTACAAAGGAAGAGGGAGCATCCTTATAATGTATGATCTCAGCTCACCAACACTTGCTTTTCCAGGGTTTATGGCAATGTAGCTCTGAGGTGTCTAGCTGGCAGTATCCCCGAAGGTGTCATCTAAGCAGAGACAGAACTTGCACAGTTCATGGAGCAATAGATGTGTATTATCAGCTATTCTACTCAATTTTTAGGAATGATCTTGCCCACTGGCCTTAAACTATATGATACATACAACAACTGTAGGAGACCTCCATGCGCGCGGATGGCCAGCACTCTTCCCTTTGCTGAGTGATGTCTTGATAATGTCCATCAATAATGACAGCACAGCCACAACCAGGGCCGGCTCTAGGGTTTTTGCCGCCCCCAAGCAGCCCAACAACAAAAAAGCCGCGATCTGCGGTGGCAATTCGGCAGGAGGTCCTTCACTCTGAGCGGGAGTGAGGGACCCTCCGCCGAATTGCCGCCGAATAGCTGGACGTGCCGCCCCTCTCCGGAGTGGCCGCCCCAAGCACCTGCTTGCCAAGCTGGTGCCTGGAGCTGGCCCTGGCCACAACACTTGCATTAAGCAACTGGGATACATAGGGGGCAGAGCAAAGAGTTGAGTCTTGGGGAACCCAGAAGACCAAGTACATGCTCCCCAGAAATCAAGTCAAACTCTCCCAGAGGGAAAGAGTATGTTCAAAGGTTTTCACAGTGAAAAGGCCTGGAAAGTCCAGCATAAAGACTGTCTATCTTGCCTACAAAGAATGTTGCAAACTTATTGCAGAGATCAGTTGAAAGCACTATTTATGGGCAAAACAGTCTGCATTAATCAGAATTTTCCTGCTTCACCAATGGGTGGGAAAAAATCAATCTTGGTTGAATTCTGACCTTAGCCTAAAGAAAATAAGGCACAGAGATTTCCTCTTACATTTACTCTACAGGAATGCCATTCTTCTGGATGCTATCAATTTCAATGGTGATGGCTTCAAACCCTTTTATTAAAACATGCAAAAAGATGTGAGATTCACACAAAAGTCATGTTACTCCTGGGTTATTTAATCCAAACAAAACCTGCCTCCAAATGTAAGTTAAGAAACAATTCTGGAGAGAAACATTTTGTGTACATGCCATCTTTGAAGGCATTGGAGAAGGTATTTAGCCTAAATGTTTGTCTACACTATTTTTTCTTTTGTTTTATCCCTATGAATTTCCACATATGAAACCCATGGGGGCCACCTACGGCGCTCATGACATCTTCCAATGCGAAACTCATAACTTTCACCAACATCAGGTGAAGAACATAAATTCTGCATGGAAATGTGATGAGTATTATCTAGACACATGCTGCAGTCCACATGCATGTTTTTTTAGCAAGGTGAACTTTCTAAGGGAGAATGCTCAAGGGCTCTCGATCAGACTGGGTCTGTAAGTGTGACCTTTTGGGAGATGGGCTGAGACATAATGCAGACTGTAATTCTGGACTGTGGGCTGTAGAGCACTTGAATTATTCCCTTTGTCATGTTGTGCTTCTGCTGTTAAGACACTGGGGTGAAATACTGAAAAAATATTTGCCAAGCATACTGTCTAGCATGGCAATTTGTGGAGCAGCCAAAAACCAGCAGCAGGGAGACCTGGAGAGCGGGATGTGTGTTCCTTTTTCCTCAGCGGGCAGAGAGGAACACATTGCAGGGAAAGGCAGATTACATCTTGGAGCAACAGAAATAGTAAACAGTTTTCCAAGGTACAGACGAGATTCTGTTACACAAAATGGGCCAGGTCCTGAACTGGTGTAAATCAGTGATGTCAGTGGATCTGTACCTATTTACTAGGGTGACCAGACAGCAAATGTAAAAAATTGGGACAGGGGGTGGGGAGCCTATATAAGAAAAAGACCCCAAAATCGGCACTGTCCATATAAAATCGGGACATCTGGTCACCCTACTATTTACATCTGAAGAACTGGCCTCACATTTCCAGACCCACTCTTAGAAACAGGGCCTGTGTCTGCCTGATTCTGTCTGAATTTACACCAGTGTGAATCTGGAGTAACTCTATTGAAATCAGAAGAGTTACTTGGGTATAAAAGCAACATAAGTGTGAGGAGGATCTGGCCCAGTGTATTTAAATGTGGAAGGGCTATACAATGAGATCAGCAGAGAGATAGAGATACTGACACTGCCTTTGTGTTAACAACTCAGTAAAAAAGCTCAAGGCCTGTAATCAATGCTGTGATTGGAGAGGAGCTGCTCATACAGTGAGATGGCTTCCTAGATCAGTGAACACCGTTGTCCATCTGATACTTGGAGGCTAGAGAACCAAGGACAAACATCTCCATGCCCCCCTTAGCCCCTCTCTCACCCTGTTCTGCTGTACAAGCCCCTACCATGCATACTCTCATCCGGCTGGTAGTGCCGGATCTTCAGTGAGTCTTTACTGGTCATTGCTGTCTCCATGACTCTAAAAAAACAACAAGGAGTCTGGTGGCACCTTAAAGACTAACAGATTTATTTGGACATAAACTTTCGTGGGTAAAAACCTCACTTCTTCGGATGCATCCGAAGAAGTGAGGTTTTTACCCACGAAAGTTTATGTCCAAATAAATCTGTTAGTCTTTAAGGTGCCACCAGACTCCTTGTTGTTTTTGTAGATACAGACTAACATGGATACCCCCGATACTTGACTCCATGACTCTATTGATCACTTAATTTCTGTACCTAGACAAGCAGGAATAAATAATTTACAGCCCTTTTAACCTCTTCATCTCTCCTTCCTCCCCACTCTCCACCATGTAAATAACTGGACATGAAGATTAACAAATTCAAATGGATGTCTCTCTACCCCTCCAGTGCTTCATGGCCTGGAGATTGTTATTAATAGCAGAAATAAGAAAGTGTTTCATAACCATCTTCCTGGCTTCAGCTTCCTTGAAACTCCCTTCCTCTGGTCCCTTGAGAGAAAGTGCAAGCTGCTCATTTCCCAGTGGAAATTCAAAACTTGGTCTTATACTTGGCTTCTTTTCTTATCACGGGTAGAATATTTATGCTTCCATCAGCGGAACAGTTTCAGTGAACTGCAGTTTGCCAGCTGTGGGTATGCAATACATGGGAAACAGCATTGGCAAAAGCTGTGTAGACTTTTTCTATCTCTTTCCTTACTCTTGAAATTCAGCTGCCTACTGAGGGTATTTTTATAGGATTATAGCTAGTTTCCCCTCATCAATTTCTACCGATCTCCTTCCCCCAGCTGACCAGTACCTGTACAATTTGCCCTAATCTAGAGGATCTGAGATGCTCTTCATTTGGAAGCAAATTGGGAAGAAGTACTAAAGAGAAAGAAGTAAGAGGAAAGGAAATAGGAAGTTTCCCCTCCTGGCTGCAAAGAAAACTTTTATGCAGGGGGGGGGGATAGCTCAGTGGTTTGAGCATTAAACCCAGGGTTGTGAGTTCAATCCTTGAGGGGGCCACTTAGGGATCTGGGGCAAAATCAGTACTTGGTCCTGCTAGTGAAGGCAGGGAGCTGGACTCGATGACCTTTCAAGGTCCCTTCCAGTTCTAGGAGATGGGATATCTCCATTAATTAATTTATATTTATTTATTTTTTCCTTTTCCTATTAAAAATCTCTGGCTAATACATATATACCCTTCTGCCAGGCAGTGCTGGCAGCAACAAGGGCCGGGGTTAATAGCTAGGGATTCCTCTTAACGTTACAGTACAGAACTGGCTCAAGCTCCCACCCAGAAACCTGGGAAAACTAAACACCACCCCTGAGTCCCTCTAAGAGGCAATTCTAAGGCTCACGTGGCGGTCACCTGACAGTATGACAAAGAACCAAATTGACTGTGTAATGATATAATGCTGGAGTGCAAGTTTCCAATGGACAAAGACTTTCCCGAGTGCAGACTGCGGGTCAGACCACTAGCTATTCGCCTCAAACATACAATTAAAACTTAAAAAGATATGACGTTCAACAGCTCCACTGCCGTTGGGCCCGAATCTCAATGAAGATTATATAATCTTCGCTCAGAATGGGTCTGAGGCATTGGCATAGGCGAAGGAGGAGAACACTCCCAACAAACTTTGAAATAAAATGAAAACTATCGTGCTTGAAACTGTTAAAGCACACATTCTGAAACGTCTGTGTTGGATTGCACCTGGTTAACTGAAAACCTGGGTGAACTGGAGGAAGAATTACACAGAGTGAAAGAGAATGGCTTGGAGGTGGAAGAATATAGGAAAGAATATAAGGAACTGAGCAGACAGATTTAAAGGCAGACTAGATGAGATGACTGAATATATAAGGGGCAAAATGCATGGAACTTGAGAATGATAGAGAGTAATAATACAAAAGGTATGTTCACAGTGGTCAGACTTCTTACCAAAAGGCTTTCCCTGTGATCAAACATAAAATATCATGATGGCAGAGTCTTCACAGAGGGTGATTGTGATGGGATCTACTGGGCCCTTTGAGGCCCCCTTCTGGAGGTCTTAGGGTCCTACTAATCCCTGCCCCAGAAAAGGAGCATTGAAGGTGGGTCCTCTAGGCCTGCCTAAAGAGGCTGCAGGGAAGCAGCCAATAAGAGCGCAGCAGGCCCAGTTAAAAAGGAGCTGCAGGGCCTGAGCAGATCAGTTGCTGGTTGGAACCCGAAGGAGAGGAGTTGAGATCTTCAGTCCTGAGGTAAGGACTGAGCTATGTGGGAAGTGGCCCAGGGACTAGCAGCAGCAACTATTACAGGAAGCAGCACGTGGCTGTTATTTATAGAGTCTCTGGGTCAAGACCCAGAGTAGTGGGCGGGCCCTGGTCCCCCCAGTGGCAGAGTGGCCTAAGCCCCAAGAAAGGGAGGTCCAGGTGAAGGGCAGGATTTAAAGAGTCTCCAGGGAGGAAGCCCTGGGGACACTGCTCATTATCAGGTAAGACACAGGCTTAAAGCTAGCCCAGAAGGGGCTGAGGTCTGAGCCTCGAGACAGGGCTAAAGACAGTAACAAGGGCACAGGGACAGGCCCTGTTGGACCTTTTACTCCGGAAGGGATTCCTTTATGTCCGGGGTTCTCAAACTGGGGGTTGGGACCCCTCAGGGGATCACAAGGCTATTACATGAGGGGATTGCAAGTGGTCAGCCTCCACCCCAAACCCTGCTTTGCTGCCAGCATTTATAATGGTGTTAAATACATTAAAAGGTGTTTTTAATTGATGGGGGTGGGGGTCACACTCAGAGGCTTGCTATGTGAAAGGGGTCACCAGTACAAAAGTTTGAGAACCCCTGCTTTATGTAGTTAGACCATGTGTGACTCAGCTGGAGTCACTGAGGACCAGCTTGATGAGGGAAACAGCCAACAGGGGGCACCATAAGCAGAGAGAGTGCAGGTTCGCATCTGGCCAATCGGAGGCAGAGGTGAGTGGGCACCATTACTGTGATGATATTAAGTGCAGGTGGAGAGATTACTGTCCCAATCTGTATGCCTCACCAGACCCAGTCATAATACGGGGTGACAGAAAAGAGAGTATGGAACCAGAGCCATCAATCGTACAAGGGGAAGTGGGGCGTGCTATTATGAAAATGAAGCCTGGGAAAGCACCAGGGGTAGATAACTTGCCTGAAGAATTGTTAAAAGTGGTTGGCAAATGCAGTACTGATCTTATGCAGAAAATTTGTAATGATGTACGGATGACTAGAAATTAGCTGGAGGACTAGACAAAAGAGAATTTTTTTTGACCTTAACAAAGATGAGAAGCATAACAGAGCTCAGTAACTATCGTATCATCTCTCTGGTATCCCATGGAAGCAAAGTTATGTGCTACATAATCAAGGATCTCATGAAACAAAGGATAGAAAGAGAACTATCACCACAAAGTTGGTTTCAGAGAGGGCTGAAGCATCCCTGACCAAATAGCGAATATCCATCACATCACTGGAAAATGCAGAGTACACAATCTCATTGATCATGGGTTTCACCGACTACTCAAAAGCATTTGCTGTCTGACATGACCATCTTTGGAGGATACTGGCAGATGTAGGGATTCCAAAGCATCTCATTTAAATTGTCATAAGTCTTTTTACTACCAACAGCAGACCACGGTGCGAACAGCAGTAGGAGACAGTGAGTTGTTTTCCACTGTGGATTTTGTCCCAAGCATCTTTAACATAAATGCAGAATTTATTATCAGACAAGCCGTTTGAAGGTTTTGACAAAGTGGAAGGAGCTGGGATTTCCATTGATGGACACCTCTTAACCAATCTCTGATATGCTGATAACATGATGCTCTTTGCTACAACCATCAGTGCAATGCAACAAATGTTGGAGTCTGTAAAAACAGTTTAATGAGGAATATTGACCGTTCCTGAATATGATGAAAACAAAATGCATATACATTGACAGGACTAACAAGTGGACATCGTGATTAATGGACAAACTGTAGAGGCAGTAGATGAATTTAATTAGTTGGGATCATATATCAAATCAGGGAGGCCCTTCCAAGGAAATCACAAGAAGATTAGGAATGGCTCGGCCAGCTATGGGTTCCCGTAGAAAGTGTGGGGAGAAAAATATGGCATCTCAAAATGTATGAAGGTGCAATTGGTGAATAGCCTAACTTTTTCCATAGCAATGTATGGATGTGAATCGTGGGAAATTAAAGCTGCTGGCCAAGTTGACTTTTCCAGAGATAGTTTCATAGATGTTAAGGCCATAAGGGATCATTACAATAATCTAGCCTGACTTCCTGTATAGCACAGGCCTCAGCTTAGTTGTCTGACAGTGGCATGACTGAAGGTGCTGCTCCAGCAAATGACTTCTCAAGGTAGTCAGGAACATCAAGAAAAACGTCAGTTTGCACCGATGGCACTGATGCCATATTGATCCTAGCTTTGATAGATGGGGGTTAAATCAGAGGGGAAGGGTGTTGTTTTTATGGTGACAGTGACTGACTCCTCCCAGTCCCACTGGAGGACGCATCTTTGTTCCCCACATTCAGAGCACCACATCATGAAGACCATTCTTACAAGTTAGAAAGGGGTTTATTTTGGACTTATTAATGGCTTTCCTTCGCTAGCCAGAAGGCTCAATGTTAACAACATGGGAACTCCTCCCACACACCACCTTCCATGAGCTGCCATCCTGGAGAATGAGGGGCCAGGAATCCGACATGGCAGTTGCTGAGAGCTCTGTCACTAGGCTTAATTTGTTTTGGATTACATTTGACAGGGACAATCTAAACTTCACAACAGATTTAGCCTAGAGCACTGACCCGACAGAAACTCCACAGAATGTTTCCTTTAGATAGACAAAGACCAATCAGCTGAAAGCATTTGTCACCCCCCAGTGTGTACTTTGATTTCTTGGAAAAATTCAGTTGTAGCCCCATCATTTGTTTGTTTGTTCTATTGTTTGTTACCATGGACTATGGTACTATGAGCTTCCCCAAGAAGACTGAAGGCAGCTTTCTCATTCCTGTGTTCTAGATACAGCTGGGTGAACTGTTCATAACAAACAATTTATTCCACAAATTTCAACCTTTGTTCTGGCTTTAATTTTTACAACTCTGTTCTTCAAATTTATTAGACAAACATGTTATATGAACCAGAGGGGTAGCCGTGTTAGTCTGGATCTGTAAAAAGCAACAGAGAGTCCTGTTAGTCTTAAAGGTGCCACAGATGTATTGGAGCATAAGCTTTCATGGGTGAATACCCACTTCGCCAGACGCATGTCTTTAAGGTGCCACAGGACTCTTTGTTGCTTTTTACAGATCCATACTAACACGGCTACCCCTCTGATACTTGCAAGTAAAGAGACTCTGATGCAATCTTCTCTTGATGCTGATCATCTATGGTGGCCTTTAACCTTGATGTTCCTGACTACCTTGAGAAATCATTTGCTGGAGCAGCACCTTCAGTCATGCCACTGTCAGACAACTAAGCTGAGGCCTGTGCTATACAGGAAGTCAGGCTAGATTATTGTAATGATCCCTTATGGCCTTAATATCTATGAAACTATCTCTGGAAAAGTCAACTTGGCCACTCTGGTCAGAGTCCTCCAATCCGCCAATTATCAGCTAAGGAAAGGTACTAGCCTGAGAGCCTTGGAGATTGAAACCCTCTATTTATTCACAGAATAGGTTCAGCATGGACAACATCAGTGTGAGTGTCCCTACTAATGTGCCTCAATGCTGTTCTTTACTGCCTCTGAGGCGAGAGGGCAGTTTATTCCCCATGCCCATCCTTGGTCTCTCTGCTGACACTGCCAGCAAGTGTGACGCTTAAAGGGCAAGTCGTGTGTGGGGGCACAGGTTCATTACCACTTGGACTGAGGCCATAATATTGGAATGTGCTTTGAAAATGGAAGAGAGCGTGGTGAGCCAGGGTATTCAGGTGGTATCCCTGCCATGCCATGGTGTGATGGTTCTCCTGGAAACAATTCTCCTTTTATAGGAGTGGAAGGGAGCCAAGGGGTGGAGCAAGCAAACTGTGAGGACCTCCAGTATTTGTGCCGCACAAACTTTGGAAGATGCTAGCAGTCTGGGTTGTAACTAATAATTTTGTTGCATAACATTTTATTCACACTCTGAATCCATGGTGCATTGTTTCAGTTCATGCCAAGTAATGTTTATGACCTGAGGCAGCTTGAAACCTAGTTTTCCAGAGGCGAATAGTGAAAGCATATGTAACTCTTTTGGAGCTGGCATCAGCCTATGGTCTGCTCTGACTTATGCTAATGGTGGAGGACTGATGTAGCTGAGCGCGGCTCTGCTCTGAGTTCTGCTCAGGCCCCTTGACACACCCCTTACCTGGCTCCTCCCTTTGCCAGGGGCGAGTGTGTGGGGCAACCAGCACAGCAGCTCCTGGTTCCCTTCCACAAGGGGAACATGGGATGCGCTACATCTCCTAGTTTAACAGTTCTGTAGCCATATTGTCTTGACAGTGGCCATCCGTATTATTCACTTCGGCTGCATAGATTTCAGGGTCATTGGAAAAAGAGCGCACTCAGTGTGATTTTCCCCCCCCCCTCTCCCCCAAACATTGGCCCCAGTCAAGGGCTGGCCCTAGACCAATTGGTGCCCCAGGCAAAGAGTGTTTTTGGTGCCCCCTTTCCATTTGTTAAACTTTTGAATCCTTATTTTTTATTACATTTGTAGCCCATTTCACTACTTTGATGCACAATTTGCATGCATGATTTATCCTGTCATACAAGATGATAAATTTGCATGCTAGGATCTGTAAATTTGTTGTTCATGCCATATGTAAGCAAATAAAAATTGTTTTCTCTAAGCTTCTAGAAACTTTTTAATTTTAAGAACTGAAATGTACTAACATCAAGTCATCAAACATGTTTTAAGCACGGCAAAAGAAGTAACAGCATTTTTTATATTGTTGCGCAGATAAGAGTTCGATAGATATCTCTGGCATCTCATTAAATATGTCCTTTATTAGTCACTATCTACACGCTTCAAGTTTTAAAACACAAGTACACTTTCACAATTACACAGTAAAACTAGGTTCATAATATCGCAGCTGGGCTCTCACTTTACTTTGTTCTTATATCTCACTGACTGATTGGCAACATCCCCTCCCCTTACATACCCGCAAGGGCATGGCTGACAGCATTCTAGGAGGTTCAAGGAAAATGTAGTTCTCGGAAAGTCTGGAAGGTTCCACGAGATTCTACAAAGAACGTTCTAGGAGGGTTAGTGGAAAATGAATCCACATACAGAATATCTGAAACATGTTACTGCAACATTCTATTTTCCCTTTGGTTGCTAACAACAAAAACAGCACACTGGGCCCAGCGCCTCCCCCTCCCCCGCCAGGCCCGATACCCCAGGCAGTCCCTGGGTTGCCTGCCTGTAAATCCAGCCCTGGCCCAGTCACTTGAACTGAATGTGAATCTCTGTGAGCTGTAGCAGTATTAAATCTTTGTGCGTCAATGTGATGGGGTGGAGACACCTCCCTCAGTGGATGAAAAGGAGAGGTTTGAGTTTCTTTTCTCTCTGAAAAGAAAAGCCACAGTTGCATGCCCTCATGAGTGCAGGGATTTTCAGCGAGCCTTCCATGAGGGAAGTAGTTCTGGGCCCAGTTGTAGTGAATCATGTCATCCTCCCAGGGCACTAGAGGATGAGTACTCAGAGGACTTGGAAGTAATTTACATTACGAGCTAGACCATCTGTGGGGGTGAAGGGAGCAATCTCTCTTGTGAAGTACTTAAACATTGGCGGCACAAAATCCTCTTTTTGTTGGCTGCGATTAGAGACTTTGACAAAGAAAACCCTTTTGGATGTTTAAGGGTGAATTCTCCTCTCACCAGTTTCACACCAGTGCAGTTCCATTGACTGAAGTGGAGTTTACTCAGATCTACACTTGTGCAAGCAAGGTCAGAATGATGCCTTGAGTTTGTCTCTGGCTACAGGAAACATTTTGTAAATTTGACCAGGAAATCTTGAGTGGACCTTATTACAGCTCATCTGCCCTGTCTGTCAGATCTGAAGAAGAGATCTGTGTAGTTTGAAAGCTGCTCTCTTTCACCAACCGAAGTTGGTCCAATAAAAAATATTGTCTCACCCACCTTGTCTCTCTAATATCCTGGGACCAACATGGCTACCACAATACTGCAAACAACTGTCTGTCAGTGACGGTGAGTAGAAAGCAGTCACAGTTGCACATCCTTTCCACAGGGAGTGTGTTCCATCAGTTGTCAGTGTTGTATAATCTGAAATAATTCAGGTATGTTGGACAGTTAATCAAATGTGGTTCTGACATATTCTGAACTACATTCTCGGTAGTCTTTTAAATTCTGTAGGCACAGGAGGAATTTACTGATATGGCATTCTACTCGCCTAACTATTGCCAATTTTTTTTCATCATAAATGCTGTTTATCTTAGTTAAACAATTACCACTGCAAACACAGGCCTTTGTTGAGGAATGCATTCCTGTTCAGGATAACAGTTAAGCATGTGCTTAAATCCCATGGATGCCAATGGGACTTAAGCACATGCTTAAGTTATGCCCTGAATTGAGGTCATAGTCTCTTTCTTGTCTTAGGGTTTGATGCTGCAAGGTGCCGAGGTCTCAATGACAGCAATGGGAATGGAGGGTGCTCAGCATCTCACAAGAAGTTAGCACAGCCCATCAGTGTTGATTGCATTCCTTTAAACATATTAATAAATGGAATACTATGGTTTTTTTTTTTTTTCAGTTGTGAATCTGTGTTCCTTGCTGCTGCTTTAGGCAAGTCCTCTCTCTGGATAGGTATCGGATAACATGAAGATTATTTCCAGACAAATAAGCAATTTCCATCTTTCTGCCAAAATTTCTGAACCATGAATGTAGCTGAGCAAAAGCGGGTAGAATGTTTTTACAAATTAGCATGAAGACGTTAAGTTCATCACTAGGAAGGTTGATATATATATATATATTTTTTTAAAGAAGATCTTTCCACGGTAGCTTTCTTTTTTTAAATACTATTCTTGGTTTGAAACTTTCATTCTGGGCGTACATTTGGTGCCCAGATGGTGCAGGCACACACAGAAGCCCATCACGCTGTCAGGGCAGGCGGATACATATGTAAATATTTTGCCTTTTCCCCCTATAATATTTGGCTTTGTCTAATCTAATTGCTGTCAAAGGCAGAATGCAAAGAACACTTAAGAAAAGCAAACAGTGAGGACCTCCAATGTTTGTGCTGCACTAACTTCAGAAGATGCTAACAGTCTGGGTTGTAACTAATAATTTTGTTGTATAATGTTTTAGTCACACTCTGAATCCATGGTGCATTGTTTCAGTTCATGCCAAGTAACATTTATGACCTGAGGCAGCTTGAAACCTAGATTTCCAGAGGCGAATGGTGAAAGCATAATTAACCCTTTGGAGCTGAAAGACAGGACTCTTGGCATCATGTGTTTAAATGCCTTTTAAGTTGGTGCTAATGGTGGGTGCTCCATTCCTGGCCCTGGTACTGGATTGCATCATTTTCTCATTTGTTTTATTGGTGTATGGCGTATTGCTTTAATGTATTTTTCTATCATCTGTTGAGTATCAATCAGAGAGGTAACTGTTAGCAAAGTCTGTGTCTCCTCCGAGTGGTGAACTGAGCATGGCAGTGGAGTGACACTGAGAATATCTACTTATTTATTAAGGACCTGATCCAAAGCTCATGGAAGTCAAAGGAAAGTTGACTTTAGTGGGCTTTTGGTCAGACCCTAATTGCTTAGCAAAATGGTCTGATGAAAGAAATGTTGATGGGGGTGCCAGGGAAAGGGATGTAGGAACCCCTACTGTCATTGCAACCATCCTTGCATCACTGAACTTCTAAGTGTTTCTGATCAGAAGCAAATATTGGCTAAGGCATGAGTTGTGGGGGAGCCTGTGACTAAAGTGAACCCATTGCTTCCATGGGCATTACTTTCACGGAGAGGTTCCTCAGGAGACCAAATCTTGCAGTGGGGATTATTGTGGGGAGAGGGGAATGGCTATAAAAAGAAAATGTAGTCCCTCCAGCATCAAATCAAACAAAAAAGTAGTATCCCATACAGCTGCCTCCCATAGACTGCAGATGAAATCTCAGCTACACAATAAATAGGGCACAATGCTGGCCATTCATGTTTGAGTTTGAAGCTTGTCATTTTTTGGTCATGTGATGCCACTGCATTCTGCTTCTGTTCTGTTCTCTTCTGGTTCTTATACCATACGCATCACCATGGTATCTGAGCACCTTCCAGAGGTACACTAAGCTGCATGACTGTCATCTGTCAGGTGTGGTTCTCTGTCTCCTTCCTGTTCCCAGGGGAAAAATCACGTGAGCAGGGCCGGCTTTAGGAAGTGCGGGGCCCGATTCGAACAGTTTCGACGGGGCCCCGACAGGGATGACTTAAAAAAAAAAAAAAAAAAAAAACACATAAAAAAACCACGCGGGGCTTGTACTCACCCGGCCGTGCTCCTAGTCTTTAGCGGCGGGTCCTTCACTCACTCCGGGTCTTCGGCGGCACTGAAGGACCCGCCGCCAAAGACCCGGAGCACCTCCAGGTGAGTAAAAATTAAAAAGGTGCCTCTAGCCAGGGAAGGGATTCTCTGCCACTTGCCCCCCAATCTGGGCAGCCCTGCCACTGGACGCGGGGCCCTCTTAGGCATGGGGCCCAATTCGGGGGAATTGGTGGAATTGGCCTAAAGCCGGCCCTGCATGTGAGAATTATTTTTATATATGTATGATGAAATATATATATAAAAATATTTCATCTCTGCTCTACTATGCTTTTTCTTACTGAAGGACAGATCCAAAAAGTGTGCCCTCCATATCTGTAAGTAGGATAGCCCTAGTGGGTCAAAGACAGCCCTAGCAATCCCAATAGATTCAACGAAGTTACCCAAGCAGTTAATTTGGCTTTCACTCTGTTTTTTGGTAGTGAAGGGCCTTGACTGGGAGAATAAATTGCTCTTGTTTAACAACATTTTATTTATTTTTCTTTTTGGCTGTCACAGGAGCAATTGATCAGTGCACGTACATCAAGTACCACTACTCCTCAGCAACAATTCCCAAGAACCTCACCTACAACATCACCAAGACAATCCGCCAGGATGAGTGGCATGCCTTGCGTAAGTGTGTCCATCTTTTTTCTTCCTTTTCTCTATTGTGCACATAAAGGGCAATAGTAACCAGTAAAGGTGAACTGGGGCTTTGATAGACAACCCACTCAGAGATGCCTCATGCGGATAGTCGTCATGGCAGATAAGCCAATTTGCTGCTAGCACCCACAGCTCTGTGTATTTGTTTGGGTGACTGGAAATTCTGCATTAGCATGAAAGCATTAAGTGTGTGTGTGGGGGGGAACATTCATATGCAGAGGTTAGTATTGAATTAAATATGAACATGAATAAAATAATTTTTGTAATTTTTAATTCAGTAAAATCGAATGCATTTGCATTTTTCCCATGCATTTCACGCTGCTGCAGAATTTCCAGCTTCCAGCAGAATTCAGTACTAGCACATAGCAGAAATTGGTAGGTTCTGTCATGAAATATGTGGTTCTACCCCCCCACACCCTGTCTCTTGGGTGGGAGGCACTGCTCAGTGACACTTCTTGCCTTTGAGAGTCTAGGAAAAGAAATGCTGCTCTTTAAAGGCACAGGGAAGGATCCTGGCTTCTGGTGATAATTGTGGCCATTGGCCATCAACTTGTAGCAGTGACTGAAGCAATAAGACATGACAGGGATGGAATTGCCTGGATATGCAGAGCTGGCCTTATAGATTCTCTTCCTCCTTATGGGCTTGGAGATGGACAAAGAGTTTTCACTGACAAAATGGAAGAATTAGGATTTCACATGAAAGGGAAGATGCCAACAGGAGTGCATCCTCTTGTTATACATATATATTGGATACTGTGTTGTACTTTGGAAATTCTTCTCCTCTATTTTGAGCAGCAGTGACTATCTCCTGTCACCACCTTCTGGGAATCTCGCAAATTAATGCAGGAATTATTGTCTTTAAAAAAACATGTATCTTTAACTAAGCAACGTTTAGGGTTATGGGTCATTGAGAGGATGTACATGTATTTTCTTTCAACTGAAGTGTAATTGCTGACATGGCTGGTCATATTGGTCCCTTGGAGTGCTTCTCCCTTCCTGTTCTAGTGCTAAGCTCCGTGGGAGAATGCAAAGTGTTAGCAGCTGACTAGAATCTTTAGTAGCATATTTTCCAGTCTCTGAAGAGGCAGTCTAGACACAGAGTGTTGACACATTTACATATCCAATTTGGTCCGAGGCACTTTCAGGGTGAGGCTGTTGTTTATTTCCTCACTGTGGAAGGTACAGGGAATGGATGTGTGGGCGGGCGCATGTGCATCTGTGCATATTCCTGACCTAGATTTTCTTGATGCTTCATGAATCAGATAAGTGTAGGTAGATAGTTGTATGTGATTGAGGGACGAATCTGTGTCCCTCTCAACAAAGGTGAAAAAGGAGAGGCGTGCCTTGATAAATCTGTGTTTATAGATCAATTTGTCTTATGCAGTGGCTTTACATTTCAAAGTATTGGATATGTGGGGTTCATGCATAGCCACTAGAGGGTCTGAAGGTCACTGTATTTAACAATGAACTGATGCCATAGGTATATTTACTGTGTGGAGGTAGGTGTGTTTGTGACTTGCTACCTTATCAATTGACCAACTTTCAGTTTTAAAGGAGGGAGGGGGCTAGAAAAGCTCTCATTAGCAATCTCCTTTCAATTTCTTTTTGGGCTGGAGGAGGTGTTCCCTTTTCAAAGAGCTTCTGGAATCTTCATTAGGTGGTCACTAGCTTAGGCAAAGAGCAATACAATAAGTTTACTCACACAAACCCTCTGACCATATCCCCCTCCATACCCATGGACAACATATTGTACAGCTAGGCTGGTTTCATCCAGATCACAGCCTCCAGTTCTGGGACAGGTCATGGTTCTCCCAGCTGTGTGGGGCACACTAAGAGACAGGCCATAGCAGATACAGGGGCAGGCCTTCATTAAAGATGTTGTCCATGCGAATGAGGATGGTTTGATGGAGTCCACTCTCCTTTTCCCTTCCTATACCTGCTGGCTGATATCCTCAAAAGGCTATGGCAGCAATAGGCATAGAAGCTATTTGATTAGAAGAGTTACAGCTGTCACAATATTTGGGTTTATACTTTGTTTACCTTTGGCCTGTTACTCAGTTTTTAATGTTTCCTTTGCCAATGTAGCTGGAAGCATAAGTTAATTTTTCAAGAGGACAGAAATGAACCATGAGTTAATAGGAACTTGGCGAGCCAGAAAACATCCAACCCCCTAGTGTACCAAAGCTAGGAATTTATAGACATCATACTATATATTAGGAGTATAAGTCTTGGCAAGTTATGCCTTTTTGAGAGACCTCCAAGCAACATGTAGGTGTTGCAGGAAATGGATTGGTGATTCAAAGGCAACGTTCCCTCTGAGGTTATGTCTATACTGCAGCCATGGGGTGTGACTGTAGTTTGAGTGGACATTCCTGAGCTAGCTTTAATCTAGATAGCTCAGGTACTGGCACAGTGAAGCCGCATTAGTATGGGCTAGCCCTGTGAGTAATTACCCAGGGTTCCAGGCGGACTTGTACAGCTAGCACTGAAGCACATGCTGCCATGGCTACACAGCTCTGATATCTGAGCTTGCTCGACTAAAGCTAACTCAGGTATGTTTGCACAAGCTACAATCATGCAGTATAGACATACCCATAGTCAGTACTGAGCCAGTGCCCTAAGAAGCCCTGTGTGGCGGTAGTAGCTGTTTTCTGGATGAGCTATAAAACCAAGGCCCTGATCACTTGTGCTCCTTAAAGGTCCCCTGTACCTTTTTATACGCAAGGAGGTGTTCATGTCAGATGGATTCAAACTTGTGTCATTTATCCATCTCCCTTCATACACTTTTGGGGGATTCTGATAAATTGGGATCTAGATCTGAACCACCCCAGATTTTAGCTGTGCAAAATCAAAACTCTGACAATGAGGTTTTGCGAAACCAAAACCACTCCTGATTTTAGCCATATCTAGTGTTGATGTCCTGGTCAAGTTTCAACTTTGTTAATTATGAACTGTCTTGCTAGATTTTCTCTGCAGTTTTAACTGGCTACAGTATTCTTCAGTCCCTGACCTAAATGGTTGTTTAGTATTGCTGTGCATTGTTAAACAGTTCCACCCCAGAGGTGGCTACATTTCAGAGGAGGCTGATGTGATTCCTATGTAATTACTGTTTGTAAAGGACTAAAGAGCACTACATTCCGGTAAATTATTATTATATTGCCTGCTATACATGAATAATACAAAAATATTCAGGGGCAAATAATACCTGAAAACAAAGGGATCCATGGTTCAGCAATAAAGAGATGACTTGACAGTGAACATCCTAAGGCAGCACATCTTGCATCTTTCACATTTAGGATTATTGTCGCAGAGGCAAAGGATGAAGAGAATAGGAAACTGGAAAGCTGTGAAAAACAAGAGAGATCTTAACTGTCTTCAGGATTTTTTCTTTCCAATGGATCCGCTTCCCCCAACCCATCCTGAATCAATCCAGGAAGTAGCACATACTTTTTGCTTCAGGGGTAATAGCAGTCTTACTTCTAGCTGTGCACATCTGACACAAGGAGTCCTGAGTTTGGTTTTGGTAGCTATTATGAGCAGAGGCCAGATTGTATTTTGCGGTGGACAGTGAAAGTACTTGAAACCAGAACCACAATTAGCATAAGCAGAAAAGCCAAGACGTGACTAGAGATTGAGCTCCCCTCCTACATTCAGTACTGGTCCTCGCTATTCAGGGTTGAGGGAGTATGACAAAGTTACATGGGAGAAGGCTGGGTTATGGCTGCCTGTGCTTTACTCAGTCTATGGCTTCATAGAGGTACAAGAAAGAGGTAAAAGGTATAGTTCAGTACTCTAGCTCTAACCTTCCTCCAAAATTCACTCTGTGCCTTAGCTAGAGCCTTTGCTCTCCTTTGCCATCTCTAAATCACTATGCTATGATTTCCCTTCCCCCTCAGATAGGAAAAGATTGCTTTAGTTGGAGTTAGGAAGGAATTCTATTGCTCTTGCTACCTTTGCAGCAGCTCTCTTTGGTCTCATAACAGACTGTTAAGTGGTGGAGTGAGGGATAGATGGGCCCCTAGTGGTGCTGAGTAGCCCATTTTTCTCAGCCTGACAGCCACAATGGACTCTCCAGCACATTCCTTTTCAAGGGTGGGAGAGGGTGAGGGGTTATTCATTTGATACAGAGGACCCCAGTGACAGCAGTCAGCACAGTGAAGTATATCCTATAGCTGTGCTTTGAGTGATGCACCAGAAGAACCCAGGGGAGATGCTGGACCCAGAGGAATGACTGAGGCCAACTTTTTCATTTTTGATTTTAGCATTTTTTTTCAATTGTGTTTGGGATTTTCAAGATAGAACCTTGGCTTCAAATTGATTGCCTGTGGCAGTGAGAGCCAGGGAAATAGAACTTCACTTCCCTGTAATCAGTTCCTCTCAACAGTCTCTTGTTAAATAGGAATGGCAGGGAGTGTGACTGTAGATTTGCCAGCTCCCCCCATCAGGAGATAAATGTTCATCCAATTAAACAAAATGACAATCTGTACTAGCTGGGAGGGGAAGAGAAGAGGGAAGGAAAAGAACATTTTGACCATCAACTTTTAACATGTCTCTCTGGAAAATCCAAGCATAGTGATGGGGCTGGGGTACTGTAAGTGTATTTACCAAATGCAATGCTGTGAATAAGGCCCTGTGTACTGCACAGCAAGGTGGAGAGGAATTCTGCAGTAGGGTAACTGGCTTCTAAAGATCTTTGGCAACTTCATTAAATATTTTTTAAAAATTGAGATTTCTATTGAATTAAATCTAAAAATAAATAATCCAGTTAGGACAGTTGTCCCCGGGCTATTTATTTTAATATTAAAATCACTATATGTTTGGTAGTGGCATACTTTGGTTTAGCTTAAATCTGTTCTCAGTTGATTTAAGTTAAGCCAAAATAAGTCTGATTTAACCAAAATAAGAGTGTCCACACAGTGGGTTGACTAAACTGGTTTAAAATCGCACCCTTTTTTGGTAAATCCAATAATAGTAATAATCATATCCTCGGCTGGTGTGAGTAACTGGAGCTATGCCAATTTATACCAGCTGCAGATCTGGCCTTATCTATTTTGCCTATCTTGAAAACTTCTGGAGACCTAAATCTGGTGTACAGTGGTAAAGTGTGTGAAACATTTTGGTTGTTTTGAAGGCCACATTCCATACACCAATGAAACCACTAGGGAAAACAATGTATCCAGTTTGTGTGCCAGCTGTGCCCATCTCTAGTGCTGCTGAGGAATGAGGACCAGCATATAAAAATACCTCTTGTGGCACTCGGGGGACTGGAGAGTAGCTATTCCTTTGGTTCCACCTCACTGGAGCAGAAATAACCACCAGCTGACTCGTCTGGCATTATGAGCCATCAGAAAGTTTTTGGAAATGGGATAAGCAACAGAGAGCCTAGGATCTGGTTTGTTCCTTTGCAGCTATTAGGTGTTGGCCGTTGCTGAAGGCAGCATATTCAATGGACAATTGGGGCCAGAGTTTCAAAGATCATTAATCACCTAGAGATGCAGATAGATGCTTAGTGGGAATTAGGCATCTAGCTTGCCGACATACCTTTTTTAAACCCCACTAGGCACCTATCTGTATCTTTAAGAACCTAAACACCTTTAGAAACTCTGGTCTTAGTCTGCTCTGGTGTGGCTGCTCCTATGTTTCTGTGTCCTAATCCAAGTCCACAAAAAATAGTGGATGAGGCCAGCACAACTGTTTATGGCAACACTTGACACTTCTATCTATGAATCTCAACGTATTTTGTGAATATTAATGATTTAATGTCATGCTGCCTCTGTGAATATCATCACCCCCATTTTACAGCTGTGGAACTGAGACACAGAGAGGCTCAATGACTTGCCTAAGGTCATACAAGAAGTCAGTGGCAAAACAAGGACTAGAACCCAGGTCTTCCGAGCCCAAGACCTGTGCTTTAGCCATAAACCATTTATTTGTATCCCAAACCTGCTCTAAGGAAGGCAGGTAGCCAAATAATGTAGGAGAATAGAGATGGGGAAGTATTGTACCCTGATATAATGTTGTTTGGTAAGAAAATACCTTTTTAAAAGAACTACTTTGGTATGATGGCATTTTATTTTTGCCCTTCACTTCTATGGCTGAGTCCTTTTGGTCTAAATGGCTGCATGTGCTACGCTCATTTATTTCTTCCTTTTAAAATATTTGTATTCATTTTGTGTGTGTGTGTGTGTACACCCTATATTATTATTAAAACATGTCACTAAGAAAAATAATACAGCCATTAGAAGGACTCTGCCTTCTGAGCACTGTCACCCCAAGTGTACCTCTCTCTGGTTACTGAGCCCCAGCCAGGACTGCAGTCCTTGGGGCATTCAGGCAGTCTTCTGCATCATATTGCTTAGGGCAGGAAGGGAAGAACTGCTCCTCAGGAGGCCACCGAGAAAGGTATTGGAGTCTAAAAAGCTTACAAACAAACAAATTCCTGCCATATGTTCCTGGTTAATAAGATTTTTTTTCTTCATGAAAACAAAACAAACCCCCTGGTGATAGCAGGAACTGTGGGCAAATGCTACATGAAGCCCATACTGTTTGTAATCCAAAACACTGATGTGTGTCCCCTCCAGAGATCATATTGTATCACGTGTAGGCCTCCCAGATCAGAAGGGAGATAAAACATGCTTCCCTCTCTCCAAAGACCTTTGTTCTTCTCTTTCACAGGGCTCCACTGTCCTCCACACTACACATATTTCTGTATTTTTAAACCTTCTATTTCAACCTTCTGTGTATCACAGGCCTGAATTTATACTTTGGAATAAACTTGGCTAAAAGGGGAAAAAGCGTTGTCTGTTTTCCTCCAAGCCTTGCTGCTGCCACTAGGCCTTTCTTCCCCGACTACCTAGGCCTTTCCCATCAATGGTGATGGATGAACAGCTGTGTTTTGTGTTCCGGAACATGGGGCATGTGTTCCATCTGGTCATAAAGTGACCGTGGAATTGCTATGGAAACTGACTTCCTTTCCCTGTGCAACTTGGATAGAAATAGTGTCACCAGACTGCTTTAGAGAGATTCAACTTACAAATAAGTAGCTGATGCTTCCCCCAAAATGTTTAGAATATCCTGTTTATTTGGAAACAATTATGGTACTGTGTGTCATCTCCTCTGTATGTTTCTTTGTATGTTCATGATCATTATTAGTAAGGGCATTGGCATTGAGCATACAGCTTTTATGTGGCCAACCCTATTGTCAGGAGCAAAGGAACCATTATGCTTTGGCATGTTCATTGGAATGATAGCTGCCTCTTCTCCATAAACTCATAATGTAAGCTCATAATAATCCTATATATATTCATAATATGAGTGCATAATAATTATATAGCATCATGGAAGCCACCTGCAAAAAACTTATTGTGATGTCAGAAGGAGAAGACTTTGATGGTGGGCAGGGGGACAATCATCGGGGAAAGTGAAGAATTTATGGAAGATGGACATAATATTTTTATTTACATAGCAACTTCCATGTTAGGAACTTGAAGCATTTTACAAGCATGAATGATCTAACCTAGTGGTTTTCAACCTGTGGCCTGTGGACCCCTGAGGGTCAGCAGACTATGTCTGAGGAGTCTGCGAAAGGTTGTCGTTACCATAGAACAATGGTTTTCAGCAGGTTGTCCATGGCCCCCAGGGGGCCTACAGACTATGTCTAAGATTTCCAAAGGGGTCTGCACCACCATTTGACATTTTTTTTAGGGGTCAACAAATGGAAAAAAAGGTAAAAAACCACTGGTCTAACCCTCACGTTGCCTCTGTGTGGTGGCGGAGACGAATATTATCATTATTCCCCAATTTCGGCTCTGCAAATTACTTCAGCACTTGCTTAAGCCCCATTGAAGTCATGAGGGATCTGGATGGATGTCCTTTTGGGGCTCATCTGTGATACTGATACAGTAGCTAGCAAGTATTATTAGAGAAAAGACATGGGGCTTCACTTCCCAATCCTCAGGAGCTAAACACATCTGCATCCATCCCAGGAGCAAGATGCCGAAGTTGGCACAGACACTCAAGTCGTCTGCTTGACAATGTATAGGTAACACCATTCTGCTTTTTGGGCTGACCTGAGCTGATATTTGTAAAAGCAAGGGTAAATTTGTGTGGTTGTCGTTATATCCAACGATGCTGTCACCGCAGCACGTGTTCTCATGGGGCTGTATAGTTTGATCCGTGAGGAGGAAGATCATGAACAGATGTTATATAGGAATACGCAGGCTCCCACTGAAGACTTGGCATGAAGCTTGGCCTTTTTATTTTTTTTTCTCATTCAGTTTTTCACATCTGTTCTCCTCAAAGTGTTAACAACCTTTTTTGATAGCTGCTCCCCATTCAGGTCTGTCCTTAAACTTCAAAGAGTAGCCATCACTATTTATGCTGCATAAGGGCAAATTCTGTTTAAGGGTGTCCTTCAAGTGTTTTTGCTGACTACCCCTCTTGCGCTTTCCGAAGTTCAGCTCATGACAGAAAGCTTTTTTGGGGGGAGTCTCTCGTTACCCATTCTGATAACATGACATGTCCATCTAAGCTGAGCTTTGATGCTCATTGCCTTGATGCTGGTTGTTTTTGCTTTTTCAAGAATGTTAATGTTTGACACTTTGTCATGCCAGTGGACTTTCAGAACAGAGCTGAGACAGTGAATGTAACATTTTTCAAGTTGCTTAATATGTCTGTGGTACACTGTCCATGTTTCACATCCATATAAAAGGGATGCTGTCAGTGTTACACTGTATATTATCAGTTTTGTTGACTGTTTGATGGTATGCTGGTTGTGTATCCTAATGCGAAGTCTTCTGAAAGCCTGCCTTGCCTTTCATATTCTATTTGATGTTTCCTGATCCAGCAAACCATCACTTGAGATGGCATTGCCAAGTTATGTAAAGTGATGAACGTTCTGTACTATCAATGATGATGTTTGGCTCAATGGTAACGGTTGATGGAACTGGTTGGAAGAGGACTTCACTTTTTTCCAGACTGATGCTGAGTCCAAACTGTTCAGTTGCCTCTGAGAACCAATTTAGGATAAGCTGTAGGTCACTTTCACTGTGACTAAGTAGAGCACAATCATCTGCAAAAAGGGCTTCACGTTTGAGTTTCTCAAGAACTTTTCTTTGTAGTAAGTCTTCGGAGATTGAAGAGTTTTCCATCAATTCTGTACCTTATGATAAATATGTCATTATCATATCTGTATTAAATGCTGACTGCAGAGAATTTTTGCCCTACTTATTTTCTGAATAATAAGGAAAGCCGTATGTACGCGTAGCTGACATAAACAATCAACATCCTTCTTTCCTTGCTGCTATTTTTCTCTAGCCTTCCCATGCTCCTTCTAGCCTGCTATCCATTCTTCACATCCTCCTTCCTTCCTACCGCCAGAAGAATATCTGCATTGTTTTAAAAATTGCTAACTTGGCTTCAAATTTATGGACACCAAAGTATGACATCACTGCACCAGTCAATGCCAGTTGTTATTCCTGAATGCATATTGCTTATTAATATGGGTTTGAGACAGACCACTAAGAAGGTCAGTCATTTGGCAGCTGCCCATAGTCTTTCGAGTTCTGAAGGTCTTGGAATTCCATAATACTGTCTTCAGAGCAGGGTTTGAATAGTGTACAATAAATAATACCTAGGGTCACGCATTGAACAATGAGGATAAAACCAAATATTGAATAGCTGCTCATTAAGTGAGCACCGTCCATGTGCTGCACTGAATGAGGCAGAGGTCTTGTAGAAAAAGACATATGTGATCATGTAATTAATGATGGTGTCATAAACCATACATACGAAGGAGCTGGATTAAGGTTGTATGGGCAACCATAATTCTGGCATTTCCTAACTCTTGAATGCTTGACTTTTCAACCTCAATAATGTTCTTTTAACATAGTTGTTCTGTGTGTAATATTTGAGAATATTCTGATTCTGTGAACCTCCTGGCTGGCTGGGCTTTTTCTCTCATATGTATCATAGAAGAGAGTGGAAAGGTGCCTACTTTCATCCTTGAAAACAGATATAGGGCATTTAGGGAGATCCCCAGAATTATAGCACCATTGAAAGTGACCACCCCTCTCCCAAACCTTATCTATGATATTCTGCATAGGAATATTAGAGGCTTTTCCTATTGCAGTGCGGAGATGTTGACAGGTAAAGCATACCATCACTAATCATGTCAAATCATTCAGCCAGTCAAAATATAGCTCTATTAATATGCATGTGGCGCTCTCTCTGTCTCTCTCACTTTCTCTCTTGAGAGAGATGGGGGGAGGGCGTTTTTCTATGTCTCTTGGCTAATCAAGAGTGATGTCTGGTGCATTCATAGGGTGAGAACACTGCAAAATACAAACAGGATGATCTGATGGGTCTTTTCCATCTCTGACTTCTATAATTTTTTATTTATATACCAATTTAATGGCTGGTTTATAGTGATTTATATCCCAGTTTATTTATACACTAATCTGATGCCACGCCCCCTGCTGTTTGTGAAATGAAATCTGGCCAGTTAAATATTTCAAGGTGATTACATGCACACCGGTTTACCAATGAGAAGCAAATATTGCCTTGCTTCAATACAGACAGATTTTATAGCAGAATATTTTGGAGGTGAGGCTCTTCTGATCTGCTTAGATAAAGGCCTACACCAACCCTAATAAAACATCACAGCACTCAGTATGAGAGATGTGACTACAAACTAGGAATCAACTAACCTGACTTTGACCTGTTACAATCTTGAAGCTGAATCATGTAGGTGTTTTTAAAATCCTGATAGTCCTAGACCAGGGGCAGGCAAACTTTATAGCCTGAGGGCTGCATTGGGTTTTGGAAATTGTATGGAGGGCTGGTTAGGGGAGGGGTGTGTGGCCCCCCACCATTTGCCACCCCTGGTTCTCGCCCCCTGATGGCCCACCCCCGGGACCCCTGCCCCATCCACCCCCCGGAACCCCTGTCCCTGACTGCCCCCTGCTGCCCCATCCAACCCCCCTCTCCTTCCTGACTGCCCCCCCCGGACCCCTGCTCCCATTCAACTCCCCTGTTCCCTGCCCCCCTGACCGTGCCGACCCCTAACCACTCCCCTGCCCTCTATCCAACCCCCTCTGCTCCCTGCCCTCTTACCGCGCTGCCTGGACCACCGGTGGCTGGCGGCGCTACAGCCACGCACTGCGCAGCACAGAACACTGGGTCAGGCCAGGCTCTGCAGCGGCGCTGCCCCAGGAGCTTGCCACCCAGAGCATTGTGCTGGTGGTGGAGCGAGCTGAGGCTGTGGTGGAGGGGGAACATCGGGGGAGGGGCCCGGGCTAGCCTCCCGGGCCAGGAGCTCAGGGGCCGGGCAGGAGGGTCCCGCGGGCCGGATGTGGCCCACGGGCGGTAGTTTGCTCACCTCTGTCCTAGACAATAGTTGCCATTTTAATTGCTGCATTGACATAAAGATATTGTGAATTACTGCCTGGAGTTGATTCTCATGTACACTAACACGCGTTTACACTAACTTGGCAGAATAAAGAGGTCTTAGATACAATGAAATTATGCCCACATTAAGGCCCCTTTACAATGCCAGAAGGATAGAAAGGGGCCTGAGTAGAAATGAGAATCAGATCCAATGTGCGCAGTTCCAACACGGAGCCACAAGGATTTATTCACAGTTTTTTACCATTGTGTTTTGCATTCCCTTAAAAAATTCCTTATTGAGTTTTGAATTCCCAGTGGTCTGCCATTTTGGTTAACACCGGAGTTAAAGTAAGAGGAAGGGTTTCATCTCTAGCAACACAAGAGAATTATTCCAGTGATGTTCAATTGTAGGACAGTGAAAGGGAGTATTTAGATTTGTACTAGCAATTTTTATAAACGAATCCACTCTAATGGCATGTAATCATTGTGCAATTACTTGTCTAAATATCTGCCAATCAAAGCACTGCTATGTTATCAGTGCATCACTGGTTTAATTCCAATGTGGTAAAAATTCCCCTGTATTGCTGTTGTTTCATGTTTGTGCCTATGTACGGTATATTTTCCTAAAAACCTTGCTTTGATTTATATGATACCTTTTCAGGTCCTTAAATAAGTTAGGCCACATCTACACTAGAAACTTTTGCTGGTATAAAGATGTCACTTAGGAATATGATTTTTATGATGTTTCTGTACCAGCAAAAATTCTAGTATGGACACAATCATACTAGTAAAAAAGTGCTTTTCCCGGTATAGATTGTTTTGTTTCGGGGACTGTACCAACGAAAGCCCTGTTTTGTTAGTATATAAGCTGTACTAGGAGGGTTTGCTGGCATAGCTACAGCTGGGTCAGATTCCGATCTCCACTAATGAGACAGAGAGGAGCTCAGTGGATTTGCTCCATATAAACACCAGTGTAACTGGGAATCTGAATCCTTTTCTGTATGTATAATGTAAAGCATGCCAGTATTATTGTTTTGGTAACCAGCGAGAAACTATTGTTGGTAGTATCCCCAAGAAAGCTCACACTGTTGCATCTGGACTTTGTTTTTGCGAGAAACCGTTTGGGCAAAGGGCTTGTATTAATAGAGCATGTAATGAAGATCCTGCTGGTGGCGAATACTATCTGACAAGACATAGGATCATATTAGGTCATCTAGTCCATGCCCCTATCAGTGTAAGTTATTCCCTACACAATATACTCCAGTGCTTTGTTCAGTTCACTTTTAAATGATCCATGTGATGGCATTTCCACTGCTTCCAGTGAAAGACTTTTTACCACCTTAATAAACCTCATTTTCCAGAGGTCTTTCCTTATATCCAGCCTATCTCTTTTTCCTTTAATGCTATTACTCTTAGTTAACTTCCCTTATTTAACCCGAAACAGTTTCCCTCCCTTCTTGTGTTCTACAGCCTTTAAATACATACTGAGAAGTATTTGTTGTAATTTAGGGAATGGTGGTGTAGTCTGATGGTTACAAAAATTGAAAACACTAGTACAGGAGTCTGTTGGTGTTTGGGAAGGGAAGGAAAACAGGTATTGCAGGTACAGGATTTCTTTCTTTGGGTTCCTCTTCCCTACTGATGAGCCCTGATCATTTCACCACTTAACTAGACCCCACGCTTCAAGCCTCAAATCACAGTTGACCGTCATTCTGGCCTAGGCAAATGAGAGAGGATTATCTTCAAAGCCCATCCACATGACTCCCCAATTGACTGGGCGGATCACAGCTGAGCTCCTCCCCTCCAGGGGTGAGTGTGCCGTTGATGTGGGAATGGGAAAGCAGGAACATAAATCAGCTGCAGGTCTCTCCCATGGGACTTCAGGGCTCATCCACTCAGCTCTCATCCGGCCAGCTCAGATATAGGTTATTCTTAATGGAAGTTGAGCATGTGTGTGCCTGGGCATCATGACCATTCTGACAGCTAATTAGAGTCTTTCCATCATTGATGGATACTAGAGTTGATTGATCTCTTTGTCACATATATAAAAATCTCCACCATCTCTGTCCCTATCAGCCTCTGTCTCTGTCCAGTTTGCCCTTAGCTTCTGTTTATCTTTTGATATTTTTCAAAACTTAACTCTCACCTTGGGATCCTGAGGGGGGAAAATCAATGGGAGAAGATCGCTTACTGACAAATAAGAGAGACTCCTCTGCCATACACAACTAAGGCTGTGAATAATTCAGTAGGGTCCCAGTCTCCTTTTTCCTCCCTCATGGCTGGCCTTATTAAAATTGTATGGGAGAGCAGAAGGAGATGGCTGATTGGCTCTGTCATTTATCTGATAAAATCTGTAGCTCATGTATTAGCTCAATATCACCACTCCCCCACCCACCACACACATTTTCATACTAAACAGGATCTTCTCTTTGGTGTCCATTCTGCTGCATGTTGTGATCAGACATCTGTGCACAACCAAACTTTACCTATACCTCTCATGTCAAATCATGTTGCCATGGAAAAAGGATGCTATCCATCAAAGCAGGGCACTGTATAGTCTTTTTGTCAATATGAGAGAATCAGTAATGACATGAATCCACGTTCATGGGGATCCTAGTGTGCGTGTGTGTGTGTGTGTGTGTGTGGCGGGGGAGATAATAAGGCTGGGAACTAGGAGACTGATTCTGCTTTCACTTACACTGGTGTAATTCAGGAATAAATCCACTGAAATCAAAGTAGTTAGTCTGCTATAACTACAATGTGAAATCAGATTCTGGCTCCAGAAGGTTTTAATGGAATTTTCAGGAAAAGAAATCAACTTTCTGAGGTTTTAGACATTTTGATTTTTAGACTCCAAAGAGGTAGACTGATTCTAGAATTGCACAAGACTCCTTTATTAATAATAATAATTAATATGCATAGAGAAACTTCCATCAACGGATCACAAAATACTGCACAACTATTACTCCATACAACACTTCTGTGAAATAGATATGGTATAGGAAGTATTAATATAGCATAAGCATTATGCCCATTTTACAGATAGAAAAACAAAGACACAGATGTTAAGTGACTTGTCAAAGGTCATACAGTTACTTGGTGGGAGAGCCAGGAATGGAACTCAGGTCTCTTGACTCCCAGTGCTAGGCAATTCTTCTTCCTTTAGTGTCATAGGGTAGGTCTACACTTACAGCGGCATGTAGCATACAGACACTGCACTCCTAGTTAGCATGGGCATAAATAGCAGTTTAGGCAGTGAGACATTACCTAGGCAAGCAGAGTGTAGGGTGTCCTACATGCCTGAACCCTAGAGTATATACCCTCTATGTCTCTGTACATGCCCAAGCAGTGCCTCCCAAGTCTACACTGCAGTTTTTAGCGGTGGAGTGTCCCTTTGCCTCCCTGTTGCTGGGGCCTTTCCCTGTTGCACTGAAAGACTCCGGCAGCAGGAAAAGGCTCCAGCAGTGGGGCGGCAGCAGGGAAAGGCTGAGCCGTGTGTAACTACACATACTTTATGTGCTGCCACAAGTGCAGGCAAGGTCATAGGCCAGGGGTGGCCAACCTGAGCCTGAGAAGGAGACAGAATTTACCAATGTACATTGCCAAAGAGCCACAGTAATACATCAGCAGCCCCCATCAGCTTCACCTCCTCCCTCCCCGCACTGCCTGATCAGCTGTTTCATGGTGTGTAGGAGGCTTGGAGGGGGATGGGGAGGAGCAAGGGCATAGCAGGCTCAGGGGAGGGGGGGGGAAGGGGTGGAGGGGGTGCAGAGCCAGGGGTTGATCAGTGAGCACCCTCCAGTACATTGGAAAGTTGGCGCCTGTAGCTCCAGCCCCGGAGTCGGTGCCTATATGAGGAGCCGCATGTTAACTTCTGAAAAGCCGCATGTGGCTCCGGAGCCACAGGTTGGCCACTCCTGTCATAGACGCTAGAGCATATATCCTAGAAAAAGACCAGGGTATAACCCTATTGAGGTTAACAGGGTTATTAAAGATAATTTTTAAAATGTCAATTAATTGCATGTGAATGATTACTGGTCACAGACTAGAATCCATTACATATATTACTGGTGATTTTTTTTTCTAGATACAAGATCCAGGATTTTAAAAAATGGCTCATGATTTTTGATGCTCAAAAAGGCTGGTGCTCAGCATCTTCTTAAAAACAGGCCCTGTAAGGAATCTCAAATCGGTACCCAAAATTCCTAATAATTTTTGGAGCTCGTCTCTATTAGATTGTGGATTAATATTAGGTGGCTTTTCTGCCATGTGTGAATCACACACTGAGCGTGTGTCCCTGTTAATTGCCATGACAACTTCACTTATGCTCAGGGCAAGAATAACATAATTGAACTGAAAAGTACCTGCAAGAAATGTGCATTATTGTTTGACCTGGAAATTAACCAGATTACTTCTCAGAATGTAATGTGACACTATAATCAGTTATTTTAACTAACCTGAAGGTAAGCTTGAAAAAGATGTTGATGCCTCATGGAATATATGTAAAATATATATATTTTTTTTAAGAAACACTGTCCAGTATGATGTGGTCCAGATTCTTGGTCCTGGATGGCACAGTACAGGGCAACTCAGCAGTCAACTTGTATAGGAGAATTCCAGGCTGGCATAGAGCCAGTTCAACTGGCTCTGCAGCCTCAGTTCGGCCCCCCCAAAAAAGCATAGTGGGAATATCAAAGATATGCTGAGAATGGACCGGGCGGGGTGACACGAGTGCCTCTGCAGTCTGATGATTCCTGGCTGCTTGTGCAGCCCCTAGGGAGATGTTACCGGTAAGTGTAAGTTACAGCAGTTCTCCATTTGCTGTAACTTATGCCTGGGGCTGACGTGGCCCTTGGCTTGTCCTAGAGTGGTGGTGGTGGTGGACGGGGGAGGTCCTCCACTGAGCACAGCATGGCTGGTCCTGAGCATCTGGGTCTACATATTAACTGTATTTTTTTTTACCCTTTGTTCTTTATTACTAAGCGCTTTTGCAGGATCTTGTTTTCTGAAGTATTCATCCGCTCCTGTTCTTTACTCCCCATCCGAAGCTTTAGTTGTCTGTCTTCCACATCCTCAAACTGTGATGTTACAATGACTAGGATCATGTCACATTCCGTGGATTGTGATTTCAGGGGGGGAGCAGATTAATTTTCAAGCAGAAGGAGTAGTGAATTTTTAGGAAACAGAAATTCTTTTTGTGCCAAAACTCTTCATAATAAAGAACAAGGGATGAGAAATTCAGAATATATTTGACATGGCAGTGGTATTGTTTCTCAGTAGAATGCTTCCAGAGTTTTCTAGGAGGCATAAGTGGCACTGGAAGGGGCTGAATTGACAACTCTGTTAATTGAAGCTCTTTGTTGACAGACCAGATAGCACAGACAGTGGCAGTGCAAGTGTCTTCACAACGCGGAGATGGATTAGATGAGCTAATCCATCTCTTCTCTTCTAATTCCAATGGCTCTGTGATTAACGATCTCCCCTTTGCCTTCTGACAGCTGCATGAGATGGCACCTCCTGAGCAAAAGGAGAGGACAGAACTTCAGAGAGAATGTTTTCTCTGTTTTACTGGGGAAGGGGTCAGAGGGCTCATGCAGTGATCTTTGTTTTTATCACTGCTTTGGGGAGATCAAATGTTCCATCAGCAAGGGGTACAAGCAAAAAAAAGATCCCTTGTCATCTGTTTGTTGGCTTCGTGATGAGATCTTGGCTGCCACTTCTTTACAGAGCATCAATGTTGCTCCAGCTTGGTGTTATAGCAGACAATGGGAAGAAATGATATTTATAGTTCAAGAGGTCAGCAGTGTCACTGTGGTCAAGAGGAAAGAAGATCAGAAGTTGGTCTGTTGGAAAGAGGGAGGGAAGGAAGGAGGGGTATACCAAGAATAAAGCATAGAGGAACCCCTCACATTTTCTGATGATGATAAATGAGAGGGACATAACTCCTGCCTTGGGCACTTGTCTGATGATCCAGCCAGCAACAACAGGGCTATTGCTACTCTACAGCCCCTTCAGTCCCTAATCCTGACACACACACAAACAGTGAAAATGGGCTCCTGTGCAAGTGCGAGACCCACCGATGCAGTGGTAGTACAGGGAAGAGGCAGTGCCTTGTGCTGCAATCAAGTTATCTCTGCTGGAGGCTGTGTGGGGTGGCACTGATGGGTTATGTGAGGGTAACGGCAATGAGGGCTTTCATGAGTCGATACTCTGTTACTGTGGTGAGGAGGGCTAATAAAGTATCTGAATAGATAGGTTGGGGAGAAGTAAGGAAGGATAATAGAGAATCCCAGGGAAATCTTCCTTAAGCCCAACTGGGCAGCAGGTAATCAGTCTGGATGCACTGGACCCAGGGCCAGCTCCAGGCACCAGCCTGGCAAGCAGGTGCTTGGGGCGGCCGCTCCGGGTCCAGTGCATCCAGACTGATTACCTGCTGCCCAGTTGGGCTTAAGGAAGATACCTGGGTCTTATAAAGGGAGAGACAGCTGCCGGTTTTGGGGAGGTGCCTACAGATGCTGTAGGGAGTAAGAACGCTCTTGCAGGGCCTTGAGTTAGCAGGGGGGAAGACATTAGTGGGGAAGGTCTGTGGAGAAGGCTACGCTCCAGAAGAGACGTGCTGGGAGAGCAGGAAGACAGATCCTTGGGGAGGAAGGGCTTGGAACTGATGCAGAAGAGTGTTTGAACTTTGAAGGGAAGACAGAGCTCAGGGAGGGGCTGGGCCCAGCAGAAAGTGGGAGGGAGACTTTCATAGAATCATAGAAGATTAGGGTTGGAAGAGACCTCAGGAGGTCATCTAGTCCAACCCTCTGCTCAAAGAAGGACCAGCCCCAACTAAATCACTTTGTATGGTCGAGTACTATTTTGAAAGACTTTGTGCAGCACTTAATAAATTTGACCTCGGAAGGGGAATGTTGTGAATATCTGGACTGTGTGGACTTTTTAAGGGGCCCTGAGTGAAGGGAAAACTGAGGCAGGCCTCAGCAGAACCCTGCTGGCCCATCATGGGGGGAGAGGGCACTACAGGGCAGGCGTATCCTTGACATGGTGTAGTCAGCACAATCCAAGCTCCTCCCTCCCTTAATGAGAGGGAGGGAAGGAAGAAACAAGTCAGTGTGTAGAGCAGGAGCAGCAGGAAGTTTCCTGGGAGTGGCTGCCAGAGTCCTCTGGAAGGGGAGACAGTGACAACCGGCTAGGGAAAAAGGGCTTCAAGGGAGAAAACTTTTGGAGGCAGTGCTCAGTTAGCAGAGCACAGAAGAATCATACAATAGGCCCTGAAGCAGGAAGGATGGAGAAGGACAGAGGGGAAAAATCCATCTGTAGCCTAGGGAGGCTAAGGAACTATTCTTACTGTATTTGCTTATATCTGATAAATCAGTGGTTCTCAAACTTTTTTTTACTGGAGACCCCTTTCACATTGCAAGCCTCTGAGTGCGACCCCCTAATAAGTTAAACACACTGGTTAATCTATTTAACACCATTATAAATGCTGGAGGCAAGCTGGGTTTGGGGTGGAGGTTGACAGCTTGCGACCCCCCCATGTAATGACCTTGTGACCCCCTGAGGGGCCCCGACCCCCAGTTTGAGAACCCTGGTGATAAATCAAACTGTTCCTAGAAAGAGCTTCTGGGTGTAGTAGTGGGTCCTCTATGGGCTGGGAACAAGCCAGTACCTTATAGTCCCCAAGTACCAATGCGTTGGTCATAACGAGAAGGACTTATGAAGGGGCACTCATATATTAGTGATATATTCACACTATTAGCCAGCGAGCAGCTATACTGGAGGAGTCATTGACCACTCAGAGGACTGAGCTATAAAAACACACTGTACAGTATGCACTAGAAAATGATAGGTAGCCACAGCAGCCATGAGGGCTATCAGATAAAAGACCATTTCAGGAACATAACCAGTGGCACACAGGAGCTTTTAACCAAAGTGGGATACTCCTGGTAGAAAATATCATAAATAACATTAGATTCCTTTGTTTTACAAAGGAGTGAAAACTAATTTTCAGTTGTCCTGAATTCAATGTGGGGTTTTGTTTGTTCTGCTGTAAAGATGGCATCATCAATAAAAGTAAAGGAGACACAACTGGATGTGAATGTTCTGATGGGCTTCTGATGTGAATGAATGGGCACCAGAAACAGAACACTGGCTCCCAAAATAAGATGAGTTTTCCCTTTATTTTAAAAAATGTGAAATAATTAGGGCTGTCAAGCATGATTAATTGCACTTTTAAACAATAATAGAATACCGTTTATTTAAAGATTTTTGGATGTTTTCTACATTTTCAAATATATTGATTTATACAAAACACAGAATACAAAGTGTATAGTGCTCACTTAGCGATTGGCTGAACAAGAAGTAGGACTGAGTGGACTTGTAGGCTCTGAAGCTTTACATTGTTTGTTTGGTTTTTGAGTGCAGTTACGTTAAAAAAAATCTACATTTGTAAGTTGCACTTTCACAACAAGGCTTGCACTACAGTACTTGTATAAGGTGAATTCAAAAATACTATTTCTTTTGTTTATAATTGTTACAGTGCAAATATTTGTAATAAAAAATAATATACACTTTGATTTCAATTACAACACCGAATACAATATATATGAAAATGAAGAAAAATATGCAAAATATTTAATAAATTTCAATTGGTATTTTTTAACAGTGTGATTAAAACTATGATTAATCGTGATTAATTTTTTTAATCACGATTAATTTTTTTGAGTTAACTACGATTAATCAACAGCTCTAGAAATAATGTATTGCTTATGAAAGCGAGGACTGATTAGCACTGCCTGCATACTGCAAGCAGGCACTGGGCAAGCTTCCCAGTTACAGCTATGCCAGTGCACTTCAATCACAACTTACAAAACTGTTGTTCTAGTAACAGGCGATCCCTGGCTGGCCTAGTACAGTGCTTTTCCAATGAGTCTCAAGCTTGGCCTGCAATTATTCCTGCTCTTCCTGAAATGCATCTCAGTTCTGACTCTACCCACTAGTCTCTCTTCTTTGAGATTGCCAGTTGTGTCAGATTGCGCGGTGGTCTGCCAGTGTGTTCTGTTGAAGGACTCAGGGTGGATCAATTTTAATCATGATTTAAATCAGCAAGAAGAAAACCTTGATATAAATCATCCATTTTTAATTGTTTTTTGTATTTGTACTCTTTAGTTATTTTCTTAAAGAAAGGTTGATTCTCATTGGTTGGTAACCATTAAAACACATTGCCTTGCAAATAAATATAGCCTTTACACTTAATTTTGTGCTTTTTTTTTTTTTTGTTAACCAGGAGGATGCACGATATCTACACACATTTTATTTAAGAAGTTATATAGCTTCATATATTCATATTTTTAATTTTTACATGTATTTAGTTAGAAAATGGTGAATGATGCATTTCTTGTTTGAGATTATTAATTATTACTTGTGATTTGTGTCAAGTTCTGTTTGGATGGAAATTCAAAATCAGCTAATGTACAAAAACAGCATTTTAATTTTTTTATTAATTTAAACTATGTTAAATGTGCTGGACACATAAAAAGAAAGTTTATCAAAACATGTTTTGCACTTAAAAATGATTTATTAAAAAAAGGAAGTATTGTCTGTAGTAAGTGAATTGAACCAATTGTGTCTGGTCAGCATCTCCATCAAGATTTTAGAACTAGTAGATCTTATCTTTTCATGCCCAGATTGTATTAGTAGACTGGAAAGGGGAAACAAGGTTTCCTGGTTTTTCAGCGTCCAATTGGTTTCTTAATTTTATATGAACTAGTCCTGGAACTGAATTAGCTAAATAAACTGAAATGAAGAAAGTATTTTCCAGGCACCTGCAAAAGGGGCTACTGCTGTCAAAAGCTGGTTTAGCACGTCGACAGACTCAGGGTCCAAGTGCTTAGTCAGTGACTTCCACCAGGTTAGTGGTCTGACTTTCTTTACAGCTTGGGAGCAAACCTGTACTACGGAATACTTTTTGTATTTAATGTAAATGATTTTAATAGATTATAATAAGTTAGGCCCTAACATAAGTTGTAGATTTAAAATTAAATTTTAAATAAGTTTGTTTTTAAAAAATCTATATTTAATTTCAATTTAAACCTTCTGTTGTTTTTTTTTTAAACTCATTGATTTTTATCCACCTTGGAAAGACTATGGTGAGCCTACTAAACTCTTCTCCATCTGATAACTAAGACAAGATGTCAGCACAGGGCCTTGATCTTTGGGTGCAGCTGAACTGTCTTTAGCACCGGGCCTGGAGTGTGGGGCAAAAGTGGCTTTATGACACATTTACATGCTTCCATTTCTAGGGGTAGGCAGGCCCCTGGCACGAATTAGGGATGTTCTAACTTGCACTGAGTGGTAATGGCCCTCAAGAGGCCATTACACCTGCTGGGATTCACTGGAGTCCAAGAGCTCTCTGGCCATACCCCCAACACACCCTTACGGTGGGGGCTGTGAGGGAATGGCACAGAGCAAGCGACTCCAGCTTTATGCCACCCAGAATTTCCTCAGCTGTCTGCTTAGAGCAGGTTTATTAATGCTTTTGCAGCCAGCGTGGTACAAAGGGGCTGTATCAGGATTGTGTATCTGGCCCTACATCTCTAGAAATGAAGGACGTACACCAGGGGTAGTCAATTATTTTTTGTCAGTGTCCAAATTTCTTGGTCAAGGTATAGTCAAGGTCCAGACTCTAGAGAGACATTTTTAACGCCGCAAGTGCCCCTGTTCAACAAACATATTCAATGCTGTCCATTAGTAATATACCCCCTTGTAATATTCTTAGTGCATTACATGAAAAATAAAATCAAACCATTGTACAAATTAAACATACCGGTTGCGCCTTTGGACACTCTGGCAAAAGAAAACAGTAAGCATCGGTCCACTCTTCTGTAAATGAACAGTTTTCGGTGTCAATTTTCCTTTTTGCTGTTGTTGCTGCCATGTTTAAACATAGTGCTGTGAAAGGTTGAAAGCGCCGCAGGTGGGACTACAGCTTTCAATAGGGTAAAGGAGCCTCTAAGCGTACAGTGGAAAATGTAATGTAATATTTTTTAAAAGGAAAATACTCTTGTGGTTTGTTTGTTTTTTATTGGTGAAAACTGATAGCTCAAACCAAGTGAATAGGAATTAAGGAGAACCAGTCAGTCATTAATTCAAAGTACGATATATTGGAGATCGCATTGTGAGAGAATGAGAGGGTAAAAATAATTTTTAAAATAACAATAATGACAACAATAAGTAAATAAAAATATTTTTGCGGTCTGTTCAAAAGCATCTGCAGGTCTGGTTTTGGCCTGTGGTCCACCTATTGATTATCCCTAACTTATGCTCTGTAATTCTTGCCTATCCTATGGTAACCCCTGCTACCCTCTCATATGATTCTTTTACTGTACAGAAGTTCTGCAAAGAGAGAGAATGTGTTGGAGAGTCTGCGGTAGAACAACAAGGGGCAGGGAGAAAAAGGTCTAAAAGCTTATGGAGCACTATTACATAGAGACTGTGTGAGGTGAAAGATTATGATTGCCATCAAATCAGACAAAATCCCAGCATCTCGGAGGCAAATTGTAGCGAGCCTAAACTGGACAGAACCAGCCTCCTGTGAAATATTAACTGGTTTAGCTACCCTCTTCAGCCAAGGATTCTTTGAGGCAGTTTAAAAATGACCATGTGTCCCTCAACTCCAGGGAAACGACAGGGGGTAGGCTGGGGAAAGGATGGCAGAAAAGAAAGAAAACAAAAGACACAATTAGAGATTTCCTGCAGAATATATTCAGCACAGACTCTTCCAGGGGCATTTGTTTTGTGTTTTTTTTTAAATAGAAGTTATTTTTAGCTTTCCAAATCCCTATATGAAAATGTTTCAGCCTTCATCCTTTATTAAAAATCAGCTGCAGTAGCACATGTATAGAATTTTTGTGACTTCTTTTCTCTTCTCTTCCTCAATAAAATAAATTAATTAAGTGATTGGCTGATATTACTGGGATGGCAACAAGATAGAATCATACAGCTCTACTTGTCCCCTTTCCTACTTCAATGCAAAGCTGCCTGGGTAAGTGCTAGTGGGGTAAAGGAGAGGCTTAATACACAGCACACCTACCTCATTCTCATTGCTGCTTCAAAGAACGGCCTGGCAAAGAATGGCTGTCCCATTCATTGCAAATATACTGAGTTCTGAGCACCCTACAGATATGAGTCTGTGATTTAGCTTCAGACTAGCGGGCAAAGATTTAGCTATGCATCTATCATTAACGTTAACGAGAGTTGGGCAACTTAATCCCTGTTCACTGGTTTGCAGAGTGATAATTTACCCAAGCAAGTCCTGAAGAAGGGATAGGCTCTTAGTGGCAGGTAAACAAGTTGGTAACTCGTCTCCAGCTCCTTGTAAATCCTTTGTACATTATTTTGATCTTGGTTTCTGTCCTCTTCCAAGTTATTACATTTTGGTGACTCCTTGATCTTGACAGGAAGGAGAAGGCAGCATGGCCTCTTTCCATATGCTTGGACACTTCTGTGTCAAGAGCAAAGGGCACATTCCAGATATCCCGGGCTAAATTTTCAAAGGGGCCTTAAAACCCAGAGTCATATTTTGCCCCAGCAAAATGATGGCTGTTTAGAAAAAAATGGCCTACGTGATCTTTAGGCAGCAGTCTGAAAAGCATGCTGAGAGATCCTGAGATTTTAGTGTCATTAGAAGAGATTGTTGTATCAGGAGAATGGTTTTGGCCAATTTTAAATATTTCTTTGTATTAAATTAAACATAAAATTTTCAGACATGATTAGTGAATCTGGGTGTCTCAAGAAATTGAGACCTTAAAAGGGCTTGCTTTTCGGAGTGTGGGTGTTCAACACTTCTCAGCATATAATGTGAGTAAGGTTATGAGAATTTGTGTGTGTGTGTATGTACTTTGCGGTAATCTGTCTCCTACAATCAGGAGTTGCCTGATAAGCATGGTCTCTTGGAGAGGCTTCACTGTAGCTGTTTTTTTCTCTCTGTCAGAGGACTGTGCGATCCACAAAGAAAATGCTGTCATTCTATCTCATGGATGTTAGTGCAGTTAAGTGACAATTGCTCACTGGATTGTTTGCTGCAGGCTTGCATTTTGACTGGCCCAGAGAGCTTCAGAAAAATAGAAACCAGCAGACTAAGAAAAAAAGGCTGTTTGCCACGTTTACCTGAATTGCTGATTTTTTTTTTTTTTTTTTTTTTGTTGGCCAAAGTTTTATTTTTGTTATTTATAATCAATTTCCTCCCCACATCTAGTAGATATAAATGCTGGCAGAAAGCACCAGCATAGTGATGGCTCTGGAGACTGAATTCATTTAGAATGGGATTTTCAAAGACACATAAGTGACTTAAGATCCCAAGTCCCATTGAAGGTTAATGGGACTCATGATCCTGAGTCACTTAGGCACTTTTGAAAATCCCATCCTTAATGCACAGAGCAGGTGGCGGTACAGCATGAGGAGTATCACTGCAAATTGCCCTGCTTCTTCTTAGCGTATGCGCAATGTGCCTCGGGTGGCATGTGACCAAGATTCATCATCGAATTTGGTCCACTGGTTGGACCATTAGCTTCCCTGGCCTGGGCCGGGTACTGACAGGGAATGCGACGTGAATGCTGATCCATGCCCCCCAGTGCCCTGCTGATATGACTGTAATGTGTTTTGGAGAGACCCTTGGCAGGGGTGAGTGAAGAAGTCCATCTCGTGGCCTGTTCAATAGTTAGCTTCTTTGCTGAGACAGCCAGCAAGAGTCTCCCTCAGGGGTATGTTGCCGACATTTTGAAAAGGGGCTCCCTCAAATTCCACCCATGCCCCGCCAAGTTGGTGATACATTTGATATTCCCTGGATAAATTATTTCCTCCTCCTGTTTTCTTCACTTCCCCTCCTAAATCTATCAGTTTTATATTCTTTCCTACCTCAAAATTTCCATCAGTCCTCCTTCTCCCAGCCTCACCATGTTTCCCTGTCTCCAGCGCCTGGTGAAAGTTCTTCTTCTCCTTTCTTAAACACCCAGTCCTTGCAGCAGCTGTGGTGGGGGCAGGTGGGTCATCCTGTGGCCTCTGGCAATGGGGAGGTTTGCAGGGTGGGGAGCAGGTTCCTTCTCAAGGTGGGCTGGGTAGTCATTTAGGGATGGGCCATCCTCTTTGGTTGCTGAGATAGGAAAGTCTTCCCTGATTGCTGGAGGTCTCTCTTAACTGGTGTGGAGAGCAAGATAGGGGAGCAAATCTCCCCTGATTTAAGTGAGGTGGCAAGCTTGTTTCTCCTGGGTGGTGGGGGCCTCCAGGCTCTCTCCCAGTACCAGCTCTTTAAACTTCAAACTAGGGCTGGACTGACAGGCACCAGTGAGGAGAGATGTGAGCTGTACCTTCTAGTCAGTGCAGTCAGTGCCCCACCCATCTTCACCTCATGTGCTGCTGGAGCAGCAAGGTAGGGGATGAGGAGGACTACACAGTGGTTTCCAGTGCGCTCTTATTGGCACTAGTGAAGGACCCAGGAGGGGGGAGGAGGTCTCCTTGCAGCAGCTGCCACAGCAATGGGAGGGCATATCTGCACCGCAGATGCTGCCTTAGTGAGCAGCTGCCAAATCAATCTCCACTCCAGCAAGAGCTGAAAGAAGCCAAGTTGGTGTTTGCGTTTTTGGGATAGGCTGTGGAAGAAGTGTTTGCTACCTTTCCTCACTCCCACCCCTGAAGCATAATCTCTTTCTGTCCACCATGATTACACCTGTAGGCACAAAGCCAGTCTAAGGATTTTACGAAGGGTGAGCAACATGAAATGTTGGGTCCAAAGAAGTGGGCATTCACCCATGAAAGCTTATGCTCCAATACATCTGTTAGTCTTAAAGGTGCCATAGGACTCTCTGTTGCTTTTTACAGATCCACACTAACACGGCTACCCCTCTGATACATGAAACTTGGGATACACCTGCAACTGAGCTGACTGATAATATGTGCAAAGACTCATCTGTGCAAGGAATTGCAGGATTCGCAAGCGCATTGGGTGCACATGCAAATTTTCCAGGCTCAATTTAGGCATTTGAAAATATGGCCCTAAATTTGCATTGCCATCATATCACAAGTGAAAACGTAGTTGCTGTGTGGTGGTATTCGTCACATTCTTGAATGGCAGAGGGTGTTAATGAGATTCATTTGCTGAGCTGGGTGGGATCCCAGGACTGGAATAGCACAGGACACTGCAGAACAGGATGAAGGTAGATTTTTTTTTCAGCTCTCCTATGAGGCCAAGCATGAAAACACCAGGGAGTATTTCAGGTGAGGATTGAGTCTTAGGCTCAGAACTGGAATAACGGGGGATGATGCAGATTAGGATTGAGATGATTGGCAGAGTTGTGTGTTTAAAAGAAAATCATGCTCAGTCACGGCCCCCCACTTTCCCATTGTAGTTCAACCTGAGTCCATTATTTCCATGATCAGTAACCTAACCCATGGCAATTAACCAAACTAACAAAGTCCTTTACAAAATACAGCACCCCCAAACAGACTTTGGAAGCTGCAATGGTGGTGGGGTGGGGTGGAGGGCGGAAAAGTACAGTCCTCTTTGTAAATACTAGTTGTGGGTGTACTGAAAAAATTCAGTCATACTGAGTCTTCATGCCACTTCCCCTCAGCCGTGTCCTCTGCAGTCCTGCAGACTCCACCACCACATCTAATGATGACTTTGACTTTTACTCTTAGTCCTCAGGCATCTGTGGATGTTTTCCCAGTGGGAGCATCTCTCCCAGACACTGCCAAGACCGATCGAATCAAGAGTCGGCTGTTGGAGGGGAGGCAGTGGGGTGTTATTTGCAGATATATATCTATAGATATATATAAACATATGTTTGAAAAATCTGCATACAGCAGCTCCCTGAGCTGATCTTATTCTCTCTCTCTTTCCCCATTCCCTCTGTCTCTCTCAGACTCCCATATACACACACACACAGCTTCATTTCAAGATCTTGGGTCCAGCCATTCTGGGAGCTGCATGCATGTATCTTCTGGGATGTTCAGGCCCCTAATGTTCTAAAATAGCATCACTCAGACTTTAATATATGCTAGCATTTGATGGAGTTGCAGAGAGCTTCAGTATTGTAGCATTGCAACATTCTGATAAGGGATAGATAAACCAAAGGGGCATTTTGGATTTTGGTGCACGGCAAATTATTCTGTGGGTTTGCAAAATTTGTCTGAATTCATTAATCTCAGTCATAAAGGTGCATTAACTGTAGATATAGCTTTTGACACATACTTTCCTCAAAATTCAATAACTGGACAGATATCTGCATGACTGAATTATTTGTTGTTACCTCTGGAGTTGACTTCTTAATACTTGTACTAGCTTGACAATACAGATATCTAGTTGCATTTATTTACAACAGGCATGAAAAATAACTTCACTCTAGTTACATCAATTATGGTGTAAAATGCAAACCATTATTACAAGATTCTGGTATCTGAAGAATACCAGCATAATTTATTATGCCAATGGTACATTTCTTATTAACACCAGTGCATTGGCAATTCATTTCTCATTTGATTGTACCTTCGTTTTGATACTGTTTATAATAATGGTATATTTGCAGATTACATTAATACATGTCTGTGACTGGGAGGGAATTTTGAGGTTATTACTACATACTGTATATCACCAAGTCATTCCCTTCTTACAGAAAAGACTATAAAAGAACCTAGCTAAAGTTAAAAAAAAAAACATGTTAGATGTGTAACAAATTGGAAATTTTTAGCTAGGTTTAAATGTTAATATTAATTCTCATAAATTTCTAATTTCCATACTGTAAAATTGACTCTTAAAATTTTAACCTTAACTCAGCTTGCAAAAGCTGCTCTCAACAAATATTTTTGACATTTACACATTCTCAGTAACAAAACCCTACACACTCTATTGCAAAACAAAGAATGTGTTGTGCTCTTTAAATTAATGTCACAAGAGGGGAGTTATTTTTCATGTATGTTCACTGCCAGGATTGGGGACATAGTGGCATAAGCCACATGAAACCCCCTATATCCAGCTGCTGCCACAAATAAATGGGAGTAGCCTAGGGAGGAGCGGGGCCAACCTGACTAATAAATGTGCTGAATCAGTACATCTGCAGGTAGCTGTCAGTAGCAGGGTTCCTATGGATCTCTGGTCAGAATTTAAAGCTACCCTCCCAGGGCCGGCTCTAGGATTTTTGCCGCCCCAAGCAGAAACAATTTTGGCCGCCCTCCCCCCCCCTGATTTTTCTGACCCCACCCCTGGACCTGCCTCAGCTCCGCCCCTTCCCCAAATTTCCAGCCCTGCCTCCTCCCTCCCAGGCTCTCAAACCTGGGAGGGAGGGGGAGCAGCGGCGCGCGAAGCAGCTGTTTCGCGTGCCGCGGCCGCTCGGGATCTCCCCCTCCCTTCCAGGTTTGAGAGCCTGGGAGGGAGGGCGAGCAGCGGCGCGTGAGCGGCAGCAGCGGAGGTGGGCTAGGGCGGCCGGGGCACATTTTTAGGGGCGGCAAGCTGCCCCAAGCACCAGCTTGTTTTGCTGGTGCCTAGAGCCGGCCCTGTACCCTCCCCACAGGGAATCTCTGAGGGAGGATGACAACAGTTCTGCTATTTATCTTCCAGTTCCTCCAGAGGTGAATCATCTCTCTGGCTCATATATTCCTTGTGTGTTTGGCTTGTGGTGCTGTTGATTAGGATGCAGTACTCTTAGTGTTGCTGAGAGTAGATCAAGGATGTCTTTGTGACATTAGGCATCATGCTTTAACAAATGTTACATTTGGATCCTGGCTTGAAAGCCTCATGGTATGAGCCCAACTGTTAAGAAAGCCTTCCTGTCTCCCCTTCTCCTTTCTGAAGAATCTGACAGAACCAGATTCTATCTAGTCTGAAGGGTAGAGAAGGAGAGAGGGTTCTGTGGCTGATCTAATTTCCATGGTAATTAGTTCCCATCTCTACCATCTTAACTGGCTATCTCATGCCAGTAAGGAGAACAATCTGTACTTTCCCTGGTGATGGAGAACTTGAACCTTTCATTCAGAGAGATTGCACATTACAGTGATTTTCCCATGTGGGGTATGATGAAAGGGAGAGAAATGTCAAGGGTCTATTAAAGGCCAACTTACTCCATTTATACCACAGCATGCAATTTTTAATTTCCTGGGGCCAACATTAATTTTGGTCTTTCATTAACACCTTATTAGATCTCTTTTTCTAACACACTCACTCACTATATTAGCCATTATATTAGACCAGATTCAAACCTGGAGGAAGCAGGTATAACTTCTGTTGATGCTATTTGGCCCATTGTGTATAAAGGCTTGTCTGTCATGGGGGGCCATAGTCATTCTGTGGTTGGGAGGCAAGAGACTGAGCAGTGTAAGTAACATTTGTGACTGTTAGCTGCAGTCCTGCAGGGGACTTTCAGAAGTTTTCTTGGTACATTATCCTGGAGGATATCAGTAGAACTGATATTTACCAGACTTTGCATTGGGGAGTGCCTTAGCTGATTGCTGATAATTTAATTATTGGAGCTTTTGTTAACCCTTTGTTGGCAGGAGGCAGAATTTCCTCTGACACTAAAAACTAATGAAAAATTCATGAGCAAATGAGAAGCAATAGCTCTTGGCCAGGGAATGCTCCAGGGATTAATTTGTAATAAGGGGCTTCTTAAGGAGACTTGGTTTAAAAACTCAGACTACTTGTACACTATGTGTTTGGAGTCCTGGTTAAGTGTCTGGAGATGAATTAGAAAGTTAACAGTCTCCTCCACAGAGCTTTGTTCAGCTGCACAAGTCGGGGAGCTTCAAAGTGTCCTCAGAAGCAGCTGGGACCATTTCAGATCAGTTTTCACTGAACTCTGTTCTCACAATATAATTACTTGCCCAGTGAAATGCTAGACAGAAGCATTATGATGGAACGAAATCTCATGGCAGCGAGCTCAGTGATCTTGAGGGCAGGGCACTGTTGCCTAGCAACTCTTGAGCGCTTTCACGTATGTTTCATTGTACCACAAAAGCCTTCTTCAGTAGCTTTTGCCCTTGTTCTCTTTTTATTAAGATTCCTTTCCCCATCCTACAAGCATGTGACTATGGGTTCTCACAGACCAGCCCAACATGAAGATCTCAGCTTTTTCAGACTGTTTTTCTCCCATACCCTACACCTAGTGCAGCTGCCACTGTAGCATCTTGCATCCAGATGGGAGGGTGAAATTCCCACTGGGGGATACTAAAGCTCAATGAATTAATTCACAGGAGATGCAACCTCCCTTCCCAATCATATCATGTTCTTGGTACCCTTGAGATCCACCAGCATGAGGGACACGAGTCCACTACGGTCATTCTGTGCAGCAAGGCACTGTGTTTTAGCTCTGAGCTTACCATTATATTGTTTTTGGTCTTTGGTCTCATCACAGCCTCGTAGTACCAGTGTTCTTCCATTACTAGGAGCTTCCTTTCCTTTTGCTATAGGTCGGTATAGGACTATCTGATGTGATAGACTGAAGAGAAATTTATCTTAGAAACAAGCAAAAACTCTGAGGGTATTGCCATCTCATTTCCTTTCACTAGAAGATTCATCTCTCTCCAGTTGGCTTTGTTTGGACTGGCAGGCATTTTTCCTATTGCCAATATCTGCCTGTACACATGCACAGTCCATTATTGCTTGCCCCAAGCCAAAAATACCAGCGGACCTGTGGGTGGGATAAAATGCAAATCAAGGCTAAATTATTAGGCTATTTCCAAGACCACCATTGTTTCAGTTGAGTACTGTGAAACTCCAGGAGACCGGATAGTTCATGCGATTAGTAATATGACACGCAAGCCTGATCTTGATCTCTCACTGATGTAATCTAGGATTAACTCCATGGAATCAATGGAGTTACATGGTATACGAGTAAAGTTAATGAGATCTGAATCAGGCCCATAGTGCTTGAATAATTGTTAATCTGTGGCCCCTTTATACCAACTAGACCAGTGCAAAAGGGCCAAAGGGCAGATGCAAGTCCCCCTGGAAAATACCCGTGGCACAGAGACATCTGCACTCAGGTTTAGAGCCGATTCAGCCAACTCTTTACCACCTCTGCAACAGCTCCATGTGTTCTGCAGTGGAGTGAAGATGGGCTGGAGGAGATGTGGCTGGGTTGGATCTGAACCCTGGCAATCCTGCACTTCTTTAAAAGACTGTAAGGGTCACTGAAGCAAGGGCACAATTTAGGGCTGCTTTTGTCTATATGGGAGGCGATACTCGCCTTGCAGCCCCTGAATAGAAGAGGTACAAACTGCCTCTGTCTATGCCAGCAACTGCACCAGCTCAGAGATGAATCTGGCTCGTAGCCTCCTTAGGCCTCTGGCTTGATTCCAGCCCAGATCACAAACCACCAACACAATGGACACCAACTAGCAGTCTCAGAAAGAGGTGTCAAAAATTGAATAGGACAAGAGATTGTCATTTTCTAGCCATTAGGAAAGCTCCTGCCTGGTGACAGTTGCAGCACAAAGCTGCTTCTGTTATGTGAATAAATAGGGGACTCCAGTTTCAGCCTGACAATTTTATTAGCATTAAAAACGTACATGCATGTGCACATGCACACACACTTTCAAGAGGAAACAGGAGAATCAGAATGCAACAAGACGTTAGTGTTTGCCTGATACACCCTATTCTGTTTGCAGGTGCTGATACCACTAGGAAAGAGTTCAGTGGGTTCTGCTAGACTAAATGAAGACAATACACTGTTGCCTACCTAAGGTATAAGTGAGATATAAGGGATATATATTCTGATACAAGTGAAGGTGCTTTACAGGGGAAAGAGAGGATCTAGAGTGTGGGCTGAGCTGTCCTGAGATAGGAACCAAGAAATAGCCAAACCTGAGGAGAATGCTTGAGCTGAACTTTGTGTTATCTAATTGTTGATTAAACAGTGTGTGGACTTTGTTAACCTGTTTGGGAGAGACACACAAAAATATGCTGGTTGAAATTAATTGAAGTAGGCTGGAGTATAGTTATATGATGGTTCTCCCCTGTGAGCCTTATGAAAATGAGATGTATATCAGAAGTCTTGACCTTTTGAACCCCTTTGGAAGAGGATTGGACTGATGGATACGGAGGTGAGCATCCAAACCCCACTGGAGCTGTTGTCAGGACTGGCCTATGAGTGCTCCCATGTAAGATGCTGAAACAGCCAGATGTTTAGTTCATCAATGTGGGCTCTTAAATCATGTGGAATAGTTGCCTTTTGAAGGGATTGATTGTAGAGTAAGGTATTACTCAGTGGCAGTAAGTATATCATGATTTGAAGGCATCACCTACATCAATATTTGTCAGGAGGTCTCAAATCTATTTGAAAGATTTTTGGGGGAGAAAATTCTGATTAGTCCTGTTTAAAAAAAAAATACACTTCTACCTCAATATAACGCTGTCCTCGGGAGCCAAAAAATCTTACCGCGTTATAGGTGAAACCGTGTTATATCAAACTTGCTTTGATCCACCGGAGTGCGCAGCCCCCCGCCCCCTCCTGGAGTGCTGCTTTACCGCGTTATATCCGAATTCGTGTTATATCAGGTCCCGTTATATGGAGGTAGAGGTGTACTCAAATTGCCGTATTCAGGGCTATCCAACAAAATCTCTTTATTGGCACTTACAAGATATAAGACAAGATATCTCTGGCACTTCTTCCATGGAGTACTGAAGAAGTATTGGGGAGGGAGGCAGGGAAGAAAACCTGTTAATCCAGTACTTCTCCGGAATTGATTGGATCCATGTCCGGCCCAGTACTTGACTAGAACTTATCCAGCACACTTGCTTGATCACTCTTATTAGATTCTCTAACAGATACCAGGGAATTTGTTTGTATTTCCAACATTTTATGGATGGGAATGATTGCCCTTTGTATTTCTAACATGAGCCCTGTAGAGCAGGGACCTTCCCCCTATGACCCAAACACTCGTGGATGGCGAAGGTCTGCACCTTATGGTGCAGTCACTCTCCCCTTCATTTTTATACAATGTGCTCTTTTCCTTACAGAGCCAATATTTTGTTTTGAGCGCAGAGCTGGGATTCCTCCCACTGTGACTTTAATACTTCCTGCTGGGGTTTCTCAGCCAAAGCTAATGTACTGTTGTTGAATGTCAGCAGTTCCTTACAAATGAGAGTGAAGAGTGAGTGGAGGAGTGTGACAGTGTTAGGTTTGGCAGGGCGGTATCTTTACTTTGAACCGGATGTGTTTAGTGGTCACATGAGAAGCAAATGGCCTTTAACTGCCCCCAATTCTGTGTGTACACACAGTGCAGCTCTTAGGAGGATGTTTGCTAATGCATGTTACCTGGAAAATTCACTCTGGGGGACCTAGTCAACTGGCTGCTGATAATCCTTCAATTTATCTCTAAAGGTGTCCATCAGAATAGTAGGATTGTGACTTTTTTTTGTACCTACACATGCATTGTAGAGAAGGGGAAAAAAATCCACGATAAATCCCAGTCAGGTTAGAAATTAAATGTGCGGAGTAGGAGACTAGACAGTTCACAGGTTTGGCAATGGGATACTGAGCCTGTCTCCTCAAAATTCCAGCAGAGATCAGGTCAGTAGTACCAGAAATCCTTTATAATCTGAGCCCTGTTTGATAGCCTCTGAAATAATTTGCTGGTGTGAATCTAGTTCAGAGTGGTGAGATGTCCATAGCACAAACAGATACTTTTATTGGCAATCACAGCAGACAGACCAAGAATACTGAATAGACATGGAGATTAAAGTACTTTCTTGGCTGTGTAAGTGGTCCCTTCAGTAAGGTGTATTGACAGGTTGTGTGTGTGTGTGTGTGTGTGTGTGTGTGTGGGAAAGAAAGTGTTTGCTGCTGCTGCTGTACCTATTTTGTGGATAATTAAGACTTTTACCTCCAGGGCTTTAAATCTGCCAACTTTCACTAGCACTAAACTAACAAGGAGAAGGAAAAAGAAAACAATTATCAATTAATGTATGAGAAGAGGAAAACTCTCCCGTTCCAGCTTTCAGAATTCCCAATTTGGGTTACGTTTGTGTGTGATGCTCCACATTAGCGTGTGTTATCACCATTGACTGAGATCACATATTACTATTTAAGTAACCTCAAAATTGGGACATTAAAACTGAAAAATTATGGGAAATGTTTTAAGTGATTTAGTGTTAGAGAAATATGCCAAATTGAAGATCTTTAGACAAAGAACAAATACAGCATAAACAGTAACTCTACGAGTTCCCCATATACAACACCCCAGCGTGCTGGAACCTGATTTTGGGGGAAAACCCTCTAGTTCTGTATATCTTTGGTACTTATATGGCACCCATTACCACAGTATCTTTACAAGTCCCTTCTCAGGTAGAGAATTGGTATTACCCCAATTTTAGAGAACCATTGTTCATGAAAATTTGATCCCAGGTCCTTGTTCCTTGATTTTCCCAGCAATGCTGAGTGCAGCATGCCTAAGTGCTTTTAAAAATTTGGATCTGTATCTTCCTGTATGCATGTAACAAGTTATGAATATTCCAAATATGCATTTAGAAATGATCAGAAAATGTTCCCCCTCCCGCAATGGAAAATTTTGCCAAAAAAGAAAAAAATTACATTTTCACTGACATTTTCAGTGGAAGATTTTGACTTTTTGTTTCAAAAACAAACCACCACCGCCTCCAAACCATGTCATTGTGGAATGAAAACTATAATATTTTTGAGGTTTTGCCCTCTTTTGTCTGAAAAATTTCAGATGATAATTGAAAAATTCAGTTTTTGCTTTTCTGATTAAAAATCTTCAAGGAAAGCAGCCACTTTCCACATACATTTTTGTTTAGTCAAAAATCCAATTTCTTGTTTAAAAAAAAAAATTGAAACATTTTGACCAGCCCTAATAAATGCTATGTTGTTAGAAGGCACCCATTTTTACATAGTCTCTTTCCTGATTGCACTTCAGCTCTGAAGTATTTTCTAGTACTTTCCAGCAAGTTGTAATGGTAAAATATAAGACACCGGAGACCGGATACTGTGCCAAACAAAGACTACACACACATTGCATAAATTCCAAATTCTACCCTCATCCTGGGATTTGGCTCTATTATCAAAGTAACTCAGGCTAATACAACATAAATTTAAGTCTGAGTGTTCTAATTAAGGTTTGGCTGCTTCTAGGCTTCTTAACTCACGACCTGTCTGTCACAGAATTTAGCTCCTTTTGCCAGAGGGCTACTCCTACTTCCCTTATATCCAGGGTGGAGTTGAAAAAGCTGCCTTTTCCCCAGTCAGTGACCAGGAATTAACTAGTGGCTCCCTGTAGGATTCCAGTGCCTGCTAACAGGATGATGCAAAACCGCCCTGTTACAGAGAGACTTAGACTGATTAGTGGCCTTGGGAGCCCAAGCACTCCTGAGTTCTAATCCTAGTTCTTTCTGTGGCCTTAGCAAAATCACTTAATTTCTCTGAGTTTCTTCATCTTTAAACTTGAGATGATAATACTTATTCACCTCGCGGGGGAGGAGGGGGGGTTTGCAAGGATTAGTTAGTTAACAGCTGGGAAGTGCCAAGTGCTATTAATAATGCAAAGCAAGAAATGTTATGAAACAGAAACAAAATTCTTGCCTTTTATTTCAAAGGAGAATTTCCTGAACACCATAAAGACCCTGCTTTCTAATTAGATGGATTAGTTTACTTCTTGTGGCATTAAAGAAATACATGAAATACTATGAAAGGGTGGCAGGATCTCCCTAGGGCAAGGTCACTCAGCATATCACTGCACAAGGGTAGCAGGCTCCCACTCACGAGACGCACCTGCCGAGAGCAGCCCATGTTGCTCTCTTAATCTAGTCTGTCAGGGTTTCACTCAAAATAATTACTTACATCCTTCATTTTTAACACTCTGTCTCCTGGCAGAGCCACAGAAAGAGTGAGAAAGGAATAGACTTGTCTTGCTATGTCAGTGAGGGGTGGGTAGAGATAAGGGAGACGAAGGACAGAAAAGGATAGAGGAGAAGCCTACAGCTGTGAGGAGTGAGATAGGGAGGCAGGGAGAAAGAGGACACAAAGGACAAGACAGAAAAAGAGAGAAACAGAGAGTATCAGAGGCAGAAACTGGAAATAAACAGAGAAAGGCAGTGAAAAATGGTGGAGCAGGAGAAGGATGAAGAATCAAAGTGCGAGAAAGGAAGGGGGAGTGAAAGACCTAGAAATAGAAAGAAAATGAGGGAAAGAAGAGGAGTTTGTTTATTCCTGTTTATCTGATTCGGTAATGAATGTGGTTCAGAATTTGCCTGTTGGTGAGCCAGTGAAGATCCTGCTTTGCTCCCCACTCTAGCTTCTGATTCGAATGTACTAAAGAAGGGCATCTGTGTTTGGTCCAATGTCTCTTCCTCTGGTACCCCTACCACACTCTGTACCCTCAGAACAGTATTACCTCCTTTATTGCTGGTTCTCCACTACCTTAGCTGGGCTGCCATCATTCAGTTAACATTCCATTGAAATGAATGTTATGTCATTCCTGGGATCAACCACACAGCTGTTCCATTCCAAAGGGACATATGTGGGATGTTTGGCAACATAGCACGTACTTTCTGTCTGGACATATACCTAAAACACCTGGCAGTAGTTACATGGTTGAGAAAGAACACACATCTACTAACAACCCCCAAAGGTCTATACACGGCACATCATGTCCTCCATATCTGCACAGCAAGACTGAGGTTTAGGAGCTTGGGCTCATGCCTTTGAACTGCATCCTTCAACACTGACACCTGGGGAGGCTTTAGGGACTTCTCCAGACAAAATTTTATTATGTTCTCATGCTCCCCTGCAATCTGTCTCCCCACTGCACTCATTAACATTCTCTGTAGGCAGTAACGTATGCTTCCCCACTGTAGGCATTGCAACAATCTGCAATCAGTGTGTTTGCTGCTGTGATAACAATGCAGTACAGGATTAGGGGCCGGGGCCAGCTCCAGCTCCCAGTGACGTCAGTGACACTGAGAGGTGCAGTACAAAAGGCTCAGCCCAGGATGAGGAGGAGGCAAAGGTGACTTGCACCCCAGCATAAGTGAGAGGAGCCGTGGGAACTGCTCCAATTTATTATACAGTCCTGGGGAGGTTACAGTCCTCCAGTGCTGTAGCCACTCTGCTTTCCAGTCCCAGAATGCACCCTCATTTCCCCAGTGTGTCCCCCCATACTAAAGTTTGCAATAGGAGGAAGCATAGAGTTGCTTCCTTTGGCCATACACCTCCAGCTGCAGTGTAAATGTGCCCCTTGTTTCTCACTGCCTCAATTCTCTATCTATAAAGTTGGGATGATAATACTTCCCGATCTGACAGAAGTCTTGCAAGAATGAAGACACTAAAGATTGGGAGGTGCTCAGATCCTATGGTAGTGGGAGGCATATAAGTACCATAGATGCAGAACTAGAGGGGTTCCCCCCACATCAGGTTTCCAACATGTTGGTGGGTTGTGTGAGTTCAGCTTGTAGAGTCACTGCCTATGTTGTACTGGTCTGTAGCTAGAGGTCATCAAATTGGAATATCTCTCTTAATCACTTAAAAATATTTCCCAGATTTTTTTCACTTAAATCATTTAAAAATATTTCCCAGATTTTTTTCAGTTTTCTGTCCCTATCATAGGGTTACTTAAATAGTTATTTTAAAAATGTTTAAGAAGGCAATGTTAATTGTTCTAGGCTCAAAGTTCAATCAGTTATGTTCTGATGTAGAATTGCCTCTGAATTCTAACTCCCAAACTCTGCCTTCAGTTACATGAATGCTGCTTCCTTGGATTTCAGTGAGAACTGGAGGCATGTCTTGGAGAGAAGAGTTTGGCTCGTAAAATCTATTTTTACTTTCAAAAATTCAATCTCCATAATATTGTTTTTTAAAACCATTTTTGCTGGATTGTGATGAGGTGGACTAGGCCCAGAGGTCCCCTGCTGGCGTCCTCAGGTTCCTACCACATCCAGTCTCAGAAAAGAGCAGTAGAGAAGTCCTCCAGGCTGCCTAGAGTAGCTGAGGGGAAATCAGCCAATTGGAGAGAGGCTGCAGGAAGCAGCCAATCAGGGCCCAGGAGGGCCATATAAAAGTAGCTGTAGCTAGAGACATTCAGTTGCTGGAGGAGTGAGGACTGTGTTCCTGGCTGTTTGGCTGAAGGAGCAGCAGGACCATGGACAGATCAGTTCCTGGCAGCGTCTGTGGAAGCGAGAGGGAGCTCCTGGCTAGCCGCTGGGACTGAAGATAGAAGAACAGCTGGGGCCAGAAAGGCCCAGAAAGGGTGAAGAGTCTACAGGGAGGAAGCCCTGGGGGCATGGCCCTATACCAGGGTCTATTTGAAGGCTAGCCAAGAAGGGGCTGTGGGACTGAGCCCAGGGAGGGCTGCAGGAAGACACTGTCTCCAGGGAGGAAGCCCTGGGGGTATGGCCCCATATCAGAGCCAGGACTATTTAAAGACTGAGCCTAGTGAGTGCCACAGAGATCCCAACGAAGGGGTACTGGGATAGGTCCCTGGTGGACTGTATACCTCAGAAGGGGTCTGGTTTGTTTCACATACAGACTGTGTGTGTGTCTCAGCAGAGGGCTGAGTTACTGAAAACTGCCTGAGAAAGCACCAACAGACTAAGAGAGTACAGGCACATGTGCTCAGCCAGGGGATGCTTGCGAGAAGTGAGTGCCACCCCATTACATGGACCTATACAGAAACAGTGTTAATTCTCTTGTCCTCCCACTGCTGGTTGTACTGCAGTTATTAACTTAGAAAACAAACAAACCCACAATTCCCAGAACTAAATCCACTTCAAGATTCTACTACTGATCTACAACGCATATACTACTTTAAGAGCCTAATGGAATATCTGATGGGTAGCCTATGTCTGATACTGAAAGGGTAGGCCAACTTAGATCTAAGATTGCCTCTTCTTCCAAGACTTACCACAGCAGTTGTCCAACATATTGCAACTGACAGAGCCCAGGTATAAACATAGGAGAGTCGTAGGTAGAGTTTCCTCAACAGTGGGAAAAACGCAATGGCAAAGGCCCTGTAACACCCTCCTGTGGGAAGCTAGAAAGTATTCAAGCCTTCCTATTTTTGTATCACACTGCAAGACTCATCTCTGCCAAAACCTTCTCCAAAAGATGTGAAGTAATGGAAAAACCCAGTTGCAAGTTTTAAGGCAGAAGTCAGTGCTTAATTTCAGATTGTCCCTTCTGAACGGATTTCTTTAATCTGTGAACTGCCGAGATACTATGACAGGCACTTTAGAAAGGCCAAGAAACAGATAGACAGATCTGGTAGACACTGGTGCATGGACACTGGAGAAAACAAAATGGGGTCACATTGGCTTTTGCAGCTTCACAAGTGCAGGGAGAAAATTCAGCGTTTTCCAACAGTAAAGGGAAAAAAACAACGGAGACAAAAATGTTGTTCTTTTCCAATGTCTCAATGGTGGCTGCATACAAAAATGAGAGTCCATTTAATCCCACTGTTAATTTTCTGTTTTATTCCTTGAAATGATTTCTCATCCATATTAGCATAATCTGCAATGGCAGCAAGAGTCTAAAACAGTGGTTCCCAAATGTTAACAGCCCGCAAACCCCTTTTACTAAATTGTGAAATCTTGTGAACTCCCTCCTAAAAATGAATATTTCCAGGGATTTAAGTTTAAATTTTCTCAGTGTGATGGATGCGCTTGCTTTGCTCAGCATAGCTCTTGGAAGTCCATCCGGAACCACTGGAGAAAGATAAAGTCTCAGGTCTGGTTCGGCATCAAGTCTGTTTCTGTATTTGGTTTTCAGATTTGCATACGAGGAAAACGCTTTCTCACATAAGTATTTTGTTGAAAATGGTAACAAAACTGCAGCAGCTTTTTCTGTCAGAAGGGGGTACTCATTTCTTAAACTCAGCCAAAAGTTGATTGGAGCGCTGGGGTTCAGGCTGCCGGCTCCCTCGCTGACGGGGCAGGGCTCGGGCTGCCAGCCCAAACTGTCTGGCCCCACTCTCCCGGGGGCTTGGGCTGCCAGCCCCACACGGAGTGATGGGGTTCGGGCTGCTGGCTCCCCCGGGGACGGGAGCGGGGCTCGGGCTGCCAGCCCAAACTGCCCTACCCCACTCTCCCTGGGGCTCAGGCTGTCGGCCCTGCAACTGAGTCCCACCTGCTGCCTCCAATGCCCGGGGTCCTCTGGCCGCCATTAGTGAAATTTTTCTGGCGAACCGCCTGTAACGTTCTGTGAACCCCCAGGGGTTCGCGAACCCCAGTTTGGGAACCACTGGTCTAAAATATACTTATGTAAGTTTGACTAGAGCTTGACAGCAGAGTAGCACTGGAGAGAGAGAATCTGAGTACTGGATTTGTGATTGCTGGTGAAATCTGGGTATTTTTAAATTCAGAGGGGCATTGGGGCATCTTTACTACTGCAAATTTGAAGTAAACCAACTGAAGTTAATGGAGCTACCCTGGATGACCATTTTAACTAAGATTAAATTCTGGCCCATTGGTTTTAATTTTTGGTATTTTATGCTTTTCTTATTTGTGAGACCCTCTTAAAAGGATGAAAATAAAATCCCTTTTCTTAATGTTTTCATCTTTTGCCATTAGACAAACATAATGTAGAGTCTTTTCCCCACTTCCATGTATCCCATGGATTTTTAATTAACCTGTTTTTCCCATTTACTTCCTTGTCTAAGCACCTGCACATCGATAATGCTCGCACAGCTCTGGGAATGGGTTTTTCTTTAATTAACTGATGCTACCTCTTCTGGTTATGAAGCAGCACAAAGTAATACAGTGCAGATCCTACGTAAGCAGAGACTGTTACTCTTGGAACATTTCTTGGCAACAATAGTGGATTAAACATACACACCCCTGATATAGATTTCAAAGCCAGAAGGGACAATTGTGATAATCTAGTCTGACCTCCTGTTTAATACAATCTGTAGCACTTCCCCAAAATAATTCCTAGAGCAGATTTTTTTAGAAAACCATCCAATCTTGATTTAAAAATGATCAGCGGTGGAGAATCCACCATGACCCATGTTTAAATTGTTCCAATGGTTAGTTACTCTCACTGTTAAAAATGTAAACCGTATTTCCAGTCTGAATGTGTCTAGCTTCAACTTCTAGTCATTGGATAGTGTTATACTTCTCTGCTAGATTGATGAGCCCATTATTAAATATTTGTTCCCATGTACATACTTATAGATTGTAATCAAGTCACCCCTTAACCTTCTGTTTGTTAAACTAAATAGATTGAGACTCCTTGAGTCTGTCATTATAAGGTATGTTCTGAATCTTTTAATCATTCTTGTGTCTCTTATCTGAACCCTCTCCAATTTATCAACATCCTTCTTGAATTGTGGGCACCAGACTTGGACACAATATTCCAGCAGTGATTACACCAGTGCCAAATACAGAGGTAAAATATTCCTACTTGTGATTCCCCTGTTTATGCAAACCAGGATGGCATTAGCTCTTTTGGCCACAGCACCACACTGGGAGCTCATGTTCAGTTGATTATCCACAGTGAGCCCCAAATCTTTTTCAGAGGCACAGCTTCCTAACATAGAGTTCCCCCAACTTGTACGTATGGCCTACATTCTTTGTTCTGGGGTGAAGCTGACAGGTGCAGAGGAGCACTTGGTTTGGTCGGAAATGTTCCTTAGGGATGAATTTATTAAAGGAGAAGCTCTATATCCTAGTAAAGAGGCTAGGAAAGAAGTTGGTTAAGTACAGGTAGGAGCTAGTGAGGAACAGTCAAATGAAACAGAGTCCCACCTAAATATAGCACATGAAAGCAAGCAATTGAACATTGACAACATGTTCTTATATACAAATACTTATATACAAATGCTAGAAGTCTAAATACTAAGATGGGTGAACTACACTGCCTGGCAATAAATGAGCATATTGATATATAGGCATCATGGAAATTTGGTGGAATGATATAATCAATTGATTATTTTATACCCTGGTATTACATATAAAGGTGTGACAGAATAGGTTGTGCTGGTGGAGGAATTGCACTATATCTTAAAGCATTGAATCATATAGGGTAAAAATCGTACATGAAACAAAATTTACCATAGAATCTCTGTGAATAGAAATTCCATGCTTGAATAAAAAGAGTATAGCAGTAGGGATATACTACCAGCCACCTGAGCAGGATGGTGACTGTGAAATGCTAAGGGAGGTTAGAGAGGCTAAAAATGCAGAATGTGCAATAGTAATGGGTGATTTCAACTATTTTCATGTTGATTAGGTAAATGTCAACTCTGGGCATGAGGCCAAGATAAAATTTCTAGACACCATAAATGATGGCTTCTTGGAGCAACTAGTCCTGGAACCCACAAGAGGAAAAGCTATTCTTGATTTAGTCCTAAGTGGAGCACAGGATCTGGTCCAAGAGGTAACTGTAGCTGAACTGCTCAGTAATAGTGACCATAATGTAATTACATTTAAAATCCTTCTTGTTGGGTGGGGGATCATTCCAAAAAACCCATCCCAGTAACATTTAACTTTAAAAACTGTACAAGAATGAGCATGCTTGTTAGGTGGACATTAAAAGGAGCTGTCACAAGAGTTAAATGCCTACAAGTAGCAAGAGAACTACTTAAAAACACTGTAATAGAGGCTTCGAGTAAATGTATGCTCCAAATCCAAGAAGAAAATGTGAGAAGCAAAAGAATGCCTCCATGGCTAAACAGCTGAATAATGGAGGCCGTTAGAGGCAAAAAGGCATCCTTTTGAAGTCAAGTCCTAGTGAGGATAATAACAAGGCTCACCAATTCTGGCCGGTTAAGTGTAAAAGTATAATAAGGCAGGCCAATAAAGAATTTGAAAAGCAACTTAGTAAAGATGCAAAAACTAGCGGTAAGAATTTTTTTAAGTACATCAGAAGCAGGAAGCCTGCCAAACAGGCAATGAGGCCACTAGATGACCAATGTATTAAAGGAGCATTCAAGGAAGTCAAGGCCATTGCAGAGAAGCTAACTGAATTCTTTGCATTGGTCTTCACTGCAGAGGATGTGGGGGAGATACCCACATCAGAGCTATCCTTTTTGAGTGACAAATCTGAAGCACTGTTCCACACTGATGTGTCAGTAGCAGAGGTTTTAGAACAAATTGATCAATTAAAAAAGAATAATATCACCAGGACCAGATGGTATTCACCCAAGAGTTCTGAAGGAACTCAAATATGAAATTGCAGAACTACTAATTGTAGTATGTAATCTATTGCTGAAATAAGCCTTTGTATCAGATGACTGGAAGGTAGCAATTGTAATGTTGACTTTTTAAAAGGGTTCCAAAGGTGATTCTGGCAATTGAGTGAGCCTAACTTCACTAGCGGTCAAACTGGTAGAAACTGTAGTAAAGAACACAATTATCAGACACCTAGATAAACTTGATTTGTTGGGGAACAGCCAACATGGCTTTTGTTATGCCTCCCCAGTCTATTAGAATTCTTTTGAGGATGTCAACAAGAATGATTCAGTTGATATAGTGTACTTGGATTTTCAGAAAGCCTTTGACAAGATTGCTTACCAAAGGATCTTAAAGAAACCACGTAGTCATGGGATAAGAGGGAAGGTCTTGGGGTGACTCTAATGCTCTGACTGCCAGTAGCTGGGGATAGGGAAGGGAAAGACAGGGGTAGTTCACTCTAACTACCCTGTTCTGTACACTCCACCTGAATCTCTGGTACAGGCCATTCTTGGGGACAGGATAATGGGCTAAATTGACCCAGTATGGCAGTTCTTAGGTTCTTAGATATTTACATTTAGCCATATTAACCACATGTGTTGTTTGCTTGCGCCCAGTTGACCAAATGATCCAGATTGCTCTGAATCAGTAACCTGTCCTGTCCTCTTCATCATTTACCACTCCCCCAGTGTTTGTCATCTACAAACTTTATCAGTGATGGTTTTATATTTTCTTCCAAGTTATTGATAATGATGTTAAAGAATGTAAGGCCAATAATCAATCCCTGCAGGACCTCATTGAACATACATCTGCTCAGTGATGATTCCCAATTTACAGGTATATTTTGAGCCCCATTAGTTTGCTAGTTTTTAATCCATTTAATGTGTTCCATGTTAATTTTATATCATTCTAGTTTTTTATCACGCCATGCAATTCCAAGTCAAATGCCTTACAGAAGTCTAAGTATATTATGTCAACACTATTACTGTTATCAGCCAAACTTGTAATCTCATAAAATATATACAATCAAATTAGTTTGACAGGGTCTGCTTTCCATAACCCATGCTGATTTGCATTAGTTACATTATTCTTCTTTAATTATTTATTAATCAAGTCCCATATCTGCTGCTCCATTATCTTGCCTGGGATCAGTGTCATACTAACAGGCCTATAACTACCCATTTACCCTTTTAAAATTTGGCACAACATTAGCTTTCTTCCAGTCTTCTGGAACTTTCCCAGTGCTCCAACACTTACTGAGAATCAGCATTAACAGTCCAGAGAGCTCCTCAGCCAGCATTTTTAAAACTCTTGGATGCAAGTTATCTGCAACTACTGATTTAAAAATGTCTGATTATAGTGGCTTCTGTTTAACATCCTCCAGTGATACTAGTGTAATGGAAAGAGTATTATCACCATATGGTGAGACTACATCATCTGTTTTTTTTCCCCAAATACAAAACTGAATTATTGAACACTTTTGCCTTTTTTGCATTGTTATTGATTAGTTCTACGGTTTCCATCTAGTAATTGACAATACCATTGTCAGGATTCTTTTTGTTCCTAATATATTTTTAAAAACTCCTTCTTAGTGTCCTTAACTCTGCTGGCCATAGATTCTCCTGTCTCTTTTGGCTTTCCTTCTCATTTTCTACAATTCCTAACTTCTGATTTATATTCATGCTTATCAACTTCCCCTTTCTTCCATTTGTTTTATACCTATCTATAGATAGACATATTTACAGTTGCCTTCACTTTCCGTCTAAATCAGGTTGATTTTTTTTTTTTAAACCAGTAAGGTGTGCTTGCTGATAGAGATAATATTAAACTGCAGAGTGATGCAATACATTTAACAAGTACTTCACCTGGCCTCTGCCCACTAATTTGCTTTTGTGTGACTTATTCTAACATTTCTTCCCCTGTACATCTTGAAAAAGCTGATGGTAAATAGATAAAACATCAGCCTGCCAGAGTAATATTTCCTCTTTCCCTGCAAATGTGGGATTTTCCCCTCCAAAGTAACCAATGTCCAAAGCCCAGGATGGAGAAAGTCCAGTCCTCAGCCAGTAATGGCTTTTCTAGACATAAAACTAAGTATGTGGTTCTGCAGGGCTAGAGACTGGAGTTTTATACCATTGGGAAGAGAAGATCCCGGGCTTCTCAATGGGATCAGCACTTGCCTCTAACTCTTAAAAGGACCTGAGGTAAGAGTCTAAACTTGTGATATTTTTAGGTATAAGAAAGCTATTTTAGGTCATTTTTTGCAGTATTAATTGTTCCCTCTGAGCCCTGTACAACTGAGCTCATGGTAACTAAGGCACCTGGCTTTACAGGCAGAAGAATTCAGTCCCAATAACAGTTTACAAAACTCTTTGAAACATTCTTAAAATAGTTTTTCTGTAGCATATGTGGCACATAGAGAACATACATGATGGTTCGTGATGGTCGAAAGGTCATATTAGTTTGAGTTAGGGATGATCTGCACAACGTGGCTTTGTCACTTATGACTATGACCACCATCCCAAATGCATGCAGATAAAACCTGTCTTCCACACCTGTCCATCCTTTTCTCTCTCTCTGGAGCTATATAATCAAGAGGAGTGAGGGAAAAGGAATAATAGGACACTCCTCACAAGACTGTAACAGTTTTAAGTTAAATAAGAGTTTGAGTCTAAGATACTTGACAGCCCTTTTAATAACAGATTACAATTACTTTTATTCCCAGTAAACGAGCCCTCTTGCCTTTCACACGAACAACTGGCCAGGAGTTCATTAGAAATCCAGTTCAGCCATTTGCCTGCCTCCATCGGACACAGATAATATATTCATTTAATCCTTTCCTTGAGGCTCTGTCTGTTCTGTTTAATAGGCACTTTTCATATTTAATAGGCACTAAGGAAGGACATATTTACTTGAGGTGTTTTCAGCCCATAACTTTCAACCTTCACGGGGCAAAGCCACAAAACCTATTAGCAGAAGGCACAGAAACTCAATTCAAGTCCTTGTCCTCTTTATTCCAACTGAAGTAGTCACTGGGTAGAAGTGGGGAAGAAGGGTACCTCTATCTAAGTCTGACACTAGTACAGGTTTCCCTCCCTAATATTCACCTCTTGGGTCAGTAACCAGGAGATCTGGTCTGTAGTTTTTGTGCCATGCACTGCTCAAACATCTCAGACAGCCTACAGATCTTCTGGGAAATGTATTCATTTTTGCAGGGAAACCATCTGAAATATTTTTCTCCCAGTTCTCATTGTTCAGTTTTTATCTATATCTATATCATTTCTGAGATGGTAATTCATACAAATAAAAAGTCAGATGCTGTGCTGTGCCTTCAGGAGGAGGGGATACAAAACAAAGCTTAAATAATCTTTGCATTTCTGGATTGTGGGCTGCTGCAGGGGCCTAAAACAGCCTCTAGCCTAACCTAGGCAGCCTTGGGGTCTGCTGTAAATGATGACAGCCCCCGTGGTTGTCTATGGCTTGCAGTGGAAACCAGAATGGCCACAGTGACCTGCATTATAGCCCCCCTCTGTCCCACCCCTGGCTTCACCAGTGACATGACTCCTGTGCTACAGGAATTCTCTTAAATTCCTTGAGCATACGGTTGAGAGCAGGGACTTGGATTCCTCCACAACATGAAAAACAAAGGAGAGTGAACCAAAGGAGGAATTCCTGTGACAAAACATATTGTGCTTTGAAAATGTGGGAGATCCCTTCTAGGATTGTTTTACATTACTTTGACAATGTGATCTCTAGATCACACGGAGAACCCTGATACCTATGTGTGTGTATTGGCTATGCCACCGATTCCTCCTCCGATCAGCTTTTGATTCTAGATCTGTGTGTGTGTGTGTGTGTGTGTGTGTGTGTGTTTATATTTCATATATAATATGAAAAATCCACTCATGCCATGAGAATTGTTTGAAGCCTGCTTTAAATAACACTTTAAAGACACTAAGCAGTGACTGGAAGGAGATTTTTAATTCTCAGCCAGATGATGCTGGAACTGCCATGTTAATGTTTATCTCTTTAGCCTCAAGTCATTTCTTCCTCTTTTGCTTTTCTTTAGTAGGAGTCACACACAAGTTCCACTAGATGTCACTGTACTAGCTCTTCTACAGGCAGTAACAAAGAATTTCTCACGTCTGAAGGCAAAATTGATGCAGTTTAGTAATAATGTACTGGAGATGATGGGTACCAGCCCCATCCCCCAGTATTTCTGATTCAGCAGTGCGCAAAAGAGCATCCTGTTGGTTTCCCTGGAATTGGGTGATAAAACTGCTTCCTCATGTGGGTTCCTTGATGATTTCCCACATGGTTTAGATAGGTGAGGGAAAAATCAAAAGCCTACAGTATCACCTTGTGATTGCTGGAACATGTATACTCCAGGCTACAGTGTCACATTTAAGATAGTTGGAGTGAAGAGGAGGAAACCTTTCACATGTATGGATTGCTCTCCCTCCTCCTTCTTCTGGAACTATATTTCTTGCAACTAGGCCACCAAGAGTTAGGCAATACCTAACTCTGGACCTCTGGTATGCATGGAAAATTAAAACAGCCCCCCCGCCCCCTTTTGAAAGGGGCATTGCATGCTCTTCTCTCCTCTATTAGGCTTTAAGATGACTTGGCTTATTCCAGCTTTTCCTGCCCCTTTCATACTAACATCTTTAGTTGGTCTTAACCTCCTCCGTCTCTTCAGCTTCCTCGCTGCTTCTGGTATTCATTGATTTCACTTAACAGTACCCTAAGCAGCAACTATATTTAGCAGTCCCAGTGCTGTTCCTATGCTGGGTTTTCTCACTTGGCAGCACTGTGCCCCAGTGCCTGTCATAGTTGTAGACAGTGCTCTCATGCCAGTGGGGAACGAGCAGGGCCGCCTCCAAGCACCAGCTTGCCAAGCAGATGCTTGGGGCGGCCACTCTGGAGAGGGGCGGCACATCCAGCTATTCGGCGGCAATTCGGCGGACGGTCCCTCACTCCTGCTTGGAACGAAGGACCTCCTGCCGACTTGCCACCGCAGATCGCGATCACGGCTTTTTTTTTTTTTTTTTTTGCGCGCCGCTTGGGTCAGCAAAAACCCTGGAGCCGGCCCTTGGAACAAGGGGGTACGTGCCCCTGTTGTTGAACTTTCCTGCTCTTTTGAAGCACCACTAGTAGAACAGAGAGCAGTCATGAGTCTTTCCTACAGTGTTATATATGTGCCAGGCCAGGCATTAACATTTGTCCCAGGCGAGCCTGAGTGAATGAGGTTCCCAGACCAGTTGACAGCATGATTTGAATTAGTTCTGTCCAGTTCAGGTCAGGATTGATTCCTTTACTGGCTGAGGCTAGAACTTTGCAGTTGCTATAGCAACTTTAAAGCCAAGGGCCTCAAAGCCCTTTATAAACATGAATCATGTCTAGCCTCATAAACACCCCTGTGTGGTTGGTAGTATTGGTCTCATTTCACAGATGGGGAAACAGAGGCACCAAAGTTAAATGCCTTGCTCAAGAACACACGGTGAGTCATTGGCCATGATTAAAACGTAGGAGTCCCTCCCAGCCTTGAGATCATTCTTGTAGAATCCGATCATACTGCCTCTCTCTAAATGACCCTTTCATCTGCCCTGAGCAAGCTCTGTGAGCATATTAATTAGTAAATGCCCTTAAAGTGATTTTTGGATTGCCACACCCTCAATTCAATCTGGGACCCAGCTGCCCTATTCTCCCCTTTCTTCCTCTTTCCTGCCTTTACCCCATCACCCACTCCCCCTTCCTCCCTATTGTATTTCTGTCCTTCCGCACCTATCTTCTCTCTGTCACCCTTCTCTTTCTCCCTTTTTTTCCTTCCTCTTCATCTCTCCCTCCCTTCTCCAGATGGTCAGCCCTGTGCCGCCAGGAATGGGAGGAACTCCTAGGCTGGCTCATTTTGCAAGCAGCTGCTTTCTCTCCCTGCCTGCCCTTCCCCTTCCTACTTTGGGAATAACAGCGCTGACATAAGACTAAACCTTCAATGGAAGATAATTAACCGGGATTCGGTTGTAGCACCCATGCACTGGAGGGATGCCAGTGGGGAATGGACTGCAACAAAAGGGAAAATACAGATGTCACTCTCCACCTCCACTCTCCTGCTTCAAGAGGGGGCAGAGAAGGACAGGCTTAAAGCCCCCTGGGCTCCCTGGCATGGCTCTTTTTGTGGCCCACAGATAAGCTAATTCTTTATCGTATGCACACTGGATTCTGCCTAGATGAGGCCATTTATTGTTAGTCACCACGTTCCCTGTCTCCCTAGCCTGTGCTTTTGTTTTCTGTTTTGTGATTTTAAGCGACTGCATTCTGCTTCCCATCAGGAGCCCCCCAAATGCTTCTCTTATTCTCTTTGGCAGCTGGGCTTTAAAGGCTATAGGAGGCATTAAGTCAATCCCAGAAAACACAAAGGCGGATGAGCCAAATAGAGAAAGGGTGGGTTCTTTTGCCTGCCTAGAAATTGGGTAAGTGCCCCAGAAAGCATGCACCTGACCCACTGATCCTTTCAGACAGGCTGAGAGCCTCCCAAAGCTATGGTCCTTCCTCCCAGACGCCTTCTGTGTGTCTGGAAAAAAGGGAGGGTGCAAGTGGGGATCCCTCCCAGTTTGCCTGCACATGCAGAACAAAACACTCTAGGTTGGGAGGGGGGATTGTTTGTTTGTTTGTTTGGGTTTTTTTTGCTTTGCCAGGTATTTGCTGCCAGCACACAGGGAGCGTGGCATTTGCACAGCACGAAACTCACTCTAGTTTCGTTGCCCCTGTAGCATTCTGGCTGGATTTTCCAAATGCTTTGTCTTTGCACTCTCAGGCTGGCTTCCGTGTTCCACAGGAGAAAGGTTGTAACTGTGTGAAAACCCCTTCAGCAGCTCATTGTGTTGGAGGGAACAGAAAGCACAGCCTTCCCAAATGGAGTGGTGGCTTTTACCAGTGAGAAAGCTGCCTTCCAAAGAGTGAAAAACACAAATAAATGTGCAGTGACTACCCCAGATACTTCCATTTGCCTGATTCCATCTTGCACCTAATTTTCCCAGCAGCATGAATGTTTCCCCACAGCACCATTTAAAAGAAGTAATAATACTTAGTGCTTTATGTTCCCAAAGCACTTTGCAAACATTAATTAAAAAATGATCACAACACTATTGTGAGATAGGGAAGATTAACCACATTTTACAGATGGTGAAACTGAGGCGCACACCGATTAGGTGATTTGCCTAAGGTCATACAACAAATCAGAGGCAGAGGCAGGCTTAGAATTCAAGAGTTTATGACTCCAAGTTCCATGGTTAGTCCTTTGCATCAGGCAGTCAGGTCAGGATTTTTTTGCAATGTTGACTGGAAGATTGGGGGATGCCCAGTTCCCCAATCCAAAATGCAGTGCTTGAAATTCTCCACACACACACACCTCCATTAGATACCTGGATGTACTGTGTGTCTCAGCTATAGTATTGGATTCGTATTATTTTTATTCTTTTGTGGAGGGGGGGAAGGGTTCCCTTATGATTTTCTCCCTCTCTCACCTTCCAGCCCACATTCTGGGGACCCCCCTCCTGAGCAAGAAGGTCTGGATGTGGCTGTGTCGCAGTCTGTTGCCATAGGTCTGAGAATTGGCCAGTGAAGATCACTCATAGATTCCAAGGCCAGAAGGGACCATTGTGATCATGTAGTCTAAGCTTCTGTATAACACAGGCCAGAGAATTCTGTTCTCCCCCCCCCCCCCCAAAAAAAAAAAAATCCTAGAGCAGATCTTTTAGAAAAACAGCCACACTCGACTTTAAAATGTTCAGTGATGGAGACTTCACCACAATCCTTGGTAAATTGTTTCAATGGCTAATTACTCTCACCATTCAAAATGTATGCCTTAGTTCCAGTCTGAATGTAGCACACACAGCTACGCAGGAAGATAAAGAGGGTCCGTACACCCCCTTACTCCCTTGGATGGTCACAATCTCTCCCCTAAGTATTAACCACCATCAGGGAGGGAATTTCCCTGCAGTTAATGACTAGCTTAGAGGAGTTGCTAAGGCCCTTTAGCCCAGCCAATCATTAACTGCTAGGAAATGCCCAACCCGGAGGACATTATTGCTATTATAAGCCATGCAGGATGCTTTTTTTTTTTTTTTAAACTGTCGCATCTTGAGCTCAGTGCTCTGGGTTGTTGTGATCTGCGTACAGCATATCACTCTCATCCCAGTGGTACAGGCACCCTTGGGAAAGCAATACTTCATGAAGTTCATATTTAACTTTGTTTGTGTCCTGTCCATCCACCTCTCTGTTGGTCCATCCATTCTGTGATGTGCACAGGCTATGTCTTTGCTTCCTGGAGGAGTTCAAGGTGAGCATTGCCTCGATCATCTCAGTGGGATGCTAACTAACATGTCCAATTACAATCATTTAAATTTAAACATTGTTAACTAGTCCACCACTACTGATCAAAGCATATCAGGCAAGGTCTGCCTAATCGTCTGTGAGTGACATCTTATTTTGGTGCTATGAGTGGATGTTAGATGGGGAGAGTACCACCACTTTTTAAAATTGGGGCTCCAACAGGCCAAAGGAGAGGAGCACAGGTGATTGGAGCATCAGGGACTCCCCCTGCCCCCCCTCCTTGAGTAGCAAAGGCTGAATTTGCTGTTGTGGAGGAGATGAGACCAGATGTCTTCTACCCTGGCTCTAGTGGGTGCTGCTCTCCTTTCACTGGAGGCTACCTGCAGGCTCAGGCAGACAGTGTTCCAAGTAGATTATAACTCTTACCAGTATGGTACCGACCCTCCGACCCCACCCTTCCTCATAAAAAATGTTCCATCACTAGAGACCTGCGCGAATACAAATTTATACCCGCGGATGCGGATATCCATGGATAGAAATCGGTATCTGCTAAACCGCAGGGCTTTCCCGGGAACCATAGCAGTGAAAGGAGCAGAACGTGGGGCTGCCGCTCCTAGGAGCCACTGCCCCACACCGGCAGCTCGTCTGGCACGGTTGTATCGCCCCAGCCCTGTTCTCCGGTGGGGCTGTACAGATCTCAGACAGGAGATGCAGCTGCATGGAAGGGCTGCGGGTAGGCACTACAGCTGCGCCGGAGGAGCTGCCAATGCGGGGCACTGGCTCCTGGGAGCAGCAGCCCCACGTTCTGTTCCGTTTGCCGCTGCAGTTCCCAGGAGAGCCCTGCGGTTCAGTGGATACCGATTTCTATTCATGATATCTACATCTGTGGGTATAAATTTGTATCTGCACAGGGCTCCACAGTTCATTCTTGAAAATGTCTCCCCAGTACAGCGTACCGGGAATAAATGTCTTAATGATATGGCGTACCTGACCGTATTAGCTTACTTGCACCACTGGGCAGACATCACTATGTTGGTTACACTCACTTCACATTTCTAGGCTTTTCTTTACTTTGTGCAATTCTGGTCTCCCATCTTTAAGAAAGATGAATTCAAACTGCAACAGGTGCAGAGAAGGGCTGCTAGGATGGTCAGAGGAATGGAAAACCTACATTATGAGAGGAGGCTCAAAGAGCTTGGCTTATTTAGCCTAACCACAAGAAGGCTGAAGGGAGATATGATTGCGCTCTATAAATACATAAGAGGGATAAATACCAGGGAGAGAGCGGAGTTGTTTAAGTTAAGCGCCAATGTGGGCAGAAAAACAAATGGCTCTAAACTGGCCATCAAGAAGTTTAAGCTTGAAATTAGGTGAAGGTTTCTAACCATCAGAGGAGTGAAGTTCTGGAACAACCTTCCAAGGGGAGCAATGGGGGCAAAAAACCTAACTGGCATCAAGACTGAGCTTGATAAGTTTATGGAGGGGATGGTGTGATGAGACAGCCTTCAATGGCATGTCGCCCATGACTGCCAGTAGCAAAAATCCTCAAGGGCCAAAGACAGGACACTAGATGGGGAGGGCTCTGAGTTACTACAGAGAATTCTCTCCCAGGTAACTGACTGGTGGGTTTTGCCCACATGCTCAGGGTCTAAGTGATTGCCGTATTTGGGGTTGGGAAGGAATTTTCCCCCAGGTCAGATTGGTTTTATTGGGTTTTATTTTGTTTTGTTTTGGGTTTTGTTGCCTTCCTCTGCAGCATGGGACATGGGTCACTTGCAGGTTTTAAACTAGTGGTGAATTCTCTGTAACTGGAAGTCTTTAAACCATGATTTGAGGACTTCAGTAACTCAGCCAGAGGTTAGGGGTCTATTTCAGGAGTGGGTGAGGCAACGTGCAGGAGGTCAGAGTAGATGATCACTATGGTCCTGTCTAACCTTAAAGTCTATGAGTCTTTAAAACCTGGCGGTCTAGACACTTTTTAATGAAAACTGAGATTCTGATTTCATCACTAGTCTGGAAGAAAGGACTCTGTATACATACACCTTTTGCATCTACGCCTTAAGCCAGTCCTGTCTAAGAGTGTATCTGAAACCCCCTGAGGGAGGAGACCAGCAGAATGCTCATGATCATATTTTGAACATCTGCAGAATCCGTGAGTGATGTTTCATTTTGTTGGCTGAAGGCAGAGGTTGGTTAGTAAGGGAGTATCATCACTCCCCCCCCCCGCCAGCTTGATACCTTAATTTCCTTGCTTTATGTGATAGATCAACACATTGTTGCCACTTAGCAACATAATGGTTTCTCGATTGCAAGGTTTTTTTTTTAATTTGTTTTTTAAAAATTTAATTGCTATTTTTGTGTACAGGTGAATAAAAACACAGTTTAAAAAAAAAATAAAAAGGGATGGAAGGGCTCATCCAATTATTAAATTTAAGAAGTGAACCATTCTGCCTAACCTAATAATTTCTGAAAACCAACATTGATACTTCTCTAGTAGCTTTGAAATTGTCCTAGGGGGAAAAAAATCAATTAGTGAAAATCCATGGTATACAAACGATCCATTAGTCCAGTATCTTTGCTTTATTCACTGAAAGATTTTAATGATGATAGGGGCTGTCAGCGAATATCTTCTGTCTTTTTTACATCAGCTTCAGTAGTGCAGAATTGTATTTGATTTTCAAATAATGGCAATTTGTTCAACATTTTACTGTCCCTGTCCTTGAAAACTGCCTGTGGTTGCACTAGCCAGTGTCAAAATTTCTCAGTTCCGTCCATTGGCATTTTTAAGGCACTTACCACTGTGGTATTCATGTGCTGTACATAGATTAAAAAACAGCAGGGAGGCTGCTTTGCAGTAGTCAGTAAAGTTTACTATGCTTGAAATGTTGTTGTGCTGTAATGGTTTTACTGGGCTGAGAGAGGAACACAAAGAAACATTTAAAACTTTGCAAAAGAATTTTAAAAGTATCCGTTTTAAGCAGGGCTTGATTAAGGCAACCCAGGGCCCCCAAACGGCAACACAGGGCCCCCATGGTCCTATCCCATTGCCCTGGTCCCACCCCACACTTAGAGTGGCAATGGTAGGCTTCCCCCCGCCTCTCTCAGAGAGGCATGTGCCTTGTCCCTCTTCAGAGAACTCTCCTGGGGTTTGTTTGTCTCTGTAAATGCTCAAGTCTCTAACTGGCCCAGACAGTAAACAAAGTGCTGGCTCACAGATGTCATTGGTCTCAATGTTGACTGAGTTAGCCCTGAGACTCCACTTCGCTTCAGGTGACAAGTTTCACTTCAACAGTTTTGCAACCTAATATTTTACATATCTATTAAACTAGTTCCTGTACAAACATCTCGGAATAACCACAACATTCAGCTAGTTTTTAGCTTTCAGCAGAGACCACACATGAGCCCCTCTGGTGAAATATTGAGACGATTACCAGACACGGGTAACATACCTGCCTGGCCATATCTGTGTCACATAAGTAAACCTAGACCATCCCTGACAGGTGTTTGTCTAACCTGTTCTTAAAAACTTCCAGTGATGGGGATTCCACATCCTCCCTTGGAAGCCTATTCCAGAGCTTAACTACCTTTATAGTTAGAAAGTTTTTCCTAATATCTGACCTAAATCTCCCTTTCTGCCGTTTAAGGGGATTACATCTTGTCTTACCTTCAGTAGACATGGGGAATAATTGATCACTGTCCTCTTTATAACAGCCATTAACATATTTGAAGACTGTCATCAGTTTCTGTAACCTTTCCTAATAGGTCCGGTTTTTTAAACTTTTTATTATTTTTGTTGTTCTCCTCTAAACTCTTTCCAATTTGTCGTCTACTTTCTTAAAGTGTGGCACCCAAAATGGGACACAATACTCTGGTAAACCCTGGCAGGACCCTAATTACAACCCAAACTATGGAGAGGCTTCCAACTTTTCCATAATAACCCAAAGCCAGGACTATATCACAGGTTGTATGGCTCCAAAAACACAGACCATAAAATGAAGGAAATTATCCCCCTCCAATAAAAAGGTTTATGAATCTGCTATTTCCTATAAATTAGTGGACCTGTCATTTAGCTCCAGAGGTGAAAGTAAGCCGGTCCAGCATATTGGCAAGAGCCAGTACGCTGTGCCAGACCGGCTTCCCCAGGCTGGTGATTTAAAGGGCCCGGGGCTCCTTCTAGCGGCTGGAGCTCTGGGCCCTTTAAATCACCCCCCGAGCCCGGCTGCCGGGGCCTTGGGGTAGCAGCGGCAGAGCTCTGGCGGTGATTTAAAGGGTCTGGAGCTCTGCTGCGGTAGCAGCGGCCGGACCCCCTGGCCATTTAAATCGCCCCTGAGCCCTGGGCCTCCCAGCTGCCTCTGCAGCTGGTAACTCCGGGGGTGATTTAAAGGCTGCTGGATTTAAAATTTAAAGCCACAGCTGGAGCCCCTGGGCCTTTAAATCTTGATTTAAAGGGCCCGGGTATTTAAAGACCCCGCCTCTTCTGGTTGAGGCCACGCCTCTTCTGGTTGAGGTCATGCCCCCTGCTCAGGACGCCAGCATACCGGTAAGTCCTTTAAGTTACTTTCACCCCTGTTTCGCTCCAACTTAGCCATAATCATTGTTTTGTCCACCCTCTTTTGCACCTGAATTCTTGCCCAGTGTTGTGTGTGTGTGTGTGTGTTGGTGTTAGAATGTAAACTCTTTGGGCCAGGGACTGTGTTTTCCTTGTACATCTGTGACATTGTAGTATGTAAGTAATAATGATAATACTAGCTAAGGGGAAAGATATTAAACATGGGGGTATCTTTCTGATGCCACTGTGTATTAGTTTATATTTAGCATTTTGATACTCGAGTGATGAATGCTCTACAACACCTTAGACAGACAAATTGATAGATAAATCTTTAGCACTAAACCACTAACCACGAGAAAACCAGGTCAGCTGAATTTTACATTTATTACTGAACATGTAATTCCTCAGTCTATCCCAGAGACATTAAAGGACATTTGTGTGCCACTAGCGGATGTCCCCAGGTCTCTTGCCTTGCACCCACCCAGCCTCTGGTCTGTGACATCTGGGCATTCCACCACATCAGTTCAGTTGAAAGAGGCTCAACCCTCTAGCTGAGCCCTGGAGAGTCTGCCCGTTCCAGAGCTGTCACCAGACACAAAAAAGAATGATCAGTTGTCTCATAGGTGTGGTCCCAATTGGGCTCACAAGCTAATATGGAAGAATAGTCCCATTAAAAGTGGATCAGCACCATGCCCTCCCTTCCTGCAGGGAGGGGGTCCATTGGGCAACAGTTATCTGAGGAGTGCTTGCCTTCAACCAGCCCTGCTCCAGGAGCTGTGGTCTGGAGGTCTGGTCTGCCACCAACTGTACTGTGCTCTGCCCCTTTTAGGCTATTCCCTCCAAATCGGACATCTGTCAAAGGCGTGGTGAGGTGGGGCTGCCTGAGACCACACTAGCTCATTAACATGGTGTTGCCCAGTGTGGAATTTGTATACCCCATCCCAGTGCTCCTCCTCTGCTAGGTCACCACTTTGCTATGTGGACAATTATCTCTAATTTTTAAACACTGAGTCTCATGATGAGCCAGTTATGCTGTTAGAACATACCTGCTGTGCAGTCAAACGTGCCAGGTACATCCTAACCTTAAATTGACTTTGGAGGAGACCAGTGGTGGAGGAGTTAAGGATGAAAGACTCGGTGCAAGTGAAGGGCACTATATAGATTCATAGACTCTAGGACTGGAAGGGACCTCGATAGGTCATCGAGTCCAGTCCCCTGCCCTCATGGCAGGACCAAATACTGTCTATGATAATGTTCATTTAATACATTTTCTGACTGAACCCCTTTATTCCCCTCCCTCACCTCTCCACATTCAGATGTTAGAACTGGATCAATGGGCTTCAGGGAAGGAGGCTTTCTAGATCCCAGGTCCCTGGATGGCATTGGCTGAGATGATGAAGTGGACTCCTGCTTTGTTTGAAAAGCTGCTGCTAATCCTTCTTTCCCATTAAGAACCTGCCACTGAAGAGCAAACTTATTTCCATGTGTTTTGACAGAAGATGAACAATTACATTTACAGAAGCCATTTGAAAAATTGTAAAAGCTGTCAGCACAATGAAAGTGTGTGTGTGTGTGTGTGTGTGAGAGAGAGAGAGAGAGAGAGAGAGAGAGAGACCACATGTATGTCTGTATGCACAGAGATTTGCAGGTGCTTTGCCTTTCTGTGTGTGTTTGTACAGGCAGTTTTGTGAGTATGAGAGAGAGAGCATGTGTAGGACTGGAAGAATGTCTGGAAAGTCACTAGCCAGGTTGTTTTATTATATACCCAGGGATGAGTGGTTGCTTAGTGGCTGGCAGGAGGTGGCAGGAATGATTCAGAAAAATTAACTTGATTCTTCTTTCTCCTGTGCCTGGTGCAGTCATTTATACCCGCACAGAGTGGGTCTAAAGTGCTACCGTTCTGATCTGGTGGCATTTTGCATTGGTGCAAATGACTATACAAGGTGTGAGGCAACCGAGAACCTGGCCCAACATGTTAGAATTAGGGCACCCAGCAAAACTATTTTTTCTTTTTAACAAATTATTGAATGATTTGCTTCCTAAAGAAAGAGCTCTACGTGGTCCCTGAATGAGCCAGACATAAAACAAAATTCAACTGTTCAAACATAACTCTGTCTGTAGCTAGAGATTATAGTAGGCTGCTGAATCACTAAGATCCATCACCAGTAACCATTCCATACGTTGAAATTGGCATCTCTGTCCTTTTACTCTTATATTTAGCCAACAAACCAATACCCTTGCTCTACCTTTATGCCCCCTCCACTAGCTCAGCAGTCCCCGGGCCCACTCCTGTCATTCTCCAGTCCAAACATGCTCGTTTCACCCACAGTGTTCACTCCCTTACGCTCCAGCTCCCCCTGACAATGCCTGTCCAACCCGACGGTGCCCATTCTGCACATTCTCCAGCTCTTGAGTGTCTCCTGCATCTGCCCACTCCCATTATGCTCCCTTTCTACCTGCACTGCTCAGCCGTCTGTCCCTCATTTCCACACCCCAAAGGCCACTCTGCCCACTCTCCACTCCATCGCCCTGCCGAGTGGGAGAAGGGACAATGAAAGAGAGGCATTCAGAGGCACATCCTCCTCTTTCTTTCCTCTGTTCAAGCAGCTGCTTGCTGCTCCTCCCTGCATCCTAACCATGACTGCGGTTCTCCCTGCCTATCCAAATGTCTCACCTGGGGGAGGGGCTGGACTACAGTTCCCCTTGCCCAGTGAAGTAAATTAGCTAAAACAGGCTGCAAGATGATCACAGCGGCTGTTAGGTCCACAGAGCGCAGCAGCATCTTCCTTCACCCCCCTCTTCTGATGCCTATCCCATAGTGGCACTGCCAGCCCCCTCGTTCAGTTTCCCCTCCAGCAGTCAGTAACTGGTATCGCAGGTTGAGGGTATTAGCTCAGCTCACTTTCCTGCTCCTCACTCAGTCCTAGAAGCAGCTGGGACTTTTCTTTCTTTGGTCCAGGAGAGGCCTGGGATACTCACTTTCCCTGCCCCTCAGAGCAGTGTAGGCAGTCACTGTATCAGCCTCATAAATTCACTTGTTATAGGGTAGTTGGAGACCATAGTCTTACAGCTCTAAGCATTTGCTTGGGTATGAGGGAGGGTGTATGGCTACTCGTGTGCTGCATTGAAGTGTGTGTGTGTGTGTGTGTGTGTGTACAGTTGCATAGATGCGTATGTGTATCAGGGTTGGCATGTGTGCAAGCACTTGTGAATTTATGCTTGTTGGGTGCAAGTGTTTCGGGGGCGGGGAATGATAGACTGGGAGTAAAGCTAGTAAGGAGACAGGATGATATTCTGTGTAATGTACAGTACTGGGAGTCAAGAGATCTGGATTCAGTTTCTTGCCTGCCAAGGTCCTGCGTGACCTTGAACGAGTAATTTAATCTATGTGAGCCTCAATTGCCCATCTATAAAATGGGAACAACACTTTCTCATTATTATTTGTAAAGCACTTTGAGATCCTGGGCTGAAAGATACGACGTAAATGCAAAATATTATTATTATTATTATTGTACTTCGTAGCAATAATGTGCTGTTTGAGCAATCAGTTTCTCACAAGAACACAAATAAAGATTACATCTTTTCACATCATTTGAAAGAGGCAGTTAGTAACAGCATTAAAAAAAAAGTACCCTAGAAAATTCAGGCACAGTCATCTACAGAGCAAACACTTCAGCTTTTAGCCTTTTATCTTTCCTTTTCAGTTGAGAGTTTCCTCCCAGTATGCCCTGAAGACCGTGCCTTTGTGTGACACTATACTCTACTGCCATGACTGCTGAGAGAGGTGTCCTCCTCCCAGTACCCAAAGTCCTGGTTTCCTCACAGCAGTGGATATATATTAAAGGGTGGGTGGGAGGGGAAGGATATTCTTTGTCAGTTTATATTGTAAATGGTGTTTAATACACTTTGTATATGGGAACAATAATAGCCACTGCTGCTGTGGTGTTGTTGCTTCAGGGTGAATGCAATAAATAGGGATTTTAGTGGCTGATCTGACGATGAAGATGGGGGAGGAGATTTCATTTGATCATACTGTGCTCCCACTGGAAGTCTCCCTTCTCATCTCAATGGAATAAAATATGGATCTTTGTAGATTCTGACATACAGAACATGAGCATGTGGGATTCTCTGTTCCAAATTCTTACCCATATTACATACTTTGACTTATAATATTTTGCAGTCACATAGCAACTTTCATCTCAGGATCTCAAAGCATGTTCAGATGTTAAATATGCACCACAACACCTCTGAGGTAGGTGAACATTATTATTCCCATTTTACAAATACGGAAACTGAGACCCAAGGGTTTTTTGCCCATAGCTACACAGTGACCTCTCCTGGTCTATCCTCTATGCCACACACTCTCATTGAAACATCAGCAGGAGCTCCGACTTTAGGTATTTGTTCCTGAGCGCAGAACCTCTGCATTTCCCTTTCAACCTGTCCTCTTCACAAGGCACCTGGGATTCATGTCAAGCATGTCAGAGCCTGCAGAGCATGGTTTAAGGAAGAAGTCTGCAAGGGGATAAAATACAGCTGCCCTGTTTATTATAATAAAGGAATGGGTTTAATGTGTTCTTTATGAGCAGAGGACAGAAAAGAAAGAAGCAACAGAGGGTCCTGTGGCACCTTTGAGACTAACAGAAGTATTGGGAGCATAAGCTTTCGTGGGTAAGAACCTCACTTCTTCAGATGCAAGTCATCTGAAGAAGTGAGGTTCTTACCCACGAAAGCTTATGCTCCCAATACTTCTGTTAGTCTCAAAGGTGCCACAGGACCCTCTGTTGCTTTTTACAGATTCAGACTAACACGCCTACCCCTCAGAAAAGAAAGAGACTCCCTCTTAGCAGGTGTCCCCTTTGCTTCCTAAAGACCCATGCCATAGAGGAAGCTGCTATGCCACTTCCTGCACCAGAGTCAGGTGCAGCTGTCGCGTGAGGCAGTGGGACATGGAACTGTCATTTTAGTATTATTTCCCCCCCCCCTCCAGAATCATCAGCGAATACATGATTAGCCAGAATCTTTTTTCACATGCTCTGAAGTTGTCATGAATGTACTCTAAATGGCTGTACTCTAAATTGGCTGGGCTGTCTTTAGTCTGCTTGTCCATCTCTTCAATCCTGAATGTACACAGAAAGGGCCAGTTGGATTTCTCAGCTAGTTAAGAATTCTGTGTGCTTTTCATGTGCCTTGTAGATTTCTCTAGGAACGCTTTGTTTCTTGGCTTTGTTAAGACAGTTCCACTCAGTTTTGAATGAAGCATTTGGGGGGGGGGGAGAGAGGAGGAGTACAGCCAAGTTCTGAAGCCCTCACTTAGTTCCTACTGAGGCAAAACTCTCACTGAAGTCAACAGGAATTTTACTCAAGTAGAACTTCAAGATTTGGCCTGGTATTTGGGGGGTCTGTCAGATCCTGCAAATTCTTCTCTTGTGTTTGTATGTTTAGTCCCATTGAAGTTAATGGGAAAAGTTGCATGTGTAAAGACTGCTCATGTGAATAAAATGTCACAGAACTGACTGTGTAGGCAGAGTTGGCCCCAAAATATATATCTCCTTCTCTTCCATGTTGAATGAAGTAGTTATTCTAGCTAATCTGTCTAATCTCTCTATTTTCCATAATCTCTCCACATATCCTTAATCTCTCTCAATCTAATCTCCATAATTTTGCTATATAATCTGTCTAGTACGCTTAAAATCTCTCTAGCTAATCTATTTGATCTGATCTAATCATTCTACCCAGCCTCTCTAACCTTTCTTTATAATCTAATTTATACAATTTTCTAATCTTATCTCTCTGTCTAATCTCTCTATTTTATCTAACCTCCTATCTAAATCTCAGGTTTTCCTGAAGCATCTGTATTATCTTGGTACGGTTGTCCCTTTGGCCCAAGCAATAAACCAAAATTTGGGACCTTACAGGGTTGTTCCTGTTGGGATAAGAAATTGGTAAAATGTGTCGGGTACATTCTTGGCCTAATCTTCTTTATTTACAAAAGTGTACACAAAGTCCCGTTTCCCTGAACACAGTAGAAAAAAAGCAGTTTCCTTACTCAGAAATCCCTTAGTCTACCACTCCCATGAATGCTGTGTCTCCATAGCTCTGTCCTCTGCTTCCTTTCAGGGCCTTCTGTCTACAGTATACATAGCCTGAAGCTCCTGTGTTTGCATCCAGGAATCCCTCAGTCCACACAGTTGAGCTCTGGTTTGTCATATGGTCTATTGCCTTGGGTGGTCCATTGTTTTCAGTTGCTTTTGCTACCTAAGGGGCCTTTGATTGCTCTTTCTGTTAGCCTGAACCAGAGTGTTTGGCATGCCCTTTGTCTTTAATCAGTTCTAGGGTAGTCTTTGGCTCTAAACCCAGACCTACTGGCAGCCATTAGCTCCTTTCAGCATAACAGTACCTAAACACAGTGGTGTCTAATCCTGGAAAGGCCGTTCTCCACTTTTATGATCTGAAGCAACATCCAACATACCCCCCAGCCCCACATTCTGGTCACACAAGTCAGATATTTCTCTCTGAAACAGACACAGCAACTTTCCGCAGATGCAGAAGGGTTAACAAAGATGGAGCTTCTCACGAGAGTTGATGAGGTACTGAGGCCTAGATTGTTGTGCTTTATTATTGCACAGGCTTCCGCAGAAACCATAGCACCACAGAGGGAATTAGGGAGGGATTGTGTCTCAGGGAGCATTCCTCTCTGAGCTCCCTAGAATGCATAGGTTTGCACAGGCAGCACCACCCTTTGGGCGTACCCGCAACATCTACATTACAAAGGCGTGGGCAATGTGCAACCCTAGAGGCATGTGAAAGGAGCAGCTCCTGCACTTCCCACCAAGTAGAGGAACTGCATTTGGACAGGTCCTTGCACACTGCACCTCCTCCCCCACGTAACCATGCAAGGACCAGTCATCACAGTCTGGCCATGCACGTGCGGGTATATTACTTACAGGTCAGACAGCCTAAAATGGATGGTTCACCAGTTTTGTTGCTAATCCCTGCCTCCCACACCCACCCATCCCCACACACACATACACTGCAGACTCTGCTCTGAGATTTGACTGAAGCTGGGAGGAACTTATAGCACTGCTATACATTCAGTGTAGGGTTGCCAATTTTGGTTGCATGTATTCCTGGAGGTTTCATCACATGACATAATCTTGAATTAAAGGTTAATCTTTAATTCCTGGAGACTCCAGGACAATCCTGGAGGGTTGGCAACCCTAATTCAGTGTGAGGAGGGCAAGACCAACCCCATCCACAGAATAGTTCACATTTTTACTTCATGTTCCCCTTAGTGCAGTGAGACGTAATGTCAGCGGAATGCAGGTGGTGCTGTGACAGATGCATACCCACCACAGATGGTGCAGCATAGTCTTTTTACGGTATTGAAGATCTGGCTGAGTTGGTTGGGTCACCATCCAGACTAGCTGTTGCCTTCAGTGCCAGTTCTGGAAACCAGATATAAAGAGGAGGCAGCATGCTGTTTATCATTCTCCTCAGCATAAGAATCAGGGCCAACACAAACTGTCTCGCACTCGCGCACACACATGCACTTCTCCCAAAATTTTAAAGTGGGACACAGTGCCACTCAGATTTGGCCTGGATACCAATCAGTAGAAGGAGACAGAGGAGTGGACAGACCGAACCTCTGGGTGACCCTGAATGCAGGAAATGTTCTGCTTTAACTGGGACGGGGTTTTGGGAGTCAAAGCGCCACAGTCCTGCAAAACCTGGGACTGTTGAGAGGTCTGCACACATGCTTCCCTCTGACCTCCCCCACTCCCAAGTGTCACGAGTTTCAAGTAATAGAAAATGGGCAGGAATTAGATTTAAAAAATCAACATTTTAGCGGGAGCAGCAGTGACTGCTATATTTAAGGTTTTAAATTGGTTTCAAATCCCTGTTTTCAGACAGGAATAATTTTGTGAAGAATTCTCCATTTGGGCTGAATTTTTTCAGGCAGGGGCTCCACCAAAACATGACTTTTTGGGGGAGGGGGAGGTTAGATTCCCCCCCCCTTTCTTTTCTTTGATGTTGGAACAAGCTGTTTTTGATGGGAGTGAAAGAAAAACTTCTCGTGCCTTTTTATTTATTTTATTTTTTATCAGTCCTTCAGTAGAAATGGCCGATGCTTGAAAGTTGCAATTTGGATTGGAAATAGTCCTCATTGAGGAGCAGTGCATGGCCTTTTTCCAGAGGAAATTGTATTTGAGTTGACAGAGTTATTAGCATTTTGAAAATTGCATACTGAGCCTACACAGTAGAGTGTTTTCGCTAAGTTTAAGTGCACACCTTAGAAACTAGGCACTGTGCATGAGTGAATAACTTAGCTCTGCAGTCAACTGGCTAGGTCCCAGAATAGCTTCAAACCAGCATGGACAACTTTATAAATGGTTTGAAAAACTCACGGTAAAGATGTATCTTTTTTTTTACTCCTGCTGCTCTACCAGTCGAAATGCCTCCTTAGCCCAGGGAAATATGCACAATTGTAGAGTCAAGAGGGCATGAATCCTGTTTCCTGTTCTTCTGTGCTTCATAACTTTCCACATTTTACAACCCTTATTTAGTGAGGCTGGCTTGTGCTGAATTGGCTGGAATTTGGAAGTTGCAGGTCAATATGGAAACAGACTGCACTCAGGAGCAGCAATTGGCCTGGTTCCTATGAAAAGTAATTTTAATTTGACCAATTTAAGAGTTTTTAAAAATCACATACTGAACCTGTCCAGCAGAGATTTTGGTAGGCTTCTTAACTGAGCACCTAAGAGAGGATGTGCTGCATAAATGTGCCTCTGTCCTGTAATTAAATGCCCACTAAGCTATTTAATCTCCCCTGAAGTGCTACTAATTCCGACATACTTTTCAAACGGTGGTTGGGTTGAAATTTTGATCAATCATGGCAGAATTTTGATAGTATTTAGCAAAGCAGTTTTAGATTAACAAACTGTACTGCAATTTTTTGCGAGCTGGAAGAATTTTAAATCCCTGGAGATTTAAGATTCTTCATTTGATTTTTCTACTTTTTTCTTGAACAAACACTCTCGCAAATTAAATGCAATAAGCTATGATAAGGGGACATTAAGGATGCATTAAGGATTCCAAAATCACATATGCAGCCTTAACCCTGCTCCTTGTATTGCTGCATTACAACAGGATCACGTTGCAAGGATGTGATGACAGTGCTTTGTGATGTCACTGCACAAACTGTTCAGTGTTCCAACGCTAGGCCTTGAGTTGGCGATGGGGAGATGGAATGCAGTACAGGGCTTTGGGGAAATATCATGGGCTTCTCATTCTGCACATTAGACTCCTGGATCCATTCTGTCCCCTGACTGGCCTCTGCAGTAAATCCTTCATGTGCACACAGTAAAGGCAGAGCCCTTCACCATCTGACAGGCTTTGCAGCCAGCTCTGGAAGATGGTAATAATGAGGGGGATAAGGGCCTGTTTCAGGTTAATAGATCCTGACAGCATAATTTCCCCTGGTAAAAATAAAAGGGAATAAATCTTACAAATATTGCAAAATCAATAGCCAACTGCCAATAAGACCCTCTCCATGGAGCTCTTTTCTTTCTTAAATTGTGCATTTTCTATTTGAAGAGAATGGGATCCTCCACAGTCTTGCTAGTGCCTGGTGATCTTCAGTTCGCCCTTCTTTTACACTCCATCCTCAGGGCTTACATCTTAGCTACCAACCTTGGTGAGAAGGGCAGGGCTTTCTTTAAGGTGCTTAGGCAGGAGAGTAATGGTGGTGGAGGAAAGAGGAGATTCACAGTAGTATTCGCAGCTCTTAGAGAGCGACTGGGGCTTGAACTTAGATATCCCATGTGGACGCCCAGGGCCGGCGCAACCTATTAGGCAACCTAGGCGGTTGCCTAGGGCCAGGGCCGGCTCTAGGCACCAGCAAAACAAGCTGGTGCTTGGGGCGGCACATTTTTAGGGGCGGCATGACCGGCGCCAGGATGCCGCCCCTAAAAATGTGTCCCGGCTGCCCTAGCTCACCTCCGCTGCTGCCGCTCGCGTGCCACGGCGCGCAAAACAGCTGATTCGCGCGCCGCTGCTCACCCTCCCTCCCAGGCTCTCAAACCTGGGAGGGAGGGGGAGACTCCGAGTGGCCGCGGCGCGCACGCCGCTTCTTCCCCTCCCTCCTGAGCTTGAGAGCCTGGGGGGAGGAGGCAGGGCTGGGGATTTGGGGAAGAGGCGGAGTTGAGGCGGGGCTGAGGGGAGGGGTAAGAAAAAACGGGGGGCGGGGGGACGGCCAAAATTGTTTTTGCTTGGGGTGGCAAAAATCTTAGAGCTGGCCCTGCCTAGGGCACTGCGATTTGGGGGGCGGCGACCGCGGCGGTATTTTGGCGGCGGGACCTTCCGCCGCCTCTGTGTGTGGGGGGGGAAGCATTTCGGGGCGGGACCCTCCGCCGCCTAGGGCGGTGGAAAAGCTGGCGGCACTCCTGTGGACGCTCCCAGACAGCACTCACTAATACTTGGCCTTTTGGACAACCTCGCTTTGTTTCGTACCGTAGGGCCCCTCGCTAACTCTAGTGTGGTACCACTCCAGAGGAAGCCTGAAGCCTGCGTTAGTGACCTGAAATATGGGACGAGTTAACTTCACCTTTCTCTGCCTTTCCTACGTCAGAGTTTAGATATCTTGGAGTGAGCCACCAGCATCTGCCCTAGATAAGTCACAGAGCCCATTTAGAGTGATTTAAACAAAATAAGTTTTTATTGGCAGTTTGACAGAAGAAGAGAGAGAACTGTAAAATAAAAGATAGTTAAGCACATACAGCATGTGCCTAAATGAACACCATGGACCATATCGTTAGACTGGCACTGAATGGACAATTACTGTACGAGGGGTTTAGGATTCTTCTGTTTACCCTCTCTTTAGTAGGTGTTCGGACCCTTCTGGGAACTACTGGTGGATTCTTGCTGACTCACTGTTTGTAGCAGGTGGGGCTAATTCCATGCTGTATAAGGTCGGGGTACCTCTCTGATCAGAGAGGCTGAACAGTCCTTCAGGAATGTCTAAGGGAGCACTCAAGTGTGCAGAAGAAGGCTTGAGCTGGAATGTATGTAATACTGTTATTAATTTCTCTGTGAATAAAGCCAAATCCCAGTGAGAGGGAGGTAGAGGTTTTACCTAATACCATGCCTGGACTGTGTTTTGGAACAAGGTGGGAAAGCCACCTGGTCACAATTACCAAATATTGAAGGATTATTTGGGTTTACTGCGTGGTAGAAACAAGTCTGCTGTCAGAGAAAAGAACAGTGAGACAGGGTTCTAACTGAGAGGAAGATTGTGTGTGCTGGTAATCCTAACCTTTCAATTACAGGGTTCTTGCCCTTTTCTCTGGAGATGTTTGCCTTTGTACAACATGTGTATTTGGTCAATGTCATGTTCTCTCATTAACAGGAAGAAAGGGAGTATCTCCGTTTCTGTGTCTCCCTGGTACAAACATATTCTCACTCCCCACCCTCACCCCCTCCCAGTCTGCTAATTTCCCATTCCTTCTCTCTGCTGTTTGGCACATAGTGACAGTTTCCCATTTCCAACTGGAATGTGGTTAAGTCATTGGACTTGGACTCAATTTGTGCCAAAGCTAGGTCACCTCACCTTGAGCTTGACCTCTCTGGGCCTGAGTTCCCCATCTGCAAAATAGGGATAATAATACTTCCTTTCTTTCACCTCTTGTCTGTCTTGTTCATTTAGTATTTAAACTCTTCAGGGTATGAACTCTCTCTCTCTTACTATGTGTATGTACAATGCCCAGTACAATGGCACCCCCATCTTTGCTGGGGTACCTAGTGGCTACTGTAATACATATACAATAATAGAAGGGACGATTTCAGATGCAGATTTCTCTCTAAAGAAGTGCTGCTGTTCTATTGTGCCAAATCTTTCACCTCTATTCTTTGTAGTGCTAATGACTTGATACAACACGCTTAGTTGAATTTCCTCACCATGCAAACTGTGGCCCTTTACATGCAGAATAGCTCAAAATAGAGAAATGTATCTTTAAGAATACTAATTATTAAAATGATCAGTGTTTCAGCACTGGCTAGAACTAATGTCAGACAGGATGAACACCAGGATGGACTGCAGCAGGGACAGCGGGCTTTTTCAAAGAAAGAGGAAATTTCTAGCCCACATGCAAGAATTCAGCTATTTTAAAGTGACATAAAATACAGAGCAACATTACTTACTTTATGCATAAGAGCCTAATTTAAATAGCAAAGGCAAATACTTGTGGTTTTTTCATAGCACCTTTTTTGTGGGAAGATCAGGAAATTGATGCATTAGAGTTCCACCTCTCCATTGTGAGATATAAACAAGAATCCAGATGCTGCTTGCAATCCATGTTTGTTTACAAAGAGGAGGCTGACATCAGGCCAGCAACAGAATATCCTGGTGTCACCTATTCATAGTATCATGATTTCCTCGGCTGGGGTAGCTAATAAAATAATCAGAATATTGAATAATAATAGAACCCAGGTCTCCTGACTCATAGCACAGCACTATATTCACTAAGCCATGCTGTCTCTCCTATGTTACTGTTGAGTCTCAGTAAAAAAAAGTGCCATGGGATCTTAAATGTCCATCTGGACAACACCTAGAAGCAGGATCATCTTGGTCATTGCTGCATGTTTCTAGTAACTCCAGAAGAGCCAGTTAAAAATGTGTTTTCCATGTTGAGAAGATCTATTTATTCTGCAGCAGCAGGCAGAGCTGTGGTGCTAGAGATGAAGTGGTTTAATACTTTACACTGCAGCTTTCAAGGTGACCTTCACATTTTAAGAAAACCTAATCAAGCAGCCTTATGTATTTATAGTTTATAAAGCACATGTGGACAAGATGCTTTACAAACACCCGAAAGACAAAGTCCCTTCCCAAGCAACCTCTGAGTTCATTTCTGACACCTACATTATGCTGTGTAACAATGTAACGTCATCCAGACCTGGCTGCTGTGGAAATCAAAGTTGGAAGGATTTGCGGAATAAGGGCCTAATCCAAATGGGAGTTTTTCCATTCACTTCAGTGGACTTTGGATCAGGCCCTAAATGCATTGTGTACTGAATGTAGCTGTAAACTGAATAAGGGGTATGTTCAGAAATTGAAAATGTATCTCAAATCCCCATCTGCAGCCAGTTTGTGAAGTACAAACCTGTCATGACTCTTTACATCACCTGCTCAGTCAGTGTACCTCCCGTCTTGCACTGTGCTGGTGGCCTCACACTCACCACTGATGGCTGCCTGAGCAGACAGACTGCCTATGAGTATTAGCAGAAGGTGTTTTCTCCATTGTTACATGGTTTTCTAAATATCTCCCTTTTAAGATTCTCTTTTTGGATCCCATGCATTGTGAAATACTTAATCTACTGCCAAATATACCAAGTATGGCTAGGATACCAGTGTTGCAATTGAAAAAGTCTTAGTGCTTTGGTTTCGGTGGCATGTCAACAGAATGTAGTAGTACAGTATGCAGAGTGGTATCTTGAAAACCATGGTATGGTTCCTGTTGGTATGTGCTGCTTTTTTTAAATGGCAACCACTTAGCCATTTACTCAGCAACCCTTTTGAACAGCCCTGTGTCACAGTTCAGGGCAACTACACCTGTATTCCCCTCTGTGGTCCAGCCAGGGCACCCAAACCTCAGGTTTCCAGCTCCCCAGGTGTTGCCTCTTCTGGATGGAGACCCACATCTTTCTCCCTCCTGACCGGAGTATTTCCAGGCTGCCCAGTTTCCTGCCATCGCTGTGTATTTCCTGGCATAGACAGGTTGCTCCAGGGCACCAGCTTGCTTTCTCTTCAGATACAGCTAACAGGTTTAATTGCTACAGTTATAAGTACCATACAGTTCTTCCTATGCAAGCCTATTTTATTATTAAGGAAAAAAGCACTACACAGAAAACATATGTAAAATAATAAAAGAACCTACATGCCCACTATTAAACCTACCAGACATTATCCCAACCTAACATGGATTCTGGCAGGAGCAGTCCTTCAGTACCCCACCCAAGGGAGGGATAGCTCAGTGGTTTGAGCATTGGCCTGCTAAACCCAGGGTTGTAAATTCAATCCTTGAGGGGGCCACTTAGGGATCTGGGGCAAAATCAGTATGTGGTCCTGCTAGTGAAGGCAGGGGGCTAGACTCGATGACCTTTTGGGGTCCCTTCCAGTTCTCTGAGATAGGTATATCTCCATATATTATATCAAGTAGATTTTTTTATAGTTACCAGTTCATCACAAGTTCAGCTCAGAACAAGTGCCCTGTCGTATGGGACCTCAGTAGGCCCAGACATTCCAACCCTCCCCGAAGGATTGAGGCCCTCCATGCACCAGGGATCCCATCCACTTGCTGGATCAGGAAGAAGGCCCTATGCCAGTTTAAATCCCCGGCTATTTATTCCAAAACCCTTCATTTGTCTATAGGTCCCTGGAGAATCCAGTTTGAACAAGTTATATGCACATTTGTTATGGGCGTAGCTTCTCTAGAGATGTTACAGCCTCAGTGAATTTGCCTAATCATCCGGTGCTGTTCTCCTATTTACCCTTCCCATGGAAATACATACAATTCCACAATAACACATGCAGCACTGCATTTTTAACACAGTGAACTCCAGAGACATTAAAATTAATTCAATAAGGTTTAACTTAATTCAATAAAGTTCATTCAGGATATTGCAGGAAATTATCAGTCTGTCATACCCTGATTGACCTTGGGATTTTCAGAGCTGTCCAGCATCTGTTGCATGCATTCCAAGGTGGGGAACCTTAAACACAGCCTCTCCAGAGTTGGCTGGCTGGTGGGCTGGCTAGCATGGACTCTCTTCAGACTCTACAAAGCCAGGCCAGCACATCTCTGCCCTGCTTTGGTAGTGGGAAGACATAGCTTGGGCTTTTCAGCATTGCCCTGCCCACCTCGTGCACTGCTCTGAAATGGTTTTGGCAGAGGATGACTATAGGCTATTTGTAAATCTCTCAGGACCCTATGGGATGAAATACATTTTGTTTATGTAAGATTCTGTTATTATTAATGAGTATTATTAATATTTATTTATTTTATTATTGTTTCCATTTTAGAAATAAGTGCAGATCTGCGTCTGGAATAAAAACAAATAAACCCTGAAGCACTGAGAGAATTGAAACTGTGTATCTGGGACAGGACATTTGTTCTGGCGCTCAGACCCGGTGCATTTCCCCGAAAGGGAGACCATATCTCATTGGCTTTTGCTGTCTTGCAGCCTCTTTATTTTTCTTTTTACATTTTAAATGAATATTTGTCTTTTTATTTGACATGTATTGACTATTTAATATTTAAACATGATCAATAAATCTGGACATGTAACTATTGTGGTAAGAGCAATGAGGCTTTCCCGAGTCCAGATCCCATCCCCTCCCAGGGCCATTGTCTGCATTCCATATAGAAACAAACCAAAGACAAACCCAGGCAGTGTCAGTAAAAAGAACTGTGCCCTGTGTCAGTAAACGGGACACACTGTCTTCCCTTCCCACTGGCAGCGTTAGGCCACGGGCTCTGCAGGGAATCCAGTGCCAATTCAGGCTCTGTGTTAGAAGGCTGACTGGCATGGCCTTAACAAGACACCAGTGACTAACACCAGCAAACGCAGGGTTGGTGGTGAGCTGGGCAGGGACGGGACAGCTCAATCTCCCCAGGGATTTAGGTGCTGTTACTGCTGGGCACCTGCAGTCTGCCAGGCTGTGTTAGGAGGCGTTGATGACATAGCCTGTGGCATGGCAGTTTTCGTCTCTTTCACAGTTTATCTCCTCGCAGATTTCCTTTCTTGACCTGATGTTGACAGGTTATCGCTTTCTTTAGACTGTCTCCATACTGTTACTTAACTTCCCCTGTCAAAATCCTGCTCTTTGCTCTTGTTCAATTTTGATGCATTTCACTCTGAAGATAGATTCTGAGAGTTCCATTGTCCCCTCCGGTACGGTATAGGAACCTGTTAGGTGCAAATGGCTTCCTTTGTGCATCTCTTTACCTCAATTCTTACCATCCATATCCTCCTCTTTGCTAGGGTGACCAGATGTCCCATTTTTAAAGGGACAATCCCGTATTTAAGCTCTCCTGCAGGTGTCCCGCCTTCTTCTTAAAAACAGGCAAATTGTTCCATAATTTCTTTCACCCTCCCTCCCCCCATCAGTACTGGCAGGTCCTGCTGCTGGCTGAATCCCTCTCACCAGCCGCCCGCACAGCAGTGATGAGTGGAGGGGTCTAGTGGCCGACGATGGGGGTGGTGTGCAAGGCTGGTGGCGGGGCAAAGCTGCAGCGTGTGGGGTTGGCTGCTCCTCCTGTTGGTCCGTCAGCACAGCCCCTGCTGCGTGCTGGCTCTCGGCCAGCAGGGCCCTGCCCTGCATCCCATTTCCGGCTGGTGTAGTGGAACAAACTGCAACTGGCACATTTTCCCACCAGTAGCAGTTACTGCCAGGTAAGGATGGCCTTCTTTGTTTACCCAGTAGGATTTGGCTACCTTTGCTACCCTGAAATTCTGCCAGGAAGCAGTTTGTGCCACTACGCCGGCACTGACTGCGCCCTGTGAGCTGTGGTGGCTGGGGAGTGCTGGCAGGTGCCAGGCGGCGGCCGGTTACATGTCGCCTCTGCTGCCCATCCAACGGCCCTTTACGTGCTCCCCCACTCGCTGTCCTCTCCCTGCTTTGTCCCTTCACCCCCCCAACCCCACTGCTCCTACATATCCCCTCCCCGATGGTGAGACGTGTCCCACTCCCAGCACTGTGCGGAGAACCAGTCCCTGGTCAAAGTGCTCAGCTCACCAACAGCCTTCCTGTCGAGCTCCTTCCTTCCCCCACTGCCTCTGGCTGGGCCGGCGCCCCAGGAAAACCCAGGACCCTCTAGCCAGGGGTGCTGGCCAGGAGGAGCTGAGCCCTGCATGTGCCAAAGCCCCGCACAGCGCTGGCATGGGAAAGCTTCTCCGCCTCTCAACTAAGCTCTGAAGTAGCGGGGTGGGGTGGGGTGCAGAAGCGATTTCCAGCTTGTTCCTGCCCCGAACCTGCAGACTTTACAGCAGCCTCCCGGGCAGGAGCTTAGCACCCTCTTCACACACACCCCACCTGGGTCCTGCCCCCAGGGAGCACGGGGCTGCTCCGTCCCCTATGTACCCTCCCCTGCTGAGCCATCTTTCTGGCCTCATTTGCTGAAGCCCCTGCAGTCAGGATTCCTGGGCCCTGGTGCACAATGCATCCTTAGGGCTTAACCCCTTCCTGCCTGCGCTGTAGCCGGAGGCCAGCTGTAGCCAGCAGCAGCCTGGAGGTGTTAGCTGCCTTTCGACACTGTGTGGGCAGGAAGGGACAAGCTGCTTCCAGCCACAGGGGAGCAGGTGCGGGGAGGATGCAAGTGGTGAAGAGATGAGCTCTGCAAAGACATGGGCTAGGTCATCCTCCTTCCCCCACCCCACCCCCACGGCTGGAAGCAGCTCCCATCCCTTCCCTCCGCACAGTGCCGAAAGGCTGCTGCTGGCCACATTCTGGTGCGAACTCTGGCAGCAATCTGGGGATGGGGGCATGCGATCTTGCGTGTTCCCCCACATGTTGCCTCAGGAAAATGTGGTACCAGGAGAGGTGGGCATGGAGGGTGGAGAGCTCTGGGCAGGGAGGTTTGGGTCAGTCGGTCACCCCCCACTGTGAGAGAGATGTATGGGAGTGTGTGTGTGTCACCTCTCCCTGTGTGAAATAAAGCCTTAAAGATAAGAAGGGAAATAAAAAGAATCCAACTACACAGTATTTCTTTTTGACAGAGCCTCAGTCAACTTGATGTTAATTTGAATGTTTGTACTGCATAGTTCTGATTGATTGCCGTCAGGGCCGGCTCCAGGGTTTTTGCCGCCCCAAGCAGCAAGGAAAAAAAATAAAATAAAAAAAAAGCCATGATGGCGATCCGCGGCAGCTCCACCGCGCCGCTTTCTTCTTCGGTGGCAATTCAGTGGCAAGTCCTTCCCTCCGAGAGGGACCAAGGGACCCTTCACCGAATTGCCGCCGAAGAGCCCGAAGAGCCCTTCCACTTGGCCACCCCAAGCACCTGCTTGCTCAGCTGGTGCCTGGAGCCGGCCCTGATTGCCATTGAACTCATTTGAATACAAGTAATTTTACCAGGTGTCCAGTATTCAGCATAGGGGAATATGGTCACCCTACTCTTTGCCCACACAACGATGCATTTGGTATGACTGCAGTATCCCTGTGGCTGCTTTTGCACCACTAGATTTCCCAGTGTCACAGCCACCTCGGGTATTTGGCACAAGCACTGATAGTGGGTCTGCTGAGCAGCCGCACTAACAAAAGAAATGCTTAATGAGGATTCTGTTTGGCGGCCTCATGATTTAAAAACAGTGTCATTTGTGCTACACGGAAATGTATTTCTGTCCTAAATTCATTCCTTAGGCGAGGTCTGGGAAGGTTTAACAATGACACCCATCTTGAATTTCCTGGCACTGTCCTGATCTTGAAGGTCAGTTTTGTATTCTGCAAGTCCACTTTGCAGGACACTAATGATTCCCACATTTAATTCAGGTAGGAAAAAAATTGTGTGGCATGATAGTGAAGTAGCTTTATGTCATGAAGTAGCTATACAACCTCACCACGTCTTGATGCATTTTCATCACAGGCCTTAATTTTCCAATTTGGGCACTTAAATTAAGTGCCTAGATCCATATCTGATAGTTTTCACTCAGATTTTCATTTGGTTGCCTAAAATGGTTATTTTGGTGCTTAAATGCAGTTTTGAGAACCCATCTGTAGAGCTGAGAGTAAGGTGAGCACAGGGTCGGCACCAGCGAAGGAAGCAGGTGCTTGGGGTGGCCAATGGAAAGGGGCGGCACGTCCGGGTCTTCAGAGGCAATTCTGCAGCGGGTCCCTCAGTCCCTCTCGGAGCGAAGGACCCGCCACTGAATTTCCGCTGAAGAATGAACGGCGCGGTAGAGCTGCCGTCGAAGTGCTGCCGATCGCGGCTTTATCTTGCTTTTGTTTTTTTCGCTTCGCCGCTTGGGGCGGCAAAAAAGCTGGAGCCAGCCCTGGGTGAGCAGATGTCCATCCCCCAAAGAATAACACGCAAATGTCTTATGTATTTTAGGAATAGGGCTAAAAGCAAGTATTTTAAGGTCAAAATGAGACACACCACAAATATGGAGATGAATGTCCTCCAGTTGCTGAATGTCTCTGCTTATAGAATCTATGAGCTGACCCTGCTGGCTCTTCAGTGGACATCTAATAAAACCCTATCCTCAGAGCTCATTGGCTTCTGGCTGACATTCCAGGGTGGTTTAAATAGTGCACAAACTATGGGGTGCTATCCAAAATCTCATAGAGTGGGGGATGCACATATGTCCCTTAATAATAATATATGGAGATATACCTATCTCATAGAATTGGAAGGGACCCCGAAAGGTCATCAAGTCCAGCCCCCTGCCTTCACTAGCAGGACCAAGTACTGATTTTGCCCCAGATCCCTAAGTGGTCCCTTCAAGGACTGAACTCACAACCCTGGGTTTAGCAGGCCAATGCTCAAACCACTGAGCTATCCTTCCCTCCTTATGTGCCCATGGAACAGTATGTTAAGCATACCAGGTTCTGCATGGCACGACAGCACCTGCATGCCCACCCCTCTTCTGCACACGTGCACACCACGCTAAATGGGAGCATTAGGGATGCAGAGAGCTGATCCACAGTGTAGTAATGAGGTGCTCAGCAGCCATTGTTCAAGAAACCCAGCGCTCCTACTGTGCCATAGCGCTACCTCTCTCACTCCCTGCACGATAGGGATCAGAGTGATCCGAGTAAGCCCCAGGAATCTCCTCCCAGCCCTGTCCGCCCCACTGCTCAATCCTGCTTGCAGTCATGTGTGATTTGTAGACAATATCAACACTGTGTGAGGGTGGGGGGGTGATACTAAAACCAGCATCAGTTTTAAAGCACAGAAAATTAAATATAGCATGAGTCACCTGAAGGAATGGGAGAGCAGTACTGAAGTGGGAATGTTCCTTATAATGTATATTAGAGTAAATATTAATATTGAATATACTAATAGTCATTAACATTATAGGTTATTAATGGAGGTGGGAGAACCTGTAAAGTTTTGGAAGTTTTGGGCACCCCAGCGCTGAAAAATATTAGAGACTTTGGGGTGAGGGTTGGAATCTGACCTGCACCTAAATTTTGCAACTGGTCCCAGTCTCTATAATAGGTCTAATCAAACCCTAGGACCCAAATTCCCATGCATTTGGAAGAGTTTGAAATCTGGAGCTGAATGTTGTAGCTCAAATTTTTCCCTACCCAATTTTGAAGTTCATTCCCTAAGCCATCCCCTTCCTATGACCCAGCAGTAGACCCACTTTTCCTAATCCCTGCTCATGGCTTTCCAGCAGCCTTCTCTCCATCCAAGTTAAATCACTGCAGCTCATCTGTGCCATTCTGGATATCACCCGGTAGTGACACTGAAGTGGGGAGGGTTCTGCAAGTGCCTTTGTTTTTTTAATAGCGTATTAAAAGGAAGTTTCTGAGACTATCCAGCAGCATAGCTACAAAATCGCAGGTAGGGGGGTGGTGGCAGCTACATGGGTTATTCAGTTTTACTGGTTAGCTCATGTTTTGTCAGCAGAGCTATTGTTATTAAAGCTTCTGATAAAATAGCGTAGCAAAATATACTGGTGATGTGCGTGGATGTGTTAAAGCTAAAAGAGGACTGGCATGGCTAATGGAAGTAAACAGTCTATATGTTCATTCTTATCCTCCAAAGAGATTCCTTTCAATTTAGGAAATAAACCTGAGCATGTTCAAAAATGTCAAGGCAAATTCCTTCAGGGTGTATAATTTGATCATGTGCAGGCGTCAGGAAGGAATCTCCCTGTTCCCCCGCCCACCCTATACAGTATTGCACAACTGATGATGTACATTATTAGCCTTTCTCTGAAGGATCACGTATGGGCCTCTGCTAGCAGTGGGATTCAAACTTGAGGAACAAAAGATCTGATACAGATATGGCAAATCATAAGGAAACAGGGGCTGAAGCAAATATTCATTCCCTTTCTCAGGAATGAGAACACTGACAGCTTGGTTTCATTTATCACAAATTTTTATTTTACTGATCACCCGTGCTTCTATCAGGGATCTTCTCTTGTCAGCTACTGTCTCTGGTCTGCCACTCTGTCTGTGAACTGGAGCACTGTTTGTAGGACTGGCACAGCTAAGGGGCTGTCTGTTGTCCAGTGTCCTGTCACGCCTATTAAGATCTCTGGGGTTGGTCCATCTGACCATCATACTGATATGTTATAATCTCAAGTGGACAGGAATCAGAGGTGCCTCTGCTAACAGCCAGAAACTCTGAAATGCTCTTCCCCTGAACATATACCAACATATATTTCTGTGACATCTTTCAAAGCAAGTACTCAAAATGTTTTGGTTTCTTTTGAATTGTTTGGGAATTGTATTGTTTCTTATAGAATTGTAATGTAACTACTAAAGTGCAGAAGTGGGTGAAGAGTGGAGGAAAATATTCACAAACATTTCGGTAAAATTCAGAGACTGATTTGTAGTTCACCATATCTGTTTCTGTTGCAAACACACAAACAAACTTTTGTTCTTGGAAACGAGTTTTGAGCCTGCAGACCAAATTTGTTTTCTTCCAAAACACTCTTCAGCTTGGGAAGAAGCAGAAGTAACAGACTTCCTGGTTTTCTTATTCACTTGGTCCAAAAACTTGTCTCTTTCTTTATTCCATTACACTCGTCCAATCCAGGGACCAGAAACAATACCATGTGAGTAAAGTGACGAGTCACACAACAGTAATAATAACTAACAAATAATAAAAACATATGGTAAACAATCCATAGGTTGAAATTTGCAGTAGGGATTCATCAATTTTGAATTAACAAACACATTTGTAAAAATCAGTCTGCCTGCAAACCGGAAAAAAAGGGGTAAAATGCAGTGAATAAAACATTTCCTACAGATAGTTCATCCAGCTCTACTAGAATCTAATCCAATACCCATTGAAGTTAATGGAAAGACTCTCATTGACATCAGTGTTCATTGCATCAGGCTCCTAGTGACTTCAGTGGGTCTTGTGCTTCTAAGCCGCTCAGACTTTTTTGAAAATCCCATCCTATATGCTCACTGCCCTGGGTTGGATAGACCTGCTCAAGTGAGACTATGTTGTCCACTAGTGCATGGTCCATAGAGTACAGTATATAAACTCTAACACTCTACAATTAACAGAAATACTTTGGCTAATGGATTGAGTGTTGGTCCTTCTCTTCAGGACAGCCTGACTGCACACTCAGAAGTTAACATGAGGGGATGGAACAGAGCTAATAGGGCACCTGTCTAATTGTAGCTGGCGGTTGCCAGAGTGCTCAAAGCAACACAAGCTGGATGTGTATGCATCCCTGTTGTCTGCAGGAGTGGTTAGAATTCATCAGTTCCTTTGTATCCGCTGAAAGGAAAAGATCTGCAAAGAGCACACACTGTAAACCGGCAATGATATTAGAGATAATATTTTTGCTTCAAGGCCTTCTTCAGGCTGTGAGGGGAGGGGGGAAACAATTAGAGAGCAAGGTTAGTAGAACAGCTAACCTTTGTTACGCTTTTTCAGGAGTCATAAGAGGGTTTGGCAGCAGAAACATTGCTTGTAACCTTATCTTCTATTTCTAGCAAGCATTTTCGTTAACCAGTAACATTTTCAGTTTGCAGTTGCCACAGCATCCATCTTCCTTACAGCTGTATTTTCAAATCTGGAAGGGGGAAGGGAAGGGAAAGGTGGGGAAGAGAGAGAGAGAGGGAAAAGATGTTTTAATTTGTAGCCAGAGGGGAAAGGGTTGTCTCTAGAATGGGCTCAGAGTCAGAAGTGGGAGTGTAATGATTCTACAGCCTATTAGGAGGCAGACCTTTGTAGAGTTGCAGGTAGGGTGACCAGACGTCTTGAGATTAGGGGCTTTGTCTTCTATACACAACTATACCTGCCCCTTGAAATCAAAGTGTCCCGATTTTTCACACTTGCTATCTGATCACCCTCAATGCAGGGTCCTTGAAAATTGCTCCCTTTGCTGACTGTGAACTCTGGTACATGGAGAGCTTTCCCCTAGAATTGTGCACCTGCATCTATGAGAGCATATGGAGGTACATACGTGCTGTGCTGCACTGAAACTTGGACTGTTGCTGCCTGTGCTGTACCTGGAATGAGAGGATAAGCTTTAGCTTCCAAGCATTTTAGGTCCTTGGCTTCATTACTGAGTGATAACAGTGATGTCAACTCTGGTAGTATTTTTCTACGGGGACATCAGTCCACTGTGAAATGGAGCGAGACCACCAGCTCATTTCATACAGGCTACTGAATAGTGTCAGTCTGGAACAACTTTCATTTGGCTTTCATTTACTAGTGAGATGATTTGGATTCATACTGGTGACCTAAAGATGAAAGGTTTTGTATCCTATTACCATTCCCCTGATCTATCCAGTCACCCATTATTATGTCACTTTCATGGGTATAATTCATAAATAGAGGTTTTCATTCTAGCAAGTGATGATGTGGATACAGAATGGTTACATGTTAAGATGATCTCCCCTTCTGCTGCACGTTGTGGAGAAAACGAGTGATTAAGAAGAATAAAAGGATTATAAATTGCAAAGATAGGTTCGGCTTCAAAATGTAGATCTGGATTGCAAACATCTCAGCTTTTGGTGGTGTTTGGTTTGGGGGGGTTGATTTGGACTTATCTCAGATAATAAAAGAAGTCTGCTTCTCATGAAATTTGCAAACCTGAAGATCTTGGAAAATACTAGAGAACATACGCTTGGAAATCTGTGGACCTGATTTTCCCCTGCCTTGCACCTTGTAGAGCCATTTAGAAGATGAGTGCAATGGGGGTGTAAACTGCTGCCACGTCAGAATTTACCACCCAGACCCGGAAAGTACTTTGCATCCTTGTTGTGTCCACCTTGCACTGGTGCAAGTGATGACACAAGGCTTAAGGCAGTGGAGATCAGGCCCAGAACTGCTTGCATAGTATAGTACTTAAAAACAAATTCTCAATATGTTTCTGTTGCATTTATGAAGCTGTACAGACTCTCACTTAATGCCTACAAATTCCCCTCACTCTTACCAAGGCTGTGTAGTTTATTGGCTAAAGTGCCTGTCTTCAAACTTTAAAGGTTTTGAGTTCAAATCCTGTTTGGGGTTAAGTCTTTAAGTGAAAATACTCCCTCTCTGTTTTCTTCAGTGTGATACAAAGGATTAAATTCTCTGCACGTGGTTATTCTTATCAGCCCAAAACATGCTGCATTGGACTAAAACATTTCAATAGCTTTTTGTACAGTGGAAGAAAAACATATGAAGTGAAGTCTGATTTTCCAGAAATATTGCAGGCGTGATGAGAGCTTTGCTGCATAGGAAGGTGGGGAGATGTACTTTCAGCTCTCTATCCCTTTGCTTCTGGAGTTCCTTCCCCCTCCTCCTTCTATTCCCGTATAATTCTGTGCAGCTGTGTTAAACAGGCATTCCACTGAAGTCAATGGAATGAGAGGATTTGCTTGTGTATGTTCGGCAGCCCAAGAAGTGCTCAGCTGCTAGACGGGTCTGGTATACAATTGGCAGAAGGGGAGCAGTTAATTAGCTTCTTTTATGCCAATGTCAATATGTTTCCATTTCAATCATGGGTCCACGTTGGTACCCTCAGGTGGCTAATTTACATGAAATTTCATGTGTGTGTGTGTGTGTGTGTTAAGCTTTAAACAACATCCTAGGTAGCCTAGTGAATAAGGCTGCTAGTACCTTTTATAGAAAAGACTGAAAATTCGTCTCCTGTTGGGACTGTTTTCATTAACAACAACGTCACCACAAAGATATTAATACCTGTCTTCCTCTCCCTGTAAATGAATAAATCCTTATCACTGTTTTTTTTCCAAACAAAAGAAATGATCCAAAACATTTAAGATGTACAAAGTCAAGCTGTGCTATTTATAAAAAGAGCCAAGTGAGATAAGGAATGATTTATGATAGTCATATAGCGCCATTCAGCCAACTGGATTGCACAGCTTTTTACAAACTGACTGTATGTGTGTGTGTGTGTGTGTGTGTGTGTGTGTGTGAGAGAGAGAGAGAGAGAGAGAGAGAGAGAACAACACACAACAGTTTAGAACAGGCAGTGTAGACTATCATGTCCAGATGAAACTGTGGCAGGAGTGGGGAAGGGTTTAGGTAGGCAGAATGTAGTTTACTCAGGTTGGACTTCAGGCAGTGCTAACACCCTTACTTTTGTGACTAGTGCTATGTGATCTTTAATGACCACAAATAGTGAGGATCTCAGGTTTACATTGTGACGAGCTTCTACCGATAGAAGTCAATGGAGCTACATCAATTTACACCCATTGAGAATCTGGCCCATAGAATGGAGCAGCTTTATTCAAGTTGTAACCCACTGGTCAGTGTGTGTTGTGTCTCCCCACTCTGTGCTCAATATACATAAAATATGAGTATGTAACAACTGCTAGCTAGTAACCTGTGAGTAGCTGTGTATTAATACGTCTAGTCTCCAGATGGGGAAACAGAGGCACAGAGCAGCTGAGAGATTTGCATAAAGTCACAGCAAGTCAGTGGAAGAGCTGAGGAGAGAACCTGAGAATCCTGACTCCTTTGCTGTCCCCTGTCCTAACTGCTATAAACAATCCCTAAGGAGCTAGGGTGACCAGACAGCAAATGTGAAAAATCGGGACAGGGGGTGGGGGGTAATAGGAGCCTATATAAGAAAAAGACCCAAAAATCGGGACTGTCCCTATAAAATCGGGACATCTGGTCACCCTCTAAGGAGCTGAGTTGAATCAGGCAGTTGAGGAAACCTCAACATTAGCTGATAGCTTTCTACAGGTAACACAGCTAAGGACCTCAATATACCGTATGAGCTGTAATAAAATACAGCCAGAAGTGAGTTGACGACAGTCCCTCTCTAAACCCCGTAGCTTCTATTGTTTTCATCCAAACCTTTGGCAGAGTTTGTGTGTGTCTGCATGCCTGTATTAACAGAATAGTCAGAAATGAAGACGATAGAGAGGGCAAGCAGAAAGATATAGGAACACTGATCTCCATTATTCATAAAGTGTGGAGAAACTAGTGATACATCTGTGTTGTTTGGCAAGATATTTGAGATTGTTTTCCTTCTGTCTTGAGGGATATGCAATTCCGAAAGGATAAAAGGGGATGGGTTCTATGATTATCTATCTATCTGTAACACCGACAGATCCCAGTCATCCGTGGGCGTGATCGAACCTGGGGCCTCTGGAGCTTAGTGCATGAGTCTCTACTGCATGAGCTAAAAGCAATATAACTCTTAGCTAAAGCTGTTGAGCAGACTCATTAATCTCTCTCTCTCTCTCTCTCTCTCTCTCTCTCTCTCTCTCTCTCTCTCTCTCTCAGGGCTTGTCTACACTACGCAGCTTTTAGCGACAAGGCTGTGTCAACACAGCCTTGTCGCTAAAAGTCAGCGTGTGTAAACGCTCTTTGTCAGCGCTTTTGCCAACAAAATACTTCCAGCCCCGCAAGCGGTGTTCGCTTTGTCAGCGGGAGAGTGCTCCTGCCGACAAAGCCGCGTTCACGCTGCCACTTGCATTGGCAAAACTTTTGTCTTTCGGGGTAGAGGTGTTTAAGTACCCGTGAAAGACAAAAGTTTTGTCGACAACTTCATAGTGTAGACATACCTCCTGTGGTCTCAGTGCCATTAGATGGGACAGAATACCACGCCCAGGAGGTGTGTGGGTTATATATCTATTCTAATCTATCTAAACTATCTGTCTAGTAGGTGCTTACAGGACCTCCATCAACACAGTATTGGAGTCCCACCCAAGTAATTAAAAATGGAAACAACGTTAACAATTTCTTCTTTTTCTCTTTCACCCTCCTCAGACTGTAAAAGAAATAGCTAGATTAGTTTGTGTAGGTATGGGTGAGTGTATGGCAGCTGGCATGTGTGTGAATTTGTGAATGTCTTATAGAGGAAGAGCCACATCAGATGTGTTTTGCATTTAGTTCTGAATGAGGTGAGGCCTGAGGTCATTCTTAATTCTTAGAGGTGTGAATTTCACAGTCTGTGAAAGTTCTTCCTCCCAAGAGCCTCCTGCTGTTGGTCAACCATTTTATTGTTTGAGTGGACTATAGCTGGGAGGTCATAGTCACTGATGGAGAGGTGATCCCTTGATATCTACTCCCTATCCCATGAAGGACTTTGAATATCAGGACAGAAAAATTGAAGTGGACTCTGTATTTAAAGAGGAGCTAATGCAGAGATTGCACAGGGTGATGTGTTCATGGTGACCTGTGTAGATAAGCAGACAAATTGCTGCATTTTGCACCAGGTAGAGCTTTTTCAGGGTGTGTAGCTTCATTCCTAGATCTTATGAGGTTCAATAATCAAGTCTGAGGGTCATGAATGCCTGAATCATTATATCCAGGTCTATGTCTGATAGGATGGGGTGCAATCTCATAGCCAGTGGCAGATGGAAGTGTTGTGGGGTTTTTTCTGCCATGGCTATCTGGGTATCCAGTAGCAGCTGAGGACTCCAAGCAGATCCCAAGGTTGTGGACCAACTTGACAGTCTGAAGGCAGATGCCTTGAATAATGGGAACAACTTAGAGAAGGCAAGTTTTTTTAACTGCTTTCCTCTTCCAACAAGCATCATCTCAGTCTTGCCTGGAAAGCTGGGGGATGATGCTGTTTGTTTTATGTAAAGGGAATGTGGAGCTGGGTGTCGTCTGCATGAAGCTGGCACATCAGCCTGTCTTTTCTCATTGCCAATCCCAACAGCTTCAGATAGATGCGGACTAGCGTGGTCCTATCTGTTGTTTGTTTTTGCATCCAGGAAGGATTGCTGCTTTGCTGCTGCTCCCAAATGCAGGAGATCCTCCCAGTGAAATAAGATGATAATCCTTGCAAGGAGAGGTGCTGGGTTCTGGAGCTGAGTGGTGGCAGTCTGGGTTTATGATGTGATTTATGAATGGGAAAGTTCTTCAGAGCATGATATTGCTGCCTCTATAGGTTCTCAACCTATTTACCATCATGGGCCACATATGCAGCTCTCTCTGTGTTATATGGACTGCATCTACATAATATATATACTACTACTGTATGGCCCTGAGAATGTCACATGGGCCACAGCGGTGTGCTGATTGGGCCGTAAGTGGCCAGTGGGCTGTGGGTTGAGAATCACTGCTCTATAGCCAGAAACCAAAGGCTTCCTAGATGAGCTGGTGGAAACACTCTGAAATGGTGAAGGGAAATGTCAGAATCCACATTGGTAATGCTGTTGATCCAGTAGTCCAAAACCTCCAATACAGACTTTCCACCTTGGGTTTCTCACAGGTGTTTTTTTTGATTCACACATACAGTCAGCCATATCCTGGATGGGCTCCTGCAAAAATTGCCCCCTTAATGTGGTCAGACCACATCCTCCTCTGGGTGAAAGTAAGAACTATTCCTCTTGCAAGACGGGAAGAAATGACTACCACAGTCCATCCCTGGAAATTCTTGTACTCCACCAAATTCCAGAATTTACTTATAGAAAAGTCTACTTAACTAAGAGGTTGCAAAATAGAAGATTTAATGAAGCATCACAACTGACTGTTGCAATAGACACTCCAATATCCCTTCCAGACCTCCACCCACACAAATCACCATGGTTTTCAGGTGACTTTCAATAAGAAAAAAACAGGAAGGAAGAAAACTCATGAATAAGTGACAGAAAATGCAGTCTAACACCTACCGATTCAAATAAAAAGAATCTGTACAAACTTGTGCCACTTCCATGAAGGAGGTAAAGAGCTCCGGCTTCTCTTATTGAATTCCTGTCAAAAGCAGAAGTCAGGACATACAATTTCACTATGAGAGGCTAGGGACTGAAGAAATATAGGCAGAATTCCTCTAAACATAGAGAAGTTAAGGGACACAGCCAAGAGAAAAATCATGGACCATGTTCTCTGTTTGTGTATTTCCACAGAGTTATGCCAGCAGAGAATTTGGTTTTACGTTTAAAACAAAACAAACATTCTTATCTATGTTACCAATAATTAATCAGTATCTTAGATGTCTATATACTAATACAAGAAGTATGGGGAATAAGCAGGAAGAACTTGAAATGATAGTTAATGAACACATCTGTGACATAGTTGGCATCACAGAGACTTGGTCGGATAATATGCACGACTGGAGTATTGGTATAGAAGGGTACAGCTTGCTCAGGAAGGACAGACAGGAAAAAAGGGAGGAGGAGTTGCCTTATATATTAAAATGTATACATTTGGTCTGAGGTTAAGGTGAAAATAGTAGACAGACTTGTTGAAAGTCTCTGGGTAAGGATAAAAGGGGTAAAGAAACAAAGTGATGTCATGCTAGACCACCTAACCAGGAAGAAGTAGATGAGGCTTTTTTTAAACAACTAACAAAATCATCCACAGCACAAGACTTGATGGGGGACTTCAGCTACCTAGACATCTGTAAGGAAAATAACAAAGCATGGCACAGATTATCCAACAAGTTCTTGGAATGTATTGGAGACATTTTTTTTTATTTCAGAAGGTGGAGAAAGCTACTAGGGGAGAGGCTGTTCTAGATTTGATTTTGACAAATAGGGAGGAAATGGTTGATAATTTGAAAGTGGAAGGCGGAAGTGATCATGAAACGGTGGAATTCATAAATCTAAGGAATGATAGGGAAAACAGAACACTAAAGGTAGTGGATTTCAAGAAGGCAGACTTTAGCAAACTCAGGGAGTTTGTAGGTAAGATCCCAGGGGAAGCAAGTCTAAGGGGGAAAACAGTTCAAGAGAGTTGGCAGTTTTTCAGAGACATTATTAAGTGCATAATAGCAAGCTATCCCACTGCTTAAGAAAGACAGGAAGTATGGCAAGAGACCACCCTGGCTTCAATGATCTGAAACTCCAAAAAGATTCCTACAAAAAGTGGAAACTAGGTCAAATTACAAGGGATGAATATAAACAAATAACACAAGTATGTTGGGACAAAATTAGAAAGGCCAAGGCACAAAATTGAGATTAAACTAGCTAGAGCCATAAAGAGTAACCAGAAAACATTCTACAAATACATTAGAAGCAAGAGGAAGGCCAAAGACAGGATAAGCCCATTACTCAATGGGGGGGGGGGGGAGGGGAGGGGAAACAATATAAAAAAATGTGGAAATGGCAGAAATACTAAATGACTTTTTTATTTCAGTTTTCACCAAAAAGGTTAGTAATGATTGGATGTTTAACATGGTGAATACCAATGAAAATGAGCTAGTATCAGAGGCTAAAATAGGGAAAGAACAAGTTAAAAATTATTTAGACAAGTTAGATGTCTTCAAGTGTCTAGGGCCTGATGAAATACATCCTAGAATACTCAAGGAGATGACTGAGGAGATATCTGAGCCATTAGCGATTATCATCAAAAAGTTATGGAAGACAGGAGAGATTCCAGAAAACTGGAAAATGGCACTATATTTGCCCATCTATAAAAAGGGAAATAAGGACAACCCAGGGAATTACAAACCAGTCAGCTTAACTTCAGTACCCGGAAAGATAATGGAGCAAATAATTAAGCAATCAGTTTGCAAACACCTAGAAGATAATAAGGTGATAAGTAACAGTCAGCAGGATTTGTCAAGAACAAATTGGGTCAAACCAACCTCATAATTTTCTTTGACAGGGTAACAAGTCTTGTGGATGGGGGAAGCGGTAGATGTGGTATGTTTTGACTTTAGTGAGGCTTTTGATACTGTCTCACATGTCCTTCTCATATACAAACTAGGAAAATATAACTTAGATGGAGTTACTATAAGATGGGTGCATAACTGGTTGGAAAACCGTTCCCAGAGAGTAGATATCAGTGGTTCACAGTCATGCTGGAAGGGCATATTAAGTGGGGTCCTGCAGGGATGAGTTCTGGGTCCAGTTCTGTTCAATATCTTCATCAATGATTTAGATAACGGTCCAGAGAGTACACCTATAAACTTTGCGGACAATACCAAACTGGGAGGGGTTGCGGGTGCTTTGGAGGATAGGATTCAAATTCAAAGTGATATGAACAAACTGGAGAAATGGTCTGAAGTAAATAGGATGAAATTCAATAAAGACAAATGCGAAGTACTCCACTTAGGAAGGAACAATCAGTTGCACATATACAAAATGGGAAATGACTCCCGAGGAAGGAGTAGTGCAGAAAGGGATCTGGGGTCATAGTGAATCACAAACTAACTATGAGTCAACAGTGTAACACTGTTGCAATCAATCAATCAATCAATTAAAAAAAAAAGCAAACACCATTCTTAGATGTATTAGCAGGAGTGTTGTAAGCAAGACACAAGAAGTAATTCTTCTGCTCTAGTCCATGATGATTAGGCCTCAACTGAACGATTGTGTCCAGTTCTGGGCACCACATTTCAGGAAAGATGTGGACTAATTGGAGAAAGTCCAGAGAAGAGCAATAAAAATGATTTAAAGGTCTAGAAAACATGACCTATAAGGGAAGATTGGGAAAAATTGAGTTTATTTAGTCTGGAGAAGAGAAGACTAAGAGGGGACAGGATAACAGTTTTCAAGTACATAAAAGGTTGTTACAAGGAGGAGGGAGAAAAATTGTTCTCTTTAACCTCTGAGGATAGGACAAAAAAGCAATGGGCTTAAATTGCAGCAAAAGCAGTTTAGGTTGGACATTAGGAAAAACTTCCTAACTGACAGGGTAGTTAAGCACTGGAACAAATTGCTTAGGGAGATTGTGGAATCTCTGTCATTGGAAATTTTTAAGAGCAGCTTGGACAAACACCTGTCAGGGATAGATCATACTTAGTTCTGTCATGAGTGCAGGGGACTGGACTAGATGACCTCTTGAGGTCCCTTCCAGTCCTACGATTATATGATTCTAAGATTATTAAAAATGAATATTTAAAAAATCTAGTTCACTTTGACTCCTTTGTGCATTTTTCTCATTTTTCTCGAATAGTTAGTTGGTTTCACTTTTGTCTAACTAGTCGTTTTCTAGTCAATTTCACTCTGATATTTACACAATAACTTGGGCTTCTGCTTTTTGAGTTAATTTAATTTTAGGGAGTTGTTTTTAGCAGTTTTGGATGTGCTAAACTCATGTGTTTTCAGGGCTTTATGTTTGTATATACTGTACTGAGTAATCTCTTTGTAATGTTCCCTGGTGTGCTTTAACATAGTACTGTTTCAAACAGCGCTATGTTAAAGCGCACTAGGGAACCTTTAGTGTGCACCAGTAGGATCTACATGGACCAATTACCATGCAACACATTAGTACGCTGTAGAAATCCTCCCTGTAGGCCGCATTATTACTCTGTGTCAACAAGCCCTTAGATACAAGTAACCATTTCTGGTGTTTTCCAGTGTTTGTTGGATAAACACTGATTTCTCTCTTCTCTATTTGTTTGTTTATATATCAGGATGTTTTAATCAGTGTTTATCAGTTAAAACCAAAAATCAGAAGCCCTAGATATAACAGAGATCCAATTGCTGCAGCAGATTTTTAGTTTAGATTTAAAATGTTCCATTGTTGTGTGTGTTTTTTTAATTAAAATATAACTTCATGGAAATGTTTCTGTTTGTCTTAGGTTTTGTAAAATTTTATAGAACCTAATTTTTGGACTAAATATGACTTACCAGTACCCCATTAACTTACTGAATACTGTGAACCCTGACAGGAATGAAGAATTCTGGTGACATTACTAACCACAAAACCAAACTTGTGTCACCAGAACCTCAAATGAGACTTTATATATGTTTTGTGTACTGACGAATCACAAAGCAATCACTTGAATTTGCCTAACAAAATGTTTCACTTTTATTAAGAACAAAGTAAAAAGGTTCTGAGCAGTTTAGAGATCAGTGCTGCCAATTGCACCAGTCTTTAGAAGCCACTACATCTAACAGCCAAGCAGCTCTCAGAACAGATCAGAATTAGTTGTCCAGGTTGAGAGCTCAGAACTTTCACCTTTATTGTATGTTAAACATTCTAGACAGTAAAAAAAAAAAAAAAAAAAGCAATATGAATGGATTCCCATTTAGACCACGTGAAAATGTTCCAGAACTCTTTAACATGTGGTATGTATATTTTGGAGGTATGCAATTCTGAATGTGGTATAAATGAGATGCACAGTTCAGACTAAACCTCCCCTCGTCTCTGTTATAGCACAGCTTGGTGCTCTCCCCTCCTGCTTTGACTAAATCAAGTTTTATATCTGATCTTGGTTGCAGGATTGTATCTTACCCTTGCAAAGGCAATGGACTTAATATTCAAAACGTTTCTTTCCACCTCCTATATGTAGAAATGAACTCCCACAGGCAATGACAGAAGAACCTAATAAAGTGCTTCGTAAAATTGCATTAAGTATGATGGGCCTGATTCTCTTCTCCCTTACACTAGAGTAAATCAAGAGTAGCTCCATGGCAGTCATTGGAGTTACATGAATGTAAAATTAGTGTGATGGGCAATAAAGCCCATTGCTTTAAAAAAAAATTATAGACCTAGAAAATATTAGATATTAAAAGGAATGTTTTAAGGAAATGTCTGCAAGAGTCAAAGTAGATGACCTGGAAGGTCTTTTCTGGCTCTATCATCTATGATCCTGTAATGTTGTGGGGCACTTCAAATGTTAATTTAAGTGAGGGGATGGAATGAGATGGACTTCCTGAACTACTTTCGTTCTTAACATAGCAGAGTCTATCTAGTCATTGCTGCAAATCTATAGAATTTGTCCGATACAGAGAGATAGGAAGAGACCTGAGGATCAGAAGTAGGTGGATGGTCTGGAGAAAGGGGTTACTAATACAAAAGGAATACAGACTCAAAGGTTTACAAATGACAGATACAAATAGATCAGGTATGTAGATCAGGCACACTGAAACTATGATCTGCTTGTGGAGCTGCACTGGCAATTCCTAATTTACCTACAATGGAAGAGAAGGCAAGCATGCTCATCTGTAATACAAACTGAGGTGAGGTCTGGTCAAAACATTTGTCAAAACTTTTTTTCTGTGGAAAGTTCGGTTTTTGACTAAACAAATTTTTTTGTATAAAGTGTCTGCTTTCCTGCAAAAATTTTGTTTTTGGCCTAAAGTGAAAAAGTGAAAATTGAAACGTTTCAGCCAAAATCAAAAACGTTTTAGTTTTGGGGTTTTCAGTTTTTCAATGAAAAACCTTTTTTTTTTTTTTTTTTTTTTTTTTTTTTTAACTAAAAACTTTGATGAAAACTATTTTTTGGTCAAAATCTTCCATGACCCCTCCTCCCCATTTTTGAACAGTTCTAATTTAGCCGTTGGAGACAACAGCTTCCAAATATGATATTCCACCTTGGTCTGAGCAATGTGTCTGCAGTGTTGTGCTTTAGGGAGGTTTGCGAATGCTGTGTGTACAGATGGACTCCAGAGGTGTGTTGGTAGACTGTCCCTATGTGCATCGTGCTATATGCTGCTAAGCTATGGAAAAGTCAGCAACTTTTCAGTGACACAAGATGCCTCTTTGAACCTTCTGTATCACTGACTTTGTATATCCTAGGCAGAGCTCTTCGGGGAAATGAATATAAATGTGCCTGTAGAGCTGGATCCCATTCCCACTAGGATTTCAGCATGGTAATGAGGCCTGAGGTACCAAGGTAGTGAAACACCCAAAGGGACCAGATGTGAGAATATTTTTCTTTTCTTTCCTTTCCTTTTCTCATGGGATAATGTTGATGGGACTGGCCACTATCATGGCAAGAATGTAGGGGGATTTCCTGGTCTCTGCAAACAAGTGGCCAACTGTATATAAACCATTGTCCAGTGGATGTCTTGCATCTCCCTGTTGTGGCTCATCCACAGCGGTTTAAGAGTCTGCTACGGCTCCCAGCGAATGGATTTATTCCTTTTGCTCAAGTGGTAGAAGCTTGTGCTAGGGAGTCCTGATGGTCCTGGATTCAGACCTCAATACCAGCCCAAGCAGGGTTGGCTATATTCAGATCAGCTTCCTTACTCTCTTTCACAGGTGCTGAAAGGTAGGACAATGAATTGACTGGTTGGGTGGCAAAGTGGAGAGAATGCTGGTGGGAACACAGGAATGCCACTCCCAGGGTCATAGGGCTGAACTTCAAGCTGGGAGAATTTTCTGTGACTCTTTCTTTGCATCCTTTAGGTTGTTTTAATTATGTGTAATGAACATTCTCCCTTGGGGAAAAAACCCTTGCTGACTGCACTTGCATTTCTCTTCAGTTTTTGTGGGGTAACAATCTCCGACAAACCACGAGGCCTTTGTTGCAAATGAATATCCTAATGAATCCGTGTGCACATTGCGTGCACCTTATGTAAGGAAGGTGTATGTTATGTATGTAAGAGGGTGTATGTTATGTAAGGAAAATATGTAAGTTTCTTTGTATGTAAGGGTGCGTGTCTGTAATTTTGTCATTACCTAAGAGTGAGTTGCATGTTTCTTCTGGTGTGCTTGGAGCTGGTTTTGTGTTACTGAGTGTGGGTATGTGCATTCCTTCGTGTGTCTCAACAGATGTGTTGTTTCCTGATGTCTCTGTGTATGAACTCTATCAGCGACATTATACATTGTGTCTCGTAGAGATGCAACACAGCACTTGCAATCCAGAGGAGGAAATCAAGGATAGCTCCAAATTCCAAGTCATTCCAGGCAAGTGCCTTAAATTACAGCAGCCTGTCCCGAACTGGGGCAGTGCTAACCAGAATCTCCATGGCACTACCAGCCTGTCCTCTCTTACTCCTGGCACATCTCCCTCCTGCTCCCAGCATGCCAATGGTTATCCGATGCAATACGATGCAGAGGGAATCCTCCCTCAACCAGTGGCAAACAGAAACCATAGCAGGGATGAAAAATCTCACCAGAGGTTTGTTTCTTGGTGTGTGCCTGGTCCTTTAGGGAACTGGATGGATGTGGTCACGATCTTAACACTAGCCCTGGCTGAAATTTGTTGATGCCTCATTGCTGCTGATTGGTTGATGTAAAATGAGTTGGAGGTCTTAGCAGGGCAGATTTCTACATCGCAATCAGCAGTAATTTCCACTCTTGTTGGCAGCCTCAGCAGAAAAACTAAGGACTGACGGAGGTTGGAGAATGAAATAATCCTTCTCCTGTAAAGACAGACTGTTCTGGTCGGTCGGTGGGGCAGCATGGGGAAAGCTTGCTCTGCTGTTGCCCAGGCTAGACGTGTTCTGTGGATAAAGAGCTCCGTTCTGCAAACTGCTGAATGCGTTCTGAGAGAGGCTAAGTACCCTGGTCTCCAACTCACGGGAACTGAGGGCACTCAGCAGCTTGCGGCATTAGGCACAAAAGAGGTCTGTCAGTCTGGTCCTGTCCCCGAGCCGCAGAGTGATTTAAAAAGAAATGTGTGTCCGTTCCTTCCTGTTTCCATTTGTAGACGTGTATGTGTTTAAATGATGTTTGTGAGTCTGATTGTGTGTGAGTGGCAGCTGAGAAACACTAACAAGATGCCTAGTTTTTAATACAATTGCTTCATCAGGAGAATGGAGAGGGAGATAATGAAGACTGTTAAAAGGGACTAGCTCTGCCACTTGTTTTGCTTCATAAATATTCATGAACTCCCTCTCCCATCTCCTTGCCCTTGGGCTGGTTCTGTTAACTGGGAGCCATTAGCTGAGGATGAGGCCAGAACCTCACAAACCATTTGGTTCATACCTGGTGCATTACATGGGGAAGCTGTGGAAATGGACATTGCTGATGTGCACATCCCAGTGGAACAATTCCTAATATGGTGAGAACTGTCTGAAATGACCAGGCAGGGAACCAGCATTATTCAGGTGTCTAGCAGATACAGGGCCAGAACCTCAGCTGGTGTCAATCATCCCAGCTCATTGGAGTCACTGTAAATATGCCAGTTACACCTGCAGATCTGACCCATAGCTTTTAATGAAATGCTTGTTTACAACGAGCAGTTTGCACCAGATTAAACTAAAGTGTGAATTAAATCACTTTAATTAAAGGGGTCTAAACTCATATGTGAACACTCAGTTTGAGACTGGCTTGTTTTCATTTAAGTCAACTGGGAACAGTTTTAAGCTAAACTGAAATAAGCCAGAAATAAGTGTTTGCACATGGGGTTTGCACAAGGGCTGGTCTATACACTGAAAACTTACATTGGCATAGCTAAGTCTCTCACTGGTGTGAAAAAATCACATCCCTGAGAGTCATAGTTGTGTCGACCTACGTGCTGGTGTAGCCAGTGCTAGGCTGACAGAATAATTCTTCCATTGACCTAGCTACTGCCTCTCAGGGAGGTGAATTACCCACAGCGATGGGAGAACCCCTCTTGTCACTGTTGTGTCTACACTAAAGCACTACAGCGGCACAGCCACAGCACTGCAGCCTGACTGCAGTAGAGCTGTAGTGTAGACATGTACTACAGCAACAGAAGGGTTATTCCATTGCTATAGTAAATCCACCTCTCTGAGAGCTGATAGCAAGGTCAATGGAAGAATCTGTCCATCAGTTGAGTTGTGTCTACAGTGGGGGCTAGGCTAGCCTAACTACATTGCACAGGGTGTGCAATTTTTCACAGCCCTGAGCGATGTTGCTCAGTTTTAAGTGTAGACCAAGCCCGAATCCATTTAAATACCAGCCTGGTCTACAATAGGAAATTAGATTGGTGTAACTATGTCGCTCAGAAATATGAAAAATCCACACCCCTGAGTGACGCAGTTATACTGACCTAACCCCCAGTGTAGACAGCACTAGGTCAATGGGAGAGTTCTTCTGTCGACCCAGCTACCACCTCTCAGGGAGGTGGATTACCTACGCCAACGGGAGAATCCTTCTCATCAGCATAGGTAGTGTCTGCACTGAAGTGCTGCAGCAATGCATCTACACTGCTACAGCATTTTAAGTGTAGACAAGACCACCGATTTAAGTAGTGGGCTCTCTATTCTAGATGGTTTGTGGAGCAGATTTTATTATATATTATTCCATTCTGCCATTCTATATGCATCCGAAGAAGTGAGCTGTAGTCCACGAAAGCTTATGCTCTAATAAATTTGTTAGTCTCTAAGGTGCCACAAGTACTCCTGTTCTTCTTTTTGCGGATACAGACTAACACGACTGCTACTCTGAAACCTGTCATTATATATTATGCCAGTCTTGGATATCATTCCCAGACATAGCTCCGCCAAAAAGGTTTTACTTCTGGGAATATCATTACTAGCTCCAGGAGGCCAGAGTTTCTTGTGCAATGACATAATTTCAGGATGTAATGTCTTCTTGAGGTGCTACAATAGCCAGTGCTGGAGCAAAAAGATAATGATTGGTGACAATCCTGGTCCAGACACCCCAAGAAGAGAAGAGAAGGTCTGAACCCCAAAAAGCAATTGAATGAAATGGTTGTACACAATGGTATTGTATATAAATATATGTCAAATAAGGTCTTTTCTGAAAGCTTGCCATGTTCTGGACTTTATGGTCATTAGGAGATATGTATCCAGGTTATGGGTATGCATGTGTACAGGTATAGAATATTGTAATTGTAAGTAGGGTGCAACTACAGCAGGGGTTCTCAAATGGGGGATCGGGACCCCTCAGTGGGTCACAAGATTATTACATTGGGGGTGGGTGGTCATGAGCTGTCAACCTCCACCCAAACCCCGCTTTGCCTCCAGCAGTTATAATGGTGTTAAATATATAAAAAAGTGTTTTTAATTTATAAGGGGGGTCCCACTCAGAGGCTTGCTATTTGAAAAGGGGTCACCAGTACAAAAGTTTGAGAGCCACTGAACTACAGCATCACTTCATAGCAGCATGGGGAAGCAATCAGGCAGGGAGGTGCCCCTCCCAGGCTAGATGTTTACATGAAACTAATCCAAGCACCTAGCATTGTAAAACCCAGGGAAAGACAATTGTGGACCATTCAAGTGAATGGAAAGCCATTGGAACTGAAAAGAAAGCCCCAGTCTTGGAAAACCAAGGAAGGAGTGAGTTTCCCCCACTCCGTGGCTATGGATACACTACAGAGCTCACAGCAGTGCAACTGCACTGTTGCTAGTGCAGACACTAATGCAGAGAGCTCTCCCATCGACTTAATTACTCCAGCCCCCGCAAGCGGCGGGAGCTATGTTGGCGGGAGAAGCTCTCCCACTGACAGTGCTGTCCACACCGGTGTAACTTATGTCGCTTAGAGAGTGGCTTATTCATACATAAGCTGTACATAGCCTGCGTAACCATGAATTACCATAGTCGGGGAGAAAGAAACCCCCCCTGCAATCCCTGTTAAAAGGGAAGGGGTTTGAAGGGAAGGTTATCCAGAAGCTGAGGGCCAGCATTTAAGCTGGGTGCTGTCCGTGAAACACTGAATGCCCTCTGGGACACAGAGCATGCTGGGAAACTGTTCAGAGGCAATAGATAACTTATATTAGAAAAGAGAATTTAGCTAATATAGAAGTGTAAAACCTGAGGTTGCATTTTCATGTTGTTTCCTGTGTAACTTGTATGTGTTCGCTTTCCCTTACTATTGCATCTTAGAATCTACGATTTTTCTAAGAAGTAACTTTTTTCTTTATTTTACCCCAAGCGGTTCTCTGTTGGAAGAAGTGTGTGCGCCAATGTGAACTGATAATTGAGGGCAGGTTTCATTCCTTCATAGGTGACAAACCAGGGGAGAAAATTTGGAAGGTGTTGTTGAGGTCATCCTGCCAGGAGTAACAAGGCTGGAGGAAACCAGCATTGAGACCTCTATACTTATGAGCTGGCTACTGGTGTCAGAGCTCTGAGCCATACAGCATAGCATTAAGGCACCCAGAGTTACGAAGCAGGTGTGACAGAACCCCTTACTGGTCTGGGTAATCCCTAAAACGTCTCAGAAGCCCACTGGGCAAGTGAGGGTATTTTACTTACAGCTCAAATTAAAGCCTTGCTTCTAGTGTAGGTACCAAAGACAGCTACAACACTCCTGCCTCTGCCGAATGAAACGGGCTTTGTAATCCTTTTGTTCTTCTAGCTGTTGGTGTCTCTGACCAACATCGCATTTATATTCTGGGTGAGGGATCCCCCTGCCCCCAACATTCAGTTTTGCTTTGGGGTTCTCTAATTCAAACTGCTGACAAAGCTGCAAACTTACCTGACAATGGGGTTTGGACATGGACGTTTTAATGATCTGCTAATGCCTCATAGGAAATGTTCTATTTAGACGTAAATCTGATTATATTGTATGTTATATTTTCCATATAACTCATTCTCTCATTATTTCTTGCTGCGGAAATTTCCATGAAAAACACGATCATTGTTTCTTCAGAGTTCATCTGCTCCTGCTGATTATTCCCCTTTTGAAATCATAAAGCCTCTCTTTGTGACAACACAATTAATTGCTGTGGAAATGATTATGATGTCACAAGGAGAGGATTAGGACTTCAACTGGGGAATGAGCAGCAAGGACAGATGAACTTTTCAGAAACAAACATCTTCTTTCTCTGCAAATGTCCCTAGTGATAATAAACAAGCGAGGGAGAAACGCTGACAATATGTGGGGGGTGTGTGTGTGTGTGTGTGTGTGTGTGTGTGTGTGTTCGTTCCTTGGAAGCAATTTTTGTTTATATAAATATATAATATAAACAAAAATTGCTTCCAAGGAGAATATTGTATTAAATTTCCCATCAAATAGCAGGACCTCTTTTAAAAAAAAGCAGGGAAGGACGCTATTTCCCTCAGGCCCTATTTACACTGGGATCAGAAGCTGGTTACCGGCAGCCATGTTCAAACGCAGTTGACTTAATTCATCACTGCTGAACTCAGCACTGGTAGAAAGTATGCATGGGGGGACATAGTATCACTCTGCTGGGGGTGGGCACCTTTTAAGTACAGTGTAGGCTCCAAAGCAGCCACATTGTTGGAGGCTCCCTGGGATACGTGCTGGACCAGCATACATCCTGGGTGCCTTGGTGAAATTCAGGTTCTCTGGCATAGAAGGCACCCTGCTACTTTGTGCCACCAGGGTCCTGCCTTCCAAGTTTCCATCAGCAGATGTGAATCAAGCCCAGGGATTACTAGCTTAATAATGACATAAAAAACAATTTTGGAGGTGTGACCGAATGTACAGGGCTGGCTCCAGGGTTTTTGCCGCCCCAAGCGGCGCCAAAAAAAAAAAAAAAAAAGCTGCGATCGCGATCTGCGGCAATTCGGCGGGAGGTCCTTCACTGCGAGCAGGAGTGAAGGACTGTAGTAGGTCCTAGCCGGGGCTCGACCCTTCCGGGCAGGAGGGGAGCCACACCGACTCCCTACTATGGGAACAAGCAGTCAGTTAGTCCTGAAACTCCGGCTCTTTTGTGCAGAGTCGGAGCAACCACAGTTAAAGCTCAGGCCCTTGACTGCAGGGGCTGAGCGAGCAAGCAGTTCAGAACCCAGGCCCTGGGTCAGGGCGGGGCGAACACAGTTAGCTCAGGCCCTTGGTTGCAGGGGCTGAGCAAGCAAGCAGTTCAGAGCCCAGGCCCTGGGTCAGGGCAGGGCAGACAAAGTTAGCTCAGGCCCTTGTTTGCAGGGAGCTGAGTCCGCAGGCAGTTTAAAGCCCAGGCCCTGGATCAGGGCGGGGCAAACACAGGTAGCTCAGGCCCTTGGTTGCAGGGAGCTGAGCGGGCAAATAGTTCAAAGCCCAGGCCCTGGATCAGGGCGGGGCAGACAAAGTTAGCTCAGGCCCTTGGTTGCAGGGAGCTGAGTCCGCAGGCAGTTTAAAGCCCAGGCCCTGGATCAGGGCCTGGCAAACACAGGTAGCTCAGGCCCTTGGTTGCAGGGAGCTGAGCGGGCAAATAGTTCAAAGCCCAGGCCCTGGATCAGGGCAGGGCAAACACAGTAGGCTCAGGCCCTTGTTGCAGGGGCTGAGCGAGCAAATAGTTCAAAGCCCAGGCCCTGGATCAGGGCGGGGCAAACACAGTAGGCTCAGGCCCTTGTTGCAGGGCTGAGCGAGCAAATAGTTCAGAGCCCAGGCCCTGGATCAGGGCGGGCAAACACAGTAGGCTCAGGCCCTTGTTGCAGGGCTGAGCGAGCAAATAGTTCAGAGCCCAGGCCCTGGATCAGGGCGGGGCAAACACAGTTGGCTCAGGCCCTTGTTGCAGGGCTGAGCGAGCAAATAGTTCAGAGCCCAGGCCCTGGATCAGGGCGGGGCAAACACAGTTGGCTCAGGCCCTTGTTGCAGGGCTGAGCGAGCAAATAGTTCAGATAAGGTACGCCTAGGCCTTCTGTAGCCGAGCGTTGGGTGAGGGGGAAGCCTGCCACCCGTGAGCGGAGGGTGGCAGGGGGGAACGCAGGCCCACCCACTCCACTGCGTTCCAGCCCGGGGCCCTAACAGCGGTTGCTGCCGCTGCTGGTCAGTGGGGTATCCAGACCGCAACACACTGACATAGGCTCACACTCAGTTGCAGCCGGACCGGGGTCGGCTACCCCCGGGCTACTTCCGTGATCCCCCTCAAAGCCTACCTCGTTCGTAGCGCCGGGATTGGGCCAGTCCACCTGCATGGGCTCCTCTCTGCCCGGGCTCGGCGGTAAGTCTGGTAGCTCTGCTGGGAAGTCCGGCCAGTGGTCCTCAGGCGGCTCCTCTGGATAGCAGCAGGGGCGAAGGGGTTCGGGTCCAGCCTCACCCTCAGGGTTAGTGGGGTGGGGTTCCCAGGGATTCTCCCAGTAGCGGGCGTGAACGGGCTCCGGCGGCTCCTCCTCGTAGCGGGCCCGGGGTAGCTCGGGCCAGCTAGGGTCCAGGCCTTGGTCTTCTACGGTCTCCTGGCCGGGAGCTCCCGGCCGCACGTCTGCTCCCTGTGGTGGCTGGCCGCCGACTGAGCTCTGGCGGCCGGCCTTTATACTTCCTGTCCCGCCCCTTGACTTCCGGGGGGCGGGGACAGGCGGTGGTGGTCCCGCCCACTCTGGTGCCGGCACGTGGGCTCCCTCTTCTGGGCAGGAGGGGAGCCACACCGACTCACTACACACACCCCCCCTTAAGACTGGCTCCCGCATGTCGGGGCCAGGTCCTTCCATCTCCCCCATGCGGGATAGGAAGTCCGCATTCGTATGGTCCTTACCAGCTCGATGCTGGACCGTAAATGCGTAGGGTTGTAAGGCGAGGTACCACCGCATAATGCGGGCATTATTATCTTTCATCCGCATTAGCCACCGGAGGGGAGCGTGGTCTGTGACGAGGGTGAACGGGGCCCCGAGGAGGTAGAAGCGCAGGGCATCGCAGGCCCACTTCACCGCGAGGGCCTCTTTTTCCACCACTGCGTAATTCCTCTCACGGGGGAACAGCTTCCGGCTGAGATATACTACGGGGTGGTCCTTTCCCTCCACTTCTTGGGACAAGACTGCCCCTAACCCTACGCCGGAGGCATCGGTCTGTAGGATGAATGGGCGTTTAAAGTCCGGGCTATAGAGAACCGGCTCCTGGCAGAGGCACTTCTGCAGTGTCCGGAAGGCCGCCTCACATTCGGGGGACCATCGTACCTGCCGGGGGCTGTCCTTCGTCAGAAGCCCAGTTAAGGGTGCTGCGATGGTCGCGAACTGGGGGATGAACCGTCTGTAATACCTAACGAGGCCCAGGAACTGCCGAACGTGCCGTTTGGTCGACGGGGTGGGACAGTCCAGGAGGGCCTGGACTTTCCCGACGAGGGGCTTGACCCGCCCGCCCCCGACGGTATAGCCGAGGTAGTTGGTCTCTTGCCAGGCAATACGGCACTTTTTGGGGTTGGCGGTCAGGCCCGCCTGTCGTAGGGACCTTAGGACCGCCGCAACCCGGGGCAGATGGTCCTCCCAGCCGCTGCTATAGATGACCACATCGTCTAGGTACGCTGCCGCATAGTCCTGATGGGGCTGCAGAAGTTGGTCCATCAGCCGCTGGAAGGTGGCTGGGGCTCCATGGAGACCGAAGGGCATCCGCGTGAATTGGTACAGCCCTGTTGGAGTGGCAAAGGCGGTTTTCTCTTTTGAGGTCTCCTCGAGGGGGATCTGCCAGTAGCCTTTGCTGAGATCCAAAGTGGTGATATACTGGGCCTCCCCCAGGCGTCCCAGTAACTCGTCCACACGGGGCATCGGGTAGGCATCGAAGTGTGAGATGGCGTTTACCCTCCGAAAGTCGATGCAGAAGCGGCGGGTACCGTCCGGCTTGGGCACCAGGACCACCGGACTACGCCACTCGCTCTGGGACGGCTCAATGACGCCCAGAGCCAGCATGGCTCTTACTTCTTCCTCGACCGCATCCCGCATCCGATAGGGCAGGGGCCGGGTCGTCTCTCGAACCACTTTCCCCGGCTCGGTCTGGATGGAGTGTTTGACCAGGGACGTGTAGCCCGGTATGGCTGTGAAGGTTCGCTTGAAGGTCTGCAGCAGGCAGTTAGTCTGTTTACATTGCTCTTCCGTGAGCGATTGTCCGAGTTGGGGTGCCGGGGGGTCATCCGTCGAGGGTACGTGGGGTCCCAATTCCGGCTCGGGCGGGCATGGGTTAATTAAGAGGCCCTCCCGATCCTGCCACCGTTTCAGCAGGTTTGCGTGATACCGCTGGGTTCCCTTCCGCTTGTCCGGTTGCCGCACCTCGTAGGTGACGGGACCGACCTTACGCACGACGTCGTAAGGTCCCTGCCACCGGGCTAACAATTTTGACTCACTAGACGGGAGGAGGAGTAGGACACGGTCTCCTGGTTGGAACTCTCGGACTTGGGCTCCCTGATCGTAGGTTCGTTTCTGCCGCTCCTGCGCCGTCTTCAAATTTTCGCGGGCCAGGGCTCCGGCCTGGGCAAGGTACTCCTGTAACTGGATGACATATTTCAGGAGGCCCTGGGCTGGGGACGCTGACTGTTCCCAGGTCTCTCTCATCAGGTCTAAGAGGCCCCGTGGTCTGCGTCCATACAGCAGCTCGAAAGGGGAAAATTTCGTTGAGGTCTGCGGGACTTCTCGGATGGCTAGCAGCAAGGGTGGAAGGAATTGGTCCCAGTGGCGGAGGTCCTCTGCGGGGAATTTCCGCAACATGCTTTTCAAAGTGCGGTTAAACCGCTCCACCAACCCGTCCGTCTGCGGGTGGTACACAGACGTCCGGAGTTGTTTGATGCCTAAGAGGGCACAGACCTGTCGCAACAATTGGGACGTGAAGTTCGTTCCCTGGTCGGTCAGGATCTCTCTAGGCAGTCCTACTCGGGCGAAGATTTTCAGCAATTCCCCCGCGATAGTCCGGGCGGTAATACTTCGCAGGGGGATGGCTTCGGGGAACCGAGAGGCATAGTCCACCAAAACCAGGATGTATTGAAACCCCGCGGCACTTTTTGGGAGGGGGCCCACGAGGTCCATGGCGACCCGTTCAAAAGGCGTCTCCATCACTGGCATGGGGACCAGGGGTGCCTTGGGGATCCCGGGCGGGGCGACCCTCTGACACTCTGGGCAGGAGGCGCAATATTCTTTCACCTCCTGAGAGATTCCTGGCCAAAAGAAGCGCGCCAGGATTCGAGCGAGGGTCTTCTCTCGCCCCAGGTGCCCGGCGGCTGGCACATCGTGGGCCAACTTCATTACCGCCCGCCGGTGACACAGGGGCACTAACAGTTGGGTTTGTGGTTCCTGGGTGCGGGGGTCACGGTCCAGGCGGTAGAGCCGGTCCCGGCGCAGCTCAAAATGGGGCCACAGGGTGGCCCGCTGGGGGTCCACAATACTCCCATCTATTGCCGCGAGCTGCTCGTAGAAGCGGCTAAGGGTGGGATCCTCTCGCTGGTCCCGACAGAAATCGGTATCGAAGCGGGGCTGAGGGGCCAGCTCCGGCGGCGGTCCCGCTGCGTCCGTGTCGTCTATCTCGGTCGCCGGACCCTGCTCGGGGGTCTCGGAGGAGGACCCCACCCGATCAGCCTCCAGGGCCGGCGTGGACCGTAGGACTTCCTCAAAGGCCGGCCAGTCCCGACCGAGGATCACAGGGTATGCAAGATGGGGAGCTACCCCAACCACCAGGTGTCGGGTGATCCCCGCAATGGTTAGGGGGACCCGGGCGCTGGGGTATGGTCGGACATCCCCATGGATGCATTGTAGATGAATACATCCGAGGCGGGTATCACCCGGTGGTACCAGGTCCTTACGGACCAACGTCTGGCCACAACCCGAGTCGATCAAGGCCCGCGTAGTCCGTCCTCCGACGGTCGCCGGGACGGTCAGCTTGGGGTTCATGGCTGGCCTGGCTCGAGTGTGGCCCGCCCACACTTGCCCATAGCTGCAATCCATCTCCGGACAGTCTCGCCGGAGGTGCCCCATCTTCCCACAACTGAAGCAGGGTCCAAGTTCAGGTCGTCTGCTCCGGGGGCCTTCTCGGCTTGGGCTCCGGGGGGGGCTTCGCTGAGCCCTTGGGGGCCCCTGGCCCGGGGCCACTGGTCCGGTTCGATGAGCCGGGTCCGCGTGCCGGGTCCGGATCTCGCGGCGGGGGTCGGGCCTCGGTGCGGGGTGTCGTGGTCCGCTCGGGGTTTCCCCTTTCTTTTCGCCGCGGGCTGGTTCGGGCCCGGGGCGTCGGAAGGTGGGTCCTACCGCATCTTCGGCGACTAGGAAGTCCTCCATTAGCGACACTGCCTGGGCCAGTGTCGTCGGCCGGTGGCGAAGCACCCAGGCGCGCCCTCGGGAGGGTAGGGTGTGCACGAACTGTTCCAACACCACCTGCTCGGTTACCTCCTCCGCCGTCCGGGTGCCGGGCTGTAGCCACCGTCGGCAAGCCTCTTTTAAGGTTTGGGCCACTACCCGCGGTCGGGCCCCGGTGGGGTAAGTCTGGCCCCGAAACCTTTGTCGGAAAGTCTCGGGACTGACGTCGAGGGCGTCCAATATCGCGGCCTTCACCAGGTCGTAGTCCCGTGCTTCCTCAGCCGCCAATCCCCGATAGGCCACCTGGGCCGCCCCCGTCAGGTGGGGGGCTAAGAGGGTAGCCCACTGGTCCCTGGGCCACCCGGCGACGAGGGCTACCCGCTCGAACGTGACCAGGAATGCCTCCGGGTCGTCGTCTGGGCTCATCATAGTCAAGCGAAGGGGGGTAGCTAACCGCGGCATCTCCGCAGACTCCCCTGCCGGCCCCGGCGCGGGGCGAGGGAGCGTGACCAGCAGCTGCTGCAGCTGGACTCCCAACTGCCGCACCAGCTGTTGCTGTTGCTCGAGCTGGGCTGTGTGCTGCTCCTGCTGCAACTGGAGTTGGGCGGCATCTCGCTGCTGTTGCTGCGCGAGTTGAGCGGCCTGCTGTTGCTGCTGCAGCTGGGCCGTCTGCTGTCGCTCCTGGCTCTCCGTGAGCAGCTGAAACAGCCGCTCCATATCCATTCCTAAAACGGGGGGGGGCAACGGCCACTCCCCCTCTAGCCCCTTCTCACAGGGGCAGGGGCTCGTGCCCCACGTTGGGCGCCAAATGTAGTAGGTCCTAGCCGGGGCTCGACCCTTCCGGGCAGGAGGGGAGCCACACCGACTCCCTACTATGGGAACAAGCAGTCAGTTAGTCCTGAAACTCCGGCTCTTTTGTGCAGAGTCGGAGCAACCACAGTTAAAGCTCAGGCCCTTGACTGCAGGGGCTGAGCGAGCAAGCAGTTCAGAACCCAGGCCCTGGGTCAGGGCGGGGCGAACACAGTTAGCTCAGGCCCTTGGTTGCAGGGGCTGAGCAAGCAAGCAGTTCAGAGCCCAGGCCCTGGGTCAGGGCGGGGCAGACAAAGTTAGCTCAGGCCCTTGTTTGCAGGGAGCTGAGTCCGCAGGCAGTTTAAAGCCCAGGCCCTGGATCAGGGCGGGGCAAACACAGGTAGCTCAGGCCCTTGGTTGCAGGGAGCTGAGCGGGCAAATAGTTCAAAGCCCAGGCCCTGGATCAGGGCGGGGCAAATACAGGTAGCTCAGGCCCTTGGTTGCAGGGAGCTGAGTCCGCAGGCAGTTTAAAGCCCAGGCCCTGGATCAGGGCGGGGCAAACACAGGTAGCTCAGGCCCTTGGTTGCAGGGAGCTGAGCGGGCAAATAGTTCAAAGCCCAGGCCCTGGATCAGGGCAGGGCAAACACAGTAGGCTCAGGCCCTTGTTGCAGGGCTGAGCGAGCAAATAGTTCAGAGCCCAGGCCCTGGATCAGGGCGGGGCAAACACAGTTGGCTCAGGCCCTTGTTGCAGGGCTGAGCGAGCAAATAGTTCAGATAAGGTACGCCTAGGCCTTCTGTAGCCGAGCGTTGGGTGAGGGGGAAGCCTGCCACCCGTGAGCGGAGGGTGGCAGGGGGGAACACAGGCCCACCCACTCCACTGCGTTCCAGCCCGGGGCCCTAACAGCGGTTGCTGCCGCTGCTGGTCAGTGGGGTATCCAGACCGCAACACACTGACATAGGCTCACACTCAGTTGCAGCCGGACCGGGGTCGGCTACCCCCGGGCTACTTCCGTGATCCCCCTCAAAGCCTACCTCGTTCGTAGCGCCGGGATCGGGCCAGTCCACCTGCATGGGCTCCTCTCTGCCCGGGCTCGGCGGTAAGTCTGGTAGCTCTGCTGGGAAGTCCGGCCAGTGGTCCTCAGGCGGCTCCTCTGGATAGCAGCAGGGGCGAAGGGGTTCGGGTCCAGCCTCACCCTCAGGGTTAGTGGGGTGGGGTTCCCAGGGATTCTCCCAGTAGCGGGCGTGAACGGGCTCCGGCGGCTCCTCCTCGTAGCGGGCCCGGGGTAGCTCGGGCCAGCTAGGGTCCAGGCCTTGGTCTTCTACGGTCTCCTGGCCGGGAGCTCCCGGCCGCACGTCTGCTCCCTGTGGTGGCTGGCCGCCGACTGAGCTCTGGCGGCTGGCCTTTATACTTCCTGTCCCGCCCCTTGACTTCCGGGGGGCGGGGACAGGCGGTGGTGGTCCCGCCCACTCTGGTGCCGGCACGTGGGCTCCCTCTTCTGGGCAGGAGGGGAGCCACACCGACTCACTACAAGGACCACCCGCCGAATTGCAGCGGAATAGCTGGACATGCCGCCCCTCTCCGAAGTGGCCGCCCCAAGCACCTGCTTGGCAAGCTGGTGCCTGGAGCCGACCCTGCAAATGCACCACTGCATTCACACCCTACACACCACTGTAATCATCTTTGTACAAAATATGCCTTGTGAGGTATCATTTGAAAACCAATACCTTGCTGGTCAATAATATCATAGTAAAATGTATGTAGCAACATTATATGTAAAGTTATGAACATAAGCTGAAATTATGACTGCTGTGTTTTCCAGAGAAATCTAGGGAGGGGTAAACCTGTTTCTTAAAGACAAAGGACAAGCTGATGCCTCTAACCAGGTGTCATCGAAGCTGATTGGCAATCACTGGTCAGTGGCCATTCTTTGGCAATGAAGGGGGGCAAGAACAGATCAATCTGCATTTTAGCAAACAACAACATGGAACTTCTTTCACCATGAGATTCCATGTCTCTGTCCTCACAGCAGGAAGAACTTCATCTAGGGGTAACCCTCAGGAAAATGCATTTCAAAGGGTGACTGGGCTATAAAAGTTGAGGGACAAAAACATCCCAGGAATTCTCTCTTTCCTTCATTCTCTCTCTCTCTCTTTTTCACCTGTTTGGACTTTACGGAGGAGACATGGTTTTGACCTGAGAATTTGGTCAGCCTTATTGTTGGGAACATATGGAGGATTTTACTTTGAACCAAGTCTAGTTTAAGTTTTAGTTACTGGGAAGCGTTTTATCTTTATTTCTCCTGTAACCATTTCTGACTTTAATACCCTCTCCCTGTACTCATTTAAAATCTCTCACTTTGTAGTTAAATAAACTTTAATCAAAACTAATCCAATGTTGTGTTTAAACTGAACTGTTTGGGTAACGCCAATTAAAAGAGCAAACTGTTGTATATTGACCCCTTATAGGTGCAATGGACCTCTAATATCTGAACTGTCCAGGATAGGGATGGACAGTGCAGAACACACATTTTTGGGAAAATTCAGGACTGGGAGTGTGTTGGGGTCACCCTGCAAGTAGTAACCGAGGCTGGTAGAAGCCAGAGTGTGACTGGAGTGTTTCTCGAAGGCTGCAGCTGTACACAGACACTCGGAGTGTGACCTGCATGCTGTTTGACTAGTTATGAGCAGTCCAGATTGGGAGCTACAGCAGCAAAGCATTGTGAAGCACCCAAGGTTGGAGGGCAGGTGGTGACACAACCCCACAGTATTGCACCTTGGAATGTGACAGAAGGATTCACTTGTAAACTTAGATCTAGGTGGGAAAAATAGGCTTTTGGATTACAAGTGCCTTCTTGACTTCTTTCTGTGTGCATCTATTCCCTACACTGACGTTTCTTTTCCTGCCTGCTTCCTTTTTTAGTTTGGCCTGTCTCCTGAGACTGCTGAATAACACCAGCTGTGATGGTAGCTTTAGTGCTGGGTTCCACTAGGAACTGTCCTGAGATCACCAACTCGTTTCACAGAGATCACCAAATGCTAGCAACTTTTTGGTCACTGCCAGTCTGACCTGGATCTGAATTGATAATTTAGAGGTGACATTTCTAGATTACATAATCACTCTGTTAAACTATCCAGTTCTCCAAATCTATCCTCTGCTAGCCTTGCAGGGTGTGGGACAGATCATCCAAATCAGGACTGTCTTATGCTATTGAGAATGGGTGGAAACTTTCAAGCCAAATTATTCTTTGCTAAAGCAGATTTTGGATGTAAGGGTAAAGCAACAAAATGACCAGCTGCTTGTCTGAAAGGAAGACCACGGTCATGTCATTTAAAAAATATTATATTTTACGTTCATTTATTTATTATGGCTATTTGTGGATTGCTGATTCACCACCACTTTTTAATCTTTATTCAGGCTCCCCTCCCCTGCCATCCTTCCAAATATTTTATAGAAAAGCTGCAAATTACAGGATGTCTAATTAGGAGGCTTTGAGGAAAAGATGACAAAGAATCAGTCGCCATGGAGACAGAAGTTGCTAGCTGGTTTACAGCCAGATAGACAATGCAGGAGACTCTGATAAGCTATTCTTGGGGACAGTGGGAGTGGGAGAAACAGGGAGGCTGGCATGCAGCATGTCACAGAGGGGCAGAGCTGTCTGCTGTTAGAAAGGCTTGAGTTGAAGTACCCTGGTGCAGACAGGTGAGTGCACTGGCTGTTCATCTCAGCAGATCAGATTCATATCCTGATTTCAGACATGCTCCAAAAGCTTTTGAAGTCAATGGAAAAACTCCCATTGACCTTAGGGGGCTTTGGATCATGCCTTAGGTCACAAGTGAAATTAATGTGTTGGTCTCATCCTTGACCCTACTGTAACAGGGTTCACTCACCACTGTGGTGCCTCCTCCTGGCCGTCCTGGGGATTAGCTCAGTTTGCCAGTGCGCCCTCCTCTGGCAGTGCCTTGCTGCCATCACTCCTGCTCTAGGACCCACATCTCTCCAGCAACCGTGGCATCCTCTTCAGCGACACAGCCCTTCAGCCGTGCCACACACTGTGCTCCCCCTTTCCAGGGGACCTGCAGTCCACTGTTCAGCCACTTCCCTTAGTGGCTACTGCAGCTAATTGTCTGGCCACTTCCTTGTGGCCTCAGCCTGCAAACCCCGGCAGCCAGCCAGGAGCTGTCTTCCGCTCCCCCGGTCCCTGCTAGCAGCACTGCTCTGTCCAGGGTGCTGGCCATGGCCGGCTTTAGGCCGATTCCCCTGAATTGGGCCCTGCACCCTAAAGAAGAGCGCCTAACTTAAACGCTTTTTAAATTTTTTTACTCACCAGCGGTCCGGGTCTTCGGCGACGGGTCCTTCACTCGCTCCGGGTCTTCGGCGGCATTTCGGCGGCAGGTCCTTCGGTGCCGCAGAAGACCCAGAGCGAGTGAAGGACCCACCGCTGAAGACCCGGACCGCTGCCGGGTATTCGAATCGGGCCCCGCACTTACTAAAGCCGGCTCTGGTGCTGGCAGTTCTCTCAGCCTTCCAGAGGGACAGTCCTTCCTCCCTGGGCTCCCAGCAGAGAACTGCCCTCCTCTGCCCTGCAGCTCCTTTTTTATATGGGCCTGCTTGGTCCTGATTGGCTGCTCCCTTCAACCCTTCTGAGTGGCTGCTTCCTGCACAGCCTCCCTAGGGCTCTATTAACCCCTTAGAGCCCAGTGTGGGGCAAGTGCCCCATCACACCTATGTGCAGAGGTGGACCTGAGCCATAAAATATAAATCTAAATTTCCAAAGTTTAAGGAAGCTCAGATCTGTAGTTTTGATTCAGCCATTATAGAGATTGGGTTAGCTACAAAATACAATGGCAGGTTCTGATTCTTCTCCAAACTTACAGAATTGTTCAGATCCAGGATTTTTGGTTCAGGGCTATTTTTACATGAGACATTTGTCCCTAGCAAACAATTTGACATGATTGGCAACCTCTGCTTAAGAAAAGCTGAGTACTGGAGGTATATTGAGAGAGGTCTGTTACTACATGTGTGAAAATTGCATGATACCTGAGAGGGTTAAAGTATATAACAGGCTTTGACTTCAGACTGGGAAATGAGTCCTTCTGAAGATTTCAGATCTCTTGTTTTGAAGGAGAAGGTTCTCAGTTCTTGACCATTTCTTGAGTTTTAAGAATCGGATGATTCCTCCCAGTTTTGACATGACTTAACCATCCTGGACATGGTGTGATACCATCACCACAAAATGTCATATAGGTGACATCACACCCAGTCCTCTTTCCAAGCAATACTGTGCATGACGGAATCAAGTCCATGAAAACATAATGGGGACAAAAAGAGCCATGGGAGTCTGGGATAGTTTTGGCGACATTTTGGCACAGATGGTCTCTAATAGTAGCTATAGAATGACCTCACAAGCATTTCCCGTTAGAAAACCTGGTGCAGTGCATGGTGGTGAACAGGTGAAGAGATGGGTAGGTAAAAGTGCAGATGCATGGGGGAGGGTAGTTAAAAGTGTAGGTGTCAAATCCACATGGACAAAGGTATCTGAACCCCAAACCTTAATGGGAATGAGAGGAGTTGGTGGAGAGATTGTCTTGGTGTGACTAGGATTCCCTGTGATCAGAGGTACTGGAACAGAATAAAGAGGGAAGTGGGTGGCGGTGAGATCTTCTGTCTGTGTCTTTCTCCTGAAGATCTCTTTGAGGTGAACACTCTCCCACCAAATCAATCAGTGCAGTTATGCTGAGCTGATGAAACTGTGGGCTCCCTTCTTAGCTCTCTTACCCTCTGACCTCTTAGCCCAGTAGTTTGCAGTGCAGACATCAAGCCTAGTCTAGCTATGTGAGTAGGCACACCCCAATTCCTCCTGGGGTGACACACAAATTTACCTCAGGAAAAGGAGGACAGTGTCAGATGAGGATTTATATGGATAAAATTGCTCCTACACCCCATTTCCCAATAGAACAAAAATCCGCAGCATATTGTCCATATTCTCAGCTGTGTGTACTGTATATTCTGTAGAAGGAGAGCACTTGAGCCAAGTAATTAAATGTGTCAGCTCTTTATCCAGGCGAGTATTATATTAAATTATGTACAGTAAATATTTTTGGAAGGTGGAACTCTAAAGAGAACTTATTGATTTATGGCAAACTGCCTAGCTGCCAATAGAGGGTGGAAGGTGTGCTTGGAATCCAGGATAAGTCTGGGTATGATGTGTGTGCTTGGGGTAGCGGGGTTGATTTTTTTCATGACAACGGCATTCTGGAGTATCCATAATTCTGAACCCCCCCCCCCCACACACACACACACGCACACCCTTTTCCAAGTAAATGTGCTGCAGAGAAAAATTCTTAGCTTCCCCCGTTTTTCCGCATGCCTGTTGAATCAATAACGGGCGTTGTGGAAACGCTTGGTCAGCACCGCTGTCTCAGCTATTCTTGTAATTGGCGATATTAGCAGGGCTACCCAGGCAGAGCAGGCAAGGATGGCCGTGAAGGGAGGATGGAGAAGAATGTCAATAATATGGATGGCAATGCCAGTGCTGTCAAGGAGCTTGTAAACAGGCAGCTAGAGACGACATTTCAGCTCCACAGGGAGGTTGCGGGTGGGAAGTTCATAATATTTCTTTATCTAGGGAAAAACTGCTACTATGTGGGAAGTAGATGCAGATATGCTTGTGTACACTGTGTCATGCAGATGTCAGAATGTTGTGCATATGTGTAGCTCAAGAAATGGGCATGGGTTGCATATGAACATGGTATGTTGCTGAGACACTGTATGTGGGTGTTCTGTGTTTACGTGTATATGTATATATGAGCCCATCAGCTGGGTCATATAAAACAGTATGGGACAAAGTACTGGAAATAATTCTGTAAAGAACAATCCCATACTGGCAGAAGGATCGTCTAGATCACCTGAAAGGGATTTTACATCTGAAACTTCTTTTGTTATCTGAGTCTATTTTGCTGCGATGTGTGTATTATATCGATGGACATATATGTTGTATCTGTATATAGAATTTGTTGCAGAGTTTTTAGGCTAAGCATGTCAATACGTGTATTTGGTGTTATGCAGTATGTGGCAAGGATGTGTGATGACGACTATGTGCATAGTTATGTATGTACATTTGTGACGTTCCCCTCTGGTGTCATCTGGACTGGCGATCTGCTAGGTCACTCCAATCCTCGACTCTGGGAGCCAACGTTACCCTGCTCTGCTGTGAGAACCCCCACTCCTGGGCTGTTCACGTACAGCCTCTAGTATGTAAGCTGCTCCTTGGATTGTGCAACCGAATGACACTAGCCAATATCTCCGGTTTGCAGTGTCCAGTTATGCCCGCTGGACGCTGCAAGCTTATATGAGTTCGTCAATTTAACAAAGAAATTGATATGCACCAGGCTCGTTATCCCAAGGACAGTCTCTGACACTCTTCAACCAAACACACTGCTTCAGGTAGAATAAACAAACAGATTTATTAACTACAAAGATAGATTTTAAGTGATTATAAGTCAAAGCATAGTAAGTCAGATTTGGTCAAATGAAATAAAAGCAAAATGCATTCTAGGCTGAACTTAACGCTTTCAATGCCCTTACAAACTTAGATGCTTCTCACCACAGGCTGGCTTGTTGCTCTTCAGCTAGGCTCTCCCCTTTGATCAGCGCTTTAGTCGCTTAGTGTGGTGTCTGTAGATGTAGGTGGAAGAGAGAGTTTTTGCCTGGTCTTATTTTAAGCCACGAAGACACATTTTCAGCCTCATAACTATATACGTGAAATTATAACCTATAACACTACTATAACATTATTGTAACAACAGTTACTATGACATCATTATAACAATAATGCTCAGTATATCATGAGCCTTCCGAAGACACCCGACATGACAAACTTTGCATTGGATATCACACATTCATATTATAAGGATGAACATGGGGGTGCTGGGTGTTCCCCCGAGGTACAGAGCATCACAGCATTATATAGTGAATTACAGATGTGTGTGCAACCTTATGCGTACATGTGTAAGGTTGTTGATACAGGCAAGTATGGAAGGCATATGATCTTTTATCTTGTATGTTATTCAGATACCTTAGAACAGGGGTCGGCAACGTTCGGCACGCAGCTCGCCAGGGTAAGCACCCTGGCGGACCGGGCCAGTTTTATTTACCTGCTGACGCGGGAGGTTCGGCCGATCGCAGCCCCCACTGGCCGCAGTTCGCCATCCTGGGCCAATGGGGGGGGGGGGCGAGAAGCGGCGCGGGCGAGCGATGTGCTGGCCGCGGCTTCTCGCTGCCCCCATTGGCCCGGGACGGCGAACCGCGGCCAGTGGGGGCCGCGATCGGCCGAACCTGCCACGTCAGCAGGTAAATAAAACTGGCCCGGCCCGCCAGGGTGCTTACCCTGGCGAGCCGCATGCCGAACGTTGCCGACCCCTGCCTTAGAATATTGTACACACATGTATATATGCTGTATGTTTCAGAGATGAGTGGTTACATTTTACATACATGCATATAGATCAGTGGTTTTCAACCTGGGGTCCGCAGACTATGTCTAAGATTTTCAAAGGGTGTGCACCTCCATTCAAAAAATTGTAGGGGTCCACAAATGACAAAAGTTTGAAAACCACTGATGTAGCTCTTTCCAAGATATGTGTGCGTGTGTGTGCATGCTAAATGTTGAAGTGTAAGTGTCTCTGTATTTGTGTATACATTTTGTGTTGCAGAGATAGGTGAAGCATGTGTCTGTACTTTATAATTTTCAGAGATATGTGATTATGATGTGTAGAGTATCTGTTGTGTGTTGCAGGCATATGTTGTACATATCCATGTATTTATGCTGTGAGGTGTACAGATGTGTGAGCATATTTTCCTATGGCATTCTCCTTTTCTTTTCAGCTGGGGAAGTTAATAACTTTCTTGATAGCTTCCCAAGGAAAAAGATCTGTTGTAGTTCAGTGTACGGCATTATGTTCTCTGCAAACGGTCATCACTTGTTATTTAAAGATGGTTCTTCATTTTGCAGAGTAAGGTCATTTCATGTCTAAATGATGAAACACTATCTTACCCATAAAGATCTTCATTTAAAGTGCCTGTTGCCACTCTTCAGCTGGGCGAGAGCCATTATCTGTTCCAAATGTGGTTATCACAGCTGAAAAGAAGCCAAAGCAGGCAGGTTTCCTGTCATGATACCCCCATCTATGGATGACACACAAACCCAATTGGTCCATCTCCACTGACTTACAGCTAATGATGGTTGATCCAAGAAAGGTTCAGAGGTTTGGGACAGAGAAGCACCCAAAAGTTTTGGATACTTATCTGAACCTTTTCAAAACTTCTTTTTCTGCAAATTTGAGCTAGAAATCTCATGAGGACAGGCTTTCTTGTGAGATTTCCCAGTATTATCTGATTCCATTTGGGCTAGAAAATAACCTAAATCAGAACAAGTATTCAAACCAGACTTTAAACTACTTCATGCAAATTTTGTGCATGTCATCACTTACATAAATAGATTGAGTTAACTGCACGTTTAACCTCCACGTTTGCATGTACAAATCTGTTTAGGAATAGACAAAGATGTCTGAACCATTTTAAAGGATAATATGACATTTTGACCTAATAAAGTTTTAGCATTTAATTTATTTTTTAAAAAGCTCTCCTCCCCATCCAGTTACACAACAATGGTATGATCTATCACATATTCTATTACATAAGTCGCGGATGACACTAAGCTGGGGGAGAGGTAGGGTCCAGAGTGACCTAAACAAATTGGAGGATTTGGCCAAAAGAAATCTGATGAGGTTCAACAAGGACAAGTGCAGAGTCCTGCACTTAGGACGGAAGAATCCCAGGCACTGGCTGGGGACTGACTGGCTAAGCAGCAGTTCTGCAGAAAAGAACCTGGGGATTACAGTGGACGAGAAGCTGGGATATGAGTCAACAGTGTGCCCTTGTTGACAAGAAGGCTAATGGCATATTGGGCTGCATTAGTAGGAGCATTGCCAGCAGATTGAGGGAAGTGATTATTCCCCTCTATTCGGCACTGGTGAGGCCACATCTCGAGTACTGCGTCCAGTTTTGGGCCCCCCACTACAGAAAGGATGTGGACAAATTGGAGAGAGTCCAGCGGAGGGCAACAAAAATGATTAGGGGGCTGGGGCACTTGACTTATGAGGAGATGCTGAAGAAACTGGGCTTCTTCAGTCTGCAGAAGAGAAGAGTGAGGGGGGATTTGATAGCAGCCGTCAACTACCTGAAAGGGGTTCCAAAGAGGATGGAGCTCGGCTGTTCTCAGTGGTGGCAGATGACAGAACAAGGAGCAATGGTCTCAGGTTGCAGTGGGGGAGGTCTAGGTTGGATATTAGGAAAAACTATTTCACTAGGAGGGTGGTGAAGTACTGGAATGGGTTACCTAGAGAGGTGGTGGAATCTCCTTCCTTAGAGGTTTTTAAGGCCCGGCTTGTCAAAGCCCTGGCTGGGATGATTTAGTTGCGATTGGTCCTGCTTTGAGCAGGGGGCTGGACTAGATGACCTCCTGAGGTCTCTTCCAACCCTAATCTTCTATGATTCTATGATAAGTCAACATTTTTTTTCCAAAAATAGTTGTTGGAATGTTCCATCAGTTGAGCAACCAGAATGGCTGAACATTCTTGGGCACTGTAAAAATAACTAATGTTCTTTTACCTGGTTGGGACAGTTGCAGAATCCCAGACTCAATTTGCATTTCTACTTTCCCTCTTCTACAATATTCTAAGCTAGTGAGGATCAAGTCCTGGGGCCAGATTAACCTGCTGACTTCACTTGTGTTGCACTAGTTTAGGCTGGCAGTGAATTTGGCTGCAGGTCACTGATAAGAGATCAATCACAGGAGCTCTAATCTTGCAGGGAGCTTCGTGATGCTCTTCAGGCGCTTTTCTAATGCAGAAAGCAAGAGAGAGATTTTGGTTATGATGCAGTTAAACCCTATTTAATTTAAAAGTGATTATAATTAATGGAGAAAATCTTATAAATTAGGCAATTATATACTCCAGTTCCCTTTCAACCTCCCTCTTTCTTCACTCCCCACCTTGTTTTCCACTTTGGAAATCAGAAGATCAAAAAAAGACATTAATCTTGGGCTCTGATTCACGCTCAGCTCCTGAGTCAACTTCCTTGTGGCCAGCTTACTTCTCCCTGAGACAACAGGGGAATTTAAAATCCAGAATGCGTTTGTGCTGTTGTGATTGTTTAAAAGTGAGGGTGCGAATGTGTGCGTTTGTGTTCCTTCCCCCCTTACTTTCTATATACCCTCTCAAGTCATCTCAAGCCTCTCTCATAATAAGAGACGAACTAACATCTTACAGTTTCTGTTGCAGTTTAAGGATGTCTGTGAATGAAAACGTTACTGACCAAAGGTACAAGACTCTCTTTTCCGAAGGGTGTTAAGTGGTATCACAGACATCAGTCTAAATCTACCCGTATACAATGCTTTACCTCTATGTAGCATGCACAAAGATAGCTGTACAGAAAAGGAGTGATGTGCTAGCAACTAGAAGGCTCTATATACTGACCTTACACCCCTTGGAGGTCTATGCAGTGCTGCTGACCTGTGGAGCCAGAGCCTAGGACTGGTAATCAAAATCAATCCTCTTGCATGTCAATGAAGAGAAACTGGTCATCAAGACAGTATTTATGGGGTGATTTGAGCCTGTTGTAGGGTTAAAAACAGTGAGCAGAGACAGAATATGGAGAATCTACACTAACTCGGAGTTAAGGCTGCCAGCTTTTCCCCACACCACAAGTGGGCGGACACGTGGAAATAGAGCAGGAGTGGGTGGGGCAGGTGGCAGTGGAGACCTGGAAGCAAGGGGGACAGGTGGAAATTGAGGAAGAATGTGTGGGACTTGTGGAAATGGAGTAGGAACAGGTTTGACATGTGAAAACAAACCAGGAGTGGGTGGAACAAGTGGAAGCAGAGCAAGAGTGGGTAAGGCACACAATCTTTTAAAGAGCAAATTTGTGCTTCTGAGTAGTTCATCAGTTTTCTTATCTTTGGCTTGGGAGTAATGTCCAGTGGGAGGTTCTAATCCAGAGGTAATGATAGCATGAGGGGAGAAAATCAATAGCCTCTTACAGCTCAACTAGGGCTGAGGGAGGGAGACTTTTTAAAAACTGTTTAAATATCCTGTTTTCAAACACAGAATCAGGAATGAAGATGTCATCAGCTATCATATTGCTTGGCAACAATGTGTGTTGCAGCATCCTCTGTGGTGACAGTGTCAAAAATGCTTGTTTCACATTTTTTACTCTCCTTTTGCCTGGGGGTGACTGAGAGGGGTTTTTACTTCAGAACCTGCCAGTGTGGCTCCCTGATTATCTGGAGGAGTGACAGTTAATTGACAAACAGCTCTCAGCTACTGAGGGAGGGGAGAGCCTTAGGTGCAGCACTACTAGCAGCTCCTGCTGGTCTGTAGAGAGAAAAGCAAAGAGGAGGAATCAGATATAAATGTCCTGCTTGGCGCTGCAGCCCTGGCAAGCCCATGTATAGTCTTCTCCAAACTGGGAGTTGGGTGCCATCAGAAATCTCTAGCCAAGATCAAGTGGGCTGGTGGGGTTATAAAATAGGAAGTGGAAAAGGGAGAAGGAGAGAAGAGAAAGCAGGCAGAAGAAGATGAGAAGAAATAGTGCTTTTTAGCTATCCTCTTGTGACGAAGTGGGACAGTTCTTAATGTTTCCTCTGAATATTGTAGGGGTGCCTTCGTTTCCCCTATGCATTTCTTAAGTCTCTAGGTGGTGGGATAAATGGCCGACATTCTGTCTCCTGGCAACTAATGACCGGGGCCCTTCCCCCCTGCAAGGTGATAGCTAAAGGTGTTGGAGAACAAAGGAATCAGGTTACCTCCTGGCCCGGGAAAGGAAAAAGCCCAGAGGAGGAGGGGCTGGAGGGTGAGTCAGTTTGAAGGTAGCTGGGGACGAGGAGTGAGTGCAGATGTGGGTGTTTGGCTCACTGCCCCCCCAGGATGGACCTGGCTGAGGGGTCCTGTTCTCTGTACCTACAAGCTCTGTTTTAGACCATGTTCCTGTCATCTAATAAACATCTGTTTTACTGGCTGGTTAAGAGTCACCTCTGACTGTGAAGTGGGGTTGCAGGACCCTGTGGCTTCCCCAGGACCCCGCCAGGACGGACTCGCTGTGGGAAGCGGACGGAGGAGCAGAGGATGCTGAATGCTCCAAAGGTCAGACCCAGGAAGGTGGAAGCCATGTGAGCTCCTTGCCCTGAAGACAGTCTGCTCAGAGAGAGGAGACTTCACCAGAGTCCTGACTGGCTTTGTAGGGAGCAGTTCCAGAGCATTACCCGGGAACTCCGTGACACTCTCTCCCAGCAAATATTTCATATAGCACTCACTATACATCGAACCGTGCAGGATGATGTGTTTTGGATCTGGAGCTAACCCTATTCCCATAACTGAGAACTCTATGGCGACAGAGGCGTACAGCATGATGGTGTGATTAGAAAACTTTCAATTTCAGTTATATTTACATTTCTAAAACTTTCAGTAACACTTGTAAACAACCTAAAGAAATCAGAATAGAGCTGGTAGGATTATTATTAGTTGCAAATAAAGAATCCAGTGAATTTAGCCCTCTTTTGGGTTTGCAAACTCATCCTGTTTATGGTTAATGTATTTGTTGTTATGTAACTACTTGCTGAATAGTTTATGCAAACAAATTTCAGCCCAGGGAGTGTTCAGTCACTTAAACAGCTGTCCGCTATGGGAATGACTAGTCATTTTGAGTTTGTCACATGGTATGGTTTTCTGCTCTTTGATTGGGTGACCAAAACTTTTTAAACAAAAGTATAAGAGGGTGGCTTGCTGCATGGGTTGGAGAGCCTGGGACTCAGCCAACCCTGATTACAGGATGAGCCTCACCTGAGAGGGACCAGGTGCTTCCTAAAGAGCAGTAGGAAGATGGTGAGGTTGCTCAAGGAGAGATTGCTGGAGCCTGCTCACTCCTAGCAGAGTATTTGGATCTGGGGTTGATGCCAGCCAAGAAGGGCTGGGAGTAGCCTGCTATGGCAGGAAAGTCCCTGAGTAAGCAGGGGAAAGAGTGAAAAAACTCTCCAGGCAAGGAGGCCTGGGAGTAGGAAGAGAGAAGTTTGTTTGTTGGACTTTAATTTGGGTCTGTTATTTTCTGTTAATAAACTGAGTCCCCAAGGAAGGGTATTTTGACCACAGAAAAAGTGGGTGGAGTCTGTATAAGAGCCCTGAAGAGGGGGAAACAGAGGCAGGGTGCCACAGAGTGACCTCTGGCCATGAGGGCATGCTCAGTAAGTAACCTCTATGCTACAAAGAGACTAGACTATCCTGAGTAGGAAATCACACACTTCTGGTACCAGGTTTTAGACATTTGTGAAACTTTTGGGATTTGCAAGCATTTTTATGTACCAACCAATAAGTTATCCAAATAACACAACAAATAATAAACAATATGATCCCATTAATAACAGTGGTGTGTGCTCTCCACTTTTATTTACAAAATTATTTGCACACCTCTTTTTGTACTATTCAGCCAGCTCTACCATAGGCAACCTGTGTACTGCTAGGTAGGTTGGAGCTGAGTTATCTAGGGATTTTGATACTTTCGTGGTGCTTCTGTTATAAACATCCTGATTCACGAACAATATGGCTGATCGAGGGTCCGAATAGCTGCCTGAAAATGAAACCACTTGTTTTGTGCCAGTGATTGAGAAAAACACACATGATAGGATTAAAACAAAAAACTACCAATAAAAATGGGGGCGGGGGAGGGAAGATGACGTGTGTTTACTTACACCCCTGAAACCAGCAGTTGCATTTGACCCTTTGTTGAATTATCTATATTCAAGCCAGAGAGAGAGGGAGAAAGAGAGACAGGCTGCTTACAGCCTGCTGTTGCTATGGAAACCAGAGGAGAGACTGGAGGCAAAGGACTGAGGGAGAGGACAACTTCTGAATAAAAAACCAGGGTTTCCCCTCCCACCCCCATCCCCCGATTGCTGTTTGTCTCTCTCTCTATTCTAGGGATGTGTGGGGTATGATGGCTTTGGTAGGCAAGGTGAAGAAGGCAACACTTTATCCTGGAGAATGGTCGGTTCTCCCCTCATCCTTCACGTACCACCTCCTTTGCAACCAAAATATAGAGTTTTGTCTCAGACTTGGTCCCATAATCCAGACTGCAGCATGAAATCTCTCTCCCCAACCCCTGGAAGGGTTGGGAGGAGGTGTAATTATTTTAATTTGAACTAATGCTTTCAACCCTTATGAGTGGGTGGCAGGGAGCGGGGGGAGAATTGAATTTTGAACCTATCTCCCTTCCATACAGAATGAATCTGTGGATTTGGAGCTAACTTGGAGAGTCTTTCTATCACCATCCTCCTCCTCCTGTTTTTCTTCCGGGTTCCTTCCTCAGCCTCTCTCTTGGATTTTCACCTATTTCACAGACATTCTTGAGGTTCACTTTTTAAAAATATATATGCTTGTCCTGCCCTCAAGCTTAGGAGGAATTGGGTTGGAACAACAACAAGCAGAGTTTTGGATTTGACAGTATTCTTGTAAAATTGGGGGGCGGGGTTCCCCTTAAAGCACTAAACCAGTGGTTCTCAAACTTTTGTACTGGTGACCCCTTTTACATAACAAGCCTCTGAGTGCGACCTCCTGTTATAAATTAAAAACACATTTTAATATATTTAACACCATTATAAATGCTGGAGGCAAAGCAGGGTTTGGGGTGGAGGCTGACAGCTCACGACCCCCCCATGTAAAAACCTCGTGATCTCCTGAGGGGTCCCAACCCCCAGTTTGAGAACACCTGCACTAAACCATGAAGCTTATGCAGTCCATGTATATTCCCCCTTTTGTCATAAGCTACCCCTGATTAGTTCTTAATGCTTAATACCAGGTTGAGGGGAGACTGAGTCACCGAGTTGTGATTCGGCACATCCCAAATACCACGGTTAGTAATTATTTCATTAACATGCAACATCATATAGAAAAGAATTTGTACTCCGGGTTCCCAGCCTCCAGAAGCTGCGTTTCTGCATACAGCCAGGACCAGACCTGGCAGACTTTAAGCAATTTCTTCCCACCCACCCAACTCTGCAAAATGTACTCCTGCAAAACACCTGCTTTTTCCAATTCCAAACTCCCACCCACCACTCAGCTGTGCCAGCCCTGGTCTATAGCACTTCATCTAAGGATCTCAATGCCTTATAATACAAACATCAGTCAATTTAGCCACTCAAAAGCCCTGTCAGTGATGGAGCTATTATCCCAGTTTGGAGATGGGGAAACTGAAGCCCAGCAGGGTGAAATGTTATGGGTCACACAGGAAGCTTGTGGCAGAAGCAGGAATAGAATTCTGGAAGCCTTCCAATTCCTCCATCTTAACTGAGATTATGCACGGTTGCCACCCTTCCCACTTTCCACTGCAAAGTCCCGGTTTTGATGGGGCACCCTATGTCGAAACAGTTCTGCTTAAATGTCCTATTTTGGCGGGGGGCACAGGAGAGGATTACTTAATTTCTTACTATGAGGGACGTTTGTAGGAAGACGTGACCTTTCTTTCTAAGTTCATAATTCTGCAGCTTTCTCACCACCTCATGGAATTCACGATCCTCTGTGTCATCTCCACAGCAACCAACTGAGGTGTTAAAACAGAGGCTGGGGGGCATGCTGGCCCCAATCCTGCAAAGTGCCGAGATTGCCTCCTGTGGGGTTCTGAGTGAGGTGCCTTTTAATGGCAGTTGAGAGTGTGCAACACCTCACAGGGCCGGGCCCCATAAGCAGCAGTACTTTTAAAAGGTAAAGACCCTGTTTTCATACACATCTACTTAACAATAAAAAATGAGGAGAGGTAGAAGGGAGGAGAGATATTTCACATGGAAGAAGAGTTTCCTCTAAATAGAATCTCCTTAGAAGCCTTCCATGAGATGCTGCTCAGTTTTTAATGAGAGAGAGAGAGAGAGAACATTTACACCCATGTAAAAATCAAAAGAGCAATTAATCCTTGCACACCCTCCCCCATCTCCTACCACCCCTTGTGTTTAGCTTAGTCAATAAAACTCTCAGGGGAAATAAACAGTTTTCTTCTCTGGTGAATCACGGCTGTAATTCCCCCATCTGGGCTCACCCACTTCTTTGAAATAAAAGTCTTCCCCTAGCTTTGCAGAGGTCCTTCAATAACTATAGATTCTGGGGTGTCTTCCTCCTCCTCAGCACCCTCGCTCCTGCTTTGCTTCTCCTCCCCCTCCTCCTGCCTTGTTGAACTGGGCTCTGAAGTGTCCATGGTGGTCCTCGGAGTGGAGGTGGAGTCGCCCCCAAGTATCACGTCCAGCTCTTTGTAGAAACGGTAAGTTGCGGGGGCACCACCAGAGCGGCGGTTTGTCTCGTGGGCTTTGTGGTAGGCATTCCACAGCTCCTTCACTTTAACCGTGCACTGCAGTGCGTCCCGGTCATGGCCCCTTTCCATCATGTCCCTTGATATCTGCCCAAAGGTATCATAATTCCTACGGCTGGAGCACAGCTGGGACTGGACAGCTTCGTCCCCCCAAACACGGATGAGGCCCAGCACCTCGCCATTGCTCCATACTGGGCAGGGCCGGCTCTAGCTTTTTTGCCATCCCAAGTGGCGAAGGGGGGGGGGGGAAAAGGCCGCAATCGGCGGCACTTCAGCGGCTGCTCTCCCGCGATGCTTCATTATTCGGCAATTCAATGGCCAGTCCTTCCCTCCGAGAGGGATTGAGGGGCCCACCGCCGAATTGCCGCCGAAGACCCAGACCTGCCTCCCCCTTCCATGGGCCGCCCCAAGCACCAGCTTGCTGTGCTGGTGCCTGGAGCTGGCCCTGATACTGGGGATCACCTGGCATGTGAAGGCATGGTCACCTGGAAAGATTCGCTGAGAGCACTCCACGCCTGGCTGAGCAAACAGGAAGGGGATTTTCAAAATTCCCAGAGAGTTTAAAGGGCAGGTCTGATGGTTGGTCACCTGAGGGCAGGGCAGTAGAGTTCAAAGTGATGACCAGAGTGGCTAGAACAGGCATTGTGGGAAGCTTCTGGAGGCTGATCAGAGTACATTAACAGACCAGGGCATCCACACTGGTGCTGCGGCGCTCCTGCGGGGGCACATCAAACCTTATTCCACTCACCGAGGTGGATTACCAGGAGCACTCTAGCTGCAGAGTCTGGGCGCTCTACATGCCTTGCCAGTGTGGACACATCGTGAGTTAGAGCGCACAGGGCTGCTTTAATGTGCTCTAACTCGCAGTGTAGCCATGCCCTAAGTAGAAAGAGCCTTTGCACTACTGGAATGGCTCACTGTCTCTCTTAGTGTGTGAATAACCCATACGTTTGGAGGTCAGTTTGCGTGTGAAGTTCTCCTGCTCTGCAGGCAGCTTGCACCATTTCAGCCTATTTTGACCTTTGACTTTCGGACTCTGAAGCAGGAGGGGTATTGCTGGGTGAAAATTTAAAAATACTTTTGATGCTCTTCCCTTTAAATGGGGAGAGAGGCAATGAAAGGCTCATTAATGATTCCCTGGGTGGGGACCCCATTCTTGGCCTTGATTGCTGTATCTCACCTCCACTGCTGCTCTGATTCCCTTTGTCCTACTGCCACCCTGCTCTGGCTCTCTTGTGGAACTGTGTGCGTTTTACACTGGGAGCTGTCAGCAGCACAGAGGCCAATGGCATGCACTCTGTCACTGTGACATAAATGGCCCCTTGGGTAACATCCCTAGAGCAGATACTTTCGGCAGTGCTGATCAGCTTGACAGCAAAGAACCAACTGTGCTGGGTTTTTTTACTTTCCAAGAGATAAATTCCACCTTCACCTCTTCCCACAGTGCCATTTCTGTTTCTCCCCTCCAGCTTTGAAAGCAGGTCAAATTCAGATGGGCGAAATGCCAGATATAGTGAGGATCTGGCACTGACAGAATAGTACAGGAATTCTCCTGATTGTCCAAGGTCTTGCAGGACATACCGGGACTGGATTTAGACTCTCATTTTGTTGAAATCCACAGGCCCCAACTCGTCACTATTTCCAAGCTGAGCTCAGATACAATGAAGAGTTATGGCCACTGGGAGCTGGCTGCAGCTTCCTCATCCTTAGTCCATGGGGAGAAAAGTTGATGAAGGAGGTGGCTGCCCTGCCTCCACCAGCTTTAGGCCAACGGAGATTCCTGTTAGGAATCAGGACATGCAGCAGAGCCAGTCTGTGGGCAACCTAACAAGTGCAGCTGGCCTGTAGTAGGCTGCATGATTGGTTGGAAGAATCAACAGATTGGCTTTTAAGCCCAGCAGCAGCAGTCCAATGTCTGCTCAAAGCATTTCCTCACAGCTGTGATAGCTCCTGTACCTACTTGTTCGCAGCCTTAAGGTTCCAGCCTTATTTCAATCCTGCTCCACACTTGTTCCAGGCCCGTGCCTGCCTTGCTTCACTCTAGGGAACCCAGTCCTGACCTTCACTCTGGTTCCTGACGTCTGACTCCAGCTCCGACCTTTGGCTCTGGCAGCTAACCTGTAACTCCAATTCTGACCCTGGGCTCCAACTCCTGGCTCTTGACTCCAGCTGTGACCCTGGGCTCTTGCATCTGGCCTCTGACTTTGGCTCTGACCCTGGGCTCTGATTTCACACTACTGACTCATGCGCCAACCACTAGGCACAACCATCCACGTCCTGGTCAGTGACAATTCTCCTAGACAGGGGAAGTCTCCAGTCCGAATCTCCAGTTGGTTTAATTTCACTTTGTGCCACATGAGTGGTCAAAGTGAACTTGTTGGATCAGGTGCTGGGCATCTGCTAATCCATTCCTGGGTCTTGAGCAGAGTCTGCCATTCATGTTAGGGTATGATGTGGCATTTGGAGGTGGATGAATGTTCAGTAGGGCCTAGAATCATAGACATGTAGGGCTGGAAGGAACCTCGAGAGGTCGTCTAGTCCAGCCTCTTGCACTGAGACAGAACCAAGTCATCCTAGACCATCTCTGGCAGGTGTCTTTCTAACCTGTTCTTAAAAACCTTCAGTGATGAGGATTCAGCAACCTCCCTCTGAAGCCTGTTCCAGTGCTTAATTATCCTTTTTAACTGTAAAGATTTTCCTAATATCTAACCTAAATCTTCCTTGCTGCAGAGTTAAGCCCATTGCTTCTTGTCCTACCTTCAGTGGACATGGAGAACAATTGATAACTGTCCTCTTTATGGCAGCCCTTAATATATTTGAAGACTGTTAGCTGGTCCCTCCCTCAGTCTTTTGTTCTCAAGACTAAACATGCCCAATTATATTAACCTTTCCTTGCAGGTCAGGTTTTCTAAATCTTTTCTAATTTTGGTTGCTCTTCTCTGGACTTCCCAGAGTTTGTCCACATCTTTCTTAAAGTGTGGCACCCAAAACTGGAATGAAACTCCCAAACTTATTTCACTCAGTTAAGATGTGAATTCAGGTTCCCAAGGGCCAGTACCTGAGCACACAAAACCATCTCTCTCCCATAAAATACGTGTTGTTGAAAATTCTCCGCTAAATCTGCCTCTCTTTTAAGAAAAGCGCTTCTCGACATGTATTGAAACATTTAACTTGTCAAGTAAATAGGTTGTGTTGAATGGAAAATTGCTTCATGTTGATGTTTAGTGATTATACCATGCCATGCAAAATAATTTATTTTCTAGTTGTGATTTTTCATTCAATGTTAGAAAAATTGTGGCAAAACCTTTGAGCTGCAACCCAAAGAGCTGAAAATTGTCCCATTGTAAAGGAAAAATGGCAGGTTTGAAGGGTTTCCTGTCAAGTTTGAAAAGCACTTTGCCCAAACAATGGAAGGCCTTTTTACACTCTCTAGACAAATTTCTGCTAAAAATTCAGTGGCTAAAAAGGAGGTAGTATGGATTTACACTGGTGTAAATGAAACAGAATTTTGCCTGCTGTATTTACCCACTTTCCCTCACCAGCTATACTGTAACATCAAAGCTTAAGAAACAGCCCGTTTTACTACAGTTTACTCCAATTTTATGCTGGTGTAACTACTGATTTAAATGAATTTACCAGTGTAAAAATGGAGTAATTCAGTGGTGAATCAGGATCTGTGTCTGTGCACGCAGCCTACTCCTGTTCCTCATGTCCTATCTACTTTCATCTCTTTCCACTTATCCTCCCACGACTGCTTCATTTCCAGATGTCTGGTCTGCTCCTTCTGTTTCCATCTAAGCTACCTTCTTTTGCTCTGTTTCTACGTACCTTAGCCTCCTCTGATCTGTTTCCTTTTGTACCACCCTCCAGTTCAGTCTCTAGCCTTCCTGTCGGATTAACATCTCACTAAATCATCGGCATTGTTGTCGTTCTTCAGTTTTTATTAATAATCTTGTTTAAATAAAGAGAAATGAAAATCCTTTTTCAGACTATTGGAGAGACCTACACAGGCAAAAAAAAAGGGGGGGGGGGGGAAACCTGCTCAAATCACCCCAGGACTGAGTTCCCAAGGCAGAAGTGACAGGTTTCATAGTGGGAAGTTCAAAACCCTTATTATATAACTTCTGGATGTAAACCTTCACAATATTGTTTCATAAACCTTGCCTCAGATATCGTGCTCTCCCTCCTTTAGTTATTCTGTTGACTTTTTCACTATCTGCATACCACATCCCATTATACCCTCATTAACCTTTCATGTCAGAGTTTTATATATAGAACCAGTTCATTGTGAGCCATCATGTCCTAACTACTTGATTTCATACTAGGTCAGTGTTCGTTAATTTGACCATATATTCTGGATGGTAAAGTAGTTCTGAGGTCCTGGGTAGGAACACATTCCTAGACTCTAGCCAGCAGTTTCTTAGGCAAGTGTCTCTGGTGTGCCTGAGCTATACTGAAAACAAATGGTCTGTGGTGGGGACGGAAATAAGTGGCTTTCTGCCTCCCTATACCCTGCTTCTAGGAGGTAACCAGAGACCAGTGCCGGTTAGAACAGCCTAAGGCTGTTGTGCTAGGCCAGAATTTCTGGAAGAGCAGCATGCTCCAGTGACCATTCTCCCACCCCCTATATATTGTGTGGGAGGGAGAGGCAGGAACATGGGCCACCAAACTGACTTTACATCACCCAGGGATTCACTGGCACAAAAGGAATTGCAAGCTGGCTGTTTAAGCCAGTTTTCTGTCCCCATTCTACCATTCCATCTGGCCCTTAGTTCTGTTCTATTACTGCAGCAGCATGGAGAGAACTCAACACAATATTCTACTACATCAGTTTGCTGCATACCAAGATTACAATGCAAATGGCTACTGGTTTCCATAAGATACATGTTCTGTTGGCCAGTACTACAGCAGTAAGTGCTATGCATTCTTGGACTAGACAGGATTAATAATATTGGCTAACACTATGTAATGTGCTGCAGGGTTTCTCAATCTTTTTCATAGTGTGAACTGCATTTTAATATTGAGATTGCCTTGGTGACACCTGCCTCCAATTCACCATCCTGCAGATCATCTCCCCTTCCATTCACAATTGCATAACTTTCCTCAATTGCCTTCTATGGAAAAATATTAGGAAAGTACTTAATGTATTTTTAGCTGCCTTGAGTGGGAACTAAAAGCTGGAACCAAGAAGCAGAGCAGCTTACACTCCAAAGACAATCAGCAAGTGATCAATAAACCAACCTGGTCTATAGGTTGCATTTGGAGATCCTCTGTGCTAGAATTGGCCACCTAGAGCAGTGGTGCTGCAGTTAGAATTCAGGGACTTTGAATGCCCAGCACATGCACGCCTTAGAAGACAAGAATAATAGCCCTAGCCCTAGCGTGCAAGTGGTGGGACTGCAACTTGAACTTCATAGTGCAGAACAACCAGGGTTAGGCTTGGTCTACGCTTAAAAGTTACTTCAGAGTAGCTACGTTGGTCAGGGATATGTGAAAACACACATTCCTCACTGATATAGCTATGCCAACCTACTCCCCAGTGCAGATGCAGCTGTGTCGACAGAAGAATGCTTTCATCAACATAACTAACTTGATTCAGGGAAGTGGGTTCCTACACTGATGGAAAAACCCCTTCTTGTCAATGTAGACTGAATCTATGCGATGGGGTTATGCTGCCACAGCTATGCCCACATAGTTCTGCCGATATAGTCTCCATAATATAAACACAGGGTGTGTCTACACTAGAAATGCGACAGTGACACAGCTGCAGCACTGTAATGTAGACACTTACAACAGCAATGGGAGGGGGTTCCTCCATTGCTGTAGTAAATTCACCTCTCCAGGAGGCAGAAACCAGGTTGATGGAAGAAGTCTTCTGTAGACCTAGCGCGGTCTATACTGGGGCTTAGGTTGACTTAACGACGTCTCTCGAGGGTATGAATTTTTCACACCTCTGAACAATGTAGAGATGTTGACCTGAAGTTTGGGGGTAGACCAGGCCACAGTCTTACAGTTAAGCAGGATCCCCACACCAATTTGAGAAGGGGACTCATACACTTGGATGGCCTGATTCTCTTCTGATTTAGTCTGTTGAAGTAAATGGCGTTACATTGGTGTAAGTGAGGGGAGAATCAGCCCCATAGAGTAAACTATGTAGCACCAGTGATACAAGCTGGATATATGCATTTCTAAGCACTCATCAGCTGTAATGATAATCACCACAGTAATGTTTAGGTGCCTCCTGATCAACACAGTTGTCCTCTAGTGCTGGGATTAGAACTCATATCCAGCCATATAGTGTAGTAGAATTCCCTCAGACCAGTGCCCCATGTTAGGAGAGGAATTCACAATCTTACCACGTAGAAGGTTCTGGACACTGATGCACCATTCCTGAGGCAGGAATTCACAACCTCTGCAAAAGGTGATATTAACAATACAACATGTTAATGATAAATTGGAGCTGTCTGCTTTTAGTGCAGCAACAAGATGTATTCAAATAACTCAGTTAGGAAGAACCACCAAAGTAGCTATAAAAAGAGATGTTAATTTCTCTCTGATTCCCACGTAAGCATCAAAGCCAGTAAAACATAAAATAAAAAAAGAAATAGCTGTAATTAACCAGATTATTAATGATAAATATGTATGGAGATGGGAAACCTACATAATTTTAAATGAATGAAACAGCCAGAACATATTGGAGCTTTTTAGTTTTATATAAGGGAAGACACAAAGATGGTCTGTGGTGTTTAGTTCATTTTAATAGGACACAGCAGGATAACGTCAATGAGACTTTTGAGAACAGGTTCACAATGACACGGTCCCCTCTCTGAAGACCTAAACTGTAAAGATTAAAAGCAGTTATTTGTAATGAATTATGCCATTATGCTAATTTGTGCCACCCTCCCAAAGACGGTGTTTCTTTAGTAATAATGTTTTAGTTAGCCCAGTGACATCGTAACACCATTTTGTATTACAATGGGAGAGGCAGGGTTTGGGAGCAACCAAAAGAAGTTAAATTTTCTGGCTCATCCCCAAGTGGAGAATACCAGGTATCCTTCTCTGCTGCACCATAGTTAATTTTGCAGCAGTATTGACAGTAACTGCAGAAGCGGTGGCTCTTGAAACGGGAGAAACAGTTGTCCCAAATGGAAAAGGTGGGTCATATCTACCTATGCTTCGAACTAGTATTCTTGCCGGTCTCACAAATTACTCAAGAGGGTGATTTATTCACTTCCCTAATTTACTCATAGACTCATAGACTTTAAGGTCAGAAGGGACCATTATGATCATCAAGTCTGACCTCCTGCACAACGCAGGCCACAGAATCTCACCCACCCACTCCTGTAACGAACCCCTAACCTATGTCTGAGTTATTGAAGTCCTCAAATCGTGGTTTAAAGACCTTATACACTGTAACCCTCCTCATCAGTCTCAAACCATTTTCTTTATTTTCACTAACATCAGCATCCTCATCCCCATGATAGTTAGCATTTGCCCCATCATCTTTCTGCTCCTCATCCACTTCTCTCAGTGCACTGTGTCTGAAGAATGGATAGCACTCCAGGCACTAACCAGAAGAGTTCAGGTTCTCACCTGTGCCAGAGATCTCTGAGAATGTCCAACACTTAACTGTATAGTTCTAGAAACACTGGGCCAGATCCTTGGCCCTGCTCCAGCCACTTTCTACCACTCTGGTAGCATAAAGTGTCTAGAAAGCCTGTATAACTAGGCATGTGGGGATTTCTCTTATATATGTGAATCAAGGAGGTAGAGCTGGCTCCAACAACCTTGCACCTCTTGCACCACCCATCGGGGATGTGGCCAGGAAGGAGCATGGCTGAAATGTCACTGCACTTCAGTGATCCCTGGCTGATGTACTAGTCCCTTGAGGCCACAGCTCGCTAGCATAGTTCAGAGCAACTCTAGATGTGCTGTAAACTATGACAGGGATGGGAACAGAGTAGAATGGCTCTTTGACAGTTCCCCAAATCAGCTGTACCCAGCCCTGATTGGACACAGCTAAGGATTGAGCCCATGTGTCCTTTAACTAGGTGTCTGCTGTGCAGATATTGTAAGACTCCCTATGTGTCTCCAGTCAGGGATTGACTGATAATGGGGTATAAAGACTTTCGCTTCTGGTTTCCTTGTTTGATTCAGGCTCAAAGTCATTGCTACATGACATCATTTCAGTGGTGCCACGTGTGTAAGTAGATTGTTGATCTCAGCTCATTTCCTTATGGGCACGTGCCTGTACCACTAACACAATCTCCGCGGATAAATCAAGGACTAAATGGCCCTGGAGATGGTAACTCCGTCCTCTAGAAGTGGTCCCTCCCTTTCCAGGTTGAGGCATATTGGCAAGGCAATGTGAGGAAACTTGTATTGCTAACGTCTATGCTGTCTGCGATCTGTGGAGAGAGGACTTCTGTCTCCAGGACTGTCAGTGTGACACTTTTCACCAGCAATTAATTAAAAAAAAAAGAAATATTGGTAAAAAGCAGGATTCTAACTCACGGCATCTGTATACTGCTGCTGAGGGAGTAATGCTCATTACTGTCACCTAATGGATATGCTTTTAACGGAGATAGCATCAGCCCCTGCCTGCAATGCATTTCTCACTGCCTTCCACATCAAAATTAGAGACAAATAAGGTATCCAATGAATAAGCTTCCTAGGTATATTCTTGTGGGCTCCTGGGAGAGGATGATTTATCTGCCATATGACATCCAGGGCTAGAGATGAAAGATGAAATGACATGCACGACAGAAGGACACATTTTTATTGCATCACAGAGAGCAATGGGGTAAGGTTAGTTGCTAGCACTTGCTTCGTAAGTAGAAGATGGGAATATTGGAGTTGGAGGCAGGGATTGAAGAAAGGGAATTAAGCTAGAAATAGGTGTCCATTTGCTTTATAGTGCTAGAATACAATAACTATACAAAGGCATAAAGGATAACAAATTGTAGTAACACATCATAAAATAGTGACCGAATATTAGGCCAGCCTAACATCTTGACTCACTGCACTGGGCTAAATTGTTGAGCTTTCCCTCTGCCTTCTTGGCAAATACCTTGCCTTGATTGAGATGGTGGGCTCCAGGAGCCCATAGTTAAATATCTGGTACTTTCTACTGCAAATAGCAAATTGTTGATAAAAGGCTCTCAAATTTCTCTTTGCACAGACAAAGCATTTGCTGAAATTTTTCAGAGCCATCCTTGGCTGTCTCTCGGCTAGCCCTGTGATATGGCTCTGAAGTATCCAAAAGTGAAATTACTTAGAGGAAGATGGTATGCTAAAAGGCATCTGTGACGTTGTGCAGTCTATATGGTTTTATAAAAACATAATAAGAAGTGAATATAATGTAACTGGAATATGCTTCATGCAAAAGGTCTCTTGTAAGGTATCATTACAAAGCTTATAATCTACAGAGTGTGATCATCCTATTTGTATAAATGTACCACTCTTGTATCTAAAACTAGAAATATGAAATATAACTCTGAGGGCCTATTGTAATTATGCAAAGTGTGGGCCATTAATAGTGGTTTGGAATCTTGATGACTCCCATTAACCAGGACCACTGTCTGCAGGTGGCTGTGTTTACCTGTTAGTCTTCCTGTATATGTGTGTGCTGGCAAGTGGGTAATGAAGTCTTGCAGTGCCATGTGATCATGTCACCTGACCTGGAATCCATCTTTAACCTGGGTGCTTTTGCAGTGAGGGGGGGTGGAAACCCAGAGGGACAAAGGGTTCCCGCCTTATGCAAAAGATATATAAAGGGGTGGAAGAGAACAGAGGGGGAGAGAAGCCATCATGAAGAATCCCCTAGCTATCACCTGAGCTGCAACAAGAGCTGTACCAGGGGAAAGAATAGTGCCCAGGCCTGGAAGGTGTCCAGTCTGAGAAAAAGCTTACTGAAGCATCTCTGAGGGTGAGATTATCTGTATTCAGTTTGATTAGATATAGATTTGCACATTTTATTTTATTTTGCTTGGTGACTTACTTTGTTCTGTTACTACTTGGAACCACTTAAATCCTACTTTCTGTATTTAATAAAATCACTTTTTATTTAGTAATTTACTCAGAGTATGTATTAATACCTGGGGAAGCAAACAACTGTGCATATCTCTCTATCAGTGTTACAGAGGGCGAACAATTTATGAGTTTGCCCTGCATAAGCTTTATGCAGGGTAAAATGGATTTATCTGGGTTTAGACCCCATTGGGAGTTGGGCATCTGAGTGCTAAAGACAAGCACACTTCTGTGAGCTGTTTTCAGGTAAACGTGCAGCTTTGGGGCAAGTTATTCAGACCCTGGGTCTGTGTTGGAGCAGATGGGAGTGTCTGGCTCAGCAAGACAGGGTGCTGGAGTCCTGAGCTGGCAGGGAAAACAGGAGCAGGGGTAGTCTTGGCACGTCAGGTGGCAGCTCCCAAGGGGGTTTCTGTGATCCAACCCGTCACAGCATCTATACTTTAGAACAGGGGTCGGCAACGTTTGGCATGTGGCTCGCCAGGGTAAGCCCCCTGGTGGGCCGGGCCAGTTTTATTTACCTGCTGACGCCACAGGTTCGGCCGATCGTGGCCCCCACTGGCCGCGGTTTGCCATCCCGGGCCAATGGGGGCGGCGGGAAGCGGCGCGGGCGAGCGATGTGCTGGCCCCGGCTTCCCGCCGCCCCCATTGGCCCGGGACGGTGAACCGTGGCCAGTGGGGGCCACGATCGGCCGAACCTGCCGCGTCAGCAGGTAAATAAAACTGGCTTGGCCCGCCAGGGTGCTTACCCTGGCGAGCCGCGTGCCAAATGTTGCCGGCCCCTGCTTTAGAAGGAACAGAGCAGTTGGGGTAGGAGAGAGCTCCTTGAGTCTGAGCCACTTCAGCAAAATGTTGCTTTGGAAAGGCTTGCTGTTAACGTGTATGTAGGAGACATATAGGTGGACAGCAGGAGAACTGGTTTCACCAAGAGAAATAGAGGGAGAAGCAGACCTAGGGCTAATTCATCTCTGATGCAGCCCCCCTTTTGAAGTCAAGGGTTTTAAACCAGTAAGAAATGGTTCACAGAGAGAAAGAGACAGTGGTAGAGAGAAATAGAAGAGCAGGGAGGGGATCTTTGTTTCCCATTGTGGAAGGAAGGAAGGACCATCTTATTTTCAAAACGAAGTGTTGTCTGTGATTGGTGGGAATGCTGCATTACAGGTAGGCTTCAGAGGCCGAGCTCCAGGCCTAGTTCAAATGGCTACACAGCTATTTTTAGCTCTGTAGTGCCTAGACCCAGGCTCTCAGACTCGCTGCTGCAGGCTGCCATTTGCAGTGGAGATGTGTCTTATCATTTTACTCTCCGTAATGTATTGAAAGTAAGTGCCAATAGGTGCCACTATCTATTGGACAGAACCAGAACTGCTTACCTGTGTTTCATAGACCCCATACTGCTTACAACTAATTTGGCTCAGTGCTAAGGGGCCTGTGCTTTTTGGAGCAGAAGGGTCTGGAGTCTGGTTTCAGTGACTCCATATAGTTTTGAGTGGCCAGCATGTGCAGAAGTAATGATCACTCTGAAGTCCAAGGTGGACGCAGATATTTTTATAAAAGCTCAGTGCCAGTTCCTACTGACTTCTCACAGAGCTGGCTCCAGTGTGGCTCACCTTGTAGTAGAAATGCTACATATAGCTGTGTAGATTCCCGTTTAAGCTATGCAGCTCCAGTGGATGGACTGGTCACATATGCAGCAAGTCTGGTCCTGGCTGCTGAGGAAGGTTATTGAGGCTGACATTCCCAATCTCCTCACCTTCCTGACTATATGGGAACAAATGGAAATGGAAGAGAAGCAGAAACTCAGATGCAGTCTGGTTAATTTTAATTCCCTTCTTATAAATGTGGAAAATCTAAGAGGGTTTAGTCATTTTAATCAAGTCAGTCAGTAACGGGATATGTTGAAACAGTATGTGCTCTTGGGCCATGCCTCTATGTGCTCATCTCACACTTGTCCCTCATGACCCCTGCGCTCTAAGAGAGAATTTTATCATTTCAGCCTAACTGATGAGAGAGAGGCATTTCTCCCCCACCCTCTTCCCAAGGAAAATTAAACCTAAAGAATGCTAGCAACTAATTTTTGTCAGGGTATTTTGCTTTTAAAATCCCTGTTCATTTTCCTGCCTTGATTACATATTAGCCAGGGATGTTTTCTTGTATTTAACAGATACTCCTTCAGGAAGGCATCAAGAAGACCCACAAATACTTTAAAATAAACCCCATTTCTTTAATTTTTTTTATTAACTCTTCTTTTCTTTTTCTCTTCTCTCCAGGATTATGAATTCCCTGCATAATTGATCTCTCCTTGCCTTGCCTTGCTTTTCGCAGGCACATAAGAGATCCCCAGCTGCCCAGCATTTTATTTTCATTTTGAAGGCCCCTATAAAATTGCATTCAACGATATATGGCATCGCTCTTGTGTAACAGTTTATAATCTGTTTTATGGACCTTAAAACCATTCAATAGCCTGACTCCCTAAAGATAGCTGTTGAAGTTAAATTGCATGCAAAGGCTTGTTCTGTGAAGGAGCTGTCCTTTTCTTTTATATAGAGAGCTTATTTATGTTTCTGTGTTTATTTATTTAGTGTCAAGGTCCCTCACCAAAGGTGAGGACAAGGTTCATCACCAAAGGTGCTTAAGCAAAGTAAGCAGTCATGGGGTAAAAGGGAAGGTCCTCTCATGGATCAGTAACTGGTTAAAAGATAGGAAACAAAGGATAGGGATAAATGGTCAGTATTCACAGCTGAGAGAGGTGCATAGCAGGGTCCCCAAGAATCTGTACTGGACCCAGTACTGTTCAACATATTCATAAATGGTCTGGAAAAAAAGGGTAAACAGTGAGATAGCAAAGTTTGCAGACAATACAAAATTACTCAAGATAATTAAGTCCAAAGTTGACTGCAAAGAGTTACAAAGAGATCTCACAAAACTGGGTGACTGGGCAACAAAATGGCAGATGAAATTCCATCTTGATAAGTGCAAAGTAATGCACATTGCAAAACATCCCAACTATACACGCAAAATGATAGATGTTACCACTCAAGAAAGAAGATCTTGGAGTCATCATGGATAGGTTTCTGAAAACATCTGCTCAATACGCAACAGCAGTCAAAAAAGCTAATGGAATGTTAGGAACCATTAGGAAATTGATAGACAATAAGATAGAAAATATCGTAATGCCCTATATAAATCCATGGTATGCCCACACCTTGAATACTGCATTCAGTTCTGGTCACCCCATCTCAAAAAATAGATTGGAATTGGAAAAAGTACAGAGAAGGGTAACAAAAATTATTGCATATGGAACAGCTTCCATATGAGGAGAGATTAAAAAGACTGGGACAGGTCAACTTTGAAAAGAGATGAGGATATGATAGAGGTTTATAAAATCATGAATGGTATGGAGACAGTGAACCAGAGGTCACCCAATGAAATTAATAGGCAGCAGGTCTAAAACAAATTTCTTCACACAACTCACAGTCAACCTGTGGAACTCATTGCCAGGGGATGTTGTGAAGGGCAAAAGTATAACTGGGTTCAAAAAAGAATTAGATATGTTTGTGGAGAATAGGTCCAGGGACACAACCCCATGCTCTGGGTGTCCCTAAACCTCTGACTCCTAGAAACTGCGACTGGATGACAGGGAAAGGATCACTCGATAAATTGCCCTGTTCTCTTCATTCCTTCTGAAGCATTTGGCACCAGCCACTGTTGGAAGACAGGATACTAGGCTAGCTGGACCATTGTCCTGACCAGTATAGCTGTTCTTATGTCAGAACAGGCATAACCCAGCCATCCTGCCTTCTCCAAAAGTTCTGGGTTCCAGTCCGACGTAGGTGGCAGCTGGCCTGTGACAGACAGCAGAACAAGAGGGTGCACGTGAGGCACTCATTACTGCTTCCTGTGCACTTCAAGATGCCCCCATGAAAAAGCTGTAGCCAGACTCTCTTTGGGAAGGTTGTGCAACCTTCCTAGTACATGCTCATATCATCCTGTTCACTGGGCATTAAACAACATAGTGTGGGCTCCACCCCTTCCCACATACTGCAAGCTAAATAAAAAGCCTCAGGGTCCCAGCTATGCCAAGCCTGTATCCATAATGAGCTTTTAAGGATGTGAAATTAATGGGGGGAAACCCCATTGAACACCTTGTTATCCATCAGTAGCCCAGCATTCATGTTGTCTGCTACTATGCTCTGAATTGACAACATAGGTGTTATTGGCTATTTTATTTCATTTTATTTTATTATTGTAGTGCTAGTGTGCAAGGCACCTTATAGTCTGAAGACAGGGAACCTGTCCCAAATACTTACAATATAAATAATGGTTAATATTTCAAAGGGACTCTGTTAAGGTGATATTAAAATATCTCTCTCCTTCCCCCACACCACTCCTTGTTGTTTCTAATCCTTTATTAGAAGCTCCACCATAACTCTGTTTTCCTTACTAGATTTATCTTTCCTTATGCAGCTTCTCATGTGGTTGCAGTTCTGCTGTTTAAAATGGCTGACTTTTTCTTCTTTGTTTGGGGGGGAATAGGGTCTTTCTTGTGGTTAAAGCACAGAACTGGGAGACAAGAAGAGCTGGATTTTACTGCTGGCTTTGCTACATGCTCTCTGGATGATCTTGAGCAACTCATTTACTATTCTTATTGGTCAAATTCAACACTGCTGTAAGAAAGAACAATTCCCGACTTCAAAATTCACTTACACGAGGGCTAAATTTAGTGCTGTCCTTTAGTTTCCTCATCTACCAAATGGGGATAATTCTACTTACCCACCTCAAAGAAGTGTTATAGTATTGCCAACTCCAGGCATGACTCAAAAATCATGAGTCAGGTCCCCAAAATCATGAGATTGGCTTAAAAATCATTTGATTTTTTAAAAATGGGGATCTTTTTATTTACCTTCTGGCTTTTGAGCAATTAGGGCTCACTTTTAACAACAACAACAACAACAACAAAAAGCTGAGATTCTCATATATCCACATGACTCCAGGAGCTTGGGGCTTTAATCATAAGTCTACATTGCAATTAGATACCCGTGGTTGGCCCATGTCCACTGACTCAGCCTAGTGGGGCTCCTGCTAAAGGGCTGTTTAATTGTGGTGTAGACGTTTGGGCTCGGCTGGAGCCCGAGTTCCAGGACCATCCCACCTTGAGCCCTGCCCAAGCCTGAATCAGCTGACCTGGGCCAGTCGTGGGTTTTTAATTGCAGTGTAGTCATACCCTACGAAAAACACCAAATATTGTGAGGCTCATGATACAATCATGAGAGTTGGCAACACTGCGGGGGGAGGAGGATTAATTTGTTAATGTGCAGAAAGTGTTTTAAGGTTGTTGGGTAGCAGGAGCGATAGAAATGCAAAGGATTGTTGTACCATGTGCATCACCAAATGAAGAGCCTCAGACTTCTAAAAACTTGTCTGAAGTGAGAATGCAAGGCAGTGAAGTGTTTCCATCTCCAGTTGCTAATGATCCCTGAGCAGGTGCTTGTATTCTAAGCTGTCTGCACACGGCTTTATTTATCATTAGATTAACTATACATTTTTGTATTCTGTTTTTAACTAAATAACTTTGTGATGGGATGAATGAGTTTAAAGAAGAAACTTCGCTGAAACAAACAATCTCCATCAACATTTCAAGTGCGTCTGTGTTTGAACCTGGAAGAATGACAGTGCTCCTCAATACTGTGGGATCTTAAAAGCCTTTTATTAAGAGAGGTATATTTTCTGGGCTGGAATATAGCTACCCAACCCCCAGTATCATCAGTATCATCACATGGTTAAAACTTGCCACACTGGACAGTTACATATAAGAACCGAGTCTTGTTTGAGTGTGTGTACTGCTAATAATTTCACTGACTGCCACTGTGGTGGATCTGAGCTGTCCACATGGAACCATGTGCCTGACCAGGACTGGAGTCTGAGCCCACACTCCTAAGTATGAATACTCATTTCTCTGGGGTGGAAGGATTCCCCAATGGTTTCTGCTCCATTCAGGGCCTTATCCATTGGCTTCAGTGGGCTTTGGATCAGGCTCTTAGAAACCAGAGAAAGGAAATGGTTATAGCTGCTGGGACAGGGAGCCTCAGCAGAATTCCTTAACTGCGCTTAGAGTAAAGAACCCAACTAAGATGAGGGGAGAAGGAGGAGATCTTTTCCTCCATCCTTTCAAATGCAAATCTTGAGGCATGTCCCTCTCACCTAGCCCTCTCCTCTGCTGTTCATTTTCATGCCAGGTCACGTCTTTCCAAAAATCCCATCTGCTCATCAGTGACATTCCAGTGCAGGGTGTTCTCCACGGACTTGATGCTGATTAATGGCCTCAACACCATTCCCTAGGCTGTGTGAGGAAGGCAGAGGGGAGGGAGCCTGTGCCAATCAGAGACTTAACTAGTGAGGTCTAAGGGTTCTTCTCAAGAGACCTGTGCTGCTTCCAACTGATCAGAGCAACAGCAGCACTTGCCCTATATGAGGTTTCCTCTCACTGGATTATTAACTTGCAGCTTTCATGCAGTTTTGTGTAAAGAACAAAGAACCAAATTGTCCTTTCCTGACTTTTCAAAGCCCTCAAATGCAGTGTAATTGGAGCTGGAGGTCAGAACTGAGGTGAGTTTGGTGCATTCATAGAACTAATGCAATCAAGAGTTGGTGGGGAGTGAAAGAGGGGAATCAGGGGTGGGGTGAGGGAGGGCTAGTATCTCACCAATGAAAGCAAAGTTCAAGTCCATGCTAAGTGGCGGTATGCCTAGAAATCCAGAAAAAGGTTTTGATACACCAATGAGTATCGCCAGAGCCCATTTCAGGGGGACCCTCAAGCTTCCCATTCCCATTCCCCTCTTCATCAATGTTCTGCATGAGTCAGAAGGACCCCTGACCCGTGACCTCAACCTGTCTGAGACAGACCTTTAGCACTTAACCTTTCTTTTGTCTCTGAGGTTCATAGATAAATCATGACCTTGAGTTTGGTACCCACCTCTAATGGATTCTGGGTACCATTCAGGTCAGTTGATTTATTGCACCATTTAATCTTTGCTAATTTTGAGTCCAGTTGTATGTGGCCCTGGTTGTTGCAGGGCTGGGAAAATTTATTACCAGGTTTGGGAAATTTTCCTTTAGGCATAAAATTCAAATATTCATAAGTCTGTCTGTATCACTGGATCCTGCTCCATTTCTGCATATCCCCTTTGCTCTATCTGCCACTCACCCCTGTTCCATCGCCTCGTGTTCTTCCAACTTTGGATCTGTTTTACACATGTCCTGAATATCCACAACTGCTCTGCTTCCCTGTGTCGTAGAGTCATAGACTCAAAGAAATGAGAGATAGAAAAGACCGTCCCCTACATGTGGTATAATGCAGGCTTGTTCCCTACAGTATAGTTCCAGGGTTTTTTCTACTCTAGTTTAAATGTCCAAAGCAAGGGGGCTTCCAGCAGTTCCTTTGGGAGGCTATTACACGTTCTATCAGACATCAGTGTTTGAACATTTTTCTGATAATCAGCCTACATTTTCTTTTGCTTCAGTTTCAGCCTATTATTCCTAGATATGCCCCCACCACATAAATGCATAGAAACGTATACACCACATGTGACAATCTAAGCACATTCTCTCCCTCCCTGGTGTCTGCACACTTCATTTACTGGTACTTTCAGGTGGTTACCATGTGCAAGGGCTATCTTTTCATGCTATGTCTGTACAGCGCCTAGCACTGTGGGGTTCGTGGTCCATGGCAGGGGCTTGTAGGTCCTACCACTTAACATACAAATGCATAATAATTAATAATATCCCTTCTTGGTCATCATTTAGTCAACCTACAAATTTAGTTCCTTTAATTTTCCCTAATAAGTAAAATAAACCAAGTAATAGCCCAATTCACCATTTAACCATTCTGTTGAGTTTCTCTGAATGGCCCCAAATTTGACATTTTTCTGAGAAAAGGTGCCCAGATCTGTGTATATGATCCTGGGTGCAGTCTCACCGAGTGTCCTCGAAATCCTTGTTTTGTTTTCCTGTCTCTTTTCCCCCATTGTGTCTTGCCTCTTCTTGTTCTGTTTCTCTGTGTCCCTCCCACTCCTGCTCTGTTTCCTTGAACCAACCTGATAGTTCTTCATTCCTATATTTCCTACCCACTGTCACTCTGTTTCCCTGATTCCTCTCAGTATCTCCTCCATTCCCACCAGTTTTGCCCACTTCTGCATCCTCTTCTTTCATCCTGTTCCTATTCCTGCTCCGTTCCCATCTGTCTCACACCACTCACCTTCCCTCCGTCCTACACATTCCTAATTTGTTTAAGCTTTTCATTTTCCTGGAGGCTTAAAAAGGCACCTCAGCTTCTGGGTTCTTTGCTCTTCAGCTTTTTCTATTGACTCAAAGAAAAACCTTTTCCATTCTTCATTTTCCATTTACTCCAAGAAAAACATAAGCAGGTATAATATGGGGAGAACTTAATGCAGGGAACAAGAAAGAGTGAAACACTCACTCTGGTACATATATTTATAGTAGAACATGTGTATGTAGCATGTATGAGTGAGAAAGAGAGTGTGTATCTACTTAAATTCTTCTCTGCTGCTAAGAAATGCTCTCTGAAGCCCCATGGGTAATAAAAAAACATATAATTTGGAATGATGTATCAGTGTTTCCCTTATACTGGAGAGTGACTAGAATGAATGGAGGACGAGACTTGGCAAGCTCCTCTGTATTGAGTCATATTGTCTTAAATGTTGGGAAGAAGGCGTAATTTAATTAGCCGATCAGTGCACATTATCGCTGATATTTATTTAATGTACCCTTTGATATGACAGAGATAAGCTAGACCCATCCACTGGAATTAGCTAGAGCAGTGGCTCTCTCAACCGGAGGTCCGCAGCCCACTAGGGGTCTGCAAGCAGGTTTCAGGGGGTTCGCCAAGAAGGGCTGGCATTAGACTCGCTGGGGCCCAGGGCAGAAAGCTGGAGCCAGAGCCACGCTGGGGCTGAAGCACAGGGCTGAAGCTGTGGTGGGGAGGAAGCCCAAACCAGAACAACTTAGCTTCTTGGGGCCGCCTGTGGCATGGGGCCATGGACAGTTGCTCTGCTAGCTACCCCCTAATGGCAGCCCTGGCTTTTATATGCAGAAAAAACAGTTGTGGCACAAGTGGGCTGTGGAGTTTTTATAGCATGTTGGAGGGGCCTCAGAAAGAAAAAGGTTGAGAACCCCTGAGCTAGAGAATGATATAGGTTGATAGTGAAGGGAGTGAGGCTTTTGCTGGTCAATTAGGTGCTTTCAATTGCTGGCCTCCCTAATTGCTGTCACCATGGTTACTAGAATAGTAGGCATTACCCCTTTTTCTTCTTCTTCACATGGAGACAATCCACAGCAGGGAAGAATTTACCATGTGAATGGGGGTGACATGAAGGGCTGTGCATTGTTCAGACACGTGCATCTGTTTGGCTGCACTCACTCGACAGGCTGCTCCAATGCAAACTCTCGTCCCTTCTCTCTCTCTCTCTCTGTGTATGCGTGCCTGTGTGTGGGGTAGTAGAGAATGCAAATGTTTACACTTCTCCCCTTATCCTCTCCCCTCAAGGTATCTTGCAGGCATTGCATTTCATTCCAGTCTCAGTTGTGCTTAGCCAAAAAAATCAACATTTCCCGTACAAAAATGTGCTACACTAAATTAAAGAAAAGAAATATCACATTCATGCTCTAATGAATTACATGGTAACTTATCAGGTAAGAATGTCTTGCAACTCCAAAGCAATTACGGGTACCCATAGATTACTGTTTAATTCCTCTTACTGTATTAGATCCTCCAGTAGCTCCACTGTAATCTGCATTGTGCATTAGAAGGCAGGTAAAGTTGAAAGCATGACACTGTTATGGACAATAATTAGTATGTAATTACAAAGTTACAGAGGAATTACTTCTTTATGCTAAATTCACCTATGGTATATACAATCACTTAGCATAATTATAGTATCAGTATTAATAACACAACAATACATGCACCAATCAATGTCAGCAGATGGAAACAACCTCCTCACCCTGCCCCCTGAGTCAGTCTCCTCAAAAACAGCCTAAGTAAACATCTAACAAAGTCAGTTTCTGTAGGACCAAGAGGAAAAGTGAATTCCAGTGGTGAAGGCCCTCTATTGGGAATGCCTTGCTCCCGACACCCATTTAAGAAAATCTAGGGATGGTCAGTTCAAGAGTCCTAGGTGTTCTCACTTGTCAGGGAACAGTACAAAGGGAGGGGTATCTATAGGCCAATGCACAGAACCCGGATCACAAAAAGTAGTTCAGTACTTCAGGACAAAGGATTCACTGGCCAACTGGCCCACAGGTTATTTTAAAACTGTGCTATTACATGAATGAAGTTTTAAAAAACTCTCACCTCAATTATTTTCTTTGTGGCAGACTCCCTCCTTTCCTTTCAAGCTTCCACATGTGGGAGACGGCCTACCTCGTCTCTTTTGGGATGCTTTTCTTTCTCCACATGTGGCTTGATCCTTCCCACCCTGGATGTTGTCATAGCACCTATGCCCTAGATCAGGAGAGTTGGATAGGAGCCATCCACTGAGGTCTTTGTCACTCCATGGATTCACCAGCAGAGATCTTCTGAGAATGACTATGCAGGATGCTCAGCTAAAGAGGTCCTGGTGTGCTAGACCCAATACCAATGCATACCCAAATGTCCTGACACAGCAAGTTCACCCTTTGAAGTGACACCTCCCTGGCAGAAATGCTGTTTCTGAGCCAGGGTCAACATCTTTAACTTAATATTATTCCCAGAAGCCTTGCCTCTTGGACATTCCCCTTCTGGAAACAAGGTGAAAACCCTTCTGATATAGTAGCTCCCACTCATGGCTGGAGCCTGGTTATAAAAATATCCACCTTCCCTATGGTTTTGGGGTTTATCCCTGCATTTAGACAGCCTATGGAGCTACTGGTAGCATTTGCTGTTGATTTATAATTGCCCCTTTCTTCCTTGATTTGGTCAAGAGATCTCCATTTTCTGCTACTCACTCTGCCTCCCATTTGGTTACCTTGTACCCTGCCCACTATGGAAGCCCTGAACATGAACCTGAAAAAGTCCAATCCCTGGAGTTGACATCACTTCTCACAGCCCTGCTTCATGTTTGATTATCTGAAGCCTATATTGTCATATGGTACGGTTATGTATATGGAGATGACAAATCAAGCCAGCTGCAGAAGCCAGCTCTGGTCCCCAAAGAAAACAGCACTGAGCTTCCCAGTTTCTTTAGGAGAAAATTTGCTGTATACATCTATACACAGCTATGATCTAAATCTCTGTCACCTAAATATACATACGCACTAGCAGGCCCGTGCACATGTGTGCACTCTTCCAGGTTTTGACAGCCTGTGCTGTCAGGAGATTAAATTATATTGTGGAGAATGGTGTGAGGGAAATAGCCTGAGACAGAATTCTCTGATATTGACTGCTTTCCTGCGAGAGATGTTCGTGTTAATTCTCTGCTTCCCTCACTCCATTTTTTCCCTGTAGAGGTTAGCTGCAAAATCTAATGAAGTCAGCATTTTGGGAGTGAGATGCCCAAAGCATTAGCAGTGAAAAACAAACCACTTGGATTAGCTCTTATCTCAGGAGAGGCTCCAGGGGCCTGATTTTCTGAGGTGCTGAGCAGTCATACTGCTAGTCAAAGTCAATGGGAGCTGTGGGTGAAAAGCAGGCCCTAAATGCATTGCTGAGTTAGGCAAGGACTTTTTTTTTCTTCTCTATTCCACAATAAGCACAGAAAGCCGCCCATTTCTTTCTCTCTCCTCATCCACTCTTCCCATGTTCTTCCCTTCCCCAGCTTCCCCATCTCTGTTCCCTTCCCTCTCAGTCATGTTGTCTCCTCCTTACTTGTCTGCCTCAAAGCATGGAGAATCATAAGGGTCTCGATGAAATCATGAACTGGCCTTTCACTTCTGGACACGTGGAGCTGGATCCTGGTCCCTGTTGCAGCCCTTTTGGGACTCCAGCACACGGAACTCCTGTGCTGCAGAACAATGTGCAGTAGTGGTGGCTGCACTTGGCTAGCTGGTCTGATTTCTAAACAGTACTGCACTGCCCCTTATGGCTCTGTGGAGATCTATATAAATGTATATTTATAAGGGCTGTCAAGTGATTAAAAAAATTAATCGCGCTGTTAAACAATAGAATACCTTTTATTTAAATATTTTTGGATGTTTTCTACATTTTCAAATATATTGATTTCAATTCCAACACAGAATACAAAGTGTACAGCGCTCACTTTTTTTATTACAAATATTTGCACTGTAAAAAACAAGAAATAGTATTTTTCAATTCATCTCATACTGTACTGTAGTGCAATCTCTTTATCATGAAAGTTGAACTTACAAATGTAGAATTATGTACAAAAAATAACTGCATTCAAAAATAAAACAATGTAAAACTTTAGACTGTACATGTCCTCTCAGTCCTACTTCAGCCAATCGCTCAGACAAACAAGTTTGGTTACAATTTGCAGGAGATAATGCTGCTCACTTCTTGTTCACAATGTCACCTGACAGCGAGAACAGGCAGTCGCATGGCACTGTTGTAGCTGGCATGGCAAGATATTTATGTGCCAGAGGCACTAAAGATTCATATGTCCCTTCATGCTTCAACCACCATTACAGGGGACATGCGTCCATGCTGATGATGGATTCTGCTCGATAACAATCCAAAGCAGTGCAGACTGACACATGTTCATTTTCATCATCTGATTCAGATGCCACCAGCAGAAGGTTGATTTTCTTTTTTTGGTGGTTCAGGTTCTGTAGTTTTCACATCAGAGTGTTGCGCTTTTAAGACTTCTGAAAGTATGCTCCACACATCATCCGTCTCAGATTTTGGACGGCACTTCAGATGCTTAAACCTGGGTCCAGTGCTGTAGCTATTTTTAGAAATCTCACATTGGTACCTTCTTTGCATTTTGTTAAATCTGCAGTGAAAATGTTCTTAAAATGAACAACATGTGCTGGGTCATCATCCAAGACTGCTATAACATGAAATGTATGGCAGAATGCGGGTAAAACAGAAAAGGAGATATACAGTTCTCCCCCAAGGTGTTCAGTTACAAATTAAATTAATGCATTATTTTTTAACGAGCATCATCAGCATGGAAGCATGTCCTCTGGAATGGTGGTCGAAGCATGAAGGGGCATACAAATGTTTAGCATATCTGGCACATAGATATCTTGCAATGCCGGCTACACAAGTGCCATGCGAACGCCTGTTCTCACTTTCAGGTGATGTAAATAAGAAACAGGCAGCAATATCTCCTGTAAATGTAAACTAACTTGTTTGTCTTAGCAATTGGCTGAACAAAAAGTAGGACTGAGTGGACTTGTAGGCTCTGAAGTTTTCCACCTTTTTTTTTTTTTTTGAGTGCAGTTATGTAACAAAAAAAAATCTACATTTGTAAATTACACTTTCACAATAAAGAGATTGCACTATGGTACTTGTATGACGTGAATTGAAAAAATAGTATTTCTTTTATAATTTTTACAATTCAAATATTTGCAATCAAAAATATAATATAAAGTGGGCACTGTGCACTTTGTATTCTGTGTTGTAATAGAAATCACTATGAAAATGTAGAAAAATATCCAAAAATATTTAATACATTTCAGTTGGGATTCTATTGTTTAGCAGTGCGATTAAGTGCGATTAATTTTTTGAACCGCGATTAATTTTTTGAGTTAATCGCGTGAGTTAACTGCGATTAATCGACAGCCCTAATATTTATAGCATTAGCAGAAAAGAGACTGAAGTTCTGATGCACTGTACTGGGTAGGGATTGTAGGAGCAGATAGGATGGGGTGAGAGAGAGTGAACAAGGATGTTGAGGAGGAGGAATGAGAAGAAAGCAGAAGAGGATTGTGAGCTATAAAGGAGGGAGGGAAAGAAAGAGGAAAGGGTACGGGAAAGAGGGGGAAGAGAGCAAGGAGGAGAGAGGAGGAAGAGAGGGAAAGGTAGAAAGAGAGGAAAGGCAAGAGGGAGACCAAACAGAGGAGGAACGCTCAGAGATCAGGGCCGGTGGAGTGGAAAGAGGAAGGGAGATAGAAGTATTAGAAGGGAGAAGAAGATGAGAGGGAATGCAGACCAGAGAGAGGGGACAGGAAAAATAAAATGCTTGTTGAGTTAATTTCCTTCCCAGTGGAATAACCCTGTTAGGGGAAAAAACAGTCATTTAATAGACAGAATGTCAGCTTGAAATAACATACACGAATTAATATTACATTGCATATGATTTGCTAAATTCTATCCCCTCAGGGACATCTTTTGGTGGAAACAAATTTTGGGTTTGTCAGAATGAGGCTCTCTCTTTGAAGGTAAAATTGCTCTGTCTTTAGTGTTGCATACCTGGCACTGATTCAGAAGCTGACAGAGGCACAGGCTCAGGTGGAGATGACAGGTTTTTTCCATTATCCTGCTTGTGTACCAGAGGGGCGTGCATGGATTCATTCTTTCTGAAGAGAAATATCTGCCAGGGACAGGGGAAGAAAAGAAGAGAAGGAGGGAGTAGGGGAAAATGAGAGGGTGAAAGAGAAGAGAAGTAACAGGGAGGGAGGTAAAAGTGAACGGAGAAGGAAGCCTGCACTCATCCTTTTCTTATCTTTTCACTATTTCATCCCTCCTTATATCTGCTTTTATCCTCCCCTAACTTTTCTGGCATTTCTTCCCATTCCATTTGCTTCTGTCCCCATATCTGCCTCACCTTTCATTTGTCATCTTTTTCTTGCATTCACTATGCCCTAATCTCCATCCTTGCATGCCCTCATCTCCAATTCATAACTACCCAGCACACATCCCTTCTGGCCTCTCACATGCTCTCAGGACATAATCCTCCTCTCTCTTAGACATACTCCATGCCATTCTTCTCTACCCTTCTTCTGTCTCTGGGCTAGTCTTCACAGTTAACCCAGGCTCTTTCTTGGATCTTGCTCCTAACCCAGCTCCCATACACATACAAAACCTTCTCTCCTGAGTGTGTTGGTGCTTTCCACCTAAGCTAGATGGCTTGTATGGGGCTGTAGGCTAAAGTCCGAGTGTTGTTTTCACTCGGGCTGGTCTGCCCATTCTGCAGTGAAGACACTGGCAAAACCCCTCGAATAATGGTAGTCCTCCAATGCCTTCCGATAATCCCCGCTGTGTGCCCAGGAGTTCTCCCACAATTCACTAATAAAGAATCACAGAGAGCCTAAGCTGACTGCAGTGCTAAGAACCATGGGATCTGACCACAGATGTTCTAGCACCTCCCACAGATGAATGGAGCACAAGTGTGGATGCAGCTGAGTGGACACACTCAAGTAGGGCTTTGCAATGTGACCGCTCACACGCAGGCTAGGCTAACCAGATGCTCAGACCTGGATGCCAATCACCCAAATTAGCTCTGCAGTGAAGACGCACACAACCCCCTTTTCACACTCCTCAACTCATTAACATCTCCTTTTCCCTCAGACACTGCCAGCAGACACACATCTCTTCTCACCCTTGCAAATGGAGATTCTCCTTTAGCACACATGATTGAGTTCCTCCATTGGGGCTAAAGGTCTTGAATTATATTTGGTAAAGCTGCATGTCTGTGGCTTTGCTTGTGTTTGAGGTGACAATGCATTTATTGTATGAAGATACAGACTATTACTAGATATTTAAAGTAGGAATAAATTATTATATCTGGTGGAAATGAGTTCCACAGGCCAATTGTACTTTACGATGGTGTAAAAAATATTCCCTATTATCATTTTTAAATTTTCTACCTTTCCATTTCATTGCATGTTGCCTTTTGTACAGTCACAGAAAATTAAGGCCAGAAGGGACTGTTAGATAATCTAGTCTGATCTCTTGCATATCACAGGCCAATAAATTTCACCCAGCTACCCTTGTATTGAGTCCAATGACTTGTGTGTGACTAAAGTAAATCTTCCAGAAAGGCATTCAGTCTTGATTTAAAGACATCAAGAGCTGGAGGATCCACCACTTCCCTAGATAGTTTCTTTTTCCAATGGTTAATCACCCGTACTGTTAAAAAATTGTCTAATTTCTAATTTTAAATTGTCTGACTTCATCTTCCAACCATTGGCTTATGTTATGGCTTTCTCCAGTAGATTAAAGAGCTCTTTCTCCCCAAGAATGTGCTTATACACTGTTAGCAAGGCGCCTCTCAATCTTCTTATTGATAAGCTAAACAGACTCAGCTCTTCAAGTCTCTCACTGTAAATCAGTTTCTTCAGGCCTGGAATCATTTCTGGGGCTCTTTTTTGTACCCCCTCCAATTTATCAACAATGTTTTGAAAATGTGCCCCTCAGAACTGGATGCAATATTCCAGTCTTAGTTGCAGCAATATTATATACAAAGGTAAAATCACCTCCCCACTCCTAATCCCCACTCCTATACTTATACACCCAAGGATCACATTAGCCCTTTTTGCCACAGCATCGCACTGGGAGCTCATGGTCAGATGCTTGTCCACTAAGACCCCTAAATCCTTTTCAGAATCACTGCTTTCCAAGACCCAGTCCCCCATTCTGTAGGCATGGCCTGTATTCCTTGTTCCTAGATGTGTAACTTTGCATTTGACTGTATTAAAAGGCATTTTATTTGAGTAGGCCCATCTTACTAAGTGGTCCAGATTACTTTATATAACTCCCCTGTCCTCATCATTATTTACCACTGTGCCAATCTTTGCCTCATTCACAAATTTTATCAGCAGTGATTTTATATTTACTTCCAGATCACTGATGAAAATGCTGAATAGCATCAGATCTAATACCAGTGCCTATAGAGCCCCTCTAAAAACACCCCATTGGTGGTGATTCCCCATTGAAAAATATCTTTTGAGGCTGTCAGTCAGTTAGCCAGTTCTTAAACCATTTAACGTGTTCTCTATTGATATTGTATAGTGCTAACTTTTTAATCAGAATGCTGTATGGGAGTAAGTCAAATGTCTTACAAAAACCTAAGTATGTTATATCTACACAGTTACTGGCATCAACTTGTAATCATCTTAAAGAATAAAATTCAGTTTGCTAGACAAGATCATTTTCCATAAATTCCTGTTCTTTAATTCTTTATCAGTTGAATCCTATATCAGCTTTTCCATTAATTTTGCCGAGGATTGATATCAAACTAACTGGCCTATAGTTACAGGGGTCATACCACTTGCCATTTTTGAATATTGGACAACATTAGCACTCCTCTAGACGTCCAAGAGATTTTAATAATTAATATCAAAGAGCCAACAAACTCCTCAGCCAACTCTTTTAGGCCTCTTGGAGGTAGATTTTCTAGGCCTAATGATATACAAATGTTTATCCCTAGCAGAAGATGTATAACGTCCTCCTTAATTACTAATGGAATTTAAAGTTCTTCATTATTATACTCAGATTATACTAGTACATCACTCTGCTTCTTTCCAAAGACAGAACAGAAATATTTAGTGAATACTTGTGCATTTTGTGCATCATTATTAACAGTTTTACCATTTCCATCTAGTAATGGGCCTATACCATTACTCGGATTACTTTTATTCATAATATAATTTAAATACTCCTTTCTTATTGTTCTTAGCCCTGCCAGTCCTTAGTTTCCCCTATCAATTTTCTGCCCTTCATAATTTTTAATTTATATTGATTTCTATTTATTTCCCCTTTCCTCTATGTGTTATATATTGCTTTTTTTATTTCTAATTGCTACCTTGTCTTCACCACCGAACCAGGATGGACTTTTAGCCAAAGCTGTCCTTTTTCTTGATCTTGGAATTGTGGCTTTTTGGCCATTTAATAAACTCTTCTTAAAGAATTCTCAATTTTCATTCACATTTTTTCTGTCCAAATTTCTCTTCCCACTCAATTTTTCTCATAATTTTCCTTGGCTTTGGGAAGCACCAAGTATATCTATTATTGGTTGGGACTGTCCTCTTTGCCCATATTGAATGTAATCAGGTCATGATCACTGGCCCCTAGGCAACCACTAACTTCCAGTTCAATGATTATAAGAGAACAAGTTGAATTAGAGAGAGTAAATAGGAACACATGATTTACCTTCTCTGTACCATCCATGGTTTGAGTACCGCTATCATGTCTCCACTTATTTTTCTCCTTCCTAAACTAAACAGTCCCAATCTTTTTTCATATGGAATTTTTTTCATCCATCATTTTTGTATCTGACCCCTCTCGCCTTCTGCTATATGCTTTTAAATATAGGATTAGCAGAATTGAAGTGAGGGAGTATCATCAATTTCTGTAATAGCATTATAATATTTTCAGTTTTGTTCTCCATCCCATTCCTTATACACCTTGACCTTTTGTTTGCTCTTCTGAGTGCTCTTATTGCACTTTGAGCTGTCCACAGTGGTTACAGTAAATTTAGACCCCACTAATGTTCAAATTATTCCTTCCAGTCTGAAATACTTTGTCAACATTGAATTTCATTTGCCATTGTTGTGCCCATGCACCTAGTTTTGTCAGATTCATCGGAAATTCTTCAGTCTTCTGCACTCCACTAAACTAAATAAATGGTATCATCTGCAGATTCTGCTACCCCACTTTTTACCCACTTTTCTTGATCATTAATAAATATATTAACGCTACTACTAATATGAAACCAAAACAGAATCACCAAACTCACAACCTTTCAATCTTGAAACGTTCCTGCAATTTCAGAGGCAGGGAAAAAAATTATTTTGAGGTTCAATAAAAAGGTTCCTGGGGATGAAACTGGTCCAAATGACACTCAGCTGCTTTCTATTCTGAAAGCCAATAGAATTTAGGGTTTGTCTACACTAGATATTAGTGCACTGGCAAGCCAGGGTGTGAATTTACCACACACGAGCTTGCTGCGCAGTAACATCCCATGTGGATGCTGCTCCAGCACACTAAAAATGCAGCTTGGCTGTTACTATTTGTAAAGTGAGGTGTGCTGTACAGTCACACCCTGGCTTGCCAGGCAGTAGCCTCCCATGTAGACAAGCCCTTAGGCTCATAAACCACTTAGGCACTTTCAAAAATATTATCCAAAGAGCTTTGGTTGGAAGGATTTTTGATTTTTATTTTGCTCACAAACGGCTGTGGTCTAAACAAAAATGTTGTAAACACATCAGCTCCTTCTCACTCCATGCTCTCATTGGAGAGCTCCCCTCCCTTTCCCTAACAGTTAACTCAAAAGGAAGTTCAATAAAAACGAGGTAAACACAGTGTGAGATCAACTGAGTGCTCTTTCCTGCTAATAAGCCCAAATAGACATCCTCACAGCATGCTACCAAATATTGATCTTTGCATTATCAAGAAAATGGGCCAAAATCTGCTTTGTTACTTGACTAAAGTAAAGCTATATTAATGTAACCGAGAGCAGAATTTAGCTAAAGTTTCAAATTTTTCAAACCTTAGTGCCTGTAACTAGGTGCCTAACTAAATATGAATTAAGAACCCTAAATGCAAATGGCCTGATTTTCAGAGGTACTGAGTACCCATAGCTCCCTACCAGGGAAGGTTGTCTGGCTGGCTTTCAGCAAGCCATGGATGCAGTGATTTGCTGAGTGGTAAAGGAGTGATGGATAGCATCCTTTGCTGAGAGTGTGAATCCTCTTTCAGACAGGAAGGCACTTGCTTTTAATCTTCATTCTTTCTTTGCTTGGATTTATGTGAGCAATTGTCATCAGGATACTTTTTGGATCTGAAATGGGGTCTGCAGAGGGCTTTCTCTGTTGAAAGCTCTGACATGTATTCAGTCAATCACTGATCTAAGCAAAGGAAATCTGTATAGATCGGCCTTAAAGCTAACATAAAAGGGAACCTTCAAATGTTTAACATTAATCTGAGGCGTTTTGTTTGTGGGACTCGAGACTGCATATAAACAATTTTAAATAGTTTGTGGTACATCACAGCAACCTCCCCCCTTCCCCCCATGGACTTGTGAAAAGAAATGCTAGAAAAACACCCCCTGGAGTAGCTTCCTCTGCTTTCAATTGCAATCAGCAAATAAAGCCACGCTTGCATCAGTCTTGATGAGCTGATAAACAAATCTATCACATTTGCCAGTCTGTTGGAATCCCAGGCTGTCGAATGGTAGATGGAGGTAGGGGTTACAGCAGGGTGGAATTTGCTGTAGCTGGGAGCCGAAGTACAATAATAATACAGTAATAAATGCTCTGCTGCTCCAGCAGTGAGAGCAGAGCTGGCAGGGCTGTGAGGAATTTGGAGGCGGGAGGAAGCAGCAGTGGGAGACCAGAAGAAATATGGAGGAAGGGGAGGAGGAAGCAGCGGGAGTCCTGGAGGGTGATGAGCAGAGGAGAGCAGCAAATGTCCAGGAGCTTGGGGAATGAGGAGAACAGAGGAAATGGGAGTTTGTGAAGAACATGGGTCTAAGATTCTGATCATGCATTACATGAAATGAAAAACAGGCACATTTTGGGAAATAGGGTTATAATTTCATCGTGGGATTTTAGTAACTAGACAAAGCATTCAACCTCTCTGTGGAACTGTAGCCCCTTTAATTCGCAGTTGCCTGCAGTGTGTGCACACACACATGCACACACACTGCAATGCCTGTCTATTCAATTTGGCTTTTAATGAGGGGGACTGAGCAAGGGGGCATCTTAGTTTTGTACGTTGGGGAGGTTTTGACTGACATTGTGTCACCTTAGAGTTTTTGTAAAATGTATTGTTGGTTTTTTTTTGTTCTGAATTGTGCATGTACCCGATAAACAGGCGCATGTACGTCTTTGAGTGATGGTCCCTATTGCATTCCACTGTGGCTAATGCATGTGCACCATGCATCCAGAGCCAGAGAATTTAGGTAGTAGTGTCCATGCATGCACCCTCACTCAGCTCGTGCCTCCAACCGATAAAAGGCAGGGAGGACTGACTGCCTCTCTGGTTCCATCACTCCGCTGCATGATCCGGGTCGGAACCTCTCTATGTCCATAGCTTCAGCCTCGTCCCTTAAGATAAGATTTAGCTTTGTAAATAGTTTTAGCATTTTTTACAGTTTAGAGCTTTAGTGTTAGATTAATCTTTGGGTGGACACACACACACCCATACCCCAGGCAGGTACTGAACTAAGCCCAGGGCTTGAGGCTTCAAACTTTGAGTGTCCTACCTGCTATCCTTCTCGGCCAGTGACAACCAACAACACTGCCTGTACGGCCTTGGGGAAGCTCACATCGCAGCAGCATCTGACTCTTTCCCCAGCCGCACCCGAGAATGGCGGGAACTCCACTTCCGAAAACACCTCATGGAAAAGACCATGAGACCTCAATTGTCCCCAGATTGGGGAACCCCCCTTGTATGTCGGTCTGACTCATCAAGAAGTGAACCTCCTGCTGCTAAGTCCAACTCTGGTGCCAGAGAATCTACCCCCATAGACTCCCTGGCTGGATCTTCTCGGGAACCCAGAAAACTCTTATACTCATGAAACTAAGTCTTCCTTGAAATTCACTTAGAAGAAGTCAGATTTGACTCTCAGCAAGCCCAGCATCTCAGTCCAAGAGGGCTTAGTATATCTTAAGTCCTGAGGCTTGACAAGAAAGTCCATAAACATTGGGCTCCATCAGCACTGGAACATGATCCATCGGTATCATCATCCTTGGCACCTGCCAAACTTTGGGATCTGCCAGCACCAACGAAGACCGCTCACTGCTTATCTGTGGCACCATCTTTGACGGCACCGTCTCTGGCTCTGATGGTCTAGGCAGAGACAGCCCCTCTCACTCTGGGAAGAACTGGGTCCCATGCCCCTCCACAGGACAACTTTGTACTCCCAGATCTGGAATCCCCTCCATCAGGTCCATTCCTTTCCAGACATGTCATAACACCACCTAAAGCGAAGTGCGCTTGGAGAAGTTTATCACTTGTGCCTTCCTTGAGATACAGCTTCCTTCCAGCAGCATCGGTAGTACCGCCTCCAGAACAGGAATCAGCTTTCTCCACATTGGGAGACTCTGATCCACAGCCTTAGTTTTTTTACCCTAGGTATCCACCACTGCCCAAAAGACTTACACCACCTTGGGACCAACCTTTGTGTTTAGCTCAAAGCCACTGGTATCCATGCCATGGGGACCTCCACATCCCCCTTTTGATCCTTTCTAACTGGTCATATTGGGGGCCCTGGAACCAGTACTCCCCTTCAGAGTTGGTCAGGTCTGCTGGGGAGTCACTCCTCCCCTCCCTTTGAAGAAGGCACTCAGATCCCCCCTTGATCCTTCTGAAGAGGAAGAACAAAATGCACTGGATCTAGTGGTTTTGCCAGAACCAGCAAGACTGCCATCTTCATCTCTGGACAAAGCAGTAACCCTTATCTCTCCCTCCCCAGTGAGGTCAGGCAGTTCCAGGATCTTCTTTGCAGAGTTGTTAGTGAACTTCAGATTCCTCTTGAAGAATCCACGAATCCAAGCACAAACTCCTGGACATCCTCCACCCATCTGGATCCAACGAAACAGTGCTCCCCATTAATAAGGCTATAATGGAGCCAGCTAGGGCTGTTTGACACACTCCCGCTACCTGTGCCACCTCCAGGAGAATAGAAAAACACTATTATGTGCCGGTCAAAGGGGTTGATTCCTCTCTGCCAATTCTTTGGTAGTCCAAGCAGCTTCCAAAAGGGGTAGACGGCAATACCCCCAGTCTACCTCTGCAGAGAAAGAGGGTAAGTGTCTAGACCTATTGGGGAGAAAGGTCATTGTCACCTAGCCTCAGGTTCAGGATAGCCAGTAGTTCCTGATAGGTGGCTAAGTATGACTTCCTGAACTACTCCAAGTTGGCAGAGTTCACTTCTGCAACAGGATAGAGTTTGTTTCCAGGCATTGGTAGATGAAGGCAAACTAGTAGCACAGACCGCTCTCCAATCCGCAGTCTATGCCACTGACACCTCCTCTAGAGCCATGGCTCTCACCACTGTTATGCACAGAGAGTCATGGATCCATGCATCAGGGTTCCCTACAGAAGTCCAGAATACTGTGGAGGACCTCCCCTTTGATGAATCATGATTCAGTCAGAGGATGGATGAGTCCCTCGATACCTTAAAGGACTCTAGGGCTACTCTCCGCTCTCTGGGGATATATACACTTGCCCCCAAGAGAAAGTTCCATCGACAATCATCTAGACTAAACCCATGGCTCAACAATTTTTTCATCAGAAGCCCTATGCACCGCCACGCAAAAGACAGAGGGTTAAAAGGACCCACTTCCCTAGATTTTCTGAAACAGGCTCGGCATCCCAATCTCAACCCCCCAGTGAGGTGTTATTTTTCATGGGACTTCAAGAGCTGCGAGCTATCACTTTCTCAACACTGGTATGCAATAACAACAGACCAGTGGGCACTGAATGTCATCTGCTCTGGCTATATGATTGAGTTTGCATCTCTACCTCTTCCACAACCCCCTTTCCCTCTCCTCTTTGGGGACCACTCTCATGAGAACATCTTCAAGCAGGAGATGGACTCTGTATTACACCAAGGGGAGATAGAAGATGTCCCTCCTCAATACCAAGGGAGCGGCTTTTACTTGACTTACCTTTCTTATACCCAAAAAGAAGGGCAGGTGGAGACCAATTCTTGACCTCCACCACCACAACCACTTCATTCACAAACTTAAGTTTTGTATGGTCACGCAGGCCTCTATAGTACCATCCCTAGAAAAGGACATGTGGATTACAGCTCTCAATGTGAAGGACATCTACTTTCATGTCAATATTCATCCCTCTCACAGACACTTCCTCAGATTCATGGTGGGTTCTGACCATTTTCAGTACAGAGGACTCCCTTTCAGCATAGTGACTGCCCCCAAAATCTTCACCAAAGTGTTTGCAGTAGCAGCAGCTCTCACCAGATGCCTCGGTCTCATTGTCTTCCCCTGTCTCGACGAATGGTCCCCTTGTTGCCAAATCACGCCCCGAGGCCCATGTGTCAACTCTAATGATGCTACACCTCTATTCCCTGAGGATCAGCATAAATGTCTCAAAAATCTGTTCTCACAGTCACACGGTCTCTGGACTTCATCAGGGCCATCCTGGATTCAGAGCATACTTGTCCACAGACAGGTTTCAGACCATGAACAATATTATAGTCCATATCACAAACAGCCCTTGAGAACCAGTCAGGACATGTCTGTTTCTTCTAGGCCATATGGCCTCCTGCACTCACATCACTCCATTTGCAAGACTCCATCTTTGTTGCCCTCAAGTATGGCTCGAGTCTGCATACACTCTGAACTACCAGCCCATGAGCTTCATGGTAACAATCCCTGCCAAGGTGGTTTTTATGGTGGATGAATCCTTGACAGGTGTGCGTGGGCATCCCTTTTCTCCCCTTCTCAACAGACAGGACCATAATCACAGACATGTCTTTTTTGTTGGGGAGCCCACATGAACAACCACACAATACCAGGTGCCTGGTCACCAAGAGTCCAGGATTCACATCAATATTCTGGAGTTACAAGCAGTAGGGAAGACATGTAAGGCTCTTCTTCCATTCACCACGTCCTGATACTGTCGGGCAATGTTACGACCGCCTTCTACATCAACAAACGGGGAGGAGTGATATCTGTCTCCTTGCATGTGGAAGCGATCAGCTTATGGAACTGGTGTGTCTGCACCCAAATCACCCTATCAGCAGCCTACCTTTCTGGGAAACGACAAATGCTCACAGACTCCCTCAGCAGATATTTTGCCGTCAACCACGAGTGGGAATTCCATGATTCAGTGTTACACAATATCTTCGATCTATGGGGAACTCCAACCAGCCTCTGTAGTGAACAGAAAATGCATCACATCCTGCTTCAGAAGAGCTGTAGGTCACTATTTAATATATATGGAGATATACCTATCTCATAGAGCTGGAAGGGACCTTGAAAGGTCATCAAATCCAGCCCCCTGCCTTCACCAACAGGAGCAAGTACTGATTTTTGCCCCAGATCCCTAAGTGACCCCCTCAAGGATTGAGCTCACAACCCTGGGTTTAGCAGGCCAATGCTCAAACCACTGAGCTATCCCTCCCTCCAACGTTATGCTCCACTTCTTCCTTGGTTAGATCAACTGAACTATGCATTCCCTCCACTACTACTCCTGCCACGAGTTCTACGCAAAATCTAGCAGCACCAGGCACCGGTTATCCTGATCACCCCCTGCTGGCTCAAATAATTTCGGTTCCCAACTCTCCTGTGCATGTCATTCCAAGTACTGATCATCTTCCCAATGCTTCCAAGCTCCTGACCCAGTGGATCAGCAAGATCAAGCACCCAAAACCGCATTCAACCTCGGGGTTGTTTTTCGGATGGGCATGGTCCTTAGAACACTTGTGTGCTGCAGCCGTACAAGACATATTTTCCAGTAGTAGGAAAGATTCCACTAGACACTGTTACCTGGCTAAATGGAAATGTTTTTCTTCTTGGGTACATCAAAAGGATGCTTTTCCAGAAAATACAGATATCCCTCTCATTGTAGACTGTATCCTTTCTCTAAACACATCAGGCCTATCCATCAGCTCCTTATGACTCCACCTGGCAGCAATCAGTGCGTACCATCCTCCTTCTCAGGAGTACTCGGTCTTTGCTCACCCGCTGACCACCAGATTTTAAAAGGGCCTAATCAGAACCTTCCCGTCTATTCACAAGCCTACCCCTCAGTGGGCCTTGAACCTTGTTTTCTCTGCACTCATAAGGTCACCCTTTGAACCCCTAACTTCCTGCTCAATATCCCTTCTCTCTATAAAGGTCAGATTCCTTGTAGCCATCACCTCAGCCAGAAGGGTTTGCGACGTAGATCCATAAAAAATAGGTTTCTTTATGTTCACACCCCAAATTCATCCTCAGGTTTCTTTCAGAATTTCCTTTGAACCAATCGATCCAATTGTCTGTTTTCTTCCTTAAACCACACGCCTCTTCAGAGGAACAGAGACTCCAGGCCCTCAGTGTCCAGTGAGGCTGGTCCTTTTACCTGCACAGAACAAGATCAGTGGAGAAGTCCCTGAAGCTATTCATCACTATAACAGAAAGAATCAGGGGACATGCACTCTCCACCCAGAGGATCTCCAAGTGGATCTCTGTCTGCATTCTACTCTGCGAACAACTGTCAAACCTTCCCCCTCCTCATGGGGTAAGAGCTCATTCCATGAGAGCACAATCAGCGACTATGGCATGGCTTCAGGTCCCTCCTTGGTAGCTGTAAAGCAGCCACGAGGGGCTCTGTCCACACCTTTACGAGACAACGTGCCCTAGTCCAGGACTCCTCTTCTGATGCCTCCTTTGGAACAGCTGTCCATCGCTCATCCCTACTGTCTACCTCATTGCCTCCTCCTCCTACTTAGGAACTGCTTGTTAATTACTCATGGTGGACTACAATAGGGACCATCACTCAAAGAAGAAAAGGAGGTTACTCACCTGTAGCTGCAGGTTCTTTGAGAGGCTTGGTCTCTATCTGTATTCCACTACCCACCCTCCGTCCCCTCTGCTCTGGATCTTCTCTGATTAGTGGTGGAAAAGGAACTGGAGAGGTGATCGGTCCACCCCGCCCTTCATCCCCTCTGGCAGAAGCACAAGGTGAGCCAGTATGCATGCTGGACCAACACACTACTTTCAAATTCTCCGACTCTGGACACATGGCGCACATATGTAACCCACAGTGGAATACAGATAGGGACCTGTGACGATGCGATTCTGGCGGAACCCAACTGAGAGTGCCAACTCAGGACAAGTTGCTTAAACAGGGCAGTTACAGCCCAAGGCTAGGGTTTTTCCACCTCTAAGGCAAACCAAACCAAACCATCCAGACTAAGAGAACTTCGGTCTCACCCCACTGGCTAACCGCAAGTCTCACAAGCAATTCCCTTAGACACTCCAGTTTCCCAGTATTACCACCAGTACCACTCATTATAGGGACAAATGGTTATGAATACCAATACCCAAGTAAAAGAAAAAAGGTTCTCCTGATCCCAAAGGACCAAGCCCCAGACCCAGGTCAATATACAAATCAGATCTTACCCACAAATCACGCTGTTGCCAATCCTTTAGAATCTAAAATCTAAAGGTTTATTCATAAAAGGAAAAAGATAGAGATGAGAGTTGGAATTGGTTAAATGGAATCAATTACATACAGTAATGGCAAAGTTCTTGGTTCAGGCTTGCAGCAGCGATAGAATAAACTGCAGGTTCAAATCAAGTCTCTGGAATACATCCCCAGCTGGGATGGGTCCTCAGTCCTTTGTTCAGAGCTTCAGTTTGTAGCAAAGTCCCTCCAGAGGTACAAAGCAGGATTGAAGACAAAATGGAGATGAGGCATCAGCCTTATATAGTCTTTTCCAGGTGTAAGAACACCTCTTTGTTCTTACTGTGGAAAATTACAGCAAAATGGAGCCTGGAGTCACATGGGCCAGCCCCTGCATACTTTGCTGAGTCTGAAGGCATATTTGCCTTCTCTCGATGGGTCCATTGTATAGCTGATGGTCCTTAATGGGCCATCAAGCAGGCTAGGCAGAGCTAATCCCAGCTTGTCTGGGATGTCACCCAGAAGCATAGCATAAGTTTGCCATACAGACAGTATAGAGCCAATATTCATAACTTCAACTACAAAACTGATACACACATATAGACAGCATAATCATAACCAGTAAACCATAACCTTGTCTTAGACACCCTGTTTGACCCCCTTTATACAAGATTTGGGTGCCACTACAGGACCTTGGTTGCAACAATGATCTATATGGTCCCAGTTTATGTCAATAACGTCACAGAACCACACATCTTATATCTATACAAACACATATACATATAGTTAGCTATATACATTGATATCTATATATGAAATGGGCCAGAGCTACAATGTTCAGAGTCTGATGTGAAGTTCTCCAAAGTTCAAGGGTATTTGGTTCCAGGCTTGTGGTTTGAGCTTATCTTTCAAATATATGTAACATTAAACACACATGTAAACACTTAAGGAGCAAGATGACATGACTGTGCAACACTCAGTACTTCTGACGACAAGAATCACCCACAGTTTCTGTGTACACAGAAGAGACTATTTCACTGATAATAGCAAACTTGTGCTGATGACTCGGGTGAGGAGACAGAGAAAGAAAGAGTGACATTTCAGTTACATCCGCATTTTTTAAAAATTAAGAAAGTAGAAAGAAAGGGGCAGAAGAAAGAAACAAAAGCCCCTCAGAAGCACGGTGGTGTTAATCTAACCTTCAGCATGATGAAAACTCCACAGGCAGGTGAGCAGAATTATTGATGTTTGAAGTAATTACTTCAGCAGGCACCGCTATCAAAATTCATAGTGATTGATTTCCCACTAGTCAGCTTATCTCTCCCAGGACAAGTACCCTGGAAAGCAGCTTATAACCCCTTCCTAATAAGCTCTGGCACGTCACTGGAGAAAATGGCATCAGGCTCTTTTTGTTTTGCGTTCATTGCTGTTAAAGGTTGAATCATTTAGAATTTTGAAGCGTACTGCACTCTCTTGTTTTCTCCTTGAGATGATCTGGCAATGGCGCCGCCCACTCCCTTCCCTAGCGCCCCATCACCATCCTCTCTAGTACGCTGTTAACCAAATGAGACTTTCAGGCAATTTCTTTCAATAATACCAGGGAAAAGCCAGATTTAAACACATGCAGCCAACAACTTTATTTTTTAAATATTTAATGTTATATCAAAGCGGACTGGGAGCTTCTTAAATCCAGGCACTGAGGCTTAATAGCCAGGTGTGTAACTATGGGCTTTATTGATGATTTCTGTGCTGCATGGGCATCCATGCAGCACTGACTTAAACCCCCAAAATCCTGTCCCAGCAAACAGCAGGCCCAGCATAAAATCAGCAATGGTTGTTCCAAAATACCACTCAGGTGTCTAGAAGAGATGACCCAGGCCATAACAGTTAACTGGAGCAGTGAAGAATGGCAACATTGTGATGAGAATACAATTTAACGCTTTTAATGCTCCAGGTATCCCAAAGCTATGAGTTAGTGTCACATGGTGCTGCAGCAACTGATCAGGCAAACACAACATCCATCCCATGTGTGCTGAGAAGCAGCTCTCATGCAGCCTTTGGACATCAGAACCTGATTTACTGAGAGAGGATATCGACCCTGGGCCCTAGGGTTAATCTCTTACCCTCCTGCCCATGGCTGTTTTTATAAAGAGACATGGAGTTAAGAGAGATGGAACTTCAAGCAAACTTGACTTTCCTATAGAATGTCGATGAATTCCCCTTTCCCTCTCCTCTACCTCTCATCTGGAGCTGTTCCCTGCTCCTGCACCACCACCATCCCTTGTAGGTAGGGTGACCAGATGTCCCGATTTTATAGGGATAGTCCCGATTTTTGGGTCTTTTTCTTATATAGGCTCCTATTACCCCCCACCCCCATCCCGATTTTTCACATTTGCTATCTGGTCACCCTACTTGTAGGCGTCTCCCCCACTTTAGCTTCTATTTGTTAAAGCTTTCCTGGCTCCATCCTAAAGTCTGTGAGCTGCCCAGCACCCCCCTGGGTTGCGCTGTCTCATTGCACAGAGCAGAGGTGGCCTGTTTTGTGAAGCTGTGTGACATTTGCTGATGGTGAGAAAAAGTTACTGATTCTCCCCCTACCCAGGGTCCCAAACAGCTGCTCTTCTGGTTGCTCTGCTCTGCCTCCTCCTCCATGGGGGCTGCAGGCTACCTGCCAGTGCCCCCGGAACTAGCAGAAGCAGAGAGAACATCTGCAGAGAGGCCACTTAATTACCTGGAACGCAGCGCCACAGCATCTTGGAGGAGGAACTGCTGCTGTCTGCCCACAGTCCTGCTGAATGCATAAGATTATAGCTGGGATTCAGGCACATACAACCGAGCTGCCAAATGTCTGAGTGTCACACCTGATGAGTGATGCTTGTCAGCTTTGATAGACTTAGCCCTCAAAATTCAGATGTGGATGTGGGTTTCTGACACTCCAAACTTCAGAGGTTTGGGTTCTGTCCCTTGTAAAGATGAGGTCATGTGTGAAATCCAGATGTCCTCAAAGTCTAGGAATACTCAGCACTGGGCTTTTAGTTTGGGTTTGGGCCCATCTCTGTTATTGTAGCACATACAGAAGTTCATGAGAGATTTGCAAGTTTCCTGCAATACTGAAGCACATGGAATAGTGAGCCGAGGACAAAGTGGGAACAGACAGGGCTCCAAACCACCTGCTTTTTCATCCATTTGTGTCAGGAGGCACATCATCTGAAAGTGTTTTCCCTTTCATTTCAGCTTGTTTCTCTTGTGTGGAAAGCTGGAGTGCTCTCTTGTACAGATATAGTCACTCCACTCTGCCATCTGGCACAAGTGCATGGGAGGCGAATTGTACCGTTCAGCAGGAACCAAAAAGAGAATTTGCCGGAACGGTTTTATGAAAAGAGAAAGAGAGAGAAAACAGGGGAGGGGGGAAGCCATTTTCTATAAATAGCAGGAAATCTGCAGAACAAGAGCACTTATTATGGGAAAGGTGAGCTTATGTTTGACAAACTCAGGTGTGACAGGCTGCTTGTGAGCAGTGCCTGGGGGAGATGGAGATAGAAGGAAAAGCAGAGGGATTACTGGGAGGGATGAGCCAACCAGTTTATACAAATAAGAGCTGATCTGAACCTTCACAAAGAATTAAAATTAGATCTTTTTGAGGTTTGAAACTATTTGGTCAAGTTTTCTCCTTCTTTATTTGTCCGTTTTCACACACCTCTGTGCTTCCTGACCTTCTGGGTGTGACACAGATACCCTTTAAGTGGGTATCTGTGGGTGTGTGGATTTCCTTGTAGATGTCTCTGGCTCAGATTCTTGGCTCCGCTCCATGCCCTTTGCACTGCTCAGGTGGTGCATCAGGAGTGGAAACCTCCCTCCAGTCTCCAGCTGGCAATACTCTAAGTGTGGGGCAGTTCTCAGCCGGTGGATAGCTTGCACAGCCAGCTCTGACACCTCCCTTCCCACACAGCCCCTGGTGCAGGGGGCATGTTGGGTGCAGAGGGGCAGGTGGAAGAAGTGGCCAGAAAGCAATGTGTTCTGGCAACCCCATGTGCTCTGGTATATGATCCCTAAGGGTCTGTAGTCAGCTGGCATAAGTTAGAGCAGCCCCCAAACTGTTACTACCTGTGCAAGAATCAAGGGGCAGGGAGATATTTAGGGGGTCACCATCAGGGAACTGACAGGCATCCCATACTCTTGCACCTAACAGAAGCTGGAGGCAGCAGAGAATCAGGCCCTCTCTGTGTGCATCTTTATGCTCGTGGATTTCTTTGCTTGTATCTCTTTAAGCCTGGGTGACTTCGGGGATATGTGATATGTGCAGCCACACAGAACGCGGCTCTGCTATGGGCCCCACACCACAGTCTGCCAGCCAGTGTGCCAACCCCAGTTCCACATCCATCTCCTGTCAGACTCCAGTGCAGTGGGCCACAGCAGAGAATGAATTCCCAGTGGCCCTCCCTGAGTGGCAAGCTGGGCTTCAGTTCCAGTGCCTGGTTCCCTACTCCAGGCAGAGTGATCATCAGAGCCCACAGAGACTCACAAAGATGAGGGAGCAGATGGTCACAACAAGGCAAGTGGGTTATATTAAGGGAGGAACTGACTGAGGGTTATTTCTTAGGTGCACACAGATGGAGGAACCTGGTCTTAGGTAAGGAGAAATCCAGATGAGGCCCCAAATGTGTTACTTTGCATGAGCTTCTGAAGAACCCCATCTATGTGTGTCTCTCTGCATGTCTGTCTGTCTGTCTGAGCTCTCGCTGATTTTTGCATGGTTGGCAAACCAAGCACAGAATGCAGACCGGATGGTTTCCCTTTGGGGTTTGCAGCCTCACTTTGTCTGTAATTGTTTCTGACGTTTCACCTGTCACATTGCAAGCTTCTTCCGGGGAGGATAAAATGTTTGGGTTCCAGAATGTGGAGCTGGCACGCTGTGTTCCCTGTCGACAAGAGATCAAATATGTCAGGACTCAGGAGGAAAGTCAAAAATAAAAGGTGGGAAAAGAGCAAAAAAAAAAAAAGGGTGGGGAGGGGAGGAGAGAAAGAAATAGGAACAATTGCCTGGAGACAGGTGGACAGATGCCTAGCAAACCAGATAGACAGACGGCTGTGGCAGAAAGACAGCATGCTCCTTGCTGTTCTCAGGCTGTAATTAGCAGCTATTTAGGCAGTAAGCCCTAGCAAACCAGTTATTATCAATACTTAATGACTCTGAGGTGAAGCCCAAAGCAATTAATGCCCTTTGAGCACTGGGGGCTAACGACAATGAACACTGATTTTGAGAGACTGTGCGTATGTATTAGTTTTTTTTCATTACATAAAAAAAGGGAGGGAGCCTATGGTGAGCAGAGCAGCTATGGACTACACAGAGCGAGATTCTGGGGGCTGGGAGCAACCGCGGATGATGTTGTCTCTGCTTGCATACCCCTTTTCTTTCAGGGGAGAGGTCGCTGTCTGAATTGATAGTGTCCCCCTTTGGAGAAATCCAAAATACTCACCTCTAAGCTCCCAGAAGGCAGTGTGGGGGCTGCACCTCACTCTTTTCTACTGAGTATCAGAGGGGTAGCCATTTTAGTCTGGATCTGTAAAAGCAGCAAAGAGTCCTGTGGCACCTTATAGACTAACAGACGTATTGGAGCATGAGCTTTCGTGGGTGAATACCCACTTCGTTGGATGCATCATGCTCCAATACGTCTGTTAGTCTATAAGGTGCCACAGGACTCTTTGCTCTTTTCTACTGAGGTACTTAGAGGGCATTACAGTAGCATTTGAGCACCTTACAAATATTTATGAATTTATCCTCATCACAGCCCCGTGAAATAGGGGAGCTTGATTAGTCCTATTGTCCAGAGGGAGAACTGATGTACAGAGAGAATAAGTGCTTTGTCTGAGGTCACACAGGGATTGAACTCAGATCTCTGGAGTGCAGTGCCTTAACCTGCAGACCCTCCTGAACCCATCCCTCCAAGTGGCATTTGGAAGGGCATTGAAAGGGTCTGAGGGAGCCACTCACAAGCTGAGAGAAGTTGGGGGAATGGTGGGAAGAAAAAAAAAAGTATCCCTGTCCCAAAGGAATCCTTTGAAAGAAAAAAAGAAAAAGAAAACCTGCCTTTTTATCCCACTGCATAGACTGTCCTCCTCATAGGCATATCCCTGCCCCCGGTCTCTGCACAAAGATATCTACATCCATACATGTGCAGTCACCGCATGCACATACACCTCTATATGTGTCTCGTGAGCCAAATTCCCTGCTGCTGCGAATTGCTACTGCTCCATTGAAGACAATGGAGCTCTGCTGATATATACCAGCTGAGGATCTGGCCAGTGGTTTCTGAAATCTGTGTGTAGCTGCAGACAGCATCAAAAGCCTTATTTAGTAACCAAATGACATATACTGTCCTGGCGTGCACAGTGCTTTATTAGCTAGTGGTAGGCACTCCCAAGCCAGAAAACTTAAGACAATTTCCAGTCCCATGCCCCAGGCTAGTAGGAGATGCTGCAGAAGCAGAGCCAAACTCAGCTTCTCAGGGAAAGTTTACCTCATGTTGCTCAACAAAAATTCCTCCAGCCATCCAGGCCTGCTTGGCTGGGAGAACAGTGGCTGTGACATGGGTGATGGAGGTGAGGGTAGGAGTTCTTGCCCAAATGGGGACACTGCTCCCTAGAGGTCGGGGGGTTGGGGCTAATGATAATGTATACGAGTCTATATAGAAAGTTAAAAGCAAAGTTTGATGTTTCTAACTGGCCCTTTCGGGCAAGCTGTTGGAATTATTAATATTAGTATGGGAGACCACCAGACACTAATGTAACCATAAAGTCTTTTTTTAAGCCCAAAGGGCAAATGGTATTTTATACAATTTCTCTAAACATGCCTAACAGCCTAAACATAAGCAGTCACCATTCTCACTACACTAACAAAGTATTCATAAGCATGTGATCAATACACCTACAAATAGGCCAGACCTAGGAAAACCATCTCAGCTTGGCATGCTCCAGCATGTTCAGGTTGGGTCTGACATAGACCCTTCAGACTCATGGCTCTCTTTATACTCCTCCACTAATTTCAGCTAGTTTTAGCAAAAACCCAGTTTGAAGCAGTTTATTCTTGCTACTTTCCTTTCTCCATGGCCAGGGCCGGCTCCAGGCACCAGCAAACCAAGCACCTGCTTGGGGCGGCACATTTTCAGGGGCAGCATTCCGGCCATCCTTTTTTTTTTTTTTTTCCTGCTTGGGGTGGCAAAAGCCTAGAGCTGGCCCTGGCAGCAGCAGCACGTCCTGCACGGGGGGGAGGGCACCCTGGGGCCGCTGCGGTTCGCGTCGGAGCAGCGCCTGCACCTTATGGCTGGGCGGGCTCTGAGCGCGGGACACTTGGGCTGGGGGCCGCCCTGCGGGGCGCACGGAGCCACCTGCAGGTGCCACAGGGTGGCTGCCCCCCCAGCGCCGCAGCCGGGGCTGGGCAAAGCGGCCCGAGCCACCCAGGGACTGTGACAGGGCGTCCAGGAGCAGCAGCAGCACCAGCAGAGGGGCCATAGAGGGGACCGGTGCCTGGGGCATTGCCGTGAGGGGCCCACGTCCCGCTCTCTGGGGCTCCACTCCCTCTGGGGCTGCCCTGCCCCAGCTCCTCAGCCCTCTGCCAGGCAGTCCCCCGGCTCTGCCCTCCCGGGTCCCGGCTGATCCTGGAGGCGAGAGCCCCAGCTGGAGGGACCCTGGGCTGAGGCGCGGCCCGGGAGCCCTGCTGCTTACCCCAACCCTGCCAGCGCTGGACTGGCTGGAGGCGAGGGGGAGCGGGTGGAGTCAGCACTGGTGGGGGGGAACCCAGGGCTGGGGCGGCAGGGGGTGCGGGTGGGGTGGGGGGAGAGCCCAGGGTTGGGGGCGGCAGGGGGTGCGGGTGGGGTGGGGGGGGGGGGAGAGCCCAGGGGTGGGGTGGGGAGCAGGCAAAATTTTTTTTGCTTGGGGCGGCAAAAAACCTAGAGCCAGCCCTGTCCATGGCCTTCCTTTCTTATCTCTTGCCCTGTCCTTGCTTACCAGCAGAACAGTGGGAAGGTTTGGGCTTGTTTCTTTTAAGGCAGTTTTCCTTTGTCTTGTTACTGCAGCTTTTCACTTTGTTGGTTTACTTTTGGAGCCATACATTTTTCCCACACTACAAGTAATAAGTAATATATTAGTCTCACGGCGTTCTTCTACTTGCTGTTTGGGGCCTTTTCCTTACTAGCCACAAACCATTAAAACAAATATATTATGTTCTTAACCAAAGTTAAGTTAACTTTAATTCTTTTAATTTCATAACTACACACACCATAGGACCTACCAGGGCAAAGTCAGGAAGTAGGGCTTGTGAGTTGCCCCTGAGCTAAGAAGACCACTCTGACATTGAGCGGGAAGGTGTTTTGAAGATGCTGTGGATATGAAATGGCTGCTTCCCAGGGCCCTATCCTGTCAGAGACCCTCACCCAAGCACTTTTATTTTGTTCTCAACCAGAGAACACCTCCACCTTTATTTGGTGTAGTTTCATATAAACTGCACCCCAAAGACTTTACAAAGTTACATGACTGAGTCAGCAATAGATAACAACAGTCAGGGGAGAGAGAAACGAGGCAAGGGAGCAAAGCTACATTTTTAGCTGAGATCTGAATAGAGAGGGGCTGCTGCAGATGGCAGGAACTGCAGAGGAGAAGGCCTTTGCATCAGTTGTAGTGATGAGGTTGTAAGAAGAGATGAGTGGGAAAGGGAACAGAGAGAGACCAGGGGCCCAATTCTTAACTCACTGAAGTCTAGAGTTGCGCTTATGTGAATGACGTCAGAATTAGAACTGTAAGATAAGTTAGGTCAAACAAACAGTTACAAAAAGGAGCCAAATTCTGTTCTGAATTATATGGAGACAACCCATCTACTTCACTGGCAGTTGCACCCGTGTAACTGACAGAATTTGGGTCAAGGAGGTCGATTATGAACTAGAGAAGCCCTTACTAGACCCTAGAGCTGTGAGTAAAATGTGTGACTATCGCATTTCCAGCAGATGTTTTGCTAAACTGGGTGAGTAGAACTTGGTAGGGGAGGAGATGGAGGGAGGTACCCACTGTTCAGAAATCAGGTTGAATAAAGTTAAGTATTTGGGCTCCGTGACCCACTTTGTGCTATTTCCCTCACCCTGCAGCTTCCGCATGGCCTAAAAAGAAACATTCGGTGAAGCTTTAAAACTGACTAAATTGATGCCATTGAGAAATTTTTTTTTTGGTCTGTGCACATTAGTATAAAACTACCAAACTGTGGCATATTAAATATAGTGCCTTTTGCCATGGGCTAGAACCAGAGCTGTGTTCTCTATTTCATGCAGTGACTTTCAAAATCCCTTTGGCCTTATGCTCCACAAACCATGGAGATGCTTGAAAACCAATTGTTTTTCCTTACTGATTTTGTCCTTTTTTTCATTAGGTGTATTGCTTTCCTCTGTGTATTCTGAATGGAGCTTGACATTTACAGGGCTCTGATTGTTTATTTCCTGTTTTTGCACCAGTCCCAGTGATGATGTCAGTACATCTGACTGTGATTTATTAGGTCCATGCTGTTGCTGAACAGAGGTTTTATATTAGTCCAACCTTAAATGTGGTATTGCATTGCACAATTGGTGCATATGGGTGTATTCCAGCTCCATCAGACGCAACCAGCTTAGGCCACTGATAGGGATACCAAACGAGACAAACCACGGGCCTTTTCTATTATCACAGTTCTTATATTCTTTAAGTTGTGTTTTCAATTCCACAGTGAAAGAGATCATTTTAAAGAAAATACGTGCTTAGGAAGTAGGAGGTGCTAACACCCGCCAGTCTGAACTAGCTGTCAGAGATGATACTACTCCTTGACAGGAGACTTGTGTGAAATGTTTGTAACTGGAATGACCTGGAGGTATCCCCACCAGATTGCTCACCGTAAGGTTGGAACAACCAAAGCTCAGGCTGCCCTTGAAGAATCCATCCCAGGTTTATGCTGAGCCTGCTGCATGATGGGACAAGGCTTTGGAAGTTTAGTGAGTGCTGTGGAGATGCTCCTGGCGTGCAAGCAATGATTAATGAAGTTCATAGATACCTCTACATGTTTCACTAACAAGATTCGGTGTCTTGATTTAAAGAGCTTTCAGTATCCTGGGCCATAGCCCACAGTCACACAGAACTCCCCTGCTTTGAAGCTTCATCATGAGCTCCAAACTCATCCTAGTTATGCTGAAAGGTTTGCTAACTTTGGGAGCAAACATGGACCCAGTTTGGAGCAATGGCTGATGGATCCTTTTGCACTAAAGCGATGTGAAACTTGCTTTATATGTCTCCTTCCCCCCCGCCCCCTCCCCCACCCCACACACAAAACAAAGAAAGAAAGAAAAAAGCAACCAAGCAAGAAAAAGCCTTGATTTTTGAGTAAGCTGAATTTTTTAGGTTTATTTGATATCCAAATTTAAAACGAAAATAAGAAGGTATGAACCCCATACAAAATTAGGCTGGAAAAAATATGGAATCACTGAGAAATGAAACCACCGTTTCCTACATCTGTTTGCTGCTTCCTTTCATAGTTTTTTTTTTTTTTTAAGAAGAAACTTGAGAAAATGTACCTGTTTGGTGAGGTGGTGATTTTAATTGTTGACTGTACTAACTGGCTGTCCTCTATGAATTCTCTCTCTGATCTACCCCACTGCAGTTTTATTCAGAAGAAGAGAATGAAAGCTCTCAACAGAATCACTTCAAGACACCCTCTCCGTCCTTCCCTCCACCCCTCTCCTCTGGCTCTTTGTGCTGCATGTTCCCGTTTTGCAAAGTAATTTCATGGCTTGTGCACTTAAGATTCCATCAGAAAGCTGAGGCTTTGATCAGGCTGGCAGACGCCCTGCTGGGATTTCATTGGCAAATCACAATTCCCTTAATTAACACAATGTGGCTTTATATCACTAAACTGATTCAAACTGGGTCCCTGTGCTTTTTACCTCCAGATTTACCTAGTTTGGGGATTCTTGGCTCCTGACAAGTCCAGAGAAACAGGAAACATTGAAAGGCAATTGCTCCGGTCCCCTCCCCATCTAATCCTGCTGTTGTTGATCCTCTCACCACCATCTCAGCAGTAGGGAATTGTATCTCTCCCATAGGTTTACTTGCACATTAGTACAAATCAGTAGGAACTGCAATGACAGGGATTTGCTCTGTTTCTTCCCAGTAGAGAAATTCTACTGCTCGGTAGAGAGGAATGGGTGGTAAAAGGGGAGTAATAATTGTAGCGATAATCCCTTTGCTGTGTTTTTCGGAAGCTCTGCTCAAAGTGAAAGGCAAGTAGGTGTTGAAATCCAGGGTAGATTCTTTTCCTCCTTATGCCATGTAATTACACCACCCCTCAGATATTCTTCTATATGTCTAGCAGCTAAGGCAAAAAAAAAAAAAGCGTAACAGTGCTCAGTTAGGAATTTGGTTACATTTCTGGTGCGCTGAGCTAGCCTGTTGTATTATCCATGGCAGAGTGAACAGCTCTGTAGAAACAAAATATGTGAGTGAGTACCTGTTGTGGGGCTTGGTTCCCATTCTGCTAACGAGAGAACATTTGGCGTTGGTTTCAAGGGGGTGATGGGGAGTTGGAGACGGTGCACTTTCTTCAGAATCACCCACATTTACACCTCTTCCCTCTTTACTTCCCCATTACCCCTTGAACCTGCACCAGAGACCATCTTGATGGAGATGTAGCTTCCTTAGAACCATGCTAATGATGTTGAGACTGGCCAGAGAGGTCATTAGGAGGCAACACAAGCCTCCTACCCCACTACCGAGAGCTACCAATTGCCTCTGTAGTGCTGCCTGCCCACGGAAGGAAGACTATGCTCCAGAGATAACATGTCTAAGTATCAACCATGCTGGCACAGATTAATTTGCTATAAACTGCTTCAAACTGTTTGCAGAGTTCAGATTTATTATCTGCTGTAGATGGGGGTGGGAGGAGGAGATGCTTAAAAACTCGCCGATTGCTTGACAAAACTAAGTAAGTATTTGCAGCTAGATCACCTCACTATCTGCAGTATTCAAGGTATTTCCTCTGTTCAATATAGTGAGGTACAAGGCCAAACTACAAATACTGATGGCACCAAATCTGCTATCTCTGATCAAACTTGCTAAGGGCAATCATTCTATACGGGCAGGTTCTTCCCAGAGAAAAATCAGCACCTTGCCACCCCCCTCCCTGCGTGATGAGTGCTTCACAAAATGACCCCCTTGCGTATCATCCCCAAACTTACCACAATTACTTTTTGACTACAGAATTAATTTTCTGTAGTCTAAATAAATCTGATAATTAGTTTGAGTTAAAAATTAATTTAAAATAGATCCTTCGAGAAATTTAGCATCTGTCAGTCTTTTTCTTGTCTCAAATTATCTTAACAATGGAATAACGCAGATGCTTCAAAATTCCCATATAGTTTAAATTAATTGAAATCTTGCACATAAGGCTATATATGAAGACATTAAGTTGTAATTAATGAAAGTTATTAATGATCATTGTATCTAATTGCTGTGGTTATATAGGCTTCTGACAGGCTCAGGTCTACAGCTCAGATAACTCTTGGGTGGTGCTATTGTGACATCACAAGTAACTCAATCAATTATTATCCTTCCTCTGTAGTTAATTTGCATGCAACAATTCTACAGGTTGCAATGACTCAGTGACTTTAGGGATACTGGACACCATGTATCAGGAGTTTTCATTGATAGATTACTGATCCCAGCCATCTGTGCTCTTTGAGCTGGTAATGCTGTCTTGGCTCACTGTGCACTGAGGCACTGCTGGGGAACTGAGGCAGGATGGAGGGGCAGCCCTTAAATCACAGAGATATTTGGACTGAGGGTCTGGGCTGACCCCATGCACCCCTTCACATGTTGCTGGTCTCGCTAATCTAGCCCTCTAAACCCACAAGTCAATTGCAACTTAAGGACCAGATTCACCAGTAGGCTTTGGCTGCCTTGCAGTGATATAAAACGGCTGTAAACCCAGCATACCTGGCTGGTGCACTCTGGCTGCTTTTTGTTGCTGCTTTCAGGTACTGCTGAATCTGCCCTGAAAAGTTAGAATGAAAAAGAATGATTTAAAGTTGTTATTACATACCCGAGCATTAGAAATGTCACATGGTAGCATTCTTCTTGAGTGCCTTGTGAGTATTCGTGTGTGACAAAAATACTTAGGTTAAGATGGAGTGAAAGTTGGGAGTATATATCAGTAATTTACGGGTAAAAAGCCTTTGAGGGATGTTGTAATTATCCCAGAACCAAGCAATAGAAAGTTAAGATTACACTTAAAGGAAATCCACATATGTTTTACATTAAGACATGCACAGTTAAGGCTCCCAGACAACCTTAACTTAGCCCTGTACTGATGTCACAAAACGGGGGAGGGGAGGAAGCATGTGGTTTTAAAAATAATATTAATCTACTCTGAGACCACAAACATTGGTATGGTTATTGCAGGCCATCAGCAGCAACCATAAGGTCTGAGCATTAGTAGCATTAGGCTTCCCTAATTCCTTCTCTTGGCCATGTATGAGATTTGATCTCTGACTACAAATCCTCAGAGGGATGAGATCTTACAAATGACCAGGAAGATGTCGATATGTATGTGCTGCACCGAGAAAGCATGAGAGAGAAGGTAGAGGGGAGGGACATTATAGGGTATAGGAAGCAGGATAGAGAAGAGAAGGGTGAGTATGAAGGAGAAGGGTAGGGTGATGGAAATAATAAAGAGGGCGAGGATGGAAGAGAGAGAAAGAGGAAAAGCAGAGGGCCAAGAAGGGGAGATATGCGGGAGACAAGCTGAGGAATGGGAAGGAGGGGCGAGAGTGAGAAGGAGAGAGGGGGGAAGGGTTGTAGATCCTGTCCCAGTCGTGTACATTTTCTTCTATAAGATGTGTGGCCTGCTCTCTATCTAGATGGACATGAGTTAAAAACGGAGAATGAGCCCACTGGGCTCTGCTATAGTGACTCCCTTCTTGTGGTCACCAAGTGTTTGGCAAGATAAACTATTTTAATGGGCACATTACTGCCCATCTGCTCCCCTGCTAACGAGCAAGGCAGGAAGATAAATCATTACTGTATCCTCATAGAGTACAGCAGAGGTGTGTGAATTCCAGCCCCTGTATATATTTGCTTTCCCACAACAGTGTGTGTGCTGGAGATTTTTCTCACATCTCACACAGACCATCCAGGAGGCAAATGGGCTCTTCCCCAATCAAACTATGTTTGCCTCCATTTCCCATCAGGGCATTTACAGTACCTTTCTCCTGCTCCCCACGAGCTGAGGCAATTGTTTTGATATGCAGAGGGAACGGGCCCGACTGCCATCTTTTCATTCCCTCTTGCTATTTCCTACTGCCTGGTGAGATCAAACAGGTTAACGGAATTGGGGATCTCCTAACCACACGGCAAGGAAATGTACCAGAGTGGTAGCAATACACAAAGGACATTTCCTTCCCCTCTCTCCTCCCCCTTCTAAATATACCCTTCACAGCTTCAGTCAGTACCAGGAGGGACCCAGTGAAATGCTAGGAACTAAATGAAACACCCAATAAAGCTGAATTGAAATGCTTCATAAAAAGAGAAAAAATCTTACAAGGATTTTTAGGGTCTCGTATTAATGGAATAACTCCTGGGTAGGCATAAAACGTAATTAGAAGTCATTTTAGAAATCAAATATTTGAAAATCAGTTCTTCTTCATGAACTTGCCAAAGCCCTATCAATGGCTGGAAGGGAAACATCACCACTCTGTTACCACTCAGGTACTGCTGGGATGGGCGCAGAATAAATATCTACAAAGAGAACGAGAGGGGTAGGCAGACAGATCAGTAGATAATGCCACAAACGCCTGCAATGAAGTATTGTGTTGCACTGCTGTTTTTGTGGTCGCACTGTGGAAAGACTGAGGGCAAGAGCCTCTTGTGTAGTGTGGTCATTTTGTGCTAAAAACCTGCATTGTCTGGCCATAAAGCTGGTTTAACCAACCCAAGAAGGCTCACCTCACTGTAAGGGTGATCTTCCAGTGAAGTAGAGCCAACGCAGGAGCTCTTATTCTTCTCATTCTCCCCGCTGCCTTCATAATAGAGGGGAGAAGGTATGACTGAAGAAAGGGGGCATGATCAGAACACCCCAATGCTATCCCAGTGCTGATCTTTAGCTCATTTTGGCCATTGCAGTTTGGTGCAAGTTAGAGTAGACCTGGGCTGCTCTAACACAGTGCAAGAGGGATGACCTATAGATAGCAACAGTAGGATATAGGAGAATATAAAGGAGAACTTTTGTTACCTTTGTACACCACTCCCAACTTGTGTTCTATGCACTCTGGCCACATCTAACAATCTGCATCAGAAGCTTGGACTCAAGTTTTTGAAGAAAAGAAGTGAAGGAAGAAATGTGATCTGGTGAACTTTGTGACTTCTGAGTTCACCTAGTGTGCCATTCCCCTCCACCACCAACAGTCACCTTAGGTGCTGCTGTCATAAGATCGTATGACCTGCTCCACAGCTATATCTGTATCTCCAGACTGTTAAACTAATTAACACTTTGTTGCAGGGCACAAAAATCAATCACGCATTATAGTCATAGTGGTTACTGACCATTTAAGTATCTGGCCATTCCCATACAGTAGTGAGTAATTACACATTAAATAGCATATCAGTGGAGTTACTCCAGATTTACACTGGTGTGGCTGAGAAAGGAATCTGACCCCTTGAATAACAGGATAACTTCTTTCCTCTCAGGAAAACTAAAGGGCATGTTGCATGGTAGGTTATTCTAGAATCATTGAGTGTGACTGTGAAGTATACGTGCTGTACAAGATGTTTACTAGGGTTGTGCACAAATACCAAATGGTGTGAACATCATACATGCATAAATTAATGTCACATTCAGGTTCAGCAACATTTATATCTGTCTACTTTTTTGCCATTTCTTCCATGCTTTAGAACTCTGGCAAGTCCTGAATTCTGATTGATTGATGAGGTGCTGAGTGTAATGTATTGATTTTCTAGATAGCACCTTTTGTGCTAAGATCACAGTACACTTTACAAACTTTAGAGACTGCATAGGATCTTCAGTTTCTGGGGTGGATAATAGCAGCAACAGAAAACAAGAATTCAGAACAGAAAGTGAAGAACACAATGTGCAAATGAAGGTAAATGGGAGATTTTTTTTAGTTAGACGGAATGTTACCTGAAGTGGAATTTGGCCAGGACAAAAGTGCTAACACTCCCATGAACCTGTAGAAAGTGTAATAGGATCTTTAATATCTCTTTTATTTCTTATCCAAAAATCAGCACCTTCTCAATTTTAATGTCTTACAACACCATAATGGGCCATTGGATCAGCACTGACTCAAAAGGGTGAAGTGCTACCTACTGATTCGTCAATAACACTTCCTGCAGCACCCTGCAGTGTACTTAAAGGATTCTGTAACTGGGTGGCAGGTTCCAGAAGCCTGTGTAAAGATGCAGGTCTTTCATTGGCGTATCCTGTTAACAGGAGTTACAAAGCTGCTGAAAAAAGATTTGCTAATTGAGTATCATTTTTCAGGCGCTATCCCACTGTTGTATTAGCCCTCAGATGAGCTTTTCCAGCGATAGCAATGGTGGCAGCACTAAAGACAGGGCTCCCGTGCTTTACCACTGTGTCATCTAAATTCACTGACAGCAAAGTGGTGATGATGCCTGCTGACACTAGCCTTCCAACTATGGGTGGATGATTGACGGAAAGGCTGGCAGCCTGGTAAATGAGGAGGACAGCGCAGTCATACAGAGCGAAACAGATTGTTTGGTAAGCTGGGCCTGTTCGAACAAAATGTGTTTTCATACAGCCCCACGCAAAGTTATACATCTAGGAACAAGTATCAGAGGGGTAGCCGTGTTAGTCTGAATCTGTAAAAAGCAACAGAGGGTCCTGTGGCACTTATGCTCCCAATAACAGAAGTATTGGGAGCATAAGCTTTCGTGGATAAGAACCTCACTTCTTCAGATGCAAGTAATGGAAATCTCCAGAGGCAGGTATAAATCAGTATGAAGATAACGAGGTTCTTACCCACGAAAGCTTATGCTCCCAGTACTTCTGTTAGTCTCAAAGGTGCCACAGGACCCTCTGTTGCTTTATCTAGGAACAAGGAATGCAAGCCATCCTACGGAATGGGAGACTGGAAAGCAGCGACTCTGAAAAGGATTTAGGGGTCACAGTGCACACACAACTGAACGTGAGCTCCCAGTGCAATGGTGTGGCAAAAAAGGTTCATGTGATCCTTGGATCTATAAAGAAGAGAGGCAGAAGTAGGCGTAGAGAGGTGATTTTATCTCTGCATACAGCAATGATGAGACCTGTACTGGAATGCTGTGTATTGTTCTGCCATCCATATTTTCAAAGGGATATTGAAACATTGGAGAGGATGCAGAAAGGAGCCACAAAAATGATTTGTAGGCTGGAGATAATGCTTCACAGTGAGAGACTTGAAGCTTGTTGATGCAGGGAAATAGCCCAGAATAGCTGTTGTGGTTCAGTTTAATCCACTTTAGAAGTGGTTCATGCTAAAGTGGGAAAAGGCACATTTACTGCAGAATGAGTGTGTCCACACAAGGAGCTAGTGCAGAGTAGCTATTACAGTGTAAATTCATACCCTAGCTTATCTCTATAACTTCCCCATGTAGATACGTCCTTAAAGAGCTCAGTTTGTTTAGTGTATCAGAAAGAAGACTGAAGTGACTTGATTACAGTGCATAAGTACCTTCATGGGGAAAAAATACTGGGTACTAACTGGCTCTTTAATCTAGCAGAGAAAAGCATAACACGGACCAATGGCTGGAAGGTGAAGCCAAACAAATTCAGATTAGAAATTAGCCACCCTTTTTGTTTTTACCAGGGAGAGTGATTAACCATTGGAACAAACTACCAAAAGGGAGTAGTGAATCCTCCATCTCTTAATGGCTTTAAATCAAGCCAGTGGATGCTTTTCTGGGAGTTCTGCTTTAGCCAAACACAAGATATTAGCTCACTACAGGGATAACTGGGTGAAATGTCATAGCCTGTGATATACACACGGTCAGAATAGATGATCTCATGGTCCCTTTTGGCCTTCAACTCTATGATCCTATGATATGTTAGTGATCTGCCATCCAAAGCTACCTTCCAAGCTCCACTAGACTAGTATAGTGTTATAAACATATTGTTTCCCTGTTGCTGGTCACATTGAAATACTGTCAGAATCCCCTAAAAGAGCAACTCCCTTGTCACAGAATAGGCTGGCAACCAGCATCAATATGGTACCCTGTGAACATTTTGCCTAATCTCTTCCCATAAGGAATACCCCCTGCATTTGCCAGTCCCCTATGAGAAGAGACCATTGGAGGGCACCTCTGGCTAGGCTGAACTTGCCAGGAGCCTAAGCCTAGCTTTATGAGCATGTATTTTCTGGGGCACATACAGCTGTGAGAACGGCGGTATTCCTTTCATTTTCACTCAGTGTAACATCTGTGCAGGGAATTTTTGTTTGGATGGTTGACTGTTTCTCTCCTTCTTCCCTCTAGCTGCTTTGGCTCCTGACCTAGCTTTCGCCATGTTGCAAATTTATATTCCTTCTGCTTTCGGCAGGCCCATATGTAGAACTGTCAAAATGTCACTGGCATCAATTGCAAAAGGGTAATGCCACACTGTAGTCAGCGAGTTTATTAACAGGGAAATGATTGGGTTTTGGAGAAGGGGAGGGGAGGGCAAAGGGGAATCCATTTCCCAGGCACCTGCTTCTCCTACTGCACATTGTTTTCTTATCACCTATAAATTCAGAAAGGCTTTGCCATCTGCATAGCAAAAATCCTTAGTGGATGCTGCCAGAAATACAAAGCCCCTTCCTAGTGAGGCTGAGCAGGGGAAGTCAGATACAGAAGAAGTAAGGAGCTACAGTTCACATGCTGCAATTAGACGAGGCATTCGTGTATAGAATTTAGAAATGGACTTGAGCTACAAAATTCAGATCCTGGTCAGGATCTAGGTTTTCACCACCCCTGAAGTTTGAAGGTGTTGGATTAATGGTTTTGGTTTGGCCCATCATAAAGAGTTACAAAATTCAGTCAGGGTTCAGATTTTGTACACCCTCAAAGTTTGCAGGTGTTTGGACTCCGCGTATAGCAATGACATCTCCCTGTCTTCTTATTTATTTTCATTTATATGCTGCTGCAGATTTAATTAGATTTAATTAGAGAGAATAGAACTATGCAAGAAGTCAGCAGTGAAAATCAGTGGATGCCCCCCACGTATCCTGCCCTAGTTTACAACAAGCTTTATATCTAGCTAAGTTATTTCTATGGCCCTTGTTCCTAGAGTATCTGAGCACCTCACAATTTTTAATGTATTTATTCTCCCAGCACTCTGCTGGGATAGAAATTATCCCCATTTTACATATGGAAACTGAGGCACTGAGAAACTGAATGATTTGCTCAAGGTCACGCAGGAAGTCTGTGGGAAAACAGGCAATTGAACCTGGATCTTCTAAACCACAGGCTAGTATCCCACCCATGAGACCATCTTTCCTCTTCCATAGCCCCTATTTTTGTCCTTTGGCTTTGTACATTTTTGTTTCTTTTAAAGTAAACTGTCTAGCTGACAGCCATGGAAACTGAAGGGCCCTGTTTGTCACAGAACAGGCACGAGCAACGTGAGTTCCCATAGACACACCACCACCGCGCTTCAGTCATCACCTTCTCGAGGGGTCGTTGAGTTTCCACATCGAGGCCACCCTGCGAAGGCTGCCAAAGTGTGGTGTGGACAGTTGTCTATCAGCAATTTTATGGAGGCCCCATAGCTTTTTTCACATAAGCCACTGCACAGCCCTCACATGATGGCTTCCAGTTACTACCATCCTGCCCTAGAGTCAAACCAGTGACCTAGAGGTGAAAGACACCAGAGTCCATTACCAGTCCCCTGGTGGCATCCAGTCTTAGCTTGTCTCTGCTTATCCCTTTTCTGACATGGCAGTAAAGGCCCTGTGGGTTGCTGATAATGCGCTGCTAAGGGATAGAATGCGTGTCTATCCTTTTCTGTAGGAATGATTTTGAAAATGAGGCGGAAAAAAAGGAAATGAATATTAATAATTGGATTGTCCCAGGGATTCTCTAGTGGAGATGAAGCCCTTTGTGTAGTGGAATTAGAGCGAACACCACACGCAGGTGGCCTTTTGTTGCTCTTTGAATGGTGCTGGTAGGTGAAATTTAATTTCATCACTCAGGATAAAAACCAAAAGGGGATTCTGAGGCAGATCGCAGGGAAAGTAGGTGAGACGCCCCTGCTCACAAGAGGCAGAAACTCCCCCTTTCTCCTCCCTCCTCTCTCCATACACAAGTCGGAAACCTAAGACGAAGGAGCCTGGGGCTGTGGGTCAGCGATGAGGAAATGGCACGTAGCTCTGATGTTCACTCAATCAGTCAGTCACTTTTGACAGAGGGGAGTCAAAGTGTGTCAGGCAAGAGGAAGGGATGTGTGAAGCGGGAATATTCCTCACCTTCACCCTAGCTGATATACCACAAAATAGTTTTTGTAGCTCCACAGGCGCAGAGTTGGTCTCGGTCTCTCTCCTCAGGTGCCAGTCACCACAGCAGAGTATTTAATGCCGAACCAAATCCAAATTACATACTAGGTTCCTGTCTCTATAATGGGCTGCACCCAAACCCCAGATCCTACTGCATCTGAACTTCATGGGGGTTGAAATCTGAATCTAAATGCAGGAGTTGTGGCACAGGTCTATCTCTAGTGGCCATGTGACTTCACTCAAAACGAATCCAGCCTGGTCTTCCAAAGCCCCCTTGACTTGTCTATTGCCGGATCCTTTCCCAGTTAATACAGCACCTCTCAGCAGAGGAGCTGAAAGCGCTTTACAGAAATACGTAACTATCATCCCCATTTTAGTTGGGGAAACTGAGGCACAACGTAGCTACACGAACTTGCGAATGGTCTGATTCGGCAGCCCAAAGGGAGCAGGCTTATTGAATTCAATGGGATTATTTGCGAGTGCAAGTGTTACTCGTTGGGAGTAAGGGTTATAGAATCAGGCCCAACATGGGGAATACAGACCAGATCTCTTGTCTTCCAGTCCCATGCTCAAACCAGCAGACCATTCTGTCCTCTGTAGAAGCTGAAATCCTCTTAAATGGAACATCAGAGATCAAAACCTGGGTCTCTGGCAATTAAGCAGCCATCCACCCCGCTCCTCTTCATCCCAAGTAGGATTTTAATATACTTCCAGTTTCTCTTTTTTGAAAAAAAAATTAATAATCATTTATAGGGTGAGTTCTTTTCAAGCAAATGGAGACGCATTCAGTGCTGATATATATTTTCCCCTTTTTAAATGTTATCTATTTAAATGCAGATTTTCTGGCTTCCTGTATGGAGTTTGGAAGCTACGCCTTTCAATTTAAATGTTAATAGACGAGTAAACTTCAAAATCAAAATTTCTCCATGAGGGAGAGGGCTTTTTCACTCTATTTAATATATTTCTATACTTTCTCCCTCCTTCTTCCCCACCTTTCTTCCCCCTCCCCAATCTCTCTTGTATTAAATAGTCTTTTTTTCTAAATAAGAATACGCTTTTCAAAAATCCTAAATTAAAATGTTTAATGCTGGGTTCTGTGGAATGAGGATGTTTGAAAAGAGCCCTGAGGTGCTGATAAAGCAGAGATATCATCCTTCTGCCTCCAGCCTTTTCCATCCCAGCCATTTATCAAACTTGCTGCTCTGAATGCTTTATGATGGCATTATTCTTGGGCTGGCACTGCATAATATTCCACCGGTTGCTGGGGGTTAGTGGGGAGACACACAGGAAGAAAACCTTTAGAATAATCTTTCTAAAGTGAGCAGGAAGATTTTGATAGGGGTCGGGGAGGGTAGCAGTGGCCGAAATGCCATTGGTCTGTAAGTGATGGTATGAAGTGGCACAGCAGAGATGGTGCTACAATGTCTGTCCCTTTCCGTCTGTCCCAGGGCCAATCTTGGGAGGTGCTGAGTACCTCCCACGTCATTTATCTTCAGTGGGAGCTGAGGGCGAATCTGTATTTTGTGGAAAGCTCTCAGCACCTCTTGGAATCAGGCCCTTGCATACCATCCTATTCCTCTCCTCCTCTTTGTCTCCCTCTCATCTTTCATATGAACTCCCCTCATTCTTTTCTCATTTCTCTCTTTTCTTCCCCTCGTTTCTCCCTCTCCTCATAGCTCTTCTTTCTTCCATCTGTTGGAACCTTTCTTTCTTTTTTCATTCTTTCCCTCACTCAAAGAGGAAGAAAGAGAAAAAGCTCTTTAAGCTCTTTTCCATTTTCTCTTCCCCTTTACTCATTGCCCTATTAACCTCAGCCACATTTTGCTGGCTGTGGCTCAGATAGACTCAGGTTTCACGTGTGATAGCCTGAGATTAAATTTTAATCAACTCCCATGAATTCAGAGAGTGAAGCACTTCCAACAGTCAAGATTCCATCTTAATAGTAGTCACCACAATGATTAGGTAGCACCTCTTTCCTCTTAGTCAAGGAATCCTAGATAGGGGAGACCATCCGCATCGCTCCAGAGGGGCCACTGCCGAACAAGGCACTCAGATGCCACAATGATTGGTGCAGTACAAGAAACAGAATAGAATAGAATAGAATAGAATGAGGGTAGGTCTACACTTACCTCCGAGTCCGGCAGTAAGCAATCGATCTTCTGGAATCGATTTATCGCGTCTTGTCTAGACGCGATAAATCAATCCCGGAAGTGCTCGCCGTCGACGCCGGTACTCCAGCTCGGCGAGAGGAGTACACGGCATCGACGGGGAAGCCTGCCTGCCGCGTCTGGACCCGCGGTAAGTTCGAACTAAGGTACTTCAAATTCAGCTACGTTATTAACATAGTTGAATTTGTGTACCTTAGTTTGAAGTGGGGGGTTAGTGTGGACGAGTCTCTTGCCCTTCCTGGACAGAGTGTGCGCCCTCCACAGAGAGACATTTGTAGACTGAATGATGATACATTTAGAAGGATAATGTGCTACTCTGTTAACCAGTGGGAGGAGAGACGGGGCCCTCACCCTGTGGGGCATTTCTCCCTCTTCACTGGCATGGCTAATCTGTGGACTTCTTCTCAGGACCTGGTCTTGAATGAGCTTGAACAAAGCAACTGGGGGAAAAAAGTCAATTCTCATTTTTTCTCTCTGATTAATTTAGATATAATTGTTTGGGGGATGTTTGGTTCCCAAGGTGTCTTCCCCCACAGTGCTCACCTGATTCTCATTTTTGGGGTCTCAGAATTTCCCCCTTCATCTGATGTGCATGGAGATTGGAAGCAGATTTTTCTAGCCCTAAACCACCACTATATGTTCAACAGAATGGACTAAATTACACATTTTTCTCAATGGGTTATAGAATTGAATTAAAAATGAGGGACTGTAATGGGATTCAGAGCTTTTTTGCACCTAGGTCACTTCTTCAAATCTATTTACATGGCCTTGTCATATTGTTATCTGAATGCGTCACAAGCAATCTATTTTCACCTCCTGTAAGATGGGGAAGTATTATTCTCCTCTTACAGGTAGGGAACTGAGGAGCAGAGAGATGATGGATTTGATTTTCAGAGGTGATGAGCACGCACAACTCGAGTTGATGTCACTGTGAACAGCGAGTGCTCAGCACTCTTGAAAATCAGGTGACTTGCCCATGGTCACACAAGAAGTCAGTGGCAGAGCCAGGAAGTGCACCCAGATCTCCTGAATGCCAATCTAACACTTTAACCACAAGATCCTCCTCCTTCTCAAGTCCAGGTTGATACCTGACTGGAAATTGCCCTGCCATCTCCTGGCTGGACTGTTTATTGATTCATGTGCCCTGAACTGATAGTCTAGGGAACAGAGTTCCTAGAAGACAGGTGTTCACATTGCAGAAACCAACCTCACAAATTACACACAGGACTTGGTTCTGTGAGGTGCTAGACACCTCCCCACACACTCCAAGAGCTTTTGAACACCCTCAACTCCCACCATCTTAGTGGAAGCGGAGGCAGCTCAGCACTTCACATTAAGTTCTCATTACCTCACAGAATTTGGCCTTAACGGGCACCTTTGTTGACTGTCTCAGTAGACAGCCTGAGCACTGAATGGCCCTGGAGACAGAACTCACCCCTCAGCCCAAGAGGTGGCCCCTCCAACTCAGGGTTGAGGCACATGGGCAGGGCAGTGTGGTGAAGCCTGCACTGATGCTTTTCCCTGGTTGGTTGATAAATAGAGGAATTCGGTTTTCAGGACTACCAATCCCACACCTTTCCCCAGCGCTAAATTCACTTTACAAGAAAGAATGTGTTCTTTGCTCTGAGACCCCGAGCCTATTCCAGCTTTCTTCCAGACCATTAGAGAATACAGAAGAATTTCCATTTAAAAAGCCAAGCTTTCCACCCAGCCTCTCATGCGACCAGCAGAGCTAGAAATGCTATGGAACAGAGATAGCACAGTGGGAGCAGGGAAGGGAGTGCACCACACCCTCCCATTGCAATCCAATTTAAAGTGCTGTTGCCCAGCTGCAATGCATTCCTCCTTGGCCAGCAGAGCGGAGCCCGTGATGTGGTTCCTCAAAGGTCAGACAGTTGTAAAACTCTCTACCTTCAGTTGTAAAACCCTAGGGTTACCATATTTCAACAATCAAAAAAGAGGACGGGAGGAGCCCCGCCCTAGCCCCACCCCCATCCTGCCCTAGCCCTGCCCCTGCCCCTTCCACTCCCTCCCACTTCCCGCCCCCTCAGAACCCCCAACCCTCCCCCCCACTCCTTGTCCCCTGACTGCCCTCTCCTGGGACCCCTGCCCCTAATTGCCCCCCCAGGACTCCACCCCCTACCTAAGCCTCCCTGCTCCTTGTCCCCTGACTGCCCCCTCCTGAGACCTTCCCCCCATCCTAACTGGCCCCCTAGGACCCTGCCCCCTACCTGTCCCCTGACTGCCCCAACCCTTATCCACACCCCCACCCCCAGACAGACACCAGGGACTCCCACGCCCCATCCAACCACTCCCCACCCCCTGACAGCCCCCCCCCCCCAGAACTCCTGACCCATCTAAACCCCTCTGCTCCCTGTCCCCTGACTGCCCCCTCCTGGGACCCCTGCTCCTAACTGCCCTCCAGAACCCCACCCCCTACCTAGGCCTCCCTGTGCCTTGTCCCCTAACTGCCCCCTCCTGAGACCCCCCCACCTGTACTTTGACTGCCCAAAACCTTACACCCCCAACCCCCAGACAGCCCCCCCCCCGAACTCCTGACCCATCCAACCTTCCCTCCCTGCTCCCTGTCTCTTGACTACCCCCCCCCGAGAACCTCCCTGCTGCTTCTCTGACCCCCTGTCCCCCTTACCGTGCTGCAGAGCGCGCGCTCGGCAGCAGGGGGAGCAGGAGCAGGGGGTGGAGCTCCAGACTGCTGGAGGCCCGAGGCGAACGGCTGGCCGGCGATCTGCGAATGCAGGGAGGGGGAGGGAGGGAGAGAGAGGAGGGAAGTGATCTCAAGTTGCAGGGGAGAGGAGAGGGAAGTGGAGGAGGGGCTCTGGCTGCCGGAGCCCTGTGCGAGTGGCACGATCCGGCCGGCTGCCCTGTCAGCCGCGCGCGCTCTGCATGGGGTGGGGAAATCCGGACATTTACAAATTCCCCCCGGACGCTATTTTTAACTCAAAAAAGCCGGACATGTCCGGCAGAATCTGGACGAATGGTAACCCTATAAAACCCTCTACATCAGTTCAGAGCTGCATCTAATCTTCCTTAAACTTCAGCTATACAAATGCAGCCTTTGCGCATCGACCTCCCTAATGTCCATATCAGAAAGTCTCTTGAAGGCAAATCCTTTTCTTTGGTGCCTGATGAGACACTTCCTGCCTTTTCTTTTTTTCCTCTCACATACACAACCCAGGTGTCTTTTTTGCCTTCTTTCTTTTATTATTGTGTCAAAAGGCTCTTGACACACACCCACTCCCTGCGCTATGGGCCAAAAGCCAAGAGTGACAGTGGGACCTGTATCAGGCCACAGATAGGGCTGCCAGCCGTCTCAAATTTCTCAGGGCCCCCTGCTATTGGCAGGTCTGTCCCATGAGAATAGGCTGCAGAACATTAGCAAATCCCAAAGGTAATCTTTAATCGGGAACCCGCTATCATTCGGTGCATTGTGATGAGAGTACATAGGGACGGGGAGTCATGACAGTGCATGGCAATCTGGAGTTTTTGTCCTGAAGCTAAAATCTCTATAATGATACCAATCCTAGTCATGCCATATTATTCAACATCTGTCCGAAGCTGTTGGGATTGCTGGGGAGACAACATGGGCTGAAGTGCCAGCAGTACACTGGTGACATCCAGCTCTCTGTCTCCTTTACATCAGATGTAAACACTGCAATCTCCCAGTACTCTCAGTGCTGAGCCAAAATCAGCACCTAGATGAAGAGCAGCCGGCCAAAGCTGAACCCAGGCAAGGTTGAGGTGGTTCTGGTAGGGAGAGAGGAACACCTCAGACAACTTGCCTCCTCTAGTAATGGCAGTTACCTTCAGATAGTTTTGTCCAGTGGTTCTCAACCAGGGATACCCGTATCCCTGGAGGTACGCAAAGTTCTTCGAGGGGGTACATCAACTCATCTAGGTATTTGCCTAGTTTTACAACAGGCTACACAAAAAGCACTAACAAAGTCAGTACAAAATAAAATTTCATACAGACAATGACTTGTTTATATACTATACATTGAAACATAAGTACAATATTTATATTCCAATTGATTTACTTTATAATTATATGGTAAAATGCGAAAGTAAGCAATTTGTCAATAATAGTGGGCTGTGACACTTCTGTATTTTTATATCTGACTTTGTAAGCAAGTAGTTTTTAAGTGAGATGTAACTTGGTGGTACACAAGACAAATTAGACTCCTGAAAGGGGGACAGTAATCTGGAAAGGTTGAGAGCCACTGGTAGTCAGTCTACAACCGCTGGGTCTCTTTGGACTTCTCAGTGCTATGGGATACACAAATAGTCTGCTGAGAAAAAAAAATGGGGACTTATATTTGCACCAACCAGAAGGCTGAGCCCTGTCCTATGAGATGCAGACCTGGCCACAGTGATTTGTGCATTTGTGACATCCAGGCTTGGTTATTGTAACTCATATCTAGGAATGAAGCCACATCACCTGAAAAAGCTCCACCTGGTAGAAAAGACAGCTGCTTATGAACACAGGTCACCATGAACATGGCTTTCTGGTGCTCCCATTTCTGAACTAGTTCCCCATTGAACACAAAGTCCAGTTCATTGGCTCTGTTCTGAAGTTCAAATCCCTCCTTGGGATTGGCCTTAGGTGCATGAGAGATTGTGTCCTCACACAATGGCTACATTCCACTGGAAAAAAGAAACTATCATCATGATGAGGCTCAAAGAGTGCAGAAGACAGAACTTTCACAGGAGTTTGACTTAGACTATGGAACTCATTGCCACAAGAGATAGTGACCAGGGGACTCAGCACATTCACAACGAAATGCAAAACTCATCTCTTTGATTTGCTTTTCTTTCCTAATGATCTTAACAGAGTCATACAGACACATAAAACCCCAAACAAAAGAACCTTATAAACTAATCAAGCTGTTCTTCCTGCAAGATGGAAAAGAAGAGAGGGAGAGAGAGTGTTATTGCTGTTTCTATTTTTGAATAGTTATGGGAGTGCTCAGACACTCTGGTGCAGGGCGGTTACTAGGTAAGCACCTAGGCAGACAGACAGACAATTCCCCATGACAAAAATGAAAAACTTGTCAGAATTTCCAGTATAAGCCCAACCCCACCATGTCTGACAGAGCTCAGCCTGACTAGCATGAACCACAACCAGGGACAAAAGTTTGTGACTAACATGTCTATGTTAACACGGGTTAAGTGTTTGGCAAGTGTTACAACAGGACCAAAACTCTAGTCTAGACAAGACCTTTGTGTTTTGCAGATGAAACCTTCAGAAAATGTGGTCCTGTCTTCTGTGCATTTCCATTACAGATCCCATAGCACTTTATGTAAATGTAAGGGTCCTCTAAATCCCATTTTGCCAGTGTTATCTGCCTGGCTGCCCTCTCCCTTCCAGAAGTGGCTGCATTTCAGTGGGTTTGAATATACGGTTGTGAATCACTTTGTGGTGAAAGGTCCTGTGTATAAACGTAAACTATTAGTATTTATATTAAACCAGGTTTTTCTTGTTATTGCTGCTTTGTAGGAACCCTTATATTGCAAAATGAGATTCCAAGAGCAGCAATTGTGCAAAAAAGGAACTCATAGGTGAATGCATTTTGGCGGTGTTTCAGGCAAACTGGAAGCATTTCTTCCATTATCTTGCTGTTCACAGAATGAAAAACACCAGACCAGCATTTAAACTATGAGATGAGCAAGCCACAAAATGCACAGTTAAAACTACCTCCAGAAGTGCTCATTTACCCAGTGTGATTGAGTTCTGCTGGTGATGGTGCTAAATCCGAGGTCAGTGTGGAAATTGCTGTTTCGCACATCTCCCACTTTCTAGCTTGATAGCAGTGTGTTCTGAAGTGGAGGAAAGGGAAAGGACTATCCCCTGTGGCTGATTCTCCTAGCAGAAGTTTGTAATTTAGAGTACTGTGGGCCAGATCTTCAGCTAATATAAATAAGCATAGCGCCATTGAAGTCAGTGAACTTTGCTCTTGGATCATGTGAGCGAATTTAGAGCTGTAGACGAACTCGTGCAGGGATCTGCATAATTTAACTGTATAATAGATATACCCCCAGCAAGGGAAGGGGGAGATGTCTGTGATTCCGATGTCTCTGGATAAACTTAAACCAACATAGGTAAGGAAAATTTGAAGTCAGTCTAAATCTGGGAGGATCATGGATTAGAATGACCTAATATGGAGGCGTACATTGTCCCAGTCCATTTCTACTTATTTATAACACAAACCCTAGACACGTAGGCCTAGCTGGGCACCGCAATCCGATTCAGATTAGTCTTTGACCCAGGGGGCGGGGCTGGAGGTTTGAGAAAGAGGAGCAGTTACACCGAGAGTCCATTCTTGTGGCACAGAAATCTCCTTTAGGATGATCTCCCTCTAGGGCCTGCACCCAGAGGCTATTCCAGAGTGTGGGGAGAGGGAATAGGGTAGACAGTGTAGCACAGAATACCTAGCACATTCTTTACAGCAGCTCTACCCTTCTTATTGATTTGATAGCAAACTCTGGGTGCAATTCCGCATCCTGAAGTCAGAAGGATGCTCTTGTGGTTAAAGCATTCACCTGAGATTCAGGTGATCTAGGTTCACTTCCTGGCTCTGCTACAAACTTCCTGTGTGATCTTGGGCAAGATTCTTAATCTCTCTGTGGCTTAGTTTCCCATCTTTAAAACAAAGCTCACATTTTCCTTCCTCACAAAGCTGTTGCAAGGGGGAAAAAATTCTAATATTTGTGAGGTATTCAACTCCTGTGGTCATAGAGAGGCAAACAGATATCAATGGGAGAAAGACTGAGACCTGGTGATTTCACTTGTGATTTCAAAAGAGAGAATGAAACATCGATGGTCAAAAAGGCACTCTGATTTTTCCAAGTAACAACACTGATTCAAAACATGTCCCGTTTGTGGTTACTGGGGTGTGAAACTTCCCGCACATTATGACGTTCAAACCAGAGCAGCATAACAACCACAGATGGACAGATGTCTGAGTGAAAGCAGAGGGAGGGGCATTTGCAAACTCACAGCAAAAGATCATGCTATTTGGAGAAAATAAATCTGATCAGCTTCTCTTTTGCCTCTCATTACACCCAGGAAACCTGTAGAGTAAATACTCTCCAGCTGAGGTCTGCAGTGCTGTTAGGGAATGCATGGAATCTTGTGAGATTTTTTAGATCTCTCTTCCCAGCATTGTGCATGAGGTTGATAGCTCTCAACTCTCTCATCTCAGCTTCGTGTCTGAGATTTGAGGCTATTCCATCCTCCTCTCACACATTATTAAACGTGAGCTTTGAGGCTCTGGCTCACAGCCCACACCATCATCACGCATGAACTCTGTTCCAGCCCCTTCCCATCTTCCTTGTGCCAAGTATGAGGCTGGCATTCTTGCCTGTCATACACACCAGCAACATTGTGCATGGGTGTGACTTTTGGGGATCACCCAACCCAGCAAGAGTTCTGTCACCTCCTGCATGTAACTTTGGGTGCCTTAATTCTATGCTGCTATGCCTCAGTGCTCTGACACCGGTAGCCAGCGCACAAACACAACAGTCTAACCCGGGCTATCACCAGCCTAGTTACTCCCTGTAGTGGCCCCCAAAACCTTTTCCAGTCCACAGTCTCTCCAGATCTGTCCACCCTGAGTCCTTAACTCCCAGACACTGGGCCTTCTGCTTCATCACCCCTGAAGGCATGAAACCACCCCAGGTACAGGCTCGACCCACACTCCGCACCGCAGCCCGCCCCACAACCATGCCCTTGATCTGCCTCTTCCCGTCCCCACTCCACCTCCTCCTCTGAAACACCTTCCACCCTCCGCTCTCTCCTTTCCGCTTCCCTGAGTGCCTCCCACCCGCCAAACAGCTGATCAGTGACCAGCCCTGAGGCCAGAACCACGGTGGCAGGCGGGTGCAGCCGCTCCAAAAAATCATGAGATTTTAAAAAGTAATAAATTTTAGGTGCTTTTTTATTTGCCTTCTGGTTTTTGAGCTTTTAGGGTTCATATTTTAAAACTTTTCTCCACAGTCATGATGGCTAGAAACTTACTTTTTTAAACAAAGAAAGAAAGAAAGAAAGCTGAGATTCTCAGGTAATCAAATGACTCAAGGAGCTGGGACTTTAAGAATAACAAGAAACATCACAAGGGAACAAGCCTAGGGAACAAACCACTTGTGCATTTAGAAACAAAAAACTTCACTAGCGAAGCTTTCTATAAAGCTGCACACGAAAGGAAAGAGAAATGCATTGATTTTCTGGAGCAGTGCCTCCAGCAGGTGTAGGTTGTAATTGGGCCACAGTTTGTCAGGAGACAATGGAGCAACAGCCTGAGCAATCTCTGCCATCTCTTTGCAGAGTGAAGGCATAGTTCCCAGAGGTGCATACACAGGTCCTCCATAGGGCCAGAACTAACATGAAACAATCATTGGGCTAAACAAAGTGCTTCTCATCCCTTTCCATATCATAGCCCTATATTAACAACAGAAAAATCATTGTCAAGACTTCCCTCTCATCAAGCCATGAAGAAAGGGAGAGTGGTTGTGACCCCCTGAGGTCATGACCCCCAGGATGAGAACCCATGCCCTAGTAAATCACTGGGACTAGCAGCCAAACAGTTGATGAATTTGAAACTGAATTATACATTATACTACTTACCAAATAAATGCAGTAATAACCGGTTTTATGACAACATATAACCACACTCCTAAAAGATATAATTAGTTTTAGATATTATCATATGTAGAATATAATAGCATAACATTGATTATGTTGTAAAAGTGGATTCATGAGAGTGCTACAGTCTATGCACCTGCTGCAGTGTCAGGAACTGTGGGATGGCAACCCATAATGCAGTGCAAGGCATGCCATATGTGGACAGGGGGAAGCAGTGAACCTGAAAGAGTCTGGCTAGCATGGGATACGCTACACTACTGCAATTCGCAGTGGTTCAGTCCCACTGGCACAAGTTTCAGCAATGCATTTCTCTAGTGTAGATGCACCTTCAGTCGATCAGGTTTCACTCTCCTGAGACATCACAATCCTACTTGTTCTCCATTCATCCAGAGGGTCTTCTAAGAAAAAATAGTGTAGGACAAGACCTGAATTTCAAAGTGTAAAAAACAAACAAAAAAACCTTTTAAAAAATCAGAAACATTCAGGATGTGTTTAAACGCCAGAAGGAAGCATCAAAAGGCACAAACACAGTTTTGTTTACTTTTTCAGGATACCTTTACACAAGAAAAATTGCCAAAGCTAACCAAACTTGGGCAAAATTCCATCATCTTGCTCCTATGCCCTGCTGTTTATTGACATCAGAGCCCTCCCACTCCCATGCCCACAACAAGGAGAGCTTAATGAGGCCTTAAGGATCCTGGGGCCAGTTTTGTTCAACATCTTCATTAATGATCTGGATGATGGGATGGATTGCACCCTCAGCAAGTTCGCAGAGGACACTAAGCTGGGGGGAGAGGTAGATACGCTGGAGGGTAGAGATAGGGTCCAGAGTGACCTAGACAAATTGGAGGATTGGGCCAAAAGAAATCTGATGAGGTTCAACAAGGACAAGTGCAAAGTCCTGCACTTAGGACAGAAGAATCCCATGCACTGCTACAGGCTGGGGACAGACTGGCTAAGTGGCAGTTCTGCAGAAAAGGACCTGGGGATTACAGTGGACGAGAAGCTGGATATGAGTCAACAGTGTGCCCTTGTTGCCAAGAAGGCTAACAGCATACTGGGCTGCATTAGTACAAGCATTTCCAGCAGATCGAGGGAAGTGATTATTCCCCTCTATTCAGCACTGGTAAGGCCACATCTGGAGTATTGCATCCAGTTTTGCGCCGCCCACTACAGAAAGGATGTGGACAAATTGGAGAGAGTCCAGCGGAGGGTAACAAAAATGATTAGGGGGCTGGGGCACATGACTAATGAGGAGAGGCTGAAGAAACTGGGCTTCTTTAGTCTGCAGAAGAGAAGAGTGAGGGGGGATTTGATAGCAGCCTTCAACTACCTGAAGGGGGGTTCCAAAGAGGATGGAGCTAGGCTGTTCTCAGTGGTGGCAGATGACAGAACAAGGAGCAATGGTCTCAGATTGCAGTGGGGGAGCTCTAGGTTGATATTAGGAAAAACTGTTTCACTAGGAGGGTGGTGAAGCATTGGAATGGGTTACCTAGGGAGGTGGTGGAATCTCCTTCCTTAGAGGTTTTTAAGGCCCAGCTTGACAAAGCCCTGACTGGGATGATTTAGTTGGGGTTGGTCCTGCTTTGAGCAGAGGGTTGGACTAGATGACCTCCTGAGGTCTCTTCCAACCCTAATCTTATATGATTCTATTTTATGATGCAAAGCAAAGCCTTGATTTTTCTACCCTTCCTTCCTTGCCGAGTACCATTTAAACAAACCAGTAATAGTAATAATACCGCTACTATAGGCCTGTGCCTAAGGGAGACAGGCTTCCATTCTCTGGCCTCCTCTTTTCTAAATAGCCAGAGGGTGCTGATTCAGTGATGTGCTACATTAAGTACTTTCCCATGGGAGAATCACTTTGAATAGACTTGTTCTTAACACTGGCATCCTGCAGCTCTGCTAGGTGAGGAGTGCCAGGGAGATATTGTCAGTCAGGCGAGAGCTGTTTATGAAACCAGCTTACAAGTCCCCTTTCCTGCCATTGCCATTTGCCAATGGTGCCCTCTGGGGGCGGTTCTGGCGGGACAGAAACTGAACTGGTTTTGAACAAAAAGGAAGTTTATCTTTATTTTGTAGTTCTTCCAGATGAGTCTAGTGGAAGGCCTTGTTGAGAGGAGGGTTGCTGGGAGGAGGAAGTGGTGGGAATTTTTAACTGAGCTGAGGGAAAATTCAGGGGAAGTGGAGTTTTAAACAGAACATAAATAAATCTTTTCTGCTTGGTTTTCAATGTCAGCCAAAAGTTAACCTTATCAAGTATGGGCCACTTCTCCTTTTCCATAAGAGGACTTAGCCCAGGGTTGTAATGATACTAATGGACTGCAACTTTGTGCTGAGAAAAGGAACCCCAGGACTGGTACCTCTCAGGTAGGGTGGTCAGATGAAATGAACCCCAGCACTAGAGACACTCCTACAAGTTGGATCCAGGAGTCTAGGTCCTGCGTCTGCTCCCATTTAAGTAAGTAAATGGCAAAACTTCTAATTTCAATGGGGAGAAACAGGCCGTTTGTTTGGTCGGTGAGATAAGAAAGAGATCCTGCTGCACTGCCACACCCCAGCCCTCTGGAGTTTCTCAGGGGTTGTCTACACAGCAAAATCTGCATGGGCGAGCTACCCACGTTAGCTTGAATCCAGCTAGTGCAAGTAACAACAGCAATGAAGACAGGTGAGAGTAGGCTAGTAAGCTCAGTACATACCGAGCGTCTGTGCTGGGCTTGTGTTACCCACACTGAAGCCTGTGTGTAGATAGAACAAGAGTACTTGTGGCACTTTAGAGACTAACAAATTTATTAGAGCATAAGCTTTCGTGGGCTACAGCCCACCTCTTCAGATGCATATGAAGAAGTGGGCTGTAGCCCATGAAAGCTTATGCTCTAATAAATTTGTTAGTCTCTAAAGTGCCACAAGTACTCTTGTTCTTTTTGCGGATACAGACTAACACGGCTGCTACTCTGAAACCTGTGTGTAGATATACTCTGAGAAGTGGCTCTGTCAAGACAGTCAATGGGCTGGGTTTTTGAGGGTTAACCGCCAGCTAGAATGTAGATGCAGTTTAGGGAGGCATTCCTCTCATGGAGCAGAATAAATACAGCTGAGGCTATTTAGGCCGAACACTTAGGGGTGTTGGACTCTGTCTTCACAAGGAAAAACGGTTTGTTCTTAACTTGAGTTAAAGTCAAGGGTCTCTTGTGAACAACACAGACAATTATGCAGTGGTTTTGTGTTACATGGTCTGAGGCATTAAAGACAAGGAACAGATCAGCAAACCCTTTCCTTTGACACCTGTATTAGGATTTGAACCCATGGGTTAAAAGCCAGTATATGAACCTACTCTGCCACTGAAGATGGCTACTCAGTTTCTTCTTGAGTTAAAAAACAATCCCTCTGACAACCCCCAGAGGAGCAGATACCAGTACAGGTGCTTTGGTTCTGTAGGACGTACCTGTTTTTTCAGCACCACGGACCTCCTAAATATATTCAAATACTTTGGACTCTCTTTTCACTTTTGCTTATTGGTCATCAGGGCAACCATGAAAAGCTTCTCTGAGTAAGACAGAAAGTGGGAGTCTGAGACTTGTCTTTTGTAAGAGAACCTGGCAATCTTGAGCTCAGTAGCAATCCCCCTGTCCTAGGAGTAAGGGTCAGGGTCTCTGTAAAACTGTCCCACTTACACAACAACCACAACAAAAGTGACAAGGAGACATGAGATGGTGACAACATCATTGATGATGTCATCATTACATGCACAGGAGAGTTTGTGTTCTACAAGCTGAACTTGCACAAATATTTTGGGACAGTCAGCCAGGTGAAAATCTAAACTGTCCAGCCAGACCCCAGGATGGGCGAGAAGCCTAAGCCGATGGCATTAGTTGTCCTTGTGATCCATTGTGGCAAAGAAAAATAGAGAATTGGAGCTGGTCTGTGGGAGTTAGTCACCACTATTGCTGGGCCAGCTTTTCCCTTGCCCCAGCCAAGGAGAAAAGATGTCCTAGACCCAGTGGCTGATTCATTGTTTTCAAATCCCCCTTTTGCATCCCTTCCTCCCACGTGCATTCTGTTGTTTGAAAGAAGAAGAAAAATCCTCTGCAAGTAAAATGTGTTTCAAGTGGGAGGGAATGTGTTTGTGGTGCTGACTTGGGTGGAATTTTTCCTCTGTGTGGTGAGTATGGCCGTGTATGCATATGTGTGTGTGTGTGTGTAGCTGAAAATAGTCAAGTGTTCATTTTAATGAAAGTGCCCCCACTCTGGATATCTGATCTGAGGGTGTCAAGAAGCTCATTGACTCTAGCAATCCTTGCAGTTTCAGTAGCCATGTAGACGCTACAGCTCCACATTTCACACTGGAAATAGCTGTGAAAATGTTTGATTTTTCTCCTGTGTGCAGGCAGGAGATGGTAGTGCAGCCATCCCTCCCTTTTTGATGAATCCTGCTGTAGGACCTGGGAAAATTTTAATTTGAATGTTTTTTCTTCCACTATATTTTGCTTCTATGAAATGCTCATAACTGTTGTGTTGTTTCCTAAAGCAAGCCATAGTGCAGACAGGTTCTGTGCAGGTGTGCATGTAACACACACAGTTGTGCTGATGCGCCTCATTCCTAATCTGTAGTGTGTCCAGATGCTTTATTCCCAGGCACCTGCCCTCCCTTAGCTCTGCCACTGCTCTTCACTCCTGACTGTAGCACCAAAACACCTCCCCATCAAAAAGGCATTTGAAATATTCACCATCCAAAGCCAAAGGAGGGGAAAAAGTGTCTGCTCCATTCCACCATCCTTTGTGTATAAGGTACTTATATGGCCCTCATCACCATGGTAGCTGAATACCTCACAGTCTTTAATATATTTATCCTCGCTGCATCCATGTGAGGTAGGGCAGGGTTATTATCCCCTCTTTACAGATGGGAAACTGAGGCCCAGGGGGAGACTACGGGTATGTCTACACTGCACATGGCTTACAGTGGCATGTAGAGTACATACTCTGCAGGCCCTCTTGCATGGGTATAAATAGCAGTGTAGATGGTGAGGCATTGCTTAGGCAAGGTAAGATACATCTGAACCCTGTGGATATGTACCCTGCATGGCTGTCTACATGCCTGAGCAGTGCCTTCCAGATCTACACTGCTATGTTTAGCAGCGTAGAGTCCTACTCCCGGAGCCTTTCCCCATCACAGGGAAAGTAGTTCCCCACTGCTGGAGCCTTTCCCCACTGCCCTCCCCGTGACGTGTGTAGCTACAAACCACAGTGTGGACTTAGCCTGCTTTTCACTGTGGCACGTAGCTATATATACCCTACACATTGCCGCCAGTGGTGTGTAGTGTAGACATACCTTAAGTGATTTGATCAAGGTCACACAGGAAATCGTTAGCAAAGCAGGAAAAGGAACCCCGGTCTCCCAAGTCCCAAGCTAGCTCCCTCACCACTGGACTGTCCTTCCTCTGCATCATCATGACACAAATCTTCCTGTGCCAACCACTGACAACGCTGTGCAAAAGCAGGTAGATGTTTGGGCTAGAGTTCTTATGAAGATCTGATCAGAATAACTTATCAAATTTCACAAGCATCCTGTTGTTCTCTCTTTCACTTTGCAGACCTGCGTAGGATGACGGCTGGCTTTATGGGCATGGCTGTGGCCATCATCCTCTTTGGATGGATTATCGGGGTGCTGGGGTGCTGCTGGGATCGAGGCCTTATGCAGTATGTAGCAGGGCTTCTCTTCCTCATGGGAGGTAAGGATGTTGTTTTGCAAAGAAATGTCTTCTGCCTTTCTGCATCTTATATATGGTTTCAAGGTTGTTTTAAATGCCATGGTGTCTGATTTGATTCTGATCTTCCACTCATGTAAATCAGGAGTGACTTAACTGAAGCCAGTGGTGTTTGTGTAAATGAGATCAGAGTCAAGCCCCGCAGGCAGAGCTGGGTGAGTGACTCAGAATAAATAGTTTATTTATCGATTTAGTCCTTTTTTCCCCACACGTGGTTCTTTGCTGATGAGATCACGATTTCAACAGATTTGTTTCTTATTGCTGACTTGTGTCATGTTATGGTGCAGATAGGAGTAAGGAGCACAGACGGATATGTCTGGTGTCAGCAGAGGTAAGTGCTTTAGTAATGATAATCTGGAAATGACACAAATAATCATTCCCCTTCTGGGTATAGTGGGACCAACAACATTAACACTCTCCATGCCAATCGACATGGCAGGGAGGGTTAGCTCAGGGGTTTGAGCATTGGCCTGCTAAACTCGGGGTTGTGAGTTCAATCAGTGAGGGGGCCATTTAGGGGTCTGGGGCAAAAATCTGTCTGGGGATTGGTCCTGCTTTGAGCAGGGGCTTGGACTAGAAACAACTGAGGAGAGTTGGCAGTTTTTCAAAGGGATACTATTAAGGGCCCAAAAGCAAGCTATTCTGCTGAGTAGGAAAGATAGGAAATGTGGCAAAAGACCTCCTTGGCTTAACCATGAGATCTTGCATGATCTAAAAAATAAAAAGGAGTTATATAAAGAATGGAAACAAGGACAGATTACAAAGGATGAATATAGGCAAACAACACAGGAATGCAGGGGCAAGATTAGAAAGGCAAAGGCACAAAATGAGCTCAAACTGGCTACAGGAATAAAGGGAAACAAGAAGACTTTTTATCAATACATTAGAAGCAAGAGGAAGACCAAGGACAGGGTAGACCCACTGCTCAATGAGGAGGGAGATACAGTAACAGGAAACTTGGAAATGGCAGAGATGCTTAATGACTTCTTTGTTTCGGTCTTCACCGAGAAGTCTGAAGGAATGACTAACATAGTGAATGCTAATGGGAAGTGGGTAGGTTTAGAAGATAAAATAAAAAAAGAACAAGTTAAAAATCACTTAGAAAAGTTAGATGCCTGCAAGTCACCAGGGCCTGATGAAATGCATCCTAGAATACTCAAGGAGCTAATAGAGGAGGTATCTGAGCCTCTAGCTATTATCTTTGGAAAATCATGGGAGACAGGAGAGATTCCAGAAGACTGGAAAAGGGCAAATATAGTGCTCATCTATAAAAAGGGAAATAAAAACAACCCAGGAAACTACAGACCAGTTAGTTTAAATTCTGTGCCAGGGAAGATAATGGAGCAAGTAATTAAGGAAATCATCTGCAAACACTTGGAAGGTGGTAAGGTGATAGGGAATAGCCAGCATGGATTTGTAAAGAACAAATCATATCAAACCAATCTGATAGCTTTCTTTGATAGGATAACGAGTCTTGTGGATAAGGTAGAAGCGGTGGATGTGGTATACCTAGACTTTAGTAAGGCATTTGATACGGTCTCGCATGATATTCTTATCGATAAACTAGGTAAATACAACTTAGATGGGGCTACTATAAGGTGGGTGCATAACTGGCTGGATAACCGTACTCAGAGAGTAGTTATTAATGGTTCCCAATCCTGCTGGAAAGGTATAACAAGTGGGGTTCCGCAGGGGTCTGTTTTGGGACCGGCTCTGTTCAATATCTTCATCAACGACTTAGATATTGGAATAGAAAGTACGCTTATTAAGTTTGCAGATGATACCAAACTGGGAGGGATTTCAACTGCTTTGGAGGATAGGGTCATAATTCAAAATGATTGGGACAAATTGGAGAAATGGTCTGAGGTAAACAGGATGAAGTTTAACAAAGACAAAGGCAAAATGCTCCACTTAGGAAGGAACAATCAGAATGGGAAGAGACGGTCTAGGAAGGAGTACGGCAGAAAAGGATCTAGGGGTTATAGTGGACCACAAGCTAAATATGAGTCAACAGTGTGATGCTGTTGCAAAAAAAGCAAACATGATTCTGGGATGCATTAACAGGTGTGTTGTGAGCAAGACACGAGAAGTCATTCTTCCGCTCTACTCCGCGCTGGTTAGGCCTCAACTGGAGTATTGTGTCCAGTTCTGGGCACTGCATTTCAAGAAAGATGTGGAGAAATTGGAGAGGTTTCAGAGAAGAGCAACAAGAATGATTAAAGGTCTTGTGAACATGACCTATGAAGGAAGGCTGAAAGAATTGGGTTTGTTTAGTTTGGAAAAGAGAAGACTGAAAGGGGACATGATAGCAGTTTTCAGGTATCTAAAAGAGTGTCATAAGGAGGAGGGAGAAAACTTGTTCACCTTAGCCTCTAAGGATAGAACAAACTGCAGCAAGGGAGGTTTAGGTTGGACATTAGGAAAAAGTTTCTAACTGTCAGGGTGGTTAAACACTGGAATAAACTGCCTAGGGAGGTTGTGGAATCTCCATCTCTGCAGATATTTAAGAATAGGTTAGATAAATGTCTATCCAGGGTGGTCTAGACAGTACTTGGTCCTGCCATGACGGCAGGGGACTGGACTCGATGACCTCTTGAGGTCTCTTCCAGTCCTAGAATCTATGAACCTCCTGAGGTCCCTTCCAATCCTGACATTCTATGACACAAACTTGTATTCAACAAATGTTCTGTGCAAACACATTTCAGCCTGTGGACGCTTGCAAATTGTTTACTGTGAGGACTCAGTACTAGCAATTTTATGGAAAATAGGTCTGTTGAATTAAGTGGATATGATTTTTTATGAGATTACGAGTTTGGTTGATAAAGGTAACTGTATTGATGTAACATGCTCAGATATCTATAAGAAGTTTGATTTAGTACCCTGGGATAGTCTGATTAAAAATTAACACTATACAAAATCAATGTAGCACAATATTAAATGGATTAAAAACTGGCAAACTGATAGATTTTAAAACAGAGTTGCTAATGGGGAATTATTGCTGACTGGGAGTGTTTCTGTGTAGGTGGCATAAGAATCATTTTTTGGCTCAGTCGTGTTTAATAATTTTATTAGTGATCTGGAAGAAAACAGATCATTACTGATAAAGTTTGCAGATGACACAAAGTTTGGTATAGTGATCAGTAACAATGGGGACAGATCACTTATCCAGAGCAACCTGGATCTCTTAGGACATTCAAACAACAAGCATTTTGATACAGCTAAATGAAAGGTCACACATCTAGGAATAAAGATTATAGGTCATATTTACAGAAGAGAGGACTGTAACCTGGAAAGCAGTGATTCTGAAAAGATCATAGTGTATAACCAGCTGAATGAGAGCTGCCAATACAATGCTGCGGCTGAAAGGACTAACACAGTCCTTTGATATATAAATGGGAATATTAAATCAGAGTAGGGAGGTAGTGTTATCTCTACACACAGTATTAGAGAGACCATTACTGGAATACTGTATCCAGTTCTGGTGTCCAGGCTTTTTAAAGGATTTTGAAAGATTGGAGGGTGTTCAGAGAAGAGCCACAAGAATGATTTTAGGTCTAGAAAATGTGCCTTATAATGAAAGACTTAAGCTCAATCTATTTAGCCTGTGGAACAGAAGGTTAAGAAGTGATTTGATCATGCTCTAGATTCTAGAATTACCTACACAAGGAGAAGAGATCTCATACTAGCAGGTTCTTTAGCCTGGCAGACAAAGGAAGAACAAGATCTAGTGGATGGAAATTGAAACTAGGCAAATTCAAACTGAAATAAGATGCATTGACTGTTTTATTAAATCTGACAAATAGTGAGGTGGTTGTAATAAAAATGTGTTGGTAAGAGACTGAACTTTTTTTCTGGTCAGTCATAGTTACATGACATGAGTCAGAGTTACAAAAGGTTATTCCCCTGTCATGTGGCATGGGTAAGTAGCCACTGACTCTAATGGCTACTGTTACCTCCTCCCTGACTTTTTTAAAGTCAAATACAAATGAAATATCACCCCAAAATAGCAACCACAATCTGAAACAATCAATTAATAAAGCAGACAAATAGAGACATCTAGGCTGGAGGTCAGGATATTCAATGTCGGTCAGTAACTACCATCTCTGAACCTCTGGCTTTCTGAGCACATGGTCTCTTCTTGTTCTCATACTAGTGCTTACTGCAGAGGTCAGGTTAGCCACTGAGATGCATCTGCAGCTTGGAGCCTATTTTTTGCTCTTGGTATTTTTCCACTGACAGTGACTTGATGGGCAGGTGTTACTTCTGTCAGCACATGAGCATTGTCAAGTAGCATTCTGGTGGTTGTCCTCAAAAAGCAGACAGTCAGTGTTCTCCATAGTTTTGTTTGGCTGTTCTAAGAACCTGCAGGGCTAAAACCTGGGACCAGGCGGCATCTGGGCCACTGATGCTGCTGCATCACCACGGGAGGGTTAAGTCACGCTCCCATGAGAGGACCCTGTGAAGCTAGGCTTGACAGCCACTACCACCCAGCAGTGGCTGACTGGCAGCCCCTCACAGCCCACTGATTGGCTGATACCAGTAATTAAATCAGGAAGCCAACATGAGGAGCTATCTGAGCAATGACACAGACTGACTGCCTGCTTTCGCTCCAGACCCTGCTTCTGACAGATGCTAGACTCTGGCTCTGACCCTGGTTTGTCCTTGACGTCACTATTCAATTACTGTTGGAAACCTAGTGCCTGACCTTGCTGGTATGACTTCCTGGTATCCCGACCTGGCTTGACTCTGACCCTGCTATCTGCCTGTTGCCTGCAACTTGGTGCCTGACCCTGACATCCTGGCATTCTGACCTGGCTTGCTCCTAACCCTGCTACTTGTCTTCTGATCTCAGCAGCTAGCGCATGTGACTGTGCATAGTAAGGACTTGAGGTAGTGTGCTTGATCTAATAAATCAAAAGAATGGCCAAAATGAGTCACTTGTGAATTGTGGGCCATTATCTGTTATTAGCTCATCTGGAATCCCATGACAAGTAAATGGTGATTTACAATGTGTTATTACATTGTTATTCAATGTGTTTTGCAACAAGTTAAAAAAAATTCACTAATAAGAAGTCATCTTTCCTGTTTAGTTCAAATGTATCTATACCAACAGAGATCAGAAATCTCTCATAGCCTCCGGGGTTATTTTGCAGTCTATTTATTGCAGATTTCACACTTGGAGACCTTATCTTTGATGGAAGCATTTGCTTGGTCATAATAGGATTTTTTAGCCTCTCTTTTTACACTTCTAAATACCCAGATGGGCGCTGCAGAATATGTATAGCATTTCTGACCTCATGCTGTTCAATCTGAGAATCTTTTCTTCGATATGTGGCAGAACATTATGCCATCTCTTGTTGTGGCATTGATCATTTTTACCCTAAGCCAGCAGATCATCAACAGTTATTTCCATCCCATACAGAGCCTCAAAGATCTGGGGCATGATGGGAAATTAATAGAAAAAATCCCATGGACTTCAGTGGGGCCAGGATTTCACCTTCACGCATGTCAGGGTGCTGAGACAATCCCAAGGGGAATTTGCTTAAACATGTATCTACCAAAAGAAATATGGGAGGCAAAGAGTTTTATACTTTATATATTGACTCAGACCTGCCTTGACTTGCATCAAAACCTAAATATTTAGGGGTCCTCTAGACATGAACTCTTTATCAGTTCTCAGGGAGTAGCACTCATGTGTGGTGGCCTAACTCAAAACTTTTGACTTTGTCCAAATTCTTAACTTGTTTGGCTTTATTATAGTGGCCATCCTGAGCATTCCAGTTAGTTGGTGTCTGTTCACTTAACAGCATCTACTTTTACCATCAGGTCAGGTTCAGCTTTTATTTTCTCTTTCAGTGCTAATGAGGTTTTATGTGGTTTGGTGGCACACTGAGGTCTCTATCAATGTGAACTCTTACATTGTCAATGCATCCCACTTCCCTCAACACCTCATCAAGTTATTTAAGAATATATTTTGTGTTCTAGACAGTTAGGATGACCAGATATCCCGATTTTATAGGTACAGTCCTGATATTCGGGGGTTTGTCTTATAAAGGCACCTATTCCCCCCACTCCCATCCCAGTTTTTCACACTTGCTATCTGGTCAACCTATGGACAGTAGACAAGTTAATCACCCATTTGATCATCTGCATTTGCAGCCTACTCTCTACCCCAGGCATACATGGGGTTTCCTCTTTCACTATTTCAAACCCTGCTGAGTGGTAGTCCTTACACAGATGTGCAAATATAGCTTTGTCACATAGATTAATTTGTGCCCACTGTATAAAACTTTTTATTTTTTATTTTTTATTATTTTAATGTCAGTAGTCTCTCTCTCTCTCTCTCTCTCTCTCTCTCTCTCTCTCTCTCGTGTGTGTGTGTGTGCTAAGTTTGATTACATTGCACTCGGGTCTATTTTGAACTTCACTTTTTTGTTAATTTATTTCCAGTGTCAAAAACAATCTGTTGCAGAACTTTCCTTTGCAAATGTATTAAGAGACCCAACAAAGAACTCTATTATTGTCAACTTCATGATCTTCATCAGAGCTCTGTTCTTCAGCTGTACATTCATGAATGTATTTTGCTTTTGTATTTCTTTGCAATTTGTACTGAGAACAACACACTATTGCAAAATAGTTGTTTTTTATTGCTAGGGCCCTACCAAATTCATGGTCCATTTTAGTCAATTTCATGGTAATAGGATATTAAAAATCATAAATTTCATGATTTCAGCTATTTAAATCTGAAATTTCATGGTGTTGTAATTGTAGGGGTCCTGACCCAAAAAGGAGTTGTGAGGGGGTCACAAAGGTTATTGTAGAGGGGGTTGTGGTACTGCTATCCTTACTGCTGCTGCTGGTGGCCTTCAGAGCAGGGCAGCTGGAGAGCCATGGCTGCTGGCCGGGAGCCCAGCTCTGAAGGCAGAACCGCTGCCAGCAGCAGCTAGGGCCGACGAGACTGGGGGGGGAAGCCAGTACAAATTACCAGTGCCCGGCGGTCTGGAAAGGGGCGCGGGGCCCGGCTTCCCCACTCTCATCGGCCCTGTTTAGCCGGTCCACCCTTGCTGGGAGGCCCAAAAATTTTTTTTCACTGGGGCCCACACCCGCTCTCAGCGGCCCTGGCAATAGCACAGAAGTAAGAATGGCCTGGTATGATATTGCCACCCTTCTGTGCTGCTGCCTACAGAGCTGGGCCCTCAGTCAGCAGCTGCCACTCTCCGGCCGCCCAGCTCTGAAGGCAGGACAGAAGTATGGGTGGCAACAGGGCAGGCTCCAGGCACCAGCCCACCAAGCATGTGCTTGGGGCGGCGCCTGGAGGGCGGCGGCGTGGCGGGGCACTCCGGCTCGAGAGCGGGGCCGCGACTGGGCTCGCCATCCTCCCCCCAGTGCTCCGGCAGGTTGGGGAGAGCGGGGCCCCGGCCGGGCTCGCCACCCTCCCCCCCGGCGCTCCGGCCAGTCGGGGAGAGCAGGGCTGCGGCGGGCTCGCTGCCCTGCCCCCGGCGCTCTGGCCGCTGGGGAGAGCGGAGAGCCCCGGCCAGGCTCTCCGCCCTCCTCCCCGCACTCCGATCAGTCGGGGATTGCGAGCCCACGGCCGGGCTCGGCACCCTCCCCTGCCGCGCAGCGGGGGGGGGGGGGGTGAGGGCGGCAGGTGGCTTTTTTGCCTAGGGCGGCAAAAAAGCCAGAGCCGGCCCTGGGTGGCAATACTGCAACCCCCCTAAAATAACCTTGTGACCCCCCTCCAACTCCCTTTTGGGTAAGGATCCCCATTTTGAGAAATGCTGGTCTCCCCCATGAAATCTGTATAGTATAAGGTAAAAGCACACAAAAGACCAGATTTCATGGTGGGAGACCAGATTTCACGGTCCGTGATGCGTTCTTCATGGCCGTGAATTTGGTAGGGCACTATTTATTTCATAACACAGCACCCTTTGTGATGACCACTTTTTCATCATGTTATTACAGTCACTTTTATTGCAAACAAATATGGTCTCTGCCATTTGTTTACCCTTGTAGTATCTATTTATGCCTTAATATACACTCTAATTAGAGATGCACTTTTGTTTTTTCACTGTTTGTTAACACTGTCATTGGAGTAGCACAATTTTCACTTGTTTTGCAAATATTCACTATTCATTGCAAAGTCACGTCTAAATCTTGCAATAACTTGGCTTTGAGCCAGATATCAGTTTTACCTTCAATAACTCCCTCTATCGTTAGCAAATCGACAAATTATTCCATCTTCTAAATGTCCCTGTTTGCACAATTCAGCTTTAATATGCAGTGCTGTCCCAAAATGATCAGAGGTTTCACCTGGCAGCTTATTGCTTGTCTTTTGCACGTGACATGCCTGGGTGAAACACAGACTTCAGGACATTTTTAAATGGCCTTGTCTAGCAGTTTGGAGTACCTTCTTGCTCCCATTGGAAGGTACTATTGGTCTCCAGGGCTTGTTGGCCTTCCCCATGTAGCAAGTGTGGTGGATTTCTTCCTGTCTAATTTCTCTGTATTAGCACTTGCTTCTAGGAACATGTGGAAGTGCTTCAATCCCTTCCCCCAGTGATATGCCAGTCTGAGCACTTCAGGAGCTCCCACTGGCTCCATCTTCATCACAGATTTAGTTTTCTTCTGACACCACATAGGAGTGCTGCTAAGTGACTCATCCTTATTGTCTGGCCCTAGTCACATGATATGGGGCAGGGTTACAAATGCTTTACATACCCCTTCCCCACATCAGTGATCAATACCCACTCTCCCCTGTGGCTGCTGTTACGGGAGTGATAAGCAGACAAGGAAGACGTGTGACGAAAAAGAAAGTCAAGGATCAGTATGCGGGTTGCCCGCACAATTTGGTGTTTTCTTCCAGATATGCAAAGCAGGGATGTTTGTTAAAGAAAACACCCAACCAGGTATAAGTGTGTGAGATTCTACTCACATCTATTTCTGCATTCTGGTCTGGGAAGAGGGTGGGGATGGTGGAAACAACCCTTCTGGTGCCCAAAGCAACATCTGAGTAGTGCATGTCCCCCTGTTGCAAGGCACTGGCGGGAATACAGTACAGCCATGTGTAGCATGCCAGTGTGCATCAGTGCCAAGTGGCTTCCAAAAAATCACTGGTACTATCCAAGATCTCAGTGAACAGGATGACGCTGAGGGAAATAAATCACATGGCAAATAGAAATCTCAGGATAAACTGACTCCTGGTATGTGGAGGAGAGAGAGAGAGTGTGGACAATTGCTAACAGTTTAGTTAGGTTTATATATCAGAGCTGTTGTGTGTATCAGTCTGTCTCTTTGCAACACACATGCATAACTTCCTCTAACTCACCAAGTAGAGGCTTGTCTTCAAGAAGTCCAAGGTTATGTATTGTACTGCCTATGGCTGTGCGGTGCATATCTGCAATTAAATGACAACTGCAGTGTCTGTCTATGCAGCCACAGATGGGTCCTTTGGATCCTAAATTTAACCTACGTTGAAACTTGCATATGATGATGAAAAATAGGGTCTCTATTCCACTTGTCTGTGGGCTCCATCTCACAAAAATAATTCTACTGCTGATTGATTTGTCAAACAAAATGTAGGGATTTAGTAAAACAAGCATGTGGTAAAGCTCCGTGATTGATCTCTCCAAGGCCAGCCAATCAGGGCCCGGCTCAGCCATATAAAAGACTGCCCCGAGCGAGAGCAGTCAGTCTGTCCCAGGCCTTCAGAGGGGAAGGTCTGTCTCCAGAGCTGGGAGTCCAGCACCGCGGACAGCACAGTGCAGGCCAGCCTGAGAGAGTAGGAGAAGGCCCTACTCCATAGCCTGCCAGGTGGCAGGCCTGGGAGGAGGAGGCCTAGCGTAGAGAAGGGCTGTTGGGGAAGCGGTCCAGAGGGATAGCCAGAGGAGGAAGGAGAAGGAGGACAGCGAGACTGTCGCCCGAGGGCCTCTGGACCGGGACTCAGAGTAGTGGGTGGGCCTGAGTCCCTCCCTTCTTTCCCCCCCCCTTTGTTTGCTGTGTTGCCCTATGCATAGCCACCGGCCGCAGGGAGCGGCCAGCCAGAGCCACGCCAGGTCCTGGACTGTGTGGACCAGGCTCGAAGGTGTGGGGCCGTTGTTTACCCCCCCCCCCCCGGAAGGGGGTGTGAAGGGACAAAAGGGACACTGTCGGAGGACAGTGCTCCGGAAGAGGACTCCGTACGTTGAGGGTGACGCAAGTCCGCGCACCCAACGCAGGTGAAACGACAGGCGGGACGCCACCCGAAGGGGCGCCCTACTGGTTCGAACTAATTCCCCGAGACGACCAGGAGGAGGCGTCATAGCAGTGAGCTACTACCCTGTCACACGTGGTGGAGAATGCGGGCATAGCGGTCCGCCCCTGATACGAGGGGCCAGCGCAAGACTGCGGACTATTGCCCAGAGCAGTGCCTTGCGCAGACAGACGGTCGACCCAGATTGTGGGTGCAGACCCGGACCCACCAAAGGGGTCCAGAGGGTGGGGGTTGAATCGGGAATAACCCGCTGAACCCCAACATGGAGGCTGAGAAGCTGTTAAAATGGATGCTAGAAAAGCAGCAGGAGCAGTCGGCCCAGCAGCACCAGCAGCAGGTGCAAATGCTGCAGCAAATGACTACTCAACAGCAACTGTTGATGACGCAGCACCAAGAACAGCAGCAGCAGCTCCTTCGGGAGCTGGCCACCCAGCAGCGGGTGCAGCAGGAACATTTGGTGCAGCAGATGGCCGCACTATTACGCCCGGCAGGAGGCACCCCTGCCACCCCCATGGGAACCGGATTGGGGGATACCTCGGGGGCACTACCGATACGCCTCACCAAGATGGGGCCTGAGGACGACCCAGAGGCCTTTCTGGTGACGTTTGAACGGTTGGTGACCGCTGCCCGGTGGCCCTCAGAACATTGGGCCACGTTACTAGCCCCTTATCTGACGGGGCGGGCTCAGGCCGCATATCGTAGCCTCGACCTCTGGCAAGCACTCGAGTAGGCCCGAGTGAAGGCGGCCATCCTAGACCATACCGGCATTAGCCCGGAGACCTACCGACAATGTCTCCGCAAGGAACAATATCCTCCGGGGGCCCGACCCCGTGCCGTGGCCCAACGCATCCGGGACCACTGCTGGAGGTGGCTGAACCCAGAGGGCCTGATGGGACCCCAGGTGGCGGAGATGGTAGCCTTAGAGCAGTTCACCCAGATCCTACCCCCGGGAGGGAGGGCCTGGGTGTGACGGCATCGACCGGCCACCCTCTCCACAGCGGTGGCCTTAATGGAGGACTACTTATCGGCTGAGTGGGTGGAGGCGCCACCCCAAGCGGCCGGGAGCCTTGGTCGCAAGGGCGGAGCAGAGAAGGGGAACTCTCGTGGGGTGGGAGCCTCCGAACCACTGGCAGGCAACAGCCATGGGCATCCGAGGCCTCCCAACCCTGAACCCCGACCCAAGTTACTACCGATGACGACTCGGAGGGAGCGACAGCCCCCGGAGCGAACAGGCCCCCTCGGAGGAGGCACAAGCCCGGCCGAGACCCGAGAGAGGTGCTGGGGCTGCGGTCAAGAAGGACATTTCCGGCAAGATTGCCCTTTTATGGACTGCAGCTATGGGCAGGCCTGGATGGCCGGACAAAGGGCACGGAAGAGAGGGGTAGGAAAGTTGATAGTCCCGGTCCGGGTTGAAGGGAACCCCACCAACGCCCTCGTAGACTCGGGGTGTAGTCAGACCCTCATACGAGAGGGGCTGGTCCCGAATCTCAATCTTTCAGGGCCCCCGATCTACCTACAGTGTGTGCATGGAGACATCTGCCAGTATCCCACAGCCTGGGTCAAGATGGGAGTAGGCTGCCGAGAGGAGGGTCTCCGGGTAGGAGTGGCCCCTAGGCTGGCCTGCCCGGTGGTGTTGGGACGGGATTGGCCCGGCTTCGGAGAGGTCCTCCTGAGATATCAGCCACCCAAGCCCCGACCAGACAGGACTATAGCACCGGGAACGGGGCTGCTTGGGCGCAGGCCAAGGGGTGACCCCAGCGAGGGGACCTCCTCGACGGCGGAGACCCCCGTGAATTGTCCTGGAGATAGGCCCCGTTCGGTGGAGGACGCCCAGGTAGAGTTAGAGCGTGACGGGGACTTCTTACGGGAGCAACGAGAAGACCCAACCCTAAGCCGAGCCTGGGAACAAGCCACCAACCCTGCTATTGAGGGGGACGGGACACTACGGACTCCGCAGGGCCCCCGTTTTGAGGTATGGCGGGACCACCTGTACCGAATAGCGCAGGAACCCCAGACCCGGGAGACGTTCCGCCAGCTGTTGGTCCCCCGGAGACTGCGAGCCGGCCTCCTCCACTTAGCCCACGCGAACCCTTGGGCTGGACACCTGGGACGCGAGAAGACCCTACAGAGGGTGGCCCGCCGGTTTTTCTGGCCAGGCATCCACCGGGAAGTGGCAGACTTTTGCGCCTCGTGCCCAGAATGCCAGCGAGCCGGACCGAAAGGGGTAACCCCTGCACCCCTGGTACCCATGCCAGTCGTGGGGGTACCCTTTGAGCGGATTGGGATGGACCTCGTCGGCCCCCTTGAGCGAAGTAAGACAGGGAACCGCTTTATACTAGTAGTCGTGGACTACGCAACACGCTATCCCGAAGCCGTTCCCCTAAAGACAGCGACGGCACCGACCATCACGGGTGAATTGGTAAAGATTTTCGCCCGGGTTGGGATACCCGGGGAAATATTGACGGACCAGGGCACCAATGTGTCCTCCAAGTTAATAGCCGAGCTATGTCGCCTCCTCCATATCTGGACCCTCCGGACATCGGTGTACCACCCGCAGACTGATGGCTTGGTAGAGCGGTTCAATGGTACGCTAAAAGCCATGTTGCGGAAGTTTGTGGAGGAGGACCCCTCGCATTGGGACACCTTGTTGCCGGCTCTGCTGTTTGCAATAAGAGAGGTACCACAGGCCTCGACAGGGTTCTCGCCTTTCGAGCTCTTATATGGCAGGCAGCCCAGGGGAATACTGGACCTCCTGAAGGAGGAGTGGGAAACACAGGAAACACGGGTCCTTGGGACCACACAATACGTGCTACAACTCCGGGAGCGACTCCAAACGTTAGGGGCCTTCGCCCGTGAAAACCTGGAACGGGCCCAGGCATGCCAGGAGCGCCTCTATAATCGAGGGACTAGAGGGAGGAAGTTCACCCCAGGCGATCGGGTGCTGCTTTTACTGTCCTCTGCAGAGTCGAAGCTCATAGCCAAATGGCAGGGTCCCTATGAAGTGATCCGACGAGTGGGGCCAGTCGATTACGAGGTCAGACTACCTGGTCGACGCAAAGAGACGCGTATTTATCATATTAATCTTCTGAAGGCCTGGAAAACCCGGAAAGCCCTGTTCATTGGCCCGTCCACCCCAGATTCGGAACTTGGACCCCTAGCAGGGGACCTTCCCGACCCCAGACCGGCCACGTTGGGGTCAGGCCTCAACCCCAGACAAAGGGGGCAACTACAACAGGTGGTAGAGAAGTTTCCAGACGTTTTATCGGCCCGCCCGGGCCGGACGACTTTAATGAGTCATCATATCACCACCGACCCAGGGAAGAGGGTGACGGATAACCACCGGCCGTTGCCCAAGAAAATGTGGGATACAGTTCGACGGGAGGTAGAGACGATGTTAGAGATGGGAGTGGTAGAGGAGTCGACGAGCGAGTGGCGAAGCCCTATCGTCCTAGTTCCGAAACCAGACGGGACGACTCGGTTTTGCATCGATTTCAGGAAGGTCAACGCTATCTCCCGTTTTGATGCCTATCCAATGCCGAGAGTGGATGAACTGTTAGAGCGCCTCGGGGGAGCCAAGTATCTGTCAACCTTAGATTTAACTAAAGGGTATTGGCAGATCCCACTGACGCCAAACTCCCGGGCGAAGACGGCCTTCCCCACGCCTTTCGGCCTCTTCCAGTTCGTAACCATGCCGTTCGGGTTACACGGAGCGGCGGCCACGTTTCAACGCTTGATGAACAAGGTCCTCCAACCCCACGACCAATACGCGGCAGCGTACATAGATGATATTGTGGTTTACAGCCTCGACTGGGAGAGCCATTTACACCACCTGGCAGCGGTGTTACAAGCCCTCAGAGCGGCCGGCCTAACAGCTAACCCGGCGAAATGTCACTTAGGCCAAGAAGAAGTGACCTACCTGGGATACACGGTAGGAGGAGGGAAACTAACACCCCTGATTAGCAAGGTACAAGCCCTCAGAGACGTACCCACCCCCACGACGAAGAAACAAATACGTCAGTTTTTAGGACTAGCTGGGTACTATCGTCGTTTTGTGCCAGACTTTGCATCTATAGCCGCCCCCTTGTCAGACCTAACGAAGAACTCCCAACCTCGACAGGTACAGTGGACTACACAATGCGAGCGAGCCCTACGTTACTACCTGCTAGGGAATAGTTTTAAAGTAATCACAGATCACGCCCCTTTGCGATGGATCCACAGCATGAAAGACACGAATGCTAGAATTATGCGGTGGTACCTCGCCCTCCAGCCTTACGACTTCCAGGTGCTCCACCGCCCGGGTAAGGCCCATACTAACGCCGATTTCTTCTCCAGGCTAGGGGAGGAGGGCGAAGAAACGGACCAAGGAGGGGGATCCTTAGCGCAGGGGGTGGTTTGTGAGGGGGCAGCCAAGCCCCAATCCAACTACCGAGGCCCTAGACAGTTAGTCCTGACGGCAGAGGATCCGTCACACTCGTACGGGGTATGTCTCAAATGCACAGAGAGTGCGAGAGGAGGGAGCATACCCCAGCCTAGGCAGGCGGCCGCGGGAGAAGAGCCCATGCGGGAAGCCCCGGCGGAGGACCAGCCCGCACTCCTGGAGCCGCCGAGGACTGCAACTTCCCCAGGTCAAGAGGGAGCCTCACTGTGGGAGGGACCAACGGAGGCAGTGGACCACGAGACCCATGGAGAATCAGGAGACCCGTGGGACACTCCAGCAGCTGAGCGGACAGGAGTCAGTCTAAGGGAATCGACGGACTGGTACGTCGGACCTGGTAAGCCTCAGCGTGTTTCGGTGGGACCCCCCCGCTGAGGCGGAGGATAGGCCGGGTTGCCCAGTGACAAGGACTAATTTCCGGGACTTTGGACCAGTAGGCCATAGTGCCCGGTGTCAAGGGCTAAGTTCCTAGACTTTGAGCCGATAAGCCGAGCCGCTATGGGACGAAGGCTAATTCCCGAGCTCTAGGCCATTAGGCCGGTTAAGATACACACACACACACCCCCGGGAGGGTTCTTAAGGGGGAGGGTGTGTGGTGGGGCGGCTGCCCCGCTCCCAGAGAGGGTGGGCTGCAGCAGGCCTAGGCGCCTGCGCAGACGCGCAACCAATTAGAGAACGGCTTACAGAGAGCCAATCAGAGGACAGATTGGGGCCAGCCAATCAGGGCCCGGCTCAGCCATATAAAAGACTGCCCCGAGCGAGAGCAGTCAGTCTGTCCCAGGCCTTCAGAGGGGAAGGTCTGTCTCCAGAGCTGGGAGTCCAGCACCGCGGACAGCGCAGTGCAGGCCAGCCTGAGAGAGTAGGAGAAGGCCCTACTCCATAGCCTGCCAGGCGGCAGGCCTGGGAGGAGGAGGCCTAGCGTAGAGAAGGGCTGTTGGGGAAGCGGTCCAGAGGGATAGCCAGAGGAGGAAGGAGAGGGAGGACAGCGAGACTGTCGCCCGAGGGCCTCTGGACTGGGACTCAGAGTAGTGGGCGGGCCTGAGTCTCCCCCTCCTTCCCCCCCCCTTTGTTTGCTGTGTTGCCCTACGCATAGCCACCGGCCGCAGGGAGCGGCCAGCCAGAGCCACGCCAGGTCCTGGACTGTGTGGACCAGGCTCGAAGGTGTGGGGCCGTTGTTTACCCCCCCCCCCCCGGAAGGGGGTGTGAAGGGACAAAAGGGACACTGTCGGAGGACAGTGCTCCGGAAGAGGACTCCGTACGTTGAGGGTGACGCAAGTCCGCGCACCCAACGCAGGTGAAACGACAGGCGGGACGCCACCCGAAGGGGCGCCCTACTGGTTCGAACTAATTCCCCGAGACGACCAGGAGGAGGCGTCATAGCGGTGAGCTACTACCCTGTCACAGGAGGCAAGAAGGGAAAAAACTGAGACAAGATGAAACTCCATGGAGTTCAGCTAAAAATGGCAGAGGCTAATGCAATTTCTTTTTTTAGTAACTTTTTATGTGGCAAAATGGTCGTGATCCCTATTAATTCTTTCTGTTGCATCTCTTATAGTGGTCACAGCAGAAGCAGTTGCTATGGTGAAGGCTGAAAACACTTTCCATTATGAGTTTCTGTTATACATGCCTATAACTTTTCATAAATTCTCATTTGGGAATCCAATTTCTCATGCTTGTTCTCTTCTCAGAGATGAATAATTTTGGGAAGCTTATACAAAATCTTTTCATCCATTTGTGAGTGATGGCAGATACATACACTTACACACAAGAAATCTGGCCATCCCCTTTGAAATAGAACTACATAATCAATGGCTAAAACATAAACATTGAAGAAGGGCGTAAATGTAGTCTTCAGTGAGGAATAGTGTCTTTCCTTGGTTTGACAAATAGTAGCTGTGGTTTGACAAAGGTCGGAGCATTTGCAAATGCTGAGCATGCTCATTTGAATTTGTCCATGACACTGGGAGACATTCACTTAAAAATGGGCACCGGTTGCATGCATGTGCCGCTCAGGATGTGCTTGTGTAATACCACCATGGGCCAGTCACATAATTAACACCTATATGTGGTTTAGACACTAGACGGGGACAAAGAGCTACTTCGTATTTGCACGTCTTGGACACAGGCCTTTCAAAACTGGTTAACAGGCAGGAGTGTGTCCTGCCATTTTGTTACCCTGTTAATTTTGATTTTTTTTTTTTACTCTTCTTTTGCATTTTAAAATTATTTAAGGCCTTGAAGTGGCATAAGCAGCTTAAATTGATCTGAAGTCTTGGACTAGTTTAAGCTCTTTAAGATTAAGGCCATAGACTGCATTAAGCTGCAAACAAAAACGGAACTGGTGAGCTGGCCAGGGGCTCTTATGTTACCTTAAACATTTTTGAATCTGTGCACTGACGGGATATATATGTATAGGTATGGAAATGCATATTTGTCCTGAGAGACTAGCAGTCACCAGTCATCCTTTGGTCAACTAATGCCGGTCAGCTATGGAATGGGGCATTTTATTTCTTTATTTCCTTTTTTCACCAAGAAAATAAAAATCTAGAAAATTAAATAGTTATACCACCTCTTCCCCATACCCCTCTCTCCCCCGTTTTAATGTTAGGAAATGCAAAAGTTAAGGTCAATTTTACAACAAGAAGATACACGACAGCGTCATAATACATATGCCCAAAGGACACAGTTAAGGTAGCAGATTAGTCTTAACATTTCTTGACTTCCAAGTGCTTCACTTTGCAGCCTTATTGTTGCATTTCACACAGGTTTTGCATTTTTTTAAATAATATCACCCAGTTTCAAAAGTAGACACTTTGAACAATGAATGTAAAACACTGCTTTCACTGAGATTGCTTCTGTAAATCACTCTGTATCCTCCATTGTAGTGCCCTTTTGTAACTTCCTACAATAATACTCCTCAAGGAGGGATCGCAACACACATCTCACCACCTACTGTAGCATCAGTTCACTTGTGGGACTGTGTGTCCTCCGTCTGGCAGAAACACAGTTTTCACTAAATGATTTGCACAGAACATCAGAAATGGAGCCTAATCTTTATGCCGATACCAACAGGCACAGCACTTTAAAGTGAAAACCTAAGAGTTTGTCTACATGCGGAAATTGGGGGTGAGAAGTTGAAGCAGTGGTGGATTCCAGTCCAACCCCAGAGGTGTAACACAGGTGGTATTCATTTAATGCTTTTAACAGAAGGGATGGATCAGTAACTGCAGCTGGAGAATTTAGTGTCAACTCTGTAGCATTTGATTACCAGGGAAACATCAGCTGACCTCAAAGACAAACTTCAAATGCTTTCTTTTTGTGGTTCATTTCTGCTGCTCCTAGATATGCACTCACACCCTGAAGAAAAAAGACCAACACAAATAGTTATGGCACCTTTATATCAGATCACACAAGAACTCTGGCTTTTTGTGGTGCAGAGATCTGACAGTAGCTGTGTGTGTGAGAGAGAAAGAGAGAGTGTATACAACTGTCACGGATCCACAGGATCAGTGCTCTGACCCCAGATTTGGAACAGCCTCTTGAATGACTCCTTCAGTGAGCCAGACCCCTAGGGGTCTCACTCTTCCTTGAGGATAAGCCCCATGGCTTCACAGCCTCCTTAGGCTGGACCTCTGGTCCTTCAGAACCTGCTTCACACTGTGCGCTCCATTCAGCAAGCCCCACTGAGGCAGATGCCTGAAGGAGACTTCTACTACCTTAGGGAGCAATGCACCTCCAACAGCATCTGCAGGGTCATTCGCACAGCGTTTATTAGAATGGTTTATTAGTCAACTGGAACACAGCATAGAAAGTCCTTGGTTAGCATAGATTAAAGAAAGTTACGGGCATGGTTCGTTTTTTGTAGCTCAGAGCCCCAGCCAAGTCGTGTCCCGTTGGTTCCTACTCTGTCCCCTCTTTGTTGAAGTTCCTGGGCCAGTCCGACCTGGCCCTTCCTCAGTCCTTTGTTGTCCAGCTGGTCAAACACGGCTGGCTTCCTGTGGAGGAGTGGGCCATCCCTGGTCGTTAGCTGCTGGGTAGCAAATGTCCCAGTGTTTGGCTTTTCCATTCTCTACATGGACTCTCCAATGGCATGGTCCCCAAACTCAAGACAGTGAGGCCTCAGTCACAGCTGCCTGGTCACCTGTTTAAGAGTAAATAGCCCTTTTCTATCCCCTAGGTGACAATGCAGGATATGAGGGGAACTGAGGCACAGGGTTCATACAAAATATTTACAGAAAATTCCCACTCCATCACAACAACCCATCGTCCTATACTTCTGATTGGGATCAGCCCGCTTTCTTCAACGTGGCCTACATTAGACTGCTACATCAGTTCATCCTGATTTTGCAGCACAAGGCATTTTTTCACGGCTCTTGTTTTATTTCTTTTTAAAGTAGGCCAGATAGCTAGAGAGAACCCTAATTGCTCACTCCCAAGGCCAGCATGCACTGGGAGAGATGTGGAGGCTGCACACTCGGCCCTCTGGGGAGATGAAAAAGCAGGTAATGCCTTGTGCCGCTTGCCAGCAAATAATCTGGCCTTTGGCTCTGGGGAGAGTCTGTGTAGCCCCTGTCTTTTGGGAGGACAGTAGCTCTGCTGTGAAGAGGTGAATTAAAGCTGGACAAAATGTGTGGAGTAGGCTCTGATAGGAACACAAAGGACTGTCCCAGCAACAGCTAGGGAAGATAAGCTACATGTTTTTTTTAAGTTCTGTGCTCCTTGATAATGTCATAGAATAGAATATCAGGGTTGGAAGGGACCTCAGGAGGTCATCTAGTTCAACCCCCTGCTCAAAGCAGGGCCAATCCCCAGACAGATTTTTGCCCCAGATCCCTAAATGGCTCCCTCAAGCCCTAGGTTTAGCAGGCCAATGCTCAAACCACTGAGCTAGCCCGCCCCCTGGTGTTGATCTGCTGCTGGCATTTACATTTCAAGGCCAGAGGAAGATGGTCAAACAAAACTTGAGTTTACTGGGGTTTTTTTAACAATTACTTATTGAGTGCCTTTAGTATACTAGTACCAAACAGAGAGGAAGGCAGTGCATGGGTAATAGAAGGAGAGGTAGAGCTGGCACGACACCTTACTAGGCAGGAACAACTCTCTGTAGAGAGAGAAAGGGGACTGCCTATGTGTGTGTAACAGAGCCTAGTTTGGAATTTAGAAATTCACTCAAGACTCAGACCCACCTTCCCAGGTACCCTTGCAATGTGGGCCCGTCTTGTCTATTCTTGAGGGCCCTATTAGGGGGCGATAGAGAAGTTAGTCATACATATGGTACTTATGCGGAGTTGGACAGCTTCATGGGAGATGAAAGTTTTAGCTCCCTGCAACATGAAGAAAGAATCCATCTTAGCCCTTTTCAATGCCATGTAATCTTTAAAAGGCAGAAAAATAAGGGATTAGGAGTGCTGCTGCCCACTCTGCAATTCATGTGATACCATTTTCATGGATTTGTCCTGTCTCTTGCAGGCTTCATTTACAGGACAATGAAAATCTCAGTTTGATTTCTGGATAATTATATCCCTCAGGATAAATATAAATGGGTCCAGTTCTAACTGAATGGCTCGGGAGACTGGTTGTGGGATACAAAGCCATCTACGGCAAGGTCCGCCCCCCCCCCGCCCCCCATTCAAATTCAATCCAAGTCAGACAGTGAGCAAGAAAAGGTCATTATAACCTGACAGGTGTGTGGTTGCCTGCGTGAAGTGAGGTGGTGGGTCTCAGTACAGTTGCTAATGGACAGATGTCCAAATCATACAACGAACACCACCACAACTGGTATCAGATGGCATCTTTGATGGCATCCACAGCAGAGGAATAAGGATTAAATGGACATTGAGATAACACTACCCTCTCATCCCTTGAACTGTTCCTTGCAGGGTATTTTAGAGGCATTGGCAGGGCAGTGTGTGAGAAGTTTGCACTGCTTCTGTTTACGCTGTGCTTGTATAGACAAAGAAAGGACCTCAGCCGCCATGAATCTGACAATTCTCATCAGCTCTAAATTCACTTTAAAAGCCAAAGTCAGACTTCCATATAGGGATCTGATTTTCAGAGCAGAAGTAGATTTATCCTCCACATCCTGGAAAAGGGAAAAATTAGCCAGGGTGCTGAAAGATCATATGAAAAGGGTGCTGAAAGTCTCTTCTTCTTGGGTGCAAAGGTATGTTTAAACTGGATAAGAAGCCTGTTGTGACTTTAATAGTCTGTTCTGATTATGTTTAAATTTCAGCTTTCATATAACCGCAAATGTGTAAGAAATTGCAGAGTAATCACATTTGTGAGGAAAATAAAAGATAAAGTAGCCACAAAGCTAGAAGAAACTGGTTTGAACTAACACAAATCCTGTACTGGCAGGGGAGGAGAGTTAACATGGAAACGAGAAGATAGCAGAAAGTTATAAATAAGTCTGTGTAACAACGGGAAGCTGAAATCGTATTGTCCAGTGCTGGAGGTAACCATGATGAGATCATCTTGATGAGCTTCCCATTTGTGATTAATTGATCACTACTTACTGAGTGCTTTGCCTTCCAAAAGATTTGTTAGACCCACCTGCTGAGTAAGTGAATCTCAGTCCAACACCTTTACTGCTGTGAATGTAGCACTGTGACAAGTCAAGTCCTTCTATGTGATAATGAAGGTCAGCTCAAATTAATTGAGAGCCCATAACAGGGGGTTCCTGCCAGTGATACAATTTGGCATCAATCTAGCAATCTGGTTATATGGCAGACCTGAGATGTGATGGAATGGCAGGCATATGAATCAGATACTGGACGAACTTGCAGCAGGATAAACAGTCTGGGAGATCAGACATGCAGTGATGGAAGGAGTTATTTCCACACAAAAATTACTTAATTATGACATTAATTACCACTGCCTATATTATCCCCACACCACTAAAGGGCTATGCTAATACTGGCCCAGTTTTTTGCTGCCTCTGGTTACGCGCTTGCAAGGCTGCAAGGCATCATGTTGGCCTCAGGGGTGTAGTCAGTCATGTTATTACTGCTGGGCTATCTTTACCATTACCATGCCCACAGTGTTCAACGTTAGTCACTGAGTAACTCCCATGCTTTGAGCATCCCCTGTTCTATTCTGTTCTGGAGTCCATCTCATCAAAACATAGTGCGACTGTAGCTTCTGAAGAAATAAGGCAAGACAGGATGTGCAGTGACAGTGTCACTCCTGACTTGCGTGCAGAACACGTGGGAGGGTGTGCACTTACTGTGTTGTGCATATCTTGGATGCAGAGATACATGATAGGGTGCACTGTATACACACCATTGGCGCAATCATACACAACAGGGTGCACTGCAATTGTAGAGTCTTGTGCTCAAATCTTGGGTGTCATAATATACAACAATTTGGAGTTACTGTGTCATATCTATGTGCCATAAGAGAGTAATACACAAAGGGCCAGCTCCTTACCTGGTGTAATTAGGTGTAGCTCAATGAAATGCATTGATTTGCACAAGCTGAGGATTGGCTCAACACGGTGTACAGTTATGTACAGGATACACATTCTCCAGGTGTAATAATACACTACAGCTTGTGTAGTTACAATTCAGTACACATGCACTGCTGCTGAAATAATACACAACAGGATGCATGGTTACCGTGGTTTGCTATGCATGCCTCCAGTGTGCTGTGAGACATGAGGCCAAAGGCCAAATGCAAGAAGCACCCAACCAGCAGATATATGATACGATAACAGCATTACTATACACCCCACTGTTTATTGTGGTTCTTAGTTTTTAAAAAGTGTATTAAATTCCAACCCATGTGGGTTTATAGTCTCATAATGACACAGCATGGAAACCCTGTCAGCCAATCAGATAGCTCCTTCCACCCAAGCCTTTTTATAAGGGCAAATTTAAAGTAAATCCTTTGCATTCTGCAACCCGTCTGTTAGCTGATGATGATGCAACGGTGTATAATTAAACGATAATTTATATTCCGTGCAAGTGTGCACAGAGCAATAAAGTGTTCTCAAGAGCCGTGTGCCGCTGAGGCATTCAGTCCATGCACAGAAGGAGTTTACTGCAAAGCTGCTCCCGCACAACAGAGTTTGTCACCACGGAGCTAGGAGCAGTGTTGTTTTATTCTTTAATAATTTCAGGATTGTGATATAATTTAACTAGTTAATGGGACATCTACCTCAGGATCAGGCCGCATTTTGTTATTTATTTGTTTCATGTACCTGGAACAAAAAAACGTGTAGGGCAAAGAGAGTCTGAAAATGATGCAGCTTCTGATGTGATGTGGGGGTTTTGTCCAGCTCTATAATGAAAGATTAGATGACGGCCACAAGACTAGCACACCCTCCAAAGAAATTAATAACCACAAATAACAACCAATAGCAACAACATCCAGATGCAGATCTACAGAAACACTTTAAAAAAAGAAACTCACATTTCAGTGAGAATTGCCTGGGTTAAATAAAGTTAAATAAATATCATCTTCTAAATCAGACTTCTGTGGGTCTGTTCTTACCTACTAGAGTTGCAAAGTAACACCTGAGGTTCTTATAACTGTAAGAGATCAGAGAGGAAAAAAATCTCTATTTCCCCCCCCCAATTTATTTATCATGCACATTTGAAAGCACAGTCTGTTCATGAGTCAGTTTCCGTGGTTGTTTTTTTGGGAGGAGTGGTGAAGGGTGTGTGTGTCTTTCAGTCAGGCATAGAAGAGATATTTTTTAAAAACCAAGAGGAAAATGTGATTGTAGATCCACATAAATTTTGAGGCGTCTCAAGGGCAGGCATAGTACCAGAAACTACTTGTATCTATTTTTAGGAACTGACTAGCTTTCAAATCCATGGTGTCTCTTTAAGGTGAAGGAACGAACTCCACTAATAGTTGGCTTTTATCCTTTATCTAAGGCCTCAGTCACAAATACTAGCCACAGGCATGTTTAAACAAAGTTGTTGTTAGCAGGGTTCTGGCACTGTGGCAGCATACAGAGGTTCCTCTAGCTTTCCAGCTTAGGCCTCACAAAGGTGTAGAGGGCAAGGAATCAGGGCCAGCTCCAGGCACCAGCTTACCAAGCACGTGTTTGGGGCGGCCACTCCGGAGAGGGGCGGCACGTCCAGCTGTTCGGCGGCAATTCGACGGACGGTCCCTCACTCCGGCTTGGAGCGAAGGACCTCCCGCTGAATTGCCACCGCAGATCGCGATCGCGGCTTTTTTTCCTTTTTGTTTTTTTGGCTGCTTGGGGCAGCCAAAACCCTGGAGCCGGTCCTGCAAGGAATTGACACATGGCTGGGCCACAGAGCCCAAGCAAGTTCTCAGAGCAAATAAAAGGGACTCTAAAACTAGTTACTTGGTAATCAGAATGGAGGAATATATGTGAGAAAGCAGAAGTGCAGGTGTGGGGCAAAACCTTAAACCGATTCAGCATGGCTAGTGCTGGCAAACTGAGCCGGTTGTGTTTAAACCAGTTCAAGCACAATCAGCCTGGTAATCAGATGATAACAAAACCTCCCTACCTGAACATCCCCACCACCCTGCTTGTTGCAATCATGCTTAAAAATGGCTGTAACTAGCTCCACACAGTACTGCTTCCGATATGGAGAGGGCAAAAGTGGACTCTCAAACCACAGTCACAACTCATGTATGGTTTTCCACCTCTGCAGCTCTGAATAGCCTCCATGAAAACTTATCCACGCAGGGTCCCCAGGTGCTATAGTGATTAGTATTTATTATTTGTATTGCAGTAGCACCTAGAGGCTCCAATTGAGATGAAGGGTCCCATTATGCTGCACATTGTGTATAACAAAAGGATGGTCCCTGCCCTAAAAAGCTTAGAATCTACATGTAAGATAAAACAACGAGGAGTCCTTGTGGCACCTTAGAGACTAACAGATTTATTTGATGAGATGATGTATGTAATAGCCCTTGCTGGCTGTTGTGTTTGTACCCACACCCTAGGCCTGCATGCTTTTAAGCTTCCTTTGGTCTGGGGAGGCTCTGGCCTCTTTTGACATACTTCCTGGATGCAGATTCTCTGTTGGGTACCTGGAGGTTGAACCTCATGGCCCCACTGCTGTAGGCCCCCAGAACCAGTTCTGAACCTCACTCCCACCCCAAAGACACCACAGTAGCTTAAGCACACCCTTTCCCAGAACGCCAGCTTTGTAGGTTCTCTAGTTTATATTTTACCCCTTCCGGGACATGTGATCCTTGAAGCAAATAGGCACAGACATTGCAAAGGGTTTCTAAAAAGCAATTACTCTTTACTTTAGACACACAGGAGATATACAGATCTATGCAAAATAAGAAAAACCCATGTGTGATTCCCTGCCTCAGTTTACTAACCACTCAAGTGTCCTCTGGGATTTGATCTGGATTCTAGGACTTCTCTCCTTCAACACATGCTTCTTTTACTGTTCTGGTAGGTGAGAGACAGCTGCTCTGAGCAGACCTAGTCCTTTTATAGACTTCCAGACTCCTTTGTTAGGTCAGCCTCAAACCCCTCGTCAGGTGATCAACTGCCTGGTTACCAGCCCACCTGAGTGGACTGGATCTTATGAGTGCCCGATAGCTCCCTGAGGTAAGGTATCTTCCATTTGAATGGAAGATCATGGAGGTTTGACAACCCACCATTGTTCGCCCTGTGTCTCCACCCTTTGGAATTTCACACGAAGATGAAGGTAAAAAGACGGCAGAGAAGGCATAGACCAGCCTTACAGTCATAATGGAGTTTGTACTTTGATATAGATAGGTACAGAGGGTTCATAATATCAAACAGAATTAATAAATTGTATATAGATTCCCCAGATTGGCCTCGTCAAGATTAACAGAGCAGGGGAACCTCACAAGTACTGCTGGTGAGTTCTTACACTCCTTTTTTTTCAAGATAGAGCTTCTGTTATTACCTTTTATTGATTTAATAGCTAGACAAATACAATTAATGTGCAGTAACAGGTGTTTAACCTCTCCCCATTATCAGGGCAACCATTTTCAAAACCAGATTTAAAGGACGGGCAGCTGTCTGATTAGGAGTAGCTACTGGATGTCAAACAAAGCAACTTCTGTGGTGTAGACACAGCCTTAGATGAGACTTGCTGTCTTGCCTGACAGAAGCATTTCCCAATGAAATGTGATTTTTCCTTTATCAAAAATATTGCTGTGGCTTTGTCTCATTCACTAGTGTTTCATTTGGGACACTCTCACCTCCCCTCACAAATCTCAGCCTGGATTTCTCTGCCCCCATCCAACAGAATTCAGTTTATTACACTCCTGTCAGCTGTGCTGGAGAAGTCAGTTTTTCTCCCTCCAGTCCTGCTTGGATGCCAACGCATCCCTGGTGGACTGTTATTACTGCCTGTCATTCATATTCTATCCGCCAATTCCATGGAGGGGAGATTTAAACCTCAGCCCATCTGCATTCAGTTCTGATTGGATGATTATCCCAAAGCTGCAGAAAGTGTTTTTGATAAACAAATAAAAATTCTATATTGCCACTGCTGTCCTGGGACGCTGGCTCATTAGTAAACATGGAAGGGAAGTACATGACTGATTGCAAGAACCTATCAGGGCAATTCTTTAGGATTTAATTTTTTGTGGGGAAGAGACTGTTACAATGAATTGTTCATGAAATTTAGCAGTCCTGGAGGCTCTGAAGTCCTGTGTCTAGCATAGGTACAGTATCATGGGCAACAGTAGTCTACTTTCCCCTCACACCGGTCTAACCCTGACTTGGAGAGACCACTTCTTGGGGTAGTTCAATCTCCATGCCCATTCAGTTCAACAATGGTGCCAATCAGGAGGGTGGTTTTATGTCATACAGGCATCTATTCACTAGGTATTGGACTGCAGGCCCCAGCTCATTTTGCACTGGTCCCCAAACCACCCTAAAACACACCAGCATTCAGTTATTATCAGTAGCCCTGGTACCTCTTACATCATGAGGCCTGATTAATGGTAAGTGGGGCCATCCTAGTTCTGATAGTTGAATCTGAACAGCATGTGGGATTCACACACTGGACATAAAATTTTCTCTAGCCAGCATGATTCAGCATTTTTGGGGCCTTGGTAAGTTGCAATAAATAGTGAGATAATGGCATGTCATTGATGGATGCTGGTAAATTGGAGTTTAAAATATTGTACATGACGTCTTACATAACCAAGGACAGTGGAGGGGTACGGAGCCATGCACCAGCAAATTGTTGTGCATACTACTGATTATTTATTAGCTCAGTAAAAACACAGAGTTTGATCCAGGGATTGAAACAGCATTTTTAATGAGTTTCAAATTCATGGCTGGTTTTACTCTCCATTGTTTGTAACTTTCTCCTCATTAGTATTTATTATTTTGTTATATGGTGGTGTCTAGAGACCCCAACTAAGAACTGAGCCCCATTGTTGTGGGCACAGTACAAACACTGTCCTTGCCCTGAAGAGTTTGGCATTGAGATAGATGAGACAAAGTGTAGGAGAAGGGGAGTACTTCCTTCCTTTTCGTATTTAGCAACCACATGGTTTCAAACTGGCAACAGAGATTTTCCCTGATATTTCCTCTCACAATCCTATGTCTCTAATGGAGCTGAAATTATTCCTTTTAGCAAAGAAGGGACTCTTTTGCCATTTTATAACCACAGCCTTTTGAAACAAGCCATAGAGCTTGGTTTATAGCTCGGTATCTCTGCCATGCACCTTCCTCCCATCGCGATATAAGAGCCAGGATGGCTGCCACACAGGGACTACTGCATTCCTACCCATACAGTCTCATGTTACGAGGATAATCCATTTAACAAGGGAGGATGTGGGGGAAGGGACTGAGATTTCTAATCAAACAAGTGGGTTGATATCAGAATAAAGAGGAGGGGATCACCTGCTGACTTCTGGGAAGGAGGCCCTCCAGTGGCCTGCATCTCCTGCTGTTGATTTGCAAATGGTGTGACACTTCTCTAAAAGATGACCCCAGAGCCTGGGGTGTCTCTACAAAATATTTGGAAAGATCTGGAGCATTTAATCTGGGGTGAGTCTATCCTCTGGGGCAGGGATTGTCTCTTCATCTGTGTCTGTACAGCACCCTGCACAATGGGGACCTGATCTTAATTGGGACCATAAAATGTTTATTATTCAGGAATGTCTGGTCACCATGTATAGAATTTGGCCAGAGAGGCAAAGTTCCCCTCAACCGCCCCTTCATTAGAGGGGAAAATGAGGGCTAACATCAATGTATTTCCCCCACACACACTGAGGTGAAAAATCAAACTCCTCCCATTCTCCGTCCTATGCCTCTGCCAGGAGCTTTCTGGGCCAAAGGACACCATCAGTGCATTAGAGGAGTGAGTCTTACAGGCTGCCAGCTGCCAGCAAGGTTGGCTTACCACACTACCAGGGACACAGAGCAGGCTGAATGACCTTCTGTCATGGGCGGCAGTGCAGACTGTATGGCCAGAGTTCTGAAGGTGTTTGCTGGCAGCTGGCTTTGCGGGTTCGTCTAGAGAGAAGCCAAGCCAGTGTGTATCGTGCCAATATATAGTTTCAGATACATCAGTGGGAGGGAGAGGAAATGCATGAGGCCAGGGTCATGTATGTGGGAGGCAGGGAGATAAAACCATCTGCAGCAGAAATATATTGAGGCTCTTGGTCTCTGTTTGTTGGTCTTCATTTAGCCTCAGAGCAGGGACAGGTTCAGAGCATCTCTTCCTTTCAAGAGGGCTGTGAAACCTTTAGCTCAAAAGAGCCCGATGCCCACTTACAGTAAGGTTCTGGCAGCAGGTACACTCCCAGAGTGATGTAAAGGGGCCTCAGTGCAAGTGAGAATCAGGCCCAAAAAAGTGTCGGGGGCCAGTTTTAATCACTCTTTGTGTGTACCTTCATGCCAAAGGAAAATATTCAGAGCTGTGGTCACAGCGTTCCACTCTGTACGATGCTGGCCAGAGCGTTCTGTGCTGTGCAGCACGGGACGGGTTAATGGTTAGCATGCCCAGGCATTTGCATGAAGAAAATGTGAGCCAGAACTAAGTATTAATATGGGGGCAGCAAGGAGAGGGGAGTGACTCTTCTAGCAGCTTGCTTCTTACAAGAGGGGTCCCTTCCTACCACAACCCCACCCCATGTAAGGTGTGTCTCCAACTTCTAATGAATGTGGGATTTCCTTGCTGCTGTTACACAAGCAAAGGAAGTGTCTCTAGTGAATTCAGAGATGGAGGGAGCCCTCTGGCATTTTGGCACTACCAGATTATTATTCATTATTATTGGTCATTATTATTATTATTTATTTATTTTATTATAGTATCATTTAGAGGCCGCAGCTGAGAGTGGGGGCTCATTGTGCTAGGTCAGTGGTGCCCAAAATTGTCCTCTCACAACCCACCTTTCCTGTAATGGAATGTGTCTGCCCCCGCTGGGAGTGGAGCTGCAGCTGCGGGCCTGGGGCAGAGCTGGGGCCGTAAGCGAGAGCCGGGGGCCAGGAGCGGAGCCAGGGCCACAGTTGCGGCAGGTAGGCTGGGGGTGAGGGCAGGGCCGAGGCCGGAGCAGAGTGAAGCTAAGGGCAGAGCAGGGCTGGGCGGCGCTCCCTCCCCATCTCCTGTGGTGGCTGGGCTGGGCCCTGTTGTGCATCTCGGATGTTCCTCCATGCCTTCTAAAGGGGTGTGCTCCACAATTTGGGGGCCACTGTGATAGGTGCTGTACAAACACATAATAAGAGACAGTCCCTGTCCCAAAGAATTTACAATCTAAATAGACAAGACAGACAAAAGGTATATATACACTGCAGTCGGAGGTGTGATTGCAGCTCGGTTAGCTTACCAGCATTAGCTTCAATCTAGCTAGCATGGCTAAAAATAGCAGTGAATATGCAAGGAACAGGCCAGCAACATGGGTATAGTCCCAGGGTCCCCAGCATGCTTGTACAGCCTGTGCTGAAGCCCGTGCCACGGCTATTTTTAGCCATGCTAGCTAGATTAAAGCTTGCGTGGGTATTCCATCCTGTGCTGCAATCAACTCTGAGTGCTGTGTAGACGTACCCAAAGAGGGGGAAGGAGGAAACAGGTAGAGAGAGAGGAAGTGACTTGCCTAAGGTCACACAGGAGGTCAATGGTGGAGATGGGATTCACATGGAGATCCTAGACTTGTTTTGCTGCAGCCTCTAAAAAGGATTTTGCCATACTGGCATGTCCCTGTGTGCCAAGGATGTCTTTTGGTATGTGTTCTCCCCAACACCTTGTCTGATTGGCTTCAGACATTCCGGAAATATTCTACTCTAGCATAATTCCACTCATGCCCGCAGAATGGAGTGTGTACAATTCACTGCTTAGCTGCAACTAGCAATGGTAAAGAAGAGGAAGAAAAAGAGGCAAAAGCAAGAAGGAGAGAGAAGAGGAGTAGTAAGAGAAGAATGGAAAAAGAGCGAGAGAAGGAAATATTATAAAAATAACATGGCCCTGACTGTGTTGGGGGTGAAGTAAGGAGGAAAATTAGACCATTGGCTCTACTGTTATTTTGGCTATCATCTCTAGGGAGAGGTACTCAGATTCTATGGTAAAATCATAGGATGGAAAGGACCTCGAGAGGTCATCTAATCCAGTCCCCTGCACTCACGGCAGGACTAAGTATTATCTAGACCATCCCTGACAGGTGTTTGTCTAACCTGCTCTTAAAAATCTCCAATGATGGAGATTCCACAACCTCCCTAGGCAATTTATTCCACTGTTTAACCACCCTGACAGTTAGGAAGTTTTTCCTAATGTCCAACCTAAACCTCCCTTGCTGCAATGTAAGCCCGTTGCTTCTTGTCGTATCCTCGGAGATTAAGGAGAACAATTTTTCTCCCTCCTCCCTCTAACAACCTTTTATGTACTTGAAAACTGTTATCATGTCCCCCCTCGGTCTTCTCTTCTCCAGACTAAACAAACCCAATTTTTTCAATCTTCCCTCATAGGTCATGTTTTCTAGACCTTTAATCATTTTGTTGTTGTTCTCTGAACTTTCTTCAATTTATCATATCTTTCCTGAAATGTGGCGCCCAGAACTGGACACAATACTCCAGTTGAGGCCTAATCAGTGTGGAGTAGAGCAGAAGAATTACTTCTCGTGTCTTGCTTACTACACTCCTGCTAATACATCCCAGAATGATGTTTGCATTTTTTGCAACAGTGTTACACTGTTGACTCATATTTAGCTTGTGGTGCACTATGACTTCCAGATCCCTTTCCTCAATACTCCTTCCGAGGCAGTCATTTCCCTGATTTTTCCTTCCTAAGTGGAGTACATTGCATTTATCATTATTGAATTTAATCCTATTTACTTCAGACCATTTCTCCAGTTTGTGCAGATTATTTTGAATTATAATCTTATCCTCCAAAGCACTTGCAACCCCTCCCAGCTTGGTATTGTCCGCAAACTTTATAAGTGTACTCTCTGTACCATTATCTAAATCATTGATGAAGATATTGAACAGAATTGGCCCCAGAACTGATCCCTGCAGGACCCCACTTAATATGCCCTTCCAGCATGACTGTGAACCACTGATAACTACTCTCTGGGAACGGTTTTCAAACCAGTTTTGCACCCACCTTATAGTAGCTCCATCTAGGTTGCATTTCAGTAGTTTGTTTATGAGAAGGTCATGCAAGACAGTATCAAAAGCCTCACTAAAGTCAAGATATACCACATCTACCGCTTCCCCCCTATCCACAAGGCTTGTTACCCTGTCAAAGAAAGCTATCAGGTTGGTTTGACAAGATTTGTTCTTGACAAATCCATGCTGACTGTTACTTATCACCTTATTATCTTCTAGTTGTTTGCAAATTGATTGCTTAATTATTTGCTCCATTATTTTTCTGGGTACAGAAGTTAAGCTGACTGGTCTGCAACTCCCCGGGTTGTCCTTATTTCCCTTTTTATAGATTGGCATTATATTTGCTTTTCCAGTTTTCTGGAATCTCTCCCATCTTCCATGACTTTTCAAAGATGAGCGCTAATGTCTCCGATATATCCTCAGTCAACTCCTTGAGTATTCTAGGATACATTTCATCAGGCCCTGGTGACTTGAAGACACCTAACTTTTCTAAGTAATTTTTAACTTGTTCTTTCCCTATTTCAGCCTCTGATCCTACCTCATTTTCACTGGCATTCACTGTGTTAGACGTCCAATCACTACCAACCTTCTTGCTGAAAACCAAAACAAAGAAGTCATTAAGCATCTCTGCCATTTCCACATTTTCTGTTGTTGTTTCCCCCCCCCCTCCATTGAGCAATGGGCCTACCCTGTCCTTGGTCTTCCTCTTGCTTCTAATATATTTGTAGAAGGTTTTTTTGTTACCCTTTATGTCTCTAGCTAGTTTGATTTCGTTTTGTGCCTTGGTGATACATTATAAGAACATACCATAGACAGATCGTTCACTCCTGTGAAATGTGAAGAGGTCTGGATTTAATTTGGTGAAATTGGGGGGTGGGATCAAAGAGGAAAATCAAGCTCATAAAGGGAGAGTAGCTCAATGAAACCTCAACTCAAATGAGACTCATGTCTTTCCATAACACTTCTTATCTGCCAGAATTACACACACAAGCTTCTCATGAAGTAGGTAAGTACTCTCATCCTCTTTTGCAGATGGAAAACTGAGGCAGCAAGTTTCAGGGTTTGTCTACACTTGAAGTGTTACAGCAGCATATCTGCAGCATTGCAGCTGCACCACTGTATCGCTTCAGTGTAGATATTACCTATGCTGATGGGAACTCCCATAGAGGTGGTAACTAGGTCAACAGAAGAATTCTTCCATCAACTTAGTGCTGTCTACACTGGGGGTTAGGTCGGCTTAACTATGTCACTCGGGAGTGTGTGGATTTTTCACACCCCTGAGTAATGTAGCAACGTTGACCTAACATTTTAGTGTAAACCAGGCCTCAGTGACTTCCCCAGTATTACAGAGAGAGGCAGCGGGAGGCTAGAATGGCAAGGAGGACAGATGTTCCGTTTTGTGAAGGATTTGGAGATTTCAAAATGTTCAGAACTGGAGTGAAAACCAAACATTTTAAAATTCTCTGTGAAGAAAAATTCCCCAAAAGTGTCATTTCAGGTGGTTCAGAACGCTTTTTTTGAGAACATTTTCAACTTTCAATTGATGTGTTATACTATGCAATATACTGCAAAATTTTTAAAAAATTAAAAGAAAAGTGATGTAAAATGAAAAACTGAAATATTTTAGTGAGAAAATGTCAAAATGGGATGTTTTGACACAGTCAGAACTTCCCCTCCCCCTTTTCTATTTTCAAAACAAAATACCAGTGAAATTGCCCTGATTTCACAAAGCGATTTGATTCTGATGGAACAGCCTATTCCAATGGAAGTTTCTCCAACCAGCTCTAGTCAGGGCCAGTGCTACAGCTCAGCAGTTCCTGGCACCCAGTGTGACCATGCCGCTTTTTGTAGCAATTCCTCCAGCCTTTCAGATATTCCCTTATTGATCACACTGCCTCTTTTGCAGACAGCTGGGGAATGCTACTTTTATCATTCTAACCTTTCTTTATTCTTTCCCTCCCTCCTTCCCCCCTCTTGTCCTTCTCCAGGTACCTTCTGCATCATTTCACTGTGCACATGCGTGGCTGGAATCAACTTCGAGCTCTCCCGCTACCCCCGCTACCTGTACGGACTTCCCGATGACATCAGTCATGGCTACGGCTGGTCCATGTTCTGTGCGTGGGGAGGCCTGGGCCTCACTCTTATATCGGGCTTCTTCTGCACCCTGGCCCCTTCTGTCCAACCTGTCCCCAGGACCAACTGCCCCAAATCCAGACCTGAGAATGGGACAGTGTGCTAAAATAAATAAACAAATGTGTGTATATATATATATGTATACACATACATACATATATATATATGTATAGATATATTTATCTCAAACTGATGCCAGTGCCAAGGTAGAGCTCAGTTCAACATGGCACCTGCATCTCCCCAGGACTTTCTGTTGCTTCGTTCTTTCTCACAGAGATGGGAAAGCTTTTCTGTAACATGGCTCTTCCATCTAACTCTTAACTTCAGTATCATAATGTAAAGGTCAAGTGAAAATACTGTTGCATCTATCTACTGCCACCTGGGGTGGGTGGGGAAGCAGGTTATATGGAGGATGTGAAACCTGAGTCTGTACAGGACGTGGGGAACCAAAAACTATCAACTGCAAGGCAAGAGGAGAATACAAGCAACAAGCAAAGAAACGAATCAACCATCTGAGTCACCTCTAGAATGTAACCTCCTCGAGGCCATTTTCAAACCCCTAACACCTTTAAAAAAACAAACTGTCCCATCGTTATTTTTCTTCCTGCCTAAAAAAGCGGGGGGGAGGAAGCATTTTCTCTTTGCCTGCCAAACTTTAAAAAAACAAACAAATAAAATAAATATGGAACAACAAACAAACAAACAAAGAAGAAAAAAACCATGAGGACATTTCAGCGGATGTTCTAACAATGCCGTTTTAATCTTCCAGCTGCCTTACATCCAGGCTTAACACGGAGGCTGAACTGCTAACAGAGACGCAGTGGGGGGCCTTTTGAAAATGCTGTGATACATGTGTGTATAACTCTATTTTCCCTTCTTTTTTTTTAACAAAAAGAAAAATTTAAAAACATTGAAATGTGATCGTCTATAATCCATCCATGCTGTGTTTGTAGCCCAAGGAAGAGGCATCAAGACTGCAGAAGTGCGAGGGAAGGCACGAGTTCTGAGACAGCCGGTCTCCTTCGCTGGAGGTTGTTGGTTTTTTTCAAACGGAACAATGGAAAATTCAGGATGGTGGATACCAGGAAAGAACCATCCGGGGGAAGGGAGGTGGGATAGCCCTTGCAGTTGATTTTCCTGAATATTTATTTGAGTAGGATTTGTTTTATTTTCCATTTTGGAAATTAAAGACCATTGGGCAAAAGCCATTGCGGAGGAGAAAAGGGGGACAAGTTTTTGTAAGGGAGAAATAAGTGGTGCCTCTTGTTGTGTCCAGGTATGCCAAAAAAGACTTTCCCACATCTTGTCATTGGAAACTGCCCCATTTCACTGGACATCTCTTCTTTCCATTTGGGAGAACAATCTATACAGATGGAATAGAATGGGTCAGATGCAGAGAATGAAAATCCATTCCCCATGAGCTCAAGTCTTGTATGATATAGTTGTGAATCCACAATTAGAATTCTCTCTCTTTTTCTGTGTGTGTGTCTTTCTCTTTTTCCTGCTTCTGCCCTATCTGCCATCCCCTTTCTACTCTGCTCCTCTCATTGTGCAGCTCATAGATCCCAGAACAGCTAATTCAGCAGCTAAAACTCAACTGGGGAGGAATAAATCATCCAGGGAAGCTAAATTTCACCTGAAATTCCAGTAGTTCCTACTGTGGAAGGTGTGGCTGGAAGGAATGCAGGGGAGAAGGCTCCAATAGAGTAACTAAAGTGGAGTCAGAGGGTGCTCTCACTGAATAGCCATGTGAAGGAGTGTAGAGAACCACTTCCTTGAGGCATTTACTGACAAATGTGCAGGGAGGGGAGAAGGGGTATGAAAAAACAGTTGTTAATTCAAGACCAATCTCTGCAACCATTTGTTACATGAATAGATCACGTCACATGTCCTAGTTGGTCGATAGATAACAAACATCCATGGCATCTAAGCAAAAATAATTGGCAGAAGAGGCAATCCATTTGAAACAGAATTTGCTCCTGAAAAAAAAGGATGTGTTGACTTCTAGGCTTATAGTGCTGCGGGGAGACAGTGTTTTGCCTACTTTTAAAAAAAACAGTCATTGTCATACAATACAATTATAGAGACATTGTCAGTCGTTCCCTGCACCCTCTCTCCTTTCCCTTCCCCTAGGTCTTTTTGTTGATTTTGTTTTATTAATCTGGCCCAAAGAAATGAAGACTCTTGGGGTATTTCAGAGTAGGATTGATTTGTCTATCTTTTATTCTCACTAAGCTGTTTGTTTTTTTGTTAGCTTGATTTGGCTTTTACATATTCCACAATCAAGCAAATCCAAGCTGCCAAAGGAGTGTGTTCACACTAAAGTGCCACCTTCTGTAGGTGAGTTTTCATTCATTTCGCTTGCAAACGGAGCTGGTTGAAACATTTAAAAAAATTGAAGAGTTTTGGTTTCTAAATGGACCAATTTTTTGGTTTTTAATTTTTTTTTGGCAATTTTTAAAAATTAAAGTGCTTTCAAAAATCATGGTTTTGTAAATAAAACTGGTCAATTTTCAAAATTCCTACCATATGACTAAGCTGACTAATTAACAATGGTAAAAGGGGGAAAAATAAGAAAACACAGAAAATTAAAAATAACTGAAAGCAAAAAATAATAAATGGAAAACAAAAACAACCATTGAAAAAATGAAAAGTTTTTAGAGAAAATGTTTGAAACATATTGACATTTTTGAGCAAACCGATATTTTTGTGAAAAAAATCATTTTTTTAAAAAAGGCCACATTTCATTGAAACAATTTTTGAACAAAACCTCTCCACCACCTCTATGGTGGGTATGTTAGTAGAACCCTTATATGTAAGTACTTATATTTGATGTGCCTTGAGTAGGATCAAAGTGCACAGAGAGTACCTGCTCCACTCCACCATCAGCTATCGTGGCCTGGAAAGCACCACACAGCCGGCTCATTGTGGTATGATCAGTGACAGCTCATGGGTTCTTTTGTCGATGGATTTTCAAAAGAGGCATAGCAGCAAAATGTAAAGAGGCAGAAATCAGTTCTACTGTTCTGTGAGCTCCTCGGTCTTTCTTTCTTCCTGCACCTGGGATAAAAATAGTCCTGCCTTTATGATGATGTACTTTGAAGCTGGCAATTTACAAAATGTATGTGAGTTTGTGTGTATGTGTGTGGGGAGGGAGGGGGCAGTTACATTCATTTTGCTTTAAAGAAGAAGAGAAGTGTTAACTCTGGAGACTTGGCCCAATTCTCTGATTATCTACTCACTAGCCTATGCCTTCCAAGACCTGCCCTAGGGGTGGGTAATATAAGTGGGCACCCACTATGTAAAAAATTATGTGGACAGCCATTGACGTGACAGGTGAATATTTATCCTTAATTGCTTAATTTTTAGTGTGTGCCAAACTCTGGCTTGTAGAAGGAGCCATTTGTCAAGAGGGCAGTTCTCCCACCCTCTTCCCCAAAATCAGGACAGGAACCCTACGGAGTATTCAGAATTCCACTCAATCCCAGGAACAGAGTGCAAGACACCTAAGTATTTATTTATACATTATCAGGGATCAGAGCCTTTGTCATGCTTTCTATTGGCTCAGACTGGAATTCTGAATCTCCACATGCTCAGTTTTTGATCAAGGGTTATTTTAAAATTCACACCTGAAGCCAGATCCAAAGGTTGTGATTACTGTATAATTCTATAATGGGCCAGAGCAGAACCCCCAATTCTGAACCCACTCTGAATTTTAGGAAAGCTTTGAAATGTGTTCCTGAAACTACAACCAGATGTGACTCGGGCTCATCTCTAGTTTCTAGGCTTCAGAAGTAGTTCTGAATTGGTTGACAGTGATCTCAATTTTAAGGACCCGTGACTTGATTCTGCCATGTGCTGAACACTCTATCCTAATTCAGCAAAGCACTTAAGCGTGTGCTCAACTTGAAGCATGTAAGTAATGCTACTGACTCCTCACATGCTTAAAGTGCTTTACTGCATCAGGTCATAGGGCTTAGTATCTTGCAGGACTGATCCCCCGTTCCTCTTTCCCCATCTGCTCCCATTGCTGAAGTGATATTCTTGTCCCTGCCTAATACACTGTTGGGTATTTGGATTCTCTTACTGGAAGCTTGATAACTGTGGAGTCCAATATTTGCCAGAGTGTCTCACAAATTGCCTTTCATGTCTCACTTCTATGACACGAAATGTATATGTTCCAGAGATCCACAGAGGAACCTGCTTAAGTGAACACAGACGTCATGAAATGCCACTCATTGTGAAGTAGAATGAATTGTTTCAATGCACTACAGCATGCAAACTTCAGTTTTACTTATAGTGGATCTCCAATTACCGTGTAGTGCAGTTGTTCTGTGGATACAATGAGGGTTCTCATGTCCATACATACCAGGGGCAGTGTATGTGTGATTGTACTACATGGCAGGATTCCATGTACTCTATATCCAATGTACTGTATATGCCACTCTCTTAAAGCTAAAGCTGGTCGAGTGTCGAAATACCAGACTCATACCAGCCCATCTGTATATATTATCCATCTCTTCTCCCCACCCCCACCCTCCCCATATACACAACTGATCTCCCCATATTTAGTAATCTCATAGTTAGTATTTTAAAAACATTTTTCAGGCATAGCCCTCCATGCCCTGATCCTCAGCAGCTGCTCACAACCCCTCAGGTGAACAGAGCTATTCATGTTTTTGACAAGCAGTTTTGGTCAGTGAAAAGTGATTCTAAGTACTCTGAAAGAGTTAAACCAAATTCCTCTCAGTGGAAGTTCTTCACACTCCCAGCAGAGAATCATTAAAGAATGCAAATGTTCTCCTGATTCCCTCTTCAAGCAAACAGTTTAGGGCCAGTTCTGGTTTTGACTTGTAATCCTACTGGTACATCAAGTGATCAATAGAATAGGAGCCCTTAGTTAGGGTGAGGGCTGATGGGCAGGATCTCCCCTGCCTGTCCCAAGTGTTACTGGAAGACTGTGTCTTTATGACTGTTCTTCCCCATTTTGCAGCACCTCTGATCCTGGCTACACTAATAAGTGTAGCTGAGAAGAAAATTACTGTAATCTCTCCTTAATTCTTGAGTGCTACGTGTGAAATGGAAACGAAATAATGAGTTACCAACTGTAGAGCTTAAACAAAGACATATTATTTGAGCTATTTCTTCTTCTCTGTGCATCTACAGCAGGCGTCGAGACACTAAAGAAACAAACACACACACACGACCAACGCTGATCTGTTTGTAGCCAAATTGAGAACTCTTTCATGTCCCATACCGTTTGCATGCAGAAAAATGCTTATCCAGGCAGAGGAGGAAGGCTTGAGGTGAAAACCTAAGACAGCTTTGGAAGATTGCCAGACTCCACTGAAAGACAAAGAGTAGAAAATGTCCATGAAGCACAAACTGCATATAAAGGCTAGTGCTGGGTGAATCTCCAAAGGTAAGGAGTCTAGTTTCAAACAAGGAACCTGAAGTTTGATTGCAAAATCCAAACGATCTGAGCCTCTTGGTTCTGCCAAACTGAGCTGGAAATCTCATGACAACGGCCTTTGTCTCAAAAATTTCCAGCACTGCTGCTTCCAGTCCCAGACCTTGGGCCTGATCCAAAGCCCACTGAAGTCAATGAACCTGTTGACTTCAATGAGCTTTGGCTTATGCCACATGAAATCAACTTTTCTTGCAGTATTTCAGCATAGTCCTGTCCAGAGCTGAAAGTTCAAATGCGTGTCCACACATTTCAGAAAACTAAATGTTTGGTGCTAGAAAGAGGCAATGGTTCAGAAGCCTTTCTATGTTTTCTGATTCACTGTGTCCATCTCCAGTAAACACACACACTAATATTCCCCTCTTAGCCATAGCTCTGGTGTCACTCCTGGCAATATATCAGGTAAGGGGTGTGTTCCTGCTGCCGCTGATTAATGGCGAAATTCCTATTGACATCACTGGGTCACAGGATGGAGCCCAATATAGTATAATAATAATAATAATTAATAATTACAATATTCCCTGTAGGTAACAAGGATTAACTTAGAGAACAGGGGCTAGGTGAGTGCATAGGTTTAAATCTTGCACACAATAAGCCACAGGGGCAAATGCATTTTTTGGTCTCATCCTACTTTCCATTAAAGCATCCCCAAATCACCACCAAATGTAGTGCAATTGTCGTTCCTGCTCAGGAGAAGCCCAGGATGGAAATAACTGGGGAAGCTGTAGGTCACATGCTCAGAAAGGGCCCAGAACAAGAATAGCAGGGTTGTTGAAGGTCAGAATTGATGCGTGTTGGCAGAGTTGTATGGGAAAACGTATGCCGTGCCTGCCAGCAGATTCATCATCTCTGTAGCTTGTCTTCTTATCAGTCCCTTGCTTTCAGGAGCAGTAGCTTTTTTTTAACTGGTAAAACACCACTGCAGAGTGGTAGAAAACTTCAATAGTTTCCATGTGCAGTTTATATATACAAGAGGTGTATGTCCATATGCTGTAAATATGGAGTCTGTGCGCTGTATAGAGAGACAATACATGGCAGGAGGCAGCATACCTTTTTTCTATTCTTTTGTACTTCAATCAGGAGGTGCAAAGCAATTCAAATCCCATCTCTTGCTGTATTATACCCCTCCATTCACATGTGTGCACTGATCACATACAGTGCCAGTGCTGAAGAGTAGTGAGGAAGCACACAAAGCACAGTGGAAACATTTGAGCTGCCTGCAAATGGAATTGGGACAATTTGTGAGTTCACTACTGTAGAGTGTTTGGATACTAAAGAGCTGCCCGTGCTGTACTGATCCTTTGTAACCGAATCCCTGAGGGTACATCTACACTACAGGGGGGAGTCGATTTAAGATACGCAAATTCAGCTACGTGAATAGCGTAGCTGAATTCGACGTATCGCAGCCGACTTACCCCGCTGTGAGGACGGCGGCAAAATCGACTTCTGCGGCTTTCTGTCGACGGTGCTTACTCCCACCTCCGCTGGTGGAGTAAGAGCGTCGATTCGGGGATCGATTGTCGCGTCCCAATGGGACGCGATAAATCGATCCCCGAGAGGTCGATTTCTACCCGCCAATTCAGGCAGGTAGTGTAGACCTAGCCTGAGACTCAGAGGCAGGACTCCTCCTTATCATACCTCTGTGACCAATCAGTCCTGAGCTGTAAACAATGCACCCAAAAAGTTCTGATTTGCCCACAAGTTCCTGCCGTCTTCCAGTGCCCCGAACACCAGTAATAACCCAGCCACAGCCATACATGCTGTGTATGGTACAGAAGAAAACTGCTCAGAGAGGTCGGTGGGGGAACCAATGTGAAGGTCAAAGGCTCATCAGGAGGATAGTCTTGGTGTTCACAGAATCTCACTGAACTCCTTGCAACCAGCTGATCCTGACTCATGAGAGGTTTCCTAGGATGTAAAGGCTGAGGCAGAAAGCCAGTTTTGTTTTGCTTAATTCAGAAGAATGATTCTGTCCATGTCAGCTCCCATCTAAAAAGTTTATGATCGCTTTAGGTGAAAATCACTGCTGTGTGGAGGGGCAGCACCACACCTGTGCACCACTTGAGCATCACTTGAGTCCTCAACATGGGCATAAGTTGGATTTCAGTGATGCATAGGCCTGGGTCTCATGCTGTCTTTCTGCCCAGGGTGAGTTACAAGAGCATTGAGCAGCCACAGTAAGTGATAGCGGATCTCCCAAGCCATTGAAAAGGCTTTTAATGGAGAAGTGTGGTGACAAACTATTTCTTTTAACATGATTTTGCTACATTTTCACCTGGTCAGAATTCTCAGCCAGTGATGATAACTCTACAGTCTACAGATAAAGTGCAAAGCCTTCAAAGGCACCTAGGTGCATTAGGAGCTTGTCACATTTTCAAAAGTGATTTAGGCACTTAGGCACTGAGGGTATGTCTGCACTAGAGCTGGAAGGTGTACATTCCAGCTTGAGGAGACATATCCATGCTAGCGCTGATCAAGCTAGTGTGCTAAAAATAGAAGTATAGTCACAGTGGCATGAGCAGCAGAAGGGGCTAGTCTCCCCAGGTAGGTACCTAGGATCTCGGGTGGGATCATACATGGGACAGTTAGCGCCTTCTGCTTCTCACGCCGCAGTGGCTAGATTCTATTTTTAATGCACTAGCTTGATCTGAGCCAGTCCCCGTATGTCTACTCAAGCTGGAATGTACACCACCCTGAGCCACACTGAGACTAAGACTCCCAAGTGGCTAAATGACTTTTGAAACCGGACCTTAGACGCCAAAATCGCTTAAGTGCTTTGACATTTTTATCCAAAAAGTCAATTTTACCTGTCAATATAAGGTTGCATGTTTATCAAGGGGTTTTGGCAACAATGTAGATCATAAGGGAAAAGATCAAGTCATCAGAACCACAAAGTAAAAAGTGCAGCTGTAGACTCAGTTCAGTTTGGGTGTATTGAATTATTTATAGAGCTTGGGCACCAACAACAATCATAGACACCTCATTTAAACTCGTACTATTTTTACTCAGCAATTTCCATCACTTAAGTGTCTTTCTTCCTGTATTTGTTCTTTGATCTTCTACAAACTTTTTCTCTTTGTTCTGATATAAAATAGCAAATCTGGGGACTTTTGAAAGTATTTTGCTGCAGCAACTTAAATTATTTTCAAACGTTTTGAGGTCTAAGTGTGACATACATTGTAAAATTCAAAGCTGTTAGATATACCAAAAGTGGGCCTGCACTCGCAGCGCTTGCTCAGGCAGAACTCCCATTGATTGAAATCCATGAGAGTCTTGCCAGAGAAAAGTCTGCTGGGTTGGGCCCTATTAAAGGGTAAGAGGGTGTGTGTGTGTGTGTGTGTGCGAGAGAGAGAGAGAGAGAGAGAGTATATATTTACATATGGGCCCACTTTAGGTATCTAGTCCATAGTAGGGATTGATTCATCACTGTGTTGCTCCAGCTTCAACCAGTGGAGTTATGCTGGTGTATAGCTGGAGTAACACAGTGGTAAGTTAGATCCATAGATAGATACATGTATATATGTACCTATATGTATATATGTAAAATTATGAACAATGTCCATATATTCATGATTGTCTGGAATACCCTTAGATTGATGTACAGAATTTTAGGCCAGGGCCTGTTTCTATGTTGCAATCCTTATATATCTCAGATTTAAAACAAAACAAATTAGAAAATGTGTTTCACATTGAATCCCTGATCCTGCAACCGCATGTATGTGGGCAGGGTATCACACTGAAGTCTATGGCACACATGGATCCACTCACAGGATCAGGGCCTACCTTTACAATAAGGAGTCTGGTGGCACCTTAAAGACTAACAGATTTATTTGGGCATAAGCTTTCGTGAGTAAAAACCTCACTTGCATGCATCCGAAGAAGTGAGGTTTTTACTCACGAAAGCTTATGCCCAAATAAATCTGTTAGTCTTTAAGGTGCCACCAGACTCCTTGTTATTTTTGTAGATACAGACTAACACGGCTACCCCGTGATACTTGACGGCCTACCTTTAGTATTGTTGAAACTCAGTGGCAGCTCCCCTCCTGACAAACAAAAAAGAGCAAGCTGATTGTTAAAGGGAGGGCTTGCCACCACCCCTAGAAGTGGATTATCAAACCTATCATTAGAGATGAACTCAATTCACAAAATTCTGATCTGGATCCAGATTTATAAGTTTGGAGGTGTCAAGATGTGGGGTTTTAGTTCAGGCCCATCTTTGCTTATAATGCACCACACCTCCAGCCCAATTCTAGAACACCACTGAACCTATGCTAACGAACAAACACATGCCTGTCATTAACTAAGCCACTCCGTGAATACCTCTCTTGCTCCACCCACCAAATGACCTGGAAAAGGACATCCATCTGCCAGTAAACAGACATTTAAAAACTTCCTCTTAAAGACATATTTTTGGTAGCTTAATATTTCTTTTGAATCCTAAATATATTGTATTACAAACGGCTCATATAGGATATTGTGGGTAGCCAGATGTTGAAGGCAATGGGGATCTGCTCTCTCACTGATGTGCACAGGATGAGCTATCCACATTAAAAAAAAAGCCCATGAATCAATGGGAGAACATTTAGTCAGGCAACTATTTGCACAACGATGCAGCCACACTGAGGATATGCCCCAACTCAACTGTTTCCTGCCACCATATGGCAATAGAGTCAATCAAAGAAAGAGATCAGGCATTGACAGAGGAGAAGGATCAACAGTTTGATCCAGTGTGACAACTCCTGTGCTCTCGCATGCTTCAAAAACTTTGTTTATCTCAATAAGACCAACAGACTGGGTGGGGCTGAGAGAATTAAACTGAGTTCCGAAAACTCCTGGATAAGGTTAACGTTAGCTGAAGTGGCACTGCATGGTCACGGCTATCTGCATAGCTCAGTTCTGCCAGTGACTTGGTGATTTTTACTCCCCCCCCCTTCACTCTCACCAATAAAGCAGTTGAAGATACTGTTAAGATGGGGTTGGAGGAGCTTAGATGGGTTGAAGTGACCTATTTTGTAGCAGATCGATAATACTGTAGCATTCCTGTGGGAGAAACTGTGGTAATCAGTGGTAGCTGAAACTGTGATTTCCAGGAGATCAAATGTCATTCTTTACTGCAATTCTTTCCCCTGTCCCCCATCCCACCTTTTTTCACCCTGATCTTCCTGCTAAGCCCTGCCTACTCTTTTTTTAGGGTCAGGTATGGATCACTCTCTTCCTCTCTCTCTTCCTTCCTGTGCGTGAGCGTGTGGAAATGTTTCATGTAGAGAGAAGAGCTTTTTTCCAATGAGTCCCATTTTCATACCAACAGCTGAAGTGTGTGACTGTTTTGCTATCCAAGATGTCTGTAAAAATGTAAAAAAAAAAAAGACGAAATAAAGGATTAAAAAATGAACTTGTGGGGGAGGGGATTTGAACGTAAACTGAATTTAAAGATGCAGCATCAGTTTTCTAAGGAACTTTTTGAGACCATCCCTGAAATCTCATCAGTATTCTCTCTCCCTCCCTTTGTATCATGGATGGAGATCTAGGATATTAAAATCTCTGCGGTTGTTCTTCTCGCTGTAGAACTCTCTGGTTTCAATGAAGGGTTTGCATGTTTTTGAGACTATTGCTGTCAAAGGAAACCCCATTTTTAAAAGGATGTAAAGTCAATGTGAATGTGACATTATATATTGTGGGGGAGTTAAAGAAGGGTGGTCCTTTCCCCCAGTTTATTTGCTTTTTCTGTTTCTAGTAGCAGCTCCCAGGCACCTGATCATTTGCGGCGCCCTTCACCGCTGCACTGACTTTTGCCAGATTATAGGCTTGCCAAGAGGGTTCATCTCCCATCTCCCCAAGCAGTAACCTCAGGATATAGCCAGACTAAGCCACAACGCCGAAGGCTTTGATTCTGGCTTGCCTTTCCGCTTCCCCTTCATAAGACGATTCCTTCTCCTAATAGAAGCCATAATCACCACTCTGACTCTGTGGCAAAGGTGTATGGGCAGCCTGCCATGAGAATACTATATCACTTTGGTACCAGCTGCAAGTCAGGGGCTTGGGGAAGCACCTCCCATGTGAAGGTTAGAGCATCACTAAGACTCCTAGTAGCCCTGAGAAGTGAAAAGCCCAACTTTGCAGATCCATTGAGCCAACAGGTCAGGCCTCCTTCTCCTGGGCCTGATTGCCCACTGCTTCACACCTTGTGCATTCATTTTTCCCTTCTCACAGCGTGCAAAACAGTTGTACAACACTTCCATTCAGAGCTGGGGGCATTTTGCACAAGGTACCATGGGGACTGAGGGCCGCAATGTTAATCTTATCCATCCACAATACGTGCCGGCCATCTGCTCTGGAGACATTCTCCTGCCAGAGATAACACATGCTGCACCATTGACCAAAAGTTATTCAGAAGGGTCCCTTCCTTTTCCCCCTTCTTCAAATTCTCTCTTCTACAAGGAGAGAACACTCTTTTGCTATGAAGGAAGAAAGGAGTCCAACAGCCTCCCCCAGTTCTGGTTAGGATCCAATTGCCTTCACCCAACACTGCCACTAACAGCTCGAGAAGCTTAGCATAACAAATCAGTTCAAATGCCTGTGACCTGATACATTTCAGCACCTTTCCTATGACATTCCCGAGTAAAATGATACAAGAGGCTGGTACAAGACATTGGTCTTGTAGACACTGTGGGTCAGCCAGATGTTTAAAGAGGCATCGCTATGCTTCATATAAATGCAGTGCACACATATTTAAAATATAGGTGACAATGAACTTGTACTATGAACCAAACACTGCAAGGCTGGACGTAAAAGATCTAAAATGGCATATTATTCCAATATATCGACGGAATGTGTTGATATGTAGCATTTATCTAGCACTTTTCCTCTTCAAAGTGCTTTACAAATATTAATTAATCCACACTATACCTGTGTGAGGCCAGTGAGTATTGTTATACACATTTTACAGATGGGGAATTGAGGCAGAGAGTGTAATGATCTGATTTTCAGTGGTACTGCACCCCCACATCTCCTATTAACTGCAGTTGGCATTTTATGTGCTCAACACTTCTGAAAATCCAGACCATAAGGGATTTGTCCAGATCTACACAGGGAGTCAGTGTGAACTCTGGGATTAGAGCTCAGGATTTCCGGGCTCCCAGTTCTGGGGTCTCATCACCAGCATATCCTGTAAGGCCCTGATCCAGCAAAGCACTTCAGCACCTGTCTAACTTTAAGCATGTGAGTCCCATTGATGGGACTATGCATGTGCTTAAATTCTTTGCTAGATCAGGATCTAAGTTAAAATATACTAAACCAGAGCATATTTTGCATATTGAGATATATGTTCATTTCTGATTGTGTTTCAAGCATTGTCAAATACATTTGAACTATATGTGCAGTTAACTTGGTATGAAGTAACTCAGCCATGTGGGACTTTTTTTAGTGAATCAAATACAATCATTCACTCCGCCAGTAGCCATACAGTTTGGTTTTATTTGCATAATGAAATCCCATGGGCTAGAAGTAAATGAGGATGGCGTGTCCTGCATGGTTCTTACTTCTGTGCTGTCGCCGGAGACAAAGTGGGTCCTGTGGCTCATTGGTGCTAAAAATAAAATGAATAAATAACTATTATGTTAGGTTGTTCTGATATGATGTGAATAAATGTGTTGTTTCATTTTACAATTAATGCTACATCTTACCAAATCTATTGTACTGTCCGTTCCTTCTCGTCAATAATTACAGAAAAAGTGAGCAGAGCTAGTTTTTAAAAAAATATATTGTTCTATTCCAAGGCCCTGATTCTGCAAACACTTATGCATCAGTATAAGTGTTGGCAGGATCAGGGCCTGAGTTGTTAATTTTAATGGCGGGGCTCGGGGGTGGGGAAATGAAAAGGAAAATTGCCAAGTTCCTGTAACTTTGGAATGACAAAGGACACAGAGAACATTGCAGGACTTTGCTGAAAAACTGGCTGCATCTTGCAATTTTCTTTTTTCAATTGGCAGAAAATACTGTATTTCCATCAATTAAAATCTTGTCTGGTTATTAATTAAACAACTTGTTCATGGACAATTAAAATTAAATAAGTAAACTGTCAATTGTGGAATGTAAACTGATTAAACAATTAAATAAAAAAATCATGTTGTGTGTTTTAAGCGGATGTGTCTGCTTATGTCAGGATGGAGGAGGTGGGGTTTCACTCACTTCCTCCCCTGACAAATGGGAGAGAGGTTGAAGGGGGTGGGGTTCGAAGGGGCGTGTTGTTAGTGGCAATGAGCAACAGAGAAGCAATCAGCTATTTTTGAATAATAGGTGTTAGTTGTGTGGACGTATTCTGCTCAAATCTTCCAAACATGAATAGTTTCTGAATCTGCTTAGTTAGGGAAAGGTTCTTCTGCTCCCCATAGGTAGGAGAGCCCTTGGAGCTGTGAACATCCCCACAAATTTTAATCACAGCATCCTTCGTTGGATCTATTTAGCCTATACAAGGTTCTGTTGAAGTTTAAAGAAATATTGTCAAGTAGTTAAACTTCAAATGAAAAGTTTATGACTCCCAAAATGAAAATAAAAATGGTCATGATTTCTTTAAAATGTAAAGGGAATTCAGAATCACTGTAGAATTTAAACATTCCCCTGCAGGGTAGTGAACCTAAACTCTATGATATTGTGGTAGGGCATGAGAGCCAGGAAGTGTGATTTGTAACATTTAGGAAACATTCAGAAGGTAGGTAGATTGGAGAGAAGTCAGAGCACTTATAATCATCTACATAAGCAATCAGCTCAGACAGTTTAGACGTCTGAAAACCTCTCCTTCTCGCCACACGTGGTCAGAGACACTAGTGTAGTCACTTATTACTGTTCCATCATCTCTTTTGCACATCTACTCCAACACTAATAACTTAGGCCTACATTTTCCAAAGTTTCCACTAATATGAGTGCCTAGTTTGAGACAGACCTTAGGTGTCTCAAGTCAGGCACCCAAAAATCAGTGCATTCCTTGGCAAATGTAAGCCTTAAAACCTATCCTTAGAAAAGTGACAATAAACAAAGAGTGACACTGACCAGACTAGTTTCAACTGAGTGAAAATCAAAAAGTAAAGAAGAAAAGTAACAAAGATTTTAAGTCATTCCGTTTTTATCATCGTTTTTTTTATAAACTGTTACTGAACACACAGATAAGAAGTTTTTTAAAAATGCAATTATCTTTATGAATGGCCCTTTAAATATCAAAACAGTCCTTTCACTTTCTGTCCTCAGCCACATTCTGCTGTTGATCCATTGAAGAGAAGTCAAAGAAATAGGAGGATGTACTTAGCACTTTTTTTTAATCCTGCTTTTGCCTGCAAATCAGGTACTTAGATTTCTAAATGGTCTAAACAGAGAGTACAGAGGGAGGGGGAGTGATCAAGGGTGTCAGAAGGTGACAAAAAGATCAAGGTGAATGAGGGTGGAAAAAGTCTGTGGAGTGCAGTGTTAGGCAGAGAAATAATTAAACCCTGGTCCCTGAGCAGAGGATTAACAGGTGTCTTTTTCTCATTGCAGGGATTGCAGAGAAACCCTGCCATGGGGGGTGTGGGCAGTGCTTAATTTGTGCCAGGGCTTACCAGGGCTGAGCCCTGGCACCTCTAGGCTTGGCAGTTCATAGCCCCAGCACCTCTGGGCTCGCTGCATCAGTTATGAAAGTAACAAAATTGCTTGAGCTCTGGCACCTCTTTCATTACAAATTAAGCACTCGGTGTTGGTGAAGGGAAAGGCGGGCTCAGCTGTTGATCGTTCATCTCAGGAAGGAGAAAGATGAGTATAAGAAAGCAGAGGAACAGGAGATGTTTTGTTGTGTGTGTGGAGATGAGGAATGTGTGTTCAGTTAGCATGGGAACACTCTTTATAGCACAAAAAAGCAGGAGAAGCCTGGCTGGCAGAAACCCTTCTTTTTAAATGGGCCTCAAACCTCTGGCTGCAGACTTTTAAAAGGAACATTCTGGCTTCGGGAAAGCTTCACGACAAACCTCCAGGTGTGAGGAAGTCATCTACTTTGTGCTGAATTGTGGCCGCATTGGCTGAATTGTTTCTGCCAGCAGCAGATGGTCAGAAAGCATGAAGCAGACCTTTCCCGCTGCAGGTTGACAGCAGGCAGGCCGTATCCTTATATGTGGATTTCAAAGACATTAATAGTTTGGAGTGGCTATTCTCTCTCTGATAGAGCCACAGCACCAGACATAAATATCACAGCACTGTACATACACCTAGTCAGAGGTAGCCCCTGTCAGAAGGCACTTGCTTGCTAAATAGACAAGACAAAGGATGAGAGAAAGGAAGGTTTATTAGCCCTGTTCTACAGCTGGGGATCTGAGACACAAAGAGGTTGCACAGAAATCATGCAGCAGATCAAGGAACTGATCCTAAACTGGCACCCTTATTAAGCTATCTCAGCAGAGAGGGCAAGGGCTGAGTTGATCATGGAGACTGAACTACTCAACGGGTGGCAAGGCACTGGGCGGGAAAGCCACATTGCTACTGCTTGTGCGGTTTCAGTTTTGGGGATGTGGCTGGGACTTCAAGCTTTAGGTTTGTCAAGCTGTCATTTTTAACTAGCGCTAACATTTACTTGAAAACTAGCCTTGCCATCAAACGATGATACAAATGCCATCTTTTCATAAAGGAGTTTGCTAAATAGGGACATTCTGGGGAGAGGTCTCTACCTCCCAGTTTCCTGTGGGATATTGTGGGGGCAGTCAGTGGTGTGCAGTGCAGTTCAAACTAAACATTTCAAAGGGGACTCCAGAACCCCATAACTTGAGTTTCTCAAAGAAGCTAAACTACTTCTCTGCCTCTGAACCGTATTAATACAAGCTCTGATCAGCCACACAAAATGCAGCCCCTCCCAAACTGAATAGCAATCCTCGCAGACGCATCCTTCCCAAGCTGAAGGGCCGACCCTGGTGTCTCCCTAGTTTGCCGAAATACAACCGCTTCCTTTCAAAAGGCCTGATAATCTCACAGTGGCCTTTCTTGTCAGAAGCACATGTTAACTGAAACTGACTGGGGCTGCAGGGAGTGAGAATTCTAATAATGAAATGCTTTCATAGCCAGACAATCATTATTCCAGTGCATTACTGGGCTCCTCCCTAGGGACGGACTAGAGAGAGTCATGGTTGAGTTGTTCCTATGGAGGCCAAAACTAAGCCACCTAAAAAGCTACCTTTACTAAAATTTTCTTTCCTGCCCCACCCTGAAAAAAAGTCTTTCTTGATTTGCTGTGAAAGAAAGCTGAATAAGTGTGACAGTGTTATGGTGCTATCGTGGAAAAAGTCTGTGAACTAAAATCAATGCGTGGGTGACTTTTTCCACGACAGCGCTGTCATCAGCCTATAGCCCACACCAAACAGAGCTGATGGACTAACTCCCACTCTCTGTAAACCCTGAACAATTCCATCGGCTCCCGTGAAGCTACGCTGGAGTAACAGAGCAAAACGTGTGGCCTAGTGTCTTTCAAGGCTAGTCAAGACAAGACATCTTCCTTTCAGGAGGAAAAGTGACTAGCACAGAACGTGAAACAGGCTGAAGAGCACATATTTGGTAAATGGAAAGGCTTAAGGAATAACAACCAGGTTCTCAGTGGAGCTTGGACATGTCCTCTGCATTCACTGTCTACAATGACACCCATTAATGCACCCTTACCAATCTCTCTCCTAGCAGTGACCTGATCCTGAGCCACATGAGGAAGAGAGACCGGATCTCTGGGGGCTGGTAATTTGCAGAAACCAGCTGCCACCAGGCACTTACACCCAAGGACATTGCACTTGCTTCATTTCTGTAGTGGCATCAAGGCCCTGACCAGTCTATTCCAGAATGGCTGCCTGACTGTTGAGATGAGAGAGGTTTCCTACATACAGCACAGCCTCTGATGAATACAGCATAGTTTACAATACTGTGTCAAGTTAATCTGTGCTATACCAGTCCTTGTACACCCAGTGCACATCTACTGTGCAATCCCACTCTCGCTCTCTCTGCTATACTGATCCCAGTATGTGTGCAAAGGTTGACTTCAGATCTCTGCTATCATGAGCCAAGCTTTTCTGTGATAGATTGCTTCTGTTCCTTTGATTGCTAATTCATGATTGCTTCTTCCAATCCTCAGATCACTTTTAAAACCTTCTCAGAGCTACGGTTTAAAGCATCCATCCCCCACAGCAGGCCCTTAATGCCATTCATTCACTATTACTCATCATGTAATATGTGTGATGGAGGGGAAGGGGATAATCTGTATGCACAGAACACTGCAAGAGGTGATCACAAATGTGCCATTTAATAGTCCTGAATCAATGACTTGAAGGCGAGGCCTGTGGAGGGATTAGAACCCTTTCCCTAGGCAAGAGCTAAAGGAACAGTCACTTCGCTACACATTGTTTTCTACCAGAAGTGAGAGAATAGTTCTGTTCATGAAAATGGGAGCTTAACAAAAATGACTAGAGTTACAGACTGTATAATGTAGGAAGGTGCTCTGCAAAGTCCCCCCCGCCCCAGCTTTGCTAATGCACCTCAGTTTTGACTTGCAACACTCCCTGTTCTTCCAGATGCTGGGAGTGTAAGTGAGGTTGTGGGTTTGTTCAAAGCCAGAACTCAAAGTGAAAATCAAATCCAATAAATGAAAGACAAGGGGAAAGTTTTCAGAAAATCAAAACCACTAAGTTTCACATGGCTCTGATTTCAACATTAACACTGAGCCATGGTTGGGACCACGGATTGGATGGCTCAGACTACTGGTGGTAATGGGTACCTAGAACATTTCATCTGTAGGTTGCTGGTTTCAATCCAGCACATGTTAGTAGTGATAGCAACCTACTGTCCTCTGACGGCTACCTCCTAATCTGAAACAAGTAACTGATCCCAGTACATGCCCACTACTGTCGGGACTGGGTGGCTGCAAATTCATTCAGACAACAGCTTACGAATTATCCCCACCAGGTCAACACAGAGGAGCCAAAGGGGAGTACTGTCCAAAAGGACAAAGACAGCCACAGAGTCAGATAAAGGGAGAGCAATCAGTGCAGTGATAAGCACGTATACATGTCTTGTTAGTTACGCATTTGCTAATATAAGCAGACTGTTAGCCCCTTACTGAAACTTAGTGGGGAGCTTTGGTTGGCCTCTCCCAGTACCAAAAGAAAGGGGAAGGGCCAATGAGAAATCAAGACCCTGAGACTGACAGTCTCCGGGGAGAGGTCAGTGCTCCAGGTCAGCCTGATTATCAAGGCAGGCAAGCCAATGAGGGAGACAGGAGTGTGGGGTCCCGACCTCTGGGTGAGCTGGAGTTGCCTGGCCAGAGCAGGGCCCAGCTAAGGCGAGAGCAGCAGCCAGGGCCAGAGGGGCCGGAGGAGCAGCAGCAGCAGCACTGAGTAGAGTCGCACAAAACCGAACACCCTAGTCCAGCCCATTCCCTGAAGCCCCCCTGCTACACTCCTTCCCTGACACCCTGCCCCCGCTCACTACATTCCCTCTCCCAGGGGTGGGGGCGGGGATGAGAGGTTCAGGGTTGGGAGGGGGCTCTGGGCTGGGGCAGGGGGTTGGGGTGAGGGGCTTGGGGTGCAGGAAGGGGCTCTGGGTTGGGGGGGCAAAGGGCTGGGGCAGGAGGTTGGCATGTGGGGGCATGTGAGGGCTCTGGGCGGGGGGAGGGGCAGGCTCTGGGGTGGGGCCATGGATGAGGGCTTTGGGGTGCAGGAGGAGGCTCCAGGTTTGGGAGGGCTGGGGTAGGGGGTTGGGGCTCGGGGTTGGGGCCTGGGCTTACCTTGCGCATAGGCACCAACTCCGTGGGTACTCCGGGTCTAGAGCACCCATGGAAAAAAATTGGTGGGTGCTCAGCACCCACTGGCAGCTCCCCGTGGCCCCGCCCTGCCTCCCTGCTCCAGCTCACCACCGCCTCCGCCTCCTCCGTGAGCGCGCTGCCGCGTCCTGCTTCTCCCCCCTCCCTCCCAGCGCTTGCGCCTCAAAACAGCTGATTCGCGGGGCAGGGAGGGAGGGGGGAGGTGGGGGAACACAGCACACTGGGGGAAGAGGCGGGGCCAGGATGGGGATTTGGGGAAGGGATCCAATAGGGGCAGGGAGGGGACGGAGTTAGGGCGGGGACTTTGGGGATGGGGTTGGAATGGGGCCATGGGTGGGGATAGGGTGGAGTTGGGGCAGGGCCAGGGGGGCGTTGGCACCCACCGGCGATGGAGAAAGTTGGCGCCTATGACCTCGCGCAGCTCCCAGTCAGTGGCACAGTGGGGGCGAGGGGGGCTAAGGTAGACTGCTTACCTGTTCTGACACCGCATTGTGCGCACGCCAGAAGTGGCCAGCAGTTCGGCGCTAGTAGGCGGGGGGGCAGGAGGCACCATGCACACTGCTCTCGCCCACAGGCACCGCCCCCTGATTCCCATTGGCCGGTTCTCAGCCAATGGGAGTGCGGAGCCAGTGCTCAGGGTCGGGGCAGCATGCGGAGCCCCCTGGCCTGTCCACCTAGGAACTGGACCTGCTGGCTGCTTCTGAGGCATAGCACGGTGCCCCAGGACAGGTAGGGACTAACCTGCCTTAGTGCCGCAGCACCACCAACTGGACATTTAGTGGTCCCGTCGGTGGTGCTGACTGGAGCCGCCAGTGTCCCTTTTCGACGGGTGTTCCGGTCGAAAACTAGACACCTAGTCACCCTAGCGCTGGGGCTGGAGCAGTCCGGAGCCAGGTGCAGTGAGCAGCTGGGAAGCACGAGGGGGGGCCCTGGTCAGAGGGCCCAGCGCAGGGAGATGCCCTCAGCCAAGAGGCCTTGCAGGCCAGACTGGGAGGGGGATCGTAACCCCAACGGAGGGCTGACGCTGGGAAGAAGGGTCCTGCCACCTAGAGCCTGAAGACATGTGGTCACTGCCAGATCAAGTGTCCGACCGCAGCATCCCTGCAGCACAGCCAGGGCCTGGGCAGGAGGCCTGGGACGTGTGAGGAACAGACTGTGAACTGCCCTGACATTCCAGAGAAGGCTGTTTGTGGTTCCCCATGCCACAGAGCAGGGGTGACGTGTTTTCCTTTCACCTTTCCCATTTTTTCCTTATTTTTTTAATTAGTTGCTGTTTAATAAATTATATTTGCTTTGAACTACATGTAATGATCAGTGGGTCAGGGAAGCATCCAGAGTGGAGAGAGTACCCTGGAGTGGGGATACCCTAGCTCCTGCCCTAAGATGGGGGGTCGAGCCCCCCAGAAGTCCTGGGCCCAGCCTTGTTGGGGTTACGAGGACTCTGCCCCACAGGAGAGTGGAAGGGGAGTCCTTGAGGTCAGGCAGGCCTCTGGGTAAAGGAAGTGGGAGTGAGGATTCAGATTCTTTCGCTAGCCAATTCCACTGGGTACTTTATAAGCCAGGAAAGTTCCCCACAATAGGACCATTCCCCTTGTCACACTCACACCCCCCAGGCCCAGAAGAGAAGGGAGCACTGCAGCCCCTTGTGATGACTAAGCAAACTTGGGAATGAGTATGTGAGCACTCATGTACATAGGCCCCTAGGTACACAAGGTTAATGCAAAGCCAAACAAAACATCTCTCTTCAAAGTAAGACAAGTCTCCTTGTGCCACAGTTCTACTTCCTCACTGACATCCTACTAGCTAGTTGGGAAGGAAGAAGGAAGAGAATGAAAAAAAAATCAGCCCAGAATGCTGCTTCTCCAGTGAGGACACAGGTGTTTCTTGCATGCCCAATGAAATCGCTGTGCATAGGTAGTAATGGCCAAGATCCAAGTCCTCACAACAGTTTAGCTCAGTGATTCTCAACCTATTTATCGTATGTGTTACCTGGGCCGCAGGTTGAGAACCACAGTGCTCCTTCTGGAGCTCCTCCCCTGACTCCTATGCTCAGTGCCTCCTGCCCAGAGACCCTTCCACAAAGTGGGGCCAGGAGAGAGCCCTGGGAGGCGGGGGGGGGGCTGGGCGGCAGAGACCCTGGACCTCTCTGTGCAGGGCTGGGTGGCAGCCCCGACCCTGGAACCGGCCACGCGGGGCCAGATGGTAGGGCAGCCCAGACCACAACACCGCAGGGCTGTCCAGCAGCCGTGGGTCAGCCCCCAGACCCTCTGCGGGGCCAGCTGGCCAGCAGCCTCGGACCTTGGACCATCTGTAGGGCTGGCCAGCATGCAGCTCCAGCCCCCCGCTGGACCCTGTGGGGCTGGCCGGCAGGCAGTACCGAACCCCATGGGGCCAGCTGGCAACTCTGGACTCCCGCCATGCAGGGTCGGCCAGTGACCCCGATCTTGCCGCGCCCAGCTGGGAAGCCCGGACCCCGTAACGCTGGGCGGCCAGGCAGCCAGGAACCCAAACCCCATGCGGCCTGGTGGACTTTAGCACACAGCTGGCCCACAGTTGTGTGCTAATTGGGCTGCATGCAGCCCACAGGCCGCAGGTTGAGAACTGTTGGTTTAGCCAATCCCAGCTGTTTCTTGTTAAAGCTGCAGGGTGGCTTCTCTGTCTTTCTCTCTCAAATAGGCTGAATTTGTGACTGCTGAAGTCTCCGTTCTGGGTCTCAGGACACCTCCTCAGGAGCAAGGAGGTCAGGGGAGGCATGCAAAATTCATAATCAGAGCTGAAATCCATTTTCTACATACATCGTTTGAATGCTCACAACCTAACGATGGAAACCGAAAGCTTCCTCTGAGATGTGGGCAGGAGCCCTCTAGGGAGAGGTGGCACAGGACTGGGAGCCAGCCCCTCCCAAATTCTAGGTCCAGCTGTGACACTGACATCCTTGGTTGGCTTGGGCAAGTCATGCAACCTCTCTGCTTTAGTTTACCTACCTGTAAAATGATGGTAATTGTGCTCCTCAGAGAGGAGGGTTTATTGGTTTAGTGTTAAAAAGATGTTTTGGAGAGGTAATTGCTAAGTGGTATTATTACCTTTACAGGCGGCATAGTCGCTCTCCATTGTAAAACTCTGCCTCCTGCACCATATTGAACCTTTTTAAACGAATATTTACAAGATAGAAGGCACAATGAATTAGCACACCACCCTTTCACCTAGATGAGTAGTAAATACAATTAGTGAGCTTAACCTATTTGTGAGTCCAGTGGATGTTTTTCTGGTCAAGAGAGGCACAGACCTGCACTTGGGACTGTGGAACATCATGCATTGACAAAAGTGTGGGCATGGGGACCCAGAAATGCTCTGGCAGGGTGTTAAAGTTCAGAACTGAAGTGCTTTGGCAGAGCACAGTATAGAGGTTATTTGTTATTTCTTTATTGCTGCAAACATATGAAAACAGCTCTGGGCAAGCATGGCCCAAACTTTAGCTGCAGGCAATAGAAGTGGAGGGGAAATGACAAGGGAAAACATTTACTGCATCTTTCCGGAATCAGATGTACACACTTCTCTGCAGAACATTTCTCTGCCCTTTTAAATGTACAGGGAGTCAGAACTGGAACTTTCCACAGCCTGATCCAAGAAAACCCAGCAAGCAAGACAGAGCTTAAACTTGCTCCAGCCAGGAGGCAGAAGCAAACAAATCTTAACTTGCAAAGTCTCTTGGCAACTGTATATAGTCCCTTATTTCCCATATCCTCCTTTCTTCCTGACCCTGTAGTTGGGTAGAGGAAATTCTTCCTTTCCTGTCTCAAGGCCCTTGTCTCAGAATTTCACTGGCTCCTTTGTAGCCCTGCTTTAATGTCCCCCCGCACCTCCTTCTCTCCCCTCCCACCATTTTGATCTCTTATTGGGAAGTGTTACAAGCTGCCCTAATTTTTTATTATGTTAGTAATATAATAAAACTCCACACCTGCACCCTCTTGTCTCAAAACTGTCTGGGGTAGAGCAAACCTCTAGGAGCTATAGGGGGAGTGCACACATGTGAGTCTAATTATCCCCCACCCTAGCAGATGTTGTGGGGCATCTTTCCAATGGGCTGGCGCTCAACCTGCCAGCCAAGACCTCTGGAATCATCTCCCCTCTCAGGGTCCCAGGCGAAACCACCAAACAGCCCACAGGCAGTAAAAGGGGCTAAACAAACGAAAGGAAAAGGAAAACCTGTCAGTAGATCCCTCCATGGTATGGGCCTCTCTGATGTTAGAAGGGCCTGGGAGTATCACTGTCCACTTCCGGGTCCACTGGGATTCCAGTGTAAGTATCACTCCTGTTTCCCCTTCAGCTCAGGGGTCCTGCAACCCCCCTTTGCAAGGGCAGGGGGCGCTGCAAGCCATCAGTCCTCTCTTCAGGGCTGGAAAGGCTCACTAGTCTGTTCCTCTGCCAGGGCTGTCCTGTCTGAGAGGAGTTCCCTCCATTTTAACGCATGCTCCAGTCCTAGCTTGATTTCCAGGTGCATTGGGATGGGGCCATTCCAGCCCAAAGCACCTCCTTAACTCTTTCTATGTTAGTGTGGGGTTTATATATCCCCTCATCCCCCCCTCAAAAAGTTCAAATTAAAAGCAGGTCTCTAAGGAAATCAAGGTCATTCATTCAGATTAATGTAAAGTAGACAGGAACAGGATAAAAGAAAGGAGTAGTGACGAATAATCTCTCTTCATTCAGAACTACATGCAAAATTCATCTTTCTGCCTTAGCTTTCTTTCAATAAGAACTTTACACACACACACACACACACACACACCTATTCTATTAAACTCTAGGTAAAGAGAGAGATTTTTCTTTGGGCCAAACTGTAGTGAAGAGTTTACAAATTAATCTTTGATAAATGGAAACAACTTCCAGGAGAAAATAAATAAATAAAACACAGTACAAAATCGGCTTGATAAAAATAGATATGTTAGAGGAAGACATTTTTGATACACCAAACTAATAAAGAAGCATAAATGTTACATCACACACAACACCTCAAGAAAACTACTCCAATGTACTTTCAAACAGTTTCCATTTGGAAGAAAAATTACTATCTGCCAACATTTCTTTTACCAAAGAGAGAAAGAATATTATGTTAGAATATTCAGTATGGATTAAGGGGAGATCTATGTATTAAATCTTATTGGGCTAAGTTTCCAGTTTTGCATGCCCACTTTTGTATGTACAACTGGCTGCTCAATGTACATGTATAATTGGCAGTTTGCTGATGCAAAATAGGTGATCCCACTGGGAGATATGCAATCACGTGTATGCACAAAAGTAGGCATGCAAAAACAGTCTGAACATTTGGCCCATTGATATCAGTGAGTGTCTATCCATCGACTCCAATAAGCATTAAATTAAGATCTGGCCCCAGTGTCACTTAGAGCAGCCTATGTACCTAAGCACCTTTGGATCGCTGTAGCAGTGCTCAGCTCCATCACATCCCTGACCTGCCGCTGGCTTGCTGGTTACAGCAGGAAAGAGGGTAGCACCTAGTGCAGGAAGAGCCTCCACCAGTTTTACACCAACCGAGAGTTTCCCTTCACAAGGGGTATTTTGTACCAATCATTTATGGCAGTGTTTCCCAAACTTGGGACGCCGCTTGTGTAGGGAAGGCCCCTTGGCCTGCGCCACTTCCTGCAGCCCCCATTGGCCTGGAACGGCGAACCGTGATCGACCGGACTGGGCAAGTAAACGAACCAGCCCGCCCCGCCAGCGGCTTTCCCTACACAAGCAGTGTCCCAAGTTTGGGAAACACTGATTTATGGGTATAACCTATCTCATAGAGCTGGAAGGGACCCTGAAAGGTCATCGAGTCCAGCCCCCTACCTTCACTAGTAGGGCCAAGTACTGATTTTGCCCAAGATCCCTAAGTGGCCCCATCAAGGATTGAAGTCACAACCCTGGGTTTAGCAGGCCAATGCTCAAACCACTGAGCTATCCCTCCCCCCAATAAAAAACCTGGCCCACTTCGCACTGCCTGAGTGGTGCAAACTGGCCACATCCTACTAGAGAATCCTGAGACTGGAATATGATTTCCTTAAAGGATGTAAAGCTTTCTCAGAAAATAACAGATAAAAATCTCTGAGGAGAACAATCTGCTCCACAATTATCCATCATTCATGATGAGCTTTGAATTTCATTTGCGTGCAATTATTGTATATATATATATATTTTATTGTGCTCTGTTTACTTAATGAGTACTGCAATTGTATTGATAATAGGAAACAGCTTTTCAAAAAGATGATTAGCTAGTTAGATGACATCTTGAGGGTGCTTTTTGTTCATAGCAATAGCTATGTCCTGGAGTAAATAAACTCTGAGGATGAAGATTGTAATGGTAGTTCATCCAGGATGCAGTTATTACCAAGTTAAGTGGATACACCCTCACATTAGTATTATGTTGAAATACCAAACCCCTTAGCCCATTTGTCTTGTCTTGCATGGGAATGCTAGGGGGAAAGAGGGCACAAGGAGATTAAATCTGGCTGCAAAATACTGAGAAATGCAAGATAGTGAGATTGCTGACCGGCTCTAGTGCATTAGACTAGCCCAGTAGACTCCATTACAATCCTTCAAATGGTCTCAGTTGGTTTCTGCTGGAACAACTGTATGCCCAGGAACCAGCAGTCCAAGTAAACATATTGCTTTGTTCTAAAATCTAGTTACCAACAAGAACCAAAAGTCAGCAACTGGCAGATTTGTGCTGGAATTTCCATTCAGTCTAGTGGTACTGGCAGTGCTCTAGGACCCACAAGGGGTGCACCTGGATGTGGCCCCAGCCCCACACAACTTGCACATTGACAAACAGTGGCAGGACAGAACTGTTCAGAGCGTTGCTGTACGGCTAAGTATCACGTGACTAGCATGAGGTGTGTCTCTGGTAATGAGATGATGTAATTACTGCAGTGACAGTGCTAGTGCATGTATGAAGCCACTAGGCATGGCCAGTATGAGTGATGATGTTTTGAGAAAGCTAAGTAGGCAGACTGAGCTGAGTGCTCCTATAGTTAATAACAGTATCAGCCCTTTCGCTCCTTAGCCAGCCTGCCTCCTGAGTGCTTGCTGAACATTACATGATGTCAGAAGTTATATCGAACCACAGAAGGAGTAATTGCTTTTGCAACACAATTTGAAAGGAAATGCTGCACCACACTTTGAAATCCTTCTCATTGCCATGGGGGCCATAGTACAGGTAATGTTATGTTTCCCGGGGGTGACCCCAGCAATGTGACAGGTACTGTTGCCCTTCTGCCATGTGGTAGCAGATTAAGAGGCCTCACAATTTCCCATTGGAGGAGAAATCAGTGACATGGAATCTGTACTTTCTTAGTGTAACTTCTTTATTTACACAATATACACCAGTCTTGGAACAAAGGTGTCACAAACAGCATGCAGGCAAACCCCTCGTTCAGATATTTCAACCTCAGCACCGATGACCAGGACGCAATTCTATCCCACTGAAGAACTGAGTCTAGTTGGAGGATTAAGGTAGAGAGCAAAATATCTTGTTGTTTGCCACAACTCCCCTTAAGGGATCTGCATCATAAAGCTAACAACAATGCAGGGCCAGATTAACCTTTTGTGGGCCTGGCGCAAGACATATCTGTGGGCCACCATGGGCCAAGAGCACAGCAGGGTGGGGAGGCTGGACCCCGGAGTGAGGACAACAGCACAGTGGGATGGGGAGGGTCAGTCTCTGGAGAGAGGCAGGGGCCAGGGACAAGCACAGCAAAGCAGTGAGGGCATGGACAAGGTCCCCCCTGGGGCAGCGCAGAGCCAGTACCTACTTCTCTCCACTGGAGCCAGGTCCTCGTGAGCCAGTTTTCTCTCTCTCCAGCTGAGCTGCAGCTCCTCCAAGCAGCAGCAGCTGCTCTTCCTGCCCTCCTGGCATGGAGACTGATTGTGGTTAATCCTGTAATTGGACTTTTAGTGTCCAGTCAGCAATGCTGACCAGATAATGCCGGTCCACTTTTCGACCAGACTTTCTGGTCAAAAACTGGACACCTGGCAACCATAATGGGCTCAGCACGACGGTGCCATATTAAATCCAGTACTGCAACAATACAAACAACAAAGCACCGTACACTGGTGCACTCTGTGAAAAGGAATGTGCAAAACTATGTGTAACAGTGTCATCTGGTGTCTCCTATAACAATACGTTTAAAGGTCGGGAGGTAGAGGATAAAGAACATTTGGCAAAGATTATGGATAAATATGAGAGATGTTGGAACTGTAGCTAAAAATTTACTTAGGATGAACAATTAGGTTATTTTATTCATAATATAAGGCAATATGAACTTTCTGCTGCATTCATGACTGACTTGAAGTTCAAAGATGTTACTGTAGGGAACTATGCCATCCTTTAATGACAGACAGGCTTGTATGTGGAATATAGAACGGCCACAGGAGGTGCAAATTGCTGCAGGAAGCTGATTTAAGCTTAACCCAAGCTATCGGCATTTGCGGAGCCAATGATATGCAGATTCAGGCTGTTACAGACTGAGGTGCTCATCCATGTGCCGCCATTTCACAAGGAGAAAGAAATAAAGACAACCAAAATAACAATAAAACAGGTGGAGAATTTGCCTGGCTTTTGGGTGAAGATGCAATTAATGCAAAGGAAGAAAATCATTTTTCAAAACCATCATGCAGTCGCAGCCAAGAGGCTCCATTTGGAGAACAGCAACAAAGTGGGATGGATATCTTTGTAGGTGCAGTAAATGGTAACTGTGGAAACTGCTTCAATTTTGTACAAGTTCTTATGCTGCCCTCATCACCATAGTGCCCGAGCACCTTCCAGCAGTGTATTAAGTGACGTGAATATGACTAAACATTAATGGCAGAGTTGTATCCTTTACATTGGATCCCAGACCACAATGCAATGTTACTTCAAAGAACAGATGTAATAAGTAGCTAAAGAAACTACATGGAATTCTAAAGCAATGAGCGTTTCATATTCAGGACATAAATTCCCAATGCAAAGTAAAATAACTATTACTACTTGTTTTAAAAAACAGTGTCATGTAACAACTTTCCAGAAGATAAATTCATCTGTACCACCAGTGTTATGACTCAAACCTAACTGGCCATGAAAAGAGGTACAAACATGTTTTCAGTAAGTGTCACAGAACTTACATGCAAAGCAGAGTTGGAAGAATTCTTAGGTAACTTCCAAGGCCCAGGGTGTCTGGAAGTAGAATATAACATTAAAACTGAAAATCTGTAACTCCAGCAAACCACCTACCAAGAAAATTTCCATTTTCTCTCACGCATTAAAAAAATAAACAAATAAACAAAAGTTTATAACATGGAAAAAATGGGAGTTATTGAAAAATCAGAATAATCTAAATTAGGTTCATGGTAGTTGTAACTGAAAAGCCAAATGGATGTGCTTTCATCAACATTATGTTAAAAGACATAAAATAAAACTATCTCATAAAAATTGTTGAAATGGCAAGTAAGCTTTCCTAAGCAAAGAGCATTCTCAATATTAAGTGCAGGACATGCATTTCAGCAGGGGTTGGATTGGTCCAACTTGAAAGACTCAGTGGGATGATCCTTTTCCCAGGGGGCTGTACCTTACTCTCCAGAATATGAGTCAAGTTAATTCTCATGCCCTTATGATTGCAAAGATTTTTGCCTATATGGAAAAAATGGGAGTGTGGGAGTGACTTTTTATTACAGTGATGGATTTACTCCTCTTGCATTGAATTAAGATTAATAATGTTGTCCCCCATCTCTGCCTAAGGATGGGAAGTAAAAATCTTGTCTCTGTAGAGTATTGGTACCAAATTTGGAAGAGGTGAAAGATCAAGCATATGCAAGAACGCACAGGACACATAGTCCAAGTTGTCAGAGACTTATCCAGTGGTCTAACATGATTTACACGACTGAGTCAAAACAAAATGAAAATGGAGATGTTCAATGGAAAATCATCAGTGAATCTCTCCTCTTTCTTTTGGATTATGAGATGTGGCTGTTTGATTACCATTGTTCCAGGCCTTGTCCCATAGATTCCCAGGTCACTGCCTCAATACAAAATTAACGAATTGTTAATGATGTATTAGTTGTTTCCAAAGACTCTGATTAGAACAGTATCATCTAGAAATGGGGTGTAGACATGACTACATTAATGGCAGCCATGAGTTAAATATTGGGTCTGGATTTCTAATATTATAACTATCAATAATGTAGACTGAGATACGGGTAATCAAAGTTCATGCTTCGGAACATAAGCTGATTGCCACAGGGATCAGCAACGAGGAAAAAACCTTAAATTTCTTATCCCCCCTCTTACCTGTACCAAGTTGCACAGTTGACCAGATGGATTATGGAGAAAAGAAGAAGTGCATTTTTCTCTGAAACATCAGGTATTGGTCACTGTCAGAGGCAAGATATGTGACTTGAAAAACTCCATCCATTCTGAATCATCGACTCTGGAGACTCCTGAGGTTCCCTGTATGGAAGTGAAAATATTTGCTTGTTTGTTTAAACCCTAGAGAAGTTAGCTATTTCCAAGGAGTTGGCCTATAGTTATTGCCCTTCCAAATGAACATTGCTTTAAAATGCATTACGATCATGTGAGCAGTTCTGAAATCTGCTGGCTCTGTGTTAAACTAGTTTCTCTGAAGGGGTCCTGGCTACTCAGTCCATTCTGTGTTAATGATATACATTCAGATAGGAATAGATATGTGGCCTTCACCTTGGGCAGCTGGAGATTCCTAAAAGTAGGAATCGGTATCAGTTAATGACACTGACCTCCTTGGTAAAGTGCTTTGAGATCCTCTGATGAGTTAAGTATTATGTTTATTAAAGAAGTAGCTTGGGATCCCTCTGCACACGGGAGACTCCAGAATGGGATTGCGCTCCATCAATGTTGGGCTGTCAGAAGAGTTCCCTAGGGGACTCTCCCACCTGGTGGAAAGTAGGGAAGCCCTGTGGCAGCTCTAACTTATGCTGGGGGAACAGTTGACCCTCAGCCTGCGCCAGAATCAGAGGAGGTGGGTTAGATCCACCTTAGCCTCCCTGCCCACCTCAGTTGTGCTGTGCCAGAGCTAAGGATGCAGGCCTGGATGTTCTCTCTAATATCTAGGTGACATTCTGTCCAAAATATGTCTCATAGGAGTGCAGAGACTTCTGAAATGAATCCTCATTTTAGGAATAGACCCGCTACAGGATTGCTATTTGGGTGGTGCAATATGGCTTAATGGCTTTATGGTTTAATGGCTTTCCAGTGTAATTCAAAAGCCATGAATATTTCCATATTAACTTTTCCCTAGGGAAATAATACAATCTGAGAACCAGGGAATATTCCTGAGCCATGGGCTAGTATTGGGAGGGAGGTGGCTGTGGGACAAGTGGTGTTATTTGCTGCAGTGCTGTGTCAGGAGCATCCCTTCTAATTTCTGGCTTGGGGAAGGTAAAGAAATCCTCCCAGAACCTGTTTTTCTAGTACAAGAGCAAAAGGAAAGCGTGGAGGGAAAGGAAGAAATGTTATTCCCAGGCAGATTTTCTCTGAGTTACCCAACCAAAACTCTGCCAGTGTAATTTAGATCATTCTCTAAGCCAGTGGAGCAGGCATTAACTACAGATGTGACTAGTCGGGGGACCAGCAGCCTCGGGCAGTGTCAGAAATGAGGGCAAGAGAGCCCATCCTGAACCTTTTCTGTTCTTGCAGTCCAGAAAACCTCTCAGCTTGGCTTCACGAACTGCCTATTTTCTCCTCCCCCATCCCAGGCTGTGACTTGTATTGGAAGGTGGGGGCTAGGGAAGAAAAGGTAACAAGCAGACCCAGCAGATGCAAAGAGGATAGACACACAAATTGAAAGACGTGAGGAGGGAAACACTAACTGGGAAACCCATCAGAGTCATAAGTCTATTGAGGGATCCCACCTCATGTAGGGAAAAACTGCTGCCTTCTGCAGCCAAGCCTATTTCTATGGCTCAGCAGTGATAGAAAGGCTCCAGCCTACCAAAGAGTATCATAGCTGGAGGAATGTGTATGCTTACAAGGCCAGAGTTCCCTTCTAACAGCCTGATCTGGAGAGCCACCTAGTGGGCCCTCTTCCAATCCTGAGAAAGATTTTTGCTTCAATGAAAAGGGACTGGTCACCTTATTCTAAACCAGGCCTGGTTTTAGAGATTCTGGTGGCCTGAAAGAGACTGGATTACAATCCCCTAATTGGGTCAGAGACAATGGGAGAGTGTGAAGCTGCAGTTTCTTCACCGACAAAATGAAAGCTTGAGTGTTTTGTGTCAGAAGCAAGAAGCAAGTCCTTTTCCTGACCAGCTGAACATAAATAGTGTACAGGGAGAGGAAGATAGTAACCAGGAACTCTGCTGCCTTTGTTTGGTTAAGAATATGGTCGTATTCTGGCCTATCAAGCATGCAACTCCTATTGAGTGCTGCAGTTGGCCAATTGGCAGTTTCCATTTCTGCCACTGAGAATCATGCAGGGAATTTGTTGAAGTACAGTCACCACTGGGTTGGAGTGGGCTCTGGTACTGGTGGGGGAGCTCTTGATTGTAGCCCTAGAATGTCCCACGACCACCACACCCTTGCCTTGGCTGAATATAAGCGGTCAGGGTTTGGATTAACCAGCAGACTGGTAGTATGATACAGAGATCTCCATTTTCCATTGCTGCAAAGATGAAAGAAGGGAACAAAAAGATAGGGATGGGCGTGTGAGAGCAAGGCTCACAGCCTTGGCTCTTCCAGTTACCTAAAGACACTCCGGTATGCATTGTGTATTTCTGGTGTAAGAACGAACTAGCGATTCAGCATGGTGCAACTTAATCGGCTACACTAGAATTACCCAATGAAGCAGTTCTCACTTTCCACATGCAGCCCAGAATCGAGCCCAGGTCTGTTGCCTTCAGATCCTGAATTTGAACCTGTAGTGTTCAACAGTGACTTTTAGTCGAATTTGGATTTATAACTCATAGTGCTTTTGAAAATGCCACCCAAAAGTACATATCAGCTGATGAATTTAATGGCTTATATCAGTGGTTCCCAAACTTTAACAACTTGTGAACCCCTTTCACTAAAATGTCACATCTCGTGAACCCCCTCCTAAAAATGAATATTTCCAGGGATTTTCTCCTTTACCTGAGTATAAATTATAAAAGCAGTGATCTTGGAAATATAAAATTTGTTTTTATGACATGCTTATTACATACTATTTATTATTAATTATTATTTATAATTACACTATTTTTATTACATTATGAAAACGGCAACACTCTTCCAAGATCTCACTTCCGTAGCTTGTATCACTTTGAATAAGCCTGTTATAAGACCAGGCTCCTAAGTGGCATCAAGGAGTATCAGATTTGAAACAGCATGAAGGTATTTAAGAAGCCAAGTCAAAGAGTTCCTCCTACATAAGCATTCAGGTCTTGAGTAGTCCAGGCAAACAACGCACGTTACAACAAAGCTTAAACTTGTTCATCATAATTTTAAAAACAAGACTACCTGCCTATTTAATTTTAAAAACAGCAAAAGATATCCACCTCCCTTTCCATTTCTTATAAGGAGTTTTGAAGTTTAAATCTCCTCAGTGTGATAGCTATGCATGCTTTGATCTGCTTAGCTCTTGGAAGTCCAGGGGCTCCAGGCTGCTGGCCTCGTGCTCTCCGGGCTCCCTAGGAACAACTCTGTCCGCCATTAGGGAATTTTTTCCCAAGAACCCCCTGTAACATTCCTTGAACCCCCAGGGGTTCACAAACCCCAGTTTGGGAACCACTGGCTTATATGAAACAAGAAAGTAACTTCAGTCCCATTCTCAGTGGACAGGTCCAGGTCACAGTCTACCACCACAGTGAAATTAGTGCACTAATTGGTGGTCTTAGGGCAGATTAAGGGCAGATCTACACTACAGTGGGGATCGACACTCTGAGATCGATCCACCGGCAGTCGATTTAGTGGGTCTAGTAAAGATCTGCCAAATCGACTGCAGATCGCACTCCAGTCGACCACTGTACTCTACCTCCAACGAGAAGAGTAAGGTAAATCAACGGGAGATTTTTTCCCGTCGACCCCCCGCGGTATAGACCCCGCAGTAACTCGACCTAAGGTATGTCGACTCCAGCTACGTTATTCACGTAGCTGGAGTTGCGTAGCATAGGTCGACTTACAGCGGTAGTGTAGACATAGACTCAGTGTAAAAAGCCATGAAGACTGAACTACTTTGCCCCATATGGGTGAGCAACTGAAGGATATTGGCCAGGTAGTGGGGAGAAGCTTTCCATTGCCTGTGCTCCTGCTGAAGCTTCTGCATGGCTAAAGAGAGGAATCAAGCTATAGAGCTGTTAGTCAAGCATCTTTGACATGCAGTGAATTTACGTAAGCTGAAAACAAAGATGTCCCAGAGGCAGTCTCATATTTCTCAGGCTGCTTCTGCTGGCAAACTTGGCAGTGGTAGTGCAGGCAGGCTGGTAGGATGAAAAAAACATTACCCTTCAAACTGGGTTAGACCTGAGTAACTGGGGATGAGGCATCACCCGACAATTGCAAACAATTTGTGGGCTAATTTCAGGTGATACATCTCAAGCTCCCATAACAAACATTTTGACAGGCCAATCTTTTGAACACTGACTCCCTCCAACCTACATAAACCCTCCAACAATCAGATGAGAAGAAAACATTTATTTCAGCTTCCTTCAGTCTGAAAAGGGCTGCAAATGCAGAACTGTTTTGCTTAGATTAAAAAATGACTACAGTATAGAATCCAGAGGGTGTTTTAGATTGACCTTTTACCTTGTCTTCCACTGCACCTGCTGTGCTACCAATAGCCTTTAACATTGTATGAAAAATAATTGAATGCTTGGAAGAAGGTACTTAGTATATTCAGCAGCACAGTAGGTGTGATCTACCTTTAGGGTGATCAGCTGTCCACAGCCAAAAAATAGGACATGTATTTTTGCCAGGAGGGATTTCAGCAAGGACTCTGCATCAGTACATAAGCAAAGCCAGATAATAAGGCAAGCATAAAATCTGTTGTTTTCTTTAGTGTTATTAGTGGCTACCGCTCACTTGAAAGCGTCATCGAGAACTTCTAAGCCAGATTCTCAGCTACTGTAAGTCTGCACGGTATCATTGAAATCCACTGATTTACACCATCTGAGGTTCTTGCTTCCCATGTGATTACCTTCAACAGAAAGCACCTAGCTGAAAGCTAACTTTAAGTAGATACAAAGACCGATTTTGCTATTGTAGTGTCCCACTAACCTTATGAAAAGGCCCTTTTGCAATTTTATTCTAAACCTTTTCCCCAGTGTTATTCCAAATCCTATTTTAAGGTGTTGATCAGTGCTTAATTTGTAATGAAAGAGGTACCAGGGCTCAAGCAATTTTTTACATTCATAACTGATGCAGCAATCCCAAAGGTGCTGGGCTATGAGCTGCCAAGCCTAGAGGTGCCGGGCCTCAGCACTGGTGTTGATAGACAATTATTCTTTGAGCTAAATTTCTCATGCTTACATTCAGCCCAGAGGTGTTTTTCTGCGTATGAACTTTGATATATTTCCATTTGGCCATTTCAGAGATCCCCAAGCATAGAAAATGCTTCAGACATTAACCATTTTCCAGATTGTTTTGAGTGTGTGTTTACATACTTAAAATATGGCTTTATTTTAAAAGTTTACCCTTGCCATGGCAGAAGTCTTCAATAAGCACACGTGCACTAGATATGTTTGAAGAGATTTGCCTAGGAAATAAAATTATAAGTATTTGCCAGTTATTTCTGACACATCATAAAGTGTCCCTGCATTTTAAAAAGTTTTAACTACATATTATACTTTCACAAAATAGGGAGAATGGGAGTGTTAAAAAAGGAGACCAATTGGCCACACCGCCTTAAGACAGGCAAAAATTAGGACAATCCTACAAAAAGTAGGACATTCAGTCATCCTATTCTACCTGGATATAACTGGAACATTCAGCAGCACACCAAGTATGACTCTGTAAGCAGTGACTCTGAAAAAAGATTTGGGGGTTTTGGTGGATAATCAGCTGAACATGAGCCACCAGTGTGACACTGTGGCCAAAAGGACTAATGCAATCCTTGGGTGCATAAACAGGGGAATCTTGAATAGAAGTAGAGAGGTTATTTTATCCTGTATTTGGCAGTGCTGTGACTGCTGCTGGCATACCGTGTCCAGTTCTGGTGCCCACCATTCAAGAACGATGTTGATACATTGGAAGGGGTTCAGAGAAGAACCATGAGACTGAAAAAAGGATTTGAAACCATGCCCTATAGTGATAGACTCAAAGAGCTCAATCTATTTAGCTTAATAAAGAGAAGGTTATGGGATGACTTGATTACAGTCTGTAAGTATCTATATGTGGAATAAATATTTAATAATAGGCTCTTCAGTCTAGCTAGCAGACAAAGGTATACCATGATCCCAGGGCTAGAAGCTGAAGCTAGACAAATTCAGACTGTAAATAAGGCATAATTTTTTAACAGTGAGAGTAATTAGCCATTGGAACAATTTACCAAGGGTCATGGTGGATTCTTCATCACTGACAATTTTTAAATCAAGTTTGGATGTTTTTCTAAAAGATCTGCTTTAGGAATTTTTTGGGGGAAATTGCATGGCCTGTGCTATGCAGGAGGTCAGACTAGATGATCACAGTGGTCCCTTCTGGCCTTGGAATTTCTGAATCTATGAGTGGACATATTTAGAACATTTAACAACACAACAGGTGCATTGTACAGAGAAATAGCTGGATTATTTAGCAGTAAAGGATGTTTGTTGTATCAGGATGTACCTAAAATGTTAATCAGCAGTTAATCACTCCAAAACAGACCTTTTATTCCAGAGACAATTTGTTCCAGAGCATAAAATGAAACATTAGATATCTCACAGCAGGGGAAAGAACCCATAGGTTTTGGTCTGTTTTCTGTACATGAAAATGCTAAGGGTGGAATGCCCCCTGGATTCTCTCCTACATCACCTCCATGACAGGCTTCTTGAAGAGCCAAAGAACTATGACCGCACCATCATGTGCGTTGTCCCCAACACATAAGAGGAATGAAAGTTGTATTGTACCTGGGAGCTGGAAAAGCAGTGGAGGGAACGACTCCTTTCTCGCAAGAGGCATAAGGCCCCCAGGATGTGGCCTGTGGAAAAAACAGTTACTCCTAGAAATTGTACCAGCAGCAGCTACATCTGCTGTAGCAGGAGCAAGTGTGTGCCAGCTGGTGACTTTAAAGCCTCTGCACCCCATCACCTTTTCTTCCTGGACATGCATGATGATCTTATGAGCATAGGAGGAGTCAGAAAGCAGATGGACTAAACAGACCTCATGTTCATGTTCTTCTGTATGAGAGACGCTGCCAGCTATTTGTTCGTGCAGGCTGTTCGACTGGACAGGGCAGAGAAAGAATGGGAGAGGCCCTCGTAGCCCTGGGAGTCCCTGTTATCAGAAGACAACTTGTACTGAGGCATAGGACTGATTTTCAGGGGCAAATGTGGAGGGTACCTAGGATGACTTGCCCAGGAATGTCATGTGGAGAGAGTACAGAGGGCAGCTGGGTGGTAAGGTAGGATGGGGTGTGAGACATGTGGGTTGGAGGATGGTTAGTGAAGGGGACTGGGGTGAGTGAAAGCTGGGTAAGGGTTACTTTGCTCTGGAAGAGGATTTTAGCAAGTGGAAGAGATTCGTACATATTGGGGAACATACACATAACAAGACATATGCATTACAACTAAGTAAGCACAGAATAGCAAAGTAACTAGCCCAGGATCACACAGTGAGTCAGCAGTGGAGCTGGGTATAGAACCCAGGTTTCCTGACTCCCAGTTCACACAGTAACCCACTGAAAAAAACCTTTATTCATAAATTCCAAAGCCAGGAGGGACCATTGTGACCACTAGTCTGACCTCCTGTATAACACAGGCCAGAGAATGTCCACAAAATAATTTCACGATCATATCTTTTAGAATCAGTCCTGATTTAAAAATTGTCAGTAATGGAGAATCCACCATGATCCTTGGTAAATTGTTCCAATGGTTCATTACTCTCATTTTTTAAAATGTATGCCTTATTTCCAGTCTGAATTTGTCTTGCTTCAACTTCTACCCATTGGATCATGTTACACCTTTCTCTGCTATACTGAAGAGCTCATTATTAAATATGTGTTCCCTGTGTAGATACTTATAGATTGTAATCAAATCACTCCTTAACCTTCTTTTTGTTAAGCTAAATAGACTAAGCTCTTTGAGTGTATCACTATAAGTCACGTTTTCTAATCTTTTAATCATTTTCATGGCTCTTCTCTGAACCCTTTTCAATTTATCAGCATCATTCTTGAATTGTGGCCACCAGAACTGGACACAGTATTTCAGCAGCGGTTGCACCAGTGCCAAATACAGAGGTAAAATAACCTCTCTACTCCTACTTGAGATTTGCGTTTATGCACCCCAGGATTGCAATAGTTCTTCTGGCCACAGGATCCCACTGTAGTACTGGGTTTCCCATGGCGCTGGGCCCACAATCAGAAGGGGCCCTGGCCAGCCCAATCCCCTGGCCAACTCACCGGCCAGGAAAGCTGCCCCGTCCTGCCTCTTCTCCAAAGCCCCCGCCCCTTCTCTTCCCACCCCTGCTCCGCCCCAGCCCTGCCTCTTGCCCCCCCTGCTCCGCCCCGCCCCCACTCCAGCCCTTCTCCTGAGGACTGGACCAGGGTCGGGCTGGTCAGAGTGGTGGGGAAGGGGCATGGGATGGGGAAGAGAAGGGGATGGGGGAAGCAGGGGCAGGGGGGGAGAGCCGGGGGGAAGGAAGGGGGTGGGATGGGGAGAAGATGAAGTGGTGGGGAAGGGGCATGGGATGGGGAAGAGAAGAGGATAGGGAAAGCGGGGGCCCAGCATGCGGATCCCCTTGGCAGCAGCTGGGGCTCCCCTGTTAAGCAGGCCCATCAAACCCTCACCCTGACAAGCCCCACCTCCCCTGCATCTGTACCACCCCGATGAGCCCCACCCCAGACACCCTCCCCACCTACACCTAGACCCCCACCCAAATGAACCCCACCTCCCCTGCACCCAGACACCTCCCCCGCTGAGCTCCAACCACTTTCGTCCCCACTGCAGACTCCCATTGCCACTGCACCTGGAACCTCCCTGTGCATCCAGATCCCCCACTGAGCTGCCTGCACCCAGACTGCCCCACACAGAACTCTCTTACCCCCATCTGGATCCCCCCACACTAAATCCCTCTGCACTTGGATCCTGCTGCCAGGCTGAACTTCTCTGCCCACATCTGTGCCTGGCGCAAAAGGGGCAGGGCCCCAGGGTGTTTCTGTGGCAGGAATGGCCCTTGTGCTGTGTCAGGGTCAGGGTCAGGTTCAGTCTCACTGCCCAGTCCCTGTCCCAGGTGGGCGGGGGAGGCTGCAGGGTATTCTCCCACCTCCATGCAGCCAGTGGCCTGTGCTCTCCACTGCCATGGTGGAGCATCCACATCTATTTATTGTAAAAAAAAAATTGCAGAATTTTAAAATATTATGCACAGAATTTGATGCAGCATTCCTTCAGGAATATGGGGCACTGTACAGCTGTGATGGTGGGACTGTGAAGGGGGTGCCGGACAGTAGGTCAGACGGAGGGGTCTCTGGGCGAGGGTGTACTGGGCATAATGGGTCTGTGGGGGAAGTCTCTGGGTGAGGGGGCGCTGGGCATAAGGGCAGGGCACTGGGCACGGGGGCAGTGTGGAAGGGGCACTCTGGCAGCGCAGGGCTGGGCAATGAGACGCAGCAGTTGTGGGTTTGTAAACAGTGCCCTTGTGCTGGACTGAGTGGGGCCATTCCCGCTGCTCTGCGCCTCATTGCCCCCAACCGGCCCCTCGCTCTGCAGACCACCCCCCATCACATGCCCTATTTCCCCAATGGGGGCCCACAAAAAGTTAATCCGGCCCTGCACTGTAGCTCATGATCAGGTGATTATCCACCAAAGCCCTCAAATCTTTTTCGTAGTCATTGCTTCCCAGGACAGAGTCCCCCATTCTGTAAGTATGGCCTACCTTCTTTTTTCCTAGATGTATTCATTTACATCTAACCATATTAAAACACACACTGTTCGTTTGCACCAACTTTACCAAGCGATCCAGTAGGAGAGACTTTAAACACTGCCTAAAATTAGTCCCCAAAGAGTATTCCATTATTAAATGAGTGAGTCATGGAGCAAGATATGTATAAAGCAGTGGTTCCCAAACTGGGATTCGTGAACCCATGGGGGTTCACAAAGTGTTACAGGGGGTTCTTGGGGGAAAATTCCCTAATGGTGGACAGAGCTGTCCATAGGGACCCTGGGCAGCACGGGGCAAGCAGCCCGGAGCCTCTGGACTTCCAAGAGCTAAGCAGATCAAAGCAAGCATATCTAGCACACTGAGGAGATTTAAACTTCAAGACTCCTTATAAGAAATGGAAAGGGAAGTGGATATTTTTTGCTGTTTTTCAAATAAATAGGCAGCTAGTATTGTTTTTTAAATTATTATGAAGAACAAGTTTAAGCTTGTTGTAACGTTCGTTGTTTGCCTGGACTGCTCAAGACCTGAATGCTTGTGTAGGAGGAACTCTGAGCTGGCTTCTTAAATACCTTTATGCTGTTTCACATCTGATACTCCTTGATGAAACATAGGAGCCTTGTCTTATAACAGGCTTATTCAAAGTGATACAAGCTACGAAAGTGAGATCTTGGAAGAGTGTTGCCGTTTTCATCATGTAATAAAATACTGTAATGATAAATAATAATTAATAATAAATACTGTGTAATAAAATGTGTTTTTATGACATGCTTATATTTCCAAGATCACTACTTTTTATAGTTTATACTGAGGTAAAGGAGAAAATCCCTGGAAATATTCATTTTTAGGAGGGGGTTTGTGAGACTTGACATTTTAGTGAAAGGGGTTCACGGGTTGTTAAAGTTTGGGACCCATTGGTATAAAGGAAGGGAGGGGAAGGCTAGTTCCCATTACAGTTGCAGTATTATTTAATTTCATTTCTCAAAAAAGTGATTCCATTTCAATTAATTTCATTGGGGTTGTTTATCTCCCAGATGGGCCCAATTCCTCCAGCTCTGATCAAATTAATGGGACTGTGTTTGCCAACTCTAACCATTTTATTATGAGTCTATCACAGGGCTTTGGGCCCCAAAGGGCGCCCCTTACTACAGGCCAGCTCCCCTCCCCGCGGGGCTCGGAACCAAGCAGCGCGGGAGCTGTTTCCAGCGGGGACAGGCCGGGGAACGTGCTCCGGCGGCGGCAGGAAGGAGGCTGCAGCAAGGGGAGTGCGGCGCGTGCGGGGGCTGCAGGGACCCCCCGTCCCGGCTGAGCATCCGAAGCGCCCGCCCCGGGCAGAGGCTGCAGGGTGAGCGGAGGAGCAGGCGGCGCGGAGGCTGCTGGCGAGGAGGGGCGGGCCGGAGGCTGCAGGGCGATGACGGGAGGGGAGCGGAGCGCAGCGCGGCGCGGCGCGGAGGCTGCGGGGTGAGGAGGGGCGGGGGGGAAGCGGGACGAGCGGGGGAGCGCGGAGGCTGCTGGCGAGGAGGAGCGGGCCGGGCCGGGCCGGGGGCTTTAGGGCGAGGAGGAGCGGGTCGAGCCGGGGGGGGTGTGTGTGCAGAGGCTGCGGGGTGAGGAGGAGTGGGGGGTGCAGAGGCTGTGGGGTTAGGAGGAGCGGGGGGGAGGGGGGTGCAGAGACTGCCGGGCGAGGAGGAGCGGGGTGGGGGCGCAGAGGCTGTGGGGGGCGCAGAGGCTGTGGGGTGAGCGGGCAGGCCAGGGGATGCAGGGCGAGGAGGGGGGGGGGGGCTGAGGAGGAGCAGGGCAGGCAAGGGAGGAGCAGGGCAGGCAGGGGGCATTGTGCCTGCAGGGGCAGGGCAGGCAGGGGGCACAGAGGCTGCAGGGCGAGGAAGAGCAGGGCAGGCAGGGGGCATAGAGGCTGCAGGGGTAGGGCAGGCGAGGGGTGCAGAGGCTACAGGGCGAGTGGGGAGCAGGGGTCACAGAGGCTGCAGAGCAAGGGGGGATGCACAGGCTGCAGGGCGTGAGGGTTGGGTCTTGTAGGCTGCACAGAGGGTACTGGGCTGTCCAATTAGTTGCGTGCCCTCATGTATAGTACAGCACAGAGTGTCTCTCATTTGTTCTTTTTTGCACTTGATGGAGCCCTCCATGGTGAAAACTGTGTGTGGTGTATAGGCACTGAGTGGGTATATGTAGGGCCCTACCAAATTCACGTCCATTTTGGTAAATTTCACGGCATAGGATTTGAAAAATCATAAATTTCATTATTTCAGTTATTTAAATCTGAAATTTCATAGTGTTGTAGTTGTAGGGGTCCTGACCCAAACAGGAGGGGTGTGTGTGGGGTGTCGCAGTACTGCTACCCTTACTCCTGCACTGCTGCGGGTGGCGGCAGCTGCCTTCAGAGCTGGGCAGCTGGAGAGAGGCGGCTGCTGGCTGGGAGCCCAGCTCTGAAGGCAGGACCGCTGCCAGCAGCAGCGCAGGAATAAGAATGGCCTGGTATGGTATTGCCACCCTTATTTCTTCACTGTTGCCTGCTGAGCCTTCAGTCAGCAGCCGCCACTCTCCAGCTGCCCAGCTCTGAAGGCAGCAGCGCAGAAATAAGGATGGCATGATATGGTATGTATTGCCACTCTTACTTCTGCACTGCTGCTGGCAGGGTGCTGCCTTCAGAGCTGGGCACCTGGTCAATAGTCACTGCTCTCCGACTGCCCAGCTCTGAAGGCAGTGCACAAGTAAGGGTGGCAGTACCACAACACCCCCTTAAAATAACCTTGCGACCCCCCCCCCCTGCAACTCCCTTTTAGGTCTGGACCCTCTATTTGAGAAACACAGGTCTCCCCTGTGAAATCTGTATGGGTAAAAGCACACAAAAGACCAGTTGTCATGGGGGTAGGCCAGATTTCAAGGTCCGTGACGTGTTTTTCCTGGCTGAATTTGATAGGGCCCTAGGTATATGGTATGCAGAAACCAAGAGCATTTTTACTGACCTGCCAAGGGAGGAGAGGATTTCCTCCCCAGTTAGAGATGGTTAGGTGACCTTATAATAATTTTCCTGTTGTGGAAAGCATTTTTGTTGTGCAGGCTAGCTGTGCAGACGGATCCATCCCTCTATCAATAGGTGTTTTACAGCTCTTGGTCAATGTCTAGTTTCCTTGAAGGGAAAAGAAGCAGAAGTTTTAGAAGCAATAATATCACAGTTGCCTCTGCTCTCATTGAATTAATCTTGTTATTAGATCATCACACTGAGACTTCCAAGTTCTCATCTTCCGTCCTCTTCCTGCATTGCCCCGTGAAGATAGACATGGCCAGGGTGGTCAGAATGTTTAAAACCTTCAAGACTCACTGGAAGAAAACCACAGTTGGGGTCTGCTTGCTCACCTGGGGAGGAAACTGGCTCTATGGAAAACACTGGTAATTATTACTTGGCCTTAAAGAAGTACGATAACAATGAACCTTTGTCTGTATTTTTGCTAATACCTTTTGATGTGGCACGTGGACAGCAGTGAAGTTGGGCAAACATCTGTAAAACTTGAGAAGGGTGGTTATAGATAGAGCTGCTTGCTTGGGAACCTTTAAACAGAAAGGTTTTGTGAACAACCTACTGGGCAATGACAAGACTGTAATTTCCCTGAGAGGTTCTTACAGTGGCATGCAGGGCCGGCTCCAGGCACCAGCCGAGCAAGCTGGTGCTTGGGGCGGCAGCTTGTAGGAGGCGGCATTCCGCTCAATCCTAGGACGGCACGGCTGCTTTTTTTTTGTTTGTTTTGTTGTTGTTGTTGTTGTTCCGCTCCGGCTGCCCCGTAGGGGGCAGCGGCATGGAGGATGGGAGCGCACTGCAGCAAGCCCGGCAGGGCAGCCCCTGTCCTTCCCTCCCAGCCGACCGGAGTGGTGTGGATACCTCCTGGTAGGGGGCACTGCGGGAGGGGCCGCGTGGCAGTGCCCTGCTGAAGCCCTGGCCGCCCCCCTTCTCTCTTCTCCCCTCTAGCCAGGGCACATCTGCAGGGCAGGGAGTCCCCCTGCACCCTGGCTCCGGCCGCGCCGCAGGTGTCTTTTTTTTTTTTTTTTTTGCTTGGGGTGGCCAGAAAGCCAGAGCCAGCCCTGGTGGCATGGTTATCCAGAGAGAAACTGCAGTAGCTTAGCCATAGGAAGTGTACTCCTGGGGGAATTCTGCACCAAAAAATTAAAAATTCTGCACACAATATTTTAAAATTCTGCACATTTTATTTGTCAGAATCATAGAATATCAGGGTTAGAAGGGACCTCAGGAGGTCATCTAGTCCAGCCCCCTGCTCAAAGCAGCACCAATTCCCAACTAAATCATCCCAGCCAGGGCTTTGTCAAGCCTGATCTTAAAAACCTCTAAGGAAGGAGATTCCACCACCTCCCTAGGCAACCCATTCCAGTGCTTCACCACCCTCCTAGTGAAAAAGTTTTTCCTAATATCCAATCTAAACCTCCCCAACTGCAACTTGAGACCATTACTCCTTGTTCTGTCAAAATAACACAATGTAATCACTCTGGTTTCAATTATTTTGATAATTTATTTAAACTACAATACAATGGATGGAGAATGGGAGTGGGGAGCACTGGAGGAAATCCCCAAACCCCCTTGCCTAAATAGTAATGTAGCTAGGTTTGACCCTTTATTTCTAATTATTAGTCAACAAATATATGCAGCCATATAAGAACATAGTAACGGCCATACTGGGTTAGACCAAAGGTCCATCAAGCCCACTATCCTGTCCTCTGACAGTGGCCAATGGCAGGTGCCCCAAAGGAAATGAACAGACAGGTTATCATCAAGTGATCCATGCCCTGTCACCCAATCCCAGCTTCTGGCAAACAGAGGCTAGGGACACCATTCCTGCCCATCCTGGCTAATAGCCATTGATGGACCTATCTTTCATGAATCTATGTAGCTCCCTTTTGAACCCTGTTATAGTATTGGCCTTCACAATACCCCCTGGCAAGGAGTTCCAGAGGTTGACAGTGCGTTGCGTGAAAAAATACTTTCTTGTGTTTGTTTTAAACCTGCTACCTATGAATTTCATTTGGTGGCCCCTTGTTCTTGTATTATGAAAAGAAGTAAATAACACTTCCTTAGTTACTTTCTCTATGCCACTCATGATTTTATAGACCTCTATCATATCCCTCCTTGGTCGCCTCTTTTCCAAGCTGAAAAGTCCCAGTCTTATTAATCTCTCCTCATATGGAAGCTGTTCTATACCCCTAATCATTTTTGTTGCCCTTTTCTGAACCTTTTCCAATTCCAATATATCTTTTTTGAGATCAGGAGACATCTGCGTGCGATATTCAAGGTGTGGGCGTACCATGGATTTATATAGAGACAATATGATATTTTCTGGCTTCTTATCTATCTCTTTCTTGATGATTCCCAACATTCTCTTTGCTTTTTTGATTGCTGCTGCACATTGAGTGGATGATTTCAGAGAACTATCCACAATGATTCCAAAATCTCTTAAGTGTTAACAGCTAATTTAGACCCCATCATTGTATATGTATAGTTAGGATTATGTTTTCCAATGTGTATTACTTTGCATTTATCAACACTGAATTTCATCTGGCATTTTGTTACCCAGTTTTGTGAGATCCTTTTGTAGCTCTTCGCAGTCTGCCTGGGACTTAACTATCTTGAGTAGTTTTGTATCATCTGCAAATTTTGCCACCTCACTGTTTACCCCTTTTTCCTGATTGTTTATGAATATGTTAAATAGGACTGGGCTCTGTACAGATCCCTGGGGGACATCACTATTTACCTCTCTCCATTCTGAAAACTGACCATTTATTCCTACCCTTTGTTTCCTATCTTTTAACCACTTACCAATCCATGAGAGGACCTTCCCTCTTAGCCCATGACTGCTTATTTTGCTTAAGAGCCTTTGGTGAGGGACCTTGTCAAAGGCTTTCTGAAAATCTAAATACACTATATCCACTGGATCTCCTTTGTCCGCATGCTTGTTGACCCCCTCAAAGAATTCTAGCAGATTGGTGAGGCATGATTTCCCTTTACAAAAACCATGTTGACTATTTCCCAACAAATTATGTTCATCTATGTGTCTGACAATTTTGTTCTTTATGATAGTTTCAGCCAATTTGCCAGATACTGAAGTGAGGTTTACTGGCCTGTAATTGCCAGGGTCACCTCTAGAGCCCTTTTTAAAAATTGGTGTCACATTAGCTATCCCCCAGTCATTTGGTACAGAAGCTGATTTAAATGATAGGTTACAGATGACAGTTAGTAGTCTTGCAATTTCACATTTGGGTTCCTTCAGAACTCTTGGGTGAATACCATCTGGTCCTGGAGACTTATTACTGTTTAGTTTATCAATTTATTCTAAAACCTCCCCTAATGACACCTCAATTTGGGACAGTTCCTCAGACTGTCACCCAAAAAGAATGGCTCAGGTTTGGGAATCCCCCTCCCATCCTCAACAGTGAAGACCGATGCAAAGAATTCATTTAGTTTCTCCGCAATGGGCTTATCGTATTTGAGTGCTCCTTTAGCATCTTGATCGTCCAGTGGCCCCACTGGTTGTTTAGCAGGCTTTCTGCTTCTGATGTATTTTAAAAAAAAATTGCTATTACTTTTGGAGACTTTGGCTAGCTGTAATTCAAATTCTTTTTTGGTCTTTCTAATTATATTTTTACACTTCATTTGCCAGAGCTTATGCTCTTTTCTATTTTCCTCAGGATTTATCTTCCACGTTTTAAAGGATGCCTTTGCCTCTCACTGCTTCTTTTACTTTGTTGTTTAACCACGGTGGCTCTTTTTTGGTTCTCTTACTATGTTTTTTTAAATTGGGGTATACGGTTAAGGTGAGCCTCTATTATGGTGTCTTTAAAAAGTTTCCATGCAGCTTGCAGAAATTTTACTTTTGGTGCTGTACCTTTTAATTTCTGTTTCACTAACCTCCTCATTTTTGTGTAGTTCTTCTTTCTGAAATTAAATGCTACAATATTGGGCCACTGTGGAGTTTTCTCCGCCACAGGGATGTTAAATTTAATTATATTATGGTCACTATTACCAAGTGGTCCGGCTATATTCACCTCTTGGACCCGATCCTGTGCTCCTGAATCAAGGACTAAATCAAGAATTGCCTCTCCTCTGGTGGGTTCCAGGATTAGCTACTCCAAGAAGCAGTCATTTAAGGTGTCAAGAAACTTTATCTCAGCCTCCCTTCCTGAGATGATATGTACCCAGTCAATATGGGGATAGTTGAAATCCCCTGTTGTTGTTACTGAGTTTTTTATTTTAATAGTCTCTCTAATCTCCCTGAACATTTCAGAGACACTAACAACATCCTGGTCAGGTGGTCTGTAATATAGCCCTACTGCTATATTCTTATTTTTCAAGCATGGAATTACTATCCATAGAGATTCTGTAGTACAATTTAGTTCATTTAAGATTTTTACTTCATTTGATTCTATGCTTTTTTTCACATGTAATGCCACTCCCCCACCAGCACGACCTGTTCTGTCCTTCTGATATATTTTGTACCCTGGTATTACTGTGTCCCATTGACTAAAGCAACAGCATATACGATATAGTATCCACTGTTGCTCGTTTCTGTTATCTCTGGAATAAATGTTCCCCCATAGGGGGGACTGGACTGGTTTCTGAAAAGATTTAAACAGACTTAAATTTCAATCCCAATTTTTAAGATTACTGTTAACATGATTTCACTATAATGCAAATATAGCCAAATGATTCTGAACTGCTATTGCTTTGGGGATTGCAATTCGCTCCATCATCTCCCTGTGTCTTTTAAATCAGTGTGACAAGGGCTTAACTGTTTCTTTTTCCCCTAATGTTAAAATGCTGCCAAGGCCTCCGTGGAAAACAAATCTGCTTATGCTGTGTATTATATTTTTCTTATTTCTTGTTCCCTGTTCTTTTTTTCTTCCTAGGGATATCCGCATTAAATCAGAATCTTTGTTTTGAAGTGTCAGTCTGCTTTGGCTGCTTCCTTCATGCCTAACTCTTGGGGCTTAGCTGTTTTCAGGGGAGTTACACTAGCAGAAAATTTGGCCCATAGTCTTTTCTTTGTGATAGTGTAATTGGTTACTGTGGCACTGATTAATGCCATGGAGCATGACGACTTCATGTGAGGAATAAGCAGTGACGACAGATGAACGGAGGTTCTGATTTCACGTACATGCCTCCAATAACCAAAAGACCAGTGAAAGAGAAATGTCAACTACACGAAATTATAAGTAGAAATGTCTCTTCTTAATAGGTTGCCTTTCACGATTTTTCTATGTGGTGTCAGTGAGTCTTTGAGGCTGTCTTCCCCCCCCCCCACCCCCCGACCCTTTCTCTCCTCAGAAGCAGCAGAAAAGCTGACCTTAGGTTCCTATGAGAAAGCTTTGCCCACTCTCCTGAGTGCCAAATAGAACTATACTCAAGCACTTTCTGCTGCATGGGGGGGCGCCTTGGAGAGCCTCTTGAGGGTGACTCCACGCTCCCTGCTCATACAGCACAGTGGAGCAGTCCTCTGCTGCAATATTCAAGGAGGCTTGTGGACAGCACAGGGATATGGGCCCAGTGGGTCAACATATTGCTTGATCCACTGGCCTTCAAAAAGAGTTATGGGCCACATTCAGTACTGCTCCCCTTGTCTTGTCATAAGAGTAGTTGGCATAGAGAATTCCATTTTCATCATGTTTCTCCTCCACCCCAAGACACATTAGTCCATTTATGTGAGCTTTATTCCATTGTTATTTGTATTACAGTAGCACCTAAAGGCCCATGCAAGATCATAGCCCCCCTGTGCTAGGCACGTGATCTATGCGTAGCAAGACACATCCCTGCCCTGAAGACCTTACAGTCTAAAACAGACAAGACAGACAAATGGTGAGAGGGGAAACAGAGGCACAGAGAGGGAAAATCACTGTACTGCCTTTGGCCCACATGGTGTATTCTGGAGTACTCTTTTCTACTAACTGTAAAATGTGAACATTTTGCATATGGTATATTTCGCGCTTTAAATTGCAACTGATTTTTGTGCAGATGGTCCCATGTAATTACCTGTAACTTAATAACTAGTGTAAATTAAATTTCAGTTGTTTTTGAATTCATTCTAAATAATGAAATTTAATTGAGCAATTATTTCAAGTTCTGTAGTATGTCCTACAGAGAAGTGATTATGTTGGACAAAGCACAAGAGAATATACTGTGGGGAACAATGCCACACAGGCAGGAGAGAATGGACTAGAAAATGAGAATTTCATATACTTTTCTCCACTTATGGAAAAGTATCTGAGATTCTCAGTGTCTTAGTCTCAGAATCTCTCTCTCTTTCTCTTCCCCTATATATATATATATATAATATCTGTGTGTGTGTGTTTTGGTGGGAAAAGACGGTCCGGTTAGGACTTGAAAAATGTACCTAATCCCTACACATTCTAGCCTATGTGAAAAATACACATGTTGGCACACCCTCCTGAAATGAAAAGGAATAAAACAGTTGTGCACTATTTATTGTGTGCTGTGTTTGATTACAATAAATTGTCATTCACCTTTCTACATATGTTTTAAAATTTTGACTTGCTATCTCTTTCACCCTCTCCTCCCCGCCCCCTTTAAGTGCCTTCATTTCTTTTTGGGCTTCAATCCACAGTATTGCTTTCAGAGCATTCAAAAACTATGAGGTTTTCTTAGAAATCATAAGATTTTAAAAATACTTAATTTGGAGTCTCTTTGGTTGCCTTTGGAGTTTTCAGCATTTAGGGCTCACATTTTACATTTTTGCTACAACCATGAGATCTAGAGCTTAATTTTTTTTTTTTTTTTTAAATGAAAGCTGAGATTCTCACATAATCATGTCTCCAGGAACTGAGACATAATGAACAACACCAGATATCACAAGATTCACAATGAAATCATGAGAATTAGAAACACTAATTCTGCATTTTTCTCTTCTATAATCATGCTTTATCTTTCCTTATGTTGTTTTCATCATCTTTTTGTCTTTCTTCCTCCAATCCCTTTATATCTCTTTCCCTACATTATGTTCATTACTTCCTTCCCCATATTTTCAGTCTCCTTTCTTCCACTCTAAAATCTCCCTCTACCATACTTCCCTTTTCTAACTTACTTTGTTGGTCTCTCACCTGGCCACTCCCACATACTTTAAACCATCACATCGCAACCACAAAATGCTTGAAAATTGTACTAGATTCCTGATAGCCAGGGGACTAGACCCACTAGCCAAAAATTGATATGAAAAACAATGGAGATGGGCTGTTATCCAGGAGCAGCATCCCGCTGAGAAGCCAAGTGATCCTTCCACCAGTGGTGGGGAGTCCTGGTAGGGTCCTGTCTGTAGGCCCTGTTCACCTAGACCACCTTTCTTACTGGTCTCCACTCCTATCACAGACCCTCCAGGCTGCTGCCACAGTGGGTTGGGGGTGGAGATGTCTCTGTACTATAAAGAACTTTTTAAATAGAATGTTGTGACATTTGTTTTTTAAAAATCCTGTTTTAAACATGTTTACCTCCCCGCTCCTCTATGTGTAGAAGGGTCTCTTGGACAGGCCAAAGAGCCACACCAAATGCTTTCAGGCACAACCCTCTTCCCCCTTCTTTCTCTCTGTGAGTGCACCTGCTTGTTTACTGTCAGTTTTGGCTCCACCATCCTTTTCCTGGCAAATACACTTCTACAGGACCTGGGGAAGGGGCCTGCATCTTCAAGGAAACAGTGAAACTGACTATAAACAAAGTGCTATCAAAAGCACAACATAAATAAACAGGAAAAAATAGAAGGGAATTTTAAAAAAAAACAACCTCTAATCCCCAACATTACTGAAACTGAAAGAGATTACTTGTAACAAAAGTAAGCACATCATTTTCACATGGAAGTGTGATTTTTTTCAAGTTGATGTCCCTTTAACCTCCCTGTGTTTCAGTTTTCCTGTCTACAAAGTGGAGATAACACTTTCCTACCTGACATGGTTTTTGTGAAGATTATTAATTCATTTGCAAAGTGCTTTGAGTTCCTTGGGTGGAAGATGAAACGTAACTGTAAAGTGTTGTTATTTATCTCAAAACAGTATTTCTTGTGCTTGAAAACTAGGCTTGACATATAGATCTTTCTTGATCTCTGTGGAGAGCTATTGCTGGGGCAGGAGACAGAGGCCAAAGGACAGGTGTGAATTATTTATTTGTGTACTTAATTTAATATTTTTCCCATCCCTTTTCAGAATGCCAGAGTTATGTGGAAAGGAAAGATGGATATTCCTAGGAGTATCTTGAGCCTGATGGGATGGTGGTCTTTAAAATACCCCTTTGCTTAAAACTTGTCTGTTGTTTTATTATTACTACTTATTAGGTATTGTTTCTGGTTTCCTTGTTGTAATCCGTTCTGGCTTAGAACTTGCTTGTTTTATCTTTAGTGTGTTCTGATTTGAAGTACGTTGTTAAAAATAGAGAGTTCCAGGGCTATCTATAGCACTGTATAAATACAATAGAAGGGAATGTTAATCCTTAGGAAACTAGCTAACCTCTCCCAGATGGACATCATATGGGAACGGTCTAATTTCCAGGATTTCCCCATAAACCTCTAGGGCAGTGTTTCCCAAACTTGGGACGCCGCTTGTGTAGGGAAAGCCCCTGGTGGGCTGGGCCAGTTTGTTTACCAGCCGCGTCGCAGGTCCGGCCGATCGCGGCTCCCACTGGCCGCGGTTTGCTGCTCCAGGCCAATGGGAGCTGCTGGAAGTGGCGGCCAGTACGTCCCTCGGCCCTCGCCGCTTCCAGCAATTCCCATTGGCCCGGAGCAGCGAACCGCGGCCAGTGGGAGCTGTGATCGGCCAGACCCGCGGACGTGGCAGGTAAACAAACCGGCCCGTTCCGCCAGGGGCTTTCCCTATACAAGCGGCCTCCCAAGTTTGGGAAACACTGCTCTAGGGGCTGCTTTCCCTAGGGAGGAGGATGTGTCTTGTGGCTTCTGGGAAGCAGGGACAGGTCAGGATCTTTGTCTATAGTTATTCCTCCACTGATGGAATGTGCTGCAGCCTCTGGGCTGTCAGAATTTTGCAGCATTTTTTTTCATGCACCCATGCTCCCTTGGTGACGTACTGCTTACACCGGGGAGCACTGGAGGTGCATTTAACCTCACGTACCTGGTGTGCGAGGCAACACTTGAAGCGCTTAATAAACTGAGTGTAGATTATGTTGCCTGTGAGGTTTGCCGTTGTCGACATCTGAGGCTAAATTACTATGCATGAGGCGTACTTGACTAGACTTGTATCTATCCTTTTAGAACAGATTAAAGGTTTAGTGAAATCTTGTGCTTCTGTTTCTGGCACTGCAGGAGTGTCTGACGAAAGGGCTTGCTTTAGTTGACATCAATTCATATTAGCCTCTGACATTCTGGAATTAGCTGTCTGAGGCTTTGCTTGTTCATTTGTGCAGCTGAAGGAAGGTTTTTGGCTCCCTTTGGCTTTTCCATCCTCTTCTCAAGACTTTGCAGAAAGAAACTCATTTAGTTTTTGCCATTTCAAGGTTCATCCCTTTTTGGGTTCAGATGCTGTGATTGTAGCATTAATTGGAGCTATTTAAAGTAACAACCTCTCCAGCAAATGAATGGCAAACCAGCCAAAGCCATCCTAGATTTGCTTAGGGACAGAAGAACTCTGGAGTACCTGCTTTTGGCCAAATCCTCCCCTTAGATACGTACATGGCTCTCACTGACTTTACTGAGAGCTGCACATACATATTTAAGGCAAGAATTTTGCACTTGGTCTTCATAATTTCTCCATAGTTGCACTCCTTTCCTGTGGGAAAATTGGTTAGTGTCCTATAGTGGATGGGGCCCCAAAAATCTACCTTTGGGTCTGAAGAAAATGCCCCTTCTGTACTACAGCTGGTAACAGGAAAGAGAGAGTAGAGCATGGTAACTCGCCACCATGCTAATCAGAGGGCAGAGGATTGTGGTAGGTCATTCTAAAGGTCAAAGAGCTGGTATCTCAGCCTTGCTGTGGCAGACACAATTTTTAAATGCAGCATTTGCCCCAGGGAGCGACAGTGGGTCATTGCACTAGCCTTTCACCTTCAGACACATTAGTTCACATCCTGATTGATTTAGGTCACAAGTGAAAATGAGTTTGGCATGGGAGATCCCATATTCTAGTGTGGTGGGTGGTATGGCTTTGAGAGAGGCACTGAACTGGAATAGCTGAAGTATTGCAGGTGAAAAGTAAAATATGCAAGAAAGATGTGAGAGTTGAATGGGAAGGGGGATAATTTGTACCATACCTGACTGGGCTGTGCCCAACTATAGCCCTAGTGCTATTATTACAAAACTCTAATTTCTCATAAAATACAAATGCTTAAAAAAATCCAAGTGCTTGCATTCAGGATAGAGGCTGCTCCAGCGGCACAGGAAAAGGAAAGGTAGAATCCAGTCCTGCTGCATGTGAGTATGTTTCCATTGACATTCCCTGGAATTATGCCAGTTTACACCTGGGTTTCCTTTTGTCCTGTGTATATACTGTCTGGTGTATCATATTTAAGGATGTGCTCAAGATGCAAGGCAAGGGTGCTTTGTGTGCATGCAGCTATGTGACAATTCTACAGTTTTGTTGAAAGTCAAATAGAGGTTTACGTGAGACTTTGGTTACAAAATCAAGGTGATAGAGTTGAATTATCTTTGGAAATGGGGAGAGGACGGGATAGATAACCTTATCTGGTTATATCACTGCATGGTAATTGGCTGGAACTACAGTAGAGTCATTTCAGAGGATCAAAGAGACTCTGTGACTTGGCTGGCTAAGTGGTTATGATCTCTAAAGTCCTAAAAGTTTGGAGCCCCCCGGTGACAGATTGCTTCTTCCTTACATTCCGTCTCAGCGGTTAGATGTAATGAGTTGGTATTGGTACTCGTTTCTGGATTGGAATCTCCAAGTCTGGCAACAGGGTCTGAATTGGACAGCCTTGTGGGCACAGTGCACAAATCATCTCCTTGGATGTGAGCGGGTGCCTTGTCCACCCTGCTCTACAGACATACTCCACGCAATATGTGAAGTCCAAACTGTGCCCCATCACTCACAAAGAAAATAACAATTATAACATAAAAATCAGCTCAAACTTTCTACCCAGTTTTGGCTGCTTCTCAAAATACTTCTCGGCTTACACCCCAGGACTTCTCCCCCACCTCCTGTATATCCAGGTGACATAATGAGTCACCTGCTTAAGTGAGTTCTGCCAAATTAAGTTTACTAAACTCTTTCCTATCACGATCGACACCTGCTTAACAAAGTGGAGGTTTCAGGCAAATGCTGCCAGCCTGTTACAGTGATGCTTTTGATCGGCTCTTGAATCATAATTGACAGGGTGGGCCTTTATATTTATTGTTTCAAAGTGGTGGACACAGTGTATAAATATCTGTTGCATTTTCACCTTCCATATGTAACAAACAAGGAGTTGACTTTCACCATAGAAAATATTGGCAAGGTTCACAGGGCTTTGGCTCTCATTGCCAGTAAGCTAAGTGTCATTGGTAGCGTTAATTTGATTGCTGCACTTTATGTCCCTGCCAGATGATAACTCGGTTTGTCACTTTTTTGAAGGTTCCATCCTGAGCAGCTGCTGCAGCTTTTTGATATTAACTTCATTAAAAACATTGAGCATAAATGCAAAGTCTGGGGAAGCTGATTCAGACTGAGCATCTGATTTTCACATCCTCCCAAAGCCAAGCTTGTAATAGAAACACTGATATTCTGGTCGTGCCAAGTGGCACGGATGCTGCAGTTATATCAGGAAAAGCCAAAGGCCTCTTTGATATAACCAACATCTTTTAGGAGCTGCTGTTGTGGTAGTTTTAGTTGTTAAGTGCTGAACCTGTGCTCGGTGCTATGCAAAAGACAAAGGAAGATGTAATACTCCCCTTGGGTGATTTTTGAGTAAAATATTGGCCTTGATTCTCAGTCCTGGCTGCGGAAACTCAGTACCGAAACCGGGGGTAGAGAGCACCTCTGTATGTTCAGGATTCTGGAGGTATGAGTTAGAGGAGCCCCAAGGGATATTAATGTACACTGTGCTGCAACAGCTCTCAGTGGTCTGGCATGTCAGCTCAGAATAGCTAGAGTGCAATAGACTCTGGCCATGTGTCCTTTCTTCCGGTGGCATGCCCCTGTGTTGGGATGGGGGAAGGGGAGGATGCCATACAGCTGTTCTGCTGGGTCTGTGTCACTGGGGGTGTTTCCAGATGGCAGGTTCTGGAATCAGGGCCACTATCTTTATGTTCAACACTATGTAACAAAAGACCAAAACTAATTTACAGAAGCAACAAATAGTATTTTCCCATGTGGGTTCTTCACATAAAATCCCCTCCTGCCCTGTCCACCCTTCCAAGGCTCTGTACCACTGTGACCTTTCTTACTGGAGAATTGGATGGGACTCTTCAAAGAGCTTCACTCTGGGCTCTGTCAGTGGAGTCGGTCGATGAGATACCTCTTCCCCTTTTTTTCCTTCTCCTTTCACTTTCAAGGGGTAACCTTGCTTACAACTGGGCTAGCTACGTAATGGTTAATTTCGACATCAGGAAAGCAGCACCAGATAAACCAGCAGATGCTGTACTTTAAATTTGTTTTGCTGCAAGGCATAAGCGGTGTCTGTAAGCCTCGAGGGAAAGACCAGGGTAGAAATTGCTTGATGGTTTACCTGTGGATATCAGCATAGTTATAGGAAATGTCTGTGCACTCTTTCAGGCAATATGATAGATCAGTCAGCTGGTAAATATGTAACTTCTCTCTGCCTCTTTCTCCTCCTTATCAGAGTGTTACAATAACTGTTTCATTACTTTACTATCTGGTGCTGGTAAATCAAATACAGAAAGCAGTACAAAATTTCCCATATTTAACTAATCATTCTTTACTAGCTTGCATTTCAAACATCCATGGTCTGATAACCCAGTATGCACAGAGACTGAATCATGTTTTATGGACAGAAGGCTGAAATGTTACCAGCTTATCTGCTGTTTTTTGAGCAGTATGGTTCAAACTATGACAAACGTGAGCTGTAGAAGCCCTCAAAAACCTATTTTTCAGAGCTTTGGTTCTACTATATGGAATGAATAAGGGCAGATGAATTATGGAGGAAAAGTACTGGTACTTCTCCCAGCTTTTGTTTTATTTTTTAACAGGGAGGGTAAAAACAATTTACCAGGGAACCATAGGGATAGACAAAATTTGTAAAGAAATTAAAACTAGAGCACAAGCTAGCAGCTACCTTGGAAAAAGTACTGGCTCATAACTTTGCCCACTTTGACCCTAGAAAATAAGGGGTAGCACCAACCATGCGGTGAAAACAATTATGACTTAAATAAACATATACTGAATCTAAAAATTAACAAAGAAGGAAATGAATGAATGAAAAACCACCAGTGGCAGCAGTTCCTGTGTTTGGAAGTGTCATGCGCATGCTCTGATGAGGCTGTTTAGCATATCAGTGACTTGACAGCTCACTGTAGACAACCTGCATCTGGAAGTTGGTATGAGAACTGCAGAAGCTGCAAACTTTATGGAATGTCCTGGTTTAAACTTGCAGTTTGTGTAAGTTGGTCCATGGGATTATTTTTGTATTACTTGCCCACATTCACCATATCTGGCCTTGAATACAAATATTAAAGAGAGCATGATGGGACGTCCTGTTTGGTTCCCAGAATTGTAAGCCACTGTGTTACCCCTCTCAGCCTCATCAAGTAAGAGCTTTGCTGTTGCTAAGCTATGTGTCAGCTTCCTGATATGCCAGCTTGTCTGTCTTGCCAACAGACTATTCAGGACACTGTCAATCCAAATCTTGCCTTGCAGGTAACAATCAGTGAACTCCAGAGTTCCCCAGAGACTTCTCCCTGCAGTGTCTGGTCCCTCTCACTGGACACTCACAGAAGTTAAGTTTGCTGCCTCCAAAGACACAGAACACATACCAGCCTGATAGTTTAGCTGAAGACTCACACTTTGCTATAATACACAGCACAGAGATGGTTTTGTAATAAAAGAAGAATAAGTTTATTAACAATGAACAGAAGTTTGTGATGGTAAGACTATAAAAACAAATATAGTTACATACAAAACAAAACATGCTTTCTAGTGACTAAAAGTCAATTTCAGCAAGTTGTTATCTTTGTCCAGAGACACAAAGATATTACTCCCCATCTTCACAGGCTCAGAGGGCACTGAACCCCGAGTCCCCTCAGTGATGGATAACTAAAGTATTTTTGTCCCCCTTATGTTATACAAGTCTCTTGTCTCTGCTTCAAGAGCCATGAAGGCTTCCTTTTGTGCAGATTCTGCACTGCAGATGTGATTGTTAAATGGTCTTCTCCCCAGCTCCTTTAGCTTGATGGCTTTGTTTACCTTGTATGTAAATGTACTTCCATTGTCCTCTGTGTGTAACCAAGCTGGTCAGACAGATAAATATATGTTCTTTTGTCTAGGGAAGGCTGCCTTTTATGCTCTGCCTCCCAAACACATTTTAAGAACATATTTCCTGCACACATGTAACTCTTTACATGCTAACCATACATACCTCACACAATAATATTAATCACCAGTGTGTCCCTGGCTTTCATAAAAGATGTACTTTTATAGTATAAAACTCGATATACTTTTATAGTATAATATTGTATGCAATCAGTTAATTCAATTGCTTATTTTTGGGGTTCAGGTCTTCTGTTCTCCCTCCCCCCCCCCCCCCCCCCACCGTAGGGTGTCTGGACCCTGATTGTCGCACATGAATGTCCAAATAATATGGCCTTAAAAATTAACCATACTCATCTGTTGACAAAGAACTCCCTATCTATTAATAAGGTACTATCTTCTCCTGGGCTGAAAATTGGTTTGGATGGATTCATCTTGCTCTATAGCCTCAAATCCATCAAACTCAGGCTTTGGTGGATCACAAGAGACAGTGAATTTTAAAGTAGAGGTTCTCCACCAATAATGGAGTGCTGGGAGTGCTGCCTCGCTCTAGGAGGTCAGCACTGGGTATGAACAACAAGAGCATGCCATCTGATAACTGCTGTAGGACACAGGGGAGAATTGGTATTGGGGATAGCCTAGTCCAAGCCATAATTTGCTTACTGAGCTGAGACCAGAAGGTTTAAGGTGGGGCTGAAGTATCTAGTCAGTGGTGCAGTATGGACTTACTGGGCTATATTAATAACTTCATGGTTTACTGTTTGGAATTAGCCGTGAGGGTTCTGTTACCCTGGCACTCAGTATAGCAAATGTAGGGAAATATTTGACATGCAATCCATTTCAGAGCTGGAATTGCGTTAACTATTATTCCGTAGTAAAATTACTGCAATTAGTCACAAATCTGTCACTTCTGGAAGTAATGTTCCTGTTTTTTAATACAAATGATTTATTACTTTAGTTTTAAAGAGTAAACATTAGGTTAAAGGAATGCTGCTGCCTCTGAGGAAAACTTTGATAAATATTCTAATTAGGCACTATTTGGAGGATATATTATTTATATGCTTTCTCTCTTGCTGTAGCTCCATGTCTGGAGAAGCATGCTGTTGTCTGAGTATCTCTGTGGTGTGCAGGCCTGGTTCAGCACTCTGATACCAGCAGCCTGCCTACAACACAACAGCCCCAGCCTGGTTTCCAGCAGCCTTGGTTATGACTTGCTGAGTGACCCCAGCACATCCCCAGTCCTGAATTTCCCCAGAACTGTCTACCCTGAATGTCCAGCGCTCTCCTGGAGCATTCAGAGGAGAGAGAAGGTCCATTGCTTCTTCGAAGAGACAAACACACAGTGGTTTGTTGCTTTAGCTGGAGTTAACAATTGCTTCGGTTCAAACACAGAACTGGGTTGGTTAGGATTAAAAGTTAAATAAGTTTATTAACAAGAAGAGAGTGGTTCTAAGTGAATTCAAGTTCAAGGGATAAAGACAAAAAATGGTTACAAGAAAATAAAAGTAAAATACACTTTCCAGTGGCTAAGACTTAACTCAACGAGCTACAGCCTTGGTTCAAGGTAGATTTCTTACTAGTCTTTTTCTTCCAAGCCATGTCTGACTTTCTCTGCGTCAGGACCTTCCTCAGAAGTACAAAGGTGCTATTTTCTCTTGTACGTGACAGATCTTTGCCTAAGCAGGTTTCTCACCTATGTTCAGTTTCCAGAGACTTCTTGGTTGAAGGACCATCTTTCTTAACTTGCAAGAACTCTAGTTCCTTGTGTCTGTCCATTGATGAAATGCCAAGATGGTGTCCTCTCTCTCCTTGTATCTTCCCAAACTCACTGGTTTGTCCCCAGACTCGTGATCAGCTCATGCTATTCTTCCCTGCCTCCAGACATCCCATCCCCCTGCTGATTCATATGGAAATGGGGCTTCCATTGTTTTTGGTCACACTGCTTAATCTAATTGGAGACAGGTAAATGGCTGCCCTTCCTCCTATCTGTGAGAGAACCTGTTTCTCCCTGTGTTTGGTCACAGATATTAAAGCATAATATCATTAAGTATCCATATTTCTTCATATGGTGTTAATACGGACATTTCACAATGATATTAATCACCAGTATGTCATGAGCTTTTATAAAAGATCTTACTTGACACACTTTTATAATACAGTAATATTGTATTTCATCAGTTGATTCAGTTACTTAACATCTTGGGGGAGTCTGAATCTGTAATGATATCTCCCCAACTTCCTAGGTTGATGGCTTTGCTTACCTTTTAAGTAAATGTGCCTTCATTGTCTCTGCTTGATGACCAGCAAATACAGCCCTTTGTCTAGGGCAGACTGGGCTTATGCATTGCTTGCCAAACACATTTTAAGAACGTAATTCTAGCACATATCCATAACTCTTTGTACACACCTGTACGTACATCACACAAGAATATTAATGATCCATGAGTTGTTAGTTGTCCCACAATATGTTACATACCACCTTTTTGGGTATAAATCATGACAACAGTGTGAAATGTATAGTAAGTATGTCAGGCCTGACAAGAGTTGCTGACACAGTTCAGGGACTCCAGAAATGGGCTGCCCTGCCCTCCAGTTGCTTTTTCCCTCACTGCCCCCAGTCCTGTCCAATCAGCACTCGTTTTGATATTATTTTCAATTTATTATGCACTCACTACAGATTTTAAATTTTCATTGTGCTGGCGATTTTTGTATTGACAGTGACCTACCCTTCAAAAATTTTCAGGGGAATGCTAGGAATGCTTTTGGTGCTCAGAAGAAAGGTGTGGGAGGTAGTTTTGGTATTTAGAAGGCAGTTGGGGCTTTTGGTACTGTGGAAGATGATGCATCATCTCACCTTCTTTTGCGTAAGGGCAGAAGTGACTACTTCAGGAGACGGGGTTTGAATTCTTTTTTTTTCTTCAAGGAGTGTCCCTATGGGTGCTTCACTTTAGGTTTCTTGGCGCCCTGCACTTCTAGTTGGAGACTTGTGATAGCAGTGCCCGGTTGGCCGCGCACGTGTGGCAGCCATCTCGCGCCACTCTGAGCGGCTATCTCACGAGCACAGCCAACCGCCAACCAGTTCCTTCACTACCGCCCTTGATTTCGGTCGAAATGACAGCAGCGCCCTTATCTGCTCTCAAATTTCTTTAATCTCTGCTTTTTTCTCAGTTAATTTTCCTCATTGTTTATCTCTCCGTTCATTTTTCTTTAGTTTTCACATTTAAAAAAAACAAAAACTTTCTCATTTTTCTCCCTGCCTCAGGCAGCTGCTGAAGAGGCATTAGACTGGGACTATTCCCATTCTTCATTCAGCTAGCCCCTCAGACATGCCTGGCTCTCCAGGTTACAAGCGCTGTCTGACCTGCAGACTCTCAATACCAATGACAGACGGCCACTCACAGTGTGTCCGTTGCCTGGGGGAGACACATGTTACGCAAAAGTGTCCCCACTGCAAGAAACTCACAGCATGGACAAGAAAGGCCAGGGACTGCCAATTAAAACTTTTAATGATGGAGAGATCCCTCTGACCCCGAGTCCAGGACACCGACGGCACTCAGAGCGCTGGACCACGAGGCACCGGGTCTGATACTGAGACATCCCAAGGAGAGAGAGACCCTGTGCAGTCTCGCTCTCCTAGCAGCAAAACTAAGCCTCATAGGTCAGCACTGAGGGAACAGACACCTCAGGCACACAGCAGCATTATGGCGCCACCTGCTGCACCAATACAATATGACAAGTCTGAGGCACCGAGAACGCTCCCTCTGGTTCCCAGCCTGAGCTTGCCTGTGCTCGGGACCGAGTCTCCCGATACCGCAACAGCTTGTTAGCCATGCGGACCTACTCATTGCTTCCACCCCTGGAACTCCTCTCTTTGGCACCGATGGCACCCCGGCCAGGTCAGGGCCAAGCTTCATCACTACACCTCTGGCTCGGCCCCCTCCTCTCTCCAGTGATGGATATATTGCAAGTTTCTCCTTTATCCAAGATAGCACTACCCAATAATGCTGCCATCCTGGACAAAACAAATACTGTATGGCAGACTCCAGCCACAACCCCACCTTCTTGTGAGTGATCTGACAAGTACTACGTGCCGGCTAAAGGAGCTGAGTTTTTGTTTACCCACCTTACTCCAAACTCATTATTGATAGAGGTATTTAATCAAAGGGGGAAGCAACATCAAACCAACCCCCCCTCGACCTCCCACCCCCATGATAAAGATTGGAAACGCCTAGACCTCTTCACAGGAAAGCCTACTCATCAGCGACCCTCCAGTTTCGCATAGCAAGCTATTCTGCGTTACTGGCCAAGTACACACACACTATTTTTTCTCAGATGTCATCTTTTATTGAGCACATCACAACTGACAAAAAAGAGCAATATAAAGCTGATATAGCAGAAGGTTTCCTCATCACCAGAACTGTTTTGCAGGCTTCTCTGGATTCTGCTGACACGGTGGATCGCTCCATCGCCACGTCCGTTGTCATGCAGAGGGATTCATCGCTCCATCTCTCCGGCTTCGAAAGGGAAACCCCATCAGTCACTATTACCATAGACGCCTCTCTGGTAGGAATGGAGGGCACACTTGGCCGACATCATCATCCAGGGCTGATGGTCCCTAGAGGAGTAAAATCTCCACATAAATCTACTGGAGCTCTGAGCAGTTTGAAATGCCTGCCGTCACTTTCTCCCCCGATCTGCAACAAAACTTCCAGATTCTCATGGACAATTTGGTGACTGTTTTTATATAAATTGCCAAGGAGGGGCCCGATCTTACCTGCCCTGCACAGAAGCAGTTCGCCTCTGGCAATGGTGCATCTCCAACAACATACACATCATGGTATCCTATCTACTTGGAAACCAGAATGCCACAGCAGACGACCTCAGCAGGAACTTCTCACGGATGCACGAGAGGGAACTAGACCCACAAATTCTACAAACTACTTTCCGACAATGGTGATTCCCCTCAATTGACATTTTCGCCACGACCCACAATGCCAAATACCCACAATACTGCTCCCGAGGGGAACTGGGACACAACTCTCTGAGACCCCTTCCTTAACAAATGGGAGGCCCTGCTCCTGTACACCTTCCCCCTGATCTTTCTGTTGAGTCGTGTCCTACATAAGATCAGACAAGACAAATCCAGAGTCATCTTGATTGCACCAACATGGCCCTGACAAACATGGTTCCCATACCTGACCCACGAACCCTTCCCCTCCTGCCTCACCTACTGACACAGGATACAGGACGCCTCCGTCACCCCAGCATTCCAGCACTTTGTCTCAAGGCATGGCTAATCCAGGGATGGCAGAACTCAAAACACGCTGCTCCAAGGAGGTCCAAGACATTCTACTTCACAGCCGACATCCCTCCACACGAAAAACATACGCACACAAGTGGCAAAGATTCTCCATTTGGTGCTGAGACAAGCAAATAATTCCACAATCGGCCCCGTTACCGACTATCCTTGAGTGCATATTGACACTAAAAAAATCAGGTCTCTCGACTAGCTCACTCAGAGTGCACTTATCAGCCATCACCACCTTTCACGACAAGGTGGACGTACTCATGGTCTTCACCCATCCACTGACTAAGCGCTTTCTCAAGGGTATAGAGAACACTTACCCCACATTTAAGGGACCTGACCCCTATGTGGGACTTAAACCTTGTTCTCCATGCTCTCATGGGGAAACCCTTTGAACCACTAGTGACCTGCTCGTTCCTACACTTATCCATGAAGGTTGCCTTTTTTAGTAGCTATCACATCAGCATGAAGGGTGGGAGAGTTGGGTGCCCTAATGGCACACCCAGCTTATACCAATTCCTCAAGGACAAAGTCATCCTACGCCCACACCCTAAATTCATACTCAAGGTCGCCTCCCTCTTCCATCTCAATGAACCCATTTATTTACCTGTATTCTTCCCCAAGCCGCACGCCAACAACAGGGAGGCGTCCCTTCACACACTAGATGTCCGCAGAGTGCTGGCGTTCTATATAGAGAGAACAAAAACATTCAGAAAATCATTCTGGCTATTCGTATCCACAACAGAACGATCTAAAGGCCAGACCATTTCTAAACAGAGACTCTCTAAATGGATCTCTTAATTGTATCAAACTGTTACCAAAATTACAATTTGCAAGCTCCTTCTGGACTTCGCACACACTCCACTAGAGAGATGTCCACATCCATAGCTTTTCTCAAACATGTACCCATCATGGATATTTGTAAAGAAGCTACCTGGGCATCGCCCCATACTTTCACCAAACATTATGCCCTGGAACAGCCGTCAGCTGCAGACACTCATTTTGGTCTATCAGTGCTCTCCATCACACATACATCAACTCTGAGGGGCACTGCTCTTCAGTCACCTAAAGTGGAGCACCCACAGGGGACACTCCTTGAAGAAGAAGAGAAGGTTACTCGACTTGTGCAGTAACTGAGGTTCTTTGAGATGGTTGTCCTTGCGGGTGCTCCACTACCCACCCTCTCTCCTGCCATCCATCTCCAGCCTCTGACAAACAGAGACTAGGGACGCCATTCTTTCCCATCCTGGCTAATAGCCATTAATGGACTTAACCACCATGAATTTATCCAGTTCTCTTTTAAACGCTGTTATAGTCCTAGCCTTCACAACCTCCTCAGGAAAGGAGTTCCACAAGTTGACTGTGGGCTGCGTGAAGAAGAACTTCCTTTTATTTGTTTTAAACCTGCTGCCTTTTAATTTCATTTGATGACCCCTAGTTCTTGTATTATGGGAATAAGTAAATAACTTTTCCTTATCCACTTTCTCCACATCACTCATGATTTTATATACCTCTATCATATCCCCCCTTAATCTCCTCTTTTCCAGGCTGAAGAGTCCTAGTCTCTTTAATCTCTCCTCATATGGGACCCATTCCAAACCCCTAATCATTTTAGTTGCCCTTTTCTGAACCTTTCCTAGTGCCAGTATGTCTTTTTTTAGATGAGGAGACCACATCTGTACGCAGTATTCGAGATGTGGGCGTACCATCGATTTATATAAGGGCAATAATATATTCTCAGTCTTATTCTCTATCCCCTTTTTAATGATCCCTAACATCCTGTTTGCTTTTTTGACCGCCTCTGCACACTGCGCGGACATCTTCAAAGAACTATCCACGATGACTCCAAGATCTTTTTCCTGACTTGTAGCTAAATTAGCCCCCATCATATTGTATGTATAGTTGGGGTTATTTTTTCTAATGTGCATTACTTTACATTTATCCACATTAAATTTCATTTGCCATTTTGTTGCCCAATCACTTAGTTTTGTGAGATCTTTTTGAAGTTCATCACAGTCTGCTTTGGTCTTAACTATCTTGAGCAGTTTAGTATCATCTGCAAACTTTGCCACCTCACTGTTTACCCCTTTCTCCAGATCATTTATAAATAAGTTGAATAGGATTGGTCCGAGCACTGACCCTTGGGGAACACCACTAGTTACCCCTCTCCTTTCTGAGAATTTACCATTAATTCCTACCCTTTGTTCCTGGTCTTTTAATCAGGTCTCAATCCATGAAAGGACCTTCCCTTTTATCCCATGACAACTTAATTTACGTAAGAGCCTTTGGTGAGGGTCCTTGGAAATCTAAGTACACTATGTCCACTGGATCCCCTTGTCCACATGTTTGTTGACCCCTTCAAAGAACTCTAATAGATTAGTAAGACCCGATTTCCCTTTACAGAAACCATGTTGACTATTGCTCAACAGTTTGTTTTTCTATGTGTTGGACAATTTTATTCTTAACTATTGTTTCGACTAATTTGCCCGGTACCAACGTTAGACTTACCGGTCTGTAATTGCCAGGATCACCTCTAGAGCCCTTTTTAAATATTGGCGTTACATTAGCTAACTTCCAGTCATTGGGTACAGAAGCCGATTTAAAGGACAGGTTACAAACCTTAGTTAATAGTTCCGCAACTTCACATTTGAGTTCTTTCAGAACTCTTGGGTGAATGCCATCTGGTCCTGGTGACTTGTTAATGTTAAGTTTATCAATTAATTCCAAAACCTCCTCTAGTGACACTTCAATCTGTTTCAGAGTAGCAGCCGTGTTAGTCTGTATCCGCAAAAAGAACAGGAGTACTTGTGGCACCTTAGAGACTAAGTCTCTAAGGTGCCACAAGTACTTCAATCTGTGACAGTTCCTCAGATTTGTCACGTACAAAAGCTGGCTCAGGTTTGGGAATCTGCCTAACATCCTCAGCCGTGAAGACTGAAGCAAAGACTCCATTTAGTTTCTCCGCAATGACTTTATCGTCTTTAAGCGCTCCTTTTGTATCTCGATCATCAAGGGGCCCCACTGGTTGTTTAGCAGGCTTCCTGCTTCTGATATATTTAAAAAACATTTTGTTATTACCTTTTGAGTTTTTGGCTAGCCGTTCTTCAAACTCCTCTTTGGCTTTTCTTATTACATTCTTGCACTTAATTTGGCAGTGTTTATGCTCCTTTCTATTTCCCTCACTAGGATTTGACTTCCACTTTTTAAAGGAAGTCTTTTTATCTCTCACTGCTTCTTTTACATGGTTGTTAAGCCACGGTGGCTCTCTTTTAGTTCTTTTACTGTTTCTTAATTTGGGGTATACATTGAAGTTGGGCCTCTATTATGGTGTCTTTAAAAAGTGCCCATGCAGTTTGCAGGGATTTCACTTTAGTCACTAAAAAGCAACAGAGGGTCCTGTGGCACCTTTGAGACTAACAGAAGTACTGGGAGCATAAGCTTTCGTGGGTCAGAACCTCACTTCTTCAGATGCAAGTGAGGTTCTGACCCACGAAAGCTTATGCTCCCAGTACTTCTGTTAGTCTCAAAGGTGCCACAGGACCCTCTGTTGCTTTTTACAGATTCAGACTAACACGGCTACCCCTCTGATACTTTAGTCACTGTACTTTTTAACTTCTGTTTAACTAACCCCCTCATTTTTGCATAGTTCCCCCTTTTGAAATTAAATGCTACAGTGTTGGGCTGTTGAGATGTTCTTCCCACCACAGGGGTGTTGAATGCTATTGTATTATGGTCACTATTTCCAAGCGGTCCTGTTATAGTTACCTCTTGGACCAGCTCCTGCGCTCCACTCAGGACTAAATCTAGAGTTGCCTGTCCCCTTGTGGGTTCCCGTACCAGCTGCTCCATGAAGCAGTCACTTAAAGTATTGAGAAATTTTATCTCTGCATTTCGTCCTGAAATGAAATTTAAAGAATCTCAGTTACTGCACAAGGTAGGTAACCTTCTCTTCCCCAGCCAAGCAAATTTTATTATTAGCTAATTGACCCACTACACCCTGGCCCATTATCCACCACTACATTTACTAATGACAAATAAGTACATTTAGTCTAGAATTTCTGCTGAAATGATCAGTAGTGAAATAGTACTGATACACTACAAGACTTCATTGTTACAGCTCTGTGTATGTATATTGTGTATGTGTATTGTTACATACACTAAGGTGTATGGGGTAATTTACGTCTTTCTGAGTTATTGTTTCAGGCTGCAGGCAGACTCAGGCAGATAGCAGTTGCTGCATTAGTTTAAGTTCAGTTCACAATCTGAAGGTTTTATTCACAACCATAATAGCTAGAGATTTAGGGCCTTGTAAATTATTATACCTGGAACCCTGGTCTTTAATAATGAAAAAGGGGGTAATAGCTAGAAAAAATACATATATGTACATGCGATATATATATATATATATATATATAAAAGCAAAATTATTCTTATGTAGAATGTTTTCCATATGGTGTTTAAAGGTCTCAACCTGATATTTTACTGGGTGTCAAAGCAGTAGAAAGAGGGCAGATGTATATGTTTTGAAAAAAACTAACCATTTCTGCCTTAGCTCCTTAAACTTATATTATTTAACGTCCATTCTCTCCTTTCTTTTTCCTGATAGTGATAACCTGCTAAGGAGAGCTGCATGCCAGGAAGCCCAGGTAATACCATTTAATATGATACAATTAGATTAAAATCCCCATCTTATCTCAGTTGTGCAGGACTCCTGAGATTCTCTCAGCAGGTCTCATCTACGTGACAAACCTGACAGGGATGCTGGCTGTGTTGTTTGTTTTGAATGGTGGTGGGTTTTTTTGCCATAATAAACAATGCAGTTGTAGGTAGTTCTTGATACTATTCAGTTTGCATAGTCCTTCAGTTATGGAGATTTAATTATTCCATCTGTCTGCAAAGTGATAGTGAAGAGGAAATGGATCGACAGGAGTGGAGACTGAAATTTTATATATACCATAAAATAGGTACAGCAGAAACCATGCAAGCTGCTTTATGCTAATTTTAACCTAGAGATATTATCTCTGTTGGGTTAATGGGATAGTCCAGTATCCTTGCCCAGGTTTCAATCCTGTGTGTGTCTATCAAGATTTTTAATGAGGGTATCAGTTGTGGTGGCTGATTTTGTAATAATCCTACTTGTCCACAAAGAAGTGGACGGAGACCATCAACTTATTTCACTTAGGTCACCGAGGAGAATATTAGCTTCTAGTGAAAGTCTGCATAGTTGTCCTTTGGGAGCATTGGTCTCACTACTTTCTCTTTACACATCTACTTCTGCTATCTGGGGTCTGTAAGGCCAGTTAACTAGGGCAGACTTCTTACTGTAGTGTTCCTGCAAGGGAAGCCTGCTCTTACCAAGTATTCTTTCATTGGCGTGGGTGCTGTTTCCCAGGGACAGCACCACTGCACACACCATTCTCATTCCACTGTTGACACAGTAGATATTTCAACAGTCTTACTGCCTCCTTGCCTGTGCCAACCAAAGCTTGTTCTGATCATGCTCCCCGTGCCAGAACCTTGACAAGGGCCCTCATAGGGCTCTGAACCATCGCCCATCACTGTAGTATTGGCCCGCCGAGAGGTGTGGGTGTAAATTATTTTTCTCCTCAGACACCTTCACCCAAGGTAACTGCTCAATAGTGAGGCCCACGGAGAAACCCCAATTTAGACTAAGTGCTGTGAGGAAGAGTGTTCTCAGCAGCGTGATCCAGGCTGCGCAGCTTCTCGCCAGAAGAAAGTCTATGGATCCCGAGCCTGATCAAAGTATAAGAGAACCTTTTAAATATCCAACCTTTCCCCATGAACTCTGCTCACAATAAATCAATGTATTTCCCCACATTTATACATTCAAATTCTCCACTAATTCTGATAGAAAATATCAGTTGCTCTAGACCAGGGATAGGCAACCTATGGCACACGTGCCAAAGGCGGCACGCGAACCGATTTTCAATGCCAGTCACACTGCCCGGGTCCTGGCCACCGGTCCGGGGGGCTCTGCATTTTAATTTCATTTTAAATGAAGCTTCTTAAATATTTTAAAAACCTTATTTACTTTACATACAATAATAGTTTAGTTATATATTATAGACTTATAGAAAGAGACCTTCTAAAAACGTTACAATGTATTACTGGCACGTGAAACCTTAAATTAGAGTGAATATATGAAAACTTGGCACACCACTTCTGAAAGGTTGAAGACCCCTGCTCTAGACTCTTATGCTTTCTCTGGTCTTGTTCAGTGCTTAGATAACAAAGTGATTAGTGCCTTATATGTAACCTCCAATAAATAGCTGTTAATACCTCACTACCTGAAAGATGCTGCCAGATTGGAGGGAGTTCACGGAAGAGTAAAGACGAATAAGGGGTTTGAGGTATTGATTTGATTTATAAGGAAGTGTCTAATAAATATGAAGTCGAAGAATTAGAGTTAACTTAAGCTTGATTAAGGAAGTGTACGGGTGTTGTAAAGAAAGGCCCTGACTATTAAGTGGAAGGAATGCCTTGAAAACAGTGAGTTATAAGGCCAGAAGGAATAAAGTAGGGAGGATGTCTGGTTCAAAGAATAACTAATGAGACAAGGGGAAGTGCCTAAAAAGAAGGCCTCTGACCAGTCGGAGTGACTGCAGATGGTTTTAAATAAAAGATAATCTGTCTTAAAATGAGTCAACATGGCTGTTCCCACCTCACACACCAGGGTTAAAGCCTATCTGAATCCAGGTGCAATGGGAAAACTGTTGGGCAGCAAGAAGGAGGAGAGGAAAGGAGGTTGTAAATCTTATCTGGATTAAGACTGGAAAGAAGGGTGAAACTGTTTGTTTGGTTTTTCGCTAAAGTCGGTACTTGGCAATTACATCACTTGTTTGTTAAAGGATATAAAAAGTAAACTCTTAAAGGGTTCATTGCTAATGCCTGCCTGACCACATCGGAGCTGACCACTATGAATCTAAGCACCCCTAGGTTTAGCCTATTTGTAAGTGTCTTGATCAAATACTTATAAATGTTTTGCTACTGTTTGGATGTAGTAAATTGCCTATTATTTAGGTATGTTTAGAGCAATTATATAAGATTTGGCCTTTGGATTTAATAAAATAATTTATGGTTAAATTAGTGTTTGGTGGTTTCCCATATTAATATTTATCATTTCAAATATTATTGATAATTTCAACAGAAAGCATAAAAGAACTAAATGTGCATAGTGTCAGAAGGATGTCATTGCAAAAAGGGAGAGTTGCTTAGGGTGGAACAAGGAGATAGAACTACCTTAGAAGTAATGGATTTGAAATTAAGGAAAGGTAAATTTTGCCTGTGTATTGGGAAAGTCATAAAGATAGGATATGTTAGATTATGGATTAGTCTCATAAATGAAAGGGTGGAAACACCATCTTTTGAGATACTTTAAACTGCAGTGGATAAAGCGCAGGAGACTATCCTCCAGGGAACTGTCCTGCATTGGAAAGGTGATAGACTAGGTGGATGAGTAGTTCTTTTCAATCTCTAATTTCCATAAGTGCATTTATCATCAAAATGGTGGTGCTGAGTGTGACATAAAAACCTATATTGAAGCAGCAGCAAGAGCTGATAGGATCAGACCTCTAGACTGTAAGATCCTCAGGAAAAGAGTAATGTTTAATTGTTTGCAAAATGCCATGCATACTTCTGGTGCCATTTAAATAATAAAAATCCAAGGAAGATAGACTAAAAGACCCAGTCCAGTGAAAGAATAATACAAGAGATACAAGAGATGCTAATTTTTAAAATATCAATTCTTCATTGAATTCTTAAGCATATTGCAAGTCCTGTGCATACAGACTTCAGGAAGGAGCAAGCTGTGTGCTAAAGTGACCAGTACATCTACATTTCAAGCAAAGACTCTATCAGGGTATGGTGATTTGAACATTCATCACCTTGTGATGTTACATGACCATCTAAAATTGTACTTTACGGGACCCACCACACCATTTAAAACTTTTTACAACTCCTTCTTGTGAATAAGTTAGCTGTCATTGACCTACATATATATATATGCTCGTTTGCAAATGTGATCTGATTGGCTGACGTTGTTCTGAATCTTACTCTTTTTGGACCTCTGAGGACGTTAAGGAACTTTCTGTTTTGTCACATTGCTCTTCAGCTGCTCCCTCTGTAAAATAGGGATTATAATACACCTTAAAGTGGTGTAGTAATATTTGTGAAGCGTATTTGTATGAAAGGTGCTATATAAGTGAAGAGTAAAAGAGTTCGGCTATTGGTAGGTAACATGAAAGAGAAACTGACCTTCTCAAATGTTATCTTAAAATGTATTATTACCTCATTTTAAAATATGCTCCTGTGTTGTTTTCATGATGGAGGACTCTTAAACAGTTTTTAAAAACTGTTCTGTTTATTATTTTTAATTTCTCCTCTTTAAAACAGGAATTTTCTACAGAAATACCCTCAAGTATATCACATAAAGAAATGATTGTCATTAGTCATAAATCATAAGAGTGACAGGTTGTTTGTTTAGAACAAATAAATATATCACATTTCCCCCAGAGTGAATAATTAATTGTTTTCAACAGCTGTAACATACCAGGGGACTATTGATGAGGGCCCTCATTTTCGCTGATTTCCCTTAAACAATTGTAATAAAATTTAATCAGTGGCTTTTCCCAGATGTTTTTCAAATAAAACTTAAAAGCTGATGGTTTGATTTCCCCCCCCCTTTTTTTTTCTCCCCCAACAACCACTTTCATACACCTTTTTCCTTTCCCTGCTTTTCCAATTACTTTAAAAGGATAATTGAATTTTATTTTTTAATTGTATAATTTTTTTCTTAGTTCGGGTTCCCATAATAAAGGTGATGATTGGAGTTAATTACTATTTTGAACAGCTAATCACTGAAATATGAGATTTTTTTGTATATAGTGGCTGCCTTGTTCAGCATCACAAAATGCTTTGAAGAGGTTCCCGTGTAAAAGGAATCAAGGACTATCATCTTGTTCTTTGTACAGTACCTAGCACAATGGGGCCCTGGTCCATGACTGGGGCTTCTACGTGCTACTTCAATACAAATAACAAAAAGTAGTAATAATAAAGGCTGTAAGGGTTTGGTATGGGAGTGATGATGCCTTCCAGTGAGCTAGGAGAGAGTTTTACAGAGGTGCAGCAGCACAAGTGAAAGCACAATCTTCCCTTGCCCATCCCCACAATGAAGAATTGTGGGAAGAGAACAGAAAGATGGCCAGGAATGGAGTGAGCAGATGGTATGAGAGGCTGAGTGAAGTAAGTCCATGAAGAGCTCTGAGAACCATGGGCGCTATTTAGAACTGGGGACAGAGGTGGGATAGGAATCCACTGATGGAGTCTGAAAACACAGGCGTGGGAAGGTGCTGCTCTCTGTGAGAGCAAGTAGTCTGGTTGCAGCGTTCCCTCCCCCTTTAGATGAAAGCTTAGAAAATATGAATTTAAGGAGAATGTACATGACGGAATACCAATAGCCTAGTAAGTGATTACAGTCTTAGTAAGGATTTCAGCAGAAATGGGGTCAAAACAAGGACCAATTCTGGCCATGCTGTGGAGGTGGTGGTAGGTAGACGTTCAAGGAATATGTAGGAGGGAAAAGAAGTTTAGGATCAAGAATAACTCCCAAGATTTCTATCTGTGGCAGGAAAATTTAGGTCTGAAATAAAGAGGAATGGTAGTGGGAGTCAGAGACTTGAGAGATTTGCTCAGGAGGACTTCAGCCTTTGAAATTCCCTGTGTCACTGGAACAAGGAATCACTAATAATAATAATAATAATAGTAGGCTCTGCTAATATGAGAACCTATGTGATAGGCCTGACAGGGAAGGCATTTGTATGTAGTGTGGGGTGAGGGTATGATGATGATGTTTGTTGTACATTATTTAAAACTGTAGTGACCGGTGACTTAGAAGAGAAACTCCCTGTTTCCTCCTTTTTTTCTTCTTATTTAGGTGTTTGGCAACCAGTTGATTCCTTCCAACATGCAGGTGAAGAAAGCAACAGTTTTTCTCAATCCAGCAGCTTGCAAAGGGTAAAATTCCCCTTACACTTCATTCCCCAAATCCCACGCACCCCTTCTTTATACTTCTAAACTGTCCTTCATTGTGAAGGCCAGCCATCCTGTCAGGCTCAAGTTTGTCTCCACTCCGCTCAAACCTGGTGTTATCTAATTCTTCCTTACGTTACTTGCACCAGAAATGTTGGATCAAGATACAGAAGTTAAATAAAATGTTGTTTATGTTAAAAGAATGAATCCCAAATCATTTTAAGCTTCCTCCATTGCTGGTTTTCTTGTTTCCTGCTTTGGGGCCATCAGTATTCCCTTCCTGCAAGTGACCTTGATTTCCTCCCCAGCAACAATAATAACCAATAATAGTGTCTTCCACATTTGTGACGGTCAGAGGTAACCAATGATCCTGTTGCGTGGAAGCCAGCCATTGGGCAAGGGGTCCTGCCCCATACCATGCCACTGAGCATGGTATACATGCTTAAATAAGACACCAGGCTGGGTTTCTAAAGGATGCCAACAGTTGTCTTGAAAATTGTGTTGGTAAAAATGGTCTGCTTGCTGGCGATGCAGGTGTATATCCCTGCCATTTGGCTATACTCCCTGTCACATCTGGGGAGGGGTTCAGTGAATAATATTAAAGGACAAGTGAGTTACCTGTCCTGGAAGTACTTTGTCATGCATGTTTTGTCCTATGGCGCTGGGGTGGAATTGTGACAAACCACTCATCTTTGAAAAATGTACAGTGTCCATAATTTAAAGTCTCCGTTTTCTATTCCCGGGCTCTGCTCCTTGCAAGTAATGTATAATTAATGGCATAGTTATTTTATTATGCAGTTCCAGGCATAAAATGCATGCAAGCTTTACCAAAACAAGGTCAGATAAAGTTTTTGTTTTTAAACTTACTAAATAATATATAGAACAAGTAACTTTAAAAATATTTCCCCTTTAAAACTAGAATTTGCTTCCTTCATGACTTTAAGGCATAGTGCTCCATAACACATTAATTGTGTATTAAATAATAAATTACTCTTTCAAGCTCTTGTTTTGATTATTACTAATTATTTTTGGAACATGTTTAAAAAAACTCCTTTGCATTTATAAAGACTGCATAAAAAAGTTGACATACTTAAGAATCAGTCTAGAAAATTCATACATTTGGACCAAAACAAAACCCACCTCTTGCAACTGACTTTTGATAGACAGGCTGAAAGACTTGTTCCACAGAACATGTACTCTTTTTTTTTATTGATTTTCTTTGCTTTGAATTTTCACCACCTCCCTCCCCCTCTCCTCAGTGATTAAATAATTTCCCCCTTATTTTCTCCAGAAAAGCAAGAAACCTTTTTGAAAAGAATGCCGCCCCAATTTTACATTTATCTGGCTTGGATATAACCATAGTTAAGGTAAGACCTGATCTGTTACATTAACCTGTGTGTTATGCTGAGAACTTGGACTGATGCTGAGTTTTTAAAATTCCCAGTTAATTTAAAGACCGTTTGAATTCTTTTTAATTTTCAATAGGGTTGACTGAGGATATGTGTATGTCTGTGGGGGTGAGAGGCAACCCTTCTATAACGGATATTTGAGAGGAGACTCTCCCAAATATTTGAGTGTCAGATGGTAATACAGACACACAGTCTAGACTGTCCTTGGAGTTACCAGTTCTGCCTCAACATGTAAAATTGATGTGAGAAAGTTTTGCGATCCGGTTGAGAGCTGCAGATTAATTAAAAATAATCTTGCATACCTTAATGGCTCTCCCAAAATGAAATGTTCTGCTATCCTGAGGGGGATGCTAAACTACAAAGGGGCATGAATTTGCAAAGAGCATTCACTGGAAAGAAAAAGAAAAGCAAATGTGAAGGGTTCCTGCTGTTTCTGAAGAATCCTTGAGACTGATATGTTGGCTGTTTAGTATTCATTACACACTGGCAATAAAAACTGCTCTTTGGAAGATATGTGTACTCTTATATATGCATCTTTCTGTCTTGTACCCGTATTGATGAGGTTGTGTTGTTATTTCCATGATAAGCCCCCTATTTTTATTGACGTTTATTCTACTAAAAAAATATAGTGTCAGCCCAAGAAGAAATTCTATTTATTGTATTTATTTTACAAGTCTCTTATCAAACTGCAGCTGTGCTGCTTTAGATTTCACAAGTTTAGCAGAATGTGACTGGGCCAGTACTTGGATAAGAGACCACTACAAAAACCGAGGTGTTGCAGGAAGTAGAGTTTGTGGTTCAGTAGGTGGCATTGTACCCTCTTGGTCAACACTGAACCACTTCCCCAGCATTATTCTTCTGGATGTGCTGCCTTTTTTGGAGGAGTCAAAACTACAGTTCTTACCACTGATGACCATTAAAAGATCCTGTGATATTTTCTTTTGCAAGAACAAGAGTGGAAATCCAGGTGTTTGTGTTAAGTTCTTTTTAGACTACATGCAATCAATCTTAATTCTCCATGCAGTTTCAGCCGAATACAACTGTATTCCAAATACATCTGTCTAGGGTTCACTGTGGCATGTGAGCTGCTTCAACAAGAAGTGCTGTTAAATGGGACTTGTTTCACTCATCAGTGAAGTGATTTCTGTGCATGTTATGTAATAAGTGCATGGTGTTTTGACGAGACCAATAGTAGAGCAAATCGTATGCATCATAGACTTATCTGTGGCCATGTGGCCATAGACATGGTAAGCTGAGTTTCTGACCCTTGATCTCTGTTGGTATCTCAGACAGATTACGAAGGACAAGCAAAAAAGCTGCTGGAATTGATGGAAAATACGGACCTGATCATTATTGCAGGAGGGGATGGAACTGTACAGGAGGTACTGTAGGAGCTTTCTCCTGGCTCGTATATGAAAAAATCACAGTACCATATTGGGGATAGAAAGATGGAGGATTGTCTTACATAGTTGCAGAATGCTATAGTTCTGATCTGAGACATGTTCATTCCAAAACATGCCATGGATTAGTTTTGACAGTGAAACCACTTGAGAGTTACTGGGCAATAAAGAAATCAGAAAATGCTTTCCCAAGCAACTGATATTCATAGTAGCATAACTCAAACTCTGTGAAAGGACAGACTCTCCTATGCACACCCATCCCATCACTTTTGGGTTAAAACTAGTCTGCAGATATTCCACACACAACCCAGAAAGTTATAATGACTGAAAACTGGGGTTAATAGTCCTGAGCAAGGGATGCAGACAAAGAATGTTTAAACGGTTACAAAGGATTCAAAATAGAGTGCTCTTTGTGTGGAGTAATTTCATATTATGAGCGTGATTAGCCATTGGAACAAATTACCAAGGGAAGTAGCGGATTCTCCATGCCTTTCTGGAATAGGGTGAGCAGATGTCCTGATTTTATAGGGACAGTCCCGATTTTTGGGTCTTTTTCTTATATAGGCTCCTATTACCCCCCCCCACCCCGTCCCGATTTTTCACATTTGCTATCTGATCACCCTATTCTGGAAGATATGTTTTAGATTATGGTCCCTTCTGGCCTTAAAATTGATTAATTTTTTTAATATTTCCTCATGTGTTAAGAGCACACTGAGTGCCATCATAACACGTGCACAAGCATCTGGTTCTTTTACATCCTTAAATGCATATGCTGACTTCAATCAGTGATTGTACATTCAAACCCCTGCCATTCTCTATGGTGGGTACAGAAAATGTACCCCTTTCTGTGTAAGAAACTACAGCTCCTTCCATAAAACACTGGAGGCCTCTTAAAAGTGCATCTATTCTGAACAGCAAATGTCTGCATTTCATAGGTTTCTACTGTAATTGCACAAAAGAATCCAAAAGCCAAATATTTCCACTATCTTTCAGGTCATAACCGGACTCCTCCGCAGAGCAGATGAGGTGAGGGTGTTTGTTTTTTATTTATTTATTTTAATTTATATCTGAGGGGGACATCCCAGGCGTTCAACTGAACCTCTTGGTCCAAGCGAACTCCTGCAGATAATCCAAGGCTAGCTTGCTGTTTAATGAGTCAGCCATGCTAGTATCCTGCAGTTTTGCCCACTTCCTTTCTCTTTCTCCCGTTTTCAATGAGTGGAATGGCTCTCAGCCCAAACTGTTGGGGGGCTTCCAGTTACAGAGCAAGGAATGTGGAGAAGCCAGACACACAACTTTCAAAGGCCTATGGCCTAATTGTGACTAGTTTTTTGTTTGGCAATAGAGCTGTAGAAAAAACTACAAGTGATTTTCTGTATTTGCGACCTAAAACTGAATTCAGTGTGGCTGTGCTCCTACTCCTTTTATGCTCACTTAACGTCAGTATTCAAGCAGTGAATTTCTACTGACATAAATGGTTGCAGAAAGCAAATTTTAAGGGCTCATGTTAGAATAAACTTGCACTGGAAGCGATGATATGTTTTACCAGGGATGGGACACTGCTAATTAACAAAGCAGGGGAGCAGTGCTCCCAAAACCTCTTGGCAGAACCCTGGCAAAAGGCAATGAAATGATCCAGACCAGGATCTGATGATCCTCTTGGCAATTGGAATTATGCCTGCTTAAACAATGATTTCGTCTGAATGTGACAAGACAACCATTTTATATTTAAACTTTGCAAATAAGCTGGTAATTTTTAAAAGGGACTCGATGAATTTAAAAAATGAGTGACGACAACAAAACATTTTTCTCTGCAGTTTTTTGTACTACTTAATGTTGCAGTTGACCCATAAGTTCCCTATCATTGAAAGAGAGTGGAGAAAAAAAATGAATGTTCTGTTTTCTCCATTTGTTTACTGTGAGCGTTTGATAGCGTTTTGAAAGATAGTGCATTGCAATGCAGTTTATGCTAATTTACAGTAGCCCAAAATATTTTGCATGCTGCATTATTCTGCAGGGTGAGGGAGTTCATTGTAGCATAGTCAGAGCTTCTGATTCTGCATTTCTTGGGCCACAGAATTCTCCTACCCCACAGAATTTTGTCCCTACTGTCGGTCCACATGCTAGAGGACCGACAGATCTGCAGATCTGCCCACCTGCTTGTGCTCTGCCTTCCCTTTACAGATTGTGTCTTAACAACACTCCTGATTATAGGAAGAGCCCATTAAAGGCGCTAAAGAGATGCCCTTTTGGTAAAGTGGGAAGGCAAAGTAGGAGCAAGTAGGCCTGCAAAGAGCCAATCTCTTGCAAGCTATAAAATGACACTGTGTAGAGTGAGAAGAGGGTGCTAGGAGGTGTAAGGGCTTACAAGTGAGGGGATAACAGGTACAAGTGATGGCAAAGGGATACAGTTTAGCTGATGTGGATTTGCAGTGTCACAGTGCTACGAGCTGCAGTACCCAGCAGAGAGAGAACATTGTGATATACAGTAGTTTACATTGTTTTGCTTACACACTTCAGGAAACACGGTTTATTGTGATGTGGTGCTGCACTAGCTTGCTCCAGCAACAAAGCCTTTACTGCACCAGGGGCCAGAAAACAACGCAGGCAATGACTTCCACAATCAAAGCCTCTGCTGTATCAATTCATTCTTTTTTCTTTTGAGGAAATCTCTTTGTCATGCAAGGTTTCTCTATCAAGAGGGCTTCTGCAAAGATAAATGAGATTCAGTGCAGCAGGGCTTCAGATGCCACCTTGAGTTGCAGAGAGATGGCAGATTGCTGACAAAATCCATACATTAGGTAGTATATATCTGCCAACCTGTGTGTAATGATGCTCCTAATGATTACAGAAAGCTCCTTTGTAGCCAGTTGGCACTGGTGGGTTCAGAGATTCCAATGCCATGTTCTGAGTCATTATGTGTTTACTGCCTCGTTTCGGGAAGTGCCTGACTGCTTAATGCCAAGAGGGCAATAGTCTACACAGGAAGCTTAATTCAGCTGATGCAAATGTAAATTTACTTCCCTCATGTTTCCAGGCCACCTTCAGTAAGATTCCTATTGGATTCATTCCCCTTGGAAAGTCCAGTACCCTGAGCCAAACTCTCTACCCTGGAAGCTTAAACCAAGTCCAGTAAGTTTTGCATGTGAGAGGAGAGATGTGGTGTTATTTTTGAGGGGGAAATGCTGCTTGGTAGTTTGGGTTTTTCAGATCTTTCTTCTATTATCTCTCCTCCCTTCCTCTCTGGGTTACACAGTAATTGGTAGTCTTAAGGGCCTGACAGTCAATGAAATTTAAAGGCAAATTTAAAACTCGTGGAAGGAAATATTTTTTCTTAGGATTAACAGTTTATCCTGTGGAACTCCCAACCCCAAGATACCCTTGAAGCCAAGATCCTGGCAGGATTCAAACAAGGATTGGGAATTCATATGGATAATGAGACTAGCCAGAGATATAATAGACAAAACAACTCAACGGTTTTGGAAAGGATACAAGTTCTCCCGCTTCAGTGTATAAGCCAATATTTACCTATTAAGGTGCTAGGAAGAAACTTCCCCAGTATATAGGACAATATATCCCATATATGTCCACTGCAGGGCTTCTTGTGCTTTCCTCTGAAGCATCTGTTTAAGATTCTCCTGGTCACCAGGAGACAGGATAGTGGACAAAACAGACCATGGGTCTGATCCAGTCAGGCAGTGATCATATTTCTGCATTTCGTTATGTTAAATATAAGCTTATTTTTCTGTTTGTTTTAAAAAAAAAATAATGAACCAACTTTTCTTCCTCTCTCCATGTTTTTCTACCTTTCAATTTCTCCCATACTAATGGATTTATTCCCTTCACTGTGAGCTCTGTTCACTCTTGTCACAGTAACTCATTAGCATTCTGCTCTGTGGAAGCATTGCTGGTATACACAGTGCCTGCAAGCCAAACTGACATAACATCTGATCCTTCATTAAAACTCCCAGAGTGCTTTGCAGCTCAACAAGATGGACAATGCTCTAATCAACAGTAGGATAAAAATAATTTATGTTTGGGCTTTGAAGAAGCCATTTGAATTGAGAGATCTCATTGTCTGCTGATAACAAATTGCATAGATGGGGACCACAATATATTGGTGGAGTTGAAAAGAGTTTGTCAATAAGCTGCTTAACAGCCCATGTTAGTAACAGAACCTGAGTGCAGACATAAGAATGAGAAATAGTAACATTTTAGATATTTGGATATTGGTTCCACCTTTGCTTATTGGACTTAAATTCTGAGTTCAAAAGCCATAAAGAGCCAAGAAATGGACAAAAAGGTTCCTTTGCCTTCTTTAAGGGACTGATCCAAGGCCCATTGAAGCCAATGGAAAAACTCCTATTGAATTCAGTGGATGTTGGATTGACCAGAAGTGTTTTATATATGTGGCTGTCATGGGAAATGTGCGCAACCTTGAACTCAGGTCTTCTTCGGTGACTGAAGGAGGAAATGTACCTTAAACATGTTTAACAGGTTCTGTGGTACAGAATCTTAAACAGTTTGTTGAGAAAAGCTTTGAGGCCCGTGTGTCATGGTTTAATATTAACCCTGGGGGATGAACAGCAACCATCAGCAGCAGCATGAAGGCTGGGTTAAGATTGGCAATAATGGTGGCACAATATAAGGCTAAAGGAGCGTACAATAGATTAATTTAGTATAATAACGTGCATTAAATCCCTGAATCATTTTTATAAATTACGCTAAGAGCAAAGATATTTTTCAATTTCTCCCATATTTTATCAACAGTCACTGTCTTACCTTCAAAGCCCACAAAATCTAAGACAACGAGGAATGAATCTTGTCTTGTGCAAGGAAATAAGTATTGTGCTCCCTTATCCAGATAAGTGCACTGATACACTGCAAAAATAGCAGTAATATACACCTGTATTTTGACTGAGTTCAGTCCTATGCATGGACCCCCGGCACATTCTCTGCTTGCCAATAGTAAAAGAAATTTGCAATTAGAATCCTTAAGGAGGTAGGGAATATAGTAGGTGCATGTTCCCCAAGAGTAATTGGATGATGAACCTCTCTGAAAAAATTATGCTGGCTTTTGTCATTCATTACTGCTGACTCCTTTTGCTTCCCATCCAATAAGAAAATGACACGCTATTTAGATTGTAAGATCTTTGGGGCTGTGACTGTCTCTTACTATGTATTTATATAATGCCCAGCATTGTGGGGCCCTGATCTTGATCAGTCTCTGGGTGCTACTGTAATACAAATAAATAATACTTCAAAAGCCCACACTGCTTTTTTGTGGCCTTCTGGCTTTTTTTCAGACACATTGCTGATGCTACATTGGCCATTCTGAAGGGAGAGACAGTTCCACTTGATGTACTGGAGATCAAGGTAAAAAAAAAATCTGTTTCAAAATGGCACCCTCCACTCTCACTTTTAGGTGAAAACAGTATTCTTAAGGCTTTTCTGTTTATTTCTCATGCATTCTGGCCATTCCATTCTCCATAGTATTGGGGAATCCTGATAGATAATGTTTACACAAGAATACTCCCCCTCCAGTCAGTGATGTCATCACTTTGTCGTTATAGTGGAAATCCTTTCATTTGCCCTTCTAATGGATTGCATGCAATAAAGTGGGATGTTCTGAGCTAAAGGGAATAGTTGAGTATTTAAAAATGTTTTGGGGAGGCAGAAAGTGCTCGATGAATGCATAACTTGCAAATGCTGGTATTTCTGGAGGAATGGGATAATAATAGCTGTCTGAATTGATTTGAAATACATCTTGTGTAGATATTGGGATTAATAACCTGCCATCCTGGAAAATCTGAGACTGGAAAACCTTTGATCATGCCTGTCGCCTTTCTGAGTACCCCCTTTTTCTGGTGTATCTGTTCTGTGAGCAAACAGCTCTCTTTCCAGCCGGTACTTAGTGGTGCTGTGCAGCACACCTTTCTTTGGGCTCCTGGTCTCCACAAACTGAAATAGTCCTTGCTGGGTGTGCAGTCAAAGTGAACTGCTGGCACCTTGGAAACCTTCAGCTATGATTTCCTCTCTGTTGGAGTAGACAGAATGTACCACTTGAGCTTTGTCCAGCCCTTGGTTATTGTAGGACACCCTTGCTATAAAATTTCACTTCTGGGATTGGTCATAGATTAGCTGAATTACTGTTTTATGGTTGCAAAAAAGAATGTAAATGTGCACTCATTGCTTTTCTTTACAGGGAGAGAAGGAGCAGCCAGTGTTTGCAGTGACTGGATTAAGATGGGGATCCTACAGAGATGCAGGAGTTAAAGTTAGCAAGTAAAGAAATACAATGTGTTTTTTGTAGCTGTGCCTTTTTTTAATACCCCTTGGTATTTCCCCTCCCAAATCTTGCAGTGAGGTCCTTATGAGCTTTAGAAGAGGACAAACATAGGCCCGTTCCATAGCATTTTACAATGATAAAGTGTAAGGCATTTCAGTGTTCCCTTTCATATGCATTTAGCATTTTACTTTCCGCTGACCTGATTTTGAAAATGTTAACCTCACACTTGCCCTGTGATGTCCAATTCTGGAAGTTCTTTCACAGACAAAGCCAATGGGAAAGCTTTTTCCTGAGTCCCGTCTGAGAGGAGTCATTGTACGTTGGGTTTCATCAGTCACCAAGGAAAAGACTCACACACAGAGACTCACTCATAATGTAATTCAACTCCAGCAAAGAACATTAGATGCAATAGAAATGTCTTTCAGTTCCTGGCAGGAGTGGCATGGAATGTACTGTCTGATGATTGTTTTCTGATCACTAAACTAATAAATGCTGGGTTTGCTCCAAATGAATAGTGCTGAGCTGTACTGCAGCTGTTGGGTGTCTGGGAAGCAAAAGGATGTGGTAGTTCGTAAATGAACCACCTCAGTCAGCAGACGAGGGGTCGGGAGTTAGCAGAATGGGGTGACAAGGCCTGGCTTCGATCAGAGTCTTTGTCACTAGGGGGTTCAGCGGTTGGTGAGGGTGCTATGATGCTTGCCACTGTGTGACAGGAGTGCCTCTTAGATGTAGCCCCAAGTTTCCCATGGCCAGTAGCTAATGGGATGCATTCTCTTCTCCCCTCAACACCCACTAGCCTTCCTGCCACTGGCTAGACTCCCACATCTTCACTCATTCTGACCCACTGCCAGCCCCCGATCTTTCCCGTGCAGTGATGTCCTTTTGCAGGACTTGGTCTGCTTCAGACTCTGTATTGCGCCGGTGGCATAATGGGTAGGTAGAAGGGAAGGCACCAGTTAAGGTGTGGCACAGATAGAGTTGAGCCACAAGTTCAGCAGGGAAGGGACCATAAGAGTAGTAACTGGCTCCAGGGACCTCTGTGGGCTGCCTGATGGTTATCCCTCCATTCCAGTCTAGACACTCTCCAGTGGGACTGCCATGATGTTTTCAGAGTAGCAGCCGTGCTAGTCTGTATCTGCAAAAAGAACAGGAGTACTTGTGGCATCTTAGAGACTAACAAATTTATTTGAGCATAAGCTTTCGTGGGTTACAGCCCACTTCTTCGGATGCATAGAATGGAACATATATTGAGAAGATATATATACACATACAGAGAGCATGAAAAGATGGGAGTTGTCTTACCAACTCTGAGAGGCCAATTAAGTAAGAGGAAAAAAGCTTTTGAAGTGATAATCAAGATAGCCCAGTACAGACAGTTTGATAAGAAGTGTGAGAATACTTACATGCTCTCTGTATGTATATATATCTTCTCAATATATATTCCATTCTATGCATCCGATGAAGTGGGCTGTAGCCCACAAAAGCTTATGCTCAAATAAATTTGTTAGTCTCTAAGGTGCCACAAGTACTCCTGTTCTTTTTGCCATGATGTTGTCTGTGGTCTTGTGTGGTGGTGGTCATGTTGGGGATGGGAGGCAGTTAGTAGACAGATGAGTCAGTGGTGACAGTGTAACATCGGTGGCAGAATCCCGGTTGAGGTTTATGGGAGCCTATATAGTTTGGGTCTCCTACTCTCCAGAGCTGCCGAAGTTCATGTGCTATAATGACCTTCTGTGTGTGTCATTAAATGTTATCCAGTACTTATGGTAACTGTATTTTTATTATTTAAATACTTATTTGGTCTGAGAGCAGGCAAGTAAACATTAGGAGCATCCATTCCTTTAATTCAGAAGTCCCTGATTTCACATCCTCCATCCCATCCCTTCATGTAGCCTGCTGAGATGCATCCCACCAGGTCTTGACCATGAGAACCTGAGTCATTTTGGATTGTGTCAGATAATTTGGTGACACTCTGCTGCTGAGGCGTTGGGCCACCTGTAGTGCAGGTTTTGTAGTGCATTTCCCTGATCTGTGCAACCCAGCAATGGCACATGGGACTTGAGACATGAGTCTATTCCTGATTCTGCCACTGACTTGGTGTGTAACCTTGGGCAAGTTCTCTGTGCTGCAGTTTCTCCTTCTGTAATATGAGGATAGTGATACTCTCTTTCACCAAGCACTTTGAAATCAGTGGATTAAAAGTGCTAATGATTACATACTGCTGCTATTATGTTGTGGGAACTACACATCTTGTAGTGTAAAAGTCTTGTATAAGTCATTTTTGTTGTATCTTGAAGTTCAAGTGCACAAGAATAAACTTCAATGGAAAACAAATGTATATACATTGGCATGTGTTGCATCAAGGAAGATTTTACTTTACCCAATGCCCCCTGAGTTTTCTCATGAATTTTGCCTCGGTTCTTTTCAGATACTGGTACCTCGGGCCTCTAAAAACCAAAGCAGCTCACTTTTTCAGTACACTGAAGGTAAAGTATGATTGCATTACTAAATAAAAATAATAATAAAAGGAAAAGTATTCCTAGCGAGGGGGGAAGAGAGGCAAAGTATGTGCACTGTATGTGGAGCAATATTCCATGCATTATAATTCCTTTGAGGAGTTCCAGTGACAACATAAACTAAGAGGGAAATTCAGCTAATTTATATACCTAGAAACACATACAGCCTTAATTGTGAAGCTCTGAGCGGGGTATGTTGTTTCTTACAATATATTGTAAAATGCCTGGTCTGAGGAACTGCTGCAACCATAGTCAAAGTCACTAGAGGGAGCAAATAACCACTTTTGAAGCTAGAGAGAGGCTGGTGCAGCTGATAATCGGTAGCGGGAGCTCAGCCATCTTTCTCCAATTCAGTCTGTCTTCAGGCTTCCTTGTGGTAACGTTTCACCCTGATTTATTCATCTGATGTCAAAAATGCCTCTAATTAGACTGTATACGAGTGTTGATAATCAGACAGAGGCTCCCAGGCGGGATAAATTGAACACAAAGGTTAATTGCTTATATCTCAGTTTAAAGTTTTTAGATACTTTAAGGGACAGGGTGAAGTTTAACATCTGACCTGTGTTAAAGGTGATGCACTTCTATTCACATTGTCCTCCTGATCCCCTTAACGTTAAAACGTACAAACCTTCATAAAAATGCTCTGATATTACTCAGGAATTGCTACAGCAGATCAAATCCATGTAGCCCACATCCTGTCTGTGATAGTGGCCAGCACAGAATGCTTCATAAATCTCCATAACTGATAGTTATGCAGTAGCATGCCCGTGAGAGAAGTTTCTCCCTAACCCCAAGCAGCTAGGGGTTGTCTTTAGATCCTGAAGCAGGAGAGTTGATAATAGTATACATTGATATCCTAGCTAGCATTACTGGGTATATTCATATTGTTCACATAAACATCTGACTTAAAGAGCATTCTGAACTTTGCCTCAGTGATATCTAGTGGCAGTAAATTCCTCAGGCTGTTTATACATTGTGTTTTTAAAAAAATCTTTTTCTCATTTTTAAATCTCTTGCCTTTATATTTCCTCGAGAGCCACCTTGCAGCCAGAAGAGCCTCATCGACTTTTTCAGTGTCATTCATTACTCTACCATGTTACCTTTTTCACTTCTTCTCTAAACTAAATAGTCCCAACTATTTTAATCTCTTCTTTTTTTTAAAGTCTTGCTATGCCACTAATCATGTTCACTTCCCTACTCTGCACCTTTCCAATTTCTGCTGTACCCCTTTTGAAATGGGGTGACCATAATTGATCATAATAGTCAGGGTGAAGGACTTATCATGATTGTATATAAAGTAATTACAGTGACTATTCTCCTTTATTCTAAAATGATGGCCCAAAACATTGCAGCTTTTACAGTGTTTTGAGCCATAACAGTAATTTGGAAGAAATACTAAGTTCAGGCCCTGCTTGTCCCCCCACGATCATTAATATTCGTATGCTTGTACTGCTCTTTCTGAACAATTTGATCAGTCCTATTAACGTGACCATGAGCTATGATGGAATTTTTCACCACGCTGAGAGGTGTGGAGGGGAGGGGCTCTACATTGTGAGTCCTATGATCCAAAACAAGCTTGTAACTTTTTGGCTTACAGTCCTCGCCATTGTCCTGTGCAAAGAAGAATATATGTACCTTGGGCACGTGGGCTATCAGCTGAATTTCTGTAGTGTGTTAATTTCAATACCAAACCAGCGGTTGGCATCATTTATTCCCTCTGGCTATGTATTTAGTCTTTTAGAAGTTAGTTAAAAAAGGAAGTAAATGGTGTCCCCAGTTTTAGCCACGGGCACTATTTGAGTAGCTAATGTTTTATTTTAGCCTCTAAAGTTCTGGCGTTAGAATCAGAAATATCACCGGATAACAGTTAGAGCCCTGTGCGGATACAAAATTTGTATCCGCCTCTGATCCGCAGACATGGTCAGCAGATATCTGCAGATTTGCAGGGCTCTAGTAACAGCAGGGCCGGCTCTGGCTTTTTTGCCGCCCCAGGCAAAAAAGCCTCCCGCCACCCCCTCCACCCCCCTCCGGGGAGCGCAGCAGGGGAGGGCGCCGAGCCTGGCCGCGGGCCGCTCTCCCCAACCAGTCGGAGCACCTGGGGGAGGGCGGCGAGCCTGCTGCGGCTCCGCTGGCGGCCGGAGCGCCGGGAGGAGGGCGGAGAGCCTGGCCGGGGCTCCGCTCTCCCTGACCAGCCGGAGTGCCGGGCGGAGAGCCCGGCTGGGGCTCCGCTCTCCCCGGCGGCCAGAGCGCCGGGGGGAGGGCGGAGAGCCCGGCCGGGGCTCCGCTCTCCCCGGCGGCAAGCCCAGTCGTGGCCCCACTCTCGGGCTGGAGCGCCGCGCCGCCCCCCTCTAGGTGCCGCCCCAAGCTCATGCTTGGTGGGTTGGTGCCTGGAGCCGGCCCTGAGTAACAGCGTGCTATATGTTAGTGTTTTGCCTCTCAAATGCTTTATAAAGTTACTGGAGCTGCCTCTGTGGCCCTATGGTTAGTTCTGTATGTTGCCAGACAGGAGAACTGGATTTCTAGTACAGATTTCTCTCTCTCTCTTTCTCATCCTCCTGCAGCAGAGGCAACACACATTCAGCCCTCTGCTGGGGAGAAAATACATCTCATTGCTCTGCTAGGGAGGACTAGCTGAACAGGCTCTGGAGTCTTGTGTAATCCTTCCCAGCTGGGAGAATGTCAGCTCCCACATGGGAATCTGAAGGATGGAGAAACTTAAAGTGGGCTACGAGTGGGTGGGATCCTCGGGCTGTGAAGGGAATGTAGCTGTCACCTCCCACTCTCTCACACAGAATAAGCAGATGCTTGCTCACCAGAAGGCCATTTTTCTTCCTCCTTTTTGGGTAAATCCAAGGAATGGCCTCAGAAACATCAAGCTTCCCTTACGTATTTGGGCCCAACCAAGAGACCTCCTGAGGAGCCGGAAGAGAAGCCATCCAGACCCCCTTTGTATGTGAGGATTTACAGAAGGCTTTCACTGTACTGGGCATCTCCCCAAAAGGGTAAGCAGTATGTGTGTGGGCATAGACTCAGAGATGGGCTTTATTCAACAGTGCATCATCCAATAAGACTGTTTCATGGAGAGACCAAGAGCAGATCCTGTCTGCGTGTGCTTTTATCCTTAGACTCTACTGCAGTGTATAAACGTTGTCCAGGTTTTATTTCTGGTTTCCCTCCTTTTTTACTATGTCTGCCATCCCAAAAACCCTGTCAGGCTGGTTGCAGGGATGCGGCCATTGTGGTTATTGCTAGCTTGGAAATAATGACATTCAAAAAAAGGACAGAGAAGTACTTTGTATGCTCTGGCCCTCTCCCAGCAAACAATACGTACAACAAGAACTTGAGCTATTAGCTGGGCCAGCAAGTGCTCAGACACAGAGGCCATGAGCATGGAATGCCCAAGTAGACAGAAGTCAAGCACTTTGTAGAGAGACAGTGCAGGCACTTCTGGCAGTAGGGGGCCAATCATGCCACTTTCTAGTGGTCCCTGAATCCCTCCTTCTGCTGGACAGCCATGGTGGCCTCAGAGGAAGCATGTTCTCGTTTACTGGATGGAGTGCAAGTATCGAGAGGAGTGAGAAATTTGGCCCACTACTCTGCCCCTTAGGAGTTCTTGGCACTTAGTCCTTGGCCCAGCAGGGGGTGGGAGTGTCACACGGGCAGCACGTTCAGCCCCTCAGGAGAGTGCCTTGCATGCTCCACTGGTATTGATGGCTTCCAACTCCCATCCAGTTCTTCTGTGCCAGAAGCCCTACAAATGTAGTGATGAGCTAAAAGCAGGACTAAGTGGTGAGCATAGGCTGTGGCAGGGGTGAGGAGAGATTGTCTGTGGGAAATAAATATTAGCACAGCAACCTAAATGTCACAGCTTTTGGATTTTGTTGGAGTGGGGGCTACATCCCTTTATTAGGTTGTTAAGTGCTCCTGTTCTGTGAGCCCAAGAGACCTGTCAATCTGGGGTCACTAGGGACTGCTTTTAAAGCGTTTGTGCAATGTGCTGTTTGTCAACTTAACTTTCCAGCCTCAGCCCCCATAGCTTTCCTTCTCTATATGTCGCTTTTTAAATTTGAAGGAAACAAAACCTGTGGAAATAATGGGACAGAGCCGCTTTAGCTGGCACCCGTCTTTCATATTTCACAGCAATGGAACTCTGGTCTGTGTAATTTACTTTCTGGCTAATGGTCTCTTCCCTTCTGGATTCTCAGAAATCCCCCAGGAGGCGACCTTGGAGGCATGGGAAGAAATGCAGCTGTCCACCATTGAACTCTCCATCACAACTCAGAACAGGCAGCTTGACCTGACAGTAAGAGCACAGTCTAAATAAATCCCTTTCTGTGCAGAGCACTCCTTCCTTGCTGAACTCCCATCTTCCTGACCACACAGAGTAAACTCTGTCTTTGTGACAGGTTTCAGAGTGGTAGCCGTGTTAGTCTGGATCAGCAAAAAGAACAAGGAGTCCTTGTGGGACTGCAGAAGAATCTGAGAGAGGGACAGTTTTAAGGGTCATTATAAAGATCCTGCGAGACTGGATTGCAGAAACCAGGTTGGGGCAGAGAGGGCAGTGTGTGTGTAACAGGAAGTTTTCAGTAACCAAATGAAATCCTAAAGCTTTCATGGCAGGGGTTAGGCACCTTCTCTCCTTGCCCCATGGGAAAATGGAGATATTTACTGATGCTGAAATGAAGCAGTAAGCCTGGATGTGTGCCTGGAATGTTGACCCTGTCCCTCTGCCAACTGCAGAGTGAAGGACTCAGAAATGCTGGCACTAAAACGAGGACAGTGGCAATTTTAAATTAAAGAGGATAGGAGCTGGTAATTTTTATTTATTTATTTGCGAGGGGTTGGGGAGAGACAAGTAAAGCTGTCCCTGTGAGAGCCTCCTTGGCGCAATATGCCGCTGTTTATTTCAAGCGCCCCTAACACCATCTCTGGCTGGAGTCCATGTTTCATAGCAGTGAAATCACAGCAAAGATTTCTGGGTTGATTTAAGTCTTTAGTTCTGATGGAAAGTGCTGGACTGACATTCTCAGTGATCAAAGCCCTTTGTTTATAGGACCAGGTTAAAAACAGCTACTTAGTGTAAGCTTCCCCATATTGCCCTGCCCCAACATGCCACAATGTGGCACTGCGGGGATAGTTTAATTTCCACACAGCCTTTGGCCTCCCTGCGCAGGCAACCAACAGGAACTGGACTGAAAGTGTCCACAGTCCTTGGATGGTAACAGCTTTTGTCACTACTGAGCTGGACTGGATTAGAACTTGTGATCTAAAATGAAGAACTCAGTGTTCCATGACCATAATCCGGTCCCGAGGACCACTTCTTCATTTCCATTCACTTTGCCTTTCTGTGCAGCAGCAGCACTAGTGGCACTTTACTAGTCAATGGGGAGGGGTATGTGCTCACTGCTGTGGTCACCAGTGCAGCCCCATGAACTTGCCACCTTTTGAGTGAGTGGCTGAAGGAACAAAACAGTTTACATAGGTGCAGCTTCACCCCCATTAAACAACCATCTTCATATCATATCTTAACCCCACCCATCTGGATCCCCTTAGGTCCTCCATGCTTTTACACTCATCCCTGAGACCACATATAATCGTCATTGTCCCCCCAGCCTGAAGGGACTGGATAGAGAGACTCTTTGGAATCTATCACATAGCTCATTAATCAGCCATAGGCATCTCAGATGAGTAACATGAGTCATTCCTTCCTCCCTCCCATCCCAGGCTCAGGTCTGATCTACACTAGATAGAGTTGACTGGTATAGCTATACAGGTATAGCTATATCAGCCAATCCTCCTAGTTCAGATTCAGCTTATATTAGCAGAAGAGTGCTTTTTCCGGTGTAGCTTACACCAGTTCCGCAGACTAAATAAGCTATACTGGCAAAAGAACTTCTTTGCCAGTCTAGCTGAATCTACACTAGGGCTTTTGCCATAGCAGAAATGTTGTTAAAAAAAATCACACCCCCTAGCCAACATTACTGTAAGGGCTAACATTCCTAGTACAGGCCTGACGTAAGCGCATGTAGCAAGTAGGAAATCAAGACAACGGGTCAACTGAGCCAGGAATTTAAAGGGGTAATGTCAGATATACTTTGACCCCAAATCTACATTTCCTACAGATAAGCTTTTACAAAATCAAGGACAAAAAGAAATGCTTCCATCGTTCATATTTTTTAACTCCAGTGGGCATCGGTTTTTTTTTTGTTTTGTTTTTTTGTTTTTTTTTTAAAACGAATAAACATTTCCTCTTGCAGCACTTGCTGGCCAAATGTTGCAGCATTGTGGTACGTAAGAACCTGAAAGAAGCGTTGACTAGGAACTACTGTTTTGTGAACAGAAGTCAGACTGAATAGCCTAGTTTCATTGTCCTACTAGTTACATGGAATGCAAAAAGAAACCAATGCCATAAACGGTAAAACGATCATAAAAATTGGTTTAATATTTTTGTTGAGCATGTGATTTACTGTTTGGTACAGAATAATGGTTGGTAAGGAATCATTAGATACCATTTTTAACCTGATGCTGACCATTTAAGTAGAAAAAATAAATGATTTTCCTCTCATCCCTTACAAAATACAACCCAACCCTCTTTTTTGAGGGACAGTTCGGGATGTGGAAAAGGGCTGTCTCCTTAAAGAGGGTTTCCAGCACATGCTGCAGTATGGAGGGTGTGATGCTGCAGAAACACTAACAGTTTGGATTCTAAATCTTTTCCATAGCGCACAGAAGACTTCTTGAATATTTGCATTGAACCAGATTCAGTCGGCAAGGGAGACTTCATAAATAGGGGGTGAGTACGGGGAGGCTGCCGTGGGCCATCAGATTTTCTAGTCACAAAACTGCTGTGTTTTCTTGGCTTTTGTGCTGCAAGGTCAAAAGTGGGGAATGCCTTGTGGGGTTTGTTCATTCAAATACAGGTTTATTTTAATTTTCTTGTTTTGGAAGCAAGAGCCAATGTTGTGTGGCTAGAGCTCCCCTCCCTACCTTCTACGATTTCTGCACCCTCCCCCTTTCCTCCGCTCCAATGCTGACTGACATTGTTATTGGTATAACACCATCTCTAAGAGGCCAGGTGTTTTAAAGACAGGTAGGAAGATAACATCCCTGCCCCAGAAATCTTGCAGTTTAGATGAACGATGTGGGGGCTGGGATACAGCAGAATCAACGTGATGGCACCAGTGATGTTTGGCACATGCCTTTGTTAGTGCCAGGATTCAGTTTTTAAGGGAAGGGGTAAAGTCCCTCAGCTCACTAACACATCTCTGAAGTGAGGTCTCAGCTGGAAAGGTCTCTTGGAAGAAGTGCATTTTAAGGAGGGACTTGAACAAATAGAGTGGCAGCATGGGCAGACCAGGGGTTCCAGGCATGGGGGCCTGGTACATGGAAGGAGCTCTGGAGTCTTCTCATCTCCTTCCTCACCCCCTCCCCTCTGCTTGGGATGCTTTTCTGTGAGATGCTCCTTTCTCCTACTCTGTAAATGAGCCACTTGGAGGCACTCAGTGCTGATCTGAGCTTCTTTCCTACCTCCTCTAAGGACCCTCAATACCAAGTTTATCACATCGTTACTCCTTGTTGAAGTGGAGTGTGAGGTTTCTAGAGAACCGTCACAAGGAGTCTCCCGCAATATCAGATTCTGCTTATTCCAGCAGGCTGATCTTTTGGTTCCAGCTGCTGTTTTCCAGTCCTAGGGCCCCCTCTAGTGAATCCAGATGGAAAGGTGTGGAAATGTCATAAGCAGCTTTTAGGTGCCGCATGGTTACTGCATATCTGTACCTTGTTTACAATATTCATAGCAGTAGCAGGTAACTTATTTGAGCACTCTGCATTACCTCTGTGGGAACAGTATCTTCAGAACTATGAATACCTAAGTGGCATAAGATCAGATGGCATTGGGTGTAAATTGCATCAGCCATGTTGATTGTAGGTTGCCTGCCATTTGAATCTGTGCTGTAAAGACTTTATAGAAGGAAATGTTTATGATACTGTTACCATCGGCAGCAAAAGGAATCTGCCTGACCAGGAGAGGGGAAAAACGGAGATTGTGGTCTTGCCTGGGACATCTTACCACCAGGAAGGTGCCAGCGAATTAGTGGGAATTCAGATAGAAAAGTATCTTCCATTCACAGTCAGTCACCAACACAGATTGTTTCCCAGCTGGATTGGATACATGGTTCCCAGCAGTATGTCACATTCTGTGACGGTGGTTACACCTTCGTGCAGAAAGCCTCTGAAGAATGTAAACTCATGCAGCTGGATGCATGCACCCAACACCTCTTTTTAATCTAGTCCCAGAATTTTGTAGGTAAATCAAGAAAGAGAGAATAGAGGGAGAGGGTCTGCTCTGTCCTCGAAAGAGAAGACTGGTTAAAAAAAGCCAGAGGTGAAGCAAACCAGGCCACTGGGAGGGGGACACCAATAGAAAATGCCACCTGAAGGAAAAGCTCGCAAAGGACAGCACCATCAAAGCCACCTCATCACAGAGTCCCTGCTGCCAGTCACCAGAGCAGAGGAGCTTGTCTTTGGAAGCATTTGAGGAAGCATTTGTGTAGAGGAGTTTTGTTCCTTTTTACCTAGCCAGGGGGTGGAGACGTTTGTGGAAATGTTGTATTTCTGCAGTCATTGAGGTGAATCTGTCGGGACTGATAGTGCCTCCCTCTCTGCAATCTATGTGGGAAACCAGAAGATGAGTTGAGATTGAAGGTAGTGGACGCTTTGGAACCTGAAGGGAGTGCTGGAGGCTGAATGCCATCGGATTGAAAAGTGAGATTTATGTCATACCATGCGCTTTGAAGGGCCCCAGGACTGTAAATCTCAGTCGTGGATAATAACAAGCCTCTGCAGCTAGGATGAAGTCAGTATTTAAGTTGAGGTGATTACATCATAGCTCCATTTCAAACTGCTGCTCTGTGGGGGAAAAAGAAGCGATACGCCATGTACCACCACTAATTTTCTTTCCCGCTCCCCAACTTGAGCTCTGTATAAAATTATAGGGGACATCACCTAAGGGCATGAGCTTGGTTACCAGGTGGAATAAGTCAGGCATTTCTCCATTGTACACTGTTGTGTGTTATGATGGGGTTTGGGTTCCTCATAACTGTTTAGCATTGGCCACTGCTGGAGACTAGGTAACGGACTAAGGGGATAATCGTTCTCTTGTGGTATGTTCCAGCGACAGCATGTATTGCCAGTTGGTGGTGTGATTCAGGGAGTAGGCTTTTGCGTGCGTGTGTGTGTGTGTGTGTGTGTAAGTTAGAGTATATAGTGGGATATCGTTGCCTATGAAAATGTTGTTATTGTTAGGTATTTTTGTTTGATTCTTTTTTTTTTTTTTTTTGGTCTTACTCTGCATAAGAGACCAGAGTAAGGATCTGAATAAATAGTAAACCCCTCATGACCCTTACGTAGGACCTCTGGGGGGGTACTTACACTGGTTCTAGCTACATACCTGTTTGCTTCTCTAACACCCTCTCTTTCATGATCTTTTGTTCCCTGTCTCTCCCTTGCCTTCCCTGATCATGCAGTTTGATCCACATGGGCAGACTATGCACCCAGGTGGAGGCCCATTGACTTTAGTGAGGCCCTTTGCAGACAGAGGGATCTGCCTGCACAGATGTGTTTGCAGGATTCCGAGTCCTAGATGGTGAACCCTTCTGAGATAGGGAAGGTGTGTAATTGTTCGTTTATAAAGCACAGTATAAATCAACAGCATTGCATGCTGTCAGTGATTTATAAATATATACTACTATGAGAATGTTAACTCCCTTGAATTCACTCATTAATCTTTTAATATAGATGGTTAAAAACAACCTTCCCAATGTCTATCTACATTGCTTGTCTCCTCACCTGTCCCTTTCCTATGGTATCTCAGCTTTCCTTTCTGTTGCTTTGTCCTCCTCCCCTATGTGTGGTCCTCTTCCCTCATCCCCTGTCCCGCATGAATTCTAAGAGTGTTTGCATTCCCAAAGGCACGTCACTCTTTTGAGAGGGCTTTCCTGATTATATATTCTTAGGACATCCATTATTGAGTGATGTTTGAACCCCCCTTCCTTTCTTATCAGCCTGTTACAGCCTTCTGTGCCTTAGGCCTTGTCTACACTACAGGGAAAAGTCGATCTAAGCTATGCAATTTGAGTTACGTGACTAGCCTAACTCAAGTCGATGTAGCTTAGATCTACTTATCGCGGGGTCCACACTATGCGATGTTGACGGGAGAGCGATCTGTGGTTGATTTAGCGGGTCTTCACTAGACCCGCTAAATCGACCGCTGATGCATTGATTGCCACAGGTTGATCCCCTGGTAAGAGTAGAAAAACCCTAATAGAACAACCCTGGACAGATAATACTGCAGTAACTCCACCTGTTTTAGAGATCTGTAACTCTTGTGTGGAAATAGCCATGATTATTGTGGCCTACTTCTTGAGAGCTACAATACACAAAGGTTGGGACTGTATTATTCTGTTTGCCTGCCTGTCCAGGGCATGTGGGAGCAGAAAGAGCCATGCAGCGATCAGTTCTTTTGGGGTTTGGGGAATTCTGTCTTGTACAGAGGGTCAGCAAAAAGTCTGTGTGCTACTGAAGCCCTCTAAATGAAGCTTAAGTTAATGGAACTTATGGAATGCATACACCTTGTGCTGCCTCTATGCAGTGAGGTGAATTTAACCCTTGATAAATTAACAAAACAAAAGGATCTGAATATATGAGGGTATTGTTTTTACCAGTTGGAGGGGAAGGATGAACCAGAGGGTAGCGTGCTGGCCTGGGACGTGGGAGACCTGGATTCGTGTCCCTGCTCTCCCACAAACTTCCTGGGCAAGTCGTTTAGCTGCTCTGCGCCTCCATTCCCTATCTGTACAGTGGGGATGATAGTACTTCCCTAAATACACTGTTTAACGTAAACATGTTAAATATTAGGGTGCTCATATACTAAGGCAATGGAGGTCATGTAAGTGCCTAAGAGAGGCAGACTGATAAAGTTTACGCAAGTGAACATTTTATTTAGAATAGGTAAAATGAATGGGGTTTGTACCTCCAAACAGGAATGAAACTAATAAAGCAACCTTTGCTTTACCTTGTGCTGGTGATGAAACTGGGAGAGCTTTTGTCAAACACTAGCTTAAAAAACCCAGTACATCTGATTCTAACTTTTGTATTCAATCACGTAACTATTTACTGAACATTTTTTGAGACCATCAGTAATTTTTGTGGTTTTGGTGCTATACGAGGAAGACAGGAATGATACAGTTTGCGTGTAAGTGGACATCACAAACCCACCCTATGAGATGACACAGTGGGCAGGTGCTGCTCAGGACAAACCCAGAGCATCACTAAGCTTGGGGTGCTAAAGGTCAATATTGAGGTGCATTGACAGTTGTGTGGCGGAGAAGCAACATCTACCTCCAGGAAGCGCTAACTGTCCCTCATGCTTGCAGCCACAAAGGCTCTCATACTGTCTTTTGAAAGGAGGAAATGAAATTAATAAGCACTCGATGACCCTCCTGTATGTCTTGCACCCCTAAGCATGGTTGCTTCTATTGGAAACTATTATTTCTTTTTCCTCGTTTGATTTGAACAGAAGTCAAAAGATGTGTGACCCCCAGTTGTGCCCTGAAGGAAGTCAGTGTATCCAGGCCAGCAGATGCATCTTGCAGCTTCCAGAGGTGAGAAGCCAGAAATTGTGGAAAGCTGGGTCACTTGTTTCTTAGTGCGACACTCTAAGAAACCCCAACTCCCAGCATTGACAGGTGGTCATGCTGTCCTCACTGTGAATAAGGCAAGCCACCTGCAGCGCAGCAGGTCAGAAAGACAAACAGGCTCCCAAACCAGGAGACCCAAGATGTAACCCCCAGTCAGGCATCACTACTGTACATGTCTGTGGCTAGTGTAGGAACTGCGTGGCCTAGCTCCAGAAGCAGCTCGTTCTTGTCCATCTGGCCAGCAAAAAGTGTCAACACGCTTGCAGTGTGAGTAGAATAGGAAAATGGCCTCCTGCTAAAGTTCACGTCTTAATGTGTGCACATCCCCTCTGCTGGCTAGGCTCTGAGTACTGAAATCTTCCTTTAGATTGCCAGTCTAGAAGGGTCCTGCCAGAGGTGAAAAGATGGAGAGCAGAGGTGAGGGTTTATGACGACCCATGCTAACTGAGCGGAGGCCAGGAGGGAAATAATGGTCAAAAAAGTGCTACAGATATAAATCCCAAGACCTTAGATAAGTGGGCAGCTCTTACGCTGAGAAATGTTTGAGCAGATAAATGTTTAGTTGCCTCCTAAAAATAAGGCAGAGGGGTAGATGTTACTTGGGTTTAACATCCCAATACATCTTATTAAGAAGACTAGGCCCTGCATTTGCAAGGATATAGAGTCGATCTACTAGGTTACGTCCACATCTTTAGTTATTATAATCCTCTTTAGAGATCTAATCTGCCTCATGGAGAATGAGGTCCATACCCTGGCCGAGTGGCCCTTCCCAGGAATTGAGAGAATCTTTGGCACTCTGCTCTTCTGGTAAAGTCCTCACCCAGGCAACCAGACTGAACCATGAATGGTTTCGTTAGCCAGCATCCTCATTCACACATGGCTTCGACATCATCAGAATCTGTGGCTTTGAAAATACGTGCAAAAACCGTCCAGCTCAGGGCTGGATACGTCAAGTATAAATAGGGGGTCTGTTAACAAGACAAACTTTGTTTACCCCCTAACTGCTGATGAGGCCTTTAGTAACAGAACGCAAGCACATGATTTATGTACAGAAGGTAAACCCATTACCACGCTGATGGACTGGCATTAATCACCGATGATTTTGTGTGTGAGAGTGTAAAACAGGTTTGTGAGCGGGATTGTTTTGAATGAAAAAAAGTTTAATTTTTTTTCAATCTCAAAGACAAACTCTGCCCAGCTGTAAATAGTAATTCCAAGGGCAAAGAATCCTTAAATCTAAACAGTGCAGACCATTTAAGCGATCTAGCATTTAATTCCTGCCAAATTGCCAATTAGTTACTAAGCGAGGTAATATTTTACATGAGTGTCTGTTAATATATTATGTGCAACCAGTAACAGCTCTCTATGTAGTGGTGAGACTAAACAGGCTGAAAGGCAGACGGGGTCAAGACCCAGCAGAGAACCCAGCTGTACTCTGAAATGGAGATGTAAGTGGGCACAGGTACCACTCTTACAGCATCACTGTAACAACTGATTCACTATTAAGTCTGACCTATGCTTGATTCTACGCAGGGCACAGAGGGCTCCTTTGGCATAGACAGCGAGGAGTATGAGGCCATGCCTGTGGAAGTGAAGCTGTTACCCCGGAAGCTCCAATTCTTCTGCGACCCCATAAGGAGAAAACAGATGCTCCAGCCAGCAGTGCAGTCAGAAGTCACCTCAGAGGGACCAATCTCATCAGGATCTTCAGGGTCACTCAAGCGGGCGCTAACCTGATTAACGCCATCGAGTCATTAGTTACTTGGCCAGTAAACACACAAGGTATTGGCACCTTGGTGGGAACTGCTCACTTGGCAAGTACCAAAGAGGTAAAAAGTGTACATTTGACTCTGAGAAACAGATTAAGTTAGTGATGTCTTTTTTTTTTTAAAGAAGCCATCACTGTTCCATGTACGATACTACAGGTGAGTGCTGTAAGACAGATGCTACTGTTCTACTGCAAGTCTGTATTAAAGTGGAATGAAAACACACTTCTGTGGGTTTGAGAGTTTGGAGCCATCTTTCTTACCTGTGTTTAGAGCTGAGAATTCTGGGATTTATGGAAAAACTATGAACAAGATGCTGCTGGGGAGCTTATGAAATTCAGGAATTGCCACGACAAGAACAGATACGTGGGTAGGCTAGTCTGATCTCCTTTTGTCAGTGATGGATGCTTCAGAGGAAGGCATAAAACTCCCACAATGCACTTACATAATGATGTCTTACTGTATTGGAGGGAGGGAAATACTTCTGTGACCTCAGCTTATGCTCTTTAAGTGTGGGAACTGAAATTGTTAATTTTATTGTAACTAGTGTAACTTCAGATACTGAAGACCTTCCGTAAGGAAACCTCCTCGCTAGAGAGCATCCTCACACTTAAGAGGATTCTGCTCCATTCATATTTGAAAACGATCTCTGCAAACAAAGCCTTTGCTGGTTCCTGGAGCAGTTGGCTTTACACTTCAAATATTTTTTAGTTCTTCAAAAAATATTCAGCACCAGAGAGTTCTACTAGTGAGTGACACTCTACAAAATTAGCCCTTTGATGCTGTTTAGGTGTGTTGCTTTCTAGTAAGTTCTCCTTTTTGTTCTTGCAGCAGCATAGCATATAAAGAGGAGCATTGAACTGGCCCTTTTATCTTATTCCTTAGTGTAGTCCTTTTTTAAACTTAAATGGCCACTACCCTTTCTTAAAAGCTGTCACCTCCACTCAGCCACCTAATTATTTGTGTTGCTCTTTATCATGACTGAAATGAAGTCATAGCACTGATTAACATTCTTTTTCTATCCCTTAACCCTCTGAATATTCCTAACAGCTTATGTATTCTGTGGGGCCTGGCCCTGAAAATCGAGGGAGTCAGTCCTTGATTTTTTGATTGTGGTGGTTACTCCTGCAGCGTGTAACATGAAGGTTAAATTGTCCCTGTTAATACTCATTACTTTGTATTTGGTAGTGGCCTTTGTACTATCAATCAAGTTACAGGACTTTGGGAGGAAATCCATCCCTGCCTGAATGACACTTTTGCTGCTGCTTTCTCTTTCCAAACATCACTGCAGCAATATACTTTTCAGTGTAAGGGGCCGAGCTAAAAAAAGGGTGGTTGTAGGGTTAAGGAAATAGGACTGTTCACTCAGGCTGAGGCTAAATTGAACATTGCCCACTAGGTTAGAAAAACCACTAAGAACCATACTGCAAGGAAAGACCACCCTACCTGAAAGAGCTACACCACAAGCTGAATGGTGTATTGTTCTAGAGTTTTGCTATCACTTTTCTTCTCTCTGGTGCCTGAATGGCTATGCCTAACTCACCTGACAGTGCTATGGAAAGGGGGAGGTTTTTATTAATTTTTTTTTCACAGGGGGCACCTAAGCCTCTCTACTCACCCCACCCCATGTTGTACAAACAGGAGGAGTTGGGTTATAGTATTCAGTGAATTATCAAGGCTTCCTAATGCCCTGATTCCTCCTTTCATCATGAACCAGTAATGAATAATTACAGTCCCAGGACAGAAAAACAAGGACATCATGTTAAAATGTGAGCTTTAATAGTTTAAAAACAAACCAAACTGCTGTTTGGTGTGCAACTTCTGCTTGGCCCCTCTGTGTACAGACAGGCTCAGTTCTGTGCCAACAATTCAGCCTTTAAAAGCCAGGGCTGCTCTTCTTCCTGTACCCATGCAAACTGCTCCTGTGCAGCATAGTGGCTACTCGTGAAGCCACTTTCCAGTTCAATTACACTAACAGTTGAAGAAATAACTCCAGCCTTCCTCAGGGCCAGCAGCACTTATCAGTCAACCACATGGATGGTTAGAGCAAGATGGTTTAGTAAATAAGGAAACTTGCTGAAAACCCCCTGCAGAATTTTGCCAAATCTGGGGCTCTCTTTTGATTAAGATAGTGGCCTAGAGGTTAGGGTACAAGCCTGGGACTTGAAGACCTGCACTCAATTCCCGGTCCAGTACAGACTTCCTGGGTGACCGTGGCCACATCACTTAAAGCGAGAGACTAAGTTCCCTAGCTGTAAAATAGGGTAATAGCATTTCCCTTCTTCACAGAGCTGTTGTGAGCATACTGTGGTAATAGGGCTATTTAATTACCATCCCTAGACAGAGCAATACATTTATTTCTTTGGGACATAGAAATAGGCTACTAGGGGAGAGGCTGTTCTAGATTTGATTAACAAATCCAGAGGAAGTGGTTGAGAAATGGAAGGCAGCATAGGGGAAGTGATCATGAAATGGTAGAGTTCATGATTCTAAGGAATGGTAGGAAGGAAAACAGCACAATGAAGATAATAGATTTCAAGAAAGCAGTCTTTAGCAAATTCATGGAGTTGGTAGGTGGGGGAAGCAAGTCTAAGCGGAAAAATAGTTCCAGAGACTTGGCAGTTTTTCAAAGAGATATTATTAAGGGCACAAGAGCAAATTATCCCACTGCATAGGAAAGATTGGAAGCAGGACAAGAGGACACCCTAGTTTAACCAGGAGATCTTCATTGATTTGAAACTCAAAATAAGAGTCCCACAAAAAGTGGAAACTAGGTCAATTACAAAGAATGAATATAAACAAACAAGTATGTAGGGACAAAATTAAAAAGGCCAAGGCACAAAAGATTACAAAGAGTAACAAGAAAACAATACATTAGAAGCAAGAGGAAGGCCAAGGACAGGGTAGGTCCATTACTCAATGAGGAGGGGAAAACAGGAACAGAAAATGTAAAAGTGGCAGAAGTATTAAATGATTTGTTTCGGTTTTCACCAAAAAAGGTTAGTAGCAATGGGACAGCTAATACAATGAATGCCAGTGAAAATGAGGTAGAATCAGAGGCTAAAATAGGGAAAGAACAAGGTAGATGTCTTCAGGTCACCAGGGCCTGATGAAATGCGTCCTAGAATACTCGAGGAGATGAGCCATTAACAATTATCTTTGAAAAATCATGAAAGAAGGGAGAGATTCCAGAAGACTGGAAAAGGGCAACGATAGTGCCACTTTATAAAAAGGGAAATGAGAACAACCCAGGGAATTAGACCAGTCAGCTTAACTTCAGTACCCAGAAAGATAATGGAGCAAATAATTAAGCAATTTGCAAACACCTAGAAGATAAATCCATGCTGTTACTTTTCACCTTATTGTCAAGAACAAATCATATCAAAGCAATGTAATAGCTTTCTCTGACAGGGTAACAAGCCTTGTGAATGGGGACAGAAGTGGTAGATGTGGTATATTTTTATTATAGTGCAGCTTTTGCTACTGTCTCGCGTGACTGTCTCAAACAAACTAGCGAAATACAACCTAGATGGAGCTATTACACGGTAGGTGCATAACTAATTGGAAAACCATTCTCAGAGTAGTTATCAGTGGTTTACAATCAAGATAGAAGGGCATATCAAGTGGTTCCTGCAGGGATTTGTTCTGGGTCTGGTTCTGTTCAATATCTTTATCTAAATCATTTGATGGAGTACACTTAAAGTTTGCAAACTATACCAAGCTGGGAGGGGTTACGGGTGCTTTGGTGAATAGGGTTCAAATTCAAAATGATCTGGACAAACTGGAGAAATGGTTTGAAGTAAATAGGATGAAATTCAATAAGGACAAATGCAAAATACTCCACTTAGGAAGGAACAGTGGATTACACACTGCAGAGAGGGATCTGGGGGTCATAGTGGATCACAGGCTAAATGTAACACAATTGCCCAAAACCACCCCACATCATTCTGGGATATATTAGCAAGAGTGTTGTAAGCAAGACATGAGAAGTAATTCTTCCACTCTATTGTACACTGATTAGGCCTCAACTGAAGTATTGTGTCCAGTTCTGGGCACCACATTTCAGGAAAGATATGGAAAAATTGGAGAAAGTTCAGAGAACAACAACAAAATGATTAAAGGTCTAGAAAACATGACCTATGAGGGAAGATTGAAAAAATTGGGTTTGTTTAGTCTGGGGAAGAGAAGACTGAGGGGGGACATAACAGTTTAAGTACATAAAAGGTTGTTACAAAGACTAGGGAGAAAAAAAAATTCTTTTTAACCTCTAAAGATAAGACCATTGCTTCTTGTCTTAACTACCCTGACAGTTAGCTCTTGCTGAAATTTAAGCACTGGAACAGATGGCCTAGGGAAGTTGTGGAATCTCCATTATTGGAGATTAAGAGCAGTTTAGACAAACACCTGTCAGGGATGGTCTAGATAATACTTAGTACTGCCATAAGTGCAGGGGACTGGACTAGATGACCTCTTGAGGTCTCTTCCAGTCCTACAATTCTGTGAAGCCAAATGACAGCAGTGGATCCAGCCCAGGCTGTTACAATTATATACAGCCCTGTAGTACAAATAATCAAGGGTTACACATCATAAGATAGATCTTATGACCTGCTTAAGTAGTTGTGACTAATACAAAGTTCAGAGAACTCTTGGAAGTTTAACCAGCTTCCACTTTCCCTTCTCTCTCTCTCTCCCTGCGGGGAAGAACTGGGTTCTTACATACAGACCCATTTCAAATCAACGGTGAGAATGCCACTGTAGAGTCTGATGGAAAGGCTGTTGCTCTCTCCTTTAAATACAGAAGTTAGTGTGAGGTTAGAAAGACTCCAATCTGAGACATTACAACTTTGTCACATGGCTGTTATGAGGGGATCAGATGGCATGCAACTACAAATGCTAACAGCCGTAGTCACATTAAAAAACCTAAAAGGCACCACTTTAAAGGCAAAGTACTTTCAACATTTCGGCAGAAGGATTTTCCACTAGCTCCCAATAACAAAAAGACAGTGTCCCATCTTGCCCTCCTTTTAATCAAAACAAACAAACAAGCTTTACTGTTAAACACATTCTCCTCCTCTGCCCCCACCCCAAAAAGCACTCCTTTACCAAGACCTTCTAGCTGCACTGGGTTTAAAAAAAAAAAAAAAAAACACCCAGAACAGTAAAGTACTACACAGGGTTGCAGTAATTCTCAAGAGTTGACTTTTGAAGGAAGAGGGGAAGAATTCAGATTCATGTTGCCTGTTATGCTAGGAGGAAATATGTGCAATAATGCTTTGTCTTCAAAGGTAGAAACCAGTAACTGCTTCCTTAGCAATTCTTAACCAATCCCTCTATACTACACTGTTGGGTTGCACACATCTACCCTAAGGTTGCAGAACTACCACTGCTTTCACTACCAAGAAGCGAGGCATGAGGCGGAATTACTTCAGACAGCCAAAGCAGATGAGTCACAGCACTGCCTCATATTTAGGGAGCAAATTCCCTCCAATAGAGCAACAAGGAGGCCCTTCTTGGGTGATACTTCTCACCTCCTGAAGCATTTGCCTTTCAAGAGAGACTTATGGAAACCGGATTACACAGGAGAGCAGATAGACTATAGTTATCCAGCTGGGATGCAAGTCAGCTGATTCTTTTACCCTAGCTATGCCATTGCTTTGCTGCTCCTCCTTTATCCTCTTCTGGCAATGCCATCTGATGGAGCTGGTTTTCTGACAGCGCATGAACACACACGGCCCTGCTACTGCTCAGAAACGTGTTAGAAAGATTTAGGTTGCAGAGGGCTGTAACCTCCCAAGGATACAAACTAAATGCCTGCTCCTGCTCAAATGAACAGAACTACCAACTTCAGTGGGAACAGGAGAGGGCCCCCAAAAGCTGATCAGCGCAAAACCTCTAGTCAAGCAGTAGCAAAAAGGAGCTAGGTGATTCACGTTTCAATGCCTTTGGTTATTCCTAACATAGGTTACTCAAACCGCACTAACGCATGTCTGCCGTACCTCCTCCTTTCAGAGAGAATCTTGGGTGGGGATGGCTAGAGAGATAGAACCCAACAGAAATGAGGTGGGAGGGTACCAACTGAGGGCAGAGTCAAATGTGGATTGTATTGGGCAATTCAGCTTGAAAAGAGGTCAAAACAAAAGCAAAACAAAAAATCAAGATTAAGCCTTCCTCAGAAGTGAGCTTTTAATTGCAACCAGCTCTGTTCAAATTCTTCAGTCTGGCAAACACTAGGCTTGTAGGGAGAATTAATGCAATACAACCACAGAGGATAGACAACAAAAGTAGCAGCATGTTTTTCTCCTGTAGGAAAGTAGTCGGAGTCCAGGAGAAGCAGAGAGAAAAGACTCCACTCCGCTCACCCAGCACTTGAAGGCCCGGACGTGCTACGTATTATACTTGTTAAAATAGCACTAGGAGGGCCTTGATTTGCCTGTGCCAGGTTGTTTCCCTCCTTTCCCTTCCCTCAAGCTCTCTGCTCCTTTGGGTTAGGAAAGACCTTGAATCTCAAGTTAACACCTGAGATGTCTGCTGGAGATAAACCCCATGGAGAGATGGAATGTGCCTGCCTCTAAGCACCTCAAAAGGCACAGACGCTAAATCAGTGATGCAATGCAGGAGATTCTTTGAGCGGGAGGTGTGTTTAAATAAATACATGGGTTAAAACAAGGAACTGAGGGGAATGTAGCGTGGTCAGGCTGAACCCTATCCAGCAGCAAAATCCAGAAGAAAGAAGGACTGGAGTGTCCACTCGGCTGATGGCAAGAAACACTTCCATGGTAGCTACAGGGCTAGAACGTGAAATGCTGGATTATGGGTTACAAGAGAGCCAAGATGCTGAAATAAGTCTAGGGGAAAGGGCAGCTAGATCATTATGGTCTCAGTTCAAAAAAGGTACTTAAGCATATACCTAAGTTCAAGCATGTGAGTAAACTACTGATGTCTCCAGAACAGAGCAGTCAGTGGTACTGCCTTGCTGAATGACGGCCAGTAAAAACATCACACGCTGCAAGGCAGCTAGTTACTCCTAGGACTTAGCATCATACATTCAAGTGTTGCAAGGAGAGGAAGGCATCCTGAACACAGCCAGCCTTTCACGGGAACAAGCAAGGGGCCCTATTGTCCAGCCAGTGGTCACTGGCCCACATCCATTGCTGAGGAGTGAGAAATCCCTATGCTGAAGAGAAGCAGAGCTAATGGGCAGGAAGAAAAAAATCTGTCACTTTGTCTCCCCCTTTCCCCCCTGCCCCCCCAAACACACACATCCTCACTTCCACCTCTGGCAGCTGAGCCAGAAGAGAACTCCAAGCCACAAGGGAACTCACTGCAAATAGTGAGGCCATCCAGGCACCAGGGCTACAACCTCCTGTACCTCTCACTGAAAAAATAAGTGGGCTGCCCATTGACAGCTGCCTGACGAAAAGATGATCCACTTAACTGAATGCTCAAGCAGAACAATGACTGGTAAGTTGGTAGCCAGGGCGAGGCACAAACTGATACAAACTCATGGCACTGGGAGAACAAGACAGGAAGCCGAAGTAAGTAGCAGACCCTGCAGAAAGATTCTGCCCGTTCTGTTGATGAAGTTAGCAACGAAGGAAGGGCTGATGACGTGTCAGAGTCAAGCATTTCCCACACAGCTCTATCAATGGTGCTCAACCCGGCCCTGAGAAGAGACTGCAAAGCACATTAACTGCAGAGTGCCGTTGTGATATTGGTCGCTGCTCGGTAGAGGCTACCTGGACACTATCCTGCTGTTTTAAAAATCTTTAATCAAAGCAGGATCCATGCAAATAATAAATAAAGGGGGAGTTAGGAGACACCAGGAGGTGAAAAGTTTCTTCATTCTCCTGCGCTCCAGGCACGAAATGGGGAGGGTAGGCTCTAGATCACTCCACCTTTCAAATGGTGGAAATGAGAACGCAACACCTTGTAGCATCCCATAATGCAAAGTGATGATCACATGATCCTGTAGCGCGTCTAGTCTTAACCATTTTCTTCTGCCATAGATAGGAATGGTGGTTGGACTCCAACTCAACCGCTGAAAGGGTGGGCGAGTGGGGTGTACAGAGTCTAACCTGCATAATTAACTGTCCCCAGTGAACGACACGGTAGGGTGGAGGATGCTGAAAAGACTGGGGAGCACTGTACAATACCCAGTTGGAGGGGACATTCTCCACAGTCAACTCCTGAAGGCTCAAATATGCATGATTTCACATTGGTCCCCATGAGAGAAGGTGCTTTCCCTGAAATCTCCAGCCCCTCAGAAGTCCAGACTAGGCCAAAAACAGCTGCCAATGTCAACTGTGAGGGTTGGTGAAAAGGTGCCATTGCTCCTATGGATATCAGGAAAAAAACAAACCAAACCTTGAGCAGTCAATCCTGAAGAAAGGAAAATAAAATCACATTTTGTTTAAAATTATAAATACTTTTCTGTATAAAGTTATTAAATAAATGAGATCCTTCCAGTGACGGTGTGGTGAGTTCCAGTGATGCTCCTAAGCAATGTTCCATAGTCTTTAAAAAGCCATCGCTGCTCCCTGTCTCTCTTGTCCTCAGTTTAAGTGCAGCAGGGGTTATCAATGACTAGCATGACATCAATGCCATACACTTCCAGCAGGTCCATTAGGAAGCTTCGGTCACCTTGTGGGTCCAGGCCCATGCCCCGGGCATGGTCAGCTGTCAAGGTCTTGTCCTGGCTGGCTGACACCTCCATCAGTGTCTGAAATATCCGATTGTTCTGCTCCATGAAAAACCTGCAGGAGGACACAGCCAACAGGGAAGAGCAGATGGGATTGAAAAGAAAAATGGAAGACAGATTTTTTTATACCATCCCCAGAGTCCCACTTTAAACATTCCTACCTTCTTTCCACCATGGTATTGCACATGTGGTAGGTCAATAGTGAACCTTTTACTCAACAGGCTTCAGGCTGGCTTATTTAAGCTAGGCGCTGACTCAACTAACACATTTATTGTGGGGAATAAAAGACCAAGTGTAGAAATCCAACATATGTCTCCGCTAATACAGTGGGGGAACTGAGTGGACAAAAGCATCAAGCCACTATGCTGACCCAAATGATTTCTCCATTACCTGTTCTTGAGCCACCAGATTCTAGCTATGACTAAGTTTCAGCGCCAAACAAGGAACAAAACTTGGAGATGAAAGTTCGACTGGCCACCTCCTGCATTCCCTTTCAGGTACAGCACTGTTCCCTGGTCCCATATCCTCTCCAACCATAGTCTAGTTTTAAATGACTCGAGCAACGAGGCTTCCCCCGTGCGCTGTGGCAGGCTGTTCATAGTCCAAAGCACCTCAGTCTTGGCAAGCTCTACCTAATATTCACCCTCAATTTTCCTTTAGACAATTTAATTGTATTACTCTCGTGCATATCCCTTTCCCACCATAGGACATGAGCAATAATAGTGTGTGGTGAAGGGCTCCATAGGAGGGGCCAGGGTCTATTTAGTACTTCAGTTGCCACGCATTTCCTCACAGACTGCAGGAACCACACAAGCATTACCCAACCCTTCACCCCAGCCTCCTCTGAAACCGCCACACATGTAACCGCCCAGCCGACAAGCAGAGGCAGTTTGCTCCCCACAGCCAGGGCACTGTCTGCATCTCAACAAGCTGTTTGGCCTCCCCCAACATAGCCAGGAATTCTGAAGAAGGTCAGAAGATGCTCGTGTTCTAGAAATCTCTTCCATTTCCACCCCATGCTTTATGGGTCCCCATATCCCCTCCAAACGCTTCCAACCCCCCAAACATCTCTATTTTTGCAAGCTAAGCTAGTGTGATATGAAACCAGTGAGACAACGACTGGACCCCAGGCTGCCATTGGTGCCCAGGCCCTCAAGTGCGAAACCACACTTTAAAGACTCCCCGGAGCCTGGTTGTTATTCAGTGGTGCAGGGAGCAACTCACAAGATAAAGAGATCCTCTTCACAGGAGCTGCAGTCCTCCTCCACCTCCTGAGAGTACATCAACATCTGCCTGGGAGAAGGGAGGCCAATCAAGCACATGTACAAGCAACAAACCCCAGAGCAATAGCGCCAAACAGGATTCTGACTGAAGACATCACCCTTTATTGAAGATAAAGGTACTAAAATCTTCATCTTTAATCTATAGATAGCAGCAGAGTCCCATGGACAGGGCACTAGGTTGGGAGTCAGGAGATCTGGATTCTACTCCCAGCTCTGCCCATAAACCCATTGCATGACCCTGGGCTAGTCACTTCATCTCCGTGCCTGTTTCCCTTCTCACCCTTTATCTACCTTGTCTATTTAAAAATGACAGGGACTGACTAATACTGTGTTTGCACAGTGCCCAGCACAAAGGTGCCCTGATCTCAGTTGGAGTCTCTAGGCCCTGCTGTAATACAAACCACCACCATAAAGGTATTGAATGAGAGGGTCAAAAGAATAAACCAAAGCAGCAAGAAATCAGGAAAATGAAGACAAGAAAATTCAAAGGAAGTGAAGAGATTGAGATACTGGTCCCATCGCTTCATCACTCAGGTCCCCTCCACTACCTCTGGTCATTGAGCCGCCGGTATTTTTCCTTGTCGGCACTGTTAATCTTCAGGAGTGGCTGCAGGTGCTCATGGTGCGTCTTCACATTCTGGTTATCCACATAGACGTCGTAGAGATCTCGCTTCTCCTCAAAGATCTTTTCCGTCGTGCCTGCCGAGACCAGAGGGAGAGGAAGATTTTCAGACACTCTCCTTGCACGGTGGCTGTTCTCACTTGCGTCGCTGTTCGATGAGAACAAGACACAGCCACACCCAGACACGTTACGATCCAGTGATTGCTGGATGAGAACAGGACCTGGCCACACCCAGGCAGGTTAAGATCTCTTCTTTTATTTCAGAGTCTCTCTCACCATCAGGAGATTTTTTCAGCTTAAGTTTTAAAAGGTACCTCCTGATCCATCAGAGATTTCAGCTTGGCGTGAAGCAGTAGGGAAGCAAAGAGGCTGTTGTACTTACAGGCCACATAAGACACTTCAGTCTCCAGCATTTCTATGTCTGCCACATTCACATAGAAGAAAGGCTTGGACTCTGGAACGGTCCCCCCAATGCCAGGCAGTGAGACATTGGCTAGGCAGCAACAGCAATACACTGCAGGTGAGAGAAAGGGATAACACAATGCCCACAATATTCCCTCTCAATAGGGTCCACAATGCCCCCTCCTTATTTCTCGTGTCCCCATTTGCCCAAAGTGCTCCTAAACACACACCGTATATAGCACAGCATAGTGTCATCTGACCAGCACTGAAATGCTTACATTTCACTCTGACTCTCCCATTGGGCAACATGTTATTTAAATTCTTAAGTTCCTGCAGAATGTTTAGACATTCTCGCCCCCTGCACCCAGCTTGTTGGTGGAATGAAAGTCAGGCAACAGCATCTGGTGCTGCCACACAGAGACAAGAGTTCAGGTTCGTAGCTCTTCGGGCCAACAAGGCCTGGGAAAAACATGCTTGCAAGAAGTAGAGAAGGGGAGCCTCAGGGTTGCTTTGCAAACCCTGCCCATCACTTTCCCTAGCAGTGGACTTGGGAGAACGGCACTGCGTCCCTCCATATCAGCTAGGAGGGGTGTGTGCACATGTGTACAAGTCACTGTCCTTCAGGCGTGGGAAGGAAGAGGTTTGAAGGTTTTGATCTTGACGCCGTACCTCTATAGCAGACAACTCCTACTGGCGGTGGTGAAAATATCAAAATGCGCTTGCGTAGCAGAGCGAACTTCCAGAGGATGAAGATCTGCTCTCCAAAGAACTTAATGAACTGAGACATACAGCCTGCGGGGTGTGTGATCTGAAGGTCGGGGAAGAGAATGGCTCATGAGAGATGCTACAGGAACACAGAGATGCTAAATACAGAAGCAGAATATGGGAGCAAGTCTTATATACACACAGCCCAGCACCACCCACCACACTTGTGACACTAGATGCGTGGGAGCAAGAGCAGCACACTGCAACAGTCGATAGTTGCTGCCTGAGATACTCCGCCTAAACAACAGGAATCTACCTTGTGCAGCTTAGAGCTCAGCCCACAAATGCTGAAATGCATGGAGAAAACGCCACTAGCTTGCCTAGCAGAGAGACTTGCTATACACAAATTAGCTAGTCCTACACCCATCGGGAGCATCATGCACTGCACATTTATACAAGCTGGACAGCGCCTGCCTCACCTTCATCTCTGGATACATGTATCTGTGGATGGAGGGCAGCCAGTGGACGGGTGGCTGAGAGTTGGAGGTACCCTTGCCAGCAGGGAGAACCCCCTTCTTGTCATCATAAAATGCCTCTAGGTGGGAGTAATGCCCTGGCATCTCCAGCTGGTGTCTAGAAAAGACAAAAAGTAGGAAAGATTTATGGAGTCCACAGACCCCAGGGCCCTTGCCCCCAGCCACATACATCTCCTAGTCCATGATTCAGCCTTAGATGCCTCAGACTTCACAGGCTGTGGCACCAGCATCATAAGCATCTGTATCTTTCAGTGCATCCAAGGAACATGGGCAGGGCTGAGATGGTCAGGCAGGACTCTCATACTCCATGCATGGGAGAATGGATCCTGGTTTTTAACATTTAGAACAAGTTCAAACAAGATGGCGTTTTCCTGCAAGTCCTCTTTTACCCTTACTTAATTCCCTTAGCAAGCTCTGATCCTGCAGTCCCACTGGACAGCGCTGTGTAGACAGCAGAAGCATGATGTAGCCAAGAACAAAATCTCACTGTTGGCTCTAAAAATCTTCCAAGAAACCTTTAGCAAATTGATGTTTTAAGGGACAGGAGGGAAATCAACAATTATTTTGTTCTAATACCTGTTCAAAACAAGCAATTCTCCAGCAGATTAAAAAAAAAGTGTTACACACTGAAGTGGTCCTGTATTACTAACTCAAGTTTAATTTCTTTCCTCCATCATGATCCTCATTTCCTGTAATTCACACACACACAGAAGTACTGTTTCTTGGAAAAAGGTCTTAATGTGGCAACATTTCAAAGTCTTAGCTCAAAGCCAAAACCTTATTGCACATGCAGGGAAAATTACCTTTCAAATGACACGCAACCTGATGTTCAATGTAGCCTGGGAAACCTTCACATCCAACCATCCACACAAACATTCAGACCCTTCACTACAGGCAGCCAATCCTGTATCCCACAGACAACTTACCGGACCTGGTTCTCCAGGAAGTGCATATATCTATAGAGCAGGGTGTACGAAGGGGAGAGAATCCCCACAGACTTCATGCGGGCACCACGCTCTAATTCACTCTCCACGGGCATGTTTTCAAAGCAGGCCAGGCCGAAGCAGAGCCCTTTCCGGAAATAACTGGGGACAAATGTGCAACAGAAAATAACTAGAAAGGGGGAGGGTGGGAAGAGAGGCACATACATGGCGAGGTATAACAAGCAGATCCTAGGAAGGGCCATCAAAAATATCAGTTCCCCACCCCCTACATCTCCTCCTGTGCACACAGGCCTCTGCCATTTTAACCATGTCTTCTAAATCTATTGACAGCATGGTCTACATTACACAGTATTCAGAAAGCTGGCAGCCTCCAGTGCCTCTCCTACCACTAAAGGCCCGACCTTTGCTAGCACAGGTGCAGTGGAACCTGTGTTAACAACGATGGGGAAATTTTCAGAAGAGAGGCTCGGGTAGAAAGCTGGGCCTAGGGAGCATAACGTCGTGTTTCCAAAGAACAGCGAGGATAACACACCACACTTTATAAAGTAAGTCAGACTAGCTGTCGTAACGATGGCCTGTTTGGCCCCTAAGCCATCTCCCAGGCTTGCAGAGAATGGAAACACTGCAGATGAAACACCTCCTCTGGCCAATCAGAGAGTGGAGTCTACAAGCTCTAAAGGGAGCAGCTGTCGGTCCTCCTTGGCCAAAGGGAGGCACCACAACTCGGGGCCCTTGAGAGCAGAGTGGGGAGGAATACGATGGGAAGGGCATGAACCAGAATTCCCATTAGGAGGCGGGAGGGACGAGGAAGTGAAATGGGAACAGGACAGGATCACTACTCAACATCTAAAGGAGACATCCAAGTTTTTATAAACATGTTTTCTTCTGCGTTCTCTCTTAAAACCACAAACAACAAAACCCTCCCCTTCTCCCCCCTTCCCGCCCCGTTTTGCTCTTTTCCATCTGGCAAAGAATTTGCTCCATCCCCACCACGCCTCCTGGCCCACTGCTGACATTCCTAACGAGCCTGAAATTAGCAATTCTGTTTGCTTCCTTGTTTGTTCGTGCCTCATGTATTAGTGTCAGTTTACCTCTAGGAACCAGGTCTGCTCTTGTTGGCGGGCTGGCCACCAGAGCAGGAGTCATTCATTATACGTTAGGATCTACATAAATAGCAGATATTTGATGCAGCAGATGCTAAATATCTGGAAAATTCACTCCAAAGCAGCTAGTTTTATGGCAAGTCAATTTGGGGGGCCTTAGTTGATGGGCAGTGTTCATTTTTACTGCTTTGGACTAAGGGAGGAGGGCATGTGTGCCTAAGGAGGATGGGAAGGAGCAGCGCAGCCCAAATATACTCACATGAAATCCGACTGGACTTTGTGCGACCCACTTGCCATGGATTTGAACTCAACACCTTCTAAGTCAATGTCTTGGGGCAAACACCATTCCACCATGTTACCTGCGGGGCAAGGGAGCGATAACTTTTCATTGGAGTAGAAAAGGGTCCCACCCTCTTCTAAAGATAAAGCAGCAACAAATCAACAGCAGCCAGGTTTCAACCACTTGGGTATCAAGGAGCAGTGCACTGGTAACAGTATTTTAAAAGGCAATACAAGTTTTTGGAACAATACAGGGCGGTTATTACATGGCCTTACAGTGAGATGGGTCTCTCCAGTACCTGAGCACAGATGCAACCTTATCACACTCCATGTGCTGCCTGTGAGACAGACATGCTGCACTGAACACCAGTACATTGCATGGGCCTCAAGAGTTATTTCAGAACCTATTTCAGACTTGCCCCTCCAAGGCTTGCCAGGCAGCAGCTACAGCAGATAGTCCCTCCAGGTATTTGGGCAGGGCAGTGAAGGAGGGGCTAACTCTACTGATGTTCGTGCTGTGAGAGTTCTGTGGACAGAAGACTTCAGTCTCCAAAGCTGAAAATCTGACCCCTCTCCTCAGCACTGTAGTGCAAAAGCAGAGCAAAGGGAAGGATGTAAAATTAAATAGCCAGGCATTTGGTAAGTGCATCATGTTGCCATGATAAAGTCTTGGATTCAGAAAGGATTTTAGAAATCCTGTTCAAGAGAGGCAAGAAGCATAGACTGGTAGGGCTGGAAGGGACCTCAAGAGGTCATCTAGGCTAGTCCCCTGCAGGCTACGTAATAACTAGATCATCCCTGACAGGTGTTTGTCTAACCTGCTTGTAAAAATCTCCAATGATGGAGAGTCCACAACCTTCCTAGGCAATTTGTTCCAGTGCTTAATAACCCTGACAGTTAGGAATTTTTTTCTAACATCCAATTTAAACCTCTCTTGCTGCAATTTAAGCCCATTGCTTCTTGTCCTATCCTCAGAAGTTAAGAAGAACAATTTTTCACTCTCCTCCTTGTAACCACCTTTTATGTACTTGAAAACTGTTATGTCCCCCCCCTCTTCTCCAGACTAAAGAAACCCAATTTGTTCCATCTTTCCTCACAGGTCATGTTTTCTACACCTTTAATTATTTGTGTTGCTCTTCTCTGGGACTCTCTCCAATTTGTCCACTTTCTTCCTGAAACGTAGCGCCCAGAACTGGACACAATACTCCAGGTGAGGCCTTATCAGCATGGAGTAGAGCAGAAGAATTACTTCTTGTGTCTTGTTTACAACACTCCTGCTAATACATCCCAGAATGAGGTCTGCTTATTTTATTTTATTTTTTGCAACAGTGTTACACTGTTCTCCACTCATATTTAGCCTGTGATCCACTATGACCTCCAAATCCCTTTCTCCAGTACTCCTTCCTAGGCAGTCATTTCACATTCTGTGTGTGCGCAATCCATTGTTCCTTCCTAAGTGGAGTATTTTGCATTTGTCCATATTGAATTTCATCCTATTTACTTCAGACCATTCCTTCAGTTTGTCCAGATCATTTTGAATTTTAATCCTATCCTCCAAAGCACTTGCAACCGCTCCCAGCTTGGCATCGTCCGCAAACTTTATAGGTGTATTCTCTGTGCCACAATCTAAATCATTTAGAAGTCAAATCTCCAAGAAGAATGGAAAATGGACTCTCTCCCCTTTCTTCCAGGCTCATGAAGGGGTATTAAAAAGCCTAGGCCAGAACTTTGTATGTAGATTTATGGCCAAAAGTGAAAGTGTTATGATCACTACTGGTAGGGAGGAGTGTATGCACAGCACATGGTAAACTGTAGCACCAGCCATGCTCATGTCAGTGGAACTTTACTGCTTAAAAAAAAAAAAAAACAACAACAGATATATATATAGAGAGATAGAGATATAAATAAATACATACATACATACATGCACGCCACATATACGACCATGATATTCATGTGAAAAACGTAAGTACTGGGTTAACAAGTTTGTGGTGTACCTTTGACTGCTTCACCTGCACTCTGCCAACAAATCCATCTTTGTCAAAGCTTCTAACATTCCAAGCCTCTGAGCAAATCAGCTGGCTGTATTTTTTAGTATATAAAACTTAGTTACCAAAAGGATTTCCTCCTTTTCACTAGTCCAAAGCCCAGGACATGCAATCTTCACTAGACCTGTGATATTTTAATGGTTCGACAGCCCACAAACCACAGGACAGCTGGTATTCCACCTCACACCCAAAGTGTGGGTGTGGAGACTCCACGACCACTCCTATCCTTCTTGATGGCTCTGCTTGGGCAATGGATCGTTTCTCTGGAAGCCCATTTTCTTCCTTGGTAAGACTGGTCAAACAGGAATCTTAAAGTCAACGCCCTTATACAACTTCCATGGAACACGTCTCAAGCTAATTAATATTTTAAGAGCTGACTGAAATGTTTCACGGATTTCCCAACCTCCTAACTCTACAGCACAATAATTGTTCCAGCAAATACAAAAGTGCACAGATACAGAAAAGATTAAGACTGAATAAACTGGCAACTGACTATCACCCCAACAAGAAAAAGTTTAATGCCTGAAATAGAAAAGAATATCTAAAAAGTCTGATCTTGGGGTGGAGATGATGAGAGAGAATATTTTTTGAGATGAAAGATGATCCATACAGAAAGACAAAAAATATTACAAGTCAATCTAATCCTAAACTCTTTCACAACAGATTTGTGGGCTACATACAGAGTTTGGACCAATACAAATATTCAGGGATGAGATTTTTCCACCAAAAGTTATACTACTACAAGCCCTAGTGGGTACACAGTTATGCCAATATGAAGGCACCTGGTATCAGTATAGCTTACTCCCCTTCCCAAACACTATCCGTATATAACAACATCCACTCTGGGATGTGTGTGGGAATACATCACTTTATAGCAGTGTAGTTAAAACAGTACAACATGTGTGTTTAGACAAGGCCTTAGACTTGGTCAAGACTTTGAGAAACAAGAGCCTAAAAATTGACACCTAAATAAGTAGCTGATTTTCAAAACTAGCTGAGCACCCAGCAGCAACCATTTGGGTCAGTAGGAGCTGTGGGGTGCGCCACATTTAAATAAGTGCCTAACTTTAGGTGACTATTTCTGAAAATCCTGGCCCTTCTTTGTATTTTGCATATTGCACAAAGGAGGGAGCACATAGAATTCTATTTAGCTACTGGAATTTAGTAGCCTATTTTTCTGCTCAATTCGACATTGTTTCCAATAGGTTTTAGGTCCTGGTGAGATAAATACATACAGCAAGTTAATTACAATAACAGCAGAGATTTCACGCGCATCCATTCTGTTCAGAGATGGGGAGGCCAGTCCTAGGCTGTCTTGTCAGCAATGTCATCACACAGCTAATGAAAAATCACTACAACCAAGCAAGGAGGTGGGGATAAGGACTCTCTGGAAGACTTATATATATATATATATATATACATACATACACACACATATACATACATACACACACACCTATCTCATAGAACTGGAAGGGACCCTGAAAAGTCATTGAGTCCAGCCCCCTGCCTTTACTAGCAGGACCAAGTACTGATTTTGCCCCAGATCCCTAAGTGGCCCCCTCAAGGACTGAACTCACAACTCTGGGTTTAGCAGACCAATGCTCAAACCATTGAGCTATCCCTCCCCTACAAAGGGGATTTCTCATTTTATGATGGTAACGCCCAGAGACCCCAATCAGGGCTCTACTGTGCGAGGTGCTGTACAAATACATATGAAGACAGAGCCTTTATTGATGTACCTGGGCCTTTTAAGTAGTGTACAAGGCTGGCAGAGGAAGCCACTATGATAATGCCTGTGGTTTGTGTTTAGAGTTATATGGAGCCACTTTTTAAAATTTATAACTGTTTTTAAAGAGACGCGAGATGATCCTTCCCTGAAGAGTTTAAGGAAGTAGATCAGGGCTCCCTCAACCACAAGTTGTGGTTAGCGCCAAGTTCCCCCGCAGGTTCCTCTTTCAAACGCAATTGAAAGTCTAATGCTCATAATGAATCAACTACTGATCTTCAGCTGCACACTTAATAGTAATACGTTATCATTCCACAGCACCTTTCAGCCAAAGTACCTTCAATTAGTTAAGCCTCAAATATCACTGCGGGGGTTGGCAAGTATTATCGCCATTTCACAGATGTGTAAACAGACAGAGGTTAAGTAATACACCCAGTTCCACAAAGCAGGTCAGTGGCAGAGCAAGTGGAACTAGAACCCTATCCTGTGCTTTAGCCACTGGAGATCAACATGCTCACACTGGAATAAACTCATTCAGTTGCACTGTTTTCTAGGATCTTCCATTAAAAAGAACATTAGCCACCAACACCTGTACTCCTGGGCAGTCGCTCTCACCACCTTGCCTTGTGCGATGACGTGGCAGTCATGGAGCAAGCAAAGAGATAAAAATCAGTCAGGCGAGATGCTAGAGCAAACAAAGGAGCGACTTTTCCCACAGGCACAAGCTTAGTTGCCCACAGACAGGAGGGAGGGGGAAGGGAGAAGCCTCTGAGAGAGCAGGAAGCCTATCCCGTTCCCTGACCATGCACAAAGCAGCTCCCAGGCTGGTGAGGAAGGACTTCCCAAGCCGCATTCAAACAACTTGAACTTTAGAGCACAATGCGAAGCTTTAAAGAGAGAAGCTCGCAGGTTCCTTGAAGAACTTTTGTAAGCCATTCGTCAGCACCAGGATAAGTCAGAAACAGCATCAGCAGCTTCTGGAAGGAATGGAGCCAAAGAAAGTTTCCCTTGTAACTTTCTGCACTATTCCTCTTATTTTTGGATGCTCCCAGAAGCTACTGTGACACCAGCATTTAGCTTCTTTATTAAAGTAACCATCTGTTCATGGGGGTGGCTGGGGGGCATCACACACAGACATGAAGATCTATGTATTAGTGAACACATTTTTAGATCTATACACTCCCAAGCAGTATCTGCAACCCAACACTGGAACGCTGTGCTAGTGCCTGAGAACCAGAAAGTGAAACTAAACATGGTTTAGCTCAACTTGGAGAATGAAAGAAATACAAAAAAGAAACAAAACAGCTGAATAATGGTGAATTGGACTTTTTCAAAGCAGTTATTGGTTCACTTGTAGGCCTGATCCTCCACTTGCAGGACCAGTAGTTTGGCCACTCAAAGCCAGCTGAAGGACTGGGGCCTTCACAAGCTACAGTGTTATTAAGAACACTACAGACTTAGATCCGTATAATAACTACCTCGCTCAGGGATGAGAGAAATCCACATCCCTGAGTGATGTAGTTATATCGACTTAACCCCCCATGTAGACAGGGCTATATCAGCAGAAGAGCTACTGACTCTCAGGGAGGTGGATCAACTTCACTGAAAGGAGAGTTCTCTCCCATCGACTTAGGCCTGCTCTATACTACAGAGTTAATTACGTCAATCTAACTCTAAGCGTCTACACTAAACGGTAGCTCCTATTGATGTAACTCGCCCACTACACCAACCTAATAACTCTACCTCCACGAGAGGCATAGCGCTTAAGTCGATTTAGTTAGGTCGACTTAGTGTCAGTGCAGACACTGTGTTCCTTACATTGACTGTTACTGCCTTTCAGAAATCGTCTCACAACGCTCCATGTGCAATGGACATGCAAAAGTGATTTAATTACTGCGATGGCTGTATGTCAACATAACTTAGGATGACTTAATTTTGTAGTGTAGACTTGCCCTTAGAACATCTTTATTAAAGCAATACAATGGTGCAGCTGCACCAATGCAGCATTTCAAGTGTAGGCTTGCCCTACATCCCAAACTTAATACCAAGATAGTTGGCTGCGCACCACAATCACATAAGTAGCAAGAGACATAATTTGACCTGCTCCTATTTCTTTTAGAGTGCACCACCTGGAAACAATAATGGGGCAGCCAGCACTGTGAGCAACATTCCAAGATGCCAAACATTGACAAGTTCGATACAAGTGCCCCTCAAAAAGTGCGAGATTGCATCTCTCTTTAGCCTGAAATCTTTAAAGCTTCTCTTTATCTTGTTCCTCCTGTGTCTATCCTATAGGTGAGCCCTGGACTCCTTGCTGTTTCTCGATACCCAATAAAGCCACACAAAAAACATCTTTTCCCCTCTCCAGCCCGCAGGATGACCAACTGTGGCTTCTCCATTTGGGTTTGGATTTTGGGAATCCAAGCATTCACAACCTCCAGGCTTAATTACTGTAATTCTCTCTACCTAGGTATGAAACAGCTGATTTTACAACAGTTCCTGGTGACTCAGGACATAGAAACCCATCTGTTCAGCAAAGCAGGCCTCTGACAGCACATCACCCACAGTGCTCTACTCTTCACTAGCTCATGGAATTACAGGTCAAATTCAACGTTTCAGCCTTCACCTTGGGAGCAAGACGACAACCTTCACGTGATGTTCCTGTTAAGTGCTGGTGTTTTTCGTGCTTTGTGTAATAATAATATATGGAGATATACCTAACTCATAGAACTGGAAGGGACCCTGAAAGGTCATCGAGTCCAGTCCCCTGCCTTCACTAGCAGGACCAATTACTGATTTTGCCCCAGATCCCTAAGTGACCCCCTCAAGGATTGAACTCACAACCCTGGGTTTAGTAGGCCAATGCTCAAGCCATTGGCCTACTATCCCTCCCTCCTAAATATAAATTGTAAATTAACTAACATACCAATGTTGTCAACTGGCCACTGGATGTCACATTACCAACCTCTGAGTGAAAGTAGCAATGATTATATTTCCTCAAACCACCCTTTTCAGGACCAAAAAAGAACAGTTGGGCCAGCCCTCCAAATATACGAACTTACTGTAGAAAGGATGTCCATGAAAAAAGTGGTTTACCGCTCGAGGACCCTCAAAGACCATCACATTGACATCATGGCCCTCCAAGAAACACGTGCAAAAGACAACGACAAAGCTGCCAGACATAAAATCTCATGGAATGGGGGGCTGCTCCACCGTCTGTTTGACATTAGCAGAGACATCCTCCCAGTGAAGCAGGCAGGATTTCACTGGAGGAGGAACTGCTGTGACCAAGTAGCTTAACTCACCGGCTACACTGAGGCAGGATTCCAACAGAAGTTGAAGACAGGAATCGTCCTTGTTGATGTATCCTCGGCATATGACACCGGCTGGAGACAAGGCCTCCTCCTCAAGGTCTCCAGTGTCATTCACTGTCAGCAAATGATCCACCTCTTGGCAGTGATGACCGGGGACAGCTGGTTTAAGGTACACCTTAATGGCCAGATCAGTAGACCAAAGACTCTTCACTCGGGCATCCCTCAGGGATCTGTCCTGGCCCTGATACTTTTTAATCTATACACCATGGATATACCAGCAACAGAGTTGAGGAAATTCATCTATGCAGATGACATTGTCCTAGCTGTTCAGCATACAAGCCTCCATACTATCAGCTGCACCCTAACCCGAGATCTTAGCACAATGGCTGATTATTTCCAATGCTGGAAACTTAGGCCTAACCCAAAAAAAAAAAAAAAAAACATGGTGACCACTTTCTGTCTGAACAATAAAATGGCTAATACCAAACTCGTGGTGCAGTTCTGCAGTGAGAGCGTCAGCCATGAGGCTAACTCAAAGTATCTCAGCGTTACACAGGACCGGAGTTTAACCTTTCTACAACATCTCGAGAACACCCGCTATAAGGTCAGGTCTCATGCAGCACTTATCAGAAAATTGGCCAGAACATCATCAGGCTCCAGTCCATGGACCTTACAACCGCAACAACTGCTTTGGTACATTCTGCAGCTGAATACTGTGCACCAGTGTGGTCTCACAGCAGTCACACTAAATGCCTTGACACAACTCAATAACGCTATGCGCATAGAGTCAATTTGAGCGTTCCTGACACTGGTCGACTGGCTCCCAGTCCTACTGCACATCCAGCCTCCATAGATTAGAAGAGCTGCCCAGACATCTCACTTTCTCAACTACGTCAATGCAAACACAAAGACCCCGCTGCACGATGACCTGCAGAACCCACCAAAGACAAAATTAAAATCCTGCAACCCTCTATGGGTCCGCATCAAGACTCTTACATTTAACTTTGATGCTGAGGCTAAATGGAGAACCACAGGGAGTGTTTCGACTGCTCAAAACAAACAGCTCGTTGTTGACCCTGTCAAGGAACCACCGGGTTTTGATTTATGTCAGAAAGACTGGTGCAGATTGAATTACATCAGGACATCTCCTGGGAGATGTGGACAAACCCTCTTTAAATGGAAAATGAGGCAAACACCTGTAGGAGACTGTTGTCACCAGGCACAAATGATGGAGCACATCATTTCTGAGTGTTCCCTTTGTTCTTTCACCAGGGGCCTGAAGGACATTCACCAGCTCACTGCTGCAGCAAGGTCCCTACTATCAAATCTAGATATAAATTTGTAATTGTTATTACCTCCCCAAGCCATATGAAAGAAGAAGTCTTCACCTTCAGAGTCCTCCATGGGCTTGGCACAAGTTACCCAGGGGACCATCACAACCCGCATGGTCGTGACCTCCCGTGAGAGCCAGGTTCCTGCGGTATTATGGGACTGTCAACCTCAAGAACAATGCTTGTGCACGCAGAAGACCAAACTTTCTTGGCTATTGCCCATAACTTACTCCTGGAAGAGGTCAGGATACACAACGTCAGAGCAAAATGCAAAACTGTGACCCAGCCCTTCTGCCATAGCCACCCTGGCCCTCTCACAAGAAGCGAGTCACTGCTGACTGAAGGAAAGAGAACACTATCTGAAGTGCATGTACAAACATATACATAAGTGATGTATCTAAGACCCTAGATCGAGGCAGACAGAACAGCAGCACAGCATGTGTGAAGGTATATGGCAGGTATGCTCTAACGTACCAACAGGAAGTTAATAATGGACAACAGCAGATGCAGTGGTGGGCTAGCATTTTCTGTAATCTTAGTGTCATGATTCAGCATTGCTTACTGAGGTCAATAACAGAAGAGAATTAATACCAAGTTTGTGTAGGACTGCGCAGGATACCAAGTGTGTGATGAAAAACAGTTGAGAGATAAATTCACCACTCCTTGGGAAAACAACATTAATCTCTTAAGCACCAAACAAAAGAATCAGAGTCACCTCTGCAGACAGAACTCAAGACAGGTATGACACCAATAAATATGTATGATTTGTTGGGTACAGTCAGAAGAAGTCAGGAGGCATGGATCAGCGTTCACGTTGCACTGCCGGTCAATACCCAGCCCAATCTGGAAAGCTAATAATCCAACCAGCAGACCAAATTCGGTGATGAATCCTGGTCACATGCCACCTGAGGCACGCTGAGTATACACTAAGAAGCAGCAGCACAAGTCAATGCTCTACATGCCCATCAAGGGAGGTAATTTACTCTTCCATACAGACACTATTGCTAAGGCTAAGATTTTCTCACGGATATATTTAGTAAAAGTCAGGGACAAGTCAGAGGCAATAAACAAAAATTCATGGAAGTCCGTACCTGTCCCTGACTTTTACTAAAAATATCCCTGACAAAATGGGAAGGGAGGAGTGTCCAGCACCCACAGCAGCTGGGGCTCCAGGGTCCCCCCCCCCACTGCACAGCAGCTGGGAGCTCCGGGGGACCCCTACCCCACATAGCAGCTGGCAGCTCCAGGGCCCCCTGCTGCCTGGGTGCTGCCCTGGGGCTGACACGGAAAATGTCACAGAGGTCTCTGGAAGTGACAGATTCCATGACATAATTGTAGCCTTAACTATTGCTACTAGACGTAGTTTTCTAAAGTTACTTGTTGTAGAGAAGTGTGAAGAGTGATTGTTTTCCCCCTTTGAAAAGTTGCATGTGGACAATAGAGGTCAAATTTGACCACTTCCTTACATCCCATTTTCACTATTTCCCTGTGAATTATATTGTATAAGTGGATGCACTTAAGTACAACCCTCCACAGCAGATAAAACCAGCACCAAAGACAAGATGTACTGGTATGTTACCCACTGTTACCCAGTACTTAAAAGTACAGCTGGAAAGTAGTCCAGCTTTTGCAGAACCACTTTTCACTCTGTGTGCCCAACTGCCTACTCACAAAATGGCAGAGGAGTTTTAGGAAAAACTGAGGTTTGCCCAGGGAGACTCTAATCATATTTAACATCACATTTATTTGGAATGCTAAACCCCATCCCCTTGATTATTATACTGTGCGGTCCACTACACTGACATAACACCACTGAGATCACCTATTTTGGTTGCACCTTAGAGAAAGCCACCTCCTGCACTAATAGAAAATTAAATCCTAGTGCTAACCCCTATTTCCCATATGCCCTCTTCTCCCACTTACTTATTCTGATGTGGCAACACACCTACCTACATACATTCTCCGCCCTGCCTCCCCCTATCCCCCCTGGATGTGCAGAATCAGTAAAAAGGCAGTGAATCTAGTGAGAATGGAAGTCAAAGATCTTGAATTCTTATCCCAGCTTTGCCACTGACTTGCTGCATGGTCATCAGACAAGAGAGCCTCTCTGTGCTTGTTTCCTTATCTGTACTACTCTTCTACCTATTTCACAGGAATTCTGAGAGGCTTAATTCCTTAGCGTATGTAAAGCACTTGAAATTCCTAGAAGAAAGACGCTATAGATAAGCAGAGTGTTATTAATCTGCACAGGTCTCATGATGAGGAAGGGAAAGCAACACCAAGATCTCAAAGTTGCATGAACGGAAGTAAATCGCACTTTGTTGCACTAGACTCGGCAAATATAATGCAAGCCACAGGAAAACAACATGCATGCTGGGGAAGTGGTCACATACTGTAGTGATGGTGGCTATGTTCATCACCATCTAACACTGTATGTGCAGCAAGTGACTGTTTGTAGCCAATGTTTGGTGGGTGAGGCTTCCATGGCTTGCCTCAACTCACTACCAATAAACAGCTATGGGGAAAACAGGGACACAGTATATTTTCCTGTGAGAGAAAGCTGCAGAAACCTGCCTCAGCTCATCACCAGAATAGAGGGTGCTGAAGTGGGGAGAGATTCCCAGGGCTTTTCCATCACCCCATGAAAATCAGTGGGTGATGGGGAGGATTTAAAGAGGAGGCATGTAGCAGTGTTTTCTGGGAACCTGCTTACCTCCACCCCCCAACTCATCACAGTGATGATCACGCTGCTGAGCCAGGGAGTAGGGGAGGGAGAGAGTAGGAGAGAAAGAGATTCCCACATGGTTTCTCTCTCATCCCCCTGTGGGCATGAGCACTAGATGGGTGAGGTGTGCAATATTTCCCTTGAGAAAGGGCCTACTGAGGCCCCCCCTCCAACTCATCACAGCGATGACCAGGCTGCTCAGCCCGAGGGGTGGGGGGAAAGGAAGGAAGAGGAGCAGGATTCCCAAGGTGTCTTTTACCCCGTGGACGAGAGGGGAGGCAGCGTTTTCCTGGGACCCTGCCGAGGCCTCCCCAACTCACGACAGCGATGACCTGGGAGCTCAGCCTGGGAGCGTTGGGGGGGGGGGGAAGAGACGGGAGATTCCCAGTCTCCCCCAACCCCAGCAGACATATCGCGGGGGTGGGGGTCAGGGAGAAGGCGACAGGGGGCAGCAGCGTTTCCCATCACTGCTGAGCCCGCGGTAATGGATGCGGGAGGGGCTCCCGCGGCTCCCCCCCGGCAGCGCATGGAGGAGGCGCAGCATCCCCGCGGGCCGGGCCGCCCTTACCCGAGCGGGGATCGAAGGTGACCACGAACACCGCCACGATCTGGTCCGCCTCCGCCTCCGGCCCCCGCGGCAGCTCCCCGGGGCCGCCCCACGCCGCGCCACCCCCCGGGGCCAGGCTCCAGCCGCCCCGCTCCGGCTCGGGCTGCGGCAGGGAGACCGCGGGGCCCTCGGCCCAGAAGAGCAGCGGCGCCTCGTCTGCCGGCTCCACCATGGCCTCGGCCCGCCGACTGCACCGCGGAGAGCCTGGCGGGCGGGCAGGGACGGGGGGAAGGGGTGGGCGGCCGCGGAGCAGGGGGCGGGGCTAAACCCGATTGGGGGCGGGGCTTCCGGGCTGTGAAAACGCTCTATCTCGCAGCCCGCTTGGGTCAACCGGGCAGTCAGATAGGGGCCATTCACATCCAGTCACGTGACCGCGCGCTTCCGGGGCGAGGTGGGGGTGTGGTTTGGAGTCGCAGCGGGGCAGCGGACAGTGGCGCGCGGCGCGTTCCAAGGCGGGAGCTGGGCACGCTCAGCCCGGGGCCTGCGGAGAGCGCTGCGGAGCAGCAGAACTGTTCCCTTCGGGGGTCCCCAGGGCGCTGTAGCCGCGCTGGCGTTCCTCTTTGCTCTGGGTGTTCGTGCATCACTGGCTGGGTCCCTTGTGTCTACATGGCAAGCGTTGATTGAGGCGCTGGTGAGCGCTCCAAAGCTAACCAAGGGGAGCCAGTGACATTACCCACAAGTACAAGCAGTTACATCACCTCCTCGGCCCTTCGGCACCACGGGTCTAAAAGCACAGAGATGAAAACACACCTAGGTCCTGACCCTGCAAACCTCTTTGCATAAGTGGGCTGAAGTGGAGGGATCCATCAATGCAGTGCCATTTACAGGACTGGGGCCCTAAATCAGTGGTTTTCAAAAATGTGGTCCGTGGACCCCTGGGTGTGTGTGCAGACTATGCCTAAGATAAGATTTCCAAAGGGGTCTGCACTTCCATTTGAAATTTTGTAGGGGCCTGCAAATGAAAAAAGGTTGAGAACCAGTGCCCTGGATACATTTGACATACTGGGTGCTATTAAAAAGTAAATGCTGTATTGTAGGATGATGCTACTGTGCTATTGCCTAGAATATTTTTATTATAGTATTTTTATTGCTCTTTGTTTTAGGATATTTATCTCAATCCCCATTGTATTAGGTGCCATTACTTAAACTTAGAAGAACATCAGTTCCGTCAAGGAAGAAAAACTAAATTATCATCTTTTTTCCTCACAGATTAAAGTTCCTTTCTTAAGAGGAATTAAATCTACATTGTTTGTTTCCTCAAGCGTGCAGCTGGGGCCACAACTCAGAGATGAGTTTTATACCCCAAGAGTGGAGAAACTGCTGGATTTCAAGTGACCTGGAGTTTGTGCAAGTCAGTTTCTCTACTGAGATTAGTATCCTCACAACCTGGAACCTAAACTGTCCGTTTCATCATCCCTGTTAAATGCAACTGGCATAGTGGGATGTGCAATCAGATAATCATAAATATGGGTTATTTATACTGTACCAGGAAACGTTAACTTTTCAGTGGCGTGCACTGTAGATCGTATAGATAGATTAGATTATAAAATTATTTTGATATTATTTTTTGAAAAACAGATATTTGTGCCACTGATCCAAACATTAGATTGTCATTTGCTGCAATATTTCTGAACTATATTGTCTGTGCTAATATAGGTCCTGATCCTGAAAGTGGATGAGTGTGGGCACCCCATTATACCAACAGAGAGCTCGATTGAAGTCAGTATGGACTCCTGCACAGACCTCTTTGCAGAATTAGTGCTTAAGGATATAGTTTCCTTGGGGCTGTGCCTTGTGACTTCCACTGCGTTATGCACAACACTGAGCACTATTAAGACTCCATATATATTAATAACAATTAGTACAAAGGTAACCAAAATAGACATAGCTATTGAAGTGTAATCTGGCTAGCGCAAAGGACAGAGATCCAAGACTCCTAAATTTCTGGCTCTACTGCTGATTCTTTTTGGGAACTTGGAAACGTCTGTGTTTCTTGAAAAAGTCACTTAATCTTTCTGTACATTATTATACCCATCTTTATAATCCTAACAGAGAAGAATCTAGAGGCCCTGGTGGATGCTCTTTCATCCCAATTAGGCAGAATTCCCAACTAACAGTAGACCTCTTTTCAGAAGAAATGCCGCTGTCTGAGTCGCTGTAGAGCTCTACTGAGCATGGCATACTAAATCAGCCCATGGAATTGAGCAGAGACAATATCTACACTAGGGTAGAAACAGAACCTATTGCCTGCTCCATGTCAGTGCCCTCAATAGCTAAGAGATGCTCATCAGGAATAGTTGGCTTGGAAGTTGCAAGCTCACCATTGGGGGAGGCAGTGATGATGACTGAGATGTATTGCACCTACAGAGGGACTGAAAGCTGTTTTCAGAGGAGCACACAGAATCAGGATAAGATTGAAACACAAAAATCTAAGAACTACCAAGGCAATCCAAAAGCAACCGAGTGTAATTACTATCCTTATTAAGCAGCCATCATTGTCATTAAATATTATTAGGCTTAAATCAGTTCCCTTGGAGACTTTCTGATTAATTGGATTACCCAATTAAGCAGCCCAAATTAAAAGGAAGGTATTGTCATAAAATTCTTAATGGTCTCACTTTTTTTCCTATGGAGCTGGTCTGGATATGCAATACACCATTCAAAAGCGGCTTTGGCATTTCAAATTGATCAAGTGGTGACCAGCTGCTATGAACTTCAGATCAGGTAGATTCAATATTGAGAAGGTGCACTGTTTGTTTCACAAAACCTATACACAGTTTTACTTTGCAGCAGCATGTGGTATTTAGCCTACGGCGTTTTCTGTGGAAGGTGACTTGTAAAGGGGAAAAAAAGTGGCCTGTTTTGCTACTGAATGAGGCTTAAAGAAAGGCCAATCCTGCATATATTTACACACATACCTAGCTTTACACTCCAAGTAGCTCCATTGACTGCAACAGGACTACTTACATATTTAAAGTTAAGCACATGCTGAAGTGTTTGCAGGACCAGGGAAAAGTCTGAACAATTACCTAATTTTTCATATTAGAAATACCAAATATTGAGTTCTGGTTTTTGTTGGAAAAATTCCCCCAGGACTAGAGCAATTATAACATCTTAGGAAACAGAAACCTGAGTACATTAAGAGCTGAAGCAATTTTTAGACATACAAACAGTTTAAAACTCAAGGCCAAATTCTCTGCTTGAGTAACTTCATTGAAACCAAGGGAATTATGCCAGGAGAGAATCTGGCTTCTGTGCTATTTGTTTCTGTTAACACATATTTAATTCAAATAATTGAAAAACAATTGGGCAAAATGTGTTTGAAACAGTTTAAAATATCCCTGTACGTCTAACTGAGGGCTGATAAATCTCTTAGCCGGTTCTACAGTCCTCCAAAGAGTTGTCCGGCAAACACAGGAGGTCAAGTCTTGTTATTCCTAATATACCACAACAAGCAAGGGTGAATATCCTTTTATGCCTTCTTTATATGGTAAAGAGAAACAAAAAGTAGTAACAAGCCTTCCCCTCCTCCTCCTTTTTTTAATCACATGTCCGGTTTTCTTCAGTAAAGCCCTTTATGATATAAGGATGGGAAGGTTTGGGAGACAGGGAACTGACAATTGGGGGGATGAGGTTTTTCATCTCTAGGTCACTAGTTCAAAGCTAGTTAATAGTGACTGGAAAAGGAAATTATGTATTTATTCACTTAGATTTAAAATAAAAGATTCCTACCCAAGTTCTAGTCACCCTAGCACATCATTAAGAACACATTGAAATCTCCCCTCCCCCGCAGCATTAAAGTAGCCATTTCACAAGAACTCAGCCAGCCAGACACCTATATTCCAGTTTTTCACCATTGTGGGAAGCACACCCTCAGCCTTCTCCAAAACCCTTCCCAAACAGGTGTCTTTGACAGTGTGCCCAGAAGGTCACTGAATCTGGGTTATTTCAGACTATGCAGGTGTGAGGGTTTGAGAGCCATTACAAGGAAGACCCCCCTGCTAGCTGTCCAGTCTCTGGGGATCCAGCTTGGGCACCCCAGCTGACTGCAGTTGTAATAGTATGGCTTAGGAGAGAGATGATCCCTCAAGTAAGTCAGTCGCAGGCCATTTATGGCTTCATAGGTCGTAACCTCCCAGTCCTCCCAGAGACCAATAGGCAGCCAGTGCCCATCCTGGAGCACTGGTGTCATGTTGCCAGTAAAATGCCTCATTCAACAAATGAGCCCCTGCATTCTACACCAGCCTCAGTCTCTGAATGGTTTAAGGAGTAGCCTCATGTAGAGTTCATTGCAATAGGATAACTGGGGCAAGGTCCACATCCAAGAGGAAAGTTCACAGTCTCCTAGCCGGCTGCAGGTGGTAAAAAGCTGACTTGGTCACTGCTCTGTTATCCTCTGATAGCTATTTAGTAGCCCGTATAAAATGAGTTAATCACTGGTACAAAAACCTAAATTGCCATCCCTTTTATTAGTAGTCAGCTCACATTGCTAGGACTGCATGGCCCTCGATTGAACCTCCCCTCTCCCTCCTACAGGTGGCCCCTCCAGGCCCCCTTGGTATGTATGTGTGTGGGGAGGGAGGGGAGATAGGGAACACATGCACTGCTTATGCCAGAGCTGTACCTGTTCTGTGGCTAGAGGATTCCCGTTTTTCATGCTTGCCATTCTGGCAGCTTTCCCCGGCACTAAGGAAAAAAAGCCATTGTAGTTCCCAGTTCCTTAAAATTCTATATTCCTCTTCAAAAACATGCACTTCACAATGGCACACAAAATCCTTGGTTTCTAAGGACAGCCACAAAGAGAAGGGCCATTGTCCCACTCCTGGGTGGGTGAGAGATGAACGAGTCTGTGGGCGATCTCACACTATACATTCACAGACTTGACAAGGTTCTTTAATCTTTAGCTGCTCAAGCACCAGGAAGCTGGAGTTGTGAATCTTTTCCTTGACCTTGTAGAGCGGTGGTTCTGAAACTTTTGTACTGGTGACCCCTTTCAAATAGCAAGCCTGAGTCTGACCCCCCCCCTTATAAATTAAAAACACTTTTTAATATATTTAACACCATTATAAATGCTGGATGTAAAGCAGGGTTTGGGGTGGAGGGTGACAGCTCACGACTCTCCATGTAATAACCTTGTGACCTCCTGAGGGGTCCCGACCCCCAATTTGAAAACTCACTCCTGTTGTAGAGGCCCGGTCTTGTTCTCCCTCCCTTTCCGCCCCCTTTTGAGGTCTAACACATTCTAAATAATGCTATTGAATTTCTCCACATGGGTTACAGCACTTGCTCAAAACAATGTACTACTCAGTCAGTGAGTCTAAAGGGAGACCTTAGAAGTGGGACTCAGATATTAGTCCTGTAACCAAAGGACTAATTGACAAAGATACAGGCTACCTATCTTGTCAGATTAATGCAAACTAAAATAGACAGGCTTTCAGGAAATGCAGCCTCTTCATTAGGCTCTGGGAAACTGAGTGAGGGACAAGAATTAGAAAGTAAGGAGAAGGTGTGTAGGAAAGTGTAGCTGTCCCACCGGGCTGTTTGCAAACAGTGGGCTCTGCTACACTACCATCTAAGTCTATGACAAAATGGAATTGCCTTTGACTTCAATAGGAGCAGGATGGGCCCCAGCAATTGTAAACAGGTGATGCTGAGTTCTAATTGTCACCTATTAACAATGGTACAGCTGCAGGCGGGTGGTTATAAATGCTGTGGGAGCAGCAGTAGTTGGTAGTTTCTCACTAAGAATGGGCTTTGCTAGAAAATATTTGGTAACTGTGTGAGGGTCTTCTGCTTTTACAGCTGTATGTAACATAGTACTTTCTGTTAGAAATGTAGTGCCAAGGAGCTAGTGGGAGTCACTATATCTGGCTTATCCAGTAGTATAATGTGATTTGTGTCTCTGTTGTGGGAAGTGGATGGAATACTTAGTAACTCTTTTTGGTGGAGGGGGGGAATACTCTCTATGCGTCATCCTGATCTTATTTACACAGGCTTAATATCACAATAACACTTAATTTGGGTTATTCCTGATTTACACCAGTGAGAGTAGGACCAGGATTTATTTTACAAAGATTGAACTAAGCTCTGAATGGATTCTTTGGGGGGAGGGTAATTCCAAGTTATTTTCCCTTACGTAGTATAGTCAAATGACTGTGATGCTCAATCTAAACTCCTGTATATGTGGGGTTAAGGCTACAAATCTGATATCTGAAATAATGACTCTCCTGTGGAGGAAATAGGGTGGTTATTTACAATCAATCTTGTAAAAAACACTCCATTTCCCCTCTTACTGATCAAATGGGCCGGTATCAATTGTATTCATTCTGTGTCTTTCTAGCCACAATGGATGACTGGGATGAGAGTGATGAACTTATCCAGAAACTGGATTTTTCCAGCTGCGCTGAAGAGAATGAGATGGAAGAGGACAGTAGTATACAAGAAGAGGCTCCCCAAAGTTCAAGCCCCCAGAAGAGCTGGGATTTTCAGAGTTGGAGAGTTAACAGTCCTCTTGCAGTAACCCCCAAAAGAAAAGTCGGTGATGTGTCTCTGACTCGTACTAAAACATGGATGAGTCCCACTGTGGACTCTGCTTCATCCTTGAGAAAGACTACTGGTCCTGCCTGGGAATGTCCTGGGACTCCACTGCATTACGTCACCTGGAGAAAACTGCAGCTGTGTGACACCCCGCACACTCCCAAGGCAAGGAAATGTCTCTCTGCCCATTTGAAAATATGTTGTATTGCAAGAATTACATTAGACAGGTGATGAGCAGGGGCTACTGCCTACCATTTGGAACGTGCTGTTTTGACTGCCACCTTATTAGTTCTCCCCCCTGCCTCATTCCCAGTTTGTATGTTTTACCCACTTTCTCATCATAAACCTAGACTGAGCACTGGAAGGCAGGGGCTAGTTCTGTTTGTGAACCACAAATCTCTCTTCCCTGGAACAAACATTTGGGGAGTGTCTAGTCCAGCATTAACAAGCATGCTTAACTACCTTGAGTTAACTGGCAATCAATTAGCTTGGCTAAAAGACATCCCTTACCCTTAGATGTATCCTTAGTGTTGAGAGCCCCTTAAGCATTCTGTGTATTCAGGCAGCGCCCACTTAAAACAAAGCTTAAGCTCAGTACGAAGAAATGCTCTTTATAGTGGTCAGTATTTAGAACTCTCTACCATTGAGGTAGATTAATTGTTCTTAGTAGGATTCAAGGAGAAAACGGACCATTATTTGGACATACATAGTACTTGGAAGCAAGATGGTGTAGTTGATTACTTATTCCTGGTTTCCAGATTGTTCTTTGGATCGTTAAATGGAACTTGCTGTTAGCAAGAGCTGGCTAGAAAAAGGGAAAATTTCATGAATGTAATGGTATTTTCCATTCATTGTCAAATCTGAAACACCTCTAACCAGTTTCTTCTGGCCAGCTACGCTGATACTTCTGTGCACAAAACTGAACTGTTCATCAAAGCTGGGGTTGGGTAGGAATCATTCTCATGGCAAACTAGTTTTGTATGAGCCCTTAGGGGGTGGAGTTGGGAGAGGAATGTGGTGGAAGCACTAATTGCCTTCCTCTGGCTCACTGATGAAAGATATTTGTGTGCAATAGATACAAAGTTAAGTTTCTTGGAGAAGGTCATTGATTGATTTTGGTCCTTATTTTTTCTTCCCATAGAAGTTCCTGAATGAGTTCCCTATAGGGTGATGTATCAATAAAACAGACAGTGCTTCCCTCCTGTACTGGTGGAGACCTGGAACTCACTGTGTCCTCACAGGGCTTCTCTGCATTGTTGTAAATGCACAGATGTCCCTTTGCATCCTATGACTCTCAAAGGCCATCACACCCAGTATTTCTTTCTCAATTGACTGGCAACTAGGTTGCTTCTTTGGTTGAATGGAGCACAGCAGACCCAATTCATAGAATATCAGGGTTGGAAGGGACCTGAAGAGGTCATCTAGTCCAACCCCCTGCTCGAAGCAGGACCAATCCCCAACTAAATCATACCAGCCAGGGCTTTGCCAAGCCTGACCTTAAAAACCTCTAAGGAAGGAGATTCCTTTAATGCTTCTTGATGCAGTTTTTTTTTTTGTGGGGGGAGGGGGGAGATAGGATTTGGATTTCCACCTGGCCAGTCGATCCAGGGACTAATATACATCAAAGGGCTTTTGCTTTTGGATCTCCTTGTATCTCTCATGGATTATGGGTCTGGTGAGGAACAGATGTCATACGACTAATCGTGCAGATAGCAGTTTAGTTTGCCCATCCACTGGATGATGTTCTGGTGTCCCACTTCTGACTTGCAACATTCCCTTACTGCAATTTGGACACACACTACTCCTTGGAGCATTAGAGAACTGGAATAGGAGCTTCCTTAGGCTTAACTTGAGAGCTTGGCATAATGAATCTTCTGATCAAGTGTTAGATGTTGGCAAACCACAGAATCTTAAACAGTCTGACTAAAATCTCTTTCCTCAATTGCACAAGTTTATTTTCTTGTTTTGTGATGACATCCTGCTAGTTCTCCAAGAAGTCCTTTAGCCTAAAATAGGGGAATCAAGACCTGCTTTTAATGTAATAAATGCTGAAATGTTAAAATTTTCTTTTCTCTACATATCATAAATAAATAAAAGCCAGTTCCTTAGTATTCTAGGATGCATTTTGTCAGGTCCTGCTGACTTGAAGACCTCTAATCTGTCTAAGTAACTCTTACCTTGCTCTTTCCCTATTTTAACCTCAAATCAGACTCCATTTACACTGATGATCACTACATTAATCGTCTGATCAGACCTCGCCTTTTTGGTGAAAACTGAAACAGCCCAGTGTTAAAAGTCCTTTTTATCACTGTTTTGTTATTGCCTTCCCCTCCTCAATGAATAATGGGCCTACTCTGTCCTTGGTCCTCGTCTTGTTTCTAATGTATTGGTAAAATATTTACTTGTTACCCTTTGTCCTTAGATAATTTAATTGTGTTTTGTGCATTGGCTTTTCTAATTTTGTCCCTAGATGCTGTTGGGTTTTTATATTTATCCTTTGTAATGTGAGCTAGTTTCTGCTTTTTATGACTTTTTGCATTTTAGGTCACTGAAGATCTCCTGATTAAGCCAGGATGGTCTCTTAACCATACTTCTGTCTTCCCTACGCAGTGGGATAGTTTGCTCTTGTCATCTCAGCATGCTACAAGGAGTGCATCTATAGTGCTGCTGGGAGGTATAATTCCCAGCCCATGTAGACTTAGCTGTACTAACTTTGCTCCAGCAGAATGCCTAAAAATAGCAATGCGGCCACCTGGCCATGGAGGCATAGGTGTCAGCTCAGGCTAGCTGGCAGGGTACAACCTGAGATCCTAAGCATGTATCTGGGCTGCTGCCGGTACCACAGAGGCCATGCTACCATTTCAAGAAGTTGTCCTGAGCAGAGTTTGTGCATGTATGTCTATCTAGCCTGGGTAGACATACTCTTCCCAGCTGCAGTGTACATGCACCTTAGCTGGCCACACAAAGGTAGGGATGAATCTCCTGTGTGAAGCTAGAAACTTGTTTTCATCTGTATGGAAAGCACCATAACAATGACGATTAATGAGTCCTCAGAAAGGTGATTCAATGCACTTTGTCAGTAAAACCTTAACTAAAAACAAACAAACCCGTCACCTTCTAGTAACCAGGCTCTTATCTAGAGGAGCAGCAAGCTACAAAGACTCAGTCTTGAGTGATTGTCTTATTGCATTTTGCCTTGTAAAATCTCATGGGCTAAACTTAAAGATCTCAATCTGTCTAACTTATCAAAGAGAAGATTGAGACATGACTTGACTAGAATGAATCTTCATGGAGAGAAAATATAGATACTAAAAGTCCCTTTTCAGAAGCGGGGTAAAGATGTTAGCGGACAGCAAAACCACCTTTTGGTGGATCAGACCCTGAAGACAAACTGGCAAAGTATTGCTGTCTGCCCTGAACAAAACAGTAGCTAGAGGACACTTTTAACTCACTTTGTTTTTATTTTTAAATCCAGAGTCTCTTAACAAAGACTGCTTTTCCTTCAACCGTGGGAAAATTCCCCTCCAAAGGTCCCCGGCACTTGAGATTTACTCCTGGTGCTGATCCAGATGATTCTTCCCAGGCTTCGCTGGTCAACATTAACCCATTTACACCAGAGTCATATCGACAGATGCTCTTCCCTCCCAATGGCAAAAGGAAAGCTAGAGGAGAGCTGTAAGTGTACTGCGGCTAAACAAAGAAGGGGGAGGAAGGGAGTGAATTTTTTAAAAGAAACTTAAGCAATGATGGAAGAATTTGGTACATCTTCCTCCTCGCTCTCCCAGGATGAAACAACTAAACTCAGTGGAGTGGAATCAGGCATGCAGAGCAAACACTACAGGGAGGTGGGGCTGGTAAACCAGAAATGTGAAATAAAGAACTATCCTGGCTTCCTTTTATCAGGACTATGAATGTAATATAGCCTGTGCTTACAATATTTGTATCTAGGACTATAACCAACAGATGAGAACAGAATTCAAACTGTGGTGGGAGTGGGCCCCACCTTTCTCTCTCCCAAGTCGTGAAGGGTGGGTCTAGCATAGCTCCCCATATGCACTAGGAAGGCTGGTGTATGTTCAGAAAACATTGCACATGAATGGCTCTGAACTGCATATTCTTGACCCCCTTCAAAAAGTCAGGTTCAGATCGGGTTGTGGCCTAATCTATAATACATAGTGAAACCTGATTATAGCAAGATTCTGCTCACTTCCGAAGGTCCCAAACTGCATTTAGACATGCTCTGAGCAGGGTGTTCTATAAACATAGTGGCAAAACCCCTGGTGCCTGTTCCTCCCTAGTGATCCCACAACTTTCACCTCTGTTAGAGCTGCATAGAGAGTGTAGTGGTGGCAAGCTATCAAATTAACTAGTGTGGATGCCACATGGAAGTTGGAATATGTAGACTTTCTAAACTGGAACATGAATTTCCCAGCTCATGATCGCAGCTTTCTTTGGCCTAATCCAAAGAAACTCACTGTGTACCAATCCTCTGGAAGAGCCTTATAAATATTTTACCAGACTTGAGTAGTTTTGAAGCTGCTCTTTAAAAATGTAAACATGTGAAACCTAAGTCTTGTGACTGCTGCAATAGGATAGTGTGTGTCCAGGCTCACTTGTGGCTAAATCTCATTTTAGGGGAGATCCCACTCTAAGCGGGAGCAAGGTGGAGCAGGGGCTGCCAGCCAAGGTGAGTGTTTCTGCACAGTTGCCAAGTACAGAAAAAATTGCCCCTTACTATATCTGTACTAGTATTAATAATGTACGCTATTGTGTAACTCAAGAATGCTCTGAGGAAAAAATTATATACTCAAGTTTGAATAGCAGAGAATCCAGGAAGAACCAAATATGGTACATTAATCGATGTCATTAGACTGAAAGTAGTTTACTTGATTTGACAAACTTACATTTGGCTAGATCTGAAACTCTTACAACTAGTTCTAGAATTCTCACTGGTCCTGGCCAACATCCATTCTATAAATGATCATGTGATGGCCAGGAATTCATGTTCCTTCATGGGGAAAGTAATAAGACTACTGTAAATACAGACAAGCTCTTGCTATCTCAACATGGCTGGAAAGAGTAATTCTGCTGCTACCCCTATTAAATAGTGTTCAGTAAGCTAGTAACCTCAAATTTCCAAATATTAGTCTGTAGACTTAAGAAAATATTTATTGTAACTTTACAGTGAAAGGTGTTAGCAGCTAACCATTGACTGGTGGTTCTGTTGCAACAGCTGACATCATGAACACTTGAAATAGGGTAGTACATTCCTAAATGCTGCTTAGGTGGTTAATCTCAGTCACCACCTTCAGCAGGAAAGAGAATCTTGTACTTGGTCATGGCAAGTAAGTGAAAGGGACGTTCTTCTCAAAAGATTTTGAATAGTACTTGTGTCTCACATTATTGGCAGCTCACAGCACTTCGCTGACAATTAAGCCTGAAGTCACTTCACAAGGATGAAGACTGACATAACTGTAATACAGTTAGCTGCTCTGTAGCAGTTTACTAAGTAGTAGTGACTCTGTGGCAGGGCTGAGAAGAGTCAGGATTCCACTCACTGCTAAATGCTTCTCTTTTTATCATTAAGTATAAGCAGAGGCTGTGCCTACACTAAGAGTGCTTTACTGGTATAGGAATCCAGCACAATACTGGCAAAGCTATGTTCTGTACCCTATAGTAAAACCATCCCCCATGAGCAAAACAAACACATTTTACTGGTACAAGTGCATCATGTTAGGGGCTTCTGCTAGCATAGCGATGATGGTCAGGGATGGCCCCCTTGGCATGGCTGTGCTGGCAGAAATCTGTAGTGAAGACATTGGCATCCAATGTGATCCTCTATGGCTAACTACACCGGCTGAGTGCATCTGACTTCACTGGAGCTGAACCAATTTCCACCACCTGAGAATCTGGCCCCTATTCTGTTTTAGGATCTAATCTTTATAATCAAAAGCTTGTCACTTCATCTGAATTAATCTTGGATTTACTCAATATTTTTGCTTTTATTTATTACAACAGACATTAGTTTTTCCCTATGTGACAGCTATCCAAACAAATTGAGCTGCTTTAAAAATCAAACCAAGCCAGAATCATTTAAGGGAGTGTTAAAGAAAAACTCAGTATCTCCATTCAACTAGGTAAAAATCTCAGCTCCTTTACCTTGGAGTCTCTCCCTACTCCACAGACGATAAGTGAATCAATGCAGCTACAAATATATTCATCATGAAAGCAGTCTAGCAGTGCTTGGGTTGTGCTAAGAAATGGAGAGGTGGTGCTCCCTGCCTGTGAGGGCCAGTGATGCAGCTTAACTTTGACTTGTGTCTTGGAATTTCTCTTGCAAAGCAGAACAGCAGTATAACACTTATGACTATGACAAACAATGGAGATATCCAGGATCATTATGGACTACCATGCTCATTAAAAGGAAGCGTCTTACCACTTAGCAATAGATTTGGTTTGACACCAATCAGACAAAACCACTTGTCTAGGGTGAATAAAAGGCCCACTGTTAAGTGTGAGCATGTTAGCTTGGTGCTTAGATTGGTGTATCTTCAGTACTTTTTTAAAGCCTTTGCAGACACTTTTTAAAAAATGTTTGCAGTGAGTTGGGTATGTGTACTGCTTTTTATGCTTAATAGTATCTGGGAGCTGCATTTTAACTGTCCTGTGCAGCACCTCTTCCACTTATGATCACAAACATCTGAGGGAACCTCAGCCATTGCATATGTGGGAAGAAAATGTGCAATGTGAGTCTTATTTTGGGGGGAGAAAAAAATTCATGGACTACTCTTGCTCTTTATTTCATATCCCATCTTCACTAATCCCCTGCTTCCTTGGCTATACTGTCCAGTTGTCTTGTATCTTTCCCTTCTCCCTTGGACATTCCTCTAGTGATGGTGGCAGATAACTCCTGGTTCCTCCCTTCCTCTTGTGTATCAGTAGCTACTAACATAGGGACACAGGTTGACTATTTTCCAGCTGTTTTCCTAGGCTCTTAATTGTGTGAAGAATGACCTGGACAGGTGTAGTAGCTGGAAACTTGGACAGGCAGCATTGTGACTACCTCACTTGTCACAGACCTTCAGCAAATACTGTGAAGAATATTGAAAGCTTCTAGACCACAGTCTGAACTGCTGCAGTATTGCACCTACTGTATGCAAATATAGAACAACTATGATGAAATAACTTGTGCATAGCTTGGAGGGCATGCTAGCCAGGATACCAAACTGTCTTCTAAATTCAAAACATGCATTAGTTCTTACTTAAACCACAGCTGGACATGTGGAGCTCCTGTCTAAACTTTTAAAACACTGCAGACTGGTAGACCCTGCCCACCTAACCCTATGCTTCTGAATTTGCCTTCTTCCGATAACTGATATGTTCTGACCAGCCCTCCAGTGGTCTTCCATCTGGAAATTCCTTTTCTGGAGGACAAGAACTAACAGTTTGGTGGTACAGGTCTCCTTCCACCCAATCAAATATCTGTAACCAATTCCCATGTAACTCTACTGTAGTTAATGATTGGAGTCCGATAACATTACCTTCTGCTGCTGCTCCACATCCAGGATGGTTATCTTACCTGTAGGTAGTTGTGACCCACAGCCGGATAGCTGAAGTAGCCTCGAGGTCTATGCCATGGGACCATTTATGCACAGTTAGCTTGGGCAAACACCGTGCCCAATTCCTGACCTGCATTAACTAATTGCAGTGCTAGTGAGTCATGGGGGAGAGGGAATTCTTAGCTACTTTCTGCTTAGTCTGTCAGGTCACCATCAAAGGCCCTGGAACTGCAAACTGGTGATGGAAGGAGGCCATTACAGAGAAGCAGGCAGGAGCTCTGTGTCTGAATGGTTGAGAGTACACAAAAATGAAGAGGGAGCTGACTGGAGACTTTACATGTTAGTTTTATAGGGTCCGCCCTGCACCATTTAAGACCACCCTTGGTATATGATGAGTCCTTAACTTTTCTTTCTCTTGTTGCTTTGCTTTGTCTAATCCCCTAGAGATTTCTCTTGAGAGAGAGCAACATGGTTTCCCGCTACAAGAAGGAATTCCTGGAGCTAGAAAAAATTGGGGTAGGAGAATTTGGCTCTGTCTACAAGTGTATCAAACGTCTAGATGGATGTGTGTATGCTATCAAGCGCTCGAAGAGGCCTCTGGCAGGATCCTCAGATGAGTGAGTGTACGATCTGGAAACTACAGTGGTAAAAACGCTGCTCTGTGTCAGTTGGGGTATTTTTTTTTTAATGGAATGCTAGGCATATCTTTGAGACATGTATTTCTACATTACTCACTGCTCCTCCATCCCTCTAAGGATCTTTAAAGCATATCTTTGGAAACTTGTAACTAACACCAGATTCCAGGACAAACCTTGGAAGGAGGAGTAGACTAAAACAGTGGGGGTGTTCATATTCATAGCTCGTAGAAATGTAAGGAGAGGCCATATGGACTGACTTGCCACCTCACTTTGTATCTTGGATTTCATGAGAACATAATGGCAATACTGGTTCAGACCAATGGTCCATCCAGCCCTGTACCCTGTCGCCAACAGTGGCTGGTGCCAAAGGCTTAAGAGGGAATGAACAGAACAGGGCAATTGATCAAGTGATCCATCCCCGTCATCCAGTCCCAGCTTCTGGCAGTCTGAAGTTAGGGGCATCATGAACATGGGGTTATGTCTCTGACCATCTTGGCTAATAACCATTGAATGACTTATTCTCCATGAATTTACCTAATTCTTTTTTGAACCGAGTTATACTTTTGGCCTTCACAGAGTTCCACAGGTGGATTTGTGTAATGTGTGAAGTAATTCTTCATTAGTTTTAAACCTGAGACCTATTAATTTCATTGGGTGATCCCTGGTTCTTGTTAGTGAATAAGGAAGTGTTGTTTACCCCTTCACATCTGCACTATTCATGATTTTATATACCTCTACCATATTTCCCCTCAGTCATGTCTTTTCTAAGATGAACAGTTCCAGTCTTCTTAATCTCTCCATATATAAACTGTTCCATACCCCCCTAATCATTTTTGTTGCCCTTCTCTGTACTTTTTCCAATTCTAATGTACTTTTGTGAGATGGGGGCATCCAGAACTGCTTGCAGCATTCAAGGTGTGGGCATACCTTGGATTTATATAGTGGCATTATGATCTATTTTGTTTTATCTATCACTTTCCTAGTGGTTCCTAATATTCTGTTAGCTTTTTTGACAGCTGCTGCACATTGGACAGATGTCTTCAAAGAACTATCCACAATGACTCCAATAACTCTTTTCAGTGGTAACAGCAAATTTAGACCCCATTTTGTATGTATACTTGGGATTGTCTTCCTAGGTGCATTACTTTGCACTTATCAAGACTGAATTTCATCTGCCACTTGGTTACCCAGTCACCCAGTTTTGTAAGATCCTTTTAACTTTTCACAATTATCTTTGGAATGAACTATCTTGAGTAGTTGTCGGCAAACTTTGCCACCTCACTGTTCACCCCCTTTTCCAGAACATTTATGAATGTTGACCAGCACTAATCCCAGTACAAATCCTTGGGGAACCCCACTATTTACCTCTATCCACTGTGAAAACTGACTGTTCATTCCTATCTTTTAACCAATTAGTGATCGAGAGGATGTTCCCTCTTATCCCATGACTGCCTACTTTGCTTAAAAGCCTTTGGTGAGGGACCTTGTCAAAGGTTTTCTGAAAGTCCAAGTACACTATAGCCACTGGATCACCCTTGTCCACATGTTTGACCACTTTCCACCAAATCTAATATATTGAGGCATGATTACCATTAACAGAAATCACATTGACTCTTCCCCCAACATATTGTGTTCATCTGTGTCTGATAATTCTGTTCTTCACTATAGGTTTAAACCAATTTGCCTGGTACTGAAGTGAGGCTCACTGGCCTGTAATTGCCAGAATTGCCTCTGGAACCTCTTTTACAAATTGGCGTTACATTCCCTATCTACCACTTTACTGACTGGTGGATAATCTCCAATCCCATGCAACTATCTGGCAAACCCCACTGTATCTGTTACTAATATTACTTTGTGAAACCTAGAGAGCATGTGAAATTGATACTCAAAGATGATTTGGGTCTCTTTGCTCATGTTATACTTGTTGGGCTAAAAGGAGCTTCCTATGTAGTTCTGGAAATGCCACTCTTCCTCGGTTTATTAGGGGTTGTTGAAACAAAGGCCATGTCTTCGCTCCTGGCAGAAGAGGGAGTAATTTCACAAGAATGCACCCGTTCTTACAGCTTTGGGTGCGGGCAGGTGGATCAGTGTCCTTCTGTCACTCCATGGTAGACTAGACAACTGAAGTAACAAATATCAGATGCTTCATCCATTGGACATCACCCTGTTGTGCTGAGGCTCCACAAGTAGAACTCTGAAGTTGCTGCTAGTTTTTGGGTTAACTCACTAACTGCCAACCTTGCTTTAGGTCTGACATTCCCAGCCAATACTCCATTAGTGGCTGCTGTGGCTTTGTGTCAGAATAGATTACTTCCATCTGATCTTGACTGCTTCTTATATTCGTCTCAAGATGCTCCTCTCCATAAGCTTCTGAAAATGCTCCTTCCTAAGGACAGGATGGGATTTGCTTCAGAGCCAAGTAATGCCATTCAATCTCCTAAAAATTGCTGTTCAGCATAAATGCACATCTTTCCCTTCCTCCCTCTTAGGTGCTCATAGCTCTCAATCCTGGCCTGACTGGGGAGGTGAGATCCGGTTCTGAACTAGGGTTTCTTGCAGGGCACTGAAGCCCCATTTCTAGAAGATCGCCATTGTTTCTTCTGTTTCCATCTCCAGGCAAATGGCATTGCGGGAAGTCTATGCCCATGCAGTGCTTGGACACCATCCCCATGTTGTGCGCTACTACTCTGCTTGGGCAGAGGATGATCACATGATCATTCAGAATGAACACTGCAATGGTAAGAACCTCAGCCTTGTTAAGAGCATAAATGTCAGGGTGACATCTGGTTCCTTGTGGTGCTTAAACCTATGGAGCTCCATCTTACAATGGAGATCAACTTCAGTTGGGTTTAAGGTCCGTTTCTAAACTAGAGCATTTGGGTTAAACCTAAATGCTAACTTTAATGCTTTCCCTTGAGCCAGGAAGGTAATGGCTAGCCCATGTGATGGGGAATGCTATAATGACAATGGGTATAGGGGCAGCTTTAAATAAACTTTAAATGCAGGGTGGGGTACCCATAGCTCACGCATGGTATGCACTCATCATTAGGAATTTTTAAAGTTTCCCCTCATTGCTGTGGTACAACTGATCTGGGGAATGCATTCCTGATGCCATTGCTGTTTGGGAGTCTGCCACAGAGCTGTACGCCATCAAGCCTCAAGTACTGGAGTAACAGCAGTTTAAAAGGAGCTAATCTGGTACATGAGTGGAACATACCTGGAAAGCAAATTCTCTTGCTCTGACTTAGCTGTGTGAATAGTGCAGTGCCTCAGAGGCAGAACCATAGTGAGGGGGAAAATTCCCAAACAGCCTGCTCCTGACCTCATTCCAGTTGGCAGGAATTAGTAGGTGGCGGGCAAGTCCACATCTGGACACTTGGAAGCACTATTGCAAACATCTGGCTCAGTTTAATAGCTTGTGAGGTCTGGGTGTGCGATGTTTTTCTTTTGTTTTTGTTTTTTGCTTTGGAGTTGTGAGTTAAAATTTAGGTTGCAGTAACAAATGACTCTTGATAGTCACCACTGTAACTCAGCACAACTTTCACAGTTTACGAAGACACCCATGACTAGAGTTGTGGGGGTGCAGCTGCATAGGGTTAAAGATTAGGCAGAAGAGCATTTTGTGCAATACCTGATGCATTGAGTGTATCTAAATGAAGAGCAATAAAACAGCTCTGTTATGAGAGTCTTGCCACCTACATTTCTTTAAATCACTGATTTCTGTATCGTAGACTTCCTTGCTCCCCGATCTGCCACTCTTAATAGCTTTAGGTCCCTTCCTGGCAAATAGAAAGTCAGTCTAGAGAGCTGGAGAAACCACCATCCTATGCAATGGCAAGTGTAATGCCAGATGGGTTGTACGGTGCGTAAATCTTTCCTAAACATTGTATGGCTATTCTGACCAAGGTTTGCCACCCTTTGTGTAGTTCTTTAGTACTTAGCAGTAATGGGTATCCAGAGTCCAGCAGAAAATGATTTCAAGCATCTCACTTCACTAGGAAAAATACCTGCATCAAAAGTTGACTATTTCTCTTAGGTGGGAGCCTTCAAGATGCGCTGTTGGAAAATGCTAAGACTGGGCGCTATTTCCAAGAAGCAGAGTTAAAGGAGATCCTGCTGCAAGTTTCCATGGGGCTAAAGTACATACACAGCTCTGGCCTGGCACACATGGACATCAAACCTAGTAAGTACAGCTCTTTCCTTGTCTGGTCCCTTTCCCCTCATGCTGCCTGTGTCCAGTAATCTGTGTGGTGGTAGGTTGGAAGGTATCTTTCTTCCTACTCCTCATGGAGTCTAGATCTGCAGTTGAAAGGAAAAGTTGTTGTTGTTGTTGTTCTCCATCTTCCTCTTCTCTCCCACCCCACTTCCCCAGAAATGTTTACTGATCATTCTGGATCTGGACAGGGAGCACTGCTATGCTCTGTGTAACTGTAAGAAGAGCATTCAGGTACAGTTATAACACTCCCTCTTCCTGTTTCTTGTGCATGGTATGAACAGAAGAAATGCAAATAAGCATATAAAGGACACTGTTTAGAGAGGTGCTCCAGGGCTCCTCCCTGTGCTATCAATGCCAATCTCTAAATTTAATGGGTTAACTACCAAAGTAGGATCCACTAAATCTCTATCTGTTATATTATAATCTTGTAGAGTATACAACTCAAAACTGAACCAATATTAAAATGGTACAAAGCAGAGTTTCATAACTGACAGCCAACTGTACAATTTTAAATGCAAAGAAATGATGATTTTTAACATCTTATTCATTAATGGGTGGGGAGGTAACTGGGAAAAACATGCTACTCAAAGTGAGAGCTAACTTAATTCAGCCAGCAAAAGTTGACTAGTGCTGTTTGCACACATTGAACTAATTTGTTTTTGAAATGTGTGTGAACAGTGCAAACTCTGAGATGGCAACAGTCTACTGGCATGTGTCCTACATGCAGACTTTGAGCATTTGTAACTTGCTTGCAAGAGGGCTGGAAAAATTGTGGGTTGACATGATCCTGTAGTTTTTTACTTGGGCAAAAATTCTGACAACAGGAGTTTGGCCTGTAGGAATTTGCTTTAATAAGGACTATAGGGTTGGATTGTTGGCCAGGGATTTAGTCTCCAAACAGGACTCTACATACAAAGTCTCATAAATCAGGGATGTGTGGTTATCCTCCCTAACCCAATAAGCATAGTGAGTCTCACTGGGGAAAACTGTTTCGCCATGTGCAACTCAAATTGAACGTTGTTCCAGATTCAAACAAACCCACAACTGGACGGGGGAAGGAAAATTGAGACCAAATGAGAACTTTTAAACTCCAAAGAAGTGAAATGAGTAGCTTGGGGCTTCTCTTGCTGAGCTCCTACAGCTTCCATTGACTACTAGGAATTGTAGGCAATCAGAATTTCTAAATTCAGGCCCTTGATACTCATCACTGCAGTAACGTTCAGTACCTTAACTAGAAGAAGCAAATCTCTAGTTAAGCAAACATCTCTTGTCTGTCTCAAATTTTGCTATTGCACTGAAAAATGTAGTTGTGAAACCTTCTCCTTTACAGTTGGAAATCATGATCCAGGGTTTTTCTTCCTTTCTCCTTCCCTCTTTATGACCCTGGCTGACATCGAAGTGTTCAGTTTCAGATTGGTGACCAAGCAGGTCCGCTCAAAGGGGGAAGGACTTCCTTGTTCCTTATCTGGCTATTCCCTTGTTGCTCAATATAGTACTCCAACTCAAGTGTCCTGCACCATGGCGGTGAGGTTGTAGGAAACAATGTCCATTTCCTTTGTCTACCTTGAAGATCCAGATTCACTTTACTATGAAATATTCCAATATAATAAATGTAAGATTAAGACACTGGGGTGTATGGATTGTGGTGGGGGTGTGGGGTTTTTTTGGGGGGGGGAGGGGAGATGTACTTGGAGCAGTAATCAGGTGAGTAGAAGCCACTTGTACTACTCTCTATGGGAGGGGAACTGATCTACTTCAAGAAACTCCAGATCTGTTGACCATTAGGATACCTGCAAGAGCATTCCATTATGAATAGCCAGGGTTCAACTACATATAAGCCTCTTTTCTTCTAGGTAACATCTTCATCTGTCACAAGCTGGTGACTGATGGCTCCGCTGCTCAGGAAGAGAGCGACAGTGAAGATGACGGGTTCTCTTCCAATGTGGCATATAAAATTGGTAGGTTTAATCTGACTCATGGACTGTTTAGTGACTTCTTGCTAAAGCTGCTCTTAAATACTATGCTATAGCCATAGGGATACTATGTCCCTCAGTCATGACCTGCAAAACTCAGTCCTGGAGGCATAGAGCGCAGAGAGAGACTTGGTGAAATGTATCCGTCTTCATAGATCTGAGGGCTGTGGTGAATCCAGCCAAGTTATTTTCACTTTGGATTAAAATCCAGACTTCAGGTGCCTGGGGTTGAGGGAGGAGCTGGCTCACTAGCTCTCTGATTCCACCTGTTCTTTTGGCCTCTCGGAGCTCCTTTAAGATGCACACATAGTGGGACTTCTCCCGCAGATCTGTGGGTGTCTGTTGGATTTCTAGTTAGTTTCTTCTCCTGTTAGGTGACCTGGGCCATGTGACATCAATAACTAATCCCCAAGTGGAGGAGGGAGACAGTCGTTTTCTGGCCAATGAGATTCTGCAAGAGGTACAACTGCCCCTTTCATTTGGGGGAGGATAGGGCGTGTATGTGTGAAACGGGAGGGTTGGCAGTGGAATATTGTATCTTCTTTATTAACCTGGCTTATATATTTCCTTCCTGGTCCTCAACTTGGTTGAATTCTGAGGCAGGAACCCCTCCTTGTTTCTGTAAAGCACAATTGTATGGTGATGTGTAAATATTTAAATATACTTGACAATTGGGTCTCTGATAGTCTCTGTAACCACATTACATCTCAGTTTATGGGATGGGAAGGAAAAGATCATCTCAAATGCAGATGGTCCTGGTGGGTAGAAACCAGACTACTGAATTGGAGCTATAATTACATTTAAAGCATCTTTATATGCTAGGGTCATTAACACCTGGACAGATATTTGTACAATAGGTATGATTTCCCTTTCTTCCCTACATGGGGGTCTCCTACCTAAATCGCCTGTATTAGACTAACCTTAGCTTTGCCACTCTGGCATAAACCAAAATAAAGGCCACCACCCTGTCACAAAGGCAAAATGTTAGTGGCCACGGACAGGGGGATGTGGCCCAGAAGCTTCCCAAATGGAAATCTCCTTTGTGGTAAAATGTATTTAGTGTCCAAATCCAATCCATCACATTCCAGCCTTGCATCAAATAGATGGACAGGCGAGGTAATCTAGCAGTAGCCTGACTTGCTACCATGTTGTAAAGGTCAGAGGCATAGATTAGCTAATTTAAGGAGTCCTTCCATCTTGTTGTTGCCTTTCCGGATGTGGGATAGAAGTTCCTCAGGATTTGGAGGATACTCCCAGCTGTGTACAACCTGTTAAAACTAAACAGTATGTTTTGGAACAGTGGAAGTGGACCATATTTTTCTCTTCGGAGTCAAAGCCGCAAAGAGTAATGATTGGGATGGTGGAGGTAGTGCCAGGTAAATGCTTTTTCTAAAGTACTTCCATGAGCCTGTACTCTTATCTTAATGAAGGACCATTTTACTACACCAAATACTGGGGAGAATGTGCATGTAATTGGTTCTTTTCTCCACAGCAATACTGCTATCTGCCAAAGGCAGACATCTTTGCCCTGGCATTAACAATGGCTCTAGCAGCAGGGTCAGGACCATTGCCTCGCAATGATGCCATGTGGCACCATATCCGCAGAGGCAACCTTCCACCAATCCCTCAGCAGCTCACACATGGCTTTCATGGACTCCTTAAGGTGAGGCTCTTCAGGGTGCAATGCAGAGGGGGAAGGGATGTCTCAGATTGGCATTTCGTTAGAAGAAACTGTAACCCTCCACTCCTTCCCCACTTCCTCTTCTAGCTCATGGTTCACCCTGACCCAGTTGCAAGACCATCCGCCACGGCTCTTACTAAACACCCAATTCTTCGGCCCTCTCTTGGAAAAGCTGCACAGCTCCAGAAGCAGCTAAATGTGGAGAAGTTTAAGACTGCCATGCTGGAAAGGTAGGGTCTATCTGGGCATAAAGAGGAGGAGCACTGCCGGACAGTGGTGCATTGAGCTGATTGCTTTAATGGCGTGGCAATTGCTCATCAGCCTTTGGTTTGAGATGGTTGGTAGAGCCCTGCAGATATCCATATCTGCAGACCACTTTTGCAGATCACAGCTCAGATGCAGATACAAATGTTTGTATCTGCGCAGGGCTCTGGTGCTAGAAGTACTGGAGTTTTGAATAGTGGGTCTCTAGGGAACTTGGTTCCCAAGTGTGTAGCTAAAGGGAGGGCATTTGTGTCATGAGTATAGTTTGGGGCGTGTGGGGGGCTGCTAGTGGCCTTAAGGGGACGGGGCTGCAGCTGAGGTTATGGGATCAGGTAAGATGTGTTGGCTTTCCTGCCACCAGCTAGGGAGGGGAAAGATGAGAGGTAAACTCTTCTCCCCATGGACAAGAGAGCATGCAGACTCTGGAAAAGCAAGGCAGAATCAGACAAGGGAATCTCCTACAGATAAGAGCATTACAACAAATGGAGACTAGCGTTGCTTTTGACTGACTGGATTCAGGGCAGCAGGGAGGAATAAACAGACTTTAATTACAGGACTACTTGTGATCTACTAATATCCAGCCACCTCTAATCTTTGAAGGAAAAAATTTAATTGGGGATGTGACAGGTTGGATCACAGAACCCCCCCCCCCTTGGGAGCTGCCAACTGATGTGCCAAGACTACTTCTGCCCCTCCTTTCCCTGCCAGCTCAGGACCCCAGCACCCTGTCTTGCTGAGCCAGACACGCCCGTCTGCTCCAACAGAGACCCAGGGTCTGAATTATTTGCCCCAAAGCTGCAGACTTAACTGAAAGCAGCCTACGGAAGTGTTCTTGTCTTTAACACTCAAATGCCCAACACCCAATGGGGTCTAAACCCAAATAAATCCGTTTTACCCTGTATAAAGCTTATACAGGGTAAACTAATAAATTGTTTGCCATCTATAACACTGATAGAGAGAGATGCACAGCTGTTTGCTCCCCCCCCCCCGGTATTAATACATACTCTGGGTTAATTAATAAGTTTAAGTGATTTTATTAAATACAGAAAGTAGGACTTAAGTGGTTCCAAGTAGTAACACAGACAGAACAAAGTGAATTACTAAGTAAAATAAAATAACACACAAGTCTGTCTAATACAGTAAGAAACTGAATACAGACATAGGTGTGCGCAGCCCATTTCATTAGGGTGTGCACCCAGGGAGCCCCACCCTAGCTCTGCCCCTGCCCTGCCCTAGTCCCACCTCCATCCACTCCCTCCTACTTCCCTCCCCCTGACTTCCCCCCCTCCGAACCCCCGACTTCTCCCCTGCTCCTTGTCCCCTGACTGCCCCCCTAGGACACTACCCCCTACCTGTCCCCTGACTGCCCCGACCCTTATCCACACCCCCACCCCCAGACAGACTCCCGGAACTCCCACACCCTATCCAGCCACTCCCTGCCCCCTGACAGGACCCCCAGAACTCCTGACCCATACAACCCCCCAGCTCCTTGTCCCCTGGGTCCCCCCCACTAACAGCCCCCCCCAGGACCCTCCTTGCTCCCTGTCCCCTGACTGCCCTGACCCCTATCCACCCCCTGACAGACCCCAGGACTCCCATGCCCCATCCGACCCTCCCCCCCCTCTCCATGACTGCCCCCTCCAGAGACACCCCCCCCCCGCCCCTAACCACCCCCCTGGGATCCCACCCCTTATCCAACCCTGCTGGCTCCGGACCCCTTACCATGAGATGAGGCTCCTAGCCTCCCCGCGGAGCCAAACGCTGCCCTGCGGGAGCACGCAGCCCCGGCCCCTAGAGCACTGTGCACGTGGCGGTATGACTCCAGGGGAGGGGGAAAGGCAGGGGAGGGGCCGGCAGCTTGCTGCGTTCGGCGGGCACTCCAGCCCGGGAGTGCGGACCCCGTGGCTTGCCGCACCGGGGAGTGGTGCCATTTGCCCACCCCTGCATTAGGGTGTGTCTGGGCACACCCCATGCGCACGCCTATGAATACAGATAAGATCTCACCAGTTCCAGTAAGCTTCCTTTTACAGACTACTCTCTTGCAAGTCTGGGTCCAGCAATCACTCTCACCCCCTTTACTGTCCTTTGTTCCAGTTTTTCAAGTATCCTGGGGGGTGGAGAGGCTCTCTTTAGTCAACAGAAGCCAAAATGGAGGGGTCTCCCACAGGCTTAACTAGACTTTCTCTTGTGGGTGGAGACCCTCTCCTATGCAAAGTCCAGCTCCAAGATGGAGTCCTTGAGTCACCTGGGCAAGTCACATGTCCATGCATGACTCAGATTTTACAGGCAGAAGCCATTGCCCACATGGTATTTTGAATGTCTCCAGGAAGACCATGTGGATTGGAGCATTCCAAGATGCATTGTGCCTTAAGTGCTTCTTGATTGGGTACTTAACTTTGCAAATTACTTCCTCCAGGAACTGACCAAATGCTCTACTAAGGTTATTTAGAAATCAAGCCAGTACACAGCCAATATTCATAACTTTGAATACAAAAATGATAAATGCATACAAATAGGATTAATAGATTCAGTAGATCATAACCTTTACATAGATCTGTTATATGGCACAGGTAGCATAAAACCTATTCCAGTTATGTCATATTCCCATAAAGCATTATGGGGTACAACATCACAGGGGACACTAGATATTCGTGACAGACTGGGAAACAAGTTTGTCACAAGTTGCCCTAGTCATCAGGTCAACTGCCAGAAAACCTAACCTGTTGTGGAGCAGAAGCTTTAGCTGGAGCTGCTTTGAGTCCTGGTGGACTGAGCATAGTGCTGGGAGCACTGAGTGCTCCCAGTCCTGCAACTGTACTGCAATGATGTTCCCACCTAGGTTTGTTAACTTACCTGGGTAAATTGGGGGATGGTGCTTGTCTAGCTTTGAAAAGCAATGACTTGTCTCTGCAGCTGGTGAGGACCGAGTATGGCAAGCTCTGACTTCCCTTCCTCTCCTTTCTCTCAGGGAACTGAGAGCAGCCCGTCTTGCTCAGACCTTCAGGAAGGACCAGTCCTTGGGATGTGCCAGACTAGAGTCTGAAACCTCTTCCAAACAGAACTGCAACAAGCGCCTGGTAGGAGGGAAGAATTCTCGCTCATTCAGCTTTACATGGGGGGGTTACTGAAAATCCCATCATCCAAACTGTTCAGGCTGACAAGTGTCCCTGTGGAAGCAGAAGACCCATACAGACCAAAGTGCCATGCTAAAACTCCCTGGAGTAGTTCTTGCCTCCTCATCATTCATACAGCTTCATGCTGTCATGACTGGAAGTGACTAGTGTACAAATGTCTGAGACCTTCTCCACCCAATATAAACTACAATGCTTCAGTCTTGTATCTCTTAAACCAGTTATTTCTGATGCAATGGGCTGGCTGACCTATGTGTTAGTTTTGGTTGTATTCTAGGCTAGGAATAGTTTGATTCCCTTCTTCTCTCATGCAGCTAAACTAGGGCCTTTTTTTTCTCCTCCTCCTCCCCCCCCCCTCCCCCCCAGACCTTTCTGTGGCCTTGACATTCTGGCTGTGCAGGTACACTGAAAAGGGGCATCGGCAGGTCCAAAGAGGAGATAGTGTCCTGAGCTATGAATGGACTTACCACTTAGCTCCTGATGGAGCAAAGGGAGTTAAGCATGATACCACCTAGTCAAATTGGGATTTGAGCTTTGGGACAAGCTCGTTAAGACCACAGTCCTGAGATACTTCAGATCAATGTGAAATGAACTAAGTGGCATTGCATTGTGGGAAGAAAGCACAAAGTAACTCAATGTCTTTACTGTTAAATGAGTTTCCTGCAGAATCTGAAGGAACGTTTTCCTTTCTAGAAACATCCATAACCATTATGTGGCTGGGCTTCTGGGGGCTAGCTCCTGAAGCCTGATCTTTGGATTTGTGAGGGCTTTTTGCCCAGTTGAACAGATGGCCCATAGGATACAACCTCTCTAACGTGGTGATGGGTGGGTCTATAATATCCTCTTTCCTTTCTGCAGAGCTACAGATAGAGTTGCCTGTCTGCGGGATTTGTCTTTCAGCAAAGTGGAGGGAAGGTTGAAGTGGTTTTTTAGAATCCTTCAGTTTGGGGATTGCTTATATAAAGTGTTAAATCTAAAACTCAAAATAAATTGTATCCCCCTGTTATGTTTAACTCTGTGACATTGTTTCTTATTGAATATCTTCTAGCCCAAAATCCCTGGGAGTTAGAGCTATGACTGGGGCAGTATTTCTAGAAAAAGATTCTAAGCCCTCGACTATTTTGATTACTTGGCTTTTGTTTGTATTTTATTTAATTTATTTAATTTCACTTCCAGCTGCTGGACAGCATCAGACTTTAAGCTGTTGAGTCCTTCCCCTTTATTTTTTAAAGTGGAACATGCAAATAAAGATTTTACCATTCTTTTTATCCAAGACAACTGTGTGTGGGACTTTTTTTTTTTTAGGATGGGGAAGGTGTTCAAAAGTGGGTCTTAAAGACCAGACATGTGCAAAATACTTATCACGCCCAAATGTGTATGTAAGGCACTGGATGATGGAATCTTTCAACTCTAGGCCATCAGCTCAACTCTGCTCAATGAGTTGGCTACTGCCCTGTCATTAGACTGTACCGGGAGCAGGGGAGGAAGAGGAGGAAAAGGTTAGTTTGTTTCCATGTGCTAATGGACACGTGGCTTTTGTGATATGGACAGAACTGGCATCCCTGCCAGTAGTCTCGAGGGGAGCAAAGATCTGAATGGACATGGAAATGCTGAACTACCTCCAGCCCAAGACCACCTTGTAGTTGGAGCTAAGGACAGTAGCCAGGAAAGCTTTTATGAACTGGCCCCACCAAATCTGGTCTGTTCAAACTTCAGTGTTTCCTTTGACAAAGCATTTATCATACTCTGTTTCAAAACTATTGATACCCAACAGTAGGGCCTTTATACTACTAAAACCACTTTTCAAACTTGCTGAATCAGTTGATTTTTCGCTAGTAATGATCAAATCTAGAAATACCAGGAAATTGCCCAGCATTTAATGTAGTGAGTTTCCTGAGACTAGAACTAATGAAGATTTTGAATTGATGGGTCTATCTGATTAAAATATACTATCATGGTAACTCTACCAGACTTTTTGAAGTCTCTCCACCTAAAAAGTTCAAGTTTAAGGCTTGCTGAGACTAAAGCATGACAAATGTTGACTTAAAACTTGTGTACTGATGGAAGAAAGGTGTGGTTTTTTTTTTTTAAAATCTAAGATGGTCGTTGTAGGTTAAGAAAGGAGTCTTGCTCCTTTGATATCTTAAGGAGCTTGACTGTAGCATGTTCTCAGTGACTAATAAGCTTGTCAAAGGAGTGGGCAGTTCGGTGGGAAAGCCAATTTTGTACTTTAAATAGAAATGTTCAGCAGTGTTTGGTACTATTCCATGTGAGAAACTTTACTTTCAGCTGTTGTGTTGGAGAACTCAATAACAACTGACAGGAAACAATGTAGCCTAGAAGTGCATCCTTAGCCCTTACTTTCTGTTTATGCCCCAAAATAGGATTTCACTCCAGCATAACTTGGCAGAAAGCTGCTTTGGCTAAAATGCAATGACGTCTAGAAAATCAGCTGTCAAAACAATTTATTTCAGTCATTACTACTGTCAACTAAAATCTGATTTTATCATTTGGGGGAAAATGGCAATCGTAGTTGCAGAACTTAAATAAAAAAAAGTTAAACTCTACAAATGGTGTAGAACCGGGGTGGGCAAACTACAGCCCACAGGCTATGTCTGGCCTGTCAGAACTTTAAATCCAGCCCTTGAGCTGCTGCTGGGGAGTGGGGTCAGGGGCTTTCCGTGTTGTCCCGGAAGCAGCGGCATGTCCTTCCTCCAGCTCCCACACGTAGGGGCAGCCAGGGGGCTCCGCACACTGCCCCTGCCCCAAGTGCTGCCCCGCAGCTCCCATTGGCTGGGAAGCGTGCAGAGTCACCTGGCCGCGCCTCCACGTAGGAGCTGGAGGGGGGACCTGCTGCTGGGAGCTGCTTGAGATATGCGCTGCCTGGAGCCGGCACTCCTGAGCCCCCCCACACCCCAACCCCCTGCCGCAGCCCTGATTCCTCTCTCACCCTCCAAACCCCTCAATCTCAGAGTGGAGCTCCCTCCCAAACCCCTCAGGTCCACCCCAGAGTCTGCACCCCAGCCAGAGCCCTCAACCCCCTGCACCCCAATTTTGTGAACATTCATGACCCGCCATACAATTTCTATACTTAGATGTGACCCTCAGGCCAAAAAGTTTGCCCACTCCAATGTAGAACCATAGGGTTAGAAGGGACTGCAAGAGTCATCTAGTATAAACCCCTGCCAAGATGCAGATTTGTTGTGACTAAACCATTCAAGACAGATGGCTATCCAGCCTTCTCTTGAAAGCCTCCAGTGAAGGAGCTTTCACAACCTCCGTAGGCATCTGTTCCATTGTGCTACTGTTCTTACAGTTAGGAAGTTTTTCCTGAGATTTAATCTAAATCTGCTATGCTCTAGTTTGAACTTACTGATTCTTGTCCTTCCCTCTGGTGGCGAGAGAGAACTGTCTTCTCAATCTTTATTTTTTTTTTATGGCAGCCTTTCAAGTATTTCAAGATTCTCATGTCTCCCCTTAATCTCCTCTTTTCCAAACTAAACATACCCAGTTTTCAGCCTTTGCTCATTTCCCTTTGATAATCTTTGTGGCTTGCCTCTTGGTTCTTTCCAGTTTCTCTACATCCTTTCTATACAGTGGTGACCAAAATTGGACACACTACTCCAGCTGAGGCTGAACAGTGCAAAGTTGAATGGTAATGTCACCTCCTGTGATTTGCAAGTTATGTCTGTTAGTTCAACTTAAAATTGCATTTACTTGTTTTTGCAGCTGCATCACATTGCTGACTCATGTTGAGGTTGTGATCCACTAAAACTCCCAGATCCTTCTCAGCAGTGCTGCTGCCGTCAAGCAGGTTATCCCCCATTCTGTATTTGTGCATTTGATTTTATTTCCCAAAGTGTAACACCTTACATTTGTCTTTGTTAAATTTCATTTTGTAGTCTGTAACCCAGTTCTCCAATTTATCAAAATCCCTTTAGAATGTATGTTCTATCCTCCAAAATATTGGCAACACCCCTCTCCTGCCCTGCTTGGTGTCATCTGAAACTTTGATCAGTATGCTCCCTATTCCCACATCTAGGTCATTAATAAAGCTGTTAAACAACACCAGACCCAGAACAGATCCCTGTGGAACCCCACTTGAGGCCTCCCTCCAATCAGACATCATTCCATGAATAATTAGTTGTTTAACCAATTACGTATGCACTTAATGGTAGTTCTGCCAAGCCCACATTTCTCCAGCTTACTTATGAGAATGTCATGTGGGATAGGGCCTGTGTCAAAAACCTTGCTGAAGTCCAGGTATATTAGGTCCATCAAATTCCCCTTATCCACCAAACCAATTACTCTGTCAAAGGAAATCAAGCTGATTTATCATGATTTGTTCTTTGTAAATCCATGCAGGTTGCTAGCGATTACCTCTTCATCCTCCAGGTATTTGCAAAGAATGTTTATACATTGAACCTTCCCCGGTCTATAGTTCCCTGGCTCCTCCTCTTTTCAAGATGGGCACGACATTAACCCTTCTCCAGTCTTGCAGGACCTCTCCTGTCATCTATGAGTTTGTAAATATTGCCAGTGACTCAGATTTCTTCAGCTTATTCCTTCAGTACCCTCAGGTAAACAGCATCAGGCTGTGCTAATTTGAATTAATTCAAACTGGTCAGAAGATCTGATGTGTTGTTTACTTATCCCAATCTGCATCCCTTTCCTTTATTGTCTATGGTAACTTTGCTAGTCATCTGATCAAATGGGGAGTGTGTGTGTGTGTGTGTGTGTGTGTGTGTGTGAGATGAAGCAAAGTAGGCATTGAGCAGCTCTGCCTTCCTATCATCTTCCATTTCCAGCTTATCTTCTGCAGTGGGTGGGAGACTCGCACCTTCTTTGATGATTTTTTTTGTTTTGTTTTGTTTTGTTTGACATATTTGAAGAACCCATTCTTGTTGTCTCTAACACTCCTTGCCAGCTGTAACTCATTCTTTGCCTGGGCTTTCCTGATTTTTGTCCCTACGCACTTCTGCTATTCCCATGTATAATTCCTTGGTGATGCACACATACAGGAAATGGAAGGATCTTTTTTTTTTTTTTTTTTTTTTTTTCCAGATAGCATTGGCCTCTTGTGGCAGTTCTTATCTTTCTGGAATAGCTTGAGTCTCTAGTATTGCATCTTTTAGGAATTGCCAGCTCCCTTCAACTCCTTTTCTTCCTTCTATTCTGAGTTGGTTGAAATCTGCCTTTCAAGTCTAGTGTCCTTGTTTTGTTCTCATGTCCTCCTTTCCTTAGGAGCTTGATTCCTTCCTCCTAAGTCCATGACCACCTTCCCGTTTGTTTTGGCCAATAAGAATGAATTAGTTGCAGATCTAAAATCGCTCGCTCTCTAGTTGTTTCCTCAACTTTCTGAATCCGATGTTTTGAGAATATTACAAGTGCCTGAAAAGGTTTTAACAAAATGCTTTTCAATTTTCTTTTAGCTCAACTGATTATCCATCAACTTACTATTCTCACACAGTCCGTTTCAGTGCTCTGAATGAAGTCAGGCAGGCTTCTCAGGTACTGTCTCTCCCCTAAGGGCACTCTCTCACCAGGCCAAGAAGCCTCCTTGGAGCATTCAGCATCCCTGTTCACACTGTGAGCTTCCTGCAGTGAGCCCACTGGGCTGGGACAGCTGGGGAAGCCTTATGTCCCCAAAGGGCAATGCACCCTAACATCAGTCAGCAATGACTCTCTGCTAGCATTGTAAAACAGAAGGGTTTACTAGTCAATGAAGACACAGCCTAGAACAGATCTTCTTAGCCCAGAAATCAGGAATGTTCAACATAGTTCAGCTGTGGGGGAATTCAGAACCCTGAGCTCTCCGTCTGGGTCCCAAACTAGGAGATTCACCAGACACCATCAGTTAGGCCCTGCTGCCTTGCCTCCTTCCTTTGTCTCTTTTGCAGGTAAATAGGTCACGGACCTGCACATCTCAATGTGTTCTCAAGTATCTCTGGCTGATTCTTGCATGAGATGGGCCCTAGACATCAGTTGCCTGGATACAGAGTGTCAGCTGTGGTCTGGGCCCAGGCACCTAGACAGCAGTTACACCTGCCCCCTAGGGGACTCTGCCATGATCACGCACCCTTGTCTCATCACTTAGATCAGGGGTCGGCAACCTTTCAGAAGTGGTGGGCCAAGTCTTCATTTATTCACTTTAATTTAAGGTTTTGCATGCCAGTACTACATTTTAACCTTTTTAGAAGGTGTCTTTCTATAAGTCTACAATATATAACTGTGGAAGCAGAGAAAAGAACTGACAGAAGGGAACTGCAATGCATGACGTTTGTTAGCAAGAGTCAGGCTAACTGTAACCCTGATAACGCGAGATTTGTAGAAGCGAGGATTGTGTGAGGCGGGTGAGAAAGAACTGTGTAAGAAGTCATGGTGACCGGTATAGATAAGGTGTAGAAGACCTTGTGTAGATAAGGTATAGAAAATATTGTATGTTGGCAAGAGTCAAAACAAGTGAGGAAATGAGATATCAAGATGGCCTATGTATAAACAAAATGCCGCTGTCCCTCATTATTTCTGTAATGAAAGGTATAAAAGCTTGCTGTAATTAGTTACCTGAGAGAGACCTGCTTAGCTCTCTCCTCTGCACATGTGAGAGTTAATAAAGCTTCTGACTTGCTGTACCTAAACAAAAGAGTGAGAACTCAGTTTTTCTCCGACATCTGGGGGCTCGTCCGGGATGGCAACCTTTCAGAAGTGGTGGGCCAAGTCTTCATTTATTCACTTTAATTTAAGGTTTTGCATGCCAGTACTACATTTTAACCTTTTTAGAAGGTGTCTTTCTAGAAGTCTACAATATATAACTAAACTATTGTTGTATGTAAAGAAGATAAGGTTTTTAAAACGTTTAAGAAGTTTCATTTAAAATGAAATTATAATGCAGAGCCCCCAGACTGGTGGCCAGGACAGCGGCACTGTAAGTGCCACTGACAATCCGCTTGTGTGCTGCCTTCGGCACCCGTGCCACAGGTTCCCTACCCCTGACTTAGATACTTGAATAACATATAAAATTGACACATGCACACACTATTCAGATAAAATGTTAAAAACATTCCTATTTTGTCATAGCTTCTATTTTAAATTGTCATCAATTTACAGTGTGATGCTAATTTAATGAGATGCAGAGACTTAAAAAGTTTATAATACTTATACCACAATATGTCAACCTCCTACGTCAAGACTGACATGGCAAAGCAGCTTAAAATAACTCCTAGTAAGTACTCGAGCAGGGATTTTGTGGCTTTGCTTGTCAAGTCCAACTCTCCAGAAACCTTGTCCCAAGGGGTTTGGGGAGGGGCAGGGTCACTGATCTTCCTCCATCATAAGCCCATCTGCCCTGCCAGTAGCACTCACGCCTCGTGCATCGGGTTGCCAGTCATGTATTTTTTGTTTGTTTTTTTTAAACCAAAACACCCTGTCAAAAAGGGACACGGGTGGCTCTAGGCAGCTCTTCTGACCAGGCTATTAAAAGTCTGGTTAGCCTAGGGTTACCATACGTCCGGATTTTCCCGGACATGTCCGGCTTTTGGGGGCTCAAATCCCCGTCCGGGGGGAAATCCCCAAAAGCCGGGCATGTCCGGGAAAATCGGGAGGGAGGGCCCGGTGGTGCTCGGCCGGGGCCTCTTTGGCTGGGGTCGGCGGTGCGGGGCCGGGGTCGCGGGGGCGCGGTGCCGGGCCGGGGTCTAGGAGCCGGGCGCACGGTGCCGGGCCGGGAACCAGGGGCGCAGTGCCGGGCCAGGAGCCGGGGTCACAGTGCTGGGCCGGGAGCCGGGGGCACGGTGCCAGGCCGGGGTCCGGGCCCGCGGGGCCGGTCCCACGGGGCCGGGAGCCGGTCCGGGGTCGCGGGGTCGGGGAGCCGGGGCCAGGAGCCGGGGGGCGCGCCGGGCCACCGGGGGCCGGCAGTGCTGGGCGGGCCGGGGGTGGCACCCCAGGGCCCGAGCCGACCCAGTCTGGAGCCGCCAGGGGGGCCAGCCTGGGCCGCGCCTCCTCCCCCCACACTCCCCCTTACCTGCTTCAGGCTTCCCGCGAATCAAATGTTCCGGGAAGCAGGGGAGGGGGCGGAGTTGGGGCGGGGGGGGGCGTGGGCCGGGCTGGGGGCGGGGCCGGGGCCCTGTGGAGTGTCCTCCATTTGGAGGCACAAAATATGGTAACCCTAGGTTAGCCACCCCCAGCAGGGCAGGCAGAGTGCCTGTAGGGCTCCGTATGGCTCCCAGGAAGCTGCCGGTATCCCCCTTGGGCTCCCACGTGCAGGGTGGTCTCGGGGGGCTCTCTGTGCGCTGGCTCTGCAGCTCCCGGGGGCTGGGCAGGCTGGCGGGGGCAGGAAGTGTAGCCCCGAAGCCGCCCCCACGCCTAGGAGCCAGAGAGACGCACCAGCCGCTGCCGAGAGCCCAGAGGTCGGCGCTGCGCGGAGCCTGCCCCCGCCCACTCCCCATGACAGCGAGCGAGGGAGGGGGGATGGCGTGAGCAGGGGCGGGGCCTCATGGAAGGGGCGGGGCAGGGCGTTCCGCAGGAGGGCACGTGGCTCAGCCAAGGCGCTGCTCCGCTGCTCGCGCGCGGGGTGGGAGGGACCGTCGGCAGCAGCTGAGGCCTCGGCGCAGGCGCGGACACTGCGGTAAACGCAGGTGCCGCCTGGGCGTCAGAGCAGCGCCGTGCACCCGGCCCCCTCCTTAGGGCGGGGGAGGAGCCGGATGGAGCCCCAGCGCGGGGAGGGAACCGCCTTCCCCTGGGCCCGAGCCCAGTCGCTGCCGGAACTGCGGATGCGGGGTCGGGTTTCCGGCCGGACCCTTTTCGCAGTCTCCCGCTCGCAGACGGAGGGAAGGGGCGGGGCTGGGCTGGGCTGTTGCGCGCGTGTTTCCGGTGTCGAAGCCGGTTCCAGTCTCAGCCCCGCCGCGTGCCCAGAGCCGGACACCGCCCGGCGGCGCCTCGGGGTCAGAGTCCAGCCCCAGCGCGGGGTGAGCGCGTGACGGCCCAGTCCTGGCGCCCGAATCCCGGGGTGCGGCGTCAGCCAACGCCCCCCGCCCATCTTAGGTCCCCTCCGCCACCCCTGCTCCCTCCCACTCCCCCCGCCTCTCCTAGGGCCCCCTCCCAGCTGCTCCCCTCCCCGTCCCGTTTGCCAGCACAATCCCGGGGGGAGGAGGGGCGGGCGGTGCCTCGTTGGGCTCTGGTGGGAGCAGCACAGGAAGGTCTCTCCCAGCAGCGCCCCGGGAGCTTGCTGTGGCTGCACTGGAGCCAGGGAAGGGCTGCGCTGTAGCTGTGGTGCCATCAGGCTTTTGAGCTGCTTGGCCCGAATGCCAAGGTGTTGTAATGTGGGCAGGTCTGTATTACAGAATTACGTAGGCGTAACTGTGTTGTTCAGGGATGTGGAAAATCCACACCCCTCAGCGATACAGTTGTACTGATCTAACCCCCAGTGTAGGCAGCGCCATGTCAACGGGAGGGCTTCTGGCCACATAACTACCGACTCTCACTGAGGTTTATTAACTATGGTATGGTAGTATCTACACTGAAGCGCTACAGCAGCGCAGTTGCGCGGGTGCAGCTGTGGTACTGTAGCCTGTGTAGATCTGCCCTGTGTTTTGAATGAGACTATTAAAAAGTAACTGGTTAGTTGGATTTAGTTGGCCACGGTCTGAAGACAGGTTACTGGGCTAAATGGACCTTTGGTCTGACCCAGTATGGCCGTTCTTATGATCTGAGGTGTGCTGCCTGGGGGGGCGGGGAGAATGTTAAGTGGCAGTATCAACTAATGATTTAAATAGATCTGAGGCACTGTCTACAATTATGTTGGCATAATTTATGTCGCTCAGGGGTGTGACTAAACCACCCCCCTGAATGACATAAGTTACACTAACATAAGTGTCCATGTGTCAGTACTCCCGCCAATTTAGTTACCGCTGCTCACAGAGGTGGTTTTATTATGCTGATGGGAGAGCGTTTTATTAATGCATAAAGCATCATCACCAGATGTGCTGCAACGATGCAGCTGTGCCGCTGCAGCACCGTATGTGTGGACGTGACCTAACTGGGAGGAGAAATTTTAATGCTCATTCTCTTTTGTTTTTTTCCACCCTTCCATGTTCTCAAATACACAGTCTAATCACAGAAAAAGAAAACCGCAGAAATGTTGCGCAGACCAATAATACAGGTAACAAGTTACTGGTTTTGTTAAAAAGTTTAGATCATGCACAGTCTAATGATGTACAGTCTAGTGCATGAGCCATTTAAATAGTAACATAATTAACTATGTGCAGTATTGTTCTTATGTTACCATTAAAAATAATTGCATGCAAAATCCTTCATCTTAATACACTGTTAAATACTCAGTCCTGCAAAGTTGTAAACATGTGCCTAACTCTCTGCTTGTGAGTATTCCTATGTCCTTCCATTTTTTAACTTGAAGCACTTTAACCAGACATCCTAACTATAATTTTTTTCTTTAAGGTTGTAAGAAAAAAATATAAATTATGTATGTATGTGTAGTAAGCAGTGTTTCTTTTCTTTCTGTATTAAAGTAATCAAGGCTTTAACTACTTTTCCCATCCTAGGCTAGCTGAATCTTGCTCTGGGTGTCTGTCACACATTATTTAATATAATGATACATTGTATTGTTTACAAGTGCACATGTGTTTCCCTGTAGGGGGCTCCAAAACAAAATAGTTCCTGTCACCACTATTGAATGAGTGAGACTGTTTTCCTTGCTGCAATAATCAAAAATTGGCTAATTGAATACTCTGTAGACCCATCAAATGAAACCATTCATCAGGGTTCCTTAGGATTCCTCAGTAACTGACAGCTGGCTCTTACTGTTCTCCTTAAGCAAGATTTTCCACAACTAAAAGCCCTTCTTTAGAGGTATGACCTGAGATGGTATTTGATCCCATTACACCCACTGTTGTAAACTTATGCAGTGATATCTATTTAATGCTTTAATACAGAAAGTATTGTATCATAGTTGCTCCAAAAATTTTCTCTCGTCTGGAACTGCTATGAGGGTCAGTAGCCTTCTTTCTGTTCCAGCCCCACTAGGTAATTGAACTACAACCCAGAAGGTAGCAAGGCTCTCCACCAAAATATTTGCAAAAATGTATCTGTCATAAATATTAATTTTGACTCCACAATTCTCATTCTCTTCATCACCATCCTTAACTGTAAATTGTATCATATTTCCAGTTTAAATTAATAATTCATATCCATCAAACCATACTCTGTGATAAAGAACTTGTACAACTATCCCATGTGGGTAGAAAAATCACAGGGGATTATTAAAGTACAGTATGGAATACTTACGACATCATATTAAATTCAGTTGTAACATATAGGAAAAGCTCTTCCTATGTAAACCACCCCTATGCCATGCAACCGTACATACTGCAGAGTTGAATCCATTATCAGGAAAAATAGATGTTTCCCTTTGTGTCTGTCTGGCCTCATGTTATTTCTTCCACCCATCAGGTATTCTGTGCCTCATTTCTTTCATAAACACTGCAGAACCTATGGGGGAAAGATAAACTGTGAGCTTTCAGCTTGTGGGAATGTATTCCAAGATTTTGTTTTCTGGCGTTAATTTAACAGTCATTATAAGCCAAATGAAAAATGGTTCTATAAATCTGACTGGCATACACTGGGCATTAATTCTAGATGTCTTGTACGTAAAAAGCAAATTGCCTCAGTAGGTGGCCAAATCAATATGCCAAAGCATTTTTCTATTGCATTTTGCATTATCCTCTATTTTAACATCTTTGTCACTAGAAGGATTGTCAGTCCTCTTTGCTTCTTCTGCCACTCCCCTCTCCCCTTGTAGGAAACTTACCGTACCTACAGTCCTTGCTTATGGATCTTGTACAGATATGCTCCCTGACTTTCTGCAGCTATTGCCACTTTCTTCCTCCTCTGACATGGCACTTACAAGCATTGAGTCTTTCCTTCTCGTTTCTCCCCTTACGTTTACCTACAGTGAGTCTCAAATTTTTGTGGCACTTAATTGTTTTTAGCTTTTGAAGGGTGGATTGGGGTCACTGCACCACTTATGCCAATAAAATCGTATGTAGAGCTGCTGTTATGCATGTCTTGTCTGTACCCAAAGTTAAGCAGAAAAATAACAAAAGAAATCAATACCAAGTGTCTGTAAATATATTTTCTACTAAACATCATATAGAAACAGTGATAGTTGGGCAGGAAATTTCCCAAGGGTTACTAGCTGAAGGCATGTTTCGGGACGTTAGCGTTTCCCATCTAGCCCTTAAGATCCAAATTCAGCAATGCATTAAACACATGCTTGACTTTTAAGTGCCCGCGTAATCCTGTTAGCTTCATTTTACTGAACTGGACCCTAATTCAGAAAATACCCTGAAACTCAACTATTATTCTTTATTTGTTAACTAAATCTCTTCAAATTATCGGAGAACTGGTGTTCAGGATTGACTGGCGTGGAGCCTTAAACATCTGTCTGTCCTCCTAGGTGCTTCGTCAGTTTATAAGACACGAATCTGATTCAGCCAGCTCCTTGATACTTGAAAGATGTAAGTAGATGTTATTTGTTTGAGAATCTTAGTACTAGTGAAATGTGCCTGATGGGTCTGCCCAGAGATGTATTATGTCCTCTGCTCGCAGAAGAGGCTCCTGTACAAGTATAAGCACTCAGAAACCATGGTGATGAGCACATTATAAAAGCCTGGATAGATATCTGCTTCCCCAGAGTGACCAGCAAAGAGTGAGAGTAAATTCCGTCTCCAGGCCCATTCGGTCCTCTTCCTCTCTGCTAAGACTACTAACAGTCAAACGTGTGGTGTCTTTAATAAATGTTATAATATCTTTCTATTACTGTTGTGGAAGAACAAGAAAATATTCCTTTTTCTTCAAGAATCATCAGCTTTTACTTTTTACTTGTGTAATATCTTATTCCATTCTGACTTTTTAATCATGCTGCATTTGACCTCTTAAGGGAAACTTAAGATAAAACATTATCTAATATTTATCTGATCTTATTTCTGCAGTGATGTCTTCAGAAATGTTTCTCCTTTTGCGATCCAACCAGTGAAAATAGAAGGCAGGCAGTTACTATTAAATAATTTTATTATTATTTTACAGTGCCCAAAAGTATGCTAGGCACTTCATGGTACAACTATTAATGCCCCTGAAAACTTAAATTCTAATTTTATATATATAATGAATTGAGTGGGGATAACAAAACAGTAAAAGGAATGGGCCAAAGAAGGACCAGGGTTACAGTGATAAATTGAGTAGCTGTGCGATTTTAGATATGTGCATATCTTGGGGGTACAAAAGGTCTCTTCAGGACTGTCTTCCAGACCACCAAGGGTAGAAGTAAATGCTTTCTACCGCTGGAATTCTAAGTGCGAATTTATAGCCATGGCAGGCCATGAAATATTGGACATAAAACTTATCATTCTTATTATTATGCCATTCTGACTACTATCTTGTTTTACCCACTCCCTTTTGATTCAGACATGATTTTAGTAGTGATAAATTGGCAGAACTAGAAACCATCGTACCATCTGAAAGCTTGAAATCCTTTTCAAATGATATAAAGCATTTGTTACTAACGCTAGGAGTCAGTGAGACCTTGGCTGTTTAAAACCCTGTTGGAATTAAAGTGCAAAAAAGAAAAGGTGGTAATCATCAAAACATAACTTTAAGGTACTTTAGCTTTGAGTAAGGCTTGTTGTAATGATGGGGGGGGAAAGAATTATTGCAGCTTTGTTGTGGTAAAAATACAAAAGTCAAGATTTCATTTAAAAAAAAATTATTTTGTGTGTGTGTATATATGTGTGTGTGTGTATGTATGTGTGTATATATATATATATATATATATATATATATATATATATATATATATATATATATATATATATATATATAAATTTAAAAAAGTATTGGGACAAGGAATAGAAGAAAATGAACAGTGTGAGCAGCTCCTTGACCCCTGAAATGGAGACTCCTCAGAGATGTTGGTCAGCACTAGTGTAGGCATCATTAGAAGTCAGAGAATCTGGATTCCTTGGGTTTTGTGATAAGTTACAAGTCAGGATAGTAGTTTATCAAGGTTAGAAAAGCTGAAATTGATCCATGCAAAAGTTCTTGGGACCAATCCAAGCAGTCGTCCCGAACTTTAACTCTTTCAAGGATATCTCCTTTTGCTCCTGGTGCACCTCAGTTTGATATTTTCTGTCCCACACATTTCAGCCTTGAATCGTATCCAGTTACTCGGTCGAGTAGGACAGGACCCTGTTATGAGGCAAGTGGAGGGAAAAAATCCTGTTACAATTTTTTCTCTTGCAACCAATGAGATGTGGCGATCAGGGGAAAGTGAGGTGTTCCAGGCAGGTGAGTCTGTGTAGTTATTGGAGTGGAATAATGTGTTTTTCACCTGTTGTAATGCTGTTTTAACATGAAATAATACCAATCCAGAGCCTTTGTTGATGTAAATCCATGTAGCTCTATTTATGCCAATTTATACTAGCTAAGGAGCTTGCTTATCATGTATATCCAGGAAGCACTTTAGTATTTCTCAAAGGCATGTGTTGAATAGTGATTTGTGGCAGACTTTTCTAAGAAGGACGGAGGAAGCCTCCAGCTATTGCTCGTTCATCATTTCACATAGACTTTGTGGGGGTGGAGTAGGTTCCATTCTCCCATTACCTCCCACTGGAGATGAAATAATGACTACATCTTTGTTTAGATGCCACTTTCAATTTGTAACTGCATACTTTTCTCCTAGCCTGTGTACAACGTGCAGGCTGCAGGGAGAAATAATTGCATGTAATATGAGCCGTGGTTTCTAAACAAAGGTACACAGTATATGCGCTCTCATTATACTTGTATCATGTTGCATGGTGTTTCTGGCCCTGAAAGGAAGAAGAGTGGAAGTTTCAATAACAGTAAATTTCCATTTCTCCGATCAATCACTTGACTTCTTAGCTGAGGAGCACTTAAGTATTGAAACAAGCCCTCCGCAGTTCGTTGTGTTAGAGAGAGAGAGAGGACATGGCATCCTTCGGCACCTTTGTCATTCATTAATCTTCCTTTCATGTAACATAGGTGATATCACCCAAAAGACAACGTGGCACAGGGTCTCTGTGTTTAGGCCAGGCCTGAGAGATGTGGCATATCAGTATGTGAAGAAGGGGTAAGTGGCGTAAAAAGAGTGCTTGGGGATTGATTGCCTTAACAGTCAGTTAATTTGAAGTGAATCAGGCACAATGGGGGTGGTTTTGTGTAGATGTTAAAATAGAAGCATGTCGTGCTTAAAGCATTTAGTGCTCAAAGACTACAGACAAATGAGGCAAGATCTCTGAACTCTAAACTGACAATTTATAGAATAAAAATAATGATGTAATCCTCCTGCCTGTGAACTGAATTCTTATGTTCATGTTAGTGCTCGAATCTATGTGGAAGGGAAGATAGACTACGGTGAATATACAGATAAAAACAATGTGAGGCGGCAGGCCACAACAATCATAGCAGGTAACAAACTTTATTAGTCAAACCATCTTGTTTTGCCATTTCGAGAAGTGAAGGGGAACAGAGAAATAAAGTGTCGTTTATCCTCATTCCCAAATTTCATAATTTGGAATTTCGAGAAAATGTATCTGTGGTTGTATTTTTAGTTCCTGGTCTGTGCCAGTAGGTGTCATCTGACACAGTTTATGAAAAGAATTAGGCAGGAAAGAGGTAGCATTTGTGGATTGCTGAAAAGTTGCTGACACAAAGAAGTGAATTGTAGCAAGTGGGTGTTTGTGCATTTTCTCTGCACTGCACATTGGAGAGAAAATTGGACATGTACACTGCTGTACAAGGTGGGCCTTGTTGAAAAGTTCACTCTCAACTTCAGCAGGGAACATTTTTCTGTCTAAGCCTTTGATTTCAGGCTTTCCGCTAAATGTTAATGTCTTCTCCCTGTAAAAGGAGTGTCATGTGGATATAGCTAGATGGGGAATTTGGAAAGTAGGAGTGAGGTGGCCGAGAATAGCAGAAGCGGGAGTGAGCAAGCAGATGTTCCTTGGGCTAGGAACAATCATGAAGAAAGATGGAAAGTTCAGAAACTCGTCCTCTTTGCTTCTGTAAAGGGCAATGATTTTTTTATTTTTAATTACGTGACTTATTGGCGAGATCAGTATCCTGAAACTTTAGGGGGTTTGTTTTTAGCAATGGGCCCCAAAAAGCTGAGTAATAAAGGAAACATTCGTGTTTCAAAACTGTGTATAGAAAGTTGGGCAAGAGGTGAACAAAACATGCACTTTTAATTTTTACTTTTGGTTGTTCCCGAAGTGCAATGTTCTTGCTGTCATAAACCCACTTGTTCAGATGGCCCAGCACTTACTGCACTGTGATATTGACCCTTGTTATTAGCACACTTTCAGAGAGCCTGCCTGTAGGTATATGGCAAGTCTTTTCTTTCAATGGTTCTCTAAAGTTTTCTTTTTAATAGCTCTTTAAGGTAGGGTTATTGAGAATTTAGAAGACCACTGAAAGTTAAATGTGGACTTTCCTTACTCCTGCTCCATGCTGATTATGGGGGGGATGATATCAGCTCATTGCATTTTGGGATATCCAGCATAAGCAAGACATTAGCAGTAATAATAGATTTATAAGAGGGACAAATTCAAATCTTTTTTGAAAATTGCCTCTAATGATATATTTGGCCATTAACAATGTTAGACGCTTGTGGACACATGCTTGAAAATACCTATGTTCACCTTGATAAGGTCACTTGACCTGGGGAAAAGAGAAGAGAATCATCTGTATCCATCAGTGTTCGTTTTCATGGGATATTTGTTCTGGATACTGAAACAGTACAAGCCCCTGCATTTTATTTTTAACTTCCCTACAAAGTAGCGTGCGTGTGTGTGTGCGCATATAGATATGTGCAGCAAGACAAAACACTTATCTGATCCTGAAAATTAACTACTCTGTTGCATTTCCTTTCAGATAACATTATTTTTCTGAGCGACCATATCAAAGAGAAGGTGTGAGATGTTTAGTGCTTGGACCCATGCTGTTCCTTTCATTTTATAGTATTTCCTAATTCTGAAATCATGCATATTGCTGTATTTTCTGTAAACAAATTAAAACACCCTTTTATATGGTTAAAGGAAGAACTGTGTTTTTTGGTCTTCAAGCTTTGGCCTCTGAATGTTTCTTTTACTACTTCTCTGTTCTATCCTAAGGGGCAGCCCTTGGGACTATATCAGTTTGAATCAATACATTTATGATTAGACGTTGCATTTCTGAGTTTCTTGGGCATTTTTAGCCTGTATTTATTAAAGGCTCCCATAATCCCTGGTTATAATTTTAATTCCAATCCCTGGAAAATTTACTTAAATCTGTGCCATACTTGTTTTCGTCCACCAGGAGGAGCTGTAAATGCACCACCAGATGACTTTCTTTCACTGCTTCTCCATTTAGAGCAGGGGCCGGCAAACTTTTTGGCCTGAGGGCTGCATCAGGTTTAATAAATTGTATGAAAGGCCGGTTAGGGGAGGGGGTCGTGGCCCGGCCCCCACCTCCTATCTGCCTCCCCTCCATCCCCACCCCTCCCCGGGACTCCTGCCCCATCCAACCCACCCTGTTCCCTGACGGCCCCTCTGGGACCCCTGCTCCATCCACACACACACACCCCACTCCCTGTCCCCTGACCACCCGTGGATCCCTGCCACCCCATCCAACCCCTCCTCTCATTCCTGAAGGCCCCCCCGGGACCCCTGCCCCATCCAACCACCCCTTCTCCCTGTCCCCTGCTGCCCCATCCAACCCCCCATCCTTCCTGACTGCCCCCCCCCCCCCCGGGACTCCTGTCCTCATTCAATCCCCTGTCCCCCCCAACCACCCCGCCCACTATCCACACCCTGCCCTCTTACCACCACCCTGAACTCCCCTGCCCTCTATCCAACCCTCCCTGCCCCCTTACTGCGCTGCCTGGAGCACCGGTGGCTGGCAGTGCTACAGCCGCGCCACCACCACGCAACACAGAGCAGCGGGTCAGGCCGGGCTCTGCAGCTGCGCTGCCCCAGGAGCTCACAGCCCTGCTGCCCAGAGCATTGTGCCGGCTGCGGGGGAGGGGGAACAGCAGGGAAAGCGCTGGGGGCTAGCCTCTGATTTAGAGAGTAACATTGTTGCACTGTAGAGACTTCCTGTCTTTGGAGGGAAGGTCCAGAAGTCTCCGTTCCAGCTAGGATGGGATGGGATAAAATGTTCTCTTATGTTGTAATCCTGGATGAGCTGTCAGAGCAGCCATGAGTTTCATTATTGCCATATCTGATCAAAGTAATCTATGTAAAAAGGATGCTAGTTTTATTATAAACTGTAGCTATAGAGACTCAAATTCCTGCATATGATCCCAATGGGGTGGGGGAGAACCTGGATGGTGGAAATCCTTACCGTTGGAGTGGAGGAAGACCGCATGTTTCATCTCTCTGGGCATAATGTAAAACACTTTTATTTTTATTTTTTTGCGGACTTCCCCTACAAAATGGCTAGTGAGATTATCCCCTTTCCTTGTGTTTCTCCAGAATGATCCTACCAATGTGATCAATTTGGAGGAAATGGTCCGTTCCTGGATAGGAAAGCTGCTACTTACGTTGTTGTATCTGGCCTCTGGATTACTGCAGTGATGGGTACACTGGAAATTCTTAGCTAGTTACATGGGTTGGTGTCTACATGGAGGTCATGGCATCTTTTAAAATGAAAATGAAATGGAGAATAAAAGTTTAAATGTGCTATCTTCTAGACTGGTTCCTTACTGACCATAGTTCCTGCCCTTCCCACAGTTGTCTACATCCAGAACTAAATATGTTGGTTTTTTTCCTGAGGCTGAAAAGAGAACAAATATTTTGTGGTCATATATAAACTGAGGCTGTGAACCACAGCAGTACCAAGGCTGTTCTGTCAGTAGCAGTAACACCTTGTGCCACCTCAGGTTCCTGACTTTCCTGGCTATTGAATTTTTATCCAGTGTTTATGTAAATATGAAGTGCTCCATTATTTCTGCACGGTCCTGTGCTGCTGTCCTGCCTCCAGATCATGCCACCAGAAGCACAGTCACACTGGCAGGTGACACTGACTTCATGCTCATCTGATAAACTTCAGAAAAGCAAGTGGGTGGGGTGGGTGTGGGGAGGTAGATCTTGCCAACTGATCTTTCACTGGAACTAAACTCTCTAGCTTTTGTAAAGCATCAGCACTAATACCAGATGACAATCTTCTATACCAGACCCTTGCTGTCTAGAAGGAATACCAAATATTAGCAGAATCCTCTAGACTTTAAGATGAAATGTGCTTGTCACAAAAACCTGATTAAAATGACCTTTTGGTTAATCCCACAGGTGGGCCGTAGATTGGCTTCTTTTGTTAAAATGGAAAAGGTCAATACTGCATATCCCTTTATTTGGGATTGAAGGCAAGAGGAGTGTGAAAGCTCTGTTTAGTTGATTATCTGGCAGTGCATTCTAAAGCAGAGTAGTCCAAAGATGGCACATTGTGTCAGTTATCTATAATTTTTACTGATTTCTGATCCAGTTCCAGATTTGCTTTAAGGTGTTTCCCTGTTATCTTTAAAGCCCTGAATGTGGTAGGCTCTATATTTTAGTGATTGCCTATCTCTCAACAACCCACCATGACAGCTGAAATCAACTGGGATGATGCAAATGATGGAGCCTACTGTAAAACATGAGACTTGAGAATGAAGACTTCTCAGTAGAAGGCCCTTAACTGTTGAATTCATACTGGAGATAAGCTTCAGGAAAAATGTAAGACTCATCTCTTGGAGCAGACCTTCCTTCAGTAATGGTCACTGACAGTGGCCCACACACTGACCTCTACCTACAACTCTGGATCTGGAGAGAGACTGAACTACTACAAATTGTGGGATTATCTATCAAAACTTAACATTTATTCATGCTACAAATGATTTTCACTTTTCCTGGGTTTCAGTGTTGTCTTTCAGGGAATGGCATTCAGCTTTCTCTTGTCCTAATTAACCTCTTGGGCAACCTTGATTATTGGCACTGATTGGATCTCCTTACAAAAGCATTTGACCTTGAAAAGGAATTACTGTATTTGTAGCAGGTAAGAGTATGAGGTTTGCAATGCCCTTCGTTACTGAAGCACTAGTTTGCAACGGTGTTGTGAATTTCATAATGAGATTGAGACAAAGCTGTAGGAGTGCAAACCAAGTCACTTGCACTCAGTCTCCCTGCCTCCAGAACAGAGTGGGGGAACCCCCCCCCCCCACCTCCTATACTTGTTTTTGGCTGTAATGCTTCGATTAAGGGAGAGCTATGGGCACGGTGCCTAATATAGCGTTTTGAACATTCATATGGCGAAGAACGCTTTTAACCTTTACAAACGTGTGACTTATATTTGAGAACATAGCTCTAACTTGCCCAACTTCACATATGGGATAACATGAGGGGTGCTCAAAAAATAGCTGGTAACGAAGTGGGTCTGATTTCTTTGGCAGACATGTCTTCTCTCGCTTCTGTTTCATGATTCATCACTTCTGATGATAATTAGTGTAGCAAACTGAATAGAGAGTGACTGGATGGCTTGGGACTGGTAAATGGATAGTGGAGTCTTTTACCACTTGGTCTCTGGTTGAATCTAGCCCAGGTTAGTGCTGCCTTGTGATGATTCCCTAGTGTCTTATGTGAAATTAATTGGTGTTTCAGTCCCATTCCAGCTAGCCATCATGAAGCCAAACATCTACTTGCGGTATAAGTCTCAGCAGAGAGGTCATGAATTGCATAGGCAGGAAAACTGTGAGGTTCTTACCCACGAAAGCTTATGCTCCCAATACTTCTGTTAGTCTCAAAGGTGCCACAGGACCCTCTGTTGCTTTTAGCCCTTAGAGAAGTCCCTGCAGGTAAAAGGTGAGAGAGCTTCACTAAAGCAAGCTTGTGTTGCTGTCTGCGCACTTATGTGGTTTAATAGAAGACTTTCTTCAGTACTGTCAATCTTACATTTTGTGTTTGTTTTCTTTTACTTAGTCTTTGAACACACTGAGGAAAAAATCTGTTCTCATTTACACCTCTGCCATGATGCTGAAGGCACTGGGGTTACATGGGTGTAAAATAAAGTAGAATTTGCCCAGTATGTTGTTTTCCCTTTTCCCAATACATATGACAATAAAATGTACATCCAGTGAGTTTTTCCTAATGTCCCGTGTGAGTATATCTATTTTCAGCCCTAATGTAGTGGCCATGTATCCCTTACCCTTAGCTTGTTTGGCCTTCCGTGCCTCCGATACCTTCCATCAGCCATTCTGCTTCAAAGAAAAACTGCAGCGTTTTCCCTACCTATGACCTGGCCTATACCCAGAACAACCTCCTTTTTTCTACTTCCCTATACGTCAGAGGTCAGTGTTTGCAAAGTATACCATTCAGTAACACTCTCGTATGTCAGACAGCCACACCAAATAAGGTTCTAGAAGATGAGGGAGAGGTAACAATTTTATACAAAGAGAGAACCATAAACTAAAAGATAAACATATGTGTGCCTGGATGTATAGGATGGAAAGCATTGCTAGATTGACCCCCACCATGAAAAGTGTGAAATATTGAAAAATAACCTGGATTTATAGCATGGTAGAAACTAGTCTAGTCTCTGACCCAGGTCAGAGGAAACAAACATGATGGGGAAGATTCAGGAGAGTGTAGGGATAAGCATGTCTGTGCTTGGTCCTTACCTCTGTTATAGCATTCTTGCTCTTGTAGGTGAAGATATTTATCTTGTCTGTTTCCTTAGCGGCATGTCTGCTCATGAACAATAACACACAATATATTCAGTTTTGGGTATTAGTTGCTGTTCCATGTACCAGGATACTGGGTAATTTATATTCTCTGGAAGGATTCTTTGCCTGCTCTCTTTCCTCCTTTCTGGCACTTGGTACACATTGCCACTTTCTAGCAACCTCTTTTTAAGACAGTTTCTTCCCCAAGAATTGTTCTACAGCCCAAAACTTCAGTCTTGCACATGTATGTGGCTGCTCCCATATAGTGCTAACGACTTCATACAGCACCTTGTATTGCATACACAACAGTTCTATTTCTGACTACCAAACGGAGGCCCTTTACAAGCAGTATAGATTGAAATAGCAGAGACTTAACACTCATTTTAATAAAATAGCAGGCCCAATATATATATTGGATAGATGGGGTACCAGAGCTTCACTGCTCCTGTAGCAGTGCTAGATGGACAGCTGTGAAGATTATACTGTGTTTATTAACAGCAGTGGTATAACTCAGGCAGTGACAATGGAAGCTTCCCCATACCACCAGTTTGCTTCAGCTCCATGGCCCCCTGCTAGTTGTGGGTGGTGGGTTTTATGTGGCCACCTGTCTATCGAATTTCAATCACTTAATTCAGTTCTTATAGGCTGATGAACAGGCATCTGATGGTAACAGGGGAGATGAAAGGCACCATAGCCAATGGCCAATCCCCTGAGCCACTCTCTCTCTTGTTTTGCCTCTGGTTTTTACTATGAATTGTTCTCCCTCCCTTTTTTATATTGGTTCCCCTTTGAATACTCCTGCAGTTGTGACCTGCTCTCCCCATCCTAATTGAAAGTTTAAAAGATTCAATTATAAGAGACCTGTAATTGACAAAGAGGATGGTCTAATTTGGGAAAGGAAGCAAGATTTGGGTAGGGAGCCATAATTGTGCTTGCTATGGAAAGAATGGCTAGGATGGGAAAGGGAACACACTTGTTTACCCAAAGTATCCACTTTCCAGGCAGTGCTTTAACAGAGGGAAATGGGCTGATTGTGCAGTTCATCAATTAAAGCTTCCTTCCCCAAAGAAGCATTAAGAGAGGAAAGTTCAGTCCTCTGCGCCTGATCAAACACCACCTTGCCTAACCCGGGATCCTCTGCACATTCACTAAGCAAATAGTCAAAGTCACAATAGAGCATCCGCGTTCTCATTTTAATGTGGTTTTTTTTTCTGTGACTTATAGAGCAAATACTACTGTCCTTTACCTTTCTCACTCAGGCAAAATGTTTAGTGCCCTAGTCCAAAGAGTCTGTGTCTCAGCAAGTAATTTTAGAGGGATTTAATTTCAGCCAGCAAAGTGGTAGGAGACCCTTTTGTTAGAAAAGGGTTTTTCATCCAAAGAATGTAGCCACAAAGGCATTTAAAACAAGATACCTTCTAATGAAAGAATAGACATTTCTGGAAGAGGACTTGCGCTTTCAAATGTCAAGACCTACATCTTTCAGGGCTGGCCCACTGTCATTTATTTGGCAACACTGTTTACAAGCCTGGGACACAGTGAATTTACACCTCTTGGTGCTAATAATATGGCTTCAGATGCTTGTACTGTACTGAGGTGCATGATCTATAACAATTTAAAGGCACTTATCCTAACAAGATAATTTGTAAAAATGGCTGGGAATTGTCCATCAATGTTCTTCGGGGGAAAATGCAATTTCCACAAAACTGAAATTTTCCATAGGCCTTTGCTGAAATTTTTCAATTTTCCACAAGGGAAAATCAAAACTAAATATCTTGTATTTAGGTTGACCCAAGCTGGACAGTTTGGCTTGCTGAACCAAACAAACACTTAGTGTTGGTCTGTTTGACATTTAATATGTATCTTGTTTGAGCTCCTGTGGTGCCTGATGGGAGTTCTTCATGCCCCTATTGCATACAAACATGAGAATGGCCATACTGCGACAGACCAAAGATCCATCTAGCCCAATATCCTGTCTTCCGACAGTGGCCAATGCCAGGTGCCCCAGAGTGAATGAACAGAACAGGTAATCATCAAGTGATCCATCCCCTGTCACCCATTTCCCAGCTTCTGGCAAACAGAGGCTAGGGACACCATCCCTGCCCATCCTGGATAATAGCCATTGATGGACCTATCCTCCATGAACTTACTTAGTTCTTTTTTGAACTCTGTTATAATCTTGGCCTTCACAACATCCTCTGGCAAAGAGTTCTACAGGTTGACTGTGCACTGTGTGAAAAAATGCTTCCTTTTATTTGTTTTAAACCTGCTACCTATTAATTTCATTTGGTGACCCCTAGTTCTTGTGTTATGAGAAGGAGTAAATAACCTTTCCTTATTTACTTTCTCCACACCAGTCATGATTTTATAGACCTCTATCATATCCCCCTTAGTTGTCTCTTTTCCAAGCTGAAAAGTCCCAGTCTTATTAATCTCTCCTCATATGGAAGCCATTCCATACCCCTAATCATTTTTGTTGCTCTTTTCTGAACATTTTCCAATTCCAATATATCTTTTTTGAGATGGGGCCACCACATATGCACACAGTATTCAAAATGTGGGCATACCATGGATTTATATAGAGATAGTATGATATTTTCTGTCTTATTATCTATCCCTTTCTTAATGATTCCCAGCATTCTGTTTGCTTTTTTGACTGCTGCTGCACATTGAGTTGATATTTTCAGAGAACTATTCACAATGATTCCAGGTTCTCTTTCTTGAGTTGTAACAGCTAATTTAGTTCCCATCATTTTATATGTATAGTTGGGATTATGTTTTCCAATGTGCATTACTTTGCATTTCTCAACATTGAATTTCATCTGCCATTTTGTTGCCCAGTCACCCAGTTTTGAGGAATCCTGTTGTAGCTCTTCGCAGTCTGCCTGGGACTTAACTATCTTGAGTAGTTTTGTATCATCTGCAAATTTTGCCACCTCACTGTTTACCCCTTTTTCCAGATCATTTATGATTATGTTGTATAGGACTGGGCCCAGTACAGACCCTGTGGGAGACCCAATTTATCTCTCTCCATTCCGAAAACTGATAATTTATTCCTACCCTTTGTTTCCTATATTTTAACCAGTTACCAATCCATGAGAGGACCTTCCTTCTTATCTCATGACAGCTTACTTTGCTTAAGAGCCTTTGGTGAGGGACCTTGTCAAAGGCTTTCTGAAAATTTAAGCACACTATATCCACTGGCTCTCTCTTGTCCTCATGCTTGTTGACCCCCTCAAAGAATGCTAGTAGATTGTTGAGGCATGATTTCTCTTTACAAAAACCATGTTGACTCTTCCCCCAACAAATTATGTTCATCTCTGTGTTTGACAATTTTGTTCTTTATTATGGTTTCAACCAGTTTGTCCGGTACTGAAGTCAGGCTTACTGGCCTGTAATTGCCAGGATCATCTCTGGAGCCATTTTTAAAAATTGTCATCACATTAGCTATCCTCCAGTCATTTGGTACAGAAGCTGATTTAAATGGTAGGTTACAGACGACAGTTAGGAGTTCTGCAATTTCACATTGAGTTCCTTCAGAACTCTTGGGTGAATACTTTTGGTCCTGGTGACTTATTACTGTTTAGTTTATCAATTTGTTCCAAAACCTCCTCTAATGACACCTCAATCTGGGACAGTTCCTCAGATTTGTCACCATTCTCTATGGGCTGAGCTGTATGGCTGAATGATGTCACCCATGATTTACCACTGTCTCCCTTCAGGTTGAATCAAAGTGGTGATGCAGCATGGGAGATGTCATCTCAGAGTAGAATGGAGGCATGAGGAACTCAAATTACAACTTTGGTGATGCATTGGGGCAACTCATCAAGATGCAGATTAATGTTGAACTGACCGAGAATGTTTCATCAAACTGAAATGAAGTATTTTCATTCAGGACTTTTTTTAGTTTGCCTTGAAAATTCTTTTTTTGATATTTCAGCTCTTTGTCCCAGCTGAAGATGAAAACAAATGTCAAAATATCAGAATTTCACAGTGGATGGAAATTCCAATTTTCTACCACCTCTAATCATTTGTATTGCTGGTAACTTTGTTCAGAGGGAAGAATATGAAGAAGGCTATCTTCTGCAATTTATGTACATAATGTTTGGAGTGAGTTTTAAAGTAGTGTTGAATTGCTAAGACATCCAATTTTTCTAATTCACATTCTATCATCTCAAACCCTTTCCTCTAGAATCTTGTGTACTCAGTAATATGAAACAGACAGTTCCTAAAATTACAATGTTCAGTTTTGAATTAAATCCAAAGACAATAATGCCTAATGAATATGTAAACAGAAACCTGCAAGGTTTTCTAAGTTCAACTATGATAGGTATTAAGGTGATTATAACTGGATGCTAGGAATCTCATAAAGCTTCAATTTTTTTTTTTTAAATACTCCTCTGTGTTTGAAGAAATACCCTGGTGTGCACTGTATGGGAAACACTACTTGTTTGCATCAGGTGTCAGGAAGCCTTTGATTAGTCTAAGTACTGAGAACAATTGGATGTTTTCCTTCCTGTTTCTTTTCACATTTTTGTGTGATTGAATTTACTGCCTTTGAAAGTAAGACAGTGGTGTAACTGGCAAATTTAGGTATAGCATAACGACTCACTGTAAGCTTCCCTTATGCTGATTTGCCAGTTTGCCTCAGCTCTGTTCCTACTGTGTACCCTATTCTATTTTTGGACCTTGATGTGACTATATCTAAACAAATATCTAGATACTCAGATTGCCCCCATAACCCTAGTTTCTGAACACTTTATATTTCAGTTTTGAAATGTAACAAGTCTTGTTGTTCCACACCTTATTCTCTCAAGTGAAGAGTGCAGGTTAGGTGATTTCTCTTTTGTTCATGAGGTGGACAAATGCAAACTAGGATAAGCCCAAAATAATGTTCATGTGATCTAAGCAAAACTTAGACCTGAGCCTACAGAAATAAGAGGTTAGTGAATAACTAATCCATTGTTCCACCTAACATTTCAGGTTTTGTGCAGCTAATTCAACTTAACCTTTACATGATTGAAATGTGCTTTATTATTTTTGTATTATCATCGTGCCTGGAGATTCCATTGTGGTAGGTGTGACGGGTTGGATCACAGAACCCCCCTTGGGAGCTGCCACCCGATGTGCAAAGACTACCCCTGCTCCTGTTTTCCCTGCCAGCTCAGGACTCCAGCACCCTGTCTTGCTGAGCCAGACACTCCTGTTTGGCTCCAGACACAGATCCAGGGTCTGAATCACTTGTCCCAAAGCTGCAAGTTACCTGTAAACAGCTCACAGTAGTGTGCTTGTCTTTAGCACTCAGATGCCCAACTCCCAATGAGGTCTAAACCCAGATAAATCCGTTTTACCCTGCATAAAGCTTATGCAGGGCAAACTCATAAATTGTTCGCCCTCTATAACACTGATAGAGAGATATGCACAGTTGTTTGCTCCCCCAGGTATTAATACATACTCTGAGTAAATTACTAAATAAAAAGTGATTTTATTAAATACAGACAGTAGGATTTAAGTGGTTCAAAGTAGTAACAGACAGAACAAAGTAAGTCACCAAGCAAAATAAAATAAAATGCGCAAATCTATGCCTAATCAAACTAAATACAGATAATCTCACCCTCAGAGATGTTTCAGTAAGTTTTTCTCAGACTGGACACCTTCCAGGCCTGGGCACAATTCTTTCCCCTGGTACAGCTCTTGTTGCAGCTCAGGTGGTAGCTAGGGGATTCTTCATGATGGCTTCTCCCTCTCTCTGTTCTCTTCCCCCCTTTATATATCTTTTGCATAAGGCGGGAACCCTTTGTCCCTCTGGGTTTCCACCCCCCCTCACTGGAAAAGCACCAGGTTAAAGATGGATTCCAGTTCAGGTGACATGATCACATGTCACTGCAAGACTTCATTACTCACTTGCCAGCACACACATATACAGGAAGACTCACAGGTAAATACAGCCATCTGCAGACAATGGGAGTCATCAAGATTCCAAACCATCATTAATGGTCCACACTTTACACAATTACAATAGGCCCTCAGAGTTATATTTTATATTTCTAGTTTTAGATACAAGAGTGGTACATTTATACAAATCAGATGATCATACTCAGTAGATTATAAGCTTTGTAATGATACCTTACAAGAGACCTTTTGCATGAAGCATATCCCAGTTACGTTACATTCACTTATTACCGTATTTTCTCTAAAACCATCTCAGTTACATTATATTGACTTATTATCAAGTTTTTATAAAACCATATAGACTGCACAACGTCACAGTAGGTACTGTACAAATACAACAGAGACAATCCTTGCCCCATTGGGCCTATACTCTCAGTATAAGACAAGACAGATGGATACAGAAAGATGATTTAGACTAAATACTGATTCAGATGTTTTTTTCTACTTCTGTCAGAACATTCTCAGTTTCTGTACATTGATAGGCTAAGGCAGTGGTTTTCAACATTTTTTCATTTGCGGACCCCTAAAAAATTTCAAATGGAGGTGTGGACCTGTTTGGAAATCTTAGTCTTCAGACACCCAGGTTGAAAGCTACTGTTCTATGGTAATGACAACCTTTTGTGGACCCCTTAGAGCAGGGGCGGGCAAACTTTTTGGCCTGAGGGCCACATCTGGTTTCATAAATTGTATGGAGGGCCAGTTAGGGGAGGCTGTGCCACCCCAAACAGCCAGGCGTGGCCCGGCCCTCGCCCCCTGACGCCCCGTCCTCTGACGCCCGTCCCCCCCAGGACACCTGCCCCATCTACCTCCCCCTGCTCCCTGTCCCCTGACTGCCCCCGGAACTCACACCCCTGACTGCCTCATCCAACCCCTCCTCTCATTCCTGACTGCGCCCCCCCCGGGATCCCTGCACCTATTCAACCCCCCCCGTTCCCGACCCTCTGACCACCCTGACCCCTATCCACACCCCTGCACCCTGACCACCACCCCAAACTCCCCTGCCCTCTGCCCCACCCCTTACCGCGCTGCCTGGAGCACCGGTGGCTGACGGCGCTACAGCCACGCTGCCCGGTTGGAGCCAGCCATGCCACCATGCAGCACAGAGCACCGGGTCAAGTCAGGTCGGCAGCTGCGCTGCCCAGAGCATTGCACCGGCAGTGCGGCGAGGCTGCAGGGGAGGGGAAACAGCGGGGGAGGGATTGGGGGCTAGCCTCCCAGGGCAGGAGCTCAGGGGCCAGGCAGGAGGGTTCCGTGGGCCGGATGTGGCCTGTGGGCCGTAGTTTGCCCACCTCTGCCTTAGACAATCTGTGGACCCTCAGGTTGAAAACCACTAGGCTGTGTACACTAATGAGCAACTACTTGCATGCCTAGTTGCTGTTAAGTAGTAGATATTTAATTGGAAACAGTTGGTATCACCATCTGACACAAGTCATTTTTGTTCTAGGCTTTACCTGCTGTGTAATCTGTTGATAATGGGCAATTGAAAAGTTGCTCATTTTATTGTGTCCTACTTTCACTTTTTAAAAAATGAAATAATTTTGGTGAAAAATGACAGATTGGATAATCTAATCCATCTCTAAATTCTATGACTCAATCCCCAGGCCACTGCAGAAATATTCCCTATAGTACACAGGTTTCAGAGTAACAGCCGTGTTAGTCTGTATCCGCAAAAAGAAGAACAGGAGTACTTGTGGCACCTTAGAGACTAACAAATTTATTAGAGCATAAGCTTTCGTGGACTACAGCCCACTTCTTCGGATGCATATAGAATGGAACATATATTGAGGAGATATATATACACACATACAGAGAGCATAAACAGGTGGGAGTTGTCTTACCAACTCTGAGAGGCCAATTAATTAAGAGAAAAAAAACTTTTGAAGTGATAATCAAGCTAGCGGAGACATTGACTATCTCCCCTTGTAAGTACTCTCACACTTATTATCAAACTGTCTGTACTCGGCTAGCTTGATTATCACTTCAAAAGTTTTTTTTCTCTTAATTAATTAGCCTCTCAGAGTTGGTAAGACAACTCCCACCTGTTTATGCTCTCTGTATGTGTGTATATATATCTCCTCAATATATGTTCCATTCTATATGCATCCGAAGAAGTGGGCTGTAGTCCACGAAAGCTTATGCTCTAATAAATTTGTTAGTCTCTAAGGTGCCACAAGTACTCCTGTTCTTCTTTTTATAGTACACAGTTCTCTTAAGTTCTGCCCACAGGACAGGAATGGTACAAGCAGTGGCAGTGCAAGTTCACCTATATGTCCCCTCTTACTGTGCTTCAGCTTTGTTCTGGGGAGTTAGTTCAACTGCTAGGCTCATTTAGTTCTTGGCCCTTCTCCAGCTGTCAACTAGGATTGATTGGATTGAAATAATCAAACTTCATGCAGGCCACAGAACAATTGTCAGATGCCAATGACTCAGTCACTACCACCTTTGCCCTAGAGGAAGACTACTTCCTATTATTACCAATGCTGTAAACCAAACTACTGCCACTTGAGATCCCTTTTGTCTTTCCTATGCAATCACCAAAACTTCACAGTTTAACTGTATTTATACCTCCCTACTGTATTTCCCACTCCATGCATCTGATGAAGTGGGTTTTAGCCCACGAAAGCTTATGCCCAAATAAATTTGTTACTCTCTAACGTGCCCCAAGGACTCCTTGTTGTTTTTGCTGATACAGACTAACCTATATATCACTCTGAAACAGTTTAATTTGTCACTGCTCGGTGTAGCTGCTTATGCCACAGAACTCCCTCCTGACGTACAGGACCTATGTTTTATATTCCAGGGATTTATAATTCACCCACCAGTACTCTCCTCTTCTCTGATGCAACAGTATTTGCTTGTGCTATTAAATGCAGAAAGTGTCAGCTGGGCTCTGAGGTAAATCACTAAGCTAACAACCAAGATAGTATGCCTAAATAAACAGTCATTGGTTAATGGAAAGGTTGCTCTCATTCTTAAACTTCAATTATTTGTTTTCCGTCTCCTCCCAGTGCTGTTTGCTGGGTGGAGTATGAATGTGGGAGATCCTGGGGCATAATTGCTCATAAGGATCTCTGACAGGAAGAAAGGTAATTTATTGGTTTATTACTGCAAACACATTTCTGTTCATGCCTTAAGCCATTTTGCATTTGGGTGACAGTGAAAATTTAGGTTCATGACATCAATTATAAAATACCACCCATGGGTGTGTGCATGAGAGAAAGGAAGAGAAAGGCAGGGATCTTTAAGTCTAGATCAGGGTGGCCAACCTGAGCCTGAGAAGGAGCTAGAATTTACCAATGTACATTGCCAAAGAGCCACAGTAATATGTCAGTAGCCCCCGCATCAGCTCCCTTGCCCTGCTCCCAGCATCCCCTGCCCACCAGCAGCCCCGCTGATCAGCACCTCCCACTCCCTCCCCCCACCAGCTGTTTTGTGGCATGCAGGAGGCTCTGGGGAGAGGGGGAGGAACAAGGGCATGGCAGACTCAGGGGAGGGGGCAAGAAGGGGTGGAGTAGGGACAGGGCCTGCAGCAGAGCCAGGGGTTGAGCACCCCCCTGCCCATTGGAAAGTTGGTGCCTGTAGCTCCAGCCCCGGAATCGGTGCCTATACAAGGAGCCACACGTGGCTCTAGAGCCACAGGTTGGCCACCCCTGGTCTAGATGTAAGTTTAGCAGAAGTAACAGCTACTGCTGCAAGACAGGAATTAGTTAGTATACAAGGTGGGGGGTAATTGAAGTGCTATGAGACAGTATTTCTACATTTTATATTTATAGGGCAGTAGCACCCAGAAACCCATCAGGCTCAGGCCACATTGTGTTTGGTACTGTACAAATGCAAAGACAATCACAGACCTGACCAGTTTGCAACTGAAGATGAGTGACACATGAAAGGTGTCAGGGGAGGGATACAATAAAATGGCTGCAGGTTATATATACACACACAAATACATGATTAAAAAAAAAAAAACAATCAACATGCTTAATGCTCTCAACCTAGCAAACATTAATTGTCTAATTTCTTATAGGCCTCACAGCAGAGGGTGGGCTGTGGAGGAGGGAAAGTGTGTGTGTGTGGGGGGGGGGGAGAAGGGCAGAAGGCTTATGGATCAGTTCAGAGAGGCTGTTTTGTGTGGAAGAAAGCCTCACACCATTTGTATGAGAAGCTGACAAATGGACAGACGAGGTTGGCATCTCTAATGGCTGGGGTTAAGCAGGAGTAGTACACTTGGGGGGGGGGGAATTCCACCCACAATATTTTAAAATTCTGCATATTTTATTTGTCAAAACAACAATATAATCATGCCAGTTTTAATTATGTTGGTAATTTATTCTAAAATACCTGTCAGCAAGTAATACCTGTAACAATGCGGACAACAAAAAATGTTCAGGACGTGTTTTTTGACAAATAGATTCCTTACTAGATATATTAATACAGAACTTTGAGTAATAATTCATTTAAATTACAATACAGAAACTTATTTCCCACAGCCCTCAGAAACAAGGCAAAGGCTTGCCAGAGTCAGAGATAATGGAGGAGCTGGGGGAGAGGGAAGTAATTGCTGGGAGAGAACCTGGAGGGTTGTTGGGGAGAAGTATGGAACAGATTTTTTGGGGGGGATTGTTAGGGAGTTGGGGAGCCTCCCCCATGCAGACCCTGGCTGACCCCTAGCCTCTCCCATTCAGTCAGGAACATTCATCCAGTCCATGTCTTTCCTTGCATCCCCTCCCCCTGTCCTCATGTGTCCCTGCATCCCCTCCCATTCAGCCCCCAGGCTCAATGCTGTTGCCCCATTAGCTCCCATGCCACCGCCCCAGTCTGTCCCCCCTCCCAAAGCCTTGCTGAACCCCAGTCTACATGACCCCCCTCAGCAGCCCCACATGCCTCACTCTGTCCATCTCCCCCTCACCTGGCCCCACAAACACCGTACTATGAGAAAAAGCAGCTTATGCTCTTTCCCTCTCTGTGGCTGGCCACCCGCTCTTTTTGCACCACAGCAGCCTCTGGTGGGCAAAAAGTGTAATTGCAGCACCTCTCCAGCAAAATAATATAAAAAAAAAATCTGCAGGGGGATATGAATTCTGCACAAGTGCAGTGGTGCATATTTCCCCCAGGAATTAAACAGGCACAGTGACAAAGGGCCTTGTAGGCAAAGTCAAATACTATTAATAATTTTGCATATAGACCTCATTAGAAATGGAATCTCTGCTCTGCAGCAAACTTTGGCATCTCAAAACTTGACATTCCACAGCTGAATGAAAAGCCTAGATTTCCAACAAAATGAAATTTTTGAAAAATATTTTCTTTTGGAAATCTTAAAAATATCTTTTTGAATTGTTTTGACTGTTATAATTTATAAAAAAGTTGAAACAATGTTCCCATAACTTCCCCTTAAATGTTATGAAATCAATACATTTCCATAGAAAAATCTTATTTAGCCAAATGAGCATTTTTCCACTGGAAGACTGTTTCATCAGAAACTTTTTGACCAGGTCCAGTTGTATGCCGGTAGACCAACTCACTGGCCCAGGAACAATCAATGCCACACACTAGAGTTGGTTTTAGGCCATTGTCTCAAAGCACAATTTATTGGTTAAACAGAAAACTTAAAGTAAAGTAGCTCCTCTGCCCAGCATAGGCCACAATTCACAAAGGCTTTGTCCTCACCTTTCTCAGCCCCTCTGGGTCCTTGACCTGACCACAAGAATCTGCCTGGTTCCTGTAGTGCTCACTTCTAACACATTTGCCTAAGAGTCATCTCATAGTCAAGTACTTTCCTCTATTCCACCTTCTACTACACATCCTCCTTATAATTCTTCAGCCCAACTGACCACTTGCTGGCCTTTATAAGGGCCGCATGCTCTTCAGTCTATCACTTGACCTCTAGCTCCACAGCCTCAGTTGGGACAGAGCTGATCAGACACAGGTGGGGCTGGCCCATCTCCTCTTAAAGGGGCCAGTCCCCCTGTGAAATGTAATTTCACATCACTTGAATGTTTAAAAATTTATAGCAAATCTGGGACTTAGGGGTTCATCCTACAAAGTACTGAGCACCCTGGTGGCCCTGACCCAGCACAGCATTTAAGCATGTGCTTAGTTTTAAGCATGTGAATAATCCCAGTGTGACCTGTGCTGGTCCCTGGCAGGTTAGAAGCCAGGGCAACCAATCAGAGCAAGGGAGTGAGGCTACATAAACAGGTTCAGCCCAGCCTTTCACAGCAGTATAGTTGTGACAACTGGAAGGAGATTGCAAGTGTTTCATGGAAGCATACAGAAAAATCTTGTGTGTTGTAAGATGGCTTTAGGCTAACTGCGGAATGAGACACACACAGAGCTGGGGAAGACCTCCAGCCTGCCTGCTTCCTAGCTGTGTGTATTCTCACTGCACTCACTGTTTTGATTTTTGCTTCTCAAGCGCGGGCGGGGCTTTCCCCAGGCTGTATTCTTGTCGCTATTGCATTGGCTAAAGCAACTGTCAGTCCCACAGCTTTGCTGGCCCAGCAGCGCAGCTGGGAGGGTGGGGGCACGTTCTATTGGTCAAAGGAAAGCAAAGCAATAGGCCACGGTGGGGCGTGGGAGGGGCTCCCCATTGGGTGAAGCAGGCCAGGGAACCCCCGCCCACATTCCACAGCTGGAGAGGTGTGGGAAATAGTGCAGTCTGGAGGCTAGTTCCTTAATTCTGATTGGGCAGAGTCTTTGAAACTAGCCAGCTTCCCTTCAGTGATTGGCAGTTTTTATGGAGGGGGAGCCAGCATCTGAAGGGGTGGGGAGGGAAGGCTGCTGGTGTCAGTTTGAGTCTGGACTCTGAGCAGCTGTGGGGAGGGTCTCCAGCTGATAGAGGAAACTCGCTACCTATTAAACCCAAACACAGACACATTCTAATGCAGATCAGCTGTGTGCAAACAATACGGGAATTGCAGCACTGAGCACTGGAGAGAGGAGAGTAGGGTTTGTTCTGGAAATTTGTCTCAACTTAAATTGAGATATCTATATCATATAGATCTAGATTTGAGGGAGTATTAAGTACAAAGAGTGAGCAAAAGGAGATCTTTGGTCATATGGAATAAGGCTTCTCTGTGTGAGCAGAGTGCCCATAGTGAAGTGTGCCCAAATACACATACCCTATCTCCCTTGGCTTTATTGTGGTTCTAACTGACCATGGAGGTGTTGGAAAATGGGGAGCAGAACCTGTTGCACTGGGATCGAAAGCTGAGTGAGCTGTCAGAACTGGTGGACTCCGATTCCCTGCTAAACAATACGGTGAGAAACAGCAGTGCTGGGCTGTTTGTGTGTCTTCTGTACGGACACTAATGTGTGTTCGTCTTGTCACAGGGGGAGGGTGTGCAATAATTTCAATGGGGGAGGGGGGAAAGCCCCTTTCTTTGGGGTGGAATAGCAGGAGTTGGGCTAGCACCCATCTGCCTGGAAGTTAGGCTGGTCTGTTATCAAGAGTTCTTGTGAATACTCGGTGTAGGAGGCGTTCAGAAATCTTCCTTGTGAGATTATGAATGTGTGTGAAAAGTATGAGTAATACCATTTTCCTTCCCTTTAAGCCTTGCTTTCTTTGTCATTCCAGCTGGGTGGCTGGAGAAACCCAGGATAGAGTTGGGCCCCATTTGGATTATGAGGGGAAGCCCTAAAACTGCTTTACAGTTAATAATGATTGGGGGGGGGAGGAAGAGAGCTGGCGTTTGGAATTTTAATTGGGGTGGTAACTAGGGAAAACAGATGCTGAAATGCATTTTCATTTCTTCACGTTCTTCCAAACGAGAATGACTGTGAGCATACAGGGAGAACCCTTACAGTGCATTAAGGTGCTGTTGGATCCTAAGCCATTTTCAAAATGACTGAAATTTCATATTTTATTAAAACAGTAGTAGCAGAGATGGGTGTGTAACTTTGTGGTTTGGATTCTACTCCGCCCCCCCCCCATGCCAATTAAGAGGTTCGTAAAGGTTTAACTTAAAGCATCAGTAAGAAAATAACAGACTTCAGGACTTTACCATAATGGGTTTATTCTGCAATTGGGTGAAATCCAAGACTTTGAAATTCTGAGGAACTGGTTCCTGCATTTCTGCAGCCCACCATTATCATTAGAGGTTATGCTTGAAACGGAGTTGGAACCCTCCTATCTCCTGAAAGATTTTTGTGGTGTATCGGGGGTATAAGGAGAGAAAGAAGACTTCGTCCTCATCTGACAAATGCACTGTTAATTGTTATCAAAGGCACAGCTGCAGCCAGATGTTTGATTTACTTTACTGCAGTGTGCAAAAAAAGTCACTTCACCCAAAATAAGGCCAAAAGTGGGTTTTCCCAGGGTACCATAGGAAAGGGGGAAAATTAAGTTCTTCCAGGCAAACAATGCAGAATTACTCAGTCTTCCACAGCCAGGTCGGAGAAAACAGTGTTTTCTACTGAAGATCTTATTTTTTTTATAGTGGCTGACAAACCCTTGTTGGGTGGAAATGGGCCAGGCTTTGACTGAATTCTACAAAATATTGAAGAAAAATTGGTTTGGGTGTTTAGTGTACCGAGTGATTGAATTCTACCATGGTGCAGATTACTTTATATTACTAGTTGCTGCAAAGCTGAGAATTTGGAATTGACCATCTGTTTAGTAGGCTTTTAGTTTATTGGGATGCAGAGTTGTGGCTGTGTTGGTCCCAGGATATTTGAGAGACAAGGTGGGTGAAGTAATATCTTTTATTGGACTAATACAAAAAAGTTTATTTGGACACAGACTATGGAGGCATGTAAATATTGGAGGCATTTTCAGTGCAACACTTCATAGCTTCTGGCTACAGAAACTCTCACTGTAAACATGCGTCTAACCCTGGAAAGTGAAATGCTTTACAGGGACTTTCCTATGGCATGGCTAAGCAATCCCTCTGGTAAGTTCTTTCTTGTAGGCTGACTTTTAGGGGGAAAAGGGTGTGTTAATTGGCATGTTAAAACTATAATTACCTTGTTTACATAGGGATTTTAGTGTATTAAAATCCTAATGTAGACAAAGATAGTGGTAGTACTAATGTGCTAGTTAACCCACCCTTTTTTTCCTGGTGTGGACATGGCCTTTGGTTAGTTTAAAATTGCCCTTGAATCCTCAGATTCCAGTTGACTTGCTTTTGGTAGCAGCTGTTGGTGAAGCTGTAGGCATGTTTGTCTCTGTTCTTCCCTGGAAGTATATTGTATAATCTCTGGACTGAAATCATGAGCCCCACTCTTCACCACTGCCTACCATAACAGTTATGGCAACTTCCTTTTCGGCTGGGGCTCCCTTTCCCTTTGGAGACCATCAGTGGGGCGTAACATATCAAAGGGGCTGCTGTTGTGTCACAAGGATTCTTGTCTTCCTCCCCTCCAACTTTGATTTTGTCCTGCAAAGGCAGAATGTTTTATCACTTCCTGTCAGTCCTGGCAAGGAGAGATGAAGATCATTAACTAAACTCTTTTCTCTTCCATGGAAATGCATCATTTGGTTACCATGCTGGTTTCCAATATTAACCACCTTTCTACCGTGGGAAATTATTGTTGAAGCACAAATACTATTTTATGCCTTTAAAAAACAAAGATGCAAAGTCCTTGGGGGAGTAGCTATAAAGGGCCAATAAATATCTGAAATTTAACTGTATTTGCCAACTATCTTAAAAACAACAAAAAGCAAAACAAGAGAAAAAAACCAGCCTCAACCAAACCAGTGTTAGGCCTCCAGCTGTTACTTGTCTCTAATGCAGGAGATGTTTTGTGGGCATGTGCTGGCCTTTCAGCTCTGCAGACCTTAGTCTCTGATCTCAGGTGAAAATGAGTAATATTTTCTTGGGTATGTGGGTGGAGAGGGTGCATTCAAGTCCAATGTGTGTGCACAGCACACAGTAATAAAAGTTGACACAATTGGTGAGTCTCTGCTCAGGAGAAGTCCAAGATTGTAATTCTGGGGACTGCTATAGGTGAGGGCTGAGGTGCGCTGGCAGAGCTGTATGAGGAAGCTTGCTCAGCATTTACCTGCACTATGCCTGGCTCAGTGTAGGCAGTCCTATCTGTGCCTCACTTCTGTGAGTACTAATATACCCAGGTAAATAAAAGGGAATAAAAGGTTTTCATCTGTGAACTACCATAGTGCCACCATGCAGTATCATAATTCTGCATCACAGCAAAGATTTTGTGTTAGTCTATGTGCAGAAACATGAATAACCATATAAGGCCTAACTTGCCGTGTGCTAGGCAGGCTGGCCTTAAGGTCCTGGGAAGCATGCCTGTTGCAAGTTCCGAAGTTTAATGCAACTAGAAGGCAGGCTCTCTGTTGCACACTGTAACTGTCTTTCTTTAACTATCCCATTTAACTGCTTTGTCATTGAAATTTCTTATGCCTTGCACAATTTATATCTTCAGATAGCTCTAGGGGGAAAGCGCTCCTATGTTAGATTTCTTTAATGAGCTAATAGGAGCTTTAATGACAGGAAGCACTGCACTGTTCTGTTGAAGGGTGCACACACTCTCTCTCTCTCTCTCTCTCTCCCTCCCTCTTAATTTAAAAAAAGGAATGTTCTGAATGAAACAAGGGACCCCTCTGAGAATATTCTGTTGGATTTTATAGCTGTGTTTGGGATGCTTCCTTCCAACTACTGTTTGGATCTTTGTCGGTGACAAAGATTGAATTGCCATTCTAATTCATACTGTCAGCCAGAAGTATTTCCCTAATAAAAATCCAGAGCGTGGGTGAGAAATTGTGGCCACCCAACATACATTTCCCAGTAGGGTGACCAGATGTCCCGATTTTATAGGGACAGCCTGATATTCAGGGCTTTTTCTTATATAGGCATCTATTACCCCCCATCCACTGTCCTGATTTTTTTTCACACTTGCTATCTGGTCACACTATTTCCAAATCCAGTTACTGGCTATTTGAAATGTTTATAGCTTGCAAAATAAATGACATTCTGGCTGCCCAGTGGTCAGAAACAGTGCTCCTGTCTCTGCTGTGTTTAAATGGAGAGTGCTCTGCTTGTTGTGTGGCAAATAATCCTACCTAGGCATTGACTCTTAGGAGCCTGTAGGAAGAGGCCTCTGAAGGGACCCAAACAGAGGCAAGAAATTGATATGTTTCTGTTGTTGGAAGAATTCTGAGTGAAGCCACCAATAGAAGGAGAAACAAAAGCGATCAATAGTATGAATGATGAAGTGGGTGTATTTCAAAAAGAGAGGATGGTATGATTATTTTGACTACTTATTTTTTCCATAGTAATCCCTCACAGGGAAAGAAAAGCATCTATTCCTACTGTCACTCGCACTCTTATTTGCAAAGTACCGTTTCTGTGGCGGAATATGTTGTGCCTGCTGTAATGAAGTAAAAACTTCACAACTACCTTTAATCAAGCTTCTCAACTGAGTCAAAATTTAGCATTTCCCTGGTTCAGACTTCAGATCTTGTAGGATTCATTGGCTTTGCTGCTTCTGCTACATATGCAAGTTTTTTGCTTGGTGTGTCCGTAAATAGCAACGGGGATGGACAGTGAGGAGTCTGTAGTGCCCCTGTAGACCTGCTGCTGTCAGATTTATGTGCCTTCAACTGTTTGTCTGCTTAGTGGGATGAACACCACAGACTTATTTGCTTGATCACTTCTCTCAAATGATATGCTGACCCGCCCATGTTCCCTAGTGCAATGTCACTGTCTTGTTGGCAGCCAATGGCATGCAGATTGAGTCTTCCTCTGGTCTTTGCCTGTTCTTGTCTGGGCACATAACTGTGATTTAAATGTGAAAAAGTTGGTAGTACAGTCCCATTAGTGCCATCTCAGAAGATGGACATGCACCATTATAAAGGCTGCTTATAAATCCCAATCTTCAGCAGACACCTCTGTGCTAGTGAAACCAGCATCCCACCTTGTGACTAAGCATCCTATCCTCTAAACAGAGAGACGTGTGTGTATGCGTTTAGGAAAGATATGAACAGCCTTTGAAAGACGTCTTGAATAGGTACAATCTTCTATTAATGTGTGATAGACAAAATCAAAAAAAAAAAGTGTGATAGGAAAACTTACGGGCAGGAGGAAGGATCCACTTTCCTTCTGCAGTCTAACAGTGATGTGTGCATATGTAATATACAAAAGGATAAAATTTTTGTCACTGAGACATTGCCTGAGACAGCTGCCTTTATATAGTTAAAAATGCTTAACCCTCTCCACACCCCCAAAGCAGTTCAAGATTCAAATTATTAATCAGAGCTGTGTAGACCATGTGTAATAGTACAAATACGTTTAAACACACAACTATTTAAAATTGTCCATGCCCAGATTCAGCCCCCTGGGGCTACTGTGGTTTTTTTCTTGCCATAGCTGGTGATCTCAGCAGTGCCTAAAGCACCATAAGGAATGTGGCTCCCTGCGCCACTGTAACTGTTAGTGACATCCTCTGAAACAGAGCCCCGAGGAGCTGCAGGCAGGTCTTGGCAGGCAGCAGGCCTTTTAGGTAACTCTTCAAAAGACAGTAACACATTGGAATTCAAGTCTGCATAAGCTGACCTACAGTTGATGCCGTCCCAGCAGGGCTGCGTGCCTCAGTGACAAATACCGGGTCCTGATACAGATGGATAAATCTGTTGACAAAATGCTCTGTAAAATGCCAACTACCTGTTCCATTTCTAGAAGGCAGTCAAAAGGCAAATGGTTCTTGTAAAGAACTTTTAACTGTCAAAAGTGTATCCAGTTCTGATGAGGCAATCTTGTTCCCATTTTGTTGTTGTTAACCTATTTATTGCTTGATTCTGCTTCTGTATGGCAGCAGAATGCAGCTGGATTTAATATCAATATTGAACTAGACCATCCGTGTTCTAAAGGTGATACACGGGGAGCAGAAGTGGAGGTGTTTGGCCATATGCAGAAGGTATGTATGTTGGATAGCACTGAAATAGCTGACTGAAATATTTTAGGCCTAACTTTTCAGAAGTGACCAGTGAATTTGAGTATCTGAATTCTTGAGTACTCAACTTGAGACACTTCAAAGGGGCCTGATTTCTCAAAGTGCTGAGTATTTGCCCTCTGAAAATGGAGCCTTTGAAAGGTATGCAAATTGAAATGGCCCAAATCTCTAGCCATTTCTGAAAATTTAGGCCTCAGTGTGGACTTCAGTATAGCATTTGCATGAGCTGTATAAATCCATGAGGACACTACAGTTGATGCTATGGATACTATAACTTCTGAACACTTGTAGTGTGGGGGCTTGTGGGGCGTATGCAGTCAGTTTGCATGTGCAAAGGAATGCATTGTTCGCTCTGGAGTCTCAGCAGGTTGACCATGCTTTCCCTATTTGATGCACCTGAACAAAAATCAAACCAAACGTAAAGTTCAATGATGTCAGAGTTCAGAATCGTGTTTGTCCTCGAAGAAGAGTTGGGGAAACTTTGAGCTGTTCTTATCTCTTCAGATAAATTGTCCGTTACAGGCTAATGAATCTCATCAGGAATTTGCAGTGACTCATTTTCTCTGTCTCACAAACACTCTGATCACTGTCGTCTGCTTAGTATTCAGTTGACTTCTGCAGAAAGAGTACATCTGAATGGGCTTCCTTGGATTGCCTGTGTTTTTCAGTGTGTGGCACTTGAGGCTATATTTCATTTGTTAATTATATCTGATATGATTATTAATTTTACATACACACTGTAAAATTCAATGTTTCCACAGCATGTGTACCACTGGGCCTGGAGTGAGCTTTACTGATTTAATACATTTAATTTCTTTTGGCAGGGTAGCCAAGTTATGGCTTCTGTGAAAAATGTAACTGTTTTTTGTCTTAAATGCCTGTAAAATCCTGGGTTAATGTAACTTTTTATTTAATTTCCTTTTGATTTTGAGAGTGCTGGTACATTTTATTTAAAAGTGGAATTCATCATATTGCACATTTAGTTTTAACTCTGCCTGCTTAAGGAGTTGACTAAAGACTCATCATTTCTTCTCATCTGTAACTGGGCATGGAAGGCAATTCTGCAGCTTGGTTTATAGCCTAATGTGACTTCACTAATCAGGTCTTCTAAAGAATTGGTCAAGGCTCTCCAATAAAGAGAGAAGCAAAGATGTACATATATTAAAAAGGCAGATAAGTTAAATAAACAACTTGGAGACAGTCATTATAAATTATGAAGGAGCTGAATAACTTTTGAAACAAAAAACCAACAAACTATTTATGCTCTAGACTTCCCATTTAAAGCCCTTTTTTTTTTTTTTTTTTAAAGAGGAACACAGTTAGTTCAAATATTCAGCAAATCTCTTGTAAACATCTCTGATCTAAAACCTGACTGAGAGAAACACATGGTGGTTTGAAACTTTACCCTCACCATCATATTTCCTGCCAGTTAAATTTAGAAAAATAAGTGTATTGGATTTTTCTCCAGCTGGGCTTCTTTTGGACTGACGTGTAACTGTACACTTAAGGTGCTGAATCTGTGATGGTGGTTGAGGTAGAGAAGAAGAGTGATCTGTTCTGGGAATGATTTTTGGGGTATGGTGGGTAATGGCAAGTGTGCCCATGTAGCACAGAAAACACTATTTTTGGTACCTTGTGGAAGCCTGTAGTCTGCAATATCCCAGCTAAATGTTTCTCAAGACTTAGAAGGATCCTGTTGAAGATATGTAAAGGTATATTGCTAATCAAGGAAGTGGGTAGAGTGTGATAGTCTGGACAAATGAATGCATCATTCATGTTACTAAAACTGGGTTGTCCTACAGCTGGGAACAGAGAGCTTTACATTTGGCTAAGTTATGGGAAGAGAGTACAGCCTTAGAATTCCTCACAGATCTCCGTACCACGCTTTAAAGAGACCTTTTCAGCCCTATCCTAGAAAAGGTGGCAACTGTGCAAGCCTTTCAAATAGATTTGGAATAAAACTGGGTTCTTTTCAATCTTCTTTCTTTTCATGAGCATCAGTATCTTCCACAGCAGTAACGATAGGCTACCAGGCAGCTGATCGCCCCAACCCACATTTGGGATAGTTTAACTTTGTTATGCTGTTTTCTGGCTGTCACTTCTTCATGCAGCAGTTATCATATTCTGTCTGTCTCCTCTTCCTCTCCAAATAGAGCTCCAAGCTCCTGATTGTCTAGTCCAGGATTTCTTTGCCTCCAGACAAGCAAAAAAGTTCACAGTTGTTCTCAAGGTATTAAAACAGGGCCTATGACCAAACCTCTCCCACCGCCCAACTATTGCTGCCTCCTTGTCTTTTAGCTTCTCTTGTTTGCCTGCTGCAGCCTGATGGCAGCACAACTCACTGGGATAGGACTCCTGTGCCAAAGCCCGTTGACCAAGACTTTGGAAGTGGAGTAATTTATTCTGGAATAGAATCACGTTTGTTCCAGAATAGCATATCCACACAAGGTATTATGCCAGCATAGCTAATAGCCATAGCTATACTGGGAAATTTCCCTGTGTAGATAAGTGCTTACACTTCTCATGACCTAAGCTAGATGAGGCATTCTCAGTTTAATTAAAGCAAGAGAGAGAGGTGAAGAGCTTGCATGCCATGAAGGCAGTCGTTACCTTCCCAATTCCCCTTGCTGCTTCCAGAGATCTTTTATTGGGGCCTGCTTCCCCTCCCCCCGGATCCAAGGCCATAAACTCCACTTTTCAAATCTGACCTCTCCTGTTACTTAAACACACTAGGGTATGGATTTGCTGCCTTCCCTTGGAAGGCAAAAGACCCTTTAATGGTTAATAGCCACCTTTCAAAGGCTTAACTTGGCTCCAGTATCAACTCCTTGGCTGCCATTATCTAGTTTGTCAGGCCCAGTGTTAAAATCCCATAAACAACTAGTCCTTTGCCAAGAAATGTGAATAATGAGCAGGTCCCCGGAAGTTTTGTCACAACATAGCTCTGCGCAAGCATTCTCAATTCAGGGGAGAGAGAGCCTCGTCTTTGCCTTCCCTCTAGGTCCTCTCTGTCATTCAATACCATGTAGAAGAGTGAGACAGAAGTCTGTCTCTCTAGACAGAGGCCCCTTTACTGGCAGAGGTAACCATGACACTCTAAGACTTTCAGTGATAGGGGCATTTGATTGTCTCTTGAAGTCTGGGATCTCATTTAGAGCTGTCCCAGGCTTCCAAATATATATGTTTTTGAACGTAGGTCTGGTACTCTGGCTCTAGTTCTCTATCGGGGAAGGCTTCCTTCATAATACCTCACTACTTCGTGGGAGAGAGGCAGGGTTGCATGCAGTGGAGAGAATCTAGGTGACCTATTGGTTGTCCCCTGCAACTGCTCTAAAGCAAATGCTACTGTATTGAAATTGGAAGTCAAGAGAGAAAATACAGTGGAAGAGTAAACACAGCATTTCTCCTTGGGTATGTGGAATAGGCAATAGGAAAAATCCAGTTGGTTAGGAATAAATTATTAAATTCTAATGTAGGGTTACCATATTTTGTGCCTCCAAAAGGAGGACACTCCACGGGCCCTGGCCCCGCCCCCAGCCCCGCCCATGCCCCCACCCCCAACTCCACCCCTTCCCCCAAAGTCTCCACCCCCTCCCCTGCTTCCCGCGAACATTTGATTCGCGGGAAGCCTGAAGCAGGTAAGGGGTGTGTGGGGGGTGGGGGGGGGAGGACGCGCGGCCCAGGCTGGCCCTCCCGGCGTTTCCAGCCTGGGTCGGCTCGGGCCCTGGGGTGCCGGCCCCGGGCCCGCCCCCCGGCCGAGCACCCCCGGCCCGCCCAGCACTGCCGGTCCCCGGCCGAGCACCCCCGGCCCGGCCCCCAGGCCTCCGGCCGAGCACCCCTGGCTGCCCAGCACCGCCGGTCCCCGGTGGCCCGGCGCACCCCCCGGCTGCCCAGCACCCCCGGCGGCCCGGCGCACCCCCTGGCCGCCCAGCACCGCCAGCCCCCGGCCGCCCAGCACCGCCAGCCCCTGGTGGCCCCCGGCGGCCTGGCGCCCCCCCCCCCGGCCGCCCAGCACCGCTGGTCCCCGGCGGCCCGGCACCCCCCCCGGCCGCCCAGCACCCCCGTCCCCGGGCCAGCCCCTGGCCCAGCGGCGCCGGATTTTCCCGAACATGTTCGGCTTTTGGGGATTTCCCCCCGGACGGGGATTTGAGTCCCAAAAAGCCGGACATGTCCGGGAAAATCCGGACGTATGGTAACCCTATTCTAATGGGGTTAGGGATGTTCTGTTTAAGCTGTAAATGAGGGACTGAGGCAAATGTGAGGGATGCATAATAATGATGATAGTTTTAGCCTTGTGGAACTTTTTTTTGGCAGCAAACATTCTTTTTTTCAGTTGATTCGACATTTCTGACTTAAGTAACATACAATAACGAAGGTTGGAGGAAAAAAGATCAGATTGTAAATACATTCATTTGCTATATTTTATGTAAAATATATTTTTGCTCTCTTCCCCACAGCTTTTGTATGTTGCTTGTCTTCTTAAACCCTACATGCTTTAGGGTAGAGACTATATTTGCTTCTGTGTCTGTAAAGTGACTAACAGCATGAAGTACTGATTCAATCAGGAGCCTCTGGGCTATACTAAATACAAATATTAAACATGAGGGGAATAGAGGTTAACGTCCCTCTTGAATGAGGGACACTCTTCATTAGGAGGCCAAGTTGAGGGGTTGGAAAGGCACTGAGAGGAAAGAAACAACATAAATAAAGGATGGGATACTAGCTAGATAGGATGGATTTACGCGAATAGAGCAGTCTCTGCAGCTGCCTTTGATCCAAGTGAGTTACTGTGAAGATGCCAGTGACCATTTAGTGCCTGTCCTGCACATTGGAAGTCTACTTGTTTGCCATCTGCTAGCTTTAAATCTTCTGCATGTGATCCTACTCTTCTGTGATTGGTACTGATGAAAAGCAGAAATCTAGAAATCTGTCTGCCAAGAAAGGATTTTCCCATGCAGTTGCACTGAGATATGCTTCATCATTTCACACAAACTGCTGGAGTTCTATGTAGGGTTGCCAGGTGTCTGGTTTTCGACTGGAATGCCTGGTCAAAAAGGGACCCTCGCGGGCTGTTAAGTCAGTCAGCAGTGCAGGCAGGCTCCCTACCTGGCTCTGCGCAACTCAAGGGGAAGCTGCTGGCATCTTCTTCTGGCTCCTAGGCAGAGGGATGGCCACGGGCTCTGCGCGCTGCGCCCATTGGCCAGGAACTGCAGCCAGTGGGAGCTGAGGGGGCGGTGTCTGCAGGCGTGGGCAACACGGAGAGCCATGTGGTTGTGCCTCCACTTAGGAGCTAGAGGGAGATGCCAGCAGCTTCCTGGGAGCGGTCTGAGGTAAGCGCCGCCCGGGGTCTGCACCCCGGGTCCCCTGCATCCCAATTCCATGCCCCAGCCTGGAGCCCTTTCCTGCATGACAAACCCTTCATTTCCGGCCCTACCCCACAGCCCATACCTGCAGCCGGAGCCCTCACTGCCACTCCCCCTGCCCCCAAACCCCCTTGCCCCAGCCTCGTGAAAGTGAGCAAGGTTGGGGGAGAGTGAGCAACTGAGGGAGGGGGATGGAGTGAGAAGGGGGCATGGCCTCTGAAAAGGGGCGGGGCAAGAGTGTTGGGTTTTCTGCAAATTGAAAGTTGGCAACCCTAGTTCTATGGTAAGAAAATGGAGTCCAAATGTGGTGTTTTGGTAACCTCTTCTCTGATTTCATGCTGTCCATGGCAGTGAAGCATCAGGCTGCTCTCTTCTACCTATATGCTAGATTTGTCCAAAATCAGAGAAATAAAGCCAGTTTGTGCTAGTGAGATCTTTTCCTCACCGTGGAAAGGGATAAAGAGAAATGCACCTACATGTGTTTGTCTTGTATGGTTTGGGGCTGCAGGTGCTGGGGAAGCTGCTGTCCCTCAGCTTTGCTAGCCTGACTCAGTTCTGTTCTGCAACACCCCTGAAATACTTCACTCCTGGCTCTTGCTTTAGCAGAGATTGCCCACATCATACCGGCATGCCTTACCTCAGATGGCAAAGTGTCCGTGACAGATGGGAGGACCCAGCTCTCTCACTTGTATCAAAGATGGTGTGAGTGTTGCCACTGACTTGCATGAGAGCAGGAGCGCAGCCTTCACAAGATGCTTCAAACTTATTTAAGCTGATGATGCTGAGAGATGCTTTTGAAATTGGCTAAACAATAAAATCATCCTTACATGCCGCAGCAGCCAAGAGTGTCGAAGGCATGGCTGACAAAGTATTTAGAGATGAAGTGGGTGAGGTAATATCTTGGATGAGCTTCTGTGGGTGAGAGAGGCAAGCTTTTGAGCTTACACAGAGCTAGTCTTCAGGTTTAGAAATATACTTAGGCCTGGTCTACCCTACAGAGTTAGGTCGACATAAGCTGCCATACGTGAGCATCTACACTACAGTGTTGCTCTTGCTGATGTAAGTTTCCCACTATACCGACTTAATAGCTCCAGCTCCGCGAGAGGCATAGTGCTTAGGTTGGTGTAGTTAGGTTGACGCAGTGTCAGTGTAGACACTGCAGTTACTGTTCTGGCTGTCAGCCCTGGGTGGCTGACAGCTGGTGCAAGCCCTCCTGGTGAGGATGCACACTGCTGACAGAAGGAGCTAGCGTGGACATACAAAACTGATTTAATTACTGCGGTGGCTGTACAGCGACGTAACTTAAGTCGACTAAATTTTGTAGTGTAGATATGCCCCCAGTGTCACAGCTAAATACAAGGTGGAACAGATTGTTTGGTATAAGTAGTTAAAACATATTTCAAGGGACCATTCAAGGTGTGGTGGCCTGGTAACGCCCCGCCAGTCATGGTGGGGAGGCAACTGGGGGGGGGGGGAGGTTATTAGTGGGTTATAGATAGTTGTAATATGCCCTAAATCCAGTATGTCAATTCAATCCATGGTTTTTAGTGTCTAGCAAAGTTATGAATTTATGCTCCCAGGCTTGTCTTTTGAAAGTGATGTGCAGGTTTCCTTTAAGAATGAGGACTGAGAGGTCAGATATAGAGTGATCATTTTGTAAAAAATGATATGGTTTTTATCTTTTTTTTTTTTTTTTTTTTTAATCATTTTTCTCTGTGAGTTCCTTCGAGAGCGTAGTAATTGTCTGGTTTCACCCACATAGTTGTTGGGGCATTTAGTGCACTGGATGAGGTACCCCACATATTGTGATAGGTGTATATAGGACCCATGGATCTTGAAAGGTGTGTTGATTAACAGTGGAAATATGTCCACAGGTTTTGTATCTACTTGTTCTTACTGGGTCTGGTGCTGCTTTGAGCTGAGGTGTCCTGGCATGTGTAGAGCTTGCTTCTTCTAATGATCTTGGAGAGGCTGTGGGCAGGGGGTTGTCTGAAGGTCAGAAGAAGGGGTTCAGGAAAGATTTCTTTGAGGGTGTGGTCCCCATTGAGTATGGGTTGCAACTATTTAAAGATACCATATCTGGGTTCTACGGTGAGGCGATCTGAGACAACTAGTTGTGTGCAGTTGATGAGGGTTTTATTTTCCATATTAAAGCAGGTTCTCTTGGGGTGCTTGGATGGCCTCTTCCATGTTGTGATCTATTTCTTTGGGGGAGGGAGGAGTGTCCTTGTTTGCTGAAGGTGGTTTTAAATATGTTAAGGTTAGGGTGACCAGGTGTCTGGTTTTAGACCGGAACACCCAGTCAAAAAGGGATCCTGGCAGCTCCGGTCAGCACCGCTGACGAGGCCGTAGACTGTCCAGTTGGCAGTGCTGTGCAGCGAGGCTGGCAGGCTCCCTGATAGCCTCTGCGCTGTGTGGCTCCTGGGAAGCAGTCGGCATGTCCAGCTCCTAGGCTTAAGGGTGGCTGGGGGGGGTCCGCGTGCTGCCCCGCCCACAGGCGCTGCTCCCATAGGTAGGGCAGGGGATGAACTAGCATGCCTAGCAAGTGGCTGTTGAGGATTTGTGGCGCGCGTCTGTGCTGCTGCTGCCGGCCCTCTTCTCCTTCTCGTGCTCCTCCTGTGGCTGGGCTCGAGCTACGGCATGTGCTCTGCGGCGAACGGCAGTCTGTCGCCCCATCGCTGGCACCCAGGAGTTGGAGGTATGTGTATCCCCATCTCTGAGTGCTGGGAATGGGGCTGTACCCCCCATCCCTCTCACTGCATCCCTCCCCGTTCCAACCCTTTGCATCCCCATCCCCCTCACTGCATCCATCCCACCCTGCCCCCACACCTACCCATCCTAGCCCTTACAGTGCTCTCCCACCCATCCTCTCCACCTCCCAGAGCTGCCACCCGCATGTTCTTCACTCCCTGCACCCCATTCACCTCCATACACTGCTGCACTCCCATTATGTCCCTATACACCCCTATTCCCCCTCCACATCCTCATGCACCTGTAGCCGCTTGCTTCCCCACCCTCCCTACATACCCCCCTACCCCCTTCTCTTCTTCACTGTCCCCCTCTCACCCCTACCCTCCTCTCATCCTTGGCCTCTTTCCCTCCCCATCCCCTCTCCTCCCTTCCTGGCGGGGTGTGTCTATGTAGGCAAGTATATGCATGCATGCATTGTATGTGTGTAAGAGACTGTGTATCTTTCTGTAGGGAGGTGTGTGTATTGCTGCATGTGTGTATACCTGTGTGAATAAAATTTGCAGCCTAACTCTGACTTTTATTCCTTTTGCTGGTTTGCGCACCAAGAAATTGATGACACAAAATGTGTATTCATATCATAACAAGTTTTTTTAAAAGAGACGGGAACTCTAAAAGAAACGTATTATTTCTTAAAGTGAATATTGTTGACTAATAATTGCAGAAGAGCCAATGGATCAGACATTTCTCCCCACCTTTGTCTAGCTACATTATAAACTCTTTGTTGCAGACTCTCTCTTTTTATGTGTATGTTCAGCATCTACCACCCTGGAGCCCTGATCGTAGTTGGGGTCTCTAGGCACTAACCAACAATTTGTAAGAATAAATAATATGAAAGTATATGTGTTTGTGCATGCTAGATGTGTACACATGAATACACGTGTGTATCTGCATGTAGGTGTAGGAGTCCGTTTCTACAGATTTATTTATATAGGTATATGGACAGGTGTGCATTTCTGTGGTTGTGCTCTATGGATTTGTATTTGGGCTTCAGGAGTGGGCCTTTAATAGACCCATTACAGCTGTGATGATGTGTGGTCCTAATTCCACACACACAATTACAATAACTTCAGTGAACAAAAAACATGGAGCTGGGTATGAAAAATGGGAAGAGGGGAGGGAAAGAATCCTGAATTTCTTTGTGAAATTTCTTTTTCTTTTTAAATTACCTTTCTGGACTATTTTGCTGCCAGCTCTAGCGTCCTGTAACAAATAAAACCTGAAATTAGCATGATACATCTGTCAAAACAATAAGTATGCCAGTTTGGGCCTTGCAGTGAAAATGAGCAGGTGAGCGAGGGTGGGGAAGAACAAGCAACGGAGGGAGGGGGGATGGAGTGAGTAGGGCTGGGGCCTCCGAAAGGGGCGGGGCAAGGGTGTTCCGTTTTCTGGAATTGGAAGTTGGCAACCCTAGTTCAGGTGTATATCCTGGACTTTTTTTCCTCTTCTAAGAGCCTTGGTTATGCACTGTAAGCCACGGGCACTGCTTCTGAACTAACCAATAATGCAGGATGCTAGAAGTTTGGCAGATGTTAGCTAATGCACTTCATGACCATTTTCATTTTAATTTGGTAGCCTTTTGAGATTCCCTAGCGGTGGTCTCTTATCCTTTATAGGAGCCACATGGTCAGACACTAAATTCCTTGAGTCTCACATTGGTTGTAACTCTTGCTGACCTCAGTAGGACTGATGATGAAATCCAAATAGAATCCTGTTTAGTCTTCCTACGTGGGGGTGTTTGGAAGCTGCAATGGAAGGCCTTGTAGGAGAGGAGAGAGCAAAAAGGAGAACACTGAATCCTGTACTACTGGATTTTGTCTGTTTTGGCCTCATTTGGACAGATGTGGGTGTGGAAAGTGCTTTCTCTGTAGTCCTTTTCATCTCAGGAGTTTTCAATGCCCAGTGAAAAATTGATTTGTTAATATATAATCAGTATTTTTTTTTTTGTCTACACATACTCAGAACTAAAACTAAGCAAGTTCAAGAAAACAATGTCTGATTAAGAGTTATTCTAATCCTACTTACTCGAGAACAGAAGTAATTACTGTGTGTGATGTATGAAAATTACTCTGGAGAGGATAGTCATATACATTACAGGCAGGATTATGACTTCATGTGAGGAACTGGCATTAGGAAGGAGATACTTTTAAAGTGCTTGGCTTTCATGCAGATGTTCTTAGTAAAACAGAACGAAGGCAGGGGAAATTGACTTCGGTATTGTACATTTTTTCAGGTTTCAGAGTAGCAGCCGTTCTTTTTACATTTTTTCAGTGAGAAGTTAGTTATTCTATAGGAGACAGTTGCTGACTTCCTGGAGAATATATGTCCCTCATCTTGGTAATTCTGTCTGGCTGGGCTAGTCACAAGTTTTGATTGTATATCTCTCTTTCAGTTTCTTACAACTAGAATTTCCTTCCCCTGCCCCAGCCCCCTTCCTCCTAGCAATCCTCTCTCACAGCTGTGTTGAGTGATTCTGGCTCTTACATTTTTGGTGTGTGTGTTTAGGGGTCAGGGTTGTAAACTTAGGTTTTTTTCAATAGAAAATAGAAACAGACTTCTGTTTTGTTTTTTTGTTTTTTTTAGTATGACTGGTGCCTAATCTCTCTCCTCTGTTTTCTTTGTGAAAGACTGAAGTGGGTAAGAACAACTATGTTAAGGATGTATGTTTTTAGTGGCTGTATTCCATTTGCCCTTCCCCCTCAACATGACTCATGGAAACAAACTCTTCTCTCAAACTCTTGAGAACAAAGCGTGCATTTCCTCTGGCCCCTCTCATTCCAGCTGCTGTCTATCCCTTAAGGGAGAAGAACACCAGAAACAGATAGGAAGGGTTCATGAGCACAGTTAACAAATGACAAAGACACTTTAGTTGAGCAAGAGAGGGAGTGAGCTGGAGCCTTCAGAAGGCCTGCAGATGTGAGATTTCATTCTGTGTTAACTCTGCCCCTGGGATGCCCAGCCAGCTCACTCTGCTGATAGCTGGCAAGCTTTGCTCCTTCATAACTCCCTAAAGGAAAAACCACTGCAGAAAGTAATTTTGGCATTTTGTTAGAAAATGAATGAGGAATTTGTTTTCTTGCTGCTTTGGAATTTTGTCCATATTCCATTCTATTGTTCCTTGCTTCCTTCAGTGGAAACTTAATGCTGAAGCAGATAGGATGATCTCCCACCCAGAACAAGGAAAAGAAACAAAGTAAATTTACCTTCATCCTAATGCTGTGTGACTTGTAGATATTCGTTTAACTGAATAGCTCTTCCAGCTGAAAGACCTCTTAGGGCATCTGCTAGTCAGTTTTCCCTGTCTGTATGGATCTTTCACACAGTCCCACGGGAGAGATAGACATTAGTTGTTTTTTAAAATAGGAAAATGTGACTATGAAACCTGAAAAAATGCTAGGGCCAATATAGTACCTGAAACGTCTCTTTAACTCCTTTCTAGAAATTAACTAGATTTCAAATCAATGGTGTCCCTTTAACTATTCATTTAAAGATCTAGAAGACAGGTCTGGGGGAAAGAAATTCAGCACGCTGATAACATTGACAGATACTCTGAGGGCAAAGAGGTTATGAATAAGGCAAGAAATAGATTAATTGTGGAAAACTTGCAATTCTTAAGGCAACAGAAGGAAAAATAATTGAAATAGTTATTCTGAGAGAGAGAGAGACTTGGAAAGCAGTAGTGTCAAAAGAAAAGCCAGAGGTGGCTGTGAATGGCAAATTAAACATGAAATTGCAATGGCAAAAAGTACACTTTTGGGGAAGCATACACATAGGTCATGAGGTCTGGGGGCTTGTTAATCCCACTTGGTGCTGCTGTGACTGCATTTTGAGTATGTGTTTTGATTCTTGGCACCTGAACACCTGTGAGAGACTATCTTGAGGCAATTCAAAGAGGAGCAACAAAAATGAAGTGGTTGGAAGGACTGGTTTATGAGGAAGGTTTAAAGCATTCAACATGCATTGCTTTGGCAGGTATTTTGAAGGGGGTGTGGAGTTGACATGATCATAACTGCTTGTGCTTTTAAAAAAAACACTACAGTGATGAGCTGGAAGGCTTTTTCTCAGTTTCAGGTTATAGTTAATTATATAATGAGTTTTTCAGTATTGATATAAGAATAGACAGTCCGAGGCTTTACTGAAACTCTGGTTTCTTCTGCAGTTTTTATAATATTGCAAAGAGAATGAACGGCTGTTTTATTGTAAATATGAAATCTTTATATTAGTCTTTTAACAATTGCCATTTTAATCTCTGGTGAATCTTGAATACCAGCACCATCCACATACAAAAAATATTGTCACTGCTCATGAAGAGGCTTTTGAATCCAGAGGGCCAATTTTTGACTGTCTTCAGAAAAATAAGTTCTCCATTCTCATAGTCCTAACCCAAGTAGAGGATAGCACTTGTGGGGGAAATTGATAGCAGTCAATATAAATTAGAAGTTAAAGGTGCAGGAAAAACAAGGGACGCTAAAGACCTCAGGGGGAAGTCCATGGCTGGCAGGGCTAAGGACAATCAAGGTTTAAGTGTATCAGGAACAAAAGAAATCCCAGCGATGTAGGCCCATTACTAGATTCGTAATGATGCACAAAAGGCAGAAGTGTTCAATAAATATTTTTGTTCTGTATTTGGAAAGAAGCAGGGTGATGCACTTGTATCATAGTTAACACAAACAAGTACTTTCTTGTCCACTAATAACCAAGGAGGATGTCACACATCATCTTCTAGGGATAAACACGTCTAAATCAGCAGCCTCCAGTAACTTGCACCCAAGAGTCCTGTTGAGTTAGCTGAGGAGAATCTCACTTGCTGATGTTAGATTTTTAATAAATCTCAGAATATTGGGGAAATTCCAAAAGATTGGAAAAGTGAAAATGTTGTGCCAATATTTAAAAAGGGCATACAGGATGACCCAGGTAACTATATAGGTCAGTTAGTTTGACATCAATCCAGGATAAAATAATGGAAAAGTAGATACAGGATTCATTTAATAAAGAATTAAAGATAGAAATACAATTAATGTCAGTCAATGTAGTTTTATGAAAATAGCTCTTGTTGAAGAAACCTGGTTTCATTCTTTGAGACTCCAAATTTGGTTGATAAAGGTAACTGCATAGATGTAATACATTTAGGCTTAGGTAAGGCATTTGATTTAGTAGCACATGACATTCTGATAAAATTTAGTACTATAGTAATAGTCAATGGGGAGTCAATGAATGGGGATGTTTCTATTGGGCTTTTGCAGGGATTGGTATTGAGTCTGGTGCTATTCAACACTTTATCAATAATTTGGAAGTAAATGTAAAATCACTACTGATAAAATTTGCAAATTGCACAAAGATTGGCAGATTAGTAATTAACGATGAGGTCAGAGCAGTCTGGATTGTTTGATAATCTGGGCGAATTCAGTTTTATTAAAATACTTTGTTTGAATGTGTCATATAGGAAGTCAGACAAGTTGATCTGATGATCCCTTCTGGCCTTAAACTTTCTGAATCTGCTCCTGCACCTGGTGGTTCCTTAATAGGCCTGCTAGAGCAGTGGAGTGAAACTAACTAAGGATTTAAGCAACTCCTTAAATCCACACCTGTTCAGCAAAGCAATTAAACATGTCCTTAAGACACATTGAAATCAATGTGTAATCAGGTGCTTAAGTGCTTTGCTGAGCTGGAGTCTGGAATTATGTTCATGGCATATACATTGCAGCCTTCCAGCATGTGTATAACTATACATTATTTCTTAGAATTTGTATGTGTTAAGATTCTGAACTCCAAAACAGAGAAAAAGAAAGCAGGCTGCTCCCTAAGGGAGCAAGGAACTCTCCCCAATTTATTTTAAGCTGGCTCTTTCCAGACTGAGTCAGATCACATGCTTTGCTACCGCCACTTGCTGCAAGCAGGACCAGGAATCTCAGTACCCTCCCTCCCCAGCGCTTAAAGTGATAGCTTGAATGTGCCACAAGGATATCTGTTTCAGTCTGCTGCTGTTCTTGCTGCTACCTCTGAGCACATGCACAACACTGTTATGTGGCAATAAGAGGGGAAGCAGACACAAAGAGAAGAGGAAATGGAGAGAGTAAGACTACAAGCATTAGGGGACTGGTCCTGCAATATAAAGACCGTATAAATGAGTTCAGAACCAAGTTTGGTACAGTACATCATTCACTGTACTATTGATGTCTGGGAGAAATGCCAAGCATACTCAGCCTCCGGGGTGACAGGTACTGCATTGGTCTCCAGCAACTGATTAGAGTAGCATCAACCAGATATTCTCAGCTAAAGGAACATTTGCTGCAACATGTCTTAGAGGAGGAAGAAGAGAAGAATGCAGATAAAACATTAAAATGAGGGATGAGAAAAGCAAAAAGTGACTGACAGGGTGTGTGTGTAATATGGGGGAAGGAGGTGGGGTGAGCTCCTTTAAAGAGGGGAGAGAAGTGGCCTGCTTTAATTTCAGGGTTGAGATAGAGTTGTTGTTTTACTCCTTTGTTACCAGACTAGTCAACTCACTCAGAAATTGAACCATCTTCCCCATCCCCATTTTACAATGATGTGAGATTCTCTTTCCTTCCTTGCCCCCAAATGACACTAAACCTCTGAGACGGTGCCTTGCACCATCAACACCTGCGGCACATTGCTCAGCACTCCACTGCCATTGCACTTGCTGTTCTCTCTCTCTGGTTATGTACGCACAACTTATACTGACTTAGGCTGTAATAAAGCTCCCGCTGGGTGATGTAAGTTATACCGACCTAGGCGCTAGTGTGCACAGTGCTATGTCGGCAGGAGAGCTACATTGGTGCCCCCCCTTTTTGGTAACCTAGATTCAGCCACTGTGTAGTCCATATGGACACAACCTGTATGGCGAAGCGTGACTGGGGTTAGAGAGAGAAAGGGACGTGTGCACTGGAGATGAGAAGTAGAACATTCCCATTCAGAAAGGATGGGTAATTTCTTTTCTTGACATGCTTCATATTCAAACGCCGTTCAGATAAGTGACCTTCTCCCCTTATCCCCCTCTCTCCCTCCCCCCCCCCCCCAGCTCTGTCTCTCTGAAGGAAGAATACTTTGAAGTTTAAGCTTCCTTGGACAGCATAGCTGAAGGGATGGGTGTCGAATCTGTATGAGCGCTTCTGAGCTGTATAATCGGTTTTAAACCATTTATATTTCATGTGGAGAGGGGGTGATTTGAGGTACCTGCTGCAGCTGCATCAAATGAGTTCACAGGTGGTTAATACCATTCCATGTTCTGATGTAGGTATCCTCATAATTTTTTAGGTTTATGGTAGATACAGAGTAATTCTGCCATCTACTCAGTGTCTGTCCTGAGGAAATTGTCTTTTGGGACTTTCCCTAAATCTTCTCTCTCTTTCCCTCCCAACAGTCATATACAGTCACCCCACATAAGAACAGCCATACTGGGTCAGACCAAAGATCCAGCTAGCCCAATATCCTGTCTTCTGACAGTGGCCAATGCCAGGTGCCTCAGAGGGAATGAACAGAACAGGTAATCATCAAGTGATCCATCCCCTGTCGCCCATTCCCAGCTTCTGGCAAAGAGAGGGTAGGGACACTATCCTGGCTAATAGCTATTGATGGACCTATCCTCCATGAATTTATCTAGTTCTTTTTTGAACTCTGTTATCTTGGCCTTCACAACGTCCTCTGGCAAGGAGTTCCACTGGTTGACTGTGCATTGTGTGGAAAAAATACTTTGTTTTTAAACCTGCTGCCTATTAATTTCATTTGGTGACCCCCTAGTTCTTGTGTTATGAGGAGGAGTAAATAACACTTCCTTATTTACTTTCTCCACATAGCCACAATTTTCTAGACCTCTATCATATCCCCCCCTTAGTCATCTTTTCCAAGCTGAAAAGGCGCAGTCTTATTTATCTCTCCTCATATGGTAGCTGTTCCATACCCCTAATGTTTGTTGCACTTTTTTGAACCTTTTCCAATTCCAATACATCTTTTTTGAGATGGGGCGACCACATCTGCACACAGTATTCAAGATGTGGGCGTACCATGGATTTATATAGAGGCAATATGATATTTTCTGTCTTATTACCTATCCCTGAATGATTCCCAACATTCTGTTCACTTTTTTGACAGCTGCTGCACATTGAGTGGATGTTTTCAGAGCTATCCACAAGGACTCCAAGATCTTTCTTGAATGGTAACAGATAATTTAGACCCCATAATTTTATATGTATAGTTGGGATTGTTTTCCAATATGCATTACTTTGCATTTCTCAACATTGAATTTCATCTGCCATTTTGTTGCCAGTCACCCAGTTTTGTGAGATCCTTTTGTAGCTCTTCGCCGTTTGCCTGGGACTTACAAAATTGCTCAAGATAGTTATCTGCAGATTTTGCCACCTCACTGCTTACCCCCTTTTCCAGATCATTTATGCATGTATTGAATAGGACTGGGCTCAGTACAGACCCCTGGGGGACACCACTATTTACTTCTCTCCATTCTGAAAACTGACCATTTATTCCTGCCCTTTGTTTCCTATCTTTTAACCAGTTACCGATCCATTAGAGGACTTTCCCTCTTATCCCATGACAGCTTACTTTGCTTAAGAGCCTTTGGTGAGGGACCTTGTCAAAGGCTTTCTGAAAATCTAAGTACACCTTCAATTGTCTCAGGTCCTCCCCCTTCTTAGCTACTTTAACAAATAAGAGTGAGTGCCCAGTTAGGACATATGCTGAATATGTGAATCCCATAATAGAAAAGAGAGGACTTGGCCTTGTCTGCGTGAGCGTCAACACACTTCCGCCAGCTGTACAAACAGAGGAAGTTTTCTTTGCAGTGTGTGCATTTTAAATTTCTCTCAGTTGTTTTTATCCTTGGAAATTTGTTGTGGGCAGAAAGATGGCTTCCTTTTTAAGTGATGTGCCTAATGCAGGCTAGAAAGTGAGACCTGTTACTTAAAAGATGCTCTGAAAGCTCTTTTGAAAACAGCAGTTCCAAAAAGTGTGTTCAGCTGCTCTAAAGTAAAGCTCCTCCTTTGTGCCATTACCCCGAGCACTCTACAATGAGGGTCCATGTGCACCAGGCTGGTGTGTGGGAGATCTATGTTCAGGAACTTGTCTCATTATCCCCCTCCTGCCGCTCAATACCCTCAAAGCTGCATGCAACATACTGTAGAAGTAATTGAGACACGCCTTAGTGAGTTGGTTGGGATTCAAGCTGTTTAAGTTGCTGCTCCCTGTAGCTGAGTTGTGATTGACGTGCAGTAAGCACACATTCCTGAAAATTCCTGTTAGTCTCTAAGGTGCCACAAGTACTCCTGTTTTTTGCGGATACAGACTAACACGGCTGCTACTCTGATTCCTGAAAAGCTTCCTCATCCTTAGCCTCATTTCTATCATATCGGGGTAGTTGAACATCTCACAATCTTCAGTTTACTTATCCTCACAAACTAAGTAGCATTGTCCGTAATGTGCAGCTGAGGAACTGAGGCACAAAAAGGATAACTGACTTACCCAAGGTCTTACAGGAAGTCTGTGATGGAGCAGGGCTTGGACTCAGGTTTCCCATGTCCTAGATTTGTGTCCTAGCCTCCAGATTATCCTTCTCATAAGGGAACTGATGCCCCCACAGTGACAATAGAAACTGTAGGATTTGGGAATCTGGTATAAAAGTAGAAGGAAAAAGACAAATAAAAAAATATTAAGATTTTCAAAAGTAGATGGTCATTTCAGGTATCCAACTTGAAACACCTTAGAGGGGCCCTGTTTTCAGAAGGTGAGTACTTGGTTTCAGTAAATCAGGTCCCTTTAAGGTGTTTCAAGCTGGACATCCAAAATTAAGGCCCTCCAAAATCACTAGTTGTTTTAGAAAGTCAAGCCAGATGTAGATGCCTAAATAAGGGCTTAAAAGCTGAACTTTCAACAACCAGTCTTGAGTCTTAGCCACATAGACTAAACAGGGCAGTTTAGTCTAGCAGTGGTAGCGGAATGTGTGTCAAAGCCCGGGCAGAGATAAGGAATCAGATGTCAGAGAAGATGAGACAACCATGGATGTGAAGAATCCTAGATAGAAATGGGGCACAGAGGTCTGGATGCCTACCTGGGGAAAGGCTTCCATGCTTCTGATTTGCAAAAATACAGAAAAGAACTTTCTCTGCGCAATGGTGCTCAAAACTCTAAGCTGTTCCCAGAGTTCAGACACCACTAGACTCTGAAATGACACTGAGCTGCAAGTATGCAGTGTAGTTGTAGCCGTGTAGGTCCCAGGATATTAGAGAGACAGGATGGGTGAGGTAATATCTTTCATTGGGCCAACTTCTGTTGGTGAGAGAGACAAGCTTTAGAGCCAGGCACAGAGCTCTTCTTCAGGTCTGGGAAAGGTACTCTTAGGCCTTGGCTACACTCGCAGATTCACAGCGCTGTGAAGCGCAAGTGTAGTCGCGCCGCCAGTGCTGCGAGAGCGCTCTCGCAGCGCTGCAAGTACTCCACCTTTCCGAGGGGAATAGCTTGCAGCACTGCGAGCGAGCGTGCAGAGCTGCAGGCGCTGATTACACTGGCGCTTTACAGCGCTGCACTCGCTGCGCTCAGGGGGGGTGTTTTTTCACACCGCTGAGCGCAGCAAGTGCAGCGCTGTGAATTGCCAGTGTAGCCAAGGCCCCAGTGTCACAACTAAATTCAAGGTGTTTAGCATAAGTAGTTAGCACGTATTCTAAGGGATCATTCAAGGTAGAGTGGCCTGTTAACACCACTGTGGTCACAGGACAAAAAATGGGGTGGGGGGAGGGCTTAAACAACTATACCTCACTAACCCTAGTGCTAGTGCATTACCTTTCGCAAACCTGAAGAAGAGCTCTGTGTACCTCCAAAAGCTTGTCTCGGTCACCAACAGAAGTTGATCCAATGAAAGCGATTACCTCACCCACCATGTCTCTTGTGAGCTCTGGAAGAGCTTTCAGGGTATTAATATTCATACAAGCTGACTAAAATCAAATTGCTTCAAAATTCCTCTGTCACATCATTGTTGCAAGTAGCAGCTCTCCAACTGGAACAGGGTTTATTTATTTGGGCCAGGTATACAACTATGGACATATTTCTCCCTGTTGGGACTCAGTAGCTCAGTGTAGTGATATGACTTGGGTTCAGATAAAGCTAGGTGTATTGACTCATATCAATAAAAGGAAGCGAGAACTTGAACTAGTTGGTGGTGATAGCACTGGTTGTCTTAAGATTTTTTTTTTTAAAAACAGAGGCTGCTAACCCTCTAACCACAGACCCAAGCTATCGCTGCTGTGATCCAAAGAAACGTCCAGGCTCCAGCTGTGAGGACAAATTTATTTCACCTTGGCCAGAACACGTTGCCGGCTAGGTCAATCGAGGACACTGTAAATTAGAATCATTCTTTGATTTTCTTTTCCGTTCTTTTGGGTGCAGGGCATGTGATTGCATCACTCATCCAAGTATTTTCTTGGAAACTGCCTGCAAAACCCTGTTTCCAGTTAGTGATGCAATTCTTTGGGGAGACTGGGCCAAGCCAAACAGAAGTGTTTTCTTGCTTTTGGGATGAGTGAGGGGAGTCGCTTTCAAAGTCACTGTCCAGGAATATATGCATATCCATTTAGATGCAAATATACATTTGATCTTCTCAGAAACTTTAGTTTACTTTTAAAAACAAGCAGTATTGCTATTTTGGTGGGCGGTATTCATTTAAAAAGTGAACTTTTCCATGTATTTGTGCCAATAATGGAAAGCTGGGACAAAATGTAGCTCTCTACCGCACTATGTGAGATGCAGCTGGGGCCCCTTTTCTATTTCCTCCTCTTCCCTTTCCTCATTACTTTTAAAGTACAGCCTCTGAAAACTGTGATCAGGCTTGTTCAGAAGTGGCCAAATGTAAGAGCTCCAGAGATTTTTATTGGCAGTGGGGATAAGACTCCTTGCCTGCCGGCCCCCTGTGCACAGGGCTGGCTCCAGGCACCAGCCGAGCAAGCTCGTGCTTGGGGCGGCAGATTCTATGGGGCAGCATTCCGCCCAATCCTAGGGCGGCACGGCCGCTTTTGTTGTTGTTTGTTCGCCGATCCGGCCGCCCTGTAGGGGGCGGCAGGGCGGAGGAGTGGAGCACCCTGCTGGGAATGGGCTGCACGCTTCATCTGCCCCAGCACCGGTGCCAGGTCTGTAGCAAGCCCGGCAGGGCAGCCCGCGTCCTTCCCTCCCTGCCGACCGGAGTGGAGCCCTCCCGTCAGGCGGCGTAGCGGTCGGGGCCGAGTGGCGAGCACTCCGCTGAAGCCCTGGCTGCCCCCCCCTTCTCTCTCTCCCACCGCTCCCTCCCTCTTCTCCCCCCACCCTGCTAGCGGGGGCACGTCTGCAGCGCAGGGAGTCCCCCTGCACCCTGGCTCCGGCCGCCCCGCAGGGTTTTTTTTTTCGCTTTGCTGTTCTAGCCGCCCCAATTTTTTGTTGTTGTTGCTTGGGGTGGCAAAAAAGCCAGAGCCGGCCCTGCCTGTGCAGTGCTTGTGTTGGAACATAGTGAGGTTATTTCATGATTTGGTGCTGAATCCAGCTTGCCTTACTTATGTGAGCAGTCCCAGCGAAGCCCAGGGAACTTCCGATAGTGTGAGTAAGATGCACAATGCACAGTCAACCTGTGGAACTCTTTGCCAGAGGATGTTGTGAAGGCCAAGAGTATAACAGGGTTCAAAAAAGAACTAGATAAATTCACGGAGGATAGGTTCATCAATGGCTATTAACCAAGCTGGGCAGGATGTTTGCCAGATGCTGGGAGTGGGCGGCAGGCGATGGATCACTTGGTGATTACCTGTTCTGTTCATTCCCTCTGGGGCATCTAGCATTGGCCGCTGTTGGAAGATAGGATACTGGATACTTTGGTCTGACCCAGTATGGCCGTTCTTATGTTAAGATGAGCAGGGTTCAGCCTCATAAGGCAAAATGTTACAATGTGACTCAATGATATTTTATTGCCCCAAAGACTAAGCCCTCAGCAGCCACAGAAGACTATCTGTAACCAGATAATGTGGCTGTTTGATGCAGGAGACTTAACAGGGCTGACATGCGTTAATTAGCGTAGGCACTGACTCCATGGGTACTCTGGGCTGCTGAGCACCCACCGGTAGCCCCCCTATCAGCACCTCCTCTAGCGCCTCCTGCCTGCTGGTGGGATAATGGGAGGGAGTGGAAAGGGGCAGGTAGAGGTGGGGCAGGAAGGGGTGGGGGTGGGGTCGGGGCCTTGGGGGAAGGGATGGAGTGCGGGCAGGACCTGGGGCAGAGCCGGGTGTTGAGCACCCCCCAGGACATTGGAAAGTCAGCGCCTGTGTTAATTAGCCAGGGTAATAAATGCATTAAAAAGAGAAAATATGAGGGCCTGCTAAATCCAGGCTTGATTTACCCACAGGCTTTGAAAAGCCTCTCTAATTGCTCCACAGGTGTCTGTTGTTTCTGATCACTAATGGTATATGCTTTTTGTGTTCAGTGTCTTGTAGTGTCAGTGCACTTTATCCAGGGTCCTTGGCCTTCTGAGGCACTTTGCTTTCAATAAGCATGTTGCATTACAGGTCTCAAAATGCTGGAGGGTCCCAATTAGCTGGAAATTCTAATAGAATCTTCCATTAGAAAAAATTGACCAGTGACCAAGCCAAGGCTATAACAGGGTTCAAAAAAGAACTAGACAAGTTCATGGAGGATAGGTCCATCAATGGCTATTAGCCAGGATGGACAGGGATGGTGCCTTAACCTTTATTTGCAGAAGCTGGGAATGGGTGACAGGGAATGAATCACTCAGTGATTACCTGTTCTGTTCATTCCCTCTGGGGCACCTGGCACTGGCCACTGTCGGAAGGCAGGATATTGGGCTAGATGGACCTTTGGTCTGACCCAGTATGGCCGTTCTTATGACATTTGCTCTTGTTTGTTAAAATGTACGTATAATCTGACCCATCCCCATTTGTAAAGTATATACCTGCCACCATCTGAAATGTTTAAATAGAGCAACACCTTCCATCTGCATATGACAGGTTTCAGAGTAGCAGCCGTGTTAGTCTGTATCCGCAAAAAGAAGAACAGGAGTACTTGTGGCACCTTAGAGACTAACAAATTTATTAGAGCATAAGCTTTCGTGGACTACAGCCCACTTCTTCGGATGCATCCGAAGAAGTGGGCTGTAGTCCACGAAAGCTTATGCTCTAATAAATTTGTTAGTCTCTAAGGTGCCACAAGTACTCCTGTTCTTCCATCTGCATATGCTGACCTGGGAGAGCTTTTTAGATGAGACAAAATTGGGGGAAGGAGAGCATTTAAAATGTTATTTGAAAGAGGGAAAAATTTGCCTGTATGAATAGTTAAAAATAAAAAATCAAGTATGATTAATTGGGCCATTCAGGAGGAGTGAGAGGATGCAGAGTAGATGACTGGAGTCTTACTTGTAGCATGGGGTGCCAGAACCAGCCAGCGAGGCCAGACTCCTATCTCCAGGGGTAAGTATTATGAAGTAACAACTGTGACTCCGTAGTAAGTTATACTGGGCTTTTCACACCAAGCTCTATTTGTAAATTGCATTTCCCCTTTTCTCTCTCCTTTTGCAAACTTCATGCAGTTATACATATAGGTGCCATTTTGGAAAGTGTGACTTTCCTGTCAGACTAGGGGAGGCAGCCTGAGCAACATGCATTCCTTTGTTTGGTCAATGATTAGCTGATAAAGTTTAACCCAAACTGGCTCAGCCAGTTATTCTGGTTAAGAAGCTGTCTAGCGGGGAGGCGATTGAAAAGGATTAGGACATATAAAGGAAGATAGGAGTGCCCTTGCCATCTTTGCCTAAAAGTGATGTGAACAGCAAAGCAGACATGCAGAGTCTATCTGGTGTATTCTCAGAGGGTTCAGGAACTGAACACACCTGTCAATCGCTAGAAATCTTGCTCTGTCAGTTTTTGGAACCCTGGGGAAAAATGGGTATGTTAAGCTTTTTTTTTTTTTTTTTTTAAGTTCTTTTGTGTAACAGGATAGGGGAAAAAAGAACAGGAGTACTTGTGGCACCTTAGAGACTAACAAATTTATTAGAGCATAAGCTTTCGTGGACTACAGCCCAGGAGGCAGCCCAAGGCAAAACATCATTTGAGCGTAACGTTTTACTGTTGAATAAAAAAAAGTAAAGATAATGAAGAAGTGTTTAAAATGGTATTTTACATTGCTTTAGGAAACAGCAAGAGTAGCAAAGGAGATGCACCTTCGGGTGGTAGTGTAGCACATGAAGGATTCAACAGCACAAACTGAATTTTGAGATTATCAACATCAGAGCTTTTTTGTTCCCCTAAGGAAAACCTTAATAGGCATTTAAGTGAATCTCTTCTGTTGCCCTTGTCACCTTTGGCCTGTTTAGTGTAATACTGTGTCTAATGATATGTCTAACTTGTTTGTTTACATTTTAGTGTCATTTGATGCCAGATGAGTGGGCAGATTTGGCGTTTATGCATTGCCTTCCCCCTGGGGGAACTCGTGCATAAGAATGAGTGAAGATGGGCAGCCTTACTAAAGGGACATAAATTAGCACATTGTGGGGTCCCATTAAATGGAACTTCATATGAACAAGAGGAGAAGGATGTGGCAGTGTTTAATGGTCTCGGATTTCTCCATATACACTCGTGTCAAATACCTAATACAAGGTGAAAAAGCTTTCTTTTCCTTTTCTAAGATTTATGTTCCACAGTCTTGGTTAACAGGAGTCGCAAACCAGCATTAATGTTAGAATGAATGAGCTAATGTGTAAGTGCACTGCTGTCCTATGTTAGCTGGAAACTACACTGCTCATCTGTGTTTTCCAAGCTCTCTGTTGCTAGCAGAGGTTTTCTTTTTAGCTCAAGAGGAAGAGATCTCTGTTTTGGAGCAGGAGGACCCGAGTTCTAACCCTGCTGTGGCTGTGAAGTTCCATGCTGTGGGTATGCTGTGCAGCATAGTGACAACTCTTGCTGTGCAAATAGAGAGAAAAAACGATTTGTGAATTCTGGAAGTACTTGCAGTTGGGGTTGTTGCAGACCTGATTGCTGTGCATGGAGAGGCTGATAGAGTGTAGTATGTTATGATCAGAACTGACTTATGGGAGATTAAGAAAAAACTGGACTAGTTAGGCTTCCTGGCAAGAGAACCCCTACCCTTCTTTTCAACACCCTCAGGATGCCTGGAAGCACTGTGATGCGTCACTTCTGCAGCAGGAAATGTGCCAGGTTCTAGCTGGATGGCATATGGCAAATTGGACACTAGTAGGCACTAGCCCTTCCCCTTCAGAGATGTCTGATGTGATTTTAAGTGTCTGCTGGTGTACACGCTAGGAGCATGGACTAAAAGTATATGGTCTCCACAGCAGGAGGACTTGAGTGCCCTCTGCTCTTGGTAGGAGAACTAGAAGTGCCCTCTTTCTAAGGCTCAGGGGTGGTGGCTTAAGGGAGGACAGGCAACAGCATTTCACTCATGAAAGTGAGAGACCGTTTAGAACAAAGTATAATGTAGCTGGGGCTGTACAAATATCTTCATTCCACTCAGGCAAGGTTTCCTAATTCTGATCTGCAGTACTCTCTTCTAGTCAGCCCTAGGACTTCTCCAGAGCAGAGAGAGTCTTCAACATGTACAGTGTCCACCTCCAGTATGGAGCACTGAACCCATGTGGCAAAGCTCAGCTCAAGCCAATTTTCCCTTGGAATGTAGAAGGAATTCCTCCATCGTGCGAGACCTTCACATTTCTATTCTTGCAGTGCCAAGTTTGCTTGCTTCTCAGGCTAAGGCCTGGCCCACACTATGGGGGGTGGGGGGAATCGATCTAAGTTATGCAATTTCAGCTACATGAATAACTTAGCTGAAGTCGACATACTTACCACGGTGTCTTCACTGCGGTAAGTCGACTGCTGACGCTCTCCTGTCGACTCCGCCTGCACTTCTCACTCCGGTGGAGTACCGGAGTCGACGGGAAAGTACTAGGCGGTCAATTTTTGACGCAATAAAAATCGACTCGACCCCCCCCCCCCCCCACTGGATCGATCGCTCTGGAGGTAAGTGTAGACATGCCCTAAGGGAGGGAGGAGGCTAGTCTGGTGATGTGAACCAGCCACGGCAAAGCCTTCCCAAAAGTGTGGGGGAGGGGGGGAAGGGGAGCAGGGGCCCCTGTCCCTTCTGCCCGAAACCCTGCACCCAGCCAAGCTAGAAGCTGGAGCGGGCTGGGAGCCATGGACCCTCCACCTGCCTACGGTGCGGGGTCAAGAGTACCCCTGGCCCATTTCCCCACCCCCTGGAACCCTACCCAGGGCAGGTGGAGGATTCCTGGCTCCCCACAGCGGCCCACTCCGGTGTGGGGACGGGGCCTTGGAGCTGCAGCCTGGCCATGGTAAGAGCTGTATGGTCAGGCAACTGTGAGGAGCCGTGGACCCTCCACCTGTCCTGGTTGGGGTACCCGGGGGTGGGAAAACAGGCCAGGGGCTGCTCTCAGGTCTCCCCATCCTGGGCAGGTGGAGGGTCTGTTGCGCAGCGCCCCCCGCTGCCTGGGCTCCCCAGCTGGGTTCCAGCCGCCAACCTGGCCCGGGGGTGGGGGGAAAGGCGGGGCCTTGGGGGGGAAGAGGAGGGGCAAGAGGGCCTGTGGTGAAAAGTGGGAGGACCATGGTCCCTTTGCACACTTCTCCCCCACCCCCCTTCCCCATTCTGGCGCCGTTGATCTGAGCACAGGAATTCTTTAATTCTAGTTTTGCTTCAGATACCAACTCCCACTGTAGCTTTGATTCCTAGATTATAAAGCCATGAGACCATTGTGATCATCTTGTCTGACCTTATGTATAACACAGGCTATGGAACATCCCTGAATGAATTTGTGTGAACTAGAGCATGCATACGTACGTTCTTTCTCTCATTGTGCAAAGCACTATAGAGTCACATCACAATGAATAGTAAACACAACACACAAGAGTCATTGGCCAGCAATCTTCCTCCACGTTTGAGGTCTTCACACAGCCTTGAGAAGTGCTCCATATGTCCTCCTGCCCAGTCAGTCACCTTGTCAAAACACATTTTGCCATGGGTGCCAGCTGTAATGGACAGGAAGCACTCATTTCTGCAAAACTTCCTGCCGCAATCTCCCTGCACTCATCCTCCCACATTACTTCTAGGGGAATTCTGCACCAAAAAATTAAAAATTCTGTGTACAATATTTCAAAATTCTGCAAAATTTTGCAAATTTTATTTTTCAAAATAACACTACATAATCATGCCAATTTCTATTATTATTTTGGTAATTTATTTCAAAATACCTGCCAGAAAGTATGTCTGTAATATTACAGACACAAACAAAAATCCCTCCCCCCCCCCCCCAGGAGTAGAGAGTTAAGGAAACCCCTATGGCAGCCCAGTTCCTGCTTCTGTCCCCTCCCTCCCAGAACCCAGATGGGGGCACAGACACTCATGCCCCCCCCAGCCCAGCCACTGTCACTCCCTACCCAGCCCAGCCACTCTTACCGCCTCCCCTCAGAGCCCAGCCGAGGCCCCCACCAGCCCAGACACTCTCATCCTCTACCCTGCAGGGATCTAGAGGGAGAAACACCCTGATGCTGGGTCTCAGTCTTGCACAGTTTCCTCTGTCCTTCAGGGTGTGCTGGGAACTGCAGCTGCCGGAAACCCTCAAGCTCCTTCCGCCTCCCTCTGGCAGTGTCTTCTGTTTGCGAGCTGGGCTCTGCTGGTCCAGTGGCTCCTAGTGGTGGCCAACATTTCTGCAGCCCATTTTGGGGGCGGGGGGAGGGGGAAAGGAATTCTGCGTGCACAATATTAATTTATGCCAAGTGGCGCTGAATTCCCCCAGGAGTACCACATATCCAGCAAACTCAAGTTTTCTTCATCTGATTGTTTTGATGATATGTTATGCTGTAAATTCAGACAATCACTTCCAAATTAGTCATGACAAGACAAACAGTAGAGGACGGAGACTCATGCTGTTTGTGAAATGACTTAATATTAAACAGTACCTTGTTCAAGCACTAATTGTCAAGGCAATTGACTTGGACTTTCCAGATTTTCAGACTCACAAGCAGTCTGACTTTTCTTCATGATTTCAAAGAGATGGTGTTCTGATATGATGGGGAGTTGATCCTTCCAGAAGGCTGACATAGTAGCCAATCAGAACTTAGTAATAGCCAACATAAAGGCCAAACTGTGAAACAAGAAATGACCAGCAAGTACCTTCAGAATCTGTTACAATGTCAACTGAAAGTCTATGAAACACAAGTGAAATTCAAGAAAATGATTGAACGAAAGTTGCAAGCTGCTGACCTCCGCATGGGGCACATAGATCAAATAGAGTACAAAATCTCCTGCTACGTTAGAGAGACCATGGATGAACTCCTGGGCAAACGGATCCTAAAGAAGAAACTTTGGATCATGAAGATTATCGAGTTATATGATCCATGAAGGAAGCTAAGAGCACAAAGGAAGATGGATGAAACCCCAAGACAGCAATATTCCCGTGTGACACAAGAAATAGAAGCAGTGATTAAAGTGGCAAAAGAAGATTGGCTTGAACAATACTGCATCAATATACAGAACTCTTTTGCAGCAAATGTCACTAGTAAGGCCTACCAAACCATCAAGACTTTCGAAAGGTTTCTCGGGCAGGAAAAATATCATTTCACCCAACACTTGGGGTAAGTGTTGCTGAGACCTGTATAATACGAGATAAATGAATTCTAAGCTGGACGTGAAGGATGCAGAGGGGGTCTAGAAGCTCAGCATTTCCTGGTGAACCACCTCATATGGTTGATGAAGTTGAGGATGCAGTACGGACTCTGAAAAGCCATAGTCTTTGGAGTGGATAACGTAGAAGCAGAACTAATTAAAAGAGGTCGAGAGGCACTCATCTGGACATCCATTAGCTTGTCAATTAGAGCATAATTTTTAGAAAAACATCTAATCTTTGACTGAAAAATTTCCAGTGATGGAGAATACACCCCAACTCTTGGTAAGTTGTTCCAATGGGTTAATTACTCTCATGTTCAAAATTTATCCCTTATTTCTAGTCTGAATTTGTCCAACTGGTGGTTCTTGCTATATCTTGTTTGCTGCACTGAAGAGACCTCTATTTCAAATTTCTTTTTCCCGTGTACTTATAGACTGTGATCAAATCCGCACTTAACTTTCTGTTTGTTAAACCACTTAAGTCAGCCTCTGACTCATTTTTTCCATCTGGAAAATAGGGATAATACTTACATGCCCCATGGGTATGTTTGTGTGGATTAATTATTGAAGAGACAAAGGTCCTAGTAGTGTTACAATGGAGCTTCTGCTACAGTATGTGTCTTATAGCTTTTGTTTTTATTGGCTGTGGAAAAACCAACACAAATGAAACTTAACGGAGGCCTATAGAACTGTGCATGGCCAGGATGAATTAAGTATTGCTGTAATGGGAAGTTCGGCACCATTTATAGAACAAACAAAGGAAAAAGATTATGCACAATGTGTTCCTTATAACCGCAGTCACTGCTGTGGATACAGAACTGAAGTAATTGCTACTGGATGAGCAGCTGCTATGAGATTCCTATGGCACCTGTTCTGTGACTGAAATGTTCACGTTACAAATAATGCTGTAACAAGTGGATCCCTAAGTTGGTGGTCTCGGTGGAAGGCAAAGATTAAATGGACTGACCTGCCCCTTCCTAGATGAAGATAACCTCTTATGGTTAGAAATCTGGGTGCAGAAAGGAAGCTCATACTGCCGGTCTGTGCTTATATCTGGTTTTTGTGAATCAACCTTCAGTTTTCCATGCTTCCCATCCAACACCTGAACGTACTTTACCCATCTCAGTGTGTGCTTGTGTTTGCAGCACTGTCTGTGGAAGTGCCACACTTTTGTGGTTGCAATATGCAGGGATCTGGAGGGGCATTGCAGCTGAAGTGGAAACTTCAGATGCAATTGTAGTGCTAGAGCTGGTCTCTGGGGAGGAGGCTGTTCAGAAACAATCCAGTTTCATTTTTATTTAAAAGAAAAAGGAGATCTGGAGAGGGGTATTGGAGGAAATGAAGCTTCAATTTCCCCTGCAAAGTTGGAATTGGTTTTTAAACCACTTTTAAAAAACCCAAAACAAAACAAAAAAACAAAAACAAAAACCCAAGGCTGCAGAACAGCTGGGAGGAAGTGATGGATCCACATAGGATACATTGTAGGTTCCTTAAACAGAATATGTCCTGATTTGACACTAAAGGCCAGACACACAGTGCAAAGGCTATCCCTGAGGGGAAAAGCAAGCAAGAACTATAACAAAGACTATATCGATACTAGGGAATTTTACCCCAAAGTTCCTATCAGTGCTCTAGCTATGCTAATTATAGCACCATTGAGGATTCTGTTGGCAAAACTGCCAGGGAAGACCAAAGGCCAAAGGTTGCTTGGCTTTGTCTGCAGGGCTGTGCAAGCCAGCGACTTGACTCTCTTGAAACAATTAAGGGCTGGCTAATGATGTGACTAGAGGATTAGTTTTAGGGCGAGAAACTGTACGTTTATAACCCTGACTTGAGAGCTGAAGTTTTGTGTCTGTATGTTGTCTTTTGGTTTTATTTAGGTTGTATTTTTATTAATTACGAAACTCAATCCAATTCAATTGAAGAATTCCACATGGGACCTTACCCTGGGTGCATTAGCGACCAAGATGTTGCCGAAGTATTTTTTATAACTTGGCAGACTCTCATTGTTACCTGCACATCTACCAATGTGATAATATGCCATCATGTGCCAGCAATGCCTTTCTGCCATGTACATTGGCCAAACCGGAAAGTCTCTACGTAAAAGAATAAATGGACACAAATCAGACGTCAAGAATTATAACATTCAAAAACCAGTTGGAGAACACTTCAATCTCCCTGGCCACTCTATTACAGACCTAAAAGTTGCAATATTACAACAAAAAAACTTCAAAAACAGACTCCGAGAGACTGCTGAATTGGAATTAATTTGCAAATTGGACACCATTAAATTAGGCTTGAATAAAGACTGGGAGTGGATGGGCCATTACACAAAGTAAAACTATTTCCCCATGCTTATTTCTCTCGCCCCCCACCCCCAGTTCGTCATACCTCCTTGTCAATTGCTGGAAATGGGCCATTTTCATTACCACTAGAAAGTTGTTGTTTTTTTATCTCCTGCTGATAAAAGCTCACCTTAACTGATCACTCTCCTTATAGTGTGTATAGTAACACCCATTGTTTCATGGTGTGTGTGTGTGTGTGTATAATATATATATATATATATATCTCTTCCTACTGTATTTTCCACTACATGCATCCGATGAAGTAGGCTGTAGCCCACTAAAGCTTATGCTCAAATAAATTTGTTAGTCCCTAAGGTGCCACAAGTACTCCTGTTCTTTTTGCAGATACAGACTAACACAGCTGCTACTCTGAAACCTCTCATTGTTATAACCTCTTGGAACTTTAAAATTGAAAGCTGTTTTATTCCTTCAGTCTTGCTCACACTGATTTATTGAGTTACTTGTGAGCACTAAGCTCCTAGTCTCTTAGAAAAATAGTGTTGAAACTTCTAATGTATTAAAAAAAATAATAAGAATTTCTAAGAGTTGCATGGACTTTTCCAAAAGAGACTTTTTTTTTATATAAAGCAGATGTTAAGATAACTAAGATTTTTGGGTCGTCCCATCTTGAAGGTGTCCCTTCACAGCCCACAATCTCCAAATTGGACTTGGACATGAGACTAATAATAGTCCAGGTGGTCTGGGAGTGCTTCATTATAATAGCCTGCCTTCATAGCTGTACCCCACCCCCCAGCATGTATCTTGCAATTAAAAAAAAATAAATAGAGACGGGCTGAGACAGTGGAAGCAAAAGTGTGCAATCATAGGAGGATGTGTGCGCTCAGTCCCAGACATTCCTTTTTGCTGGAGAATACAGAGTGGTGTTTTGAACGCCACCTGGAACCCTGCCAGCTCTCCCGCCCCATGGAATGCATTCTGTCTGGGCGTCTCAGCAATCAGGGAACCAGGGAGGGGAAGGTGGAGGCAGGCAGGCATTCCAGGGCTTTGGGTCCAATGCTTGCATTGCTTTTCTTTCGCCATGAGGAATCTGGAAAGTAACTTCTCTTCCTAGTCTTTAGTCTCCACGGTCCCTTGTTACTGACCCAAATTCTTCTTTATCTCATACAAACCTGGTGTAAGTAAACACCCCTGTTCTTAGTTCCCAGCAGCTTGTGTGTGTGGGGGGTGTGTGTGTGTGGTTTTTTTTTTTTTTTTTTTGTACAGCATATAGAAAGTCTCACTTTTTTGTCACCTAGCTTGTTTACCTTGGAAAAGAGTTTCAGAAATTGTTCATGAAAAGGAAATTAACCACACCTCACCTTAAATGGGGGCTTGTTGGGCCCAAAACTTGACCTGGCTCTCTCTTGCCGTATAATCTGCGTGCACAGTCTATTCTTTGTTTGTGTGGGAGGGATGTTTTTAAAATAAATTCTTCAGTATTTCCTTTGGGATGGGGGAGAGAGGAGAAGAGCTGAGTTGAAGCCAGCAGCTCAGCTCTTGAGACCCTATTCAAATAAAATGTGTGAGCATAATGTTCAACTAAAAACTGTCAGAGAAATGGATTTTGGTTTAATCCTGCTAAGGGGCTGTTCTAAATCTAGGCATTGTTAATGCACATATCACCGCAGTGTGAGTCTTAAATGGTGACAGTGGTATGGATGGGTCTGGTACGGTACTGGGATAGGGCTGTAGCTTTATTGCAGTGAATCATGGGAAATACTCCGCCCCCTCCCCCCCCAAAGGTCTCGGAATAACTGCAGAGAATACATGTTGCAGATGTAGTTTCTTTAAAGTCAGCCTGTTTTGCATATCTGACAGGTTTCTTTTCACCAGGCTTCAGACTCCTTACCTGCAGAATACAGCTCCTTCTAGTGGTGTCATTGGGATAATAAAAGCTGTATTTGCTCAGCTTATATATGAAAAATTCAACAGCCATAAGACGCCATTCTTGATGCATGCTTTGGCTGTGGTAAAAATACATATAATTAGATTCAGGAGGTTACTTACCTGTAATTTGGAGGTTCTTTGAGATATGTGGTCCCTCTCTGTATTCCACTGAGGGGCTTATGCATGCTTACCATGCATCCGGAGCCAGAGAATTTAAAAGTAGTAGTGTCCCTTGGTCAGTACATGCACCCTGAACTCGCCTCACGGTTTCTTCTGAGGTGATAAAGGGTGGGGCGGACGAATCACGTCTCCAGTTCCTTCTCCGCTGCAAATCAACAGATCTGCATCAGAGAGGAAGGAGGGCAGACCGTGGAATACAGATAGGGACCACATATCTCGAAGAACCTCCAGTTCCAGGCAAGTAATCTCCTCCCCCTCTTTGAGTGATGGTCCCTATTGTACTCCACTGAAGGTGACTATCAAGCAGTACCTAAGTCAGTAGAGGGTGTGAGGATGTAGATGGGAGAAGTGAGCGGAGGATAGCTGCACCAAAGGAGGCATTCACCGCTGAGTAATGCACCAAGATGTAATGAGTAGTGAAGACTAACTGAACTTTACATGGCCACTCTAGAGGAAAGGAGGGCTCACCATCATGGCCCTGAGCTTGCCAACTGAGCTTGCCAACCCTCCTCGCCAACGTGATAGCCACCAGGAAGGCGACTTTCATGGACAGGAGGGACAGTGAACACGACACCAACGGCTCATAAGGTGGTTTTGTTAACATAAATAGGATCAGGTTGAGATCCCATTGGGGAGTGATGGGCTGTACAGGTGGGAAAGTTCTAATGAGGCCCTTCCAAACCTAACAGTCAGTGTGGGGGTAAGGAGGGCTGCTCCACGGGGGACATGGAAGGCACTAATTGCTGCTGTATGGACTTCGATAGAACTAAGGCAAAGACCTGACGCCTTCAAGGATAGTAGTAGTCTAGGAACAGGGGAATCCCCACTGCTTCTGGGGAAAGTCCTTTGCGTTCCGCCCAGCAGGCAACCTGTGTCCACTTGGCTCAGTAACTACGCTTAGTGGAGTTCTTCCTGCTGCTGGAAAGGATATTTTGTACCTGTGATGAACGTGTCCATTCCAGAGATGTCCATCCAAATACCATGCTCTAAGGTGAAGGTACCCATGGATTGGGATGGCTGATGCCACTGTTACGTTGTCAGTAGGTCAGGTGGAGCAGGGAGGGAAATTAGGGTGTGTGCAGATATGCAAAGGAGATTGAGAAACCAAAACTGTCTGGACCAGTGTGGGGCTATCAGGTTGACTGTTGCTTTGTCCCGTCTGATGTTGTGTAGTACCCATGGTAGGAGCAGGAAAGGAGGCAAGGCATAATTGAGTTGATCCGACCAGGGAAGGATGAGGGCATCACCCTGAGAGTGCTGCCCCAGGCCCCCTCATGAGCAGACTGTGTTGCATTTTCTGCTCACTGAGGACACAAAGAGGTCTCTGGTTTGAGTTCCCCGTTTGTTGAAGATGGCCTGTAGTACGTCATCACGGAGTTCCCGCTTGTGGTTGATGCTGAACTGTCTGCTGAGCGAATTCACAGTTACATTCAGTGTCCCTGAGAGAGAGGCTGCACACAAGATGATCTTGTGGTTGATGCACCAGTTCAAAAGGTGATCACTTCTGAGCACAGAGCTGGCGACCTCGTGCCCCCTTGTTCGTTGATGTAGCACACCGTCATGGCATTGTCCAACAAGATGAGAGCCTGGCATGCCCTTCTTACAGCTCAGAGCTCCAGAACATTGATATGCATTCTGGATTCCTGAGAGGTGCACGTTCTCTGAGTCATATGTCCATCCATCTGCACTCCACAACCCAGAAGGGAGGCGTTGGTGATCAGTCCTTTCAGGAAAGGGGCACAGAAAGGGAACTCCTGCACAGATTTCATGAGGTTCCTTCCATCATTGGAGGGATGAGAGTACCTTGTGGGGAACTGTGAGCATGTGGTCCATGGTGTGATGAGTTGGTGAAAAAACTTTCTGGATGCAGCGAAGGTGGTGACGTATGTGCACGAGGCCATGCGACCTAGAGGGAGAAACAAGTCCTGGCCACGACCAACGGATTGTCAGTTACACGAGTTATAAGTTCTTGCAGAGTCTAGAACTTATCCTGTGGTAGGTAGGCTCAAGCTGTGACTGGGTTGATGGCAGCCCCTATGAAGTCAAGGCACTGCATAGGTTTTAAGGTTAACTTTTTGGAGGTGTGTAAATGCCCAGGGAATGCAGAGTAGCTCTGGAATCCGTGTGGGTGTGGAGGGAATCGTCTGTTTTTTGGTTAAAAAGATGGGGCTCATCGAAAGGGAGGTCATCTATGGTATTTTGTATCTCCCTGGGGAAATCAGAGGAGTGGAGCCATGATTCCTGTCATCGCATAACTATACCCAGGGCCACGGACCGCGAAGAAGTGTCCATCGCATCCAGAGCTGATTTGAAGCACAGTCCTTGCCACCAATTTACCCTTGTCTGCTTGTTTGGAAATGGGCCTGATCTTGCTGTGGTAGTTTTTCAGCAAATTCATCCTTTTTACAGTAGTTTAGGAAATCATATTTGGTGAGCAATGAATGCCTGGTAGTTTGAGATCCTGAACTGAAGGCCCACCGATGAGAATATTTTACGGCAGTGCTTAATTTGTGCCAGGACTGAGCCCTGGCGCCTCGGGGCTTGCTGCGTCAGTTATGAAAGTTTAAAAAAAAAAAAAAAAATTGCGTGAGCCCCAACACCTCTTTCATTACAGATTAAGCACTGCCTTATGACCCAAAAGTTCCAATTTCTGTTCTTCCTTATCTGATGGAGTGGCGCATGGATGCTGCTTCCTGGAATGCTCAGTCAGTGCTTAGACCGCAAGAGAGTTGGGAGGGGAATGTGAGAACAGAAATTTAGACCCCTTAGCAGGCACATAATACTGTCTTTCAGGCTCCTTGGGAGCATGTGCCAAACTCTCCTGGACAACTCGAATATAGCCTTGTTAATGGGTAGTGTACTCTTTCTGGTGCCGATGAATGCAGGATGTCCAGGACCTGGTGTTGGGTATCTTGTACCTCCTCCAGTGGGATGTGATGCCATCAGGGGGTGAAGGGGATGCCAAACCAAGTGCCGCATCTGGAGAAGAAGATAGAAATGTCTCCTGCTCAGTAGGTGCTATTGGAACTGGGCTGAGCGGTTCTTTCTCTATCACTGCTTCTGAGCATCTGCTGGAAGGCGCGCAGGACAGTGTAATGGAAGAAGTCTCCCTTGCTGAATGTGGAGGTTCTGACAGCGGGTATTGTGGCCAAGGACCCCAATATGGCCTTCCTGATGGATATTGCGGAGGACCCCAGGGCATAGGAAACCAATGGCAAAGGATGCTTCTCTTATGGGGTGCCAATGGTGTCGAGTCTATCCCTGGTACTGGCAGATCCGTCCTCTTGTGGGGGCTCTTTTCATGCTTATGAGGCTTGGCACGAGCTCTCTCACCATGACTGGAAGTAGTGGAAGGAGTCTTGGAAGAAGTCTCACAGTCATGCTTCCTGGCCTCCTGTCTAGGCCCTGGCGTGGTGTCCATAGTGGGGGTACCATCAGTGGTGAATTTGGACTCTGTAACTCTTCGTTGTTTCAGGCCAATGCACGGGGGGGCCCCCGGCCTGCATCCGAATGAGGCCTCATGGTAACTTCCATGAGATATCTCTTGAGGCCAAGAGCCCAACCTTCTCCAGGGAAGGACTGGCAGAGGCTGCACCTGGATGTGACATAGCTCTCCCCCAAGCAGTAGAGATGGCATTGGTGTTCATCACTGACCAAGATGGAACGTGGGCAGGAGGCACAGATTTTAAAGCAGGGGGTCTTTGGCATAGTTCAGTACCTGTGCATGGGTACTAATGGGGGGGATGGGTGCCAGAGACAAAACAGGCCCCCAAACTAACTATTCTACTCTCAAACTACTAGAAATTATCCAAAGGTAGCAAAAATATGTAAAAATTACACCTCTACCCAGATATAACGCTATCCCCGGGAGCTAAAAAATCTTACTGCGTTATAGATGAAACCGCGTTATATCGAACTTGCTTTGATCCGCCGGAGTGCGCAGCCCCGCCCCCAGAGCACTGCTTTACTGCGTTATATCCGAATTCATGTTCTATCGGGTCGGGTTATATTGGGGTAGAGGTGTATATACAAGGTTGTTAGAAAAAGTGTGTCACAAGCAAGGGGACACCAATTGTTCTGACACGGACCATGTGGCAGTGAGAAGGAATGGAGATGCAGTTGGTCCGCCCTGCCATTTATCACCTTGCACAAAACCAAGGGGCGAGTTCAGGACAAGTGGGTGGACCAACAGAGGCTACAACTTTTAAATTCTCTAGCTCTGTGATGCGCAAGCGTAAACCCCTCTGTGGAATACAATAGTGACCATCACTCGAAGAAGAACCAGAGACCCATAGACTTTAAGGTCAGAAGCAATCCCGATGATCATGTAATCTGACCTTCTGCACATTGCAGGCCACAGAACCTCACCCACCCACTTCAGTAACTCAGCCAGAAGTTAGGGGTCTATTACAGAAGTCCTCAAATCATGATTCAAAGACTTCAAGTTACAGAGTCTCCACCATTTACACTAATTTAAACCTGTAAGTGCCCCATGCTAAGTGGGCATGAGTTAGCCATAATTTAAAGTGGATGTTTGCTTACTCAGTTTTCAGTTATCTATCTGGTGGTTGGTTGGTAACCTGTGAAAAATGAGCTTGGGTACGTCTGCCCTGCTCTCAGTGAATATGCATCCATATGACTAAGACCACTATCGTAATTGGCACCTCTTTGGGCATTCTCAGCAGAGAGTAATTAGGCGAGGAACCTGAAGTACCTTTCTGCGCCTACAGGTTATCCCTACAAGGAGAACTCGGATGTGTCTGTAGAGGAAGCTTGCCTTGTTTTTGCCTCTGCTCTTTGATCACATTGATAGCTTCAGTCTCCAGGGACTGGGAATCCAGCTACTTTCATGAGCACTAAAGATTGAGTGAAGGGAGAATGGACAGACATGTCTCCCTTATCTTATCTTATTTATTTATTTATTATTTTGCTAATGTTTTTGGTGTATCCCTCATTTTGGGTCTCTCTGGCACCGCAGTTCTTAGCAGATCACTCTCTGCCACCTTCAGTGCTATAGCTGTCCTGAGTGCTGCCTGGGAGCCTCTCTGCATTTCCTTTTAACAGTCTGAAGTTAATTTCTTTGCTAAATAAAAACGAAGTGCATAAACAGACCCTTTAAATCTGCCTAGTGATTATTTCAGATGTGGCATTCCTCATGGGACAGACAGAGGTATGAAATGCCTATGGTCTATAGTCAATTTGCTTATTTATTCCTTCCATTGTAGCCATTATGGTATATGATGTCAGTGCTGACTAATAATAGGACACTTTGTCTACAATGGCGCCATTGAGGGGACAGTATGAAAACTCCCTTTGGGCTCTGTTCCCACAGCTACCGTCCCCAGTGAGTGCTTTTTGTTAGTGTCAAATGTAGGATCCTGCCCGTGTTTAAGTGCCATCTTTCTAATACTCATCTCCCTTCCTTGATTTTTTTCCGAAAAGTGTTTATTTGCAGACCTGCTTAAAAAATGATCAAGTCTGGAGCACTAAAATTTTAAAACCATACCAGGCTACCCTCATTTTTTCTTTCATCTTTTTATTTTCAAAAGGGAATCTAATTTGAATTGCAGTTTATAGGGAGGGGACTTCCCGTTTTGAATTAATATTCCAAGTTCCATTCTGACTGGCTTATGTACCTCTTCCAAAGGGAGTAAATAATGAGATACAGACATAACTTTAGCTTCTGCATCACGAACCAGATATCGGAACAGTTTAGGAAGGGGTCACCAGTAATATATCCCACCTCTACTTTACTCCCACCCTTGCAACTAGTAAAAGGCTGTAGGGGGTGGTTATGTTTAGTTAGATGGGCTGTTTAAATCCTATTCTCTCCATCTGTTGTTAGACATTTCAAAGCCACATTGCGTGTCCCTGTAAAGCTTAGATTGGAGGAGGCTTGTGTAACAAGATTTTTTTGTATATTTTTGTTTTGGGATCCCTCCATAATTTGGGTCACTTTTATGTAATATCTGTTGATCTACTAGATAATTTTAACTAGATAATTTTTGCCACACAAACTGGGACACTTAAATGTGGTGGATGGTGTAGAGTAATCCTCTGCTAATGTTTCCATAAGGGGAAATACTGTTCTTCATCACTCTCCACTCCTTTCCTTGGATCTCAGCCACTGGTGTTCCACATCTAGGCATACCAGTGAGCAGGTAGGACTATAGAACAGGTAGGACTGGGTCATGGAAATCCAAGACCTGCTGTGTTCTACATCAGGAAATACATCTTCTCACAAAACACAATCAACCTGTGGAACTCATTGCCAGGGGATATTGCGAAGGTCAAACGAGTGAAAGGGCTCAAAGGAGAACTAGATAAGTTCATGGAGGGCAGTTCTGTCAATGGCTATTAGCCAAGATGGTCAGGGAAGCAACCCCCTGCTCTGGATGTCCCTAAACCGCTCTGACTGCCAGAAGTGGGGACTGGACAACAGGGAATGGGAACAATCAGTAACTGCCCTGTTCTGTTCATTCCCTCTGAAGCATTTGGCACCATCCACTGTTGGAAGTCAGGCTATTGGGCTAGATGGACCATTGGTCTGACCCATTATGGCCATTCTTATGGGACTGGTCCAGACTAAGTCCAATCATCCTACTCTTACTGAAGGCCTGCTTTTTTTTTTTTTTCTTCAGGGATGCTGAGCCATCTCTAACTTCAGTATAAATCAGTGGGAGTTGTGGGTGCTCAGCATCTGTGAAAATCAGATTTTAGGAGTCAGAGAATATCCTGAGTCCACAACACACAGAGAAGGAAAAGTCAGTTTGATCTTTGGTTTACAAAATCCACACTATCTTCTAAAGGCTGCCTGTGAAATGACCAAAGTAATGATAATGTTCAGATATCCAGGAGTCCTTTCAGCCAGAAGGATCCTGAAGTGCTTTACAAACTAAACACAGGAATCACTTGCAGGCATTGCTTTCTGTTTTGTTAACTTTTTTTGATGGAAAAAGCAGAGTGATGGTGGGATTTTCAAAGATGACCAACTGCTGTTGAAATTCAGCGGGGGTTGGGCACCTAACTCTTCAGCTCCTTTGAAAAATCCCAAACTTAAGCTATAATTTTCTAATATTCTATACTGCTGCCTTCTGTGAACCTATTTCTTACTGTTCTGAATTTCAGTGGTTTGTGGTTATTGCTACCAACATCTCTATTTTCAGGCAGTTCCATCCATGTCAGTAAGTAGCAGTTTCAGGATCACTTCTCTGCTTGGATTCTTTGCTTTCTGGATGTTAGTTTTTTCTCTTGTAAATGAAAGAACCTTCTTGATACATTTGCCTGTATACCTTACATAACAGTTTTCTGGGTAAAGTCACTGGTGAATTTCAAATATCTCAGGAGTCCTGTAATGTTTCACTTCTCTTCCAGGCCAGATGGTCTGTAGCAGATGCCCGCAGGCTGCAGAACAGTTAGTGATACTGTGTGTGTGTGTGTGTGTGTGTGTGTATATGTATATTTATATATATATAAAAATATAAAAAGATCTATAGTAATTATAAAGTGATTGGAGGGAGAGAGACAGCATGCGCAGTGGCACTGCAAGTTTCCGTTGTACTATCCTGGCAACGTGCCTTAGCCTTTACCTAAAGCCAAACATGTGTACGGCTTGTTGCATACTGGTCTGTGGGGATGTGAATTGCAGAGAGCTCTAACTGCTTGTGTAGACTCTGCTGCTGGGAACTAAAAGGTACCTAGTGTGCCTTAACGTTGTCTTGTTTGAAACAGGATTACATCAGTGCTAGCTAACTGCTCCAGTCTCATTCAACCTTGAACCTTTCAGTTCCAAAAAACACTCCCTTCTCCCACCCCAGCAGGCACTCTTCCACCTGTCTGGACAGATTTGTTTTGTCTCCTCCATCAGATGTGAATCTGATCTCCTGGGGAAATGATTGTTGAAGATAATGGTGCTGGGTGCTACACCAGTTTGATGATGATCCATTCAGGGATTCATACAATTATCTATTGTCGCTGGTTTACAATGTGTACTTGGTAACCAAAGTGGTGGTGGAAAATCATTCTCTTTTTTTTTTTTTTATTAACTCTGTTTCAGTCACCATTCCTTCAGTCAGGAAAAACTTCATGGGAAATTATCTAGGATTTATTAGAGCTAGTCCATGTTGTCCCTTAATTTCCTTGAGTCTGATGTTCCTGTTCGGTCCCTTTCTCCACCTTGATGCCTAAGTGCTCTGCTCTCCCTGGTGCTAGGGAACAAAAGGCCAAGATGAAGAATCTAACTATAGTTGCCATCTTGAGTGCTCCATATAACTCCTGTTACTGTAGTCTCTGAGCACCTCACAATCTTCAGTGTATTTCTCCTTGAAACACCCCTGTGAGATGGGGAAGTATTATCATCCCCATGTTACAGATGGGGAACTGAGGCACAGAGAGACTCAATGCTTGCCCAAGGTCACACAGGAAGTCTGTGGTGGAGCATAGACCCAGCTCTCCTGAGTCCCAGGCTAGAACCCTAATCACTACTAGACCATATTACTTCTCTTAGTTATTCAGAGCCTTTCCCACTGAGCTAATGGAAACAATGGTTTTCTTTTTTTAAAGTCTGGCACGTTGATGGCACAAGTCCCAGCTAATGGCTGGCTTCTGATGATGAAGACATGTCTGTTATGGCATCATGGCATGGACCCAGAAGCAGACGTGGTGTGAGGGTTTCAGTGGCAAAGATCTGACTAGAGAGGAGGAAACCTGTTGAAACTACGACTAGATCTTTCAGAGGGGCCGAGCACCCATAGTTTAATCTGACCTACGGGTGCTCAGCATTCATGGGAATGTAGATCATAATGCAGAGAATAAGGTAAAAATAGAATTTGTATTCATTGCAAGATCTCTTAAAAAATACAACTGCTGTTATTGTCATGTTTCACAATGACAAATAATTATCTCCTCCCCCACCTTACATCTTCTCGCGCTCTCTCCCTCTTCTCTCCCCTCCCCCTTCCAGACACTCAGTCAGAGCATGAGCAGCCTTTAACTGTGGCTTCCTGAGTCTGGGTTTTCATTGCCCAGGGTAATGTGAGTGATTATATGTGCATGTGCTTATGCAGTGTCTACAACTTCTTCCTTCCCCTTCTCTGTCACTACTAACCCAGCAAATCTTTTTGGTCATCTCGAGACCACCCTCACTTCAGTAGATAAGATTAATTTAATAACAAAGCTCTAAGTGCCAGTGAAAAAAGGTGTATGTTTTGCGTGTGTGTGTAGGACTTTAGTGTATGTGTCAGCTGGGGTGAAATTGTGCTTTCTCAGCATTGCAGACCAACTCTGCCTTCTGGGGGCTGAAACTCCCTTACCTGTACTCTCTGCCGCCCCTCATTCCTATTGAATAATGTGGCTTGTTTTGACAGTTCCACCCTAATTTATAAAAATAAGGGGAGCTTTCGCACTAAAGCAAAATAAGATTTATTTTTTAAATTCCTTAACTAATCTTGTGTGTGTGGTTTAGTAAGAGTTCTCTCGCTTGTATTTAATACACCATTGAAGTAACTTATCTTTTTATTATGATCTCTGTCATGGAAATCTTTCTGATTCTGAGGACTCAACATCATGACTTCACTTTTAGGGATTTGATGTGCTGTGGGGATGGGGGGAGGGAAGCCGAGACACGTGCTGGTTTGGTGATTAGCAAGCCTGGTAAGAGAAACTATTAAATATGTGACTGATAAATGGGTTCTTTATTTGAAAGTTGTCCCTTGGTATGAAAGTCTCTCATGATTTCTCTCAGCCTTTTCGGGACTCTCCCATTACTGCCAAAATCTATGCTCCACACATAGTGTGTACTTAATTTAGCAACTGAATACACAATGACCCCCTGGTGGGGGTCTCGGTCATGTGTGTGTATTTTGGCTTCTGCCTAGCTGCAGTTTTTCCTCTGTTTCTCATAAGGAAATGAAGAATATCAAATATGGGATAGGGAGTAGCGTGTGTTTATAGCTTTTTGATCCCTTGCATGGTACCCTCTGAACCTCATAATTAGACTTCAGGATCTCCCACCATACTTTCCCCTCTCTGGCCCCTTTTGAGCTATTTATTGAGTCAGAGCCACCAGTCAAACAGAACATGACAGAGGCATTCCTGTGGAGCTCTGCTCTTTTAACAGCTGATCGTGAACACTCCTTAGTGACATACCTTATAAGCTCTTGCCTTCCCTGGGGGTAGGGTGACCAGATGTCCTGATTTTTATAGGGATAGTCCTGATTTTTGGGTCTTTCTTATATAGGCTCCTATTACCCCCCACTGCCTGTCCCGATTTTTCACACTTGCTGTCTGGTCACTCTACCCGGGGTGGCAGGGGGCGTGGGGGGGCTAGGAGCACCCCACACTTCACAGCATTTTCAGCCCTTAATGCCAGGCTGGGCAGTGAGAGACTTGGAATGAAACTCACGTGGCCTCTGTGATAGCACAGAGCCCCAACAAACAGGTGCATAGTTGGGTCCTTAAAAAATAAAGCAAAAAGGGCAGACCCTTTCTAATGGATTGTTCCTTGAGGATTTGCCTGCTCATGCTGTTGACTTGAGCTGTCAGGTTTATTTGCCAGTTACTTCATTCAAAGGGAAGTGTATGGGTTGCTATGTGTACACATGAGCAACCTTTGGCCTCAAACCTTGATTCTTGAACTGTGTTCCCTGCGTGGGATTTCTGATAAGGACATCAAAAAAAAAAGCTGGTGAATTGGAATGAGAAGCAGAATCAGCTAGTTTCCCAGCTCTGAGGTGTACAGGACTCTCCAGAACACGTTGCTGGTCACATGGGCAGCCTCTCTTGTTACTTAGAGGCAATCTTGATCCAGTTTTGTGTGGGGATGGCTTGAGGGGCCTGACTAATAGCAGGGGCTGGGCTACAGTGAGCTGGAGGAAATGAATAGACTTAATGTGGTTTGTTGCAGAAGGGAGTTGGGAGGTGGAGGGGGCATCAGTTTTTGTTCTTCTCAACTGTCACTTTTTTCATATTCCTCTTATCTTCCTCCAATATCAGATACCATTACAGGATTCTGCCAGTTTTTCTCTCTCAACACCTCCCTCCCCAAATTCTTCCTTAGCCAAAGCCTGACCGAGAGTTTAAAACCAGCTGTTTTTAATATTTAAAAAAATGTTGAAAACACATGGGAGTAGTTCTCCATGTATGCTTCACTCCAGCATGTGTGATGTTGCAATTGTGGAGGTACGGAGAATGGAGGAGGGGAAGCTGTGGCGGGGGGCGGCGGGGGAGGAAGCTTTTTCCTTTTCTTCCTTCTTCCTCCCTTCCCCCTCCCCTCCCCAGTCCCCTTCCCTGCCCTCACAAAGAAAACTCTAGCTGCATATATGGGAGTGTACTTGTTTTTGATCAGTCTTAATAGGGCAAATTAGAATATGCTCTTCAGAATCTTCCATGTGACCCCTCACTGTGACACGTGTTGACTTCCATTGGTTTAGGGAAGCAGGAATCTAAATTCCTGGGCCTCGGTGTCTTTTCTTTTCCCCAACTCTCCGTTGTGGCTAGAAAAAGAGTGTGATTTTTAAGTTAGATGGGCTAGAGTGAAAAGTTCTTGCAGCTTTAATCATGCAGTTGCTACAGATTGACTCCATAATAATTGGTATTAATTTCAAGATATAATGCACTGACACTTACTTGGCAAAAACATCTATTTGGGGATGGAAGAGATGCTTTCATAATCTTCGCATGCTGCTCATCTTTCCTCCCCCACCCCCAGTGGTGTTTTTCTCCGTTGCTGTTGCTTCCACGGCTTTGTCTTCTAGTTTCTTCTCTCATAGTGCCAACTCTGCTCCCACATGTTTTCTCAAGGCACCAGTGGTACAAAGTGGCCACAGTGCAGGAGTGAATTTCCCTTTGTAATTGTTACAGTGCTGGGCAAGGATAAACGGGGGAAATTCAGAAAAAGAGCAAATGGTCATATCACTCACTGTATTATCTAAGGAGACGTGCTAGTGGAACACTAAGCTTCATAGGGAAGATCTAACTTTGCAGCTTTGTGGTCAGAAGTCTCTCTCACCTGTGGTTGCCCTGTCGTGTGATGCAAAGGTTCCCACCTGCCCCTTTACACTCTGGGAATGAATGACTGTTCTGGGTCCTGAGCCTTCACTTGTTAACCTTTTGCTCTGTAAAGTTGACTAAACAGGTAGCAATATTTTTCCTGAGATTGTAACTTTCCATTAGTCCAGGAAATTGGAATGCAGGCTCTAAAAATGGGGGGGGGGGGAGAGACCCTGAAAACAAAACTTAGGCAAACAGTACACATGCTTTTCCTTATATGCAGTGTAGTTGTAGCCATAGGTGCTGACTTTGTGGGTGCTCCAGTCCTGGAGCACCCATGGAAAAAAAATTAGTGGGTGCTTAGCACCCACTGGCAGCTAGTTCCTTCCCCTCCCACCCACCACGGATCAGCTGTTTCACGACATGCAGGAGGCGCTGGGGGGGGGAGGGGAGGAGCAGGAATGGGGTGTGCTGGGGGGGGAACTGGGTGAGAAGAGGCAGAACAGCAGGGGGAAGAGGCGGGGGCTTAGGGGAAGGGGTGGAATGGGGGTGGAGCCTGCAGTGGGGGAAGGGGTGGAGTGGGGGGACGGGACGGGACATGGGGTGGAGTGGGGGTTGAGCACTCCCAAAGCAGGGAGGAAGCCGGCACCTGTGGTTGTAGCCGTCGGTCCCAGGATATTAGAGAGACAAGGTGGGTGAGGCGATATCTTTTATTGACAAGATTTCTCAGAACACTATCCTCACTGCCATGAATGTCATTTCCCTATACACCAACATCCCTCACAATAATGGCATAGCTGCCTGCCTCAGATATTTACAAGACAATGGACAACCCTTGGATATCCACCCCAAACACGTGACCACACTCCTCCATTTCATCGTCACCCATTACAACTTTACATTCAACAACAAACACTTGCCCAAACCATGGGAAGAGCCAGGGCTACTGGGATGGCTCCCCAATGTGTCAACCTCTTCATGAGCCACCTTGAAGAATTTCTGGACAAATGCACCATGAAACCAATGATCAACATAGATGATATTTTCCTCTTGACAGACGGCTTAAACTCCCTCATAGATTTCCACCACAACTTCATCAACCACCACACATCCATTAAACTCTCTGGAACACTCCCACACTTGCATCAACTTCCTAGACACCACAGGCAGCTTCAACGATGGAACTCTACAGACAGCCATATATAAGAAACTGACTGATCGCCACATCTATCTTCATAGATCCAGTAACCACCCCAAACACACCAAGAAATCTGTTTTCTACAGCTGGGCACTCAGATACCACAGAATACGCTCTGAGGAGGAAGTCCAGGATATACACCTTAACACACTTAAAAGTGCCTTCACCAAACAGGACACTCTACCAGAGAAGTAGATCGCATCATGGAACAGGCCACCCGGATACCTTCTCCCTCAGACCAAGACATACCAACTCAAAGCAGCGCCAGAACAACAGATGCAAAACCTGTGGACATATCTCCACTACTCCAATGATCCATACAACACACATGCCTATCACAACATGTGGTGTATACTTCATCCAGTGCACTAAATGCACCAATAACTATGTGGGTGAAACCAGACAATCACTACGCTCGAATCAACACTCACAGGAAAATAAGACACCAACAACCTATCACCTGTGAGTGAACACTTTCACAAAGTGATCGCTCTGTCTGACTTCTGTCCCCATCCTCAAAAGAAACCTGAACAACGCTTTCAAAAGATGAGCTTTGGGAGCTTAAATTCATGACTCTGATAGATGCTAAAAATTATGGCTTGAATAGACACTGGATTTATGGTTTATTAGAACAGTCTGTAATCCACTAACTCCCCTTTTGTCCTATGACTGCAGAGGTGTTAGTGGGCCACTGTACTTTAAATGGTCCCTTAGAATATTCACTAACTACTTATGCTAAACAATCGGTTCCATCTTGCATTTAGCTGTGATGCTCAGGAGTATCTTTTCCAGACCTGAAGAAGAGCTCTGTGTGGCTCAAAAAGCTTCTCTTTCTCACCAACGCAAGTTGGTCCCATAAAATAAATTACCTCACCCACCTTGCTTTTCATTGGACATTTATTTGTCTGGTCTTATTCCCCATTCCCTCGTTTGGGCCTCTGTGACTATAAGGATGTTTCCTTTTTTAGTTTTGTAAATTTGGTAAAAGTTCACGAAGAGTTTTGTCTAGGGTCAAGTAAACACCTATTTCAATTAATGGTTTCTTCCCCGGGTGGATTAAGACATAGTGTGCCTTTTCTAAAGGAGAAAGCATTGTAGGGATGTTGATTTCACGAAATGGGTGTATTGGATTGTTTGTCTATCACATCTTTAGGAGAGAACCTCTTTCATGCACTAGGGTACAACATGCTGTGCAGCCTTGGCTGTATCAATGCATTCTGGGATTCTTGAAGTACCTATCCCATAGTGCTCAGCACTGTTTCTGGGAACCAAAGGCTTTTGGGTCATTTCCAAACACAGGGCACTTTATGGTGGGATGGAATTAGGAGGACCAGCTGAATTGATAAGTTGCAGTGCTTATGACTTCTTGCCCACAATGAGGGGAGAGAGTTATATACTCAGTCCCAAGTTAAAGCATTGTTCCAGGTATTGCAGTAGAGTAGTACAACCACTCCACTATTTTAAAAATTCTTGGAATAGCTCTAGTTTGGACACGCAGTTTTGAACAAAGTTGCAAGCTCAGAACGCTTATCCATGGTTTCGGGTTGGTGATGGTGGGTGGTTGGTAGTGAGGGACGGCATGGGCGGCAGGTATCATAGGCTGGGGGAGCTTGTGTCTCCCCAAACAGCCTGGTGTGGCCCCCTCCACCTCCAGACCTCTTCCTGCAGTTCACAGCACTCTGCCCTGGCTCAGACTGTCTGGGGCTGGCCGGCCTGCTGCGGGGACTGGGGGTGCTCAGCGCTTGGGCCCTGCTGCCTGCCTGGTGCGCTGGGGCTGGGGTCCACGGTGGGGGTGCTCTGGGCTCCTGTGGGGGAAGTGGGGAGAAGCAGGGCCTTGGGCAGAAGGGGAGGGGCCAGGGGCTAGCCTCCCCCAATGGCCGGGTCACTGGCCGCCCATGCCGGTATCCACCAAAACAGTGGGCTCCGTGTGAAGATGACAGAAGTCAGTGTTAGTGCTGGCTGGGAGGATGGGGCATCTGTCTTGGATCACAAGCAAGATGAACCTTTGTGTTGTGAGCAAGGGAAACTATAAGCTACTTATTTACTGAGAAGTTAAAAGGGTTCTTGATTATGGAGTGTGTTGTTTGTTTGTTTTTTTGGCAGGGGGTTCCATCTGCCTAGTAAGATTACGTATAGGTAATAGAGTGATCCAAAAACCAGCCCCACTCCTTAGTGAATGATATTGAAATTGAAATGCCCATCTCAGCAGCTGAACACAAAGTCCTGTCAATGTTCTTTCTCCCTGCACCTAGATAATGGATATCTTCCTGATAGAGAGGGCAGCAGTTTACACTGGGCAGGTCATAAAACCCATGGCTGATGAGATCATCATCCCTAAGCCATTTGATCCTTGAGCTCTGATGAAGGCTGTGGGCTAATGTCCAACATGAGGTGTCATGCCTGTGGATTGCTTCACCTTTTTTCCCCTAAGCTTAGATTGTGGACACACTACCACTTGGGCACATATGTCGCTCAGGGGTGTGAATAAGCCACCCCCTGAGAAACGTAAGTTACACTGACCTAAGAACCAGTGTGGACAGCACTGTGTCGGCGAGAAAGCTTCTCCCGCCGACATAGCTACCGCTGCTTGCGGGGGCTGGAATAATTAAGTCAACAGGAGAGTTCTCCCCTGTTGTCTTAGAGCATCTGCACTAGCAGCACTACAGCAGTGCCGCTGCAAGCTCTGTAGTGTAGCCACAGCCTTAGGCTACTCCTCTTTTCTTGTCTCTTCCCTCAACTCCCCCCCACACCACACCACCACCCAATCAAGTGACTGTTAATTTATTTGGAGGGTGACGTGTGTGTGTGTGTGTGTGTGTGTGTGTGTGTATTTATTTTTATACACCAATTGTTTTGATCATTGTGCATAATAATATTGTTACTCAGGCAACGTTTCACAGACATCTGGCTCAAGGTACTTAAATAACTCACTTTTGAAGAGCGCAGAGCACTTAAATAAGGATTTAGGAGCCTAATTTTAGGTGCCCATTTTTGAAAATCTTAACCTTGGTATTTTTACTTTTAAATGAGTACAGAAAATATAATTGCAACGCAAAGGCTGGTAAGTCATAGTGAAATAAATTGAGAAATCTCTCCTTCAACAGTTTGGCTCTAAAATCAAAATCTTTACTATTTTATAATACCTAGGCAACTGAATTATAGGACTCTACAGTTCCATTTATACAGTTCTGTATAAATGATGGGAGTAAAGTTAAAGCCACCAGAAACCTCAAGATGAACAATAGTGCCCATAAATCAATTTGCTATTTCAATATTGAAACAACAATGAAAAGATTTAATTCTTAAATATGGAAAGAAATAAGCACGCTTTAAAAAATGATTTTTAAAATGTCATATCAGTCATCAAAACAGCAAGCCACAGCACAGAAGTTCTACAGATGGAGCAAATATCAAACAGTGCTTCCTGCCTACACTGTTCAACATCTTTTGTCTGAAGATCTGGGCATAATACTTCTAGTACCTTCTGCAAAGGAATGATGTGAAGCTCACTCACTGTTTGCAAAGCACTTCTCCGGGCCTTTCATCCAGCCCTATGCTGTATTACATGCAAGGGCTGAAATCACTGTAGTTTTGTGGGGATGAGGAAAAGGAAACAGTACCAGTCCTAGCCATCATGAAATTAAGTACTGAATACATCCGTCTTGTCAACCATTATTGTAGTATTAAAATCCACATACATACAAGAGGATATTAGAATAATTGAGTGGCAATAACTGACGCCAATTATGCAGCTACAAAACATTTTGTTCTTCCTGCCTAGGGCAACAAACAAGCCATTAAAAGGAGATTAGTGAGCCACAAAGCTGTGGGTGAGAGGTTTTAACTTTTTTAAAAACTCATTGAATTGTTTATCCAGGGTTTAGCTAAAAGCTGTTATCTGAAAGTGCTTGGTAGATAGAGGATCCTCATGTGTCTTTAAATGCAAGTCCCTTCCCTGCAGATGTAACAACATATAGACTTCATCCAACAAATTCTCATCCCAGAACAAAAATGTCTTGCTGGTTTCATGCTCACACAGTATGGCTGGGAAGAGAATAGCTGCTTCTATCCCTTCCTCATTGAAGGTCATTTTTTAAAAAAAACTGGTCTGAATGAGCAACGCTTTGCCTGGCTGCCTGCTATCAGTAGAGAGACCACTAACCGAGTGGGATGGAGGCTGAACTGCCCTATGTGTCTGGGATGAGTCATGTTGGCTGGAGTTGGTGTTGGGAAGTTTGCATGGCTGTTGCCTATTCTGAGGCTAATAAAGGCTCCGTCTCCAGAGCTGTCAATCCAGCACACTTCGCAAGCAGTAAAATCACTCTTAATAAAAAGTTATGACTGCAGTGTATTAACTAGAGACGGGAGTGGCATGCTGGAGAAGAGTGCAGGCAATATTAATCTGGCTTCTCAGGCTGAGATCGTAAGAGCAGCCTTATGAAAAGAATGTGTATTCCAATTAGCCTAGTGGACAGGGATAGGGGGCAAACAATAGTAGCTGGGACAACAAGAGAACAAATGTTTTCTGCCCAGTAGAGTAATCCAGGCACTGGGTTTGAACCTAGCAGAGCTAAAACCAAATTGAGATCTGCGTAGGATCCAGATGTGGTTCTTCCTGGAGGGCTTCCAGCCTACTGACTCACGGCTGTGGAGCTCAGGCCTGGGTGACTCATCTGTTCACAATCCCTGATTTTATAGGAAGAGGGCGGGACGTAACAGAATATATACACAACCCATTTAAAGCGAGATTAGACTCACTGGTTGTGGGAGAGGGGTTTCTTGATTTATATGATTCTAGGTGGCCGGGAACCAGCAGTGCCATCCATTTCCCTGCATGGGAAGATGATCCCATACAGAGGGATGTCTCTGCACAATAGGGTGGGGAGAGGGCACAATCTGGTTCATGTATTCTCCTAACGCAAGGACTCGAGTCTAGTGCAGACAGCAACATTTAGCTTCCCCAAAGTGGGTGGGGAGGGGCCGTGACCCTACCTGTCCCTCCACAGCAGCCCACAAAGTTGTTCCCAGGTCAGAGCTCCAGGAGACTTTGTGCCTGAGTTAGACACAGAGCCAGAGAGAGCTCTCACTGGAGCAGCGTGCCTCTTCACTGCACCCTCTCTAAACTCTGAATGATTATGGTTTGTGTGTGTGTGTGGGGGGGAAATGGCCCCTAAGGTCTTGTTTTCTTGGAGCTGGTAAAAGCATGTAATCAGGGCCCTCCCTTTTTGGTGGGGGAGAGGGCAATGAACCAATATGCTAATTTAAGAATCCCTGTATTACTTCATCAGAGATGAAACTTAACCCATACATCTAGTCAATAGCTGTTCTTTAGTGTTTGCCAGGGAAGTATGTGTATGGGTGTGTGCAGTATAGAGCTGCATTGTGAGATTTACCCAGCATTAACTTCAACGTTTCTAGCTGTGTAAACAGAGTGAGTTGGGAAGATGTGCATGCTGAGCTACCATGTGAATCCATCAGCTCTTGACTTTCCTGGCATTTGTTTGCCAGCTGCTGACACAACCAGAATGTTAGTTGTTTAGTGGATTTTTCTTGTTACATCCAGTTTTATTATTCAATGTTAAAATGACTAAGTACTGATGTGAAGTCTGCATTAACAGGCCTGGTTAAGTAACTCATCCACACAGGTTCAAGTGCCAACTCCATATTGTGCTTTATGCACCCCTGCAAAGAAAGACATTTCAAGTCAGCCAACTGCTTGATAACAAATTTCATAATAGAGTAAAATGTAATGGCAGGTGATTATCTTGTTTTTTTTTATTTGAATTTAGCACTGGTAGAAGGTGCCAGACTGACAGGCTGGACAATTGAGATCCTCTCTTTATCCTCAGAGCAGATCTGTGAGCCATGGCAACGCAAGCCTCCTTATGCTGTCCCACCAATGTCCTTCAAACCTGACCTGGAAGGACCTCTTCCAAGGACCTGTCCCTCTGCTATATTGTCTGCCATATTAGGAAATAAGTCTTCCACGCTGTTTTAAAAAGTTTGTGCAGCTAATGCAGCTCCACAGCCAATGTGGAGCTAAAGGTGAGAAGATAGTTGAGTCTCCATACCTGCTGGCTCCTTGGCACGGCTGTTCACGTTAGAGGTGGTGGTAGCTTTTTTTGATGAGTGCAACTGTCTGCTAGTAATGCCAAGTCTCAGTTTATGCAGGTCCCTGAATGGCCATTGGAGGGCAAGAAGTGATTGTTTTATTTTCTTAAGATATGATTTTAACAATGTAATTTAGGGACCAACTTCTGAGCAGTTTGGAAGGGGATACGATTCCTGCCATTGCACCTCTGTATAATAGACCAGAAACATGCTGTTTCTAGAATTAAGGTGGGCTTTACTCATGAGTGCAGGGTGTATATAACATGTCCCTGCACTCACGTGAGCAGTTGATTGTGTGGCAGATTTACTCATGGGGAGGGCAGGCAATGGTCCTACTACCATCGTCCCTCAGGGAAGCAACTGAACTCCATCTAGGATATGTGCTAAATAATGCTTCTCCTGGATGTCCTGGCTCAGCCCCCTCCCCCAAACCATGCTACTTTACTTTCTGGCTTGCTCTGGACCCCTGGGAGAATGGGGTTGTGAGTGGCTTGTGCCACTTGCCCACAGTCTGGGTCTGGCAGCTGGAGTGAATCCAGTTCATTGCTGTAGGAGAGTGGTTCAGTTGGAAAGAACAAATATTTTTGACAGGGCAATATTATCTGTGTAACTATACAGTTTAGCTATGTAAGAGCCTTAGTTTTTAATAATGCATTTTATTAGGCTAGGTAAATCAGAGTCAGGGTTATATATGTATAGAGTGAGTGTGTGTGTGTGTGTGTGTGTGTGTATTTTATTTAAAGAATCCAGTGGAAGGGGCAAAATTTAAGAGGTTCCAATTGTTACATATGTGAATGTGGCCTCTCAATTCCTCTCCCCCTGCACCGAATTCTTTCAAATGTCTTTTCAGAGCACAGTGATGCTTCCTATAACTGCTGGTATCCTATCACCTCAATCTGCCTTTTGCAGGGTACTTGTGGTGGTCAGGCCTGGCTTTGGGATGTCATGTGGAGAAGTGAGGGTTCCCATGAAGTTAACATAAACAGTGTCCCTGTTTGATTAAATGAATCTCTCTGCACTAGACATGGAAGACCTTATGCCTAGGGAGATCTCTAGCAAAGGAGCTTGGTCTGACAAAAAACAGGTAGATGCTATGGAGAGCTGCAGCCTCAGGCCCCAGTTGGTCCATAGCCAAATTCTACTTTCTAAGGTTATGACAAAGTGGGAGTGTTTTTTTGCAATATTGTTATGATGCCTATGTGTGCCTCAGTTTCCTCCTATAACTTGCATGGCAGCTACCCAGTGCGTGGGGGGCGGGGGGGGGAGAGGATTTAAGTCTGCTCTCAGGGCAGAGCAAAAGACACAGACACACACCCCTCTATCTCTTAACTGTCTGGGCCATTGAAGAACAAGTTGAAACTGACCCAAATCAACAGAGGGTCCAGCAAGACAGAGATGCCCCGGTAACTGAACAATCCATACCTAACATCAGGAAACCCCAGCAGGCAGGACATGTACACTGAGCTGGAGAACAAAGGGGAAATGGTGTCAGGTGATTGGGAGAAAGGCTGCCCTTGGGAGGGACTTGGGAGCTCTCACCTGGGTGGACAAAAAGGCAAGAGAGGGAGTCAGAGATGGAGTCCATCACAGCTTGGCTGGCTCATCAGGGCACTGGTTTAACTTCTGCCTCTCTGTGCCAGCTAAGGAATTTCAGATTCTTTAGGCCAGGTGACTAATAAATTGTTGCCTTGTTCTGAAAAAGCTGCCTGTGTCATTATAAATGCTCAATGAGAACATTGTGCCCTGAAGGGGTATAGTACAAGCCTCCTGCAGGCATCTGGCTTGGCTGGATTCTCTACAGGGAGCCTCGGAAACAGACAGGAATTGCTGGTGCCGGAGGTCCAGTTCAGGAATTGTGGAGGCCATGGGCTTGCCCCTGCAGAACTGTATGGGTCCTTGGGGCCCAGCACACTGAGGTGTCACTCCCAGGAGCTTGGTTATAGGCTGGGGCATAGACCAGACTCTGTGACAAAGGTCTATCTAAAGTTCCATGTGTTCCTGGATCTGGGATTCCTCTTCTGTTTGCTTACCGCAGGTGATGTCTTTAGGAGTTCTGTGCTCCCAGCAACCACGGGGGACATAGGCAAGAATAGATCAAAGCAAATGTCCTGAACAGTTTTAGAACAGCAGCAGTGAAAATTCTCCCTCTTCATACATTTGAAAATTGTAAGCATCCTTTACTATGTGTTTTTTTTTTTTAAAGATAGTTCTCATTCAGCGACTTTTATCAAGGTGAAAAGAGAACAAAAATCCACAAGAAAAATATAAAAGGAGATCCTTTTAATATGCAGGGAAGACAGTTTAATCCTACAAGTTGACTCATTGTTCCAACACTTATCTGTAGAAGGTACTGGCACTGCTGTTGCAGTTTATACTGGTGTGTGAGTGTAGAAGGAAGTTGGCAATCACAAGAGAGCTAATTTGCAGAGCTACAAAAATAATAATTGTTGGTACAATTTTTTTTAAGAAGAACTCTGTTCTGGTGAGAGATGCCAGACTGAAAGGCCTAAATACAGAAGTTCGCTCTTTATCAATACTGAGGTATATTTAGGCTTTGGAAATGTAAGATTCTCCATGCTGCCCCCTATTGGGCCTCAATCCAGGCGTGAGAGTTTGTGTACTTATTCTGTCTTTGACCTCCCTATTGACACTGTCACTAGCGTCCCCGTAGTGGTGGTTGTTTTTCTGATGCACTTTCCACTTGTAACTGTACTAGGGTGACCGGATAGCAAGTGTGAAAAATCAGGATGGGGGTGAGGAGGTAATAGGTGCCTATATAAGAAAAAGCCCTGAATATTGGGACTGGCCCTATAAAATTGGGACATCTGGTCACCCTAAACTGGATGGACCCCATGAATTCATTTCATACAGGCATTATAAGGGGGAGGCTTTCAAAAGCCCAAAGTGCAGTTAAGTGGAAGTCCATGGAAGTTGGCCGCCTAATCACCCTTTGTGCCTTTTGAAAGTCTCTCCCCCATAATTGTTGCTGAAATGCCTTTGTTTTTTGATTCTGTAGGAATGCAACAGTGTTGAGTGAGGACTTCAGTTTCCTTTAAAAATAATTCAAGTTGCTCTTTAACAAGTGTTCCAGTGGCAGTGATTTAAAATGGACCAAAAGTATCAGTAGTTTGAGTGAGAACGCTTTTGTGCTGGTTCAGACTGAATGAGAAGAGACCCAGCTATCTCCAATTGTCTGTATTTGGACTCTGAATTGTGTGATCTGAACCTTTTCTGCCTTCTGTCCTAAAGTGTTACCTTGGACTGTTACTTGCATGGTGGCTGCATTTCAGAGGTGGATTAAATCAGTTTTCAACCCTGTCAGGATTACGATTCCCCCCACAGTCTGGCCTGCAAGGCCTCTTGGCTGGGGGTGTCTCCCTGTGCTGGGCCCGCTGCCCAGAGTCCCCCTCACTCTCCCCAGCTGCTCACCGCACCCAGGGTCTGGACTGCTCCAGCTGCTGCTCTGCCTCCAGCTCCCTGGGCTGGTTTTCTGGCCCCTCTCATGGCTCTGGTTGCTGCAGCTCTGCTCCCAGTACTGACCTGCTCCCTGGGCTGCTTCTCAGGTTCTCTCTGTCTGGCACAGCCCTCACTTCGTTGCCAGCTTTTCATGCTGTAAATAAAGCAACCTGCTTTCACAATAAGTCAAAAACACAGGCTAATCCCATTTCAAAACCAGGCCAAAACAAGCCAATCCCTGAAAGAACCCCAACACTCTGTGTGACGGGATCCCCAGGGTGCAGTCTCGGACTGTGGGAACACTGTGTCCCCCTGAACACTTCCAGCCTGGGCGCTCTCTCACAATGCCTTGCTAGTTGCTGGTGAATGTAGCTCCCTTGCTGGACAATGGTGGTTGATGGGTTGTTAACTTGTTTGACACCCTGCCTGGGTGTTGGTTACTTTCCTTGCTGTTGTGTCTGGGGAGCTAATATCTGGACAAAATTCTCATAACTTCCTATACATTAATGATATACATAGATGGATAGAGAAATGACTGACTTCCAGCAGATCATAACCCTTCCCCTGATACCTCACAAGGCACACTTTATATGTAAGATCACGATTATATAAAAATTAGGAATATGGGGGTTTCGGGATGTTCCCCCAAGGTATAGAGTGTCACACTCTATATCTGTGGCGCATAATTCTGCACACATAATTGTTTCATAATCAAACGATCTGATAAGGAGGCCAAACTGAGGTTCCTTTAAAAATATGGCCCTTTATGCCTAAATTTAGGGAACACTTAATGTTGTCTAAAGGTTAGAGCAGCACACTGGGTTCTATCTCTCTCTGTGCCACTGATTCATTGGATTTCCTTAGGCAAGTCATTTAATCTCCCTGAACCAAATTCATGGGCATTGTGTTCCAGCTAATCCCCATCCCTCTGCCAATTTCCCACTGTCCCTGCCCACCTCTGCTGCCCCCCAGCCAGACTCCAGTCCTCCCCCCCTCCCCCCAGCCCAGTTCTGTCCTCCAGCGGTCCTGTGCCCGGTTCTGCCACCCCCCAGCTTAGCTCCTCCACAGCCCAGTTCCTCCACTCCCTGAAGTCCCATGCCCGGTTCTACCCCACCAAGCTCTGCTCCCTCCACTCTGTTACCAGCCCGGCTACCCCCGGTGCCCTGCCCGCAGGTGACATAGCAGCTGGCGCTAATTGCCAATCATCATTCAAGCTTTCTGATTAGCTGGGCCAGGGGCAAGCCGCCCCCCCTTCCAAAAAAAGCTACAAGCCACCAGCTACTTTAAAAGCCCTAACAAGTCCAAATACTGTACTAGCCAGCCTGCAATGCACAAGCCAACTAAGTCTAAAACAAGCCCAATTTCTGCTTATTTTCCATGGGTTTGGTATCACAAGTCATCCCCACTCTGTCTCTGGCAGCTCCACGGACCCCTCTGGCCTCTTGCCTTCTTCATTAGCCTGCCCGCCCTGTCAATCAGGCTGACCTGGAGCATTGGCTCTCCGTATTGCCCCTGGGGCAGTGTTTCTCAAATGCTTGTAGCCACAGCCTCCTGGGCTGGGGGGAGAGGGGCAAAGCAGTGGTCCCTCCTTGAGGGCCACTAGCATTGGTTGGACTCTGCCCCCCCTCTGGAGACACAAATGCTGGAGGAGGAGGCTGCTAGTGAGTTCCCCACCTTCCTGAGGATGTAGGATTGGGCTCCAGCCTTGGGGTGGCGGGCAGCAGGCTCTGCCATGGGGCTCCAAGCCTCCATTGCCCGTGACCCCCGCTGCCTCTGCTGGCCTATCATGCATTCCCTCCTGTCTCCCACTTCCTGACCTCCCTATCCAAGGCTTAATTTGTCCTCAGGCTTGCCAGGACTGAGTAAGTCTGCTGCTGTGAAACGTGATATTTGTATGTTTTTTTAATACCACTTTCACAGCAGCAGATTTACTAGCTAGCACAGGGGCAGGCAAACTTTTTGGCCGGAGGGCCACATCAGGTTTCTGAAATTGTATGGAGGGCCAATTAGGGGAGGCTGTGCCTCCCCAGCCGCCAGTCGTGGCCTGGCCCCCACTCCCTATCCGACCCCCCCCCCCCCCGCTTCTCGTCCCCTGATGCCCCCCCCCAGGACTCCTGCCCCATCCAACCCCCCTGTTCCCTGATGGGGGGGGGCCCCCCCGGGACCCCTGCCCCATCCACCTCTCCCTGTCCCGACTGCCCCCGGAAGCCCTGCCTGCCCTCCATCGCCCAATCCAACCCCTCCTCTCATTCCTGACTGCCCCCCTAGGACTCCTACCCCATCCAACCACCCCTTATCCGTCCCTTGACCGCCCCCTGGAACTGCTGCCCTTGACTGCCCCCTGCCACCCCATCTAAACCCCCTCTCTCCTTCCTGACTGCCCCCATTCAACCCCCCTGTTCCCTGCCCTCTGACCACCCCAACCCCTATCCACACCCCCGCCCCCTGACCACCACCCCGAACTCCCCGCCCTCTTACCACGCTGCCTGGAGCACCGGTGGCTGGTGGCGCTACAGCTGCACCGCCTAGAGCATTGCGCTGGTGGCGCAGTGAGCTGAGGCTGCGGGGGAGGGGAAACAGCAGGAGAGGGGCCGGAGGCGAGCCTTCCGGGCCAGGAGGTCAGGGGCTGGGCAGGAGGGTCCCGCGGGCTGTAGTTTGTCCACCTTTGAGCTAGCAAGTCTTTTTTTTTTTTTTTTTTTTTTTAAAGGGGGGCAACCAAAGAAAAGGAAAAGGAGCAACAACAAAAAAGACAAGAACCTGCAGAACACCTTATTTGTGTTTCTATTCTGTCTAGGTCCTGTAAAGACACAACTGTACATGATGTTTATTATTGAGTCTGCAAAAATATTCAATAAATTACAATGAGGTGTGTGTGTGTGTGTGTGTGTGTATGTATGTATGTATGTATATATATATATATATAATTTTCCCCGTAAAGTTAAGTATTTTAGGAACAATTGTCAGCACAGCCACCAGCAAGAGTTGGTGGCTGCACTTTGAGGCCACCAAAAAATTTGTTGTGAGAACCCCTGCCCTGGGGACTGTCCGTCTCAGGGTCCTGATTTCCTATCGATCCTTCCTCTTTCCTTTTGGTACTGGGGAGTAAGCCAAACAAAAAAACCCCCCCACGCACTGAGTTTTAGTAAGGGGCCAACAGTCCCTTTACACAGGGCTCCCTGTGGTGTGGCCCTGGGCAATTGCTCTGCTTGCTACTCCCTAATGCCGGCTTTTAATCTACTGAAAAAGTTGTGGCACGGGTGGGCCATGGAATTTTTATACCGGGCGGGGCTCAGAAGGAAAAAGGTTGAGAACCTCTGGATTAAATGATTCCTGGCATGTTCGTTTAAGGTAGCAAATCACATTTTAGGATCCTTTGGGATGGAAAGTTTTAGTCATTTTCTTTAATAATAATAATTAATAATTAATAGATGATATGGGGTCAGAAATGGGAGATGGTGATTGGGATGCTTGTTTTGTATCTTCATGACTAAAGAATCACAATAAGCACACGCAAGTATTTTAGAGAGAGAAATGTTCCGAGCCTGCCCTATAAAACTGAAAAGAAATGACTGATGCGTTCCATGGGCATGGAGGAAAGGGAGCAGTATGCACTGTGGAAAATCCATCTTTAGAACAGTACTGCCTCTCGTAGGATTGGCCATGCTTGTGTCTTGCACTTGTTCGAGCATGACTTTCTCTCCTTGATTACAGTTTGACAATAGTTAAATACCTTGTCCTGTCAATAACGGTGTTTTTGATTTTGACGGCGATAGGATAGGCAAATAAAGGCCTATTTTTCTAGCCTGCGTATCCAACAGTGGAGAATTACAATGCATGCCTACTATTGCAAATATTTAGAGGCGCATGGGAAGTGATGCACTAGTGAGTCCTTGGCTCTAGAAATTCATGTAAACAATGGTTTGAAGTGGTCATGACACTCTTTTTGGGTCAACCAGTACTAGTCCTGGAGTTTGTTTAGTAGTGTTATCATTCAGGGCACTTAAAGATAAGAGTATACATGTATTTGTCCCTTTTTAACAGCCTTGTCACTAGCCAGCATCATTACTAGTCAATGACCTAATTCCTCCTTCTTTTTTTTTTTTTTTTAAACTACCCTTTAGTCTAATAAAAACCTTTTCTTGTCTCCAGTGGCCAGTACAGTTGACAGGAGTCTGTTAATGCTGAGGTAAGGCCCAGTCCTGCAAGTTGCTCCCCCGGAAGGTTCTGTGCACTCCAAATTTCCAGTGACTTTAATGGGATTCAAGACAAGTCAGCACTTTGCAGTACAAGGCTTTTAGGTTGCAAGCTGTCCTGGAGCTATAAAATGAGGGGGTATGTGAGTGTAGCTGCACCATTTCCATTACTTGACTACACATCACTGACTAGTTAAACTCTTAATTTATGCTCAAGGGAGCCAAATCTTGAATCTGTGTTTCCTTGTGCAGGAGAGAGAATAAGCGCCAAAATCAGCACTGCCTGCAAAAACAGAGCAAATAAACCAGGGACTTAATTTCCACTTTCAAGATATTATAGCCCAATTCATTAAAGATTCCTGTATTTATTAGCTGTTAATGCAGGATGCCTGATTGCTTGCAAGAAGTTACATTTCTATCTTCTGCTTACTTTTTGGAGTATGAAAAGAGAACCCCCTGTGTGTGTGTGTGACTAATGGAAACTATCATACTCTGTCTGTGTATGCCATGCCGCTGTCTGGAATTGTTTCCTGAAATGCAATTACTAAATATGAACACACACACTAAGCCTCCTGCCCCTCGAAGGAAATATAATAACCGCTGCAAAGTTTGCATCTTGACTGAAACTACCCCGGAGTTTGGATATTAATCAGATCAGGTGGTTTGATTCAGGCCCATCTCTAATAATAGACAAAAAAGTGTCATGCATCTTAAATGTAACCTTTGCAGTGCACCAGGGAAGGACTTATTAATGTTGGTAGTCAGAATGCCTGTTACTGCAGAGTTGAGAACCTGAACTTTAACATTAGCCTCCGGTCAAAAATAATCAACATGCAGCTATTCAGGCTGAATGTAATTCTTTAAACCAAATGTACTAGCAGTTTGTACCAGAACAAACACAGTTCAGGGTTTTGATCCTTTCTCTACGCTAGGGTAAGATGAAGAGAATGTTCCACACCACTGGAATAGGCACATTGGGCTTAAAGATTGATTGGTTCACTAAATACTATGGATCTGATCACCAGTTTCCCCCTCCATCCTTTCTCTGTGGCTCAATGAGCATGTAAACCCCATGGGACAGATTACATATACAGTCGAAGGATGTGTTTTGAATATAAATCCTTAAGGATGTTTCCCTGCATGACTGGATGAAATATGCTTTTTCATTAATGCAACACACTCCAAAATTGCATCCTGGGAACAAAGGGGTTGGCTTCAGAACATGGCAACTGATCTTATTTTCTGCTTTCAGCAACATGGGCTTTTACCTGTTTCTTAGACTTTTATAGGGAGCCAATCACCACAGCAACTAGGCATTTTAAAGGGCCTGCTCCTTCACTGGTACACATTGGTACGATCTCTGCCATCGTCCACTAACTAAGAATCTGTTTTCATGTATATAGTCTGCTCACTTCATGAGCAATCCATAAATAAGGAAAACTATAATTGTCTGTAACAGTTTGCTGCTGATGAGACAGCATAGCTAAATTAACGTACATACATGAGAACCTTTTTGTTCTATCTTCAATGTGGAGTAGTGGTTAAAGCTGGGATTGGGAGGCAGGACTGCTGGGTTCCATTCCGAACTGGCACAGACACGTGGTGCAGATACTGCAATTATTTTGGTCAGTGCATCTCTGTTGTTGGCTAGAGACACCCGTTAGATAAGAGTTCTTCACTCTCTGTCTTCCCAGCACTTCACGGAGTTCCTGGATGAGTTTTCACAGGATGTCCTAGGCCAGCTCTTGAATGACCCCTTCATGTCTGAGAAAAATGAGATGATGGAAGTGGAGCTGTCCCCAGCATCCCCAGCTCCCCTCATCCAGGCAGAACACAGCTACTCCCTGTGCGGCGACTCTCGCCCCCAGTCCCCACTGACCCACGTTTCGACTGACGACAACTTCAATGAAGGTAATGGTGATGTGGATGAGTTGATGCTGACCTGTGTGGAAAAAATCGCTGTCGTGTGCATTACTTGTGAATGGCGCAATATCCTAGCTGCACAAGTCTAGGATGGTAATACTTTTAGTAAAGTAAAATGTGAGCATGCATGAGAGTGAATTATGACTAAAAATAAATTGGAAGAAGCGTATGTTTTTAATTTGATTATAAATCTGCAGACAGCATAAACTAAGATTGTCACCAGGCAGAGAAATTCCACTCAGCTGAAACTACTGATCATGAGCTACTGGAATTCAGCATATTACAACATGGGCTTATCAAAGGGGAATGAAATTTGAGGAAAGTAGGCTACAGGTGAGCTCTTTCTTATGAGCATAGAAGAAAGTTAGGGAATCATAAACCACACCATCCAAAAGTCTTCAAATTAAGCTGCTTAATGCAAGACTTTTAAATCCAGTGCTTAGCAGTTGGAGCTCTTCAATCCTCAATAGCATTGAAGAAATAACCACCTATTTTGGTGCCTAATTTATTAGGTCTGTCAAGTGATTAAAAAAATTAATTGCAATTAATCGTGCAATTGCACTGTTAAACAATAATAGAATACAATTTATTTAAATATTTTTGGATGCTTTCTATATTTTCAAATATATTGATTTCAATTACAACACAGAATACAAAGTGTACAGTGCTTACTTTATATTTATTGTTGTTTACTAATATTTGCACAGTAAAAAACAAAAGAAATAGTATTTTTCAATTCACTGAATACAAGTACTGTAGTGCAATCTCTTTATCTTGAAAGTTGAACTTACAAATGTAGAATTATGTATTAAAAAATAACTGCATTCAAAAATAAAAAATATATAAAACTTTAGAGCCTGTAAGTCCACTCAGTCCTACTTCTTGTTCAGCCAATCGCTCAGACAAACAAGTTTGGTTACAATTTGCAGGAGATAATGCTGCCAGCTTCTTGTTTACAATGCCACCTGAAAGTGAGAACAGGCGTTTACATGGCACGGTTGTAGCTGGTGTCACAAGATATTTACATGCCAGATGCGGCTAAAGTTCATATGTCCCTTCATACTTCAACCAGCATTCCAGGGGACGTGTGTCCATGCTGATGACCGGTTCCACTCAATAACCATCTAAAGCAGAGCGGACCGACGCATGTTCATTTTCTTCATCTGAGTCAGGTGCCACCAGCAGAAGGTTGATTTTCTTTTTTGGAGGTTTAGGTTCTGTAGTTTCCGCATCAGAGTGTTGCTCTTTTAAGACTTCTGAAAGCATGCTCCACACCTTGTCCCTCTCAGATTTTGGATGGCACTTCAGATTCTTAAACCTTGAGTCGAATGCTGTAGCTCACATTGGTATCTTCTTTGCATTTTGTCAAATCTGCTGTGAAAGTGTTCTTAAAACAAACATGAGCTGGGTGATCGTCTGAGACTGCTATAAGATGAAATGTGGGTAAAACAGAACAAGAGACATACAATTCTCCCCCAAGGAGTTCAGTCACAAATTTGATTAACACTTTTTTTTTTTTTTAATGAGCATCATCAGCATGGAAGCATGTCCTCTGGAATGGTGGCCAAAGCATGAAGGGGCATACGAATGTTTAGCATATCTGGCACATATATACATTGCAACGCCGGCTACAAAAGTGCCAAGCGAACGCCTGTTCTCACTTTCAGGTGATGTAAAGAAGCAGCAGGCAGCATTATCTCCCGTAAATGTAAACAAACTTTTTTGTCTTAGTGCTTGGCTGAAAAAGTAGTAGTACTGAGTGGACTTATAGGTTCTAAAGTTTTACATTGTATTGTTTGAGTGAAGTTATGTAACAAAAAAAATCTACATTTGTAAGTTGCACTTTCACGATAAAGAGATTGCGCTACAGTACTTGTATGCGGTGAACTGAAATACTATTTATCATTTTTACATTGCAAATATTTGTAATAAAAATATTAAGTGAGCACTGTACACTTTGCATTCTGTGTTGTAATAGAAATCAATATATTTGAAAATGCAGAAAACATCCAAAAATATTTAAAAATTTCAATTGGTATTCTATTGTTTAACAGTGCGATTAAACGCAATAATTTTTTTAATCAATTTTTTTTAGTTAATCGTGTGAGTTAACTGTGATTAATCAACAGCCCTATAATGTATGTATTTAGGAATTTAACTTCAGATGCCCAAGTCTGAAAATCTAGGTCACTGCAATTAAAGTTCAACATACTGCTGCCATTCACTGGAAATGAGATGGGGGTGGGTAAGTGAGACAAGAAGCATCCAGTGTCATTTCTCTATGGGGTAATTGTAGATATAAGACTAGAAAAGAACCTCTCTGGGAAATGAAGGAGAGGGGAAGAAAAATAAACCAAAATGTTAGTTAGCTAAGGCTTGCAGGAAAAAGATGAGGTAGCAAAAAAGCAGAATGGGTTAATGCTGGAATGAGGTTGATGTGAGTAAGAAGGACTTCTGTAAATATATGGAGGGGGGAAAAAACCCTAGAGAGGAAGAAGGCTCACTAATAAACAAGGAAGGAGATGTAATCAACGGACCAAATTCTCAGCTGGTGGACATGGGCAAAGGTCTGACAGCTGAGGATCTGACCCAATGATTCTAAAACGGTTGAGATACTGAATTACTTTTAGAAATTAGGCTCCTAAGGGGAAAAATAGGGGGAAAGAGTTGTGGACAACTGAAGCAGTAATAGAAACCTTGTGAAGCTGCTCAGACAATTGTAGATAGGTACAACTCTTATCGGGTGCATGGACATAGGGGAAAGGCTGTGGATCAAGGAATGGTGAGCATTAGCAGCTTTTCATAGCAGAGTTGCTGGCATAGGCACTGACTTGCAGAGCAGGGATATGAGGGAAACATGGGGGTAGGAAGGGAGGGAGGAGATTCAGCCCGAGCTTGCCAGTTCTAGGGGGGAAAGCATATTTATGTGAAGATGCCAGCAGGTAAGATAAAGCTCTGACAGCCAGTGGCTGGGAGGGGGATAGGATAGGACTGTGAATAACTCACTATTAAGAATAAAAGCCTTGACAGACTTTTACTCATAATAACTGGTTTACATTTCAAGGCTATTTTTGCAATGAAAAGCAGTACAATCATAAGCTGCATTTAAAAAAAAAAAAAAACGGGGGAGACTAGTGCTTAGGTCTATAGGATTAGCAGTCTAAGCCGTTCATAACGATCACCAAAAATCTGAGTTTCCAAAGATTCTAGTTTTGTGGTACTTAACTCTAAAGTAATCCAACCACACTTCCTAAAATCACTCAAAGGCACTGGCCCTCATTGAGGACAACTGAATGAAACCAATGAAGTTTCTAGGTGAAAGAGTTTGTGAAATGATCCAGAAAATGTTACTTACCAACAAGCTCCAATATCACTCATGTTTCCAGGCTGCCTTGTCTGATTATCTTCACGCTATTTATGTGGGAAAATTTCTCTTATGGCCAGAGAACATGCAAGCACAGAGAACCAGAAATTTCAGTTAGCATCTTTTTGAAGAAGTTATAATGAAGGAAGTGATCTGGGCTTTGTTAGCTACCTTTATGGACAAGTCCAATGAAATTCAATAGGGGTGAAACATCAGGAGTTAAATAGGGCTCAAAATGTTTGTTAAAAATCTATAGACTTTAATAGAGAATGATATTCTTACTATATAATTCAATAGATGGGTTTAAAAATAGAAAATTAGAAAGCTTTTCATCTGTTAAATTATATAGAACATTCCCATAAGAGCTGTTAAGATCATAACTCTGGAGTGGAGTCACTAGCATAGCCCTATAGTCGCTGTTGAAACAAAAACAGATTGGAGAATACTTGGGGGAAAATTTACTGCGTTTATGGCTGCAAGATGTAACACTCGGGGGTGTTAAATACATTGACTAAGTGTTGAACTAATTGTCCTGATGACTTGTGGAGGGGGGGAAAAATCCAGAGAACTGCGGAAGTACTGTGGGTAAAACAGAACAAGGTTAAGAACTGAATTCCTCACTTATCTTCAATGAAGTGAGGTGCAGGTGGAGCACAAGCACTGATAATTCCTGTCCAATTTTAACTTCAGTCCTTGGGGGAATAATGGGACAAATACTAACAGAGCATCTGCATATGACTAACCGATAACAGGACTAGGATCGGGGTGAAAGCAACTTAACTGGCTTACCTATACGCAGGGCGGCCGGGGTCCTGGGCAAGGTGTGGAGGGGGCCGGCTCTGGGCCCCCCCAGAAGGGCAGGGGCTTTGGGCAGAAGGTGTGGGGTTGGGGCCAGACTCCCCTAGTCAGCCGTGAGCACTGCCCAGCCCGTGCCGCCCGGAGCTCTAGCCGTGATTTAAAGGGCCTGGGGCTCCAGCCACTGGTGCGGTAGCGGCAGTCACGGCCGGGAGCCCCAGGCCGTTTTAAATCGCCGGGCCCTGAGGTAGCTGCCTCTTTTGCCCTTCCCCCTTCCGCCCCATCAGTGGCCCTGCCGGTACAGTCAGCTGTGGACCGGCAGCCACTTCCTTACCAGTACACCATAACAGCTTACTTTCCCCTCTGACTAGGATCGACAAATTCCATAATAGGTGTTATGAAACAATCTTGCATTTTCCAGGAGAGGCCCTGGGTACTTGAAATCGGGGGGGGGGGGGGGGAAATCAAGAGATGAGGCCAGATAAGAGGCTGAGTGTAAAGAATGTGTAAAGGAATTACATTCTCTAAAATATTAGCCCACTGAGCAGATGGCTTGACACCTACTGCTGTATATTTGCATTCACTCCATGGAGATGAGTTGTGATCTTACTAACACTGGAGAAAATTCTGCAGGAGGGGAGCCAGAAGCAGGCTAGATAAAAAGATTCTGCATATATTTGCGGAGGGAATCTGAAATGATGAGGAAAAGAGAGCTCAGAAAAAAGTACAGGCCAATCGGATCAGATTTTGACACAAATTAAGGATCCAGCCCTATAGAATGGGGCTCTTATTTTGTAAGACTTCATGTGGGGCAGCGTGACCCTCTCCTCAGGGAACCCAGAACTGTAAGCCACCGTGTAGCCCATACGCCATGTAGCCTATATGCAAGTGAGAGCTTTGCTGCTGCTAAACTGTATCCGCTTCCTGACGCTCCAGCCTGTCTGCCTCTGCCAGTCAAAACCTTGCTTTGCAGGTAACAATCAGTGAACCCCAGTTCCAGAGTTTCCCAGAGATGTCTTCCTGTGGTGTCCGGTCCCCTCACTGGGACGCTCACAGAAGTTACTAAGGTTGCTGCTGCCAAGGAGACAGAGCACACACCAGCCTGTTAGTGTAGCTGAGGACTCCCACTTTACCTCAGTATAACAGCACTGAGATGGTTTTGTAATCAAACAAGAATAAGTTTAATACAGAACACAGATTTAAGTGATATCAGCCAAGAATAAAAGATAGAAAAGGGTTACAAATAAAACAAAAACCACGCTTTTTAGTGCCTAAAACTGAATTTGAGCAAGCTATCCCTTTGCCTAAAACAGTTTCTCACGGCAAATTTTCAGCAGCTCCTGCCTTTCAGGCCAAGAGGATTGACTGTTCACAGGCTCCGAGGTGCTGTTCTCTGTCCCCTAAATGATGAACATAAGAACATAGGAATAGCCATACTGGGTCAGACGAAAGGTCCATCTAGCCCAGTATCCTGTCTTCCGACAGTGGCCAATGCCAGGTGCTTCAGAGGGAATAAACAGAACAAGTAATCATCCAGTGGTCCATCCCGTCCCCCGTTCCCAGCATCTGGCAAACAGAGGCTAGGGACATCACCCCCATACCTATCATATCCCCCTTTAGTTGTCTCTTTTCCAACCTGAAAAGTCCCAGTCTTATTCATTTTTGCTCATATAATCCATCTAGTGATGGATCACTAGACTATCTTTGTGCTCCCCTTATGTTTCCCAGGGTCCATTGTCTTGGCCTCAAGAGCCAGGAAGACTTCCTGGGGGTGCAGATTGTCCCCTGATGTGCTCACTAAGCTGTTTCCCCAGCTGCTTGGTAGCTTGATTGTTTTGTTTACCTTTATATGTAAATGTACTTTCATTGTCTATGGCTTACAAAGATTGATCCAGACAGGTAAATACACATTCCTTTGTCTATGGCAGGCTTGTTTATCAAGTCTGCCCCCAAAACATATTTTAGGAACATAACTCTTTACATACCATCCATCCCATACATCACGCAATGATATTCATGGCCAGCGTGTCACCAGTTTTGGTGCGATATCTTACTCAATTCACTTTTACAGTACAATAATATTGTATACAATCAGATTATTCAATTGCTTATTCTTTGGAATTCAGACCTCCTGTTCCCCCCTGGGGTGTCTGGACCATGTCGTCACACAAAGATGCTTTTCTGTTTTGTGGTTGAAGGCAATAACTTAGCATGGTGTGTGTGTGTGTGTGTGTGTGTGTGTGTTTAAACACCCTGGCCTAGCAATAAGCATTTATGGCTCAACCATGCAAGGTGCTGAGTGCCTTCTACTCCTGCTGAAGTCAGTGCGCGCTGACTGCGGGGAGAGGAGTAGGAACATTGTTGGATGAGACCTTTAGCCTGTAACACTAAGGGTGTCTATATGCTGCACACTTTTTACAGCAGTGCGTGGGGTACATATGCTGCATGCTCCCTAGCACAGGTGTGTGTATATATAGCAGTGTAGATGGTGAGAGACTGCTTAAGTGAATAAAGACATGCCCAAACCCTTAAGTTATGTACCCAACACAGCTCTCCACATACCCAAGTAGTGCCTCCCCCGTCTATGTTGCTATTTTTAGCTGCGTAGTGTCCTGCTGCTGGAGCCGTTCCCCTCCTCAGGGGAAGGTTCTGACAGGAGGGAAGCACTGGGGAAAAGCTACCAGCAGCTCCCTGCCGCTGGAGCTTTTCCCTGCTGCCTCTCTGCCAAATGGAACCTTTTCCCCACTGCTGTGTGTAGCTACACACGGCAGCCTAGATGCAGCCTGCTTTTCACTGTGGGGCATAGCTGCACGTACCCTGCAAGCCGCTGCCAGTGGTGTGCAGTGTAGATGTAGCCTAAGGGAAAGTATCATACGTACTTTCAAAGGGAAGCAATAACTACCAGCTACCGTCATGGCACCACAAGTAACAATTCTATAGCATATGCCTTGCCACCTATTACTTTATCAAGGCTGCTTATTACATTACCGTATATATTCCATCATAAGCCGGTTTGTTTATAAGGCGACCCCCCTCCAAGATGGATAAGTAACAATAGCAAATTTTTATGACCCATTCAGGGGTCGGCAAACTTTGGCTCCTGGCCCATCAGGATAAGCCACTGGTGGGCTGGGACGGTTGGTTTACCTCAAGGCGTCCGCAGGCACGGAGGTAAACCTAAGTAAACAAAATGTCCTGGTGCGCCAGCTGCTTACCCTGACGGGCTGGGACAGCAACTGGTGGGGAAATTTTGGGGGGGAATTGGGGGCGGGGGGGGAGAAGCTGGGGGTCAGGGAAGTAACCCCTGCTGTGACCACCCCCCACATGACCCCACCCCTAACCTGGAACCTCCCCACATGACCCCTCCCTATGTCACCCTTAGCCCAGGACCCTCACGCTCTCTCCATCCCATCCTTCCCACCTTACCTGGGGTGGGCCAGGGGAGGATGTCTCTGGCCTGGCTGGAGCTGCTTCAGCAGGCCGGGCGGCATGGCCACAGCCTGATTCTGCTGGCCCTGATTCTGCTGGCTGTGCTGCCTCTCCTTTCACCCTTTGTTGGGTGGAGGCGGGGGGGGGGGGGGGGGAGAGGCTGTGTCCCACCTCTCCCCTTCTCTATACCCGTTCATAAGCCAATCCCCTTCTCTGATGCTTCCCTTTTTTACTAACAAAATTTGGTTTATGAACGAGTATATACGGTAAAAGTTCTGATATATATTTGGCTGTAAACTAACTTCCTGAGCTTTTTATTTAGTTGTTTTTAACTTGATGTATTTTAATTATGTAATTCTAGCGGATCTGCTACTTAGCATTCCGTCACCATTTATGTATTATTTTTACTTGAATTGGGAGTGGGCAGGTGACTGTTAAATCCCTCGCTGAAGGCCCCCGGCCTTATGGTGAATCATGGCTCTGGTGAATCACTAAATATAATGTAGCTGCTCCATAGGAGGACACCTGCATAAAAGGCATGGTGGGGGTGGTGGAGGTGGAGAGGTTAAGCAGCGATGTAGAGGTGCTTTTTTTTATTCTCCACATCCAATTTCCTAAAGGATAAAGTTGCCTTTTTTTAAATATCCTTGGAAATTGAAGCTTGTTTCCCTAGTAACAGAGATTCTAATTTAATTTCACTGGAAATCGTGTTGCCGTCCTAGCAGCAGGTGACACACTCTGAATAGAGATGGAGTGAAGAGGAGGAAGCCCCCTCTGTCCACCCACGTGGGGAGAGGGTGGTGGAGTTTATATTGAATTTCTGCTGGAGGGAATCCCTCCGTCAGGCTATCAAAGAGCCCTTGGTGATTGGCCTCTCCAGTTTGAGGCAGGGTCCCTGGTAAGTGTAGTACACAGGGTGGGACTTGTGTGCAGAGGTTTCTGCTTCACTCTGTATCAGTTCAAGACCACTAGGTTTACCTCTATGATCTGCAAATGGGAACCGAACCAAACTGAGCTCAGACCTGCTGCTTTAGAGCCTAAGGTATGAATCCAAAAGTTCTTGTTCTATGAACAGATTACGCAGATCAAGTGGCTATATCAGAAAGGTCTCTCATAGGGAGTAGTAATGATACAATACTAGCTCTTGCATAATGGGTTTCATCCTTAGCTCTCAAAGGGTTTTATAAAGGAGGTCAGTATTATTATCCTCATTTTACAGATGGGGAAAACTGAGCAATGAAGTGACTTGCCCAAGGTCATTTACTAGGCCAGTGGCAGAACCCAGGAATAGAACCCAGGTCTCCTGAGTTCCAGTCCAGTGCTTTAACCACTGGGACACAGGATGAGGTGAAGCTAAAGAAAAGTAGTACATTTGGTGTTTTGTGAAAGGTTTTCACAATTTACATTTAGAAGATATTGAGGAATCTACTCCTGTTTTTATCTGAAACCAAGGCTTCAAAGGTATTCCTGGTCCACAACATTCACATCAAACATGTCTTTTAATTTTTGTTTTAAATTATAGTAGTTGAATGATTATTCTGATTATTATTATTTATTATTGTACTTGCAATAATATTTATTACATGGGGCCAATTAATTTCTGATCTGAGTTCAACTAAGTGGCACACACCAGGAATGAATTTGGCCCACTGTCAGGAGTATTTAAAAATATTTCCATGACTTAAAAAATTAAGACCTACAACTATAATTTATATGGATAGAGCTTCAAGAAGTTCTAACTTTTAAACAACCTCCCACTGCTGCAAGCACTTAAGGACATACTTAACTTCACTTATGTGATCAGTCCCATTGATTTCACATGAGTAAAGTTAAACGTAGGCTTAACTGTTCGCAGGATCCGGGCCTTACTTAACACTTCATTTTCCTAGTTCATAATTCTTTTAAAGTTCAATGTATGCAAAATATACATTTTCTTTCCAAAACCTTTTCTGTATATTTGTAGGTTATCTACAAAACTGCATGTTGTTTGAAAGCTTCAATCCAAATATGTCTAGTAATATGAGTGCAATGCATAGTGTAGCTATTTTGCAGCATATGTGCAAGGGATGCCTGATGTCGGTTGGAATTTTCAGACTCTCTTATGGCATTAAATTCTGCATAAAATTTGTAAACTACACTGACAATCTGTAAAAATCATTTTTTATATATAGATCTGTGAACCATTGACTTACCCTTTGCTGACGATATTCTGGTGTTTTTCTAAGTTGGTGAATAAGGAGCAAAGCATAAGAACTGGCTGCATTCCACTTAGACAGAACACACATATGCCTGGGGAGATATGTAGACAATAGCATGAAAATAGAAACTATGCTCCAGGAGTTGATGAGCTTATGCCAAAGTGTTCATTTCCTGCATTACAATTTATTTCAACTTAACCATGAACCCTGGGTTTGGGGAACAATTGCAGAGGCTTCCCATGAAGGTAGGATTCTGAATAATTTCTAAGCACGAGACATTCCTGTGTGGAGCATGCGAATAGAAGCGCTCACAGCATATTAAAATCTTTTGGGGACTTAGGTCCCCTTTGAGAGTTTTAAACCTCAAGAACAGGCCTTATTTGCTATTACAGCTAGACAGGGGAAAATATTTCCTCCTACCCCTTCCCAAAAAGTAGTAGGAGATAGAAACACAAGCTTAAGAGGCACCATGGACCAGTGAATAGTGCAGCAGACTAGGAGATGGGAAAGACCTGGGTTCTATTCCTGGCTCTATCACTGACCTGCAGTGGGCAAATCTCTTTGCATCTCCTTCTCCTCCTGCTCTTTGTCTATCTTGTTTGCTTCGATTGTGAACCCTTTCGGGGCAGATGCTGTCTCTTACCATTTTTTCTACGTTCAGCATGTACTACAGTAGAGTCCTGATCTTAACTGGGGCCTGTGGGTGCTAATGTAATACAAATAGCCATACTAAAAGAGAGCAGCGAATGGCAGGAATCTGGAGGCTGAGGCTTCTACGTCTTGCTGGAGTTTTATGACTCCTGAGGAAAATGAAATACTTTGTTGGCAGACTCCACCTTGGGAGCCTCCTGGGGGTGTGTGAAGGGAGAAGGGTCAGCAGCACTGGGATCAGCCAACTAGCTGTTCATTTGATAAACGGTGACCAGGTGGCTGTACGTTCCTTTCCCTTATCCCTGAAGGGCTGAGGATTATCCTTGGTGCACACCTGCCTTCTTCCCTGTGCTTCTGTACCCAGGAATGCTTTTGTGGTTGCTCCTGGACTTGAAACAACTTGCCTTGACTAAAAGTGAGACTTGGCATTTGTGGCAAAAACCGTCTTGCAATTTTATAGTTAGAGAGGCTGAAATTGGGTTGCCCCAAAGTAATACTCATCCTGTGTTTGCCAAGGCAGTGTTATTCTCTAATGGGTTCTTTTAAAAATGAACAAACCAAAAACAAACTAACAAAACAAGACAACGTGGAGACACTTATAAAATCAAAGCCCAAGTTAATCTCCATATGCCTAATACAAAGAGGGTCCTGTCACTTATGTTGTCAGGTGTTTTCCTTAAATACTGAATTAATAAAGTGGGGCAAATTCTTCACTGATCTACACCTTGTCCATTCCCATTAATTCAGAGCAAAATGTTGTTTGTGAAAAGAAGTTCCACATAGCTCATTTTGCAAAGGATGCTGTCAAGGCATCAACGTTGGTTGCCTCCAAATTTGACTGTTTTTTTCCAAATGCATGTAATCCTTTCCCACTCCAACCTTCCACAATAAATGCTTCACTGCTCACTTCTCAGAGGTGGAGAGGGAACTCTGTCACAGTGGTGCAGTGCTTTAATGGTCCTAGATCAGTGGTCTCCAACCTTTTTATGCCCACAATCACTTTTTGAATTTAAGGGCAACCCAGGATCTACCCTGCCCCTTTCCCGAGGCCCCACCCCTTCCCCAAAGCCCCACCCCACTCACTCCATTCCCCCCCTTCAGTCGCTTACTCTCCCCCAACCCTCACTCACTTTGGGCTGGGATAGGGGGTTGGGGTTCGGGAGGGGGTTCAGGGTGCAAGGAGGGGGCATGGGGTGCTGGCTCTGGGAAGGGGTTCAGGGCTGTGGGTTGGGATGCAGCCTCCCGCTGGGCTGCACTGAATAGGGGGCGTTAGGGGCCCAGGGCCCTCCCATCTTTTGAAAGTGGACTGGCCTGTCCACTTTTCCCCATGGGCTCCGCTCTCGCCCCCACCCCTCCTCTCCCTCCGGAGGCCTCGGCCAGGTGGGAAGTGGAGCCTGGCGGGGGCGCCTGGGCAGCAGGGGGTGCTGCACCGCAGACCCTCCATGGGGAACTGCGGCCAATGGGAGCTGCGGGGGTGGCGTGGGCAGTGCGTAGAGTCCCTTGCCCCCCAGGGGCCACAGGGACGTGCCAGCCACTTCTGGGAGCAGCACAGGGCCAGGGCAGGCAGGGAGCCTGTCTTAGCTCTGCTGCACTGCCGACCAGGAGCCGCCTGAGGTAAGCACCTCCCGGCCGGAGCCTGTACCCCACATCCCCTCCTGCACCCAAAATCCCTGCCCCAGCCCAGAGCCCCCTCCTGCACCCAAAATCCCTTCCAGAGCTTGCACCCCGCACCCACACTGCCTGCCCCCAGGCTCAGCCCAGAGCCCTCTCCTACACTCCGAATCCCTCGGCCCCACCCTGGAGCCCACACCACCTCCTGCACCCCACCCCTTGCCCCAGCCTGGTAAAAGTGAGGGAGGGGGGATAGAGTGAGTGGGGCAGGGCCTCGGGGAAGGGGTGGGGCAGGGGAAGGGCAAAGGGCGGGGCAAGGATGTATTTTTTTGGTCAAGGTCAGGACTCCAGAGAAAATTAATAATAAGTAAATAAAAATATTTTGGGCTCCGTTCAAAACAGCTGGTGGTCTGGATTTGGCCTGCGGTCTGCCTATTGACTATCCCGGCTGTAGTGTGATCACTGTACTTCTGTCACTCCCCCCTCTTCCCCACCCCTTCTCTATTTAATTTTGCCAGTCTGAAAAGTACCCCAGTGTTTGATTACCAAACAGTGCCTCCTTTGTCAGAACTGCTTCAGTGGCTTTGGTTTCATTATCTTTGGTGGTAGCAGTGGGAGGGTGGGAAGTGGGTGGGGAAACCATCTGGAAGTCTGTAAAAGGAACTATTTGTAGATGAATGCAGCCTCTCACCTGATGGGGGTGGGGTAGAGAGTGGTGGGATTGGCATCTAACATTACAGACTTAATAAACGGGGCTTGTGTCTGCCTCTGGGTGTGCTGAGTGGGGGTAGCAGGAGTAATGCTGAGCGACCAGGGCCTGTGAGGTGGGGGGAGGGTCAGGGAGCATAAGGAAACAGTTATTCATACAGACAGGGGCCAGCTACCTTTCAGAGGCTGGAAAAGAGTGTAAATCAGACCACTGAGTTAGGATATTGTACTGTGCTATGAGTGATGCCTTCAGCAGCATGTGAGGGCTTTTACACAGGCATGAGTTCTTTACAGAGTAAAAGGCACTGCTTGATTCACTGAGGAGTGGGTTCTCCTTATCTTCTTTCAGTGGAGATGGGGGTGGGTGTTTTTCCTATAAAGCTTTGAGTCCGCTACAGTATGAGCTTCACCTCCTGCTATAAGCTGGCGTTCAGGCTGCAGCTTCACTTGTCAGATGTCATCAGCCTCCATTATTACTTTTTTTTTTAAGGGACGATACATTTGAATGTCAAGGATTGTGAACATGAGGGGATTGTAGTATTCAGGCAAGTAACAAGCAGCATACAGCTCTGCAAACATATCTGTCTGGCCTTTTAGTGCCATCGTGCTGTTCCAGTGGTAGGGCCCCCACCTACCTCTGAATCTAATGTCTGAACAGCGATGCTTCAAACTACCTGTTGAGAGACAGTGGCTGGTGGTTTTAAGAAATGGACAAATGTCTGCCAGAGGCTAGGTTAAAAATTAAATGGCTTTACTAATGACTTTAAGTCCATGTGAAAAATCAAGTCTCCAGAAGAAAAAAGTTAGGCTAGGAGGCATAACGTGCACTTAGGTTCATTACTGCTCAGTATCAATCCATGGTGGGCTGGACGGATGCAGTGAAGGCCCTTCGTTGGAATCCTTGATGAAGCTGAGGCATAATGGAACTCTGGTGTTTCAATGACCACTGCTAGATTGCGACAGTGCTAGCAGCCAACAGCAGTGCTCTCAGGATAACACTGTCCTCTGGAGCCAGGGTTTGGAAGCCTTAGGAAGAGATTTTGTAGCAAAGATGACAATGAAATGTTTTAAGATACACTGATGCACTCTGCTCTGGAGTGGTGGGGGACGGGGAGGGGAATACCTGTAGCTTTCTGGTCAGGTGGGTACATTTCTCAGTTCCACACTTTCAAAGAGTTGATTGAATGGAATGAGATTGTTCCTCATGTGTATATACGAGATTATCTGGCTCTTTTCTTGACAATCAAGTTCCTTATAATAATTTCCTGGTTAAATATAGTACGTCAATGCTAACCTATCTGTGCCTTGATGAGTATTTGATTGGTTAAACTGGCTTTTCAGGTCTAGAATAATTCCAAATAACTTCTGCAGAACTAAATGGCTGTTACGGAGGCCTCTGGAGATTCCAGTGCAGCAAAATGACTATTTTAAAGAATGATAAATGTCTCTTTCTGTCATGGCAGCCAGGCCCTTGTGAAATCAGTGATTAAAACTGTTAATAATCACCAAGTATAACCTAGAGGGCAGGGTCTTCTGTTTGTGTGATGTCCTATGTCTCAGGAGAACTCTAAAGGGTGCTTCTTCAGTTCATTATGAATGTAAATTAAGAGTCCTTTTCCTCCCAACGGATCCTAAAGTGGCCTACAAACTACAGCACCACTAAAATGTGGCCACCCCTGGGGAGAAGAGAAGTAACAAACTAATGCACAGAACATTGCACAACAGCTGAGGGGAGGGAACATTTTCGCAGAATTCATAAGAAAAGATTTGCTTTGGTGAAAAGTGCCACGGGATATTTAATGTCCAGACAAAGCAGAGAATATTGTTTTAAAAAAATCTGAGTAATCTACACACCGTAAACTGAAGGGAACTCCATTTCAGTACAATGGAAATTTTCATTGTGGCGGGAAAGGCAGTGGGCGTGGGGGGAGGGTTGAGGGAGCACAGTGTCCTTTATCCTGAGTTGAAATTTCGGCAGTATTGCCTTTGTCTCTAAATGCTTGTTTCTATTTTAAGCTGCCCAGAAGACTTCAGGCATAGACATTAAAAACAAAAGTCTTAGCTCTCACTATACAGTTATTCTCCCTGGTAGAGCTGGGGTTTCTGATTACAGGATATATGTTTTCATTTTTAACCCCCTCAGTGTGTCTATTCAAATTACATCTCTTTTTGCCAGCAGTGTAAGTTAGGTTATACCACAAAGTAATGACTAGTATGAAAACTGTATGTTGTCTTCCTCCTTCCAGTTACTCAGTTGTCAGCAATGTTGTGTGCAGTCTTGATACCAACAGGCGAAATGAAGATGGAGGCTGCACGTTTGCGTCTGAACTCCAGTAACTTTGTTCTGCCTAAATATATCCCCCCTTATATATTTGGAGGCAGAGTGGAGGTGATCTGGGGTGGGGAGCAGTTCCCTTGTGCGCCCCCACCCCCCCCCGCCGCTCCAGCTCCCCTCCTCACCTGAGCGGGCTTTTAGGCACCCCCAACCACTAGGCGCCCTAGGTGGCCGCCTAGTTTGCCTAAATGGTTGCACCGGCCCTGCCCCCACCCCCAAAGTAACCTTGCAACACCCTTGCAACTCCCTTTTGGGTCAGGAACCCCAATTTGAGAAATACGGGGCTTCCCCATAAAATCTGTATAATATAAGGTAAAAGCACATACAAGACCAGATTTCATGGGGCGGGGGACACCAGATTTCACGGTCCATGACTCATTTTCCATGGCCATGAATTTGGTAGGGCCCTAAATCAGTCAATTACAAACTGAGCTTCCACGGCACATCAATATATAGGCATGCAAAGGCTTTTTGTGTTTCCTGTTGCTTCCATAGTGTGTGTGTGTGGAGTCAGGATAGGGAAGCAGCAGAAAGAGCACAATCCTTTTCCTGGATAGATATCCATGCTACCCAGCTGAGTTTTTAACTGGTTGATTTAGCTAGCGTGCCTCTCACAAGTACTATTATCCCACCACTGAAATGCAGCCACTCTGAACCAGAAACATGGCACAGGGGGGATGAATAGCTTACACAACTGAACAACAGTGATAATTTCTTTGGGCAGGATGCAATGATCAGAATTCACAGATATATGTGGTGGTAATAGTGCAGTTGTTTTGGCTCTTGATGGGCTTGTGTTAAAAGTGGGAATCCTCCTGACTTCTCACCCTTACCCTCATGACTCTAGTGCAGGCTAACTCGTTCTTTAGACCAAGGCAAGCAGAGCATGGCTCTCTCCTGAAGTGCTCTGATTCACCAGATTGACCAGAGTGTTACTGGAGAGTCTGTAGAGATACTGCCACCCCCTCCAAATCCTGGCCCTCAGTGCAAAGAATCCAGCTTGGCCCGCTGAATACCATTGAGTTTCCCTTGATGCTTTCAATAAACTGTGAATTGTTATAGCTCTGCCAACACATGATGTACATTTAATTGCTGTCAGTCAAAGTGCACATCTTCTGCTGTGACTCCCAGCTGCTTTGGGGAGGAAGCTGAGCTAATCACGATGTCACCAATACTCCTATGAAATCATTAAAGCCATTATCCCCTTTTATGCTAATTAACTAAAACACGGGGGGGAGAGAAATTGAATTTTGGAAGCGCAAAAGCCTCTTGGTTCCTAAGTGTCATTCAGTCTCTGCAGCTGTGTAATGACGGAAGCACAAGAGTGAGCAAAAGTCTGCCCAGACACAGGCACTGTGAGAAGGATTAAAACTGACATTAGCCTGTGTAGAATGCTACTCTCGGGCTGCTTTATGCGATGGCTTGTTTAGTCTTGCTCCACCATGTGTTAGCAGCCTTCAGCAATATATGGTGGTGATTACCCTCTCTCTCATCTCCCCACTTATCCCCATATCCTAGGGCTAAGGTTAGGTTACAGTTATGAAATGGCTCAGTTGTCTGCATGGAACAATAAGCTGAAAATAGGTATGGGGTTCTGTCAATAACAATGAGCTAATGCCGCCTTCTCTGGTTTTCTTTTGTCGGGGACAGGTGGAACTGGTTTCATTTTTGATTTGTTTTTATGTTCTATCTCTGATCTAAATATGTGCTGTTCACTTTCTTTCCCCGCCAGCTGATCTGGAGAATGAGGAATGGTGTCTGGGTGCAGAATTGACTTCAGCAACAATAAAAACTGAACCTGTGCTGTGTGAGGCGCCAGGCCTTACCCCCTCTGTCAGTCTCACCATCACACCTGTACCCCTGGAAGGCGAAGAACCCCAGTTGCAATCTGATGCCATGGTACTTGCATATTTTCTATTCTCCTGCTTGTCCAGATAGATGGAGGTTCCCATAAAGCTTTGCACTGCAGTGTAGCCTTTCTGGTGTGAAGGTTTGAGAATTCCAGACATGCAAAGCATTATGGGTTGGTATAGTCTCTTGTTTGCTCGTCTCCAACAATATTGTGAGTGCTCATTTTTAAAATGTCTATATAATTCAGCCTCTGGTACTATTAGCTGCTGGCTGCATCATTTGCTTTTCTATACTTACAGCCTCTTCCGGACAGGGTCAAAGCCTGGGGTTCACGCATCTCTAGAACACTTAATATCTGATGAATCAGTCCCACTTAGAATAGCTAACCAGTTAACCCCTGGAATCTGTGGCAAGATGCACATCTTCTGTTATCCACAATGATTTTGACTCAAGGCTGTTCAAACTCGCCCTAAGCCAAATGAGAACACCTGTGTGGGGTGGCCAGCGCTTGTAATGAGAACTTCCATACCACTGTAAAGTCAGCTGTGCCGCTTACCTGCGTTTTCAGTGTATTCAGCTTTTACAACACTTTGGGCTGCTGCTGCCTTCAGCCCAGCAGGCTTAGTAAGGAGCATTTCTGATACATTTGTGACCACAGATTCAACAGCCAAAGAACATTTACCAGGGTTTAGTTTGAATGTGCTTCAGTCGATGAAAATAAGTGACAAGAATTATTGATGAGACAGAACTCCGCTTTAAAGGCCTATTCTTTCAGCTCCTCCCTTCTCGCCCCTGTGATGGTGGAGGGTGTCCAATCCATCAGGGTGATGTCATTCCAGCTGCAGCGTGGGCAGGCCATGTTCACAACCAGACTTTCATTGCTCGGTTGCATATCAGAAGTGCTCAGGTGCAAATTAATTCACTTCACAGGAAGCTGAAAGATTTAAGACTGTCCTAACTATCTTGTAGTTTGAGTGTGAATTCATAGTCTCCAGCATGTGCACTACTACGAAGTTGGGATGCCACAATATCACAAGCAGGACCCAGGACTATGTTACTCTTAAAACCTATTGGGTCCTGATTTTTTACTTTTGCTTTGGGCCAAAAAGTTACACAGCAAGATTCTGGCTGTACTGGCTACTCCAATGAGCAAGACTGACTCACTCGGGTCAGGAATTATAGGCTCACAAAGCAGGTCTGACTCTAGCCCTGTGCTCAGCTGTGGGGGCTCCATCTTTCTCAGTATCCCTTTCCAATTCTGGCCTATAACTTGCTTTGCCTGTTCCTTCTCCACTTTGTAAAATGAACTTAGGCCTAATATCCCAGGTCATAGTGACAAGAACCCTGATGCCCCTTCCAGATGGTAACTTTCCTGACATCCTCTCAATAGTACCAAACCCTCCTCCCACCAAAAAGAATACTTCTCTTTTTGCAGAAACCTGCTCAAAGCCTTTGCATGTTGGTCCAGCAAATGCTAGTGCCAGCTCTGTTTCCAAAGAAGTAATTTGAGTGCAATGCACATTACCTGTCGGTCTGAAATGTCATCCTGAGAAGTAATCTCTTATTTAACTAATTGTATCAGTAAGAGAAGCCCCAGCAACTGTTTTTCAGGATAATGGTCTCATTGACCTGGGTTAATACGTTACAGAGAAGCAGTAAAAAAAAAAAAATCTTGAAGTAGGGAGGGGGAAAGAGGTCTGGTCACTTAAGGGAAGCTTCTCAGTGTTTCCTTATACTCAAATTTTATTTTTTTAATTCCTTCTGTAGATGAAACCGTTGAGCCAGAAGGTTCTTCCAGAGATTAAATTGGAGCCACATGAAGTAGATCAGTTCCTGAACCTGTCTTCTAAGGAAGGTTTGTTAATTACCAATCCAAGATGCTGGACTGATAGCCAGAATGCAGAATGATCATAGTGTGCTCTGTTGAGCTATTTGGCTTTCTAGCCATCTTTGCTAATCTCCAGACCACGGCTGCTGTCTCCTAGGGATTTGATTCAGGCTGCTTAAGAAACCAGCCTCTTTGACCCACTTATAAAAAAATTTTCATACAGAAAATGATCCTTTCCATCTATAATGTATTACTGATTGCACAGTTACTGGATAGAACTAGAATCCTTGAAACTCAGGATTACTTAGCCTGGAAAAGAGGTAAACTTGAGGGGACTTGATTGAGGTGTTTGGAATTATGAAACGCATAGCAGAAACTGACTCTTCCTACTTTGTATCTTAAGAACACAAGAACAGCCATACAGAGTCAGACCAATGGCCCATCTAGCCCAGTGTCCTGTCTTGTGACAGTATGGCCGGCACTGTGTGGGACAAGTTTATATTGCTGTTACCTGTGCTGTACTACTCTGGATGAATTAAAAATTCAGTGATGAGGGCTATCTGTCTGGTGCCTTCCAGTAGCACCAAACTACTAAACCCTCCAAACAATCTGCTGTTACTGTCAACTCTTCAGGGCAGGACTGGCTCTTTCCTCCCTGTTCATACAGTGCCTGTTGTGGATGCCACTGGAAACAAAGACCAAATAGTTGTTGTTAATACACAGTGAAGTTAGAATTGAATTAGTAATAAGAGATGGTAGATATTTTGCTGACTTAGCAGAGTTTAAGCACTGGCTGGATACTGTCTCCATTAATACTGCTTCATGAGTGAAGGGGATATCACATATTGGAGGAGTGTACTTTGTACCACAGTGCATTTGGGGAGGAAGTAGAAATTCCCAGACCTAGTACCATGTATGCAGAGTCTTTTAATCCTGCTCCTTAGAGGGATGAGCCATTGGGAAAGGTCACGTCATACTTTTCAAACCCTTAATTAAGTGCTGTACAGCTGGAAGGGCGGGGCAGCTGCACATTCACAAGTCTCCCCTTGAGAATCTTTCTCGCTCCAGGGCCTTCAGAACAAGTTGTTCTCAGTGCTAACTTGCCTCTAGTTTTAAACCTACTTTTATTTGTTGGTTCTCCTGGAGCTTCCAATTGTGCTCTCATTAGGATAAACACCTTCTGTTTTGTTTCTCCTATCCCGTCAGCAATGGATCCACTGCACCTGCCTCCAACCCCTCCCAGCAGCCATGGCAGTGACTCTGAGGGAGGGCAAAGCCCAACCAGGTCCCTCCCGCCTTCAAGCCCTGTCCAACTACAAGCCACAGCTAAAGTGACATCACGCATGGCTTCAGCACTCTCCAATTCGCCTCTCCTGACTGCACCACATGTAAGTCGTGGTGACTTTTTTCCAATTTTTTTTTTTTTTTTGGTTACCTGGTGATTTACTTTTTCTGTACTTCCAGTTTGTTGTTATCCCTTTTGGGGAGCCTCCCAGACTTTGGCTGAAACTCCAGATCAAGTAGTTGGGCTTTGGCTTCCCCACTGATTGTCTGGAGCTGGAGTCTGAAGTGAAAGGATATCTTATGTAACAAGCTTTTCCTTTATACCTTCTTGCAGCTACTACTCTGCTCTGATAGATTAATGACCCATGCAATCACCTGCATCACAGTGGATGTCTTGCTACTTTGTCTTTAGGCAGTAGGTGATCAACTCTATGGTGGGATTTTCATAAGTACTCATCATTGGTTGGTTCTCAAATTGTGGGTCGGGACCCCAAAGTGGGGTCACCAGTGCTGGCGTTAGATTTGCCAGGGCCAATGTCTTACAGCACAACTGTGCTAGGATCCACTAATCTGGGTGCGTTTCCTATTTTCTTTGCCTCTCCCCACCCCCCACCCCTTATCCCTTTGGTACATGCAGAAATTGCAGGGGACTGGTCCACTGATCTTGACGGAGGAAGAGAAGAGGACGCTGATAGCTGAGGGGTACCCTATTCCTACAAAACTGCCCCTGACAAAGGCAGAGGAAAAAGCACTGAAGAAAATCCGCAGGAAAATAAAGAACAAGGTAATTTTAAGCTGGAGCTCTGCTGAATGGTCCCCTCTCATGTCTCATACAAAAAGGCTACAACAGTTCTACAAAAGCAGCCAATAATACTTCCTTCTATCCCGTGCTACATACCACTTAGGTACTGACTAGATGGATAATTAATCTCTGTCCAGGTACTTATTTTGCTCATCACCATAGCATCTGAGTAGCAATTAAAGCTAACAAAATGGTAAAGCTATTAATTTATGCCTACATTAGGTGCTAGTGGTGTATGAAATCATGTCATCTAACTCCATTTAAGAAAGCCACCCCTTTTTTACCTTGTCTAGACAAGGCCTCTGTGTCCCCTCTACCTGGTGAGGGAGACTTCTACCTACCATTTTCATGTTTCTAAATCCTCTGTGCATCACAGTGCCATATTTTTCGTTCAGTACAATTCCAGGGCCTTAAATTAGCTATTTTATGTCAGGACTCTCTGAAATATCCGAAGTGCCTTGCTTTTCCTGCAGCAAGGGAAATAGTTGGCTAGAAGGGCAAGTTTTCCAACCTGACCACCTAAATTGTCCTTGCACAGATCTTGCACACCCTCAGGTATTTTACAGGTGCACAGGGGCTTGTATTAGTTATCCAGCGTTAAAATGGAGCCTGGTGTGTTTGTAAACCCCTGTCCCATCCCTGCCCCTGAATTTTTTCTCTGAGATGTCTGAGTGTTGATGTGGTGTAGAAGGTAAAGAGAATTAGAGCAGGGGAGTGACTTTACTGCCTTCGTTAAGACTGTATTTGCACTAGGATGGGGAATTGGCAAGGAAATTCTAGAGCTGATTGCCAAGGGGAAAAAAATAAAGAAGAGCGGCAAGCAGACGTGGATTTAATAATGCCAATGTTTTAAACCAGTTTATTGATTTGCTTGTGGCTTCCTTTTGTGTGGGGTTTTCCCGTCCCTCTTAGATCTCTGCCCAGGAAAGTAGGAGAAAGAAGAAAGAATACATGGACAGCCTGGAAAAAAAGTAAGCCAGCCTTCCTCCCCTTTCAAATGAACCAATGAGACAGTTGCTGAGATGGGAGGATTGATACTGTGTTTCCTGCAGAATGTGTTTCAGTTGCCACCTAGTGGTGGCTACAGGCAGGATTTATCTCCAGGAAAGAGGAAAGGTTTTTTGGGGGTTCTACAGATCGTGTATTTATTTATGATTAATGTTAAGCAAATATTACTGTGTCAACACTTGGTACTTTGTAGTAGGTCTTCTGATGTTAACATAGCATTGAAGAAACTGGTTCCTACTTTCTGAGGTTGGTTCGTCACACAAACCTAGAGTGATCAGCTGTTCTGCCTTACCTGAAAAGTCCTGTGTTTGTTGAGGATATCCTTGTGCCTCAGATGAGTATCGTGAAGCCAGGATATTGGCTTAGTTTCAATATAATCCATGATTTTCGCCACCCCCCCCCAACCAGCAGCCTGCTGTGCTCCCCTTCCTGTTGTACAGCTGCCTAGCTACTTTTGTGCAGAATCTTCATTTTACACCTGCCACCTTCCTCCAACTATTTGTGAATGAGCTAACGCAAAAAGAGCCCAGGCCAAATCCCAGTACCATGCTAACAACCTAGTTAGTTGGATTTTAAATAAGCTAAAACACATTAATATATGTCCATGGCTGTGTTTCAGTATTCGATATGCGACATGGCTACATAGCATGATTTTCATGGTTCGCTCGGCAGGCAGTATCCAGGCCAAGTTGGGCTCCGAATGAATAAATTCCTTTTCTTAAGATGGTGGGGACAGAGGCAGGAATAGGTGTAAAGGAGGAGTTGAAATCGGAAGTGGAGAAGGAGCATGTTAGCAGTCTGCTTTAGCAAGAAGCATCAAATCCTCCTATAGAGACTTGTGCCCCAAATTAGTCCCTCTCCCAAGTATCCTGAATCTTTCCTCATCTCTCCTTGTGCCCTTGGCCAGATGGGCCTGACCCCCATCTGCTAAACTCCTTGCACCTCCTTTGGTGAATCCCCCAACTCAATTTCCCCCTGCTCTTTCTGTCTCCAGCTGAAAGTCTTGCACTCCCAGGGCAAACCCCTGAAAGCCTCTTTCCCATCCACCCCATCACACGCCCAAACACATGGCAAAGCTCTCCCATGTGCACCTTCCCCCTCCACTAAGAGACTGCGATGGGAGTCTGGTTTGTCTGTTTGAGAGTCTGGTCACCTTACTCGCACTACCAAACATGATGCAATGGGATCTCTTTGGCGATCTCTAATGGCAGCTTGGAAATGACCAGTATTCTTTGGAAATAAATCTCATGGTTTATTCACGTTGTGAAGGTGAGATGCATGGACTCTGTGATCTTTCAGGGGTGTCTGTGCTATCCGGGACACAGTGTCAGAAATGTGGTTTGAATGAAACGGATGTCTGTCTCATCCTTGCAATCAGAGCTGCGGCACACCATTTAAAATGAATAGGGAGCAGGTGGGGGACAAGAGGTCGAGTCCTGCCCCTGGGGGTGAAATGCAGGGGTCTTGGATCCTGCCTCTGGGGAGTAGGAAGCCCTCAGAAGGGAGTTGGGATTGTCAGTCTTTCCTCTGGGTAGTGGTAGCCCTGGGGGGTGGTGGTGGTGGTGGTGAAGGGGCAGTTGCAGAGCAAGCCTGTCCTGCACTCACCCTACAGCGGCTCCAATCCCACAGGGCGGGCCCTGCTCTGACCTGTTGGTTCTTGCCATGCTTGCAGACAGGGCCCCTCCCTGTCACTTCCTGGCCCTTGTGCCACTAAACTGCCTGCCCCGAGCTGGGCTGTGGCCGTCTCGGCCACAGAAATGCATGCGTGTAGCAGCACTATTTGTCAGAGCTGTTGTGGCAGGTCCATACACCACATGCCTTAGAACACCGATAGTTCCACAGTACTGTTCCTGGAAAGAAAGTCTTCTGGGTAATTTTCAAACATGGAGTCCTGCGTGGTGGATGGAACTAGGAGGCTCATCAGGACATCCCGTCTATTCCAGGAAGAAATAACTGTAGTCAATACTGAATGAGTTGGACCTAAGCTAAGAACTCCTCCCAAATGTTACAACTAGCAGGTCTCTCCAATACTTGTAAAATGCCTGGGGTAGCAGTTGCAGGGGCTTTTTCAGGTTTGTGTGAGGTCAGACTTCAAGATTTGCAAAGGTTTGCAGCAATGCTTTTTCACTTCGTATAGAAAGAACCTTAGAACTCTGTTTTTACCCCTTTTGTTGAAGTATATGGGGGCTTTAAGTTTGCCTTTCTCTCTTTGTGCTTTCCTCAGGGTTGAGTCCTGTTCAAATGAAAATAGTGAGCTGCGTAAGAAAGTGGAAGTCCTGGAGAACACAAACAGGTAGGATCTGAAAGGACAACTGAAACATGCTTCCAAAATGGAAAAGTGGGAAATCTGGAAAAGAAGGGATCAAATACCAGAGCAGTGGACAATGACTGATGCGAAATGGATCCATCTGATCTGGTTAATGACAAAGATGGGGGAGGTAAAATATGTAAAAAGACTGGCATGGTGGCTGAGTGCTCAATATAATATGAAAGAGCTTGGGTTTGACGCTTAGGTCTGAGTGCTCTCCCTAGGCTGGTAAGAATTGCGAGTTCTTTATGTCACTCTTCAGCAAGCTTCTGGACTGATCTAGGAGTGATACTGATGGACTAGCACAGAAGTCTCATCAAGCTCTCTTCGACTAGTGGAAGACTGGTCTGACGCGAGACCTTGGAAAGGAGAGGCCCTAACCTGGAGTATAAGGCTGCAGTGGAGCCCTGATGCGTACATCTAGAGCCCTTAGTAGTTAGTTCTTCTGGGATTGCTACTTATCATTATAACTATCATACATCTTTCTAAGGCACCTATCACCATAGCATCTATATCAGTTTAGCAATGCAGTTTCTTTTGAGAGAAAACCAATTTCTCACCCCTCAGCTCATTTAGAAGCAGTTGTAGGTGAATCCAAGTGGTTTACTCAAAAGACAAACAGCTGAGACCATTCCACAGTTTAGTTCTTAAGGGAATGTCAGATAAAAGGAAGACTGATATTGATTTAAAAGATTGGGTCCTGTGTGCATTCTGATTTAAAAGTTATAAGACCTGAGCTCAATCTGATCTCTGGTGCTGGCAGATTCCACTGAGAATGCCCTGTCCCATCTGAATATATCCCAGATGAGTGTGGTATGTATACCTACACAGACGCACAGTTGTGGCACTGAAGTGTGGAGGGAGGTGATCACTGAAATAGCTGAGCTTTAAAGATAAGGCCTAGGACGTAGAAATGGACCTAGAATTTGTCTGGCAGCCAATGTATTGCTCATTGAGTGGCATGTGTGGTTTCTAATCTTCGGATCCAATCTCTAATTTCATGGAGACAGACCCCGTATCACTGTAATTTGCTGGAGAATGTCTCCCACACACTGCTCGTGCATAAAGACATCTGCTGCTTGTTTGGAGAGAGCCAAGCCATTTCTCCCCCCTCCTTTGCCTATCTCCCCACTCTGCCTTACACATGAGAATGTTGGCATTGCTGTATAAGATCAGACCAGGTCCGTCTAATCCAGCATCTGTTTCTGACAGGGGCTGATACCGGCTGTTTCAGAGGAAGGTGCAAGAACTAGGTAGTAGGCAGTTATAGACTACACTCCCCTTAACAACCTACTGAAAAGGTTCTCACTGAGTAGCCCTTGTCCCCAGGGAAGATAGTTTTACATGTAAGCACAGCCTTCCCCAATGTTAGACACAGCAGACTTTCCAAAAATCTTGCTCATGTCGTCTGTCCCTCACGCCCAAGGTTGCCTCGTCAAATAATGAAAAGAAGCTCTATTTTTAATAACTCTTCAAAGTTTTCCCAAGTTTCTGATGCTCTTAATTCTGAGAGTAAACCCTGAAAGAGCATCTGTTTGTTTAGGTGATGTTATCCCCAAATCCTTTACATCCCAGATATGCAGAATTAGTTGCATAGTTTCCCTTCATCAGTCATGGTGGGGTTTGGCTGTGTCCACTCTGCACATCACTGGTGACAGCGTGTAGGGTAGGTGTAGCTACACGCTGTAGTGAAAAGCGGGATGAGTCCATGCTGCGGCTTGTAGTGACGCATGTCAGTGAAAGGCTCTGGCGGAGGAGAAAGCTGTCAGAGCCGTTCTTTGCTGCATCCCCCTCCCCCGCCAGAGCCTTTTCCACACTGGTGGATCCTTTCCCTGTGGCCCATGCAACCTTCTTTCTGGCCCTGGAGCATGTTCATCATGGTACAGTCTCTTTAATTAGATGATCGTATTGCCTATGTATTCACAGGATCCCTGCCTCATTCAGTGAATGAGTAGTTATTCAATATTTCTTTATCTTCCTCATTCAGTGTGTGGCCCCCAGGCCTTTATTTAATGCATACCGTGTAAACCCTGGACTGATCATTTCCTCATGGGTGTTTCTATGGTGCCCTCACTGTAGTATCAGAGTCCTTCAGAACACTAATTACACCTCACCTCTGTGAGGGGAGATGGTATTATTATTCCAGGAAACTGAGGCACTGAGATTTATTGATATTACTGTAGCATCTAGACTAGGGGTTGGCAACCTTTCAGAAGTGGTGTGCCGAATCTTCATTTATTCGTTCTAATTTAAGGTTTCGCGTGCCAGTAATACATTTTAATGTTTTTAGAAGGTCTCTTTCTATAAGTTTCAGAGTAGTAGCCGTGTTAGTCTGTATCCGCAAAAAGAAGAACAGGAGGACTTGTGGCACCTTAGAGACTAACAAATTTATTAGAGCATAAGCTTTCGTGGACTACAGCCCACTTCTTCGGATGCAAGTTTATATTATATTATAAGTTTATAATATATAACTAAACTATGGTATGTAAAGTAAATAAGGTTTTTAAAATGTTTAAGAAGCTTCATTTAAAATTAAATTAAAATGCAGAGCCCCCCCGGACCGGTGGCTAGAACCTGGGCTGTGTGAGTGCCACTGAAAATCAACTCGTGTGCCGCCTTCGGCACGTGTGCCATAGGTTGCCTACCCTGATCTAGATGCTTCTGTCATGGGCCAGGACCTCCTGGGGCTAGGTGTACAGACACCGAACAAAATGATGGTCACAGCCCCAAAGAGTTTACCGTCTAAGTATAAGACCAGAGACAACGGCTGGATACAGACAGATGGGGAAGTACAAGTGAGATGGTACTGATCTGCATGGTAGGCAGTGATCTCAGGATGTTAGCAGTCTAACTGTTCAGGTTTTTTGTAGATGTCCTGGTGAAGGTGAGTTTTGAGGAGGGATTTGAAGGTGGATAATGAGGCAGCTTTGCAGATGTTTACAGGGAGAAATGCTCAAGTGCGTGGGGCAGCACAGGAGAAAAATACTTGTTTGAAAATGACCCTCCGGGGTCAAATGGAGGCCAGCATTGCCAGCTCAGTAGCAAATGAGAGATGATAGGTAAGGTGGGGATAGGCCAGGAAGGTGTAAGAAGGAATTAAGAGCATCAGAAAGTTGAGAGTGAAGACCAGTAGCTTATGTTTGATATAATAGAAAAGCAGGAGCCAGTGGAGGAATTCAAAGAGGGGAGTGGTATTGGTCAAAGCGGCGGGCTAGGGAAACCATCTTTGTGACTAGATCTGAGCAAGGCAAGATTGTGTTTGTCAAGGCTAGAGAGAGAGATGTAGGAATGGAAGCATGAGATGATGAGAGCTTGGACAAGACTTTTAGCTATGTGGATGGATAGGAAAGGCTGTATATTAGAGATGTTACAGAGAGAGAATATGCAAGATTTAGACATAACGTGGATGTGAAGGACTAGAGAGAGAGGTCAGGGTCCGATGACACCCAGGTTATGGGCCTGAGCGACAGGCAGGATAGTGGTGTTATCCACGATGAAGATTAATCCACGGGGAAGATTAGGAGCTCTGTTTTAACCATGTTTAGCTTGAGCTGGCAGTTAGACATCCCCAAGGAGATGTTTGAGACACAGGCTAAGATTTTAATTGTGTGGTAGGGATGTAAAATATTAAATAGTTAACTGGTAAGTATTAATCTTACTGTTAACCCACCCTAACTGTTAACCCCCTGTGCGTGGGTCTCGAACCAGTTCTTCTGCCCAAGCCACCCCGGGCCCTGCTGGCCAACCTCCGCCCCACTCAGCCCCGGGGGCTTCGCGGGGGATGGCCAGCCGGGCAGGGGGAGCGCATTTAGGCCGGGGTGGGTGGGCAGGGGCTGGGGGCCCCCATTGGGGGAGGGTAAAGTAGTCCCTGGCCTCTCCCTGTGCCACTGAAAGGGGTTTGGCTGCGGAGGTGGACGGTGCGCAGGGAAGGGAAGCTGCTGCTGGGGTGGCATGGAGCATCTGCGGAAGCCGCATCGGGACAAAGTAGGTACCTGGGGCCCCTCTCCCTTTAATCAGTTAACCAGTTAAATTATATAATTTTAATAGTTAAACAGTTTTTACATCCCTAATTTGTGGAAGGGAGGTAGATCTGTGAGTGGTCAGCATAGACATGGTAGTCTAATTTGTGTTTATGGATGAGATTACACAGAGATAAGGTATAGAGGGAGAAAAGAAGAGGATGAAGGACAGAGCCTTATGGAGCTCTCTCAGAAAGCTGATGAAGGATCCTGCGAAGGAGGAACTGGAGAGGTAGAAGGAGAACCAGGACAGCACAGAGTTATGGAAGTCAAGGGAGTGCAGGATTCCATTGGGTTAGGCGCGGTACAAAGTAAGAGACCGTCCTAGCGCCAAAGAGCTTCAATAGACAAGACAAAGGATGGGAGAGGAAACATGTAAGGATGGTGTGGGAGAAGTGACTGGCTTAAAGTCGCAAAGGAGGCCAGTGACTGAGCTGGGAATAGAATCCCATAGACCATGCTGCCTCCTCCACAACAGCATGCAGTCAGACTGGAGGACACAGATATTTGGGGTTAAAAAGAGTATTGAAAAATAGGATTTACCTGTATTAGATGAGAGAAGAAATAGGATATTTATTACTGATTACTTTCCCAGAGAAGTAATAGAAATTGGATCCTATTTAAAATGTGCCTCACCAGTTGTGTGGATAAAGGTGACCAGATGTCCTAATTTTGGGGTCTTTTTCTTATATAGGCTCCTATTTACCCCCCCACACCCTGTTCTGATTTTTCACACTTGCTGTCTGGTCACCCTATGTATGGATTACTTTTGTGCTGTGTGTGCAAACTGAACAAGGAAATGGTGACAGTACAGAGACTGGTTTTCACAACCTCTTGCTTGTATATGGATCAGGAATGATAGAATTGCCAGGGGAAACAACAACAGCAGAAAGCAAGCTGTGCCTCTTTCCAACCTGAGATCACTTTTGGAAGGTAGTGGTTTTATAAAATAAAATCTGGTGGCTCTTTATTGGATGCTAAGAATAGTCCATTGAGGCCCTGCTTCTGCTCCCACTGAGGTCAATGGTAAAACTTCCATTGACTTCCGTGGTGCAGTGTCAGGTGAGTGTGAGAGAGATGGGGCATTGCAAGAGCTGAAACAGCAATAGAGTTGCCGAGTCTTATTGATCTGCATGGTAATTCCTTCAACTGGGATTATAAACTTATTTTACAGTATGTCCTGTGGGTGACGGAGGACTTGGCTGTGTTTTTCAATGAGACATTTTAAAAATCTTTCTTCTTTGAAATCTCTCTCTAAAACTGACACAGCTTGAGAGCCCTGGAACAACCACTTGTTTTTAACAGAGCAGGTCAATGTTTTTGCACTGAAACTTTTTTTTTTTTTTTTTTTTTTTTTTGGTGAGGGGGTAGTGTTGGTGAAAAAATGGCTTCTTGACCTAAATTTTTCCACAGACATTTTCAATTTCCTTTTGGTAGAAACTTTCTGGTTATTGATGGAAAAACTGTAAAGAGTCACTTTTGGTTTTTTTCTCTTCCAAAGGGAGAAAGGGGTGTGTGTAGAAATGGAGAATAGTGGAGGACCGCAAGTTTTCAAAAAATGAAAACTGAAAAAATCAGTTTCTGTTTTGTCAAAAAAAGGAGAAATTCTGTGAAAAAACTTGCACGCAGCAAACAGTTTGTTTTGTTTTGCTGAAAGTATATAGCACTCTCTGAGCAGTGCTAGCTTTTAAATGTAAAGGCCAGATTCCAAAAGCCTGCCGGGCAGAGATCCTGCAATGACCCAGATTTCATGCTCATGCCCTACAGCAAGTCTTGTTCAGGAGAGGGTGGTGGAGAAGCCTTGGATTGCACCCATTCTCAGTTGTTAAAGGAACCCTTTTTGGAAAGTAACCTACCTATATAAAAGCACAAATTAGACATCACAGGCTGGAGTGGATTTTCCAGCAAGACTAGAAGGGAGAGGGAATCCCTCAGTTACTTTACAGCTTTCCTGTGAGGCACTTCCATTGGCAGGGAAAGCGTGAAAGCATATTCACACCTCCTACCAGGAGGTGACCCTCTAATTGAATATCATCAGGAAATGTGTCAGGCAGAGTGAGATTAATCCCAGGGTGCAACCCCCTTACCTACATTGCTTTAAGATTTCACTTTCTCCTGTTAAAATTCAGCCATAAGCAATATGTTTCACTAAAAGCATTCTTGACCTTCCTTCAGATGTTCAGCGGAGGCCTCTTGGTATAAAATGCCCTTGTTCTTAAAGTTGCTCTTTCTCCCTTTCTCCAGTTTTCATTAGCACATCTCACCCCAATGGTAATAATACTGAAGGTAACTTTTCAATGGGAGAGGAGTTTGACCTTCAACTATCTTTCAGTTTTTTGGACCGAACTATAGAAAAGAAGTACGGAAGAGTGTTTTTTGTGGGGGCAAGAGGGATAGCCATGTTGCCTCCAAACAAATGAATTCCAGCCTTCTCTTGCCTCAGTTCCTTGTTCTTATCTTGAAAATGCATCGTGAGTATTTTAACTCCCAACATTGAATCCTTTACTGTGGTGAAAGAGACAGTGGCCTTGATTTTCTACTCATGCCAGGGTAAATAGGGAGTCACTTTGTTGACTTCAAAAAGGCTACGCCTGATTTTTCACCAGTGTAAATGAGGCCCAGTTTAGAGATGTTTGAAGATTTGTGGTCATGTGGTGGAACTTATAAGTACTTGTTTACATTCAGTACGAAGTACCCACACCTTGTGTAGTTGGTAAATAACTTGGACCATATCTTACTCCCCACTTCCTTGGCCATGAAGGGCCCAAGATATAGTGGAACCGATATTGTTACACTGCTTGGGTGAGGGGGTGGAGTGGAGAGAAGAAAAGACATATTTGAGGAGCATAGCATCTTGGAGTCCAGGTCTTTGGGGGCTCTCTGCACAGCAAGGCTTGGGCTGGACAGGGAGGGCAAAGAGGAGAAATTTTAGTGGATTTGCCACTATGCAGATCCACCTGCCATTTCCTTTCCAACAGCCATCTCCACCTCCTCCTCCAAATCCCCCAGAGCAGCAAGAGCTGTTGCTATCGCAAGGCTTCTGTTGCTATCTCAGGACTGCAGTAGCAGGCCCAGAGCTGGAAGGAAAATTTCTTTCTGAAACTCCTCTGGAACCCTGGTGCACCAAGCCCAGCTACTCTGTCTTGGTACCCGGGGAGGATCTGGTCATCTGTCACTACAGTGATTATACATGCCAAGGTTCAAAAAACCTTCCCATGAAATGTGTACACTGATTTAGAAGATGGGAATAGCCGTACACAGTATGCATTTACCTTTTAAGGAAAGCTGCTTGTGTGACGCACACATGCTGTGTAACAGTATTATTGAGTAGTTGGTGTGGCCTCTTTCATCTGAATTGAAATGGCTCTTGAGTTGCTCCTACTGTAGATAAGGAACAGAAAGAGGACAACCAATTTTTATTTTACACCCGGATGTAGAACAAACCATATTTTCAACAGCGTATTAGACACCCTTGTGAAAGTTGGGAAGGATCTGCTGGCCCAGATAAATCTGTACTGGGAGTATTCCTTGTACTAATTTCAGACTCCACTTCTGAAGTCCTTGAAATCATTCTACCTTAATTAACAATGATCATTGATTAAAAAGTCTATAATAGACAGGTGAGTGTATTTTGAGCTGCTAAGGCACCTCTGGGTCTGTCCTACAACTGGCTTGTAATAACTTGGTTTTAAAATAATTCTTTTCTCTCTCTCTTGCTCCAGCATTTTTGACATCGCAGGCTTTAAAGCTGTTGGGGGTTGCTATGTATATTTGTCATGAGGCCTCAAATTCTCTTATAAGTGAAATGAAACGTAGAAATGGGATTGAGCTGCAAAGTTAGGATCCAGGGTCAAACTTCTCTAAAGGTTTTTGTGTGCGTTTGAAGTAGAGTATTTGGTGTAGTCCAACTCCTTTGAAAAGCATTTGTCAGAACACAATGGGAACAGTTTGGAGAGACCCAAATCAGTAATGGAATGTGATTGAGCAGGCTTAAAAATAGATACTTAACTATAGTTTGAGATCGGTTTCTACTTCACTTTTAAACGGCCAGTACTCAAATTCATGGACTGTTGTCCCTGCAGCAGTTGATCATACCTTTTACACTAAGCAGAGAGCCAGGAGGATAGAAAGTGCTGCTCTTGGCTGGGACTCTTATGTTTGTCCAGCACAATAGGGCCTCCATTGTGGTTGGGACCTCTAAGAATGATTGTAATAGCAACATAGGGCTGTGATTTCATCAGCTCTTGGAGGATGGAAGACTTAGTAGGTAACCTTAGGAGGAAGTAACATTAAATATTTTATTTAAAACAAATGTATGGGAAGATAAGTCTGAACATATTACAGGTTTTGAGATCTAAAGGCATTTTATTTACAAAAGCTTTCCAGTTTATCTTAAGGGCCAGATTTTCAGAAATGTGTGTGCACAGCTACACAATTGATTAGAGTAATTGTAGACCTGATCCTGTACCTATTAGTCAATGGCAAAATTCCTGTTGCAATCATGGCACAAAATCAGATCAAATGTGCAGCTGGTCATCTGTGAATGTAACCGTTTCAACTGTATGTATATACATGGTAATCCTGCTCCCATTCTTCTGAAAATCTGATCCTTCCTGGATGAACAAATAGGAGCCTCAAAAGTAGGAAGTAAAGTAGTTGGTGGGAATGTTTGGGGAAGAATGAAACTGACATCAGTTGTGGAAAAACAAAGTACTCCTTGAAAAGTCTAATGTGATTGTGCACTATATTTTGGAAAATTAGTGCAGCCATTCCTTGCCTCTGACTTTTAACTAGCTGCACCTGCGTGTAAATGTTTACTGCTAGTAAGGCACAGAGATCAAGGTGAAAAGCTGTATGATCACATGGTCTGAGGTATGTAAATCTATTGGTTAATATTGATGGCTGTGTTACTCTTGACATTCCAGAACTCTTCTGCAGCAGTTACAGAGACTCCAAGCCATGGTTGCTGGCAAAGTGTCCCGTTCCTGTAAAGCAGCCAGCACGCAGACAGGGACCTGTCTCATGGTGAGTGACTCAAAAGTTGGGGACCACAGGCAGCGGTTGCTAAAACCACTGTTCCCTGGCTCAGCTCATGTCTGTCTCTCCATTGGATAATGGTACTGCAGGTTTGAAAAAAGAGGTGGGAGCACCGGTCAGCTTCGTGCTAGCAGCTGGAAGCTTTGGGAAGTCATGAATACTGAGGCAGCCTGGGATGGGTGTGGATTTTTGTTGCTGAAGGGTACTCCACCCATTCTGTTCAGTCTGAAAGCCCAGAGGGTGGGAAGCGTCTCTCGTCAAGAATTAACAATGAAATGTATCAAAGTTCTGAATTACTTTGGGGATTTCTGATAGATAGCACCTTGCTGAAAAGAAGCCTAATTTGTGGCCGTCATAGCATGGGATCTTCCTATCTAAGAGACCACCTCTCTCCCCCAGACATACTATCACAGTCATGATCCTTGGGGGCATTCCCACTTGGTATAAAACCGGAGGCGGGGAGGGCTGCTGGTGGAGTATTCTCTGTGGGGACCCCTTTTCTTTGGAATGTACTCATGTCAGACCTGGGGCTGCAAGAGCACAAGACTGTTGACTTTCCAGGCCCTCTACAAAGTCCATCTGTTTTAGCAGGCATTGGCAAGGGGTGTGAGGATGGAATTACTGTCATCTGGAAGTGTGTGGTTTGCAGGAGGTAAAGTGTCTCAGGGTGTTTCTTGATGATTAGATGAAGTGCCCCCATGGAGGCAATGGAGCATGGCGCGGGGGAGGTCAGTCCCCGGAGTGAGGTGCCAGCCAGAGACAATGGGGCATAGACTCATAGACTTTAAGGTCAGAAGGAACCATTATGCTCATTTAGTCTGACCTCCCGCATGATGCAGGCCACAAAAGCTGACCCACCCCCTTTCCCTTAACTCAGCTGTTGAAGTCCCCAAATCCTGTGATTTAAAGACTTCAAGTCGCAGAGACTCCTCCAGCTAGTGACCCCTGCCCCATGCTACGGAGGAAGGGGAAAAACCTCCAGGGCCTCCGCCAATCCACCGTGGAGGAAAATTCCTTCCCGACCTCAAATATGGCGATCAGTAGAATCCCGAGCATGCAGGCAAGGTTCTCCAGCCAGACCCTCATTGACCATTGATACTATTTACCAGCGATGGCATGTTGTTGACTAATTGACTAAAATCACGTTATCCCATCAAACCATTCCCGCCATAAACTTATCTAGCTTAATCTTAAAGCCAGAGAGGTCTTTCGCCCCCACTGTTTCCCTCGGAAGGCTGTTCCAAAATTTCACCCCTCTGATGGTTAGAAACCTTCGTCTAATTTCAAGCCTAAACTTCCCCACGGCCAGTTTATATCCATTCGTTCTCGTGTCCACATTAGTACTGTCATGGCATGTCAGAGGCAGCCCCGCTCCACCCAATGTGAGGGCACTATTTACAAACTGGCAGTTGCCAGAGGCACAGTGACCTGCCCGGCTCTGTGCTGCCAGTGTGCCCCTTCCCCTCAGAGGCAGGCCCATGCCACACCACTCAGCCTCTTCCCCTCCCCCTCAGCCCAACACCACCCGATTCCCTATGGCCAGAGTTCCCCCAGACCCACTATGCCCAGCGCCCCCTCCCATACCCACCAACAAATGCACAGTGCCCTGCACAACACCACCCCTGCCCGCAGCCCCACCACAACTGCCCAGCACCCCCCCACAAAACCCCCACTCCCTAGTGCCCCAACACACACATCCTTCCCACCCCCTCACAGCCCAGCACCCTCCTGACTCCCCACAGACCCACTCCCCCAACCCCTGCCTCCTGGTCACACTCACCGGCCCTGCTGGGAGGCGACTGTGTCTGTTGGGCTGAGCCAGCTGCAAGCTAGGGCCGGGAACTGCTCCATCCCCTTGGGAGTGGCGTGATCAGCTAGGCCAGGACCTGCCCCGGCCGGGCTTCCTCAAGACACACTTGCCTGGAGGAGCCCAGCCAAGCTCCCCACACTGTTTCCCCCCCACACACACACACCTGGCTGAGACTGGCCAGGCTTCTGCACCAGTCCCAGGCGGCTCAGCTCTGGGGAGATAGGTGGGGCCCCACAGGTGGTGGGAAGTAGAGACTGCTGGGAGCCAGAGGTGCCCCAGGTTCCGGCTAGGGGGCTGAGAGGAGCAGGGGATGGGGCCAGGGGGCAGAGAGGAGCCCTTGGCCAGCTGGCGGGCAGGCCAAGAGAAGCAAGTGGTGGGCAGGGGGGAACCAGTGGGGTCTCGGGGTGCAGTGCAAGCGGAACAGGCCGGGGCCCCTTCTGAGCATGGGCCCAGCTCCATGGAGCCACTGGAGCCATTGTAAACCCGGCACTGCCCTTTCCAACTTCCAAATAAAGAAGTTCAGCAGAATAAAATGGCTGCAGGTCTTTAAAATAGACTCTTGCATTGAAATCTTCCTTTTAAATATTGAATTGTTATTGTCCATGCACCTTTGATTAGGGGCATCATATATATTAACCAAAAAGTAGCCTGGAATCAATATTTAAAAAAAAAATTACAGCAGTTGTGTGACTTGCCATTGCTTTAACCTTAATTCCCATGTATTTGTGTTCAAAGAGTGAGATTGCTTTTATTTTTGCTTTTTTCCTTGTCCAGGTGGTGGTGCTGTGCTTCGCAGGCATTTTTGGCAGCTTCTCTCAGAGTTACGGGCCCTATCCTTCTGCCACAAAGATGGTGCTGCCCAGCCAGCATTCCACACCAGAGTTGTACACGGCCTCCATTGGTAAGCTAAGTCAGTGCTGCCGTTTGCTTGATGACTCACTCCCCCACAAGATCCCCTTTGCATTTTTGTGGGAGTCCGGTGCACACCGCCTATTCTTCCCTTCCCAGTAGCTGTGTTCCCCACATTGTGGTTGTCATTTTTCTGTCTGAGGGCAGGATGGGAATTCTCCTTTGGAGCCTCTCAACATATCTTCTTGCACAACCTGGAAAAGGGCATTGCTGACATTCAGGAAATGTTCCTTTCTCCCCCGCCTCTTTGAGGATGAGAACCGCAGGTTCCTACTCACCAGCCTCTTGTCTCACTCGAGGGCCACATCCAAAACAATAATAAAGTCTGACCTCTAGTGGTTTTGAGGTGTTGGTGTTTTTGCATTATAGAAATGCAAGTGTATCGAGTCAGTTGAAAAAGTTCAATGGCTGGGTTACCCATGCTGTTGGTGAAATGCATCATGAAGGGATGGAGGAGTCCATTGCTCCCCAACCTACTTGGTAGTTCCAGTCAGGCTTCTGTGTGTCAGCTGCAGGCATCAGACTCATAGCTCCCAAAAGATTCCAGGTGAGCTTGGCCTCAGTTCACTGCCAAGTGGCCAAATTCACATTGCCAAAAAACCTCCAACACAGCTGATATCCATTGCCTTTCTGTTGGCAGTGTCAGAGGCCAAGGATGGAGCGGGGCACCGGGATGGAAGTAGATGCTAGCTGTCTCCGATAACTATTACGTTAAAATAGAGCCTGTCACCATGGTATCTGAGTGTTTACCCCAGAAGTCATCCCTCCAGTTCTGGCACAGTGGCTGGACAAGTCAGGAAGGACCCTTGCATGGCCAGTGCTCATATTGCACTTTCTGTGGGCGTACATGGCGGGCAGTCAGTGCAGCATCTTTCCCTAGCTCCAAAATTTCTAGTTAATCTCCATGGGTAGCAAAATCTTGTGCAGCTGGATTTACTGTGTTTATTTTTGTCCACTTTCAATTCCCCAAATGTCCAGTGCCCTTGTATCTGGGCTCACTATGTTTCTCATTTAGTTTCTGCCTCCCCTGTTTGTACACAGTCCGGTCAAGAAGTCTGCTAATTTACGAAGAGCCCCGCCAACTGGAGGAGCAGTACAGTTCAATCTCCTTTGCAGATCGCAGTGATGTCTGGGATAGGCGCATGGACGCCTCCAAACACACAGCACTATCTCTGGAATCTGTGCCGGGAGCACAGCAGGACAAAGTCACACACTTCACAGTAGCCAATGAGACAAGGCTAGAGAAATCAGTGGTGCTGGGGCTGCAGCCGCACAGGTGAGTGCAGAGGAAGCAGGCCTAGGCATGAGTTGCATGAAATTCCTTGTTGCGTGTTTCCTGGACAATTCTTTGTATTACTGTTGTGCACAGAGGCCCCCAGTCAAGATCAGGGCCCTATTGTGCTAGGCACACCTAGGTGTACGAACACCTAGTGAGAGACCGTCCCTGTCCTGATGTGCTTACAGCCTAGATAGACCAGACTGAGAGCGGGAAGGGAAACCGAGGCAAGGAGAGGTAACGTGACTTGCCCCAAATCACACCACAAGTCAGTAGTGGAGCCAAAATTAGAACCTTGGTCTCCTGACTCCCAATCCTATGTCCGATCCACTGGACTATGTTTCCTATCCAAGACCATGTGCTTGGAAAGCCGGTAGTTATGGGGTTCCTGCTGAGCCTGGTGTGGGTTCCTTTGACTTATACTAGCTAGAGGGTGGTAGTCTTCTCAAACAACAATCGCAGTATAGATGTCATTTAAGACTGTTACTCTGCCTGTATTAATAAGAGCTCCCTATAGAAAGTTTTAGTGATGACACTGACACAAGACTTTGTATAATCCACCCTGTCATGGTTCAGGGCATCTGCACCTATATTCCCCCCTCGCTGGTTCACCAAGGGCATCCATGCTTAAGCTTCTGACTCCCCTCTCTTGGGTGGAGAACCGCGCGCCTCTCCCTCCTGAGCAGTGTATTTCCAGGCTGCACAGTTCTGTGCATACGCTGTGAATTCCCTGGCAAAGTCAGACTGCCTACGCAGGCCTGCTTTACTTTTCTCCTCAGATCGTGAACAGCGTAATTACCACAGTTACGTTACCACACAGTTCTTTCTAAGCAAACACATTTATTCTTAAGGTACAAGCATATTGGAGAAAACATATTAAAAACAATAAAAGAACCTATATTCATCCTAATAAGCTTACCAGAAGTCATCACAACTCCAAGAAGAGTGAGTGAACAGTCCTTCAAACCCCATCCAGGGGTTTTCCTATGACTAACAAGTTCATAATTCCTTTTGCTCAGAACAAGAACACTCATGAATCTGAGAGCTACTCGTTTATACCATTTGTGCATTTTGATCCTGGGAATAGGTAATTTGTAAACCAAAGTCCCCTTCCCAGGGTGAAGCTTCAAAACATCAGGTCTGGAGGTTGGCATTTGCATTTCCCCCCCACCCCCCCCACCCAAGTATGTCCTAGGAACCCTACTCAACTAACAGTCCATGCTTGTCTTAGCCCAGGGGTCGGCAACGTTCGGCACGCGGCTTGCCAGGGTAAGCACCCTGGCGGGCCGGGCCAGTTTTATTTACCTGCTGACGTGGCAGGTTCGGCCAGTTGCGGCCCCCACTGGCCGCGGTTTGCCGTCCCGGGCCAATGGGGGCGGCGAGAAGTGGCACTGGCGAGCGATGTGCTGGCTGCGGCTTCTCACCACCCCCATTAGCCCGGGACGGCAAACCGCGGCCAGTGAGGGCCGCGACTGGCCGAACCTGCCACGTCAGCAGGTAAATAAAACTGGCCCGGCCCGCCAGGGTGCTTACCCTGGCGAGCCGCGTGCTGAACATTGCCGACCCCTGTCTTAGCCCATTGTTTAAAAGAGTCCTTGGAAGCTCATAAGACTTCCCCGCATTTATATTAGTCTTATCTCCTAGACAGCTTACATACTATCCCACAATAACACACAAACATTTGCATTTTTGATACAGTGAGCTCCTAAGATACTGAAACTTAATTCAGTAAGGTTTAACTTAATTCAGAAAGATTTTGCGGGCAATTACACACAGACACACACGTATAGCGTTATACAAATAATAACTTCTTGGGACGGAAAATATCAGTAAAATATAACCCAGAGGGAGATGCATTGCCTACGTGCTGAAAGCTGAGGGGAAATGCGCATCATCAAGCAATCTAAAAATATGCAGGCCATGGGGCATTGCCATTTGAATGGCAACATGAGCTTGTGGATTACTAAGATTTCTGATTGGGCGGGTTATGAGGAACTGGGTGCCTTTTGCACTCAAGATGGCTCTGCAGTTTGTTGCAGGACAGAGCTGGGAAGGTGGAACATGTATTGCTAGAAGGGTCACCCTCAGAAAGTTGCATTGAATTCCTTGTTACATTCTTTCCTTTAAAATAATGTGAGATTTGGTGCTCCTCAAAAATGAGACACACTCTGGTTTGAAGAACTGATGTGTGATGTCTTTTCCTTCACTGTACTTCTGCATGCCCTGCCACCACCCTGCTGCTCAAGGCCTGGATCTCTTCAACAGATCCTTTATATTGTGCCAAATGGGTTTTTATTTGGATACGTCTCTTAAAGCACTAGGATGAGACACCCTGTGCCCCCACCCCCTAACCCCAGCATATCTATTTTAGCGTGAGGTGACTAATTTGATGTGTTACCAAGTTCCAACCAGTGAGCTCCTGGTAAATAACAGGCACTGTAATAGCAATAGCCAGTTTCAGTGGAGTGTGCGCTTTTTGCATGATTGCATACAGGTATAATATTCCTTTTTATTTTTCTCCTCACAGGGTCAGCTCAGAGCTGGAAGTGAATGAAACGCTGAAAATAATTGAAATTGATAGACGAGTTAATGCCACTTCTTAAAAAAGAGGCCTTCTCTCCCCCCTCCCCCCCATTATCCTCCCTTCTTTCCAACCCAAGCCCCACCCCTTCCGCTGGACTCATCACCATCAGGGAACCAAAGGGCAAAAGAGAGAGAGTCTGCCAACTTCTGATTTGGCTGAAGAGTCTGTGACTTGAGTCAGCAGCAGTTGTCCTCGTTCTGTCCTTTCCTCCGGGCACACAAACCTGCTTCTGCTTTTACTGCTGTCCCTGACTGGTAATACAAGGGTGTACAGCTGGTTGGTTTGTGTGTATATCTTAATCAAGGGGCAGAGCCATCGAATGGAGGATTAGGATAAATGTAACTGACGGGGGAACGTTTGTGGTAGGTCACGTGGGAGAAGGAAACTGAAAGATACAGTGTGACACTGCTCAGGATTTGGCCACAGCTCCATGCCCATCACTCTGGCACACTGGAGCTTTATGGGGAGAGAAATGTGTTCACAGTTCCCATCCCTCCCACTGAGGGCAGAGAACAGACACTAGTCCTATTGAGCCAACAGCACAGACAGGAGAGTCTGTTCAATGGCAGTATTGATTTTTTTTTCTTCTCCCTGCACGCGCTCTCTCTCTCTCACACACACACACCCCCCTTTTCCTGCCCCTTTATCACGTGGTGGGTGAAGTTTCCTTACTGTTGCCATCCTTATGAAGGATCCAGGCAAAGTTCAGTCAGCCCATGTGTCTTCTCAGGCCTTGTCTACAATTGCACCAATTTAACTAAATCAGTTTAGAAACTGATTGAGTTTAATCTGTGCGACTCCCTTGTGTGGAAATTTTTAAATAAGATTATGACTAGTATATTGTATCCATTTAGCTTAAGTTGATTCCTTACTGGCATAAACTAAATCAATACTAGGCTCTCTTAAACCAAAATGAGAGCGTCCACATTAGGGGATTGCATGGATTTAATTAAATTAGTTTCTAAATCCATTTAGATACATCGGTGCAGTTTTTTGAGGTAGACAAGGCCTCAGATTGCTCTAGGTTCTTCTTCTTCCCCCGAGCCTCCTGTTACTGTTGTAAATAGTATTTATTAGCTTTCCAAAATTTCCCTCTGGTAGCCAGACTGGAGAGCCAAGCTCCCAAGACCATGCAGGTTTTCTTGGTGAACTTTGAAATCAAGATGGAAAAAATATGCTTTTTTTTTTAAATTAAACTTAGTTCTCTATAATGATTATTAGAATGTAATGAGGCTCCCCTTCCTCCTCCCTTTTACTAAAAGTACATGGAATTAAAGCAACTGCTTAGGAGAAAATTTGTTGCATGTTCCCAATTAGACGCAGTTTAGGTCAGTGCTGATGGTCTCCCTCTCTAGTTATTTATTATTACAAAACTACCTAGAAGACCAAACCAAGGTCAGGTCCCCATTGTGCGAGGCACTGTACACACACATGATGAGAGACTGTCCCTGTCCTGAAGCCGCTATCCTGGATAGACAAGACAGAAAAAAGATGGGAGGGGGAATAGATACACGGAGAGGGGAAATGCCTTGCCCAAGGTCACACAGCTGGTCATTGGTAGAGCCAGGAATAGAATCCAAGTCTCCCGCCTCTCAGTGCAGTACCCTATCCACTAGACCATACTGCTTCTAAAGCACCATGCTGATGCATCTAATGCACACTGCCTCTAGTGCGGTGATTCTCCCTCTCTCAATACCCAGATTGTGCCAATGGCAGGGCTGCCCTTTCCACTCAACTGTCCTTTCCGTGATCCAGCCAACCCACCAGTGATTGCTTCTGGGTTTTATTTGGTTATTACAAAGGGCTGCTCAGAGTTCCCAGTGATGGCTTTAGCCTAAAAACCTAAATAGGATAGAATAGTACGGCTACTTTTGCAATTTACCAGGAAAACTCAATTAAAAAAATATTTAAAATGTTTTTTAAAAAAAACCTCTCCTTTTTTACATAAATAAGGAGACCAAACTAGTGTAGCCTTGTGTTTTATACCATGTACAGTAACTCTTTCCTCCAGGTATTCTATTTTGTAAAATATTTTTAAAGAAAAAGTGTATTGTTTTTGTATTTTAGTATAGCCTCTGCAGTGCTTCATCCTTTCCTGTTTGGATTTTTCCTTTTTTAGTCTCCCTTCCTTTGTTCATTATCCCATCTGTTCACTATGGGCCTGATCCAAAACCCAGTGAAGTTAATGGAAAGAATCCATTTGGCTTGAGTAGGCTTTGGATCAGTCCCCACTGTACCATGACCAGAAACAACATTCAAATTGGCAAGAGTGGGAAATGTGTCCCAATTCCACTAGCAGATAATGGAATTTGGTGTGTACACCTCTTGTGTGCATGACTTTCTAGGTCAAACCCCATTTGTCTGTCCAGGTGTCTATTTAAAAAAATAAATAAATAAAAAGAAATTGGTGGCAATGAGAGAGAAATACCATTGTGAGCATATTCACAGTCAATCCTTTGTCAGTGTGGGTCAGTACAACCCCTAAGGCATATCCCCTCTTAAGGGTCAGCCATGCTAATTCTCCCAGGCTCTCTGGATTGCGCTAGTGCACACAGACAACCGTCACACAGCTCTCCCTTTGGGAACCCACATTATAACTGCACGATGGAAAGAGGAAGGAAAAGATGGGTGTGAGTGAGGGAGCGTCTGAACTGAGACACAAGTGGTGTCTGCATTATTTTAACCATCTGAGGTCAGCAAAGGGAAGGGGAAAATTTATGACCTGTTAAATTTACCATATTGGCTATCTCAGGGCATCCAAGTACAACCAGGTAGGCATGAGTCAGGGATTAGCAAATTCACGAAAGACCTGGTTTACAGAGCATCCCCAGATCCCCTTGACTTTGAGTGTAACTGTGGGGGCTCAGCGTTCCTGAAAAACAGGCCCAAAATTTCTCTCTTGGGGTTTATTTATATAGCTGTGTATGGAATGTGAATGTGGAGCAGGTGGAGGCTTATCTGTCTAATCTCTCGTGCCCATTACCCTACTTAATGCACGAATGCATTCTCTCCCAGTAAAGAGACACTATTAACCTTACTAATTTAAATAATAATTTACACTATTAAAATAGAGAATTTCCCCAAATCATTGCTAATCACCATTAAAGCCGTTTGCTTTTTGCAATTCGCGCAGTTTGGATACACCACACCATTCATGGGGGTTTTACATCTTCATTGATAAAGGTTACTGTCTGAGTCAGGCTACTGGATTAGATGGTCTGATCTATGTATGGATAATATGGAGTACGGCAATTCCTGTGTTCCTATGACCATAAAAATAGCCTCTTTCTATAGCCCTAATATGTTTGATGCTTAAAATGAAATTTTAGCTGTTTTTTGTGGATCTCCTAAACTAGCACAACATTTGGGGTGAAGTCACTGCTGGGGAATATTATTCCTTTAAAATCAACTACTCCTATTGAACCTGAAATGGGTTTCTTCTGTAAGTTCTTTTTCTAGCAATCGGTCACTTGTTTACTCTGGGGTGAAATTCATTCCTGGATATAGGGTCAGTACAACTCATGCACCAACTTAAGTCCCAAGAAATCATCTAAGCCCCACTTTAGCGGTCCCGGGCCTCAGGAATTTACGCAGTATATAGCCTTCGTGCTGGTTTTCTGCACAGACACCCTGAAAGCTGCCCGCGTGGAACCCTGTTGCTAAACCAATGTTTTACCACACCAGTAAAACCTTGCTTGTCCCCTATAACCTTCAGACATTCCCCGAGCTGTCAGTCTTTGAGTCTAGGAAGTTAAGCTATGAAGGAAAAGTAGGGCATTATTTTTTAAATACAAATATATATTTATGGAAATCAGGCCCAGGCCATGTGACCGTTCTAATCATGTTAGCATGGAGGGGAGGAGGAAGAGAGGTTGGTATGCTATTTATAGTTCTATGTTAGTTTCATATGTGTTCACTATTTGTTCTGTGCAGACTAATATTTTAATACACCAAGGTTCATAGGCCAGATCTCAGCTGGCAGAGTTTCCATTTACACAATTTACATGGAGTAGCTCTGATTTATACCATCTGAGGAACTGGCTCCTGTCACTGGGCCAGGCTTCTCCCCAGCTCCAAAGTATACACTGCCATGTCCAGTCTCTTTCAAGGAGGTTTATTTTCTTAATAAACCCAGGTAAACAAACAGGAAAAAAAGAGGCTTAACTCAGTCCTTGCTTTCAGGTTCCAGCTCTACCCCTCTCAGGGATTTCTGGCAGGTTCCCAGTTCTGGCAGGTTCCCAGTTCTGGCCAGTTCTGCTCCCTCTTGGGGGCAGCAGTGTCAGGGCTGTCTCCCTCAGCCACTGGCCCCCTTGCTCCAGGGGGCCCCACCACTGGAGTTTTGCTCCACTCTGGTGTGACTTTACCTCCTCCAGGTAGGTCACAGCCTGTCTCAATCAATCCCCCCCTCCAGCTACCCAGTTAGCAGCCCTTTATAGGCCCAGGTGTAGCTCAGCCCTCTTTAATTGGCTGGATTGGACTCACTGGCTCTGGTCCAGGGCTCAGTATATCCATAGGGACCAGCTACCCTGTGATACCCCATAGCTTTATCTGCATCAAAATATATTTTTAGACTAAAATTTAACTCTGCCTTCCCTTCACCTCCACCCCCCCCCCCCCTTTTTTTGGTAATTCCTGTAAAACTGACTTTCAGCAGTGGACATTGTCTAGACACAGTTACAGTGTAGGTCAAATAAATGAGTAATATTAATTGCCACATCACAAGGGATTGCCACAGAGTATTTGGGCTCTAGATTCTAGCTAGCGCCAACAGGCCATTGTATAAGAACAGAAATATAGTTAGTATTTTTATGCTCTGTGACTAAAATATTTCATTCTCCAAGCACTAATTAGAAAGGGAATGTTTTGCATTTTGAAGGTGAAACAGTAGGTCATTACTTTGGTGATTGGGAAGAAAGCAGTATATTTGAGAGGTGCTTTGTTGAACTACTATATACTCTGCAGCTTTGCACTGTAGCTGCACTTACTGTTTCAGTGTTAAGGGCAAATGACTGTTGGGAGTGTGGGGATAAACTGGCCACACAAGTGCATTATAGACATCAATAAATGTATACAGGTTCAGTCAGTGAATCAATGTGCACACCCAATAATATTAAGACCCAGCAGATGCACCATGGACATTCAGTCTTAGATTGTGGGTGAGATCCAGGTTAACTGCCTTGCCTCAGTGATAAATTGTATTCAGAGAGACCCTAGACATGAGCCAGGAATTTGTTTTTCCATATGCATATCACCTATCTGCTTTTCTTTATGAAGGCACAGATGTGGTTTTGCCTCCTATCTTCTAAGCCTGTGTTGCTTTGGGTCTTGCAAGAAACTCTCAGGAGACTGAAATGGGCCTGTGTTGTGGTTTAGTTACTGCCACCAGTCTCTGCTCTGACTTACAGCCCACTTCCAACCCATCCCTCAAAGAGAGTAAAATGTGGGGATATGGAGTAAGGGAAAGCTGGATTTCCAAAATTGCCTCAAAGGGGGTGGAGTAATTCTGAGATGGAGGGGGACTCCAGCAGCAAGGAGAAAATTTCTTCACGCCCAGAAGGAAAATCTTTGTTTGTATAGATTGACACCTTCCCCACTCTTACCTTCTCTCCTTCCTTGCCTTTTTAATTATGTAGCCCTGTGCATGGAGAATAATGGGGCTGACCTTTTCAGTGGATTCCACTTTCTCATGCAACATGGGTAAAATAAATTTGATCTTTTATTGTTCATATAATGGGGTGAGTAAGGACAGAAGAGGAGCAGAAGTGGGTGAGTCACAATAAGACTTCTGTTTTAAAATATGTGTTTGTATCAGACCAAAGCTGATTCTGGTACAGTGATGCTGAAGTAATGGAATCCCCTCTTCTTGATTGATATAGTTAACTATATTCTGTATTGAGTGATTTTTAAAGACACTTGCAGGAGTTTTCTTAAAATAATAAGCCACTCTAAATAAAGGCTTTTATTCATCTATAAATCATCATTTATGCATTTATCTGAACAGCTGGCACACATTCCACTTGGTTCAATAGAAAGTTCCATCTGAACTGCAGTGCAAATGGGATTAGCAGTGGTATTACCTATCTGAAAGCTGTCCTGTCACATTCTGTAAATGTTCTCTTACTCTGTATGAAGATTTATGTAAATAGAGCCTGGACTGAACACCAAACCTGCTATAGACAGCTCTGGATACGTACAGGGAAATGTACCTGGCTTTACCCTAATTAGCCTTTGGGTGTCACTTTTGTTTCATGGAATTACAGCTTCAGCCACTTTTTTTAGGGCTGTAAATTAGAAGGCCATAAGATGTGAGGTCTGGGAGTGACAGTTCAAGGAATAGCATTAGTCTTCTGGTACAAGAGCTAAAGGATCCTACTTTCCCATGAACACATCCTCTTAACCACATGTTAAGCTCAAAAAATTAATGCAAAGAATTTTCTTGGGCATATAAAGGGCCATGTAGTGATGAAATTATATCAAATTCAAATTGCAGGTATATTCCAGTCGCCCTGAGTGTTCCAGAGGACAAGTTATCTGGAGTCCTCTCCTCTAAAATGAAATACTTCCCTGTGGAGGGTCAGAAATGATGTTTCGGGCCATCCAAACCAATGTCACCCTGCAGGTTACATCCATGTATCATTTTGATTACTCTCCCTGTATGTGTGCAAATACAGATGACACACATGTTTATGGTTTGCCCATATGCATATTAAACAAAACTATCCATTGTGAAAAAGATGGCAGTTATTTGGGACTGTGCAAGAACAAAATCCACCAAACCCCTCAGTAAACTGTAACAGAGCCTCCTTTGACTTTGCTGACGTCTATGTTCTTTTGCCAAATGTATGTTTAACCGTGTGTGTGCGCATGTTGGTTAGTCTCTCTTTTTGTAATGACTTCTATACATGCACTGCTCATCTGGATACATTCCCATCTGGTTGTTCACGCTGCAAACAAGTCTTAGTGTAAAGAAATTGTTTGCTGAATTCTACAAGAAAACAATTATTGGAATAAAACTAAATGCTTTTGTAGGATTACATATATGTAGTTAAGTAAAAACTAAAGTATGTTATGCCTTTTCATTCTTGCAAATAAATATTTTATGTAGAAAAAAGCAAAAATAGCTCCTTTGTCTTCCCATTTATTTAAAATCCGGTCTCCTCTTGTATTTTGCAAGCACAAGACCATGTGCTGTCTGACTTTCTTTTTTTTAAATTAACCTGATTATCTAACATGTCACTGAACTGGAAGAAGATTAAAAGCAGTGATATGTGTATGTGTTTTACAGTAACTGTCTGCCCCTTTCTCTTAACAAGATTGCTGAAACTGGAGAATTGTTTTTGTTAATCATGGTGGAGGTGGGATGGTAACATTTTTGTAATAATAGCATTTTTAGGGAATTATGCAACTTAGCTATGCTAATACTAAATTCATAGATTTAAAAAAAAAATCTACATTCTGGTAATATTGACTGACTGTCTTGACTTTGGGGATCAGATCTTCACCATGTGTAAGTTGACAGAGCTCCATTGATGTGCCCTGATTTACAAGAGCTGAGGATCTGCCCTTGAATATCCATTGCCTCTGGGATGAATGCTCCAAATCCAGGTTAATACTTTGGCTTTGACATATTCTGTGTTTGAGTGGGTGGATGGATCAAGAACTCCACTGCCTGATCTATGAGGGAGACTAAAGAATCCTCAAAAAAAATCTAGATGACATTGCAGATAAAGGTCACGGGCACATGGGCAATGTATCTCTGGCCTGTCTCCTATTTCCGAGGGGCCTCCCCAGCTTGAAGTCTATTATGACACACATGATATGTACCGGGAAAAATGCACTTTGTTCCTGTGCTGGTTTTCCACCACAATTTTCAAATGGAGGCTGCCATTTTGTTTTAAAAACGTTATTCTCGCCTGATTAAGGAACAGTCTTTCCTTTCCAAAAGATGTCAGGCAGGAGCACTGTGGCAAGTAGCAGCATCCAGCCAGAAGCCTGGTACAAATCAATCAGTATTTCTCTCAGTGAGAGAGAATCACACTGTAGTAGAATAAGTTTCTATTTCTCCTTTCCCAGCTGAGAGCCTCGCTATGGTGACACGGCCAATACATGGAGCTTGGGAATAGACATGCATCATTCAAATATGAAATTAACATTTCCAGGGGAGGTCTTGCCATTGATGTTATTTATGTCACTAACTCTCAACCAAGATCAGGGCCCCACAGTGCTGAGTACTGTACATACACATGTTGTGTACCTAAAGAACTTACTATTTAACTAGAGAGGACAGACAAAAGGTGGAAGAATGGAAGTTATAACCCTCATTGTACAGATGAGAAACAGATAGGGTGACCAGATATCCTGATTGTATAGGGACAGTCCCAATATTTGAGGCTTTTTCTTATATAGAAGCCTATTACCCCACCACCACCACCACCCTGTCCCAATTTTTCCACACTTGCTGTCTGGTCATCCTACCCTGTTTCCCCGAAAATAAGACAGTGTCTTATATTAATTTTTGCTCCCAAAGATGCGCTAGGTCTTATTTTCAGGGGATGTCTTATTTTTCAATGAAGAAGAATACGGTACACATCGGTGGATGCCTTATTATCGGGGAGGTCTTATTATCGGGGGGATGCCTTATATTACAACGAGAGGCAAAACTGTAAGTAGGCCTTATTTTCGGAGGATGTCTTATTTTCGGGGAAACAGGGTAGAAACAGAAGCCGATACATAACTGGATTTTGTATGGCTCTGTTTTGGGACACCTTTCTTGACACCTTAAGAGTCTGGTTTTCAGAGGGTGGGAGCTTGTAGCTGTCCTGTCTGGCAACTAATATATCTAAACATCTCTGAAAATCTTGACTAGAGAGATGAAATGACCTGCCCAAGGTCATGCAGGCAGTCTGTGGCAAGAATTGGGAAAAGAATGAGGCCATCCTTGTTTGGGTTGGGTACTCCACTATCTCATGGTACAGCAGAATACTCTTCTAGACTAAGCAGCAGCTGCTCCCTTGCCCCAGATTGTACTACGCACAGGTGTACACTCCTAGTAGCATGGAAGCACTTCATTGAACAGCCTGGCTGCTACAGCTGGGGATTAAAGACCTCTGTCAGAAGTGCCTTTAACTAAAGGGCATGAGAGCATCTAAGGTGATTATAGGAACCCACCTGAAATTTGGTCTTATGCCTGTCTGACTGGCCACTGCATCTGAATTAAATATCTTGTGCCTTCCCTGGGAAGGGGGATATGCCATATCCTGTGGGAGTCCTAAGCATCCCACTCATTCTTCTCTGCTTTCACCACTCTGAGACCATGTTGCAACAACCATCCTTCCCCGACTGCCACAGCAGTCCTGGTTCTCTGACTAGAGAATATCAGCTGCCAGAGCTATCAATCCAGGATACGTTTTACAAGCATGAAATTGAGCAGAAAAATCTTAACGGAAAATCATTAGGGGGTGACCGATTATGGCCATTATCTTTCTGTCTTAAGTAGTTATAGCTGAGTTCTGCCTAATTGAAGAATAGGGCTTGGGAATAAAAATGCAAGGTGACTATTAACAATATTGAATTAAGCAACAATGGTCATCATAGTTATGACCCTTAGAGCATCATGAGGTAAGTGGTAACGCATGCACTTTGTGATTACACCAGATAGCCACGTCGTAGAAGTAAATGCTGGCCATGAGACTTTCATGTTCACACCTTGTCACCCTCCAGTACATACTGTCTTTTGGAAAATCTGTTACTATTTTTACTCTGGTCCAGATCCTGATCCCTCTATTCACATTGAGTAACACTTTCTGCCATGTTTAGGCCCATGGCCATCAGTGAGAGAGGCTATCGGAATCTGCTCCTGACAGTTTGATGATATTATTTGACAGAGTATCTGCCCCCGTTACGGATACTGTACTCGCAGTAGAGAGAGAGATGGAACCTTCACCAGCCACTGATTTTTCACAGTGTATGAGTGCATTTTTCTAAACAAATGAATAAACAATAAAGAAACAATGGGTATTTAAAATTCATGTATTGTGAACACATCTGCATCTCTGCCATGACTCAGGGTATTCAGAGAGGCAGTGTTGCCTACTGGATAGAGCACTGGACTGCAGATCTAGACTGGTATCTGTTGCCAGCTCTGCCACTGGCCTTCTGGGTGACTTGAGATAAAGCCATGACATCTCTGTGCATCCGTTTCCCTATCTATAAAATGGTGATGATAATGATGACCTCCTTTGCAAAGTTCTGAGCTTTACTGATGAAAAGTGATATATACGAAGTAGGTACTAGACATTATTGCACTTTAAAAGTCCACTTTATTTGTTGTAAAGTATGCTCTTTGTTTAGGTTTTGCATTCCTCTTTACAAGGACTTTGAAAACTAATGAAGTCAGTTTTACTCTGGTTAGTCAGTTTTGTTCTCAGGTTCTTAGTGCTTTGTTTGGGCTTCAAATACTGCAGGGGGACATCAACTTGTTTAAAAAAAAGGTGTGTGTTAATTCAATTTTTTTAAGTTGCATTTTTTTATTGATCTCAAGTTATATACAAATTTTATTTTTTACAAAATTGGAATTGTGTGTTCCTCTACAAGGAAAAAAGTCTCAATTCTGTCTTTTATGTGGCATATTTTTTTTTAAAGAGCAAAAAAACCCCTTTTAGGATAACTTCAAATTTGAGATGCACCTCTTCCATTTTCTAAAGGCAACGTTTAAAAATGTTCAGCAGCTGCTTAAGTTTTTTCCCCCTCAGTGTATTTGTACCAACAAAATCAGAGTTTAGCAAGGAGACAAATCATGACTGTCCACTTGTCTGTCTAATGCAACCATAACCCCAGCAGCTAAACTACTCTGTCTAATGGGGTACTGAACTGATGTTGGATCAGGTCAATTTATATCAAGCATTACCCTGAAGAAGTTGCTTGACCATAGAAGGAGTTGAGTGCCTGAACCAAGCATGCAGAATGGAAACCTAAGCTAGCCTAGGTAAGTCTGTCCTGGGCTTATGTTGGAGAAAGAAGTTGAGTGCAATTAGACCTCTTCAAAAATTACTCTTACCTGGAGAATGGAAAGGATTTTCTGTCTCTCTCTCTCTCTCTGTACCCCCCCCCCTAAAATTTACCCCCATACACAGAATCTATGCACCATTGAAGCCTTCAGAATAGAACTTCAGTGACACTAAATAGTGCAAAGGCTTTTTCCTGGCCCTCTGTACAGGGATGAATTTAATCCTGTCTGAGCATTTCCTGTTTCATTCATGCCATCTAACCAGCTCTTCAAGCCAGGCATTGCAGCCATGAGCCTACTGCCTAAAAGAGGACTTAACATAACACCTGCTGAAGTCTATCAATGCTCCCAAACCAGCCAGAGGAGTCACTGCAAAATGATGCATGGTACTTCCTTTATCCCAAAGCCTGAGCCTCTGTATCACTGCCAACCTGTGAACTGTGATACCCGCTGTTGGAATCCAGCACCTTTTGCCAGCACAAAACTCCCAGATGTTGTCAACCTGGTAAGGTTCTATTCTTATGTACTGATCTCTTCCAGTTTAGTCTAGCCACAGGGAATGAAGTCTACAAAGAAATCTATGAATAAATCTGATATTTTCAAGAAGTTTCTCCTATGTTTCTTTAAAAAGTGACATGTTTCGGGTGTAATTGTGCGAGCAAGGCCTTATCTTACTAGGCCTTCAGATTCACTCCTCAGTGCTACTATAAAGCAGACTGTATTGGAAGCTTGTTTAGCACCATATGTTGCAAATTAGTCATGCAAATTTCAGCAGCAATAGCAAAAATAGGTGATCCCATAATATAGTATAGACATGTAGTGATGACAGGGGCGACTCTTTCCCTGGCAGTCTCAGCATATGGGAAGTGCAAGTTGCCTCCCCTTTGTCCCTAAACTGCCCCAAGCCCTGGTACAGGGATTAATTCCCTGCAATGTCCTGCCCTGACCCCCTCCAATTATATCCATAGGATAGTTAGCTGTACTGTTCTGATTCCAAGTAACACAGTGGAGCATTGCAAGAGGAGTCTTTGGGTTAACTAGGCTCTATAGCATTATGGGTTTGTTGAGATCAACAAGCACACTGAATTTTACCCAAAAATGAAGTGCAAGGCAGTGGAGAGTGTGTGCGTGCACACGCTCTCTAGCGGTAATAAGCTGTCACCAGTTTGCCCTACTTACAAGGTGGGCAGCCACAGTCAGCACTAACTGAAGCTTCTAAATGGCCTTTAAGGATCACCTCAGCTCAAGTGCCTTGCAAAAGTCTCCACCACACAGTGGGCTTTTATACAGCAAGTGATCCGAAAGTACTCCCTTTGAATTTCTCTTTTAGAATAACTGTATTGATCATCCTGTCCCTCTTTTCTTATGGATGTGTTTTTGTGGGGTAGGGATTTTGTTTGTTTGGGGCGTTGTTGTTTTGTCACATTGCCTTGGTGTGGCCCTGGATTCTGGACACTGAAAACTAGGTGCTTGTTGGGTATATTCCTCTGGGATTTCGTCAAAGCCCCAGCTTCAACCTTTACATTCTTAAATTAATATTGTCACTATTATCCCAGGTGTTTAAACAGTCCCATGTTGTGACTTTTTCTTACACTGTGGCTGGCCAACAAAAGGGTGAGGCAGGGAACAAAGAGGGTGGGGTATTTCATTTGTTAATAGGTTCTGTAATGGAGCCAGGTGTTTGATTTGGTAGTGTACTAAAAACAGACTGCATGGGGAAAAAATTGGAAGAGATTAATGCATAAACAAACACACTGAGAGGATTAGGGCAGCATCTGATTCTCTTGGCCACTTGACCTATCTCTCATGAAGGCATTTTTAATGACTCTAGGAATAGATGAGACAAGGTTAAGGCAGGCAAGTGTCATAAGCTGCATCACCAATTAATTTTGTAGATGTAGCTAAAGAGGAGTTTCTAGGAGTGTGTTTGATCCCTTTTTCCAAGGGTGCAATATATTATTTTAAGTGCTGTTTTTATTTCTGCTAGTGCAGGGACAACACGATACTCTGCCACATGGGGATCTGAATTCAGGGCCCAACCCTTAGTTTCTGGACTAGCACTGGGAATACTATACTGTACAGGGAGATGGGCATGTCAGAAGAACCTCCTGGATCTCTCTGTGGCTAGTGCTGTGAGCAGCATTGGTTTATGTTGGAAGAACATCCAACAATTTTTGGTCAGAAGGAAAGGCAAAAATGGGGTTCCCACAGGGCAGGGCATCTCCCCAGCTTAGTATGTACTCAATGCCAAGCCTGGTCTCCTTTAAGAAGGTTTATTGTGCAAAGAAAAACAAATAAAATTTGCTTACCTTTTGTCCTAGTGTTTCATAGGGCTACCTTCCTCTCTTGCTCTAGGGACCCACCACAGGCATTAGCTCTACTCAACTGTGGCTCTGTTCCCCTAGGCACAGCCTATCCCAATACTCCGTGACCTCTGACAGCTCTTTATAACCCCAGGTGTAGCCTTGTCCCCTTTAATTGGTTCAAGTGGGCCCACCTGTTCTGATACGGGGCACTGGCCCTGGTCTACTGTCAGGGATTGGCTGGTCAGAGGTGCTTTGTCTCCCAGGAGGGAAAAAAATACACATAACCACATGCCCAAAATGGGGGATAGGGATTTAGTTTCCCTGAATCTTGAGCTCCACCCTGATTGCCTGTCCACTTGCCTCTAAGGTCAGCTGTGAGTATCCTATTGTCATTGTCCAAGTGCTTTTGCAACGTAGTGTTTTGGACCATTCCTGTTGAATAATATAGTATTTGTTTAAAAAAAAAAAGGGGGGGGGGAGACAGGCAATGAAGAGCAGATTATGAGGGGGGGCATCCTGGAGGTACTCAAAGGTACCTGACAGATACAGTTGTTGAAGGATCAACATTGTGAAGAAACCAGATAGATTTATTACTATTTGTATAGTGTCTAAGAGTGTGCTAGACACTTCACAATACAAATAGACATGGTCCCTGTCTGAAGAATATGCAAGCTAAAGTTCCAATCCTGTGCACACTTACACATGATGTGTACATTTATGCACATGAGCATTTTCCTATGTCAGTGTTTACAACTTTTAGATGAAAAATACTGGGTGAGAGGTGAAGAAGGGTGAGGAGAACAGTAGTAAGCTTTTGCAGTTGTCCAGGAGGCACGGGCGGCTCTATATTTTATTTTAACATGGAAGAATATATTAGTATTTTAAATCCATTTGTTGGGGGCTGGGAGGTCGAGGCTGCTCTTTTGGTTTGGGGTTTCTTCAGTGGCTTATGGAAAAAATGTTACTGAACTATGTGGAGTGATGGCTGATGTCTCTGGAATTGTCTGTTCTTTGTCACATATTTAATATGCAGCCACGTAAGCTGTATTTACTTACTGTGTCCATTCACTAATATTCCCTCCAACTATTGCCCTTAGTCGTGAAAGTGCCTATTAACTGCTTCCTCCTACAGGTCTGTTCAGATTTCCTTTCCTTTCCTTTCCCCCCTACCTTGGTAAAATTTCATTGGATCCCTCATTAGTGCTTGTGCATTAATACCTCCTTCTCCAGCACTCCCACCCCTGTGTCCTACGGTCACCACCTGGACAATTTCCCACTGGTATTAAATTTTTACAGCTTAAACTCAGCTTAATCGAAGCAGAAATCAGATTTGATTGTAATGTCTTATAAAAAAAAAAGATAAGAGTCAAGATCCTGTGATGAAATAAAGGTGAAAGCCTGGACCTGTCTCTAGGAAGTTTAATGTAGCCCAAAAGGTAAAGAAAAATCAGCCCTTTTCTGGAGAGCCTTTTCACGAGAACATATTTAATTCATTGCTGATCTATGCCTCCTCTGCCCTCACAACTCCAACACCTTCTAAGGGAGGAAGGCTGTTTTTACGTATTGGTTTTTCATTTAAAATATGACACGGGTGCCACTTCTCCCGCAGCCTTGTCTCTCTCCCCCTGTAACGAGTGTGATTGATACAGGAGAGACCATTCCAGCAGGAAATGTGCCCAAAGCAGCTGTCAGAAATCTCCTGGACGAGTTGGGGCTGTGTGTGTGCGTGCGCAGGGGGAGCAGAGCTAGTTAACTAGCTGCTGTAGCCGTGACCCTCCCCTCTTCCTTCCCCTGTCTAAACACTCCAGCAGGAACCCCCCTTCCCCACCTGTTTTCTCCCCCACCCTCCATCGTCCTATAATCTTCAGAGGGGACCCTAACTCCTAAATATCTCCCCTTCCCTTTCCAAACGCTCCAGGGCTCCCCCTCCCATTTACACCCCTCTTCCCTCACTGGCTCCTGAAAAAATACCCAGCCCCCGCCTGCTCCCGGGGCTCTGGCCCGGCTGGCGGCGATGCTACTGCTCCAGTCCTAGGAGGGAGTGTCAGGAGCAGCAGCAGGAGGAGGCGGGCGCTGATTGGCCCGGGAGGAGGGGGAGGCAAAGAGTTTCCCACAATGCCCCGCTGCAGTGCAGCCGCCGATGGATGCTGCGGGAAGGTGCTGCCATTTGCAGCCTCCTCGGCGAGTGGCTCCAGCTGCAGCAGCCGTCCCGTCCCCGTCCCTGTCCCTGTCCCTGTCCCCGCACCTCAGCGGCTGCAGCCGCCGCCGGCCCCGCGTCTGCTCCCTGCTACTCAGGGCCCGGGGGGCTGCTGTCCTTCCCGCCCCGCAATGAACCCCCCGTCGGCAGCCGGTGAGGACAAGGGGGCTGCAGGCAGCGGCAGCTGCTGCCGAGGAGCCGAGGGCGGCGGGGACACGAGGAGCTCGGCGGCCGCCGCCGAGGAGGAGATGGGAGTCGCCGGCCAGAAGGAAGAGTCCCTGGAAGAAAAGCTGAGGAACTTAACCTTCAGGAAGCAGGTGTCCTACAGGTGGGTGAGGGCGGGGGAGAGGGGCTCCCGAGCCCAGACACGCGCCCCTGGCACCAGCCTCGGGAGTCCGGGGGTTTGGATGGGGGGACTCCTGGAGCCGCAGGAAAAGGGCTCCAGCCTTGGAAGTTTCCCTGGTGGCTGCTGCAAGCTCCCCCTTCAGCGCTGCATTTTTGCTGCCCTGGAAATAGCTGAGAGGAGGCACCAAGTTGGTAGCTTGAACCACTCCAGCAGGTAGGAATGGGCAAGTGGGGGAGCTCAGGCTGAGATGCGGGGATCCCCAGTAGCCCACTGAGCTGGCTCTGGTGGTCTCCAGGAGCAGACAGACAGCTTTGAGGAAGGTGGTGGTGGGCTTTGGGAGGGAGAGAGATTCCACAAGAAAGACACTTACTCAGTGGGCTCAAATATAGAGAAAGTGTTATAGGAAATAATCTTTTGGCCAAGTTAATGTCAAAAAATTATATATAAATGGTGTGTGTGTGTGTAGTGTGTGTATGTATGCATATCCATGTTTTATATATATGCGTTTATATGTTTGTGTAGGTATATTAGTATGCTTGTCCATGAAACATGCGATATTGTGGCAGTTGGTATTGATGTAGTCTTTGCATGGAGTGCCCTGACAGCAGGCTGTGGGAGTTACGCTGTCAGAATGATGTTGCAGAGTCAAGGATTAGGGTGAGGGCAGCACCATAATTGTCTGTGTTGCTTTTATTTTCCCCAGTCAATCTGGATTACACTAAAAAAGAAACCATGATCTTGTTTACGATAACCCTCCAAATAGGTAGAGAGCATTAGGGTGTGTGTGTGTGTGCAGACTTCAGGATTAGCCAAAGAGGGTCAGAAATACTGCCTGACTGTCAGGGGAGTGGAGTGATTCTTGAGTTTTGCTGTTTAGAATAAAATTAAGGCTGCTTATCATTTCTTGGGCCTCAAAACATTTATTAGAAAGGGGTCACAAAAACATTTTCCTGTGGCATTGCTACTTCTGATCAGGATTTCTCTATGGAAAGTGTCATGAAGAGCAAGTCTTCTTTCTCTCCCCCTCAACTCCCCAGTGAGTCATTATGTAAGCATTAGCAGATGACAAGGTGTGTGGGTGGTTATACCGAATACCCACACAGCTTGGCTGATTTGTGAGGCAGAAGACCAAAGGCTAAGCATGTCCAAACACCTGGAAAGTGTGGGCATTTGGTATAACTGAAGTGTGGTGTTGCTTTTATGACTTTTTTTTCATTTTGTCACAATGCATTTACACCATATACTCAAACAACTAGATTCCTCTTTCAAAAATGCATTTCTGTGACTTCATAACTAGGGCATGCTAATGGAGTCCTTCCTTATTTAGGTTACCGGTTACCATCTGCTCCCAAGTCAGTAACTATTGAAAATTGTTACTGTTTAAGAGGTGTTTGGCTCATGTCAGAGAAGTTGGTGGCCTCAGTCTAGTTCTAGATGATTTACAACCACATGTTCCCCCAAAAACCCATCACATATGACCCCACACCTGTGTCATGGGTGAGCCACATTAACTTGAGGGTGGAAGAAGATCATATAGCTGCTACTATTCTGCCTTTAGAATAAAATAAGACTTCTGTGGCCAGGGCTGTCAGCTCAGCAACTTTCACTAGCACTGAGTAAAAATACTTTTGGGCTGTCCCCTTATATTCTAGTCAGGTTAATAATGCTGCTCTCTCTCTCTCTCTCTCTCTGAGTGATGGTTTAAAATGATGTAATTACATACTTGTGGGGAGATGTTGCCCCTCCATAGTTAAAGCTGAATTTAGATAATACCTCATGTGTGGGTAGAGAATATTTCTTCTGACTTTGAATAAGGGGTGACTAGTTAGCTGATGAGAATAAAGCTGTGAGTGATTCATACTGGGCTGTCCTTAGTGAGTGACACTGGCTTCCTCTTGAACTATTTGTGTATATAGCATCTTTCAATATTTTTATAACTTTATTACAGTAGGTTTTTTAAAATTGTACATTTCGTGGCAGCAGCTTGTGCCAGTTGCAGCTGAAGACCGGGAACTCCAAAGGTGGGTTAATAAGCTAGGGAGGGTCAGTTCTAAATGTTGACATCTGCCACCAACTTGCTTTTGGTGCAAGAGGAATGTGGTTTGCAGTAGATTTGGGAAGTGTTTCTATTCAAGCTGTATACGTTCACTTCATTTGATTAGTTTGGGTATCTTATACTTACAAATCTATTTGTAACATGTTCTCTTTCCCTGGTATTGTGAAGTATGAGGAGCCTTTTCACTGGGTCCCCCACATTTCTGTACTGTGCATATGTAAGGGTTTCATAATAAATGTACATTGGGAGGAATAGTGGGATTTCTTCCCCCTTCCTTTCCCCACATATGTGTGAGCATGCAGCAAGTCCTGAACCTTTAGAAATGGGAGGTTTTCTCAGTAGCTTTTAAATAACCATTTCTGGAGGCATATTATTCATTCTGCTTGATTTAGACTGAGAAAGGGAAAATAAATTCTCTATGCATCCCGGGATTTCCACACACTTTTTTTTTTGGAACTGATTTCCTACACGGAATGTTCCTTTCTTTCATTTACCCATAGAGCAAACACCAGAATCAAAGACTTGTACAAAGCACTGCTGGTGAGTTTGTTTTTTCCCCCTCTTAAAATTACTACCTTTTTTTCTCTGCAAATTATGGTGCTGCAATGGATTTATAAATGCAAATGACTATATAATACGCAGGAAACTCTATTTATATTGGCACTTGGACTCCTTCACACAATAGTACAATAGAAATTATTCAAAGCACCACACTGGCTTTCAAATGGTTCATTTAGGGTTGTCTTTGTGTGTGTTGTATTATATTGACACACAAGCATACATCTGTATTTATATGTACATAAAAGAATATAGCAGGAACATGCTTAAAATAGCCCAGACCCATGCAAATAAATGTAAAAACTGCATTAGTGACAAGTGGCCAAGTGGAACATGAGTGTCAAGGAAGGGGGTGAGATGTTTTTCCCATAAAGGGTGGGTGGGGAGTGGGGGGAGGGGGAAGAGAGAAAAAGGGGGGGAAAAAGAAAGAAAGGAATTTTTTTTAATGTGCTGTGTTTGTATGCCTCTTTCCTGTCATACACAACAACCTGTGCTGTACATGAATTTTGGTTACTTTTTCTTAGTTCCATTCCTTTCGTCCTCCCATTTAGTTGCTAAGCAACAGCTGTTTCCTTGTAAGAAGATCTAGTTAGGGTAATTATGTAGTTACTGTGAAAATATAACTTGTTAATTTCACAGGGGCTATGCCATAACTATAATAAACAACCTAGTTTAGATGTAAATGTTTGCATTCATGTGACCAGTGTATCTGAGTACAGGGATTGATTTATTAAATTGGTAATGAAGTTGTGTAATATATGCATACATGGGCATATTTGTCCCTTTATATAGTGAAATCTAATCAGTATTTGGGATTTAGAGAAGACCACATAACAAATTGCTTTGTGTCTTTAGGCATGTTGCACATAGTGCTCCAAAATCAATTAAGTGTATTGTGTTGCCAACTCTCATCTACCATATTCAGTCTATACCAAGAGAATGTTTGCAGAGCTACTAGAGGAAAAAACATTTTGTTTACTCCGAAAGCTGCTCATACTATTAGGATAGATGATTGCTTGCTATTTTCCTCCCAAATATGTATTTATATACACAGTGGGAATGTGGAACTTATCTGTGCTTGTGCATAAGATAGTGTGTATGTTGAGTATGTATATGTGCATATGTACAGTCAGTTTAAGTAGATCTTCATTTGCAGATGGGATACTTGCCCTTCTAACTTTGATTAGTCATTTTCAGGCTTGGGGTAGTCTCAATACATAAAAAGAAGAGGAGTACTTGTGGCACCTTAGAGACTAACAAATTTATTAGAGCATAAGCTTTCGTGGACTACAGCCCACTTCTTCGGATGCATGCTTCTTCGGATGCATATAGAATGGTTCCATTCTATATGCATCCGAAGAAGTGGGCTGTAGTCCACGAAAGCTTATGCTCTAATAAATTTGTTAGTCTCTAAGGTGCCACAAGTACTCCTGTTCTTTTTGCGGATACAGACTAACACGGCTGCTACTCTGAAACCTCTCAATACATAGTTATGTGAAGCAAGCTCTGGGCTTTGCTGCTAGACCTTAACTATCAAGTAACATGTATCTTACGGTCTCTCTAGCAACATTGTAAAAAAGCATTGTGGGTGTGTGGCATTTTCTCTAAATCAAGAATATGTGGCCAGCCCCAGTGGCTGTTTGATCTACATGAAAGTTGAGGAAATGGTCTGCCTTGTGAGCCCAGTTCAGGCATCTAAATTGGGAAGTTCTCTTCCATATCTGGGACTTTACATTGGAATACAAGCACCCAAGCAGCCATTTTAATGCTGATTTTTACTGCCCAAATATTGTGGTAAGCATCTTAAGCAATTAAATATGAATATTGGGCTTACAAATTGAAGTTTATCATTGTTTACAGATATTGATTTAATGAAATATTCACCTCCATCCTCCACAGAAATTGGCAAAAACAGATGCCCCTCCCACAAAGCAAAAGCTCTGCTAACTCTGGTCCTTCTAGGAGCACTACCCCTAAAATCACAAGACCTAGCTGGACATTTAATTAGCTGTGTTGAGTTTTTTGGATGTTACCACATAAAGGTGCTGGGAAAGCTTCCTCCCATCCACCCATAATTTTTACCAGAATTTTGCCTCTGCAAACTCCATATATTTCACTTAAAAGGGACACTATCAACTTAACTTTAGTCCAAACTTTATTTTTTTTGTTAAAAGCAGCTTTTGTCAAACTGACGATCAGTAGAAATGCTTCCACTAAAGAAAACAGCCAATGAAAGGTTTAAGATAGACATCATCCTGACACATTTGAAACCCCAAACCATAGCAGGTTTATAAACCTTAAAATTAAACTGAGTATAAACAAAAGGGAAACTGCACTCTCTTGGTTATCATTATTTAAGTGGAGAGAAATATTAAAAAAGTAATCAAGGAGTATAAATCTTGACAAGGACATTGGCTCTTCTTTCACTTCTAATACTTAGTGCTATTAAAAATATGAAGTATTTGACACATGGAATATGAAGGTAAGGTTTCTGTTTTTTTAAAAGTTGTCAGTTGCAGTCTTTTAAAAGTTAAAGTGAAATTCACCAAAGAACTTTCCTATGAATAGGTTATGTAGTCCATAAATTTAATTCTGTCTTCACCTTGACCTGTGGGAGACAACCTTTATTTGATGGAGTGTTAAACAGGCTTTAGTAACCTTAGCAGTGTATGGCTTTTGCTCAGGGGTTTGTCAAGGATGTTTGGACCAGGAGCTACAATGAATGAGCCCTGCACTGCTAATATGTAGCAGCCTGGCTACTCACTCATCATGCATTGTATTTGGCTAATGCAGCCTGCCCTGATAGGAAACAATGTTGTTTCAGTTTTACTAATGGAAGTGGTTGGGGGTGGTGTTTCTGTGTTACTGAGTCTGTTTAAAGTCTAGTTCCACTCAGAAAAGTGACTCTTTAAAATTGGCAGTTGGAATTTCCATGATTATTATTTGTCAGCAATGGCCACAAAACCCAGGGAGGCTCTGGTCAGATGGAACTAGTCACTGGCTGATACACGGCAAAGACCAAGAGGTGCTTTGATACCACAATGATTAATGTGGTATAAATACTTAGCTGGATAAGCCTGGAGCTAAGGGGGAGTCTCTGGACCACAACAGAATTGCAAAGAGTAGACCAGAACCTCTGTAATTCTCACGTCACTCACTTGGAAATGCGATAATTCTCACAAAACTCCTGTAGGTCTCACTTCACTTCTCAGTGAAAATTGAGTAGTAGAGACAGTGCTATGGTGACATCTCATACTACTAAGACTTCATTACTTTTACAGAATGACAGCACATTTGCTAATGTACCACGAAGCATTATAAATAATTAAAACTGAATTAAATTTGTCAAAATAAAATAAAAAACCTTCTGTGATGGAGTATCTTTGATCTTTTAATCATGTTGTTTGCTTACTCTCAACATTATCTAATTCTTAATTGGTCTCCCAGTCAGCAATATGAATTACAAACGTAATCCTATATCAAAATGGCAGGAGATGAATTTTTATCCTTTAACACATGTCAAAAAGTAAGTTTCAGGTACTGGCTCAATCCCATGACAGCCGCTTACAACCTTCTTCTATTGAGTTTCATGTAACACTGTTATGGTACACACTGACATATGACGTTTCAAACTACTTTGCCTTCCCCTTGAAGCATTACCACTTTTTTTTATAATTTACTGCAAAATGCATCAACTTCATGCTTTTGGGTACATGGTGAGGCCTCCAAAGAGCTCTCCTTCAAACTATTTATAATGCTTTGAGAAGGGAAGTGGAGGTTCTGAGTTCTGCTTCCCTATTCCTATACTCACTCTTTTTCTGTTTTGCTTTGTGACACATACCTTCAAGATGACTGATCTAATGGCATAGCAGTGTAGTGCTCCATGATGATGTACAGGAGAATCAAGTCTGTTAGAGAATTACAGTGGGCAGGTTGCACCAAATCAGTGGGGAGCCAGGGAAATAACTTGTTCTAGTGGCTAGTGCTTAGGTCTGGGGCTGAGGAAACCCGAGTTCTATTCCCAGTTGTGTCACTAACTAGCTGTGTAATGTTTGGAACAAAGTACTTGATCCAAAACTCTCAATAGGGTACTTTAGCTTTCAGGCACCCAACTTAATGTATATGGGGTCCAATTTTCAAAGATGCTGAGCTCCTACAGCTTCTTTTGACTTCATTTTAGAATTTTGGGTGCTCAGCACCCCTGAAAATCAGGCCCTGGATGTCTCAATATGGGCACCTAAAATTACTGGCCACTTCTGGAAAATTTAGACCGTGTATCCGACTTGCCCCATTTGATACATGGGGATAATACTTGTTCATTTTTGTAAACCTCTGTAATATTTGCCCAGATTCAGCAAGGTACAGTATTTACTTGTGCTTACCTTTAAGCACATAAGTAGTCACATTGACTACAATGGAACTACTCTAAATTAAGCACATGCTTATCTGGTTTGATGAATCAGGGCCTGTATAAGTGCATAATAAAGTGTTATTTAGCATAGGTACAAAACTATAGTCTAGGATTGCCTGGCAACTGCCCCAGGTGAAAAGCATAAGCTAATGAAAGCTGAATCAGTGCCACACAGGGTGAGAACACCTTCATTATTGTTATTCCCATGGAGTACATAATCCAATAATCCACATGTCTCACCTGAGACAGTATCAGTGTTGACAAAATGATTTTCATGCAATCTCATGTGGCTTCTTCCAGCTTTTTATTTGGTTGAACTTGGCTCTCTGGTCAGGCTGCTGGGAAGCTGACACGTAGATGCAAAACTACCTTCTGTGCGCTTTCCAACTCACTAATTCTTTGGCTTATTTTGCTGTAAATCCAGCACAGTCCTAGCATGTGACACTGATAATCAGTCAAAGGCTTTCCCAGATATTAAAAAACAAAAGTAAGCAGGAGAAACTTGCAGCTCTCTTGGCAGCTTCTTCTAGCTGCAGTGTTGTCAAGAGGAGTCTTGTCTTGAAATGAAATGGGGTGTGGGGAAGAGGAACCCCTTTCAGTGGTGTTGGTCTACAAGGGTTTGCACACTATGTTTTGGCTGGAGTGATATATTAGCTTAATCATATTGCTCACCTGAGTGCCCTAATGGGTTTTCTTTCCTGTGCTCTGGGAGTTCTGAGCAGTTTGACCAATCATCACCCACATCAGAGAGAACCTGCCTAGGAGTGGAAGAGGTGAAGAATGGCAAATCAAAAAATAGAGAGAAAGTGGAGTGTCTTTCTGTGAGCGTGTGTGTACACAGAGGCTGTAGGAGTCTGTGACTAGGGGTCTGTGATGAGTAATTCATGAGATTCTGTTTGTGTGGGCAGGAAAAATGGTATGTGAATAATTTCATCTGTATGCAGAAGGGTGTATATTTGAGTATGTGTGTGTGTATTTTTGACTGATGTAGGTATGTATGTTGTGTATGTTTGACCTATGCTATGTATTTTGTAGGCTGTGTTGTAAAAATCATCTGTGGCGTGTGTGTGATGGAGAGAGAACTTAGCTCTGTACTAAATCTTTCTGTGGGCTTAATGTGTGCGGCACAGCCTATGAATGTGAGAACATAGGTCTGGGCTGTGTAGTCTTTGGGCTCTGTACATGTGTGCTTTATGTGAATGTATATGGAGGAATAAGAAGAGACATCATTAGCAACCATTGTTTTACTTGTTTATGGATTACTGTGTTTTTCCTTTATTCAGCTTTCCTTTCAGCTGTGGTCATTCATATTTATGTATATAGAATGTGAATGTTTTTGCACAAAGTGAAGGCCCTTGGTCTTCTGAACTACCTCATTTCTGGCCTCATTTCTGATTGAAGGTGTTATGCCAAGAAGGGTCACATTTCAGAGCTGACAATTAACGACTTTAAACCAGACTGATTAGGCTTCTCCTGGTTTAGACGGCTTCTTTTTCTTACTCTTCTCACAGTTTCCCCTCTTATTCCTCACACCAGCTAATCATCCTTAGTACAAGGGATTGAATGCATCTGACTGGTTCTTTGCCCTGCCTCCCACCACTGGTTCTTCCATGGGACAAGAATTTCAGAATCACTTCTCTACCGGGGTGTCTCAATGATAGCATCTTGAACTTCCAGGGAAGCGATCAGGATGGTCTAGCTATGCCTGTATGTTATCAAACAAGAAAGATGAGAAATTTCAGTGAGTTCATGTGCTAGTCTGTTGTCCTCTTGAAACCTGGTTTTGCCTTCTGGTTTTATATGAAATGTAGCATTTTTGGGGGACAGAGTTGGGAAGATTGTTACGGATTCTTATCCTTGCTGCCAGTGAAGATTTGCTCATATTACAAAACAATCATGCAATGTTGTACTCTTGGAGGTCTCTGCTGAGGAGAGGCCCATAAGTGGATTATCAGGCAGTGTGGTGGATCAGGACCTTGGGTGCAATGAAAGAGTTTCATTGGGGGGTGGGGGTGGGGGTGGGAGGGAGAAACCCCTGTGCTATATTTGTCATACCGGCTTGCTCCAGGTATGATTGGTCCCTCACTTTGACAAGCCTCAAAAGTTAACACTTCTCTGTCACGCTCCAACCAAGGTCCTCAAAAAGCTTTAAAAATAATTCATTAAGCTGTACAAAAATCTCTCTGTGATAGGGAAGTATTATCCCCATTTTATAAATGGGAAAAACTGAGACACAGAAGGATAAAGTGACTTGCTCAAGGTCACACACAAAGTCTGTGACAAAACTGGGAATAGACCCTAGAGCCCTGATTCTTAATCATATGCCTTTAACTACAAAAGTGTTCCTTCACTTCAAAAGGAAATAAGAGAATCAAGACAGCGACTTTCAGAAAAAATGTGGGAGGGGGAGAGTCAGAGGGCAGGCAGGTGCAAGAACATTATCACTTCATCTCATTAGTGGCGTGCACATTTTCAAATTTTGGGCTTCAAATTATTTGCATGTTGAATGATTGTGGCAGTTCATTTTTAAAGAACTACATTAGCTGCTGGCCACCATTGGGTAGCGTGTAGTGTCCCAGATTTCTGAGACCCTGCAAGTAGTACACTAAGATGACTCAGTGTGAAAGTTAAGAACGAGCAGCTTTATTAAATACTTCCTAACTGGCTATCTGGAATTCATGATCATTGGCTATTGTGCTATTATTTTCTTGATAAAAGGAGGGTGGCTTTAGACACTGAGATGGACTCTGACACTGCTCTGGTGTGCTCGGTGTGACATTTCTGGGAAGGCCACAGGGTCTCAGAATTGTGAATTGGGGATGAGCTATTGGGATTGGTAATGAGATCCAAAACTTCTTGTCTCCTGGCTACCAGCTCAAAGCCAGCTCAGGTTGGTAGTGGCAGAAGCCATTGCTGTCCAAAGGCTGTTTGGTGGGTTGTGTGAGATGACTCATAAATAACAGAAGATAGAGATGGAAAAGACCATCTCCATGAAAAGGCTGCCCTTGCTAATAGCTTCATCTGCAAGGCCCAGGATTGAATGGGAATAGAGTTGGGTTGGGTGAAGCATGATAACTTCCCCCACCATTTCCCATCCTATACCTGTGTGAAGGAATACAGGGCACAAGTACTTACAGGATTTCAATCTTTTGGGCTGCCAGTCACGCACATTTCACCAGCACTGAATTCTCATAAAAACAGTGTGTAATTGCACAGGAGATAGTGGTCGATGACCCTAGAACAGAGCTGGGTTTGACAGTGTGGATCCATTTTAAAGACCGTCTTGGTGGAATGGGGCATTTATCCAGTCGTGGGAACCTCATTTGGGAGACATGAGCTCTATTTCTGGTTTTCTTGGGAAACACTTGACTGGCAGGAGTTGGGAGTGGAGACCTTGGGCTCATCTCATGGAAGGGCAAGGAGGCGAGAACCTTCTCAACATCACCCCCATCAATTTGAGAAGTGGATATGCCCTTAAAAATCATGCCACCTTTTCACTGCCAGTATTATGAGTGTGCCATGTGGGTGTGAAACAGGCTATGCCTAGTCACCGTGTGTAAGAGGAGTGAGCGGGGAAGCTCTGGCTGGGACATGTTTAGTCCTCACAAGGAGAAACAGAAGAACTTGTGGTATTAAAAACAACTTTGTGTGTAAATCTTTTGCTTGTGAAAGACACCATGCTTTTTATGTGATGTTCCTTCACTCCCCAAACAAGTGCTCCAGCACTTGGCTTTTCTGAAAGGTGGAATGAAATCACATGTTCTGATGGCCCGATAGTCCTTTCCAAATTGTATGCCATATGGGAATTTGACCCTTTGGGGTACACTTTCAGAGTGGTGCGTGGTAGGGGAAGGTTGAACTGCACATATCCCATCAAAGCTGATGAGAGTTGTGCCACTTAGAATCCCACTATGTTTAGAAACTGGTCCCTTATGCTGTTTTATCATGCTCTCCAGGGTGCTGGGACGACTCTGGGGGCTGGGGAAGAGAGAGAAAATGAAATGGCTTTCAAGCTTCTTAGCATAAAAAGATGTCAGAGAAGCATTCTCATCACGATACTGTATCATTACTTTATTTCATTAGCCTGCTAATGAGTTTCCTTTGAGGGTGGTAATGGGGGTAGTTCTTATGCTCTTATCTAATTACCAAACGATCCCATGAGTATGTCTGTGTAAAACTTTTTGTTGCGAAAACCCACTGGATTTCATTACAAACTAAGGACTGCATCCTATGAGGTTTCTGAGTGTGGATCTCTCCTACTGATGTCAGTGGGGTTCCTTGTGTGGGGAGCTTGCAGGGTCAGGCCCTCAGCTTTTGCAGATTTTAGGCTGAGTTATAGTTTTGAGTCGACACGCTAGGAGACTAAAAGTCATAGACTTTGACTTTAAGGCCAGAAGGGACCATCATGATCATTTAATCTGACTTCCTGCATATCGCAGGCCACAGAACCTCACCCACCCACTGCTCCAATATGCTTATAACCTCTGTTACAGAAGTCCTCAAATCTTGATGTAAAGACTTCAGTTACAGAGAATCCACCATTTACTCTAGTTAAGGCCCATGGCTTCCCCACAAACCCAAGTTAAACTCCACAGATGTGGACAAGTTTCATTGTGAGTTTTGAGGGTCATTGGACTCTGAAACACAAAGTGAAATGCAGGGGCTATGTACAAACCCACGCAGACTGGAAGCAAAGGAAAAGTGCCTTTGATACCTTTACCTGGAGGGATGTTTCTCATACAGTACCTGTGTAATTTCTGCTGCTCAGACTCACAGGACTTCGAACCCCACTGTGGTTTTGAAGTCACCTTCAGGCCTTTATATGATTTAAAGTGACATTGACGAAGGAGTCAGCAGTGCCCAAGCAGCCTGAATCTTCAGGAGCATTGGGCTTTGTGTCAGATCAGAGGAAAGCCATGTTTTATTTTTCCTTTTGCCTCTGCAGGTAGCCAGCAGATTCATCTGTTACTCTTTCTTCCAGGCCAATATATTTTGCTTTGGGTTGAATAGTTTTATTTAATTTTTGTTTCTGGTAATTTTTTTATCATGATAGAAAATTTAATTTCTCAGTGCCCTCCCTTCTCCCTGACTACCACCCCTGTGTCTCTTTCTTTCTGTCACTGTACTTCTCACTGTTTCCTTCCCTGGCTTGTTGCTCTGCTTACCTGGAATCTGCAGTTGTCCTTCCTGCTGCATTCCGATGGTTACCAGAAGAGCTATGCTCTGCACACGGTGTGGTGTTTCTCGAATTGCATGGCAGTGGAGACCTGGATGAAGAACACATGTGTACACATACTCCACTTCACATTCCATAGTGAATGGCTATATTTGTTATTCAACCTGCTTGAGATCAGCTTCTTCCTGTCTCCTGTGGCTGGCATAGGCTTGATAGTTCTGTGCTGCTCGGTGGCTTTACTGTCAGGAAGCTCAGCATAAGCTGTTTTCCCCCCACCATGATATGTTTGCAGTTATGGAATTCCTTAAGTCCTAAAAAGACAGGATATGTTGCAGTGATCACAAATTGGCATAGGCACCTTATTTGTAAAAGGCGGATGAGAGAGCCTGATTTTGGAGTTCCCCGATCAGCATGAGAAAAATCTGTCCCTCTCCCTCCCACAGAAAAATCGCCCTTTCATAAAGCTGTTGGTGGGGAGTGCTGGAAACCATCAGTGCAGAGAATCCTGTGTCGTATTGCAACCAGGATCCATATTACAAGCAAATAATAGGCCAGTCAGGATAGCAATTTGAACATCATGCTTATTCTCGTTTGGTGCTATAGGGAGTCTTGATGGGCTATTTTTGGCCCTGGATATCTGGAACAGCTACCTGTCTTTCATTTCATGTTTCCGTGATGTAGGTCATCATATTGCTACGATGACTAATCATTTCATCATATGGCAAGTCGGGGTGCCCCCAGAAATTTTTCACATGGTATGCCGCAGGCCTCCCTGCTGCCCCTTTCCCGGAGGGCTCCCCCATAGAGGCACTCACCACAGCTCTCCATACTTGTGGCAGAGGTCTTGAAGCTGTCACTGAGTGAGTCCTGCTAGAAGTGGGGTGAGGCCAGGCAGGCCCCTTGGTGGTGGTGGGGAGCCCTGGTACAGGAACTGTCCCCATGGCTGTGGCAAGGCGGAGCAGTGCTAGCTACCCCACTGCCCACTCAGATTTGGCCCCAAAGGGGCTGCCCCACATCATGATGGAGGGACTGCAGGGGCCAAATGTGGGTGGGCAGTGATGCTGCCAGCTCTGCTTCTCACCACTTCTTTGGGGCCAGCTCTTGCACCAGGAGGGTCCAACACTGATGTCTTGGCACCATTGCCAATGGTATGCACTATGCACAATGTGTGTGTGTGACTGTCTGCACCACTGTTGGCAGTGGGGAGAGGGCTACTCAGTTTCCATGTCTAAGCAAGAGAGATCAAGAACTGACTAGACTGAAATGGGGGTTGAGGGATAGTTGGTGTCAGCTGTAATACTGGGTCCATTAGAAGCTGGATTGGGACCAATAATTCATTTCACATAGGCCATCAAGCAACTAACTGATCATGTTCAGACACAGTTGATGTGGTCTGTGATCAAACCAATGACCTAGAGGTGAAAGTCCTCTTCCCTCACTATCAGTTCCTTGAGCTTTCCAGTCTCCCAAGTGGTTGTCTTCAAAAGTGGGGGGAAACAATTGTACACTGAGGAGTATGCTGTGGTTTTAAGCCCCCTTTAGAGGGGAACGTGGGGAAGCTATGCAGCTGGAGGAATTGTGGCTGGCTCAGAATTCCTCCTTGGGCTCTGGAGGGGAGTGTATACTGGGGGAGAAGTTCCACCACCTTTTGGCCAGGATGCAGCCATGCACTACCAGCGAGTGGGCTCAGCTCTGCTGGCTCATGACCAAGTCCATGGCCTTGCCCTTGCTTCGCCCCTTTGGGGAGACTGGTGCCACCAATGACACTAACCAAGAGTTGCACCTCTGCTTCCCAGTTACATTCCATCAGGCTGAAGTGCATGGTCTGAAGCTGGAGACAGCTTCTTGTGTCTTCTTTTCTTTCTGTCATGCACCTGTATTGTCCAGTGCAGGGCACAGTCTAGCCTGGAGTGTGTGCTCTCCAGCTAGGATGTCTGTTTCACATAAGACTCATGCATGGCTTTTATCTTTTTTTTTAAGTCAATTTCTATTCCTTTGTAATTACACTGTGCCCTATACATTTTTAGACTGAGACCTCAGGTGAGTTTGCTGATTGTTCTTCATAGACAGGAGAGATTTCTAGTGCACGTTCAGCTGTTTTTATTTTGACGCTATGGTCATCCAGATAAACAAGATTCAGTCAATTCAGTTCCAAGTGGTACATTAGGCTCCAAGCTGTTCATTGCAATTTCTCATTTCAAATCTAGGGAAGGTGCCAGAGATCAGGTAGCAATGAAGTTTAGGGAAAAGCCTCCACTAATCTCTCTCACTGATCATGCTGTCCCTTCTCCTTTCCCCAGAGTGGAAGAGGAAGACAGCGAAATGTGGTTCTGTCATCTGCTTTGATAGGATTATGAAAACACCATCAACCTGTCAATCAATGGATGCTTAGCTTTGCAATTCCCACCTTTTTGAGGGAGGTTTTGTGCTCAATGTTTTTGTTAAAATCTGACGTTGTATTGAATTAAAGTAATGCAGCCATAAAAACTGAGTGCAGAAAAAGAGAAACCCATAGCCATTGAAGCCCTCAGTGCTGGCTCCTTTCTTCCCCCTCCTGCTTACTCTCTCCTCTGCCATTTTGCATTCTGGACCTAGAGATTTTGAAGGAGATGAAGGAACAGGTGTTGTTATCTAAATGCCCTTGTCATTGATTCTATCCGAAGAAGTGAGGTTTTTACCCATGAAAGCTTATGCCCAAATAAATCTGTTAGTCTTTAAGGTGCCACCAGACTCCTTGTTGTTATTGGGGTTGTGTACTTCTTTCTCCTCTGATGTAATGATAACTAATAACATAATGTTAGAGGGGAAAAAAAAGAGTAAGTCTTGTGCTTATGAAGGGTGCTGTGTTGATACACCCTAGAAGCTGAGGGCCTCTGTTTGTTCACAAGAAAGGAGCACCACAGATAGCAGCCGTGTAACCTTCCATCATGCACTAAATATGTCTCAGCCCCAAATTAGTGGAGTGAGAGGATCATTTAAATTCTGTTCAGCCATTGGCTTCTCTCTCTCCTGAGCCTTCCAAGAGGGTGCCATCTTTTTAATAGTGGATTTCGTTTGCTAGGGATGGGACAAGAGCCCAGCTCCTTTCATGTAGAGTGTTAAGCAGCCACCTGATGGTATTGCCCTTCTGTCACCAATGCTCATTTTGCCACTTTTCAACTGTACATCTCTCTGAATGAAAACCCTGTGTCCATGCCTCCTACAGGACACAGGGTGCATGAGGAGATGTGCTAGGAAAGCTCAGACATGTTCCTAATGTCAGGCCGTAGAAAGAAGCACCAACAGGGAGTCGTCATTGTGGCCCTGATCAGACTTTCAGGCATTTTTAGCCAGTTAATGTTGGAATCCCAATTCTTACCCTCTCAGAGAGCTCACACAAGCAACAGTGGGACAGGAGAAAATTTGAGAGGAGATTGGGGTACAGAAAGAATGGTACCAGCTGTGAACAAATACTACAGATAAGGCTATCTATCAGCATGGATTTTGAGCTTAGAAAAGTCCATTTGTGTGTGTGTGTGACAAAGAGAGAGGGGACAGGGCTTTTTTTCCTTTGAGCCCATGGCCCCAGTTTTCTGCTAATCCACCCCTGACATGAGGTGCGGGAGAAGAAGAAGTTAACTCTTCTCCAACAGCAGAAGCACACTGCTGTCTCAGAAAAGTCATGCAACAGTGTGTCAGGATTCCAGTCCTCCTTTCATGCTGACACTACTGCAGAAAGCGCAGCTCTGAACTAGAAAATCTTCTGGCTCTTGTACAGGGAAGTCCATGAGTTGGCAGTCTTTCCCCCCAACCCCAATGCCTTGTTTATGCTTCTCTCTGACTGAGTATCATCTTCTACCCCTCCTCCATCTGATTGTTGCAGCTGGAGCATTGTTCTGATTCAGTCATTCTGAAGATGGTGTCACAATTTGTCAGGTGTTGAGAATGCTATTTGCTTGATGGAAATGTTGGGCCCATTGTGAATCTGTTCTAACAGCTCTTCACAGCAAGGCTGTAAAACAATGAGGAAAATTTACTACACATTCACACAAGCCATCTTCTATTATGTATCAAACATAAATAATACCGGTATAAATGCAAAATAGTGAGATCATCTCAGACTATCTATTCAAGGTAGCATTAAACATGCACAGACAAAATAGAGGATGTCAACTCTCAGCTCTTTAATGATAGAGGTATACAAACAAGTAGATAATACAAACAAGCAGTTAGGCTTAAAGAATGCATCACAGTGGAGTCTTCTGATCAGTGGGTGTACGTATGTAAAAGCTTAAGAGGTATCTCAGAGACTTTTGCAAAGGATCTATTCAAACAAAGCAGCAATGAGAAAACACATGGGTATCTCCCAAAATAATAACAAAAACAAAAAATTCTCTATCAAAACTAAAACATAGAGAAGAGGGTATGTGAACAGCAGATACTATCTCTGGAGGTACTATGATATATATAATGCCATTGTAGTTCAAATCTGACTCAGGTTGGTAGTGACTAGAGCTGATTAAATTTTCTAAGGGAACATTTCCCCATTGGAAAATGCTGTTTTGTTGAAACTGAAACTTTCTGTGGGAATGTGTCAGTTTTGATGAAATTTTGTTTTGACTTTTCTTTTTTAAAAAGCATTTTGATATTTATTTTATATTATTATATCATAATATAAAATAAAGCCAGACTTGGAATGATTGACCCAAAATGATTCCCCTCCCCCCAAAATTTCACTTAAGTGGGATATTTTAAAGGTTTTGTTTTTGTTCTGATTCAGAATGAGTTTCAGCTAACTCTAGTAATGGCCAAAAGTAATTATCTGAAGGCTGGTGGCCTATATGAAATGAGTTGGATCATCAATTTTCCATTGGAAAAGGATCTGTTACAGGAACTAGTACTACATTTAACACTAATTAATACCGTCACTGGTAGCTTCTGCAGAGAGGAGACTGAACTACCGTCTGACCATTGGAGGTGGACCGTCCAGGTCAGGGTTGAGGTGCATTGACAGGGCAACACAGGGAAGCCTGCATTATTGCTGGTTTCAGAGTAGCAGCCGTGTTAGTCTGTATCCGCAAAAAGAACAGGAGTACTCGTGGCACCTTAGAGACTAACAAATTTATTTGAGCATAAGCTTTTGTGGGCTACAGCCCACTTGCATCCGAAGAAGTGGGCTGTAGCCCACGAAAGCTTATGCTCAAATGAATTTGTTAGTCTCTAAGGTGCCACAAGTACACCTGTTCATTTTGCATTATTGCTGTTCACACTACTCTATACCTGTTCTGTGGATATAGAGAGAGCTCATTCCCCAGGGCTGTCAAACCAGCACTTTTTCTGGAGACTAAATGAATAATAGAAAGTTTTAAAGTTAAATTCCAAAAGTTATTTTATTTTTCCTTTCTCAGAGAATATTAACTGTCTGGAGTTCTTTGCTCCTGTCAGAATCCACCTCAATGGGATTTAAGAAAGAAACAGGCCGTTATTGGACATTAACTCTGTCTTGTGGGAATAACTGGGATTAGATGCTCGGTTATGATTATTGCTCACATAGGTACACAGAACAAAATTAATCTCTAATTTTAGGGCTGGGAAGGCAGTTCCCTGAAGGATCAGGCCTAATAGGTGTTGGGCTTAAATAGTCCATCTCCAACCAGTCTGGGGCAGGGAACAATGAGCCAGGTTGTTGGGAATGACTGTTATACTTGGTGAAAGGTGTGTATGTTGGGATGGAACACTCACCCATCTTTACAGCTCCCAGGTGTCCACTTTTATGGGCCAGTCTCAATTTTTGATCACCCCTTAAAATTAGCATAGTTCTTACGAACAATCCACATTTATTAATCTCATTGGAATGATAAAAACTAAATTTAAGAAAAAACTAAAGGGGAAACCAGATACGTATACCTCATCAATGACATTTGAGAATTATTGATATTGTGATTGATGGAGTCTGGATGGTTGCTGATATTTGGGTCTTTTGATTCCTTTTTCTTTTCTCTCTTTGTAACTCTTGTTTGCTGGAAAGTTAAAAAAAAAAAACGATGCCGCTGAAATGGAAAAGGACTAGAGAAGGCTACTGTAAATTACTTAAGGCATTGGAGTGTTTGTGATTATTCTGCAGAAGGAAAGATGATAGTCTGAGGTTATTTAGTTTGAGTGGAATAAAAGGATATAAAATAAGTGTGCTCAGGGGCTTCTCCTTTCTGTGCCCTATATAATTGTTTTTTTCATGTGCATTTATTAGGGAATTTACTGCTGCAGGAAATCATCGAAGCAAAATGTTTAGCAGGATTCAAAGAAGTATGAGACTTTAATATGAACATGAATCATATTTGCTGCCAGGCTCACTACTAACTACATTCAAAAAGTTATAATAGTTACCAACCTTCATGCTTCACGGTGCAAAGGGGTCACCTGCAGAGGTTGGAGAGGAATAGTCTTCTTTTTGTGATATAGCTTTCCACATTTGACTAGGGTACATTGCTCTTTGTTTTTCTGGTTGCCCACCTCTGAGATATCAGGTATTGGCCACCTCTGGAGGCAAAATGCTGGACTTGATGGGCCAGTGGTTTGATCAGGCATAACAGCTGTTATGGATTTAAACAAATACATAAATAAGAAGCTAATTCTATTTACGGTATGCTTCTACCTAAAATTATAATCCTGTTTGACATCACAACTGGTTGCCGTGGAAACAATTATGGTGTCATAAAAAGAGGATTAATTATGAGTTTTAAGTGAGGAGTAAGCAGCTGGAACAGATGCCTTTTAAAAAACAAAACAAAGCTCCTGTTTTTATACAAAACGTTGTTCCAAATAAAGAACAAGGCTCAGCGAAAAGAAGTAGATATACAATAGAAGAACAGAATTGTTTCTAAAAAAAAAAAAATATTGCTTTAAGTTTTCCAGGATGTATCAGCTAGCAGCTTTGTAAACCAGCTTGAGAGAAAAAGAGAGAGCCACAGATTTCCCTGGCATGGACTATCCATGTGTGAATCCACACTCACTTCTCCCGTGTATTTTTTTTAATTTCCCTTTTTAGGTGTGGAAAAATATATGCCATTGGGGTTAATGTTCTACTACAATTTACTTGAGGAATAAACACTGGGGCCTAAAAGTAATACCATTTTTAAAAGAATTGAAATCAAAGTAGCTTAACCACTTCATTGCTGACATGATTGTGAAAGGCCACTTTAACCTCTAATGAGTTTTGTCTTTGTAGCTGGTTGTATCAGGAACATCGTGACTTCTGGAGCTAGAATATTGCAGAATCGGTGTCTGATAACTTAGCTTTTGCCTCATTTGCTCCTAAAGGCTAGTTAGCAGAGAGAGCAAATTGAATCAGGCAAGTGTGGATGTTCTGTCCCAAGATCCTAGGAACTGACCTGAAGCACCATATGAAATGTTCAGCCAATCAGATAATTTGCTTTCAACAGCCCCTTGGCCCATTTCGTCAGTGCAATGGCCAGTAGACCATTTCCATTGATGTGGTGAGGAGGGTATTACTATGTTTCGGTACGTTTTACACAGTAAAGCTGGAAGAATTTCAATTGCCTTTCTAGTATCTGCTGGTTTCTTCTCTCCAGTCAGTGTGTCTTGCATTCTGTCAGAGCAAGACAACAACTGCTTCGTTTTGACTTGCTGCTGCTGCTACTGTTGTTGTGATCCAGACTGCTCAGCAGCGATGTTTTAGTAGAAGACCTGTTGAGCAGTTATTACTATATAATGAGGGAAGGGGGGGGGGGTGGATGTCATGTAAGAGAGTAGCCGAGGGTGACACTGGGATGGCAACTGCTGGCAAGAAATTGCCTGCAGGTTTATGCGTGGGCGCGAGTTTGTTGCTTCTGTTTTGTTTCTCTCTTGTCATTTAGTTAACTCATGTTTGGGGGGCAGAGGGCGTGTGTATGGGAAATGGAATGTAGAACAGCAGATTTTTCTAGGGACCTGGTCAATGTTCCCTCTAATTTTTCCCATCCATGTGCAGAATGAATTTTGTTATATGCACCAATGTGGAGGTGATGTGTGGCAGGGTGGGGCCAACAGGTTCGGAGTGTGGGAGGGGGCTCAGGGCTGGGGCAGAGAGTTGGGGTGCGGGGGGGAGGGCTCCGGCTGGGGGTGTGGACTCTGGGATGGAGCTGTGGATGAGGGGTTCAGGATGTGGGAGGGGGCTCAGGGCTGGGGCAGAGGGTTGAGGTGCAGGGTGTGAGGGCTTTGTCTGGGGCTGCAGGCTCTGGGGTGGAGTCAGGGATGAGGGGTTTGAGGTGCAGGCTGCCCAGGGATGCGTCGGGGAGAGAGAATTCTCCCCAGCCCTCTCCCCGCAGCAGCACATGGGCTGGGGTAGAGCATCACTCCCCAGCTGCAGCAGCCCCAGGGCTGAGGGAGTCCTCTCTCCCTGCCGGAGCTGATGGGGAAAGGCATCTCTCCCACTGCAGCCCTGGAGCAGGGGAGTCACTGCAGCCCCACATGCCCCAAGCTCCCTTATCACCACTGCCCACCTCACCCCATGCCCCTGAGTGCAGTGTGCACACTTGCGCAGCCACCATACAGGTGTGCACCTTAGAGGGAACGTAGGACCTGGTTGCCTCAGTCATAATGTCTCCCCATTTTCAGCTCACCAGTTGTTAAGTCTTTAAGAGTAAAGCTCATTTTACAACTATTCTGAGAATTTACCAAAAGTATTACCCAGGTTGCTCCGGTTTGCCAGCATAACAATCTATACACAAAATGCCTATATGACAGCATGTGGGGGATCACACTGTGCCACTGCTTGTGTTGCCATTTTTTAAGACTGGCTCTCTCTTAGCATTCAAAACCCTGAGCTCATCCCCTGGCACCTTTAATGTTAATTTCTACAATTGTCTGCATAAGCATTTTCTGTTTTCAAGAAATTAAAAATGCTTTACACTTGCTTTACAGTTTCCAAACACTGTACAGAAACAAGTGAATCCGTGCTACAGCCGTGTGAGGGAAGGGGGCAAGCTATTATCACCCTCATTTTACAGAAGAGAAAACTGAGGAATAGAGGGCAGCTTTCTCAAAAGCTTGGGGGAGATGCAAATAGCCTTTTGGGTACCTAGTTAAGGATTCAAATGGGTGTTGGGCACCCAGGGGATTTTGAAAGCTGCTGTTTATCCAGGCCCAAGTTTTCTGAGTTCCCAATGGCTCAAATACTCCTAGGTGGTGGGTGGGGGTGTAATTTGGAGGATGAGTAACCAAAGACCATTTCCAGCGGGTACAGCTGGGCCACTCAACAGCTGCTCAAAAGTGAGTTTTGCCAGAGGCAGAGTGAAGAGATTCAGGTTTGGATGCTCAAACAGCCACCCCTCCTTGGCTGCTCTGCAGTCTGTTATTCCTGAGGGAAATCTGCGCCACTGCACATGCACAGAATTTATGTCCCCCGCAGATTTCTTTGCTTCCCCACAGAAAAATGACTTTCTGATCGGGAAGCAAAGGGATGCCACAAGAGCAGTCATGAGATCTTCCCCAGCAGTATGTTTCGGGTGCCCAGGGCAGCCAGCAGAGATGTGAATCACTGTGGGGCATATGACGGGACTGGGGAAGACCTGGTTGGTGGCTCCTAGGCTCAGCAGCTAGTCCTGGCTGGGCTGGGCAGGATGGGACTTCCTCTTCCCCTGCACGGCATCCGGGGCCGTGTCAGACCCATCCCCAGATTTTTCCCCTGGCTGTAGGAAGCTCTGCAAACTCCCCCTCCACCCCGCTTCCTGCACCCATCGCCTCTCAGCTGCAGGGGGTGGGATCACTGTACAGGGAACTGCTTCCCCATCCGCTCAACCCCCGTGCATCCAGACCCTCCCAGTGAGTCTCACCTCCCCCACCCCCAGAACTCCCCCCCGACAAGTCCCACTCCTCCCTGCACCTAGACCACCCTGATGAGCCGCCTGGACCCACACCCTACTGAGCCCCAACCAGCTGCACCTGGGTCTACCACATGGAGTCCCACTCGCCCAGCATCTGAATTCCCCTCACTGAGCCCCCCACACCAAGACTCCCCTGCCAAGTTCTATCCCCCCCAGTCTTCCCCCTACTATCCCCCTCAGATCCCCCCCTGCACCTGGATCTCCCACTGAGCTGCCCGCACCCAGATTGCCCCACACAGAACCCACCCAACCCACACCTGGATTCCCCCACACTAAGTCCCTCCACACTTGGATCCTGCCTTGCTGAGCCTGTCTGCCCACACCTGGTGCACCTGGCACGGAGGGAGAAGGCCCTGGGGTGTTTCTGGGGTAGGCCCGGTCCTTGTGCTGTCTAAGGGTTCGGTGCAGCCTCATCGCTGAGTCCATGTCCCGGGGCGGGGGGTAGCTGAACAGTGATCTCCTACCTCTGTGCAGCCAATGGCCTGTGCTCCCCAGTGCCATGCTGGAGCCTCCACATTTATTTGACAAATAAGATCTGCAAAATTTTGCAGAATTTTAAAATATTGTGTGCAGAATTTTAAATTTTTTGGCGCAGAATGACCTCACGAGTAAGAGTCTGTGCACTTAGAAACAGACAATACACTGAGTAGGGACACCTCCCCCTACCCACCCACACCTGAGTGATGGACAGAAAGAGAGAGGGTGGGGTAGGGTTGCTGTGGAATTCTTGATTCTTTGGTTAGCCTGGGTCTTAACTGGCCTATAGCGTAAATTAAAGCAGCCTCAGTGTGACTTAAACCAGGCTGCCTATGGCTTTAAAGGGCCATTGTGATAGACAGGAATAACCAGAAAGTAGTGTTGGCAACACTCTCTTTTTACCAGCCTTACTGGGAGATGTGGTAGGGGCTTGGGGCATATAGAGTTGCTATCTTGATCTAAACCACTCATGTATTTGCCCTACACAGGGGAGTTTCCAGCTGGCCAGATCCGTCAGTTTTATGGCCCATTTGCTCTAGTGAAGCAACAAAAGGGGTCCATATCAGAAGAGAACTGGGCCCTGTGTCTCAATAGCTGGTCAAAATCCACCCAACCAAAAAAACAAAAGCAATCCGACACTGGAAAAATAATTTCTACACAAACATGGAGAAATATATATTTTTTTGTATATTTCCCCCCATTTTTGACCAGTCCTGTCCCTTCTCTTCCCTAGTTGACTGAAGGAGAAGCACTGATGCGCTCTGGAGGAAGTCCTTGCTGGAAGATCACTGACATGAGGCTTTTAGAGCAAAGTCAAAAGGGGTATAATTAATGATGGGCAAATCTGAAGTGTTTCATGAACAGAATCTGAGAGTTTGTACCCTTTCTCCTTCCCCCTACCCTCAAGCATGCACAGCCTTTTGCCTTACCACAAAACAACATCTACCTCCTACACTGAAGTTATATCCAAGAATTTCATGAGTCCTTTTCTCTCCCCTTTTTATGGGTATGAATTGATGGAACAAAAGCAATCACAGGGGCTTGCCAAGGTTGCCATCTTTATTCCATCACAGGAGCAAGTCATCACAGATACTGTATCAACTTCACAAGAGCTTGTTTAGTTAATGCAAAAAATAATATTTAAAAAATGATTGGCAGTGGATTAAATCCAAAACTCTGGCCAGTGCCTGTAAAGCCCTGTGTTTTCTCCTGCACTTCTGTGGCTTTGAAAATGATAATGCTGTATATCTGTCTGGCAAATGACCTTTTTTGTCTTGGTCTAACTGTACTAATTGAACATACTTGTTTTGCCTGGCATTTGAGTACGTGAATTGCCATGGTATCTTGCATGACATCATCCTTATATTTGCACCAGGTTTGGGGGCAGATTAAGACTAAATAGTCCCTAAATCCAACCCAACTAAAACCCCATAGAAAATAATCTTTGCCTTTCTGACAAACTCTTTCACTTAGCCCAGCCGTCCCAATATAGATTCTCTGTTGTCTTCCATGGAGTCCTCGATCTTCCTTCCAGCTGAGGCAGCCCAGCTCTGCCCAGTTGGCATCTGACAAAGAGCAATAGGAGGCACATTGTGATGCTTGCTGCCTGCTACTCTTCCTTCATGCTCCATCTGTGCCTTCTGATTGTAGGGCCCGGGTTCCAAGGATTCTGCCCCAGCAATGCCTACCTAGCTTTGCAGAGTGCTTAGAGAGAAGTAGTATGTGATGCTGTGAGGAGTAGTATTACTCATCCCCCCCAGTGTGGGAGAAACCCTCCTTTCTTCTCCCCTGTGCCCCAGATTGGCAGATACCTCTTTCCCTGTGTGTTTGGTGTCACTTACTTGCAACCCTTTACTGGATAGGATACAGTGCTCTGGAAAATCCTCTCTCTCTCTCTCTTTTATAGATGTAGAGGCAGCTGCTCAGGGAAAAGTGGCCACTTTAGCTGTTCTAATTCTGCTATGGGTTAGAAATTTGCTGGTTGATTTCTGTGCCAGATATGGATGCCAGCCAGTTGACTCTTCCAAGCAGAGCAACCTCTGATTCTCCAGCGCTAATTGTCATCTGACGTTTGCATGTTTTGAAAATATATATTAACTCTTATATTTCCAAGCAGTATTTAATAATAACCAGCCCAGAAGCATTTGAATGAGAGGGTCCAGTAATAAGGTGCTCTCCAAGTGTGTGTTTAATTTCTTTTGCAGAATTTGATTTTCCACTAGAGGAATAATGGAGAGCTGGTTACTATAGGAACACTCTGGGCCCTACAGGTTTCTAGTTGAACTGCTAAACAGCTCTGTAGTGTGAGGGAGTGGTGGTTATTTCTTAAAAAACAAACACACTTTTCCCCCCTTCTCATTTTAAGCCTCACAATTTTGCAAAGCGCAGACATTTTGGGGAGCTCTGTGCTCTGAGGTTGTGAAAACGTGCAAAGTCCAGACCTGGCTGGAATGCTGGTGATACAACAGTGAATGCTGCCAGTCAGAGTCTGATAGTGAGACAAACTAGAAACCCAGGCTCTGCTGAATTAACTCTGTGTGGTTCTTTACAGAACTATATGATCTGGCTGAGGCTCATTTTGGATCAGAATAGTAATACTGTTTGGAATAACCAGAGGAAATGCCAGAGAATATATCAGCTCCCCTGGTTAAACGGGCTTGCCTACCTTTTGTTACATAATTTTGCATATTAGAAGTTTTGTTGAATCCTCAGTGACTTCTGGATGCCTGGAGAGTAGAGGTAGCACATTTTTCAGATGGACCAGGAAGCTGCAAACTTTTCTGTGGATATAGCTTTGGGTGTAGTGCTCTGAGGTTTTGTCATTTTGAGATTAGTGTACCACGATGCGTTCTATTTGGGTCTGCGTGAAGGCCACTTACAAAGTTTAGCTGGTGTGGCAACATGCTTAGAGCTCAGTGGTACATTTTGCAGGGAGGATACTTCATGTGTTCTGTTCTGTGCTGGCTTCCAATTTGTTTCCAGGTGCAATTTGAGGTGCTGTTTTGCACCTATGAATTCCTAAATAGTTTGGAGCTTAGCTGCCTCAGAGACCATGGGTGAAATCCTGGCCCCATTGAAGTCAATGGGAGTTTTGCAGCTGATTTCAATGGGGCCAGGATTTTACCCCACATCCCTTTCCTCATGAGCAACTGCAGCAGCTGAGATCATCTGAGGCACTTGAGCTAAAAGTGCTTAGGTTTGAGTACGAGGGGGGTGGGAGATGGTTGTTCTGAATGCAGAGTTCTTAGCTTTGCTCCCCACTTTCTCTGACAGAGCTTGTTTAACCTTCAAGACATACTCCTCTACCCCGATGTAACACGACCCGATATAACGCAGTAAAGCAGTGCTCCGGGGGGGAGGAGGGGGCTGCGTGCTCTGGCAGATCAAAGCAAGTTCGCTATAATGCAGTTTCACCTATAACGCGGTAAGATTTTTTGGCTCCCGAGGACAGCGTTCTATCGGGGTAGAGGTGTACTACTTATTTCCCCAGGCTTTTTCTAAGGTTGAGGGTTAAAAGAATGGAGTGTTGCAGTCTTGTTGGGATGGAAAGGATGTGTATTGGTTTAATGGGGATCTTTTGGATATCTATTATTTGTATATACCTTTGTAGGGCATGGGATAAGCACATTTTAATACTAATCTTGAGCTATATGTACCTCAGTGTATAACATATCATTAACAAGAGAAAGTGTGTATACATGACTCTGAGGTTGGGATGATGACATTACTCAGGAGGGGTCACGGCCACATGGTAAATTTTGGAGCCATGTGATAAACTGCGCCTTGACTGCCTCATCTGCAAGAGGGAAATTGAACCTTATTGTCCATTCAGACTCTGGTCTCATACTGAGACCACCACAAAGATACCAGTTGTGATAGCAGAATTTGTAGGTGGCTCCCTTGTCCATGAGGAACTGACTAGAGGGCAGCGCTCCTTTCAAACTGGCCACCAAATAAATTTTTCAGGTTGTAGCAACTGTTTGCTCACTCTCATCTTAGGCCAAACAGAATGTAAACATCTCAGGAATTTTCATCTGAGGGTCAGAATCTCTTCCATGTGTCAGCATCTAGTTCTATGGAACAGCTTATCTGCTGTGGCTGAGAAAAATGTCCATTGAATAAAAGGCCTGGGAATTCAGGGTTACCTAGAAACTAAAAAGTAATTAAAAAACAAAAACAAAAAAGAAACCAACCCTAAAAACGTGAGGGCAGGAGGAATGGGCTTTAACTTCTTTTGTCAAAGCAGAAAGGAACTATGTTAGCAAAGGGTATTCTTTTTCCTGACCTTTAATAAATAGGTGAAAATTGCTACAAGCAAAACCCCACTTTTTTGGATGACTGATTTCTTATACCTCCCCGCCCCCCCCCCCGAAACAAAATAAAAACAAACAAAGCAAAGCAAAGCTTAATGCTGTTTCCATCTATTATTTTAAATAAAAACTTGTCTGTTCTGTTAAACTGTTCCCTCTTCTTTTACTGTCATTTTTATTTTATTTAATAAGAGCAGGATTGAAAAAATACAATCCTACTTAAGAAATCTGCTTTTTGCTCGGGGGATGAATTGAGGCACTTATTCTGGCCTGTGGAGCTTTTTATCTTCTAGGTCACAAACATGAATCTGTCCCTGGTTAATAATGACTGAGAGCTATTACAACCTGAAAGCAGTGCAGTGGCAAGAACCGTCGTTGTGCGATGTTTGTACAGTGCCTAGCATAATGGGGTCCTCGTCCATGACTAGGGCTTGTAGGTAATATAAATACAAATAATTAACAATAATAATGATAATAATAAATATGTAAGATGCATCAGTGGCTTTAGTCTAGTTCCTAGTGGACAAATATCCAGAAAAGAAAACATTGCTACATTTCTTTGGCCGCCTTGTTGACTATCTCAACAGCTAGGCCCAAAACTGAATAGGCTAGGGAGACTAGAGCTGGGATTTTTCGAAGTAGATTAAAGAGTGGACAACTCCCACTGGATTTCAATAGGACCCAGGCCCCCAACTCCCTTAAACTCCTTTGAAAATACCTTGAAATCTGAATTACTGATTCCTTCTGACTCTTCCAGGGGTCCTTCAAGGGTCAGGGTTCGGCAGGCCATTTGTCTGATTTTAATCCAAACAGTCATGTTTTTGTAAGATGTGTCCTGTCTGGTACTGATAGAAAACCGGGTGTGGTTTTGTCCAGTGTCACGGTGGACGCACTGAGGACACCATGTTGCAGAGTGCACTGCTCCATCTGGCGGTGTGACCTCGCACCACTTTGCATGTGAGGTAATGCAGGTGGGGTCATGTAGGTGGGGACAGGCCCACACTGTTTCAGAAGTACCAGTATGTTCTGTATTCTGGGGATGTTAGGAGCCACCCTAGTCAGGGTTGTGGGACATTGGTAGGAAAACTTGCATTACCACTGCATGTGCTGTCCCTGTTCAATGGACAAACAGAAGATTTAACCAAGTTCAGATTGGGAGTAAGTGGTTGCAGTTTATTCCAGGCCTGAATTTGGCCCTTAGTTTTTTTGGGCTGTCAGTCTGGCATATTTTACCAGCACTAAGGGCTAAATTATGCTCTGAGACATGTGAAAAATTGTGGGGTTTTTTGTCATATTATTTCTGAATTATGTTGTTTAGTTTTATTTTGAGCATTCTGACGAAGCTAACCAAGAAAAAGAACCCCCTCAAGCAAAATAGCTCCCATGTGGAGTCTCCCTTTTCATCTGAATTTGGGATATGAAAGAGAAAAATTCTGTCACTGACAAATTTTTCACTTCTATTCTAATATTGAGTAGGGCACTGTCTGTTATAACAATTTTCCTTTCTGTGCAGTTTTATCCTGAGTGTATTTCTCAATGGGCTGGAACTGAGTGAGTGTTTAAAGTATGTTTTCCCTTCCCTCTTCATGTGCAATATAACTGTGGGTGTGCCAGCCACTGACCAAAATAAGCCACTGAGACCAAAGAGTTAAAAAAAAAAAATGAGTCAGAGAATATCCTGCACTAGAGGGTGAGTCAGCTTTGGTTTTTATAAAAAGACATTTTAAGAAGCTGTTTGGAAAAAATGCTGAATGGAAATATTTCAGAATAGTTCACAGTCTCTGAGCGAAGATGAGGATTTATTTATCCATATATAAGAATGGTAGAATGCCTTAGATGGAGACTAGGTCATGCAGTGACGAGGCTGCTCTATATTGCAAGGTGCTTCTCTGGGATGATCACTGTGCCCAGTGTATTGAAGTGGTCATTTATAGCAGACACAGCGTTTATTCAAGGTGGAAGAATAGATTAAGGTCAGCACTGAAAGCACAGGTCTGTGGTTTCCTTGATTTACTTGGTATAGATGCATCAGGAATGGTGGTTGATGGCACGGATCATGGAGAAAAAGGCATTAACTCAGTGGTTCTCAAACTTTTGTACTGGTGACCCCTTTCACACAGCAAGCCTCTGAGTGCGACCCCCCCCCCTTATAAATTAAAAACCCCTTTAAATATATTTAACACCATTATAAATGCTGGAGGCAAAGCGGGGTTTGGGGTGGAGGCTGACAGCTCACGACCCCCCATGTAATAATCTCATGACCCCCGGAGGGGTCTCCCGACCCCCAGTTTGAGAACCCCTGCATTAACTGCTGATCAGCTGAGCTGGCTCAGTGGCTTTCAGAGCAGTGCTAAACAGTAGCAAGAAACAGTGGAGGTTTTTGCACCTTGAGCTTGCAAGGTCTGGGAGAATGGCAAAGATGGTGATGCCCATAGGTCTGGTGAGAATAAGAATTCTGTCATACGTGCATTGGAAAGAGCTTAGTTCGATTCTTTTGACTGGTGGACAGTAATGATTACATGAAGCTTGCATACAGGGAGTTTCTCCAGTTTCCCATTATCCACTCCCTAGATTTTATATCATGATCAGGTTTCCCTTCTGGAAAAGACTGGGTTGGACCATAAGGATAATACCAGGCAGTGTAGAGCTGGAGAACGCCAGTGGTGAAGAACTGGTGCTGTGTGGTTCAAAAATAACCAAAATTCCCAACTGGAAGACGTGGAGAGCAAGGAATTTCCCTTATTGCATCATATTGACAAAAAGCAGGAGAGTTGCCATTATCGCGGGATGGAATATTGCTGTGTGTTGTGAATGAGGCAAATCTGTTCCAAAATCTGCTTCTGACTTATTGTGTGACTGCAGGCAATTCTCTTAATTTCTCTGTAAAAAGAAGATAATGATGCTTGCCTACCTACGTAAAGATCTACCGATAAGAGTTGCTATATAAGTGCAAAGTTCTATTATGATGCACTTTGGCTTGGCCTTGTACTCACTGTAAAGAGTTATGTTATTTGGACCTTGCTAAGAGCTGTCTAGTCAAGCTGTCCATTCAAAGTCACTCTGGTTGTGAGCGGGATGGGGCAAGGGGTTCCAAATCCTGAAGTCCCACCCATTTAACCTTTTGATGTTCCATGCGCTTGGAGTTTTTGGTGCCTATTCTACTAGTTCCACTGGGATTCAGTAAGACTTCCAGTCCAAGGAGCTCACTAGAAATTGTGTGTATTTGAACCTTCAGTTCCTGTCCATTGTCCTGATATCCACGTACTGTCAGGTTCTCCATGGAAAAACCATGTCTAAGAAGGTTTGTTCCCTTTTAAAGGTTATTACTACTCATGTTTGGACCTAAAATTAAAAAACTAGGAAGGGAAGTAGTCTGTTGCTATGACAACAGTTCTAATGATGTCACAGGAGTCATCTCCCCCATCCTTTCCCCCCCATTCATGCACAACAGGGCAGTCACAGGGAAGTTCCTGTAATATTTCAGAGTGGATTGCTTTCCTGCCATTGTCAGTGACAGCACATGGAGTGAGCAGTGGAGGAGGACACCACACATAGAGGGTTGGAGTAGTGAGTACCGAGGCTGGGGTACTGCTGAGCTCCCTGGGAATGTGGGAACGATGGAAAGACAAGCATTCTTGGAATGCAAGGAGGTTGGACAGGTTTTTTTTGTGTGTGCATGTGTGTAATATACTGTCTGTTTGTGCATAATAATAGTGTACATATAATATACATGCTTTATGTTTATAAACAATTTGGTGGGGGGAGGGATGGCTCAGTGGTTTGAGCATTGGCCTGCTAAACCCAGGGTTGTGAGCTCAATCCTTGAGGGGGCCATTTAGGCATCTGGGGGAAAAAAACAAAACCCTGTTAGGGACAGTACTTGGTCCTGCTAGTGAAGACAGGGGTCTGGACTCAATGACCTTTTAAGGTCCCTTCCAGTTCTATGAGATAAGTATATCTCCATATATTATTATTATGTTGTTGGTCTCTGTCATGATGTTAAAGGGAGGAGATTAGAAGTTCTTTCTCACTGTCACCAAGGTCTAAAACTACTTTAGATGGATGTTGTTAAACACTGGAAGTGCTGGAGTGTGGCAAGGGACTTAGCAGTCTCTGAATAATATTACACTTTTAATAGTCTCCTGTGAGTTTATGCCTGCAAGTGAAAAAAAATTGTTAAAGGGGCATTGCCCAGGATGAGAGGCCCCAAATTTGACCTGCCCTACAAATGAAATTTCTTTTATCCTTCTGATCCCAAGTCTCTCATTTGCCCTAGAACAAGGGCTGCCACATTGTTAAAATGCCAACAGCGCTGCTGGGTGACCCACTGGGAATAAGAACAGTGCATTGGGTTTGTTTGTCAGCATATTCCATCCTCCATGCCAGTCTCCTCTGATATTGTTAGTGGATGGGTCCCGTAAATATACAAGACTCCATTTAACCTATCCCAATGGAGTGTGTTATTCTCCTATATTTCAATGAGAGCTGGGTGAAACAGGTTTCTCTTTTTGGTTCAAATGTATCATGGTTCTGAGTTTGTAAAACTTGCTCAATTTAGAGGCACTTAATTTTTTTCCCAAGAAATGTCATGCGAAATATTTGTTGTGATCAAGGTTTTTGTGGGGAGAGAAAAAAGACATTTTTAATTGAGAAATTCAGTCAGTGATTTGGAAGTCAAGGTGAGGAGGAGATGGAGGGGCTGCTCCTCAAACCCACATAATCTAATGGAGTAAGCATGAGTTGGTTTGGGAACAAGGAAATCATGAGTTTTTATTTCCACTTCTATTACTTACTGGTCTTAATAATAGTTTATGTAGCACTTTATAAATATTATGAACCAGGTGAGATCATTATACACCCTTCCTCTCCTCCCCCCCCCGCATACCACCTACATGTGCCTTCCCTCCCCCAAAACTCCCCCTCAATCTGTATGACATTGACCACGTTGCCTCAAGACCTTTCTTGGTTCTCCAGTTCAGTTACTCCTAGCCAGGAGTTGAACATAACATTCCCTGTCTTGGGGTCTAATTTTATTAAGACCTCACAACATACATATGTTCTCTTGTACTTCTATGCTCAAACCATTCTTTCTCAGTACTTCCAATTTCCCTTGGTCAGGGACTCCCAATTCTGGTTCTCTTTCAGCTCCCAAGTTCCCTCTGAGGCAGGGGAGCTCTGCTGTTGCCACCCTGGCATCTCAGGCTCTCTGGAGAGACATTCCCTCAAGTCCCTAGACCCTGTCCTGGGCTCAAACTCCTTCCGTTGGGGTAGTGTCTCCACAGCCCTCCTTCTTGGGGCTATGCTTGAATCCTGACAGTGTTTCCTAGCCTCCCTGCAGGTCTCTCCTAATTCTAGGCTCCCCCTTGACTGAGCTAAGAGCTCTCCTTTATAATTCTCTGCAGGTAGGTACATGACTCAAGTGCCTGGCCTTTATTCCCAGTTAGTTTCCTAATTCTTCCTGGTACTACCTGTTCCTAAAGGGGCCATGCCTTGAGACACAGTTGACTGTTGCTGGGTGCCCACTGTCCTTAGAGGGGACAGGCTACCTTGTTACATCCAAGTTTTATTGATGGGGAATCAAAGATTCAGGGAATTTGAGAGATTTCCCCATGTCATACAGCAAATCAATATCTGATCCAAGATTAAAAACTGGCGGCTCAATTCACCATTGCCCTGAACCTGGTATAGTCACTTAAGACTTCTGGTGCATTCAATTTTCAGTGGGTTAGGTCCTGATACCAGTGCTGAGTGGCTGAAAATGCTACCGTTCTGACTTGATAGCATTTTTTGCTGTATTTGAATTGATGTAAATGATTACACAAGACACAGGATGATGGTGAATTGGATCTAAGTCTCTAATCTTCCTGTCCATATGTAACTGAACAGGTAAAACAGGAGCGAGACTCTTGCAATGTGTTTTAAACGTCTACTTTCATTTTTCGTTGACAGTGTAGATAAAGATGGAGATTATGACGTGAAAGCTAAATGGCCACTACAGTTGACATTAGATTTAGTGCATGCTAGAGTACTATCAATTAAAACTGGTTTTCTTAGCTACCCACATAAGCAGTCTTAGCATTTGTTTGGTTTTAAAAAACGGAGACTCTCAGATGCCAGGCATCTAGCAGGAAAGTAAATTCTAAATAAATGAATATCATGCTGCAGAAATTGTTTGGAGTCTCTCATACCTCAAAAATATTCTATTTCATGGGTATGACCTAACAGCCATGAAATATATAATCCTCTAATGACATTAGCTGTGTGTGGGTGGTGTTTTTGCTAGCTGGCAGCCAGATTTTTGCGAGCTTGGTTCTATTCTGTGCGTGAATGTGTGTTTTTTCCAATTGTTGAAAGTGGTATAAAGCAAGCACATTTACTGTTCTGATTTGTGGTAGAATGACAAGAGAAAATTGCATTGGGTAAGAATACAAGCTTCTCTTAAAAAGTGGGTCTGGGACAAGGATGCTGTTTTCCACAAAACCAAAAAAAATGTATAAATAGAAGATAGAAATGAGGAGCTATTCCTGAAAATCAGGTTACAGATTACTCCTGCATGGCCACTACAGGAGTACTGAAACAAAGGCAGCTTCAGAATCTTAAATGCAATGCAGAGCAAGTACACAAATGTGCATCCATTTTCTCATTTGGCCATATCTAGATTTTGGAGTGTTGATGTTTGAGAGTGTTTGTGTGTGTGCATAAGCTGTCACTCGCACTTGTATTTATTTGGGAGCCTCTTTCAGTTTTGTGATGTACATTTTTCTTGGAATAAAAACAGCAAATTTGCCCCAAGAACTCTTAAACCTTTGCTTTCATGAATAGTACTTTGTATCTTGCAACTTCAAAACATGGATTTATAGAATCCAGTGAGGAGGAAATGGTGAGACAGAGTCTAGAGTAAAACAAGCAGAAATAGAACTCAGGAAATGGTACCCAGGAAAGCAGTAAAATGAGGCTGTGCTGGTTTTTGATTTGTTCCTCTCCTTTCATAAAAGTGAGCACCAGGTTGATTAAAAGTTAAATTTGAAAAATAAATACATTCTTATTATTATTAATAATACATTTTATACATATATAAAGTAATACTTTTGCATGTTTAGTGTCTCTGACTTTCCCCTTTCTTGTCCTGTTGGTACTTAGGAGCCCCACACTGGTAGAATGGAAGTGGAGTCATCTGGGGCTACTTGAAGTGTGTGCTGCTGCTTCTATTGGTATCAGCCCTAAAATGACTAGAAGAGGGGAGAAAAGCCTCTCTTTAGCCCTCTCCTCTCCTATTTTTAGTGCAAATACTATGTACTATGTCACACCATTTCCTCTTCATAATGGTAACACTTTCTTTTCAGGAAGAAGAAAGTGTCTCCACCTCCAGTTTTCCTCTTTGGTGCTGGGAAACATGCAAAGGGATTGGGTGTACTGTGGTACCAACAAAGGGTGCTTTGTCTATGCCCTGATCAGAGTGGGATGGGGGAGTTTGCATGTATTCTGGCTGATGTGTGATCAGTTCATTTCTTTCTTTTCTTACATGTCTTGATCAGCAGTGAAATAGTTAATAGACATTCCATAACAACTGGACAGCAAATATTATTGGACATCTGCCTTAACACATCACTGAGATGAGCAGGACTGTTCATACCTTTCAGAGCTATTTTCAGGCTCTCTGCAAACTTGGGCATAAGTTAAACTTGGTTCGTGTTTGAAAGGTTTATTATTCTTTTTGTTGGTTTACTTTAAATTCTGAAACAGAAGATGGCAGCTTGGGAGAAGAAGGTATATGGCATATACTCATGCACCATCCCTCAGTGCAAGCCCTGTAGTCAAATGAAGCTGATTGACAGGGAGATGGCACTGCCAAGTGGATGGTTGGCAGTGTATATTACCCATAAAAGCAAACCAGAAATGTTTTGAATTTAAAAACTAAATTGACAAGACAAGATTCTTCCAGTGGGTGATGCATTCAGACAATTCCAGGATGAGCATGCTCTCACTCTCCTCAGGTGTCTGCAAATTGAGATCCCACCTGGCAATTGTAAGTGATGAAAGGACAGAGGCAAGGGATCAAATGTGGCTCGGAGCTGACTTCGAGTAGGTGTCGCTCTATGATGATGATGGAGGTTTTCTCCAGGGGAGCATAATAGGGGGATAGGGTGGGAGGAAAGGTTGAAATTGTTGTGCCATAACAGACAGGCGCACTAGACAATTTAACACTGATGTGTGCAAAAAAAGATTTCCAGTTCTACTTGGAATTTGATTGTTCACACACCTCCTGCGATAAAGGAGAAAAGTATGAAGGAGGATGTTAATGTGGGTATTCCAAACTGTAAATCAGAGTAAACCTAATTCTCTTGATAAGGGATCAGTTCTCCCTAGAGAAGTATTCCCCTCAGTGCAAAACCACCACCACAATTAACAGTAACTGGCACCTTTACTGACTGTCTCAGCAGAGAGGCCAAGGTGTGAATAGCGGGCACCCATTTATCTCTAGGGAATGGTGCCTTTTGTCTAGGAAATCAGTCATACTGGCAATGTGGTATGGAGAATGCTGCCTTGCCAATGCTCATGCCTTATCCATTCTATGAATGATAGGACTTCACTTCTGTCTTATTGATTGGTCTAATTATGTGGCCCCATTACTGTAACACAGGGGTCGGCAACCTTTGGCACGCGGCTCACCAGGGTAAGCACCCTGGCGGGCCGGGCCAGTTTATTTACCTGCTAACGCGGCAGGTTCGGACGATCGCGGCCCCCACTGGCCGCGGTTCGCCGTCCCGGGCCAATGGGGGGCAGCGGGAAGCGGCGCGGGCGAGGGATGTGCTGGCCACAGCTTCCCACCGCCCCCATTGGCCTGGGACAGCGAACTGCGGCCAGTGGGGGCCACGATCGGCCGAACCTGCCGCGTCAGCAGGTAAATAAACTGGCCCGGCCCACTAGGGTGCTTACCCTGGCGAGCCGCATGCCAAATGTTGCCGACCCCTGCTGTAACATCTGAACATCTTTCCAGGCCTAACAATCCAGCACCCTGACAGTGTGAAATTTGCAACCTGCCAAAAAGTCTGAGGAGGTGAATGGATAATTTTCCTTTTTCTTCCATGTCCATTCCCCTCAGCACTGTTTCTCTCAGATGATATGTTTTATGTGGGCAAGGCTTACGTTGCACATGTTGGCACATGAAAAGAGAATATATATGCTGGGCATGTGTTCCACCTGAGTGAGGTGCAGTGTGGTTCCAACTCACTTTTTCCATGAAGCTGAATAATACAATGCAAAATTAAAGAGAGCCATTCAACAGGTGTGGAGATTTTTAGAGGGTCTGCAAAGCAGTTAATGAACAGACCTTTCACCTTGAGATTCAAATTCTATTCCAGGTGTGTGTGTGTGTGTGTGTGTGTGTCTCTCTCTCTCTCTCTCTCTCTCTCTCTCTCTCACACACACACACACACACCCATACACCCATAACTCAGCTGGGCTTGATTTACACTGCCTAAGCCAGGCTCCAGGATTAGAATAGCAGGGCATGGAATGGATCGGAATGGAGGTGTATTTGCAGAGGAAACTGCAAAACTGTTTGAAAAGAAACTGAGGAAGTTTGCTTATAGCATGCCTTGCTCTAGACAGTGCTTCCTGTCCCTCATCTTCAGGAGTACTCCATTTAAACATGAATTAACCAAAAAAAAAGTAGGTTATGAAACTATGGCACATGGTAGCATGCTCCAGATATTAACATTCTTCATCTCTTAATCCACGGTAATGGATTGTAAGCAATGAATTTAGTAGGGAGTAAAATTAGTCCTAGGGATGGGGTTGGAAACTCCTCCTTAAGTCTTCTCTGTTCACACCTTCTGTTTCAAATCTCTCCCACTTTCTCCCTGACCCCATCAGAGGCAGAAATCTCTCCCTATTCCTATCCAACAGCACCTCAGCTCAGAGCACCCTCTCTCCCCTCGGCACCAAAACCCTTCCTCTTTCTGTCCTCAAAACACCCTGTTGATCCAACCTGATCATGCCAGCCTTGCAACTTTCTCCCATGTGTATGCCTGAAGCTCAAGCTCAGAAAACCCTCTCTCCTGCTACTGATCTCTGCTGGGCTAAGAATCTTTTAAACTCAAAATCCTCCGCCAAACTCCCCTTCATCTCCGAGGCACCTCTCCCAACCCTATCTCCATCAGTTGTTGCTCCAGGAAGACAAGGTGCAGAAGCAGCAGTGACTATGTGCAGGAAGTCCCATATCCTGCCGTTGGGACACTAATCCTCCTTTCTACCACCTTCTATAGAGGACTGTATTTCCCTCTCTGCACCTGTTCTCTCTGCTGCTTGCAGCCCACATACTGCCAAGATTCCTGCTGAGGCTGGAGCTGCTCTGTCCGCACCATGAACCCCCCCGGTGCACTCTGCAATCATCCAAGAGACACAGGTTACACTGAATCCAGAGTGTGGGTGAAAACTTGTGTATTATTGATGGGGCTTAGGCCCACCTAGCACACAATGAGCAGCAACTCCTACCTGAAACATTTTAAACAGGAGCGTAGCGAATGGTGATGAACAAATGTTCTTGTTCATGCACACGTTTCTTTGCTTGCCGGTGGATAGGGTGTCCTGATGAAGAACAGCTATTCCCCCAAATGTTCATGAGAACAAAACCCCATTTGCCCTAGTGTTTTCAGACAGCAAATCACAAGGCGGCACAAATATGGTTGAACTGAGCAGCGGTTCAGAATCTGAGTGAACGTTCAAGAGCTCTGTTTAGCAGCACTTGACTAGTTCTGACAGGGGCAGGGTAGGGGAAGGGTCAGGAGGGGCTAGAAGGAAAGGAAGTAGATGGGGAGGGAGGGGAATGATTTACATAGGTGTGGGCTATGTATTGAGATGTAAGGTAATCGTGTTAGAAATGATGAACCAGAATAGGGAAGATATCCTAATGAGGCTGAGTCACTGAGGGAGTGGGAGAAGGATGTGGGGGTGGGACGGCAGAGCAGCTATAGCACAGAAGGAAAGCAAGCCATTCTGGGATCCATAAACGGAGGGGTACTGTATAAACTGTGAGGGCCTTGTGTAAGCAGAGCTGTGCAAAAAACCCTCAAGCTCCATGTGAAACTCACCTAGTTCTGGATTTTGTAGCAAACTCTGAATTCAGATCATTTTGCTGAAAGGTTTGTTAAGGGTGCAAACTTCTCAAGTGAACAGGGGACCAGTTTCAAACAAACATGGGATGATGTATGGCTTCATGCCTAAGTCTTGCAAAATGTGTGATTTTTCCACCCCCCTTTTCTCCCCCTCCCCTGTTTTGCATGGCTCTGATATGAAATAAGTGGAAACTTGATAGTTTCAACTGAGTTTCATTTTGGGTTTGTTCAGCCACAAAGCTCAGAACAAAATTCTGGGGGTGGGAACTCAGGGGGATTGAAGCCAAAAAAAACCCCAATCCCCGCAAAATATGACTGATGATTTGTGCATTACTTTAGTCTGGAATATGCATTATGTTTAAAAGGGCTAGCATGGGGAATATTGTGTTCACCTCTTTATAAAAACAACTCTACAGGATTTAGCACAGACAGAAAAAAGGCTGATAGAAGAGCTCGAGGATCTCTTTTCTCTAAAGAAAGAGCTTACTGGGAAAGGGAGGCTTACGAGTGGGGACAGGTTCAATTAAAATAGGAGCTGGCCTGAACCCTCACCACAGAATACAAATGAACCTCAACAGAACTTCTTTTCACATTTGAAAAAAAAGTTAAAAAAAAAAAAGGTTTCCATTTGTCTCAGCACTTCCTGATTGTGGACATCACCAGACATGCACAAATACTACGAGAAGGGGACTGCTTTTGTGATGTTTCCTCCATCTGGAAGCAAGAAGAATCAAATCTGAAGAGACCCAGTTCTTAGGATATTACCGACCCAGTTTGGCAGACTCAAGAGTTGGGGCCACACCTGGCCATTTGGGTGCTTATGTGAATTGAACCTGAACTCTGATCGTATTGAGGTTCCTTTGATCCCAAATTAGGAGGTGACCTCACTGAAGGATACACATTTCCACTAAAAAACAAAGGCCTATTGGAACTACTGCTAAATATGGAAATAGGATGGGAGAACTAATCCATGATTGCAAACAACACTAAGGGCTAAGCTGAAGCAGAATTTCTTTGGAATAAACTACAACAGGCAGCAATGGATGCAGCTAGCACAAATAGTCTTAAAAAAGCATTGGAGAAGCAATGTCATGTTTGGAGAGGACTACTTTGGGCCCCTGAAACATACAACAGGCCAGCTCAAGTCTTGCATTAGAAATCAGCAAACCCTTGGCCATAGGAGTCATGTCCTCACCCTCTGGTGCAAGAAGAGTTTTCTGAGAGGAGTTCAGTGAGGATCATGACTCATAAGTGTTTCTGCACAGCGGCTGGAGTCATGTAATCATTGGGGGTACCCAAATAATCCAGAAATTGATACCCCGAGAGAGAGAGAGAGAGAGAGCGCGAGCGCCTGGTAATGCTAGATTGCCAATATATAAAGACATGTGTATTGGGCAAATCTGGATTACATCTTCCTGGTTTACCAGAATACAACACCACTATGCTAGGTATAGTATGAACGCCGACTTACTAGGTCCTCCCTTATGAAGGGGACCACTCACTGCAGTCGCCACCCAGTGTTCAGGCAGGGTGGGGCAGGTCCTCTTCTTCCTGGTGCCCCTGTTGGCAGCTGCCCTGGGCTTGTGGTGATCCAGTTCCATGACTCAGTCCTCTGGCCAGGTCACACCTTCCTGTCCACCCCTTTTGAGGTACATAAAAGAAAGTCTAATAATGGGGAAGTCTTCAGATGCCTGCAAAGGCTTTAGGGCTTTCTCCTTGGGTCAGGGACTTGCTGTCTGGACCCTGGTGCATGCAAAGCCTTACCCAACTAAGTTCCCTGCAGAGGGATAGGCTTCTATCATTGTTCCTTCTTTAGGGGTTGATAGGAGAGCCCAGGGCTGCCCTCTCCTTCAGGCTCTGATCCAGGGCCCAATGGTGGGCAGTTAAGTCCTGTATTTTGGAGTGCAATGCAGCTGCCTTCCTGGGTCACTTCCTACCAGAATCCCCTTTGTTCTACAGGGTAAATTAAAGAACTGAACACCAAAGAAAGTTTCTGACCTTCAAAAACTATCCCCAGCGCGCCCTGCCCCCCGACAAGCTTGTCAGAATTACCAGGCCTCAGGCAACAAGAGCTCCTGTAGTGCTCCTTCTCAAGAGCACAGGTCAGCTCCCTTCCACTGCTTGTCCCCAACAGAGCTGCCTGCTCTCTTTTTGAGCTCCTCCTCCAAGCCATGCATGCTTGACAGGTGTGTCAAGGTGGGGCTATCTGAGTCCAGACCAGCAGCTTAACCCCTTCCTTAGTAGTGCGGGGTTTGTGTCTCCTATAATCTCCCCCTATTACTTCATGTTCCATCCCAGGATCATTCTTTTCAGGTTTTTGTTCCATAGGACGAATGGGTTACACATTCCTCTTTGTTCTCATAAAATTAACACTCCCCCCGCTTCCCGAGAATGTTAAAAAACCCCAAACCCTAATATATGTATGTGTGTGTGTGTGTGGTGGGGAGGAGATAGGTGGCATTGCTATATGATGCATATGCTCCAATACGTCTGTTAGTCTATAAGTGCCACAGGACTCTTTGGGTACGTCTTCACTACCTGCTGTATCGGCGGGTAGCAATTGATTTATCCGGGATCGATATATCGTGTCTTGTTAAGACGCGATATATCGATCCCCGAACGCACTCACCGTCGACTCCGGAACTCCATCAGAGCAAGCGGCGGTAGCGCAATCGACGGGGGAGCTGCGGCCGTTGATCCCGCGCCGTGTGGACCCCAGGTAATTCGGTCCAAGATACTTCGACTTCAGCTACACTATTCGCGTAGCTGAAGTTGCGTATCTTGGATCGATCCCCCCCTCCAGTGTAGACCAGCCCTTAGTCACTTTTTACAGATCCAGACTAACATGGCTACCCCTCTGATACTTGACACCATGCTCCCAGACAGCATACTGATTCACCTCATTTCTGACCTGCAGTTTCCCTTGCAATTTCAGTTCTGGGTCTCTCTTCCTAGTAGAGTACGCTGGTGTAAACTGTCTTTGAGAGGGAGCTATTCTCATGTAAGGATTATCTTAAGACCAACCCAAACAAATTTCACTTGTGAGCTAAATAATTCTGGACTTTATCTCTGGCCTCCAGAGGGGAAAGGCCTGTTTCACATTAACAAACCTCTGGGTCATTGCAAACTCCTTGCTGTTGCACCTCTCACTGGCATTTCACGTATATCTGGGTTTTATTTTTTGCTTGCCCTTTTAGACTTCTTATTCTGAAACACGCCTTGTCATTTCCCCCTCTCTGATACCATTAAAAGTGCTCTCTTTATGTGTAATGAGTGGGGACAGTGCAGCTGCTGAAAACTGTGTGTGAGGAGGAAGCTGTGATGTAAAGTGACTGAGTGCTTCCACCTAGATAATCGGCACCGTGCGCTCCGAAGCCAGAAAGCCCTCTGCCGCTGTGGTGTCTGGTTTTCAAACAGGCACCCTTTTTGGTTCTTGTCTGACCTGGTGTCCTTCTCCCTCCCATCTCTCCCTTCCGTATCTACAAAGCCTTGCAGCACACCCACCTAACACATTTAATTGCACAACATCGGTTGCTTCTGTCAAGCGTGGCGCGTTAAGATTTAAAAGATCAGATTCTTTCAAGGAGGGGGAGAGAGGGAGTCAAATATATTCCCCTCCCTTCAATCCCTCAAGGAGAGTGGAGGAGGTATGGGAGCTGCAGGAAGGATATGTATTGATCTCAGCCCATCTAACAAGCAAAGCAGATAAAGATAAGGGTTCTTATGGTAACAGGCTGCCAGAAGAAGCACTAACGATTTGGGTTGGAGAGAGAGAAGAATGAATTGACTTAGCACAGGCCCCAAGGTCTTGAAAAAAACTGACCACTTGATCGCTGTAGTCTTGGGGTGTGATTGCAGCTCGTTTAGACACACCTGGGCTAGCTTTAATCTCGCTAGCTGCCTCTCAAGTAAGTTCCCAGGGTCCTGGGCAAGCTTGTGCAGCCCATGCTGCCCTGGCTTCACTGCGAGTCCAGTACCTGAGCTAGCTAGATTAAAAGCTCAGCTATGTCTACACGAGTTGCAGTCACACCCGGGGATTGCGGTGTAGACAGACCCACTGTTGCATGGTTTGCATCAAATGCAGAAAAGAAGTGATTTTGTCAGTTTGGCCGAGGGGAGAGAGAATGGCTGTTTGCTGCCCCTGCTCTTCCACAGCCAACATGGGAAGGATGGACGGAGCATACTTTGAGATCAGCCCAAACACTAGAAGCAAAGCATCCACCTGAATCTCCCAATTTATGTTCCCGTGCTCTGCAATTTAGAGGAATAGACTGGAAAACGAGAGAAGAGGAGCAAGCATGAGACAGATAAAAGGTCCAGTTCACCACCGCCCAATGGCAGCTGTGCAAAGAGGCCATAAAGTTCATGGATCCAGTTTCCTGGGGAATTCCCCTGGTAATAGAGGGCTTTCCTGACTGACACAGAGTTTAACTCTACATGACTCTCAAAACAAAGATCCCCAGGACGCATGGGTGGAATGCTGCTGGGTATTGTCAGCTACAAGAAGTGAGGCTGTCAGTAGCCAGATGTAAGTTAGAGCAGCATTCAGGCTGCTACAACATGCACCAATGGGTTTAGCACCAATGGGTTTAGCATCCCCCAGCCACTCTAGGGAAGGGTAAATTCACATGTGGCATAAAACCATTAGGATTGTTTCCGTGGATTATGTCCACTGCCAGAATAATCTGTATTTCTGCTACGCCTTAAGGGGGATTCTAGCTGTGAAGGTATCCACAAAGATTAGTGTACCCCCGTCTCTATGTCATAAAGACAAACATTTCTTCACCCCCTCTGCCTTGCTGTGCTAAATTCAGTTTCACCTCCTCATTCCCCTTCGCTCTCATTCTCTGTGCACACAGGCCAGTTCAGCTGATTCTTTCATTACTCTCTTCTGAGCTGTCTCTTCCTTTGACCTATCTGGCTTTTTTGTTTATAGAAGGATTCAACAGCTAAGGGCTAAATTCTCCTCATTTACAAGGTGCAGTCCCATAGATTTCAGTGGGTTTGTTGCCAGCATGAGAGGGGAATTTGGCCCCGATTCTGCATTTTTGGAGAGTAATTGTAGAAAGACTCAATGCTGATTTGTTCAGTCTGACCCTGCTTATGTTACATGAAATTATGGGAGTAGGAGGAAGGAGTGAGGCCTAAGACTAAATTGGTGTGTGTATCTGTGAAAGATTGGAGGGGCAGTATTATTATGTTTCAGAAGAAGAGAGAGAGGAACAGAGATCAGAGGAGAACAGTGAAAGCAGGGTGTCTAGGGTCTTTAAATAGCAGGTCAGTGACGGTCTGATTTTTCAGAGGGTACTGAAACTCCACAGCTTGCAAGTCAGTCAGAGCTGTGGAGTGCTCAGCACTGTTGACAATCAGGGCAGTTATTTAGGTGCCTATATATGGATATGAAAATCCTGGCCTGAGTGACTTGGCCAAGGTCACATAGCAAATCAGTGCCAGAGCTGGGAGTAGAGCTCATGAATCCTGACTCCCCCTCTCCTGCACTGAGCACTGGATGATGCTCATTGCATCACCCACCTCTTTGCAGCCCTCCACTGTCTCCCCCTCTTCCACTGCACCACACACGGGCTCCTTTGTCTTTAAGACTCTTCACCATTTAGTCCCACCCATTCTAGCCAATCTACTAACTTAGTGAACCACTGGCACTCATAAGGTGACCAGACAGCAAGTGTAAAAAATTGGGACAGGGTGTGGGGGGGTAATAGGTGCCTATATAAGAAAAAGACCCCAAAATCGGGACTGTCCCTATAAAATCGGGACATCTGGTCACCCTAACTCGCCTTTGCTGTGACAATGATGGCAGCCTTCATTGCCTGCTTATCTGCTTTGCCTCTAGTGCTGCCATCCTTCTTCCCATGCTACCCACCTATGCCTGGGGACAGTTCTCTCACCATTTGTAAAGTGTATCCTCTCTTAGATCTCTCCTCAAAACTGACTTCTGCTGCAATGCCTACAAATCACTCCCATCTGGGGTTAGTTAGGCAAGTGACATTTCCGCTGATTTGCTAAATTCTGTTTGTTTTATGGTTACCTCCTCCTCCTCCTTCCAACCTATCTCCACCCAGTGTGTCGGTTTTGTCCTATCTGCCATGCGGACTGTGAGCTTTCCAGGGTTTGAGACTTTCTTCTTCCTTTCTTATCTATAAGGTGCCTAGCACAATGGGGCCCTGAAACTTGACTGGAGTTCTCAGGTGTTACCATAATAAAAACAGAACTAATAATAACAACTCTCCCCTAGACATGCCAGTGAGAATCTCCTCAAACACCCTTGTGTCAGGAAAACAGCCACTATTACTGCTCTCTGCCACCCTGGCCATCCTACTGCAATACTACATCTGGTCAAATCTGATTTTCTGAGTGGAAAAACTTCTTCAGTTTTCTAGGGGAAATACTAAATACGTACTAAATACTAAAACATTTTGGCTGAAAACTGAAAAAATTTGATTTGGAAATGCTGATGCAGTACCTTACGGGAGTTGTAGTTTGCATGCCTCATGCCCCCATTCTCTTCTATGCCTGTTCAGAGTACTATCTCTCGTGATACATCATGGTCTCCCATCTTGGAGAGGAGAGGTGGTACATCATGGGAATTCTCAGCCAGGGTGCATCATGGGAGAAGAATTCTGGTAGAAAAATGTTGCCCTACTCAAAAGCTCTCAGCTCCACAATCTCAATTCTCGCTTGTGAGCTCTATGTGCCCCTTCAGCTCCAAACTAATATTTAAAAAACAAATTGTAAAAGCCTAAGTACTTAGTCATTAGATTCTGAAGGTGAGCGAAGGATAAAGGAGGTTAAGTATAGCTCTTGTTGAGATCAGTGCAACATGGAAAATAACTAGGTTCATATAGCCTAGATAGAGATATTATAATGAAAGGCCTGTTGAATGGCTCTTTTGCCAACCCTCAGCCTCAGGGAGGTTGATTGAGTGATTTTCTTAATTGGATTTTGTTTGTTGAACTCACTTTCTCACACTGTACGTTTTAAATAAATCATGATAATCCTCCCTGTCTGTCTAGCAAACATAATTTCTCTGCCTGTGAAAGAATAATATTTCCCCCTTCAACACCAGGATATTGGTGTGGCTTTCAATTAAGTGAGAATAAGAGCAGTGTATCAGGGGGAGCATTTCCCGGCAGATGTTGTGTACATGTACCAGGGTGTGTCAACAAGGGGGACCTGAGAGATCTTGTCAAACTGACTTGCGATGCAGCCATCTGTGATGTTAATAGTAAGATGTCAACCACCTGTATGTGTGAGTGCCCTCTAGAGGGAATGAGTGAATCTGTCTATACACACAATAGAGAGTATGCCTCAGGAACCTCTTCTACACCAGCCAAACAGAGTTAAAACTTACCTGTGCCTAATGATGGTTTAAAAGCTGAAGATGGAGGATGGCAGGAGAAAACTGTACAGGACTAACTTTAAGTGTGTGTGGAATGTGGTGCTATATAGTGCATAAGGCTGTGTGTTTTAGGGGACCCTCTATGATCTGGGAGTTTATCCCTGATCTGAAAGACCCTGATGTTCAGAACTCTGACAGGAGGTGGTTGTTAACACTAAAAGATTAGCTGGAGGTGCAGAGAGACAGAGAGAGAGAGAGAGAAACCAGGTGATAATGAGAAGTGAAGGGAGCGGGATGAAGAGAATATGGGAACAGTAAATTGTAGAAGACAGAAGAAAGCATTGAAGTGCAGGTGGGAGTCTGAGGCTGAAGAGACCAGATGAAATTTTGAGGGATACAGCATAATAACTTAAATAGAATAGATCAGATGTTCTCAGCTGGGGATGGGATATCTAAGGGGGGGGGTGAATTGGGGATTGGTCTTGCTTTGAGCAGGGGGTTGGACTAGATGACCTCCTGAGGTCCCTTCCAACCCTGGTATTCTATGATTCTATGAGCCTTCTGATAATTCTGTAGTTAAATTCTGTAGTTATAGTAAAAGTGTGGGGAGGGGGCAAAGCACCAACGTCACCACCACCACTCACACAAATATTTTTTTGGGGGAGGGAGCGCTCCAAGTTTAAAAAACAACAACATATGCTCAGATGGGGCCTGATTCAAAGAAGGTTGAGAAACCCTGGAATAGAAGAAAAAAATGCAGTGGGTTGTAAAACTGGGGAAGGGAGACACCTGAGAGAAAATGCTATTATTGTGGTAGGAGGAAAGCGGGAGAGAGCCGGGGCTGGGAGACGGAGAAGGGAGAGAGAATGGGGGAGGGATCAAAAGATTAGTGCTGAAAATATGTGGAGATGAGAGGGAGAATGTAGGCAAGTGAGAGGAAGGGGTTTAGCAGAGAAGAGAGAAAATCAAAGTAATAGAGGGGGAAAAAATCTAAAACTGTAAAAACAAAACAAAAAAATAAAAAAAAACCCATTGAAGTGAGGGGTGGGGGGAGAGAGAGAGAGGAGAATACCCAAAGGGAAGAAACAAATAGGTGGGAGAGAGAATCAGAGAAGAAAATACGACTTGAAGAAAGAAGAGGAGAAAGCTTATTGAAGGAAAGATGCATTTAAAAAGTCGGAAAAATGATAAAAGATTAACCTGAGGGAGCCCTGGATACCAAAAGCCTTAGAAAAAGGTGAACTCAGATGCAGAAGAGGAAAGCAGAGTGTGGGGAAATAGCAGGGTAAAGCAAAAAGGAACAAAAGCCAAGGGAGATGGAGCACGTTATTTATTTTACAGCCATCGAAAGCCACACAGTTACGTTCATGTGAGCTCATACCTCAAGCGCATTTTCTTTTCACTGAATCTGTAATGAGTGCTGTTTCCAACTAAATGGGCAGCCTGGGGGGAAAATTCCCTTCCCCAAAGAAACAAAAACTCTGCAGCTATGGCATATTCCCACCCTGAATAGTTGGGAAAACTTCCCCCAACATCCCTCTGCCCCCACATGTTTGTAATAGAAATCTGGGACCTGCACACTTTAATTCCTGTTTTATTATCACTATTCGCACAGAACCATCTGTGTACATGAGGTTGCGCAAAGTGCAAATTATGGAACTGTTTACACAGACTCTGCCTTGCCGGTTTTAGTCTAAAGGCACAAGCCAGTACAGTACTCAAGAGCGAGGTCTGTATAGTTTGAGTGCTTCACAGAATGGGTGCCATAGCACGGGGTCTTGTAAGAAGCAGGACTAACCAGGGAGGGTGAGTGGCATTGCTCCCATATGTGTATCCTCATTCAGGCATGGTCAACACAGAAGGCTCCACAGGGAGCCACATGTAATGCTTCTTGTTTGGAGCCACCTAGGAAGTAGGGGTTAGAAATATGGGGAATGGGAGTTTAGATCTTCTTCCTGATCCCAGTAAAAGTTCCTGCAGAGACAGTGGTTTGTCTTCAGAGGAAAAGTATTTGCCTACATTACTTGCCAGTTCCTAGAAATGTCACCATTGCCATGGCAAATCTCACAGCATGCACTTTGAGAGGACTTGTGACATGACTCACGATTTCCAGCATGAGCTTGTTCAGACCTTTGTACCTTGCTGCGTTCTGCCTGTGAAGGTAATGTGCTGAGAAGAGCGGATGTATGTGCCTTAGGAATGCACTTCTGTCTAAGTACTCTTACACTGTTATGCACAGAAGCATCTTAAACATCATTTTTGTCATCAAACAATTCCACTGGCTCCCCATTTATTTCAGGGTCAAGTTCTAAACTCACCTCCTAGTTTTTAAATCTTCCATGGGCTTGCTGTAGCCCTGGGTTGGAGTAAGCCAATAGGTAGTAGTATACAGTACCAGACCTTTTCTGAGGGCTCTGTTTCTCTAGAATTCATATTTCCATTTGAGAGACAAAAGGGGGGATGAAGGGTTGAGTCTGATTTTCAGAAATGCGGAGCACCCACAACTTCAGCTAACACTAGAGGAAGCTGCAGGTATGCGACACCTCTGAAAATCAGGCCCCCTAAGGGTATGTCTACACTGAAGCTGGGAGTGAGCCTCCCAGCCCAGGTAAACAGACTCACACTAGAGGGGCTCCAGCTAGCCCACTAAAACTAGCAGTATGGATGTTGTGGCTCAGGCAGCAGCTTGGACTCTCATGCCCACTTGATCCCCTGGGTCTGAGCTTGGGTGGCTAGTCTGAGTCTCTGCTAGTCACAACATCCACACTATTTCTAGCATGCTAGCTTGACTCCCACTAGTGCCAATCTGCCAACATGGGCTGGGAGGCTCACTCCTGGCTGCAATGTAGACATATCCTAAGTTTCTAGCCCTCATGGCAGAACCAACAGAATGTGAAGCCCATGCAATGTGGCCTGAGTCTTCAGGAAGACAGAAGGTATGAGTTGCTCCTATTCACCTCATTGGAATGAAATCTATGAAATCTAACAATGATGCTACTAATTAACTAAGCAAGGCGTCCCCCCACCCGATCCCTGCTTCAGCCTATCTAATAGACTTGGTCTCTCTACAGACTACTGTTCTGCCTCCTTTACAGTAGTATTAGCCTCTCTTCTGGCCTCAAATACTTCTGGTGCAACAGCCACTTCCTCTGCAGCTTTCATCATCCTGCACAGCCTTTCATGTATTGCTCTTCCTCCCTGATTTTCCATTTCTGCCACACCTTTACATTTCTCTCTCCTGTTTCTATTATATATAGTGCTCATTGCTGAAATTCTGTATTAACAGTAAAGCAGTCTGGGATACAGTTTGTATGAAATGAAATAGTCTTGCGTTGCAGCTACATCTGGTCCTCAAGGCAGAATTTTGATGCTGCGCTGGCTACATCAACCCAGCTGAAGTCATGTCATTACCTCCTTGGTCTGTGTGATGTGTACAGGCTTGTGAGCCTGTCAAACTGGTGCTTTCTACTGGATGGAATAGGTCAGACTTTCTCAAGTGTATCAGTTCCTTCTGGTAGTTGGCCTTTGGGGCACTGTTCCATTAGCTCATCAGACCTTTTGGTAGTTTGTATTTTGGATCCTCAGGTTTTGAGCTGTTTTCCCCATGTATATGCTTTAGCTGACAACTGAGGAGGGTGCGGCCATGGGTTATTGCTCATGTGCGGTGGAAAATCCAACATGAAGTGGACTTGCCTTTTGCACAGTAAGAAGATAAGAGCTGAACACTGCTGCAGCTCTCCTGGCTGCAAGAACACACCTGTATGCTTCATGCAGAAGGTTCTCTGTGCCATCATCCTAGAATATACAGGCTAACATTTCGAAATCTAGGGCCAATAGGGATAAAATAAAATAGCTCAGCTGGAATAGACTGGACTAGAAAGCTTTTTTGGAAGGATGGTAGGAAAACAATAAATGGTTTGTTTAAAAAAAAAAGTAGGGGAAGGGTCTCTTCGTCCTAAATAAGGACACTTGGTGTGCAGGCTAGGGGGAAATAAGACAGGTTTTCTCATCTATGACATCTATTAAACTAAATCAAGAGTATAAAGAGGGCTCATTTGTTCTCTTATAAAAATTCAAAATAACAATATATTGAGACTCATCACTGATCCTTGTTAGTAAGTTGTAAGTGGGGTTGCTATGACATCAGAGGTAACTCAACCAGTCACCATGAGAGGAAAAATAGGGAAAAACCTTAATCAATATAAGATTTCAGGATTGTCACTCCCTGCCATTCTGAAGCCTAGAATGTTTGTTGAGTCAGCATGAAGTGATGGAAACAGCATGCTTGAGAATTCTTTTTATTCACAGTATCACCAGGCTCCGTCATCACTGGGTTGTGCAGTCTGTTGCCATCCAGTTTTTAAGTTTCCAGCCATTTTGACTTTACAAATTATTACCATGTAGTGTATAGTGCAAGTATTCATCTGTGCCATGCCAAACTCCTAGACCATTGGGATATCATAGGTAACTCAATCAATCAACATCCTTACTCCACAGTTAATTTACAAGCAACAGTTTCATTGGTTGTATGAGGAGGAGTGAACAGATGGTAGATTACTAGGCACAGTTGCCATGCCTGTGTGGAGTTGGCAACACTGGTGACAACCTAAAGGGTTTCTGTTATTAGTATGTCTATAAAAATCAGTTCAATCTAATCTGAGACCACAAATACTAAAATGCTGCAAACATATTTGTATGGTTATTGCATGTTGTCTTTTTAGGGCAGAGTTAAGGTTGTTTAGGTGTTTTAACTATGTATATCCATACCTTAATAGGTTTGGATTTCTTTTAAGTGTAGCCTTAAGTCTGACTTTCCTGGGTTTGTGATAACTGGTTTTTGGGATAATTAAAACATTCCTGTAATGTGGGTTTTTTTTAACCTGTGTTTTACCCTTACTGGTATGTACTCTCAACCTACACTCCATTTTACTGTATTTTTTTTTTGGTCTGGGAATAAATAAGTCTGCATATGCTGAAATAACCTATAAATCTGGGGGGAGCAACCATGCTTTCCAAACAGAGACTTAATGAACAGAGAAGAAGGAAACTCAGGAGAGGACACGTCTGTAAGACATAAGTATTTGAGCAAAGCAAAAATCTAAGGTTTTTGTTCCTTCACTGCATTTTGGAGTAAATAGACTGGCCATTTTCTTGACTTTGTGACCCACTGGGTGTACAGACCCCTGGATTGGGAGCATTCACTTTTAGTTCAAGAATCTCCAAACAGTTAATTTCTAGAGGTTCTCTGCTCCTTTTCATCATCATGGATTTTATGGCAGGAAGGTGATGCTGTGAGGCAAGTCTATGTCCTTTTCTACCATAGGGATTTGCCCCAATTATAGTCATTGGTAGCCACCAATGTAGCTGCAAGAGTATAATCCCTAGACTAGTCAAGGCAGGTCGCAATTTGCCTTGATGGAGCTCACACCTGCTTGGAAATGGGTTAAGCTTTACTGATGTAAATTGCAGTTTGCCTTCTCCACACTGAGATTTTGCACTGGTGCAGCTCTGTTGATAGTTGCCTACAGATGGCTGAAATTGGGGCAAATCTCCATTAGAAAAGGCCTAATCTAGTGTTTGGAGAAAGGACACTGAAGGAAGAGAGTAGGCAACTTTCCAGAAATAGTAGATCTTTTACATTTTCAAAATCTCTATGATCCACAAAATAAGGGTGGATGAACTAGATCATATGAAATAAGAATTGACTCTAACCATCACCCAAATCCAGAAGCAAGGAATTCTGGAGATCAAAAGGATAGGGTTAATTACATATAAAAATAATCCCCCCCACAACTCATAAAAATGAAAGTGTGTGCTTGTGGGTTCCAGCCAGAAGCAGAGGTGGAAGTGGGTAACTGCCATAAAGAATCAGAGGGGTAGCCGTGTTAGTCTGGATCTGTAAAAAGCGATAGAGTCCTGTGGCACCTTATAGACTAACCATAAGTATTGGAGCATAAGCTTTCGTGGGTGAATACCCACTTCGTCAGATGCAGGGCAGCTCCAGGCACCAGCGCACCAAGCACGAGCCTGGGGCGGCAAGCCGCGGGGGGCAGCCTGCCGGTCGCCGTGAGGGCGGCATTCAAGCTGCCTTCGGCAGCGTGCCTGCGGGAGGTCCGCCGGTTCTGTGGCTTCGGCGGCAATTTGGCGATGTGTACACCGAAGGCGTAGGACCGGCGGACCTCCGCAGGCATGCCGATGAATCCGCGTTACCAGCGGACCTCCCGCAGGCATGCCGCCGAAAGCCGCCTGACTGCCGTGCTTGGGGCGGCAAAATACATAGAGCCGCCCCTGGTCAGACACATGATGAATGCGTCTGACGAAGTGGGTATTCACTCACGAAAGTTTATGCTCCAATACATCTGTTAGTCTATATGGTGCCACAGGACTCTTTGTCGCTTTTTACAGATCCAGACTAACACGGCTACCCCTCTGATACTTGACACTATGCAAGGCACTGCATTTAGTCATATGGAGTGGAAATCCATCAACCTCATGAAGAAACCTGCCATAAAGAGAACTTTTCTCGTGGTGTTTCTATCCTGACCAAAAGCAGGAAATACCAGCAAGCTCATAGGGGAGATATTTATGTGACTCTGCAGGCACAAATGGTTTGGCTAAACAGCTAGGGCCAAATAAAGAGGTGATACGTCTGGCTTTGTAAGCTGATGTGATTTAGATGCAGAGGGTATGGAAGAGGAGGAAAAGCAACTAGTCAAGAAGGCGTATGTTAAAGCAGGCCACACACTGGTTTACAACGCATCTTCTTGCCTTTGTCTGGCTCCTTAGTGTGTGAGTTCAACAAGACCAGAGCTAGATATTTTCCCATGCTAGGCATCGCTCCAAGGGGTGTGCTGGGGTAGCTGGATACTGCTGCTATTGTGGATTGGGACACCTTAACTGGACATGAGCTAGACCAGTGCTAATATGGCTCCCAGGTGGTGGCAGGGATGGAGGTGCCCTTGCAGAATCAGAGCCCTAGGCAGCCTGTGCCTAATGCCAGCCATGGAGTTAAACCATCTGAGATTTCCTTGCACCCACTTACTAATGTACAAGCCACATCACCTTAAATATTGCCTCCGAGTTTTTGGGCCCATGTGCCAATTGAGCCAATTTGAGCTTTGTAATGTGACTAGCAAACTAAGCTCAACGTTTGATAGTGTGGATATTTTTTTAGGATCACATAAAATATGAAAGCACTCCTCTCCCTCAACCCTGCAGATTTAACTGAAAGCATTTTTACCTTACTCTCACTTGAGTCTCTGATTCTCAGAAACTAGCTCACGTTAGGACCCTGGAGGGAAGCCTTCATCAGATACTGGCAAATGTTGGTCACGTAGTGTGTTTATTTATAGTAGGCTCATGTTTAAGTACTTTGTAGTTCTTTTCTTAGCATGGGATGGACGAGCTCAGCTATCAATTATCCAAGCAGCTCACGATAATACAAGGGAAGCTATGTAAGGCAGGTGCTCAGAGGGACAGAGGAAGGTGGGGTTCAGGGGATTGAAAAGAAAGGACGCTGGCTTAGTATGAAATCCTCTCAATTATTTATTACCAATAATAATTATTAATAACAAAGATGTCTGCACAATGTCATTGTGATGCTCCAATTTTACCTCCCTTCCAACTGCCTGTTATCTGCCTCATTTGTCTTTATTATTTAGACGATCCTAGTTGGTGTTTTTTCTCTTCCATTTTGACAATGCTTCAACCAGGTGTGTGCTCTCTCTCTCTCTCTTCCTCTGTCTTTGTCAGGCCCAGATTTTACTATTTTTGTTGGTAAAATTAAGATCTGATTTCTTTGTATAAAACTCAGGCACCTGTAGTCCTAAAGGGAGGGTGTATTTTTCTAGTGAATGGAAATTGCACCATGGCTTTTGCTTCTCTCCTTTCCTGTCTCCTCCAAAAGACAGGAGTTTGCATTTAAGGGATTTAGAGGTGGGGAAGGGAGAAAATAAAAGGGACATCGGAGCCTCTCGTCCTTGTCCAGGATAAAGCTGATTATGCCATATACACACTGGCCATTTTTGTTCATTTGTTTGTTTATTGCTTTCTTTTACTCAAGCAGTGTCAAGTGGAGGACTGTGTGAACTCTGCTCTTGACAGCAGCTCAGGTTCTGACACCATCTGCCAGTTAATCCACTTGCCAGGGAAGAGTCTGACGTAGGTGTGTGTATATGTATACATGCTTGCCTTTTAGCCATACATCATTTAAACAGACTCCTGCTTCATACTGATCAGTTTGTGAGAACCATTTATGTTAAAAGATTGGCCTTGGATTCTTTTTCTTTTTTTCTTAGCCTCCTTTTTCAGTTTGATTTGTTTAGCTAGATGGGAGGCGGGGGAAGGAGTTGACTGGTGAATTTGCAGGGGATTTCCCTGAAGACTGAACTCATATCTGCTTTTCATATAGCCTGGCCATTTTAGGCACTGGATTTCAGGTCTTGGCTTTTCCTGGAAGCTATGAGTGCGGGGTGCATGGATTTCTTTCGTAAAAGCGGCAGGAAGCAGAGCAGGTGTAAATTGTCCGTGTCAGGCTCCTTGGATAGCTGGTAAGTGTGTGTGTTTGCAGGAACGACTGCTTCTTAGCTTTGTTAGTGACATGGTGGCCAGTTTTGCTTGGCTGCTGTCCCCAAGTGTTTCCTGTATACCATATATATCCCTCTCCTCCTCCTAGTAATACATTGCTTCCATGAAGAACTCCACCTATAGCGCAACATGACACTCTGTATTGTATTGTATTGTACCAGCTCACTTACCTTTAGACATGTGTGTGTTTGTTTGGCACAATTAATTGATTAGACAAGGCCATATTAGCTTACAGCATTACTGTGTATATACCTACTACTGTAGAAAATGACTCAAGATCTCAAACTGGGTGGAAGATTGGGTGGGGGACAGAGTACAAGCTTGTCCCCCACCCAATGGAAATGCTAATTGTTTTTGTAGTCTTTAAACAGCTCAAATCATGCAATGTTTCTGCTGCATGCTAAGAAATTGCTTGTAATCACTTCTGAGAAACTGTAACTGTTTCTCCCCTAAGGGTCCCTCATGTCTGTCTCCAAATTCTGGAGATTTCTCCCACCCACCTGTCCATCCTCTCCCTGTCCCTGCTAACCCTGGCTCTTGATGCCTAATTCTGGACCCTGTCTTGGCTGAGGAGCAATGAATGAGTTTCCCTTCAAAGTAAAGTACACCTCTACCTCGATATAACGCTGTCCTCGGGAGCCAAAAAAATCTTACCGCGTTATAGGTGAAACCGCGTTATATTGAACTTGCTTTGATCCACTGGAATGCGCAGCCCCGCCCGCCCCGGAGCGCTGCTTTACCGCGTTATATCCGAATTCGTGTTCTATCCAGTCGCGTTATAGCGAGGTAGTGATGTATTCTAATTTAAAGTTTCTGACTTTCCTGCATCCTTGTCCCTGCCAGGCAAGGGGCCAAGCACCTGGTTCATCTGCTTGACATTGCTGGGCATCTGGGCCAACTTTAATCTGGCTTCTATCATCCCATTTAGGGCCTGACCAAAGCTCACTGAAGTCAGTGCAAAGACTTTCTTGGACTTCAATGGGCTTTTCATCCAACCCTGAGTATAGCTTTTATCTGTGCCTGTGAGGTGCTGCTTTGCCTAGTGGTTGGATCTTTTGCTACATCTCCTTTTGCAGAACCTCTCTCTTTCTGATCTTCTCAGATCATGCCATTGTCATTAGGTTATTTGTTTTTGGACCTTCACCACTATTTTTGTGTCTTGCTGAGAGAGGACCAGAAGAAACCAAACATTCAGATGCACTTGAGTTCATCCAACTGGACCTTAAACAAAACTTTTAAAGGATTTATACCGAATAATGTTTATTAATTAGAAAAGCAAAGAAACTTCATTACACCCATTGCAAATGGATTTTTACAGACATAGCTATTTAATCAGCAATTGTAGTGAAATTCATTTTATTCTACTTTTAAGAAAAAGTAGTTAGCGGCCCTCCCTAAGCTTGCTCTCAGAGGTATTCAAAAAGGGGTTTATATTAATATCATAATGAAATTTATTGATGAGATTTGACGAAGTCTCCCCTTTCCACCATCAAAATTGCTTTCATTTTTCATTTCTAAAGGAGACAGGGGAGTAATGCTCCAGCCTCAGCCTGTGAGGAGAGATTGAGTCCATATAGAAATAATATTTCAGACAATAATCAATGAAAGAATTTCTCTCCCAGGCCTAATTTCCAATATCAATTACTAACTCAAATAGTTCTTTACAAGATGCTTCAAAACATCAGGTTATTTATTTAAACTAGCTCTCTAGAATAAAATAATTGATGAATTAGCTGAATGGTGTTAAACTGGTGTTTCTATGGAATCTTACACAAAAATATTTGCTGTTTCATCTGGAAAATTTTGTACCCTTCAAATTTTTCTGCACCTTTCTTTCACCCTTCCCAAGGGGGAAATTTGACTTTTGAAGCCAACTGTTGCTCAGAAATGGATTCATTTGTTGAGTGGATGTGATCCATGTAGAGTGAAAAGTTTGTAAAATGGGTCCCTTATTTGAGTTCATAACATGCAGCAAACCCTCCAATTTCAAGTAAGTTTGCCTTTCTGTTGTGCCTATCTTTCACACTTCTGGTATCTGAACAGGGTAGGGTAAAACAACCCTCCACTTTTAAACCTTCTCTCAGGGTTCAGGGTGCAACAAAGTTCAGTATTTCTCTCTCTCTCTCTCTCTCTCTCTAGGGTTGCCAACTTTCTGATTGCATAAAACTGAACACCCTTGCTCTGCCACCTTCCCTGAGGCCCTGCCCCGCCCCTCGCTCACTCCATCCCCCCTCCCTCTGTCACTTGCTCTCGCTCACCCTCACTCACTTGCTTATTTTCACTGGGCAGGGGCTTGGGGTGCGGAAGGGGTTGAGGGTTCTGGCTGGGGGTGCGCACTCTTGGGTGGGGCTGAGGATGAGGATGAGGGGTTTGGGGTGTAGGAGAGGGCTCGGGGGTAGGGGTATGGGAGGGTGTTTGGGGTGCGGGCTTCGAGCAGCGCTTACCTCAGGCAGCTCCCGGAAGTGGCTGGCATCCCCCTCTGGCTCCTAGGCACAGGAGTGGCAAGGAGGCTCTGCACGCTGATCCCGTCTGCAGGCGCCGCCCTCACAGCTCCCATTGGCTGCGGTTCAATGGGCAGGGACAACACATGTAGCCCCCCTACACCTCAAGCTGGAGAGACATGCCGTCCGCTTCCGGGAGCCAAGGGGAGCTGGCTGCTGTGGCCAGCCGGACTTTTAGTGGCTGGAGCCACCAGGGTCCCATTTTGACTGGGCGTTCCAGTCAAAAAACGGACTCCTGGCAACCCTACTCAGCATTAGTACGGTGCTCATCTCTGGAGACCCTCACAACCTTCCCTTGGGGTTTTGGCTGAGACATTCAGGGAAATGCTGATGTACCATAACACTGGCTATTCCCATTGTACTCCTGGCCAAAAAGAAGCAGAAATGACTGCAAATCTTGTTTTCATGAGAGTTCCAGACCAATCTTGTTGTCTCAAGAGGTCTGGATAATTCAGCTAAACACTTGTGCTTTTAGGGTGCTTGTCTGAGCCAAATCTAAACATTTCTATGCTTAGTAATTAGAAATGCACTTTTATCTGAGTGAGCATGCAAAAGTGCTCAGATGCATAGTTAATAAAGATGCTACAATTAACTTACTTTAATCAGTAAGTTAACTGATTACTATCCCATCCATCCCCCTAAAAAATAAAAAAAAATCATGTTCTGGATTAATTGTGCAGCACTGAAGGAAGAAACTGTTAAATAAAGGAATTGGAGTTGGGAGTTTTTAATTGTCCTCCAGGTTTGCCACTCATGCTCAGTATAATCCTGGATAACTCGGCTATGCCCAAATTTACAAATTTGGGTGTATATAGTTAGACATTTAAATCCACTTTAGGCATTTAAATAAGAGACTTGATTTTCAGAAGAGAAATCTCAGCTCCTGTTGACTCCATCTCTATCAGTCCATTTATTGAAGTGTATAAATTTGGATTTTAGGGCTGATATTTTGAAAGATAAGTAATAATTTTGATTGCCTTGGTTTTTGGGTGCCCAGTTTGAAGCACCTCAAAGGGGTCTAATTTTCAGAGGGATTTTATTCCTTGAATGTGTGAAATGTTTTATACACTCTCACTTTCATGGTTCAGCATTTCTGATAGCAATGATTTACAATTAGAATAAGAAAACTAGCCTCAGAATTGGTGTGTAGAGAGGGTGAGGGGCTGGAGGCAAATTCTGGTCCCACAGTGGAAGTTACTTATGATTAGATATAAATTTATAAACATAAGGTGTATGGCTGAAGTTGAAATACTTGCTTCAAGCAAACAATAGACTTTATTTTAGATTGAGAACAGTACATTAATCCATATTGTTTACTCTGGTTATTTTTGACAAGACACTTTTTTAGACTTGCATGTGTTTTGTAAAGCAACTTGAGAACCTGCAGGGTGGTAAATCACATAAACCGGATGACACTCATCTGAGATTACTATAGAGAATAAAGTGTGAAATAGCCGAGGTACTGGTGAGGGCATGTGATATATCCTGAAAAACTAGCAGCTGTTCCTGACAGTTGGGATGTCAATAATGTAGTGTCAGTCTCCAAAAGGGAGCCACAGGAGATCCCAAAAATCATAGCCACACCAGCCCTCGCTTTAGTTCTGAGGGATTGGATTGAGAGTCTAAGGACAGAATAGTTTAACACTTGGCTAGTATAAACTCATAGGGTCAAATCAGCACAGCTTCTGAAAGAAGGTATCTATTACTTGCTATACTTTGTAAGAAGGAGAATAACATACGTGTGCTCTCGCTCTCTAAATAAAGATTACTTAATGGTCCTGATTTACTTGGCCTTTCAAAAAGCTTTTCCTAAGTGAATAAAAGAAAATGAGTAGCTATGGAGTTTGGGTCCAAAGTCTTGGTATGCCCTAAAAATTGGTTAAGCTAAAGGAAATAGTTATAATCAATGTATGCTGCTTCTGAGTAAAGTTGTTAGCTGGATGAGCAGTAGCTGGGCCAAGTACTATGAAGCACTGGGAGGTGAAAGCGAAAAGTGGAGAGGTGAAGTCTGACATGAAATGGTTTTGGTCAGAGGGCTTGGATGGTTCAGCTGGCTGGTATTGGGAAACCGAGCCTATCACTGATAGCTTACTGGTTCAGATCTAGCCCAGGTAAGTGGTGACCAACAGCGGTTGTTAGAGCTGGGTGAATAGTTTATTCAGCTACAATTATTCCTATTCCCGTTCATTAACTGTCCAAAAGCAGACAGTGATTTTTGTGAATTTGTTATTTGAAATTACACATTTCTGTGAATAATTCTTGGTCGTTAGTAGAGCTAGACGGAAATTGGTGTGGGGAGAAAGCCACATTTCTTTTTCAATTTCCCTGCAGTTTTTTTCCATAGAAATATGAAATTATGGCAAAAATGTTCATTAAATCCATAAAATTTCCAACAGCCGTAGTCTTGTGCTTGTTTGTGAGTAGTTCATTTTGAGTGTTAGCTACTTGCATTCCAATCAGTTTTGATTTGGACCTATACATGACATTTTGTATGTTTCTGTTCCCTGAATTGGATGAGCATAAGTCTATGAATCAGGTTTCCTGTATTTCCTTTCTTTGAATTCAGCAAAGTCTACATAAAATGTGCTGTTTCAGTAAACATTCCTGTCATTAGGATATTTTCAGAAAGCAAACACAGGAACACATTCTTTTAAAAATTCAAATAAATATTTCTGGAAAACTTGTTGTTGTGTCCCTCCCAATATTTGCAGGACTCTAGTTTTCATCATTCATTGACTGTTCAGTGGCCTATGTGAAACAAGTTTGATAGTCTTTGTCCAGTTACTAGCAGATGAATCACATCACAAAATCCACTTACATCATTGGCACCTTAATTGGCATTCTAATTAGAGAGGCCAAGAACTAAATCAGCTAGAGACATTCTTGCCTTTAAAGGTGATCCTTCAATGTTAGGGCCCAGACACATTGATAGGGCAGCGTGGAGAAATTTGCACTGCTTCTGCTGATGCTGACACTATTTTCTGGAGAAATAGAGGAATTCACTAGGCCAATCAGTATAAAAGAGAATTGAAAAATAAAGTGGGTAGTAGAAATTGTAGAGGGCTGTGAAATGCTTGAGATAGAGTTCAGTGCTTTGGGGATTATGTAACATGATGGTGGCACTTGAAACGTAACTTGACTAAATGCAAAGTAATGCACTCTGGCAAAAAATAGCCTAAACTTCTCATGTACATTGATGGGTTCTGAACCTGTGGGATTCTCTAAGGAATAAGAGTCATTGTGAGTAGCTTAGTGATGATGTCTGCATAGCATGGATGCAGCAATTAAAAAAATTGGATACTTCAGTACAATACAGATGGGAGAGAGGAAATAATAAAACAGAAATCTGAGGAGGAGATGATTGTGGGATTTGATATCTACCTTCATCCACATATTCAGTAATTAGTCAGTCTAATCAATTTATTTTACTTTAAAGTAATGAATGAAAGCTTATCTCTTTAAAGAAAAATACTGTCACAACGTGCACTTGCATGGTGATGCAAAAGCACTGAATAGCTCAGAGACCTTTGCCTGTACCCTCCTTTTGCCCATCTTGTGCATATCTTGAATGAAGTTGTTCAATTCATATGAAATATTTTGCACATTTATTGAAATTTCAAAGAAATGAGGCTTTCCCCAACTTCAGGGACAGAAAATGTTGGTAAAATATTTCTGAATTGTGACTGAATCACTGGAGATCTCTGGCCAGAGGAAGGGTTGTATCAGGGTGCCAGTGAGGAGCTGTAAGGGACTTTGTTATTGATTTTCACCAAAAAGCACCTGGAATTGTGTTTTCTGGAGACTTCAGATGAGGCTGCGAGGAATGGAAGCAACTCACCTGACGTTGTACCTTGGTGAGAAACAAAATAAAAACCTGAAACTGACAAGATGTGTGCTTAGCATTAACCTAGTGAGAAACTGCTATTTTACATTGGGTTTGGAAGGGTTCTTTTACAATCCTAAATTGTGAAAAGTGTCACTCTGAGAAACAAATAACGTGAGGTGGAAAAGGTGAGGGTCGGGATTGGTGTGCTAATCCTTCACCCTCTTCCACATTAGGGTTTAATTCTGTCCTTCGATATAACACATCCCTTTGTATCTTGGAAAGTGTGCTATTGCGTGGTAGACAAACAAGGGCAGGAGTGAGCCAGCAGCTTCACATTTTGCTTGGAACGCAAGTGGAACAAATTTCTGGGTTTTAGGGTGATCTCGAGTGGGCATTTGTTAACAGTTGAAAATTACTACAACTTGGCTCTAGAGGCACTTGGCAGGGTTACCCTGATCACACTGGAAACCCCTGCCCCGAGAATCCTTTTAGGAAAATAAATAATGTGAGAAGAAGACCCCAGTCATCCTCCAGCAACCGAGACTCCAGATTAATCCTCGTAAGGGCTCTGTGAGCTGTGGTAAATTGGGGTGGGAGTAGAAAGTGTTTTTGGTTTGGTTTTCCGTTTGCATAAGCTTTTATTATTAGAATTTCTGTGTTTTCTCAGAAGGACTCCTGGAAGGCATCTGACTTGTACTATTGTCATTAGCAGGTACCTCGGAAAGCTGCAAAAATAAAGCTATCAGATTTGGGCACAAAATTGCAGTCTCTGGAGAGTTTCTCGCAATCTGACAAATAAGGAACCCTTCTCAGTGCAGTATTTATGCATTGGCTGACATATCTTGGTTCACTTTCCTATACACCCTCGTGTTCGTTTCCAGGTGCATTTCATCAGCCTCATAGTTATTTAGACATATGACCTTTCTGTATAGCTGCTTTACCTAATATGGACTATGCATCATGCGGGATGCTTTATTAAATAAATTTATTAAATTAGCTCTGCTGGATTGCTCATGTAGTGTTTGCTATCTAAGATTATTTTTTGTGCCTTAACATAAGCCACTCTTGTCAGCACAGCCTGTAGATTATGATGTGGCGTATGTGTAGGACACACACAGGTAAGGTTGATGTGAGTATCACAGTCAATAGATAATACTGAGTTATAGGAAGACAGGCATCTGTTTTTGTGATGGGACATATAGCAATCCTCCTATTCACCGTTTAAGAACCCAGCTACACTATGGATCCCTCCACACTATAGTGGAACCTGTAACAACAAAATTATTCCCTGGCCTTGTTACAACATATTAAAATTTGTGATCTGGACAGGTTCTAACCATGTTCCCCAGAATGTAACTAAGATCTGGAGTCGTAGGATTCAGTTCAAGACTTTGTTACAGTTGTAGTGTCGGTGAGCCCTGTAGTTTACCTATGCTAGCAATAACTGTGCGCAAGCACAGCTTGAATGGTGTCAGGGAGGCTTTCTGAACACCGTGCTATAAAACTGCTATCCCCTCTCTAGGTGGCCAGGTCTACACAACAAATACAAATATGTCAGGGATTGAGTTACAACCTAGCTTCCCTCTGGCATGGTTAAAGTGCGTCTCAGTTTTTTAGTATAGTGAGGACCTAGTTGAGTGTGAACCGCATTTCCGAATTGTGCTGAAGACCTGGGCCTGTTGGGAAGGTAGTTAAAGCACAGTTAACACAATTCCTTCTATGCCACAACACATTCCCATATTGTAACCATGCCCCCTTCCCCTGGCATGGGTGTATTTTATAGGGTAGTTAAGGCTTACAGTATAGTTTCCTGTACAATTTCCGCTACACCCTGCTCAGATTAAGGAAACTGTGCTAGCAACTATGTTTAAACTAGAATTTCATCCAGAGAGAGGGACTTGCCTCTCTGTTTCTCTTCTTGGCTTTTGCTTGATGTTTAATAAATGCCCTTGGAAAACAAATGCAAAATCCAGTGTTTGCTTTAAGATCAAAGTTACTTGTTAGCTCATGGATAAAGCCCCCCGTACATTGCCTAGGGGATTTGCCACCATTCTCTCAGGACTGGGGACTATGATATTCATAAGTAGGGAAGAGAGGAAAGGAAGCCATGAAAGCACATTACTGAAGGATACAGGTGCCTTTGAATGATATAAAATGGTTCTCTTAAAACCAAAACAAAAACAACGTGTAAATTGGAAGAATCCTGAGACTACAAATGGAACTGCTGGGCCATTGAGAAAATGATTGCCTGTATGGCCCAGTGCACCGAGGAGAATTGCAGGAATAGAAAATGTATGCAACAGAGCTTCCAGATTTATTTCTTTGCCATGAATGCTGCTCATGAAGCTAAATGGCTAAAATGATACTTTAAGCACCCTTTTATGTGTCCGCTTCTCCTAAAACCCATCCAAATCCTCACCATGAGAGGGTGGCCTCTGAATGCCTAGATTTTCTCTCTCATTTGTGCAGACACCATTGTTTCCTGCAGGCAATTGGAATTTGTGTCTTTACTGGCCTTGCAGGATGGGCCATAGGGCATAGTTGTTTCAGAATTCACTGGCGGCTCAGAAACAGCTGGGTTGCCTCAGTAGTCTGTGGGCAGTGTACTGAGCTGCTACAGCACAATGGTAGCCTAAAGTTTGGTCTCAAACTTGTCCTTGACACCCCTGGCCATTGGGAGCTGAAAGTTCTGGGTAGGTAGGCCTGGGAGAGAAAGGGAGTAACAGCCCCCTCTAACCAAACAAGAATTGATGATGACAAATTTCAGAGGGATCTCTGTCCAGACCACTTCAGTTAGAGGAAAGGTCAGCCTGAGTGACACATGGTGAAGTGGTAATAAAGGGAACATTTTGAGGACTGCCTGATGTCTCCGCTTTCCAGTAAAAATGTTTGGTTTCACGCTGATGTCTGCTTTAACATCGGTGTGTTGTATTTTTATGTGGCTAAGGAATTTTCTTCCTTCTCCCCTCAAACTACAAAAGTACTATAGGAGTTTTAGGGGGACGCTTCCTCCCAAAACCTAGGTCTCTTGAGGTGAATCCACAAGCAAGAGTCAGGATGCAGTCCAATTTTATAAGTGGATGGATAATACCTGATGCACAGTATATGTGGGCTTTGTGGTACTATGAATTTACTGTTCATATTCAGGCAAATCCCTAAGACTGACTGTAAAACCGCTCACAACTAAAGATTGGCCTGAGTGGCTGTGTTTGGAACAGCTCTAAACTTTTCCTTAATGTAGTAGTATTCAGATCCAGCATTTTAGTTTGAATTGATGTTTAATCAAAAGCCATAAAAGGGGGAGCCCATGTATGTAGTTCCAGCTTTCATTTCTTATCTGGGGAGCCCTGGTCATATACTGACCTGCAGGTAATCCAAATCAGCTTTATAAGTCTGAACAGAAGATATCATGAACTTCTCAGAAAGCTGTAGAGACTATTTAAACTCAGCTCTATAAAATGGCTTGACACTGGTTTGGCTGGTTAAAACAGACAGGGTCCAACTCCATTTGTGATGGTGTAATAGTACCAAGGAGGCAGGAGTTTTATCTAGAGGCCAGTTTTTACATATGGTTCACATTGTCCAAACTGTTTTGGAAACCATTTCAGCTGGATCCATGTTTTTAAAATGGGTTAAATGCAGTCAAAACCTCAGTACAGACAGGGCCCTAACAAGCCTGATGTTATCAACATCAAACACACAGTTCTCATTTTGTTGTAGGAGGCACAAAATCTGGCCAGACCCCCGCCCCCTCAACCTTAGTAAGGATTTGTTTGAATAATTAAATCTTCCTGAGCCTGCCAGGCAGCATGAGTGTAGCAGAAGCCAAGATTCCATTGTGCTTACAGAAAAAGGGAACTGAAATAAAAGATGTTTTTATTTTTAAGGCAGTTGCCATCCTTATTGTGGAGCTGGGTAGGAAGATGTGGTGACAGATCCTTAGCTGGTGCAAATTGACATGGCTCCATGCCAATTTACACCAGCTGAGGATCTGACTCTGGGTGTTTAAATGGCTGGCTTCGTCAGGGATGCAGTGACGAGTTTCAGTTTGGCAATATCCTCAGACTCAGTTGTGGCGTAGGACTCTGTCAGTTTAAAACCGTTTTCCCCCTCAGCATGTAGCACCTGATAGATTTCAAAGCTGCCAAAAAGGAGTCCACAAAAATTGGCCTACAGTTACCGGTTCCTATAGAAGTGTACACAATGCTCTCTACCAATCCTCTGAAGTTTGATCATTACATTAGAGAAGAATAATGTGGTTTGAAGAAAGAATGAATGAACGAACTAGCTGGATCTAAACCTTTGCTGAGGTTTCTGAAAGTTCAGGAGCTGTTTTTCTCTATCACATTTTTTTGAGCTTCTCCATTGGCTGGTTGTAGCTGAGGATAGAGGAGGAAACACTGCATCAAAAATTATCCTCACGGTCTTTCTGCATGTTGGTACAGCTCCTAGCACAATGGGGTGCCAATTTAATCATGACCTTTAGCCACTACTGAAATACTACTACTAATATTCTTCTGACTAGTCCGATATAATGCCATGGGAATCTCACAGGAGTGCTTAGTCACGCAAGGTTTCCAGCCTGTTACTTAGACCAAATAAATTCAAATAAGGATCTGAACTTCTGGATGATTATTTTAAGAGAACCTTTTTAGAGCTTTCCACCCCAAGGTAAAGTGACTTCCCAGCACATTTTGTACTATACAGCAATGATTCAAACTGAGAGAAAATGGACACTTTGCAGTGAGGCTCCTCATTTAAAAACTAATATACCCCCATTTATTTGCTGTTTGTTTAGAATATTTTACCACAAAAGCAATTAAATTTCTAACCCCATAGTAACAGAGTACACAGTGTTACCACAAGTACAGAGATTGGTACATGTTGTACATTCTGGCAATTGGAGAGAGGAAAAAAGAAACCCACAAGTCAAACTCTAAATAATTGTTTAGCTTGAGGGAGGATGGAGCAATATGGGGAAAGGGCAAATGATAGGACACCTCTGAAGGGAAAGGAAGGAAAATTCATTCTAATACTTTAGATGAATTGAGCAGTTTTGATCCGGTGAACCTAAACTCTGCAAGAAGTTGGATTGGATAAAACAGATCATTTCAGTATTAGAAGGTGAAGGGGAACAAATTAAAAAGAAAACATATCAGTGTATGTTCTAGTGGATTAAATGTAGGTCTGGAAATTAGGCACTCATGATTTGTGCCATCACTTCTTATATGGATTTCAGTAAGTCATTTGACTAAGCTGTGTCTGGTTTAGCATCTGTAATGTATGGGTAAGAATATTTACCTGCTCACAGGGCTATTGAGAAGATTATTATTATTTATATCTATATTATGGTATCACCCAAAATATGGTCGGCACTTTCCAAAAGTAGAGGGAGACAGAATCCCTGCCTTAAAGTGTTTACAATCTGAAACCACAAAAAACAGATGAAGGGGATATAACATGCAGGCAAAGTGATGAGGGTGGTCATGTGCTTGTATAAGCTTGTTTGATTGATTTCTGTTAATCACGCTCACTTACCTCTCTCAGCCTTCCCTTTGCTATCCAATTCCCTTCTGTCCCCCTCACAGCATGCCCCAACATCAGCTCCTATGACCCTCCCTCCCAACATTTGACCCCTTCTCTCAGCATAAATGAGCAGATCAATCAAACAATAATTAAATTAAGTAAATAAGTAGTGAATTTAGCTAGTTTCTTGTAGAAATTGCAGAAGTGAGGCTTCAGGAGGGATATAAATGAGAAGCTATTGGTTTTACAGGCCAGCTCAGGAAACAGACAGGTGGGGAACAGATACTGGTATTACTGGTGGAACAAAGGGGGCAGACAAAATGACGCAATTAAAAAACAAACAAACAAACAGGCAAGTAGGAAGGGCATAAGTAGGTAGGGCTTTGGAGGCAATCACAGGAAGGGGATATGATGCAGAAGGAAAGGTCTATGAGAAGATTAAAAATGTTTTATAAAGCACTTTGACCTGTTAATTTATTTATTGTTAGTTTAAAGGGTGAGAATTCCCAGTATGGCTTAGCTATGAAAGAAAAGCTTTCTTCCTGGGAAATATTTTCAGAGACACTTGGATCTTAAATCCATTACATAATTCCATTTTTGTGTAATGTGTGAGACACTAAACCCTTTTTTGTATGAGAAATGCTCTAGAATCTAACAGACTGGACCTTGGTTCTGTTTTTTTTTTGGGTCAAGGATGAAGGACCTGCTAGGATTCCAATCTGAAATATGTCACATGTCAAAGTAGCTCTGTTACCTCTCTCTCCTTCACGTTATCATTGCAAATATGTCATCTACCTTGAACTTCTAAACAGAGTAGGAATCAATTTAGACTAGGAAGATTTTGTTGCTGGTTGGCTCAAAGAAGAGTAGTAGTACGGTTAACTAGAGAGACACAGTCCTTTTATCTTAAAGAGAAGAGGAGTAAGACCTTGCCCACAGGGGAAGTTGCATGGTTATAACCTAGGACAGGGGTTCTGGAACAATTTGTACAGTGGGGGTGCTGAGAGCCATTGAACCAAACTGTAAACCCTGTATATCATTCAAGCCAGGGGGTGCGGCAGCACCCTTAGCTCCAGCACCTATGACCTAGGATGTGAATTTAAACCGGTTTAGTTAAACTGGTTCAAATGTTTTTCTGGGCATTCTTATTTCCGGTCGAGTGACTGTTTTTTGGTTTAGCTTAAGTTGAGTGGGGACAGGTTTAAACTCAACTGAAATAAGCCATTTTTAAACCAAGGTAAGAGAGTCACAGGTTAATAAATGAATGTATTAAATCAATGCAACTTTCCCATGTGGACAAAGGGTAAAATTTTCAAACATGCCTAAGTGATTTAGGAACCTAAGTCCTAGGGACTTTCAATGAGATGTAGGCTCCTGAGTGCATTTCACTTTTAAAAATGGGATTTAGGGATGTTAGAAAATTTCACCCAGTGCTGAAGAAGAGTTTTAGTTCAGAACAAACCAATTCACTCTTCTTCACCAATGCTTTGCTACGCTCAAGAGTAACTTGCTGAAACAAGCTGGTAGCAAATTTAATATTGTTAGGAAATTCTACTTTATGTAATGTATTACCTGCTGAATTAATTTCCATATTAAATAATTAGGGGGTATTTTTTTAAAAAATGGACAGATCTGAGTGAATATCATATAGACAACTGCCCCTAAATTGGGACAGTGCAAGTCAATGGTATAGGAAAGCAAACCGCATATTCAGGGCATAAATGGTTTACTGGATGGATCTGGGAATTTTTCCACCCATGATATAGCTTGCCCCAAATAACCAGGTACATTGTTGTGTTTGTTCTCCATTTTCGACTGAAACATTCTATACAAACCATCTTGAGAAGCAGGGTTCCTGAGAGAATTAATCTAATAATCTGTGTCAGTACAGACTCTCCTATGTGAACTGAGCACTCATGGGCCTAACATGCCAATTTACTCTTGGAGAAATTTGGCCCTCACTGTATAGACATCTCTTTTCTAACTAACTGCATTTTGCTGTTCTTTGTTTCATCCTCCTCTTCCGCCACTGAACTTAATGCACTGTGTTAGAATGTCAGTGTTGGAAAGAGGGGTGTGGAAGCTTGGGGGAGAGGGGGTTCAGATATACAATTGTGGTACTATCTGATATGGAATAAAGCTAGTTGGGAACATTCTGAAGGAGATACTTCTAATGGATCTGAAGCTGCCTGTATTAACTTATGAATACTATATTTTGGCTGGGTTATTGCGATGGTTACTTTATGAATATATTGAGATAATTTCAATAGCAGGATAGTCAGTAACAGCACCCAGGAAGGGGGAGATGGATCCATATATACACATTACAGCAAACACTTGAGAGACAATGCAAGAGTCATTTAATTTGATGACCTGGCTTGGATCCCCGAGTAGCTCATTAAACTGGTTTTGGGTAGCTAGTTCAAGCCTGGGGAACAGAGAACTTTGGCTGGATTTAAAAGACAGGCTCTCAAAGACAGGGAAATGGAGTTAAGGGGAACAGAGAGTGGCCCAGACTCCTAGAGTTTAGGAGCCTGGAATGGAATAGGCCTGCCTAGGACTCTATGTAAGACAGACATGCATGTAGACCTTTTATTTAAAAAAAAAATCCTTTTCTCTTGTAATGGTTTGCTTCTGCTGTTCAGACTAAACAATACTTTGTTTTAAGACGATTATTTTGAGGTGACTGTAATCCACAGATCACCGGTTCCTGTAGGGAAGAACTGCAGGTGCCCAAATCCAGTCGGACCTGCAGGGCAAGTAGGGTGGATACACAGGTTACTGTTGTCCAAAGACCAGTCTAGGAGTGGTGGAATTGTGGGATTTCACCCTGAAAGAGATGAAGGTGTGAAGCCTGGGGTCTGAGGGGTGCCCTCTGTGAGACCAGATGAGGGGTCTGAGGTGCAGCTAGCTCTGTAACCGTGACAAGTACTCGTTTTCTTAATTTCTCCCCCCCTTCCCTTTACAAGTAGAAGAGATTAAAAGTATTTCATGCACTTTTAAAAACTCACTATATAATATAATGTTTGTTCAGTTAGCATCAAATTACACTGTTGGAGGAATCACAAGTATTTAAATATTTAATACAAATGTAAAATCCGTCCTTCCTTCCTTCCTTCCCTTCCTCCCCCGTCTTTCTTCTGGAAGTGAATATGTGGAACAATCAGCCCACTGGAGCACTTGAGTCACTGTGTTGGTTTTGAGGTGGAATAATTTAAACCAAAGTATATCTCTGTAAGCAAAGGAAACAATGTATATCAACAGCCTTTGAACTGCCCACTTAGTGCTTCAAGTGGCAAAAAATAGACTATTGGAATCCAATTGTTCATTATCACATGTTTTATTGGCAGGCAGGAATTAAGAGAGGCTGAGGAGAAGGAGGAGAATTCTTCTGAACCAGAATGTCAGGGCTATAGTCCGGCTCTCCGGACGACAAAAGAAAGCCACCCCCGGTGAGGGGTGGAAGGTTTGTCAGTGGGAGAGCATCTCCTGCTGACATAGCGCTATCCACACAGGCAGTTTTCGTCGGTTAAACTGTTGTTGGTCAGGGGTGGGTTTTTTTCACACCCCTACCTGACAAAAGTTTTACCAACAAAAGTGCAGTGTAAACATAGCCTTATAATCCCTTAAAGGAGACTCTGCAAAGGTATTTTTCATCTTTTCTCTTACTGATGTTTACAATAACCCATTGGAAGCTTGGAAATCTGTTTCCTTAGTGACTGACTTCTCTTCCTTTTGGTTCATTTATACTGATTTATTCAAGGGTTGTTCATGAGTGCTGGAGTGTGTACGCTGGCCAAAATCACCTTTAAAAGGATGCTTTTACAATGACCATTGTTGGCCCCATATTTATTGACATACCATTCAATCTTCCTTTCCTGTCTTCTTCTTTTTTTTTTTTTCCAAATTGGACCCTCTCATTATTTGTTTTGATGTGTTTGTATTTTAAAGGAAGGGTATTTTATAATGGTTTTTATTAGACGACGTTTATTTTTATACTCTTGCATGAAACTTCCAGCACTTGGTGCCAGTGGTTCTAGCACTTTAAATTAAATTAATGGAGATATCCTATGTCCTAGAACTGGAAGGGACCTTGAAAGGTCATTGAGTCCAGCCCCCTGCCTTCACTAGCAGGTCCAAGGACTAGCAGGACTTTGGAGAGAGATATTGTGTAAACTATATAAAGGTACTCTATATAGCCATTGTTAGAGGGCTTATTTTTTTACCCTTCTATTCCCTGGTCCTTTTTGGATGAACAGAGAGCAGCAATACCCGAAGTCCGAAGGTGCAAACAATTTGATGTTTATTGGGGTGAACTTTTAGCAAGCAATGATTTCAATTTTTTTCCTCAGTGTCCCCCTTCCCAGCTCTGATGCCACAGAGCCTTGCCTGTGTCCCAGTTCCCATTCCCTGTTCCCATTTCCCCCCCCCTTAGCAAAAGATGATTCCAGTTCCCCCCCTCCTCACTCCCTTACTTTCTGATTGACTGCAGACTATATAGTAAAACTTGAGTTCTGCTTAGCTATACCTTAACCAATTATTTTACGGAAATTTAACTAACGAATCCTAACCTATTGTAACATGATTATCTCACCAATTATATTCCACCACCTTAATTGGTTTACACCCAACAAAATTAATTCTACAGCAGACAGAAACCATTACAGAACCAGACAGAGATTATACAGACAAACAATAGGGAAGTGGGGACTACAGTGATAGAACAACAAATAAATGAGGATTTTACACCCCAGCTCTTGAGAAGTGAGTTCTTTCCAGACAGGATGCTATCAAACTAAGTTTTCTTTAAATCTTTTAGGCTCTTCCCTTTGTCTGGATGTGACAGATCAGATCATCTTTTTAACAGCCCAAAACTGCCTTATTTCAGTGTGACTGGTGAGCATGTGACTGTTCACTTCCCAGCTTATGGCTGCCCCTGCTGTTTAGCCAAAGGCCTTAGCCTAAGAACAAGGCCTTAGACTATCATTGTGAGAGAAGGCCTATAAACAGGCAGACTGATTTTGATTCTTGTTTTGTACTCTATAACTAGCTAAGTGATAAGAATACACCTAAATTCTTAAAGTATAGGCCTTTGCAGACAGGCCTGAATATTTATATCCTAACAGCCTTGATCCTGCATTGTGATTCCAATGGGCTGAATGCTGGATCTGCTATTCCTGAGGGCATTCTGTGCCAAAAAATAAAAAATTCTGCACCAAAACATTACAAATTCTGCACAAAATATTTTAAAATTCTGCAGAAGTTGCAGATTTTATTTGTCAAATAAATGTGGAGGCTCCAGGATGGCATTGGGGAGCACAGGCCACTGGCTGCACAGAAGTGGGAGAGCACTCTGCAGCTCCCCCCGGGACACGGACTCAGTGGTGAGGCTCCACCCAATCTTGACACAGCGCAAGGACTGGGCCTGTCCTAGAAAACCCCCAGGGCCCTTTCCCTCTGTGCCAAGTGCACCAGGTGTGGCAGGCAGGCTCAGTCTGCCAAGATCCAAGTGTGGAGGGGCTTAGTATGGGGGTATCCAGGCATGGGTTGAGAGGGTTCTGTGTGGGGCAATCTGGGTGCAGGCAGCTCAATGGAGGATCTGGGTTTGTTAGGGGGTTCTGGGTGCAACGGTAATGGGACTCTGCAGTGGGGTCCAGGTGAACGTGGTTGGAGCTCAGCGGGGGGTGAAGGGGAGTCTCTGTGTGTGTGGGGATAGAGCTCATCAAGGGGGTCTGGATGTGGTGGTGGGGGGTCCATATGCTGTGGGAGTTGGGATCAGTGGGGTGGTGATACAGGTGCAGCTTGTTAGGGCTTAGTGGGGTGGGGATCCGGGCAACTCATCCAGGTGGTTCAGGTGCAGAGGGAGTGGAGCTTGGCATGGGGGGTTCTGGGTGGGGGTGGTGAGGCTTGGCAGAAGGGTCTGGGTTTGAGGGGGTCTGGATGTATGGGGGTTGGGTGAATGGGGGAGCAGTTCCCTGTACAGTGATCCCTCCCCCTGCAGCTGAGGAGCAATGGGTGCAGGAAGCAAGGGGGGGGAGGAGGTGAAAGGAGGAGTTTGCAGAGCTTCTTGCAGCTTGGGGAGAAATGTGGGGGTGGGTCTGACTCAGCCCTGGATACTGTGCAGGGGAAGAGGAAATCCCGTACTTCCCAGTCCTGCCAGGACTTTCAGCTGAGCCTGGTGCAAGGTAGGAGCCACCAGTTGTGTCTTCCCCAGTCCCACCTCCTGCTCCAAGGTGATTTATCTCTCTGTCGGCTGCCCCAGGCACCCAAAACATACTGCCTGGGAGGGTTGCATGACTGGTCTTGTGGCTTCCCTTTGCTTCCCCGTCAGAAAGTCATTTTTCTGTGGGGAAGCAAATAAATCTGCGGGGGACATGAATTCTGTGCATGCACAATGGTGCAGAATTCCCCCAGGAGTAAGAATCTGTATGGAGCCCAAGTCACTGGGGCTCAACATGGGTGTAGCAATCTGACTGCCTGGAGATGAGGGCTCAAAAGAGTATTTACGTATTACATACACACACAAAAAAACCTAAGTCAAAAGACCATTATTAAGGTTGCAAAATCAGAGTAACTGTTAGAGGATGACAACCTACTACTGCTATCTGGGCCAGCACTAGAAGGGAATCAGACACTTTGCCAGTGGGTTCATAAATAGTGGCTGACAGCAGAGGAATGGTGAGTTGCCGGAATCTTGGCTTCCTTTCCAGGCTCTGGAGGGTAGTGTTCTGTAGTGGGCAAAGACTCTTCAGCTCTGTCCCCTCCAACCTGTACCTGTCCTAGTCCTGTCTCTTCCCCATCCTTGGCTCTTTGTTCCAGTCCCATTTTTCTCATCTTGCCAGTTCCAGTCTCCACTCCCCAACAGATTTCTTATCCCAGCCCCAGTCTCTTTCTCCAGCTATTCCAAGTTCCCCCTTTCAAGTCCCCCATTTCCCACTCTTTGTCCCAATCTCTTTGCCCAGCCCGGCTCAGTTCTCCTGTCGCACACCTGCTGCAGTCCCCCATCACCTACTTCCACCTGCCCCATTAATTTTAAGCCGCAGTCTCCTTGCCCAGCCAGTCCCTGTCTCCCCCATACCCCAACTCCCAGTTTCCCTCTCTCTCTGTCAGCCTCCAGTTCCGGTCTCTCCTCAATCAACTCTATCCATAGGTCTGGCTCTTCTCTGTATTCAAATCAGCTTCCTCTTTGACACTGCCTGGCACCAGCATGGGCTCAAGAACACAGGGGAGACAGTCTCTTGCTTTCAGTTCTGGTGTCCAGACGTGGACCCAGCCTGGCCAATAGCAACTCAGAGCTGCAATTGCAGGGGAATTGCGGGCTGAAGCATGCTCAGTGCAGATGGAATCTTTTGGAAATTTCGCTGCTAAGGTCTAAGTCTCTACTGAATACATGTGAACTGTGATTTTTCAAAGGGTTATAACTTGGCCAAATGTTGGGTGGATTTTAACTGGGACAACAAAAGGCACATCCCTTACACAAAGGCCATTTCCCTGTGAAATTTTTCAAGTCCCTACTCCAAAGCATGGGGACACTAGAGCATATTAAAAAATATCACCAGACTTTTTTTAACATGGGCAAAACAATGTATTTCTCCTAGCTTCCTTCCCATAAATGACTGTACCATTTTGGCTGAAACTTTCCAGAAAAGTTTAGCTTGAGGCAGACACTCAACATGGAAAAATTCCACTCATATGGTTAATGTTTGGTAAAGTTTATAAGCAACTGAAAACAGGCTATTATAATGGGAAGTGCAATGCAGTCTTAATAACAGGGGGTTCCACCAGCCCTGCCTATAATACAATTGCTATTGTAGTCTTTCTCCCGAGAGCTGGGTATTGGGAATTAAATATTTATTTTCTGTTTTAAAAAGAGCTTGCATTGAAGTAAATATTTTGAAACAAAATCTCTCATATTTTAAATAATGTCATGGGCTTTGACAAATGAAATGAGGGAAACTGTAGGTCAGGTTGGGTCCCATCAACCTTGACAGTGTTCTGTTTAGTACATTCCTGATCCCCAACATTTTTTCTGTTAGTTCTAAGTGATCACAAATAATTACCTAATTCGAATAAACAAATGTCTTGCTAATGCATGCCTAAGAGAAAGGCCAAAGATTGAGTGGCCTTGGGCATGAAGATTAAGCTGCATTTTCTCTCCCCTTAGTGGTCACTTCAGACAAGGTCATAGCATCTTGGTATTTGGGACAGTATGTGGGAAACTTGCACTGGTCCAGTCTGTGTTGAACCTCTTCTATGGCTGAATGGAAGATTAAATACTCCAGAGATGTCAGTCCAACACCTTTCAGAAGCACCAAACTAGTTTTACATACAAAGAAAAGGAGTTGTTTTGAAAATGTTTATACAGTTCTTTGTATATTTGTCTCATAGGCCTGTCTGAAAGTAACTGTTAAGAATATGTTCAACAACCGTCATTGTTCTGTATTATTTATCTCTTGCTACCCATTGGTTCCTCCAATAATTAGCTATAAGTGCCAGAAATTTCTAAATCCTGCCACAGAGGATGGACCCTAGCCTAAACTGAAAATGCCTCCCATTTTATTTTTTAAATAAATTCAGGAAGTTAAAATAAAATCTTTCACATATGAACATGTATTTTAAAGCACCTCTCTGGATATTTTTTTGACATATCAAAATAAAGTCCCAAGTCTCCGTCAGAGTGAGTGCAGGAAGAACTCACCTGAGAGGAAGCAGAGGGGAGAGAAAACTCAACTGAATGTAAGGCAAACCTTACTGCTACATCCACTCTCTCCACATGGCTGTTGGTCTCTCTTATCTCACTGAAACATCCCCAGTCACTCAGAAATCTAGTTTGGTGCTTGATTTTCATGTATGGAACAAAATTTGAACCCTGTGAATTCTGCTTGATTGACAATTCTATTAACAACCCACATCCTGTTTTCTTATACAAGTTGCACTTTGAAAATGTTAATTCTATGTTAAAGATCACAAAGTTCTGCTGTACTTCCCAAGAGGTTTTCTGTAGATGCAACCCTGTCTACTAGTACCCCAATGGTGCTTCAGTGGATCTGTGTTTATGGCACTGATGGGACAAGGGGTTCCAACCCTGATTCATCTAATGCTTGTAGAGGGTTACTGAGGAAATATCTTTTTTGTTTCTGTTCATATTCCTGAATGATCTACAGAGACTCTGAAAGCTTGTATCTGTCAGATTTTAAAATTGTGTGTGCGTGTATTTCTGTGTCGACTTCCCCTTGGTTACACAATGAGCAAAGTGCACTCATCCTTGCTATCTCTCCATATGTGGATTCCAGGACTTGTGGGGGGTCCTTTGTGGATCTTTGTCAGCTGCTATGGAAACAGTTGCCTCCCCACTTCTATGCAGAAGTGAGGCGATCAGCACACAGAACCTGGGTGACATTCCCGTCTCTCCCACCCCAAGCCCTGTGCAAGCTTTGCACACACAGAGTCCTTCAATCTTGACCTGATCCATGCATGGTTTAAAGTCACTAGCCTGAACAGCAGAGATGACCATTCATGCGATAGTTTTTCAGTAAGGACAAATGAAGATACAGGATGAGGCCAACAACCTTTTTAAACAAACACTTATGATCCAAGCCAGGACTGCAATACAGATCTGGAGAGGTGAAAAAAAGTTAGCTGTGTGTTACAGATGCAGTGTGGTCTAGAGACTAGGGCCCTGGCTGGGGCTTAGGAGACCTAGGTTCTAATACCATCTCTGTCCCTGACCTGCTGTATGAACTCGGGCAAGTCAGTTCACCTGTTTTCCCTCCCACCCTTTGTCTATTTAGATTGTAAGATCCTCAGGGCAGGGCCTATTGTTCACTACATGTTTGTATAGTACCTAGCACAATAGGACTCTTCTCTTGGTTTAAGTCTCTAAATGCTACCATAATAATAAAAAATCATAAATATTTCCATACAGGGTCATTCCATTTTAGTACCCACTGTTGAACCATGTATGGCAGATTGAGTGTGGGATACCATGTATGGCTGGGTGAATCTGGGAAACCGATACAATGCAAGGGGCTGGAACATGGCTTTACATTTATAGAATAGCTTTCATTAAAAGTGCTCTTTCTCTCACTCCTCCTCCTCCCCCACATGATGACAGCATTATTGTTTTATTTATTATATTTCTAAAGTTAGCAAACTTAGTTCACCAGGATTAAAAATAACGATCCTCCTCTATTTGGACACAGCAGGAACTGCTTTTGCTGAAATTCATGGCCATATCATATCTCACCCCTAATTGCTGAGGGTGTGTTCCAGACTGTCGCACCATTGGACAGCTTGCAATTTCTGTCCCTTTTTCTCCTTTGTGCAGCTTCAGGCACCTGATCATTAATGTCATGTCGGTTAAGGAGCTAGGTCCCCATTTCCATGGAAACCCAGTGAAATGGCTTTGGAAGCTTAAAGGTCCTTTATTTGTCTGGTTTCATTTTGTGTCCTTTTAAAGTATTTTAAAACAAAAGGAACAAGAAGATCTGAAACGTAAAATGAGATACTGGTTTAAATGAGGTGGGCAGGTATAAAAATGGATAATACGTAGCTCTTTTTAATCCTGCAGCAAAATATCAGCTGGTGAAAATCAGCATAGCTACACTGAAGACAATGGAACTATGCCAGCTAAGGATCTGCCCTATAGACATCTGTAAGTCTGTGGAGTAGTCTCCCATGGGAGCTGATGGAAGCTTTATTACCTGAGAGGGTCAGAACTAGATAGGATAAGTAATTGAAGAATATATTGAAGATATCAGTCCTACACTGGCAGGTGGAGGGACTAGATGATCTGAAAGGTCTTTTCCATCCCTTATTACTCTCTCATGTATTTTTGCACTGTATTTATTTACTGTTTTTCCTTGATCAATGTCAACAGAAACTAATAGGCATGTAAATATGACACAAGAAGACATATTCCCCTATAAGCAGAGACTGGTAACCATTTAATGATAAAGAGGCAACAGATACAGAATAAATGTTTAAATACATAATAATAATCCTGCGAAAGCTCAAATTTGTTCTCTGTCTATGCACACATCACAGATATATTCAGTGGGGTGTCTGTATAATGCAATGACAATCCAGTTAACTCAGCTGCCTATCTTTTTTTTATGATGGTCCTTTTTTCAGAAACAATAGTTCCACTTGTGCTAAGTAAAATTACAAAAGTGATAAATTTGCTAATAAAAGCTTTTTATCTATAACAATGCAGTTAGAGTACACGAAGTAATAGAAACACAATAGTTATCAGTTCTTCCTGCTCTGGGGCCAGCCAGTGGTATAATGATTTGAAAAATGGTATTTTTTTTTAGCAGATTTTTGAAGCAGTGATAAGGCTACATTACCTGTCTCTGAAGTGTCATTATTTCCTCAGTGTCCTAGTTAAATCTTAATGCATTGGTGACATAATGAATGGTGAGACTTGAATTCTTTTTGCTACCATTCGCATACCATGACTTAATATATGAAATACATTGGTAGTCTCCTGCTATATTTTATTGTAATTATTCAAAATTCTATGTTAATGTGGTTGGTAAGCTCTACTGTTTTGGGCCATTGTTGTAGAATACTGTAGTATTTTGACTTTTTAAAAATTATTTTGGGTAGTTTCAACATTGATTAAGAAGATAAGCAAAATACCTACAATATTCAGTACTGGTTCACAGCTACTGAAGGGCAGGGTTGGGGGTGGGGGGAGTTGGGAGGATAAAAATACCCAGATAGACAAAGATAGTGTACAAAGGGCAAAGTCAAGTTAAAGAGGCTAAAATACTAGTACAGAAAATTATAAGGGCTTAATCAATTTCTTGGAAAACAGGATTGAAATTCTAGCCCTATTAACATCATTGGCAAAGCTCCCATTGACTTCAGTAGGGCCAGGATTTCACCCCAGTTGACATATCACAATAAAAAGCATTAACTCGACTGAGCCAAATTCACAACCTGGTTTAAGGAATGTGTCTATCATTGACTTTAATGGACGTTGCACCTGCTATCAAGTCTGTACTTGGCTTATTTCTATGACAACCTTTATACAGCTCTCCAGTGACAATAATTAAACTGTTTTAAATGTCAAAAATAACATGTATAAATGGCTCTCTCTCTCTCTCTGCCAGGGTGACTGAGGAGCAGTACAGATAATTAAAGCTAAAATACAACAAGATACAAACATGGAATAGACTCTATAGATTGGACAATTAAAACATAGGGGCAGCTGGACTTTAGTGGATCCTTCATGGGACTGATAGTCAGGACAGCTGGGTATTGTTCCCATCTCAGTTACTGACATACTGTATGACCTTGGATGTGTCACCTCACCTCCCTGTGCCTCATCTGTAAGGCGAGAATACAACATGTCACTCTGCGCTCTATGGATGAAAAGCATGATATGGGGCTGATCTTAAGGTCACTGAAGTTAGTAGGCATCTTTCCATTGTCATTAGTAGCCTTTGGATCAGGCCCCCAAGTGTAAAGTATTAATATTTTTTTTATTGTCTTCATCAGTAAAACATCCTAAAACCATGCAACCATCATTTAAGAGGAATCATACTATATGTGTGTGGTGTGGATGGTGAGTGGTGGGAGAAAGAGTGCGATGGGGCTGATGATGATAAAAAAAAAAAGCAAAGGGGGGAAAAAAAGAAAGAAAGAAAGAGAAAAAGAAAAACATCCCAGAAAAAGAAATGTTCAGGAAGTCTTTGAAATCTTGGAAGGGATGGGCTGAGCAGGTGAGCGGGGGGTCGGGGGGCATGTTCCATTTTAGGGACTGCACAACCAAAGCTCAGTCACCCATTGATCTCAAGGATGACAGAGGGGAATTCCTAAAGCCTGGGTGGTTTCAGAATGCGTGGTAATAGAATCCTCATGGCTGGGGGCTGCCTCTCCTCTAAAAGTTTCTTATTCATGTGTGTCCCCCTATACCAGTGTTTCCCATTAAAGGTAGCTCATCTCTGAGAAATACTTCTGGGGACATGGAAGTATCTGCATAGTATAGGGCAGTGTTTCCCAAACTAGGACCGCCGCTTGTTTAGGGAAAGCCTCTGGCGGGCCAGGCTGGTTTGTTTACCTGCCGCGTCCACAGGTTAGGCCGATCGCGGCTCCCACTGGCCGCGGTTTGCTGCTCCAGGCCAATGGGGGCTGCGGGAAGCGGCGCGGGCTGAGGGACGTACTGGCCGCCGCTTCCAGCAGCTCCCATTGGCCTGGAGCAGTGAACCGCAGCCAGTGGGAGCTGCGATCGGCCAAACCTGTGGACGCGGCAGGTAAACAAACAGGCCTGGCCCGCCAGGGGCTTTTCCTAAACAAGCGACGGCCCTAGTTTGGGAAAAACTGCCCTATACTATGCAGATACTTCCGTGTCCCCAGAAGTATTTCTCAGAGATGAGCTACCTTTAATGTGGTAGCACTCTTGCCTCAGGCTGAGATCAAATGTACTTTTGATGTTGTGGACACAGCTTCACTACTGAAGTGAATTTGTCCCCAGAAATGGTTTGCCTTTATGCCAGCAGTGAATTTGGTTTCAGTACTAAGACTTCTATACATTGGATGAGAAGACAAGGGAGGTGCTATTCAATTAGAAATATTTTCCTTCACATGAGATATACAGGCAAGTTCCTTTTCCTCCTGTCTGGTGATGGTTTAAAATTCCACTGCACTTGGTGAAAATCTTAGCTGCCCTGACCAATGCCATCCTCCATACTGAAACTGGTTTGAATGCCCATGTGGAAATGAACTATTGCCGAGCATATAACATCTGTTCCATTTTGCCTGCACAGTCATTACACAGTGCCAGTGTTTGACTCATTGCTTTATAAAGCACTTCTGGAAACCTGGAGTATGAAAGGCACCATAGAAACTAAATTCTACCTTAAATTACCCAAATTACAGTACTGTCAAAAAAATGACAAGTTTATTACTAATTAAGTTAGACTGAATTTAAACAAGAAAATATTACTTGAGCTAATAGCTATATTTATGAAGCGCATATTATAAATTAACTAATAAATCAGAATAAATAATTCCTCACTTGATCCAGGTGCTTATTTTCTCTGCTGAGAAAACCCATAAAACGTATGACTGGGGAGGTAACACATTCACATCTGCACATAATGCATCTGTAATTCCATCAAGGGTTTCTGGTGACACCATAGACCACAACAGCAGATCTTAAATGACCAGAAACCCAGGATGGAATTACAGTCTTCATCAGCGACTGCAGTATTTCCCAAACTTTTGAAAGCTGAGCCCCACTCCTTCAAGAAAATGAAACCAGTAACACTTCGCAAACCAGCCATTTGTTGTTAAAGGCCTACCCACAGTAAGAAGTCACGCAGACCTGGTGTACGCTACCAAGTTTTGCCAGCGTAGGTATGTCTGCTCAGTGGGTGGGGGTGGAGGGGAAATCACACACCTCAACTGACACAGCTATGTCAGAAAAAGTCCTAGTGGAGATACAGTTATATAGCAAAAGATTCCTTTTTCCTTATGCCCAAATAAATTTGTTAGTCTCTAAGGTGCCACAAGGACTCCTCGTTGTTTTTGCCAGTATGATTTGTCATTTGGGGAGGAGGTTTAACTATACTGGGAAAATAACTCCTTTTATCTGTGTATACTGTCTCTCCACTGGGGGCTTTGCCAATGTAGCTACAGTGGTATAGACATGCATCCGAAGAAGTGAGGTTTTTACTCACGAAAGCTTATGCCCAAATAAATCTGTTAGTCTTTAAGGTGCCACCAGACTCCTTGTTGTTTTTGTAGATACAGACTAACACGGCTACCCCCGATACATGATCCAGAAAAGAATTTGTAGTGTAGACAAGCCCTCAGAGTACGTTGTGTGGACCTTCATAATATGATATTACTTCTTCTTTCTTGCATGCTTTGCTTAGCAGTGAAATAATTAAACACGTTGACATTTAAAATATTGAGGAGTACTTGTGGCATCTTAGAGACTAACAAATTTCTTTGGGCATAAGCTTTCATGGGCTAGAACCCACTTCATCAGATGCATGCAGTGGAAATACAGTAGGAAGAAATACAGAGAACATGAAAAAATGGGGGTTGCCATACCAACTCTAACGAGACTAATCAATTAAGGTGGGTATTATCAGCAGGAAAAAAAAAACTTTTGTAGTGATAATCAGAATGGCCCATTTCAAACAGTTGACAAGAATGTGTGAGTAACAGTAGGGGGGAAAAATTAGCATGGGGAAATAGTTTTTAGTTTGTGTAATGACCCATCCACTCCCAGTCTTTATTCAAGCCTAATTTAATGGTGTCCAGTTTGCAAATTAATTCCAGTTCTGCAGTTTCTCATTGGAGTCTGTTTTTGAAGTTTTGAATAGATTTGTGGACAGAGTTGGCAATGGGCTTTGTTGCAAGGATAGGTTCCTTGGTTAGTGTTTTTGTTGTGTGGTGTGTGGTTGCTGGTGAGTATTTGCTTTAGGTTGGGGGTTGTCTGTAAGTGAGGACTGGCCTGTCTCCCAAGATCTGTGAGAGTGAGGGATCGTCCTTCAGGATAGGTTGTAGATCCTTGATGATGTGCTGGAGAGGTTTTAGTTGGGGGCTGAAGGTAATGGCTATTGGCGTTCTGTTACTTTCTTTGTTGGACCTGTAGCAGGTGATTTCTGAGTACTCTTCTGGCTCTGTCAATCTGTTTCTTCACTTCAGCAGGTGGGTATTGTAGTCTTAAGAATACTTGATAGAGATCTTGTAAGTGTTTCTCTGTCTGAGAGATTGGAGCAAATGCAGTTGTATCTAAGATCTAATATATCTAAGACAAGTCCCAACCTGAAGAAAATACTCACCAGCAACCACACACCACACAACAAAATCACTAACCCAGGAACCTATCCTTGCAACAAAGCCCGTTGCCAACTCTGTCGACATGTCTATTCAAGGGACACCATCATAGGACCTAATCACATCAGCCATACTATCAGGGGCTTGTTCACCTGCACATCTACCAATGTGATATATGCCATCATGTGCCAGCAGTGCCCCTCTGCCATGTACATTGGCCAAACCGGATAGTCTCTATGCAAAAGAATAAATGGACACAAATCAGACATCAAGAATGATAACATTCAATGACCAGTTGGAGAACACTTCAACCTCCCTGGACACTCAATTACAGACCTAAAAGTCACAATTCTTCAACAAAAAAACTTCAAAAACAGACTCCAATGAGAAACTGCAGAACTGGAATTAATTTGCAAACTGGACACCATTAAATTCGACTTGAATAAAGACTGAGAGTGGATGGGTCATTACACAAACTAAAAACTATTTCCCTGTGCTAATTTTTCACCTACTGTTACTCACATCTTCTTGTCAACTGTTTGAAATGGGCCATTCTGATTATCACTACAAAAGTTTTTTTTCTCCTGCTGATAATACCCACCTTAATTGATTAGTCTCTTTAGAGTTGGTATGGCAACCCCCATTTTTTCATGTTCTCGCTGTATATATATATCTTCCTACTGTATTTTCCACTGCATGCATCTGCTGAAGTGGGTTTTGGCCCACGAAAGCTTATGCCCAAATAAATTTGTTAGTCTCTAAGGTGCCACAAGTACTCCTGTTCTTTTTGCTGATACAGACTAACACGGCTGCTACTCTGAAACCGTTTAAAATATTGTAACTGACAACTGAATTGGACCCTTTCACGCCTCAAAGTTATTGTTGCTGCAAATTTAGGCAGACATGGCGGCATCAGTTACACCTGGGTTAGGTTTGCCAGGTTTTTCTTTGTAACCATAACAGCTAGAGTCTTGCCTTTATTTAAAAAAAAAAAAAAAAAAAAACGGAGACTCTGGAAACATTTGAAAGGCTTGCCCTCTCCTCTCCTGTGGCTACTCCTTTGCGCTGCCTTCCCAAGTTTGACTAATTCTCAGTCGGTGTACATTTCAGAGTGGATTGTTCAGTATGCTACTGTACATAATTCACATATTTTGTTTTTCTGAGGGCTTGTCCACATGAGACGTTTGCACTGGATTAATCTAGAGTGTGAATTTAAACCAAATTAGTTTGAACAAGAAGCCACTTTTAAACTGGAATAAGAGTGTCCACACAAGGATTCACACTGGTATAACTAAATCAGTCTAACTGGTACAGCTTTCTCATGTAAATAAGGTGTAAGTCTTTCTTTCCTAATGTCCAGTCATTTCTGCTATATTTTTGTAGTACTTCATTAGCTCCAACATCGTGTTTAGGTTGTCTGTTAACCCTTTTTCCAATGATTTTTGTAAGTTATTAATATTCCCCAAAATGCTGAACATGATTTTAATGCAATACTTTACTGATTAACTTTGAAAAACTATGATATAGTATACGGGTTGCTCATTAAGATGGAAAAGGCAGTTTTGGGACCAGTACCTCAGATATTAAAAATTGGTGGTGTTCCATTGCAGTCAATGGAGCTGTGTTGGTTTAAACCATCTGAGGACTGAGCCTTTGTTTTTAACAAGGCTATTGCAGGCTTCCAAGTGTTACCTTTCTTTGTAAGGCCATAACAACTCCCCTTATGGAAAATTTCACAAGGAGGGGACAAGTTACTCAGGAAAACTCTGGTGAAGCTGGTATTTTATTCAGGTTAATTCTAAGGTGATTCTCATTCTCTCCCTCCACCAGGTAAGAAGATATTGCGTCTTTCTCATGCTCCAGGACTGTATGCATTCAAGTGCTTTGCTGTGGTATTCTCTTTAAAGACATTACCTGCTGCTAGTTACAAAGATATTAACAAGCAGTTGTAATTATCTCCCTTGTGGCTTTCTCTCTGTAGAAACTTTTCTTAACCTTTTAATATCACTTTAGGGCTTGCAAGCCTTAATGTTACGGTTGCGAAGAAGCAGTGGCTGCAGAGTTGTCATGACAATCTGCTCTGAGGGGGATCTAAGGAAAGAAGCTACCTAATAAGGATGGATCTTGTGTTCATACAGTATTAGCTTTGATAGCTAGATAACTTATGCTTGCAAAACTTGGAGGGATTTAATGGTCTCTCTTTCACTCAGTCACTCACACAGAGACTCATACATATGCTGTTTCTGTCTTTAAACTACCATACACACGCCACCACACCCTTTGTCCTTCGCCTTTTAACATTTTATTATAAAAATGTTCAATCTGTAGTTCATCAAACGACCATCTAATGTTCATCAAAATCCATCTTAATGCTAAAACCGCTTTCCCCCACCCTCACTAGAGAGTAACTAATTGATAGACTGCTATAACAGGAAGACTTGCTAACAGTACATTTTAATACAAGAAAACACAGAAATTAAGTACATTTCCCTAGAATTCTTATGATTAATACTTTCTAACTTCTTGCTCACAGCTTTGCATATTTTCCTCTCTCCCCTTCCCTCCTTTCTACCCTGGAGTGAGCTATACACATCACTGGGTGTTGATAAGATCCTGGCAACCATAAGAGTGAAGCTCGAGTGGTTTGAGGAATCAGAACCCCAGGCTGTGTGAATAGAGCCTTATTTACAGTTTCCTGCAGTATAATTCGTACATTATAGGCCAGATTCTCAGTTATTACAATTGGTGCAGTTCCACTTCGATAGAGCTATGCTGCTTCATACCAGCTGAGGATCTGGCCCTATGTCTGAAGGATATCAGTGGAATTTAGTAAGAAATAACTTCTCAGTGGAATCCAATGCAAAATGTCCCTCTCTGCTGAACCCTCCTCCATTATTGTTTTTTAAATGGCCTTGTTTGTTTGAGAAACATCAGGAGGAAATTAGCATTTTATTTAAAAAATAGTTTAATTTCAACACAGTTGTGGATCAGTATATTTTTGACTACCGAGAATATGACATTAGTGGTAACCATAGCTAATCTAAACATCATACTGTTGAATGCACATACTGCAATACTATTAAATCAAATGCTCTGAAGTTGTCTGGGTTTCTGGTGTGTGTATGTGTGTGTGTGTGTGCACATTGGTTTTTTTTTTTTTGGAAAAAGGTCAGATTTCACAACTATCATGTTACATTTGTGAAAGAGAGCACTCTGAGGACAGTCTGAGAGGGCATTGTGAAGGACAACACTCACTGCTGGTGCCGCCTAGTGGTCAGGTGGGGGTATGGCAGGTTGTGTTCCACGCATTCCCTTTTTTCACTTCCAAAACAGACTTCAAAGAGAAACTGCAGAGCTAAAATTCATTTGCAAATTTAACACCATTACTTTGGGCTTGAATAGGGACTGGGAGTGGCTGGCTCACTACAAAAGCAATTTTCCCTCTCTTGGTATTGACACCTTCTCTTCAGTTATTGGGAATGGACCACATACACCCTGACTGAACTGGCCTTGTCAACACTGGTTTTCCACCCGTAAGGTAACTCCCTTCTCTTCATATGCCAGTATTTATGCCTGTATCTGTAATTTTCACACCATGCATCTGAAAAAGTGGGTTATTTTTACCCACGAAAGCTTATGCTCAAATAAATCTGTTAGTCTTTAAGGAGTCCCCCCGCTTTTTTTTTTTCACAACTGCTCCACCCGGGGTGGTCTGATCTTTTAGTTACTCAGGTAACTCAGCCAGGTCCCATTTTCAAGTCCACCCCTTTCAGGGTACATATAAGGAGTCCAATAATAGGAAGGTAATCAGGCTCAAATGAGGGAGTCAGGGCTTCCCTCTTGAGTCAGGCCTCATGGTCTGGACCCTTGTAGCGTCAGTGTCTTCTGTCAAATAGGTTCCTGCCAAGGGATAGGCTTTAGTACTTGTCCCATTTTAGGGAATAGCCGAGGAGCCTGGGCCCATCCTCTCCACTGGGCTTCGATCCAGGGCCCAATGGTAGGCAGCTAAGCCCTGCACCTGGCGGTACTATGCAGCTGCTTTCCTGGAAAACTTCCTACCAGTCCCCTCTTTCCCACAGGGTAAAGTAAAGAACTGAGCATAACAATTATGTTTTTGGCCTTCTAAGAGTCTCGCAGGTCCCTTCTTTGCAGGCTTGGTCAGGCCACTATTGCTAAGCCTCAGGCAGCAAGAGCGCCTATGTTGCTCCTTCCAATAAGTGGAGCGGAACCTGACTGCCTTCTTCAAGACAACTGGGAGATATTCAGGTTGTCGGATGGTGACAGTGCTGATCAAATACTTCTTGTTGATGGTAACTCTGTTTATATCTAGCCACCTAAGGCATTGAAGTACACTGTTCTATAACCAGCTGTGGATCCCCAAGTGCTGGGGTGTTAACAGGCAGTACAGCTTGAAAGACTGACAGCTGAAGGCATTTGTGATGGACTGTGGAACCTACCTTCTCTCAGACGCTTGTGTGAATCCAGCCAGAGACAGCAACGGTTGAAAACATTCCTATCTAGGGATTGTTCAGTAGCCTGTGTAAAACGAGGCAGTGGACATACCTATGCCTAGTGGACAATTATTTAAATTGGAGGGCGGGGGAAGAGGGAAGAATGCATTTGGCAGCCTTATAGGAAGTCTTAGAGGAAGCTGAAACCAAAGACGGAAGGGACTTGGAGACTGAACTACCCTCTGACTACTAGAAATATTGCTTCTAGGTCAAGTTTGAAGCCCATTGGTGAGGAAATGTGTACGAAGCTCACGCAGCTGATACCTGAGCTGGGCCAGTTTTATGGATGGAGGACTTCTGTCTCCAGTGCTGTCAGTCAACATCTGTTAATGATCACTAAGTTTCAATGAAAAGAAACCAAACTGGCAATAATATTGAATTGTAATAATTAATAAATATATATTATTAGTTTGCTCCAATCTTGTGATTATCCTGTTAGGTGACTCCTTTAATCTCAAATTTATATTTCTCTCTAAATGATCAAAATTAATAGTAATACAATGAAATGGGATCTGGGTGCTTGCCATGAGAAGATCTTTGTGTACTCTCATGCTCTCTTTCCCTGATTTAAACATTTCCAAGTTGAGGGACACATCTGTTAATAGTGGCTCTAAGGTTCTCACACAATTATGCTTTGTAAAGATTAAGGACCAGATACACAGCTGGTATAAATGGGTTCAGCACCCCTGAAGTCAGTGGAGCTGTCAGTTAACCTCAGCTGAGGGTTTTTCTGGCTTTGCAGGGACACAATCACACTGAAAATCATATTTTTGTCTGAAATTTTTCAATCTACTGTATTTACAAGTAACACCCAGGAATACTGTAACCAAAAGGAGATTAGACAATTGCTTTCCGCTCTTTGTTTGCTTTGTGCTTTTGACAGTTCTCTGTTTATCATCTGTTTCACAGTTTGCCCTGCATAATCAGTCACCAGGGGAGCAGGAAAACACACGTGTATATATTTAAAAGAATTTAATTTAAACAAAACAAACAAACCAACCCAGACAGGGAACCCTATCAGAAAATGCAATTTGTCAATTTGAAAAAAAGTTGACAAGATCTGGTTAATTGGCTCCGGCAGAGCTGCTAATGAGCACTGAAGACCCAGGCTTTCTCCTCTGCCATGCTGATTGCTGTTCTAGCCAATGTAATGTTGGCACTTTTCTTGTTTTAGTGTTGTTGTCCTGAAAGCTCTCTTACTCAAAGTCTCAAAACAGACCTATCCCCATCTCCATGACAACTATCTCTCAGGGTTATAAGGCAGTAAAGTAGACGGTCTTCTGATTGATAGCACCTTAGACCTTCAGTGCTGCACCATATTAGTGGCAGCTTCTAGCCGAAGGCAACAGACTCTCAATATAATTCCAATGAGGCATGTAACATTACATGACATCATGTATTTTTTTAATTGGACATGAAAAGTACTTCCTACGGGCAATATGGTAGGGTGGGGTAGGGGAGCACTCCGATTTTTGGATGACTAATCAGAAATGTAATAAATGTAATGTTGACCATCAGAAGTAAATTTAGAACACAAGCTAAGCACTCATTCTTATTCAGGAACAAAAAAGAACATGAATTTATATTTTGCCAACATGCAATTTTTGGTGCTAACTCACACTCACCTGTGTCCTCCCCTATTTCTCCTGGAGTTAAGACATTTTTTGGAGTTAGCAGTTGCATGGGCATAATTTTTCAAGTTCAACAGACCGAAAAAAAGAGAAAAGAAGGAACTGTAGAGATCCAGTCACTCATAACTGAGTGCAAATAATTTGATAAAAAGTTAAGCGATTAAATTTACGCAGTTTCTTCACTTTTCAACTTTCTGCATATTCAAGCAGGAAAGTCACTTTGGGCACAATTATTTTGCTTAGTTCTGAACTCGGAGGGCAGTGAAGGTCCACTCTGAATTATTCTTTGATGCCAAAATCCTTCAGTCCTCACTCAGACAATACTTCCATGGACATCAAATGGGTTTACTTGTGTAAGTGGTTTAGGATTTGCCCGTAAGTCTCTGTTGCCTGATCTAAAGCCCTTTAAAGTAAATGAGAGTCTTTCCATTGAGCTTGATGGGCTTTGGATCAGGACCTAACAGAGCAGAAGACTACTAAAACCTCACTGGATGAGCTTTCACTTCTTTTCAGATTTGTTTACTGGTTTTGCACTTGCTGTAGTTCATCCTCTTTCTCCCCTCCTCTACTCCACTTCTTCAATTTATGTCAAACACAGGTATATTGTTGTGATAGATGAGGGAACATCTGTCAATTTATGAATCCCTTGTTGTTTTATTAATATCATTTACGATTGTCACCTTCTGTGTGGGTTAAAACCTCCATTTGGTAGCAGGAACAGACTATGTCTGGGAAGCTGAAACAGGGCCATCCAGGGGCCATCAACACTTGAATAGTTCTACCCTGCTAGAACAATGGGATTGTTACTTGCAGAGCCATTGGCTTTTAATAGCCCTCTGCCCAACTGCCAACAGAGGGCTGATGCACGGAGCATCCCCAATGGAAGAAGAGAAACATAAAAAGTGTCAATGATTGGCTTTAAATATGATAGACTTTCTAAGCAAGGGAGACAGTCCAAACCCAGAAATAGAAGACACTGCTGGGGGAACAGGGGGAAGAGAGTCCCTGCTCTTCTCCAAGGACTCTGACCAAATCCAAGGGTTCTCAGGAGAGGCGAGGACTCTGAGAAGGGATTGCATACAAGTGTTTGTTGTTTTTGCCTAGAACTGTAACGCTCTGTTCCTGTCTAAGAGAAAAATGGGTGTGTGTTTAAGAAGTTCCTTTGCTAAGGCCATGTACTTTGCTTTAACCACCACGGGGTCCCCAAGGGGTTAAACCATAAGCCAGAAGGACCACAGCTAAGTAGGACTCTGTGGGAGGATTCATGAGTGACTGGAGAGGCTTGGGAAATCTCAGCATTGGTTTTGAGCTTAGGGCAGTGGGAGTGTGGAGTCCCATGTCCCAAAGAAGGGTTTCAGGCAGGGAGTCCGCACCTGGGAGTATGTCCAAGAGGCTCAGAGACTGAGACAGTATCTGAATTCTGCCCAGATCCTGCTGGCTTGGAAGCAGGTGGGTTGCAAAGGTTGGATCCAGTTAGCACAGTCTGGTGACCATCCACTAAGGGAACTCAGCCAAGACTGTAACAAATTGGTGGCAACATGTGAGTACAGCATAGCATTGAGCAAAGCTGCTTAAAAGGGGGCTTTTGCAAGGAACTAAACCACTGCTTTTAGACTGAAAACAGAGAGTAGATCTTTTAGATTGTTCGGGAAGGACAGGCTGGACAAATGAGATCAGGGCAGTTCAAGAGAGATGAGCTAATAGAAATGTGCAAAGGGAGGAAGATGGACTTTAAAGAATTTAAAAAATCAAAACTAGTGAATCAGTGGTGTAAGTAGATTGTAACTCTTACCGGTATGGTACCGACCCCCTGATTCCCCCCTCACAAAAAATGTTCCGTGACTAGAGCCCTGTGCGGATACAAATTTGTACCGGTAGATGCAGATATCCGCAGATAGAAATCGGTATCCGCTGAACTGCAGGGCTCTCCCGGGAACCGCAGCAGCGAAAGAAGCAGAACGTGGAGCTGCTGCTCCCAGGAACCAGTGCCCTGCACTGGCAGCTCCTCCGGCATGGATGTACTGCCCCCAGCCCTGTCCTTTGTTGGTGCTGTACAGACCCCAGACAGAAGACACAGCTGCATGGAAGGGCTGGGGGTGGGGCCGGGGGCAGTACAGCTGTGCTGGAGGAGCTGCTGGCATGGGGTGCTGGCTCCTGGGAGTGGCGGTCCTACGTTCTGCTCCTTTCGCTGCTGCGGTTCCCGGGAGAGCCCTGTGGTTCAGCGCATACTGATTTGTATCCGCGGATATCCCCATCCGCAGGCATAAATTTGTATCCGTGCAAAGCTCTAAAATTCATTCTCGACAATGTGTCTTTCTGGTATGGTGTACTGGCAATAAATGTCTTAATGGTACAGTGTACCTGACTGTACCGGCTTACTTGTACCACTGAAGTGAATTGATGTTGCTGCATGAAGTCAAAGAGAAATGAAATGGGGTACCAGCCCCAGACTAGTACCCAACAGAGTGGCCAGTTCCCTGGCACAGACCAGAGGCCAGAATGGTCTAGCTGGACCAGGAGAGAAAGAGGGACTGTAGGATGGCAGTCCCAGCAATAGGGGAGTCTAGATCAGCTGTTCTAAGCTTTAGGTAAAATAGATATTCGATTAGACAGTTAGTTGGGTTAAACCTGTTTTTGCTCTTGTTTTGCTTTGTTCCTTCTATTGAGATTAAACCATATTTTATTTTGGAAAGGCTAGTTTATGTCCTTGTAGTCACACCCTGGTGACAACTCCTGAAGGAAAGACTAGCAAGGCTTGGGCCTGCTTGAGGAATTACAGTTGGTACACATGATACTGTACTCCTGGGACCCAGTCTGAGGGTGGGAGACTCATGGGATTCCACCCTGAGAGAGATGAAGGTGCAGGGCCTGTCACCTGAGGGGATGCTCTTAGAGAGACTAGAGTGGGGTCAAACATGTAGATAGCCTCGAACATTGACTATTATTATTATTTATTATTGATGTGTAATAAAGGCCCCAGTCACAATTTAGGGTCCCGTTGCTCTAGGTACTGTACTCAAGAAGCTTACTAGCTAAGTAAGAGTTTGCAGCCTAATTACAGTAGCAGTTGATAGATGGACAGTGAGGAAAAAAAGACACAGTCATGAGTACCTATGTGTTCTATATCTGTATTTCATATAGTTCTGAAAGGAGGAGGCAACCTTTGGTAAATCTGAATCTCTGTGCGTCTGTTCTTATGAAAGAAACAGAGATTTTTCTTGTAGTTGTTGAACGGTACCTTATTTTTGTCAGTTTTTACCAAGTGTCATTGTAATGAAAAGTAAATGTATGCTTTGCTATACATTTATACTGCTTGGGAATGACACAATCTGAACATACTTTTCTCCTCTCAGGTTTGCTTACTTACATGAACACTCTTCTCTGTCTTAACAATTAAACTCAGAAATCCAATGACCTTAATAGCTTTGGGGAGAGAAGGAAAGACAATGCGTTTCAGTATATTATTTTTCTTGGTTTGGGTTGTGTCTTGTTAAGATCCCTTTGAAATCTTTGTTGTTTTGGAATGATATCAAGATTGCTGTAGTTCTGAGTCATCCCTTGAATTTGATATCCTGAAGCATATTGGGCAACCAGGAAATAGAACTTGATTCTTGTACAGTTACATTATAACAATTGGTTTTTAGACCTAAGCTTGTACCAGCGTAGCAATCAAGACTTTTTTTTGACTTTTCTTGCTTTAAAAAAACAAAACGTATCTTCAGGTATTTCTGATTTGCACAGAGAAGTTGAATGTATGTTACCTTTTCCCATGTTTTTATTTGCATGCTCAGAAAAGAGGAAGAGCATCTGTTTTACTTGTTCTTAATCACTATTGGCACTTGATCTTTGGTTAACTGAAAATGTATAAATGAATAAACTGGAAAAGAGGAATCTCTTCCCTGTTTTGTTTGGTTTTTTAAAGGAAGAAGGAAAACATAAAGAGAAGCACACAGTACCATTAGGGAAACGTGAAAAGACTCCAAAGGAAATCTTTTGGGGAAAGTTCTCTGGCCTGTGTTATACAGGAGGGCAGACTAGATGATCACAATGGTCCCTTCTGGCCTTGAACTCTATGAATTCCACATTTATAGGTTATATTGGATCCAATATAAAACTACAACACATGCTTTGTATTAGCAGGATAGAAGAAAACCAGAAGTTCTTCATTGTTAAAGTTTGCATGAGGCCATATAGCTTTTAAGCCACAAACAAATTTCAGCTTGTGTAAATGATTTGTGCCAGCTGAGGATCTGGCCTCCTAGTAATATCAGAATGCTGATGTTTAAGACAGGCTGAAAAATATCTACAATGATAGTGTCAGAAAAAAAAATCTCTTGTCATTTTTTTCTTTGTCCCAGGTTGCTGAGGATTTTGTCTTTTTTTTTTTTGTCCTAAAATTCAGAGGAAGACTATATTATACCACCAAGAAATACCTGCAAAGAATAGAGCACAGATATCTCCAAATGAATGCCAGAAATTTCTCTTGAAAAACCAAACCTTCCCTGTTTTCCTCTAGTAGTCTGAGCAACATCAGAAGAACATGAATCTCTTTTGCAAGAAAAGAAAACCATTTTCCCTGCCAAATTTTAATAAATATCTGCTGTTCAGCATATGAGAGAAAAAATAAATAGTGTAATTATATGACACTCATCTTCATCCACAATTTGCTTCAATCTATTTTCCATCTGCACCTGATGTGGGAAGAGTTCCAGACATAGAGCTGGGTAATTTTTTTTTCCAAATAGTTTGCTGAAAAATGTATTTTTGGTTTAATTAAATTTTTCACAAATCCGTATTGAATTTGGCTAATAGTTATGTCCAAATAGGAAAAGTCTAACTGGTTCATTTTGACATTTTTAAAATGAAATGTTTTGACTTTCTATTTCAAAATGACATTTTGTTTTGAAATTAGGTAGATTTGCTTAAAAAAAAAAAGGTTAAAAATACCCCAAAAATGTAACAAAATGAAACAAAAAACTGGAGGGGGGAGGAGGGGAGGGAGGTTTTGGTGAAATACTATTCAGTGATACTTACAATCCTCCTTTCTAGCCAACAGAGATCAGAATTCTAGTGAGGTTCTGAATTCCTGAGATTTGGTTTCTCTCAACCATTCCTTATGGTTTAAGTTTTTGATTAAATGTCTGACTCTTAGATATTCTCTTGCCAACATGGGCTTTTTTAAAATGGCTTTTCAGGAAATTTCCCCTCCCAACAGTAACTGTTTTCAGTTTCCAGACTGAGATGGAGAAGCATGATGGAGGTGCCAAGAGAAATTTTCCGGAAAACCAGTTTCAGTGCTCCAGCACCAGGGTTGTTAGATAAAAGAAGGCAGGCACCTTCACTATCTAGGAAGATGATCGCTTGATAAATGAGAGAGCCTGAGGGACCAAGAAGTTCAGCACAGCTCTGGATCCAGTTGAATCCATAATTAGCACCCTGGGCAGATTCAAAATTGTATCCTCATCTGATCTGTGATCTGCAGACCATGTTTGCGGATATCTGCAGATTTGCAGGGTTCTATCCATAATTCACTCTCTAAGGGGTAAAGACTAGAAAATTTGAAACTTTTTAGAAATGCCTGTTCTGGGATTTTAATCAACTGCTTCAGAGTGACTGAAAGAGACCCAGACTCCTGGATCTCTTGAATACAAAACAACATGAAGACGAAGTCAAGAACATACTCGAGATATCTGTGACTAGATCTGAAACTGTAGAATTGATCCATGCTGTTATGGAGCCAGCTGAAGCTCTGAGTATTATTGTAGGACTGTGGGGACATCATCAGCAAAGGACTTGTCTGACCCTTTCATTGTCCAACCAGAATCAGATGTCACGCATGATCATAATCCAACGACGAGGAGGAAATAGGCATCCTTCTGACAACCCAGCAGCAGGCAACCACCTGTTCTGTTTGTTCTTTCTAAAACACTTATCATCCTGGTATGTAAGTGCTGGTAAAAGTGGTCTGAAGCTTATTTTCTTGATCATGGAGAGTAATGACTCCAAAACTCCTTCCTTGAGATAGACACAGATCCTTTCAAAGGCATCAATTCATGTGCAGCAAGAAGGAAAGTGGCTTCTGCATTTTATACAGAGAGTTGTTGCCTGTCGTAACAAAACATAGTGTGTTAAACGCTCTTTGCATTTTCTGTCCTTCCCAGTTCATGAGTGCAATATTGAGTATTTTGTGATAAGGGCTGTGGAAACTGGATGTTTGGTTGAACTGTGCATATGTCTTTAGCATTCCTATCACATTGCCTCACATTTCCAGTCAAGGTATACCTGGGTATTGCTTTTACAAAATTGATTCATTCACAGAGATAGTGGTATCTGGTTTTTCATAGGATCAGTACCCGCCAAACAATAGAACAGAGATTTTGGAGGCTGTTTGTAGAATGCACTTACTCAAGTACTGTAGTAACCTTTCCCCTTTGGATTTCCTACTTCAAATCCTAAATTAGATGATAAGTGGAAATTTGTCTGTCTCCTGGTTAATCTTTAGTGGACATGAACAGCTGGATTAGCAGTGTCTTCTCAGACACTCAGGAGAGAGACGGGGTTGTAATAGGGATACTGAGAATGAGAGTAATACACTTGTAGAGTCCAAGGTTAGATCAGAAGAGAGTGGGGGTGGTGCACATCATGTTGGCAGAGCTGAGTGCTGAAAGCTTAAACCATACTAGAGGTTAGCCAGAGCTAATTGTCCATGATTTTCATGAGCACCAACTTGTGTGGGTATACACCATACACATCCACAGAAACAGGATCCACCCTGGACTTGCAGGGTGGTGATGACAATGTGTGGCCTTATGTGTTTTGAGGATTACACTGGTCTATAATTTTTGAGAAGTCGTCTGCTTCAGAGATAAAATGTGCTATTTATTATGTATTTTGATGTGCTGAATTCAGATATGACAATTAAAACAACTGATTGGCTACTGTTTCTAAGATATTTCAGTTTTTACATTTTATGTCTATGTATATTGTGTAGATAGTAGAGTTTTAATCATAAATTGTAAACCTAGGTCTTTTCATGTGTTTATGGTTGCTTTACATGATAATATTTCACCTGTCCTGTTTATGTAACACTTTAAAAATCAGCAAAAGGGTTATATAAATAAAATTTATTATGAAACAAAAGGCAAAAAGCTATGATGTACATAGTTTAGTCCTATTCAGTGTCTACTCGGCGCTTCTTGGCTTGTCTCTTGTATTCATTAAACGGAGCATCTCTTGTCACTGTCCAGCAATAGTCGGCAAGCATTGATGGGCTCCATTTGCCCTGATAGCGTTTCTCCATTGTTGCAATGTCCTGGTGAAATCGCTCGCCGTGCTCGTCGCTCACTGCTCCGCAGTTCGGTGGAAAAAAATCTAGATGAGAGTGCAAAAAATGTATCTTTAGTGACATGTTGCAACCAAGGCTTTTGTATGCCTTGAGGAGGTTTTCCACAAACAACTTGTAGTTGTCTGCCTTGTTGTTTCAGAGAAAATTTATTGCCACTAACTGGAAGGCTTTCCATGCCATCTTTTCCTTGCCTCGCAGTGCATGGTCAAATGCATCATCTCGAAGAAGTTCACGAATCTGAGGACCAACAAAGACACCTTCCTTTATCTTAGCTTCACCTAACCTTGGCAATTTTCCATGGAGGTATTTGAAAGCTGCTTGTGTTTTGTCAATGGCCTTGACAAAGTTCTTCATCAGACCCAGCTTGATGTGTAAGGGTGGTAACAAAATCTTCCTTGATTCAACAAGTGGTGGATGCTGAACACTTTTCCTCCCAGGCTCCAATGACTGTCGGAGTGGCCAATCTTTCTTGATGTAGTGGGAATCTCTTGCACGACTATCCCATTCGCAGAGAAAACAGCAGTACTTTGTGTATCCAGTCTGCAGACCAAGCAAGAGCGCAACAACCTTCAAATCGCCACAAAGCTGCCACTGATGTTGGTCATAGTTTATGCACCTCAAAAGTTGTTTCATGTTGTCATAGGTTTCCTTCATATGGACTGCATGACCAACCGGAATTGATGGCAAAACATTGCCATTACGCAGTAAAACAGCTTTAAGACTCGTCTTCGATGAATCAATGAACAGTCTCCACTCATCTGGATCGTGAACGATGTTGAGGGCTGCCATCACACCATGGATGTTGTTGCAGGCTACAAGATCACCTTCCATGAAGAAGAATGGGACAAGATCCTTTTGACGGTCACGGAACATGGAAACCCTAACATCACCTGCCAGGAGATTCCACTGCTATAGTCTGAAGCTCAACAGCTCTGCCTTACTCTTGGGTAGTTCCAAATCCCTGACAAGGTCATTCAGTTCACCTTGTGTTATGAGGTGTGGTTCAGAGGAGGAGGATGGGAGAAAATGTGGGTCTGTGACATTGATGGTTCAGGACCAGAAGTTTCATCCTCTTCCTCGTCTGACTCAAGTGAGAATGATTCTGGTGCATCAGGAACCGGCAGTCCTTCTCCGTGGGGTACTGGGCGTATAGCTGATGGAATGTTTGGATAATGCACAGTCCACTTTTTCTTCTTTGACACACCTTTCCCAACTGGAGGCACCATGCAGAAGTAACAATTGCTGGTATGATCTGTTGGCTCTCTCCAAATCATTGGCACTGCAAAAGGCATAGATTTCCTTTTCCTGTTCAACCACTGGCGAAGATTTGTTGCACAAGTGTTGCAGCATATGTGTGGGGCCCACCTCTTGTCCTGATCTCCAATGTTGCAGCCAAAATAAAGGTGATAGGCTTTCTTAACCATAGTGGTTATACTGCGCTTTTGTGATGCAAAAGTCACTTCACCATAAACATAGCAGAAGTTATCTGCACTGTTCACACAAGTACGAGGCATCTCTGCTCACTTTGGCTAAACAGAAACGTGTCCCTTTGCAAAATCAAACACTGACAAATAAGAGAGCACGACACTGTATGATTTCTAGAGCTGATATAGGGCAATTTGTTCAGCAGAGTGATGTAAGCTTCGTTATGATTGCATCATCCATGACTTCTAGGAATAACATGATGCAATTCATATCATGTATGATGCAATACCAGCTTCAGATTGCATCATTCATTGTTTTGCCTAAAAAGCAAGTACTGTACAAATCCAGTCATAGATTTATTCATAGATCCAGTCAAAGATGTATTTTAGTAATTTCTGGTTTAAATTGAGATCCCTTCCCGTAATAACTCACTTATCCTCTGCCATTCCCAAGTCAAGGGTCGTATATACTGACCCAATAGCATATCTTGAAAACTAGAGCCAATCAACAATTTTAAGCATCATTTTCGTTCTCAGTGACCCAGAATTAGTAAAGTTTGACTACATTTATTTCAGAAGCATTTTGGCTGTAGAGCACTGTTATTGTGTTAGCGCTGCATTTTCCCCCCAGTTTCTGAGCATTAAACTCAGAAGGTGCCCCTACTTCCAAAAGGATATATTTTACCTGTAATAAAAACTTGTACACTTTTGCAGCTAGATTGCACACTAAACACAAGTGACAAAACAAAATAATGATGGTCTGTTAAATATGTGCAGTACTAAAGTATCCTTTCTTTTCCAGATAGGTGTTTTTAACACCAAGGGAATACTTTCATGAGAAGAATAACATCGATTAATTGCCTTTTTGAGGTTCTTGGGGATTTAGGCATATCACTGCACTCTAAACAGTTTGTTTGAGGATTTTTATTTGCCCAGGGTGGAGGGAAGAAGTTCAGCAAAGCCAAGACCTGGGATATAAATTCAAATTCCCCCAAATCAAATATGTATCCTTTGAGTCTCGCCTGACTACTCAGTGAAATGAAGAAGAAAACATAATGCTGTTTAAAATATGCAGTAATTAAACCTGAATGTCAGAATTCTTTGAGTTTCTAAGATTGGTTAGCTGGACTGCTCCAGTATTTCCTTAATGATATGAACTGTGGAATTAGTATCAGACTACTTTCTACATGGTATATGCCATACAGGGCTGGTGCAAGGATATTTTGCGCCCTAGGCGAAACTTCCACCTTGCGTCCCCCCCCCCCCCCCCCGCTCTCCCTGGAGCATCGCTTATTATAAACTTTCAAAAATGAATACAGTGGAGTCACATCTTATGTGGGGGTTAGGTTCTAAGGTCAGCGTGTAAGAGGAAAATCGCGTATAGTGAAAATTACCATAAAAAGAAGAACAGGAGTACTTGTGGCACCTTAGAGACTAACAAATTTATTAGAGCATAAGCGTTCGTGGACTACAGCCCACTTCTTCGTTATGCATCCGAAGAAGTGGGCTGTAGTCCACGAAAGCTTATGCTCTAATAAATTTGTTAGTCTCTAAGGTGCCACAAGTACTCCTGTTCTTCTTTTTGCGGATACAGACTAACACGGCTGCTACTCTGAAACCTGTCAAATTACCATAAAGTATAGTACACACAGTATACTCTGCATACACTAGAACAGGGGTCCTCAACCTACGGCACACGTGCCAAATGTGGCACGTGAGCCGATTTTTTTTTTTTTTTTTAATAGCAGGCTGCGGGTCCCGTCCGCCGCTGAGCCCGCTGTCGGTCTGGGGTTCCGTTCACTCAGCTGGCAGTGGGCTGAGTGGGGCCGGCAGTGGGCTGAGCAGGCCAGCGGCCGGGACCCCGGCTGGCAGGAGCTGGAGGATGGAACCCCAGACTGGCAGCGGGCTCAGCAGCGGCCGGGACCCGCAGCCTGCCATTAAAAAAAAATTGGCTCACGTCCCACCTTTGGCATGCGTGCCGCTGTTGAGGACCCCTGTTCTAGTGTATACTGTGTGTACTGTACTTTGGTAATTTTCACTATAAGTGATTTTCCTCTTACGCGCTGACTTAGAACCTAACCCCTGCATAAGATGTAACTCCACTGTTGTGTAAAAAAATTTTGGGGCACCGCTTTTTGGCGCCCCAGGCAGCTGCCTAGTTTGCCTAGTGGTTACACTGGCCCTGATGATATAGATTTTGTTATAAGTGCATTGATGCACTCTAATACAAATTATTAGATCTAAAATGTAATCAGCAAAATATTGCTCATTTTTCATTGAGTTAAGGTCCACAGATCAGAACTTCATGGAGGTGGAGCATGCCTCTTCTGCCAGTGACTGGCCGGTCTGGTTCTGCCACCAAGCTGTAAGCCAGCTGACATACCCATTGTATGGATCTATGGACCTTATTACTTTGAAGAAAGGACATTTATAGCTAAACGCAGATATATTTTCCTATTACTTTCTCATAATGTGATTACTTTTGCTTCATGGGTGAAGGCTGCATGGTGAGCCTTTTGCTGCTACACATGCTCAGGACACTTAGCTGCAAAAAGTAACGGAAAGTAATTCATGTGACCTTTCTGCCTGAAAAGTCACAGTTGCTCTAATGAACTACTTAGAACAATCTGAGTCCATTCACCTGGTTATAGAATCCATTACTTTATCCACTTTGCATTTTCTTCCAGATTCTTTCTTTCCAGGATGGCTGCCATATAACCTCTTTTTCATTTAAATCAGAACATGAAATTATTTTCTCTCTGATGTGGCCTTTGTTTTTCTCTCTTTGGTATGTCTTTGCAATATAGACCTCCTCCAACTCAGCTCAGTGTGTTCTGGCACTTCATATCTCTTACCTCCCAAAGCAGTGTTCTGACAAGAGTTTGTACTACACATAGTATTTTTAGCTTGAGTTGGGATTGATGGGCTGTTATGGTTTACATGGGTTTACAACACATGGGATTATTTTAAGGTTTTGTGTTACAACAAAGATGAAAAACATCATCATAGTGACTGTGTTTTGCATGTTTTCCAGCCAAACTCGTAAATCCATCATTGGTAGGCATGGGGAGGGAGGCATAAAACTCAGCCAAGTTTCACCCCAAAGTCTCACCAACCTCAGCTAACCTTTCAGGGAGCATGGGCCGAATCTCAGGTTTTGTTGCAAAAGGTTTGCACAAATGTAATCCTGGCTTTAAATTGTATCCAAAGCCTGACATTGGGAAGTCTGTAGCCATTAATTAGGCATATTTACTTTTTATGTCTCTGTTGAATTCATGGCCACTGGAGGCCTTATCTCTAGAGCTGGTCAAATAATGTGACTAGTAATATATGTTGCAAATTTAGACATGTTTAAATTCAGCAGATGCAAATAATTTGCATTTATTATTCAATAACTCTATAGTTCAGCAAATAATATTCTGTGAATAATATTGCTTGCAAAATTTGCCATTTTCATGAACTAATTAATTGTAAATACTTTTACTTGTGATTCAGATCCTCCTCTCCACACCTTTTTTGTATAACGTAGAAACTTACTCCAATCATTGTGACTTCAAGTTCAAGCAGCCACTAAATTGTGATTGTTATTACCCTTATTGATACAATGCAGAAATTCATTTCCACCAAGAGATTGTGATGCCATAAATACAGGACTGGGTTTGTGGCAAGATCAAGCAGAAGATACTGGGCAATGGTTCTCTGCCAAGCACTAATAACCAAAATGGTACCAAAAGGAATATCGAGAGAGACTGGCCACATACCGGAAACTACTTTATGTATAAATATTCATAGATTGTATTTTACATTGTAGAGTTTGCTGTAGTGTGAAATTACCTCTTTAAAGGTCCTCAGTCTCCAGACTTCCTTTGATCCTCATAAAGACCAGATTATGGTCTACTGACCACACCATGGTAATGTGTACTGCACAGGTGCCTAGCTAGCTACTAAATCATTCTCTCACAATGCTTCTGCCAGCTGTTGAGAGCTTCTTCCCTCAGGATCCCGCCCATATTTAAAGGGGATTTAGTCTAGGTAAAACATTTTTAAAATTTCCTTGTATGCCAACATATTGGTGATATGCAGTGGCATGAGGGATGGGGACTGGAAGCTATAAATGTACGGTGTGTTCATTAAACGAGATACTACCAACTGAATAGGGTACCAGTCTGAGGATGTGGGAGAAGGGAAAGATTTGTAATTTTCCTCTCACCCTACCTGATTTCCAGGACATGCACTGAAAGCGTTGCGGGCTCTGAGCTCCTCTTCTATCGACGTACAGTGCACTCTATGTTTACAGGGAGTAAAGAGATTCATTTAGCGTATGGCTGAGCTGGATTGCCATCGTTGGCTCTGTTGACCTTTATTGTAAGTTGCCTTGGGATATTTGTATGCTTAGGCAAGCCTATAAATAGCTATAGTATGATGGGAGTGTTATTGCAGAAAAGCGCTTTGCAAAAACAGATTGTCATTTCATTTCCAGGGAGGGAGGGAGAAAGGTATGTGTTAGGCTTGCGAAAAGAAAGGAATTCCCCTCAACACACTACCACCCCCACAGCACTGACTGCTGAAGAAAGAACTTGTAAGATTTTTTCGGTTGTCACCAATCAGGCCATGCTGTCTTGATGTTTGCAGCCCTATAGCTTTAAGAAGCCTAAGTCCTGGAGCAGCCTGGTATTATGATAGCATGTGCTTCCACTTGAGGGATTAAAGTTCAGGGCTGACCTTACTTGCTGCGCTGGCAGGGGCTGGGGAGTGTATGGCGGAAGAGCACTCAGCCCTGGGGGGCTGGGAGTGCCTTTGGCTGATGCTTTGAATAACATTTGTGGCCTTTGCAGGGAATGCTATCCCTCCTAAGAGAATTTCAGTCACATGGGCCCCAAAGAGATGGGAGTGAAGTGAACGGGGAAAGAAATTGGAGTATATCCCTGGTGGAGCTCACCAAAAAAGGGGCAACATCTGAACCTTTCCTGCTCCCAAGGATTAGGGTGACCAGATCACCAAAGACAAATATCGGGACGCGGGGGGTGTGTGTGTGTGACGTGGGGGGGGCGTGGGGGGGTGACGTGGGGGGGGGGCGTGGCGGGGGGCGGGGCCAAAAAAAAAAAAAAAAAACGTCCTCCGCAAGTGCTGGAGGGAGGCCCGGGAGACTCAGGGGAAGCGCGGGGCCGGGGTGAGTAACAGTCCGGCCTGGCCCCGAGCAGACAGGACTCAGTCGGGCGGTAGGGAGAGGAGGGGGGCGGCCCGCGGGGCCAGGAGGCGGCTGTTCTCCCCCCCGGGCAGCGGGACTCGGGAGCAGCCGCTGCTGCAGCTCCCACTGCCGCGGGGGAGGAAGCGGCCATGGCGCTTGGCGCCCGCGGCTCTGGCGCCCCCGAACCCCCCGAGCCGGGGCCTGCTGTGGGGACCCAGCAGCGCGTACGCTGCACCCAGCCCCTGGCCAGCGTCTGGGCTGCTGCCCAGCCCCTGGCCAGCGTCTGGGCTGCTGCCCAGCTGGTGCTATCCCGCGGCGGCCCTGGAGTGGGGGCAGCAGGCCCCAGCCCCCCCCGTCCCGCAGGGGAACGAACGGGGCTGGGCGGCCGATGCCTCCACCCCGGGGCCACCGCGCGATAGCACCAGCTGGGCAGCCCAGACGTGCCTAGCCAGGGGCTGGGCCCAGCGTACGCGCTGCTGCAGGCCCCGGCTCGGGGGGTTCGGGGGCGCCAGAGCCGCCGAGCGCCATGGCCGCTTCCTCCCCCGTCGCCTGGCCCCGCGGGTCGCCCCCCTCCTCTCCCAACCACCCGAGTCCTGCCTGCACTGGGCCAGGCCGGACTGTTACTCACCCCGGCCCCGCGCTGCCTCTGAGTCTCCCGGGCCTCCCTCCAGCACTTGCGGAGGGAGGGGGAATGGTGAGCCCGGGGAAGAGGCGGGGATTCGGGGAGGGAGCCAATCGGGGGAGGAGGGGGCGGAGTCGGGGCAGGGGGGGGGGGCGCGAGCACTTCCGGGCTCGAGGCTCGGGGCATTTCCTTGTTTGTCCGGTTGTCCCGACCGCACGTTGGTCGGGACGCGGGACAAACAAGGAAATATCGGGACGGTCCCGATAAAATCGGGACGTCTGGTCACCCTACCAAGGATTACCTCAGTTTTCTGTGTTAGGTTTTCTGTTGTTTAAGTGGGAGTTTCTTTTTCAGATGGCAAGCTATCTGAGTAAAGCAAACAGGGTGTTTTCTTCCTTTTTCAAGGCCTTCCTTCCCCCTTTCAATAAAAGCAACTCAAATCTTCATTTGCGTTGCATATACAATGAGCCCAACAGCCCTGATTGTAAAGAATAGGAACTCCATTTCAATGAGTGCAGGGCTACATTTGGCCCAATGGATTTTGCCCTTTATGCTTGGGTATGGAAGGGTAACTGATCTGTCTTAAACAGCACTTTTCAGTTATCAAACTTGCTTTATTTCTCTACTAAGCTGCTTTTGCATTCTTCTCACTCCCTTTCTGACTTTCCTTCACCCACTTACCTGCTCCCCTGGCTCTTTACAGCATAATATAACCTCCTAGCCCTGTTTCCACCAAACTGAAATTTACAGCTGTGCTGCCTCTGCTGATTTTCTAGACAAAAAAAAGAGTGCTGTTGTTTTGTTTTTGTTTTTTCTTCTCATCTTGCAGGAAAGCAATCTCCAGATCAGGCCTCCAGCATCTGGCTCCTGTGCACTCCCTCAGCATCGCAATCTCCAATGGGCCAGGGAAGGAGCCAAGAACAACACTAGAATGGAGTGTAGGTGTTTATTTTTAATCATGGCAATTTATCTAAATAACATCTCCTGCCCATGTTCCCTCTAACCTTCATTTTTTACATGGCTAGGTAAAGGTGCATGTAACAGGGTTGGATGTTAGCTCTGATCACTCTGAGCTTGATCCTGTAAGGGGCAGAGAACTCTGACATCGATCCAGCAAAGCACTTAAGCACATGAAAAGTCCCAGCAGAGTCTATGGGACTGGATATGTTGAAAGTTTAGCACCAGTACAGCAAAATTACATGCCTGAGTGCTCAGCATCTTGCAGGATCAAGCCCTAAGGTGACAAGTATAGGTGTGTTAGAGAGATTTTATTTCCTTTTGAAGTTGTTTTGTGATTTAGGCCAAGACAATCTTTATTTAAAGACTGGATGTCTTTCTAAGTGATATGCTCTGCTTCAGCTACTGTTGTTTGGCTTGAAGCAGGTATCACTAGCTGAATTTTTTTTCTAGCCTGTGTAATACGGGAGGTCAGACTAGATGACTGCAAGGGTCCCATCTAACCTTAAAATCTATGAATGTATAATAGAGTGCAGAGAAGAGTGTTAAAAAAGTTCAATCCTCTCCGTTTCAGAGATCCTGTGTGGATCCCAAAGGGATTGGCCTTACAAAACCTAAATCCTGCTCCAGAGGAAACTTGGTCTCTGATTCAGCAAGATATTTAAACACGTCTGTCTTTAAGCACGAGAGTTTCCCATTGAAGTCAGTGGCACTGCTCATGTGCTTCAAGTTAGGCAAAAACTCAATTAAATACCTTGCTAAATCATAGCCTAATACAACTACTTGCCCTTTTCAAAAATGGCACTCTACAATGTATACCCTCCCAAGTGGTTTCTTATATAACCTATATAGAAGTGCGCTGCCCATCTGCCATGGGGAACTCATACAGCCCAAGGGATACGATATGTACAGTAAATTCTTTGACAGAGTATTTGGATTAATTTGTATTAGGGTTGGAAAGGACATGTTGATATTTAATCTATTTCTCTATAACACTGCAAGATAATATTAATAGATTCCTACAGCATCCCTGTTGGTTCTGTCTTGACGTTCCTTTAGAACTTCTAGTGTAGGTGATTCATTGACCTTGTGTGGCAGGTTATTCCAGTATCCTACTGACATCATGCCCAAAAAGTGCAGCCTAAATTTGTAGCATAAATGTTTCCTTCCTTAATGCCTCCACAATGATGGCTGAAAATAATTCCCTGATCACACCCTTCATTTTTTGTTATCTCCTTGCTAGTTATTTGTCAGTGTCACATATGGAAGGCAGGGTGGCCTGATGGATAGAGCACTTGACTAGGTCTCAAGAAACTCGAGTTCTATCCTTAGCTTTGCCAGTGGCCTATTGGGTGACTTTAGGCAATTTGCTTCTCCTCTGTGTGCCTCAATTTCTCCATTTGTACATAATAATGCTGACCTTTGAGATCTGCCGATGACCAGAGCGAGGTATTGCTCCTGAGATTTTCTTTTCTTCCCCACAGATGTATAAATTCATAGCTTAATCTCACTTTCGTTAGTCACATTTTCTAAACTTTTAATAACTTGCTATCCTTTGGCTTCTCTCTAACTTAGTGATCTCTTTTTGCAGCACTGCTGTAACCTGTATACCCCCTGAGAAGCTGCTTTTATAGCCATAGGGCAATATGGAGTAAGCCCTTCCCTAAAGATGTGTGGTGTGTATTCTTCCAGTAGGGCAGCGTTTCTCAAACTGGGGTCTGTGGCCCCTTGGGGGCCCCCGAGGGTACTCAAGGGGGTCCACCTTCCCCGCGGATCAACTCCTCCCCCTCTCTCCCTCCCTCAACAGCTGTTCAGCGGCATGCAGGAGACGTTGGGAGGGAGGGAGAGGAGCGGGGATGGGACGCGCTCAGGGGAGGGGGCAGAATCATGTCGGGGCCACTGGCCCCACTGATCAACTCCTCATCCTCTCTCCCAGTGCCTCCTGCACACCATGGAACAGCTGTTTCCCGGCATGCAGGAGGCGCTGGGAGGAAGGGGGAGGAGCGGAGATGGGGCGTGTTCAGAGGAGGGGGCGAAAAGAGGTGGGGAAGAGGAGGGGCAGGGGTAGAGTGGGGGTGGGGCATGGGGCTGAGCAGGGGCTTGAGGGTATGCAAAAAATTGAAATCAAAATGGGGGTCCTTGGGTTACTAAAGTTTGAGAACCACTGCTCTAGGTTGTATGTGACTCCTGCTTCCGATCAGCAGATGATACCAGCCTCCATTGTCCACTTATTAGATTTTCAAATGAGCACCTCTGTGCATTCTCCCATGCTGCCCCACACGCTTGGGAGGAGTTCTCTGTAAACATCCACAAAATGAATTCAGTATGCTCCTTCAACACCTTCCTTAAAGCTTCCCTTTTCTATGATGCCTACAAAAAAATTGACAACAGTTCGGCTGGTGATGTGCTGATATGACTGGCTATCATGTTGGCCAACGTTGTTTCTTTGTACTCCCCTGTCTGTTTGTTTATCCATCTGTTGTCTCTTGTCTATACTTAGATTATAAATTCTTTGGGGGCAGTGACTGTATTTTTGTCCTACTCCATGGGTCCTACTCCATGAGTAGGGCTCCTAGGCACTGTGGTAATACAATAAATAATAATAATATTCAGTGTATGGATCTATGATGTATGTTCTTTGAAGGAACACTTGTTTGGCCTTTGATTGTATGATAAACATCCTTTAAAGGGGCAGTTGGAAGGACTTATGAATATATAGGGCCCACTTTTGTATCCTTTGAAGTAGCAAAATTTAGGATTGGACCCCGGTTTGTACATTCTGTGAATGGACAATTTACATAGACCTATGGAGTATGTTGAGTGTTCTTTAGAGGGAAACTATTATAACTCTATAGCCATGTTATACAGTCTTGTGGAAGTTAATAGGAATGAAACATGTAGGATTCTATAGAAATAGGTTTCTATTGAAATTATTCTAAAAACCAATGTAATATAATAGAAGATGGTATCATTTCATAGGCTTCTGTTTTTAACCGCCCATACAGGATTGTTTGGTAAGACTATAAAATTTCAGTGAGAGTTTTAGATGTTTAAAAAAGTATAAAAAGGTTATTCTTCCCATTCAGTTATATAGGACTTTTTCATAAGGGTGCCCATATTGCCCATTGGATGTATTTACACCTATACATGTGAATCTGTATGCTTTCATCATACTCTGCCTCTTTTTGGTATGTGGTTCTAGCCAGAGCTATTGGCCCCTTACCTTAAAGAACAATGGATTGAAGTATGTGTGTGTATTTGTATATATTGATATTCTACATTTATATATACACATAAAATGTAGTGTATCAACTCTAATCCCACTTGTATTGACTTGTCACAACAACATTAATCCAGATGAATGCTTTTCTTTTCCATGTCTATGGTCTCCCTTGTAAATCATCATTTCATATACTCCGTTAATTTGTACACTGAATGATGTCTCTTCCTATTAATATTTCTGCAAAACTAAGTCTTGTAGTTGGGAACCAAGTATGCAGATAGGAAGAGACATACATCATCAGAGGCTCACTAATAGGGGGAATCCTTGCATGTGGCTATGCCACTACCTCTTTTGAAAAGTGTAGTGTGGTTTAGCTAGCCGCTTCTTTAGCTCTCACCTCAGGAAGTAGTAGTGAATCCAGTCTTCCCATATAGTTAAAAATCACTGGAATTGTGTATAGCCTGTATTTGAAGACATTTTTTAGGATGAGCAATTATTTTTTGCTGTTTCTCTTTCAGCATTTTAGACTTGATTCTGATCAACAAGGCAGAATTGGTTGCAAATCAGAAGGGGTCACTATTTGGGTGAAAGTGATAATGAAATGATAGATTTGATGATTCTAAGGAAAAGAAGGAATGAGAGCAGTAGAATAAGGACCAAGGACTTAAAAAAAAGCAGATGTTAATAAACTCAGAGATCTGGTAGGTAGGGTCCCATGGGAAGAAAATCTAAGGGATAAAGGAGTTCAGGAGAGCTAGCATTTCTCAAGGAGACAATATAAAAGCCTCAGTTGAGGAAGCTACTCTTCCCAATAGGAAGAATAGTAAGAGGCCAATGTGGCTCCATTAGGAGCTGTTTAATGACCTGAAAATCAAAAAGGTATCCTACAAAAAATGGACACATAGATGAATTGCTAAGGAGGAGTACAAAAGAATAACACAAGCATGAAGGGACAAAACCAGAAAGGCTAAGACACAAAATGAGTCAAATCTAGCAAGGGACATAAAAGGCAATAAGAGGAGGTTCTGTAAATACATTAGGTGCAAGAGAAAGATGAAGGAAAGTGAAGGTCCTCTACTTAGCTGGGAAGGAGAGCCAATGACTGATGAAATCAAGAAGGCTGAAGTGTTTAATGCCTATTTTGCTTCAGTCAGAATAGGGAAAGTACAGGTTAAAGATATTTAGATAAGTTAGATGTATTCAAGTCAGCAGGGCCTGATGAAATTCATTCTAGGGTACTTAAGGAACTAGCTGAAGCAATCTTGGAATCATTAGCAATTATCTTCAAGAATTTGTGAAGGATGGGTGAGGTCCCAGAACACTGGAGAAAGGTAAACATAGTACCTATTTTTAAAAAGGGGAACAAAGAGGACCCAGGGAATTATATACCAATTAGACTAACTTTGATACCTGGAAAAATACTGGAAAAAATTATTAAATAATCAATTTGTAAGCACAAAGAGGATAATATAGTTATAAGGAATAGCCGGCATGGAGTTGTCAAGAACAAATCATGCCAAACCAACCTAATTTCCTTCTTGGACAGTGTTACTGGCCTAGTGGCTCGGGGTGGGGGGAAGCAGTTGATGTGCTATACCTTGATTGTAGTAAGGCTTTTGACACCATCACACATGATCATTCTCATAAGCAAACTAGTGAAATCTGGTCTAGATGAAATTACTATAAGGTGGGTGCATAACTGGTTGAAAGACCATACTAATAGTTATCAATGGTTTGCTGTCAAGCTGGGAGCGTGTGTCTAGTGGGATCCCCCAGGGGTCAGTCCTGGGTCCAGTACAAGTCAATATTTTCATTAAAGATTTAGATAATAGAGTGGAGAGTGGGCTTATAACATTTGCGGATGACACCAAATTGGGAGCGGTTGCAAGTACTTTGGAGGAAAGGATTAGAATTCAAAATGACCTTGACAAATTGGACAATTGGTCGAAATCAACAAGATGAAATTCAATCAAGGCACGTGTAAAATACTACAATTAGAAAGGAAAAATCAAATGCACGAATACAAAATAGGGAGTAACTAGCTAGATGGGAGTACTGCTGAAAGGGATCTCTGGTTATAGTGGATAACAAACTGAGTATAAGTCAACAATATGATACAGTTGTGAAAAAGGCTAATATTATGCTGAGGTGTATTAACAGGAGTGTCACATGTAACACACAGGAGGTTATTGTCCTGCTGTACTTGGCACAGGTGAAGCCTCAGCTAGAGTACTGTGTCCAATTGTGGGCGCCACACTTTAGGAAAGATGTGGATAAATCGATGAGAGTCCAGAGGAGAACAACAAAAATAATAAAAGATTTAGAAAACCTGACCTATGTGGAAAGGTTGAAAAAATGAGGCATGTTTAATCTTGAGAAAAGAAGACTGAGGGGGGAGCATGATAAGAGTCTTCAAATATGTTAAACCCTGTTACACAGAGCACAGTGATCAATTGTTCTCCATTTCCTCTGAAGGAAGGGCAAGAAGTAATTGGCTTAATCTGCAACAAGGGAGATGTAGGCTAGATATTAGGAAAAGTTTTCCAAGTATAAGGGTATTTAAATCTGGAATAGGTTTCCAAGGGAGGTTGTGGAATCTCCATTATTGGAGGATTGAAGAACAGGTTGGAGAAATACCTGTTAGCGATGGTCAAGGTTTACTGGGTTCTGCCTCAGCATGAGGGCACTGGATTTGATGACCTCTTGAGGTCCCTTCCAGCTCTGCATGTCTATGATTCTGTGACACGTAATGTTCTTCCCAGAGAATTCCATGAAGGACTGGACATCTACCTTCCATTGTCTTCAGGGGCACTCAGACTACAGCTGCCCTTAACAAAAATATGCAAGCAAGAGTGAGTCAGGCTAGATATATTCATACCTGCCTCTGGAAATTTCCACTACATGCATCCCACGAAGTGGGTATTCACCCACGAAAGCTCATGCTCCAATACGTCTGTTAGTCTATAAGGTGCCACAGGACTCTTTGCTGGTATAAAGTTGATACTGCGTATCTTCAAATTATTAGAAATATCACATGGTTACATCTCTTTGGGCTCCTTGTTTAGTATTCATGTATTTTTAAATATTAAAAACAAACAAACAAGGAAATTCCCAAATAAATGGCATTAAACTGGAATTCTTAGCCTGGCATGTTTGAAAGTGTTTCCTCCTTTAAATGGTTTACTTCAAAATCCTTTCATATATAATTTTGAAAAGCTCTCTCCATGACAGGAATTATGGAAAGATCCTTTCTTTTTGCTACAAGTCATGCTATATCTCATTTGAAATTGGAATGTTCAGCCAACTGGGTGATCTGATTGGCTGAATATCCATGGCTGCTTGCCACTCTAAATTAAATTATCCAGTTTAGTTTGCATTGTGTTTCAAACTACTCTGACTGCAGCTTGCAGAGCTGACACATATGAGAGGGCCAAAGGGCTTCACTAAATCTGGTTGGCTTTGAACTAGGCTGGGGCACTTCTTAAAGGAGAAACCAAATTTAACAGGCTGAAAAATATGCACAGCTAGTTGTGGTGAAACACAAGTAATTACAATTGCCCCTAAATTCCATTCTGCTGATATTAATGTCCCCTCAAATTGGGGCAGTGTGTGTTTCGTTTTTCCATACCCAAAGAGCAATCGTATACCAAAAAGAACTTTATTTTATCTTAAATCAGTAACAAAACAAGAACAAACAAATGGAAAATCTCCATCTGAGAGAGCACAGTGTTTGTGTCACCTCTATAGCAGCCTGGATCTGAACACATAATGGCAGCTGCTTCTGCTTCAGGGAGGAGATCTGTCTCAATTTACAAGTGGAATCATAGCAGCTACAAGTTACATTCATGATAGTGCTAAAAAGACTGTCTCCTAACTTTTTTTTTGTATTTTGTTTTCTCTCATACTTCAAAATATTAAACAGGAGGAGTTTCTGGCTTTTCCCAAATTGTAGGTGGGATTTGTACTTGCCTTATTCCATTATTTTCCTGATACAAAGTAAATCTCTGCACATGAACAATTCCACCAGCAAGTGCAAAACAACTTAACCAGGCAAAGTATTAATTAGTAGTCCACCCAACTCAGTCTCCAGCAGAAAACTATCTATGCATCAGAAATATAAATATAATAATTTGGACTCTGCCACCCTTTATCTCCCATGTTATGCAGCATGTCAGATTAGATGATGTTAGCGGCACCATCTGGTCTTAAAACCTTTGGGTCTGATTTTGTTGTTGTTCCACACCTTGTGGAGTAACACTGGTTGAATATTTTCTGATGGAACATTTTTATGCTATTGTATAATAGTCTCCATCATAAATTGTAGTAAAATATAAAAGTAGAAACTATGAAGCCAAAGTGCTTGAACATTTTTAGGCCAAAGCCTTTTGATAAGGTGTTACAATATTTCCACCAGGACATTTTTTTCATTTTGATTTGTGACTGAAGGAACTATTCAAATGTCAGAATTTTCCTCAGAATGGAAATTCCAAGTTTTGACCAGTTCTATCCTGGAGTCATTTACATCAGAGGAAAGTGAGTGCAAAATGGGTGTAAATGCCACCAGATGGGAATGGTAAAGTTTTATGCCCATTTTTTGTACTGGTGTAAATGACTAGGTGCAAAGTCACAGAGAATCTGGTCCATAGATATTAAGGCCAGAAGGTGCCACAGTGATCATCTAGTCTGACCTGAGTAACACAGGCCAGAAAGTGTAGCGGAGTACAGATTTGTTTTATTCAAACTTCTGATAGAAAACCAGGCCCTATGAATATATGACCCATTCAGGAACAACAGAGAACAAAATCTAATTTGGTTTAAACTGGGTTATGAAAATAGGTCACTTTATCTTTAGAAATCTTGAATGGAAAGTCATGGAGAAACATGACGTGAATGGAGGGACTTTTAATCTGTTCTGTTTCTTTTTAGGGAATTTTGGTTCCTGATTAAAAATCAGGACTTTGGATCTGTGTGCTTTCTTGCTTAGCTTCCCAAATTGATTGTTCCAAACAGACTTACTTTATAATCTACATGATTTAGCACTAGCTAATATTATGAGCCATTATATGTTGTTAACCACTGGTTATTTTAACAGGGAAGTGTCCCACTCAAACAGCTTAGGACAGTGGAAGACTCATCTGCTTCTTTGTCCCACTATTAAATTTAGCACCCCCTAAACTGAGCAGGAAATTAGAATTTCAGGCATTGCATGATGGGGAGGTACAGTCATCTTCACTAGAATGAAGTGACTGGGCTTTCAAATGACTGTTTTCCCCTGATGTACTATAAAAACCTGTTTGATAGTTCTGGCTACCATTTTCCCTGTAGACTACAGCTTTACTGTGAGGATGAATTTGGAGAAAAAATGGATGGATTCAGTAAAATTGCTCATATGAGTAAGGAAAGCATGATTTGTTCCTAAGTGAGCTCAAGTCTTAAAAAGTCATCATTATTATTATTATTTGCATTATAGCACTTAGATGCCTTAACTAAGGTTGGGGCCCTGTTGTGCTAGGCGCTGTACATACATATAATTCAAGCCTCAAAGAGCTTACAATTTACATGGATGAGACAGACAAAAGGTGGGAGGGGAAACAGAGGCACAGGGAGAGGAAGGGACTTGCCCAAGGTCAAACAGCAGGTCCGTGGCAGAGTCAAGAATAGAACCCGAGTCCTAATTCAGTCCCCTATTAGGGACAATATCAAGTCTGACATAATTTGGAGGAGTTTTTTGGTCACTCTTAGGCTGCTTATTTCTGGTTTATACAGCGAAATATGGACACGCAGATCTGTCACCGTAAAAATACCTTATTTTCCTTTCCCTCACTGTCCTTTCTGGATTTGTGACCTGATGACTTCTTGTAAATTGGCACCATGGTTCTGACAGATACCAATTATCTACTTGCAATTTTTAAATGCTAGTTAATATTGATCTAGTTATTGGGAATGCATTTCTATTGCAGAACTCAAAGAAACTATGCCTGCTACATTTCCCTACTAAAAAGCCTTACCTGAAATATCCTTATGTGAGAGAGAAGTAACTTTTGTCTCATCAGGTTGAAAACTGTCAGTGCTATTTAAAATAAAGGATTTTGACCCAAATGGCTAGAAGCATCCTGCTGTCGGACACCATCTGCTTGGAAAGCAACATCATTTGTGACTTCTGCAGTGTGGGAACGAAATGCCAAAGACTGGCAAAGCATTTTCCATTGTACTTTAATTCTAATAAAGCAAGATTCTTGCTTATTCACTTTGCTCAAATATTGCATGTACACCATTTTATTTTTGCTCTTAAGGTAGTATCACATTAGGATGGAAACTGGAATCTTTCTGTAGCCAGATCTGTTCAGGCTGAGATTTTGTCCGATTTCATGAAGTAAGGAGGGCTGGGCTTGATAAATAGATGTGGGCTTCTCAGGAAAGCTCAGTAAGTGTTCTGGGTGATTCATTCACAGAAAACAGTTTATCGTAGTCCTCTTTATAACAGCCTTTAACAGATATGAAGACTGTTACCAGTCTTCTTTTCTCAAAACTGGGTATGTTGGTCTTGAGAAAAGAAAACTAAGGCGGTGGTGGGGACGGGGGAGGAACCAGATAAGTCTTCAAATATGTTTAGGACTGTTATAAAGAGGATGTTGATCACTTGCTCTCAGTGTCCACTAAGGGTAGATAATGGTCTTCATCTGCAGCAAGGGAAAAGTAGGTTAGATATTAGGAAAAGCTAACTATAAGGATAGTTAAATACTGGAATAGACTTCCAAAGGAGGTTGTGGAATCCCCATCACTGGAAGTTTTTAAGAACAGGTTAGACAAACAGGGATGGTTTAGGTTTATTCGGTCCTGCCTCAGCAGAGGGGGCTGGATTAGATGACCTCTTGAGGTCCCTTCCAGCCCTACATGTCTACAATTCTATGATTCACTTCTCCGTGAATCATGGCTAGATCACCAATACACCAGCTTGATTTTGAGAGCATTAACCAGCAGGAGTTGGCATTCTTTAGATGTAAACCCAAGGTCCTTACTTCTGGCCATTAACATTCCAATGGCATTTTTCATGAGAGTGGTGGTATGTACTCAGGTAGAAATGATTTGTTCAGAGCTCCTATCTAAATACCCCTGTAGTTACATTGGATATGGTAGTTTCCACTTCCTGGTCTGGTTCTTTAGTCTGCAATCAATACAATCAATAACATTGTCTTTTGCTTCTTTCACGTTAATTTTTATTTTAAATATAGTGGTAAATTTCATACTGATGAAAGTGAGGAACTGATAGTAGTGTTTAACCTAGGCATAGTGTGGGCAGGTGCTAGGCAAAGTTCCTCCAAACAGCTCTGTCAATAAACATCAGTCCCGACCAACGGCACCCCTATCATTCTACAACAGGCTTCTTGTGAGAGGGAGGGCCAATTATGAAACACAGTGTGATGGTTTTGTGTTGTGAAAAAGTATCTGACTGGTTCTAGGATGAGACCACTAAACTTGTGGCTTAGATCACAAGCGATGATGAGTTAATCATCGTTGTTTTTAATTTAAGCTAGCATTCAAATTCTTTAACATACTGTACTCACCTCAGCCAATTTAACAATCATCTCTTCTCAGGAGAATGCAGTGAATGGAGAGCACCTGTGGCTGGAGACCAATGTCTCTGGGGACCTGTGTTACCTGGGGGAAGACAGTTGCCAAGTCAAATTTGCAGTGAGTATAAGAGTTTCAGACTTCCTTATCTGTTTGTAGGGCAATGAATCCAGTTTTGGTTGAAGAGACTACTTCAGAAGCTTGAGAACTTGCATTTCCTAGTGTGACTGGTGGTGCCTTGCTATAGCAGATAGATAGAAAGAAAGAATCAAAACTATTGGTCAAATTCTTTATTTAAACAAAATTTTAAAAACCTCTCAAAATTGTACTATTTCTACTAATAGTATGAAATCTGAGGTGTTTACTGAGTCCTAATTTGGGCAAGCTCCCAGTGATGTCAGTAGAAGTTTGCCTGAATGAGAACTGAGCTTAAGACCCTAGAGAATTTTGCCTGTTTCAAGCAGTATAGACCCTTAAAAGTATACTGTGCCTAATTCACTACTGTGTTATTACAGTTTGATGAGGGGACATCTCCACTGAAATCAGTGCTGTTACCCTGGAATAAAACTGCAGTAACCGTGGTGAATCAGGACCATTTTGGAAATGCTGGTGGCAGTGGCGGATTAGCCACTGGGCCAACGGGGCCCATGCCCAGGGGCCCTGGCCAATTGGGGGCCTCTGGAAAAATGGGTGACCCCATGCCCCAACCTGCTCCGCCCACCCACCTGGTGCTCCTGCTAGGGAGCTGGGTCGGAGCACGGGGGTTTGCCCCGCTCTGCCCAATGCTCCTGCTGGGAGCCCCCATGCCCTGACCCTTCTCCCCCTGGCAAGATTGCAAAGCGGGCGGAGCGGGGCAAGCCCCCCTACCCTGACCGCACTCCCTGGCATGAGCGCTGGGTGGATGGAGCAGGGCAAGCCCACCGACCCCGCTCCCCAGCAGGAGCACTGGGGGGAGAAGACGGGGACTGCAGGTGGAAGGGGTGGGGAGGAACCCCCACTTGCTCTGGCCTAGGGCTCCCCCCCTACAAACCCTAGTCCACCTCTGGCTGGTGGGAATCTTAGTTGATTGAAGGCTTTTCCAGCCAACAGGCCCACAGATGTGGAGTCATATGTGAGAACTGACAATTTTTAATTGCTTGGCCTTTTCTTGACTGAAATTCTTTTCTGTTTTAAGGGTTTGTTGGTTGCGGGGAATCTATTAGTGTAACACAAAGTAGCACTTGTGCTGCCTTCTGGTATGGGTATGTGAACTGTAGATGGGCAGAATCTAGTTAACTCTAATTATGTTTTTGCTTATCTTGATCAATTAAATGGCTAATGGTTTTCCAATTTGAATCTTTTTAGAGATGCTACATCTTTCTATAGCTGCACTGGCCTTTCTGTTACTTTGCTTTTTACATATAAAATATTTTTAGATCAGATATCTTTTTTTAATGGAAAAGTGGTATGAAATAATTAATCTATAATTGCATTTATGGAAAAATGCATAGAAATTTTAATAAACATAAGGCCTTAGCAGGATATGAACTCTCACCCTTTGGAGCTGACACTTTGATAAATAGTACATGGGATGGAAAAGACTCAGTCTGATTTATCCACCAGTCTTTCCTTACTAATGCTTGGAATCAGTTCTGCAAGCCCCAACATTCAAAAATCATGAGTCCAATGCCCAAAATCATGAGATTGGTTTACAAATCATGATGCTTTTTAAAAAAAATGTTTGGTTCTTTTTATTTTCCTTCTGGTCTTTAAGCTGTTAGGGTTTTCAAGCTTTTCTCTGCAATCATGAGGACTAAGAAACTTACTTTTTGTGAAAAGCTGAGATTCTTATGCTATATCATAATTCTATCAGCTGGCGTTTTAAGAAAAACACCAAAAATTGAGAGACTTACGAAGAAAAATCATGATTTGACAATACTGCAAATTTAATAGTGTTATGTTAGCTACAAGAGGGCTGTTGCTTCCAAAATCTAGCTAATAACATATTGAAAATTATAAAGAAAACATTAATTACAAGCTCTCAATGACTATGATAAAAATGACTGCAAGTTTCAAGCAAATCAGCCTTAATTTATTGTGTTGATCATGTTTCTGTCTTTCAATCATAAATGTTTCTGTAAAAATGTCTTTTGCGAGACTCATTAGAATGATTAAGTATGTGTAAGAACAAGAAAGAATTAAGTTTATGGTAAAGGCTTTCTGTGCTTAATGGACATCTAGTGTTCACTTTAATAGGAATTTGACCAGTAGTATTCTATGGAAATTGCTGTAAAAACTGATTAACAGAAGATGATTTCTTTTGTACAGAATTGTAAAGCCACCCTAAAGAACTTAATAGAGAATTTATGTTCCTGCTATAACATTTTATAGGTTGGTTAACAAAATTCTGCAGGACGATTATCATTCTCTAATAAATTACACAGGATTTTTCTGCAAGGCATTGGTCAGAGAGATGCCCCATCAAATTCAGTGCTTCATATGAACAGTAGAGGAGGAACTTTTTCCCCAGTTTGGCTTGAGTCATTACTGAAACTCTCAGTAAAGTGTGTGTTTCCTTGTCTCTTCACTAGCTATGCCCCTTTCCATTTCAGACTGTTCCTGATAAGGAAGTCGTATTCAAAATGTCATCAGTAACTTTATTTACTATTTTAAAAATCCCTTTAGTTCTTGTTTTCCATCCACATGCCCATGCCATATGTCCCATGTCCCACCTTATTACCCTGTTTATACCTTTATTCTTGACTATTCAGCTACAAGCCATTTTTCAACATAAAGCTCAATCAGGTTTTGAAGATAATCCAGAAGACCTGTTGGATAAGATGAGGGAAAGAGAAGCTGTCTGGCTTCTGATAAATGTTTTTGCTTCTGTAAATGATTTCCCCTCATTCCATACACTCTCACCCACATTGTTCTCAAATGCTGTAGAAATCGGCTCTCCGACGAAAGTGTGCTGCCTGCAAGATTGTGGTCCACAATGCATGCATGGAACAGTTAGAGAAGGTAAGAGGACACCACCTGCTGGAATATTGAATGTACAGTACACATTTTTAAATCCATAACTGAGTATTATCCTGAAAATCCCATGAGCTTAATTTCTGGTACTGTATGTCAAATACATTACAATGCTTTCATAATATCATAGATAGAGCTGGTTGGAATTTTTCAAATGGAATTTTTTTTATAGGAAAAAAAAGCCGTTTTTAAGACACAAAATGCAAAAATTGACTTTTACGATTATTTTTGTTTTTGTTAGATTTTTTGCAATGTTTTAATTAAAATATTACCAGTTTTAGCTGAAATTGTTACCTAAATAATTATCTAAATTGGCTTACAGTAAATGAAAAATTTCAATAATGTTTCAAAAATGCTTTTGATATGCATTTTTTTAATCAAAATTTTTGAAAAATTTCCAAAACAGGTCTATTTTGAACCATGTGAAACAGAAACAACTTTGAAAGTATGATTTTTTTTATACTGATTTTTTTTAAGCATATTGTTAACCTGCTCTAGTTATAGGGGAAGATGATGTAGACTAAAAATGAAAGATAGACAATGCCCTGCTTCCTATCCCATACATACTTGCCAGTCACAGAATTCCACAACTACAACAGCATCACTCAATTTATGGCAGTTGCCATTGTTAAAAGGAATCCGAGATCAACAACCTCCATAAATATTTTAATAGGGTTCCCTAGATTCTCACTGCTCCTAAACTTTAGGAATTTAGCACTTTGAGTTACAACTGGAAATATTTTGTAAATCTTTCCTTGCCTTGGTAAATAATTTATTTTGATATCTGTCCCGCTTACAATTGCCTTTAAAGAAACCTCCCCAAACCTTCAAAATCCAATAATATATTGATCATATAATGCAGTTCTCTATCAATGCTCCTTCATCTGGTAATACATATATTCCTGATTATAAATTAACAGTTACAGGATGAATTTTTCCCAATAGGATTCATGGGGGAAAATCCTGGTGCCACTGAAGTCAATGGGAATCTTGCCATTAACTTGAATGGGGTCAGAATTTTACCCCATGTGTCTGACACTGATTCTTGCACAGAAGTGGGTAATACGTCAAAGATTTGCAGTGGCAGCCCTTTAGAAAAGGCTTTTAGTTTTCCCTGATTTGGATGAGTTTTGCAAAACGTCATTAAATACAAATTTGTTGGGGTTCTTTTTTCAGTGAGTTTTAGTACATTCCAGTTAACACAGCAGAAGGTAAAATAAGACAAAATCGCATTGATCCATTATTCTTGACCGGTTTTACCAAAAGTGATGACAATTTCTTACATCTCTACTAGTTTATGGTGTCCCAAGTAATAAGAGAAAGTGCACACTCAGATGAAGGCCATTGAGTTGAATGTTAGTTTGTTTCTACTAGTCTAGAGAGTATGAAATTTGCCCCAATGCAGAGGCTATCCCAAGATCTGCACATCTCTTTAATCCCATTTTATGGGATGTTAGTGGTGCTTGTTCCTCTGTCCTGGGGTCAATTTTAACTAAAATAATTAGAATTTAGGTGACTTTTTCCATCTTGTCAAAGTTCAATGGTGAAACAAGGACGCAAGACTCCAGATGAACAGCATTGGAAGGGAATTAGTTAAATAAGTCAACTGGACTGAAGAACTCAAGGACTTAAATGTACAGGAAGCTTAAAATTTCTTCAAATTAGTTTTACAAAAACGATCTGAAATTTGCATCTGGAGAAAGGGGGGAAAAACCTTGTATGGATGGACTCCAAACCCAGCTGGATGAATAACCACCTCAAAAAGGTTGTTAGGCATAAGCAGAGAGCCTATATGGAATGGAAAAAGGGGCTGATCAGCAAAGAAAGCTACGTTGTGGAGGTTAGAAAATGCAGGAATAAAGTGAGAATTACTAAAAGTCAGGCTGACTTAGCTCTTGCCAAAAAAATTAAATAATAGGTAAAAAAGAGAGTAAGGAAGCATGAGGTTCGGGTGCTATTCAGAGGGATAGGAAGGAGATTAAAGACAATCTAGATATGGCCCAAAAACTAAATGAATACTTTCCCTCAGATTTCAGTAACAATGGTAATATGGAACATGCACATGAATACACTGTGAGTGATAGAAATGAGTATATAGAAATGGAAATTGCCACATCAGAGGTGGAAGAAAAACTTAAATCTCAAATTTTGGGGATCAGATAATTCCATCCCAGAATACTGAAAGAACCAGCACATGATTGCTAGTCCAGTAACAAGGATTAATACCTCTATCTATTTATGGATAGTACCATATGACTAGATAATAGCTGACATCATACCTATATTTAAGAAAGGGTAAAAATGTGATCCGAACAATTACAGACCTGTTAGTCTGACCTCAGTAGAATGCCAGGCTTTAGAGCAAATTGTGAAGAAAAGAATAATTTCAATTCATGGAGGTAAAGGGAAAGTAATGCAATGTGGGTTTACTAAAGGTAGATCATGCTGCAGTAACCTGATTTCCTTCTTTGAGAAAAGAACTGATTTTTTTTTATAAGGGAAGAGCAGTAGATCTAATGTTTTTGGACTTCAGTAAAGCGTTTGACATGGTAACACATGGGAAATTATTAGTCAAATTAGGGAAGATGGAGATCAGTACAAACATTGTAAAGTGACTAAGGAATTGGCTAAAGGGGAGAATTGCAAGGGATTGTGCTGAAAGGTGACTTATCAGACTGCAGAGAATTCTTCAAAGGTTAGTCTTGGGACTATTCTTTGTCAAAATTTGTATTAATGACCTTGGCACCAAAAGCAGGAGCGCGCTAATTAAATTTGCTGATGATATGAAGTTGGGAGGCATAGTCAACGCAGAGGAGGATTGGAATTTTACACAGGAAAATCTGGATGGCCTTGAAGACTGGAGTGACTGAAATGGGATGAAATTCAATAGTACACAGTGCAAGGTCATATAGTTAGGGTCTAATAATCAGAATTTCTGATACAAGCTGGTGGCTCATCAGTTTGGAAATGACTGAGGAGGAAAGAGACCTGGGTGTGTGGGTCAATCACAGGATGAGTATGAGCCACCAGTATGGTGCGGCTCTGAAAGGCAAATGCAATCCTAGGATGTATTAGGTGAGGCATTTCCAGTAGAGATAGAGAAGTATTAATGCCCTTGTACAAGGCATTCGTAAGACTTCATTTGGAATTCTATGTACAATTCCAGTCACCTGTATTCAAGAAAGATGGATTTAAACTGGAAGAGGTGGAGAGAAGAGCTAGTAGGGGGGATATAGGTTCTATCTTAGGAGAGCAGACTGGAAGATCTTGGTTTGTTTAGTCTTGTAAAAAGAAGGCTGAGAGGGGATATGATTGCTCTCTTTAAATATATTATGGGGGTAAATACCAAAGAGGGTGAAGAGCTATTTAAGCTAAAGGACAATGTTGGCAGAAGAACAAATGAGTATAAACTGGCCACGAACAAATTAAAGGTGGAAATTAGAAAAAGGTTTCCAACCATCAGAGGAAGAAGGATCTGGAACAGCCTCCCAATAGGAATTGTGGCGGCAAACAACGTAATTAGTTTAGAGAGAGATCTGGACAAATTTATGAGTGCCATTGTACAATGGGGTTGCTTGTGATATGGGAGGAGGGCTTAATAGCCCTGGGGCGCACTCTGGTTTTGTACCTAAAGCTCATACTTCAGGGTTTCAGACAAAGGTCAGGAAGGGATCCCTTCCTCCCCCATTGTATTCTGGGAGTTTTTTAATCTTCTTCCTCTGAAGCATCAGAGATGGCTACAGGTGGAGATGGGACATTGGATAGGGTGTTGAGTTGGTATCAAGCAGTCTCTCCTTCATGAGCATGGCTGGATGGTTCTTGCTTACATGTGCTGGGTCTAACTGATCATCATATATGGGGTCAGGAAGAAATTTCCCCCCAGATCAGGTTGGCAGTGACTTTGGGGGGCCTGGGAGTTTGCCTTCCTCTGCTGCGTGTGGGTGTGGGATACTTGTTAAGATTATCTGGGTATATCTCACTTAATCATTTCCCTGTCATTGTAGGGACCTTAAGCACTGGTGCACCTCGATCCCTCCTAATATTTGACTGGAACATAATAGTCTAGTCTCCTGTGGGTCTCATTTACTTTGGTCCCATTTCCATTGCTGGTTTTAGTGGGCAGGTGCTGGGTGGTGGTAGCAGCCTGCGATATACAGGAGGTCAGACTAGATGATCTAGTGGTCCCTTCTGGCTTTAAACTCTATGATGCTGTTTCCTGTTCCAACATAAGGACATAAGAATGGTCATACTGGGTCAGACCAATGATCCATCTAGCCCAGTATCCTGTCTTCCAACAATGGCCAATGCCAGGGAATGAATAGAACAGGCAGTCATTGAGTGATCCATTCCCTGTTGTCCACTCCCAGCTTCTGGCAATCAGACTAGGGCAGTGGTCTCCAACCTTTTTAAGCACAAGATCACTTTTTGAATTTAAGTGCAACCCAGGATCTATCTCAAAGAAAATGTAGAAATAACAGTAATCACACAAACCCAAACACCCTTGCTCCACCCCTTCCCCGAGGCTCTGCCCCTTCCCCACTCCTTCTCCGAGGCCCTGCCCCATTCACTTCCTCCCTCCCTCCCTCCCTCTGTTGCTCACTCTCTCCCACCCTCACTCACTTTCACCGGGCTGGGACAGGGGGTTGGGGTGTGGGAGGGGGTGCGGGCTCTGGGCTGGGGCTGAGGGGTTTGGAGTGTGGGAGGGGCTCAGGGCTGAGCCTGGGGCAGGGGAGTTGGGTGCAGGAGGGGGTTCAGGGTGCGGGTTCTGGGAGGAAGTTTGGGTGCAGGAGGGGGCTCAGGCCTGGGGAAGGAGGTTGGGGTGCAGGAGGGGATGCGGGGTGCTGGCTCTGGGAGGGGTCTCAGGGTTTGGGCAATGGGTTGGGGTGCAGGGTGCAGGCTCTGGAAAGGGGCTGGGGCAGGGGGTTGGGGTACAGGAGGAGGTACAGGGTGCAGGCTCTGGGACAGATTGGGGTATGGGAGGGAGCTCAGGACTGGGGGTCGGGGTGCAGGAGGAGATGTGGGGTGTGGGCTCTGGGAGGGAGTTGGATGCAGGGGGGGGGCCCAGGACTGAGGCAGGGGGTTGGGAACAGGAAGGGGTTCAGGGCTGGGGCAGTGGGTTGGGGTGCCAGAGCGGTTTGGGGTGCAGGCTCCAGCTGGGCACTGCTTACCTCAGGCAGTTCTGGGGGGTGGCGCAGTGGGGCTAAGGCAGGCTCCTTGCCTGCCCTGGCATGTTTGGCAGCGGCTTCTGGGGCAGGAGGGGCAGGTGGCTCTGTGCACTCCTCCCGTCCACAGGCACCACCCCTGCTGCTCCCATTGTCCACAGTTCCCAATCCCAATGGGAGCTGCAAGGGCGGTGCCCACAGGCGAGGACAGTACGCGAGAACCCTGCACCCACAAGGGGCTGCAAGAATGTGCTGGCTGCTTCCTGGAGCGGTGCGGGGCCAGAGCAGGCAGGAAGCCTGCCTTAGCCCCGCTGTGCCGCCAGACTGTTAGTGGCCGATCTCCTAGTTTGGCTACAGGAGGGTTGGCAACCCTAGACTGAAACTGAGATCAACTGTCAGAAGCTCCATGATCAACCAGTCAATCGCAATCTACCGGTTGGTGACCACTGGACTAGTGAAACCCAGAGCATGGGATTTCATACCTGACCATCTTGGTTAATAGCCATTGATAGACCTATCCTCCATGAACTCTAATTCTGTTTTGAACCCTGTTATAGTTTTGGCCTTCACAACATCCCATGGCAACAAGTTCCACTGTTTACCCCTTTTTCCTGAGCATTTATGAATATGTTGAACAGTATTGGTCCCAGTACAGACCTCTGGAGGACACCACTATTTACCTCTATCCATTCTGAAAACTGATCATTTATTCCTACTAGGGCTGTCAAGCGATTAAAAAAAGTAATCACGATTAATTGCATGATGAAAAAAATTAATCACGATTAATTGTGTGATTAATCACACTGTTAAACAATAATGGAATGCCATTTATTTAAATATTTTGGATGTTTTCTACATTGTCAAATATATTGATTTCAATTACAACACAGAAAACAAAGTGTACAGTGCTCACTTTATATTTATTTTTGATTACAAGTATTTGCACTGTAAAAAAATAAATAAATCGTATTTTTCAGTTCACCTAATACAAGTACTGTAGCGCAATCTCTTTATCATGAAAGTTGAACTTACAAATGTAGAATTTATGAACAAAAAATACTGCCTTCAAAAATAAAACAATGTAAAATTTTAGAGCCTGCAAGTCCACTCAGTCCTACTTCTGGTTCAGCCAATGGCTCAGACAAACAAGTTTGTTTACATTTGGGGAGATAATGCTGCCCTCTTCTTCTTTACAATGTCACCTGAAAGTGAGAACAGGTGTTCTCATGGCACTGTTGTAGCTGGCATCGCAAGATATTTATGTGCCAGATGCGCTGAAGACTCATATGTTCCTTCATGCTTCAACCACCATTCCAGGGGACATGCGTCCATGCTGATGATGGGGTCTGCTCGATAACAATCCAAAGCAGTGCGGACCGACACATGTTCATTTTCATTATCTGAGTCAGATGCCACCAACAGAAGGTTGATTTTCTTTTTTGGTGGTTTGGGTTCTGTAGTTTCCGCATGGGAGTGTTGCTCTTTTAAGACTTCTGAAAGCATGCTCCACACCCTGTCCCGGTCAGATTTTGGACGGCATTTCAGATTCTTAATCCTTGGGTCGAGTGCTGTAGCTATCTTTAGAAATCTCACATTGGTACCTTCTTTGCATTCTGTCAACTCTGCAGTGAAAGTGTTCTTAAAATGAACAATGTGCTGGGTCATCATCTGATACTGCTATAATATGAAATATATGGCAGAATGTGGGTAAAACAGAGCAGGGGACATACAGTTCTCCCCTAAGGAGTTCAGTCACAAATTTAATTAAAGCATTATTTTTTTTATGAGCATCATCAGCATGGAAGCATGTCCTCTGAAATGGTGGTCAAAGCATGAAGGGGCATACGAATGTTTAGCATATCTGGCACGTAAATACCTTGTATGGCCAGCTACAAAAGTGCCATGCAAATGCCTGTTCTCACTTTTGGGTGACATTGTAAATAAGAAGAGGGCAGCATTATCTCCTGTAAAAGTAAACAAACTTGTTTGTCTTAGTGATTGGTTGAACAAGAAGTAGGACTGAGTGGACTTGTAGGCTTTGAAGTTTTACATTGCTTTGATTTTGAGTGCAGTTATATAACAAAATAATTCTACATTTGTAAGTTGCACTTTTACGACAAAGAGACTGCACTACAGTACTTATGAGGTTAATTGAAAAATATTATTTCTTTTGTTTATCATTTTTACAGTGCAAATATTTGTAATAAAAATAATATACACTTTGATTTCAATTACAACACAGAATACTATATATGAAAATGTAGAAAAAATCCAAAATGTTTAATAAATTTAAATTGATATTCTATTGTTTAGCAGTGTGATTAAAACTGTGACTAATCGTGATGAATTTTTTTGAGTTAATCTCGTGATTTAACTGCGATTAATCGACAGCCCTATTCCTACCTTTGTTTCCTGTCTTCTAACCCATTACTGATCCATGAGAGGACCTTCCTTCTAATCCCATGACAGCTTACTTTGCTTAAGTGCCTTTAGTGAGGGACTTTCTGAAAGTCCAATTACACTGTATCCACTGGATCACCTTTATCCACAGGTTTGCAGACCTCCTCAAAGAATGCTAATAGGTTGGTAAGGCATGATTTCCCTTTACAGAAACCATGTTGACTTTTCCCTACCAAACTGTGTTTATCTATGTGTCTAATAATTCTGTTCTTTACGATAGTTTCAACCAATTTCCCTGGTATTGAAGTTAGGCTTACTGGCCTGTAATTGCCAGGATCACCTCTGAAGCCTTTTAAAAAAAAATTGGTATCACATTAGCTATCCTCCTGAAGTTGATTTAAATGATACGTTGCAGAACTACTACCTGTGGTATGTAATTTCATATTGCAGTTCCTTCAGAACTCTTGGGTGACTACAATCTGGTCCTGGTGACTTATTACTGTTTAATTTATCAGTTTGTTCCAAAACCTTCTCTATTGACACTTCAGTCTGGGACAGTTCCTCAGATTTCTCACCTAAAAAGAATGGCTCAGGTGTGGGACTCTCCCTCACATCCTCTGCAGTGATGACTGATGCAAAGAATTCAGTTGGTTTCTCCGCAATGGCCTTATCTTCCTTGAGTGCTCCTTTAGTACCTCGATCATCCAGTGCCCCATCTATTGTTAGCCGGCTTCCTGCTTCTGATGTACTTACATTTTTTTTGCTGTTAGTTTTTGAGTCTTTGGCTACTTGCTCCTCAAATTCTTTGTTTGGCCTTTCTAATTATACTTTTACTGACTTGCCAGAGTTTATGCTACTTTCTATTTATGTATAATGGTATAATTTTACAACACTTAAATGAAGCTGCTGCTCTTTCATTTTGGGATGGAGATCAATTGGATCTATAATAAGGAAGCCCAACCCCTCTGCCTTTATAATGGACAGTTGAGAGATATGTTTAATTATGTTTCACTTTGACGGCCAGTCTAAGTTTCTCAGACGTGCGTCTTCCCCTTGTTAGTATCATCTTCCATGTTTATCATTTAACCCAGTGGTTCTCAACCTGTGGCCCAATCAGCACACAGCTGTGGCCCATGTGATATCTTTAGGACTGTAACTAGTGTGGGGTGGGAGGGGCATCTGCCCCAGATGCAGAGCTGGTAGCGGGATGCAAAAACGGGGCAGCGCAGGATTGGGCCCACCATCAGCCGCTTCCTGGCAGGGTCAGATCCAGTTGCGTCAGCTTCCGCCTCCCGGCAGGATCATGCCCAGCAGCATTGACGGGAGGCCCGGGTGCTCAGTGCACACTACCCTGCAGGATCACGGGTCCAGTGACCTCAACTGGAGCAGGATCCCTCGCACTAGGACTGCAGCAGCAGGCGGGCAGGGTGGGCTGCACAGCTGAGCTAGGTGCAGCCAAGGTAGGAGACTAGTGGCCATGGGGGAAGGGTGTGCAGGGGGATTAGAGGATTGGGCCAAAAGAAATCTGATGAAGTTCAACAAGGACAAGTGCAGAGTCCTGCACTTAGGACAGAAGAATCCAATGCACTCCCACAGATTAGGGACTGAATGGCTAGGCAGCAGTTCTGCAGAAAAGGACCTAGGGGTTACAGTGGACAAGAAGCTGGATATGAGTCAACAGTGTGCCCTTGTTGCCAAGAAGGCTAACGGCATTTTGGGCTGTATAAATAGGGGCATTGACTGCAGATCGAGGGACATGATCATTCCCCTCTATTTGACATTGGTGAGGCCTCATCTGGAGTACTGTGTCCAGTTTTGGGCCCCACACTACAAGAAGGATGTGTGAAAATTGGAAAGAGTCCAGCAGAGGGCAACAAAAATGATTAGGGGGCTGGAGCACATGACTTATGAGGAGAGGCTGAGGGAACTTGGATTGTTTAGTCTGCATAAGAGAAGAATGAGGGGGGATTTGATAGCGGCTTTCAACTACCTGAAAGGGGGTTCCAAAGAGGATGGATCTCGACTGTTATCAGTGGTACCTGATGATAGAACAAGGAGTAATGGTCTCAAGTTGCAGTGGGAGAGGTTTAGGTTGGCTATTAGGAAAATCTTTTTCACTAGGAGAGTGGTGAAGCACTGGAATGGGTTATCTAGGGAGGTGGTGGAATCTCCTTCCTTAGGCCTGGTCTACACTGGGTGGGAGGAGGAATCAATCTAAGATCTATTCTAAGAGAATAACGTAGCTGAAGTCGATGTATCTTAGATTGACTTAAATTGACTTACTTCACGTCCTCGTGGCACGGGATTGATGGCCGCCACTCCCCCGTCGACTCTGCTTCCGCCTCTCGCTACCGATCCGGCGGGTAGTGTAGACATACCCTTAGAGGTGTTTAAGGTCAGGCTTGACAAAGCCCTGGCTGGGATGATTTAGTTGAGGATTGGTCCTGCTTTGAGCAGGGGGTTGGAGTAGATGACAACCTGAGGTTCCTTCCAACCCTGATAGTCTATGATTCTATGTAGGTGATTTGCAGAATGTGTATGTAAAATTTTTACACTGTAGCATTTTGCATCCTGTAAGACCAGGCATTAAGAATTACAATTTTGTGTTGCTACTACTGACACATTTTGAAATAAGATGGGATTATAAAGAGCTCTCATTTTGCTACAGGAAATTTGACTCTTCTTTTTATGTGGCGATGCAAACCTGAGGTCCATTGGTAACTTCAGTTTAAATGCATCATTTCTTTTTCCACCTCTCCCATCATCCTCTCCCTTTTATTCTCTCTCAGTATTCCCCCCATTACTTCTTTATTCTCTCTGCATCCCCTTTTCTCCCACTTCTTCCCTTTTCCTTCCCCACAACCATTTGGTTCAACCATTTGGTTCATCCTTTCTTTTTGTTTCCAATCTGTTTAATATTTTCAGTTTTCTGAAAGCGCCTCTTGGCCTGTACTCTACTCTGCCCTCAGAAACAGGGAATGTAGCTGATCCTTTTTGAGGCACTGCTAGTCTGGCCAGGATTTGTGGGTGGGTAAGTGGGAATGGCCTGATGAAGAGGTAGAAAAATCTATTTACTCATTCAGGGTGAGTCCCAACATTTCTCATGTGAATGGTCTGCAGAATCTAAGTTTTCATTTAAGCACTCCTAGCTATCTTCGAGACACCACTGACTTTCTGAGGAAATTACAATCCTTTGGTGATCTTCCAGAAAACACCATCCTGGTCACTACGGATGTAGAAGCCCTCTACGCCAACATTCCACACAAAGATGGACTACAAGCTGTCAGGAACAGTATCCTCGATAATGTCACAGCAAGCCTGGTGACTGAACTTTGTGACATTGTTCTCACCCACAACTATTTCACATTGGGGACAATGTATACCTTCAAGTCAGCGGCACTGCTATGGTGTACCCGCATGGCCTGACAGTATGCCAATTTTTTTATGGCTGACTTAGAACAACGCTTCCTCAACTCTCGTCCCCTAATGCCCCTACTCTACTTGTGCTACACTGATGACATTTTCATCACCTGGACCCATGGAAAAGAAGCCGTTGAGGAATTCCACCATGATTTCAACAATTTCCATCCCACCATCAACCTCAGCCTGGACCAGTCCACACAAGAGATCCACTTTCTGAACACTACAGTGCTAATAAGCGATGGTCACATAAACACCACCCTATACCAGAAACCTGCTGACCGCTATACTTACCTACATGCCTCCAGCTTTCATCCAGACCACACCACACGATCCATTGTCTACAGCCAAACTCTAAGATACAACCGCATTTGCTCCATCCCCTCAGACAGAGACAAACACCTACAAGATCTCTATCAAGTATTCTTACAACTACAATACCCACCTGCTGAAGTGAAGATTGACAGAGCCAGAAGAGTACCCAGAAGTCACCTACTACAGGACAGACCCAACAAAGAAAGTAACAGAACGCCACTAGCCATCACCTTCAGTCCCCAACTAAAACCTCTCCAGCGCATCATCAAGGATCTACAACCTATCCTGAAGGACAATCCCTCACTCTCACAGATCTTGGGAGACAGGCCAGTCCTCGCTTACAGACAGCCCCCCAACCTGAAGCAAATACTCACCAGCAACCACACACCACACAACAAAAACACTAACCCAGGAACCTATCCTTGCAACAAAGCCCGTTGCCAATTCTGTCCACATATCTATTCAGGGGACACCATCATAGGACCTAATCACATCAGCCACACTATCAGAGGCTCGTTCACCTGCACATCTACCAATGTGATATATGCCATCATGTGCCAGCAATGCCCCTCTGCCATGTACATTGGCCAAACCGGACAGTTTCTACGCAAAAGAATAAATGGACACAAATCAGACGTCAAGAATTATAGCATTCAAAAACCAGTCGGAGAACACTTCAACCTTCCTACTCATTTGATTACAGACCTCAAAGTTGCAATACTCCAACAAAAAAACTTCAAAAACAGACTCCAATGAGAAACTGCAGAATTGGAATTAATTTGCAAACTTGACACCATTAAATTAGGCTTGAATAAAAACTGGGAGTGGATGGGTCATTACACAAAGTAAAACCTATTTCCCCATGCTAATATTCCCCCTACTGTTACTCACACCTTCTTGTCAAATGTTGGAAATGGGCCATCCTGATTATCACTTCAAAAGTTTTTTTTCTCCTACTGAGAATAGCCCACCTTAACTGATTACTCTCTTTATAATTAGTATGGCAACACCCATTTTTTCATGTCCTCTGTGTATATATATCTTCCTACTGTATTCTCCACTGCATGCATCTGATGAAGTGCGTTTTAGCCCACAAAAGCTTATGCTCAGATACATTTGTTAGTCTCTAAGGTGCCACAAGTACTCCTCGTTCTTTTTATTTAAAAAGGAATAAACCTGGGATTTTCATAGAGCCCTGAAGGAGTTTGATGCCCAGCTTCCATTGACTTTAAAACCACCAGCTGAGGCCAGCCTCTGGTTGCAAAGGTAACGTTGCTCATGAAAAGCAAGGTTAAACTGATGCAGTGCTGCCTTTTAAGAGGGGGAGGGCAAGGAAAGAAGAGACGCTGAACAGACAGCCACAACATGGTGAAGAAAAGACTGTTTAGAGACATGGGGAGGCAAGACGTGGATTGTTTGGGCAGGTGCACGCAGACACATGCTCTTTAACATCAAGGTGAATCTCTTTGTTGGGACACTGGATTTTTAGTTGAGCTAGTATGTTTTGGAAAAAGGGATTTTGCAGAGCTGGTCTAATACAATATAGGGGAACAGTTCTCACTCATTATATTACCATACACATTGTCAACATTTACAGCCACCTCTGATTTCTGTTTACATTCCTATACAATATTGATTTTTTTCCCTATTTGTTTGCTTTGCTTTTAATGGCAGATTAATTTCCGGTGCAAACCAACTTTCCGAGAGGGGGGCTCCAGATCTCCAAGAGAAGTAAGTAATTTATGACTAACCATTGCTCCTCTTTATGATTTGTGGAGTAGGAACAGTGCTTTTAGACTCACTGGAGCCTTAGAAAGAGAACTGGCCCCCTTTGGGACACATTCTCTTCTTCACAATGAATATAAAAGGAATTCTAGACAAATAGCCACATTAGTTACATCAACAACATCAATTTATTTTCTTTCCATATTCCCTCATCCGTTCTCTTTTTTTTTTCTCCCCGATCATCCTTTTTTCATATTTTCTTACTCAGGGCTGGCTCCAGCTTTTTTGCCCCACGCGGCGAAAAAAAAAGATAAAGCCGTGATCGGCGGCACTCCGGTGGCAGCTCTACTGTGCCGCTTCATTCTTCGGTGGCAATTCGACGGCCAGTCCTTCCCTCCAAGAGGGACTGAGGGACCTGCTGCCGAATTGCTGCCGAAGACCCGGACGTGCCGCCCCTTTCCAGTGGCTGCCCCAAGCACCTGTTTCCTGCCCTGGTGCCTGGAGCCGGCCCTGCTCTTACTTATATTTCATATTCTTCCTTTCTTATTTCCTGTCTTTCAACCAGTCTTTCTGATTTTACTATCGCTGCATCTCTCCATTATTTCTTTCCTTTCTTTCACCCTCTTTCCCCTCACTTTGCCAATAGCATTTTCAGTGTTTCAAGTCTCTTGTTAGCTTCCAGAATTAAAAATGACAAAACCTCAAGAAATGCAAAAGTTAATTCCAACTGCAGTCTGAATTTGGCCACATTACAGATGTTGCATGTTTTACAGTATTTAAGCATGTATTTAATGACATAAACCCTAAGGAATATATTTAAGAAGAATAAACAGGCACAGAAAAAAGCACATGTGCAGCAAAGTAGAGTCATTATAGTTGAAACTTATTTCCTGTCTTCATGTCAGGCTTTCACATTTTATTTCCTAGATGTTTAGATTTTTTTTTAAATAAAGAAAAGGAAGGAAAAAAGTTGAGCTGTTTTGCTAGTGTAATATCCCAGCTTCATTGATAAGCCAGATAGTATTAGTTGTTAAAAGGAAGTCTGAGAGTTCAGGAAAAGATTTTAAAGTGTAGGGTAGAGGGTACGGTATAAATTATGGGCTAGACTGAGAGTTTATTCTTAATCCATAGCAAGGGACAGTGCATAGTTGTGCTGTCCCAGGAGCAGATCTGGTGACTCTTAGGAAGGGTTGGCAGGATTTTATTATTATTTTTTTAATTATTTTGACCTTTAATATTGATGTTTATTTTTAAGTGTCTTTTTATTTTTATCTACTTAAATGTTCACAGTTGCACAAAATCATGGATTTTCAGCATTTTTTATTTTTATCAATTTAAATTTTCATAGTTGGGGAAATTATGGGGGCATCAGACAATAATTATTTAATAACAATAAATGTCGAGATTCAAAAAGTTAAAGCTTTATAACGGTTAAAGCACAAATTGTCAACATCATGTGTCAAAATGTGCGAAACGACGAACAGCTTTAAATCAAACTGCAATAAGATCTCAAGCAGCATATTTCTTTGCCTATGTCGATTACTATCGATGGAAATATTTTTCGTCGGTTTGTGTGTGTACAGTGCAATCGATGTTTATCAACACTGACCAATAAAAATTGAAACCTTCCAAGCCTGCTCTGAGGCTACATCTACACTTGGTGCTAGGGGTGCGATCTGCAGCTTGCACAGATGTACGGCGGCTCTCACTGAGCTAGTATGCTAAAAGTAGTAGTGTATTACTAGCTGCCCTCAGTACAAACCCTCCCGGACCCCTTGGGTACACACTTAAGATGTTACTGTGCTGCCACTTGCTGCTGCCCATGCTATTGTGGCTACACTACATTTTTTAGAATGCTAACTTGGGGAGAGCTAGCATAAATATGTCTCTGCTAGCTGGGAGTCACACCCTTCCAAGTGTAGATGTAGCCAAGTGCAAGCCTGCTGGGGAGCATGGGTACATATACTGGTTGCTAGCCCATCTACACCACTATTGTTACCCCTGTTAACTACATTAGAGCTAGCAGGGGTATGCCTACTCAGGCTAAAGTCATCCCTTCACTTGCAGTGTAGACAGGGCCGGCGCTTCCACTAGGTGACCCTAGGTGGTTGCCTAGGGCGACAGGAATTGGGGGTTGGCATTTTGCCGCCTTTGGCGGAAATTTGGTGGCGCGGGGTCCTTCCGCTCCGGGTCTTCGGCGGCAATTCTGCAGTGGGTCCTTCACTCGCTCTGGGACCTGCCCCCGAAGACACGGAGCGGAAGGACCCCCGCCGCCGAATGCTCAGAGGAGGAGTGCTGCCGCCTAGGGTGGCAAAAACCCTGGCGCCATTCCTGAGTATAGATATAATCTTAGAGTTACAAGCATGTCTCTGGCTCTTCCCTTTCTCCAAGGGGAAGAAAACTGCTACTAGTCTGTACCAGATGCAGATTACATCCCCTTCCACATTAGCTCAGCTCTGCTGGCTGGTGTATTGTGGGGAAAAAGTCAAGGCAACATGCATGGAAAGGGAGGAAGCAGCCCTGCAGATGCTGCTCTCCTTCCCTCCGTGCTGTGATCCATGTGTGGGTAGCCCATGTCGGGGAGTAAAGGAACGCCTTACACCTCCTTGTTCCCCTGTGTGGACCTGTAGGACAACCTATGTTCTTGCCTTATAAGACCAAACCCAGCTCCCACTGAACTCATTGATGAACTTCTCCTCCCATTGACTTCAATGGGGAGTAGAAGTGGGCCCTATGCCATAGGTAAACATAGTGTTTTAAGGACACTTCTTCTCCCTGGGATGATATTGTAATTGTCTTTGCTGGACTGTACTCTGTTCTTTTTGTATGAGAGTAGCAGGGGGGGTTGTTCTGTCCAGATTCCAATTTGGGTAATGAATGCTGTCTACCTAGATTCCTCCTGCACTTTCAGTTGTGTATGGTGTTTTCATTTTCCAATATAAACTGTTGGGTAGTACTGCTGCTTAATGGCTGCCATGTTTTGCTCCAAAAGTGACTGCAGTTCAGTCATGGCTGAAGTAATTCTTGTGTATATATATGGCTGGAAAGTGATCAGGAATGAAAGGTGCTCTGTAAAGGTAAGATGCTATCATTTATTAATGTTTTCATTTTGTCCCTTTCCTGCAGAACTTTGTCCGACATCACTGGGTGCATAGGCGGAGGCAGGAAGGAAAGTGTAAGCAGTGTGGAAAGGTAAGTGGTATATGTACATCATAATGATTACGCCAGGATTTTCTAAACACTGATAGATTCAATTCAGCAGGTAGCTCTTCCCAACCATTTAATTATTCTATTCCAGCCCTCTCTTGAGCAGGGAATGATGATCATGCCAAATGGGATGGTGGGTTTCTGATGTGCACAAATGGGGACCAAAATAGTTACAGCAAATTCATTTTACTTGTGGCCCGATCCCAGATCTCCAGAAGTGAAATGCCTAGGGCACTATAGTCCAGCAACATTCCTTCATCCCTGATACGTAATTGTTCTCAGTGTGTTAGACTGAATTTGTCAATGAATCCTCTGCTGTACAGACTCTGAAAACCCATTTCCAAAGGCTATAGAAAAGATAAGAGAAAACTTGGCTCCCTATAGGACCTTTTCTCCCATATCTTCCAGTCCTCCAAGCATCTAAGAGGTTGTGAAATTAATTTACATGTAATCATAACTTCCTTTCTCCAGGACTAGGTTATGCTACTGTCTCTCTCTTCTCTTCCTTCTGAAATCTCTCTTTTCTCAGGTTCAGCAGTTAATTATTGTGTGGACAAAGGGCAGAGCCCATGTCTTGTCAGGTTCTCCGTGGTATGTATTTTTTAGCCAGAACCAGAAAATCAGATGTAACAAACTGGCCCTGGATACTGAGCTAAGGTACTAGCTGCAGTAAGATGCAGTATCCTCTTCATGGCAGATGGCATGTGAGCACCAGCAGTGAGAGGCTTAATGCAGCATTCTTATGCTGACCTGACACATGATGACATTGGAGCCATGTTTTACTGTGCCTTTGCCATTCTGGGCATTGCTTTGTATCTCCAGTGCTGGTGTCAAAGGGATTCATTATGCTTGTAGAACAGTCAGTGCATATTGTACCAGAACCAACACTTGACACATTCATGGTATCTACATGACCAGTCCGGACTGGAATTGACAAAAGACATGGCTCCCCTGAGGTTGAGGTCAGTAGAAGTGCAAAGAGAATAACACCTTAATACACACAGAGTTAAAGTTTGAATGCATATGTTCTGGTAGAGCTCTCTGTCCAGAAACCAGGAAGGGTAAAAGAAAACACAAACAAGAAAAATGCCTTTGTATTTTAATGGCAAAGTGACCTCCTCTATAACCAAATATTTGCTTATTTTGTGCTCTAATACTTTTTGTGCTTCTGCCTTTAAAACCATCCTTTACTTCCCCTATCATGCAAGATAAAGGAGACAGTCATTGAAATGAAATGGAAGTACATTTAGAGCAATAAAATAATGTATTTTTCATGAAGTGCTTAATCATCCTGTGGATCTCATTATTGTAGGAGGTCATCAGTCAAATCCCATGGCTTGAATTAGATAGTGAAAATATTGTAATGAACATTAATAATACTTACTGTTATGCAAGATAAAGATTTAGGGGCAATCGCATCTCATATTTCTTGTCATAAGCCTGTGATCAGGAATGAATTTCCCCATACATCATTTGCTTAGTGTGTTAGTTTATTTTTTTGCCTTACTTCTTTCTGAAGCATCATTGGCCACTGCTGGGAGGTGGGGTAGAGGGATAGGTTTCTGGATTATATGGACCGATGGTCTGATACAGGATAGTGTATCGTGAGATTTTTCCTGAGGTTTCTTATGAAGGATCCCACCCTATCAGTGCCGGTGCTGGCCCACTGGGAGCCCTAAGCAGGAATATGCCCCCCACCCCGCAACACATACTAATAGGGGGCTCCCTTCAGTTGCTTGGGGCCTGAAGTAATTGCTTAGTCTGCTTATGTCAAGTGCAAGCTCTGCACTCTATAGATCAATTGGAGAACAGAAATCAGAGGTGATTAACTGATGGTCTATAGCTCCTTTATATATGGGAAGCTGCTAATATGACTTTGACTCCAATTATTTGGACAGGTTGTGATCCCAATGCAATCTGGGGATCCAGGAGCTGTCTTCCTCCAAATATATTTCCTCCAGCCTGCACCGATGTGATTTATTTTCACAAGAAGAACTCACAACATATAGTTTTACATGCTACACCTGAAAGGGATGAATCAGGCATTAATGGAACAACCCCATTTCAAATATGGAGTTAGTGCTCCATACCCGTGTTTCTCAAACCACACAATGTATTTCTTGTGGGATAATTCTACCTCTTTCAGGAGCGAATGGAGGCAAACCAACCCAAGAACAGCAAAGAAAAAGTGAACTCTAGTTTTCTATGTTACTCAGAGGGGAGGCAGGAAGAAGCCGGGGGCAATGGCCAGCAAGCTGATCTTGAGTGGAAACTTGAGTGGGAAACTCCAATATTTTAATCCCACTGTTTTCACCAACTCCCACTGTGGCCTTGGATAAATCACTTTACTGCATCAATTTCCCTGTATGTAAATTCAGGTTCTTAATATTTACTAACGTACCTGACAGGAGGAGAGATTAGCTTATATTTGTAAAGCAATTTGAGGAAGAATAGTGCTATTTTACTTCTAAGTAATCATTATTATATTTTTATTGCTGGGTCATTTTCACTATTAACTCTGTAAGAAATCAAATAGCCTACAGAATAAATGAAAAAAAAAAAAAGATTCACCCAGAAACAAAGCAAGCTGCTCAGTTTAAAAAAATACCACTTACGGCCCTTGGAACAAATGTACCAGATTTTGTTTTTTCTTAGTTGCAGGTTTGGGAGACAAGTATTTCCACCCAGTTGGAAAAAAATGTTTCTATCCACCAGGAGCCAAAATATTTTTTTCAAAGGAGGGAGGAATTAAATTTATGAGAAACTCAGGCCTGGTCTACACTAGAAAATTAAATCAGCTTAACTACATCATTCTGGAGTGTGAAAAATCCACATCCCTGAGTGGTGTAGTTAAGCTGACCTAACCCCCAGTGTAGACAGCGTTATGTCAATGTAAGAATTCTTCTGTCCAAATAGTTACTGCCTCTCAGGGAGGTGGATTACATATGCCAATGTCAGAACCGTAGCATCTACACTGAAGTGCTACGGTGGCACAGCTGCAACGCTGTAACTGTATCGCTGTAGAGTTTTAAGTGTAGACAAGCCCTTAGTTAGCAATCAATCTGCCCAGTGTCAGTCCTCAGTCTCTAACTGTCCTCAGTCCTCAGTCACTCCTGTCAGACATACTATAGATCTGAGACTGGATTTTTGGGCCCACATAAAATGATGTACTAGGTTTGCCCAATCAGGAGGCAGTCTGGCTATTTGTGCTTGTGAAGTCAATGGGCCTATTTCATAGACAGGATTGGTGGGTGAAGCCCACCAGCACAGTGAAAAGCCTGCCCCTTCAGTTGAGAGAGGGGCCACTAAGCCCTGAAATCAACAGATTGTAGGGGACTAAAAATGAAAAAAAAAAAAAAAACAGGTATAGGTGTGGAGGTCCCAAGGTGTGATGCCTCAGGAGACTGAATTTGATCCAGGGGCTCTGGCATGGGACATATTGTACAGCCTAGGCTAAGTATTGGACAGACAGCTGGAACATGCACCTTCTCACATTGGCCAGGCAGAGAGAGAATTCCATTCTTCAGAGTGCTGATTGTGGTCTCCTAAACCACATCTTGCGGGGACAAAATAGATACGTTTGGGCCCTTTACTTGGATAAGTGAAGGGCCCAAATTTGGATAATCCAGTTTGGATTATTTTTGTTTATTGTTTTAATTCTCTTTCTTCATGGCACTGACCAATAATATCTGCCTGCTCCTCTGCACCTGCCTGCCCTCCTCCTTCCCCCCACAGAAGCTATGATAAAAGGCATGCTGATTACTGAAGCAGGGGAGCAGATGTTCCCTGGCACTGTTACTAAATCAAATTTTAATAACTCTTCAAACAACTCCATTTTGGACCTGGACACTGGATGTCAGCTAGGGGATTCAAGTAAAATTTAGCTTATCTGCTTAGTTTATCAAAAAGAAGATTGAGAGGTGACGTGATTACAGTGGATAAGTCATTGATCCTCATGGGGAGAAGATACCAGATAGTAAAAGGCTCTTTAACCTATCAAAGAAAGGCATAACAAGAGCCAAGGGAGGCAAGAAGTTAAAGTCAGACAAATTCAAATTAGGAATAAAACACAATTTTTTTTAACAATGAATGTGGTTAACTATTGGAACAAATGATGAAGGGAAATGATGGATTCTCCATCTCTTGAATTCTTCAAATTGACACTTGATGCCTTTCTGGAAAATATATACTTTAGTCAATCAGAAGTTATGGAGCTCAATACAGGGGTAGCTCGGTGAAGTTTCACAGCTTATATTATACATGCTATCATATTTGATGATTTAATGGTCCCTTCTGGTCTTAAAGCATAGAGCTGGTTGGGAATTTTCCATTGGAATGATTTTCAGATGAAAAAATGCAGTTTCTGCTAAATTGAAATTTTCCATGGCAAAATCTCAGTTTTGTGGAAAAAAAAAGTGATTTTCCGATGGAAAAATTTGAACAAAATATTTTGTTTTGACTTGATTTGACTCAAATTGGACTATTGTGTTTTGCTGAGATGATCTGAAACATTTTTTGAATCAGTTCAATATAGGGTGACCAGACACCAAGTGTGAAAAATCGGGACGGGGGTTGGGGGTAAAAGACGGCTATATAAGACAAAGCCCCAAATATCGGGACTGTCCCTATAAAATCAGGACATCTGGTCACCCTATAAACATTAAGCTGCATTTCCCTATCAGCACATTGCTGATGGTAGTCATAGTTGAGGCACTTGTTCCCATACTATTGGAGGACTACATTTCCCATACTCCATGTGGATTTTCCTCTTCCCAGACTCTGTGTGATACATCATGGGAGTCGCATGATTCTGGGTGCATCAAGGGAGAGGTTGTCTAGCCAGAGAGCCTGGCCTATAAGGAAGAGTGGGGGCATCAGCCTCATGAACTACAACTCCCACAAGACAATGTGCCACAATCGAAAAATTCAGTTTAAAGTTGAAATGACTCGAAGCAAAGCATTTTGGGTCATTTCAACAAACTGAAATGAAACATTTTGATTTTGGGAATGTTGAAATGCTTTGATCGAAAATATCTAAATTTAAAGGTTTTGAAATTTACGTTCTATTAAAAAAAATTGAAATTGTAATTTTACATCCAGATATGAGACAATACAAATGTTGAAATGTTGGTATTTCCTGCAGGATAGAAATTCTAAATTTCACACAGTTCTATTCAAATCTATGAAAATAGTTTTTCTCTCTTTACTGATTCTTCTTCTTTTTTTTTTTTCGCTACAAAGTTGTGGGGGAGAGGGAAGGGAAGACGATAAATTTGGGATGTGTGTCCAACACCTCTGTTTTTAGGGTATTATAATTCAATATTACATATATTAAATGAAAGGAGTCACTTCAAATTTTCCATAAAATGCTATCTGTCCCCAGGTAGAATCTTCTAACTTTGAGGTTGATAAGATGTTTGTTATAGATTTTATCGTGGAGGCCAAAATTGGTTTTATAATGGAAATTCAGTAACAACCTTAACTATGGCACTCCATAATAGTAGGGAGCTAAATAACAATGATGGATTTAACCTGTTGGGTGTTTATGAACTGTGTATGTCATGATATTCTGTTGATTGCAGTAATGTGCAACAGTTCAGAGCCCCCAGGGACCAGTCCATTCATAGGACAGCCAAGAGATGTGAAAGACTGTATATGACCGCCCTGAACTGATCTAGCTCAGTCATGTGACAAAAGTTAAAGGTGCTAAACTTTCTCATGTGATGAGAAGTATGTGGATGTGATGGAAAGCAGCTTAACCCTTCCTCTCCTATCTCTTCCTGCCATCCCAGGGATTTCAGCAAAAATTCTCCTTCCACAGTAAAGAGATTGTGGCCATCAGTTGTTCCTGGTGCAAGCAGGCGGTAAGTGGCTAGAACTGAGGTTGAGAGGTGGGGCTTTGCCCACACAGGATCATCATGTTTGACTTCATTTATCCTGGTCGTTTTATGTGCTCATTTATTAGGGGGGAAAGAGCCCCCTAGAATCTCCTTATTTGTACCCTTTCTATTTCTTCTCCCCAAGGATGCTACTCCTGGGTAGTCTATTCTTCTGGTGGAGGAGAGCTGAATGTAGCTCCTTCCTTTTGGAGTATAACAAGACCACTCCTGGGGTAACAAGAGGGTTCGCTCTCAAGCACTCCATTGCTGTTACTGGTTCAGAGAAAAAGGGATTCCCATTTTGTATAATCTTGCCTGTTTAGAATTTGGTCTTACTACTGTTATGTGTATGTAAGCAGGGGTGTCTTTTGGGGGTAGGGGGCACGTTTGACAAAGGATGAGAAAATGGGGAGGTGGGTTTTTTTGGTTAATGTTCCTAAGACTCTCTTGGTCCAGAGGACTGGGAAAAGAAGTTGAGCTGGGTATATTCCTCAGTGCCTCACACATCTCTCCCTGTTTCTTCTGTCCCTACCATGCCTTTCTCTCTCCCTCTTTCTCCTTTTTTTGCACTCTGTCCACCTCACTGACGGCTCTGCTCTCCCTTCGCTAGTTTCACAACAAAGTCACCTGCTTCATGTTACATCACATCGAGGAGCCGTGTTCCCTGGGGGCTCATGCTGCTGTCATTGTGCCTCCCACCTGGATCATTAAGGTGAAGAAAGCTCAGGTAACTGCATGCTGATGTCTGTTTCTGATGCTGTTTGGCAGCTCAGGGTGAGCCTGGCTTCTGCTCCTGGTTATTCCTCCACAAAAGCATGTTTGTTTGCCCTGTCCATGCCCCTCACACCCAGCTACACCCATGATGATTATGAACCTCTATCTCACTCTTTCATCTACCCCTCCGGAAGGATTCTTTCATTGTCTCGTTTGGGGCAATAAGTGAGCAACCTGATTTTGGCACTAAGCAATACAGTTCATTCTTATTGCAAGTTCATCTAACGGACTGCAAGAATCCTCTATGTTTTAGGTACTCAAGCATGTTTCGCTAAGTAGAGCTGGGCAAATACAGGAAAAAAAGCTTTCCACAAATATTTGGTTGAATTGAAACATGAATTGGCCATGGCTGTGCTCAGTTCCCTTTTGCATTCACTTTCCATGGATGTTTGGACGATCATGTTTTACTCACATGAATGCTTGCTGAACATTATGCTCAAATGCTTGCAGATAATGAGTTTTCAACTTGTCAGCGTTTGCACCAGATTTGGTATATCTTAGATGGGATAAGACATTGCTCAACACAGCAGGGGAAAAAGGGTTTCCAGAGCCCCTTTCCAGAGAAGGTGCTGACTGCATTCTTCACGACTAGGGTCACCCAAGCAACTGGAGCTACTTTGCATGTGGGGGGTGAGGGGGTGGGGTGGGGGGAATGGTCGATAATTCAGAACAGTAAATGCAATGTACTTGGTGTAATTTATCCCCGGACTCCTATTCAGAGTGAATGCACAACACTGGTCTATGATGCAAAGGACACAGCCATTTTTATTGATAATACCCAGTTTAACTTAAATTATTGGGATAGACCAGAAAAGGGACATGGGAAATAACTGATGGGATAGTTAGTTCTCTTGCCAGCCCCGTGTGTTTTGTTCCCCAGAACCTACCAGGTATCCTACTTAGGGTGTCCCCTTTCCACAATAAGTGAGACTTGATTCTGTGCTCCATGGCATACAACCCATGCATGGGATAGCCAACTACCCAGGCTCCCCGCAGTGGCGCTATGCTGTTTTGATGCCTGTGTTGCTTCTCCGTAGCCCCATGACCTATGTCACAAAATTTGCTGCAACAAAAATGCCAAGCCACCAGTCCTCAGATTACTGAATCTTATCTTAATCTAGTGATCTAGAGACCTTTGACAGGCTGCTTGAAGGAAGAACCACCGGAATAGATGCTCTCTTGTGGTGGAAACCTCTCAAAGGGCTGAATGTTAATGGCAGAGTGTGATCAGGAGCCCCCTGGAATGTAAAAAAAAACAACAAAACCCTAAACCCAGCAAGGAAACCCAAATCATGGTGAGAAAAGCCAACCCTAGTAGGAATTTATAGATTCATAGATTCCAAGGCCAGAAGGGACCACTGGCATCATCTAGCCTGATCTCCTGTATAATGTAAACCGGAGAACTCCTCTGAAGTAACTACTCTTTGAACTAGAGCGTATCTTTTAGAAAATCATCCAATCTTGATTTTAAATTTGGCAGTGATAGAGAATCACCACAACCCTTGGTAAATTATTCCGATGGTTAATTACACTCACTGTTAACTATTTATGCCTTATTTCTAATCTGAATTTCTCTAGCTTCAGTTATAAGACATATTTTTCAGTCCTTTAAACATTTTCATGCCTCTGCTCTGAACCCTCTCAAATTTATCAATGTCCCTTTTGAATTGTGGACATTAGAACAAAGTTTTTAATTTTCAGTTTTTCAGTGAAAAGTCAAAATTTTCCACTGAAACTGCCCCCACCACTGGTTCTGACCAGCTCTAACTTGTGAATGACTTGACCATTTCTAACCCATCTACACAGTCTGGATTTCTGGTAGTATCAGACGTTCACAGCAATCAATCCATGGACAAAATAAATAAAAACTCATAAATAAATTAGAGGAAATTTAATGAATGAATAAATACGTGGAAACAGAAATCTGTTTGTAGATGTTCCGTGACCTGAAATAAATATGTCTAGTAACATTTTTACTATAAATTATTTGCTCAGCTCCACTTATTAACAACTCAGACTGATCACACACAAGTCCTGGACTGGATTTTCTATTAATTTAAAATGGATTCTAGCAATGTCCCTTACAGTACTTCCTTTTGGTGGTTGTTTCTGAGCAAACAAGAGAGCTTCATGAAGAGACTCTTCACCTAGTTTTACTTTCTGTTTTTATTGTTTTTCCATGATCATTATATGGACCATGGGTTACCACCTTTCTAATACTCTATTTGAATAAAGAACAGGCCCCCCTCTCGCTCCCGGCAGTGTCTTGGTGATGCAACATCCCGATGTAGTTGCATAAGATCAATCTGCCTTAGGTTACCTGCTAAATGGGGAGTTTTTACTTCTTGCAAGCTTCTGTTTGCAGGATGAAGGAAATTCAGAACAGTTTGGATAATTTTGGAACAGGTGGTATCCCTATATGTAATGACCCATTTATATAGATGGCAAATTCTCAATACCTCCTTCATTATGTTCATTGTATGAGCCTCTTCTGTAGCCTCTCTAACGCTTTTCAGTGCCTCTGGGTCTGGTTTCCTGGAGTTCAGATAAATTAAGTGTTCCAGTTAGCAACTGCAGGTATCTACAGTGGCTAGTGTCCTTTTTTATATTTGATACTTGGCAGCCTGAATGTTGTTAAACAGACTTGGTGTGTGTGTGTGTGTGTGTGTGTGTGTGTGTGTGTGTGCGTGTGTGCGCGCGTGCATGCGCATGTTTGAGAGAGGAGCAGTTGATGAGAAGGATCTGGGTGATGAAGTTACAGAGACAGCCCTCCTTCTGAGGTTCTGGATACAAAGCAGAGGCAGTAATTGTAACTGGATCCCAATGCTAAGAAAGGGTTTATGATCGAGGTGAGTGAATCTGCTTTCCTTTCTCTTTGGAACCTTCATAAGGAGCTTGCAAAAGCTGTCTACTACTGGGCTACTCTCTCTTCTTACTGTATTGCTGGCTGAAGCCACTGATTTGAGACTATTATCTGTGCCTCATTTCAGTTTGTGAACTGCCTGAAGATCATAGGGTCAGACTTTTATCGGTGCTGTGCACCTGCTGCTCCTGTTCAAGTAATTTGGAGCTACTGCGGCTCAGAACTGCTGAAAATTAAATCTGCAGCATTCTAGATGAAAGGATCTACCTAAGACTGTCAGTTCACCACCTGACATTACTCAAGGAGGGCCCTGTCCTACTCCTTCCATAAATCTATCTAAGTGGGCTTGGAACACTTCCAATGACCATGATGTAATATGATCTGTGCTTCTTATCTTTGAAGAAGGACAAAATTATTGTCACCAAGGAGATTTTTCCTCTTTTAGAGACAATTCAGGATTTACATACAGGCCTGTCCACTTACAGGTGTTCTTTACTGTCAATGGAATGTCACTGAGTAGCATTTAGTTTTTGTCAAAACGCCCATACTCTTCCTGTGGAGAAGGAAGACTTCAATATGGACAAGATGGCACATGCAACAACTTCTTCAGCTCACCATGTATACCCCAGTGATTTCCCAGGGCTGCTATTCTTTTACCAGTTTGAAATGAAACCTTGCACATGGAAAACCAGTGCCCCTGCCTCTTACCTGTTGTATAGCTACTGTTGCTAAGTTGTAGCAAACATTCAGGCTCTCTAAACATCACAAAAATAGGCATACTTAAACACTGTGGCGTAATATAGTTTTGACAAAACCACATTATGTCTTTTCTTGCCAGTGTGTGCAGATACAAAACACTATTATATTTTAATCCTGGTAGATACAGAGACCAAGGCATGTTCTTCTATCAAAGTTATAATATGGGTTTTTTTTGTCCACAATGGCAAAAAAGCAGATATGTTGCAACATGATTTGGCAACAAATATATTTACACATGGTTATTTTTTAATGAGGATAATGCTATTTTACCTAATTGTCCTGGCTTTATGCAGAAGAACTGTACTGGGTTTAGGTCCTTCCACTAAATAGCAGATTGTCAGCTTCTTCCAGTAAAATAATTACCGGTAAGTATAATCAATGCCTCTAATATAGTGCTAGCTCTTTATATATAGTGCTTTTCATCAGTAGAACTCAAAGCCCTTTACACAGGAGATAAGTAACATTATCCCCATTTACAGATGAGGAAACACTGAATTTCCCAAGGTCACCCAGCAGGCCAGTGGCAGTGCTGGGAATATAGGCCAGATCTCCTGAGTTCCAGTCCAGTGCTCTATCCACTAGGCCACTCCGTGTCTCGCTCTGTGACAAGGTTTCAAGAAAAAATCCTCCCAGGGAGAAGCTCTGAAGAATGAATCTAAGAATCTCTACATTGATTACTATAAATGAAGCAATGTTTTTTGCTTCATTACACTGATTTTAAACTTCGTATCCTCCTTCTGTCTGATTGCACTATTTGAGAGTGAAAAAACTAGTAGGATATATATGATCCATCTGTGACAGGTTGGATCACAGAAACCCGCTTGGGAGCTGCCAATTGATGTGCCAAGACTACTTCTGCCCCTGCTTTCCTGCCCTGTCAGCTTAGGACTTCAGTGCCGTGCCTGGTTTGAGCCAGACTCGCTAGCCTGCTGCAAACCCAGACCCACGTCCAAATTATGCCCCCTAACAGCTGTAGGCTTCACTGAAAGCAGCTTACAGAACTGTTCTTATCTTTAACACTCAGATGCCCAACTCCCAGTGGGGTCTAAACCCAAATAAATCTGTTTTACCCTGTATAAAGCTTATAGAGGATAAACTCATAAATTGTTCGCCCTCTATAACACTGATAGAGAGGTATGCACAGCTGTTTGCCCCCCCAGGTATTAATACATACTCTGGGTTAATTAATAAGTAAAAAGTGCTTTTATTAAATACAGAAGGTAGGATTTAAGTGATTTCAAGTAGTAACAGACAGAACAAAGTGAATTACCAAGCAAAATGAAATAAAACATGCAAGTCTATGTCTAATATAGTAAGAAACTGAATACAGATAAGATCTCACCCTCAGAGATGGTTCAATACGTTGCTTTCACAGACTGGATGCCTTCCTAGTCTGGGCATAATCCTTTCCCCTGGTACAGCCCTTGTTCCAGCTCAGGTGGTAGCTAGGGGATTCCTCATGATGGCTGCTCCACTTTGTTCTGTTCCACCCCCTTATATATCTTTTGCATAAGGCGGGAACCCTTTGTCCCTCTGGGTTCCCGCCCACACCCCCCTTCTCAATGGAAAAGCACTAGGTTAAAGATGGATTCCAGTTCAGGTGACATGATCACATGTCACTGTAAGACTTCATTACCCACTTGCCAGCACACACATATACAGGAAGACTTACAGGTAAAACAGAGCCATCTGCAGTCAATTGTCCTGGTTAATGGGAGTTATCAAGATTCCAAACCACCTTTAATGGCCCACACTTTGCATAATTACAATAGGCCCTCAGAGTTATATTTCATATTTCTAGGTTCAGATACAAGAGTGATACATTTCTACAAATAGGATGATCACACTCAGTAGATTATAAGCTTTGTAATGGTACCTTACAAGAGACCTTTTGCATGAAGCATATTCCAGTGACATTAGCATATTTTCATAAAATCATATAATATGCAACGTCACACCATCCACCTACCCCTGTCAGTGCAGCCTTATAGCAAATGATGCTTTCTAGTGCACTTTCATATGCACCAAAGCATGGGAAGTTTAGAGCACTTTTATAGAGCCAGTCTCCTGCTTCTTAGCATAGGTGCAACATGCCTCAGGTGGCATGTGGCCAGGATTCATAACCAAATTTGGTCCCCTGGTTGGATTATTAGCTTCCCTGGCTTGGGCCAGGTATTGACGGGGAGTGCGACAAATGCTGATCCCTTTATGCATGGTGAAAAGCAACAGGAAAATTGGCTGGTTTGAAATGCCAGAGCTGGTCACTGAGGAATCAAGCAGTGAATCCAGTAAATACACTATTTAATGTAATTGGACTGTTGGCTGAAGATGAAGGTTGAGTCAAAACAGCGGATTCTGATGAATGGCTTTGCTGTGTCCACTCGCAGTTCTCTGGGCCAGTGAAACTTTTCTCAGTAGGGATGTCTGGATCAATTTGGATAAAATAAGAGTGACTTGAACTTTTTTGGGGAAAAAAATGGAATGGAACTTGTTTACTTCTTGAGGTTAGAAGTTCTGCAAATTTTCTTTTAATTTTCTGCCCCACTGTACTTCCTAGTTTTGAATAGACTAAGCTGAAATACTGTGGGGAAAGTCCATTTTCTCAGTGTTTCCAACTCAGCTGAAACTCAGCACTGTGTGAATAGGGAGAAAATTTATAGGGATATGGCTATTTTAATTCAACAACTGCAGTAATTAAAAAAGAAAAGCCTCAATTTGTCTGGCCCTGACCACTTCAGCACATTTTTGTGCTCCACCATCAATGAAGTTTGCGCTATTCTGGGGAATAGTTTTTTTCCCCATATCTAGTCCAGCCCCCTCATGGCAGGACAAGTATTTTTAGTTAACTGCAATTTTTGGGTAGGTCCTACAAAGTATCTATTTGTTTTAACTATTTTTTCTGCAATAGAGTGGCAGAGGTTTTTGTTTGTTTTTATTTTAGAAAAATGAAACCCTTAAATATTAAGAATTCAGAGGAGGTTTTCTATCAGATTATTACACTAGTTTCATGGTAGGTCAGGTTTGACTTTGTCTGCCAGCATCATATGCAGTGGTGGCATGCATTATGTTGAGTCATGGTGGTCACCACCGCTAAAACTGGGGTTTTGTTTTGTTTTGCTTTTGTTTTGGTTTTTAAACATGAAAAAATAGCTCATTTTATCATGTTTTATTACATTTTTGTGCAGGTGGTCTCCATACCAGGAGACGAGCCTGATTGGGAAGGAGACTGGAGCCCCGGAGGGAAAACGGGCGTCTCCTACCCCTATTGGGAGGGTTGGCAGGTACAACATGTGGTGTTATGTGAGTCTCTGGGAGTATCTGATTTTTTTCTCCCCACGGCGTGGGAAAGCTTCCAGTTCCAAAGCACCAGTCTGGTCTCCGTGTGTGGCTTTCTCCATCAATGGTGGTGTGGAAGTGTAAAGCATGAGACGCATGTGATCTAAACTTCAAGCATGTGCCAGACACTGTATCATTCTCCAAACGGACCATGCATGAAGGAGCTTCTTAAATGAGGCTACTTCTGGGGCTGACTTGATTTTTTGTTTTGCTTTTCATGTAGCCCCCTTTTTTTTTCTTTTTCATAGAACTCATTAAAAACTTCAACCCGGCGGAAGAAGAGAACATCCTTTAAAAGAAAAGCCAGCAAAAGAAGCAATGAGGTAAGTCCTAATTAATAGTATTTGAAAGGTGGACTGAATGGATATTTTTATCTCTAGACTGCCAGTTAAAATCTAGCATGTCTATCGATCAGCCAGCCCAGGTTGACTTATCCTCCCATTTTTAGATGGGATGCATAGATTTATTCTCTAGGGTAGAATAGGCTAGGCTGAATAGTTGAGGCATGATGAGGGGGTGCACAGGGAATCTTGTTGTCTATGCTATAGCGGTTTTCTGACTAAAGGTCACAGGGGTTCTTAATCTAGCGGCTTTCATGACCACAAAAGCCTCTAAAAACAGAATTGAGAATGCTTTGTGATTTTTTTTTTTTTTTTTTGCTAGAGATTTTAGCATTAGTTTTGTGTAGCTCTAATTAAAGTACTCTGCCACTTCTGATTTTGCAGGAAAACAAAGGCCGACCATTTGTGATAAAGCCCATCTCTTCGCTGCTCATGAAACCACTGCTGGTGTTTGTCAATCCAAAAAGTGGAGGGAATCAGGTAAAGGCATCAACTTGATCCCAGTCACAAAGTTTCTACAAATTCCTTTAAATTATGTGTCATAAAATGATTTCAGGTGAGGCACAGAAAGGGAGGGTTTCATGTGACCTGGGATGCAGACTCCTAGAATGGAGAACTGGACCCTTCACGGTGAATCTTCTTCCCACCAGAATTGAGGTTTGGATTGTTCAGTGTGATCTTCCTCCCAGGTTTTGATTCTTTGAGAGGAAACCAGAATAGCGGCTTGGAGTCTTTCAGGAAACCTCAGTCTTTCCACAGAAATGGAGCTCTCTGATTCTCCGAAGTAATTGCCGGTCATCCTCCTGCCCTACCATTGGTTTGGTTTAATCAGAGCAATCTCTCAACATCCCTTGGCCACATATCTTATGTTGTAAAGCCACATAGTCCTGAATTGTAAATATGTTGGAAATGGTGCTCTAGAAAACTGAGTCTCAGAGCATGACGCTGTTGCTTAGGCATATTGCTCCATTATCAAGTTGTAAGTAGCAGGCTGAATACTTTGGTCATGCAAGTAGAGCTGAAGTAAACAGTGGGTTTACACATCATTACAAAAATTTCAAAATTCCATGCAAAGGAAAATTCTAAATTTTTTTTTGTTTAGTTTTAATTTTGACCTTTTAAAACATTTATGTTCTGTTATAATCTAAAATAAAACGTTGAAATGAAACGTAATTTTTAAATGAAAAATAAAAATGTTTGTTTCAGGAAATGTTGAAATGGGACGTTCAACATTTCCAGAACCTTTTTTGTATGCTTTTCTCCAAAACAAAATTTCAACAAACTTGGAACTATTTCACAAAACATCTTGATTTTGCTGTAACTGGGATTTCTGATGAAAATGGTTCCATCACAGTTTTTCCAACTACCTCTACTGTGAACTTGAAGCCACTACACATCTGCATTCTAAATTCAATGGACATATGTTGTTGTTGTTATTCATATTACCGTAACACGTAGGAGCTTGAGTCATGGACTGCGACCCCATTGTGCCAGGCACTATAAAAACACAGAATAAAAAGACAGTCCCTGCCCCAAGAGGCTACAAATACAGAAAGAGTGGGATGGTAGGCGACGTGAATGTTCTCTAGGGCAATCATCTGTCACAATGGATAGTTTTTGCTTTGGCTTGCCAGTAAATACTCCTTTTTTGTTTGCTTTTGTTCTGTAAAACACAAATGAATGAAAGATATTATGAAGATTAAGTTAATAATAAATATTATTACGTATGAGAGTCATTAGTTCATTTGCTCATTTATTTTCCTTCCATTTTCTATCCTAACAGGGCACTAAGGTTCTCCAGATGTTCATGTGGTACTTGAATCCACGCCAAGTCTTCGATCTCTCTCAGGAAGGGCCAAGAGATGCGTAAGTACTGAAGCGTTTAACATTGCCAACATCCTTCTTTGCTTGTTAAGTATGTGGGCAAAGGATAGGTTGGATGCAGCTTCCTGATAGTAATAGGGGGATTAGCCAGGCTTATCAAAGTGTGATCCACTGTTTAAGGGCCTGATTCAGCAATGCAGTTAAGCACATGCTTGTGTCCATCCTTATTGAGCAAAGGACTTAAGTACCTGCTTAACTGCACATTTCATTTTCCAAAAACTTCTATGAGGGTTGTTTTTGTGCAGAGCTAGAGATCAAGCTATTGATGTGATATGGGTCAAAATGGTCTCAGTCAGGGTAGTGCATGGCATCCACTAAATCTTTGGGGGATCCAAGGTGAGAATGGTGTTTAAGAAAATGGACATTTTGTACATTTTGCATGCACCAGTACAGAAAAACAGCTAGAGGTTTCCCATTCCCACCATTTTACATGGTTTAAAGCTCAATTGTTGTAAGTGCTCTAAAATCTGGACGGTTACTTGGATTGCTTTGAAATTCGGTGTGCCTAATGAGGTATGGGGTAGCATTCGTGCTCCACATTTGGGATTATTTGACCAAGGGGTTCCCAAGTTACAGGCCCTGTGAAAACAGTTTCCTTCTGCTGCCTTGTTCTGTTAAACTGAAAGGTGCTAATGACTGGATGCACAGACCTCATTGAAATTGATGGCTGTGAACTGACCCTTCAATTATCAGAAGGAAGGATAAATTAATCACAAGCCCCCACCTAAAACAAAAGGAGTTTGAGACTGAGTGGCTGGAAGTTGCTTCAATTCATGAGTCATGAGTGGCAATTTAATTTTGGAGGGAATGTAATCAAAGTAAAAAAAATAGACATGTGAATGCTTGGTGGGAGGGGAAGGGTATTAGGTGTCAATGGGTAGGGTTATGGGGAGGAGCATAAATAGGGATGGGTGGGAGAGGAGGGGGCTCAGGTGAGGGAAGAGTTCGGGGTAGAGGGACACTGGGAAGGGGGATGTGGGGGTGAGTGGCAGGAGAACTGGGGTAGAATAAGAGCAGGGGCATCTGTCAACCCCACAATTTCCCCTCCCAGATGTGTGCCCAGATTTAGGGGGCTCTTACACCTCTAGTGATGGTCTGGGCCCCATGTTGCCTCCCTCATATGAGCTGAGATATGGAGCAATTGCCCCACTGGTGGTGTCCGAGATCCTCTTGCTGCCCCCATGTGTGAGCCAGGATCTAGGGGCTCTGGGCCCATCTACAGGGGTTGCCCCCCCCCTTTACTTCCCTCTCATGAGAGTTGGGTTAAGGGGGGTGCATGCCCATTTGGGAGGGTCTGAGGCCCCCCTCCATACCTCCCATGTGAGGCAGGATCTGGGGAAGTCCTGCCCCTTTGGATAGGAAGCTGAGAACAGGCATACTTTGTGCATATTCCAGGCTCTAAAGCTCTCCTGAGGGAGATGAGAACACCCACTGAGATTAATGGAACAGTTCACACACCTCAGAGCAACTGTTTCAGGCTGTATTCATCTCCAGGCCGTTCAGAGTCTCCTGTGATGCAGCTGGATGTGCAGGGGAAACCTTTCACCTTCATCCTCCCTCTATCCTTCCTCATTAAAAGACTTCTTTTCCAAGTGCTCTAAAATCCGGATGCTTGTGTGGATTTTTTTGGAATTTGCTGTGCCTTGTGGGAGTGCAGAGTAGGGTTAATGCCCAGATTAGGGGGGTCATTTGAGCAAGGGATTCCAGAGATATAAGTCCAGAAAAAATAACTATTTTCCAAAAAGGTTCTAGGTGTTTTCTGTCTTTGTGCAGAGCTAGAGATAAAACTATTGCAGTGATGTGGGTCAATATAGTCTCAATCAGTCAATTTTTATATTGGGTGTTGCATGGTGCCCACTAAGTTTTTGGGGGACCCAAATTGTGAATAGTGTTTAAGAGCATGTTCACTTCCATGGGTGGCGGGTGGACCCTCCTCTTCGGGGAGGCTGGCCCTACGGTCCCACTCCTGCCAGATGAGGCTCCGCCTCCCGCAGCAGGAGCCCTGGGTCCCCCCTGCCACCTCTTCCCACAGCTGGAGAACCCTTGGGCCGGCCGGAACCCTGAGTTGCTCCCTGCTGCCAGAGGAACCCTGGGCCACCCCCAGTCCCAGGCCAGCCCAAGTCCCAGTTGGCTGACCGACCAGAGCTCCAGCGATGCCGGCTGGCCAACCCCAGCCCTGGGCCAGCCAGCCAGAGCAGCCCCAGCCCTGGGCCGGCTGGATCAGCCCCAGCCTGGCGTCCCATGGCAGTGGCTCCAGCCAGGGAAGGCAGTGCCTTCCCTAGCCTAATATACCCACCACCAGTGTTCACTTGTTTGCTTACGTAATTGTGCAGTCTGGAAGGATAACCGTGCACACAGAACCCTAGAAATTCAGAGCTGGAGGGGACCTTAACAGGCCATTTAGTCCAGCCCTCTGTGCTGTGGCAGGACCAAGTGTACCTAGACCATACTTGACAAATATTTGTATATCCTGTTCTTAAAGACCTTCAATGATGGGTATCACAGTTCAGGGCAATTACAGCTGTATTCTCCATTTATGGTCCAGCAAAGGCACCTATTCTCAAACTCTTGGTTCCCCAGCCATCACCTCTCTTGGGTAGAGACCCACGTCTCCCTGCCAACTGGGGTTTTTCCAGGCTGCACAGTTCCCTGCTACACTGTGTTATTACTTAGCAAGGCAGATTGCCTCAGCAGGCCTGCTTTGCCTTCCTTCCTCAGAAACTACAAACAACATAACTGCCCATAGTTGTTACCACACAGCTCTTTCTAAGTAAGTGCATTTATTCTTAAGGGAAGAGGGTTTCAGAGAAAACATATTAAAAACAATGAAAGAACTTACACACATGGTAATAAGTTTACAAGGACTCACCCCAGCTGCAACAAGGGCTCTGGCTGGTGGACAATCCTTCAGACCCCTCTGTGGTCACAAGGTCATAACAGCTGTGAATCTGGGAGTTACTCCTTTATGCTGTTTGGGCCTTTTGATTCTGGGAATAGGTAAGTCAGACACAAAGGTCCCTTCCTTGGGGGCAAGCTTCAAAAGATTAGGTCTGGAGGTGGGCATTTGTATTGCTCTTCTCCCAAGTATTTTGTAGAAAACCTCCTCAACTAACAGTTCATTCTTGTCTCAGCCCATTGTTTAAAAAAGTCCTTGGACGCTTATATCACTTCCCAAGGTTTATATTAGTCATGTCTCCTGGACAGGTTACATACAAGCCTACAATAACACACAAACACACTACTCTGAAACCTGACACAAACATTTGTATTTTTAATACAACAAACTCCTAAAATACTTAAAGTTAATTCAATAAAGTTTACATTAATTGAACAATGTTTGTCAAGATATTGCAGGCAATAGCAGGAAATTTCACAATCGCCACTGGAAGCCTATTCCAGTGCTTAATTATCCTTTTAGTTAGAAAGTTTCCCCAAATATCTAATGTAAATCTTCCTTGCTGCTGAATAAACTGATACTTCCTGTCCTTCCTTTAATGGACATAGAATCATAGAAGTGTTGGACTGGAAGGGACCTCAATAAGTCATATAGTCCAGTCCCCTGCACTCAAGGGGAGAAGAGTTGATCACCATCCTCTTTGTAGAAGTGCTTAACATATTTGAAGAATTTTATCAAATCCCTCTCAGTCTTCTTTTCTCAAGACTCATCGTGCCCAGTTTTTTTTAAACCTTTATTTATAGGTCAAGTTTTCTACACCTTTTATTTTTGTTGCTCTCCTCTGGACTCTCTCCAATTTGTCCATATCTTTCCTCAGGTGCCCAGAATTGCACCCAGTACTCCAGCTGCGGCCTTACCAAGTAGAGCAGTACAAATAGCTCCTATGTTTTACACATGACATTCCTATTAATACACCCCAGAATTATAGTAAGCCTTTTTTGCAACCGCATCAAATTGTTAACGCATATTCAATTTGTGATCAGCTATAACGCCCAGTTCCTTTTTAGCAGTACTACTGTCTAACCAGTTATTCCCCATTTTGTAGTTGTGTATTTGATTTTTCCTTCCTAAATATAGTATTTTGCACTTATCTTCCTTGAATTTCATCTTGTTGATTTCAGATGATTTCTCCAATTTGTGAAGGTTGTTTTGAATTCTAATCCTGTCCCCCAAATTGCTTTCATAGAATCATAGAATATTAGGGTTGGAAGAGACCTCAGGAGGTCATCCAGTCCAATCCCCTGCTCAGAGCAGGACCAACACCCACTAAATGAGCCCAGCCAGGGCTTTGTCAAGCCGGGCCTTAAAAACCTCTAAGGAAGGAGATTCCACCACCTCCCTAGGTAACCCATTCCAGTGCTTCACCACCCTCCTAGTGAAATAGTGTTTCCTGATATCCAACCTAGACCTCCCCCACTGCAACCTGAGACCATTGCTCCTTGTTCTGTCATCTGCCACCACTGAGAACAGCCTAGCTCCATCCTCTTTGGAGCCCCCCTTTCAGGTAGTTGAAGGCTGCTATCAAATCCCCCCTCACTCTTCTCTTCTGCAGACTAAATAACCCCAGTTCCCTCAGCCTCTCCTCAAAAGTCATGTGCTCCAGCCCCCTAATCATTTTCGTTGCCCTCCGCTGGACTCTCTCCAATTTGTCTACATCCTTTCTGTAGTGGGGGGACCAAAACTGGAAGCAATACTCCAGGTGTGGCCTCACCAGTGCCGAATAGAGGGGAATAATCACTTCCCTCGATCTGCTGGCAATGCTCCTACTAATACAGCTCAATATGCCGTTGGCCTTCTTGGCAACAAGGGCACACTGCTGACTCATATCCAGCTTCTCATCCACTGTAATCCCCAGGTCCTTTTCTGCAGAACTGCCACTTAGCCAGTTGGTTCCCATCCTGTAGTGGTGGGGGACTCCACCCTGTGTGGTGTCATCTGCAAATTTTATAACCATACTCTCCACTCCATTGTCCAAGTCATTAATGAAGATATTTAATAGTACCAAACCCAGGACAGACCCCCGTGGGACTGCAGTTTGACAGCAAACTATTCTTTGAATATGGTCTTTCAGCCAATTGTGCACCCACTTTATAGTCCTTACATCTAGATCACATTTCCCTAGTTTGCTTATGAGAATGTCATGTGTGACTGTCAAAAGCCTCACTAAAATTACAATATATCATGTCTACAGCTTCCCCCTCACCCGCCCCACTCACTAGACCAGTAATCCTGTCAAAATTTTGACACGCTCCAATAAAGTAGAAGATCATGAGAGAGTTTCGATGCAGCCATTTAATGCCTGCCTGGGTAGTCTGAGGGAAAGTGCTGATGCCATTGTCTCTGATGAGCACCTGCCACTGACATTCTTGGTACACCTGTGCAATACAGATTTAATAACTCAAGTTGTTTGCTACAAGTTGTCTCTGTTCTAAGATAACATGTTTTTATTTTATGTGGAAGTTCACTATGAACACAAAGCAGAATAGTCAGCAGCCAGTCTAACCAATTTTTTTGTTTTATCAGGTGGAGAGGAGCCGGAGACAGGGGACTTTGGGTGTGTGTGTGTGTGGAGGAGGGGGAGGAGGGGAAATCAGGGACAGGGCGAGGGGTTGTGGCTGCAGAGAGGTTGGGAAATGATGGTGGGTGGTAGGCAAGCCTTGGATTGGTTATTTCAGAAAATCTGTATTTTACTGGCCTCTGGCTGGGGAAGGGAAGCAAGTGGCTACTTCCTGACCTTGGGGCAGATTAATGTAGTGTTTCTAAAGACACACAGGGTGGAGGTTTGGAACTAAACATAAGAACGGCCATCCTGGGTCAGACCAATGGTCTATCTGGCCCAGTATCCTGTCTTCCAACAGTGGCCAGTGCCAGGTGCCACAGAGGGAATGAACAGAACAGGTAATCATCAAGTGATCCATCCCCTGTCGCCCATTCCCAGCTTCTGGCAAACTGGGGCTAGGGACACTCAGAGCATGGGGTTGCATCCCTGACCACCCTGGCTAATAGGCATTGATGGATCTATCCTCCATGAACTTATCTAGTTCTTTTTAGACACCTCTTATAGTTTTTAACTTCACAACAACCCTTGGCAATGACTTTCCACAGATTTACTGTGTGTTGTGTGAAGAAATATTTCCTTTTGTTTGTTTTAAACCTGCTGCCTATTAATTTCATTGGGTGATCTCTAGTTCTTGTGTTAAGTGAAGGAGCAAATAACATTTCCTTATTCATTTACTCTACACCAGTCAAGATTTTATAGACCTCTATAGATTTTCATACACCTGACAATACAGGTACCTTGACTGCTGAGGGGAAAGAAATATGTGCACTGCTGGGGTTGCTAATGTGGATTTTGGGCGATTCTTGGATCATGATGTTCCCGAGGTTTACAGGAGAGCAAGGAGTACACCATGAGGACATGGGGATTGCTAACTACAGGCTAATTTGGGTGGAGCGAGGTAGTCTCCATTGGTGTCATTTTGGGGCCCTGTATTTTGTCCACTGTGCAATGTCTAACTGGGTGATTTAAGAGGTTTGATCAACCATACATTGTGGTGATTCACTTGGGCTGAAATGATCTGAGCCTTATTCCTGGTGTGCACCTCATACAATATATAAGAGCAGATTTGGACTTCATCAGAGATTTGTGTCCAGGAACGGTGATAGTTTTCTCTGATTTGGCTCAATGTCTAATTGCTACAGCAGCAATTAAAAATCTATTAATAAGGTTGGAAGAGTATTAATTGGCAAATTGAAGGGTTCATGGTCCACTGCAAAATGTGCATTATATGGCATAGAAACATTACAAACTCTGGCACTTCACTGTTTCTGGGAGATGGGGTACATCTGTTGGACACAGTCAGAGGATCTTTCTCTCAAACATAAAACTGTCAGTTGTTTGGAACAGAAACCCTGCCTGTGATTTCTATCGCTGGTCCTGCCACAGATTCCACCCTCCAACCATTCTGAAACCAGGCAGGAGCACCGTTTCACTGTAACATAGTTTTCCTTCACTCCAGGCACCTCAGTTGAGTTATAGGAGGGTGGAAAGTAAGAGTAATGGAAATTTTGAATACCAGAGAATGAACACTTCAGGGAGCTGCATTCACTGCCAACAATGTGGGAAGGGGAACTACAGTAGTTAGGAGGTGACAAGCTTGTAGATTTCATCAACTGTGTGGTGGCAGAGTAAAGGTTTATGTATTAGCAGGGCATCTTGGGGCATGGCTGAAAGAGGGCAGAGTTAAGGTCGAATGGGCAACCTTAACTGTGCATGTCCTGGTTTTCAGACGTTTGTTTTTGCTCAACTCACTATTCTGAAATGGGACAATATACCACCAAGCATCCTTAACTCTGTGTTAATTTAGGGTTGGATTTTTTTTTTTTTTGCTATTGCCTCTTTTATATAGATGTGTGGAGACTCCATGGCCCAGCTTGCAATGCTTCATCTTGATGCTGAGTAACCTCCATGCAGTGGAGTGGAGTTCACTTTAATCAAGAGAGAGCATTGTATGCTGAAACCTGTAACCTCCATGACTTGTACCACTCTAATAAAGGTGGGAGTGTGTAATCTGTTGCATTCTATGATATTTAGGTGTGAACTTTTGTGTCCTGGCAAATGGCCACCTCAATTGGGAAAATTGTGGGTGTCCCTGTTGTAAGGTGGTTTGTATTTTCTGAAAGAGCCCTGCCAAATAATGACATAAAACACAAAGTCTGGAAATGATATAGTAAGAGATGGCACTTCCTATGGTAAAGGGGTAGCTGAAGAATGGGGTGACCTGCTATTTTTCAAGGCAGTACAGGCCAAAGATATATGAAAAATACAGGACAAAAGTTTCCATTAAGGGATACCACATTTTAGTCATAATACAAAATCATACGTTGTGTCACGCTGTTTGATATGCTGTATGATTACTGCTCTAAAACATTTTCTATCGGATCAAAAGCTTTTTAGCAGTTTCTTATTATATGCATTCAGCATCCTACCCAATCAAGGACCTTTCTTATTACATAGGATGGGTGGTCAGACTCCCATAGTCACAGGGGCAGCCTAATTGAACAAAGCACCATGCCTAAATCTCTGCTGGGTACCCAAGTCATCAGCCACGTGCTGGCTGACCTTTTTCTAATAGTTATCCATTACTGTGGACCAGGAGTGACTCTCCAGATGTGGCAACTGTGTGTAACTATCTCTGCCCAAGTAGTAATTCATTTCCCTGGGCCACAGGCGCAGTGCTGGCAAAGCTTATCAAATAAGTGTTCCCCCAGGCAGGTAAGCAGCTCTTCCCTTGTATAGGGGCTGGCTGACAAGGGACTTCAGTTCTTCCATTTCATTGGGGAGGGAGGCTAGAAATGATTGTCTGTCTCTCTGTTACCTGAAAAAGAAGCATTTAATTTGCTTAATTATTTATTTGTAAACCATTCCTTAAGATCATGCAGAACATAAAACAGATACAAATCCCACAAAGTAAACTCCAATACCTCCCCATGTGAGAGCGGTCAGAAAGATTTTATTGTCCATACATCCAAAACTTCAGGGCCTGATTCTCATGTATACCAGGACTCCTTAATACCACTCTGGCAATGTAATGAGGCCTTAAAGTGGGTGAAAGTTCAGTTGGTCAGAGCACTGTAAAAGGGCTTGAGTATAAACGAGAATCAGCCCCTCAATTTATACTCCAGAGTCCATCAAACCTGTATCCACATTATTCAGTTGTGTGGTCTTTCATCAGGATTGCATTTCACCATGGTCGTCTGCCATCGCAGTATCATTTCATCACAGCAATTCTTTATCACCATTGCTTTTTGACTAAATTATTGGTATCTCAGATTGAATATACGATGGTGAAGAAACACGATGAACTATTGCTGGCCTTATCTGCGCTACAGAAATGAAACACCGGTAACGGAACTAATGGAACTTGCATCACACAGGTTTAAGCACAAATAGCTTAATGCATCCTCACTAGCCCTGCTAAATTGTGCTTTGAAATCTTGCAGGGTAGCTCCACACCCACACTAGCACTGTGCTAAACCATTTCAGTTGCAAAGCTCTCTGATTACCTATCCCAGAGTTGCTGGCACAGCTCCCAACAACACTGCATTCCGGGAGACTTTGAAAGGCCATCAGTGCACTGTGGGATGGTAATGTGAGGACTAGTTTCAACTTGTCTATATCTACATTGTTCCTAAAACAATTAATACTAAAATAGTTCAGCTCAGTCGGTATTCCCTGATGAAGCATAAGCTATGTGGTATTTAGCTCCACTATAAACTCTTTGGAGCTAGGGTTGCCATCTTTCTAATTGCTGGTAACTGAACCCCGGAAGCCCCGCCACTGCTCCACCTCTTCCCCTCAAAGCCCCACCCCCATCACTAGCTCCTCTCCCCTTTCCCCATCCCTCGCTGGATTGTCTCAAGGTAGGAGGTGCCCTGCAGGTAGGAGGTGGCCCTGGCTGAGCAGGGCTGCCACTGGTTAGTGACTCTGCACCTCCTCTAGCCCTGCAGTAACTGTGACTTTTGGTGTGGGTGATACTTTCTGGTTAAAAACCAGGCACCTGGCAACCCTAAATGGCACCCAGACATAGAAAACCCAAAACTGGACTCTCCGGGTAAAATCCAGATGGGTGGCAACTCTGTTTGGAGCACTTTTGCGTATGTATGTGAGGTGTGTTACAATTGTTTGAGGAGCAAATACTTATTAAGGTAAATTTCAATAGTTTAGACAACACCATGGTGATGGCTGAAGCCCTTCTAAATTCATAGTTGTCAAGTTTCACTCTCAGGTCAAGGAGGTCAACACTGGGAGGAAATTCAGATTTTGTTTCTCCAGTTTTACTTTCTCCCTCTGTTCTATCTTGTTCCCACCCAACCTGTAATTGTTCTCCATTTCCTCAGCTCCCTCCAATCCTGCTGGTGATATGAAATTTGCTGCACACCTTCAAACTTCTAGCAGACTGCTCTCCCTGTCAGTTTAATAATTGGTGCTCCCGTCTGTGACGGGAACCCACCAATATGCTGAGTAGGAGCGCACTTGTGTTAAACACCGCAGAAAAACACCCATCTGATCAGTGTGTGCCTCCACAATATAGTCATCTGCTTCAGAAGCAAGAGGGAGATTAACAGTCTAGAGGAAACATAGTGGGAGTCAGAGGAGCTGGCAGGAGAAATGCCCCAAATGCAAGGGCTATCCTACTTTAGCCATATTCCTACTTTCGCCAGGACTCTCAGTAGGCCTGAAAGTGAGTGTTTGCATTTTCAACCTACAGTCTGATTTTTAATTTCAAGTTTGTTTGCTTTATACAAGGAGAAAATCAGGAGTTTCCCAGCTTCTTAGCTGAAGCGAGAAAGTCTCCTTTCAGCTTGACTGAAGATTTAAAAACCAAAATTAATCCTATTGAATAAGGCCTGCTGAGCCCATGGAAGGAAGAGCCCAGGCTTGCTTCCTGGTTGACTTTTCGTTTTTCATAGTCATACCTGCAGCAATAGGATTTAATTTTCTTCCACAAAACCAAATTCCATGACTCTGTATGGAGAATTACTGCTGAATTGAGCTATCCGTTCAGAAAAGAGGCCTAAATATATCGCTTAACCCTTGGTAGTATACTATTTACTATGGTCATACCAGTCAAAAGACATTACTGCTTTAAGAAAAATAAGCTGTTTCGTTTCAAAGCACATGGAACAAACGTGAAATCTATGAGAAATGAATTATGAAGCATGAAGCTCTTAAGAGGTGAAGTTCTACCTTATGGAAAAGCTTTCATAGAACTCCTTTGCTCTGTAGCCTTTTTTAGTACCACTAGAGGGTGCTCCAGGATAACTAATAATCTCCTGCAGTCCTTTCTACAGTGTACCGAGATCTGCATTATTCGTGTCAGATACTGGAGTGAATTTTTTGGTGAAAGTGAGTTACTATCAGCACCGGTTGAACCAAAACTATTTGAGGCAGACACGGTTCAAGCTTCATCCACACCATGTTACTGGGGCACTTCATTCTTCATCTACAGCAGCGATTTTCAACCCGGGGGCCGCGGAGCCATCGCAGACTATGTCTAAGATTTCCAATGGGGTCCGCACCTACATTTGAAATTTTTTAGGGGTTTGCAAATGAAAAGAGGTTGAAAGCCACTGAACTACAGCACCCTTACTGTTCCAGGTGTAAACTTTTCTTGAGCAGTGGGTGGTAGTTGTTCCAAACATGGAGCATTTTTGTTGTAGGGGCAGATTTTCTTTCCATGCCACCGCCTATGTCTGACACTGAATGCTACGCGGTGAAGTAAGTGTATTTAGTGATAAAATTGGCTCTCTGTAATATTTTTTTCATTGGTATGTACAACCGCCTCCATTGTTTTGTTTATTGTCCCTTATTGCAGTCACTGTATTTCTAATTGCTCACTTCCATCCTATGTTCTTCCTTACGACTCTCCCCTTCCCCCTTCATTTCCCCTGCCAGACTCGAACTGTACAGAAAAGTGCCAAATCTGCGAATCCTGGCCTGCGGTGGGGATGGAACGGTAGGTCTTCTGTGCATTTCACGTCAAACTCGATGATTGTCTCCATTAACTCAGAAAGGACAGAGTTGGACAAAAAAGCCCCTGCAAAGGAGACCTCAGTCCAGTATCTGCTTGAAGGGAACATTAATAATTAAGAGACTTTTCAACATGATAAGATATATTGCAAAGTTTCCCTTGCCACCCTGGTTAAGAATATCTGGGGGGTAAGGTGATATCTGTTATAATATTTGTGGATTACATTCTTGTTATGAATAAAATATGTACATGATACTATGCCTAAAAAAGCTTCCTTCACCCTTAAGCAGCTTTTACAACTGAACAATATTCAATTTTACTGGTCTTTTTCTCTGCTGTATCACCATTCTGACTGTTGCTGATATCCAAAAACTGATGATCCAGTGGGAAGGGTATGTGACGTAGGCATAGTTTGACTTCTGTATTTGCGGGGAGGCGGGGGGCAGTTCCAGTCAGGCCAGCGGGGCCACGTGTGTGTGTGGGGCAAACTCCATGCCTGTCCGAGACTTGCAGTTTTGAGGGGGGGGGGCAGTATCTTCTGTCCCACTCAACTATGCCCATGGTATGTGATGAGGAGTCAGGAGATCCACTTTCTATTCCATGTCTGCCATTGTCTCCCTTTGTGACTATAGGCAAGTTGTGTGTTCCTCTCCCAATTCCTTTGTAAAGTATTTTGATATCTGTGCATGAAAGGAAGGATGGTTCAGTGGCTAGGGTGCTACCCTGGGAGTTGGGAGACCTGGGTTCAATTTCCCGCTCTGCCACAGACTTCCTGTGTGTCCTTGGGCAAGTCATTTAGACTCTCTGTGCCTCAATTCCCCATCTGTAACATGGGGATAGTACAGGTGTGTGATGAGGATCTCTAAATTAGAGATTGTGCGGTGCACAGATTCTACACTGACAAGGACCATATAAATATCTAAGATATATAGGTGCTGAGTATTAGATATGGTTGTGATTCTTCTGCTCATACACGCATACTCCTGCTAGCTCTCATTGAGTTAGCATAAGTATAAGTAGCATTGTAGCTGTGTTAGCACAGGCAGCTGCAGTGGAGACGTGGTCAAGCCATGCCAAGTACAAATCCCTCTGAAATCAGTGGATATGTGTTTTGGCATGGCTCATCCATGTCTCTGCCGCTGCTCCCCATGCTACTGTGGCTACACTGCTAGCTCACTGAGTGCTTGTGGGAGCATATGTACATGAGGAGGAGAATCACACCTCTACTTCCTAGTGTAGATGTAGCCTATTTGTGAGCCAATATAGAAGCTTTCTTCTTCATAATCAGCTTCTCTCAATATTGCCTGTGATTTTGTCATACTCCAGTGTGTATGACATTGCACTGTCCCTTCTGAGATAGCTAAATGTGATCAGGTGCATTTCCACCAGGGTGGTATATAAGGTGTAGGGGCTACCCTGATGACAGAATTCTGCCACCCAAGCTGAGAAATCATATCATTGGGGGCTGGAATGGTTTACAATGGACATAAGTGGGGATATTCAAAGGAGCCTAAAGGAATAAGGCCCCCAACTCCCATTGAGTTTCAGGGGAAGCTGGGTATCTAATCTCCTTAGGCCCATGTAAAAATCCCAGCCTTAGTGAATATTAATATGAATGGAAGGGTGCCTTCTCTGTTGGAGAAAAAGTAGGAGTGAACCAGTTAGGGTCCAGCAAAGGGCCATCTTCTGTGATTCACTAGGGATTGTTTCCTTCAGAACCTACAGGACACTGTTTCAGCGGAGGACATAGTGAAAATAGATAATCTTCCAATGTATTTGTCAAATGTTTCCAGTCTGCCATCCAAGGGAGCTGAAACTATAATGTGAGTTAATCTAGGTCCACAGAATTTTTAATATAAAAATTAGTGCAGCTCGATTGGCTCTTACCAACTCTTGTTTTCTCTTGACTTCACAGTATGAGCAATAGGGGGCAGCACCGTATCATTAGTGTGAACAACTCTAGACTGTTATCTTTGCTGCTGTTAAATTTGAAACAAATTAATATCTTATTGTCCCAAAAGCCAATGAAAAATCTTGCTCAGATGGACTTAGTGAATATTCAGTGAGACCAGATATCACTTTGCCTTGCTGACATGAAACAGAAGGCAGAAGCTTTTCCAGTTTCACTGCTTGCTCTCCTTTTCCTGGGGATACATGGAAGGCTGTAGCCTCCAGGGCTGTCAATCTCCGCTCCTTTCACCATCATACAGTTCACAAGCGATGGTAGGCCTTGTCACCTCTTGCCCCAAGACTGCTGTTGGATATTTAGAGACTGAGTCAAACTAAATAATAAGGCTTGCCACTCAAATAGAATCAATGTATGTGTCATTTCAAAGCAGTTTTACAAGGTGATTTAATAGTATTATCTCCACTCTACAGACTGGGAGACTGAGGCACGATGAAGTGATCTGCCCAATTTTAGATAGCAAGTCAATGGCAGAGTGGTGGTCCAATTGGCTTCAGTTGGGCCCAGGATTTCACCTTAGGGTTTCCTGACTCCATCTCCTATTCTAAGCACCAGAGGCCAGATTTTTAAAGGTATGGGAGTTAGGCTCCTAGCCCCTTTTGAAAATCCCACTATGTGTCTAAAGACCTTAAAAAATCTGTCCCTCAGTAACTGTGCTTCCCATACCACCATTTTAAAATGTAAATTCTACATTATTCTAATATAGTTAAATAGCCCTTTTCAGCTCAAAGAAATGCAGAAAGTCCTTTAAAAATTCTATACCTACAAGAGTCACTTCCACCACCACATACCACTAATCCACAGCTATTGGTAGAACATGAAAGCTGTTTAATAGCACAAAGCAACACTACTCAGTAGTAAACAAGAATTCTTTAGATACTGGAGTTCAAGTAGGAATTTGGCCTGGATAGCAAAGCTAACATTTCCACTCTTGCAAAAAGTACCTTGGGATCTTTGATAACCACAAATGGTCAGGACCTTGGTTTTGTGCCTCATTTAAAGGATGGCATCTCCAGTGGTACAGTTCCTTATAACCCTTACTTTCAATGCTGTTACTGTGAAAAAATAATTAGGATGAGTTTCAGATGTTTGTTCTTAGTAATTTTTAACTTAATTTTTTTATTCAGTTTTTTAAAATGCTGTCTAGTTTTGCTTTATGGTTCTTGGTAGAAGATAATCCAAGGAGGTCTTTTGTTTTATGAGAAGAATTTCAATAAAAAACCCTCAAAGCAATGTTAAGTCAGGTATAAATACAAGTCCATAATTGTAGGTGCTTTTGTTTCCTGTTCAGGGAAAGGGTGGAATGATTGTTGTTAAATCAATATAATAATAAATAATGCCAATTCATTATTTTTAATAATCAGCATTTATGTACAACTTGACATCCAGTTGCTCCTTGTAACACTCCTGTGAGGCAGGCTGTTATCCCTATTTTGCAGAAGAGGAAGCTGAGGCAGGGAGGCTAAATGGTTTTCAGCAGTGCTCATTTCTGCATCTCCCATTAATATCACTTGACCATCTGTGTGATGAGGATAAACTGTTTGTCTGTTTCTCTCTTTCACTATTTAAATCCACCTAATTTGATTTCTTTCCCTTTTCTGTTCTCTGTTTGCAGGTGGGCTGGATCCTCTCCATCCTGGATGAGCTACAGCTCAGCCCCCAGCCTCCTGTTGCCGTCCTTCCCCTTGGCACTGGGAATGACCTTGCTCGCACCCTCAACTGGGGAGGGGTAAGCACTGACTTCAGTACTCTCTTCTTTGTGCCTTACCAGCTATTCATTCTAATTGGTAGTTGTTCTGGGTGGGGCTTCTGCTAGCTACAGCAGTGGAGTGAAGGCAGGGACATATCCAAAATCCATTCCAGATTGAAATTGATTTTTGTGCCTGTTTCCATTCTTGTGATGCACTTAGAATTATTGCAGATGGAGACAAATACAATTGAAGTTCTTCCCTGTTCCATGGTGGGATCCAGAGTCTATTCAAAGCTGACAGCAAAATTAAATTCTAACATGTCTCTCTAGCCCACACAATGAAGTAAAATACAGGGCACCTCAACTGCTCTAATAACTAGTGCCTACTTTGGACCAGATCCTGCAAATGAACTGTGCGAATTTCAGCAGCTGCATGTGGGTTCTAGAATGCTACTTTTGCTTGTTTTTTTGGTTCTTATGGATTTGCACCCTCTGAGTTTGCTTTGATTTTTGGGTTTATGCAAGCTTAAAAAGTGAAAGCTCAGTTCATCTGAAACAAACAAGTTTTGGCTTGGTTTGTGGTTGAAACCATCCCACCCTCCCTGACAGCTATGAAAAGGTTTATGTGAAACTCAGATTGCATCTGCCCAAAGGTTCACAAACCCATACTGCGTTTCAGGTTTGTGATGAAACAAGGCAAGATCTTATGAACAATTTAGGGCAAGGATTTTATTGCATGTGTGTACAGAATCTTGCCACCTGTGGTCAGTAGGACCTGTGGACTGCAGAAAACGGCATGGCACTCTTAGTAAAATCTGTTGAGTCACCTCCATATACCATTGGCTTTACTGTGCTGGTCAGAGATTGTAAATCTCAACAGTTGTTTGCCAAACCTCTTGTTCCTGGTTCATCCACAGTCTAAATTTATGAACCTGTTGGGCAGACTTAGTCTGGATTTCATGCAAACTTTCTTCACGCAGATCTGGCCTGGCCTGGTCACTGGTGTCTCAGTCAGGTAATTAACGTGAGACGTGATGGTGTTCTAGAAGTCCATTAGTGAGTCTTTGGTGGTGCTCATTCTGCTTCCAGGGTTACACAGATGAGCCTGTCTCGAAGATTCTCTGTCACGTAGAAGATGGGACTATTGTCCAGCTGGACCGCTGGAACCTCCAGGTGGAACGAAACCCCGATTTGCCGCAGGAAGAAATTGAGGACGGGGCACGTAAGGTTAGAGCTGCCTGTTTTACAGCAGAGAGAGCCTGCAGGATGCAAGCTGGGGTTTCTGGGACTCAGGAAAACATTTTCCACTCTCGTCGTCTCCTACAGCAAGGTTAAAGATGTCACCACATTCAGACGTAGATCATAGTTACAGCAAGCTGCCCATTTGTTGTCCCTCATAATGCTCAATATCTGAACGCTTAAACAAACTCCTTGTTCACTGGGCCAAAGGATGAACATCTGTGGCATTTCATTTGTCAGATTATTACTTCTTCCCCTGGCCTTGTTAGCTGTGGTGATAAAGGCTAGCCCCATGATCCAGTCCTCAATTGATTGAAAAACCACAAAGCAGATGTATATTCTTTGGGCTGCTGCTAGTGGATACCAGTTGTGTATCTGGTCTCTAAGTTTTGTATGGGTTGCTAGCCTGTGTCTTTTGAGGTTGTCATCCCCTTCCCTCTGTGTGGTCCCGTTACATCACTGACCCTCCCCCATTTGGTCTGTGAGTTGGAAGGTTTTCAAATATTTTGGAATATTTGTCATGGGAGGAGCTGTATTTCTGTTCTCTCCTGTTTAATCTGCAATTATTTTAAAGTGAGGCAATAGCCAGAAAAATGAAATGACTCCTTGTTCCTGCACACAGAGCCCTCTAACCTTTCTGAGTTATAATTTACTGAACTCTAGCTTTCCTTCTTGTCAGCCTAATAGAGCCAATATAGTAGTGAAAGGGCCAGATGTGCTCTAGTCTGCCTCATGCATCATCAACAGAATTACCAGCTGAGTTCTGAATCCAGGATCTGTATTGCTGCTGATGATGTATGAAGCAGAAAGAACACAGCTTGATTTTTCAGATGCCATGCTGAGCTTGTAGTGCCAGCAATTAGGAGAATCTTTGTTTTGACATGTTAAATAGGAGATTGCTGAGAGAGGATAAATAGGGAACCCCATGATGTCATGTTTACAGAGTCACTTATGTGACCATAAAGCACTGCAGATGTGTTTGTGTTCTTTCATTTTTGCATTTGATTACCTTCAGCAAGTTGTTTCCAGCCTTCATAGCAACTCTGCATATAAAATTTCCCACAGCTTTCTCTTCTCTCCTTCTATAGCTTTTCAAAAAGTTGTTAATTTGAGGGATGGCATGAAATATTTGGTCGTCTTTTCTTGCATACTGTACCCAAAACAGTTTCACATGTTTTCTTTCTGGTCTTTGATTGCAGCTTCCACTCAGTGTCTTCAATAATTACTTCAGCCTTGGATTTGATGCACATGTCACGCTGGAATTCCATGAATCCCGAGGTGAGAGGAACTCTTAGGGTACATCTACACTACAGGGGGGAGTCGATTTAAGATACGCAAATTCAGCTACGTGAATAGCGTAGCTGAATTCGACGTATCGTAGCCGACTTACCCCGTTGTGAGGACGGCGGCAAAATCGACTTCTGCAGCTTTCTGTCGGCGGCGCTTACTACCACCTCCGCTGGTGGAGTAAGAGCGCCGATTCGGGGATCGATTGTCGCGTCCCAACGGGACGCGATAAATCGATCCCCGAGAGGTCGATTTCTACCCGCCGATTCAGGCGGGTAGTATAGACCTAGCCTTAATTCCCTTAGCTGTGGGAATCATAGGAATGGACAAATGACTTCTGAATTTTAGCTAGGGTTGGCTATGACAACTTGTTTCCCAAAATCTAAAGGGAATGCTGAAACATATAAATTCCTGTCCCAGACAAGAAAGTGGGAAGAATGATTCTAGCACTAGTTTCTGAAGGACTTATTATGCCACAGTTGGACAAATGTGTCCAGTTTTGTGTATCACACTGAAGAAAGGATACTGAAGAAATAGAAAAGGTTTTGGTGATATAACAAGATTGATGAAATTGGTTGGAAAAGCTGAGATTCATGGGAGGAAAAGAGACTAAGAGGGGAGAGATTTGAAGTTTCTAAAGGAGATGTTAAAGGGAGCTGTAGATACTATAAAAGGCTTACGTTGATCCAGAATGAGGGCATGTGGACAAAAATAAGGAAACAGCAGAGAGAAAAAGAGAATTTACATTGGGTGCAAATTTTTCCCATAGTGGGGGAGGGGTTGGAATGGGGAGTGATAGGGATGTGAAGTTGTGGATTGTAGATGCAGCAGTAGTAAAGTCAGGTTTACAGAAGAACTAGAGAGAGACTTATTATGAAAGACTATGGTATAGTATTATTGTGTTGAGTTAGACAATACTGAGCCCTAGATCCGCTATGTTCGTAAGGAAATAAACAGGCCTTCATAATAATCCATAAAAATCCCCCAGGAGTCCTAGCTTGGGCTGCTGTATTACTTTATTTCTCTTCATGCTGATGAAGAGTGTGTCCTGCCAGAAACTCTCACAGAATTCCAAATATGCCTAAACAGCTGAGTTTTGGCTTGAGAGGCAGTACATTGTGTGCATGTGTTAGGTAAGCATATTTATATTACCAGAGCTGCTGTTCAATTTTCCTTGGTCAGCATGTTGTTGATTTAGCTGTGTGAGTTTTGAACTGAATTCTCACTTGTTCTCATTTTTCTACTATAACAATGTCATTAAAAAAGTAAAAAGATAGCACCCTCATGCCAGGCTAAATAAAGAGCTGAATGCCTGATGGAATGAGCTAATGCATATTTTATAATGTTTAAGACTGCTGTAAGCTTCAGGAATAATAATGAAGGGCCACAGAAGGGCACAGGAATGAAATGATGACAGCACTCTGCATTTCTTTATAAGTGCACCCCAGTGTGCATTCCTAATGTGGTTGCAAACATACAGTATAGAGGATTTTCATGGCTACCCTCTCACTTAGTGGAAGCATTACTTAATTATGAAGTTGTAGAGCTATATAAAGAATGGATGTTATTCCAGACATGCCAGTGTTTTAAAAATTTAGATGAGAGAGAGAAAATACTCAGAGCAATCTGTGTGTGGGTATGTGTGGATGGAGAAGCTTGCAAAGCACCTGCATCTGCTGTTCCCATTCTAGCTGGCACAGTTATTTTCTCACTTTCTTGAACACAAAAACTTACAAATGAGTCCTGTGTGTACAGGGGAAGAAAAGCTTAAAGCTTACATTTTGGTGTCATTATTGTCCTGTGTGTGTTTGTTTTCATTTAATTTCCTCTGTTGTGTTATTTATGGACATAAACAGGATGGGTCAGACTCTGATCTCATTTACAACTGGTGTAAATCCAGAGTAAGTCCATTGAAATCAGTGGAATTATTCTGGGTTTACACTAGTTTCATTAAAGCAGAATTTGGTCCAATGAATTGAACGTGCATGCGCATTCCTGCCTTCAGAGCTATTGTTAATGATATAAAATATCATGAAGCAAATAAAATAAATAAAGATACCGACTTGAACTCTCCTAGTCCACTTGGGCATTTCACAGTGTTGAAATGTAACTGCCCTCTAAGGTAGCTGGGTATTTCCCTTTAGGTAGACTAGGTAGTAAGTGTCTCAAATGTTACTTTTAATGAACGTTGCCTTTTCAGTTGGGACCTTGGTGCTTATGTGACCAGTTACTTGTTTGAGGGGAGACTGAACTGTTAGGCTTGGTCCTGAATATGGGGCAGCACGTAGCTGTGCTGTTCCGGAAAGAGCTCTGGGAAGGAAACTCTGCTTCTGAGTCACAATTCCTCCCCTATTCTCTTCTTGCTCTAGGAGGAAGTAAATTACTTCACCCCTTTTAGATATGCCATTTATTTCCTAATCCCTACCCCCGTTTCTGGCCACATTTGGTGGCTGACGCTTGGGGTATAATTGAGACAGAGCGCTCCACTCCTCCCCACTCAGTTTCTTGAGAAGTGGGTGTGATGGGTTGGATCACAGAAACCCCCTTGGGGCTGCCAACTGATGTGCCAAGACTACTTCTGCCCCTGCTTTCCTGCCCTGGCAGCTTGGGACTTCAGTGCCCTGCCTGATTTGAGCCAGACCCGCTAACCTGCTGCAAACCCAGACCCAGGTCTGAACCATGTCCCTTAACAGCTGTAGGCTTAATTGAAAGCAGTTTAAGATGTGGTCCTGTCTTTAACACTCAGATGCCCAACTCCAAACCCCAAATAAATCCATTTTACCCTGTATAAAGCTTATACAGGGCAAACTCATAAAGTGTTTGCACTCTAACACTGATAGAGAGGTATGCACAACTTTTTGCCCCCCCCCCCCCCTCCCAGTATTAATACATACTCTGGGTTAATTAATAAGTAAAAAGTGATTTTATTAAATACAGAAAGTAGGATTTAAGTGGTTCCAAGTAGTAACAGACAGAACAAAGTGAATTACCAAGTAAAATAAAATAAAACAAATCTAAATCTAATACAGTAAGAAAACTGAATACAGATAAAATCTCACCCTCAGAGATGTTTCAATAAGCTTCTTTCACAGACTGGACGCCTTCCTAATCTGGGCACAATCCTTTCCCCTGGTACAGCCCTTGTTCCAGCTCAGGTGGTAGCTAGGGGATTTCTAATGATTGCAGCCCTCTTTGTTCTGTTCGACCCCCTTATATGGCTTTGGCACAAGTTAGGAATCTTTTGTCTCTCTGGGTCCCTAACCCCACTTCTAAATGGAAAAGCACCAGGTTTAAGATGGATTTCAGTACCAGGTGACATGGTCACATGTCCTGTAAGACCCTAAGCCTTCATTCCTCCCAGCCTGACTCAAAGGAAGGCCTGCAAGCAAACAGAGCCATCCACAGTCAATTGTCCTGGTTGATGGGAGCCATCAAGATTCCAAACCACCATTAATGGCCCACACTTTGCATAATTATAATAGGCCCTCAGAGTTATATTTCATATTTCTAGTTTCAGATACAAGAGTGATACATTTATACAAATAGGATGACCACACTCAGTAGGTTATAAGCTTTGTAATTATACCTTACAAGAGACCTTTTGCATGGAGCATATTTTAGTTACATTATATTCACACTCATTAGCATATTTTCCTAAAATCATATAGAGTGCAACGTCACAGTAGGAGTCCAGGGCATGCAGCCCCTGCCTTCCACCTATACCCAGAGCTGCAATCCAGGGAATTTTAATGTGGCCATTCAGAAGGGGAAGCCCTTGCTCTGTAGATATCCCATTCACCAGTTGCTGGGGACACTGTAACCCTTTGTAGGCAGAACCACCACTTGTGCATGTAAATAGAGATGTGATTTGCAGGTGCAACAAAACAAGCGATTTGTGAACATATGACCCGGAATGTATTGATATGGTAGAGTCCTGCATTTGACGTTTACCCACAACAAAGCAAACAGGATCATTCGGCAGGCTGAGTGCAATCAAACAACACGTGTTTTTAATACAGGCAAGTGCAGGCCATACATCAACGGATAGAAAATGTAGGTCACACTACAATATGGAAGTCTGTATTCTGGAAAGCAGTGATTCATAAAAGGACTTAGGAGGTCTTTATAGGTGACCAACTGAATTTGAGGTCCCAGTGTGATGATGTGGTCAAAAGGGCTATCATGATACTTGGATGGATTAACAGGGAATCATCATGCATGAGTAGGGGAGATATTACCTATGTATATGGAATTGGTGAGACCACTGCTGGAATCCTATTACAAGTTCTGGTGTGCACATTTTAGAAAGGATGCTGAAAAAATTAGAGGGGAATTGGAGAACTATGAGAATGGTTTATGGGCTGGAAAATATGCCTTGCAATGGAAGTTTAAAAGCTCTATTTATCTTATCGCAGAGAAGGCTAGGAAGTGATTTAATCACACTCTTATAAGTAGCTATTCAGAGAGAAGATATCTGATAGTAGAGGGCTCTTTAGTCTATCAGACAAAAGCATAAAAGATCCAATGGCTGGTTAGGAAAACTCAAACTGGAAAAAAAAGACAAAAACGTTTTTACCGTGAGTAATTAATCATTGGAAACAGATTACCAAGGATGTGATAAATTCTCCAGAATCTTTAAATCAAAATTGGATCTCTTTCTAATTAGGCTCTACTTTAACTACAAGTTGTTTGGCGAGGTACAGAAATCACTCCGTTGAATTCTATGGCCTGTGTTATGCATGATATCAGACTAGATGATCATAATGATCCCGTCTGCCTGAAAATCTATGAACCATTCAGTTTTGTTTCAAATGTTTCATGAGATTTGAAATGATCCAAATGGAGATCTACTCAGTGTACAGTGTGTACTTGTGTCACTGAAAAGTTGTTATTGTGCCGTTGGAAGTTTACGGTGGGATCATGAGACAGACAATGTGACTCTCTAAGCTGTTGTTGTGGTAAATTTCCCTCATGAGAATCATGCTTTGGGGGCTGTCTGCCCTTATCCTCATCCACTCTATCTTACACCAAGAAGGGGCTGCACTAAATAGAAATCCACTAGCAAAGAATAGCATAGAGGATAGATTCTTGGAAAGTAAAAATTCATTTGAAATTTTTCACCTTTTAATTACCAATGGGCAGTACGCATGGAATTGCTCTATTAGGGTTGCTAATGTAGATCGTGCTGAAAATAAAGACTTCCCTTGCCCTTTCCCCATCATGGGTTGAAAGCTAGCAGCTTGCCAAGGCTGGAAATCTGTCTTTCTGCCTCCAGGAAAGCTTGGAATGAAACTTCTTGGAACAGCAAGGGAGCTTTGCAAACTTTCTCCCTTATGACGACTTTGTTTTCTTCCTTGTTCTTCTTTTACAGAAGCAAATCCAGAGAAATTCAACAGTCGCTTTCGAAATAAAATGTTTTATGCTGGGGTGAGTTGTGAATAGATTTTACAGAATAGCCTTGGTTTATTTATTTAAATTATTTATTATTTTATTCCCCTTCCTCTCCCTTTCACTCCTGAGGCTTATGACCATTCTTTTGCTTGTCACCTTTAAAAGTACATAGTTTGCTTTCAGTTACTTCTGGCAATGCCTCCCCATGTCTGTTTGGAAGGGGTTGAAGTATTATTTCCCTATAATAGTTAGTAGTTCAGAAGAGTGCTACAGCATTTGGAGGAAGGACTGATAATATCCTGTACCCGCTGCTGCAGATTGGCAAGCGCTTCACTGTTGTGTTCACATTTATTCCCATCTGTGGGCAGCACTTGGATACTGAATTTACTGGGGAAATTGCTAGCGCATAGGAAAAATCGTTGACCATATCTTTCAGCCCCTGATGAGCACTCCTGGACTTGGAACTAAAGAGAGGAGGAGGTCAGAGAGCTGCTATTTGGAGCATCTCATTTTCATACATGAATATGCAAATCAGATGGCAATTTCTTATCCAGGAGGGATGTGGATGGGTCTTCAGCTTTATTCTAAGGTGTAATTAGGAAAGGAGGTCATTGACTGGATAATACTTGCCATCATACATGTCTTTCCGCTGTCAGATTCTATCACTGTCATCACACCCAGAAGCCTTATGCTTTAAAAACAAACAAACAAACAAACAAACCAGAGCAAGAATCTGCATGATGATTTGGGTGCACAATGGTATTCCATGGTAAATCTTCCAAAGTGGAGTGCCTTTTCTTAGTGTAGCACCTTAATGCAGCAAAACAAGTGTACCAATCTTCCCTTCTGTGTCTCGCCCCCTGGCTCTGATTCAAGGGACTCTTGAGAATTTGAAACGTGCACTGTTAACTGGATGCTAACAGAAGAAACTTGGCCTAAAACTCTGTCAATGGGAGCAGGAAAGAAAAGAGTTTAGCTCAGGATGGTATGTGGTGGCAGAATCTGGGGAGGGATGCAAAGGAAGGAAAGTGAAAGGAAGAAGCTGTAGATCATTCAAATAAAAAAATTCTGATTTGAATTCCCTCCCTTTTCCTATGTCTGGTAGGCAGCCTTTTCAGACTTCCTGCAGAGAAGTTCCAGAGATTTATCCAAACATGTTAAAGTTGTGGTAAGTATAGGAAAGTATGGCATCATTTTGTGCAGAGAGAGAGAGAGGGGGGGGGGGGAAGAGAGAGAGAGAGAGAGGGAATGCTGAGAAAACAGACCTAATCACACCAGACCATTGATTGTTACTTTCAGTTTGACCATGACATTTGAAACACAATTTGTAGAAAGCCTTTGGGGATTTACATACATGACAATTTCCCACTGAGTAACACATCCTTACCTATCTCACAGAGAGTGAATGGTGTCCAGTAATTATGTTATAGAGAGATGGGTATTTCTAAAATGCAATCCATGTTCTTGGGCAGGTTGTTACAAAATGGGGTAACAGCAATTATTATCCTGTCTGAGACCCCATTTACAAACCCCTCTTTGTTTTGTTGCTTGGTTTTTTGCAGTGTGATGGAACAGACCTGACCCCAAAGATTCAGGAGCTGAAGTTCCAATGTATAGTGTTTTTAAATATACCTAGGTAAGCTCCAGTAACAACAAACTGCTGGCTTCATAGGAACAATTAATTAACAAATACGGTTTCCAGAGTTGTGCACCTCATACTTGAACAAGGAAGTCAACAGATAGAACAGAGTTGTCTTCTGCTTCATTAGAAACACAAAGCAGGAGGAAAAAAATCAGATCAGTACCTTCCAAATAGAAGAGCTCCAAATGGATCTGGAAGAAACACTGTTTCCTAACATCTCAGAGGGTGTCACAAACAGTGGAGTGTGTTTTTAAAAGCCCAATATTCCCCCCATCTTCCCTGTCCCCTCTCCAAAGATTCTCTTTCCAAGGTATTCACTTCCTCTCCCTCCTGTGTTGCGCTCTCTGCAAGGTTCTTTGTGGTGTCTCCTCTCCAAAGTTCTCCCCACCCCCTGCTCCACAAGGTCTCCCATATATCCCTAAGGGTAGGCAGGAGAGAGAAGCAGCAGCAGCCATTAGGTAGGAGACCACTGTCTGGAGCTCCTCCTCCAATATATCCCAGCTTTTGCATCCCTTCTGCTCCCAGACCTCCTGAGCCAGGAGGGAGGGAGGAAACTAGGGTCTGCAGAAAGCAAGCTCGGTTTCAGCCTCCTGCCTTCTTAGTAGGGGCACAAAGCAGCCTTTGTTGGCAGGAGGCTGCAGGTGAAAATCCAGCTGAACAGCTGATCTGAAGAAGGATTGGGGGGAGGCGGGAGAGAAGAGTCCTGAGCACTACTGCAAAAAGGCACTGCTGCCTCCCATCTCCACTCAGCAACCTACCAGAAATTGGGATAGACAAACTAATTGCCTGCCCCACCAGCCTGAAAGTTGGAGGGCAGGTTCCCTTTCTGATCTTTCCTGTAATTATATGTATGGTCACTGGGAGGCCCCAGAATGGATTTTAAGACCTTTTGGAATAGATGTATGGCTATTCACCCAGAAGATAAAGAACTGGCCAGTACTTATGCTTTCTTTTCTTTTAATTGTTATAAGACCCAGTGGGGCAAATTCTTAATATGCTCCCTAAAGCTCTCATTTTCTAAACCTCTTTCTGCAGGTATTGTGCTGGCACAATGCCCTGGGGTACCCCCAGCGACCACAGAGACTTTGAACCTCAGCGCCATGATGATGGTTACATTGAGGTCATTGGGTTCACTATGGCCTCTCTGGTGAGAATTTTGGCAGAGCTGAGTATTTTTTTTTGCATGCAGTAGATTTCACACTGCTTAGGGCACTGGGACTAGTCTGTGTGCAATTTTGTATAAGACACCTCATGTCCATGGCTCAACACTAGGATGCACAAAGTTTCATACAAAAAAAGATTCTCTCCTATGCTTTCCTGGGTTCAATAAGGTGGAAAAAATGTGTGTTTGCCTCAGTTTTTAAAAAAATTATGAACAAATAATGGTTTTCAAAGGAAGAGAAGTATTATTTCATTATAAAAATGTACTCCCTGAAAAACTGGTTGCTTTGAACATATCTAATGGTGCTTCAAAATGCTCCCAAATCAAAATTCAAAGAAGATTAAAGTATTATAGAAGGGATGTGTGTGCATGTGTGTGTGTGTTTGTACTATGGGAAACTTCTCTGGTTGCACAATAACTGCTGTTTGTTACCAGCCCCACCACAACTGTGGTTTTTATATATTTTCCATATACATTAGAGCTGGTCAGAAATTCTTTGTTGGAAAATAGGGTTCCAGCAACAATTTTTTGTGTGTGTGTATAGAAATTACACTTAAAAAAAACGATGAAATTTGTGAACCAACAAAATATTTTGACAAAAAAAAATCCTACTTTCACTTTTTCACTGTGAGAAAAGAAAAGAAAATAAGAAATCATGTGTGTTGGGGGGTGGGGTAGAGGGATAATTTTGCTTAAAAAAAAGAAAAGAAAAAGAAACATCTTTAGGTTTTTTTTCCCCCTAAAACTTTTGATGAAACGTACTTACTCTTTTAAAACCATCTGTACTAATCACATAATTAAAGGTTGTCCCAACTTTGCAAGGTTGAGAAGTACCACATTGTCAAATCAACAGGTGCTCAATGGACATATCTAATTTGCATAAAATAGATACATATTGTAGCCCTCCTTGTCTTCAGTATGTAGGTGTGTCCTGCAGCTTACTTGCAATATGGAGCACTGCATGCTGGGACTTCTGGTCTTTAAAGGCCACATCTCCATCTTGAAATTGAGCATTCCTTTCTGCTGTACTCTAGAACTGACCATCTAGAATTGACCATCACTGGTATTGCAAAAATTCTCCACCTAAAGTCACACCTAAAAATCTGAATAGTTTAAAATAATTTCAATTACTGCATTAAATATTCTCAGAAAATTCCCGTTTTCCCTGTTTTATCAGAATGAGGGGGAGAGAGAAATTTTAAGAAGATCAGAGACCATAAGAGAAACACTCTTGATTGAGTAGTGCAACTGTTTATTTTAAGTATTTGTGTTTTCTAGCTGGTGCTCACATATTATAAATGATTAAGAAAATGTACAGTCTGCATATGTTAGCTCAAATTCTGTTGACTTGTTCTTTGGTCTCAAGGTCTATAGTGCCTTCAGAAGTCTTGCCTAAAGCCAATGAGGCTGATTTATTTTGTGCTGCGTTATAATGAATATTTACATAAGAAGATCTATATATGTGGAGTACATTAAAACACAAAATAATGCTGATGCATAAATAAGCATTGCATTTTTATATGCACCAGCCATGGAATTCAGAGTGAGCATTTCCATAGCAACCTTAATCCTGTGTCATCACCTTTCAATTATGCATTACAATTATGCCATTTAAAACCCTGAGCAAGATAACATGGTACTTGAGAAATAATAGAACATTGTGTGATTTAGTGGAAAAGGAATAAAACTTTTTGAAAGGGGTGTTGTCTACTGGTCAGAACACAGAGCAGTGATCTAGAAATATGAGTTTTGCTTCCCCTCTGACACTGATTTGCTGTGTAGTCTTGGGCAAGTCACTTAACCTAAAATGGGAGTGATAATTCTTACCTGCCCAACAAAGGTGTTGTGAGGATTGAATAATGTTTGTAAAGTGCTTTTAAAGCATCAGGTAAGTGCCACTATAATTGTTTTTCTTTTGTTCTCCCACAAAAAAGTTAACTCTAAGTGCATTTCCCGAGTACAAACCTTAAAAACACAAGATCACTAGTTACAGTGGTATTACCCTCCAGACCAACCTCAGTCTTTGTACCTTTTCGCCATAGCACCCAAATACATTCACAGGCTCGTCAGTTCCATGCCATGGTGCTTTTCAGTTTCAGCAGACAGCCATCCGCAATGCAGACATCTAATTCCTCACACTGAAATAAACTTGATCTCCACCATAAGCAAAACTAAGATGCCTTACTGCTAGACCTACTTTAAATGTCTATGCCCCGATTGGGGTTTCTGCTATAGCCTTTGTATACTGGTGGAGCTATCATACGGGTGCCACAAAGGCAGTGGCAACTGATTGGTACCCCTAGAGGAATTCCCTAGTAGTGTAGGTCTGGTGAATAACCTTTAATTACCCACGCTATTACAGTGCTTGGTGTAGATGTATGTCAGGTTATAACTGAGGGAAGGGGCAGGATGTATTGGAGGAATCAGAAGGTGTAGCTGGAATACACTGAACTGTATTTACAATGTAACATCCCATAGGGAATCAGTGCAGGCAACAGTGAGTTAGAGTAGTCTTTGGGGTTGCCTCCAGAGGGCCACAGAGGTTGATGCACAGCCACCTTTGCCATCCCTCTCCTGAGCTGCATGAACTCATTTAGGCCACAGTTCAGAATCAGGTCCCTTAGTGAGCTATTTCTACCTAAAAGAAACTGAGGTCAGAGTTAAGGTTTTATATTTGTTTGTGATTTGAAGAGTCACTATAACAATAGACCTTTTCTGTATCGTAGCAGACATTTTGTGCATCACACTATGCTTTATCATATGCTTGCCTACATTTGTGACACACTTTGAGATCTTTGGATGAAAAGCCCTGTATAAATGTTAAGTAATATGATGATGATGATCATCATCATGTAACCAATAGCCCAGGTGTTATATTCATAATAGGACAGGTAAGATTCCTGTGGGAAACAAAACAGTGACTTCAGTTCCTGTAACTCTTGATGCTAATGTTGTATTAATATAGATTTTTTTAAAATCTGATAGACAATATTCACATTTTTTTATTAAAGTGCAGTGTTTCTGCCCCAAGATGCCTGCCTAAATCTCAAGGCCCCTGCAAGAGCCATTAACAACCTCTGTCTACCTTTTTGTCTCTGATATGTTTTTATCCCCTTTGCCTCTTCCACTGCTTCTTTACTCCTGGTTTGGGTTTTGAAGAGGTTGCATGTACTAAGGTAGGAGAGAGGAGATCGGCTTGGAAAGCTGGCTAATTTTTTTTCTTTAAGTTAACAGAATGCTGTTGGTCAAGAAGTTGTTGTTTGATGAAAACTATGCAGCCCTGTTTCTGTTGACTTGTTTCAGTCAACTTATGGACACAATGTTGCGGCAGTGGGTGGGTGTCTCAGAGGGCACATGGTACAGCTCTCTTGTTTTGTTTCTTCAAGACAATTTTTGAACATAGCATTTAGTTGCTTTCCAGCTGCAGTTATCAAACAAGGTTTTTCTCCTTGCTCTTTTCAGCTTGTCTACTCCTGATGCTGAATTTCTATATAAACTGTCATAATAATTATTTCAGATTAATCTAATTCACATCAAGGACAGTATTGCCTTGGTAAGAAAGAAAACCCCTATTAATACTGTTGCTCGAAAAAGCATTTAGATCGCATAGGTGGGACCTGATCCTTGAGTCGTAGACTGTAGGCACTCTGCAACACAAGCAATCATAATTGAAAACAAGATGTAGAAATATACAGAAATGCATCTTGGATGTGTGCAAGCATATAAGTGTTTATCTAGATCTCTAAATATAGATATACACCACATATGATGAGGCGACCTCCACATGATAAATTTCATACCCATGTGATACATGAATTTGTCATGTACGTTTGACTGCTTCACCTGACCTCTGCCCATTGATCCTTCTCTCCAGGACTTTATTCTAGCATTCTAAGTCCCATTTTAAGTCTTTTCTGTGAATGGAATTACATTGGTCATGCCTCATTGCAATGACTTATTGAAAAGCTTTGATTGGAATATTGCCTGAATGCATCATGTACACCCATGTCTCTTACTGGAAAGCCATTCTGCAAATTTAGATGGGGGGAAATGTGGGGTTGGCCTGAAATGCAACTTCCTAGTGGTGATGAATTTGGAATAGTGGGTTCTTTGCATTGCGTCCTCCAAATTAGTGACCATCTGCTGCTTTTGGACTGTATTATGGCAAGCATGTAAATCTCCCTGTGACAGAACAAACCACTTACTGCAACAGGGTGAGTCTCATGTGCAAACGGAATAATTTGTAGCAGAGGGTATGGAGTGCTGGGTAAAACAGGATTAGGGAGTTGTTAGCTAACTCAAGTGGCTGGTATAGGATGGTAACATTATGGCTTTCCTCCTCTTTGTTCTTGTTCTGCAGGCTGCTCTTCAGGTGGGAGGTCATGGAGAAAGGTTGCATCAGTGCCGGGAAGTGACTCTGTTAACATACAAGTCTATCCCCATGCAAGTGGATGGGGAGCCATGTCGACTGGCTCCGTCTCTCATTCGGATCTCCCTAAGGAACCAGGCCAATATGGTGCAGAAGAGCAAGAGGAGGACATCCATGCCTTTACTCAATGAGTGAGTTGGACTTGTTCATGTCCTAATACAAGGAGGCTGTTACTGGGCAGAGCATTCAAACAGGGAGTTTTCATGGACTGAACCATCAGAGTATTTGGAGAAAGAGGTCCAGAAACCCCAGAATGTTCCTCTCCTCCACATTGTATATATTTACCAGATTTTGTGTGTGCTTCAACTAACAGGGTTCCCTTTGTCCTGCTTTCAGAAAGATGTTATGTCTTTCAATTATCCAAAGGGGCAACTATTCGGGGAGGTCTCAGTGGACTCTACTGTGTGACTCTTACTAACACTCGTGGAAGCTATGCAGATATGCCCCTCACACAATTTAAAGTGCCATATAATGTGCTTTCTGAAATTGAGTCTTTTTGATCCCACATTGAGACCATTCAATTAATATCCACAGTCCACTGCAGGATACAGATGTGCTCAGGCTATATTGAGTCTTTGTGTTGGGAGCATGCTGCTCCCAGTTGAAAATGGGACCAGCCTGAGGATTCACTGACTAGAGCTATTTGTTGCCATGTGGGGAATCCTGATTGGAGTGTGCTGGTATAAATCACTAAGGGCTTGTCTACACATACAGACTCTACCTATGCCGACAGGAGAGCTTCTCCCATCAGTGTAGTTACTCCACTGCCCTGAGAAGTAGTAGCTATGTCATGGGAGAAGCCCTCCCGTCGCTATACTGTCTACAGTATAACTATGTTGCTCAGGGAGGTGGATTTTCCACACCCCTGAGCAACATATTTATACCAACAAAAGTCTGTAGTGTAGACCGAGCCTTAGGGTCTGGCTACTCTGCAGCTGGGAGCATGCTTCCCAGCACAGGTAGACAGACTTGTACTAGCTCTACTCAAGTTGGTGTGCTAAAAAATAGCTACATGGCCACAGTGACACGTGTGATGGCTCTGGCTTTCTGCCTGAATACAATGGCACGTGACCCCCGAGTATGTACTTGGGTGGCTAGCCTAAACTGCTGCTGTGGCTACCATTTTTCACATGCTAGCTCAAGAAGAGTTTGTCTACCCGCGCTGGGAGGCATGCTCCTAGCTGCAGTGTATTTGCACCCCTAATTGAGAGAGTTCAATAGTTCTCAAATCAATAGTAATTCTTCTTGTGCTGCAGTGTCTGGGCAGTGGTAAAACATTGCAGTGTTCTTGGAAGTGTCAGCAAATCAAAGGGGACTTTCCTGGTCTATTAGGAAGTACCAAGGGATGCATTTTGCGTGAGACACTAGATACAGTATATTTGGCAGTTCCCAGTCTGCTAAAAGAAAAGCTATCGTACTCAGATTTCAATGAGAGTGTTAGCTTTAGGGAGTTGCATCTGAGGGTGGATTAGGATTGAGAGTTTCTGGATCAGGGAACCAGAAAAGAAAGGAAGAAAAGTGAGAATGGACAGGTAAGGAGATAAGCTATAAAATGAGAGGGAAGCAGCATTAGAGTAGCCTCAAAAGGAACAGGGAAAGGTTGAAATAAATGGAAGCCAGAAAACATCCAAAGAATAGAAGATAAAATTTTAAAATATCTTTTTATATTAAAACATTAGTTTAAAAAAATCCCTAAGAGAGCATTTTAATAGCATAAGAATATTTTAGAAAAGACTTTAAATATTAAAAATGCCATTATTCTTGATTTACCAATGAGTCTTTCTGTGCTGCTGAGATGGGAGCTAATAAACATTCCCGCCATCATCTTCATGATGTATTATTTAAATTGCAAAAGACAAGGCAGGCCTTCAGTATATACTGAGCCTCGGTTTAAAGCCAGATACCTCCAGCACCCTACAAATGTGTTTCATTCAAACAGCTACATACTCAGGAGTGTGTTATTCCTTTTAGCAAATCATATAATCCAGTGGCTGCCAACCTTTAGAAGCAGAAGTGTATCAATTCATAAAATCAAGTACTTTGATATACCAACCAATGACTCCCTATTCAGTTTTGCATGTTCAGTTCTGTTAACGAGACAAACGTTTTGGAACAGCAGTCTAAGCTTGTGTTTACCACATTAGATCCTTATTTGTCTTGAAAATATGTTAGGCATACATTTCACCTTGAACAGTTGATGAATAGAAGACTATCACCCCCTGAGCAATGACCTCTAATTTCTTTTCACCACCCCATACCATGCTACAAAGTCCAAACTGGAAAAATTCAATCCTGAGCCATTGTTTCCAACCATGAGGGAGGCCACAGCAGTAGGAAGAAAGCATTTGGTGTATTTCAGTCTAGTTATTAGCATGGTCAGGCATGAGCTATAGCATCTGAGTTTAAACTCTGGATGGGGTATACTTTTCCACCCCATCATGGTAACGCTATACAGTAATTAAGGTCCACTGAGCCGTGGAGAATATTGTTCATGGCAGAATTGGTTTGAATATGCTATGCCAAACTCCATCGGGTTCAGAGCTTCTGTTGTTTGGGTACCTTTTGGTTTGAATGAAATATCCAAGCTGTGAGTCTGTGTTTTTGGGGGGTTACTGGCAATTCGTCAAGGACTTTAATCCCAATCTCAAACCTCTGCAAGACGTGTGTGTTGGTGTGTCTGGACGGTTGGGAAGAAAGGTGGAATGGGCGGGCAGGTGGAATGTTTGTTGAGTTTCTTGGCATAATAAAGATGAATTATAGGAGGAAGAGGTTAGAGTTGACTAAACTGGAGTTTGCCCAGTATGACACTGTTCTGCAAAATCCCACCACAGACACCAAGTTTTCCCTTTTACATTGTCATATAAATTTCTTAACCTGATGTCTGCAGTGTTTAAAGGCATCCCATCAAAATCTTTTCAATTTATAGAATAGGTGGATTTTTTGTCCTCAGGCTGGTGAAAGTGCACCCTGTGAATTATAGATGTGTGAGATTACTGAATGGGTCTGGCACTGCATCTGCAATTGCTGGAAGCTTTTCTTGAGCTTTCTGCACATACAGTGATTAAAAAATAATCTCACATCACACTAATTCTGAAAGCTATTATTAATTACTTTGATGATATTGGAGGAGGAGGTTAATAGCAGAAACTCCCTTTGGAATTTTGTCTGATGTAGTGGCACAAGTGAGAAAGTTTTCTTTTCTTTTTCAAGTTTCTAAATGTGTTTCTGACTTCCCATTGTATGTTGTTTTGGAGTTCTGTTTTTTATAGCATTGAGGGCTGGCCGGGAATGGTAAATTTACCATCTGCCCTGCCGATGACTTTTTCAAAAGTCACTTATCCACTTATACAAATAACTGTTAAGGACATATACCTGTTATGAAATAAAACAGTTTCTGTGGACCAAGGCAAAACACTTACCCTAAAATACTGTGGTGAGAGTGGGTTTTTTTTTCCCCATGGAAAGTTTTGACTTTTCTTTGAAAAAACTGAAAAGTTTTCGAATTTTGGATTTTTTTTCTGACACTTTTTGGGTAAATTTTCATTTAGTTGAAAACTCAATTTTCCATCAAAAACAGTTTTGATGGAAAATTTTTGACAGGATCTAGCTGTGAGACTCTTTGAGGTCAATCCTTGATAGAGGGATAAACCTGCTGGAGGAATGAATTTCTAAGCCATCAAATGGAAAAGTGCAATAGTAAACTGGCTGTAACAAATTAGTTACCCAAAAACTTCTCTTTTGCACTTAACTCTGTGTATTTAACTAAAATATTTGGTATCTTATAAAAGAGCAGAACCATTTTTTGTGTCTGTGTATGCTGGAAGGAGTGAGGGCTACAGAGATTTCCCCCTCCATCCTGCACCTATCCCAACTCTCTTGTTCTCCTCAGATTCAAAGAGCTGCCTATCTTCCTGCAGTGTCTTCCTTCAGAACCTGTAAACACTGCTCACCTGCAGAGAGTCCGGTTCATAGGACACAATGGATCCCCAAACTCCCATAAAGCAGCATGCCAGGAAAATGCAGTTTAAGGTTGATCTGACTCAAAAGGAAGCCTTTGGGGTCAACTCAACAGAATGAAAGGAAACATTTTGATTTTCAGGAATGTCAAAATGTTTTGTTTCAATCAGAAATGTTGAAACAAATTTAAACATTTCTGAATACACATTTTTCAGCATATCATGAAAAATTTCTAAATTTCAACTTTGTCTCATTTCGGGATTAAAACAAATGTTGAAATGTCAGAATTTCCCATGGGATGGAAATTTCAAATTTTGCTCAGCTCTAGTAAATAGAAATGTGTTAATAAGTGGCTAGAAAGAGGCATGTTTGGAGGAGCAATATATATTTTTCCCTTTGCTCTTATTCTAATGCTATTTTGACCAGTAATCTTTCTTCGACAAGCAGAGGTAGTCAAACAGTATAGTGATAGATTCAAGAGGCAAAGTCTATTTAGCTTAACAAAGACATGGTTAAGGGTTGACTTGATTACAGCCTATAAGTACCTGCACGAGGAACAAATATTTAATAATGGGTTCTCCAGTCTAGCAGAGAAAGGTATAACGTGATCCAGTGGCTTTCAGTTGGAAGCTAGACAAATTCAGACTGGAAATAAGGCATTATTTTTTAACAGTGAGGGCAATTAACTAACTGAACAATTAACTAAGGTTCATTGTGGATTCTCCATCACTGGCAGTTTCTAAATCTAGATTGGATGTTTTTCTAAAAGATCAGCTCTAGGAAATTTTGGACAGGGCCGCCCAGAGGATTCAGGGGGCCCTTGGGCAAAGCAATTTTGGGGGCTCCTTCCATTAAAAAAAAGTTGCAACACTATAGAATACTATATTCTTGTGGGGGCCCCTGCGGGGCCCAGGGCCTGGGGCAAATTGCCCCACTTGCCTCCCTCCTCTGGGCGGCCCTGATTTTGGAGGGAAGTTCTCTGGCCTGTGTTATACAGGAGGTCAGACTAGAGGGTCACAATGATCTCTTCTGGCCTTGGAATCTGAGTATTGAAAGGTGTGGTGGTTTTGGCATCTGTCTGCTGGAGTTTTTAGTTGATATTAAGAAATGTTACAGTGGTGACCCTAAGCAGGATTTGAAGTCAAGTTGCTCAGGTGGGAAAATCCAACAGAAATAGTCAGGGTATTCTGGTGTCATTGTTTTTTTAACCTTAGAAAATAGAAACACAATGCGGACCTTTGTTACTGAAAAGGAAGGTCACTGTAGGCATCTGACATTCCCTTGACTACTGCTATTAAATGGGCTCCCTTGGTTTCTCTTCCGCTGTTGTGATTTCTGGATGTTTGGGTTGTCTTTCCTTTGTTGTGCTGATTAGTAAATTCATTTACCTCCTGGTATAGGATGTGAGCTGTCAGTGGATATTAGGAAGGTGGTGAACCTAACTTTTCCTTCCTTCATATTTTCATGTTGAGGCAGTGATAAATATTAGGCCTTCAGAGAGCAGCTTCCCTATAGGTTTTTTTTTTAGATGGAGTAGTCTCCACAATGGGAACTCACCTACCTTATCTATCTCATAGCTCATCTCGGGTAACATGTCGAAAGCATCTAAGGCCTTGGCTACACTTACCCGGTAGTTCGACGGCTGGAAATCGAACTTCTGGGTTCGACTTATCGCGTCTAGTCTGGACGTGATAAGTCGAACCCGGAAGTGCTCGCCGTCGACTGCGGTACTCCAGCTCGGCGAGAGGAGTACCGCGGAGTCGACGGGGGAGCCTGCCTGCCGAGTGTGGACCAAGGTAAGTTCGAACTAATTCGAACTAAGGTACTTCGAACTTCAGCTACGTTATTCACGTAGCTGAAGTTGCGTACCTTAGTTCGAATTAGGAGGGTAGTGTAGACCAAGCCTAAGAGACTTAGGACCCTACGTCTCATTGACTTGCCATGGAACTCAGGATCCTAAGTCACTTAGGTACTTTTGAATATTTTGCTTCTCATCCATTTACCTAATTTAGGTTTTTATACCATGCTTATTACCCTAGTATCTAAGGGCCATCTCCTTTCTCTGTCATTTCCCAATTCATCTCATCCCAAGTTGTGGGGAAGTGAGCATCATTTAATGTTTGTTTTTGAGAGTAAAATGTCTTAAAGGTTATAAAAGAGAATGCACAAGAAATCTGCTCCTGAATAGAATGAGAGCCGGGGATCCAAATCTAGCAGTACTGTTGAGCCACTTAAGCTGAAGGAGAATTTCCTTTCCTTACTGACAGCAGCAGCACTAATAGCCTTATTCAAGCCTTCAGCTATTAGAGGACCAGACAGTTTCACATGTGTTGCATTCCACCTGAGCTGGGCAAATAATTGGCAATGAATAATTTATCCAATGAATTTCACCTCTTCGGTTACTGAGTTATCCATGAACAGATTGTGATCTTCTCAAATGTATTCATTATCTGAAATTATTCATAGAATAATTTCTGCAAATATTCCTTGGTCTCTTCATTGTTCATCAATGAATATTCAGTTCATTATTGAATATTTCCTATTTGAAACTTGAGCTGTTTTGATCGAACAAACAGTTTGTTTCTGTTCTCTGATTGGATGAGCATACCACTGCTAACCGGAATCAGGTTTCTGGTTTGAACATCTTCTGATTATGAATTTTAAATTCTTTTTCAATAAATACTGTACGATATTTTCTTAAAATTTTCTGCTTCTGCAAACATCCTGCCAATTAAACTAATTTGCAAGAAGAAAATGTAAAAAGTTCTGAATACAGTCAATATGGTTGCTATTAGCTGAAAACCAGACCCTTGAGGCCCCATCCCTGCCCTGCCTCTTCCCCCAGGACCCAACCCCCTGCTCGCTCCTCTCCCCCATCACTGGATCATCTCCACCTCCCTCCCCCTAAGCTGGGCTCCCTCTGCTCCAGGCCTGGGATGGGAAGTGCTGCGGCCTGACGTGGAGCCTGCCTGCAGGTAGGAGGTAGCCCCGGCTGAGCAGGGGCTGGCACAGGTTGATGACCTGGCACTTCCCCCCACCCCAGCCCACAGTAACCAGACTTTTGGTGTCCGGTCAGTACATCTGACTGGACACTGCCAGGTCCCCTTTTCGACCGGACTTTCTGGTCAAAATCCAGGCACCTGGCAACCCTAACAGTCAAAGAAAATTGGTTTAAAAGTTAAAAAAAATGTTTGCATTGCAATTGGAGGACAATGTTCAGGGTCAATATACCGTGGTCGTTCATATAATGTTTCTACCACTTCATTGTTTGTTTCTGATAGGTGCTTTCCAAACATAGAAGAAGGCATAGTCTCTGCCTCATTCTATATACCATTACACATAATGGGGATATAATAAAGTAAAGAGGTTCAATCCAGAAGTGACTTTTTAGGTGCAACAATTGTACAATGTTGATTGATATTGTTTATACTCAGGAACAGTGCAAGTTGTGGACAGAAAAAAGGCAGATTACGGGGTAATGGTAAATTTGTTTACTTCTCATATCTGATTTCCATTCGTCTTCTGAGTCAGTTTAAGTTTAGTGGCAAAAATAAGACTTTACTGTAGCCAGTCTAGCAGAGTCAATTTTGCTGCAGAACAACGAGCTGCATTCTGTTCTGCTGCATGCATCATTAAAAGACTTGCCAGTTAAGTTCTGATTCCATAAGCTCTCTTGTTGATGCAGGAGATTTATGAAACAGAACACAGCTTGGTTTCCAGAGATCAAGCTAAGCATGCAATGCTGGCAGGTAGGTTTTGCTTACAAATCAGACAATATTTTTCTATGTGGAAGTCATTGAAGAGAAATTAGAAGGGACACCAAGAATCAGTTTCCCCAGGGTCACTCTCTGACCCGGAGCCCCAGTTTAAAATACTGCTTTGCAAGTTGTAGCTAATCAGAGTCATACACAATCCTACAGAGAGAGTATTTGGCTTTCAGTGTGGGTTAAAGAAGGATGATCTGCTGTTACGAAACAAAAATTGTTCCAGAGGTTAAATATAGAAGCATTCCATTGGGACAGTTGAGAGAGGTATAGAGACCCCTTCGAGTATAGAAACTAAAGAAACCAGCTTTGGGAGTTACTGTATATTACATGCATGGTTTTCTAAAATATGTTAAGGAAGAATAAGGACAGCATTTTGCCATTGGGATAGAGGAATTCCGATTAAGAGTATTTTTGTAAATGTTAACAAAAATTGGCAGATTTGGGGAGGCAAATCCATCATATCAAGCTTTGGCTCTGATAGCTGTTTGCTCGACTTGCAAGGTGCATCGCAGGCTTTTCAAACTCTACAGGCTTAAGATCTTTCAGTGCCTGTGGGACCCTGGCCCAGAAACCTCTCCTAATGTAACTGTGCACATTGTTTGCCATTAGCCCGTTCACAGCCTTCAAAAAAAGACCTTTGTGTCACTTCGCAGTGAACATTGTCATTTGTTCTGTTTGCCTGTTTTTTGTTGCTGCTGCCTCTCTAGTGCACTCTTGGAGCTTTGCATGTATTTTCATTCAACTGTTATGTGATGCATTCCTTTTGTTTCTGTTTAAATGTTGTATGTCTCTCTCTCTCCCTCTTTCTCTCGCCTGGCTTCTTCATTGTCTATCCATGCTGTTGTGCTGACTCTGTCTTGGCTGCTCATTTCCTGCTGCCTATAGTATCCATAAAGGGCGCGCTGCAGACCTGAGAAGAGTCTCTGCTCCCCCTGACTCCTTCACTATGTAAGTACTCTGCTTTTTCTTTTCATTTCCTTCCTCCCTTTCAAGTGTGTTCTGTCTGCTTCCCTTAACTTTTGTCTGTTGCACTCTTCTACTGTACCCACCATCCGGGCAGCAATGCGATCAAGACAGTCTGTCTCCCAAAGGAGCAGATTCAGCAATGCAGTGATAATTGCCTAGAATAGGAGTTGTTTCTTTCTATTTGATCTTTCTTTTTTGTTGCATGAGCTGGATGTCAAGTCCTAAGCACAGCTGCATTCTTTGGCTGCTGGGTTTGATTCTGGCCTGCAGGTTGTCAGAAACCAGGGGTGCTTTGAAGGCACCATGTTTTTTTTCAGCTCCTGCCCTGGAAGAAGCAGGAAGCATCTCTCAAGTGCCTTCTTCCTCCCCCAACTAATGCTTAGAGAAGCATTGACAGTTGCTGGAAGGAGACATGGCTATTTTCCCTCCAGTCAAGGAGAAATGAACAAGACCTTCTGGGGTTCCTCCAGAAGCACATGTCCAGGGCCGGCTCCAGGCACCAGCGCAGCAAACAGGTGCTTGGGATGGCCAAGGGGAAGGGGCGGCACATCCGGCTCTTCGGCAGCAATTCGGCGGCGAGTCCCTCGATCCCTCTCAGAGGGAAGGACCTGCCGCCAAAGTGCCACCAAAGAAGCGATTGCGGCTTTTTTTCCTCCCCCTGCTGTTTGGGGCGGCAAAAACCCTGGAGCTGGCCCTGCACATGTCTCAAACATAGCCATTGTTAACTATTCAAATGCATATCCAGAGCATTTGCTTGGCTTAAGCAGAGGCTGATGCTTCTGTTTATTCTATAGCATTGTTCACTAATGTTCCTAGCACAGCTTCCAACCAGTTATTGAGTAGCTAGAACTATACTGCTGCGTCTGTGCTTGCACTTTTGGAAAATGCATTTGTCTTGAAGAGGTACAAGTTCCTTTTCTGATGGTCACACAGCATCCCTGGGAATACTGGAGATGAAGTGACTAGCGTCTCTTTCATGAATTTATAATATTCATAACTGGGATTTTTGGTTTTCAGTTTTAACCAAAAATAGCCCAACCCCGCCCCACCCTCCAAGCATAAGCGTTTCTTCTTCTAAGGGTATGTCTACACCCAGCCGCTAATTCGGCGGCTGGCAATCGAAGTTCTGGGTTCGACTTATCGCGTCTTGTCTGGACGCGATAAGTCGAACCAGGAAGTGCTCGCTGTCGACTGCGGTACTCCAGCTAGACGAGAGGAGTACCGCGGAGTCGACGGGGGAGTCTGCCTGCCGCGTGTGGACCGAGGTAAGTTCGAACTAAGGTACTTCGAACTCAGCTACATTATTCACGTAGCTGAAGTTGCGTACCTTAGTTCGATTTGGGGGTTTAGTGTAGACCAAGCCTAACTGGTAAAAACCAGAAACTTATTCCTGCAGGGGTCCTGGAACAATTTGTATACTGGAGGTGCTGAGAACCATTGAACCAAACTGTAAACCATGTATATGATGAAACCACTTCAAGCAATGGCCTGTGATAGCACCCCTAGTTCTAGCACCTATGTCTGAAAGGGAAAGTTACTATTCCATTTGCAGCTGCATTAGAAAATAAAACAGTCCCTTCCTGGCAGTATTTTGACTGTCAGTAACTCCAGCTCTATCCTGTAGCTCAAGAATCTAACATCTCTATAAAAATGTTGAGAACTGGTGATTTTTAAAAAAAGCAGGCACAGACAATTGGTTATTGCTTTATTTACTCATTCTCTTAATAAGGATATGCCTTATTGTCAACCTGGGCACATTTACAATAAAAACAACCACCATGTACTATGTCAATCCTATCTGTACAGCTTGGCTTCAAAGATGTTTTGTTAATATGCAGTGAAATAAGAAAAGCAGTTGGTTTTGTGTTTGCACCACTTTTGTCGTCATGTTTTGTGAATGTTCTGCTGGTCAACTTTGAATGACAAGCAGGTCTGTGGAAAAAATGAATTTGAAGAATATATTAAAGAATAGTGAATTTCAGACTGTAACTGTGAATATTCCCAGTGGAAACTTGATTCTAAAATTTATGCTCAGATAATCATGGAACAGCAACAATGTTGTGTGTGATCTGTTTGCCCAGTGAAAACTAACCATCCCAGTTCTATTTGTGAATATTGAGTACTTGCGATGAACTGCACACAAACTGTCGTCAAACCAAGACTTATTTGCTCAACGCATTCAGTGAATAATTCAAAAAAAGAACAAATACATTTCAAAAAATTATAAGCAGCTCATTGATATTTGACAGACAAGGAAAATATCCTCATTCATCATGCATTATTGCTATAACATATTCACTCAGCTCTATGAAAAAATATTAACACAAAGAAAATAACTCCCCCATTTAATAAAACCAGATACACCCCTCAAAGCAAGCACCTGGCAATGGCCTGGGTAAAGCCTTCCTGCATGTCCTGAACGATAACAAACTTGGGGACCAAAGAGCAGGGGAGTGTGTTTCAGAGCCAAGGGCCATCCAATGAGAATGACCTCCAAATCTGGGTACTGTTAGCCTGAGTATCCCATCGGGTCTCAACTGTCAGGATAAGGCAGAAAGAGAACAGCAGTTTCTAAGACATATGGGACCCAAGCTAATTTGTAAGTCAAAGATATACTGTATCTTGAAATCTGTAAAAATAGATTAAACATGCAGCTGCACTATGACTGCCAATTAATGTGTCTGATTAATATAAGTAAGAACCCAAGAGGTGTTAGGGAAATTTGATTTGGGCTGTGATTGCTTTGAGATTCAAATGTTCCTCGTCTTTTGGGTAATGCAGAAAGTATGTGTGTTCCAGTTAGCAGACTACAGCAAGAGGGATTCTGTGGAGTTTCGGGGATAGAGCCTGCACCCTAGATAACCCTCAGGTTTTCTGGAGCAGTGTCTGTGGACAGGATAAATCTTGAATTTGGGGCAGCAAAGAATGTGAAAGAAAGAAACACACACACGCCGATTAATTATATATTTTAAATTAATTTTTCCAAATTCAACAAATATACGAAAATACCAGATTCATCATAATACCCAAAGTAAATTAAGAGGGTTTGGATAAAAGGAGGAGAAGGGAAGTGACATATCTATCTCCTGAGTCTAGGTTAATCATAGACCTCTAAAAAGTCAGCCCAAATGGCTTTGAATGTTTCAGGCATTCCCTTTCTGCGGCATGCCAGTCATCCGTTAGCTGCAAGGTCAGACGGATCACTGAATTAGGCATCAATATTTGGTCGGGATTGACTTTTCATTTTTGCAGGATTAATTTTTTAATCACCAAAACTACACACTGGAACCAGGCTACCTTGTTACCAGGTAATCTCCAGATTTCCAGAATATATCCAAGAATGAAATTTAAGGAGGAGGGCTCCAATTTAGCATCCAAATTGTTCCTTTGACCCACCTTATACCAGAAATTCTTGATACAGGGGAACTCCCAAAACATACGAGCTAATGAATACCAAGGGAGTTACATTTCCAACAGTGGTCAGCATTTATGCGGCTTATTACCATTAGTCTGTGTGGGGACCAGTATATCTGAAAACATATATTTTGGTGAATGAGCCATAGCTTCAGGTTCTGTAATTGCTTTTTTAACATTAGATACAATTGTAGTCCATTCTCTATTCCAGGCAACTCTCAAATGATCAATCTTGGGCAGATTTTTTGGGGCCAGAAAATCATAAAAGGATACTGGTGGGGGATATTGTCTTTGAATTATTAACAGTAGAGAGTTTTGAAACTTGGATTGGGTATAATATGCCTTGATTTTTTTACTGAGGACTTATGGGTAGAGTAGAGTACTCACATTTTTAGTGTCAAGTATCACAGGGGTAGCCATGTTAGTCTGGATCTGTAAAAGCAGCAAAGAGTCCTGTGACACCTTATAGACTAACAGACGTATTGGAGCATGAGCTTTCGTGGGTGAATACCCACTTCGTCGGATGCATGTAGTGGAAATTTCCAGAGGCAGGTATAAATATGCAAGCAAGAGTGAGTCAGGCTAGAGATAATGAGGTTAGTTCAATCAGGGGGGATGAGGCCCTCTTCTAGCAGTTGAGGTGTGAGCACCAAGGGAGGAGAAACTGCTTTTGTAGTTGGCTAACCATTCACAGTCTTTGTTTAATCCTGAGCTGATGGTGTCAAATTTGCAGATGAACTGAAGCTCAGCAGTTTCTCTTTGAAGTCTGGTCCTGAAGTTTTTTTGCTGTAGGATGGCTACCTTTAAATCTGCTATTGTGTGTCCAGGGAGGTTGAAGTGTTCTCCTACAGGTTTTTGTATATTGCCATTCCTAATATCTGATTTGTGTCCATTTATCCTTTTTTTTTTATCCACTTTTAGTGGAGTGTTTTTTAAAGTGGGATGGATGTTTAGATCTTTGAGTATATGCTCAGTTGGGATGATGCATATGAATATCATATTTGAGCTGTGCAGTTGATGCAAAGCAGTATAACTATTTGGATTTATCTGAAAAATTAGCATTGGCTACTTGAAAAACAAGAAGTAATTGACTTACTTGGGCCTGCGTTTAGAGAAGTAAGCATTACTAAAGGATCCAACTTCCACAAACTTTTCATGCATAAAAGGAGCACTGTGGATATGCTGTGATTATTTACTATTAAGATCTGCATACAGAAAAATGTTATTGTCTAGTTGTTAGTATCTAATATAACGAGTATTCTTGGCTAGTGGGGAGTGTGTGATATTTGCAGCAATGTTCACATCTTTTGTCTGTGTGGGCAACAAAAGTTCTGAAAGGAATCAATTTCTGATTTTAGAAATTTGAATGTCTAAAGAAGTCTGTTTGTATGGTGTGCACCTGCACTACAGACTCTTTGAAATGGCCAAATAAAAACCCTAACCGTAAAAGAGAAAGCATAACGAGGACCAAAGTAAAACAAGACAGCGGGGGTGAGTTAGAGAAAATGGGTCAATGTCTAACAGTGGTATTAAGGATCAAAGAGGTTCTCCTCCTCCTACCTCTGAATGAATTATAAGCATGTGAGATGCTCATTTTTCTTTGTCCTTTTTTCTGTTTTCAATCAGTTGATCATTCGCTGGTGTTAGGCAAGAGTTAAAAATTTAGTTAGCAGCTGAGTCAGAAACAGAAACACCAGAGGCCCAAGGACACTGGTAGCTGTAAACACTTGATAAACTTACATGGTCAAATATCCTCCCAGTAACTTGGCTCTTAGAAGAGAACAAACCCTCCCTTCACAGCCCTCCGGATATTTGTAAACACTCACCCCCACCCCCACCACTTTGCCTAAAGGGCAGTTATAGATAATCGATGTAATCAAAATAGCTTTGATGCGTATGTTCTGTTCCTGTCACTGTCATGTTATGTGCGTTCTCTGTCTCTGAAACAATGTTTGTCTCTGTAAGAACAAGATAAATGCAAATGAAGTGATAAGAGAAAGGTATATAATTGGTCTCTGTAACCCCACACTTCTGAAGCTGTTTATCAGTCTTCCCGGTACCGTGAAATAAACCCCTTCAGTATTGTCTGTCCCTGCCTGATTCTTGGGGAAAAGAATCTCCATGCTTCACAATGGGCTAGTGTTAAAAGTGAGTTTTCTGATCCTTCCCGGACCATCCGATGTCACTTAAGTCAGTGGTTCTCAAACGTTTTTTTCCCCGGACCACTTGAAAATTGCTGAGGGTCTTGGAGGACCACTTAATGATCTTTCCAAATGTTTGTACTGTTAGCTAACTATTGTAAAGCGCTTTGGATAAAAATGCTTGATAAAAAACCCTTAATAATAATTAACCTTTTTGTTCTACAAATAAATGCACATATTTTAATATCAGTAGTCTTACCTTTCTAATGTGATGGATGTGACCTCTCTTCCTCCGCCGCAGCAGCCCCAGAGCTGGGGCTGGAAAGGAGGGGGGTTCTCCCTCTCTCCTCCACCTCAGCAGTCACAGAGCTGAGGCTGGGAAGAAGAGCTGTCTCTCCCCAGCAGCTGCAGCCCTGGAGCTGGGGAAAGTTGCCTCTTTCTCTGACCGCCACAGCCCTGCATGTCCCAAATTCCCCCCATCCCCTCTTCTCACCCCACTGCCCCCTCCCACCTACCCCCTATTCCCCCCAAGGCCATCACCTCACCTTACATCTGTGTCTTCTCCAGGGTCCAGGCACCTAATTAGTGGAGCCATGCCTGTGCGGCTCCACTAATTAGGTGGGTGGCCCTTCATTCTCTCATGTGCGGCTGCCCAGGTGCGCACCTTAGAGGGAATTATCCGCGGACCACCTGAATGGAGCTCATGAACCATTGGTGGTCCATGGAGACCACAGTTTGAGAACCTCTGACGTAAGGCATGCAGTGAAGTTTGCACCTGGGTAATGCTACTCTTGTAAGTTGGGTTGCACGGGTGCACTGTAGATAGTGTAAGGAAGAAGCTTTAGTCCGACTGACGTTGATGAGACGTAAGCAAGAACAAAAGTGCTGTGCTGAATAGGTATGGGATTACATATGGGCTTACAGTTAAGTACATTCTTATTTGCTTTGCTGAATTGGGCCCTAAGGAAAGAAATTAATATAGTGTGCAAATGACACGTTTGATAGATAATAGACCATTTAGTCCAACTAACTCCTGACTTGAATGGGTCAGACTCCCTAGCAAGATTGGCCTTTAACAGCTGACACTATGAATTGGCTATTTGAAATGATCCTTTTTGATAAGAATAATGTCCAGTACATAGCAGCGTCATGAACTAGCAGTAGGATTGGAAGAAGATAATTTAGTCTACAGAGGACTTTGCCCAGTATACTTATTGAAATCAATTAGATGTAAGTACAGTTGAATGAATGTTGATCAGTGCTAACTTTTTTTTATTATTATTTTTTAAAGAGAATGGTGGTCTCTAGTATTATTTTTTTTGTAATAGATTCCTGGGTTAGCAGTGAGATGGTCATGATCAGGCTTGAATCTTTATAACACTCAAATGGATTTAAAAGACAAAGTGGGAGATTTTCAGCCATGCTGCGGCTTCTTTGTGACACTGTTGCAGTGCAAAGGGCTGTCAATCTAGTGCTGGAACAGAGTTTAGAAGGCATGGCTGGGGACTGGCCAGATAACTCTTCCGCTTTGTTGATCCCTAGCTTCCAGAATAACCCCTTGGGACCACAGTCAGCCTGGTGCAACTTACAGCAGCCCTGAGGTTACTTTATATTGTGTTGGGGCATTGGGCCAGCTCCAGAATTGGAGAACTGTTAGGTGGCATAAAGCCCCCAATCCTGAATGAAGCAAGCTTGGCTGGATCCCGGCTAATATATATTTGTTTGTTCAGTGGAACTCACTTCTGCAGGATATTGTTTAGGCAAATAGCTTAGTAAGGATTTTGTGTGTTTTTTTTTTTTTACTTCATCTGAAGCAGCTGGCATTGCCTATTGTCAGAGACAGGACACCATCTAGATGGTTCTTTTCCATTATGGCAGTTTCTATGTTTTAAATAGATAAGAGCTGTCAGAAGCAACCTAATTTTTAATACATCATTTCCAAGCTCTGCCAATGAGATTTTAGCAGTGAGGTTAATTTATTTTTCTCCTTTGATTGCTGTTATCCTGCTCCTGATTGTTCTAAACACAAGGACATTTAATTAGTTGTGCATGTTTATTTCTTCTTCAGGAGATAGGTAATTCATTAATCTGTCACTGCAAACATGCCCCAGAGGAGTTTTGTGTTTTCTAAAGTTTAGGGTTTTTTGGGGGGGGGGAGGGGTGGGGGAGGAGTGGAGGAGGAAGGGAGGGAAGAGCTGAGGACGCTTTTTGGTGAATCCCATTAAGAGTGTTATTAACAGCATTTGCATAGTTTGAGGTGGGCTGTATTTGGAAAGAGCTGTGAAAAATACCTCACTTGGATTCTTCAGGGGTTGTTTTTTGACCCCTTCCTCTATCTTTATGCAGACATGAACAATGAGAAACGGTTCATCAGATTTATAAATAATTGGAATGGGAATTACGGAGTGTATATCACAAGTTGTTTTCCCCCAGTTGAATCAACCTGGCGTCCTAGCACAAGTGTGTTTTGATTACCACACTGGAGCCAGCCTGACCTCTCCTATTCTTTTTTTCCTGGGTGACTGGAGGCTGAAACACAGAGCTGAGGTAAAACAGCCGTGCTCCAAGGAGGGCATTTGGAATCATCCCACCAACGTCTGGATGATTAACAGGGAAGTATTGGGGTCAGAGCTTCATCAAAAGATGAGTGTGCCTTACTGCTGGATGGAAATACCCTGGGTTTTGATGGTGACTGCCAGAATATGTATGTGTGTTGTCTACATGAGTTCAGACACAGACAAGGGACAGAAAGCATTACTGATGTATTGCTTTCTTCCCCAGGTCCGAGTCTGAACACACGTATACAAAACATACATGCATACATATTCTGGGGACCACCATCAGAACGTGGTGTATCTCACTGTAAGACACACTCATATTTTGATGACGCTGTGACCCCAGTACTGCCAGCAGTTAATCATCCAGACATTGGTGGGGTGATGCCAATTGCCCTGCTTGGTGCATGGCTGTTTTACTGCTGTCTGTCTGTCTGTCTGTACGCAATCCCTCAAGTTTATAAATCTAGGCTCTTTAGCAGGCTTGTTAGTTCACAGGTACAGAATTCCAGGAATGCTGTAGTTTGTTAAAGGACTGGTTATCGTTAGATAAAAGTGTGTCACTTCTCCCGTAAGCAATTTCCCTTAGGGAGGTGGTGGGAATTAAAATAACTGCATCTAATAAACTGAGTCTTTCTCTAGCATGATAAAGACCTGATTCCTGCTGTACACCTAGCAGATATTAACTCCTTGGTTCCTGGAGGGGGCAGTGCTGGTGCATGATGTGGGAGTAGGTGGATTCCACAGCAGAGAAAAGGAATGGAGAACGATTGTTTTGTTGTTTTTTTAAATGAAAATTAGGAATTTCTAATTAATTCCAAAAGAGAGTGTGGGAGACCCAATATTTTTACTTTCATAAATGAAGATTTCAGTCCGGTTGCTGTCAGTCAACATCTGTGTTTCTTATTATGTATTTCCTTTTATGGGAAAGTCCTACAGAGTTTATGTAATAGAAAATGATAACATTTCAACAAGTTTCAATACAGGTTTAATGGAAAATTATACCCCTGCTACCGAAAGGAGATTCTTAGTTGAGGTTTTTAGAGTTATTTCTAAAGATCTTGATTATATTTCTGTAGAGGCTTTCGTGTTTCATCCCAATTACATTCTACAGATCTTTTCCGTAAGGATTGGTTTGATTGAAGGAAGAAAATGCCCAACCCTTGCTCTGGGTGCCTCCGGCACACACTGTCAAATATGTTCATCAACTATAATTCCATATGATATAATAATCTACCCATACAATCTTCAGTGATAAATACCCACTAATTAATACCAATAACATTCTAAACTCCCTCATCTACCCATCAAGGCACCGCTTACTTAACGGCTCCAGAACTATGTTTGTCTTATCTATGCCCATTTTACCATTTTTCTTCTAGTTACAATATTTGTCATAAGTAAAGCTTGTCGAAATTAGTTTGACAAAACTATTTTCTGTTGGAAAATGCTATTTCATGGAAATCAAAATGATTCTCAGCAATGTGTTGATTTCAACAAAAATTTTGACAGAAATACTTTCAAATGATTTGAAATCGAAATGGAGTGTCCTGTTGGACTTTCTTATTTTGCTTCTACTTTCCCATGTAGTTTCATTTAGACTTTTATATTATAAAATATTTATTTTAATGTTCTATATTTTAACATTTTATATTATAACATTTTGAAGTGATTTAAATGAAATGTTTTTTTCATAAAGACATTTAGACATTTCTCAATTGGAATTTCTGTTCCCCCCAAATTTTGACATTTTAACCCAATTCATGATGAAAACAAAGTTTGAAATGTCTGAAATTCCTGCAGGATGGGAAATTCCATTTTCCAACCAACTGCACTCAACAGCAATAAGATGAAAAGGAATTTTTTCAGTTTTATTCAACTATTTCTAGTAGAATGGTGACCCAAGTCATCTTTATTGAATGACCAGTGTTCTCCTTATCTGAAATAAGATTGTGATTTGGGTTTGTCTAGGGCTTGAAAACTTTTCTTCCTCATTTTACACCTGGAATAACACGTTTTTTTGTTTTGGTTTTTTTTGCAGTGTTTGCAAACATTATTTGAATAAATACTATGGTTAGTATTCAGTGGTATTCACAACCTATTTTACTAGCTTTTTCACAAACATGTTGCGAGTTCAACTCTGTTGTTCCCAGGCATGTTTGTCTAAAGGTAGAGTATTTGTGCTTATGTGTACTAACATGGTTTCTCACATGATTACTTATGCAAATTGCACAAATATTTGTACTGGAACTGTTTGCTCTTTTGTCTTAAAAACTCTTTTGGTCTGGGAATCATCCAGTTAGGTGCCAGGAACAATACCACCCGAAACAGGTGACCAATCTCACTGCATGTGCGTGAATTACAAATAGTGAATACTGAAAGCAGTTGCTGTCATGAATAGAAAGCAATTCATCACATAAATTTTAAATGAACAAATTGTTAGAAACTGAAGTGTGTTTTCAGGTAATTCAGGGGTAAATTCGTTGAAGATATAGTTCACTGTGAATTACTTGTCGAACTCTGGATGTACTACATATGACTAGATTTTATTAAATGCATCTTGCTCCTTACAAAGTACCTTTTAGCACTGCAACTTCCAATATTAGCCTAGTGCTACCAAAGAGCTCTTTTTTCCAAGAAGGTAACATCTTGTGGCTTAGTATTATCATTCATCTTGAACATGGTTAAAATGGCATGTCCTCTTTCTTGCACACTGCATATTTTAGCAGCTGTAACTTATTTTTGAAATATGCATCTTAGTGCTGCACTTCTTTTTTGGGGGGGAAAAAAAGCAGCTGCGTTGATTTATACCAGCTAACTGCACTCTAGTGACTGAACTGGAAAGGAATTATGTCTACTGAAGTCAAATAGTATATTTCAAGGTTATGTGCTTGTTTTATTTAATAGAAACAAATTCAAAGATGCACCATACAATTACAGCAATGCTTTTTAGAGTATTTGGAAAGCACCCTCTTAAGCATTTTCTTGTGAAAAGGTGTTTCTTACTGAAGAGCGTGTCGTATGGTTTGTTTTTTTTCATACCTTTCCTGAGCTCCAAATATTATTTTAGACTTGCCACTGACTATAAATCTCACCTCACTCTTCCAGTTCTGGCTCTGAACGTGGAAACATAGAATGGACTTCTTGCACTTTGGGGGTCCCTGCTTCCCCTCTTTCCCTTTCTAATTTACAGAACGAGTATGGTATAAGCAGGACCAGTGAGGCCTGTCCCAAAGCTGCACTACTAATGTGCACCAACCTTGACATGGTTGGACCAAGTGTAGGTGTGAGAGGGTAGTTTTTTCTCTGTGCCTTTTCCTTCCCTGGACTTCATGCAAAGAAAGGTTGTTAGTTGAAATGGTGGTACCCCATAAGAAAATGCCTTCTGGGTAAATGAGCCACCACCCAACTGTTCCCTGTAGGATCTCTGAAAAAGTACATGAGGAGCCACTTGAGTTGTCTCGTCTACCCTTCCTAGAATTGACGGGCATGTTACCTAAATCTTATGGTCAAAGAGTCAAAGGCAGCTAATGCATCAAAAGAATCTCCAAGGACACAAGATTTTCATCCATTACCCCAAGGAAATCATTAACCAACATGACCAATGCAGTTTCTGGACTGCAACAGGCTGGCTGGGCTGAGGAAAGTCAGAGATACTTTTACTATAAGTGGCTTCACCATCTCAATATTCTTACCCCCAAAATAGATTATCATGAGCAAAGCCCTGTGTCTGGGGGATAGTTCCACAGAGTCGTCTCTGTCTGTCCTGAGGAACTAAAGAGTAGAGCTGGCTGAATTCCCTCCCCCACCTCTGGAATATTTAGATGAGAACAAAGACAAATAATTTTCTTTTAAATTTTCCATGGAAATTTTTGATTTTTAATGAAAATTCAAAAACAGAAGTATTTTGTTTTTCAGTCATTCAGCTTTCAGTGAAAAAAATGAAAAATTTCCACAGAAGGTAGACAGTTCTTGTGAAAAATTGTATTTATTCAAAACTCCAGTTTTCCGTTGAAAACCAGTTTCAACAACAAAAAAAAATTCAACCAGCCCTGCTAAATAATATAGGGGACTGGTAGATGGTCTTGTTGATAAGAAGATATTGGACTGGGACTCTGGAGCATGGAGTTCAGTTCCTCATTCTATCAGAGATTTTCTGTTTGACTTTGGGAAAGTCTCTTAATCTCTCTGTGCCTCAGTTCTCCCTCTGTAGAATGAGGATAATGATACTTAGTTACCTCTCAGGGGTGTTTCGAGGCTAAATTAATGTTTGTGTGGAGCTCAGAAATGATGGTCATGGGGGCCATATAAATACCTCTGTAGACTGAAGGTCACCAGTTTGGTTTTGGATTTTGCTACCAAACAGCTGTGTGAGATGGGATGAGTCAGTCATTTCAGTTGAGTGCCTGGTGAACAGGTGTCCATATCTCACAAACCACCTTCATAACTGGAACCCTTATGGGCAGTTTCGTAAAGAAGAATGAATGAGATAGGGCAGTGGCTCTCCACCTTTTTGATAGTGTGACCCTGTATTGCAACAGATACAAGCTTTTTTTAAACCCCTTGCCCCTCCCTGCAGTCTAACCATAAAGAAAGTGAATGAGATTACGACCCCCCCACTCCCGAGCCTGTTCACAGTCCCCAGGCTGAGCACCCAGGTGCTGGGAGAGTGAATTATCTTTATAATCACAGAGCTGGGCCTCAGGTTATTGTTAAAGCACAGGACATAATGGGGAAGCCAGCACTTTCCCCTTCACCTGTGGACAAAAGACTTCAGTTTCCAGGGCTGTCAATCTGTCACTTTTCACAAACTCGAATAAATTCACTGAAATATGTTTTCCTTCCCGCAGACAAAGACCATGCAATTAAATTCTTATATTCCCAGACTTAAACATTTTCTTATCTTTTTTTCTTGCTAAAAATAAAATCCCTGGCAATTTTTCATTTTAGGAACCTGTATTTTATATGACTTGCAAGGAAACATAATTCCTCAGACTGTCCTATTCATTTCTCAGCCAGCCGGCTGTCTGACACTAAATTTCTTTGACAAAAAGAGACTAAATATAATTATATAGATATTGTTTGATCTATGTGCTCACCGCTCCCACCCTTGTCTATAGATCTGTCTCCGTGTTGGTCTGCCTAACTGTAAAAACTGCAGTTGGAGAGAGCTGGTTATATGGAATATCGTAATGCCAGTTAAGTTAGAAGGGTGTCCCCTGAAGCTGTGCTGGAAGTTAGCCCAGCTGTCTGTCAAATAAACTGTGACAAGCTTAGCTTGCACATGGACAGCTTCCTGACATCTTTGGGCACTTGGACACCACAGCTCCCGTCAAGAGGAGCACAGGAGAAATGTTGGTAGCTTGTATATTGCAAAAAGCATCACTCCTCCTGCTGCTGCTAACATTTATGATTCCTTATAAGTTGTACTTTATGTACAGGTCATTTGTATCATTGCTACAGAAACTCCTGTATGAAACAGGAGGTTCTTTGATAAAGCTCTTTCCAGTGTGTTGTCTTATTCCCCAGTTACAGAAGAACCCTGAATTCATTATTCTTTGTCACTTTTCAGGCAAAGACAACTGTGCCTAAGGTGCTTCTTTAACTGGACTTCATTTTCAATTTCTTTCTTTTCATCTACCCAGAGGTGACACAACTATTTATACCAACAGATCAAAAGTATACAATAAGCTCACTCTGAAATACTTGCTAATTGCCATCTCGGTGGATTTACCAAGACAGGTCAGAGACAACATGTCTTGTTAAGTCAGCTGTATTTTCAGACAGAGGAATACTGGCAGACTTGTAAAAAGTTTCCCTTTCTGAAACACAGCTAGTGTTGTTTGGTTTTCCAACAGGCAAAATGCCTGTAGATCAGATGCAGTGGAAAGGAGAAGGACCAAATAGAAAACTTAATAAAGTGGATAGAAACATGTCTCTTCGTACAAATATATCTATGTGTAGTATCTTAATTTTTGGAAGACCATGAGTGTATTAGATGCTAGCGACATTGGCAGACTGATATTACTGGCATAATATTGAGTGAAATATAAGTAGGATGGATGGTCTTTTGGTAATGCACAGGACAGGGAATTGATTCATAACTTTGTCAGCCTCAGGGAAGTCATTTACATTCTGTGTGACTCAGTTTCCCCACCAATAAAATGGATATCACACTTATCACATGGGGTGCTGTGAAATTTAATGCATTATTGTGTGTAAAGCATGATTGCAATACACATATTTATTTCATGGCTGTGTATGGCATACATGTACTGCAAGGAAGGCTTCCTTGACAGATTTTTATCGATTATGTCAATTAGGATTATGTCAATCCTACTATTCCAAACCTGCTAACCTCCAAAACACTTCTGTTATAGCATCTTACATCTGATTTATGACACTCCCTGCTATTCTAATCTTAGGTCTTTCCTGACCATATTGTAGGGCAGCTGTCCACTGGGCACTGGGTTAAGATCACCAGCCAGATTTCCTGGAGAGAGACAGTTGTGCTCTAACCTTCTGTTCCAGGTAGCCCTAAGAACTGCTCCTTTTGTCCTGCTGAACTCTTTCTGATGGAAGGACAAATAGCCCAAATTTACAGCTGGAAAATGCAAATGTGGCCAGGTTACTTTCGATCTCAATTAGTAGCCCCTTTGAATGGTAGACTAAAACACCAGGTCAGGGTCAGATGGAGGTAAGCATGGATCCACAATAAGGATCTTCGGGCCAGATTTTCCAGAGATATTTACGTGCCTAAATATGCAGATTTGTGCCTAGTGGGATTTTCAAATATGCCTAAGCAGGTTAGACACCTAAATCCCATTGAAATCAAATAGATATTAGGCACCTAACCTGCATAATCATGTTTGAAAATCCCACTAGGCACCTACCTGCATCTATAGCCACCTAAGTACCTTTGAAAATCTGGCTCTTAGCCATATTTGTGAACCTACTTCTCTGAGCTGCCCTAGGTGCTTAACGACCAGTCCTGAGAATTGGGCCTACATACTCTGAGCCATCACAAGGATTTGGAGGATAGCATTCTGCCCTCAATTACACCTTTGCAGTCAGGTGGGGTTGCAGCCAGGTACACAATCACAAATTGTCTCCTGGAAATTTAGTGGGGGCATCAAACTGAAAATTACCGAGATCAGAAAAAAATGTGATTCCCGACTGCATAGCAAGTAAGGAATCTTCATGACCCATTTGGTTCTTAAAGACACGCCGGTTACTTCAGTCTGTAGTGGGCAGTCGTTATAATCTGTTAAAAACTCAACTCCGTTGATGGAAAACTATGTGCCCATGGGGTGTTGGCTTTGGTGAGGTTTCTGCTTTCTCCCTCTTGTCATTCATCTAAAATCTCCCCATACTCTAACCCCTTTTCACTCTGAGATTTTAGTCTTTTCTAACTGATCTTTTTTTTTTTCACATTGCAGTCCCCACTCCATCCCAGACCGCCTGCGGATCCGAGTGAACAGGATTAGTTTACAAGATTACGAGGGGCTGCATTATGACAAGGAAAAACTGCGAGAAGCCTGTAAGTCAGTAGTGGCTGATTGAGCTATTGCTTTCTTTTGCCAGATAATGTCTGTAATAGACCTGATACTAGAAAAAGTGCAAGGATCAAGTATTCATTATGCGTAGCTTGTACATGGAATATACAAGTGTGTCCATAATTAGGCATGAACTTTGTATGTTATTTACATTAATCTTAGAATAACTGATCCTTGTTTATCATCCATGTATGGACTTAGACAGTAGTCATAAGTCAGGATAGTATGCTTGTACTGTGCACAGTAATTGAAAACAGCTGTCTTTTTTTTTTTTTTTTAAATCAGTGTCTCCCTGTTGGCCATATTGGATTTTACTAATTTTTAAAGATTCTGTAATTGACTTAAAATTTCCAGGCAGGTGTTCAATTATTGGATTAATCATATCATATCTAGGAGTTGCATTGGCATCTAGGATGGTCACAAAGCAGATACATTTGCCTTTGCAGGTGAATCCTGCAACCTGAATCCCTTATTCTTTAACAGCCCTCAGCACTCCATACAGGAAAAAAAAATCAGTGTTTTGTGTTCTCTTGTAGTGATTTAATCATAGAATATCAGGGTTGGAAGGGACCTCAGGAGGTCATCTAGTCCAGCCCCCTGCTCAAAGCAAGACCAATCCCCAACTAAATCATCCCAGCCAGGGCTTCGTCAAGCCTGATCTTAAAAACCTCTAAGGAAGGAGATTTCACCACCTCCCTAGGTAACCTATTCCAGAGCTTCACCACCCTCCTAGTGAAAATGTTTTTCCTAATATCCAACCTAAACCTCCCCCACTGCAACTTGAGACCATTACTCCTTGTTCTGTCATCTGGTACCACTGAGAACAGTCTAGATCCATCCTCTTTGGAACCCCCTTTCAGGTTGAAAGCAGCTATCAAATCCTCTCTCATTCTTCTCTTCTGCAGACTAAACAATCCCAGTTCCCCCAGCCTCTCCTCATAAATCATGTGCTCCAGCCCCCTCATCATTTTTGTTGCCCTCCGCTGCACTCTTTCCAATTTTTCCACATCCTTCTTGTAGTGTGGGGCCCAAAACTGGACACAGTACTCCAGATGAGGCCTCACCAATGCCGAATAGAGGGGAATGATCACATCCCTCAATCTGCTGGCAATGCTCCTACTTATACAGCCCACAATGATGTTAGCCTTCTTGGCAACAAGGGCACACTGTTGACTCATATCTAGCTTCTCGTCCATGTAACCCTAGGTCCTTTTCTGCAGAACTGCTGCCTAGCCATTTGGTCCCTAGTCTGTAGCAGTGCATGGGATTCTTCGTCCTAAGTGCAGGACTCTGCAATTGTCCTTGTTAAACCTCATCAGATTTCTTCTGGCCCAATCCTCTAATTTGTCTAGATCCTCTGTATCCTATCCCTACCCTTCAGCATATCTACTACTCCTCCCAGTTTAGTGTCATCTGCAAACTTGCTGAGGGTGCAGCCCACGCCATCCTCCAGATCATTAATGAAGATATTGAACAAAACCAGCCCCAGGACCGACCCTTGGGGCACTCCACTTGAAACCGGTTGCCAACTAGACATGGAGCCATTGATCACTACCCGTTGAGCCCGACAATCTAGCCAGCTTTCTATCCACCTTATAGTCCATTCATCCAGCCCATACTTCTTTAACTTGACATCAAGAATACTGTGGGAGACTGTAGCAAAAGCTTTGCTAAAGTCAAGGAATAACACGTCCACTGCTTTCCCCTCATCCACAGACCCAGTTATCTCATCATAGAAGGCAGTTAGGTTAGTTAGGCATGACTTGACGTTGGTGAATCCATGCTGACTGTTCCTGATCACTTTCCTCTCCTCTAAGTGCATCAGAATTGACTCCTTGAGGACTTGCTCCATGATTTTTCCGGGGACTGAGGTGAGGCTGACTGGCCTATAGTTCCCCGGATCCTCCTCCTTCCCTTTTTTAAAGATGGGCACTACATTAGCCTTTTTCCAGTCATCCGGGACCTCCCCCGATCACCATGAGTTTTCAAAGATAATGGCCAATGGCTCTGCAATCACATCCACCAACTCCTTTAGCACCCTCGGATGCAGCGTATCCGGCCCCATGGACTTGTGCTCATCCAGTTTTTCTAAATAGTCCTGAATGACTTCTTTCTCCACAGAGGGTTGGTCACCTCCTCCCCATGCTGTGCTGCCCAGTGCAGTAGTCTGGGAGCTGACCTTGTTCGTGAAGACAGAGGCAAAAAAAGCATTGAGTACATTAGCTTTTTCCACATCCTCTGTCACTAGGTTGTCTCCCTCATTCAGTAAAGAGCCCACACTTTCCTTGACTTTCTTTTTGTTGCTAACATACCTGAAGAAGCCCTTCTTGTTCCTCTTAACATCTCTTACTAATTACCACATTCAGGGTGTAAAGTTGAAAACAGGCAGTCGGTTGCACTGGCATCACTGATGACGATGATCCACATGCTTTAAAATGAAGTCCCTTTCCTTGATGACACATGGAATCATTAATCAATGCGGGACACGGCTGCTTGCGATAACAGTTTAATAGAGTCTTGCTCATGCATCTGGCTCATTATTCATGTTAAATTACAAGTAGTCTGTTTGTTGTGTAACAAAGCTGTAGCTTCCTCTATAATACAGGACTCCCTGGTAATTACAGGATGGCAAGCCTTTTAATTGGTTTGCTTATCTTACTGTAGAAAGATAGCAATACTATTTCAGTCTCTCTCTCCCACTCCTCCCTAGTTCCCTGGCTCACCATCACTTCTTCCAGCAATAGAATTGAGATGGTCTGAATTTTAATACAGGTTCTGACAGCCTCTTGTAAGCTCCTGCTGGTAGATTTCAGCCATAATTAAAGCAATTACTGACTCCATCAGAGGGCTGATGAGAATTATAACAAGATGATGGTGGAGTGGAGTGGATGATGGTAGAGTGGAGTTTCTATTAATAAACTTGAGATGTGAGTCCGATGGACCCTAGACAAAAGGGAACAGATTATAAATATTCATTTATACTGTGAAAATGTTATTTTGGGTGAATTGATGCCTCTTTTAAATCTCTATTCCTGTTGCATAGTCTCAGCATTTGAGGAAAGGAAAACATATCCATTGTCAATCATTTTTTAAAATCCCTTAACAGGCCTAAAACAAACCTGTTCTAACAAACAAACAATTTAGAAGATGGGATACTGTTATTACAACAGTAAATACATATTATGTTATTTGTTACTGGTGAAAAACACAATGATGATGTTATACTAAATGTCTAGTAAATAATGTAAGAGTATTATGAGAGATGTGGCAGATCTCTGAACTGGATTTTGTTTGTATGGGAATCTGGCCATTTGCTGGATTTTTGTTCAGATTCATCATAAAAATAAAAATTTGGGTGTCAAATACTTAAAATGGCTACTGCCAGGTAGTGGAGACCATTTTAAATATTAGCCTGCACCTTCATCTCGTCTTCCTGCTGTTTGACTTCCTGCTAATTCCACCTCTGACCCCAGACTGGTTCCTCACTTTCTTTTTAGTACAGCATTGCTTTCTCAAAAGCCTTTTCCTGGTCCAAGACCCAACTACTCGCTGCCTTCCTTCCTTCCTTCCTTCCTCTGAATGCTTTTTGTAGTAGTAAAAATGTTGGAAAACAAACAAAAAAGCCCAGTCCCCCTCCAGCTGCCCCCCTCGAATCAACTTAAAATAGACGACAAAAGACATGCATCCTCCCCACTCCCCTTACAATACTTAGAAAAGTCCTGAGTGAATATATAATCTTTGAAATTTACCCTAAAAGTCAACAGACTTGTACTTTGTTGGGCCAAGAGCTAAATACTTCCTACTAAAATTGTGCTTACTTCAGTTTGCTGGAGTTTGAATCAACTTTCAGGATGGTGCAAGGGAAGAGAAGAGTTCTCTACAGATGCTAGAAACCAAACTATTTCATAAATTATAGTCATCATCTTGAATTTGACACCTAGGAAAAAAAATTATCCATGCAGTCCAGTGAGCATAATGACATAACCTCCCTTCCCAGTTACCTTGTGACATAGACAGCATAGATCTCCTATCGAGGTGTCTAATCAGCAAAACATGGTTCTGGGTATGGCAAGGAATGAGATTGAAGATACCAGGCACCTTTTCAACTAACTGAAAAATGCAGGTAACTATTATTACTGCATTTCTGAAGTGGGTTATTGAATATATATTAAATGATTTTTGATAGCAGCTCAGTGGGTCTGAACAGGTAGACCAAATACCCCCACTCTCTGTCTTCATCAGTGAGATTCCTCCTTTTGTCTGGGGCGCTGGAACAATGTGTATAGTGGGGGTGCTGAGAGCCATTGAACCAAACTGTAAACCCTGAATATCATGGAAACCACTTGAAGCCGGGGGGTGCAGCAGCACCCCGAGTTCCAGCACCTGTGCCTTTTGCAATAAATTATCATTAAAAATTACCAGCCCAAGCAAAAAAACAAAAACTGCTCACCTGCTCTTTACCAAGATAATTATAATGAAAATGATATGATAGTCTACTCGCCTGTCAAAAGAAAAAAAAATCACTTACCCTGGGCAAATGGGTAGGTAGAATTTTGCAAGGCTGATTTTAAAACATAACTATAGATAATCCCTACGTTCCAAAGAAATATAGCTGTTTGTTTGCTGCCAAGCAGAGACCCTGAATGAATTCTAAGTTGGAGAGGCTCACTTTTGAAGTGCGTGCCAATTTCTCTGCATCAGGTCATGCCCCCACAGTAACACCATGGCTTTCAGCAGCCTGTATTTCTCACTCTGTACCCTTGTGGGTCTCAGTCCACACATCTTTCTGTACTGTAACAAAATCAACATGGATATGGAAAGTCCAGAATATCTCAATTACTGCCCACTTCCCTGCTCCCACTATCTTAATAAAAAACCGCCAACAACAAGAAGACAGAAATCAGAACATGAAAAGGAAACCAGTTAATAACAACCCACTTTATTCTCCCCGCAGGAACACTTCAGGAAAGCTATTAAGATTTTGCCTATGACATGTCTCCATAATAGAGTTTTGGAAGCTCTGACATCAGCATAACAATCTGAATCACCCTAACTCAGAGTAAACACATTTCACGCTCCTTGTGTGCTTGAAATACTCATTTGATTCTATCAGCTGCTTCATCTAAAATTGAATTTTTTCCCTCGTCTAACAACTTGTCATACCAACAGTTCAGGGAAGATTAATCTATGCTCTACTGGAGGTAGACACCTCATTTTGAAAACCTTTTGAGCAATTAAATGGTGTCACTCTGTCCTCTGAAGGGCACGACCATTCGCACCTAATTCTCTTTTTCTGTCATGGTCTACTTTTCTTGTTGCTTTGGCAGGAATTTCACCAACATTTGCTACCGAATTATCTGCCCCAGCACTCCCTCCCCACTCCCTCTCTCTTGTTCTTTCTTCTACCTACCCCTGGATATTATCACTGGGATGGTGAAAATGTAGGGGATACCTTGCACCCTTCAGCAAGGAGAAATGGGTAGCTTCCTGACTATTAAAGCATCATTCTTTTGAGAATGGGGTGTGCGTGTCTGTGGGGGTGTGTGTGTGTGTGTGTGTGTGCATGAACACACGTGATGTAAGTAAAGCTGGGCAAAAAAAATTTTAATGAATAGTTTATTCATTTAAAAATGCAGTTTTAGGTTGACCGAAAATATTTGCAAATTTACATGAATAGTTTTGATCAATTCCCTCTCTGCCCCCCAACTTAGATGCCGTTCACAGCACAACTAGATAAGGACTTGTACAACGTTTACCCCACAGGTTACAGCACTCACCCAGGATGTGGGAAAACCTGAGTTCAATGTCCCACCAGGGAGTGGGGATTTGAACTTGGGTTTCCTGCATTGTAGGAGACTGCCATAACCACATCTCGCTCATCCTGTTGAAGCTGTGCCTCTTTTTATAGATAATTAAATGATCATTGGAACAGGAACTTAGGGTCTCTCTTAGGGAAAGCCCTAATTACCAGGCTACAGTGTCAAAGAAAATAATAGATAACAAATGGAAGAAAGGGGATGTTGAAATGACGAATATAAATCAGAAGCGAGGAATTGTGGAACATTGATTACGAGATGGAAATGGTAGGATTATCAATAATAATGAAGAAAAGGCAGAAGTTTTCATTAAATATTTCTATTCTGTATTTGGGGAAAACAGATGATACAGTCACACAATATGATAAGATGAAAATATTTTCCATTCCAATAGTAACTCAGGAGGATATTAAAGAGCAGTTTCTCAAGTTAGGCATTTTTAAATCTGCATATCCAGATAACTTGCAGCCATGAGTTTTAAAAGAGCTGACTGAGGAGCTCACTGGACCATTAATGTTGATTTTCTATAACTCTTGGAACACTGGGGAAGTTCCAAGAGACTGGAAGAAAGATAATATTGTGCCAGTATTTAAAAAGGGTAAATGGGATGATCCAGGTAATTATAGGCCTGTCAATCTGACGTCGATCCTGGGCAAGATAATGGAGCAGTTGATATGGGACTTGATTAATAAAGAATTTAAGGAGAGTAATATAATTAATGTCAATCAACATGGGTGTATGGAAAATAGATCCTGTCAAATTAACTTGATATTTTTTTTGGATGAGGTTACAAGTTTGGCTGATGAAGGTAATAATTTGAAGGTAATATACATAGACTTCTGTAAGACATTTGACTTGGTACCACATACAATTTTGATTAAGAAACTAGAAAGATACAAGATGGCACACATTAAATGAATTAAAAATTGGTTCACTGTAACGTCTTAGTAGGTAATGAAGAGGACAGATCAATGCTACAGATTGATTTGGAAAGCAGGGCAGAAGGAAACAATAGGTGTTTTAATATGGCTAAATGTAAATGTAAATATCTAGGAACAAAGAATGCAGGCCAGACTTGCAAGAGGAGGACTCTATTCTGGGAAGCAGAGACTCTGAAAAAGATTTGGGAGTGTGTGTGTGGGGGTTGGATACTTAGCTGAACATGAGCTCCCAGTGTGGTGATGTAGCCAAAAGGGCTAATGCATAAATAGGAGAATCTCAAGTAGCAGGAGAGAGGTTATTTTACCTCTTTATTTGACACTGGTGTGAGAATAGTGTGTTCAGTTCTGGTGTTCACGATTCAAGAAGGATGTTGATAAATTGGAGACAGTTCAGGGAAGAGCGATGAGCACGAGTAAAGGGTTAGAAAACATGCCTTCTGGGGTATGTCTACACAGCACCTGTGACGTGTAATTCCCAGCGTGTGTAGCTGTACAGTGTGGCTGTGGCAGCACAGCTGGCAGCTTGGGCTAGCCACCCTAAGTAGGTGCCCAGAGATTGGGTGAGATTGTACTCAGGTGACTAGCCTGAGCTGCTGCCCGTGTTGCCACAGTCACATTGTGATAGACTGAAGGAGCTGAATCTGGTTAGCTTAACAAAGAGAAGATTAAGGGGGGTCTTGATCACAGACTGTAAGAAGCTATGTGGGGAACAAAGAATTGATAATGGACTCTCCTGTCTAGTAGAGAAAGATATACCAAGATCCAATGGCTGGAAGGTGAAGCTAGACAAATTCACTGGTAATAAGGTGTAAGTTTTTAACAGTGAAGGTAGTTAACCATTAGAAGAATTTAACAAGGGTTGTGGATTCTTTATTGCTGGCAGTTTCTGAAACAAGATTTTTTTTTAAAGAGGTGTTCAAACTAGAATTATTTTGGAGGAAATTCTATGGTCTGTTATGCAGCAAGTCAGACTAAATGATCACAATGTTTTTTTTTTCTGGCCTTCGAATCTGAGAGTTCTCTTTCTCTCTGGCCCAATGACTGTTCCATGGGCGTCGGGTGAAGCCCCCACTTTGGGGAGACTAGCCCTGAGGCCCCCCCCTCCCCCCAGAGCCCAGAGGCCACCCCCTTGTGGTCAGAGGAGCCCCAACCTCCCCTTCCCCACTGCCCATGCTATGCCAGACAGCCTGTCCCAGCCACTCTGGGCTGCTAGCCCAAGCACCGGGCAGCCCCAGCACCTGGCTGCCAGCCCCCACAAGCTTCAGGGGAGGGGGGAGCGAGGGCAGGGCCTCAGGGCAGAGTGCGGACAGGGCTACAGGTCTGGGTTAGGGAAGGCTTAGCCTCCCGTGACCTACGATACCCACCATCCATAGACTATGCAGTCTGATTATGAATAACTGTGAATTGCTAGTATAAATGACATGGAATGATATTTCCAGATATGGAGGGCTGCATTCTCGATATGTCTCTGGATATCTTCTCTGCTTTTCCTTGTAACTGCAGGAGAGTTTGATCCAAAGTGGCGTGGTGAGGAGGAGTTGAGTTGGTCATAAACTGAATTTATTCCACCTAACCTTTTCTTTTTTTTTAATAATAAAAGCCTTTCAGATTCAGACCATCATAAATGCTTTCCCCCCCTTCCTATTGTGGAGCAGAAATGCTTATCTCTGTGGGGACATGCAGCAAATATTCATAACACAATTAGTGAACTGAGCAGTCTGCATCCCTTTCTGATTCTTCACAGTATCGCCATCTTAGATTTGTCACCACGATGGCAGAGTGGTGAATAAGGTCACTAGGAGTGGGAACTGCACAGTGACTCTTACAGAATCTGCTTAGCATTCTGTATGCTCTAAGAAGTGTAATCCAATGCTTTTAGATTCAGTATGTCAAAAGAGGTGTGTACCCCTGCCAAATCAAGCATGCAGTTTCCCCCAAGCTCTTCCCGACCCTCTCCAAGTCCTATCTTTTCCCCACCCCTGGCTCCTCACCCAAGTCCCATTTTCCTCACTTAGCCATGGCCAGTCTCCACTCCTCAGATCTACCGTCCTAGTCCCAGTTTCCTTGCCTAGTGAGTTCTAGTCTCCCATTTCAGTCTCCACATCCCAGTCTCCCCACCAGGCCATCTCCTTGCCCAGCCATTCTCAGTTTCCCGTCCATGCCCTTCTCCTTGTCCCCAGACTTATCCATTCAATCAGTTTCCCTCGCCCTCTAATGCCCTTGGCCTCCAATCACCCCAGTGGCAGATTTAGCGTTAGTGGGGTCCTGTGCATAGCTTCATTTTCGCCCTCCCTCCCCCCAGGACCCAGCCAATGGGAGCTGCAGAGTTGGTGATCGGGGCAGGGGTAGCATGCAGAGACATACACTCCCCCCCCCCCCCCCAGGGGCCGCAGGAATATGCCATCCACTTCCAGGACCGAAGCGGTGTGGAGGGAGGGAGGCAGAGTGGGCAGGGAGCCGCCTTAACCCTGCAGCGCTGCTGCTGGCACGTCTCTGCGCACCCCTTAGCGGGAGGAGGGCAGCGGCTCTCCATGCACTGGCAGGAGCCACCTCCCCCTCCTGCCAGGGGCACACAGAGACATGCTGGCCGCTTCTGGAAGTGGCATGGGGCTATTGGCCACGGCATACAGGCAGCCTGCCTGCCTGAGCCCTGCTGCGCTGCCAGCTGGGACTCGGGGGCAGCTTGTCAGATATTTGTCCTGCATTTTGGGGGCACCCCCTGTTGTTGGGGGCCCCGTTCCACACATGGTTTGTTTCATGGTAAATCCGCTCCTGAATCACCCTCATACCCACATTCCCCATCCACTCTGGCTCACAGTCCCAGTCTTCATCCCTGGTATCCTCATCCAATCTCAGTTTCCTCTGCACCTGCTCCCTGGCTCCTTGTCCCAGTGGGTTTTAGTTCTCTTCCTGCACTTGGGCTTCTCATCAGATCTGTCTCCCTGTCTTCCCTCCTCACTGGTTCCCAGTCCCAGACTCCTTGCCCAGCCAGTTCTGGCCTCTCCTCACACAATCCTAGTCTCTTCCCTACCTACTGGCTCCCAGTGCCCCTTCCTTTCCCTCCCAGTCTCCCCTTCAACTCCTAGTCCCAGTTTTTCTCCACCAAGCTCCTTGCCCCAAACACCAGAATTCTGGCTGATGGCTCCCTGGCATGTATACTGAAGGGCAGCCCAATGATCCGGTAAGCACAGCATGTATTCTCCGCTGTAACCAGCCAACTGTGCCTGCTGGTGCAGGGTTGGTGGAGGTGAGCTATGACCATTCCTTGTCCCTGACCCTTTTGAGAAGACTAGAGCTGTTGGCAATGCTTACTTTCCACATTATTGCAGGCACTTGCTTAATGGGACAATGGGGAAAGGTTTGTAGTGTCCTCTGTGCACCTCCATCTATGCACCAGCACAGAACCATCCATAATCTAGTTTATATGTGTAGTTTCATATTTATTCTGTAGATTTACTCAGATATGTTCTATCAAATATGCCCAGTTTTAACAATCTACACTGAAAACTCAACCTGGAATGCCCCTCCACCCCCCAAAAAGAGAGAGAAAGAAAAATCAGACTGTTTTTCCCAGGTCTTACCTTGTAACTAGTAATTAGGATCTTATTGTTAGAAATTAACCAGCAAAGCTGCCAATAATGTGGACGCAAACAGAATGCAGCTCTCTCTACCACAGCTGCATTGACCCACAAGTTCTGACAGTAGTAAACAAACCAAACCCTCTTGTTCTTTTCAGTAAAATCAGCAGAAATGACCTGAGCAGAGACAGGGAGTGTTTGTGTGGTAAGAAGGTCCTATTAAATACTCAATTCTTGGTCTACAACCACACTTTACAAACTGAACCCCTTAATATGTGTCTGGTTATTTTACAGTTCCAACTCAAGGGACTAGAGAATTTATTGTGATGATTTGGCCCTTTACATTTCTAATGTCAGTGGAAATCTCATAGGAAAACAATATCCTTATAACATCCTGAACATACGGGATCTTTTATTTGCTACATTAAACATTTACAGCCAAACACATAATCTCCACATCCCTGAAGGTATTGAACTTGCTAGGAGATCACACCTGTTTTGATCAGGATTTTTGCAGGTAAATTGTGGTGTTTAGATCACAAATTGAATCCCTTAGCAACAGCAAATGAGGAAGTTAATTGAATTTGATCTTTTCTTGGTGTTAACAGGCAACATTTTTAGTTTTTTTCCATTTGTGTCTGTATGAAATTTTCACTAGCTTCAGGGATTCAACATAATGAAGGGATGGTAGGTGGGAGTTTTCTCCTTTATTTGTACATTCCATAACTAACATCATGAGGAGTTTAGAAATCATTGATAATTCTTCCAGCCAGCATTTGGGGTGATCTGCATAGCAAAGAGTAGTGTGTGGCACCAGACACGTTGCTGTGTCTCCAACCCAGCCTTTTGTTGATACTTGATTGAAGTTAGTGCCATTATAGGCAACAAACTTTCATCAGCAACGGTCCAGGAAGTAAACTAATTGAAATATTCTGCCTGTTTTATTCATTTACCTATATTCTTATAATGGCATTCTAACTCTCATCAGCACAGGAGAATTAGGGAGCTGTCCCTATCTCTCTGACTGCTCCCATGCCCACACCTTTCACCTGCATTGAGTGACGTTCCGACACTGAAAATAATTAAGTCATTTATGTGTATTTTGGTGAGAGCCATGGTTGCTTTTTTGTTGTTGTCTTGATGTACCCTCAGTGTGGGGTGACGTTGGGTCCATTGTGACATCCCCTAGGATACAATCTGGACTGTGGAACTTTGCTGTGTCCCCTTAACTGTCCAGCCTGGGGTGCCTTTTACACTGCTTTGCTGTCAGAACAGCCACTCCTGGCCTGCTCATGATGCCTTCAGCATGCAAAGTCACTCCCAGCTGAATACATCAATGCTCTCCCAGCCACTCATGAACTATGTATAGGGTGACACCTGCAAATCTTCTGGTCCCAGTCTGGCACCCCAGGAATGTGCGTCATGAACTGCTCAGGTCCCCTCCGAACAGTGTGAGCTCATTAAAAGTCCATCATTCCATCAAAGGGAATGATTATGCACTAGCCTTTGTTAACCTGAGCAGAGCTTTCCCAAACACTTCAAACAAAACACATTGGTTTAGATAAAAGAATAAAACAAGTTTATTAACTAGAGAAAGAGATAGATTTTACGTGATTATAAGTGTTTAAGGCATAAAAGTGAGACTTGGTTACAAAAGAAATAAAAGATAAAACCGCAATCTAATTCCTAAACTGAACCCAGCTAAATAAGATTAGAAAGCAAGAAGATTTCTCTCACCCAATAACTTTCAGCAGTCCATGCTAACTGGAAAGCCTTCCAGCTAGAACCACTTCGCCCAGTTCAGTGTACGTTCTTTCAAATGATGTTGCTGCTGTGAGTAGAGATGGGGAGAGAAGAGAGATCTAGAGGCATTTTTGTCACCCTTTTAATACCCTAACTCCTTGTGCTGTAAAAACCTTTGCTGGGTCATGGGGTCAGGCAGTTCCATAGAATACGTGAGCTTGCAAACGTCTTTCAGGTGAATTGTAAATTTCCTGTTTACAACTCCCCTGATAGCGAATCTCTGATTAAGCAGTTAACAATTTCTTAATACCTGTGCTTAGTTCTTTGGTATGTTTCTGAGGAATTAGTCTGTGGGCATTCTCCAGAACTATAGCACATTACACAGTAAAATCTCATAGTTTCACATGTAGTATTGTTACACACGTCATAACAGTACAATGGTGTTCAGCAGATTATGAGTTTTCAAGTAATATCTCACAAGGCATACTTTATACAAAATATAATGAAGATGGGGGTACAGGGTATCAAAAGCAGGCAAGGAAGAAGGGTCTTGGAGCCCAGGTTGCAGTCTGACTTCTGCCTTTACACTGCTATTTTTAGCTTTGCAGCATGAACACCATGACCTGAAGTTAGTTTACCTGTTCTCTGAGACTCATTGCTATGGCTTGTTTTTTCTTTTGTGTTTTGCTGTCTTGACGTACCCTCAGTGTGGGGTGACATTGGGTCCATATACTTGCTCTGAGTGGAACTGGTTGAGAAATGAGGAGTGTGTGTGGAGATTGTTGTTGATAAAATTTTCCATCCAGCTCCAATTTTGAAGAGAATTCTCTTCCGTGTTTAGCTGTTTTTAATTTCCTTTTAATCTATAAAATTCAGGTTGTCCCTTCTTGTTTTAGGAAACTGATTTCCCTTTAAAGGATCTCTTTGGTGATCTTCCCAAGCAATTTATTTGTATCTCCCTCCTCATTGCTCTGCCATGCACATAGTTATCTGTACTGGGAAGCAGCGTAGTCTGGTGATTAGATCAAGGAACTGGGAATCTGGAAATCTTCTGTACTTTCTCTAATCTATCACTCGCTGTGTGGCCATGAACAAATCCCTAATCTACAGTTGTGTCTATTCCCTCTCGCACACTCCACCTGAAAAATGGGGATAACAACATATACAGTGGTCACCATATATCAAATGGTACCATCCATCCCATGTTATCTGAGATATCACAATATTTCCTTATATTTAGAATTGGCAATAACTACAGTATCCTAGATACCACTTATCGGTATCATTCAGCAAACAATGATTTTCTTGCCAACCAGTGTAAAGTACTTTGAGATTTTTGGACGAACACTGACATGTACATTGAAAGTACTTACTATTACCTGATAAAATAAGCAATTAACATTTCAGTTTTTGGTCACACTAGCCCAGGATTCATACAGAAGAGCTAGGGCACTTATACAAACCCATTGTAAATGTCACTCTCATCATTTCATGGGTGGAATCACCTAACTATGATTTTTATAAAATTCTTTTATCAATACCGTGTTAAAATTAATATATGGGACTTAATTTAATGAATGTTCTTTCTCCCACCTGTGAAGACTGAAAGGCACACTGTGCTTTTCTTCCATCCATGCAAATAACTCAACTTCAGGAAATTTCATAGCTGAACTGTCTCTGGCATATTAGCACTTACATCTCAGATTTATGGATTTCCTTAAAATTCCAGACATTCTAAAGTCCCTCCTCTATGAGTCATGAGGAACTATTACTGTTATTCATTAACAACTTCAATCCTTGGTTAGTTGCATTGTCTCAGTAGGACTAGGCTTTGGTCCCAGTTAGGCACATAAATCCCTTAGTCAATGGAGGGGGTTAATAGAAAAGAAATTTAAAAAAAAAGAGGAAAATGTAGGACCCAATTACACAGTCCCCTTGTGCATTGTTGCTATTGGAGGCATAGTGATATCTGTTGTGATTCACTGATTACTTCTGTAAAACATTACAAAATACCATTTCAGCAGGGACTGTAGAGGGGCGTACAGAATTGAAACTAAACAGCCATTAAATACATTCATCAATGTGCTTACAGTTCTCCTTTCAGGGCAGGTTAAGCAATAATAAATACTGAGCCAAGAGAATTAGTCTGTACCCCAGAGTATCTAAACAAATAAAAAGCACATAACAATTGGCACTGTTCTTCTATAGGCTCTCCTCACCAACTCTTCTTGGTAATGAAAGGTCTTAGGGATCAGCATTGGAATCCTTCTTTTCTGGCATTTGTAAGAATTAAGATGTGGATGAGTGGGAGATTGCTAGAAGGAAATGTGTTTTTTCATTACTGCAGAAGGAATGAGAGAGATTCTCTTCCTTCCTTATTGGTCTCAGCTACCTTCCTCCCACATACCCATTCTTCTTTTCTCAACCCCCGCCACCGAGCAGAACATCCTACTTTTTTCTTAGGCTCATAATCATTAGTGCTGGATATGGTGTTAATGCCACGTCTCTGGTCTGTGTTGGCCAGTAGGCCCTGTGCAGAGCTTGAACGCTGCAGAACTCTTCCTTCCATGCTTGAGATTGCTAAACTTCTCTAGCCTGCCTCAGTGGGCCAGGGGAATATGAACCATGAAGACTCTCCTCATTATCTCTTGTCATTGTCTGTTTCCTTCACTTATCAGAACGAAGAGCTCCTCAGGAGGCAAACATCCCAAGGTCTCTCTTAATCAAATCCTTTTGAATTACAAGAGCATCTGCTGTTGCAGCACAGTTAGTTTTTCAATTTACACTACTGTTGTCAGTAACTTTACATGACTCCTTGTTATCCAATCAACTAAATTGTTTATGACGATAAGGATCTCATCCTCTCCTGGAATATTTCCTATGAATATTCTGATCTCTTCCTGCTAGTTCTTTGCTGCTTCCCCAGTTGCTGCTGCTCTGTTTGGTTAAAGCCTGTCTAGGGAGAGGGAAGACATTATTAAATGAGTCCATTTTAGAAATACGAGTACTTCCGAGTCTCCCTTCTCCTACTTGTTTGGTGAGATGCTACTAAAGCAAGTGAGCACCCTCATTTGCAGGCTCATTGAAGGGTCCAAGAACAGAGTAGCTACAGGGACTGAACTTCCCTGCTGCCATTAAAAGTGATGCCTCCAGGACCAGGGACAACATTTTGTGTTTTTGGGTTTTTAACAAAAATGTGAATATTTTTTCTGCAAAAGTGGATTTTTGGGGGGCAAGGGAAGGTGTGAACACATTTCTTTTGTGTCAAAAAGCCATTTTTCATTGAAAAATGTTTTGACAGAACATTTTCTACCCTCTCTTGTTATAATCTGGTGGGCCATAGCTTCTGAATGCTTAATGTCTATTTTAGAGGATCAGTGGTCAAGACTGGCCATCTCAAAATTTGAACTCATTTTTCCCCCTTGTATCTCATCACAAAGTCCATGCAACTGTTGCCAAATTTTCTTTGATACAAATGCTTCAGTTGTTTTTCTGCTAAAATAAATAAAATGCAGAAATATAAAATCAACATCAGTCACAGACCTAAATTAATAAATCAGCATGCCCAGGCTGGAGATCATAAACAGCCCTAAAATTTCATATCAGTGTGCACAGCTCCAAAACAGATTTTTTTTTTTAAAAGAGAGAGTCAGAGGTAAGTGGAAGAAAAATGGTTAGAAAATAGATGTAACTTTTAGGCTTCCAAGGTTATTTGTTTTTCATTGACTTTAAATTGTTTTAAAGGTGCTCCAGAGTCTCATTTCAAAAAATAATCACGGCTTTTTGCAATGCATAACAAAACACTCAACACCAATAACCCCTTTGCTGGGATTCTATTCCTTTTGCTGTGTCAACATAATTGATAGTGTTGGCAGACAAAGAAGGATGTAAACACACTGTAGCCATATTAGCACCTGCAGTATTAGCAACGCAGGAAAACAGATGATTTGATAAATACAAAATGGTAAAATGGATAAGGAAAAATAGGGTCAGGTTTCTAGGTGGGTGTTAAAAAGTAGATAATAAAATCTTATTGGGGAATAAAAGGAAAATGCACTGAGAATGTTTGTTTAACATTTGAAAAAGAGAGATTTTAATTAAAGGGTTCTTTTTGCTGCCCCCAGCCATACCTCTGGGAATTATAGTTATACGAGGAGATTGTGACTTGGAGGCCTGTCGTATGTACATTGACCGGCTACAAGAGGTGAGTCAGTGAGAATTTCAGTTATTACTTATTGATTTATGACATACTTTTCTCAAGTCTGAGTGTGTTACAGAACGATAGTTATAGACACAATGTATAAGAAATCCTTCACTTTGCTCACCCCTGAAACTGAAACTTCTCGAGGGTGGGACATGGGAGCTATTATATATTCATGAATAGTATTGCACAATATTTGGAGGGCAGGAAGCAAGAGAAAGAATACTCTATCAATTTAAAGCAAAGAAAGGAATGAAAGGTAGTAGGTGGACTGTATTTACTGATGCTGGAATTTGATCAGAACAGCCACCCCATGAATCTTGCAAAAATAATGTGGGTCCTTCAATGAAAAATAGTAGTTAGGATTAGGAAGATCCTGATTATTCATGTAAGGATAGATATCATGTAAGGATAGATAAATGGAGCTGACTATGCAAATGATGTAATATCTGTATGGAAGTGACTCTGCTCATATCTGTGGTAAAGCTATGAGCATGCCAAGTATGAACTAGGTATTTCCAGAAGCCTGTGTTGACTCTGAGGGGCCATGTAGTTAATAAAAGTGCTGCACTTTCTCTATTGACAAACTGTCTCCTAAGAGCTGATTAAACATTACATTCTGTCTCGAAGACAGAATCGCCAAATGCTCCAGTAAGCCACAATCAAAATAATTTAAAATATACATGTATTTAGGAACCAAGGTAATGGACTCTCATTAATGTGATGTAACAGCTGTTACTTTATTTTTAATTTCTGGTAGGTGTTTTTTATCAGTCTCTATTATTTTTGTCCAAGATCTTCAAAAACAAAGGTCAGATTTAGGCTCCCAGGTCCATACTGAGGGCATCAGAGGTGGTGGCCCAAAATGCTAAGCATCCCACCACTCCCCTTGAAGCCAGTTGGAGCTGCTATAGTGCTCAGCCCTTTTGAAAATGAAGCTTCTTATTTAGATAGTTAAACGCAGATTTAGGAGCCTAAGATTAGGATTTATTTTTAAAATTTTGGCTAGGATGTATATCAGCAAATGGAGCTCTTAAAATGCAAATAACATGTCAGGACTACAAAACAGAAGTGTGCTGTATCTTAATATGGAGACAGGTTTGGGAGTGATGATGCAGGGAGAGGATTTGGAGGACATTTCCCATCAGATTATAAATTATGGCCTACATTAATCACATGCTCAAAGCCCTGAGTAAAGGATGGAAAGTAGCTTCACTCAGCATGGAAGAGACCTGGAAAGGAATTCTGACCCTGAGTTATTTCTGGCTCCAGTTTATGGGGGAACTATGTTACTGCAGCCCTTTACTGGGTTTAACTTCCCTTGCTTATGGTGGCTGAGTTCCACTGGTTAGCACATTGTGGGAGGAGATGGACTGGAGCCAAGGCTCATCCACTCCCCACCTACTTACTCACAGGATGGGAAGTGGAAGCCCCACTAAGTGTACAATGACTCCCCTTCATACCCACACTTGGTATCTTGGCAGGGCTCACAGTTTGTTGTGAATATTCTACATTTGAGCTGTTGTAATAGGGGGATACAGGTCACTTGGTATGTCATTATTCCCTCTTAGGATGAACATATGGTAATTCTTAGAAGTTCTTATATCTGCGGATGCAAATATCTATGTTTGCGGATCGCAGATCAGATGCAGATACAAATTTTGTATCCTCACATGGCTCTAAGAATTGGGTTTCTGGGCCAAACATTTCAAAATGCAAAATTTGCTTTCCAGAAATATCCTCAGTATTAACTTCAGATCCTCTGAGTGAGCGAGCGCTGCAGCCAGTAGAGTTATTTGCTAGAATGCTTATTGGAAGTGAGCACAAAAGAGTTGCAAACACGATGAAAGCTACTAGTCTAAAAAATGTGAATAAATAGTCGCAAAATTCTTTTGTGTTTTTACCCTGTTCTTGGGTGGAGTTGCACATGCTAAATAAATAAATTGGGTGGAGTTAGTGTGGGCATCTCTTGTGTGGAGTTTGTAAATTGGTTTTGGATTCATTGTCATTGTCATTTCTTTTATTCTCACGTTAGGACCTGCAGTCGGTAACTTCTACTACGCAGAGAGTTCACTACCAGGTAAAATATGAAGAGCACTTCTTGTTTTAATTCTTTAAGATATAGAGAAAGGTTCGTCTCAGCAAAGAGTTGATTGATGTTTGAATTCAGATTACATTCTCTGTATATGAAGCCAGACTTTGAATAGAGTGTGTTATCTTAGATTACCCTTAAATTGCCAGGTATCCCAAAGTTTGAGATGAGTTTCTGTATCCTCACAACACAGCCCCTTATGTAGCAAACCCTAGATTGTAGAACTGTTCTCAAAATTATTTTGGGTTGGCACAACATCATAATGTAGGTTGTACTGCAACACCATTGCATTTTTTCTCAAATTAGTGTTTTGAAGAGTTTGTCCTGTAGGACAAATGGCTAAACCTGAATAGATACTTTCACTTTTTCTGATAAACGGAACAATAATATAATATCTCACACAGCCAGTAGCCTGAAATAACACAGTATGTCAGTGAGATTAAAAACAGCAACCCTGGAACATTTATAACCACTGCGCACCACACAGATCAGAATGTGCATCTATCCCAGCTTTAAATTAATTCACACAGATACATTTTAGAAGCTGGTTGTCTAAATTGTGCATGCAAATCTTTCTTTTGCACATAAAACAGAATGCTGTGCAGCATGGTTTCCATTTGTATTTGCAACTTAGAAGGCCAGTTATGTATTTCTTAACTACGTTGTCATATGCGATAACTGGGATACTGTGCCCGGGGTATTTTATCTGGTTCTATATTAGGAAATGCTCTCTTAAAATTAATCATTCTGTCCGCTGTACCACCTTAAAATTGAAAACAGGGATTTGAATAGAATATATCAGTGGGACTGCCCACCTGAGATTGACTTTATTGTCTTCTGCACTAATTTGTCATTGGCAATGGCTTACTAATGGTATAGTAAAGATTTACTGTGATAGAATCCAAACCATACGGCTCAAACCCGCAAGATGCTGAGCATCCTTTTAAGGGTTTAATGTCTCCAACTCCTATTGAAATCAGTAGGAACTAAGGGTATTAAGTACGTCACAGAAAGCACTCAAGTACATTGTAGTTACGAGAGCATTATGGTTTAGGAACAGATTATTTTTTGAGGATCAGTGATTAGTTGGGTGACATAGACTCCAGTTAGACATAATCCCCAACATATGCCCTGAGCTCTGGTAGATACGAATAGAAAATGTACATTTGGAAAAAAATGATTTTGAAAGTTCTTTTTTGAATGGGTGTTTGTTGGTTCCGTTGTTCCCCTTCCAATTTCAACATCGTACTGTTGATATTTGTGTCAGCCTCTTCCAACTATTGAGCATAAGAACATTATACATTAGACAATAAAATGGTGAGAATTATTCCACTCAGCTCATTATAGAAGAGTCCATATCCAGAATTACCCTAACTGGCTGCTGGCTGCTTCACACAAAGGAACAGCTGGACGTAAAATGCTGGTCTACGTGTGTATGTATATGCAGGCACAAACTAGAGTAGCCAAAGTGAAATGTCAGAGTTCATCCTCCCTACAGCACTGAGGTAGCTCTAACCCCTGTAGTTATCTGCTCTGTATAAATGAATCACCTAACTGGTTCTGGAAATGCAAGTCAGCTTGAAACCTCAATCAATACTTTATGATGTTTCATTTTGAATGACACTGCCTTTATGTTTTGTCTTCTGTGCTTGTTTATCCTTGATTGGTTCAGGCATCTGTGTATTCTCAGTGGGTTCTTGCTACAAACTGTCTTGTTAGGTTAATTTGGGGGCTGTTCCACATTTTGTTGGCAACCAACTATAAATTATGGAAAGGAAGAGAAATCAGGGCAAGAGCAGGAGTAAAGTGCTTCAGCTGATAGCATTGTCTTCATATCTCACTAATAAGGTTTCACAGGCACTTTTAAATCTTATAAACATTTACATTTCTCTCTTGGGCCTCCTCTGCAGTTGGAAATGAGGAGAGTCAGCATAAACTTATCAGTGAGCTCGCTGCACATTCAAAAATTGCTGCTAGATTTTTTTTTCATTCTGTTTGTTCCTCGGATATGTTTAATGCATATTCATATGAGTGATACCCGCCCATCCGGGTTTAGCTACTGAGGCAGGCCTGCCCTCAGTGAAGTAATGGAGGAAGCACATTCAGATTTCTGATTTAAGTTTCCACCTGGCAATGTTATCCTTTCCACTGCATCTTCTGATAGGTTCCAGGGATCTGTCCCCATGTCTGCTTCAGTTCCTCCTCATACCATCTACCCCTCTGATATACATCAATAACCTCAGATTCTTCCTCATTTTCATCCCCTGCTTCTTTTACTCTAGTCCTCACCCTATTGTCAAATAAAAGGGTAAGTAGTAGTATACACACACACACACATTAGTAAATCCAAAAAAATCCTCTAGGCCATAGTTTCCCTCAATAAGTTCTAGACACACAGCACATCCACTCACTCACACAAACAAACTCTATAATCTAAGCATACTATTTCTCCTACAAGCTGAGATGGAAGAAAGATTGTTACTGTTATCCCTATTTCCTATTACTTGCGAGGCACTCAGGATAAGAGCTGAGTCAGTCCTGCTAGCCACAGATGTCAGGTTCCAGGGAGCTTTACATGTTTCCACGTGTTTCAAACCTGATGTGTAGATCACTAAGCCAAGTCATCGCATAAGTATGCGCATAAGCAGAGTGGGGATTTTCTGCTTTCCTTCTCATGTCTCTTTAAGGACTTAAGTGTACAGTTGTATTCAAACATAGGGCAGTGGATGCAAGAAAGGAAATATATGGTGACCAAAGACAAAAGGAGGGAAGGACAGATAAGCACTGGCAATAAAGGAATGCGGGACTTAGGGTACGTCTATACCCAGCCGCTAGTTCGGCGGCTGGCAATCGAACTTCTGGGTTCGACTTATCGCGTCTTGTCTGGACGCGATAAGTCGAACCCGGAAGTGCTCGCCGTCGACTGCGGTACTCCAGCTAGACGAGAGGAGTACCGCGGAGTCGACGGGGGAGCCTGCCTGCCGTGTGTGGACCGAGGTAAGATCGAACTAAGGTACTTCGAACTTCAGCTACGTTATTCACGTAGCTGAAGTTGCGTACCTTAGTTCGATTTGGGGGGTTAGTGTAGACCAAGCCTTAGAGACTCCAGTAAAATGCAAGTTTGGGAGTGAATTGAGACAACTTTACATTTTGTGGAGTAGAGGGTGGGTATGGGTAATATTTGTAAGAAGTTTTTCATCAAGTGAAAACTGTAAACCTGTAGCAACTCAGGCAAAAGTTTGCTGCTGGGACTCTAGCAAAGTGCCAAATCTTTGAGTGCACTGAAACATTGTATAAGTTGTCTAGAGCAGCCTTTGCTTTTTCCTCATGGATAGTCAGGAAAGGAAGCCAATAATAGATGGAACAAATCAAGCTCAGAGGCAGAAGCTAATAAGATGAATCTTACAAAAGCTGGTAGGCTGCCAAGGAAAGTTGTTAACAACTTGCAGTTGCCTCGTGCCAAACTAATATGCATCCACCTGGCTGAGAAACAAAAGACACAGTCCATCAAAACATTAAACACTAATCATGGGAACTGCTTATTGTAAACAATGCAAGCACTCTGCTGACCAAGAATAACGGGGAAGCCAAGAATGTGTATATGTGTACAGTACTGGAATAACCCTATTACAACTCCAAGTGTTGAGGAAGCATCTAATACCTTTAGATAAATGAAGAAGCTGTGCATGATACACACTAACATATGGAGATGTGACTTGTGATTTGATCAACCAGAAGTTTCATTTATCTAGAGTTTAGCTGAAAGTACAATCTCATTCAGGTCACTCAGAGATTTTCCCTAGGAATTTACAAACAAACCAACAAATTCTTGAGCATTCTGATTTGCACATCTCTGCAACCTAGGGGAATGGAGAGATGAAACACCATTTCCCTTCCCCCTAGATTCTTTGGTTTCTTCAGACATCTTAGAAATATCTCAGATAGTTGGAAAACAAATAATCATTTGCAAAGCAGAAAAACAAAACTATCCACAGGGGAATACATGTTATTTTCACGTTTCTAAATGATACAAATATTGATGAGTAAATCCACAAAAATTAAGCGCTATTAAATAAACAAAGTACTTGACAGTATCTGTATTGAAGCTCCAAATGTGTTATTTGTGCACAATAAAGAGAAACCGACCATTATGTTACCTTCTATACCTAATACAGTTTCCCTCTTGTGTATTAAGCAGCCTCCTTCTCCTCCTCCATATAAGCTGCACATTTTCAACAGTGGAGGTAATTAATCACTGGTAATTACCTTTACCTAGGGGTATGATATATTCTCCATCATCTGAAGTCTTCAAATCAAGGTTGTCTTTCTAAAAAAAAATATATTCTAGTTCAGTGTTTCTCAAATGGTGGGTCATGGGAAGTTTGGAGATGGGTTGGGCCCAATGTGGAGATGAGGTCTTGGGTGGGGGTGGAGAGTGAGCCTGCCCCACACTCACCATGCAGCAACAGCTCCTGTCTCGTGGGGCTGGGCCTAGCTCCCTCCTCTGGACATTGCAACCTGGCATGCAGGGTTACAGTGCCACTCACTCAAACTTGGCCCAGCTGCCCCTCCATCATGACAGAGTGGTGGCTGGGCCACACCTGAGTGGTGCTATGATCTCATGCACCAGGTGGCAATGTCCGGAGCCAGAAGCTCAGCCCAGCCACATGGGACCGGAGCTGCCACTATGGGGTGAGTGTGGGGTGTGCTCACTCTCCTATCCCCACTCCAGCACCTTTCCTCTGCACTGGGCCCGGAGTAGGGTGGAAGGTGCTTCTCTGAGAGGTCAGTACCCCTTTGGCAGGGCAAGGAGAAGGAGGTAGCAGTGGCAGAGGAGGAGAAGGACGCTGGCCTGATTTTGGGCCCACAAATTTGGACCCTGAGTGGGTCATGAAAAAAGACAAGATGCAGCTGGTGGGTGGTCTTCCTGAAAAGTTTGGAAACCGCTGCTCTAGCTCCAATAGAAGTTAGATGTTTGATGCAAGAATTGCTAGGTGGAATTCCATGGGCTGTTTTGCAGGTCAGACTAGAACATCATAATGGTCCCTCCAGGCTTTATAGTCTGTGACTCTCTAACTCACTTTGTGGTGCTAGATCTTTAAACAAAAAATAATTGAAATGAAATAAAATGATTATCATGCTGTGGTGTCCATGTAAAACAATGTTTTCTCAAATGGAGCCTTTCCTCCCCTTTGTGCTGTTATCGATCCCCATTCCCTGCACCCTGGTGCATACCCACCATAGTCTGTTGTGCATTCTAATTCAGGGCCAGATTCGGCTCTGATTTACACTCCATGCAACCCTACTGGACATCTCTGCTGTAGATGTAAATCAGAGCAGAATTTGGCCCTAAATGTACAGAAGTTTTGGGTGTTCACTTATGACCAATTGGACCGAGTCATCTCCTACGCTGGTAAATCATTCAGCACAGTGTTGCAATCAGCTGGCCTGTTGGTCTAGTGGCAGCACCAGACAGCACCATATGGTGGATCAGAATCTGGGTTCTTTGCTCCCCAGTTCAGATGAAACTGAGAATGCTGCAGGGCCAGTATGTTCAGCTCTTTGGTGCTGTTGTGTGCAGGGGAAGCCTCATATTTCTCCTTAGTAATTCTCCTCTAGGCAGTTCTAGTAATGGCGTTGCCAGGCTTCGAGAGGCATCTCTCTTCAGCCAGAAGGATGGTTGTGTTAGTGGATTATTGTTATTTGTTCAAATGACAGTGGCACCCAAAAGTGCTAATGTTTCCAAACACAGAGGAAGACAGTCCCTAACCTAATGAGCAGACAGACTAGAAATATGAAGATAGATGGAGGGAACGAGACAAGGACACAACGTACAAGCATTGTGATCAGGGTGAAGACAGGCGTATAATAGCATGTCTACACTGCAAAAAATAAAGTATGGTATTAACCTGCGTTATCTAACTGGGGTTAAAATAGCAGTGAAAACAAGATAATTTGGGTTTTAATTCAGATTAGCACTTGAGTTCAAGCCCAGGCTGCCCTGCAGGATTTCACTCAAACTCCGAACCTGAGTTAAAAGCTGAGTTGCTGTGTCTTCACTGCTATTTTAACCCATGTTAGCTAACCTGATTAAGAACACACCTATTTTTGCAGTGTAGACCTAGCCTTACTGACATGTTTGTTTGTCTCCAGTGTCTGTTTTTAGACCCCTCCCATCTCAATATTCATCATCGTCTCCACCACCGTAAATGAGTAATTCCCATGTGACATAGTAGGTGACTTAGTTAGCTTTGATACTGGGCTTTTGAGACTTCTGAGCTGAAGGGAATGGGTACCAAAGGATATGACTGGTGTTGGCAAAGAAGATGGGTTTGCATATAAGAACTGACAGCTAGAAAGTGGGACTAGGCTAATTAGCTTTTACCTTTAGGGTAAAGTCAGCAAAGAAAAATAAATAAATACAGTTTTAGACAAAAGAGGTTTTTTTAAAATGTTTTTTCCGTCCCCCGCACCCAGGATCAGGAAGGTTCCTTCCCACGAGTACTTTCTGTTCAGAGGCTCTCTCCTAGATGGTGCTTCCTAGATGGTAAGTGTATCTTCCTCTGGCGCTATGATCAGGTCTTGTCATTGATACACATTGAGAGACTAGTATTTCCAAAACTCTGAGCGTAAAGGCCAGGTGCTGCCCTTTGCTGTGCTTGGCAGGTAAGAAAGAGAAGGGTGCCTCTTCTTTCCTTCTCAGAAGCAGAGCAAGACTTTTCTCTTGTGTGTGGCTAGAGGCCTGGCTGACTAGTGTGCCTGCTGTGGCCAGCAGCACTTAGATCAACATAGCCTGTGGCAACCCACTGCAGCGAGTTTCCCAGCCCAGGTCCACAGACTACAGCGCTAAAAATATCTGTGTAGAGAGTGCTTTTAAGTTGCAGATCAGGCTCCAAAGCCCACTGCCATCCCTACGCTTCAGAGCCGAACTCCAGCCCAAGCTGCAACACCTACGCAGCTGTTTTTTGTATGGTAGAGCAAGCCCAAGTCTGTCGAGCTGGGCTAGGAGGCTCGCTGCCATGGGCTGTGTAGATGCGCCCCCCTCACCGGCTGTTCTTTTTGAAAGATACAGCATAGGGTGGCCAGATAGCAAGTGTGAAAAATCGGGACGGGGGTGGGGAGTAATTGGCACCTATATAAGAAAAAGCCACAAATATCAGGATTGGCCCTGTAAAATCGGGACATCTGGTCACCCTAAAACAGTATGTTGTTCCTGGCCGTACTTTGCCCCCAGTATGGCTGCATCTGTTTATAGCAGGCCTTTGAAATTGCCTTTGAAGACAAATGTTGTTGTTGTTGTTGTTGGTTTTGGTTCATTTTTGGTCTTTTTGGATTTCAACTTTCCTCTGCAGTGTTGAAAATTAAAACACAGCAGCAAAATGCTACTGCATAAAAACCCCAAAGTGAAACTGTCAAGTCTGTAGTTTCGTTGCCCAAAGTAAGTGCCATGCATAAGGTAAACAGATAGCACAGATGGTGAAAAACAATGTAGACAGTTCAAATGCTTTCAGTTTTAATAATCTAAGCTGCTTTCATAAATAGAACTTTTTTTCTCTTCACCTTTGCCATGAACAGACTGCAATTTTCTTGAATTTATTTTCAATTCAAAATTATTAGCCAATTATTTGATCTGCAGCTTGTTCACAAGCATTTGATTTATTTGATATAAAAAATTGAGCTGATATGGTTGGACACATAAATCATATGTGGTTTTTTTTGTTCCCTGAATGAAAGGCAACTCTTTGTATTAGGTTTCTGGTATGATTGTCTCTTATTACAAATCTGAAATTCACTTTCCATATTTTTGCATTATTTTCCTAAAATTTGCTGTTTTAAAGAACATTCCTGCCAATAAAATCATTTGCTGGAAATGTTAGCAGAAAGTGGGGGGAAACAAGAGCAGATATGAATATGGTCAGAACAAATAAATTGTTTAGCAGTATCTGCTGAGCAGTATTAACAACGCAGGGAAAGACTTTTACTTGCCTCCTTTGTAGAGTGTTTTGAGATCTACTGATGAAAAACACTCTATAAGAGCTGTGATATTATTATTATAAAATATATTAAACTTCACAGTGAGCCTTAAAGTTCACTTCGTGTGTGTGATATTTTTTGTGATTATTAAAAAATCCTAAGTACCATGACCTTTGTTTTGTTAAACTCTGCCTTTAAAATCTCCACATTAGTCCTCATGAAAAGCTGGCATGACTCCTCTAGTTGTCTTTACTCAAGGGCTGAATTTAGTCCAATCTACATTGTAGATTCAGTTTTGCTCAGAGCAGTTTCTTTAACACAGCTCTGCTGTTTCCCTTTCTTGCAGCAACTTCTGCTGATCGTTTTTACCGCATTGACAGATCTCAGGTAAATTTCCATCCATTTACTATTTCTATAGATCTTTTTAAAGCATTGTCAGACACAGTTTAAAATGAATTATCTGTATTTGTTCCTGTGTGTCTTAAAGTTCTGCTGATGCCTCATGAAAAACTGAAATATATTTTGGGCTAGATCCTCAGCTGGTGTAAATTGACATAGCTCTACTGAAGTCAGTGACGATTTATACCAACTGAAGATCTGCACTTCTATCTACAAGCAATTTGATGTTCAAATAGTTTTTCCATTCTTCTTCCTTATCCTCTATTTCTAAGGACATATGTGTGCAAACAGAATATTTATCAGTTTATCTTCTGCTGTTTATAACAAACCTGAAAACCTAATCTTCTGTGTATGACATTGGATAGCTGTGGAACTTACGATGTTACAAATTGCGAATTATGCTTAGAGCTGTATAAAATGCGCATAAAGAAACAGAAAACAATTATCAAACTCCACTGGTTTCAGGTTTTATTTTCAAATTGAGTGTGAGACTAATTTATGACCCTGGACTTAGTTTTTAATCAGGATGGGCCAGTTAATGGTTTTGCATCACAATCATGGAACTGTAACACACTGGGCAGGTGTGTCTTTGTTCTTTTTCTGGACCATGTGAAAAAGTCTCCTGGGTCTGCTACTGTCTCCAAGTTGATGGAGATGGTCCTGTAGCTTGTGCAGTAGAGGATCATGCTTGTAGACCAGAGGTCCCAGCTTCAATTGCTGTGAATCATCTGAGAAGAGATGTCTTTACACAAGTTGCTAATTTGACAAATAGCCAGGTGTCTGCTTGGATGAGATTTTACTTTAAAGTTTGGAGAACCTGAAACTCACAAGCAGAGTGAAGTAAAATGTTGGCTTGAACCTCTAGGGATGTGATCCTACTGAGTTTTGCACAGCTTTCGTTATGAAGCTATAGATGCCCTTTGGTCTGCTCTCTCCCTCCTCCCCCGTCTCTTTGGGGTTGAAAGTGAGGATCCATGATCTTCCCACTGAGCACAGGATTGCAGATTTACTCTCCCTCACACTCACATTGAACTTCCCAGAATGGTAAAGGGGTGGGGATTTCTGAGCTGTCTTCTATGTCTCCAAGGAATTGGAAGGAGAGGGGCAGTGATAATGGAGATGCAACCCCCCACTAACTTACTAACTAACTAACTAGGCACAAAAGAAATAAAATGGCTTGGGAGAGTCCCACCAAGCTCTGAAATGTTCTTCTGTGCCAAGGAAAGTCAGTTCTGGCTTTCCAGGCAGCCCTCAATCCTGAACACTGGCAGGAGTGTCTAGCCACAAATGTCAGTGTCAGCAGTCTCTGTGGATCTTTCAGTTGTCTATTGGGAGGTGTTGCTCAGTTGTTGGTGGAATGTAGAATAGAGACCAATGGAGACAAGGTGGAACCAGCCTTGTAAGCATTGTTACGGAATTGATACTTGCTGCAGACGGAGGGGGAAATCCTGCAGGATGGGCCAATTTTCACCTAGCTTTCTAATAGCCAGTTTGGCCTCCTGACAGATTGCTGGTGACTCATTATTAACTCTCTATCTCATTCTAAAAGGAACATTTGCACTTTGTGACGGAAATTTCTCAGGACGAGATTTTTATCCTGGACCCAGAGCTGGTGATATCACAGCAGGTGGGGACGCCGCCGGGAATGCCGGATCTGGTAGTGGAGCAGGCCTCTGGGTAAGTAGTTCCTTTCCCAGGCTGGGCTCTGGCCTTTGCAGCTTTTCCAGGAGTGGGCTCTTCCCTTCCTGCACTCCGACAGTAGGAAGAGGAAAAGGCAGATATTAAAGTAAGGAGTTGGGTAAACAGATCCATTGATCAAATTACAGACTCTTTCTCTATGGGGCTTAGGTTCAGATACTGGTACATGGAGTCTTAAATTGACCTGTGAATCTGGGAGTTACAATGAAGTGTCTCCATTTCCCCTTGTCCTGTTGTTGGTTCAATATATGCTCACACTGAAGTAAACCCCACACTCACTTCTCCCAATGAGCTATGTAGGGTTAATCCAGCTAGAAAAGTACTGCAAATGAATGAGTATAAGGGAGCTTCAAACTGGAGAGTGAAAAGCAGTCGCTGTGGAATTCATCTCTTTCTCTTTCTTCCTTGTGTTTTTAGAATATCGGATCGGTGGAACCCTGCAGTCCGAAAGCGGATGCTGAGTGACAGTGGCCTTGGCAAGATTTCCCCGCACTACGAGGTACCTGACAAACAAAAGGACGCCAGCCAGACACACATGCTGCAGTAAGAGCCCTCTGCATTTCTCTGCTTGATGCTGCACCGTCACCATCAGGACTGACAACTTTTAGTTGGTCTTTTAAAATGTAGTGGGTTACAGTGACAGGATGAAATGGAATCTTTCTTTCCCCCCCCACTTCTTCCTTCTGCTTCATCCTCTTTCTCTGTCTGTTGCTTTTCCTTTCCTTTCTTTCTCCAGCTTTCAGTCTTCCGTAGTCTTAAAAACATTGGTCCAGATTTCCAAAAGTGAGTAGTGATTTTGGATATGTCAAATTTTGGGCTACAAAACTGGAGGCATCTTAAAAGGTCCTGGTTTTCAGAACAACCTGAATGCTCAACCTCTGAAAAAAGCCCTCTTTAAGGTGCGCCAGGTTGATCACCCCAAAATGGAGGCTCGCCAAATCACTAGTCATTTTGAAAATATAGGCCACAGCTTCCAAGGGATCAGAGCCAAGGTTAGCATTTTGGGGCAGGCCTGTTAGGCAACTTTTTGCTGTCCCACTTCCACAATGTAACAGCTTCCTATCCACCATGATCATACCATGATGTTCAGGGCCAGTTTAAGGATTTGGGGAGGGTCAATGAGATGATTCTTTAGGCTACACCCCAGACTTAATTGACGCTCATTACATAAAAGGTGTGTATTTGCGTGTGCATGTATCTTTCATTTTCCCCACCCTCTCCACCTTTTTCAGAAGTGGAGCCCAGCTGCTTGTTCCTCTTGGTTGAGATTTTTCAAACACTAATGAAGAGACACACAACTCCCATTGAAACTTAAATGGGAGGAGGCTTGCTGAATTCCTTTGTTAGTTCTGGAATTCTCACCTTTTTACTATAGCAACTGATTTAGATTGATTTACATCAATTCTCTTTTACATTTCCAGTTACTCGCAATCGGGGGGGGGGGGGGGGGGAGGGGAGAGGGCGGGGGGAGGAGAGGGGGAGAAAACCCAGGTCTGCCTAAGGAAAGAGCAATTATATATACAGATCACACGGACCTTGTTATAGCCTGACTTTTAGTTAATTCCTGTCTCTTAGATCAATTATATGTGTACATGTAAAAAGGGACTGCCACAGTGTCCATTGGTTAGTACTCTGCCCTGTCATGGGGAATATTTTGGTTCAGTTCTTGGCCTTGATCTTGTGCTCCCCAGAATGATAGGGACTGTGAATATTGCAGAGGGAAACCTAAACAGCTTGGGAGAGTCTGCAGCTTTCCCCAGGCCAGAATGTAGGGCCTTAAACTTGGGGCATGTGAAGCAGAAAGAAATTAGAATGATGTAATGTAAACCCTGGCCAAGTGGAATAAAGGTAATTACATGGGGAAAATGTTCTGACTGCTGTGAGGACAGATTTTGTTTAAAGTGATGTGTAAAGAAACATTTGCATAGATACAACAATGGTGTTTTTCAGAGGGATTCATTTATTGCAGGTACAGCTGGTCGTGCTGCCTATCGTTAAGGTTACCCGATACTTCCAATTATAGAACCCTGTGTTCAGTGGCTTAGAACTTTGTCAAAGTTTAACTGTTTGGGCTGGAATTTTCCATAACAAGAGTCTGCCTCAAATTAATTTTTTTTGAAAGTTTCAACTAAAACAGTTCAGCTGTTTCCGAGAATGGGGAAGATTAGGGGAAAGTACTTTGTTTTGCCTGTTTTTACAAAAAATCTTACAACGTTTCATTGAGACGCTCTAGCTTTGGATCAGGGACTTGAAATTTAGTCAGCCTGGTTCCAGAGATGTGCCTTTTGCCATTTCCATGAAAATTCACTCAAATATGGCCACCTTATAAACCTCTGGAAAATTTTCATACATGCTCAGTAGAGACTTGTTCGAGTCTGGCAGCTACATTATCTGAAGATTCTGGCCATACTGAGCATGCTTCAATGCAGGGATGCAGAGCAGGACTTTTCCTGTGATTGCTACTCCTGGTGGGAGTAGGGGCATTGCAATACCAGGCATAAAGAACTTAGAGGCGGGAGACTGTCCTGTGCTCTGAATGCTTCTGCTGCTTACATCCAGGCAGTGAGGAGGAGAAGGCTAGAAAGCAGATGAGTGAGAAATGGTGGAAGCAGGGGGATCACGTTTCAGGAACTGGAAGTGGGTGGAGCAGAGGAGTCGGGTTAGGAGCTGGTAGTGGGTGGGAGAGTATATTGGCACAGAGGGAGGGAGCAGGAGCAAAAGGATGGAGATGATGGATAGGAGCAGAATGAGTGGGGAAGGAGCCAATGTGTGGGGCTAGATGGGAATAGAAGGGGAAAGGAAGAAGGAGCCTGGGTGGGTGGATAGGCTAGGGTTACAGGGTCAGAAGGTTCCGTAACCACTAGAAACCCCTCTCTCCAGAACCTGGAATTACATTACATGGTCACATACAATTTCCCCTGCTTTATTCAGTGTACAGGATGGAGCTGTTGTAGCGAGAAATCAGGATTGTGTAGTGAAGGACGACTGTTGTCTGCAGGACCCCCAAATTAGTGGGCACTTTTGACAATTTTGGTCTTAAACTCTCTGGGCCTGTGTTCACCAGCCGTAAAATGAGCCTGACTCCCCTCCCAGTTACTGTGCTGAGGTTTTAGCGATCTACTCCTAAGCATTGGCCACAGACAGCTCTTCCATATCAAGGGGTAGGGAGAAAGGGAGCAGGGGAAAAACTGGAAATATCATTAATCAGATGCCATCTGAAAATAAACTCACATGAAGCTCACTTAATTAAAAACAAAAGGGTAATTAATTTTCTCTAACAAAGACCCCTGCCTAGGAACCATTAAAATCAAATCTCTTTCCCTCCAAGGGCTTAAGAGTAGGATCAGTGCCAAGCACTGTAATTATTTTCAGATTCTCTCTCTGTAGATCTTTTCATTCAGATTGGAGAGACTTAAGGCATCTCTTTGTTTACATATCTTGTCTTTTCAATTGTCCCTGCATTTTCAAAAAGGCTGACAGCATTTTAAAGGGTGGTATATGGACACTCCAGACAGCCATCAGCCATACTCCTCCTGGCTGTGGTCTGCTCTCATGATCTAAGACAAGTCTGCCCAGGTAAGTGCTTGAAAATGAGACCTCCAAGGAAACCCAGAGCCTGCAGAAAATGGCAGTGGTGAATCAGCTGAAGGCACTCTTTCCTCCTCCAGAGCGAGTGCTGGACCAATGCCCTAGTATGGTGCTAAGGGATATTGTGCTGTGTAGCTGGAGGTGTTGTACAGTATTGCTGATGAGATGTAAAACATGGCCTCTGATCACTTGTAGCTATTAAAAGATCTGATGGAACTTCATGCAAGACACGAGGTATCTCCTGTATTCTGTAAATTTTCCTCTTTGGGTAGTTGTGTTCTGGCTTGCTAAAATTCTTCCTGAAGTTACATTTGAAAAAGGGTTTTCTGAATGAATAAACTCTATGTTCCGTTGAGAGAGCTGAGCTGGAGAAATGCTCTGCCTATGGGGTGGAAGGATGGGGAGCGGGCTTGATCCTGCAATGTGCTGAACACTGGCCTCAGTCCGGCAAAGCACATAATTAGGTGCTTAACTTTAAGCACATAAGCTGTCTCTTTGAAGTAATTGCTTTTCATCTGATCAAATGCTTCTTAGCAGTCCTTGGCTGGACATATGATAGGATGTGGGAGACTACCAAAACAAGGGATGTCACTTCATCCCCACCTCCTAACTCCAAAACCACCTCTGAGCTGCCAGTTGTCATTAGTAAGAGCTGGATTTAGGCATGCTCTCCTGAAACCTGTGTCTCTGTGGGTCCATGAAGACCGTCTGTGGAATGCAGAGGTGATGTGCTTGTTCTCTGGCAGCAGAGCAATGTGAGGAATGAATTCAAAATATTTGCTGTGTCATTAGAGCATTACCTGCTGGTCTGTCATTGGGGAACATTCATGGCTATTTACTTAAACCTTCAGGCCACAGGATGGTTACCCTATTCCAGGGATGGCCAAACCCACTGACTCTCGGAGCCGCATACAGTAATTTTCAGAAGTTCTAGAGCCGGTCGCACCTGCCAGGGCTCGGGGCTTCTGCCCCACTCCTGCTGAAGGCCCAAGCCCCGGCAGGCGCCTCCCACGGGGCTGAAGCTCTGAGACATCCCCCTCCCCACTGCAGGGCAGAAGCCCTGAGCTCCCCCTGCCCCTCCCCCCAGTCTGGTAGGTGGAGAATGGGAAAGAGGTGTGGGGGGCTCCATGAGCCGCACTTTAACTGTAAAAGAGCCGAGTCATAGTTTGGCCACCCCTGCCATATTAGCTGCTGCAGGTGAGGGGAAAAAAAGACAGTGTTGAAAAGGGAAGCTGTGAACTGTAACCAGTACTTGATGGAGGTTGGCAATATGTTGAATGAAAGAACCTCTAAACCAAACTCCTTCATCTTCAGTCCCCTGGAAAGAGTAATAGCAACATGTCTAACATCTACCCAGCTGTAATGGCATTGTGTGTCCAGAGCTGTTAGATGTGTTATCTGAGTAAAGTGCATGGCTCGTGAAGGGTGGGAGAAGGTTGGCCAACACACCATCTGGTTAAGTTATACAGAAGAAGAAAAATGCCTACAGGGGCTTGAAGATGGCAGCAGCACTTCACAATAAGTGGACATTAATTAGCCAGTAATATCACCAGCCACTCCTTTATGAAGCAATAATAGAGTTCCCGAGGGGGGAGAAAAAGGAGGCTGGAGGTCAAGTGCTTTATCACAACCAAAGGAATTGGAACATTGCTGAGGAAATCAGAATGGCAGTACAGATGTTACAAAGATTTTTTAAAAGAAAGTTGTGTGCAGCACAAGGTGAGAGAAGCATCAGGGAAGTGAGTTTAGATTTGAAAAGGGAGAGAAATGTTCATGCAGTGACAGGATTATGAAAATGTAAAGAGGCCATGTGCAGTTTGAAAATGTGTGGTGCAAGCTGCTAGTGATGAGTGCAACTGAGGAGGTCCAGAGGTTTGCTTTGGATAAGCATTTAAAACTTCAGATGCTTCACTATGCTTCTTACTTTTGGAAAACTGAGCATGAAATGTCATAAAACTCGTTCCCAAATACATCCAAATAGTTTGTCTGGTAGTACTTCAGCACCACACACTAAAAGGTTTGTTTGGTTCAGATTCTGTTTAAGCTCTGGGTGCAAATTTGAGGATTGAGTGGGATATTCTTATTTTATCCAAGCAGTTTACTCACCCCTAGAAACCAATTTTCCAGGCCTGTTTAAGATCATAGACATGTATTTGTGAGTGTAGTCACGGCTTTCAACCCAATCACGTTTGGAGGGTGACACACACAAATTCAACCTGTCACCCACTCACCCACATATACTTTCTCTTGTAAAATGTAATTTAAGAGCAACAGCATGATGAAATGGAATTTCTCCCTCCCTCTCTGCTTCTCCCTTCTACTTCATCCTCTTTTTCCATCTGTTGGTCTTCTCTTTCTTTCTCTTGCATTGCCCTCCACTCTTAACAAGATAGCTTGTAAGGGACCACTTTCATTACCCTAATGTGGCATATGAGGAAGGCTTACATTTTAGCATCTTTCCCAAGATGACCCAGGAGGGGAAGGGAGAGAGATTAAAAGGTGTATTGGTGTATTCTCCACTGCATTCAAACACAGTTGGTTTTCTTGGGTCTCCATTCTGAAGGTAGTTCTTTTACTCGGAAGCAGAATTCTGCCTGGCCTTATTTTTCTTGGACAGTTTTATGTACCGTGAAACAATGGAAATCAGAGACAGTCCCAGCACTACATGAATGGAATTTCAGAAGTTTCACTGTATACCTTCAAAGAAGGCTTATAGACTGAGACATAATAGCAAGGCTTTACAAGAATTGTTGAATATTTGGCTAAATACAATGGTATAAAATAATCTATTCTTCCATTGTGATCCCTATGTTTGCAAAATCAAAGCCTTGGTAGAAGTTGCCAGAATCAATCTGATGTTTTCTTTTGTACTCATTTCACTAAAGAAATATATATATATATATATCTAAAGTATTTCCCCCCTGTACAGTAAACTATGTATAAGAACAATCCTCATACTGCAGGTAGATGTCTCTGGATAAAAGGGACCACTCCTCAGGGAAACTCGGTCTCTTTGCACTTTGACTGCACAAAGAAGTATGGTTTCTGGACTCCCTCTCAGCTTGTTGTGCTGCTTTTCAGGAGGCTGCAGCCCATAGGATTTCAGGAGTTTCTTAATGGCAGCTGCTGCAGCTATCTGTGTCTGATACTCTGGGATGCTGATTTCAGTGTCCAATTCTTGTAAAAATTTCCTGGAAAAAATGCCTGTTGCTTCTGCTACTATTTACAAAGCTTACCCCAAGGTCAGTGGGGAAAGCACATGATAAATGTGTTGATCCAGAATTCTACCTCAAAAGAGGCATGATAACAAATAACAGAGGATCCTGTGGCACCTTTGAGACTAACAGAAGTATTGGCAATAACAAATGTGTCTGGTCTGTTTTGGTCACTCACTTACAGGCCAGTTTTGACCCAGTCCTCTCCAACTTTGGCATTTCTGCACACCTAGTCCCCCTTCAGCTTCTCCAAAGTGGTGTCCCTGTTTTGGCTTATTCTTGTGCCCTCAGAGCCACACCAAATTCCTTCACACCATATGATGCAACATCTCCTTTAATCACCACCATGGTGAATAAAAGGCATTCCAGGGCATGGCTGAGAACTAAAGGCACCTCATGTGGACAACTGAGTAGAAAAAGGAACACCATTTTGAAGGGAAAAGCTGCACAAATTGGGAATCGAGTGGGAAGGAAAGGCACCAAACCACATCTTTGCCTAGGACTGGCTCTGACCATACCCCTTTTATTTTAAAATTGTTTTTGATTTTCATGAAATCAGTTCAGATCTCAAACTTGGTATTTTGGCTCTGTCAGCAAGGAAACCCCCCACTAGCACCAACTGGAAACAAACAGATCTTTGGCTGTTCGGGCATCCAGGAGCTGTAATTCCCTGTCTTCTACCATTCAGGCCCCATTTCTGGGCGGAAGAGACGACAGGAATAACCAGTCAGAACTCAGGATTCTGAAAGGCTCAGAGTTAGCTCAGCCATCCTCCTGCTGTCTTGTAGTGAGCACTGGGTGCATGAAGATCATGGTGTTGCCTTCTGGCGACCTAGAACTGAGAAAACAGAAAATGCCACAGCACAAATTCATTCTCACAACACAGACTGTGGCAACAACCACCAGTGATATACGTCATGGTATACCTTATTGGATACAAGAGAGCTCTGCCCAGCAGGGGTTCTGAGGCATCAGCCAGTATAAACTTTTAGGAGCTTTTACTGGCCCTTTGTCCCTAGTGAGTGACTTGAGTCTGTGAAATGAGCAGAAAGATATCACAGATGCTGCAGAAAGCACTCAAGTTAATCACTTGTGCCCTAGAAATGGGTGAGCCTTTAGCATCACCTGTCAGTACAGTGCCAGGGTCTTGACTTATCTAATCAGGACTGGCATTTAGAGAAATCATTTTTTTGATTTAACAGAGTAAAATTTCCATGAAAGTAATTGAGACCCAGTATATATGGAGCCCCGCATCATCATTTTGACAGTCCTTTTCCAGCAATAACTGAACTTTAAATCAGTCTTGTGCCACCTCTTCTGCTGTTAATAAATGTGGTTAAAAAGGAAATTAAAGTGTCTTTTTCATTTGCATAGACACAAACCTATTTGCATAAAAGATTGCTAGACAAATTATGTTTGTTTTTTTCCTCTGGAATTAGGTCTTCTGCCTCCTGCTGTGTAGGGACTGAGGTTCTAAGGGGTTGTAATGAAAGCTGTTGGATCTGACAAGACTATCTGTGTTTCTGGCCCTTCTGTATATGATGGAAATACAGTGTATTCTGTATACTGTGAAATATAATATTTCCCACCATCCCTACTTCTAAGCCGGGGTGAAAGTAATATTAAATTCTTACTGGTACGGGGCTGTCACCAGCCCCCAGAAGGGGCAGGGCCTTGGGTGGAAGGGGCAGGGCTGGGGGTCAGCCCAGGGCCGGCTCTAGGATTTTTGCCACCCCAAGCAAAATCAATTTTGGCCACTCGCCCCCCGGTTTTTTTCTTACCCCACCCCCCGGCCCTGCCTCAACTCCGCCCCTTCCCCAAATCCCCAGCCCTGCCTCCTCCCCCCAGGCTCTCAAGCCTGGGAGGGAGGGCAAGCAGCGGCGCGCCAATCAGCTGTTTCGCGCGCCGCGGCCGCTCGGGATCTCCCCCTCCCTCCCAGGCTCTCAAGCCTGGGAGGGAGGGGGAGCAGCGGCACATGAATCAGCTGTTTCACGTGCCATGGCAGCAGCGGAGGTGAGCTAGGGTGGCCAGGGCACATTTTTAGGGGCAGCAGGGGCGGCATTCTGGCGCCGGCCATGCTGCCCCTAAAAATGTGCCGCCCCAAGCACCAGCTTGTTTTGCTGGTGCCTAGAGCCGGCCCTGGGTCAGCCTCCCCCAGCCAGCCCATCCACGCTGCCTGGCCCCTGCCGCCCGGGGCTCCAGCGGTGATTTAAAAGGGCTCGGGGCTGCAGTGGCTGCCACGGTAGCGATGGCAGCAGCTGGAAGCCCCGGGCCCTTTTAAATCGCCAGCCCTGGGGCAGCTGCCCCTTTCCCCCTCATCCCATCGGCAGCCAGGGGAGGGGCAAAAGGGGCAATGATGTTAAAGTGCCACAGCAGCGCTTTAACGTTGTTGCCCTTTTTGCCCCCTTTTGCCTCCCCCGTCCCTACTGGCAGGGCCACTGACGGGGAAGGGGCAGCGACGTAGGAGGGTCCTTTGCCATGGCAGTGCTTTAACGTCGGTGACCCTCCCCCCCTCCTCCGGTTGGCGGCCCTGCCATAGCGGCAGGGCCATCGATGGGGGAGGCAAAAGAGGCAGCGACGTTAAAGCACTGCTGCAGCAGCACTTTAATGTGGGCTGTGTACAGGCCAGTACCGGCTTCTTACCGGTACGCCATACCGGCCCGTACCGGCCCACTTTCCCCCCTCTTTTAGGTGAATACTTTAGACAGAGTGGAACCCCAGAACAGATTTGGCATGGATTTTAGTTTCCTCTTCTCCCTGTTCCTGATCCTGGAAATGAAGGCTCTTCATGATTTTGTAAAATCCCAGCACCTGATGTGCAGTTGAGGAAACTTGCCCTGCTAATAAATTGTTTTGGCAGATAGTGAAACGCAAAGCACACCCACACATCATGAGACTACAAATTGACTTCTTTAGAGAGATCTCATGGCTGACTGGCATCTTGCTCTCTGAAAGGGAAGTACAAACAACCCAGCCTCCAACCTCTCCCTGGAGCTGATTTCCAAGGAACAGAACAAATGCATGATTGGCTAAGGACTCCATGGCCCTGGTGCAGAGACAGCTTGTTGCAATTTGGTTTTAAAATCCCCTCCAAATATTGTCAGCAGATAAGGGAGAGAAAATGAGTTTTCTGAGTGGAATGTAAGTTTTTGTTGGAATGAGTTTAAAAGATGAAATCTGTGTTGACAGAGATGAGATAGCAGGGTGCATCTGTTTTCTCCACATGGCTTGCCAGAGAAGCCACAAATCTTCCTCCTATCTCTGGCTAATTGTCCGGGCCAGAGTAGAATAGATGACTTACCTTGCACTCTCTCTCTCTCTCTCTCTCTCTCCTCTTTTTTTCCTTTCAAGCTCTTTCCTGTGGAGTGAAGGAGATGCGTCTGTGACAGAGAATAATATAACTCTATAGCAGGGAAGGCAGGGGAACAAATGGGAATATCAGCTTTAGTGCAACATCTTTCTATTTCGTTGGCTAAGAGAAAATGACCTTTGGGAATTTGACCTTAAGGGATTACTGCTGCCCTAAGGCAAGTGGTAAACTGCATTGTTAAGGGAAAGGGATGGGAGGCCGTGATGATGGTAACGTTACTACTGCTTGAATATCCCTTTCTCCTAATGCTGGGTACTCTTGGGAGTGCAAATAGCATCCTTAGCCCTCCAGAGGATACCGGCAGCCAGCAAAAGGGAAATCTATCTGGGTTTAACAGGGTGGGCTAGGATTATGCGATGAGAAGAAATCCATTGTTCACCTAGGTCTGTGTATACAGTTAGTTCTCTTTGCTTCAAGCTTCATTAGAAAGACAGAGTGAAGGAAATTCTTACCCTTTGATGCCCAAGGTTTCCTCTCCACTTGAACATAACAGTGCACATCTTTCAAAGCTGCACAGGAAATTAGCCTTGCCGTCTTATCTTAAAAAGAAGAAGAAGAAAAAAGAGTTAAGCCAAGATGGAAAAGGTCTGATGTCCTGGTTTACCCAGCAATACATAGGCAAGCCTACTCACAGTCCTCTGTCCATGCGCTGTGTCCCTGCCATAAGGACCCACCATCTGTTGGGAGACAAGACCATTTCCTAATCCGCTTTCATTCAGTACCAAGCGGGCTGTAAAGTTTCAGCATGTGCTCACACATGTACACGGCAACATACATACACAAACTCTTACACACAGACACACACACTGAACACTCACAGGCACGTACCATCATGTGCCCACAGATTCTATTTTATGATAGCTAGTTAACGTTTTCATCTAGTGGCTGTTTTGACTGATATGATGTTTGAAAAGGGGTAGACAAAGCTAGGCAGTGTCATTGCTACCTCATTGTTGAGGCTGGGAGAACCGATAGCTGCTGGGAACGACCTCGCAAATGCTGAGTAAAGGGGCTGTAAAAGCAAAGTCTCTGGCTCAGGAAATGAGGATGACAGCCGTAGGACCCCTTCATAAACTCTGGCATTGGGGGTGGGGGGAAAGGGCTGTTGAGGGTTTGGCTGTGCTGTGCTGGGCATGTCAGGGTGGGTTGGGGGGAGGCGGGGGCGGAAGCATATGTCATTGCACAGATTCTGGGCAGTCTTGTTGCCTATAGGCAGGCAGGGATAGATTGGGTCGAAATTATGCCGGGGGCTGCTTCAGCGCCTGGAGCAGCCCAGAATTAGGAGGGTGCAAAAGTGGTTTAAACAGAGGCTAACTTTCTAATTTCCTAGAGGTGCTCTACCCCTGTTCCGCCCCAGGCCCTGCCCCCATCCACCCTTTCCCCCAAGGCCCCACCTGCCCCGCCTCTTCCCATCCCTGCCCTGTCCCAGCGCACCTCTCCCTGCCCCGCCCACCCCCGCCCTGCCTCTTCCCGCCCTGTTCCACCTTATTCCCCAAGCACGCCCCACCCTCACCCTGCCTCATCCTACCCCCTGCTCTTCCTCACCCAGTACCTCCTGCATGCTGCTGAACAGCTGATCACTGGTGGGAGGGAAGCGGTAGGGGAGGCGAAGGAGGAGCTGATTGGCAGGACCCCTGGTGGGTGCTGAGCACCCACTATTATTTTCCTGTGGGTGCTCAAGAACCCACTGAGTCAGCGCCTGTGGGTTGAAAGCCTCCTTAACCCCAGCCTCCTGGACTGTAATTCTGTGCTGTTCCCCTTAAAGGACTCACCCAAACCGCTAAACATTATGTGGTTCATTCTCCATTAGTTAGTCCACAGCAGTATTGTGCAAAATTCATCAGTTTTACTTTGCTTTGGGTTTAGATGACCCTTCATTTCTTTTTCAGTGTGGATGTGACATGTGCCATGGCCAATGTTTATTTAAAAGTATGTTTAAAGCTATTTGGGGGTCCCTGGATCTAGCAACTTATTTAGATACCAAAATGTGGATCTAAGACCCCAACGTTAGGCACCTGTTTTTGAAAATCTTGGAGAGGTGGGTGTAATTTGTTTTTATCTAAGCTTGCAGTACATTATCCCATTGATCTGTTCCAAAGCAGCTTTCCGACCTTCTTGATGGCTTTGCAGTTACCAAACAATTCTTTTCTGGGCCAAATGAAAAGCTTATGGTGGTGACAGAAGCTTATCTGGGCAGAGGGGGTGCTAGCCCTTTGGGGGTCCTAAGCAGGAATATCCCCACCCCCCAAACACATAGTAAAAATTAATAGGAGCCCCTTTTTGCTGCTCACGGCCCTAAGCAATTGCTTAGTCTGCTTATGCCTAGCGCCGACTCTGGAAAAGGTTATTCACATAAGACCCTTAGTCATGCAAGAGAATCCAATGAATTTACCACCAGATTGATCGCTGCCTTTTCTCAGCTTCCCAGAGCAAGCTGAGTAACCTATATACCCTTCATCTCTTCCTTGCCCCCTCCTCGTGGTTTTGAATGGGTAGCAGAACTCTTTGGCCTTATATTCCCACTAGTGTGTCATTCCGCCTGCATATGGGACTGAAACATATTCTCCCACTAGAGTTACCGCCCCATCAGCCGCCTCTTTTCTCCCTGCCCCTTGTCTCCCACCACTGTCAATGACTCATCGGTCAGATCGGCGAGAATTGAAGTCAATGGGTATCTTTCCACTGCTTTCAATGGGGCTTTGGATCAGGCCCAGACTGAACAGATGTTTCACCTTCCCTCTTTTAGAACACGTCTTGATTAGGACCGGAGCAGCAGGGTGAATAATGTGAAGGGAACAACCTCACATAGCTCTGTATTGATCCTGCTAGTCATTTGGGTAGATCCTTCCTTTCAAAAGGAGCTGCATCAGGGTCTTCCTCAGCCAACAGCATAAAACGGAAGGAAGTGTAGGTGTACAAGGTACTCAGAGGACTCTTTCCCCTCCTGGCCTCAGGGGAAACTATCTGCTTTGGATAGTATTCCCCTCTTTTTCAGAGGGTAGCTTATGAAGCTGTTTCAGCCTGTTTCTTTTAAAGCAATGTTAAGTGTTGCTTTCTATCCTTGCATCTTTCTCCTGGCCTTTCCCTGTTTGATTACCGTTGAATGGAAACGCCCCTACTCCCCTAGATGGCAGTAAAACTTCAAGTACTGTATAGCCGGTTTGTTCCGCACTCTTCCCTCCATCCTATTCAGTTTGCAAAATCATTATAATGGGGAGAGAAATAAAACAAATTGCAAGAGTTAAAAAGTGAGATAGCAGTGGAAAAGATATGAAACAATATGAAGGGCACAAATGCTCTGGAGAAACAGAGAAATACTCTGGAGCTGCACTTATTTTCATGAGACATTTCCACTAAGCAACATTGGGCTGGGTTCTTGCATGTTAGGTTGCCTGCAAACAGTTCAATTCAATGACTGCATGTGCAGATGGAGACAGAAGTGAAAGGAGGAAAGGGAAATACTCCCCAAAATTAGATCACTACATTTAATAAGAAGCATTGAGCTATCTGTATTGAATGAATGTCTACAAATTGGCAAATAATTGTACCATTCTTCATTTGAATGGGATCAGAGCCGGCTCTGGCTATTTTGCCACCCCAAACAAAACAAAAAACAACCTGCGGGGCGGCCGGAGCAGCGAAGCAAAAAACAAAAACACAAAAAAAACTGCAGGGCGGCCGGAACCAGGGTGCAGGGGGACTCCCTGCGCTGCAGACGTGCCCTGGGCAGCAGAGTGCGTGCCCCGGCTAGCAGGGGGAAGGGGCTGGGAGCAGGGGAGAGATAGAGAAGGGGGCGGCCAGGGCTTCCTTCAGCGGGGCGCTCGCCACGCGGCCTCTCCCGCCACACTGCAAGCCGAGAGAGCTCCGCGCCGCTTCGGTCATCGGGCAGGGAAGGAAGCGGGCTGCCCTGCCGGGCTTGCTGCAGACCTGGCACCAGCTCGGGCAGACGGAGTGCGCAGCCCGCTCCCAGCAGGGCGCTCCCCTCCTCCGCGCCGCCATCCCTTACAGGGCGGCTGGAGCGGCGAACCAAAAAGAAAAAAACCTGCGGGGCTGCCGGAGCGGCAAAGCGCAAAAAAAAAAAAACCAACCCCTGCGGGGTGGCCAAAGCAGCAAAGAAAAAAAAACAACCCAAAACCTGTGGGGCGGCCGGAGTGGCAAAGCAAAAAAAACCAAAACAAAAAAACCTGCGGGGCGGCCGGAGCAGCAAAGCACAAAAAAAAAAAAAAAAAAAAAAAAAGGATTGGAGGGAAGCCACCCCTTAGAATCTGCCACCCCAAGCACGAGCTTGCTTGGCTGGTTTCTGGAGCTGGCCCTGATGGGATTTTGTTTGATGAATGGAGCGTTGTTGATCAGGAGTTTTCTTTATTTGCTGCTTTAATCAGTATTGCCATTATCTTAGAGAAATAGATTAAAGGAACGAAGGAAAGACAGACAGATGGACTGATTAGCTTCTGAGAAAGTGCAGTGGAAGTGCTCCAGCAGATTCCTAGCTTCTCACAACAGAAGGCACCATAGAGAGTAGATGTAGGTGAAATGTGCTGCATGTGGGGAAACTCACAATTACTCTGGTTCCAATATTTCCCATCAGTTGCTATTGCAGGAATAATTTTGGTGACAGTCTGACCAATATCTCTAGTTCAGTTCCACCTTTCCCAGTAGGAGGTTCTGCATGGAATGGAAGATTGTGCAATTTTGGTGACAGTCTGACCAATATCTCTAGTTCAGTTCCACCTTTCTCATCAGGAGGTGCGGTATAGCACACTGGAAGTGCTGGCTATGGGAGCTGATAGCTACTTCAGTCCCAGACTGTATCAGTGACAGGTGCAGGTGCCAGGGTGTGGGGGAGCTCGCACATTGAATAATGTTTATATGTTAAAGCTTCTCTTTGATTAAAACTGAGGTCTACGTAAATTAGTTTAAATCAGGAAGGTGATTTACAGTTCTGAAGATGTATACAAAAACATAAAATGAAAGGGAACAGATTTAGTCTAAAGGCTCCCCTCTTTCCCCTCCCCCTCCAACTACCTTTAGTTACTGGCAAAATTAGAGTGAGTTAGCAAGTTTTCAGCATTACATCATTTAAGTAGAGAAAAGTGTGTGTGCAGGGGAGATAACAGGAAAACAATGTAAGTGCTGCACACAGGTTGCTATTTGGCCTTTAAATTGTAAGCGGTTTGTTTTAAGTAGCCCTGGTGCAAATGGTTTCGGTTGCAGGTTTATTGATAAAAATAGCTGTTTTTCACCAGCTCGATGTTTATTTCTCTAGGGGCTTTAGTCTTCAAGAAAAAGGTACCCATTTACTGGAATTTTGTTAGAATTTACCTGTAGGAGATTGGCTGGGTTTCTCTAGGTTCTCAAGCCCCTGTAGACAGAGCTCTACATCACAACACTCCCCATTTTCCCTTCTTACAAATAAGTGTTCCCTTCCCTAGCCCTCCGGTGCTGAATAAACCTCAAGCCCTCAGATTGAAAAGAGCGTTTGGAAATAGCTGCTGTAAGTGCTTCGCTGATAGTGGAATGTTTGCATGATGCCGAAGGTGCCCTGGCCATACAGGAGATTAATCCTGTGAGAGGGCCTGATCCAAAGCCCAATGGAGAGACTCCAATGAGTTTTGGATTATACCCTTAATCCCTGGGCCCTGATGCTATGTTGCAGGCAGGTGAACACCATGCTTGTCATGGCACAGGCTGTTTAATTTCCTGGAGGTGTCCATTATGATGACTAACAGTTTTTTTAAAATGATTATTATTCAGGTCTTTTTAATGCACTGCTAAATCTCTGTCTAGCTTGCTGTGATAGTGATTGTACGGGGTATATTTAAATATATATACATGCAAAATGTGCACTTGTGCTTCCAAAAGGGATAATTGTGTAGTCAACTCACAGTTTCCCCTTGAATATTGGTAATTGCAAGTGCAATTACCCATTCGGGGGCATGCTGTCTCCTGTGCAGTACAGAGGGGAACTCAACTGTCGGAGACTCATTAAAAGGAGAATGCAATGTGTGGAAAGAAAAGGAGGCTACATGATAGCACCACCACTCTTCTTCCCACACCCCTAGTGTAGCCATCTTTGTCCCCTCCATAACTAACACATCAGAGCATTGCTCTGCACAAACACGGATGTGGCAAGCGAGGGAGGGGGAGAGGTGTCAGAGAAATAGGCTCTCCAAGTGGAATCTCTATCAAGGCGGTGGCATTTACATTACAGTTGGCATCACTAGTTATTGCTATCCTGGAAATAAGCAACTATAGGCATTGTCTTCCTATTCGTTTTTGGTGTATGTAAATTCCATTAAAATGGTGGTGTTACTACACGGTATCCCTTTGGGGCTGCACTTTGACATTTTATCCCGATCTGTATCCTTCAGAAAAGCTGCAGTTACATCCCTATCCAGTTGGAAATCAAGGGCCAAATTCTCTGTTGAATTTCCCAGAATCCACCAGCTTTTTCAGCTTTTGGGTAGCCAACAAGTGACAGAAATGTAGGACTAAGGCCCACTTTGTTGGTACTACAGAGGGGAAGTAGGGAGGAGTGGAAATATCAAGATCTGTGGGTCACGGTTCTGTTAGTCCTGCAGTTCTTGCTTGTCCACAAGAACTGGCTGTCCTGCCTTCTGGCTAGTTGTTTTGCTGTTGGTCCCATCTCCAGCAACGTAATGATACAGTAAAGCTCAACAAAGGCCAAAAAAGGGTCTGATGTTTCTTTTCCACACTTGTGGATGGAAAGGGAGCCCTGTCTTTGGCACAACTAATTCAGGCAAATAGTTTTGAAGATGTAACCAGTTTTGGAGACTATGGCTCAGATTATTCTCCCATAAAAATATGCTCTCATTTTTGGCATCTGCACTAGCTACAGGTTCAAATCCTACCAATTACATCACTAAATTATTGATTTGCACCCACATTAGATTTGCACCCACATAGCTTTCTTAATTGTAGGATTTATGCCTGCGAAAAAAGAGAGGCGAGGCTGCCATTCTGGTCTTATAGGTGCACTGTGGATGTTGGCAGGCATTGGATAAACAATGGTGTGTACAGATCTGTAATTGCTAGCTAAACCTCTGTCTGGTACCGTACTGCTATGTTGCCATTAATCTGCATTGGCTTTCATTCTGGCTGGAGGTAATTTACAGTGACATAGCACAGTTCTGGACATCAGGTGGAGAATTGTTTTTTAGTGATGGGCCCAACTCAAAGGGCTTAGTTTGGTTAAGTCCTTAGATGCTTTTGTGAACCTATCAATGCCTTCCCCTGCCTCCTTTTCCAGGCATCAGACCCTTCTTCTCTACTCCAAACTTTAAGATCTTTTCTCCTTCCACCCAGCTCCCTTCCTTTATCTCCAACTCCCTTCCCCTGAATGCTTAAAGCCTACCTTTATGATAATATTTTTATGGAGGTGAGGGAGGAGGTCTGGGGCTTGGCATTCCTCTGGGGGGCTTTGTTCGAATATTACACACACCTTCCCTGTGTCAGAGGTTTGTTCATATAAGTGATAAGTGATAAGTTCATATTGTCAATGGATTGTTCATACAAGTGATTCCCAGAGCAGCCACAGAATTCACCAGACTTGAGGACAAAAGTGATCCTAACTGTTACAGGAGTTCTGTATCTGCATATATGCAAATAGTTAATAGATAAGGTGCTACAAAATGGTGCTCAAGAATATGTAGCATAGTTCCTGTGTTTTGTAGGACCGATAACTGCAAATGGTTTCCTCTGGTAGCTCTTTTCATCAGCTGTTAACACCAAAAATATCGCCAGACCTGCTCCGAGCCTATGATGGATTTAATCAAAGACAGGTGGCCAGTTGGGGTAATGGAGAGAGAAGGGGACAGCACTTACATGAACTTCCTCAAATCTCAGCTAAGTTCAGGTTATGGTGCTGGAGGTTTTGAAAAAAAGTTTGGGTTGGTTCTAGGGACGGGGGAAAGAAGAACACTGCAATGGGACCCTATACGTTGTGGAGGATGAAGCAAAGCCTGCTTTGCCTGTCAAGACACACATAGTCAGGTCTTTGTTTTCCTAGGTATACTAGAAAAGATCTCCTCCTCCTCACCTGCCCACCAACAACTCTGTTAAACAGCAAATAGTCACTAAATATTTTGCTGCTCTTCTGTTTTGCTGTCCTGGACAGCTGCCTTGTCTGCCCTGTATTGTAAAGCAATCCTTGCTCATAAGAATGAATTAATGAAGATCTTGTTTCATGCAAGCTGTATACACCCATGCTTTTGCTCAGAGTCACTGGTTGTAGGGCAACTAACTTCTTTGCATCAGAGACACTCTTCTGTCTTCTCTCTTTCCCTTTTAATGCAATCAGGCTCTGTGAGTTGCAGCTTGATTCTTTAGCTCTCCATATTTTGTTCATTTTAATAGAATCTGGCTCATGCAGCAGCTGCGCTGCATCAGTCAGCTGGTGTTAAGCAGCTCTATAGCCAGTGGATCCAGCCAGTTGAGAATTCCTCCAACATGGAAGAATCCTTTGGTGGCAAAGTACCATGGCATTTTCTATGGTACAACCCTACTCAGTCCCCAGTGCAGGGGGCGTGGCCAGAAAATGGCTGCATCTGACTGATTCCCAGCACCTATTGGCTCTGGGGCAACTGGGCATAACTTAAAGCAGCCATTAGGCTTAAGGCCACCTTTGATTCCTTCCTTTCTCCAGTCCTGTGATGAGCATAGTTTGGTTGGACCAGATGATCTGGCAGAGAATGACTAAGCATTTGACAATTTAGGATGGATTTTCCAAAGTGCTCGGTATTGGCCTAACTCAGCTCCCAGTAAAGGCACTGGTGAAATGCCATTTGTTTTAGTGGGAGCAAAATTAGGCCAATGCTGAAAATCCCAACCTTAAACTATATAGACTGCAGGGAACGAAACAATGCTAAAAGAGACCAAACTCCCCACATTCTTTACAAAAAAACAAACAACCTCACCTACAAAAAACAACCCTTCTGCAGCCCATCAAGTGAAAATAATAATAATAATAATAATAATTAATAATATCTCATATATTGCTTTTCATTCAGAGATCTCCAAGTGCTTTTCAGAGCTGCACACATATCACCGTTAGTTTTAAAAATGATAAATACAAGTCTTGTGCTTGCTAAAGTGGTCTCCTGCTGTGTATGTACATTCTCTCTTGCTTTCTGTATTTTTTTCCTTGTGGGTGCTTTAGAGATAATAGCATATGTCTTCCCAGGTGTAATCTAACTGAATTTTAGGATAGTGTGTCCTATTCTGTACTGTTGCTCTGCATCAGGAAAGTGATAAAATTGTGTGACTAAGAAACAAACAAAAAGAATAAATGCCTGAGATTGGGCGAAACCACTTCGGCAGGTGAGGCATCAAGATAAAACAGCTGAGAATTCTGGTGAAGGTCCTATCTGTAAATATTTGCTTGGTTATATCTTTCTAAAGAGAGAGCGGAATTGCACCTCTTGGTATCTGCCATCCTACATCACTTAGCCTTTTATGTTTGCAGAATTTTATACCTTACTGGGGACATGTGGGAAGAAGGGAATACACTGTGAAAGGGACAATTACTGCTTAATGCTGTGGGGCAGTTAAAATGTTTAATATTTTGGATGCTATCCTCTGGGTTACGTACAATCTTGCCATGTTGCATGGAAATTATTGGAATGGCAGGATATACCAGCCTGCTTGGCTGAAGAGGACATGGCTAGGATGTTTCAGCAGCAGTCAGAGTGTTTAACAGTAGCAGCAGGTTGATTAATTCTGATCTATACAGATACACTGGATATTGGCATGGTCATAATCTTCATTAGGCAATCTGTTTTTTTCCTTTATTTTCTCTAATTGAGTGTAACTCTTTCCTCTCTTTCCCTGCAAAGCTCTTCTTTTTAAAAAGTAAAAAACAAACTTCATTAGGGAAGTTTCCTTCTTTCCTCTCCATCTTTCATGTTTGCGCCTATATATATGCCTATCTGATTCTGATTCGGATGCCCTATAGTTATGGAAGGAGATCGTGACTCCTCCCTCAATTTCTTTATTCCTCTGAATTCAAAGCTTGTACCCTTCTATCCCCACTTGTTACTCTCACACACATACTCTTTTTGCTCCTGGTATGTTTTCTGTCCCCCCACCCCCTCCCATGAGATGCTTTTTTGACTCCAGCTTTGATCACTTTGCTTGCAATGCTGACATTTGTTTAATCTTGCTAATCTGTCATGTTTGTGCATCAATGTAAAATTAAACTATGCCAGAAAGAAAACAGAAGCCTTACCATGCTAGCAGCTAGCTCTTGTGTTATCTTGGCAGCAAGAATGTGCATTTACTTTAAAGTCATCTTGTAGGAATGGCTCAGGTGATGGCCTGACCCACCATACGCTGCCAAACTGAGTTTAAATAGCCAAAGCACATCCAAAATTTTTTGCACTTGGCTAACCCCAGCCCTGCTGCCCCGTGCTAATATGTTGGGAGAAAAATGAAGTACAGTACTTTGCATTAATTTATGTGTGCTATTTTTTATTTTTGATCACAGGTGATGGAGGGTAAGATCTTCAGCTGGTGTACAATGGGATAGTTCTGCTAATGTAAGGCAAGCTATCCTAATGTACATCAGCTGAGGACCTGACTAGCTGACCACACTTCATACCTCGTCACTCTTGGAATGTTTTCAAACCTTTCAGTCAGTGGTTGTATATCCCCTCAATCCCCAGAACCCTGCCATTGAGTTGTATTATACGGTAGTTAAATGTATCCAAAGTTTCAGCAGATATATTTCAAGGGCTCTTTATTATCTAAACTTTTATACATTGCTCCTGTTAAAATGCTCCCATCTTCTGTGACTTACTGCTAGTGCTTTTACACTATTCCCTGCTAGGAGAATCTGGGACTGTACATTCTGTGAGTTCTTCTGCAGCCATTCCTCTTCCATTCCCTCTAGCAACCCGACTTGGGCAGCTCTCCAAACAGCCAGCACTCCTTCACAATTCCCTGCAGTGACACCTGGTGCGATTGAGAAACTGCTTCCTCACTATGACCATTATTCCTCAGATATTTCCAACCCTGACACCTGCTTAGAGGTCCCGAGACTTCCCCCATAGTTAGACCCTACAGAAACTCTTGCTAAGGGCTGAAGTAACTATGAGCTGCCTCACAACCAGCCCAGAACTGTGGTAATATTCCATAAGACTGTTCTGGCTGGGAGGCCTTGCTCCTGAAATAGCTTTGAGTGCTCCCTTCTTGTCACCCCTCTTACAGACATTCTTACTGAGAGAAGCTGGGATTGGAATATCTCAGCTCCCTCATATCCAGCACGCCTGCACCATTTTCTAGGGTGACACTGAACCCTGTCTGCAGCCTTTTCATCATACAAAAGATTGACTGATCTTTGTTTTCTTCCAGGCCACCCGTCTCTTCAGAAGATCAAGGTAAGATCCTGTTTTATTTATATTGATGAAGGATTAAAAATGGAACAGAAGACCAGTTAGGAAGCTGTGTTTGTTAATCCCTGTGATGGAGAATAGCAACCTTGCAAAGATAACACTTTGATGTTCATATTTAGTTCATCTGTGACTTCAAATTCATATCGGTTAAAGTTCAATGTAGTAAAAGCCAAGTCTGTGTTTAGGTTTTTACCCCAAATTCTGCAAAATGAATTTTGCTCAACTAAACTTGAGGCACTAAAAGCATTTGCAGTGTGATTCATGTACCTCATCACCACTGGGGCTCAGCCTAGGGGAAGAAATGTACACGCTCAAAAGAGTTTGCATGGGTTAGGTGATGCTAAACTATTATGACTGTTAGGGGAGAGGCAGCATACACTAGAAGGTGAAGAGAATGAGTACATTTGGTTTTTGCTTTCAAGCTAGTTTGGACTACCACTAAAACCAGTTTGGTGGTCTTGTATGTTTGTTCTGTCAGAACACCTATGGGTTTTAGCACAATTGATGGTTCCCACATGTAAGAATCCAAGGTTAGTTGCAGGTGAAGATACATTCATTAATAGAGTTGCATGGGAACCCAGGACTGGAATAAGGGGATGTTGCAGGTCAGAAATGAAGTGCATTGGCAGAGCTGCATGGGAGATCAGGAATGGAACAGAAAGAAGTGTTACAGGCTAGGAATAAGTTCATTGGTAACTTGTGGGGTTACAGGAATAATGTCAGTTAGCACCAACTACTGGATTCTAGCCAGTGCTGCCTGAAAAAGAACTGTATTGTTTATTAGTTAAATTAATTGATTGAAGACTGATTCTCAGATACATAAGGGCTTCTTTACACAGTTCTGACAGTGTAAAGGGCCCTTGAAGTGGGAGTAAATTACCAGTGCCAGATTCATGAAAAGGGGCCTTAATCTAAATAAGAATCAGGCTGTCTGTGTGTTTGTAGTTCTATTTTAAGCCAGTACTAAACAATATGGAGATGGAACTTCTGTATCCCTATTTAGAAAGTGTAAAAGAGCCACTGAATGTCAGTCTTTATCCATATTTTTGACATTCTAACAGAATTGGTTTATTGTGTCGCATTGCATTACATTATGATTTCATATGCAAAATCATGCATGCTACTGCACCCACAAAACCACTATGTAATTCCATGCATTTAGTGTCATGCTCAAACAGAACTTAGTCTCTCCTGTTCTATCCTGAAAATATTTGGCAAATAAAGTAGTTACCGGGGTGACATCATTTGCTGAATTACCTCGGGAGATTTGTACACAGTCTTGGGGCACAAATGAAGTGAGTTTGGTAGTTTTCTCTGCCTGCCAGTGCATATACTTCATAAGATAACCACGCCATTTCCCACAGTGCAGGACAAGTGTTAGTCACTGCTCAACAAAGGCCCAGGACTGGAATAGTAAGGAGTGTTGCAGGTCAAGGCTGAGTGCATTGAGAGAGTTGTGGGAAGGTTAGATTTGAGAGGCATTGACTCAGTGTTGTGAGGGCCCACAACTGTAATTAACAAGGGATTTTGCAGGGCACCATTGAAATGCATTGGCAAAACAGTATGAGGAAACCTTGTATAGCACCCAGCTGCACTATACTTGGTTCTAGGCAGAACTCTTAAATCCAGCAAATGCCAATAAATTGACACACGGCCACAAATAAGTATTAAAAATCTCCTTCATCTTCTTGAAATGACATCCCAATAAAGAAAGTGCCCCCTCTTCCCTTCCCCACCACTCAAGCTGGGAGTATTGGAGCCTTGCAAAATTTGAACACCATCCCCCTACTCCCCAGTGCTCAGGAGAAACATTACATTTTAATATGGTGTTCTGGGATCTGGTCTTGAACTACTTGTCAGTGGATAAGCTCATCAATGATTAATTGCACTTGCTTATAGGTTTTCCTTGCATTTACTCTATTAATGGAGCAACAGACATTGTATGGTCTGTTTCTTTATGATCTTCTAAACTTTAATCTCTAATAGTTCCCCATTTCCTAACTCATTCCTTTCTCCTTTCACTGTTTTTATTGTTTCCTTCTTCCCACAAATACCTCTCACCTGTGCCTATGTGATCAGGGTACAAGTCTTCATTTTGATCAGTATCCTTAAACGCTCCAAAAATTTAAAAAGCCTACTTTGAAATGGAGCATTAAAGCCCCCCACACGCTTAACTAGTTAGCCTCTGCCTATCATACCATAGTCTTTACAAGGTTCTGTGTGGTGGAAGTGGAATATCTATTTTAATTTGTCAACACGAAGCAATGGAGTAAGTTTAGTTTATCTGCATCTTGCTTGAAGCACAACAGAATTTTTATGCTCTGTTGCCGCTTTGGAGGAGAGGCTGGATGCCCTGGACACATTCTTAACTCACTGTACAGTCCTAAATGTATCAAATATTGGAAGGCTCCCAAGTGGAATAACAGATGATGTAACTTCATAAAAGCCATAAATTCAGAGCCAAGGTTGCCATTCAAAACCCATTGTGGCTAAGTATTGCAGCACCATAGTAGGTAAGATTACTCACTACTCTGAGAACCCTTTTCTAAATAGTGACTGTGGGAGGGTCAAGGACAGAGTTTAATCCCTTCACTCTGTATTCTCTGGCCTTTATGATTTTATTTCAGACATTGAGAGGTATATTTTCACTAAAGTGGGATTCCAGGATTTAGCTGTGTGACTCTCTTTCTTAATAGTCAGCACTCAGCTATATGCCCATTCATCATGTTGAAAATATACCTCTCAACAGTGCTTTAATGCTGTTTCTTTTAATAACCCGATAATGTTTTGAGTTGCACAGTGGGGCTTGATCAGTTTCAGAAATGTGTTAACGGGAATGGTAACATAAAGTATGGGCCCAATTTTAAAAGTAGGGGGCAATACTTAAATTTCTCCCCTTTGCATAATCCTGCATCTCCCTAGCACCTTGGTCACTTTCTAGTAGTACCTCAGAACTGGCTTTCTGATGGCATTGCATCTTGGCTGTTACTGAGATGAGGTGCTGTCTTTGGTGTGATCCATCTCCTGTTTTTACTTCACATTTTGCCTCTGATCTCTTCTTTCCCTCTTTAATTTCCATTCTTATTTTCTTTCCCACTATTTTCCTTGGTACCTCATGTCTTTGCCATCCTTCCACCTCCTCACTGCCATTTCTGTCCTTTACTTGTCCTTTCCCTTGGTGATCTATGCCATTCTAGTCTGTATAGATTCTTGTGCCATCCTCCTCACTTTGGCATTTGTCCTCCTCCTCCATCCCCACATTAAATGATTCTAGCATGAGTTTCAAGCAGAAGTTCTAGTGTCTGTACTATTACAGAAGTGCTACCAGTATCTAGTTCTGAATGCAAGTAGCACTTCTATTAATCCCTACTAGGACAATGCATCATGCTGTCTTCAAAGGGAGTGGGGATAAAGCACCATCAGTCTGGAACTGTGCATCCAATGAATACACAATGCTCCTTGTTGTGGACGCATGTTAAAGGCACCTTTATCAGCTACAACATAGGACCATTTAGTTCTTGCCCCAGAAAGGGAAACAGTGGCTTGCAATAAAAGTGCCTCCTTAAGATCTTGCAAGGGACTGCACAACCGCTGTAGGAATCTGACACGCATATTTGAACCATACACTTTGTTTTCCTATTTTAAAAAAAAGCCAGGTGACTGTTCTTACTCCCAGGCTATAGAGTCATTCTCATGTTTGTGCTCTCTCTTTGTCCCAGATGACTGTGAGAGAGAGACTGACTCACTCTATAGTCTGGTGGTCACAGCACTCACCTGGGAGGTGGGAGACCCAGGATCCATTCCCCCTGCTGTGGGGACTCTATCCAGAGTGCAATAGCTTGAACAGGAGAGACTGAGGGAGCCCCAATCAGAATATCCCATAGCTCAGTGATTAGAGCATGCAGCTGACCAATCCCTCTTCAAATCCCTTCTCCCTCTTAGGTGGATGGGAGACTTACCAGGGTCTCCCACATCCCAGGTGAGTGCTCTAGCCACTGGGCTAAAAGTTATGAGGGAGGTCCTGTTGCTGCTGCTGCTTTGTGTGAACTCACCTGAGGGGCCCAATCTGGTAGGCAGCCTCTGAGCACGTTTATTGTATTGGGCCCATCCCACAATGTAGGTGTCTGAACACCTGTTTTCCCCTGGTTTGTGAATCGCTCTGGGGCTTAGGTGGGAGATAAGTGTCTGAGTGCCTAGACTGAGGTGCTGTGCGCATGCCCAGAGCCAGAAACATAGGCACCTAGGGAACTTTTACTGCAAAAATGTAGGCACCGAGTGAGTTTAGGTGCCTACAGAGTTCTGCGGGAGTTTTGCATATCACAGTAGTTCCAAAACTGGGACTTAGGCACCTATCTCCTTTGGTGCACGCAGGCCCAACGCTGTTTAGTCACTATCCACCTGAGTCAAATTTTGACATGGAGATGACAAGTTTTGTATCCCAGTAATTGTCCCTTCATTTAGTTACCCCTAGTGTTGCTCAATCCTTGAAAATTGTGCTTCGCCTTTTTTTCTTTTAGTAGGCATGACAACACATTCTTTGCTGCACCAGCAGCATTTCCAGTGAGCTATTATTTTGAAGTTCACCTCTTTTCTTGGGAGTAGGTTCTGCGTCCACAAGGGAATAGGACATAAATGGGAAATTAATTAAGATGAGAACAATAGATTGAAAAGAGTTTGGAGCCAGTTTTCTTAATGCACTCTAATAATTATTTGTGAAGGGAGAAGATAGAGGATGATTTTCTGTTTGGAAAGGCGTATGGAGACACTAAAAAAAAAAAAACTTTAATACCCTGGCAGGAGTTCGTTTTTAGTATCTCCCGATCTGGACTTGCTCTCCGCAGTGTTTTCAGGCTGGCTGATGCTGAGTCATTTAATGCTGCTTGTAACAGGGTAGCATCCCCTTAAGGGCTGTGGCTAGTCAACCCTGATTATAGAATGAGGCATACCTAGAAGAGATCGTTGTGCTTCCCCTATAAAGAGCAGCAGGACGCTGCAATGAAGGTGAGAAGAGGAATAATAATAATAATAATTAATAATAAATACATAAATAATAATGATGCTCAAGGATTAGAGATCTCTAAGAGTGAGCAGGCTTTAGAAGAGAGTCAGGACTGAGACTCCAGCCAGACAGGGCCTAGAAAGGGCCTGCCAAAGCAGGAAAGGCCCTAGACAGAAATGCCTACGAGGAGGAGGAGAAAACTTTGGTTTGTGTGGACTTTTGGATGGACTTTATTTTGAACGTTTGTTAATTTAATAAAGCAGAACATAAGAAGGGATGGGAGTGGACAAAAGTGTTTTTTGAGTTTACTGAACAGTCCAAATGGGGACACTGAGGCAGGCTACCTGTAGTGAGACCTTAGGCCATTAGGGGGTGCATGGGAGGTGGCTGGCCCTTCTACATGTTAGGAGTGTAGTGGATTTTTAACAATAGGTCTTTGAATTAGTGTCTAGTTGAATAATCTGGATGCTTTTAGAAAGAGTTGCAAGATGTACCTATTTCCCCAGGCCTTCCCAACTGCCCCTATGCCTGAAAGACAGCAGGTGCTGCCTCCCAGGGATGGTGTCAGTACTGTAGAGAAGTGATGCAGAATGCAGTGTGGGCACCAGCACCGTCAAATGAAAGAAGCTTCCTGAACTATAGAGAAAGTAGATCCTCTCAGTGGCACCTCACCTAGGCTTTAGGAGGTAATGAAGAACCTCCTGGAAAAGCAGGGGTTTATTGGGGGGGAGGGGAAGGTACTGAAGAACACCCCAACACTCACCACCCTCATCCCAGACATGTCTACACTGCATCTGGGAGCGAGCCTCCTGGCCCGGGTCTACAGACTTGTGCTTCCTGGGCCTGTGCTAGCATGTTAAAAATAGCTGCGCTCCAGCTCAAGGCAGAACATCAAAGCAATGTCTGCACAATTATTTTTAGCAGGCTAGAGTGAGCCCCACAAGCCCCACAGTGGACCGATGCAGTGTAGACATATTCATTGAGGCCTGGGTGGGGGCTGGGCTGAAGAGGTTCCCAATAGTGCTTGCACGGTGGGAAGGGGGTGAAAAGCTCGTGGCTGACTTATATCCAGGAAAAGCAGGCAGTTATGCAGAGGATTCTGCATATAGCTATTGTGGGAGGGAGGAAGGGAAGATGTGATTGATTTTTCTCTTGAGGGTTAGCAAGTTGAATTGATTTCTGCAGGAGCAGGAATGGGGATGGGGCATCGTTAAGTTGATTTACTGATTGAGTCTGTTTGAGTCAATATGTTGTTTGGCTAAGGTATTTTTTGCTTTTGGGGGTTGCATCTGTGACTTTGAATTGACATATCAAAACAATCCCTCTTCAGAGCAACAAATCAGTTCAGGCTAGGGTCTCCATTCAGGCAAATCTTTACCTCTTTCCTCAGGCCTTGGGAAAGAGACTCCTGCCACCTGGTTCTTCACCCACCTCACCGTATCTCAGGTGGACCTGCAAGGAGATTCTTCACCCTCCCCCCAGCACAGGCCTCCAGGCAAGAGGGCCCATTGCCAACAAGTTCTTCAGTGCCCTCCTCAGGCCTTGGTTAGGGTGGAGGGGGTCTGCTGGGAGGTTCTCCAACGGCTTCCACAGGCTGCTATGGGGTTACGGATTTCTGGGAGGAGCTTCTTGCCTCAGGCAGGGGTAGATTCTTCCTTTCCCTGGGGTCAGCATCCACAGTCCGTTTTTGGCTATTCTTCAATGCATCCCAGAACATAAAGAAAGTTGTTAGAAGCCTGTCACTGTTCCTGATATCCTCGTATCCCTGTGGGCCCATCCAAGCCTGAGCTTCACTCATTGGGCACCCCAAGTTTGGTGTTAGTGTGCAAAGGGATGTTCGCTTCAGGAATTCTGCTCCACTTTTAACTCTCCTGGTCACATTGAGCAGAGAGTTGTGTAAAGAAATAAAATAAAATCCCAAACCTCTTAGTGCTGGTAAAACTGGGCTGGGGGCAGGGAGGGAAGAGAGAGGAAAAGCTGTGCTTTGAATGCCAAATATTCTCAAAAGAGTGATCAATGGTTTCACACAGCTCCTACTGAGAGGCTGTAGACTTCAGGGTGAAGTCGCAGCCATTCACATAGCAACAAATTAAGATGTCTTGGAATGCTTTCTCTGAACAAATCAAAGAGAGCACGGCAGGGGAGGCTCCTGACTGCAGGTATTTATTTTGATTAATTAACCACTTAGGGAAGAAAGCGCTCATATATATTGTTCTGAAAGTGTGTCCCTGGCCAGCCCCAATCGTCTGTTGCTTGGGGAATCAGAGTTCAGAAGTTGAGCTTATTCCTTAATTCTCCAGCTCCACAGAGGCTGGGATTGTACCTGTAGCAGGAGGAAGGGCCTCACATCGCTCTGTCGGGGCCCCTTGCAGCTGGCTCACGAGTAGTATTGATCTTTCTTAAGTATTTCCAAGGTGCTTCTCATAATAGAATCCTATATAGATTCATACAGAAGGATGGAGGGCCAAGAGGGAGACATGGGTAGCCTTTCTGAGAAGGCAGGTCAGGCCTGGTTAGTATTAGGCCTCAGAGTGACGAGTAAAAGAGAAAAATTGAGGTAATTTCCCAAATATGGCTTATTTCTTCATCCCAGAAGCAAGTATATGACCAAGGCACACATTGTCAGAGTGAGAGAATATCCAGATTTAAGCAGAACTCAGTGATGGAAAGTCCTTAACACATGGATTTTTTTTTTGTCGCTCTTTCTGACAGTGAGAAGTGCCTCTGCTTAGGATCCGATCACAGGGCCAATGTTAAAAAAAAAAAAAAAAATCAACAGGCCTGCAAAAAATTAAATGCTTGAACTGGTTTGCAAATTGTTTAGGGTCATATTCTCTACTGATGAACAGTTACTCACTGAGTATTGACAGGCAGAACCAATGCACAGCAGGGCCAGAGGTCGGGTTGCAAAGGCCTCTGGGGAAAAGAGAGAAGAGAGGCCTCTAACTTCAGTAGGACTGCTTGTGTGAGCAATTGCCCACTGATGTGAGTAAGGGGGGGAATGGTCTGGCCCTTAACTTTCTTTGCTTTCTGTCTTTTTTTTTTTTAATAAAAAATGACATTGTTTAATTATTCTGCTTAAAGTTCTCCCCTTGCCAAAGTAATGCCATTCTGATAAAGTGCCTAGATTTAGCCAGCTAAAATCCTCCTGGTCTGCATTCTGGCTTGGTCAGCAACATTTTCCTCCATTTCATCACTCCTGAAAGTAACATTAATTGTTCCTGTCTTGGTTTAAAAAACAAATAGCTTTCTAGGATACAGTGAAGATGCCAGCCAGATGGTACTGTTCTTCTTCACACAGCGCACACAACTCCCCAACTGTTCTTTGTTTCTTGGACCATTTACACAGAAGGTCCTTCTCCTTCATGGTCATCCCTTCCTTTGCAAAGCTGTTTGGAATTGCCCCATGCAAGAAGGGAAAGCATCGCCTCACCATCAGCCAGTCAAGTACTTCCATTCCTCAGCCATCCCTACACTCTGATCTCAACACCAGCTGTGCTCTACAGGAGCGTTCCAGGACAGATTCTCATTTACACTGCTAGAGCAGTGTAAATGGGTGTAAATATAATTCATAACCATTTTAAGACCCTTTTATACTGCCAGAGAGGTGAAAAGGGGCCTTGGTATAATTGAGAATCTGGCCCTTCAGTTGTACAGCAAATGCGTGTGGCAGGATAGTGGTTGTTTTTATTACCTCCCTATTCTAAGCAAAGGGCTTGATACAGTCTCTTGTTTGAATCTAAAATGTTAAAAGGAAAAAGATTTGATACGTATTTATAACTACATTGAGCAATCGATGCTTTTTACATATTAAAAGTCTTGTATTATTCCCAAATTAGTTGGCAGGTGCACTGAAGCCTGTGTTAGCCCTGGCCTTTAAATTGCTTATGAAGATGATGGTTTCTTAGCTAAGAGGCAGCCACAAACATTGATGAGAAATTTATACCATTGTGTGCAATCCAAGTTGCAGATCTTATTAAAATAGGACTTAGTCACAGGACTGACAAACTGCAGAAGTAGAATGTTCATATGTACTCATTTGCATGTACAAATGGGTTAGTCAGGCATGCTATTTTACAGGATTTACATATAAAAATGGTTGCTTTGTGCATGGATGTTTTTTGTTTGAACAATTATAAAGGAAAATTTAGCCCTGAGAGTGCTGAGAGGAGCAAATTAGTGTGTCCTTCACTCGGCAAATGCTATGCACCATTATAGCAACAACCCACAAGAAGCAATTCCCTAGCTGGCTGTTGTTGCATGTCTTTGGTATTCTTACCCCTTTTTGGTCTGAGGAGTTAGCCAATATTTGGGGCTTTGCTGGGTTGTTTCTGTTAGCAGGTGAAATTGATTATATAAGTTAGGTATTTTTTGTTCAGTCCTGTTTATTTACAAAGAATGTACACTGAACACTATAGAACCAAACAGAAAGCAGTTTCCTTGCTCAGAAATCCAAGTCTGTGTTTCTAACAAGTACTGTGTCCAGTAGAATCTCTGTCCCTTGGCTTCCTCTCAGGGCCACTCTCACCATTGCTTCTTTTACCTTCTGTTGGCTTTCTGCCTCTCAGGGAATGTCTAACCAGCTATGTAAGCCTAGGATTAGTGGGACTTGAGTCAGCTGGCCATGTCAGGGAACCCTGGGCTTGAGTGTCTAAATTGCATTTCAACCCTAGTGCGGCAGGGTGGACTATGTCCAGAGGCCCCTTGCTGGAGGCCTTGTGTCCCTGAGTCATTTTGCCCCAGAATAGAGCAGCAAGAAGTCCTCCAGGCAGTCTAGAGTGGCTGCAGAGGAGCAGCCAATAAGAGGGGCTGCTGGAGTGACCAATAAGGGGCCAGAAGGGCCAGATAAAAGGCAAGCAGCAGAGCAGAGCTTTCAGTTTTTGTGGGGAGCTTGATGAGGGAGGACTGGGTGTAGGGCTGGTTAGAGGAACAGTGGGACCACCGAGTGCTCACCAGACAGAACCGAGTCCAGGAAAGGCTGCTGAAGACCAGGTGCCTGGCTGGTGGAAAGAGCAGCAGGGCCATGAGAAGGTCAGTGTGGGCAGGCTGAGCCTGGGGGACTGAGCACAGAACCTGGCCAAATCAGATGAGGGTACCAAGATGGGCCCTCCTGGTCTGGTTGCAGACTGAGCCCAGGGAAGGCTGTGGAAAGGACTCCAGCCAAGGGTACTGAGATGGCCCCAGTTGGGTTGTTGAAGAAGGCAGTGCCTCTGGGAAGAAGCCTTACTGCTATGGCCCCATACTATTGCCAGGAAAATAACTAGAGTGTATACCCTGGAAGGAGGGACAGTGTGTGCTGCTCAGCCAGAGGGCTGAGTCGCTGAACACCTGCTGAGAGAACCATCGTTCGCGAGTGTGTGTGTGTGTGTGTGTGTGTGCTCGTGAGAGGCAGGTGCCACCCCATAGTAAGAATTGAAAAAGAAAAACAGGCTCACATCCAACCAACCAAAGCAGTGCCGCTGGTGAGAGGTGGCGGCTATCCTGCTGAAAAGCACTGTGATTGCAGGCATATCAGCCAGAGAAGGAGGATGCTCATGAGGGGTGGGTGCTCACCCTGTTACACCTAGGTTAAGGATTTTCTGACCCATGCTTCAACTTAGGGCTCTAGCATCCACAGTGCAGTACACAGACCTGAGCCAAAGTAACCCTATCCCAGAATGCTTAGTGCTCCTCCCCATGTTAACACTTTAGCCCTATGAATATGCTGCACTGTGGGAAAACTCTACTGCCCACCCTATTTCTTAACTGTGACAGTACTATTGATGGGACTCGGGTGCTCATAAGGAGCACATGAGTACATAAACTGCAAAATTAGCTCCTTTAAGAACATAAGAACGGCCGTACTGGGTCAGACCAAAGGTCCATCTAGCCCAGTATCCTGTCTACTGACAGTGGCCAATGCCAGGTGCCCCAGAGGGAGTGAACCTAACAGGCAATGATCAAGTGATCTCTCTCCTGCCATCCATCTCCATCCTCTGACAGACAGAGGCTAGGGACACCATTCCTTACCCATCCTGGCTAATAGCCATTAATGGACTTAACCACCATGAATTTATCCAGTTCTCTTTTAAACGCTGTTATAGTCCTAGCCTTCACAACCTCCTCAGGCAAGGAGTTCCACAAGTTGACTGTGCGCTGTGTGAAGAAGAACTTCCTTTTATTTGTTTTAAACCTGCTGCCCATTAATTTCATTTGGTGGCCTCTAGTTCTTGTATTATGGGAACAAGTAAATAACTTTTCCTTATTTACTTTCTCCACATCACTCATGATTTTATATACCTCTATCATATCTCCCCTTAGTCTCCTCTTTTCCAAGCTGAAAAGTCCTAGCCTCTTTAATCTCCCCACATATGGGACCCATTTCAAACCCCTAATCATTTTAGTTGCCCTTCTCTGAACCTTTTCTAATGCCAGGATATCTTTTTTGACATGAGACCACATCTGTACGCAGTATTCAAGATGTGGGCATACCATAGATTTATATAAGGGCAATAAGATACTCTGTCTTATTCTCTATCCCCTTTTTAATGATTCCTAACATCCTGTTTGCTTTTTTTGACCACCACTGCACACTGCGTGGACATCTTCAGAGAACTATCCACGATGACTCCAAGATCTTTTTCCTGATTCATTGTAGCTAAATTAGCCCCCATCATATTGTATGTATAGTTGGGGTTCTTTTTTCCAATGTGCATTACTTTACATTTATCCACATTAAATTTCATTTGCCATTTTGTTGCCAATCACTTAGTTTTGTGAGATCTTTTTGAAGTTCTTCACAGTCTGCTTTGGTCTTAACTATCTTGAGCAGTTTAGTATCATCTGCAAACTTTGTCACCTCACTTTTTACCGCTTTCTCCAGATCATTTATGAATAAGTTGAATAGGATTGGTCCTAGGACTGACCCTTGGGGAACACCACTAGTTACCCCTCTCCATTCTGAGAATTTACCATTTATTCCTACCCTTTGTTCCCTGTCTTTTAACCAGTTCTCAATCCATGAAAGGACCTTCCCTTTTATCCCATGACAGCTTAATTTACGTAAGAGCCTTTGGTGATGGACCTTGTCAAAGGCTTTCTGGAAATCTAAGTACACTATGTCCACTGGATCCCCCTTGTCCACATGTTTGTTGACCCCTTCAAAGAACTTTAATAGATTAGTAAGACACGCTTTCCCTTTACAGAAACCATGTTGACTTTTGCCCAACAATTTATGTTCTTCTATGTGTCTGACAATTTTATTCTTTACTATTGTTTCAACTAATTTGCCCAGTACTGACGTTAGACTTACTGGTCTGTAATTGCCGGGATCACCTCTAGAGCCCTTTTTAAATATTGGCATTACAGTAGCTATCTTCCAGTCATTGGGTACAGAAGCTGATTTAAAGGACAGGTTACAAACCATAGTTAATGGCTGTCCCAATAGAGCAGTGGTCTCCAAACTGGGTGGGTGGGGAGGGAGTGCCAGCTTCCCTCGGCCCCCAGCTGCAGCTCCCCCCAGCCACAGCTCCAGCCTCCCAGGGGTCCCTGGAAATCTGTGGAGAAGTTTTGGGGCTGACTCCCACTCACTACTGAGTTTTGGGGCGGCCAGGCTGTTGGGGGTCATCCCTCCCTTCCCCTGGCTGTGCTGAGCCAGGAGCTCTGCCAGTCCTCATCCCTACAGGGCAGCTGCTTAGTCCCCAGTCCACTTTCTGCTCCCCAACCTTGCCCTCCTTAGGGCTGCATGTACAGGGATACCCAGCCAGCGTGCACCAAAATCTGGCTGTGCTCTTGTGACCAGGAAGCAGCTCTCTTTGCAAAAAGCTTCTTCTGATCGATTTCCATTGAAAACCCTCCAGGGTCTCTGATAGTATGCTTGTAGACCAGTGTCTTTCTGATTTGAAATCTTAGTGAATTCGGAATGAGTCTCCTAGAGGTGAGCCACTTGCTGTGGCTTTAACTAAACACTCCGATTTACAGTTTCAGAATTCTGAAAAAAATCAGCTGTCTTACCTTTCTGGTGTTCTCTGCATTGTAATATATGATTTCCTTAATTATCCAAGTAATTATGCCAAAGAATAAAAACAGTTGCTTTTAAAGTTGTTACAATTTGAAATGTACATTTCATATGTAATGTACATATGTACCTTCATTATCTGTTTTATTTATTGGCAGGGTTTTTTTGTACTTTTTTTTTATAAAAATTTCTAAAATAAATTAAAATATTGGAGAGAGAGAAAGTTCTTGGTAATTTGGTTTGTAACACATAACCCAATATAATAGTCAATTCTACATATTATTGAATAATATTATGTAATTTCACTATTTCATATTCAGCTTTCATCGTATCTGAATCCCTACAACCACTGAATGAACAAAGCTGCTACAATTAAGTGGCTGTGTTTACAGAGAAAAATGATATATTTATAAATTACAACCTAAGTAGATCTCTCACACACTTGAAAATTTCTCTTTCTGACAGAAAGAGAACTGCTATAAATTGATTGCTATAAAGCTCAAGAAAAGTCTTCAGTCTCAATTTTGCATATTATTATTTAGTATCATACAGGTCCTTAACTGGTAGGTAAAGTCCAGCCAGGTAAAAAGAAAACACCACATTTCTGACACTATTCAGTTCAGCTTTTAACTTTTGAACATATAAAACAGTAATTGCATTCAATTTTTAAGTTTATGAATTTCACGCAGGCTACAACAGCAGTCATGAGTTCTAGGTTGGGAATTTTCTGGCAGTTAATGATCAAAGTTAAATTTAATAACTGCCAAGAACCTGAACTGTATCACCTTCTGCAGTCCTGTCATACCTTGCAAGGTTGGGGCAAGTCAGTATTTCATGGTGAAACTTTCAAGGAGTGCCTGAAGTATGTCCTGCAGGAAATGGGGCTGGTGAGTAAGTGTTGAACACCAGCATGGTATTAGAAGGCACTGTGCTGCTGGAGTACAGTCTTTCATCTCAGAGGATGAAACAAGGTCCGGATCATGTGTCATTAAATATTTCATTTCACTTCTCAAAATAGTTACAGATTTTATCTACCTTGATTTTCTAGCCAAAGTTTAAGTAATTAAATTTTGCCTACACTGCCCCTGTAGTTAGACATGGTAGTCTTCCTTTGCTGCTGTATAATGCTATTTTGTCCCAGAAGTGGTTGCATTTCAACCAGGGATAAAATGATCCATTTATAGAATGGGTACACTTTGAAATTTTCATTGGTTTGAAACCTTTCCAGGGATATTTCCTAGTTCTATAATGAGGAATTCCACTAGGAATGGTAGAAGCTTTCAAAATGATACAAATTTTGAATGGCACCCAGTGCATATTAGTTTGGGTGGTGGTGGTGGGGGGGGGGGTCCAATGGAGAGAGGTGCCTTTCCGGTCCAGAGCTGGAAAACACTTATGCCATGAGTAGTAACTTTACTTGTACACGCAGTCCCATTGAAGTCAGACTGTTCATGTGAGTAAAGTTACTCATGTGCACATTGGCAGGGTCTGACCTTAGAACTGTAAAGTACTTTGAGTTGGTTGATTTTCTATTCTTACTGCATTATCAACTGACAATTTGTAGACTTCTTTATTTATACTGCTGGTATTTTTTATTTATTTAATGAATTAAAGAGATGCTGCCAAAGTCTCTAGGGCATTGGTTTTGCCTAACTCAGTGACCAAAAGTTATTACCATACGACAACCAAGGTATATTAAATGAATTGTTGGCTATCCATTTTATAGTACATGGGTGGCCCTGTCTAAACACAGCACCATTGGCAGTCTCTGCAAAGAGGTCAAAGGTTTGAAGAGGTATGGAATATGAACTATCCTTGGTGCCCAATCAAGAGAGTTGAGACCTATTGAGAAGGCAGTCTAAGGAATCTAGCACTACTGCAGACTGTGTGCTTGCCAATTATGTGGATAAAGGACTTCAGTCTCCAGTTCTGTCTATCTGGTAGCTTTCATTTGCAGTAAATTCACTTACTCTCCACCCCCAAAAAATAAGTAATAAAACATTTCTGTTACTCATTGCAAATAGCCAGCTTGGGAAGGATCAAGAAAATAATTACTTGATTTAAATGTTTATTAGATCAAGTAATTATTTTAGACTCTTTAAGACCTGAAGGTATTTTTTGGTATGATAAAACAATTGCATAATTCATGTTTTGTACTACACCAGTGACAAACATACTTTGCTCAGAACAAATAAAATCGTTCTCACATTTGTTTTTTACTTTTTGTCATTGCTTGTTAATAGCTTTTTCATTTGATTTTTGCCCTTTTTTCGCTATCACCAATACCATATGTTTGCTTGCTTTGACCACCTATTTTAAAAGTGGGTGAATTTATTATTGTGGTGTCGTCGTTGTCATCATCATCATCATCAATATCCTAGCACACAGAAGATCCAGTTGGGTCTGGGACCTCATTGTGCTAAGCTTTGTACAGACATGTATGGGCCCTGCCCCAAAAAGGCAACTACCTCTACCTGTTCCAGTATTCTAAACTTCGTGGCATTCTGTGTCACAGCACTGAATTCTTATAATTCAATCCATTCACTATAGCAGCAGTTTTGTTTTTTGGTATGTATGTGTGTATTTTATTATCTATGCAGAAAGATTTTATTCTAGCAAAGCACTTAAGCAAGTGCTTACCTTGAACTATGCAAGTCTTCCCATTGACTTCCATGGGGCTAGTCATGCATCAAGTTAACCCCCTGTCTAAGTGTTTTGCTGGATCAGGGTCTAAAAAAGAGAGAAAAAGATCATATAAATTATTCTTTGTGACTGATAGCAGTCCACATTCAATAGTCAAATCACAACACAATAAAGGAGGAGCCACTAGCCAATCTCTAGTTATTGAGATTTGCTGGGAGATGGGTTTGTGCGACTTCTAGGAAACTTTGATTTACACCTTACTCTACCCCTTATCTTTTCAGAGTTGTAGCCATAGGTAGTCATCTTGGTTCGAATGGGATAAAATATATCTTGCTTTTGGAAAGGAACTTTAAGGCAGCACATGTTGAAATAATGGGAAGTGTAAGACAGCTTGGAAATGGTATCACCAGTCATTCTTCGATTGCTGGGCCATATGTGTATTCCACACGTGGGAATGCGTGCACTCCAGTGCCCGAGTCCAGAGATTTTAACAAGCAATGTCCATTGGCTTGCAGATGTGCAGTACAGTAGATCTTCTTATGCTTCCAAGTAAGGGAATAAGAGGCAGTGCAGGTCAATACCCACTCAGGCCATGAGGCAGTAAGATGGTCCTGCATTGGAATCCAGTGTCCTCCTGCTTCAGCCTTTCAGAAAATCCTGTAAATAAGATTATAAATAGTTATTCTTTTAGCCTAGTACAGTTAATTTTTAGTAAAGTTAATGTAGTTTGTTTCCCTGGACTTAGGATTCCCTTCCCGCAGTCGGGGACTATGCCCAGAGTCCTGGGCTTCAAAAACTGCATTCCTGCCCTAGATCCTTCTCCATCAGCAATGAATACCAATGCGGCCTCTACTGTGTCGGTGAGAAACATTTAGGCAAAGTCTATCATTTGTCGCTCATTTCCACCAAGAACTCATGAAGCCAGTGAGCTTTGCCTTAGAAAACACTTAATGGAGAAGCCACTCTCCAATCCAGGCTAGGGAGACCCCTCTTTACATTGTCCTCACCAAACGAGCAGTACTCTCCCACCCCTCGAGCATGTGCTTCAAAGAAGAGCTCTTGGTCTCTAAGTCTAAAGACTTTTCCTCCAAGGCTTTCCATGAGAGCAATGGATGCTCTCTTGGCACAAGGACAGATCCCCATCGAGGACTGTCCATAAGAGACACGCTCTTCTTCTTTGGCATCAATAATCCCCTCTCTTCAAGAAGGAATATGGTTCGTGAAGGACACATATTGTCATTTAGATATTCAGCCCTCCCATAGGCGGTTTCTAAGGCTTATGGTGGGCTGGGAGCAGCAACAAATAAACACAAAGGGCCAAATTCTGCTGTGTTGCACTGGTATAAATCCATTGAAGACAGAGAAGAAACACTGGATTTAAACCAGTGTATGTGAAAACCGAGTCTGGGGCACAAAATTGTATTTTCCCAACTCTGGCTCTTATCCTTTGCTTTGTGTCTCCTTCTTTACTTAAGAACTTTGTGCTGCTGCCAGGTGATTTACGATACCTAGTTTGTTAACTAGTGCTCACTCAGAAACTGCCTTAAGTGCTGCAGGATAAATATGAACTGTGATTGTAGCACTGCTTTCCAAATTCAGAACTCTGCTGGGTGAAGTTTTGCTTTTCCCCACTGCTACACAGCCAGGGGATGAAGTGAGAAAAGGTCCCCAAATCTCCTGCACAAAAATGTGCTTTCGTGTGCTTTAAAAGAAAGAAACATTTGTTGGTTTCTCCCCTGTCTCCCCTGCAGTGTTTAACTCATTTGTGATGTTATTCCTGGAGTTGTAATGAGCTCCTTGTGGAATAGTCACCATGGAGGTTCCAGTGCTGTGTTTGCCAGATAAAATACTATGGTATTGTTTTTCTTATTCTTCCTTTAGGCCCTGATTCAGGAAAGCATCCTTATCCAGACAGCACTTAAGCATATCCTTAACTTTACACTTCTGCCTAAAGTTAAGCACATACTTAAGTGCTGTTCTAAACAAAGATGGGCTTAGGCACTTACATGCTTTTCTGTCTCACGGGCCTTAATAACATTTTTTCCAGAAAGATTAGTTCACTATTGATTTTTGCTGTATATGTAATGCTAAGAGGAGGGAAAGGAAGGAGAAAATAGCTCCGTGGTAGGAAACTTGTATCACCCTCATTTGTGGTTACTTACTGCCCAGAGAGTGTAGAAACTCTCCTGTGAGTTCTATAGTTCAGCTATGACCAAAATACCTGGAACTCTGGTCTCTTGCCACCCTCTTTTCTTGTAATCTGATTAGGAATAGGGGGAGGCAGTATGAGGATTCATAGATTCCAAGCCCAAAAGGGACCATTGTGATTATAGAGTCTGATCTCCTGTATAACAGAGGCCATAGAACTTCCCCCAAATAATTCCTTTTGAACCAGAGCATGTCTTTAAAAAATATCCACTCTTGATTTAAAAATTGCCAGTGGTGGAAAATCCACCACAGCCCTTGGTAAATTGTTCCACTGGTTAAAAACAGTGGGAAGAGAAAGTGACTTGCCCAAAGTTACACAGCCCATCAGGAGCAGAACCAGGAATGGAACCCTGATCCCCAGTCTAGCATCCTAGCCACTGGCTCCCAACTAATTGTCTGTATTACAGAAGTGCCTAGACACCCCAAATGAGACACTAGTTTCACCTCCCTGGCCACACAATAGCAGATCTAAAGGTAGCCATCCTGCAGCAAAAAACTTCAGGACCAGACTCCAAAGAGAAACTGCTGAGCTTCAATTCATTTGCAAATTTGACACCATCAGATCAGGATTAAACAAAGACTGTGAATGGTTAACCAACTACAAAAGCAGTTTCTCCTCCCTTGGTGTTCACACCTCAACTGCTAGCAGAGGACCTCACCCTCCCTGACTGAACTAACCTCGTTATATCCAGTCTGATTCTTGCCTGCATATTTATACCTGCCTCTGGAAATTTCCATTACATGCGTCTGATGAAGTGGGTATTCACCCACAAAAGCTTATGCTCCAATACGTCTGTTAGTCTTAAAGGTGCCACAGGACTCTCTGTTGCTAGTTTCACTGTGATCATCTAGTCTGACTCCCCGCATGCCTCTCCTGACCTATAAATCAATGTGGCCTACTGGGTAGGGTAGGGCACTGGACTGGGAGATCTGGGTTCTAGTCTCAGTGCTTCCACTGACGTGCTGCATGACCCTGAGTATCTTACCTCTCTGTACCTCCATTTTCCCTCCCATCCACTGTCTGTTTATTGCAAGTGCTGCAGGGGCTGTCTCTTATGATGCGTTTGTGCTATGCCTACTAGAATGGAAGCCTGAATCTCAGTTGGGGTGTCTAGGGACTTCTAAATAATTAATAATGCTCTGCTTTCCCCTTTGTTTATTTCTGAGTCTTCTGCTATCCACTACTGGGACTGATTGTTCATAAGTATAAATCTTGAGAGGATCCCAGGAAGGACTTTCTTTGCATTCAGTGTTGGCCTATCTGTGCTCCCATTTAAGTGAATGGGAGTTTCACTGTTGACCTCAGTTGGAACAGAGTTAAACCAATGCTGCAAGCACATTGCAAATGACCTAACATGTCGTAAGTTGGGCATTCAAAAATTGAGGTGCACAAATGGAATGGCCACTTTTGAAAACATTGGCCTAAACTTTTGGTAGTGTTTGACACAATATTGTTTATATTCCCTCTCCGATTCTGTAATGTTTGCCAGAGGGTATGAGTACACTGGAACTGGAAGGGGTGATCTCAGCTCAAGGAGACCCCTATACTAGCTCTGATAAAGCTCATGTGGTAAAAACAGAAGTGTAGCCACTGTGTGGCATGAATTGCAGGAGGGACTAGCTTCCCTGAATATGCACTTAGGGTCTTGGACAGGATTGTCCTTGGGGTGGCTAGCCCATCCCACTGCTCATGCTGCTGCAGCTACATTTCTATTTTTAGCACACTAGCTTGATCAGAGCTAGCACAGGTACATCTGCTTGAGCTGGAACTTGCACTTTCAGCTCCAGTGTAGTCATACCCAGAGCATGGTTCTGATGATTTAAGGTTGTGGCACTAGAATGCAAGCTTGTTGGGGCCTGGGGACCTTGCCTCCTATGTATTTTTAATACTGTCAAGCACTGTGCTCATCTGTGGAACTATGTAAATAATAATTATACTGGTGTCCTTATCCCTGATGTTAGTCTTGTCTTTTGTCTTTTGCAGCACTTTTACAAGCAGTAATAGACGGTGATCTTCTAAAGGTAAGTACAGCAAGCTGAGTTTCTCCCTCTTCTCAGCTATTTGAAGCTGTGAGGGACTATGAGTTATAGTCTACTCCTCTCTCAAAACATAAACATGCTGCTGTAAAGATTGATAGCCAAATGCCACTTGCAGGGTACACTGAATATTAGAGGAACAATAGCCAAGTGAGATATGATTGAAATTCAAGTGGATAGAATCTGGTGTTATACTGCACCTTTCATATTCCAGGAATCCCAAAGTACTTCACAGAGCAATGGGTTGATTACACAGTGAAATGATTATGTAGGCAAATGCAGTGCTGAGCAATACGGTATCACCAACCCAGCCTTTCACAATAAAGCCTGTTTTACTGAAAGGGGAATCTTGGTCAGAACACCGGCGTTGTCCCCAATTCTCTTCAAAGAGTGTAAGGATATTTGTAACTTCCACCTAGACAACTACAAAGGTAGGAAGAAGGGACTTTGCTTTAGCATTTCATGACCTGATAGATGACACTTCTGATAGTTCATCAGTCTCTGCTCCCTTTGCACTGCACTGTAATGTCAGTATTAACTATGAACCGAGTTCTTCTGATATTCAGAAGGGCTTGAAACCCAAGAAATCTTGGCCCAGCCCTAAGTGTCAGCTATTGGGAACTCTCTCAGGAAGGAGGAAAGGGGGCAGAGGGAAAGTGTTTAATTCCTATAAGTGTGAAGCTCACTTCTGACAATTGCAATTCCTATTTTTCAGCAGCTAAGGGTGCATTTACGCAGTGAATAAAAACCCCATGGTAATGAGTCTCAAAGCCCGAATCAACTCACTCAGGCTTTTGGGGCTAAAAATAGCATTGTAGATTTTCCTGGGGGTAGGTCTCACAGCCTAGGTTCTATTTTTAGCCCTGTAGTACAAGCCCGAGTCAGTTGACCAAAGCTCTGAAACTCGCTACCACTGTTTTTGTTTGTTTGGTTTTTGTTTTTGTTTTGCTTGTTTTGTTTTGCTGTGTAGATGTACCCTAAGTGGTTGGGATTTGCAAACATGCCCCTGAATTTGGGTGAGTATTGTGACTAACAATTGCAACGTTAACTGGAAAAAAAGCCTTGAAGCTATCTGAAAAAGTGGCAATTCTGTTACTCCTGATCTTTGCCTATTGAAACACACCTCTGCCCCCACTATCCCTCTGGCAACAGCAGTAGCAATGATTCACTGTAACCACCATTTATTCGTACAATATTGCTCTTTCCCTCATATCACATTCTGTTCTGAATTTCACAGCACAGTTTCCCCATCCCTTAAGGCTACTGTAATTTATAAGATGCAACGCTCCCTTGAATCTTCTCCAGGTGCATCATGACTTTGTGTCATGACATAATAATATCCCGTTGTCATAATGCAATCTCAACACTGTTTTCTGTAGTGTGTTTTACAAATTCCCAAAGCGTGCAGCAACTTTAAGAAGCAATCACCTGCTCTTTCCTGCCTTCCCAATGCGAATCTTCCCCTACAATGAGATCCAAGTAGAAAAGTGTGTGTGTGTGTAATATATGGATAAGGAAGTAGGAGGTACAGCACCTGATCTCTGGCATGTTGGTTTCCTTACAGAGGTTCAGATCTTCTCAGGGCAGCAGTAGGAAAGGCAAGGCAGGAAGATTTTGGGAAAAGACCCAAAACCTAATTCTTAAAAGCTTCTTCCCATGATATCAGTTGCAAATACATACAAGTGTATTTAGGAATGATCCTTTGGTGCTTAGGGCCCCTACTGGCTAAAAATATACATGGGAATATACATGAAAATATAAAGAGCAATTTACTATTTCCAAGCAATATACAGTGTGTACCCAATCCTGAACACATGGGCCATTCACAAATTCATTTACAGACTGTAGCACCACCACTGTACTAACATGTATTCATACAAACACACAGTGATCCACCCCACCACACATCTGAACAGGGCATAACCAAGACACCCACATGCACATAAACTCTGTATCTGAATCTCTGCAGATGGACTTGGGGCATAAGGCACCCAAACTACAACTCCCATAAGGCACTGTGTATTTCCAAATAAATTTTTGGGGGTTTGGCTCAGTTTTGTTGGTTTATGTGTGTTTGTTTTTTTATCAGAAAGTTGAAATGTTCCACAGAAATCAAACACTTTTTGGTGAAATGTTTAGTTGAAAACCCAATTTTTCATTAAAATGTACAAACAAACAAAAATCTCAAATAATTTCAATGATTTTTTTTTTACCAGCCCTACTTGCAAGCAATAATTCATCTATAGTATATCACCAATGATCCAGTGGTCAGGAAATGTGATTTGACATTGTTAACTCACTGTGTTTTAAGCCTTGCTAGTTTTAGGTCAAAAGCCTTTGCTGTGCATTGTAAGGGCCTAAAAGTTTGGCTAGTGGTTACCACCTCTCCTTTTTAGCCACCTGCTAGCAAATCTGACAGTTAATTTACCTGCATGTTTATTTACCTGTGCACCTTGTCCTACAGTTTTCTTGTCCTCTTCCTGTGCATTTACATTCCAGTTCATAGAATGCTGTAAGAGAGGAGCTAATCTGTTAATCCAGGGACCTGACCACTGTTCCTTGCTTCACCATGCTGCCAAGACTGGGCACCTTGAAATTGTGAAATACATCTTAGAACATGGTGAGTAATTGTGTGCAAACCCACACAGAATCACATTCCATGAAGTGTCATTGTGGTAGAATAAAAGTTTACTCAAAACCCCTTACCAATCTATCCTCCTGCAGCATGTTGCTATGGATTTGGAAGAAGTGTTGAAGCTGGCCCTAGATAAGGGGGAGCAAGTGAAGAGTATAACAGGACAACTTTGTAGGAGATGCAACATTTTCCTAGATTATAAAACCAGAAGGGACTGTTGTGATCATCTAGTTTGCTCTCCTGCATAACACAGGCCATAGGACTTCCCTGAATTCTGTAGTTTCCTTCATTGATCCCTCTCTCCAGACTGCCTCTCAGAACACACCTGGCCTGTGTACTTATCCCCCATCCCTCCCCAATATTTCCCTCAGGCACATCTTGCATGTGTGCATCCCAATTGAATTCCAGCACAGTTAGACTTATGTGAAGACTCAAGTTGAAGTAGTAGTTGAAGCTAGAACAGGAAACTCATGAGAAGGAGTTGCCTCAGCTAACAGAGAAAGTGTGAGGAGGCTATGACAAGAATAAATTAAGACAAACCATAGCATTGAGCAAACACCAGCCCTGTTTTCACCAGTGTGGCAGGAACCCTCTGAAACCTTTCTAGATCTTCTTCCTCTGGGTGTCTCAGCTGCCTTGTTTGTGTAAGTCTCTGGGGAATCTGACTGGGAATTGGCAATGCACTAATGGAGGTCCACTTGTTCTCTCCACCTGCATCCAAGAAATTAATAAAAGTCATTTCTACACAGGACACTTCTCATTCTTTGATAATCTCTCTGAGCCAACTTGCTGAAGGTTCATCAGTGTAATGTTTTTGCTTCTCTATGGTACTTTAAAATGTAGATTGTGCCCCCTAGCACCTTATCAGTATTCAGAGCATGAAGTGTATTAATCCATGATTCAGATGTTTTCTGACACTTCCTAATATCTTATGCTAAATCATTTTAGCTAATGTCCATCCTTTCTAATGTGAGAAGATACAGGAATGGTTTTTATCCCTGCTACTGCCTCAATCCCTGCCCAGTCATGTGCCTCTATAGTATGTCTGCTGCCTATGCACTCTTGGATATGGCTAATGTTAATGGGAGTCACACTGCAAAATACCTTCCAGGGTATGCTGCTGAAAATCCAGCACTAAATCATATAGGGAAAATGTTCTGAATGCTAAAAAGGATTTGGCAGAACTTTTAGATTCCTCACATTGAACTAGGGAGGTGAATATAATATGATAAAGAAAAGGCAAATCCAATCCCATGTTCTCAGAGGTAGGGAAGGAAGAATAAGGAAACATTAATGTGAGGAGGCCCTTTGTGATGATGGGCATATGCCATCTTCAAACACACCAGTGTCGTCATGAGGAGAAGCTGTTCCATGTTCTGGATCTGAAACACTTCAGATGTTAAGAGAAAAAGTCTCAAATTAGAAAAATCATAGGCTAGTCATATAAAGATACTGTTATGCAATGCTGCAGTGTACTTATTAGTGCGCTAGAACAACCCGGCATAGTCCCTGGAATGACAATACAGGTACAAACTCAGTAGGCATCAGAATCACATCTGTTTATTGCTGGAAGACAAGTGTGATGGGGTATGCAGACCCCATACTGAGCAAGAGGGGATTAATGAGAGCCTGTGGGCCCAATCAGCCCCATCCTGTTACACCTATGCAAGGTGTCAAGCCTGGAGGAAGGAGATAAAAGAGGAAAAGCCCAGTTCATTGGTGGCTGGCTGAGAGAGGGAGTAGATATCTTGAACTAACCCTGTGAAGAAAGCCCTAGCTGGGGCCAGAGACTGCCTTGAAGCTGCCTGGAAGGAAGAGCCAACTGGAGCTAGAGCCTAACCAGAGACTCCTATGGGTCATAGCCCCCTGGGGAAAGGTACGCGTGGTGCAGGACGTCTGTTTCTTTTGTTTCTCATAAGTGGTTTGGCTCTCATTTGTTTTGGGACCAGCAGAAGAGTCAGCAGGGTAAGAGACTGTGAGGAAGGCCTAGGTACAGGCCATGGTAGGAAGCAATCCAGAGAGACAGCAGTGGATCTCAACAAACAGACCTCATCTGCTTCATACAGGGTCCCTGGCCTGGAACCCAGAGTAGAGGGTAGGCCTGGGTTCCTCTATCAGCCTACCTAGGACAGGGGCATGAACACCCCAGAGCCTATGGCTGACAAGCCCCAAAAGCCTGAAGTTGGGTAGAACCTCTGGTGTGATTCTGCCAGGCCATTGGGCTGTTGGACTCATGTTTCCCCAGAAGGCCCAAGACTAAAAGTGACCTGGCTGGATGGCCAACTCACAGGAAGAAGACGACCACCACAGGACCAGGTCACTGTCAGTGGGGGGCACCAAAGGAGGAGGAGAGCTGCTACACCCTGCCTAGCCAGGAGAGGATGCACCTGCAGTGAATAGACTCTTCTACAAGAGTACAGAAGCAACACTTTGCTGGCTCCTGGCATGGCTGTAACAAAGAAGTTTTCTTCTTTCCCAGAGGCAGGAAAAACAGATACAAAACCCTCAACTTCCTCCCAGAATTCCCAGAGTCAGGGATCCTTCCCATATGGGTGGAGACACACCCTTTAGAAACTGTGAGTGTGCCAAGTAATGCCCAATCATCACAGTTGCTCTGTTACACTACAGAAATAAATCTGTTAGAAGAGCTAATCTCTTAAATAATCTAGTTGAATTTAACTGGGAAAGGCTTAACCAGTTCTGGTGGGGAAAAATAACCTCCTAAATCTTCATCTATATTTGGACTCAAACCTGACCTTGATTCTTTATGTGGCACTTCTGAAATATTTAGCCTTAACTAATGAGAGGAGAATATGTGCTGGTGATTCTCGTCCCCCTTTCCATGGAGTGGAGTAGGATATTTTTTCTCTTCTCCCCTATGTGTTCAGGAGGAGGGAGCAGGTCTAGCCACTCATGCAGTGTCTTTTGGTAGAATAGTGAGATGACACTGATAGGTATTGCGCTAACTTTTTGTTGAGATGAGGCAGAGCTAGTGGAATGTGAGTCAGTACGCTCAGCAGTAGGCCCCAGTCCTGAACATTCCTCAAACTTCAACAGCCTTGCTACCCTCCAGTGGACTTGTACTCTGAATACACAGAGGGAGCAGATCTATTGAGAAGGAAAGTGCCATTTTGAGTCCTTTTTCCGAGTCGTATCAGTTTACTTTGGTGAGAAGGATACAGTTTTAGCACTGAAGAGCCAACACAATTCTGGGAGTGTGAGCTGGATTCTATTTTGGCTCACATCATGAATAGAATTATTAGGTAAATTCCAAATATAGGGCCAAATTCTCCTCTAAATGACATGTATGTAATCCTGTTGAAGGCACAGGGATTGCATAACTGTGCTAAGCACATAATTGGAAGAAAGTGAGGTTGCAGTGGTATAACCGAGTACAGCATTTGACTTGCAAAATCTTTGTTTTAAAATCAGGTACCTAAGCCAGCTAGACCACTATGTGGCTTTGCTATCCCAGTTTGAGGATGACAGAAAATCCATCTTTTTACTTGTAAGCCCATTTTATATGGAAATTATTGAGACAATAAATATGGAAACCCACAATGTCACTTTTTCAAAGTAGAGCCCCACCCTTAAGTCATGGGGGAGACCCTGAGTCGAGTTAAAAAGACATCAGCTGTAAAAGACAGTTACTGTTAACCTCTCCCTCTGATTGAATTTGAAGAGGGAAAGAGTAGCTTTAGCAGCCTCAGTTTGAAGGGGTAGGGTTTGCTGCACGTATTGAGGACTTTTAGCTTGCATGGTGCCATAGATTTTGGAAATAGCCTTGGAAATGTGATCATTTAGTTTCTTTTATGTTGTAGTGAGCTCAGCTAAAGGGCAGCTGTTTTGCTTTTGAACATCTCACTCCTTGTCCCTCCCCAAAACCCAGACTGCTATGCCTCCTGAGAAATCAGAGAGCGGGTTTGGTGGAGCAAACGGGGCAGGGAGGGGGGAAGAGGGAGGGGGGGGAAAATTAGTCTTTCTGTGTGAAATTACTATCAGACATTAAGGACAGAGAGTGATCCCAGCTGGTCTTCTCCCCAATGGTTCTTGCTTTTCAGCTCCTTTCAAGCGAACTCTTCTCCCCCCACCCCCCATCCCCTATTTTATTTTCCTGGGCCTTTTTTATTCCTCCACCTCCCAACACATTTTTATCTTTTGTTTTTATTCCCCCCCTGCTGTTTTCCTTGATAGAACTCTCACTCATGCATTTCCCTTCCGGACTTCTATTGGGTTATTTTGTCCTCTCCCTCTCTGTGTCTCAGTCCCCTTTTCTTTCTTTGCCTCTTGTCCCCAGTAAAACAGGCGGCTCCCTACTGGGCCAGGATGACAGTGCTGTTAGCTTTCCCAGTGCCAGCCTTTCCCACATCTGTGCAGCTTTTGTCCTGCACCAGAGGGGTTTTGGAATGGTCGGTTGGCAGCGCCAGGGAGACTGATGTAAAAACAAGGTCCAAAAAGAGGGGTTGGGGAATTAGAAGGAGGGCATGAGATGGTTTAAGAGAAGCACTGCTGAACATAAATAAGGGCCCAGCTTAATATTATGCATGACTCAGTGCCTCCAGTTTGAGCTGTAAACATAAGAGAACAAAACAATAATCTGGGTACCATATTGTTATGTGAATTATATACTACCAGTCTCTGACCCTCAAGCTGGCTGTGATAGTTGGGATGCTGATAAATAGCTTAGTTCAGTGTAATATCATATAAACCCCCTTCCCTAAGGTGGCAGAAAATGTGCTGGTTTTCTTATTTTTATATTTTTAGAATGCTTTTTGAGCCCCTTGCCATCAGCCCCATCCCCCTTCGCCCTAATTTCATCCCCTTTCCATCCCAGTCCAATTTTCCCTCCTCCTTGGTCTCCCTGCTTAGCAGGCCTAATTCCCCATCATTTTAACCCAGCTCCTTTGCCATCCCAGACCAATTACCTCATGCCCCTTCCCTTTCTCCCCTGATGCCCATTTCCCTTTTTACCCTTACTCTATCTACCAAGGCACTTTGCACCTCAGTCAAACTGTCTTTCCCTCTCCCCAAAGCAGTCATCACTCAAAGTAATCTCCATGCCCAAAAGAAGTGTGTCTGTATCTGGGAGGGGCAAAGCTCCAGTTGTGTTTCCCAGCGGGCTACAGTGTATTGTCTAAGCCCAATGGCTGGCAAATGGCAACGTTGGTAAGCTGGAAGAGCAGCATTGCCTGAAAAGAATAATCTTTTGACAGACCCTAGATTTTTTTTTCTTAGTTGTCTGATTCTAATGGCATGAGAACATTCAAATTTCATGTTCCCGCTTATTGGCATGCAGGGGCTTCAGACCCTCAAGGAGTTGCCTATTTTCCTCCTTCCTCTGTGCTCCTAGGCCCTTCATTATATCTGACTACCTTTCTAGTCAAGGAGGGTTGAATCCATGTGGAATCCATCATTGTTGCTCCTTATTAAGATTAATGCTGTGTAGCACGTTGAAAATGTAAAGTGTTGTGTATTGGTGGACTACGGTGCAGCCTTTCCAAGCAGAAACTGAATGTGCTATGTCTATAGCACCCACAGTCCCTGCTGTGTGGGGAGTGGGCCCCCAAAGCACAAAGCAGCTAATTATGGGAGCACGTTCCCTAGTAGCTGGTGAAATCTCAGTTGCCATAAGTCCCCTTATGAAGTTCGAGGCCATTGCAGCAGCCAGTGGAGCCATTTGAGCACATTGCTGGTAACTTGGGGCAAACAGTGAGGCTGCAGGGTTCCTTAAAGATTTCTACAGTGTAAGGGTATGGGGAATGGGATTGCTTTTTCCAACCTCCCACAGTGTGAAGATGGAGGAGGAAGGTAGTGGGCCACCTACAATTCCAGGAGACAGCCAGTTGGCTTTCCTGAGTGGTAATGAAAATGTTTGGTTTTGGGGAGGGGGTACAGGTCATTGGGTCCTGTTCTCCTCCCTCCCAACACACCCACAGGAAAACAGCAAAAGAGGAAAAGAGGGGTTCTATTTTGTGCTTTTGTAACAAATAGTGTAAAATTTGGTGGTTTCAGATGAGATTTGATGTAAACTTTGCAGGATCATTCAACCTGAAAGTCCAAAGTTGAATTTGGGGGATATGAACCCACAGGCAGTGAAACTTCAAAGAAAGGTTCACCATATCCACCTCTAACCAAACCCACAATATTAGGCACAGTTTTACTGGTTAAAACAATAATCAGCCAATCATAGAACATAAAGCATACCATGTGACATATGTGAAAGAGACAAGCTTTCGAGCTTATCCTCACAGGTCAGTGTAAGCTTGAAAGCCTGTCTCTCTCACCAACAGAAGTTGCTCCAATGAAAGATATTACCTCACCCACCTTGTTTCTCTAATATCCTGGGACCCACATGGCTACAACAACACTGCATATGACATACGGGACTTTCTTTCACAGGTCCATCGGAGTTACTGGATATGACAGACAGTGAAACGTAAGTGCAACCCACTTGACACCCACTTCCTTCAATGATTGATTTGTTTCACTTTCCTTCCATTTGTACTCATTGGAAATCTCTTGGTGCGGTACAAAAGTTAAAATAAAAATGTGTGAAAATGGCAGACTTCTAAAAAAGGATTCCCAACCCCAATGAGCACCACGCTCCTCCTCCCAAACTCCAAAACAAACTTCGTTCTCTCCCCTCATCTCCTAATTGCCCTAATTCTCCTAGAGTAGGGTTTCTCAAACTGGGGGTCATGACCCCTCAAGAGGTTATTATGTGGGGGGTCACGAGCCATCAGCATCTACCCTCAAGCCACGCTTCACCTCAGGCATTTATAATAGTATTAAATATATAAAAAAGTGTTTTTATTTTAAAGGGGGGGTTGCACTCAGAGATTTGCTGACTGAAAGGGGTCACCAATGCAAAGGTTTGAGAACCACTGTCCTAGAGGAAAACAGCTGAGATTTGCAATGTCCTGACACTCACTGAATCCAGGCACTGAGGGCCCAAGAGGGATAGTAAATTCCAAAGGCAAGAAAGAACTTCTTGCTGACAATGCCCTCCCACAAGCTGAGAAGAATTTTATCTCAAATAGTCAGAACCCAAACCATTTTGGACTTTATAGGGTTAAACCACAGCTGTTCTATGATTAGGGTGATCAGATGTCCCGATTTTATAGGGACAGTCCCAATATTTGGGACTTTGTCTTATATAGGTGCCTATTACCCCCCCACACCCCCTGTCCTGATTTTTCACACTTGCTATCTAGTCACCCTATCTATGACCCCTTTGCACCATCTGTATTGAACTGCCACAAAAGGGCCATAATAGGGTAAGCATAGCTTTGTCACAGGGGTGCCAGTGCCCTGCAAAGAACCAGCTCTGCCCCATCTCCACAGACGTCTTCACTGCAGGGAGCGTTCCAGAGTACTCTGGAAGAGGGCATGAAGAGGCGTGCATGGAACATTCCCATGCACCAGTGATTCTGCACCATGCAATGGTGCAAAGAGATCATTGCAACAGAGGTGCAAGTTAGGGCAGCATCCAGGGCTTCCCTAGCCTTTGCCATAGGTTGAACCATTCACTGTCTAATCCTGAAAACGGGAGTTGCAAACCACTTCCCTTCTGTCCCTGCACTAGCTCTAGCACCAGCACAGGCATGAATTTGTCCCTTAGTTCTCATCTGGAAATCAGTTGGTATCTAGTGCTGCATCTTTGGTTCAAATCCCAGCTAGGAGAGATTTGTCACACTGGTACCCAGTCAATGTTTCAACTTGCCCCCCTCCATATGTTGAGTCTGAAATTCCTTTGAGAACACACACACACACACACACACACATACACATACACCTGCTGGCTCTGTATATGTGTGAAATCTGCCCTGCTAGAGCATAGCTCTTGGCATTCATTTTTTATAGATGTATAGTGGCACCCTCTGGTTGATATTGTCACTAACAGAGCCTCCCTCCACTCCCACCTAGAGCACACATTCTCCTCCTCTTCCTCATCATATGAGGAAGATTACTTCAACTGCAGTGGTACTGTGAGACGGTCTCCGCATCTTGTGAAAATCAGAATGGTTTAGAGCTTTAAAGTGAATGCTGATCTCCAGCTGTGGAGGACTAGAACACTAACTCACTGATGGAGGTCAGGAAGAGGTGGGGATCCGGGCTCAGGCAACAATATGGTGCAAGCGCTGACTTTGGCAGGCAGGAGTTTTGACTTTCATGTATCTGTCCCTGCTTGCAGGAGCCAAAGTGTCAATATTTAGTTTGGGTAGGAAATAATAGAAAAAATCACCACTGTTTACCCTACAGTGAATTAACAGAAAGGCAGCTAACTTGCTCTTCCAGCAGCCAGCAGAATGTGGTGATCTGTTTCTGTAAGAGTACTAATAGGAAGGAAAGATACGAAGGCAACAGTTCCTGTTCCCTTCTCCACCCACCCGGAAGTACTCCATCTCCATCTGTGCATTATAAGCTGCTCTACTGATCCGGAGGATATGCAAGCTGAGGGAGAAAGTGTACATGTCTATGCCAAGGATAACAGAAGAGAGCTTCATAGAAATGCTGCATTTTTCATTTTAACTTACGGCTGGTTTCCTCTGCTTTGGTTTAGGGGTGAGACAGCATTGCACAAGGCGGCCTGCCAGCGCCATCGTGGCATCTGCCAGCTCTTGGTGGATGCGGGAGCATCTCTAAGAAATACAGATTCCAAGGTAACCAAACCAAATGAACCAATTATAAAACACTTTAGACAAGCGAGACCAATCAGCATCTGTCCCTGATGTCTGCATTATTGAGGGCCTCTGTATGTTCCAAAAGCATTTCTTTTCAAACATGTCGTTTTATTTAGAAAAATGTCTTGATTTAAACAAACACAAGAGACCCCAGTTAAATCCCCAACCTGGGTCATCTTTGCCATAGTGATAACCTGTCCTGAAACTGTTTTCTCAAATGGAGTGTCAGTGAGGCATCTCCAGGGCAGAGTAGTACCATCGCTGGGCACTGTAAAAGAGATGTATGGGTCACTGATTAGGAATCCTAGTTTGATTTGATGGTGACTATGCATGTTGTGGTTGTGATCTAGTTATTTTGTGGGGATGGCTAACCCCCTTCTGTGTCCCAACTTTCCATTTTGTCCACTCATGCAAGACCAACCACAATCTCCCCCACCCTCTTAGTGTAAACTCAAAATTGAACAGACCTAATGAGACTGTCTGAGTTTGAGGAAAACATATGGGCAAAATTAGAGGCTAGGAATATTCAACCATTGTGTCGGTTTGTTTGACTAAACATCCACAAGAAGTTCACAAACATAAATAAACTTGAGCATGGACAGGGAGGGGCCGGGGCCACTGCCACATTACACTGAGTACCAGGGTGTCTAATCACCCCAGCTGACCTGTCTGCAGGTGACCAGAATCACCTTGGAAGGTGCTACATAAGCTGCCCTTCTGGCAAGAAGTTAGTAAAAGCAGACAACCTATGGGTAATGGTTGAAAGGTGTGATAAAAAGGCAGTTAGACTTCAGGAATTTAGAATCCAAGGTTTGTTGCTTCTCTACAGATAAATGAAGTTTTAAAAACATTATTCCCATATTTTGCGGTGCAGAGTAGTCTCTTGTGAAGAGAAGGTTCATCTGTTCCTTTTGGACAATAGTACTGAATACTACTGTCAGCAAAGGCTGAAACGCCGACAAGTGGACACTGACTAGCCTGATACCTGCCTGTCTTTATCAACCCAGGGATGTTGATGTTCCTGGGGGACTGGGATGTTCCTATGTTTATTAATGTAGGAACATCAACATTCAATATTTTTTCAAAGTTTGATGTTCCAGATTCCTGGTTTTAGGTTATAGCAACCTTAAAATAACTTGGTAGCAGTAAGATGCCCTAAAGAGTGATTATCAACTGAGGCCAGCTCAGCATGGCTTCTACAAACTCCGATATTGGGAGCCTTTCTCTTCACACACTTGATAGTTGTTGCCTATGGTCTCTATGGGTTTCTTTTCATGCCTCAGCTACAGTACTGTGTGGTATGCACACACAGTATGTCCAGCCATTGGATGGGAACTCTGCTAAATCTATTTTGGTGTCTATATACTATTTGTCAGCGACTGCAAACCACACAGTCTCTTGTAAAATTGAGGGGTTTATTCTAAATCTGGTAAAGACTTTAAGTAGGAGGAAGCCTGGCAGCAAGACACCAGTCCCAGGAGCCATGCATATAGTAAAATTAAATAATTCTCATGGAGAACCTTAACTTGACACCAGTCAAGCTGCCTCTTCACATTTCTGCTTCAGAATTTTCTTTCTGTACTTCTAGTGTTACCTTCTGTGGGACATAAATTAATTTTGTCTTCTAAAAATGTATGTGTAAGGCTTTCTATCTGTGTCCCTTCATTGTAGGGTCAGACACCTAGAGACAAGGCTCAGCAAGCTGGGGACTCAGATCTGGCCTCCTACCTGGAAAGTCGTCAGAATTACCAGATGGTTTCCCATGAGGACCTGGAGACTGCAGTTTGATGTCCGTGAAGGGGAAGAGAACCCTAGGAAATAACAAGGCTGCACCTGAGACACTCAGGCATTGTATGAGGAAGAAGCTGATGGAATCAACGTGTCTCTCGCTCTCATGCAAAATATCTGAGGACATGCCACCAGTTTCTAAGGGCTAATGAGTCTTGTCACAGAACTGTTGTGTTCCCGTGTGATGGCCCATTGGGGATGAGGTGAAACACTCAAAGGTCTGTGGAATCCATGGACCATGGAAATTTACCCTTACTGCTTCCAGCAAGTAGCATGAACTTCTCCCATGTTCATCTGTACAATTTATTTAAAAAAAGAAAAAGGGAGGAAAAAAACCAAACTAACTTGGACATTAATAAACCCAACCAACCCCTTCCTCCATTCCTACAGTGCCCTACATACCTTCCTCTCCCATCCTACTCATTTGTCACCAATTAAATAATATCTGTTATCTCTGTATTAATTCTTCACAAATGGACAGGTGATAGGCAAGACTTTGAGGAGCTCTGGATGCCCTTAGGAAAAAAAATGACTTTTGAACCTGTTGAGTCTTCACCTACTGTTCCCTCGGAAGTTGAATTCTCAGTGTTTAATTGCCAGGGAGTTTTTTTCTCTTTTTTTGAACAAATTCTTTCTACTGCCCTGTTCTATGGGGTGCTGGATCCAGCTAGCTTTAAAGCACTGACAAGAGCTAGCCTTCTATCTGTCTCTGAATATATCTTAAAGGTGTCCTCATGAAATATTTGAGTGGAAGGGAGTTGCTGTGTGACATTTTGTGTTGTCTTCTGACAGACCACACAGTAACCAATAAGATGTCTCATGTCGCCACTCTGCTGATAATGACAGACTGATTCTGCTCAGATCTGAATCCTGCCTATAATTAGCCATTTGGAGCTTCTGTCAAGTTGTGTTTTTAAGATAGGGAGAGATCAGAGTATGATGGATGCAGTTGTGGTTGACTGACTTACTAGCGCTGCCACTTTGACTTATTGACTCTTACAGTCATAGAAACCAAATGTAAAGCATCAGCTGTCTGTCAAGGCTTGCTGATATTAACAAGAGGATGAGCACCACATTAGACATTTTTAAAATAATAAAATACAATGCAAACAGATGGGCAGATTCCAAGAGGGATTTGGAACAAAGCTTTAAAAGAGAGAGATTATCCTATTCAAAAGAAGACAAATGTCAACCATTAGCCTCTCATTGCACACCATAGGGTTAAAAACATATATTGCTTAGCTGTTGTCAGGCATGTAGTCATGGTTTCTTTATTCTGCTCCTTACTTTCCTGACCCAAAGAATACCACCATCAAACAGAGGAATCATCCGCACCCCAAACATACTCACATATACATAGTGTTCATGTTAAGGTTTTCTATCACTTATGGAATTCAGCTGTCAGAATTAAGGGGGCTTTCCCTTTTCTTAGTCTGACTACCCCCATGAGAACTGTCAAGGCTCAATCCTGGCGTAATAATACCAACACTGTTTGTAATTGAAGATCCAATTCTCTCTCTCTTTTCACATGCATTTGCAAGGTGTAGGTTTTTGATGGTTGGTGCTAAACAGGATTGGTGTACAGTTTTGAACCCAGGAAAACCCATCAGGTCATTCTTCAGATAAGTTTTTCTTCCTTTAATAGCAGTTGTGGGGATGAAATTGATGTGATTCTGGTGAATTTTTCTCTCCAGTTTTTTTTTTTTAAACAAGTGAGTCTTTTGGCAGAGGAGGGGGAGCTGAATAATAAGCCTTTTCATTTATCTTGTTTTCAAAGCTCTATTCAATGTGAGCAAAATATTGTTCAGTATTTCTTCCGCTGAAAGAAGATTATATTATATTTGTAATCTACAGATCAATGGCGACATGAAATGTATTTTGTCTTATTTTCTCTATTCACTTTATTTTTCTAATTTAAAAACAAAAGATTAAGGCTAAATTCTTCCCTTGGTTACTCATTCAGGGGTTTCCATGGAGGGCCAGTGTATACATACAAGGACAGAAAGCAGAGTAAAATTTCTCTGTGTGTGAAACTTCCATACAAACAACCCTCCCCTTGTGCTGTCACTGCAGTCCTGGCATTATTTCCCAGCTGTGAGGAAAGGCATGCAGCTTTTTCACTTTTGGTTGTGCATTCTGTATGTGAGAAATGGAGGAAGTGGGACTGGTACCTTGGGCTAAATTCTGACCTGTGCCAAGGTACACTTGGGGCATGGGGTCATGATGGTCAGTGAGGCAGTTATAGCTCCCTGATTCTCAAGCTTCCCTGGCCCAGGACCAGACATTAGTTAGAGCAGCCATTAAACTGCTCTAACTTATGACCGCTTGTTGTGGTCCATAGGGAACCATACAGTGGCTGTGAATCACTGTAGCAGGGTTGTGCTCCACCCCTCCCCATCACCGATTTTCCTCTTCTCCCATGATGTGCCCTGAGAACTGGGAAAATGGTCGGCACAGCAACTGGCTTTTTACATCAGTTAAGAATTCCCCTCTGCAGGGAGAATTTTCAGCTTGGCATCTGCGGCCTTGTGCCATTCATACAGTTTAAAGGAGCTGGATCCCAAATGAGAATCTGGCCTTCTATTTTTCCCTGCAGCTGGAAAATGATGCTATGACTAGAAGGACACCATTGTGCCTCTGGAAAGTTTTTCACTCTGAAAACTCTGTAGGAAGCAGTTACTATATGATGAGAGGAAATAAAAAAAAACAAAACAAAACCCAGCACTGAAAATAGAACAGAACTTGGCATTCACATAGTCAATGGTCAAGGTGTGCCAATGCATGTCACAAACAACATGTTACATCCTGGGGGAATATTGATTATGTAGCTAAACAGAGCATATATTTATTCTCTGCAATGGCTCTCTCTCAGCCTGGGATATCAGAACCTGTTTCATTGAGAGAGGGAATGTTGGGCTAGGACCCTAGTAGGGATTATTCCTTTCAAATGCCACAGGATCCTTGATTCTGGACAGTTATCAGAAGCAAGCAGACTGGGCATCAGGTATTTTTTCCATTACTGCAGGTATTTTTTCCATGGAGCTATTATTTTAGAAGTGTAAAGAATTTAGGGATGATCAACCATTGAGGCTGCTGGACTGGTAGAATATTATTAGTTAATCTGCCTTATAGGGGTTCTTGATGTAGAATGTAGCAACTCCTGGATTGTTCCATTCTGAGTGCTGCACTGTCCCATTTTAAAGTGAAACTGGGGGCAGAAAATATTTTTAATGTTAATGAAATAAACAATTTTGTTATTTAACAACATTAGTTATTTTTGTTATTGCATATCTCAATGTTCTATAAATATATATCTCTATATACATTATGTGATAAAATGTGACAAGGTTCTGGGTAACTATAGCATCCCTCAGGCATTGTTGACCTTGTAGGAAGAGGGTGGCCATGGAAAGCAGTAGATTTCAAGGAAATTACAGCTCTTGGTTATAAAACGGAAGTTCAATATAAAATACCCCTCAGCCCTCTGTATTTAGTGGGTGTTGCACGTAGGGGTATAGCATCAGCAATAGTCAGTGAAAATGTCTCTGTAATTGTACGCTCACTCTGAACAAATTTGTGATAGCCAGTCTGAGCTTTAGGGGCCATCTCGCAGTTTGAGATCTGTCTGTCTAGATTCTTATGCTGACACCCCTCACCTTTGTATCTCCCAAATGTGAAAACAACAACAATGGAATCATTCCATATCAATTCACAGTTCTGTAGCCTGGGTTTTGAACTGTTCATGGGCAGTTCTGTAATGCACAAAGAGGGGCCATTAGCGCACCAGATACATAAAGAAAATAGAACAAAATAAATGTTTTGTTGCCATTGATCTTCACAATTGTATATGTGTAGCTGGTGCTAATTTGGATGAACAAGTGAGCACACAGTTTGGTGGTGGTGTGTTGCATTTAGTTCTGGTAGGTTTGTTTGGGCTTTTAAATCACCCCTTTTACTCACGTCTCTCTTCAACTTTGCTGTTTCATTGTTACAGTGACATGAATTGTAATGAATAGCATCAACACATCAGGTCTTACATAGATGGTGGTTTACCAGCTGCTATTTTCTATTCAGCTATCCCAGATGCTGCACTTGGGTGCACCTAGGTGTTGATAGTTCCAATGCATCAAATTCATAGTGAGAAGAACTGGCAAAAAGTATTAAGCGAGCAGGTAAATTGGTAGCCTTAAGCTCCCTGGGGCTTTCACATATGTAATGACACTCAATGAGTATATAGGCATGCTGGATATTTGGATGCCTTGAAGACACTTTGAGAAATTCTGTCCAGTAGTCCTGTCCATGCGTGGCACTGCACTGCTAAAATGGTTCCTTGTGCTGATTCCTCTGAAGTTCATAATTTTCTCTCTCCCCATTTTTACCTCCTGGTTTTGGTCAGAATAAAGGGACATGGCCAAGCACTTTGTAAATTTGATGTTTAAGGTTTTACTTTCCATTGTTTGTAACAGCTCCCTTAGCACTTTGAGAATAGGATTTCTTCCTGCATTGTGTTTGATCTTTCCTATTTGTTAAATGGTACATTTCCCTCCTTTTTCTCTGGGAACACAAGCCAACCTGGCAATAGGTTGTTAACTTCCTTGTTTGTCAAAAGCATCATCCAGGAGTGTCTTTAGTACTGCAGCATTTCTGGGAACAGTTTGTTAGTAAATTCATGCCTTGCTGGCTGCCTCTGAAGCAACAGAACAAACAATGTTACAGGATTCAAACTGGTGGGTGTCTTCTTTCTTAGTAATAGAATGGGCAATTGCTTTTTAAACACATATTTAAAATCTGGAGGAGCTCCCCACCACACTACAGTGGATTTTAAAGTAGGTCCAATAATGTGCCAAAAATTATTTCACAGTGGCACATCTAAGTCTAGACTTTTAAATGTTAGGAAAAGCTTCTTGAGATTCTGTGTTGCAACTCCACCAGGAAGTGCAAATGGAAGGCTCTGCTGAGTAGGGGGAAGGATCTTAAAGGTAGCTTTAAGCTGCTCTCCCATGGCTTCCACAGTAATTTAGACCAATGACTGGCTATTATAAGTTACAACACTCTTTCCCTGGTCTGTCTATGGGCTGCTTTGTAGCCTGCAGTTGCTGAGAATTTCTGTAGCTGCATGAGCTAGAGGGACTCCCCTTCTGCCTCTGGCATGCCTCCTACATTAGGGTTTGTGATGGGGCCTGCAGAGAGAAGCCTATGGCTGTCCTATGCAGTGCATGTGTCAGAGGAATTTTCACCCTGCTGGCTAAGGGCTGCCATAGTGGCAGGAAAAAATCCCTCCCTCAGGCCTGATCCTGCCCCAGGAAAGTAATTGCATTTGACTTCAATGCGCACAGGATCAAGCCTCTGATGATTAGGCAGACTAAGTGCTGAATAATCTCACTTCATAAAGCAATCAGGTTGCATCTTATAGCCAACGTTTTCTATAAACTGATATATTCCAGCCCTCGGTGAAGTCTTCATTTCTTGCACGGTAAAAAGAGAAGAGTCTTTCCCACAGAGGGCACATATATCGAGCTAGCAAGAGGAAGGCAAGGAGCTAGCATACTCCTCTTCTATATGTGCTTTAATAATGCCCATCCAGATGCAAGATCTGGAGTCCTTTGAGAGGTAAAGGAAGGAGTCCTTTTTAACAAGTGTTCTTTGTTTTAACATGCACACAACAATACTTCAGTGAAAGATTTGATTTTTAGCCCACTTAAATGTATCCAATTATGGTTGGACATTCTCCAATCCCAGAGAAGTGTGAAGACCTGAAGGCTAGATATTTTTCAAAGAAAAACAGACACGGCAGAGATAAAATAATGGGAGAACAGAAAATTCACTCTGAAATATTTTCTATAGCAATTGGTTTCCATTTTCTTGCCATCATCTTACAAAGACAAGCTGAACTGGGAGCACTGTATTACAATTGTGTAATTATAATTTATCGATGATTTAGCAGCTCAAACTTTCATATGTACAATAAGGAGATGTACGTTCTAAAATACAAGAAATAGACACCATTCCTTTAAGTAATATATCACTAATTATAGAATTATTGTATTAGAGCCAGATTCTGTTATCCTTACTCACATTGAGTAATACCTGATTCCACAATTAGTCCCATCCGTGAGAGTACTCGAGGAGTAAAGGTCTACTCAATATGAGTAAGGTATCAATATCTGGTCCTTACACAGCACTGATAATTAAAAAGTACTTAACTAAGAAGTGTCTAATAACAAATTAGTTGAATAGATAAAAATGGGCATCTATTAATTTGCAATAAACACAGAATTTGCAAAATTCCAGTATTCTATGACAACTGTTGTCATACAGTAATAATTTAATTAATATATGAACCATAGTAACACTTAATCCTTAGTATATGCTTAAGGGCATCCTGGTTCTAACTGCCTTAATGTCTGTTAATTATCATATTTCTCTAGAGCCTTCAGTCTAGAGGGAAAGGGGTTAATGCATTTCTGATTCCCATCTAATCTGTAGGAAGTAATGTTATAGTTACTGAGAAAAACAAGACGTTCTTGTACTGAAAATACCAGACATAGGAGTTACTTATCTGGTTACTATGACTCTAATTGACAGTTTCATTTTTCTAGGGTATGTTTTATTCCATGGAGTGCTATGATATTTGGGGTGGGGGTGGGGAAATTAGAGCAGAAGTTAAATTCAGTACATATTAGGACCCCCTGAAGGATGGATGTCAGTTGAAGGCCATCAACAATTTTTTGGGGGGGGAGGGGGGGAGAGAAGAGTGAGAGTTAAAAAAATACAATATAAGCCGTAGAATATCACTGGAATGAGCAGTTTTGTAGCATGACTAAATTTGTCCACTTTTAATAAAGTGAGAACAGTGAGCTGCTGTTCTGAGCTCAGTGTTTTCTTTCTTTATTAATGCAATCCCTAATTTTTTTTGGGGGGGGGAGACTAAAGTTCCTGCTTGTCTATGCCTTTGCAGTCCAAAAATGCGTGAAATTCTCTGTTTTCAACTCCTGAGATCTTTGCAAATACTGAAGAAAAGCTGTAAATTGGGCAATGGTCAACTTTGGACATTTGCCTCCCCCCACCCCTCCCCCCACACACATTGCCAAGGAGTTTCTCCCCCATAAAGATTGATGACAATGCCACCCTGAAACAAACTGCTACTTTTCTCACTTGCTGCAGACAAAAAAAGGCGAATACCCCACCCCCCACCCTTCTCCAGTTACTTTTCATCATTTTTTTTCATGATCACAGAGAGAAGGTTTTTTGTGTCTGTTTTAATAGGAAGCAGACCTATATGTGCACCTAGCAATTGGTCCATTGTGGTTCAGTGCTTCCTTGTGGGCTTGCCATTACCATGGCAACATTCCTTCTGTGCAAGGCATTCTGGGGATATGCATCAGTCCCCAAGCCTGTAGAGAAGGTGGGATAGGTAGCAGTAAGAGCAGGCAGGGAATGGAAAGTAATTTAAGGTGGGCTTATTTTAAACTCAGGTGCTCTTTGCTTTTCCTCCCTTTGCCCTCCGGCCCATGCCCATTTCTTCTTCCTTCTCTTTCCTTTATTACCTCCATCAGACTTCTTTCCATTCAGTCATTCCCCACATACTGCTGTTTCTCTCCTTCCTACCTCCTGCTCACTTTATTTGTGCTGAAAAGGCTCCTCCTGATTCTATATACTGTGCTCTTCTACCTTCTCTGTGCCCCTCTGCATGACCAGCATCACAGAGAGGTTCCTGCTAGATAATCCTTCCTGGGGCACTTCTGAGTAGTCAGGACCTGGCATGAGTAGAGCTGTGGATCTCTGAGGTACCATTCATGGGCAGGGCTCTCAAGCCAAGAGAGCAGACCCTAATGGTGGAATGAAACAGGAAGAATTTCCATCATGTGTCATGATTAAGGTGTATGAGGACAGGAGCATAAACTATGGGGATAGTTTGCACTTGTGGTTTTGGTTGTGATATGTCCATCTTTTAACCTTAAATGCAGAGTAAATGAAAAGCAGTCTCAATTAGTCGTGTTTTTCCCCTGACTGCGACACCTCCACTCGCTCAACTTTATCCCACTGAAGAATTTTGCCTAGGACAAATAATTGTTTTGCTCTTTGAAGGTTTTGCAGGATGTGCCAACTTCTTCCAAAAGATAAATGGCCATGGAGTTTTTGGGTGAGCGGGGGTTGGTTGGGCTATCAAACTGCCCCAACTTTCTTCTTCCCCCCAAATCATTTCCTTTCTCAAAAGCTTCTCAGTACGATGAAAGGCCTGTCTCTGCTCATCCTGCAGCTCACAGAATCATAGAGAGCTGGAAAAGACCTATAAGGACCTCTAGTATCCATTCTGCAGAATGGTTCCCTGCCATACTGCTGACTCCTTAAATCACTTAACAGTGTTGGGGGAAAGGAAGGGAGAGGCTGAGCCTGCAAAATGTTGAGCAGCTCCTGCAGGGTGCTGAGTACTCTGAACTCCCACTGAAGTCTGTCTAATCATTGTTTTTCTATCTGAGCTATATCAAGACTTCACAGAACTGGGTCCTAAATGTGCAGAGAAACACACATGCCATGCACCAACGCTGCAGGGGGAAGTGACCTTTCTTCAGAGACTCCCCATCCCAGAGATGCCACAGGGAAATGTCTTTGAGCCTCACTTTAAATACCTCAGTTAAATACCTACAGCTCCAAGTAAGTCTTTGTCTCACCCTCCTTTCTGGGGAGGTCTTCCAAGATCCTCGTATTTTCTTTTCTACTTTCCCTGGTAATAGGGAAACCTCTTCTGGCCGAGGAGGTTTTGCACCTAGTTATCTCCCAACCCCACAGCTCTGAATTCTCCCTTGTAAATGTTGGCACTCAAGTGACATCTTCCACCACCAGGAGTTGAGCATTCTGCATTACCCCCTCTTCTGATGGAAAATTGAATAGCCAGAGGTTAAAGTACCTTCCTAAAGGAGGCTATAACTTGCAAATGTTTGTCATTGTAATACAACTCGTAGCAAATCACTCCCTGAAGCTCAGCAAGGTGGAGAGCTATCTTTGGCTGCTTGGTCCGAGATGGAGTGTGCACTAATGTTCTCCAGCTTATATTAGTGACTGTAAACAGACCACCAGAAAACTTGTTCATATGAGGCACCTGATTGTAACACTTTCCTGACTTAACAATGGGAAATCTTCAGCCTGGTAAGAGGTGAATTTTGAGGGCTGGGCTTCCATACCCACTGGGCAAACTTTCCAACTATCTATGGAATTTCAGTATTGCCTTTTAGTCAGTGAATAAACCTTATTGCTGCAAATGACAGGTTTTTTGTTTTGTTTAGTATTTTTTTAAATCTAATACTTTGCTTCTGCACAGCTTTAGAGATGCAATGAATTTTCTGCGTTGCACCACATTAAATATATCACATCATGGGCACAAATTGTTTGATATGGACAAAAACACTCATCTAAATAGTCATGAAACTCTTATTATATGTTTATGAGAATGCCGTGTCTATAGGGATTGCTGACATTTTATAAGACTGTCCACAAGTAGCTCAGTGGAAGTTTTGTCTGAGCAAGGACTTGTGGATTGGACCCATGGTTTAGCTACAGTATCCCCAAAGAGTTTACATAGGAATTGATCCTCATGTTAATTATATGTTTGTGCCTCGTGTATTTAAGTCTAGATAACCACGTGTTTACAGGGTTATTCCACATTACTGAGAATGCATTTATAGTAAATAATAAGTAATCAGCATGTCTTTATAGAGAGGCATTGTGGTCCAATAGATACGGCAATTGACTGGGAATAAGGAGAGCTAGGTTTTATTCCCATCTTTGCCATTGATTCACAATGTGATGTTGGGCAAGTCACTTAACCTCTCTGTGCCTCAGTTTCCCCATCTGTAAAATGGGGATAATAACTCTTATCCACTTTGGTAAAGCACTTTGAGGTTTATTGATTAAAAGTGCTATGTAAGTGCTACATATTATTAATCATTATTACAGTTCTTCATTGTGCCTTGCAAAGTTTGTCCCATTTAATATCCTGCTTCTTTTGGTGCCACATTTTAAAGGAAGAGGATTAGCATTGTTCTATGTTTTTATTTTATCTTAGTGTAATTGATGTAGAGAATAGTGTTGGAAGATGACAAGTTCCTGAAGAGGAGATTTGCACTTTTCATGCTTGATTTCAATGTTTAAAATATTGCATATTAAAATGTTTACTCAGGTGATGTTTCCTTTGAATTAGGGCATTCAGGTGGTCTTCTCCCTCCACGCACCCAGTTGACACACTAGATATGTTTTGCCAAACTCTTGAACATCTGTGTTTCTAAGCATTAAGAGTTCACTGATCACAGGCTGTTTCTTTTTGGGGGGTTTGGAGGGGAAAACATCTGAGAACCCCTCACCCCAGTTGTTTCTACCCCACCATCAAAGGGGTCACAGCATCCCTTCCTCTAGCCAAGGAGTATTGGATGCTGCACCCTCTGGAGCCTGGTGCTGCAACTTTCTGTTAGCCTGAGAGGGTTGCTGGAGAAGGATGTATGGCATTCATTCTCAACTGCCTACCCACCCTAGGGGGTTGATTTTTATGCTCCTGCCACCCAGGGAATGAGGGATGATACATGAACCAGAATGAGGATAGTAATTAGTGGAACACAGAGAATTGAATAACTCTTTTCCAAAAAGGGACAAAACTGATGTAATGCAAAAGTACACTTGGGTTTTATCAGACAACCAGGAGATATTGGGAGGTGTGGTGGTCATGGTGAAAGGGCTGAGATTTCCAGTAGGCAATATAGTGGGTGTTCGTTTACCACTGTCAGGGGACTGTGATAAATCGAAGACTGAGGGCCAAATTCCAATCTCAGTTATATCTGTATAAATCTGGAGTTACTCTATGGAAGTCAGTGAAGTCACTCCAGATTAATGCCAGTGTAACAAAAAATCAGAATCTGGACCATTGTCTTCTAATAGTTTTATTCCTCTTTATAAAACAACAAAGCCAAGGCATAACCATCCATCTTCAGCCAGCATTTCATGGGCATCCAGAGTTCCAGTATTTGTAGATATCCTATATTCAAATCCACATCTGTTCCAGGAGTTGTAAAAACATCACAAAGGGCTCTTTTATGCTGTCTGACCCCACTGCATAATGCCCCAGAGCTGTGCACCACCAGGAACGTGCCAGCTGGCAGACAGAATCCAGGCAAAACAGCAGTGAGGTGACGTGTTTAACAAAGGATCAGGGTGCAGTGGAGGGTGGTGGCAGGGGGAAAGAGGAAGGGGTTTTTTTTGTAATAAAGTGACAAAGTATTTTCTTCCCTAATTTTCTTGCAATTCCTATTTATACAAAGTATCTTGATCACTGTGTTGCTAAAAAGAGGTTTTAAATGTGAGCTAACCTGAAAGCAAGGGAAACCTGTAAACAATGAAATTACCAGTTGCTATTACTTTTGGACACCTTTTCTGTATTGTGACTTGTGTGGAAATGTACAGAATAAAAGTGAAGAAGCTCACTCATTGGTTGGGCCAAGTTTCCTTCTGTTATTCCAGTGAAACCAGGTTGCTGCAGCTGTCAGTGCTGCAGAACGATTTTGAGATTCAAAAGCAGTAGAAAGCTCGCGAGGCTGGGCAAGAGGTTGTGAGTGTTGTTCACAGATTTTATCGCTAATCCCCTCGTCGGAGATGGAGTAAAGAAACTGGTTTAAAGGGCCCCTTAAGTCGAAAGAAAGGGCTTTGTCGTGTGAATGTGTCCAGGCTTAATTCGATTTAATGCTGCTAAAGTCGACCTAAACTCGTAGTGTAGACCAGGCCTAAGACCCTAAGCAAGTCAGCATGCCACAGATGCCCATTTGACACTATGCTGTGCTAGCAACTCTTGTCACCAACTCTTGTCTCACACTGATATCATGAAATTTATATAAAAGGCGGCATGTAATATATTATTTGACAGCTGATAACACACTGGTCATTAATGTTACTGTGAAATGTTTGTAACAACACTGTAGGTGAAATTAGGGATGCTCTCTGGCATTATGTCCTGGAGACTATAAACTGACACAGGTGACAAAACAGGTTTCTTCCTGTATAAACAGAAAATAAAATATGGTGGCAGATGCCCTGTCCAGGAAACGAGGTCTGACCTGCTACCTGCTGGTCAGCCTATGACTAACCCTCTTGCAGCTTTGTAAGTGGGGGAGGTGTGACCCAATCTATCAACATCCTTCTTAAATGAGGATACCAGAACTGGGCATAGTATTCCAGCAGTGGTCACCCCAATGCCAAAAACAAAGGTAAAATCACCTCTCTACTTCTCTTCGAGATTCCCCTGTTTATGAATCTCATGATTTCATTAGATCTTTTGGCTACAACGGGAGCTCATGTTCAGCTGATGATCCACCATGACTGCCACATCTTTTTCAGAATCACTGCTTCCCAGGATAGAGTCCCCCATTCTGTAAGTATGGCCTACCTTCTTTGTTCCTAGATGTATTCATTTACATTTAGCCATATTACAACTCTATTGTTTGCTTGGGCCCAGTTTACCAAGTGATCCAGAGTGCTCTGAATCCTTACAAGAAACATGGCCAAGGATGCTACTATGCTCATACTCAAGGATGAGGCGTTCCACAAGCAGTAATGTGACATGCACCAGCCCAGGCATCAAAAGACTAAAGATTACTCCCAAGAGACGAGAAACACTAATGCTGAAACTCAGCATAAAAAATCCATACACCGAGACATGGAATCAGCAGGACTCTCTGGCAACTACACAGAGAGCCAGACAAAAGATTGTGAATGATCAATATTCACAATCAGACTGTTGTTTAATCAAAGAGCGAGTGGAGATCAGTAGTAGTGAGTGTAATAGAACCTTGTGATTGCAGCTCAATCTATCTATTATACATTCATCGTCAAGGCATCGAAGTATCATTCAAAAAAATAGAACAGGTGGTGGCTTGCTGAGTAGTTCTCGCTGATCCCAGGGTAAAGAAGGAGATGTGGTTTTTTAAGCCTGACTGCACAGTTCTGCAGAAGCTGGAAACTATTTTGAGAGTGGTAGCAGAGGGTCTCTTACCAAAGAGCTGAAATAGTCCAATGCTGGCGGAACTTTCTGGGAAAGTTCTGAGAAAACCAAAACTATTTCTGAACTGTGCTTTGGCTCTTCCATCCTGTATCCTTATCCCTATCCCAACCCACCTTGCTGCGGGGCCCATGCTGGGGCAGCAATTGGCACACAAGGATTTGATTATATATTTGCTGATATAACTAGCCAGCAGGAGCAAGAATTTTGTGTGTTGGGTGGAGTGTGATTCCACGGTTGCTTCATACCTATATATCTGTCTGTATATACACATACTTGGTCAATTTCTCTGCTGCTAAAAATGTGCAGAGCACCAATTGATTTCAATGTTGCTCTGCTAATTTAGGCCAGCAGAAAAACATTCAGGGGGCAACTGAAATTCACTGATGGGTGAAATGGTCTAAATATTGTCTGCAAAGCATTTTTGAATACTTTGGGATGAACAGCATTATATAAATGTGAGGAATCATTATTATTCTGGACATTCACTTTTTCTCATTTTCTCCCTCTTCTGCCATATCATACGAAGTATAAAGCAGAAGGGCAGACATAACTGTGGTGTACGATTGAAAAAGATGGCAGAACAAAGACAATGAGTAACTCTACCAGCTTCTCAATGCATTTGCAGCTATTTAAAGTTCTCAAAGTCCTGCCCACAGTTCCTCTCGTAGTTCTCAACCACATGCCACATAATGATGAGGCAAGGAACTGCAATTTAAGATTTATTCCCAGACAAGAACACAATTAATATTATGGTGAAGTGTTACCAAGATTATAGTTAATGTTGTAGAGTGAAACATATCTATTAATTTAAAACATCAGTAGTATGTTTATATCCATACATTATAAGTGCGTGTTTGTTTGAAAGTCTGCTGCATTTCAAAAACCTAAATATCAGAATTTCTAGGCAGACTAAGTTAAGGTTCCAACACTAGCACTGAGATGTGGTCTTTGACCTGTACCATGAAAGCACAGGAAAATCTGGTCACTGGTCTCTAGTTAGCAAGTGGATTTGCATTTTTCAGTACTACAGGACAGTGTGTAAAGTATTTTAGTGCAATAATGGCAGTCTGTGACTTGTAGTTGACAGCAAAATGGGGGATAGTAATTAGGATCAGTAGGTATACTTTAAGTTGGTAATTGAAACTTAAATGAATATTTTCACACTTTCTGCTATTAAGGATTTTTTGAAACATGACAATTTTCTGGATTTCAATTTTTTTTAAAAACTTCAATATCCTAATAGTATTGATTTAAATTGACAGTGACTTTAACCATTACCGAAAGTAAGTGCTCAGAACTTTCTGAAAATCAGATGTGTCAATTTTGGCACACTGAACACGCAATACCTAAAAATCACTAGTCACTTCTGAAAATCTTGGCCTAACTAGCTATTGAATGTTGCGGAATTCAGAGACACCATAGCAATTGTGGCCAGAAGTGGGCACAACCAATTTTTCCAGTTTCAGCATCTTTCTTGCTATCCATCTATTTGCAGGACCGGTCCACAACATTTTGGCACCAGAGGCGGGGAGCTCAAATGATGCCCCCATATCCCCTCGCTTGGGACAAAACTTTGAAAGGTCTCAATTCTGCCTTCTTCCTGTTCTACTATACTCATGGTACTGCTCTGCTACATACCCCAATAAAGGAGAACTAACAACTTAAAATGCCTTGTTCAAAAATTTTAAGTAATACTTAACTTTCAAACGCCTGAACAGCAAATGTAACTTTTCTTGTCTGCATAGTAAACACTGGCATTTGTATCAGTTTGAATAATCAAAGTGGTGCTTTCCATGCCTTCTTGGTTGCAAAGATTTGAACTGCTTCCTGAAGGTCCACAGTCTGGGCCAGCTCATGCTCTACTGAGATGGTTGCAAGGCCAACCAGCCTCTCCTGTGTCATTGTGGAGCGTAGACGTGTTTTTATTAACTTCAGCTTGGAGAAGCTGTGCTCTCCACTGGTAAGTGTTAGAAGTATGCGCAGAGCAACAAAAGCATTTGGAAAGAGGGTGGTCATCTTATTTGTGCACATATATTCCAGAACAGCCTTTGGAGTTGATCCTGCTGAAATGTATCTTGAAAGGGTTTTCAGTTCATCACCTAAATCATTTGCATCAATATTGTGCATGTCATCATGTGTCAACACTGTCTTTAGTGCCCTGCATTGCTGGTGTAGGTCTTCTTCACGTATAGTGAGGAGTTTTGGAATATCATACAACATCCCAAATATACTGCTGTGTTCCTTGAGCTGCATGAAACATTCTTCAACTGACTGTATTGCTCAATCTAGCACCTGGTTAAATAATTCAACTTTGAATTGTTGTTTGGGGTCTCTTATGGGATTATCTTGTAATCATAATTACTATGCTTGTAATCAAAATGTCGTCTTCTTCAGTTACTCTTGTATTCTTGAATGGTTGGGAAAATAGCTTCAGTGTGAAGTTCCTCTGCCAACTTCTGTGCACTCTTCAGAACGTTTTGAAATCCCTTATCTGACCGGTAAGACTGTAGGTATGACTTTGCTTTGTCCAGTTGTTCCATTGCTCCAGATATATCAAGGTCAACACCTTGGAGTCTCTTGCTTACAACATTTATTTCAAACAGTATGTCATGCTACAACACTAAGAGACAGAAATTTCAAGTGATGTTTCTGGTGATTCCATTTCCCTCTGCCACTGTTCTCCCTCGAACAGTTCCTGTCATAGCATTATCCTCCATAATGGCAACTATGGCATCATCTGTCTTCCCCATTTGGTGTTTGATAGGCTTTATCGCCTCCACTCGACTTTCCCATCGTGTGGCACTCAGTGGTTTCAGTGTCAGAGAGGATGTTCCCAGATGTTGCTTCAAAATTTGCCATCGATGAGTTGATGCAGAGAATAATACATAGATGTTTTGAATTGCATTAAAAAATTCAGCAGCCTCACTAGAAGCTGACGCTGCATCACTGACCACCAAGTACAATGAATGAGAACTGCATGGGACAAAAAAGCTCGAGGGTTTAACTCTCAGATCCGTGTCTGCACTCCTGTTCTTTCCTCTCATGTTGGCACCATTATCGTAGCCCTGACCTCTCATGTCAGCTATCGCAATTCCCGTATCTTCCAGCTTTTTAAGAAGCACATTTGTCATACCAGCTCCTGTAGTATCATCAACGTCAATAAATTCTAGAAAATGCTCTCTTGCTTTCAGCCTCTAACCCCACTATATACAAATACAAAAAACTTACCTCCTGCCTTTGCAATTAGGGAAACTCCTGTTAATCTACTCAGGTTAGTTTTTGCACTGGCCTCACCATACGGATTGCTTTGGGCAGTAGCTTCTATTGTTTTCAGTTATCTCAGTACATGAATGGGCGTAATTGCGCCTTCTAATTAGAATGAAAGGAGGGTGCTCAGCACAATCATCAGGTTTTATCATGTCTGTGATTGTCTTTGGATCAAACACTCACTTAATGGCAGCTATTAACGACTTCCAGCACAACATTACAATGGCAAGGCTGCATTAGGAGCTATAGAGGCTGTATTTTGGCTAGCTATAGTGTGGAAATTTCATCACAAAGATATTTTCCTACTAAATTAGACACAAGATTGGCATTATTATTTGTAGTACAGTAGCACTTAGAGCACCAAATGAGATCACAGTCCTACAACTAGGTGCTGTATGAAGACACAGTAAGAGAGAATCCATGCCCCAAAGAGCTGAGAGACTAAATAGACTTTCCCCATTTTAATGATGGGAAACTGAGGCCCAGTGAAATGTAGGTTATATCGACCCTGGAGCTAGAAGGTGCAATTTCCATCGTGGGTAGCCAGACCCATGTGAGCTTTGATTGAGCTTGCACACTAAAAACAGAAGCAGAGCGGCGGCAGCACTAGGGCTAGCTGCCCTGAGTACAATCCCATCTGAGACCCTAGGGCATGCAGTCAGGGGAGCTAGCCTGTCCTATGCACATGTCACGATGACGATGCGGCTATTTTCAGTAAACTCACTCTACCAGAGCTAGTGTGAGTATGTCTACCTAAGGTGGAAATTGTACTTTCCAGCTCCACTGTAGACATGCCCTAAGTGACCTACCCAAAGTTACACAGGAAGTCTGTGGCAGAACCAAGAAATTAACCTAGGTTTTCTAGACGTCAGTTCTTGGCTTTAATCACAAGGCCATCTTTACTCTCTATGAGGAAAAGCTTCTCTCAGAGATGAAAATATAATATATTTACAATTATATAACCCTTTTAATCTGAGGATATCAAATTATTATATAAACATTCACTAATTAAGCTTCACACCACCCCGCTGTAGTCCGTGAGTAGCATACTCATGTTACAGCTGGCTAAACAGAGGTGCATGTGCCTCAATTGCTAACAGACCCAAGGACCCTAAATTCCAGTTCTCATCTCTGTCTACTTGATAACATGCCTGATAAATGTTACTGCTATTGTGGATGTCACCTTGCTTCTTATTGTTTCCTTAGGGTCTGGCTACACAGCAAAAAACAACCCCCAGCAGTGAGTCTCAGAGCTTAGGTCAACTGTCTTGGGCATGCAGGGCTTGTGTTACAGGGCTAAAAATAGCTGTGTAGACATTTCTGCCCTGGGCTGGAGCCCAGACTCTGAGACCCACCAGATTTCAGAGCCCAAGCTCCAGCCCAAGCAGGAACATCTACACTGCTATTTTTAGCCTCCTAGCCTGAGCCCAAGTTAGTTGAGTTGCGCTCTGAGGCTCGCCGCTGTGGGTTTATTTTTTGCAGTATAGACATATCCTGTCTCCTTTGCATTGAGGAGTGTTTCATGAGCCAGTGTACTGTATTTTTTTCAAGCTTCAAGTTGCAGCACTTCCAGCACAAAGAAAATAGGAAATCGATTCTCCCCACACACAGTTTCTTGGGGCTTTAAATGAAAACTGGGAGGAGGCTGAGGAGGATATAGCCTGCAGAACTGCAACATGCTTTCCACCCATCCATGTCTACATTAGGTGGAAGACTGATTCCAACCCCTGCAACCAGCAATCTAGGAGTGGGTTTGGGATCTTTTTATTAATAGGAGTTCTAGATGCTTAGCACTTCTGAAAATCAGGTCCAAAGTGTCTCAGGTTTGGCACCCAAAAAATGACACCTACAATACATAGTCATTAAAAAAAATAATTTTGACTTTAGCCTCTTTACCTCAGTTTCTCCATCTGTAAAGTGGGGATGGGAAAATTTATGAACCTTGTAGCTCTAGGTAGTGTAGCCTAGGAGATAGCACAGTGGACAGTAGCACTCTGGAGACCTGGCTTTCCCCATCTGTAAAATGGGGATAATGATACGGCTATCCTTTATAAAGTGTTTTGACCTCTACTGATGAAAAGTGCCATGTAAGAGATGGATATTATTATTGAAGTGCAATGTATTATGGCAACAATAGTTATAGTAACAATAGTTAAAGTTTCATTTCAGCTCCCATGCTAAGCCCCTTTTTTTCAGTTGGCCACAATGTGTGTACATGTATACGCTACAGTTGGGACAGAAAGTTTGTGGGAATGAACTGTTAGAAAGAGCCAAGCCTATGAAGAAGGCTTAGACTGAGGGTTTCATGATTTTGAATTACCCTTCTGTTGTTAAACCAGACTCCAGGAAGAATGACATGTTCCTACCCTGAGTGTGTAGGGTTTTTTTGGACTGTGGTGGGGGGATGTTTTCATCAATTAATTTCATGCCAAAACAAAAGCCACTGCACAAACATGTCTATACGTTTCCAACACTTCTCTGATGGTTGGAGAATAACTATTAATAAGATCCTATGAATAACAGTAAATCACACTTGGGGACTGAATCCATGAATATGTTTGCAAATTTCCTATTTGATCAACTCTTTGTAGGAATAGCTCTTACTCTCTGGCAATATCACTTTAAGACAGTCCAAAACAGCATATCAGAAGAGGACAGCAACGGCACCTGCTGACATTAAACAACCTTTCAATCCATTTATCAACATTCTCATCCTTCCCCATTCAAAGCAGCTGAAACAATAACTATCAATAAAAGAAAATTAATTGATATGCAGAGCATATTAAAAGCCAATGATGCAATGTGACTGATTCTCCCAAACTCCTCTTTAAAGGCATCAGCAGGCCTCAGATTTTCTACATCCATGAACGAAAAGTAACTAGCTAGGTTATATTAATGTGAACATTTTATTAAATATCATCCTGCCTCAAGGCAGCTAACAGTATTCCCCAATACAAATCGTTTGTTGTTGTTTCTGTAGACTCTTTTATGCTGTACTAATAGGACCTATATTAACATTGTAAGCAGTCTGGCATGGGAGGAAAACCAAAAGCTCAGTCTGCTTGTTTGGAAAGGTCTGCAGTGGAATATCTTAGTGTTTATCCAGAATAAATGGAAAGGGAATGGCCAGGAGGGATGAAAACAATAATTTATAGCTTGAAATAGAAATATGGCTGAATTCTTGTAGTGTTAAACAATGTTTAAAAGTAAGTTACAGCAATGGGAATGTTGCTACTGAACTACAATTTCATGTCTCCCTCTCAGAATTTGCAAACATTTCAATACTACCTTATGAATAAGGGAATTTATTATTATTAATAATAACAACATTACATTCGAGTCTATAGGCCTCAGCCAAGATTTGGGCCCCTTTTGTGCTAGGCATTGGATATATAATACTGCCCCAAAGAACATACAAAGAAATTGCTGATAGAGCAAAAGACTCAGCATGAAAACCTGCTCCTTATTGATTATTAGATGGAAAATATCAATGAGCAAGACCAGTAAAACCCCATGCCACACACAGGTCTAATTCCAAAACAAAGCAGATCAAGGAAACTTGATCAGATAATCTCCTTGCCAAAATCTCACCAATCATACTTTAAAAAAGAATGGTAAACAAAATGATAATTGCCAAGTTCATCAATGTCAAGAGAGGGTTTCTTGAGCATAGGCCTAAATGTTCACTTGACAGATACTGGGATCTGATCTGCATGGGAAGATCTTTGCACTCATATATTACCCCGCTTAAATTAATGAGGCTCCATGAAGGAATATAAGAACATAAGAACGGCCATACTAGGTCAGACCAAAGGTCCTTCTAGCCCAGTATCCTATCTTCTGACAGTGGCCAATGCCAGGTGCCCCAAAGGGAATGAACAGACCAGGTAATCATCAAGTGATCCATCCCCTGTTGCCTATTCCCAGATGCAAATCTTCAACTGTGCTGATCTAATTTGCAAGATCAGAACCTATATTTCTACTGGTTGTGAAGATGCTGGGCCTGACTCTTCTCTCACTTACATTGGTTTTACACTTGTGTAGCTGCATTGATTTCCCTGGATTTACACTTGATTTACACTAGCCTGACAAAGAAGAAAATTAGCCCAACTGAGTGAATGTGAAGAAGGAAGAACCAAAGAGAGCATCGAAGTGAAGGGGAAGAGGAAACTGATGAATAAAAAATGGGGAGACATAATGAAGTAAAAGATTATTGCTTTATTTTGAAAAATTAAATGTACAGTACTGCCAACCCAACGTGTTCAAAAAGCATGAGATAAAAAATCATGAGATTGGCTTAACAATCTTTAAATTTTAAAAAGTAATACATTTTGGGTCTTTTTACTTACCTTCAGGTTTTTGAGCCTCTTAGGCTTCACATTTCAAACTTTTCCCTGCAATCAGGAGGGCTAGAAGCTTACTTTCTTTAAAATGAAAGATGAGCATCTTGTGTAATCACCTGACTCTGGAAGCTGGGGCTTAAAGAAAAAAACCCTCATATCATGAGGCTCTATGATAACATTGTGAGAATTGGCAATACTTCATTTAGCATGGAGTGATATCTTACGTGACTTGCTGTCAGTGGTATTCACAGTACTTATATGGCAGTAAATGTATATTTACTAGTCCTACTGAACTACTCACAGTAGTAAAGTTAAGCATGTTCATTAGTGTTTGCAGGGTTGGTGCCTTAATGTGTCTATTGAAATGCTGTGTTTATATGTTAATCAATTTATCCAGTAACCCCGTCTGGGTCATTGAGAGTCCTCCATGTCACAGTTGAGATACAAGAGCAGGACAGCAGATGTTACTGCTGCTTGCATTTCACCTGTTAAGTGGATAACAGAGCAGATCAGAAAACTGAAATTTTCCTGTGAGAAATTTTGAATGATATCATTATTCAAAAACAATTTTTTTTCAATATTTTCCTGCTAGAAGTTTCAAAACAGTTCAGGATGACAATGTTTGTTTTGATTTGGCTTAAGATGTCATTTTCGTTGCTTTAAACCAAAAAAATAAAACAAAAACAAAACAAAACATTTTAAGTTGAAACAAAACGAAACTTGTTGTTTTGAATCAGCATTTGACCATAACATAGCATTTTGTTTTCGTTTTTACAAACTTCAAAGCTGAAATGAAACACGATTTTTAAAGTGAAAATGAAATGAAAAATTTTGTTTAATTTCAACATGGTGAGTTGAAACATTTGTTTTGACATTTCATATTGGAAAAATAGCAAAACTTTTTGCCAGAATTGACAATTTCCCATGACATTTTTCAATTTTTCTGAAACTGTATTATTCAGCAGGAACATTTACTTGATGAGAAATTTCAGACAATGCATAACTAGACCTTTCTCTCCAGGAGTGTCATTCCAGCACATCTCCCCAGCACAAAATAAGAAAATATTAAACTAAATAACATGTATGCACAAGAGCAACTTTATGCAGGTGATCAGTAGCCCAATTGAAGAAAATGGAATTAGTCAAATATGTTGTTACACATAAGTATAAGTATTTGCAGAACTGAGGCCTAAGATTGATACTTCGGGGTATTAAATGTGTGGGTTTTTGTTGTGAAGTACTTAGCACACTATTAAAATAATAATAATATTGAATTTGCAATTTCTTGGTTTGCATTCTTCACCAATATGCCTGAAAAACTGAGTTTTAATGAGTGGATCACTTTTAAACTACAGTTTGTGATGTGAATGATTATCGTTTTTTAAACCACATCGTTTCCCCCCTATTCTAATTATAGGGCTATAGTTTCTGTGACAATGTGCATGCCACTGTGCAGCCTTAATATAAAGCTGGTCTGAAAAGAAACACAACTCAGAAGCAGTTGATTCCACTGTTCAATACATCTACTAAATAATTCAGTATCACTAATGGAAGTCTGATCTTAGTGGAGAAGCAGGCTTCTGTGGGCACTCACTGCTGGTTTTGGCAGCCAGACCCTGGAGAACAACAATGGAGCAAAAGGTGAAAAAATCTTTAACTGTTCTTGTGTTCTCTTTTCTGCTTTCCCAGAATTATATTATTTCTTCCTGGTGGCAGCTGCAGCTGAGAGCTGAGCGGTGATAAAAAGAAATTGATATTTACAGTATGTCTGAAACAAACAAACAAAGTTCAAACCACGCTGACCTATTGACTGGCATGTGTTTTTGTTTGGTTTTAGAAATGCACTGCATCTTTCTGCTAAATGATGGGAGCAAAGGCAATGAAACACTTATTGGGGGCAAATTGCACAAGGTATTGCCTCCAAATTTCATACTCAGGTTTTAGGGTTAGAATTTTCTAAGGAGGTGAGGTGCCCAATTCTCACTGAAAGTCTGAGAGTTAGGTGCCTAACTCCTATTGGCACCTTTGGAAATCCTTGCCTAGAGGTACTGAGCATCCACAACTCCAATGTAAGGCAAAGGGAGCTGAGGGTGCGCTTAACACCTTACAAAGGAAAATAATCAGCAAGATGAATTCTCATATGAAAGGGCTTCTATTTTTAGGCACACTCAAGATTCCCAATCCTGATTATCTTTAGGAAAACCCATCCCTTCCAAAAATACTGTGAACATCAGCTGATGGAAATATTTGGAGTCATTTACTGGTGCATTACCATTGTGCATCAACAGTCAAAAAAATCTGTATACCTTGTTCCCTTAATCTTTGCTCTTTTCCTTTCTAAAAGGAGCAGTCTTCACCACTCTTCTTTTCTTCTTGGAGACACTGTCTTAGGCAGTGAAGAGGCTACTCAAAAGTAAAGGTTTGACTCCTGTAGCTCCTAACCCATTCTTTATCTTCTTTTTTTTTTAACCAATCTAAAACTGATAGCTACAAACAAACCATAAGGGAAAAGATTTAAAACCTAGCCAGAGATAGCAGGTTTCTCTAGCAGCCTGTAAGCAAGATCTCCTTTTTAGTTAAATTTAGATTCCTTGTGTGTCTAGGCCAGATTATTAATAACCAAGGGCTGCCTTTCAGTATAGGTATTTTTATCCTTCACATGTTACCCAGACTTAACTCTTTGTCTTTATGTCCCCCTTTCCATCACCCAAGAAGACCATCTAGATGTAGGAAATAAACCATTGGTTGGGTCAGGTGAAATAATAAGAGACAAGGTGGTGAAACAGAACTTGGCAGAATCCACTGGCTGCATCTAACAAGAATATTTTTGCACCAGTTAACTGGTTCCTTATCACCATTCTTCTCCATGCTGTCCAGTTGATTTTGTCCCATCTTGCTTTAAGTACTTTGGGAGGCCCACCTCACTAGTTATGAGACCATCTAGAAAGTCACTTGTCATAGTCCTATTAATGTCAAAGGTGTCAAACGTAGACTCTTTGGAGCAGGAATGTGTCTTACTATGTTTATACAGTGCATAGCACAATGAAATCCTGTGCTCAGTTGGCACCTCTAGGTGCTACTGTGATACAAATAATATTAAAACACACCTATTACTTAACTTTCCAGAATTGAGGTGCTTTCATTTTTGATTAGAGTTCCTTCAGACTCTAATTCATTTACAGTTGAACAGATGCATAATCATGTATACAATTGAGTCTATAGCCTCTCCAAATCCTAATGCAAGTCACATCACACAAGATTAGAATTTGGTTCAATGTGTGTACTCAGTTTCATCAAATTCAGATCTGAGATGTGGTGGGGGAGGTACCAGGGATTGCTGTAACTGGGGAAAAGTGTCAGCTGAAACTGGTTTACAGTGGAAAATTGGGTTTTTAACAAAATGAAAATTTTAATGGAAAGTGACTGCTTTCTGCAGAAAGTTTCTCTCCCTCTCTTTAAAAAAACAAACAACCTCAGTTTTCCTTTTTTCAACAAAAAATTGAAATTTTCTGCACGGGGAAACATAATTCTGACCTGCTCTATGTCTCGATTTTCTCTTTAGCCCATAGAAAAATGTACAAGTCAATCTGCAATATTCTTCCCTTGTCTCACCAATCTGCTCCAACCTCACTCTTCATCCAGAGCACAGTTTTGGTGGCAATCAGATGAACAAACCTTTGAGGCCAAAGATGTCAAACATTCTAGGCTATGTGGGGCAGGGAATGTCACTTACTATGTTTGTACAGTGCTTTGCACAATAGGGTCCAGCTCTCAGGTGGAGCACTCCAGGGACTCCATAAGTCAGCTACTAAGTATCCCTCTTTATTGTTGTGTGGCTTGCATAATTTTCATCCCATAAGAAGGAAGTAGATTTCTCACTGCAGTCCTGGCCATTTGACTCCAGAGAAGCCTGGCTTATATTGCTAGCCCAGCTGCTAGAGAGAACTGTTCTATCTGAACCAGTCTACTATTTTGTGTTGATGATCAAAGTTGTTTGTCTTCAGTGACATTGCTATCATTAAATCCCGCTGTGGCTGTGTGATGAAAGCAAAGGAAGAAATGGAAGGGATTAGTTTACTTCAGCCAGAAAGAATCCAGGTGGGTGCAATTATCCAGTCTGGGATTTACTGTACAGTGCATTTTATTGTTACAGGTGGAAGGTGTTAGATGATGCAATATACATTTTTGCCAGACAGAGGACTTTCTTAGCTAATTTATCTGGAAACAGGAGAACCTGAACTGGATGTCTGCATTAACTTGGAATAGGAGCCAAAATTTATGACCCCAGAAAGAAGACCAAACCCCAAAACGCTGTGTGCCTTTATAGCCAAGAAATAGTCTCACTCTAGGGTTTAGAAACTAGAAAGAATATGCCTGACTTTAGAATGTTAGCTACATTTTTAATTCAATTGGCAATTGGGGAGCATTCTCATTTAACAAATGCAATGAGGCTAAAAGTAGGGAAAGCCTGCCCCAAGTGAAAGCTTTTATGTAATTCCAGCAGTCAACAGAACTAGAGGTTATGAAATTTCATGAAAAAAAAGTTTTGTGATATTTTCAGCCTAACTGGAAATTAAAAGTACCAGACATCTTTTTCTTTCAATGTTTCCAGTCAGGAGATTCAAATAAAGTTGGATTCAAAGCCCAGTTAACTCTTCTTGACTTCCATGGGCTTTGGATCAGGCCCATAGTGCCAAAAAGTGAAATAATTATTTTTGTCTGAAATTTCTGAGATTTGTTACTGGCTACCTGGGAGGTAAATGCGAATCTCCCATGCGCTGTGGCTGACAGCGAACCCACGCTAGCCGTCTCAGCTCCTTATGTGTGCACATTGCAAACAGGAACATAGATTCAATCGGATTTTTTTTTAATAAGTTACCTGGCACAGGGGCTCGCAGACATTAGCCCTCCTGACCCAGTACATTATGGTGCTGACACTGCCTCTCCAAGTAACAGAACTTGGGGAACTGTCACCATCAGACGAGGGTTTTGTAGAGCTTCTCTTTCCCAACAAAGCTTTACTATTTGCTCACCAGAGCCCCAGTGCATACAACATATGAAATTGCAGAGGAGGGATGCTACCCTGCAGCTCCCTTTTCTTAGCAGTAACCGAGGAACTCAAATCCCGCACCTCTTCGAGTCCTAGCCCCTCTCCCATTCCCCTGCCTTCCTCCCGTCCCGGTGGGCGAGACTGCCCCTGGAGTGACCTGCTTTTAATCAGCTTCCCAAGCAGATCACATGAGTGCAAAGTGCTCTCTCGCGCTCTGCCTCCCTCCTCTCTCGCTCGCAGTCTGCGAGCAATTGAGTCCAAGCGAGGAGCGGCGAGTTCCCCGCCTTGAGCAGCCAAATCTTGGCGAGACAATCCCGGCCGGAGGGGGAAAGCGAGAGCGCACGGGGCGGCGAGGCAGGAGAGGAGCCCCCAGATCCAGCCCGAAAGAGACGGGTCGGCCCCGCGCTCCCAGGCAGCCAAGCCCCCAGCCCGTCCCTCCGACCCGAAGGCAGCGTGGCCGGCAACTCCACGTAAGTCGAAGTGGGTTTGCTGGGGCTGAGGCGCGCGTGTCAGAGGGTTGCGCCCGAGGCGCTTTCTTCCGCTGGGGGCAAGGACAGCGCGGGGGAGCGGGACCGCCGGGCTGCCCTCGGAGCCAGGCGGCTGCCGGGCTCAGCGCGGGCGGGGCGGGGCTCTCACCTGGCCCGCCGCGGAACTGTAGCGCTGCAGGGCGGTGCGGACGCCTGGCCGGGGGCAGGTCTCCATCCGCGGGAAGCGGGCTGGGCTCCCTCCGCGGGGCCGGGGGCAATGCCTTGCGCGGGTCCTCTCCAGGTAGCAACTCGCGGGGAGGGAAGTGAGCGGTGCCGAGGGGCCGCGGAGAGCATCGCTCTGGGCATTGCTGGGGGTCTCCTCGCCCCCCCCCCCCCCCCGGCCAACTGGTGTCGGGCACAGCTGCTTCTCTCCCGGGGCTGTAGTGGCCGAGGAGCTCTGGCCTCGCCCAAGGGACCAAAAGAGCAGCAATCTGGCTTTTCTTGGGTTGGAAAAGAGCCGCCCCCCACCCCTTCGGTGACTTGGGGCTGTACTCGAAGGTGTTCCCCAGACACCTGTATCCGCACCCCAGCCTGCTCCCCGCCGCCACGCAGACGCGGGACTCGAGCCTAAAAAGAAGCCCCCAGAGCCCCCGAGAAGTGCCGCCCCCGTGAGTAGCACTGACTGACTCCAGGGGGATGATCTGTCCAACCCCCTCCCCGCAAGCTGCTCCAGCTCCCCTGCCTGGCTGCCGCCTTCCAGGCCGCCGCCGAGGATTACTCTGAAGGCTAATAGGATAATAGAGCAGTTCCGTGCTCTCAGCTCAGCGCGATTTGAGGCAACTGCACAGCTCGGTTTAGCCACTTGATCATAACTTGGCATAAAAGGCTGGCGGATCAATATGTGGCAGTATTGAAAAGCTAAGGGGCAGGAGGGGGAACTTTACACAGTGTAAAGAAAAAAATGTCAGGATCTGCGGGCAGAAAGTGTGCTCAAGAGGAAGGCCAGCAGCATGCACCTAGGATAGGCAACCTGCTATGGATGCCTCTCTTACCTGGGGTCCTGCAGGGATCAGTTCTTGGTCCGGTTCTGTTCAATATCTTCATCAGTGATTTAGATAATGGCACAGAGAATACACTTATAAAGTTTGTGGATGATATCCAGCTGGGAGGGGTTGCAAGTGCTTTGGAGATAGGATTAAAATTCAAAATGATCTGGACAAACTGGAGAAATGGTCTGAAGTAAATAGGATGAAATTCAATAAGGAGAAATGCAAAGTACTCCACTTAGGAAGGAACAATCAGTTGCACACATACAGAATGTGAAATGACTGCCTAGGAAGGAGTACTGCGGAAAGGGATCTGGGGGTCATAGTGGACCACAAGCTAAATATGAGTCAACAGTGTAACACTGTTCCAAAAAAAGCAAACATAATTTTGGGATGTATTAGCAGGAGTGTTGTAAGCAAGACACGAGGAGTAATTCTTCCTCTCTATTCCGTACTGATTAGATCTCAACTGGAGTATTGTGTCCAGTTCTGGGCACCACATTTCAAGAAAGATGTGGACAAATTGGAGGAAGTCCAGAGAAGAGCAACAAAAATGATTAAAGGTCTAGAAAACATGACCTATGAGGGAAAATTGAAAAAACTGGGTTTGTTTAGCCTGGAAAAGAGAAGGCTGAGAGAGGACATAACAACAGTTTTCAAGTACATAAAAGGCTGTTACAAAGAGGAGGGAGAAAAATTGTTCTTCTTAACCTCTGAGGATAGGACAAGAAGCAATGGGCTTAAATTGCAGCAAGGGAGGTTTAGGTTGCACATTAGGAAAAACTTCCTAACTGTCAGGGTGGTTAAACACTGGAATAAATTGCCTAGGGTGGTTGTGGAATCTCCATCATTGGGGATTTTTAAGAGCAGGTTAGACAAACACCTGTCAGATATGGTCTAGATAATACTTAGTCCTGCCATGAGTGCAGGGGACTGGCCTAGATGACCTCTTGAGGTCCCCTTCCAGTCCTATGGATCTATGGTGCAAGCAATGTCCTCACTTTGGTCTCAGAGACTTAGGGCCAAACTCTATGCACTGATAAGCACATTAATGCTGTTTGACTGTAATGGGAGTTAACCTGCTTATCTGAGGGCAGGTCTTCACTACGGGGGGGGGGGGGGTCGATTTAAGATACTGAAATTCAGCTACGCGAATAGCGTAGCTGAATTCGACGTATCGCAGCCGACTTACCCCGCTGTAGGGACGGTGGCAAAATCGACCTCTGCGGCTTCCCGTCGACGGCGCTTACTCCCACCTCCGCTGGTGGAGTAAGAGCGTCGATTCGGGGATCGATTGTCGCGTCCCGACGGGACGCGATAAATCGATCCCCGAGAGGTCGATTTCTACCCGCCGATTCAGGCGGGTAGTGTAGACCTAGACCTAGAGTAATAGTTGACCCTTTACTGCTGCTAAAATAAGTAACTCCAACAGGTGCTGATGGATCAGTTGTAGAGTTGTTATTGCTAATTTGTTTTAAAACTTAAAGGCCTGTGGGGGCGGGGTTGGGAAAACTAGGCCAAACTCTGCTGTCGGTGAGACTGGTGTAAATACAAAGTAACACCATTGACTTCTAAGTGAGAGAATAACTTCTCCCATTGAGTATAGAGATAATTCTGCTGATATATCGTATTGGTTTCTGTCATTTATTTGTCTTCCTTATATATATTAGGGCTATTTACATGCAAAGGGAATCTTTTCATTTCATTAAAAGTTTATCTGCTCCTGTTACTTGCTCTCTACCTGAGGTCAGACTTCTCAGTTTTTGATATCACAAGGAGATGAATGAATAATACATTTGAGGAAAGTTCTGAAGCTTAAATTCCACCAGGAATTAAGCCTGCTGTGACCACATCCACTTGGGCTTGTTTATAAGCAGTGTGGAATTGTATATATTATGCTTTTTCCCTGTTCGATATCCTTACAACTGTGGCCAGAGGAGTGGGTTCTAACTAGATCCAGCTTACTTTAAGTCAGAGGAGCAGGTGGAAGGGCATTTTAGCCAAAGGTTCTTCAGCTCTGAAACTTGCTACCTTTCCATTGTTCCATCACAGCTTCAGTTTGGTATTGTTCTGAGCCTGTTGCAAAATATAGCTTTTGGGGTAGCTAATGGATTGAGGGAACAGGTATGCTTGTAGGTGCAGGCTGTTCTAAGGGGATAGTTGTTTTTATGTACCTTTTGAATGTTGCATGATAGCTGCTGTACAGTGGGAATTTTACTTTTTATTGTCTATTATAAACACCTCCCCCCCAAAAAAACAACAACAACACTGAAATATCAATCAACAGAAATGATCCAAAGGGAAACTTCCCCCAGAAAAGGTAATATGTAATTTGTGACATGGTAAAGCTGTTTATTTGTTGTTGTAAGTTTGATGGAGGGGAAAGGAAAAGTTATCCAGCTAGAAGGAAAAAGCTGTGCATAACTTAATGACCATCTATATGGGCAAGTATGTGTGGAGGGACAAGTAGAAAGTTGGTGTCTCTCTGGACTAAGTTCCTTAGCAATTGGAACCTTATCCAGCACTCACTGAAGAAAAAGGAAAGACTCCCTTTGTCTTTAGTGGGCTTTGGAGCAGGCACTTGGACAGAAGGGTGGGAGGGAATTTTGTCACTGGCTTCAGTTTTGTCTTTTCCAAAGGGATACATTTTTTGCTTTTTTTTATTTTAGTCAGTAGCATCTTCCTTCCCTCTCTGGTAAATGGTGCAGACAAGGGAGGCCTTCATCGCTAATGTGGGCACTTTCTTGGTTGACTTGTGGGAGGTGCTGTCTGACTTCCAGCAGCATCACCTCCACCAAATTATGTCACAACTAGATCTGATCTCCCTTCTCTTGGTCTCGCTGGAGTCTGTTAGATCGGAGTACTCTCACAGAAGAACTGTCCTTTCTATGTGAGCTCTGAAAACATACTGATTTGACACACACTCTGTTATAGTTTAAAACACTTGTGCAGTGCCTTAGTGGGGTTATCACTTATATAGAGAATTACAATGCAACACTGAGTTACTGTGGATGGAACTTGCTTTGCTCATGAACCTTGTCTTCCTCCACAGGCCACCTCCCTTGCATATATTCTCCATAAGCTTGTGGTGTTTTCTATGGGAGCAGGTCTGTGACTAACAGTGTAATCTCCACTTCAATATTTGCGGCCTTTTGCTGACTGGTGCATCAAAAGCATTTTTCGCGTAGAGGTTTCATTTCAGGGCTTTAACTGAGGAAATCTATATATGTGTCAAGCCTATTCATAATAAATCATTTAAAATGCTGTCCTGGGATCAAACCAGGTCACTGTAACACATACACACTGCTCTTCATATGCTTAGAGTGACCTGCACTTGGTCAATCCATATACCTGGTATGGTTGTCTCTGATTTATCTTCCTTGGACAGCCTTGTTCACAGGGAGTTTATGTTGCAAATTATTCACAATTCTTGGCATGCCGAGCAGCCTCAAACTTAAACTGCAGCCTCATTTTCCATCCACTCAATACCACACTTACATGTGTCCGAGTTTCCATGGTGCCATCAAGCTTCTAGCTAGATATTGACATTTGACAGCAGGAATATCATTCTGTGTTGCTGTGTATATTTAGTGAAACTATCAAAGCCATTTAGGGTGTGCATTTCTAATTTATATCCATATCCTCATATTGTTAGTTAGTGCTTGTTAAGCGTTGCCTAACAGCCCTGGTTACATAGTTAACAGCAACAATGAACTTCAGATACAGCTTAGACAACCGGTGTTTTGAGATAAGCAGAAGGATCCATATTTTAGGTTAGTTTGAGCAATTTAGCATCACGTGGACACAAAGGATAACATTTTAAAAAAATGCCCAAGTCCTTGATGGCTGCTATCACGTAGGTATTTTTGAAAATCTTCTCAATTGTGGCTTTCTGAATGTTAGTACATAGAGTGTTCCTTCTCTGTAGAGCTGTTTAGGTTGAAGTAGAAAAGTATGTATTGTAAGATATTTAAAGTGGATTTCAGAGGGCTTGGGAGGAGCCAGAATGCAAGAGCCTTACTTCAATTGAAGTTTTATATAAAAAGCTTTATTCAGAGTAAGCCCAAAATGGGGTTAAAAAGTACAGAGGTGAGCTATGGTATGTAAAATGTGCCTTTTAGTAAAATAACCGGCCATAACAATTTGCGCATTATTACTATAGAAATATTGCTACTCTGGCTCAATTAATTGACATGGCATACAAGGTGGCAGTGGTCAAACAATTTGTTAGAAGCAATAGCTCTCATGGTGACATAAACTTTGTGGGGAGAGAGAGATCTATTCTAGTTACTTGTGCCAGCAGCAGTCCCAGCTGTGCATTGTCCACCACCAAGTGCCTAGTTACTGAGTGGAAAGTAGAGGATGTCTCAGGAAATACAGTGCAACCAAAGCCACCTGGCCCTGGAGGTGGATTTGTTAGCCACGAAATGATGGAATTAGTATTTTAGCTCCACAGAATAAATTGCTAGCATTCATTCATCATAGTCTTTAGATTAACTATAGAACAGTTTCCAGCAATGAATTTTTTATTTCTTTCCAAATGTAATAACTAATGTTGGACATTAGACCATCAAGACCAAGAGAGTCTTCTCCACCATAACCAGTGTCCTGTTCCCCTATCTGCCATGAGCATTGCACCAATGGCTGATAGTGGAATTGTCGCTGTTTCATTCTTTACAATTTTATATGATTTGGAAATAATTGCTGTTTTTCACTACTAGAAAGTAATAATGACTTCAGATGAAGACTAAGTATTGTTAGCAGAAGTAGACCAACTCTTAGAAAATGAGATCCTGATTTTATATAAAGGCACCCACAATTATTAGTATATGCACTAATAATAAAGAATGAAGGAGGAGATATTCAGATAACCAGCAGAATTGTATCTAAACATTTGCCACTAGACAGTGGCTGCTTGTGAACATAGAGTACCATTGCGGGGGCTCAAAAAATCATTATAATTGGGGTCAGTAGCATGGCTAGGGCAGAGGGTTTCAAGCTGAAGGCAACTACATTTGGATTTTTAGATGAGCGCTGTAAACATTTGATCTTGTATGAAGCGGAGGTGGTACCCAATGTGACGTCATCATCATCTTTGATCCCAGCATCTTTACTATGAGAATTACCTAGCTAATGAAGTAATAGTTGGCAATCTGTATGGAATCTGCTGTTTATATTTTTATTAGCTCTGAGTTGGCAGAGCTTCTGTAGTGTCCGATTCATTAGTGTGTTTCAGTCATTCTCAAGTTTCAAGAGCCTTTTCAGTATGGAAAAGGTAAAGTTCCTCTTGGTGCCAACCCTTTATTATAGCCAGTACTGAGGACATATAACCTTGATGTCATAAGGCTTGTTCGGTGCACTGAAGTGTTCAGCAGCGTCTTACCCTGGAGTGATAGAAAGGACCCAAGCCTGGAAGTACACAGAGCAATGAAACAGCCCTGCAGTCTGAGCCTCATAAACACAAGTTGGTTGGCACAGGCCAGCTGTGGGTGTCCAGTTGCTGTGTAGACATGTCCTCAGTGTACATTTTGGAACAGAGGTTAGGCTCCCCTCCAAGGTCTGACTGCTTTCTAAGGGACAGAATCTACCTCTGATCCCCACATAAGTTCCAGAGCTCAGTGAGGTCCTGGGGTAATGGGGTGAGGAGGGTGCAAAACATGTAATCCTGTTCTTCATCATGTTATCCAGGTGCTGGGTGGGATGGGAAGGAGGAAGAGGGGGAATTACCAAATATAGACAAGAGACACACACTGCGATGGTTGTGGAAATCAGCGTACCACATCTCATTACTTGGTTTAAAATAACACTCCTAAATCTGTCTATGCCACCTGAAAGCTTGGTCAGTTCAATTTCAAGCAATGATAGGCATAATATTTTTTTTAGTGAGCCCTGTCTTGTGTTTTGGTTTTGTTCATCTTAATGTTACGAGCACTTTGAGATGACTTTGCCTACCTGTTGTTTTAAGATGATCTTCAGACAAATGTCAAAGTCAGGTAGCATTTAAACTATACAATGATCACACAGATTGGGTTTTATATCTTTCATACTTCAGATATTCCGAAGTGCTATAGAACACAATTAATTAGATGCTGGTTGCACAGTGAAAATCTAGGAGCCACCATGCACTCAGCAATAATGATCTCACAGCATGGGACGTTATTATTACTTCTATTGCAGAAGTATCCTAAAGATGCTAGTTACTGTACAAACATATATGGAGGTACAAACCCTGGCCTCTAAGATCTAAAATGACAAAAAAACAGTTGCAAGGAGTAAAAAAGGCTACAATATACAAAGTTATCAGAGTCATGAATGACCCATATCTTAGTTCCACAACACACACAAAATACAAATAGATAAGGATGTGTGTGTGAAGAGTCCCAAGCTGCCCCTCTGCTCAGACATTCTTTCTTAGAGTGCCCTGACCCTAGTTTGTTAAGCGGGACATGCTGTTCATTACACACAGACTGGGTTTATCATAGAATCTTTTTCAGAAAATGCCATGGGATCTTTATCTTCCATTAGAAATGAAACATGAAGGGATTTGGGAATAATGTCTTCCCAGAAGGATGGCATCTCTAATAATTCAATGCCTTCCTAACTGTATTATAGCACTGCAGAGTCAGCACTGGGTACAAGTATAAATCCTGCTTTGGGGCACTTGAACTAAGAACCTCTGGTTCAGTGTCAAGATGGCTACTAACACGCATTCAGAATTATTCCCCACTTCCCTCCCTGGTGGAAATAAATATTAATCTAGGACCAAATCCTGTAGTTCTTACTCAGGCAAACCTCTCGCTGAAGTAAGGGTAAGCTTTGCCTGAGTAAGGACAGCAGGAGTCAGACCATAATTCTGAAAGGACACCTTTTCCCTTTGTTTTATGCAAAATAAGTTACGATTGTAATAGTGCTTCATAGCTTGATAGCAAACAGGGAAAATGCCATTCTGGCACCCTTACTTTGTACTTCAAATTGTTCCATTAATTGCAATGGGACTACTTGCAAAGTGAGGTACAACTCAGAGTGAATACAGCGATCAGAATCTTGTCCTAACTAAAGAAATGCTTCCATTCCCGTTGCTCTCCATTATGCTGATAGGACAGAAATTGTGTCTCTCTTCAGTTGGAATCATAAGAAATACTAATCCAGAAACTGTCTTCCCTCAAATTAAAAAGAAATATTATAATCTTCTGACTCTGCCTGCCCAGCATGGTTTTTCCTTTGCTTTTCCAGGGAAAAGCTGCATTTGCCATCCTAATGAATCAGCTTCCCTTCTGGTGCTGGGGGATGGCCTCTGAGATGCTCTGATTGCCTCCCAGTGGCTTGTGCCATCTGACTGGCTTGTTTGTTTGGATTGCTGCATTCCCAGAGGTCACAATGATGTTTTTGTTTGTGTGAGAGTCTCCTGCTTCTATTAGCAGCCTACCCGGGTGCAGCTGAGCATACAATGGCATGGGAGAAGAAAAAAACTACTACTACTACAGTTTCCCTCTAAGCCAATGGCTATAATTTTCAGTGCCTTTAGAGGCATTCAGAGGCAGAGAAAGATTTGATTCAGGGAGCCTCATTGCATCGTGCTTGCCTAATCTTTATTTTGCAGTATGATCCTTTTGGCCCATATTTTTTGTCTAACTCGTGTGTTGTCAGATGTTTTTGCTAATCTTCATAAGAGATGTTTGCGTAAGTAAAGTGATTACTTGGCAGGGATTGTTTTTCCATTGTTTATAGAGTGTTCCTTTGCTGTTGGTAAATTATACACTCTTCATTGTGGGCTCATTCTGGTTTCACTTATGCAGTAGAGAGGGGAAACCCACTAGGGAGCCATTACAGTTCCCTGATTCTCTGGCCAATTTTATATAGGCCACACCCTGGCAGAGTTTACAGGAGATTGGGGGCTGCTCTAAAATCTGCCAGCTGGTAACAAGTTCAGAGAGACCATCCCCCAGCTGCATCAGGTATGAACTGCATCAGGTATGGGGTGATGTAGCAGGTGAATCTATGCCTACTGGTGACTTCCCCAAGCCCCAAGAATAGGGTTACAATACGTCCAGTTTTTTCCGGACATGTCTGGCTTTTTGGTAATCAAACCCCCGTCCGGGGGGAATTGCCAAAAAGCCGAACATGTCCAGGAAAAATACCGTCCGGGCACTTCCCCTCCCGGGCTCCAGCTGCTCTGCTCCTCCCCTGACACTTCGGACCTGTTTAAGAGCCGAACCGCCCGAGTGCTCCGGCTTCAGGCAGCCCCCTTGCCTCCGGAGCCCGAGCCGCCGGCCAGGCACTTCCCCTCCCGGGCTGCTCTGCTCCGGCGGCGCAGGGTCCAGAGGCATGGGGGCTGCCCAAAGCCCGAGCACTACCGGCTTCACGGTTTGCCGGGCAGCCTCCAGACCCTGCGCCCCCAGCTGGTCGCTTCCCCTCCTGGGCTCCACCTGCACTGGGGAAGCGCCGGCCGGGGGCACAGGGTCTGGAGGCTGCCCAGCAAACCATGAAGCCAGTAGCACTCGGGCAGCCCTTTTTGCGTGGCTGGGAGGGAGGAGGGGGAGTTAGGGCGGGGAATGGGCGGAGTCAGGGTGAGGAAGGGGCGGGGTTGGGGCGGGGCTGTGGGTAGGAAAGGGGCGAGGCCAGAGCCCGTGGAGTGTCCTCTTTTTTTATTTTTTAAATATGGTAACCCTACCCAAGAATATCCAGCTGATGGGGGGTGGGGTGGGAGGAGAGGGTTTGCTCCCTTTATGCCACTGGACCTGAATGTTTAGTTTGAGTTTGTTCTGAGTTTTGCACTAAAGCAGTGGGTTCTCAAACTTTTGTACTGGTGACCCCTTTCACACAGCAAGCCTCTGAGTGTGACCTCCCCTTATACATTAAAAACACTTTCTTTATTTAACACTATTATAAACTGGGGTGCTGGAACAATTTTTATAGTGGGGATGCTGAGAGCCATTGAACCAAACTGTAAATCCTGTATATAATGGAAACCACTTCAACCCAGGGGGTGTGGCAGCACCCACTGCACTCCTAGTACCAGCACCTATGATAATAAATGGTGGAGGCGAAGCAGGGTTTGGGGTGGAGGCTGACAGCTTGCGACTCCTCACATAATAACCTTGCGACCCCCTGAGGGGTCACAACCCCCAGTTTGAGAACCCCTGTACTAAAATTTTCTGGATGTATAACAGATAGTTGTAGGTGTGTGTGGCTACATGTACACTTGGAGCTGGGGATGTGGTCTGGTTTGTACTCAAGGCAGCTAGCCTGTAACACCGCTCATCACTGACAGTACTACTGCAGCTACACTGCTATTTTTAATGCACTAGCTCAATGAAAGTTAGCAGAAGTATGTCTACTTGAGTTGGGCACTACACCCCTAGCTCCAAGTGTAGATGTAGTGTGTGTGTGTGTGCAGGGGGTGTTAAGGAACTCTCTCTCTTTCACCTCTGTCCAAACTTAGGCCAGAGTTATGCAAAGGTTTATTCATGTGGTTAATTTTGTGCACTGAGAGTTATTCCACGGAAGCCAATGGCACTACTCAAAGGATACGTGTACACAGCAATCAAGAGGTGTGGTTTCAGCAAGTGTAGACATACCTGAGCTACCTTTGATCTAGTTAGATTTAAGCTAGCTTGAGTAACACTAGCAGTGAAATTGCGGCAATCCAGGCAGTTGCATGGTCTAGCTCTGCCCACTCAAGACCCTGCGTACATGCTCAGAGGGCTGCCACTTGGCCTGCTGCAGCTTCACTGCTAGTGTTACTCAAGCTAGCTTTGATATACAGTAGAACCTCAGAGTTACAAACACCAGAGTTACGAACTGACCAGTCAACCCTTCATTTAGAACCAGAAGTACACAATCAGGCAGCAGCAGAGACCAAAAAAAAAAAAAAAAAGCAAATACAGTACAGTAATGTGTTAAACATAAACTACTTTAAAAAAGGGAAAGTTTAAAAAAAATTTGACAAGGTAAGGAAACTGTTTCTGTGCTTATTTCATTAAATTAAGATAGTTAAAAGCAGCATTTTTCTTCTGCATAGTAAAGTTTCAAAGCTGTATTAATCCAATGTTCAGTTGTAAACTTTTGAAAGAGCCACCTTAATATTTTGTTCAGAGTTCTGAACAACCTCCATTCCTGAGGTGTTCGTAACTCTGAGGTTCTACTGTAGCTAGATCAAAGCTAGTTCAGGTCTGCCTACACTTGCTGCAATTGCATCTCCTGATTGCAGTGTACACATACCTTTAGTTTATATCTTTGTGTGTGTGTGACATTATCCAGGGTACAATCTGGACTGTCAAACAGTGGTGTTCCCTTAACTCTCTAGCCTGGGGTGCCTTTTGCACTGCTTTTCTGTCAGAATAGCCACTCCTGATCTGTTCCAACAGCCTTCAGCATGCAAATTCACTTCCAAATAAATACAAGAGCACTCTGACCAGTCACTCATGAATTACACACAGGGCGACACCCGCAAATTCCTATTTCCAGTCTTGTCTCCCCAGAAATGTGCATCTTGTACTGCTCAATACTCTTCAGAACAGTACAAGCTCATAGAAAGTCTGTTATTTTATTAAAGGAAGATGACAATGCACCAGACTTGTTATCCCAAATGGAGTTTCCTACACACTTTAATCCAAACACACTGGTTAAGATAAAACAATAAGATAAATGTATTAATTACAGAAAGATAGATTTTAAGTGATGATGAATAAAAGTTAGGATTGGTTACAAAAGAAAATAAGAGTAAAACACAAGCTAATACCTAACTTAACAAGCTAACAGAATTCAAAGTGAAGGTTTTCCTCACCGTACACTGCAGTAAGTTTCACAGGCTGGGTCTCCTTTCAGTTTGGGATCCCTCCCCCTTAGGTCAGTGTCCTTCAGTTATTCATTGATGTCATGAGCAGAAAGATGGGAAGAGGAGTGGAGTCAAGCCTTTTCTCCCCTCTTTATAATTCAACTTCTTGTGCTAGCAACAACCTTGCTGAATCATGGTGACAAAACAGTCTCATGTGGATGTGAGGTTTGAACCATCCCTGTGATGGAATGTAAATTTCTTGTTTACACCTTCCCTCTGCTGGTGAATGGTTGCTTAAGCATGTGATAGTCCTTTAGCATCTGATTGGAGTGTGACTTTGTCTCTGAAAAATGGGTTTGGGCCTACTTTTCTTAACCTTAGAGCATGTTATAACAATGTTATACAGTAGAATCTTGTAGCTTTACATACAATGTTGTCACACACATTTTACCAGGACAATAATATTCAGCACTTTGACTTTTCAAATAATCCTTCACAAGGCATGCTTTGTAAAAAATTTATCATAGTCTTGTAAAAGTGGTGAACATAATGGTATAGACTGTCACAATAATATATAGATAGATATAGCTAGCTAGCTAGATACATACACACACACGCCCCTACCACAGAAATCCCTGTGTTAAATTTCAGAGCAATGGGATAAATTTATTTATCATGGACTTTTGATTGCCTGACTTACCATCTCCCCCTGAACTTATTCTAGCATTCCAAACATCATAGCAACTTCCAGTGGTCCATTTATTTAAAAAATTCAATCTGTCAGAGAAATATTTCCCCCTTCTCCCTGTAAATGTGGTCTTTCCTCCTTTCCCGACTCTAGAAATGTCTGACCATAGGTGACTTACAACTTTTCTGCATCTAAAAATGTCATGATTAAGTCTGACATATCACAGTCCTGCAGGGAATGGAATAAAAGCAGGATCTTTATACCAATGACGAGTAGAGATTCCCAGCTTTCCAGTGTGATCAATATTTGCGTCTAGCCCTGATAGGGGCCAACATATTACACTTAAAGGTAGCATGTGTTTAGTACAGCTGGTTGAAATTAGAAAAATAAATGGGAACATTTCAAAATCTATGATTTTTTTTCTCCCTGTTTTTTTGTCATATGATGGAGCTGGCCAACATTTTTCAAAAGAAGAAAAATTTACAAATTTTGAAAAAAAATGAGGTAAAATAGAAAAATACAAAATACCTTCATCCTTTTTTGATCATATATAATATACTGTTTGTATAGAAAAGCTCTTTTATTTACTTTAGAAGTTTTGGGCTCCTTCTGAGTCTTGTGCAGTTGGACTGATGGCCACTAATTTTCCTGGCTTTATAGGCAGAGTGATGTGAAAAATTATCCTGATTTTTTTTTTTAAATATATATATTTTTAATATACAGACAACACAGTAGAACTCCACTAACCTCACTAATTTGCAGTGACAGGGAGAGTTATTGAGAATTACTGAAATTTGAAAATTACCATACAACCAAATGAGCAAAAAAAAAAGTATAATGCATTACAAAATGTTCTTTGTTCATTTAATTGGCATGTACTGTAATTTAGTTTAAATTATTTATGATTATATAGACTAGGAAGTATTCCTATAATTAGAAACCACTGATTTTGTATGTAAATTGTAGGGTGTATGGATTAGAAGTATTTTTTAGAAATGCTATGGAGAGTGTTCATTTGTGCGTGGAAAAGAATTAGGTGTACACAAACTTATGTCCCACTCTCCTACTTTGTTCCCAGATTCCAGACATCAGCAATGATGTTAAATATCAATGAACTGTAGAAGCATTCTGGATAAAGAGGTGTAACACAAAGATCCCACTTTACTTTAGAATTCCCAGTTGCATAAAACATCTTGTAAATGACAAGCCAATCTCTTCTTTAGATTGACACTTCCCACATATGCAGTAAAGTTCTAATCTTATTTTGGATTTTGACTAGACCAGTAGTTTTGAATAAAGAGGTGGCTGATGCCAGCTGGCAGAGGGAACAGGACTGCATAAAGGGATCCCCTGTCTGAGATACCTGGTATGCTATTTACATTCTTGTTCACCAAACAGTGTCATGTAAGTTCTCTAGTGAAAACCCGTGTCACGTTGATCTTTATGAAATGTATGTGTGGATAATATGTAAGCAGTTTTATATATATGAAAATGTGTTCTTAAAATCTGAAGTTAAAGGGAGGCCACCCAGAGGTGAGATGCCTAAAGACAGGTTCTGTTAGACACGGGGGAGGAGACACTTATGTCCCTGGTTGACTACTATGTATTGTGTGTCTTACAGTGGAATTCTATTTGCATACTGAGTCAAATGCTAATAAAGAGACTGCAGGGACTTCAGGAGAAGAAATTAACAGGAAGAGATGAACAGTGTGTGCGGGGGGTGTTGCTTACAGGTGAAGAACAAAGGACCAGTCTAATATATCTAGGGGTGCAGAGAGACACCCTGTCATCCTTCGTATCCGTTGGCTTTCCCCCAGCCCTTAGTTTTTAATCTAAGGGCTGCGGGAAAGCCGACAGGTGTGGAGGATCATGTGGTTCAGACAGAGACATCCCTTATGGGAGGACCTATTAATGGAGATTCTCTATATCCAAGTAAGGAGGAGAGGATGGAAGATAAAATACGGGTAGGATCTGATGAGAAACAGTCAAATGAAAGAGTCTCATTCAGTTGCATCACATAATGGCAGACAGCTAAAAAGTGACTTTTTTTTAAGTGCTTATATACAAATGCTAGAATTCTAAATACTAAGATGGGTGAACATGAATGCTTCGTATTAAATGAGGATATTGATATAATAGGTATCACAGAAACTTGGCAGAATGAGGATAATCAATGGGCCACAGTAATACTAGGGTACAAAATATATAGAAAGGACAGAACAGGTCGTGCTGATGGGGCGGGGGAGGAGTGGCACTATATGTGAAAAAAAGTGTAGAGTGAAATGAAGTAAAAATCTTAAATGAAACAAACTGTACCACAGGATCTCTATGGATAGTAAATCCATGCATGAATAATAAAGAATAGAGCAGTATGGATATACTTCTGACCTCCTGACCAGGATGGTGTTAGTGACTGTGAAATACTCAGGGAAATTAGAGAAGCTACAAAAATAAAATAATAATGGGGGATTTCAACTATCCCTATATTGACTGGGTACATATCACCTCAGGATGGTATGCAGAGATAAAGTTTCTTGGCATCTTAAATGACTGCTTCTTGGAGCAGCTAGTCCTGGAACCCACAAGAGGAGAGGCAATTCTTGATTTAGTCCTAAGTGGAGCACAGGATCTGGTCAAGAGGTAATATAGCTGAACTGCTTGGTAATATTGACCATAATATAATAACATTTAACATCCCTCTGTGTGTATGTGGGGGGAAAGAAACACAAAAGCAGCCCACCACAGTCATTAATTTCAGAAAAGGGAACTACACAAAAATGAGGAAGTTAGTTAAACAGAATTTAAAAGATACAGTGCCAAAAGTGGAATCCCTGCAAGCTGCATGGAAACTTTTTAACAACTCCATCATAGAGGCTCAATTTAAATGTATATCCCAAATTAAAAAACATAGTGAGAGGACCAAAAAAGTGCCAATGTGGCTAAACAACAAAGTAAAAGAAGCAGTTAGAGGCAAAAAGGGGGCATCTTGTTAGTTACATTTAGGCTCTAGAATGCTTGTTATGATTTTATTTTATATGTAACCATTTATTTTCATTAATTCTACTTGCTTCTTATCAAATCTCTATTCTTTGTTAAATAAACTTAAACTTGCTTTCTCTGTAAACAAATCTAAGTGCTCAATGTGTTAAATGTAATGGTGATCTTGAAATTGATACGCTGGTGTGTACTATTCTTTGAGAGTAGCAGATTTATGAATTCTGTGAATGTTCAGTGGGCTGGACACTTGAGGGGGCTGGTTGGAGGACTGGGAGGTTGGAGTGTATCTATCACTAACATGGTGGTGGAGCCTACATAGGTTAGGGTTACCATATTTCCACAAACAAAAAAGAGGACACTGGGGGGGGGGGGGGGGAGCCCTGCCCTAGCCCCGCCCCGCCCCATCCACTCCCTCCCACTTCCCACCCCCTGACTGCTCCCCTCAGAACCCCAACCCCCCTGCTTCTTGTCCCCTGACTGTCCCCTGCTGAGAACCCCCTACCCTAACTGCCCCCCCCCCCAGGACCCTACCTGTCCCCTGACTGCCCTGACCCTTATCCACTCGCATGGGTGGCAGGGTTGTAGAAATTTTGGTGGTGCCCAGAACCCCCCACCCCACCTGCCTAAGGCTCTGGGAGGGGGGTTGGGTGGGGGGAGGAGGTCTGGGGTGCAGGTCCTGGGCTGGGGATTAGGGTGCAGGAGGGGTGCAGGTTCTGGGATAGAGTTTGGGTGCTGGGTGCAGGCTCCGGGCTGGGGCAGGGGGTGGGTGTGCAGGAGGGGGTGAGGGGTGCAGGCTCTGGGATGGAGTTTGGGGGTGAAAGGCGGTGCAAAGGGAGGGGGTGCAGGCTTTAGGAGGAAGTTTGAGGGCGGGGGGGTGTGTGGGAAGAGGGAGGGGGATTGGGAGGGAGTTTGGGGATAGGAGGGGATGCAGGGGTGAGGGCTGTGGGTCTGGGGATGAGGGGTTCATGATGCAGGAGGGGGCTCAGGGATGGAGCAGAGGATTAGGGTGTGTGGGGATGAAGGCTGGGGGGTTTGGGGTGTTGGAGAGGCTCAGGGCTAGAGTGGAAGGGCAGGGTAAGGGCAGCCTGTCTTCCCATTAGTGGATGGGGGCACTAGGACCCGGGGGCAGCAGACAGCAGTTGTCTGCGTGTACTGCCAGAGCCAGCACAGCAGACAAGGGAGAGGCAGACAGGGATGGGGGACCCACGGAGGGGGGGATGCATGGAGGCGGGGGTGGCAGGTGGAGGCTGGGGACCCATCCAACACTCCCCCACTCCCTGACTGCCCCCCCCCACTCCTCTTACCATTCTGGCTCCACGTGGGTCGGTTTGTGCGTTACACAGGACTACAGAGAGAGGGAGGGGGGAGCAGGGGAGGGCTCTGGCTGCTGGAGGCCAATGGGAGTGGGTCAATCGGCCTAGCCGCCCAATCAGCAGCCACACTCTGCATGGAAGGGAGGGAGGGAGGCGAGGGAGAAAAAAACCCCGGACATTTTAACCTTGTTACCAATTCCTCCCGGACGGCTATTTAGAGACGCAAAAGCCGGACATGTCCGGGGAAATACGGACGGATGGTAACCCTAACATAGGTTGAGAGGGAAGTGCTTGTATAGACTGTGGCTGGTGGAGTCAGGGAGCTGACCACTGGAGGCACAGACAAGGCCTTCTCATGCTAAGGGCAGATGGCAGTGAGGTGTCTCTAGGGTTACCATATTTAAAAAATAAAAAAAGAGGACACTCCACGGGCCCTGGCCCCTCCCCTTTCCCACCCCCGGCCCTGCCCCAACTCTGCCCCTTCCCCGCCCCAACTCCGCCCATTCCCCACCCCTTCCCCAAAGTCCCCGCCCTAACTCCCCCTCCTCCCTCCCAGTCACGAGAAAAGGGCTGCCCGATCGCTACTGGCTTCACGGTTTGCCAGGCAGCCTCCAGACCCTGCGCTCCTGGCCGACGCTTCCCCAGCGCAGCTGGAGCCCGGGAGGGTCTGGAGGCTGCCCGGCAAACCATGAAGCCGGTAGCGCTCGGGCTTCGGGCAGCCCCCATGCCTCCGGACCCTGCGCCCCCGGCCGGGCACTTCCCCTCCCGGGCTCCGGCTGCTCTGTTCCTCCCCTGACTCTTCGGCTCTGTTTAAGAGCCAAGCTGCCCGAGCGCTCTGGCTTCGGGTAGCCCCCTTGCCTCTGGACCCTGCGCTGCCAGGGGAGAGCAGCTGGAGCCGGGGAGGAGAAGTGCCCGGCCGGCAGCTGGGGTCCGGAGGCAAGGGGGCTGCTCGAAGCCGGTAGCGCTCGGGCAGCTCTGCTCTTAAACAGAGCCGAAGAGTCAGGGGAGGAGCAGAGCAGCTGGAGCCCGGGAGGAGAAGTGCCCGGCCGGCGGCTCGGGGCCCAGAGGCAAGGGGGCTGCCTGAAACCGGAGCGCTCGGGCAGCTCGGCTTTTAAACAGAGCCGAAGAGTCAGGGGAGGAGCAGAGCAGCTGGAGTCCGGGAGGGGAAGTGCCCGGCCGGTATTTTTCCCGGACATGTTCGACTTTTTGGCAATTCCCCCCGGATGGGGGTTTGATTACCAAAAAGCCGGACATGTCTGGGAAAAAACGGACGTATGGTAACCCTAGGTGTCTCGCAAGTCTGGGGAGCATCACAGTTAAGAATTTTCTATCAAAATAGTGTTTTTTTTTGTTTTTGATAGACATTATTTTTATTTTTTCATTGGGAAATACTGAAATATTTGTGTCAGTTTAATGTCATTCTGAGTCTGCCTGTGGCGCTATAGTGCGTCATGAGAGTTGTAGTTTGCAGGCTACATGTGCCAATTTTCTCCTCTGTGGGATGGGCTTCCTGTCTGAACTATATCTCTCATGATTCACTGCAGTCTTCCCTCTGATCGACTTGCTGCTGTACACCATGGGAGTTCCATGACCATGGTGCATCATGAAAGATATAGTCCAGACAGTAAGCCCCGCCTACAGAGGAGAATGAGGGCCTGAGGCACCTGAACTAGAGCTGGTTGAACATTTTCCAACGGAATATTTTTACATCAAAACAGCGTTTCATCCAAATCAAAACTTTTGTAAAAATTTGCATGTTTCTGATGAAATTTCATTTTAAAAAAATTGAAAGATAGTATTTCAATAATGTTGAAACGTTGCATTTTGACCTTTATTAGATGGGAACATTTTTATTTTTTTGTTTCAAAGCAACTTTTTCATTTTGAATTCTATTTTATATTATAAATAAAATAAAATACCTCTTAAAATTGGAATGAAACATTTTTATTTTATCAAAATGGAAAAATTTTCCCCCAAAAACTTTGTTTCACAGTAAGTTTCAATTTTTTTTGTTTTTGTTCCAATTTGGAATGAAAGCAAATTTCAAAATCATGGAGTTTCCTGCACAGCCCTAATTCTAACTACAACTCCCATGAGGCACCATGGCAGCTTAGGGAGACTGTCAGCTATTTGAATGTCTCACCAGCCCAGGAAAGAACTGTTTCCAAGGCCATTTCATGGCCTTGCCTTAGAGCTCAATTTATAGTTAAAACACACAAAGAGGCAGTGATTCTCCTGACCAACACAAAGCCCCAAAGGCTTTCCTTTGCCTCTCTCAGGTCGTGAAATGAGGATACTTCCTTAGTCCTTTCCTGGTTGGGTTATCCTGTAATAGAGACAGAGATTGAAGTTGAACTGATTCAAAACAAAGCAGTTCAATTTGGGAAAGTCAAAACATTTAGACGTTTCTGAATCACAATATTTCCAGAACTTTGCATTCAGCAACATTTTTTGATGTTTTGAGTTTTCATCCCAATCTGATGCAAAAACGTATGTAGAAATAAACAGATTTCCTGCAGGATGGACTTTCTGATTTCTGACCGCTGCATTCTCAGACATTTCTCTATAGGGAAATACCTGGAGCCTGATCTAGCTAGAGCCACGTCCCATTTGGCAATATTGGAAGGGCAGTATGATTGCAACCCCTAGGTTGAAAATCCTTGTATTAAACTATTTACTTCAGTAATATCCTGATGCACTGAGTTCCATAGTTTACTTATTTTACACAATGTATAATTATTTCCTTGGACTTTTTCCCCACATTCTGCCTATTAATTTAATTGAATATGATTTTTCTTGTATTCTAGGAAAAGCTAAAGAGGAGCATCTAGTTCAGCTTTTATAATTTATTATAATACTTCTATCACCTTTTACTCTTTTTTCTTCAGCTAAATTATGAAGATGCAGTATTCTCTTCATAGACAGTGGGAAGCAAGTCTCAGCTTCATCCATCTGTTTTCGCATCACCCCTTCTAAAATTCTCAGCATAGGTCCTTTTCATCTCAGATTTTGCATCTTGTATTTGTGACCTGTAGAAATGGAGCCAGATTCTGGTCTACAGTTTGGCCCCTGTTTGTCTGACAGTCCACAGGCCCCATAAACATACTCTATCCAAACACCTCAGGATTGTCCTTACTTGCGGGAGTCTCTAGGTGGAAAAGTATTGGTGTAGCTGGCTTTATGCTGTCTACTACCACTCCCCACTCTGTTTGCTGTGGGTATGGCTAGGTGAAGGGGTGTGGCTGGAATATGACAGCACTCTGGTGAGTCCTAGCTGGCATAACTGTCCCTTGGGCTGTTACTAGTTGATAGAAGTTAGAGCAGCCCCGAGCTTGCTCAAATTTGCATTGATGGCCAAATTGGCCCCTGGCAACCCAGGGATCAGGGAAGCTACGGCCACCTTTGTCCTCCCACCCCTCTTGAGTTCTACGCTGAGCACATTTCAGCAGGACCTGCAGATTGCAATATTTTTGTCCATACTCTATGTAGTTCAGAAAAAAGGGACTCAGAAAACAAAAGTGTTAATCATATTTTGAAAATTCTTCTAGCATTTTCCCCACGTCTTATTTTAAAAATGTCTTGTCCTAGAAATCTCAAATGAGATTGACTCAAAACAATCTGGTTCAAAAAGGACACTGAAAAATTGGCAAGGTTTCAGAAAAGAGCTACAAGAATGATCTGAGTTCTGGAAAAACTTGCATTACAGTGAGAGATTTAAGCAGCTCAATTTATTTAGTTTATCAAAAAGGAGGTTAAGAGCCAGCTTGATCATGATCTATAGGTACCTCCATGGGAAGAAGATTTCTGATAATAGACAGCTCTTTAATCTAGCAAACATAGCATAACAAAATCTGATGGGTGGAAGATGAAGCTAGATAAACTCAAACTGAAAATAAGGTGTAAGTTTTTAACATTGCAGGTAATCCACCATTGGAACAATTTACCAAGGGATGTTGTGGATTTTTTATCACTTTATATCAAGACTGGGAATCTTTCTAAAGGATTTGCTCTAGAACACAGAGGAGTGGCTGGATGAAATTCTGCAGTCAGTATTATGCAGGAGGTCAGACTAGAAGACAATAATGGTCACTTCTGGCCTTAAAAATCTATGAATCTGTTCATCTTGATGAGATCTAGTGCACATGAGTAAGTCTGAGATAAGAAAAGGCTTAGGAAGTTATTAACCTCTGTCCTAGGAATGTTGGAATGATGTGTCTTATTGAAAGAAAAAAACTCAGCAAGTTCCTTTTGCTTGTAAAGATAGGCTTCTAAATGTAAAGCAATTGCAAGAGGGGTTCACATTTGTCACAATATCTATACCTTCTACCTCTCAAAATTAGGTTCCTAAACTCTATGGGGGACCTCTCCCTCATAAGACTATAAGAACGGCCATACTGATTCAGACCAAAGGTGCATCTAGCCCGGTATCCTGGCTTCTGAGAGTGGCCAATGCCAGGTGCCCCAGAGGGAATGAACAAAATAGCTAATCATCAAGTGATCCATTCCTTGTCGCCCATTCTCAGCTTTTGGCAAACAGAGACTAGGGACACCATCCATGCCCATCCTAGCTAATAGCCATTGATGGACCTATCCTCAATTAGTTTATCTAGTTCTTTTTTGAAGCCTGTTACAGTGTTGGCCTTCACAACATCCTCTGGCAAGGAGTTCCACAGGTTGACTGTTTGTGTGGAAAAAATACTTCCTTTTGTTTGTTTTAAACCTGCTGCCTATTAATTTCATTTGGTGATCCCTTCTTCTTGTATTATGAGAAGGAGTAAATAACACTTCCTTATTTACTTTCTCCACACCCGTAATGATTTTATAGACCTCTATCATATCCTCCCTTAGTCATCTCTTTTCCAAGCTGAAAAGTCCTAGTCCCCTGGCATTGGTCACTGTCAGAAGCCAGGATACTGGGCTAGATGGATCTTTGGTCTGACCCAGTATGGCAATTCTTATTATTTTCTAAACTTCCCTTATTACAGAAGTTATATTTTTGATTTGGGTGGGAAATCACTTCCCTTTTAGGCAGGTTATTCCATGACTCTTAGATCTTGAGTCTGAGAAGCTATAGTTAATGCAGAACTCATGAACATATATTGATGGTTTAGATTTTCCTTCTGATGTGTTGTAACCCCTTTCACCAGCCTAATGAATTTCATCTGCTATGATGTTGCCTAATTATCTAATTACTTTAGGTCTTTGGGGAATTCCTAATAATCCTTTCAATTCTTAACTAACCTAATAATTTTTGTGTTATCATCACATCTCGTTATTCATTCTCTCTTCCAGATTCTTAATAATTGTATTGAACAACATTAGACCTAGTGCTGATCCCTGAGGCACCCCCATTAGTAATCCCTTTCTGTACTGAGAGCTGGACATTATTCTCACCCCTTGTGTCTTATTTGCTACCCACATTGAAATTGTGTCAGGACTCTGCCTTTTATCCTATGGTTATCAAATTTCTTAAAAATCTCTCACTAGAGGCTATTATCTAAAGCCTTTTGAAAAACTAAATAATGTACCCCACCAATCCTTTATTCATCAGGATAACGCTTTTAACAGATTCTTACAAGTTAGAGAGGCAGGATTTACCTCTACACCATGCTGTTTTATACTGTGATGGTTTGTGTGGGTTCTGTACCTGTATAGGTGTTTTATAACTCTGCCTTTAATGATTTTCTCAGATATTTTCCCCCAGTATTAGAATGTGGTTCACTGGTATGCATTCCCCCTCATGCTTTGAGGTGAAAACTGAAACAAAGAAATCATTTAGTTTCTGTGAAATCTCTTTATCTCTCTGATTACCCCCGCCCCCTCTCCCCCCGAGCCTGTCAGGCCCACCAACTCTTCTGCAAGCTTCCTATTTCTGATGTACTTAAAGAATCTCTTATTACTTGTCGCTCTCTATTTGCCTCTTTGTTCTTCAAATTTACTCTTAGCCCTCTTAATCTCCGTTTTCCATCTCACCTGCCAAAATTGTTCCTTTCTATTTGTATCACAAGGGCTGGATTTCCTTTTTTTTTTTTTTTTTTTTAAGGATACTTTTTTGCCTGGAATAAATTCCAGTACTTTGCCATGCAATTAGACTATTTTTTTTCAATCTTCCTTTTTTTGCTTGGTCTGAGGTAGACAGACCTTCAGTGATTGCATCAAGACATTCTTTAAGAATCTGCATGTTGATAGTTTTGGATTTTTATTTCCCTAATGTTCTCTTCAGACTCTTTCCAACTAACTTTGTCTTTAAAAAAATCACCTAAAACCCCAAATGGTGCACTTTTTGAAGTTTAATGCTACAAAAGTTGATATGATCTTCTAGTTGTAATGCCAAGCTTAACTATATTATAACTGTTAGATACCCAAATCCTATTGAAATTAATTGAGAATCAGGATTCTAATTCCCTAAAGATGCTTTGAAAATCCCAGTCTAGAAGTTCAGTATTACTTAATTCCTGAATAAACCTATTTCTGTTACTCGGGACTAGCTTCACAGAAGCCTTTTTCCTGTAAGCTTCACAGCCAGGTTTTATTATTGTATCAAGGAATTGTTTATCAAACTGTGTCCTGATGTAATGTTCTGACAATACATAGATGTCATTGTCATCCTGATCTCTCAGCATTGTGTATACATCGTCTCCAGTCTGTTTTGTAGACCTATACTACATTCTTACAAATATAGGTATAGTCTTAAGGATCAGGATTGTAGTCAGAGAGACACTCATAATGGTCCTTTCCACCTAGAAAAGATCTTTGGAGAGACCCTATGGAATCCTATATCCTTCAGTTCCTCACTTTTATGACTCAATCTATTTTTCCTTTGTAGCTTTGGTTATACTTATTTCAGTAGGTTTAAGAAATGACATAAGGTGATCCCTGAATGCCAGGTTTTTTAGCTTCATCAGCTTCATTTTAAGAGACTTTGTCAAGTTCTCAGGTGGTATGACTTTAAGGTCTGATCAAAAGGCCAACTGAAGTCAATGGAAATCTGTGCACTGACTTCAGGGTGTTTTGGATTGGGCCATAACTGTGGCTGCCTCTTGTCTCTTTTATAACATTTTAGTAAACTCTGTCCTAGTAAGCTTCTCATGGTATCCAAAAGCCTTATGTTGCTTGCAATCAAGTAGGTGTGTGTGCATAGTAAATAGATAATCATTCTGGAACAGGTACACTAACTGGTACTTCTACCCTTACTAAACTGGCCAAGCTCCATTTGCCTCCCGTAACTCTAAATAAGCCTGGTGCTTGATTACCTTCCCTGTACCTTGCTGAAAATTTAGTTAACTGTTTTTTGAAATGATCACTTCAGTTAGTCAGACTCGTACCTCTAAAATGTCCCTAATTTTAATCTCAGAGGTACCCATGTTCTACACCACGTTGACATTCCCTTACTTCTGTTGTTGAAAATTATTTACATGCAGAGTTAAGAAGCAGATGTTACAGAGACACTGTTTACAATCCCAAGGCATTTTCTGCATGGAAATTTTTTTGCATCCTCTATTTCTGGACTTGGTAGGTGAAGAAGCAACATCGTGACTCACCTCCTTTTTTCCGCTCAGCAGAACAAAGATGGCAGCCTCTCCCTTACCTCCCACCTCCACATAAAGGAAAAATGTAAATACATTACTCTCAAAAGCTTGTCTCTCTCACCAACAGAAGTTGGTCCAATAAAAAATATTGCCTCACCCACCTTGTCTCTCTAATATCCTGGGACTGACATGGTTACAACTACACTGCATACAGTGCATTATCCTTAGCATGCAACTCACAAGCCATTCCCAGATCTGTGTGCATCTTCTTTTTCATGTTACCTACACAGACACAACCATTGCAGAGGCAAATCAACTTGCATAAGCGTGTGCCAACAGCAGGAGAGCCAAAGCTATCTGATCAGGAAGAGAGGTCAATATCAGAAATGTGGTGCAGTATTGAACAGGATGATTTTGCACTCATGGGACAGAGGTCACTTGAACCCATTCTTAAATCCAGTGATTTTAATGAACAGAAAGTTTAGAACAAATATATTTCTAAAAGAGGAGAAAAACCACATGGGCCTATGCTGAATGTAGGAAACTACCTTTCCCTAATTCTCTTCAAAGATGCATACATAGGTTAGTAGCGTGTGCTGCCCTCTTAAATTCTGTCTCTCAGCATTTTCATATAAACCGTTTAATAGGATTACGCTGGATTTAAGAAGGAGCTTGTTCCTATTCTTGACCTGCTAAAGTAGCTCTTAGGTAGGATGCAGTGCATGGACACATGGGCTTAGTGCTGCTTGTCATCATGTAACTCTCTAAAAGCATTACACCTTTGGGTATATTATGAGAGGCAAAGCAGCAGCAGTGATGGAAGTGAGCTGAGGTTGCTGTTTACCTGCATCTCCTAATGATGGTGCTTCTAGATCACCTGCCAACACACACCTGTGAGTGGCAACTGCAGAAGACAATTTGTGGCATTTATTTAAAGTAGCTGACCACTTCACTTACCCCTTTCTCAAAGTTTAAACCAGAATGAAAACTCTTTACAATACAACTTTCACTGCACTCTGCAAAAGCTTTGGTAGTTTTAAATCCTCCAATCTTTCGAGTGACACCATGAAATTTTCACAGCCTCTTTCATTCTTTTGCTTCAGTGGCTGGACTAAACTTCCAGAGCAGCCAGGATTTTGGGAAAGAGGAAGAGAATAGCTTAGTATATGGAGCAGATGGTAACAGAAACTGCCGGTGAGGCTATCATTTTTGTCATATTACTGATAAATATTGAAAGTCTGTTCTAACCCACTGAAACCAATGGAAGTCTTTCCATTGAATTCAGTGGACACTGGACTAGACCTCAAGCCTGTGCTTTGTACAATGGAGCTATGAGATGCTGATAATCTGCTGCCAAAGCTGTGCCAGTAGAAAACCAATCAGTAGTGAGTCAGTCATAGTCTAGAACATTGGAAAGGTTGACCTACTCCAATGCATTGCTATTTACTCCCCTTGCAACTCATGTGGATTTTCAAGGTCTTACTGATGCTTCACCTGGGTCACTGGTGGGGTGAGTGTAGTGCTGCTCACAGGTCCTTAAGCATATAAGCACAAAATAAAGAGCCACTGTACAACTACCTGAAGCTGTGATTCCCTTATTCTATTCATTCAAGGGCAGGTCTGGACTAGCAGATGGTGCTACTAATCAGGACTAAGGGGGCACAGCAATGGAACAGTAGGGATGCTACAAGTTAGGGCTGCAGTGTATGAGTAGTTCTGTGTATTGGACAGGGATGGAACACATCAGGGGTGTTTCAGGTTAAGACTGGATTTTGTTGCCACAGGTGCGTGGTGGCCCCGGGTGGGGCCAGCAGGGATGTTACATGTGAGATTTGAGAAGCATAGACAGAGCTGAGTGTGGAAAGATTACATTGCACTTGTCTGCCGTCAGCCTGGCTTAGCTAATGCTATTTAATGCTTCTCTCTCTGCAACACATTCATCCTTAAAAGAGGAAAAATGTGATTCTCATGAGAAATATCCCAATGGGAACAGGCACGACATGAACAGTGGATTGTAATGAGACAGGGAATGATACATACTTAACCTATTCATACTACTGGTGGGCAGGAGTTGCCTCTCTCCGCCGCAGTTAAGTGTTCACCAAAGTAATCCAGTTATTAAATGTTTTGGACCAGTTCCTTGGCTGATGTAAGTTTGTGTGTGGCTTCACTGAAGTCTGGCCCTATGTGTCTTATTTTCAGTGTAAAATATTTGAGAGGTTTCTGAAACCTTTTAAAACATCCATGATCTGGACACTCCTAGTCTTTTTTTCCCCTCCCTCATTCCCTCTGTCCCTTTGACTGCTTCTTTTCCATTTTTAACCTGAGATGTCAAAAAAAGAAAAAACTCCATACTACACCTATCCTGAACCTCTAGATTTTGTATAGTACAAATTCAATCTCTCTCAAAAATCTTCCTTCCTTTCCACCCACTGTCCCCCCCAAATGAAAACCTACTGCTGGCATCAACATAGAACAAAAAAGTGGGATAGAAAAATGTATCCTACACATTCCTTCTGATGCTCTAGTTGAATGCAAGAACAGGTAGTTGGAGTGTCATTGTGACCACAAGGAGAGCTACTCAGAAAAGAATTCTCTGAGATGTGGAGGGGCTGGCATATCTGACCGTACAAAAAGCAGCCTTGTGATGTTATGTGATTAAAATATGACCATAGATATTGTTGCAATCACTGTTATATATTTGAAACAAATCTTGTACAAAGGTAGTCAAGTGAGGTATCAATGACAAGGTTATGATTTGCTGGTTATGATTATGCTATCTGTATGCATGTATCATGTTTGTATTTGAAGTTATGAGTATTGGCTCTATACTTGTATTTCAAATGTTTGCTCCTGGGGTAACAACCATATGGTAGTTAGCCAGCACATCTTGGAGGGACTATTCAAATTGAGTGGCCCACCAAAAGGACACTTAACTCACAATGGACCGTGGGAGATGCCCATCTACATTGGGTGGACTGTGCTGTTTGGAGTATAGGTAATGGCTTCCTGCAATGACTGAGCGAAATTGGGCATGGACATGTAACTTGCCCATGTGACTCCAAACTCCTACCTTTTACTTTTCATTTTCTACTAGCTGTGCTGAGGTTTTTGTTTAAAACAATGGATTTCCCTCCACATGGCAGAAGATATAAAAGGCCCTGGAAACCCTCCAGCGACTTAAGGAGGGTCCCGGCTGCAGCCACCACTTCCGCAGCAGTGGCCGGAGCACCAGGCACTTTTAAATTGCTGCCGGAGCCCCGGGCAGTGGGGGCCAAGCAGCGTGGATGGACTGGCTGGGGGAGGCTGAACCCCCACCCCGCCCCTTCCACCAGAAGCTCCGCCCCTTCCGGGGGCTGGAGCTGGCCCTGTACCGGTAAGAATTAATATTACTTTCACCCCTGATTCCATCAGTGCTACAAGCCTGAACCAAGAACTTTACAATTGTTGTATGTATTTGATTCCTTTAACCAATTTTAACTCTTTTCTTTTTTCTTTCTTTCTAGATACTAAACGATTAGCATCAGTGTGATTTTTGGGTAAGATCTGAGTTATATATTGACCTAGGTGTGTGGCTGGTTCTTTGGGATCAGAAGAACCTTTTATTTGATGAGACTGGCTGTAAAGAACCACTCACCTTAAAATCCAGTGTTTTTGGTGGTGACATAAGAACTAGAATGCCTTAGGAAACTGCTTTTATGACTTCTTGTTAGCCAATGTGGTGAAACAGAAGTTTACTTTTGTTACTGGTTTGCATAACTTATGGAAGAATAACCACCAGTTTTGGGTTGTTTGCCCTCTTTCTCAGCAGTTTGTCTTGAGTTTGGCATTCTCAGTTGTGAGTCACGGGCACGTTTACAAGCCTATTTGAAGAGCTTAGTATGAAAGTGTTCCTCAGATGTCTGTGTTGTTAAATAACCCATCTCTTTTCCTAATGCTCCCAGTCATACAGCTGCATAAGATGAGGGATGTAACCATCTCTCAGGCTTTGGATTGATGTGGCAGGATCAAACCAGTAGTTACAATGGGATTTAATTTACATCATCGCAACAGAAAACAAAATGAAACAAATGAGGGGAAAAATCCATCAATCATGTGAATGCTGCGTAACAGCAATTTACAGCTGCAACCTGTTCTTTAAATGGACTGGCTGAGCGAGATCAAGCCCTTGGCTCTAGAGTAGATAGTAGCAGGCAGCAGTTTGGTCGCAATGTCTGGAGTAGCTCAAGACCGTGAGTGCCTACCTTAGGGCAGAAACCCCAAACTGGTTGTATGTTCTATAATTAGATTTCCCCTACCCAGTAACATGTGTGAATGCCTAAAGCACTATCACAGTCTTACCATGGAGTCACAGACAGACAGTCCCCTTGGGCATTCCCATCTATCTTGCCACCCAGGCAAGCTGGACTTGGTGATAGATGGTTGCTGTATACCAAAGATCACAAAATATTCATGTGGCTCCCAGTCCCAAAGAACCAGTCACTTACCCCAGGTCAGTTGTACTTAGATCTCAAACCAAAGACAATGTCTCTAGTCAATCCTGTAATAAACTAACTAAAGGTTTATTAACTAGGAAAAACAAATGAGTTATTGACAAGGTTAAAACAGGAAACATACACTAGGGTTACCATATTTCAGCGAGCAAAAAAGAGGATGGGAGGAGCCCCGCCCTAGCCCCGCCCCTGCCCCTCCCACTTCCCGCCCCCCTGACCTCCCAACCCTCCCCCCGTTCCTTGTCCCCTGACTACCCCCTCCTGGGACCCCTGCCCCTAACTGCCCCCCAGGACTATCTAAGCCTCCCTGCCTCTTGTCCCCTGACTGCCCCAACCTTTATCCACACCCCCACCCCCAGACAGACCCCTGGGACTCCCACGCCCCATCCAACTACTCCCCACCCCCTGACAGCCCCCCCCCAGAACTCCCAACCCATCTAAACCCCTCTGCTCCCTGTCCCCTGACTGCTCCGATCCCTCTCCGCACTCCTGCCCCCGACAGCCCCCCCCCAGAACTCCCAACCCATCTAAACCCCTCTGCTCCCTGTCCCCTGACTGCTCCGATCCCTCTCCCCACTCCTGCCCCCTGACAGCTCCCCCCCAGAACTCCCAGCCCCCTACCCCCCCCCGCTCCTTGTCCCCTGACTGCCCCCTCCTGGGACCCCTGCTCCTAACTGCCCTCCAGAACCCCACCCCCTACCTAAGACTCCCTGTTCCTTGTCCCCTAACTGCCCCCTCCTAAGACCCCCCCCAACTGCCCACCAGGACCCTACCCCCTACCTGTACCCTGACTGCCCAAAACTTTCTCCACTCCCCCCAAAAAGCCCCCCCCCCGTTTCTTGACTGCCCCCTCCAGAACCTCCCTGCCCCTTCTCCTGCCCCCCTTACCCTGCTGCTCAGAACAGGGTGTTGGGCTCTGTGCGAGCCGGACACGTGGCTAAGCTCCCCAGCACAACAAAACCCGGTCCCTGGCCCTGCACAACAAAACCCGGTCCCTGGTCTGGACCGGGTTGCAGGGGAGAGCTGCCCTTGTATCAGCACAAAGTGCTCTCGCTCCCGTTTTGCTACGCTGCATGGCAGAAACCGCTCCCAGTTGCAAAAGGGGAGGGCTGCACTTTGTGCTGAGACACTTGCTCAGAATGCAGAGCGGAGCTCCTCTCCAGCTGCTCCGGAGTCCAGCCCGGGACTTTCCTGCAGCCCTCCCAGCCGCTCGCTCTGCTGTGCCGGGGGAGGGGGGAAATCCCGGACATTGTGAGTGCTTTACAAATTCCCCCCGGACGCTATTTTTAGCACAAAAAGGAGGACATGTCCGGGTAAATCCGGACGAATGGTAACCCTAACATACACACACAAACGAGTTAGTCTTAGATTTAAAAAGGTAATTTAAGCTTCTATAATAAGCAGCTCTGTATGTCCTAGGGCTGACCCATGCCAAGCCGCATGGGGATCTCTTGCTTATGTTTAGGAAACTTTGCCTCTCGGAGTCCAGGCAGCATCAAAAGACCCAGTTTATTTTTGTCAAGGATTTTTATCCCCCCCTCAATGCAGAATCCAAACTGATGGGATGAATTCATATGCAGGCCTCTCCTTCCTGGAGGGAGTTAGGAATGCAATCATAGAAGATTAGGGTTGGAAGAGACCTCAGGAGGGCATCTAGTCCAACCGCCTGCTCAAAGCAGGACCGACACCAACTAAATCATCCCAGCCAGGGCTTTGTCAAGCCGGACCTTAAAAACCTCTAAGGATGGAGCTTCCACCACCTCCCTAGGTAACCCATTCCAGTGCTTCACCACCCTCCTAGTGAAATAGTGTTTACTAATATCCAACCTAGACCTCCCCCACTGCAACTTGAGACCATTGCTCCTTGTTCTGTCATCTGCCACCACTGAGAACAGCCGAGCTCCATCCCCTTTGGAACCCCCCTTCAGGTAGTTGAAGGCTGCTATCAAATCCCCCCTCCCGTCTCTTCTGCAGACTAAACAAACCCAGTTCCCTCAGCCTCTCCTCGTAAGTCATGTGCCCCAGACTCCTGATCATTTTTGTTGTCCTCCGCTGGACTCTCAACAAGGTCTCTGTCCTTTGATGCTACACAATGACTTATTTGCCTTCAGTGGGCCATCTTGTGTGCAGGATAAGCACTTTACATTAATTAATGCTGCTTTTTCTTTTGATGAGTTACACAATTACAATGCAAACATTCAATATAACTCTATAGCATGGAATACAGATATTATAAGTAGGATTAATACATACAGCAGCCTACAAACATTCCATAAAGTCTAAACACTAATACATTCTTATAAAACTAATATTGATTTTAACTATACTAATGAGGAAAAATCCTTTAGCACTATTTCAGTACAGCTATGCCATTTAATGGCCAACTCCAAGCATTCAAAAATCATGAGTCAGCCCCTCCCCAATTATATTGTCTTAAAATCAGAAAAAAATTGTTTTTTTTTTAATATTTAATTCTTTTTAGTGAGTGTACACTAGGGCTTTTCTTTACAACCATGAAACTTCTAAAAGCTTTTTAAAATATGTGGAGATACTCATGAAATAACATGAATCTAGGAAATGAGATTTTAAGAAAAACATCAAATATTGTAAGAGTAATGATAAAATCTTGAGCCTCAGGATTAAAACATCAGTTGATTTTAAGGATCAGATTCTGACCCATCACAGCTGGGAATTGAACCCAGGTCACCTGAATCCAGCTAGTTCAGGGGTGGGCAAACTTTTTGGCCTGAGGGCCACATCTGGGTAGGGAAATTGCATGCAGGGCCATGAATGTAGGGCTGGGGCAGGGGGTTGGGTTGCGGGAGGGCGTGTGGGGTGTGGGAGGGGGTGTGGTGTGCAGGAAGGGGCTCAGGGCAGAGGAGGGGTGCGGAGTGTATGGGGAGCTCAGGGCAGGGGGTTGGAGTGCAGGAAGGGTGCGAGGTGCAGCAAGGAGCTCAGGGCAGGGGGTTGGGGTGCAGGCAGGGGGCTCAGGGAAGGGAGTTGCGGTGCAGGAGCGGTTCGGGCTCCAGCCTGGTGGCGCTTACCTGAAGTGGCTCGGGCCCCGGTTCCGAGCTGAGCCGGGCCCGAGCCGCTGGGACCGGGATTGGGGTGCTCGGCCGCCGGCTGGCGCCGCTTGGCTGGGGCCGGTGCCCCGGGGCCTGAGCCGAGCTGGAGCCTCCGGGGCCGGGGCGGGCCGGAGCCGCTCGGCCAGAACCGGGGCCGGCGCCCTAGGGCCCGAGCCAGGCCGGAGACGCCGGGGCCAGAGACGCTCGGCTGGGGGGGCCAGACTGGGCCGCGCCTCCTCGCGCCCCACCGCCCCAGCCCCAGCTTACCTGCTGCCTGACTGTTTCAGGCTTCCCGCGAACATTTGATTTGCGGGAAGCAGGGGAGGGGGAGGAGCAGGAGGCGGAGCATTCAGGGAGGGGGCGGAGTTGGGGCAGGACTGGGGGTTTGGGGGTGGGGTTGGGGTGGGGCCAGCACCCTGTGGAGTGTCCTCTTTTTGTTTTTTTTAAATATGGTAACCCTAGTGTAGGCGGGTTTGATTTATTATTTGTTTGCTTATTTATTACACACCTTTGTAAGGTGCTCATTGCCATAGCCCACAAGGACCATTTATAAACTTCCTGTGATGACCTACAAGCCCTCATTTCTATGATATGATTCTGTGCTTATCAGTCACACTTGGGACAATGCTGACAAGTAAGGTAGCTGAAAGGCAATACATGTTATCTTTCAGCCTGAAAAGTAATTGGATTACTCCTCAGAATTCCACATATATGAACTCAGTTATGAGTGTAATCCATTGCTGTCATAGCCAGAGCACTACTGTTATGTTCCATATGTCCCCACCTGGCAGTCTGTCTTACTCTATGAACGGTGCTGGCCTCATTCTTTAAGATCTTTTTTTATGTCCATCAACTCACAGAACATTACCTTCTCTGTGAACCATTTTATTACTTCCCCTGAGATACGTGGTATGAAACTGCCATCTAACAGACCCAAGTGGGAAGGGGGGAAAGAATGGGGATACTAGAGGGCTCACAAAAGAATCACTCTGTGTGGGGAGGTCCATAATTTCACAAAAGCCCCTTTGAATGTTTATACATAATACAGGGCCTGTATTGGTATTGCTGATCTAATTCTCACAGCAAATAGGGTAACCTTGTCTTCAGAGCCAACTAGAGTAACTGTTTTACATACATATACATAGAGTACATGTAGTTTTGGTACTGCATTTTATCATAGCAATAACCTCACATATACTCAAGTGTAAGTAATCAAGGAAATATGTAATTTTCCTAAATAACACCAATAAGAGAGAACCACCAACTATTAAGCATCTTGTTTCCTAAATTAGCGGATAAGAGAACCATTTGCTTCTCACAAAGTACTAGATATGTCAATAAACTATGCCAATCAAATTGCCAGCTGATATTGATAATGTAATTTGAAACTAAGAGACCTCAAGTTAGGGAATATCTTAGGAACTTAACCTATTATGAGCTGTATATTTTAACAGGCATCAAATATTTACTCTACTACAGACATGTCATGAAATAATGTGAAAATATAAAAATAAAATACATTTAAAAAGCAAAATTTAATTTTGAAATGAAATTTCAATTTTTTTCTGAAGTGAAATTTTCAAAAGTAAAGCTTTTCAGAATTTCCATCTTTTGGGAAATTTTGAAAATATTTATTTTCATTCCAATTTGGAAGGAAAACACATTTTGAAATGATGGCATTTCCCATAAAAGAGAAATTCTGAGCTTTGACCAGCTCTACTTGTCTCTGCTTTGGGCATCTGTGGATGTGAGGTACTCTCCAAGTTCAAACGAGCAGCTTTGATAGTGAATGGTCAAAGAACTTGACTGCATGAGGAATCCTTTTATTAATATAACCTGATTTCAAAGAGAGGAGGACACTGACCTCCATAACAGCTTAGTCACCTCATTATTATGTTAGAAAGGTGTTGGACTGGAACTCTGGATACATGGATTCAGTTCCTGGCTCTGTCCCAGACTTCCTATATAATCTTGGGCAAGTCACTTAATCTTCCTGTGTCTCTCTTCGCTATCTGTAAAATGGGGAAAATAATACTTCCTTTCTCCTGCCCTTTTATCTATCTTGTTTTTAAACTGTCATCTCTTTGGGTTTGGGACTCTATCATACTATGTGTCTGTAACAGTGCCTAGCACCCAGATCTTGGTTGCTATTGTAATACTACCACTAATAGTAATGAGTGGTTTTCCATCTTCTAGCCACAGATGGTTTGTGGAAGCAGTCATAATGAAAACTAGAAGCAGGGTAACAGATCAACTCATAATCCGAATTGTACTCCTTGCACAGGCAGTGCATTTGGGTATCTTATATGTCTATTCACTAGGCAGCTAGGGACATAAGAACATAAGAATGGCCATACTGGGTCAGACCAAAGCTCAATTCAGCCCAGTATCCTGTCTACTGACAGTGACCAATGCCAGGTGCCCCAGAGGGAGTGAACCTAACAGGTAATGATCAAGTGATCTCTCTCCTGCCATCCTTCTCCACCCTCTGACAAACAGAGGCTAGGGACACCATTCCTTACCCATCCTGGCTAATAGCCATTAATGAACTTAACCTCCATGAATTTATTTAGTTCTCTTTTAAGCCCCGTTACAGTCCTAGCCTTCACAACCTCCTCAGGCAAGGAGTTCCACAGGTTGACTGTGTGCTGTGTGAAGAAAAACTTCATTTTATTTGTTTTAAACCTGCTGCCCATTAATTTCATTTGGCCCCTAGTTCTTGTATTATGGGAACAAGTAAATAACTTTTCCTTATTTAGTTTCTCCACATCACTCATGATTTTATATACCTCTATCATATCCCCCCTTAGTCTCCTCTTTTCCAAGCTGAAAAGTCCTAGCCTCTTTTTAATCTTTCCTCGTATGGGACACGATCCAAACCCCTAATCATTTTAGTTGCCCTTCTCTGAACCTTTTTTAATGCCAGTATATCTTTTTTGAGGTGAGGAGACCACATCTATATGCAGTATTCAAGATGTGGGCGTACCACGGATTTATATAAGGGGAATAAGATATTCTCCATCTTATTCTCTATCCCTTTTTGAATGATTCCTAACATCCTGTTCACTTTATTGACTGCCGCTGCACACTGCATGGATGTCTTCAGAGAACTATCGATGATGACTCCAAGATCTCTTTCCTGATTAGTTGTAGCTAAATTAGCCCCCATCATATTGTATGTATAGTTGGGGTTATTTTTTCCAATGTGCATTACTTTACATTTATCCACATTAAATTTCATTTGCCATTTTGTTACCCAATCACTTAGTTTTGTGAGATCTTTTTGAAGTTCTTCACAGTCTGCTTTGGTCTTTACTATCTTGAGCAGTTTAATATCATCTGCAAACTTTGCCACCTCACTGTTTACTCCTTTCTCCAGATCATTTATGAATAAGTTGAATAGGATTAGTCCTAGGACTGACCCTTGGGGAACACCACTAGTTACCCCTCTCCATTCTGAAAATTTACCGTTTATTCCTACCCTTTGTTCCCTGTCTTTTAACCAGTTCTCAATCCATGAAAGGATCTTCCCTCTTATCCCATGACAACTTAATTTACGTAAGAGCCTTTGTTGAGGGACCTTGACAAAGGCTTTCTGGAAATCTAAGTACACTATGTCCACTGGATCCCCCTTGTTCACATGTTTGTTGACCCCTTCAAAGAACTCTAATAGATTAGTAAGACATGATTTCCCTTTACAGAAACCATGTTGACTTTTACCCAACAATTTATGTTCTTCTATGTGTCTGACAATTTTATTCTTTACTATTGTTTCAACTAATTTGCCCGGTACTGACGTTAGATTTACCAATCTGTAATTGCCGGGATCACCTCTAGAGCCCCTTTTAAATATTGGCGTTACATTAGCTATCCTCCAGTCATTGGGTACAGAAGCTGATTTAAAGGCCAGGTTACAAACCATAGTTAATAGTTCAGCAATTTCACATTGACATAAAATATTAATACTGACTTGTCAGAGGTAATTCCAAACAGAGCAGAAAACTCAGTGAAGAATCACATCCTCATCTAACAGAATTGGGATTGTATTGGTACTTGCCATTATTCACCACTCAGAGGCAGCTTCCTTGAGTAAAATCTAAGAGGTCCTTGGGCTTGTGAGGATGCAGAATTGTAGCTGCTTATTACTGTAAATATTATTTCAATTCAAATTTAAGTGCCTTCTATAATTAACAAAAAATGTAATGGAAATTCCATTTCTTCAGAAGGCCTGGAAGTTGCAGATACCATGTGGGTCATTTAGCATGAAGCATTGTACAGTATATGACTCTGGAAATGTGATTGGGGGAAGGCTCCCCTTTTGAAGGGAGCTCAGAAGAGAAAAACAGAGAACTCAGCACAGGTATAAGCAGGGAGGGTAAGATGAGAAAGTGAGGGAATATTGCAACCAGGTTGGCCTAAGAAGAGGAAATCAGGAATGGAGAACCGTGGTTGGGGGATTGAGGGGGAGCATGTGGAAATAGTACTGAGGACTGAAGGATCCATGAGTCAGCTGGTCTCCCTCTACACACACACTTTATTCTATTTGCTCTTTATTTGCCCCTTTTAAATCTTTGCCTATTTTTTTTCTTGTTCAAGTGGAATGGTGAGAAAGTTCTGTTTTCAAATTCAGGAGAAATGCTGGTTATACTGCCAAAGCTCAGCATATTTGAAATCTAGCTCAGTTTAAGCACTGACTTGAGGTATAATAAAATGGAAGCATCATGTCAGTAGGTTTTGAAAGATCAGATCCCAGAAGATGGGAAAGATCTATTAGTTCATTTCCCTGAAAATGCATAAGTGTACCATTAAATACATTTCATAGGGCAGATTCTCAGCCGCACCTAATAATATTTGGGCATGGAGGCATAGGGGTGGAAAGGCACAGTTCTAGACTTCCTAATCTTTGGGATGGTTCTACACTGGGCCAGTTCTCTGGTGTAACTTAGAGCAGCCTCTAAACTCTTATTTCACCAACTATATTTCAAGCAAATATCATACTGTCCCATTGTCTATCAGGACCCACTGTTTCTTGCTTTATCTTTGTGACAATTGTAGTGATATAATTATTAAACCAGGGTATATTTAGCTGTGCCTGGGATTTTGCCTTCTACAATAGTCCAGAAAATTGAGAAGGGTCAAAAGCTACCTGTAGGATGTCTAAATTAGGGCCAGTGGAAGTCAATGGAAAGAGTTCAATGGGAGTGAGATAAGTGCCATAATCTTTAATCTGCCATTACCCCAGAGAACTCCCATTGATGGTCTAAAGAAATAAGAAATAGGGGGTTCTTTGGAACAGGTTCTGTTTTGTAAGTAAGAGTAGGAAATATTGTTAGTTTGATTGTGTTATCTCTCCCATGGAGAGATGTCTATATGGCTAGGCCTCTGAAAACCTAATATTAGGTGAGTTTATTGTTTAAATAACACAGTGAACAGTAATCCCCAGAGACCTGAATGACTACAGTTTGCAAGCAATGGTCCTGGGGTATGGGAGAGCAGCTTTAAAAGGCCTGGCCAGAGGGAGTATAAGTCCTGCATTATTCCAGTTAACTCCCTGTTTTGAAACATCACTGAATTCAGACAGACCATCCTGCCAACGGGACTGTGCAATTCCTTGTCTGTGTCACCCACACAGAACCACACCAGGCTTTTGGTTGTAATTCCACTGGTCCCAGAGCATTCCAAACTGCTGTGCTGGGAGCTTGATCTCTAGAGCATGCTGTATTGAGGAATAGTAGTCAGGGTTTGGTATTGTTGTCAAGTAGATGATGGACAAGGAAATAGCCAGCGTGTAGATGTCTGACATGCAGCAACAAAGGTGTAAGTCTGGATTATATCTGGATAGGGGCACAAGCATTTTTTGTTGTTTGTAGATGTTTATGCTAAGTGGGGAGATTGCACCCTTCACCTTATAGGCATCACAGAAGAAACCACAGTGGCAGCCTCACAGTCAGACAATGTTTCAGACAGGTTGGCCACATTGTGATGTCTGATAGTGTGACCTATTTCACTGCTTGAGGACTTGGGCTTTTCAAGGCTTTGGGGCCAGAAATGGAGTGAAGCAGGGGCACTGACTTTTACTTTTCCTGGTGGGTGCTCTGCCCTCGCTTCCCCCCTTCCCACCCCGCTCTGCCCCCTTCCCAAGGCCCTCTGCCCACCCACTGCTCACTGCCCTCCACCCTCCCACAAGCACCTCCTGCCAGCCACCCAACAGCTGATCAGCAGGCCCACCCAAGAGCTGTGGCTGATAGGTGCTGAGCACCCTCTATTTTGTGTGTGTGTGTGGGTGCTTGAGCCCTGGAGTGTTTTCCTAGCACTATGTTAGCTAGTTTCATGCAGAGAGGCTGAGCAGTAACTACAGAGTTGGAAGCAGCCATATAGGAGGGGATTTTTATTGTGTGGGCACTACAGATTTTGTGTTTTGGTTTACCACGAGACAGTACTTCCCTGGAATGTGAGATGAGACTTCCCGTCCCTAGGTACTGTTCTTGGAGAGAGCAGTCCTATTACCATCAGCTTGTGTAGGATAAGCAGAGATGGTGTGTGAAGCAGGACTGATGTTTTCAGGATAAGGACACAGTCTGGATCAAGCTGAGGACGAAAATGGGAAAATCTTCAAGGACATGGAGTTAGGTAAGGATGGTTTTAGGCTTCTAGAGAGGAGAAACACGTATAGGGTAAACTGTCACCAAGTCTTTACTTTTGTTTGTTTCTAATATATAATAAGTCATTTAGACTAAAGAACATGTGGAATAATAGAACCATAGTAAACTTAGCAATGCTATACATAAATAGACCTGTTCTTGGTAATTAGTAAACACTGTAATAGAAACTACTGATGTATTTTAAAGCTATTTGGAAAACCCTCCCCTCAAAACAAGAGTCCCTTTTTAATGCTTTGCACTTGGGGTTTATTTAGAGAATGACACCTGCCATCTCTGTTACCCCCACAGGGGCCGTTCAGTGTTTAGAAGAGGTCTCTTGGCTCGTTTCCCAACTAGGGAAAAGGTGCTACAAGGGCAGCTCAACAACATCAGGTGTCTGGCAGGGAAGGAGAATTAAGAGAATATAGGTGTAAAGTGATAGTAGGCTCAAATTAGATTCTGTGTGCACGCACAAGACATATTAAGGGCTGAAATGTTGATAAGAGTGGCGGTGTCTTTTCCTGTCAGCTTTATTTTAATTTTATTTCATTGATATAATTTTGGATTCACACACACATTTTTCCCCAAAAGACTTTAAAGTGCTTATTTATTTATTGTGACCGTTCCTTATAGCTCCCAGAAAGTAGAAGCTTTGCCCATGGCATCTTGTTCACATAATGAGCATTTACTGAGGAGCAATGAACTCACTGTCCTGGAAGAGGTGTGTGTGTGTGTTGCTTCTTCACTCTCCTGGCTTTTTTGATTTTCTTTACAACCACATTGAAGGGACTGGGGGAAACTCAAGAGAATTTTGCCTTGACTCGCTTTTGGAAAGAGGAAAAGCTCACAATTCAGAGTGAAATTCACCGTGGGCCGAGGGCTATTACCAGATCTAGTTACCACTTAACTCCTCCCTAAGCTCTGTTCTGAGTGGGACTTAAGTGGTGCATAAACCTTATTTGGCCCTCTGCATAGGGGAGATGTTCCCCATCGATTCCCAGCCAGGAGTGGGCATGAAGAGTAACCTTAGAAGCATTCTTGGGTTCAGTTCCCATTTAGGCCTCCTTGAGTGCCCTGCCACTATTGTTGCCTTCTACCACTCCTCAGTGAGCCAGTTGGCTGGATTCTGGCTTTTTAAGTTTAGTTTTGGGGAGTGTGTTTCACCTGGAAAGATGCCCCACTATAATATATGCATCCTTCATTTAGTATCTTCCCAAGCTATGGCCTTGGGGAAATATGTCATCTTTAGGGAGTCATTTGTCTCTGCTTCTTGCCCTCTACTAAGTTTTTTGCTGTCCTGCAGATCAAATGGTGCAGATAAGTAAACTCCTTGCTGCTGCTGAATCTCCAGTCTGGCTTTGTCCCATCCCCTTTGCAGTACCACTGAGTTCCCTGCTCTTTTGTGCTGTTAGAATCTACAGCAGAGCTGTGTGTAATGGCATATTTTTCTGTCTGCAATACAAATGGTCATTTTCTCTTCGGAGGAAGAAAAAAAATCCAAAAAGCTTTAGTGTGAGAAAAATGTTCTTGCTTTTTCACTAGTCCAGGCTGCTGATGTGATATTTCTTTCACTTGGTGGCAGTGAGAATTTTTTTCATGTTGATTTGTTCCTGGAGGGGCATCTCAAGCAGGGAGACTATCTCAAGCGCTGCTGGGAGGGGTGGGGAAACTGGAAATGTGCACTGCTGCATCTAAATGAAAAAGACATTACCTTTTACTTGCACTTGATGTTGCATTTTCCGAAGGTGGGCACAAATAGAGCTGGGGTGGCACAAATAGAGGGGTTGGGGATGAAGGGAAAAACAACTCCAAAGGCTTAGGTTACATTCTGAAGTGTTTCAGAAACATGGTTTGCACTCTGGTTTGTTTGGTCTTTTAGGTTGCTTTTCTTCTTCCTTGAAATGATTTGCCCGTCCTTAATGCTTGAAAAGAGAAGGGGTATTTTTGTCTGTGTGAGAGAGACACACACACATACACTCATTGCAAATGTCTATCCCTTTCTGTTCTTCAAAATAAAGTTCTTAACTGGAGAAGGAGCTGAGGAAATAACTTGCACCCTGAATAACATCTTCTTTCTTTGTAGAAATGCTAGTTTTTGAAAGTGGACTTACCTCCTGTGTTTTTCTTTTTCAAATCACATAACTTCCTGCATGAGGTAACCTTTTCTATCTCTGTCTTTCTCTCTTGCTCTCTCTTCTGGATTGCTTTTCAGTCACCATTGCTCTTCGGGTCTCTCGCTCTGTGATGAATGAGTTCATTCATCTTTCTCTCAGGGGCTCTGTGAAAAGCTTTAGACTTCGCCTGCTCCCATTTTTTTTGCTCTGCTATTCATTTCCATGGAGATGGAGAAAGGAGGGGGGGCAGAGTGGGTGGCAGTGGGGTCAAAGGTCAAGAGTGGCCACTTTCTGAATTACAGCTTTGAATTCCATTAAAGGTGACACATTGTAACCTAGAGTAACTCTCTAAGAACTTAGCTGTCAAAGGAATCAAAGCAAAGAGAGAGGGAGGAGAGGGGAAGGAGAAATTGCATAGAAAGAGGAATCCAAGTGCTTGGAATCTCTGTCAGGATTATGTCTGGGGACTTAATATTGAGGTAATTCATTTGTGTAACCATACATCATCCTTCAGTGAGGCTGCACGCTGAAGTCTGCATGTGGATGGAGTGTGTAGTGCAGAGAGAATGTCCCCTCACCTTCAGTGAAAAAAATTCATCTCCTTGATTAACAACAAAGACTAAGAAAACGGGGCACAGAGAAATGTTTTAACCCATCTGTGTTTTCTTCATATTATTATTATTTGTATCACGTAGAGCCTAGAGACACCAGCCAAGACTGGGGCCTTGTTGTGCTTGACACTGTACAAACACATGCTAAGTGATAGTGTTTGCCCCAAAGAGCTCTAGACAAGACAGACAAAAGGGATAGGAGAAAGGGCTCAGAATATTTCCTATCTTACAGATGGGAACCTGAGGCACGGAATGATGAAGAGACTCTTAAACCAAACCACAAGTTATCTTGCCCAAGATCACACGCAAGTCTGTGGCAGACCTGGGAGTTAAACAGAGATCTCTAAAGTCTTGGTCCAGTGTCTTAAACAGAAGACCATTCTTTCTCTCTGGAAAAAAGAGGATTTTAAGAGGAAGGGATCTTTTTGGAGCATGTTGCATTAGTATAAACATTTGACAAACCAGCATAGATAAAAATGGTGTGAACCTGCATCCATCTTTTGAATTGAATCATTTATTTTATATTATTCTTATGGGTATTTTTGGTTGAGGTTCTAGAACATTGAGAGTAGTTTGTTCTTTCTTCATTTTTGGGTCTGCCTGTATGCTTCCTCATTTGGGCTGGGAGTGGAAATTCCAAAATACCTGAGGAGAGTCTTTTCTCATGATCATTCTAGCCTGACAAGAAAGAAGAAGAATTGGAAATGAAAGATGAGAACCAGCTAAGTTTTGCAAAACACAAAACATTAAGATGTTTTCAAATGTCCAAACTTTTAGCTGCTTTTTAAAAACTATCATTTTGAGCGTCACCTGTCACTAAGTATTACTGCAAAGTCCATCTGGTACAGATATGCCTTCCCCTCTGACGAGAATAAATATTTAGTAATCATCCCTCATATTTCACTGCTACCATCACTGGTAGGAATTCCATTCTATATCTTCCAGCTTGACCAATGGAATAACAGTCCTATTGTTAAGTGTAAACTCAGCTCACGAGCCTGAAAAATACAACAATCTAGAATCACCAAAATTGGTGAATGTGTCGAGGCGTAATGATAATATACAAACCAGGGCCGCCCAGAGGGGGGGGCAAGTGGGGCAATTTGCCCCAGGCCCTGGGCCCTGCAGGGGCCCCCATGAGACTTTTTTGGGGCTCCTGGAGCGGGGTCATTCACTCGCTCCGGGGGCCCCGGAAAACTCTCGTGGGCCCTGGGCCCCCAGAGCTTCTTCTGCTCTGGGACCCGCCGCCGAAGTGCCCTGAAGACCCGCGGCAGGGGGTCCTTCCACTCCGGGACCCACCGCCGAAGTGCCGGGTCTTCGGCAGCAATTTGGGACCCGCCGCCAAAGACCCCAGGCCCCCTGAATCCTCTGGGCAGCTTTGATACAAACTGCATGACCATATCTAAGGTCCCTCAAGAAATATGTATAGGCCCAGATATTCAGATCACAGCTCAAATTGACTTCAGCTGGAGTAGTGGGAGTTCAACACCTCTAAAGATCAGCTCCGTGAGGTTTATTCCAAAGTGTGTAGGCTGTAAACTGAACCACTAGCAGCACTTAAAATATATTCTGGGTTGTAAATTAGGCCCACTCCATCTCCAGATGGGAGATTTGTTTCCTGCTCTGTGTTTTCATTTTTAGATGCTTCCTCTGTGGGTCTGGAATCCACTTAGGGCAGATTGTCAGAGTTTAACTACCATTCTGTACTCTCCTTTCACTTGAAACAGAACAGATATGATGCAGAGTCTGAAATAAAGGTTAAGGGAAGGAAAATAACAATTAATGTGTGAGGATTTATGCACCCTCTTCTGCAGTGTTTGCCCCTATGTTCCCATCCCTCTTCTGTGTTTTGCTCCCTGACTCAGATCTACACTTGCTTCCCTAGATGAGTCCTGCTTTCTCATCTCTCCCCTGTGCTCTCTTCTTACTTCTGTTCTATTCATACCTGCCTTTTATGAATTGTAAAAGAGGAGAGTGAAGTTTGGTAAGAAGCCAGTGTTGTATGGGACACCTAGGACCTTGTAAAGGCTTTAATTTATTTCAGTGATTATATAGGAATTTTACTTAGGTTCTTTCACACTCCCATTGGATCCCTGAGGCTAATCCTGCTCCCCACAATCACTTGCCCCATCATCCCTGTACTTCACACCAAGGAGTTTAGATGGTACCTGCTTCTTAACTGGTGTGAATGGGCTCTCCTTCCTCTCAGGAAGACCCTAGCTGGTCAGCCCTCTTGGTGAGGTAAACAGCAGAGGTCCACCAAAATACTGTCACCACGTGTTTATTATCTGTCTTCTTTCTTATGCTTCAAGTACAATACAACCATATAGCAGCAGTTATGAGGTGCATCCTTCCTGCTCCTTAGGTTAGCCTTTTATACTGCCTACTTTCCTTCCTGGATTCTCCAGCTGGTGAACTAATTACCTCATTAACTCATCAGGCTACCTGCAGGTATAAGTGCTGCCTTCACCACACTAAGTGCCCTGGGTGTTCTAAGTGGCCAGGGTGCTGGCTTCCATAGAGCCTAATTTGAAGTTGTCAACAGCACCCTGTCACAACTGGCTATAAAGTTCATGACTGGTCAACGTGAGTTCCATATACACTGTCTGGTACAGAACAAGTGATGCCTGCAGCAAAGTTTCTGATATGTTGCCATTAGAGCTGGCTGGAAACCAGAATTTCTGTTCCGTGAAAAAATGTCAAGTTTTGGGACATATCTTCATCTCCAAGGGATGAAAAACCATCATCTCCATGGAAATTCTGCAATATTGCATTTCACCGAAACATCCCCTCTGCAGGAATATTTCTATGATTTGGAGAGTGGGGGGCAATGCTTCCCAGGCTGCCTGACTGGTCAACTGGAGCTGGGCACCTAGGGAACAGGCCACAGAGGAGCTGGAGATCCCAGAGAGTCAGGCAGCCCAGCAGCTAACTTGGTGAGGATCCAGGCAGACTGGGTTCCTCAGCAGCCCTTCAGGTGGGTTATTGGGGAGCTGGAGAGCCCAGGGAGCTGGGTGGGTGAGGTGGCAGGAAAGAAGGCAGCCTGGCTTGTCTTCCTGCCTCCTTTCCATCAAAAGTTTAGACGGAATTGGCATGTTCCCATGGTATGTTTCAGTTTCATTGAATCAGCATTTTCCAACAGAAAACTGTTCCAATGGAAAATTGTTGACCAACTCTAGCTGGCATGCTTAAGGTCGAAGAAAGGTGTGCCCTCTTTCGACATTTTTGATAAAAGGACTCTGCTGAAAGGGAAGGCTGTTTGGTAACAGGCCAAATGGGAACTAAGGTGGAAGGGATCGGTTCCTGTTGTTATAGGGAGGAGGGGATCCCTATAGAACAGTCTGTTAAAGCCTTGTGTGACCCACAGATTCCCTGAGCATTTCATAAGGCAAGCATCCAGTTTCACAAAGTGAATATGATCCACAAGTCTTGTACAAATCACTTACGTTCACCTCTCCAGCGGCTGACTTCTCCCTGGCATTTAAACCCTTTCCCTCCATCCAATCACTTTGCTGTTCTACCATCTGATCTTTCATTCTCTCTATTATCTCTCATTCAGTTTCTCATGCAGAGAATTGAGGTGAGGTCCTGGGGATAAGCAAATGGGATTTTCCACATGGCCATATGGTTACATGGAAAATCTGACAGCTCAAGCTCTCTGCTTCTCCAGAGCTAACACGACTAAGTGGGTTATGCAATCTTGTCTGCTTGTGCTTTTGCTTCCCTTTCAGGGATGTTGACTGTAACTTGCATATGTCTCAACCTCCTGAGGCCCAAATATGGGACAAAGTGAGCCTGCAAGCATCAGAATGAGGCACATTAAAAATAAGTGCTAGAAGCTTGAAACAAAGTGAGATGAATTATTTTAGCATCAATAACTGACTCTATAATGATAGTCTCATGGTGCCATATCTATGAAGCAAATCATTTTACAGTAATAAAAGTGATAGCACTCCAGAATTGCATGGAACAAAGGTAAATGTGTGTCTGAGGAGACAGATGAACGGTATGGCTGCCCCTGGATGGTTATGATGAACATTGATGTTCAAGTAATGATCCAAATGCCAGTCTAAAGGTTTAGTTCCAGGGTGCAAATGCCAGTCTGAGGTAACTGTGGACACAATCCCTTGAATCCTTAGTCACACACCCTCTTTACTCATGTGACTACTTTTGTGTATAAGCAACAAGAGTATGCAGGACCAGGCTCTCTGTATGTTGCCAGGAGAATGGTGTTTCCTTTAACAAATTATTCCAAATGAATGCAGTCCTAGGGAACCTTCCATGTGACTTACAGTAGTGCTGACTCAAGTTTCTTAACGCGTTTCGTTTGTGACAAGGACTGTAAATTCTGATCTGCAAATTCCTCCCCATCTCCTTTCTTCCCAAAGGAATCTTCCATCCCTCTGGGTTAATGTAGTAAAAGTCCCAAATTCCTTTCAGCTAAGGCCTCAAATCAGTGGCCAAATTTGGAGGTTTGAGACCGTGGAGAACATTTTAAAGCCATTTGAACAACCGTGTAGCAATAATTTGACTAGCTTTTACAGTTGCTCACTGCTTTTGGAGTGGTTGTTTCCAGAAGCCAAAAATGATGGAAAGCTGTCCAATGAGAACTGCCCTTTGGAGCAAGTGAGATAAGATTGTAGCTCCAATGTATGGAGTAGGAGGTAAAGAAAGGCTCAAAGCTTTACAAGCTAAAGAAATGCTCAATTGTTTTGCCATCTTAATGATTTCCAGAGTTACTGATCACCTGGCTTGTCTAACTAACACCCACCTAAGCCCTAGTAGAGTGGACTGTTGCCAGCATAATTGGTGAGTGTGTTCTGACTGAGAAGGGCCACCTGAATCTGCTGAGCCTCCCAGAAATGTTTTCCCAAGGAACCTCTGTGTATGTAACTTTTGAGTCTGGTTTTACTTCCCTGTGTTATTTCTGGCTCAGTAAATAGGGAGGTGTAAGGCTTGAGCCTTGTGAGGTAGTTAGCTTAATCATTAGAGCTTGTTTTGGCAGAAAGCAGCTTAAAGGCCCGGCTTCTGGCGGGGGAGAAGACTCCATAAATAGACGAGGGAGAGAATGGGATAGAACAGCCTTTATCACAAATCTGGAAACAGGTGCTGGAAATCCCACTCCTTCGATGTAGGACTTCCATTGTTAAATCTTTTAGCAGCCTCCAGACCCACATATGTTTATCTGAGACAAAACCAAACTAAACTGATCTGTTACCCTTTGGAAGTCTTTCATCTCCCAGTAAATAAATGTTTTCTTGGGGCTGCGTGCCTTAAATATAAATGACTAATGAGGGGGCTGCTCCCTAAAGCAGAGACAAGGTGTGTGGGAGGGGAGATTTCCACACATCACATCAGTGTACTGAAAACCATGGCAGTAGGTTGGCCTGCTGCCTACAGTGCCATTTCAAGGAGGCATGCTTGGTCTGAATATCATTGGTCTAAATGCCCTGATCTAGTAACACTGCATTAGTGAAGATCACTGTATGGAGGGGGAGGAACATAAGACATGTTCCCAGGAGCATGCAGGGGTTGGCTGGAGTGCTGCTGTGTTCTGGCTATTCCTAGCTGCTGGGACAAAAGTGCCTTTAGACCATAGGCAGCAAGACATAAATTAAGGCAGATCCTCTGAGCTGCCATGGGTGGTGGGGGTACCCTGCAGCTCCCAGCTGCCACAGAGGGATCCTCAGAGCTCCTGGTTGCCATGGATGGCAGGGGGTACCCCAGAGCTCATGGCTGCCATGGGCGCTGGAGGGCTCTGAGCTGCCGCAGGTGGGAGGGACCCCGCAGCTCCTGGCCACCACAGACCGTGGGGGACCCCGCAGCCCCCAGCCGCAGGAGGGGGCGGACCCTGGAGTTCCGAGCCTCCACTGGTGGTGGGGGCCACTGGAGCTCCAAGCTGGCCCTGCAGCTGCCCAGTGGCTCCCCACTTTGTCATGGATATTTTTAATAAAAGTCAGGGACAGGTCACAGGCTTCCATAAATTTTTCTTTATTGCCCGTGGCCTGTCCCTGACTTTTACTAAAAATATCCATGACAAAGTGGGGAGCCACTGGGCAGCTGCAGGGCTAACTGGGAGCTCCAGTGGCCCCCACCATCCGTGGGGGCTCGGAACTCCAGGGTCCCCCCCATCCTGCGGCTGGGGGCTGCGGGGTCCCCCGCGGCCTGTGGCGGCCAGCAGCTGCAGGGGCCTGGCCAGGAGCTGCGGGGTCTCCCCCGCCTGTGGTGGCTCCTCCAGCTCCCATGGCTGACTGACTTTTATTAAAAATATCTGTGACAAAATCTTAGCCTTTAATCATTATACATACAGATATGAATAAATTTCTTAGGTCAGTTTCATAGCAAAGATGATGAGCTGCTGAGTTGTAAAAAGTTGTTTCAGAAACAGTTCCATAGGTTATAATCCAATTGGCAGTCCATGTGCAGAGTCTGTTTAAATTCTTTCATGAGAAATAGCAGGGTAATCCAGACTGGAGCTGGAGACCTCAGTCTTGTGACTTAAACTTCCCCGACGAAGTTCAAGCAGATCTGAGATGACAGGATCAGGCCCTAGAGTTTTTTTTATAGATCTCTGGCAGACTACAATAGCCTCTTGACAGCAGATAACACAGCAGATATTCCTTGGATGAAGAATAGGTAATATACATTGTTACTTTGAATTAAACCGCCTATTTCCTATGTATACATTGGTAATTAGCTGTATTCATTAGCATAAAGTAACTACCTATTCAAGCAGTTTATAGACAGTTTACTACAAACTTCAAAGAGAAACATGGACAATGATATTATTATGCCCAAGTTTCATCTAAATGTTAATATTCCTTTTTGATCTTTGAATCAACAGAATATAGTAACAGACAGCAACAGAAGTTTAGCATCTACAAGCTGATTAGATCACATTGTTAACATCTAACAAGATAAAGGTAAACACAGGCAAATACGATTAGTATTTACTTCTAATTCTCTCAAAATACAGAACCCTTTTCCATTTAACATGGCTTTGATAACTATCTACAAAAAGTATCAAGGGTAGCCATGTTAGTCTGTATCCACAAAACGACCCTGTTTGCCATTTCAGTACTTCCTTAATATGTTCTTAAAAGTTGATCTTGGGTCACTTATCTTGCTGGTTGTTTAACCCTCACTGGCTCAGTGTCACACTGAATATTTTGTTTGCATGCAAATCTGAAAAATTGAGGGCTCGGTCGGGGGAGTTTTGGGTTGACTCAAAGTGAAAATGCTTTGCTTTATGGTGAACTGAAATGTTGATAAAAGTTTCCTTACATGTCTATATAAATATTCTAGTTGACCGGAAATGCTGAAACAAACCGTTTTGATACTTCTAATTTGTTTTTCTTTTTCTTAACTGAAAACAAATACTGAAAATGACCCAATTGTTTTTGTCAATCCTAATCGGTATTTTTCAGGGGGGGGGAAGTTTTTTGTACAAAAACTTTCACGTAGGCTCTTCTCCTCAGTCTGTACTTTGAGTCCTTGGTCTCAGCTCAGAAGGAGATGCTCACAGATGGTTTTCTCATGGAAAACATGTATATATAATGTAATAAAAACCAATCACTTTTCTTCAAGTTTTTTTAACCACTTTTAATAGAAAATTAAATCCCTAAGGGAAAAATTTTACAGGAAGATTTAAAAAAAATATATAGAATTGTGATTTTTAAAAAAATTAAATTCAATAAAATTTGAAAGTAATTTCTATTGAGTCCTATATGTTTCATTACTATGATATTCTATAGAACTTTTTCTTTATAGGCTTCCTCTTAGGAAGTTTCAATTTAAGCTACAGTCTACTAGGATTGGAAGAAAACTCTTTGGAAAGAAAAGTCAGTTGATGTTTCCTCATTTCCCTCATCAAGGTCCTACATTTTAACTCATCAGGGCACAAAACCCACTAATCAAGTCCTGAGGTGCTTGAACAACCACCCCAATCTCTGTGTCTCTTTAAAGCAGTTGGAATTAGCTGGGCTGCTGTCTGTACTGAAGCTTCCTTCTCAATCAGCGTTCTTGGAGCCCACTTTTCATCATTTTGGTTCTCCTTTCTGCACCAACTCTTCTCTTGGTAGAAACTTTTTCTTTGCCTACTATTTTTGCATGATGGTCTTCTGGACCTAGAACCCAGTTCTTGACTTACTATGTACAGTATCCTAAATACTGCCGTGAGATCGGTTCTTTATAAACAAAGCCAGATTTTTTTGGGGAAAAAAAAAAAGGTGAAAAATTAAACTACAGACTAGGAGAAGTGGAGCTGAAGATCAGCTGGCACATATGTGACCCACATCTCCAGTCTCTTAACGTATGATGAGTCCTGCTTTGTCCCACCAGCCCTAAAGCCATTATCCTGTGACATAATCATCTCCTAGTTTTTCAGGTTTCCTTGTATACAGAGTCAATTTCTTGGCTGAATCTGTTCCTCAGTTCCTTTATCTGTAAAATGTGGATAATACTTCTTTTCTCAGCCTTCTCTATTTAGATTGTAAGCTATTTAGGATCAGGGACTGTCTCTCTCTAGGTGTATGAACAGCACCTAGCATAATGATCTTAGTTGGGTCTTCTTGGCGCTACTGTAATATAAACAGTCATAATTGTGGAATCTCTGCATACTTTGGGGTGTCTCACAGCCCTAGTAGAGACAGGTGGGAGTGGTCCCTACTCATGGCAGAGCACAGGGACTGTGATTGTGTCCCCCACTGGGCACAGAGTGTCTCAGAACATCTCTGCATTTGTATTTTTCTATTTGTAACATGCAGGTAGTAATGCCTACTTCGCAGGTTTAATTAATGTCTAGAATGATTTGAGATCTCAGATGAAAGGTGTTGTTGAAGTCCAAGGTAGTAGTATTTTTGTTTATATATAAAGTATTTCTAAAAGGATTAGCTGAAGGGGGAATACAACATCTTTGAATCTAAATCCTCCATCGTTTCTCCACTTGAATCATTTGTGAGCCGAAGCTAAACTTGTCTGGATGTGCATTCTTGTGAAGAAGTGCTGACTCTGAAGGGACCGAATGAATCATTTTGCTCCTCTTTGATTGTGTTGGTTTTGGAATCAGGACTGATGGGTGGGGGGCAGGGCCGGCTTTAGGCCAATTCAGGCGATTCCCCTGAATCGGGCCCCACGCCTAAGAGGGCCCCGCGCCCTTGTCGCCGCAGGTATGCTGTGCCGGGGCGGCTGGCTTCCCCAGAGGGCAATTTAAAGAGCCTGGGGCTCCCAGCAGGGGCTGGAGCCCCAGGCCCTTTAAATTGGCACCAGAGCCCCACTTCTCGAGCCTGGGGTAGGGCTGCAGGGCTCTGGGGGCTATTTAAAAAGTCCGGGGCTCCCCTTGCTTCTACCGTCCCAGCCCTTTAAATAGCCGCTGGAGCTCTGCCGCTTCCCCAGGGCTCCCTCGGCTATTTAAAGGGCTGGGGTGGTAGAAGCAGGAGAGCCCCGGACCCTTTAAATAGCCCCCAGAGCCCTGGGGTAGCGGGGGACTCCGGCGGCTATTTAAAGAGCTGGGGCTCCAGCTGCCACTGCCGCCCCGCTCATTTAAATAGCCACGGGAGCCCCGCTGCTTCCCCAGGGCTCCCTCGGCTATTTAAAGGGCTGGGGTGGTAGAAGCAGGGGAGCCCCTGCCCACAGCCAGCTCCTATTGCACCCCCTGCCCGCACCAGCTCTGCACCCCGCACCCCCTGCCCTGCCCGCAGCGGCAGCCAGCCCCTGCTGCACCCCCTGCCCACACCAGCCCCGCATCTCCTGCCCTGCCCGCAGCCAGCCCATGCTGCACCCCCTGCCTGCACCAGCCCCGCACCCCTTGCCCTGCCTGCAGCCAGCCCCTGTCTCCAGCCAGCCCTGCACCCCCTGCCCTGCCCGCAGGCAGCCCCTGCTGCACCCCCTGCCCTGCCTGCATCAGCCCCTGCCCGCAGCCAACCCCGCACTCCTTGCCCTGCCCGCAGCCAGCCCCTGTCTCTAGCCAGCCCCTGCTGCACCCCCTGCCCTGCCCGCAGCCAGCCCCTGCTGCACCCCCTGCCCTGCCTCCAGCCCCGCACCCTCTGCCCTGCCTGCATCAGCCCCTGTCTCCAGCCAGCCCTGCACCCCGTGCCCTGCCCGCAGCCAGACCCTACCTCCAGCCAGCAATGTACGTAATATATAATTTTGTTATTATTTATATAGATATGGAAAGTAAATAATACATGGAAGAAATGAAAGGGTTCGTTTTACGTGGTTTTTTTTTTTTAAGTCATCCCTGCCGGGGCCCCGTCGAAAATGTTCGAATTGGGCCCCGCACTTCCTAAAGCCGGCCCTGGTGGGGGAATTCAGAGTTCAAAACTCTGCTGTGATCCTTCACAACTGATGGAATTGAGTAGTAAACAGATGGAGTGCACCCCTCCCACTCCCCCTTAACTCCTGCTCATCCCAAAAGATAAACTGTTGTCACTCTGGAATGACGGCCGGGCTCTGGATTCTAACAGGAACACAGCAGTGATCTCTCTCCATCAGGCTGATATCCAAACCATAGCATCCCACTAACTAGTTCTGGGGCTCAGGGGAAAGCATCAGGCTAACTGCTCCACTGAAGTTTTTAATTTGCTCATCATCTTTGGTTGATGTGATTAGCAGCCAGGGCTAATTACCTGCAGGAATGCTCCCTCACTTTTCCTCTAACATAGGTATGAGAGATCCAGCTTTATGGTCCTTGTTGATGGAACTCGCTCTTTCTTTCTTTTCTCACCATGGAAGAGGAAATTAGCATTAGTAACAGAGAAAGATGAATAGTTCACATTAAAAAAAACCTCCCCCTTTTTGTCCTCCTGCACCACTTTGTGCATTTTGTCATTTGCTTTTCTGGAATTGAGAATTGCAGAAACATACAAACATAAAACACAGTAGGCTTGGGGGGAAAATACTTGAAATAGTTCAGAACTTCAAACAAGGTTGGATTCAAGTTCTGGGTGAAATTTCAAGTTGGTTATCTTCTCAATGAAGCTGCAGTGTCTAGACTCTAGAGCAAGAAACTAGAAGCCAGGAACTCCTGTGTCCAAGTTCTGGTTCTACCTTTGGGTTTCTTTGTCCTTTGCAGGACTGTAACCAAGGTGGGGCGAGCAGGGCAGCCACCCAGGATGCCAAAAAGTGGGGGCAAAAAATGGGACTGAAAAATGACTAAAATAAACCGGTAGGGGGAGCAAATATGCTTGCTCATCCCCAGTGCTAAAATGCTTAGTTATGGCTCTGGTCTTTTGGCAATTAACTTCTCAGTACTTCCATTTGCTCACCTCTGAAATGGGTGTGTGTGATAATAAATACCTGCCTAGCAAGGATGTTGCAGAGATTAATTATGTTGGTAAATTGTTTTGCAAATGTAATGCTGAGTTGTCTTGCTGTTCCTTTTATCTGAACAGGTTCATCAATCCCTATTTTTGTCTTTGTATCTTTTTTATATAATACTTGTTCTTTATAGGCGAGATTCCTACCCCCACACAAAAGCTGTAATGTTCCTTTCTCAGCAAAAAATAATAAACAAACAAGTGCCAGCAGCTCACCTGTTGTGAACAACCGGATAATAACAAACTAATGTATCTGGATCTTTTTAATGCCCTATGTAGTCACTGGAAAGACTCCATTGATTTCAATTGGCTTTGAATCAGGCCTCCTGTCTTGTATGCTGGCACACATTACCACAGTATCTGAGTGCCTACCTGGTTAACTAGATCAGCACAGTGAGATACCTAGCAGACTTCATGAAATCTTCAGCTCCTCTCCCTTCTCTGATTATAAGAAGCTGTATTTGATGTAATCTATTTTGTAAACTCAGTGCCCATATGGAAACCTGCAACAATAAATTAGTGTCTGTGCAATAGAATAGGTGGGGGGAAGGTTTGGCTCCAGTTCTGCAAGGTGCTGAGTGCATTTGACTTCTTCTGAAGTTGGGTTGGGCTGATGGTGTTCAGTGCTTCTGGGACTATGCCTTTGGCAAGGAAGCATAATTCAGTCCCTTGCTTCCCAGGGATTAATGGATGTATGACGAACGTCAATCAGGAGAGGGTAATTTTTAAAATTACAAGACATCCCTGGCTTTTTCAACAGAGTTGATTGCAAATAACAACAAGTGGGCAAATTTGCTCACTTTGTAAATAAAGGTGGTATAGCTAGACACTGGAGTTGATGTGCTTCATCAGTGGACTCTCTTGTTAGGTGCCCAGATGTGTGGTTGGGGTATGTGGGTGTTTCTTGTACATTACTGCAGCTGAGACTCAAACTGGGACCCTCATAGGCTGTAGACAGCATCTCTGACAGGAGCTAAAAGGGAGCCTGAGGTACAAAGTGGGGTTGAAGGAAAGGCTTAAATATCTGTGTTACCGCTCGGATGTGCTATCTTTTGAAATCCAGATTAGACTTTTCCAACCCACTTGCTGGCATTAATTTCCAAATCCAGTTATATAGTATCACTATAAAGAGAACAAACCTAGTTTTGTTCCCATTCTATCTGTGACATTTAATTCAGGGGAGGGGGAGCAGGCAGGATGCTGCCAGACTTCTCCTGCCCCTAGTCTGGCCTCTGAGAGCTTTTGCTCTCTGATCCCTGTTGTAAATTGATCCTGTACGCATCAGTGTCTGACACAGGTACTGTGCAAAGCCCTTTGGGAGGCTTATTCCCTGGGAGAGGAAAGAGGAATTTTAAAAAGTCAGCAGTTTGGGAGCTCTTCCTTCTGCATCTGCTTTTGAAACTGCCATCTAGAAATTTCCTGTGATTTTTGTCACCATTTTATTCATGGCCACTCGGACTGCTAAGTACTCAGTCTCCTTTATAGTTTTCCCATCACTACCTGATGGGAAATTGCCAAAGTATAATTTGAAATGAAAAACTCAGAAGAACAGATATGTGAGTGCCCACAATGAAATATTACCATTAAAATACAAAGAGTCATAAATAAACCCTTGCATTGCTATTTGTCTTGAAAGCATCAGTGTTTCATTGGAATGTTGATGATTCAAAGCAATGTATCTGGGTAAATACGCAAGGTGCATTTTGGCCATATATCCAGGTATGTTTGGCAGCATTCAAATGGTTAAGCAGTGAGGTGATGGGGTAGGATTAGGGGATTATATGAAAATCTCAATCGTTTCATAAATGCCAAATTTAAGAGTGTCTGAAGTGCTGACCATGGTGACTGCTGTAGGCACCAACCAATACCAAATTCTTTAGAAATCCTAGAGCATTCCCACTGTTCTGCTATCATCACAACAGGAGGATACAGCTTCAGATACCTGATTTTGCACTGTGTGTAGTCATTTATACCTGTAGGGTTACCATACGTCCGGATTTTCCCGGACATGTCCGGCTTTTGGGGGCTCAAATCCCCGTCCGGGGGGAAATCCCCAAAAGCCGGGCATGTCCAGGAAAATCAGGAGGGCTCGGTGGTGCTCGGCCGGGGCCGGCGGTGTGGGGCCGGGGGCATGGTGCCGGGCCGGGAACCAGGGGTGCAGTGCCGGGCCAGGGTCACAGTGCCGGGCCGGGCGCGGGGCTGGACGGGGAGCCGGGGGCGCGGTGCCGGGCCGGGAGCCGGGGCCGGGGAGCCGGTCAGCCGGGCTGGCGGGGAGCCGGTCAGCCGGGCTGGCGGGGAGCCGGTCAGCCGGGCCGGCGGGGAGCCGGGCCGGCGGGGAGCCGGTCAGCCGGGCCGGCGGGGAGCCGGGCCCACGGGGCCGGGAGCCGGGGGGTGCGCCGGGCCGCCGGGGGCCGGCAGTGCTGGGCGGGCCGGGGGTGGTCGGCGGGGGCCGGCACCCCAGGGCCCGAGCCGACCCAGGCTGGAAACGCCGGGGGGCCAGCCTGGGCCGCGCCTCCTCCCCCCACACCCCCCTTACCTGCTTCAGGCTTCCCGCGAATCAAATATTCGCGGGAAGCAGGGGAGGGGGCGGAGACTTTGGGGAGGGGGCGGGGTTGGGTGGGGGTGTGTGGGTGGGGCTGGGGGCGGGGCCGGGGGCCGTGGAGTGTCCTCCATTTGGAGGCACAAAATATGGTAACCCTAATACCTGTGACAAATGAGTGTAAAATACTACTAGATCAGAAGCATTTTGCACAGGTGTAAATGACTACACAAGGTGCAGGGCACTGCAGAATCAGACCCAAGGGGTAGATTGTGTCTTTCAAATAGTGGTCTGCTTTAGAGGTAGTGCATAGTTAAACCATTGCAGTGGGAGTCAAGGGGGTGCAGCATTCAAACACAGATTAAGAGCCCTGAATTTCTGCATAAATTCCTTGGGGAGCTACTAAAATGTACCTTCAGTTTAAATGATAAGATCTTTTGGGAAGGGACACTGTCTTTATCCATTTTGTAAATTCCCATGCACAATTATGATGCTATATTAGTCTTTAAAAATAATAATACATTTATTCCTATAGGTCAGTATTTTCAAACCTTAGTGCCTAAAGTTATGCTCCTACATATATGTTTAGACATATAGATAAACTTTTATTTGCATGCCTAAATATGAATTTAGGAGCATTACTTTAATTCTGGACATTTTAAATCTATCCCAGAATTCACCACTAATTATATCACTGTTGTCCTCTATCCAGTATGTGGCCTTTGACAGTGTAATAGTTAATGGTTCCATCCTTGAGTTTTTTCGCTACTGGAGAGATGAGCCAGTTGCTGCATTTAAACACAGCACCTTCTATGGTTTGTGAACAAATGCTGTTGAGCTGTTTCATCTTCTTCTTGACTGCTGGTGTTGTCTAAGTTCTTCTGAGAGATCAACCAATTCAGGAATTCAGACAGCTTGGATTTTTATTTTTTTTTAATGCACTTGGATGGTGCTAATTATTTTCATATTAAAACCCAACCATTGCCTTTGGTTTGACTATATGAGGGAAAGGAAGGAGCAGGGAAAGAACAAAGCCCTGTTTAATACAGTGGAAATGTCACTGTTGCACCATGTTGTGTTATGGTGGCAAAACTTAATTAGATCAAGCATAAGTGAAAACCGATCATCATGCAATTTATTTTTAGGAAGCAGCCTCCTACAGAGAATCGCAGAATACCTTGCCGTGAGAGGCAGATAAAAGAGAGAATTCTTTACAGAGTACAGTGTGGAGACTCTCATCCAGGGAGAAAGGGGGAAAGCATCTTTGGAAATGGAGTTAATAATACCTACAGAGAAGAGTAAGTGCTCTCACAATGATGAGCATGGAATGGATGGATAGAAAAGAGACCAGTCTAAAAACAGTAAAGGTATTTTTGCAGATAAGTTTGTGAGGGGAGAATGGTGGGTGTACTAATGGAAAGGAACAAGATGGGTAGGCTGAGTGTTTGAGTGAGGCTGGAATGAAAAGAGTGTGCAGTGGTGGGATTAGTGTTAGAGAAGAGGGGTTAAGGGACCATATAATTGGTTAAAATAAACTGAGGCCTGGGCTTTAGTGTGACTGATAGGTTAATGCAAAAATAAAGGATTTTCTTTCTCAAATAGGACTCTCTCAGTCACAGTGTAGCAGATGTCTTGATTCTCTGGCTGTTGTCCCACTTTGTGAAGCATCAAGTCACAGGATGCAAAATGCCCCCCTCTTTTATTTTGCATGATCAGCAAGGCTAATAGCTGAAAAAATAAAAAACTGAGTTTGTATCCTTTGATTGGCTGATTATATGCTTACAATCAACCAATCTCAGGCGAGGAGGGGGGATGAAGCTTTTGATTTCCTACACCTCACTGTCAGCAAGTCAGTGCAGAGCAGCAAATATTAGATCAAAAGTAGTAAAAGAAACCAAAAAACCTTGCTCTGTATCAGCCTAGAGGTGCATTTACTTACCCCTCTCCTTGGTCACACATCTTTCTTGAAATAGGTCATCAGGTTCATTTCTGAAGAGAAGTTGGAAGTATTACCTGAGCCATCAGCAGGAGGTCTTTACTGCCAGAGCCAGTACGAGCAGATACTTCCTTCTGCCAGGAAGTAAAAGACTGGGTAATAGTGTCCACCTAATTAGGTGCCAGTTGGGAGTGATTTATGATGGCACATCTACAAACAGTGAGGCCACCATGCTGCATCAGGAGAAGTGGGATTCAAATGTAGGATTTAGGCTCCAGAAACATAGGTCTCTACCCACTTGTGGTATTATGAATCTGATCCTCTTCTGGTGGGAGCAATGTTTAGACTCTGCTCAATGCAGAATGCATTTTGGGCTGGGTAGCCTTTAAGTTCAGTTGTTGCCTGTCTAGGCAAGGGCTGAGTACTCTGAGTTCTGTGTTTATGCCAGCACTTGTATGTATACCATTTGTTTCTTTCTTAATTTGTGTTTGCAAAGGTTCATGTTAGCACGCCATCTCTACACTTATTTAAATTTATCCCCCTTAGCTCAACCAGAGGGACCTCTTGCAAATGAGTCCATCTGTCACATTCCAGAGGGGGTAGTGCTGTATTGCACCTACACAGATGCCACTAATTATTATTGCAAGAAATCTATAAGGAACAACTGTATGTTTTAATTTGTGATGGGTTACATTAGCTCTTTGGGATTGGAACCCAGGGGATGGGATTTCCCTATAGACTCATGCTTTCTATAAGAGAAATCCTTACAATCTGTGGTAGATATGCTGCTGACACTGTAATGAATTGACTTGTGCACCACCTGCTAGATCTGTGCAGAAAATCTCCATCTATAAATCAAAGCAGACCCTTTGTGACTTTTCAATGAAATTATCAAAAAATAAAATCCCTCTCTCTTCTCTCCTCTCCCCATCATCTCCATTTCATTTGTGGAAAAACGAGCGCAGTTTTGCAAAGGTTTTCTTTATAATGTTTTTGTTTGTAACATTCCCCAAGCTGAAACAAAATCTCCAAAATAAGTAGGAGTAATACACAAATTGTTGGTAAATAAATTTACGTTAAGTTCATACTCCACACAGATTGCACACTTCAAATTGTTTCATGACATTGATCTAAGATTTTGCTTATGAAATTCCCATGATAGAATTTGAAAGAAAGGATTGCAGGGTGCATTAAGGGGACAGAGCCATTCCCAACTTCAAATATGTTCAACCATCTACCCTCTTGAGGGGTATGTTGACCTCAGAGTGTCTGGAGATCCAGTTTGATGTAAGCAACTAAAACCTCAGAGGCTTCTCTGACTGAGTCTTTTAAGTCTCCTATCTTCCTGCCGTCACAGCTGCAGTTCCACAGGTAATTCTAGTACAATTGAGTAAATTACAGCATGATTCTCCAGTACTTTTCAAAACAGACAGGAGTTCCTCTGGGAAAGGAGCCAATGGTGTGGGCCTTTCAGCCATGCTCCCATTCCCTTCTGTTCATTCCTTTGTCATTGCAGCATCAGCTCATGGTGGTAATTAGTATATTCCCTGGACTGATGCTGCTGTCACTACTGTTCAGGGAATTTGGAGAATCCCACACAAGTAAAAAGGGTCTCGGTTGGCTTTATGTGGAAAGAGATACAAACAGTTCCTGAGACAAATACCAAATAACTCTTACAGAGGGAAAGAGCCTCTCTGGAAAAGCTCTGACTCCCAGGCCACTGCCTCGGCAAGGTTTTCCCAAACATACATCAGTGCAGTATTAACTCGCAAAGTGACATCTACCCACTTCCAACAAGCAATGGGAAAGGGCCTCATTTTATCAGCCAATAATCTCAGCTCTTTTGCCCATTTTTTTTTCTCTCTCCCACACCTCCTAGCTACACAAATCCTTGGTGATTTCCATACATTACACCTATGCCATAGTGTTCTGTAAATCCAACTCCCTATGCAATGCAAACATCACATTTGTCATGGTCTACATGCCAGTCAATAATCCTGAACTAAAAAGGCAGTAGGGAAGGGGAGCATGGAAAGGGACAGGTCCTATCAGCAGTCATCACCAGAGAGGTAGAGATGGAGCATATCCTTGCTGGATGTTCTTATGGCGTGGGTTCTCTCTGTGGCCTCCTGGGTACTTTAGTCTACACCAGCCATTTTTTATCTTTACCCAACACACCCAACTGGAGAATAAATGCAGTGTAAATCTTTGCTAACCGTGCCCCTTTTTGGATTAGATTTGCCCTGTTTGACATTTGCACCTTGGCTCACAGAGCCAGCCACTGTAACTACAATAGCATAAGGACCAAATCACTGCAGAGTAGTAGTGTGGATGCTGTTCACTGGTTCTATGGTTTAACACCCATTTTATGATGCCGTTGCACAGGCACAGCTGTCTATATGTAGTTTAACAAAGGAGAATAAAGACTACGGCCAAGAGGGAGGCAGCCAGAATTGTTGGGCCCTGCAGCTTTATCTGCATGTATAGGGGAACTGTGTGGAATGGGGATACATTCTCTTTTTTTCCTTTTAAAGTTAGGGTTGATTTGAGATCAGGAATTGAGTGTAGATTGGGCAAGCTCTTATTCCTGACAGACTAGGTAAGCCATCCCTAATAGTAACAAAAGCTTATTTAGAGCACCAAAAATTCTAAGGCCAGAGCTGCTCACAAGGATATGTCAGTGTGCCCCTGAATGGTGTGCTACCCCATATGACCTGTAAAGTCTCTGAAGGATGGGATGAAGGAGTAAAGCACATGTACGTCATAGATCCATTGGATTGAGATAGTATGTCATGGGCATGAAGTCAGTAGAGCTGTATACTTACAGCAGCTGAGCAGTCGTGTTTCTGCACTGTACATGTCAGAAGGTGGGTGCAGAGTGCTCTTGAAAATCGGTCCCTAAAAGCATGTGATTAAAAATGCATGAGAAAATGAAATGGATTTGCATAGTCAGCTACTCACTCACTCACTGCCATCATGATTCTTTCCACAATAGCCAGTCTCCAAACATTGTTTTTAAAAAAACAAACTTAAAATTTCACATTTTTTTTAGCTATTTCAAAGTGCAAATATAAGTTGGAGGCAACAAACTTCCATTGTCTTGGCTCTGCTACAGTGTGTTTTAATTCCCCCCCCAAAGAACATTTGGGCTGAAACCGTGAGTGCCAAGTCTCGGCTGAGCAGGAATTCTAACCACTGAGGTCTAAGCCCCTGATAATAGGGGTTTATTAAGGAAGGACTGACAGAGCCTGAACTTGAGTGGCCTGAATGGCCCAGCAGAAATAATGGAATGTTTGTGGCAGCTAGAAAATGATTGTTTATTGGCATAACCCCAGGGTAAGGCTTTGCCAAGAGCACACATTCTCTTCTTGCCAATTTCTTCATATGGGAATACAGTGCTGAATTTCTGCACCTAATAGTGGAATAGCAGAACAGGAGGAGAAGAGATGGTGGCTCTAACTATACCACCTGTTTAGCGAGGAGGAAAAGAATTAAAAATTAAAGGCTATGTGCCAGCTCCCCCAACTGGTAGAAGTTATATCTCCACTGGGGTCAGTAGAACTTCACCCATTTACACCAGCTCAGGACCTACATCTCTGCTTTGGAAACACAGCCTGAAACATGGGAGCATTCTAGGGCACGTGGTAGGGCTAGAGGATCTAAAACTAGTATGTTCATACACAGTTCTTTCACTAGAATGTCCAGGTCTCTGTAAATATGCATGTTATTAAAGGAGTATCTCTAGATTAGGCATATCCATAGATGGTGGTTCTGATGAGGCGTGTCCTGATTCTAAACAGCAAATGCAGATGTTGCAGCACACAGGAAACATTGTGATTCTCAAACACTAGGGAAGGCCAGCCCAGCAGTCTCAGAGTACCATGCAGTGAGTAAGCACAGAGACTCAATTCCAACCTCCTACTCCCAAGAGGGTAGGAACTGGAAGTGCTGTGGAAGTAGGGTGTTCCCATCCAGCCCCCGCTTCAAGACTGAAGACGGTCTGTACTGTGATACAAGAGAGAGGTGTTTCAAGGTTCCAAAAGGAGCTTAGTTCAGCATTCTTTCATCAGAACCTGGTCACTGTGAGGTGAGGCCCTGAGGCTAGGAAAAGGAGGGGCTCAGAGAGAGGTGTGAAGGATCCTCTTGGGAAAAACAAACAACCAATGAATTGCAGTGAGCTGTACTATACTGTTTTTATGCTAGAGTTCTATATTTCAATATGTAGTATTGGAAATGCTTTTAAAAAAGAACTTCTACATTAATAGGAACCTCCTTTGAATAGGAATCACCTCTGAATCAAAATTACTTTCCCACTGAGAGTTTAACTACTTTTAGAGCTGTTCCAACTCCCTGTCTGTGGGCAGAGAATGCAGGCTTCCTTTACCCTGAACAGAAACCTCTATTTCTAGGGCCTTGTATATTTATTTTGCAATTCCATGGCCATGTAATATGTCCCAGAATTCACCCCTTGCCACATAATTTTGCTCCAGAGTCTGAGCTTTCATTAAAATGATTGTTTTTAGCCCCCATGACTGTAAAGATTACACTGAAAAAGTTAATCAGGTGTAAACTTATAATTTCACTTCCTGAGTCTTTAGACAACATGGGGGAAAAATCTGTGAATTGCCCTATTTATCTTTATAAGTCATTAACTCTGAAACCTAAGGATGACTGTTAAAGTGCTAAAGTTGTTAACTATTTCTCTGCCGTCCTTTTTGAAGAAATATCCAGCTATGATGTTTACTAAACAATCCCAGGATGCCACAAGTCTAATTCTCCTTTAACCAGGTGCCAAACCCTCCAGCTTCCTCCCAACAATATCTGCCATGCGATTAGGTCCTAAGGTCCAGATCCTCAAAGGTATTTAGGCTGCTAACTTCCTGTGCTTTCACTTGAGTTCATATTTAATTCAGTATAAACCCTCCATTTAGACTTCTATCTCATGCTGCCACAGAATTTCCAGAATATTCACCAGAATGCCACAGAAGCCAGGGACCTTGCCACAGAATTTGTATCCAGAGTGTGGGAGGGCCTTGCCATTTGGATTTGAAACAGGATCTACTGCATTTTTTAATGGATTGAGGATGAGGAGATGGGAAAGCTTTGTTTTTGTAATTTTCCTATACTTGATAAGAATGCAAGGTACTCCATGAAGCATTGAGAAGATTTCCAGCTCTGTTTGTTTTTTTTCCCTGGATAGGATGAAGGGAACATCCTGAGGGGATTGTGGCTCACTAGGGAAGTGACTTAAATAAAACATTGCTCACTTTCAAAAGTACTGGCCCACAGGTGGAGAAGGGGTTCATTACACCCACTTTTGATCCTAGCTTGGTTGCACTTTATTTTTCTCTCCCCGCACCACATACCTGGCTTGGGCCAATCCCAGAGCAAGCACCCTCAAATTTAGGTGATGGAACAATACATTATGTTCAGATCTCTTCTTGCTTCATTCCAGCTTCAAAGTAGAGCAGGTCAAATAAATTGACAAATGTTTTAACTTCATAATATTTTTTCAAAGTGATCTGATCATTTTTTAATTGTTAGCCCACTGCCTGCTTCTCAAGATGAGTCCCCACTGCATTACCAAACTGAGCTTTAACAGTACTCAACTTCCAACACACCCACCTCATGAGACGGTTTAAAGCCCCATTTAACTCAAATTAGATATTTGCTGGGACCAGGGTGGGAGTCAGATTATTAGTAACACTGGATTTACATCTTTAGCTAACTATGCTGTTAAATTCCTTAAACACCTACTGCCATTCCAGCTGAGGTTGATATAGTGACAATGCTCAGGGGTGTGAAAAATCCACACCCCTGAGCTCTGTAGCTGTAACCCCAGTGTAAAGGCATCTAGGTCAACAGAAGAATGCTTCCATCATCAACCTAGATACCATCGCTTGGGAAGGTGCTGTTCCTACAGCAGCAGCAAATCTTCTTCCGCCACTGTAGACTGCATCTACACTACAGGGTCATGTTGGCATAGTTATGGCACCCCATTTGTGCCACTATTTCCCCCGTTGCATAGATAGATATCCTGAGCATTTCCAGCCACCATACTTGGCTGGCAAAACTGATGTAGGAATCATGGCCAATTTTTTTTTTTAAGTGACGAGAGAATACTGGGTGCCTTAATTATTGCATGCCCAATTTAGGGCACCTTAAAGGGGCCTGATTGTTAGAAAGTGTTGTGCATTCACCCTCTGAAAATCAGGCCCCTTTAAGCTGGGCACAGGAAGGAAACATTTCTGTGGTTTTGCCTCACATCTTTTTTCTTCTATTTTCTATGAAAATGTTTTCTGCAGCTAAAAAGCTGCCCTTTTGTCTTCATCAGTATTCCCAGTTTGATTTTTGCCCAGCTCAGGAAGCTGCTTTCATTGGTGAAAGTTAAAATGACACCGAGAGTGAAATCTTGGCTCCATTGAAGTCAGTGGGAGTCTTGCTATTGACTTCAATGGAACCAGGATTTCACCCTTCATGCACAAAATCTTACTAAAAATTTATCATTAAACTAATGAAAATTTCACAAAAAGTATTGGCATTGGGAATATATTTTGCTAAACAACCTCCACAGAACTCTCAAAATTACCAGGAATTTTTGCTCTGCCCTCACATTCACCAATATTGCAGCTTTCACATGGCAAATTTCACACTGCTCTGTTTATTAATCAGTGAATTTTCACTCTCCTGGCTAACACTGTATTGACTTATCACCTAGTGAGATGGCTGAATTTTACTATACTAAGAGCAAACCCCCTTTTTAACAAGCACAATAAGTTTATTCTTTCCCCCCAAAGAAGTTAGCAGAGCATAAAAGGAAGATGCAAGCGCTCTAGGGCGGGCAGGTGTCTTCAAAAGCGATACAGGTCTCATGCTATGTCTCCACTGCTTTGGAGTTTGTTTTTTCAATGATTAAGTTGTTTAGGCATCGTGAGAGAACTCTGTGACTTCAAGCAGCCATAAGGTGCTGACTGACTCATTATGAGATTCCATCCAGAAATAATGTCTATTTATATAAGGATCCAGGAACCCCAGAGGGAGGGGAAGAATCATTTGGGATTAGACAAGATGAGGCTTATTACACTTCGAAGGATACTTAGAAGAGCAGGGGGAGACAGTGAACATCAAACTACACAGGATATTTGAGCTAACGAGGTTTTTAAAAATATTTTTCAAGCATATTTCAACAGAGGGTAAAGTAACAGAAAATTGATGAGTGATTAAAATACACACACACAGAGCTTGTGGGTGAAGAGAACTGGCACAAGGGAATGGCAGGTATGTTTTATGTGGCAGGAGTGTGGCCATCGTGCATATAATCGGATAGCTTGGCCCTTTAAGGGAGACGGTTCTGGAGCAAACGGACCCTAGGAAGTGGCAGAGGCAGCTGCTGGGAAAGGGGAAATGGTCTCAGGGAGGGGTGGTGTCTTCAGGAAAACAAGGTTACCATTTCTTTGCGGGCCCAGGAGCAGGAGCCTTGTGGAGCAATGAGGGTTGCCAGCTTTCCGGCTGCAGAAAACCGAACACCCTTGCCCTGCCCCCACTCACTCCAGCCCCTTTCCTCTGTCGTGCCCTCACCCTCGCTCACTCACTCATTTTCACCAGGCTGGGGCAGAGGGTTGGGGTGCGGGAGCGGGTGAGGGCTCCGGCTGGGGGGTGCAGGCTCCAGGGTGGGGCCAGAAATTAGGAGTTCAGGATGTGGGAGGGGGCTCCAGGCTGGGGCAGGGGGTTGGGGTGTGGGGGGGTGAGGGCTCCAGTAGGCGGTGTGGGGCCGGGGATAAGGGGTTTGGGGTGCAGGATGAGGCTGTAGGCTGGGGGGTGGAGCCGAGGGGTTTGGAGTGTGGGAGGGGGCTCTGGGCTGGGGCAGGAGGTTGGGGTACAGGAGGGGGCTCTGGGCTGGGGCAGGGGATTGGGGTGCAGGGGGCATGAGGGCTCCAGCTGAGGGTGCGGGCTCTGGTGTGGGACCAGGGATGAGGGGTTTGAGATGCATGGGGGCACTGGCCTGGGGCCGAGGGGTTCGGAGTGTGTGGGGGATGAGGGGTGCCAGCTCTGGGAGGGAGTTTGGGTGCAGAAGGGGGCTCAGGGTTAGGACAAGGGGTTGGGGTGTGGGATGTGGGCTCTGGGAGGGGGATCAGGGCTGGGGTTGGGGTGCAGGGGGGGGGAGGGCTCTGGGCAGAGCTTCCCTCAAGTGGCTCCTGGAAGCGGCTGGTATGTCCCTGCAGACCCTAGGTGCAGGGGTGACCAGGGGGCTCTGCGTGCTGCCCTCGCCTGCAGGTGCTGTGCCCACAGCTCTGGTTGGCCATGGTTCCAGGCCAATGAGAGCTGCGGAGCCAGCACTTGGGGCAGGGGAAGCACGCAGAGCCTCATTGCGGGGCCGCAGGGACATACCTGCTGCTTCCGAGAACTGTGTGGAGCCAGGACAGGCGGGGAGCCTGCCTGAGCTCTGTTGAACCACCGACTGGACTTTTAACGTTTTCGACCAGGCGTTCAGGTCGAAAACCGGATGCCTTGCAACCCTAGGTGCAATAAATTACCAAACCAATCAAGGCACACCCTGGGGAGGGAAGAATGGCTCCAAAGGCTTCCTGTTCTCATTGTTGGGTGGGGGAGGGGGAAAAGGGTGTCATCTTTGCAGGCTGTGCAGGAGGGATGGAAGCTCCCATCCCCCCACAGGAAACCATAGGAGGAAGGACTTTGGCTATTAAGTTTTTCATGTTTGAGAACTTTATTTTGAAAGACTTTTGCTGTCAAGGAAATAAAGGGAGAGAGTGGCTCAGAGTAGTGAGCCCATCCCAATGCCCAATGTCTGTTGTTAGCAGAGGATGGGGATTTGTGTTCTCCATGCCTTTCTTTGGCTCTTGTTGATGCTCTCCACTCCACTGCCTTCGTAGCATCATGGCAGACAGAACACGTCCCACAGTGTTGCCATTGCTTCCTGATTTGCAAGTGGGAGACAGCCTTTTGTCTAAGTCCTGTTCCTTTTTCGCTAATTCCTCTTACAGAAAATGATTTAAAACCGAAACCTATTCACACATGACAATCACATGGTGGATGAAAAACAAAACTCATTTGCACAGTACATTCTGTTTTGGTTGAATTAATTTTCTCTTTCATTTCTACGCAGCTACCCTGCGCTTTTTATTTATAGTTGAAGCAAAGAAGCAATTTCCCGGAAAAAATAGGCAGGGTTCACATGCCTTCACAAAAATTAATAGAGGGCATAGGTGAAAGATCACATGCTTTCAGCTTAAATAATTTTCCAACGGCATTGCATATTCTTTGGAGTTAGGGAGAGGGCGGGGGAGAAAGGAGCTGGGGAGGTCTAATGAGCAAAAGAGATTAAAATTAAAACTAATTTTCTTTAGGAGTATAAAGTATTTTGAAAAGCTTAAGAAAAAAATAAATATCCAGAATTGAGAGTCATGAGAATATAAGGATTGCCATACTAGGTTCATCTCGCCCAGTATTCTATTTTCCAACAGTGGCCAGTACCAGAAGCTTTGGGGGAGTATACAGAAGAGGGCAGTTGAAGTGATCCACCTCTGTCTTCTCTTCCCATCTTCTGGTAGTCCAGAGGTTTAGAGTCACCCTGAGCATGGAGTTGCATCTCTGACTATCTTGGCAGATAGCCATTGATGGACCTATCCTCTATGAACTTACCTGGTTCTTTTTTTAATCATTTCAACATCCCATGGCAATGAGTTCCACAAGGTTAATTGTGCATTCCAAAGTACTTCCACTTGTTTGTATTAAACCTGCTTCCTATTAATTTCATTGGGTGATCCCTGTTTGTTTGGTTTTTTTGTAGTGTGGGAAAGGCTAAATAACACTTTTTGGTACACCATTCAAGTTGGGTTGCCAACTGTCTAATCGCACAAACCCAAACACCCTTGCCCCGCCCCTTCTCCAAGGCTACACCCATGCCATGCCCCTTTTCTGAGGCCCCGCCCCCGCTCTGTTGCTCACTCTCCCCCACCCTCACTCACTTTCACCGGACTGGGGCGGGGGGTTGGGGTGCAGGATGGGATGTGGGCTCTGGGTTGGAGCGTGGGGCCGAGGGGTTCGAAGTGTGGGAGGGGGCTCCAAGCTGAGCCTGGGGCAAGGAGTTGGGGTGAGAGAGGGGGTTCAGGGTGTGGACTCCAGGAGGGAGTTTGGGTGCAGGAGGGGGCTTGGGGTGCAGGAGGAGGTTCGGGGTCCAGGCTCTGGAAAGGAGTTTGGGTACAGGAGGGGGTTCAGGGCTGGGGCAAGGCATTAGGGTGTGGGAGGGGGTTCGAGGTGGAGGCTCCGGCCAGGTGGCGTTTACCTCAGGTGGCTCCTGGAAGTGGCGGAATATCCAGCAGCGGCTCCTAGACTATGGACAACCAGGAGGCTCTGCGCGCTGCCCCTGCCTGCTAGCGCCGCCCCTGCAGCTCCCGTTGGCCGTTCTCCCAGCTCCCATTGCAGTTCTCCATTCCTGGCCAATGGGAGCTGCAGAGTCAGTGCTCGGGGTGGGGCAGTGCGCAGAGACCCACCCCCCCAGCCGTGCCTCCTCCTAGGAGCCGTTGCCGGACATCTGGCCACCCCCGGGAACAGTGTGGAGCCAGGGCGGGTAGGGAGCCTGCCTTAGCCTTGCTGCACCGCCAGACTTTTAGTGGCCTAAAATCTCCTGGTTTGACTTCAGTAGCCTCTGGGAGATCAAACCTGATTCCGGGAGACTCACGGCCAGGGCCGGCTCCAGGGTTTTTGCCGCCCCAAGCGGCGCAAAAAAAAACCCAAAAACCATGATCGCGATCTGCGGTGGCAATTCGGCGGGAGGTCTTTCGCTCCGAGCGGGAGTGAGGGACCATCCGCCGAATTGCCGCCTAATAGTTTGACCTGCCGCCCCGCTCTGGAGTGGCTGCCCCAAGCACCTGCTTGGCAAGCTGGTGCCTGGAGCCGGCCCTGCTCACGGCCAAACCAGGAGGCTTGGCAACCCTAATTCAAGTACCTCAGTCAGTTCAAGCACAGTAAATTCAAAAATATAACAAGAAATGAAGAGCAGAAATGGGTGGAGGCTGACACAGATTGGAGAAAGCTATTGTTTTGTATAGCTTTGCTCAGATGACTTGATAACTTGAAGGACTGGTAATTGGTTGCAGAGTATTGCTCCGATCCTGCAACTGTCTGCATCTGGGAAGATCCCTGTGTCCAGTGGAGCCCTGCCCAAGTCAGTAGGGTCCTTCATGGGCACAGGGGCCTACGTAAGTAGTGCAAGATGCTGGATTGGGCTTTAATTCACTACAAGGTTAAATACATCTCAGAAGAATATTGTGCAAAAATTATTACAATCAAATAGCTTTTCAGTGGCTAATGTGGGATAATAACACATAGCCCTATAGCGCTTTTCATCCCTACTCTCACTGCACTTTGCAAAGGAGGCAAGTATTATTAGCCACATTTCACAAATGGAGAAACTGAGGTACAGAAGGGTGAAATTACTTGTCTGAGGTCACCCAGTTAAAAAATTCCCATTGGTGCAGAAGGAGAGACATACATGGAGACTGACTGAGAATGAGGCAGAGAATCTCAGCCTGGCTCCTGTTGGACAGCTCTTCATGTCGCAACAAAAGTACCATCAGAGAGGGTTGCTCAGATCATTGGCAGTGCATCATAACAGGGTGGTTATTGTTACTAGGACTGTTATGATTTATGCATATGGGAAAGAAACACTCTGTTTTATTGACAATGCCTGCAGTACAATGAGTTAGTATGGACAGTGCTTAAAGTAAATAGGAAGAGAAAGGGGAGCTTTCCCTCCACCAGTCGAGGAGGAGGGGGATCTATGGACTTGTTGCTTTTAGCTGAGGAAGGGAGCTGTGCTTCTCTGTCTTTCCTTCCCTCCCTTCCTGGAAAAAGGAGGTACGAAGTCAGTGGCCGCTGCACCCTCTAGACTAGAACTGACTTTGGCTCCATATTATTGTGGTTATTACTGATTTATGTTACAGTCATGCCAAGTTGCCCCAGTCAGGGATGTGGGCACCATTGTGCTAGGTGTCGTACAAGCATGAAGTCAAGAGACAGTCTCTGCCCTAAAGAGTTTACAAAGGCAGTTAGTGACAAGACAGAACAGCAGGATGAAACAAACAAGTGGATAGGGGTGGGAGAGCAGGAATAGGCGCTAACAACACCACGAACATCTTATCATGCAGGCTAGCTGTGTCCACAGGGTAGCTTGCCCTGCCTAGCCGTTACCACCTGACTGTGTTCTGAAGACATCACAACCGAAGCGAGTATTAAGGAAGATAAGGTAAGTGGGCTTACCAATTTTGGGGAGAGTTCGTGCCATCCGTAAGAGCTGGCATGAAGTGATTGTGGGAGAAGTGGACTATCAGGGAGAGTGACACAATGTAAAGGTGGTGTGCAGTAAAGGTGAATCAGACCCAATGGCTCTGACTTGGTCTCACTGAAATAGGAAGATGCAGAAAATTAAGGCAGCTACCTTTGTATTCTCCCCGTGGAATTTTCTGGCCTCTCTGGGCTTGAGTCAGATCCATCACTCTTAGGGTACGTCTACACTACCTGCCGGATTGGTGGGTAGCGATCGATCTATCGGGGAGCGATTTATCGCGTGTAGTGTGGATGCGATAAATCAATCCCCGACTGCTCTGCAAGAGGCGGAAGCAAAGTCGACGGGGGAGCCGCGGCCGTCGATCCAGCGCCGCAAGGATGCGAAGTAAGTAATTTTAATTCGATCTAAGATACGTCGACTTCAGCTACGCTATTCTAGTAGCTGAAGTTGCATATCTTAGATTGATTCCCACTCCCCCCCATTGTAGACCAGGCCTTAGTTTTGTATTTAATACCCTTTAAAATGGCTGCACAAAGAAACCTAACATAGATTATTATTAAATGTTTATATTTATAACAGATATGCTTATTGTGGTGGTGTGGAGGAGGAGGACAGGAGCAAAATCACTGTAGCAGAAATGGCTTACACAGGACATTAAATGAAGAAGCCACAGTAGGGTGACCAGACAGTCCCGATTTTAGGGGACTTGTCCTGCGTCCCGACCTTACATCGGTCGGGACGCTCTTTGTCCCAATATCAGGGACCATCCAGACCACAGCCGCAGCACCGCCGCTCACCGCTACCTGGGGCAGCTCCCAGTGCCCGCCCGCCGGCAGGAGCGCCACATGCTGCAGGGGTGGGGCTTACAGGCGCTGGGAGTGGGCAGAGAGCCCTCCACCCCGCCCACCCCACCCAACCCGACCCGCAACCATAGGAGTCAGAGGCAGCCTGCCGGATGTTTCCTGGGACAGAAGCTGCCCCAGGTGAGCACCACCAGGACACCCCACCTTACCCCCTGGCAGGTCCCTCCGGCTCTTAAGGTGGGGGGGCTCTGTGTGCTGCCGGCGCCTGCAAGCCCCACTCCACAGCTCTGGCAGCTCGTGTTGGTGCTTTTCCAGCCAATGGGAGCCATGGAGCTCACGCTTGTGACGGGCGCAGCCCGTGGAGAGTCTGGAGACTCCCCTCGCCGCTCTCACCCTAGGAGCCAGAGACCTCCCAGCAGGGCTGGTGAGTGCAGCCAGGGAAGGGGGCAGGGTGTGATGGAGTGAGTGTCTGGGAGGTGTGTATGGGGCGCTGTGCTGTGAGGGTGTGGAGGGTGCTGGGCAGTGGGGGAGGTTTGTGTGTTTTGGGGTGTGACACAGTGGGGGCCTGTTGGGGGTTGCTGGGCACTGGGGGAAATCTGTGTGTGTCAAGGCACTGGGCAGTGCGGGTCTGTGTGGGGCATTGTGTAGTTGTAGTGGCGGGGCTGTGGGGAAGGGCCCTGGGAGGGAGGAAGGAAAGGAATGAGGGGAAATCTGTGTGTATTGGGAAACTAGAGAGTGGGGGGTTCTGTGTGGGGTGCTGGGCAGCTGTGGTGAGGCTGTGGGCAGGGGGGTGCTGGGCAGGGTGTGTGTGCACAGCACTGTGCATTTGTGGTGGAAGGGTTGTAGGGGGGCTCTGGGCATAGTGGATCCAGGGGGCGCTGGACAGGGGAGGTGTGTGGCACAGCATGGACCCACCTCCAACAGGAAGGGGCATGCTGGTAGCACAGGGCCAGGTGGACCAGTGTGCCTCTGGCTCTGGTCGGGGCTGTGCTCCTGTGTCTGTCTGTCTTTTTCCCCCCTTTCCTTCCCCCTCCCCTCCCCGCTCGCCCAATGTGTCCTGATATTTCACTTTTGCGATCTGGTCACCCTAAGCCACAGGCACAAAAAAATGAACTAAAATAGCAGCCTTGGTTTTGTAGGGCCCCAAATAGAGGCAGAGGTCAGCATTAGGCACTGCTTGATAGCCACCAGCCAGGGCCACTCTGACCACCACCTCAAGGTAGATAGAGATGGGAGGATATGTGTGTGTGTGTATGTGATGGGACTCTGCCAAAGGAAATCCAGGAGATTGATTTTGAAGACAAATTATAGACATTTAGGCCTCTATGTGCTGGTCTGGGATCTGCAGATGAATATCAGCCTCTGTACCCATGCTATGTTTAATATAGGCCAGCGGGGGACTACTCTTATAAGGACAGCATTAGTCTCTCCCCAAAGCTTGTAATCCTTTGCCTAATGTTCTCTGAAGGAAAAGTATATATTGAAAAGATAGACCATACTAGGAAACCTAGTCAATGACATCTGAACTTGGGGAAATCCATCGTTTTACTGGAGTAATTAATTTCTTAATCTCAACCTTTGTTATTAAGGTGTATATGTGCATGATAATGTTGGGAGGAGGAAAACAGCAAGGTTATCATAAAAGCCAGGGACTGATGACACTGGCTTGAGTTGAGCCAACCATTGTGTGACCAGATATTGTGGACACTTTTCCCCCGTACAACTATGACAGTGGAATACTTCAACACTGCTGCTGTTGCAGATCCTGCGCCCCACCCACCTTTGACCCAAAAAAGGCCTGATTCTCCAGTGTGGTGTGTTCATAGCTCCCTGAAAATGAGCCCTCTTTGAGATATCTTAAATTAGAGACTCAGAAACTGAGACACCTAAAATATCTAGTCATTTTTGGAAATTTGGACCTGCATCTATTTAGACTAGTGGTGAGCAACCTGCGGCCCACGGGCTGAATGCGGCCGTCAGGGTAATCCACTGGTGGGCCGCGAGACAGTGTTTACATTAACCGTTCACAGGCATGGCTGCCGGGAGCTCCTAGTGGCTGCAGTTCGCCGTTCCCGGCCATTGGGAGCTGTGGGAAGTGGTGCAGGCTACAGGAATGAGTATTTTGTTAAATAAAATTTTCAGTACCTGGTTTCAATAGCTATTTTTGATTTTTAAAAAATCAAATGAATGATTTCATGAACATTTTTGAAAAATAAACAAAAATGCATCTATTTTGAACTCACAAAATGGAACAACTTTGAAAGCGAAAAACTTTTCATGATTTTTTCCCTGGTGTGACCAACTCTAGTTCAGGGTCACTTTGAGAATCATCTGCCCCACTAGAAAGTTAATATTTATTTCCAACAACATAGACAGACAACATAATATCGTTAGAGCTGATGATGCCTTCCAGGGAATGGGAAAGAGGAAAAATGGTGACATTGATATGAGTGAATGGAAAACCTGAGTAGGCAGGAGAATGCCACAAATGGATGGGGCTCCATCTCCTCGTGCTTGTGATCTACTGGGGCAGGAGAAAGCAGGTCCTCTTGATAAATTGCAGTTCATGTTCTGTCTTAGCTGGCCTGTGTGTTGGTTGATATGTGTGCATCAGGGGAGTCAGGACTCCATGTGTATCATGGGGGATGTAGTCCAGCCATTGAATCCACATGCAGTTTTGTCCACTGTGTCTTGCAATGCATGTGGGAGATGCAGTCCTCCAGGGAGCCCACAGAAACAATCGAGGCCCAAACTAGAACTCTCATAAAGCAATGCACCCATGGTAAGGAAATGCAGTTTCAAGTTTTTGTTGAACTAGTTCAAAACAAAATATTCCAACCTTATTGAAATGAAGTGTTTTGAAAATTTCTCCATTGAAAACATTGTCAAAATCAATGCATTCCCTCAAAACATTTCAATTTTGATGAAACAGCATTTTCTGATGGAAAATTGTTCTGTTGAAAATTGTTGAACTAGCTATAGTTTTGAGTTTTATGTCAGCCCAAAGTATGATGTACATTGAATGGTAGAATGCCTGCAATCATGGACCCCTATTATCAACCCAAACTATGAATTATGCCCAAGGAACTGGAAGTGTTAATGTCTGCTGCATATCTACATGCTTTAGCTTGATTCTGAAGGCAAACATGCAATCAACTATGCTAATATCACAGGCAAGGAGAACTGTGATCCACAACTAAACTAATTACTCTGGTTTATTTACTTGAACAAAGCCAGATTGGGCATGTTAATTGGATATTATTTAAGGAAATTTGATCCTTTTTTCTTTTCTTTTCATATTAATCACTTTTTTCCTAGGTTCTCCTTGTCATGTAGTTCTCAGTTCCCTTGTTCATTTTATATCAATATTGTTCAGCCTGCTGGCCTCAGGTCTCTAAATTGTGGCCCTCCAAGGTGATTGCATTAAGAAGCAAATGTGTATTTGATTGCAAATTGAAAATGTGTTCCCTAAACTGCAACCTTGGATTTGAAAATGGAAGTGTTTGAATCAGCATTGTCACCAGGGGGCACTGCCTCTCACCATTCCCCAGCAGACCCAGAAGCTGTTCTAGTCTGAGCTCTGGGCAGCTGCTGTCAGCTGCTCAGCAGCTCCCCTGGTGATTGCCTGCTGCATCATAGGAGAGTAGCTCTAGCTGCTCCATTGCCTCTTATCTGCAAGGCTGTGGGAGCCCAAGAAAGAGTAGGACAGGAGCTCAGCCGGCTCTGTCAGAGCCTAGGGGACTAGTGCCTAGCAAAGAATGGTTCACCTTCCCTGCACACATCCACCCAGAACAGCCCAGGAGAGGTGTGTGGGGGGGGGGAAATAAGAGAAATTGAAAATAACCACTGTTTAAAGCTCCCTGAATCTCTACTTTAGTGCAGGTTAGAGCAACCTGAGGGAGCTCTGACTTGCGCCAGCTGGCAGTGGTCCTTGAAGGACTATAGACTGGGTGGGGAAAGCTGTAACATAGCACTCTCTAGCCATTCCCCTTCCCTGCTCTTGACATGTCCCTGCATCAAGGCTAGTGGGATGGAGGTGTAGGTGCTGACTATAATGACTTTATGCATGCTAGGGACCAGGGCCAGCCCTAGACCAAATGGTGCCCCAGGTGAGGAGCGTCTTTGGTGCTCCCACTTCATTTGTTAAACTTTTGAATACCTTACAGCACCCCAAGCCTGGCACCCCCCAAGCCTGGCACCCCAAGCGGTTGCTTGCCCCTAAATCCAGCCCTGGTAGGGTCTCCCTCACACCAGGTGCAGCCTCCCTCAGGGGAGGCATGAATGGTTTCCCCTCCCTTTATGCCACCTGAGCAGAACAAGACAGAGAATCTGCACCAAAGTATTGATTGTGACCCCTTGACCTTTGTTCAACTCTTGGACTGAAGAAGTTGGCTACCACTGTGTCATAAATCAATGTTTCAGAACTGCAGGATTGTCTCACGAGATAGAACCGATACCACAGGAAGGGTGGATACTGGGGGATGCATAAACAGATTTGTCCAATATCCTTCCTTTGCACATGCTATTCTTGCTGGCGTCACACTTGCGATGCTTGTTAAAGGGGTGCAGTATGGCACTTGTTCTCCTCTGTGGTGACACCATGTCACAGTTTACAGCCCGAATTGTCTCCAAGCAATAAAGACCCGTGGACATGGAGTGAGAAAGTAAAGGGAGGACGGGTGGGGGAATGTGAGTGAGATGGTAAATGGGAGTTATTTTGGGGGCAAGGGGGAGTAAGGCTTCCATCTTGATATGGTGGCATTGAAGAGCAGCTCTTGCCCACCATCTCCAGGGAGTTCTGGCCCTGAAAATTAAGTGAGTGTCTGGTCCAAGCACTGAACCCCTTCAGTTCTTTTTGCCTTGACCATTTCTTTCTGTTCTTCTCAAGGTTCTTTCATCAATCCTTTGGCTTCCCATTTGTCCCTTGGGTGCTTATACAACCTTTCTGCTTTTCTGTCTTTCCAGTCAGATTAAGCCACTTCTCCACAGGATGCTTTTCCTGTGACCAACCCCAAGCTAACTCTTCCTGCTTAACTATACGCTCTGATGGGCCTGGGTGCAAACACTCCCTCTAACTGGCAGGCCATGCACATTTGGGGTGAGCAGGCCGCTGCAGGCCCCTCCCCTGCTTGAACTAGTGTGGGCTGTGCCCATCACAGGCGGCAATGTGCCAAGATGGTGAAGAAAGTCAGGGGAGACAAGTGTGATGGTAAAAATGGGTTGGGGACTAACTGGAGTTGGTAAAGCAGGTGGCTGGGGTGCACCCAGAACCAGAAGGCCTTTAAGAAACTGCAGAATCTCTGGCTGGCTTTCTTATTTTCTGACCACCTGATATGGGGCTGAACTCATGAAATGGGATCCATCTTCTGATTGTCACCCACTTTTCTGTTTTGCTTTTACTTTTCTCTCCCCACCAGAGTTGATCGTGAAATGAATCATTACATCACAGTAATTCACGTACCTCATCTTCCTCAGGAGAAGACACTTGCTACAATGAACTTCAGCAAAGCTGCATCTCTCTTATCATTATCCACTTCATGTTTTCACTGCACTCTCTCGCTCTTACTAACTCTAATTAGTTATTTGTTTCTCCTCTCAGTTTATTTTACTCCTTTCTTTGTCTTTTAGCTGTGTCTGTGATTTTTCTGTCTTATGCTTTCTATTCCTTTTATCAATCTCAGTCCAACTCACCATTTAAACTGTCCTAATTGCTTTCTCCTTTTATCTGTTTCTCTCATGCATTCACTGCTTCATCTCGTCCCTTCTTAAAACCACCTTTTTCCAAAGTCTTTTTCTTTCTCCCATTTTGTCTGCATCTTTCTACTGGTTGTGAATGTGTCTGCCAATCATTCAGGGGGTGCTGTTCCTGCTTTCACACAGGGTTCTACAAAATGCTTTTCCTTCAGCACATTTAGCCCTATTTATGAGAGTTGGCTGAAATAAAAAGAAAAATAAAAAATGTGTGAAAGATTTCATAACTATCAAAGTTCTTTCTATTTTACAAGGTTGGAAATGGTTAATTGCTACATTTTTTGGCAGTATCTTTAAATCAAAAATTTGTTTGGAAACATTATCAAAAGTATCAAAGGGGGAGAGATAGTTCAGTGGTTTGAGCATTGGCCTGCTAAACCCAGGGTTGTGAGTTCAATCTTCGAGGGAGCCATTTAGGGATTTGGGGCAAAAATCTGTCTGGGGATTGGTCCTGCTTTGAGCAGGGGGTTGGACTAGATGAGGTCCCTTCCAACCCTGGTATTCTATGAAAAAGTCACATTTTTTTTGCAAAAAAAAAAAAAAAAAACTCAATTTTTTCAAGAAATTTTATTTTCAAAATAAGTCGTTTTTACTATCAATCCCCTCCTTTTTTGTTTAGGAAACAACCCCCTGTCCCCAAGACAGATTTAATAGTTGCAAGAAAAATTGAAGGAGTTAGTATGAAAATTCCCATGTATGCTTTTGACAACAGATGGTTGCAGCCTGGTTTGAGATTTCCCACCTTCCTGAGAAACTTTTACATCTGGTACCAGCTCCTCCAGACAGGGGATACTGTGATGCCTATAGCCTGTTTGTAGCACTATCCCTGCCAGCCTATAGAGTACAACAGAGCTTCTGTAACTTTGTAGTTGCAACCAGTGACATCAGATTACAGATATTTGTGTGATGCAATGAAAAGCATTGTGCATTATGGCACATTATTCCCGTCTGTTGCATATCATTGAGGAGGCACTGTCGGTATCAGGTTGCCAGCCTTTTCTACAAGCAAATGTATGCCCTCAGGTTCAGACTTTGCTTCAGCAGCTTGGACAAACTTCCAAGTTGGTCCTGTGCCGTCACGGACAGATTTGAGGTACCAGGCACGTCCTCTGCATCAAGCCTCTGTGTGGTTTCAGTTTGTAGAGAAAGAATTTCAGACTCCAAATGTATGTGAAAATAAATCACCTGCTGTGACTTTGGCTATTGAATAGATTTCCAATGCATTCCAGTTTGCCCATATTTTGTTTTACTATATTTACTGCCAGAAATAGTATAGCTTCTAAACTGAAGCTTACAGATACTACTTGGAGACCTGGACCCCTCTCTCAAGTGTAAACTTCTATTGTTTGTTATTTATTGTTGTCTTTTGGAATGGGGAACATAAGAATTTACAGTAGTATAAATGAACCCGTTAGGGTTCTTTAATAGGGTTGAGTTTATGGAGATTACTCTAACAACCTATATAAAGGAATAGAGAATGATTGCCTTGCTATAGGGTTTTGACCTATCTTATAGAATTCTACAGTAGGAATCTAGGATGGCTCCAGAAAATCAGGTCACTATTTGTATTCTTCAATTTAAAAACGCTTTAAGGGCTGGATTCAGTGCTCGCTGAAGTCAGTGCGAGTCTTTACAGGTGAAAGGTCCCAAATGAAAGCAGTAGCCGTGAATGCTGCCAGATTGTTAGCCCAGAAAGGGAAATTCTCTATATATCTGGACAACAGACTGCGCACAGGCAGACACAGTGTGAGCGTTCCCCACATATTACATGCCCCGCTACTAATGTGCTTCAGTCTTGAACTGTAAGGACTACGTAGAGGTAATTCAGCCTCCATGCCCATTTATTCCTTGGCTACTCTGCTGAAAATGCCACAAGGTATCAAGGGCACCCATTAGTGCCACCTGTCTTGTTGGTGTTTGTGTTAGGGACACCACTCCATCAAGAACTGGACTGACACAAATAGATCACTAATTCATTGCTAGATCAAAATTTGTCTCCCTTGGAATATGTTGATGTTTCATTTAAAAGAAAATAATCCCTCCAAACCCAAAAACGTAAACAATGTTGCCTGATAACTTCTGAAACTAAAATGAGTCAGTTTTCAGATGGAAAAATCAAAAATTTTCATGGAGGCAGACACTTTCCATGAAATTGTTCATGTAGTCAAAACCCCCGTTTTCTACTGAAATTTTTTTATCCTTATCACAGAAATTATTTACCTGACTCAGTTTTTTGGGAAACAGAAACAAATTTCATTTCATGTTGACTTAAAAGAATATTTTTTTGTTTCTTCTTACTGAAACAAAATGAAAAAAAAAACCAAAACATTTTGGGTTGAAAGAAACATTTTGTTTGACCTGAAATGAAACAGTTAGTATTTTTTACTCCCTTAAAAAAAAAAAATCTGAGTACATTTTGAAATGCAATGTCATTTTGAACCAAAAAGCCAAAACGTTTCATGGTGAAAATGTCAAAATGAAACATTTTGACTTTTTTGAATCCCTCCCATTTTTTTCCAGTTGAAGCATTTTGCTGAATTCAACCCAAATTCACGAATAGTTTGTCAACCTGAAACTGCATTTTTCAGTGAATAAATGATTTATCCCCAAAATTTCATGCAACTCTATTTGTAATATAAATTTGGTTGCATTTTAAGGTATCTTGGTAGCTGGATCTTTTAGTCACTTCCTCCTGGGCAGCAAATGCCTAAACTGCAGCACAAAATGCAGCAAGGCAGGGTGAAAGAGGAAATGGCTCTTGCCTGAAAAGCTTTGCAGAAGCTTTGTTTGGAACATCAGACCTGCACAGTCAACCAGTCCTGGTTGTTGTGCAGTGATTCAGCTGGGTGGCTAGGAAGTGAGATTTCACCACTGAGCAAATACATTTTTATTCATATTTGTATTTTGCTCCTCAAGTCCAGAGCTGAGCATCACTTAGCATGGCTAGTTGTGTGGTCTAATCCAGGGGAAAACACTTTCTGTTTGTGCTTTGCCCATTCTGGGCATGTTAGTTCAACCCATTTTATACATAGATATTAATTTGAGGAGAAGGAAAAGTGTAAGTATGACCTGGGAGCTCTAACGAGGTATGGTCAATGATGATTCATATATCACTTTTCATCTATATAATCTTCATCAAAGAAACCTAAAGCACTTTGACATAATTTATATGTTCAAACACCCTCTTGAACCTTGGCTAGACAGTTAAGTAGCATTGTCCTCCTTTTATAGATGGGTAAATTGAGGCACACGTTAAGTAATTTGCTCAATATTGCATTATGAATTTGTTACCGATCTGAGAATAGAATCCAGGAATCCTTACTCTGTGTCCTACTTTAATCATTAGTCTATAATTTCTCCCAAATTTCTGCCACTTGGGCAATTATAAAATAATTACTGTATTATCTATGAGAGACAAGGTGGGTGAGCTAATCTCTTTTATTGGACCAACTTCTGTTGGTGAGAGAGACAAGCTTTTGAGCCACACAGAGCTCTTCTACAGGTCTCTTTCACCAACAGAAGTCGATCCAATAAAATATGTTACCTCACCCACCTTGTCTCTCTCATATCCTGGGAATGACACAGCTACAACTACATTTCATATACATCTACACTACATGGTAAAACAGAAGTGCTGCATTGGGAATGCAGTGGATTTGGGATGAAAATGGTAAATAGGGTATTCAGCTATAAAGAAGATTTGAAGACTTCTGTGCAGGAAGTGGAAAACTCTGTACACATTTGGCCAACGGTTAATCCTATGCTTTATCTGTTTGAGCTCCTCTTGTCCCTAAGTATAGCTGCACAGAAATGCATAGTCTCACCATTTGGTAGTACCCCTCTATTAGAATGTTTGATTGGAGTTTTTCTCTCAAGGAGTCTGACATACCTTTCCCTATGTACCCTTCCCGAATCTGACCATACTTCTTTTTTTTCCAGAATGCAGCAGCAACAACAACAGCGCCGAATGTTCACAGCCGCCCTCTTGGCGTTCATTTTCATTCTGGCAGCCATGAGTACTACTGAGGCTGGCAAAAAAGAAAAACCAGGTACAATGTAATCAATTGTGCAGTAGATATGGGGGTGGGGGGTAGCAGAGAGGGCCTAGGACCAGATCTTGCACTACTGAAGTCAATGATAGTTTTGCTATTGACTTCGGTGGGGTTAGGATCAAGCTCCTAGTGTCTAAGGCCTAGATCCTCAAAGGTATTTAGGAATCAAATGCCCACTAAAATCTATTTTGGAATTCAATGGGAATTAGATGCCTAAATATATTTGAGGATTTAGGCCAAAATGTCTTACTGTATTTATCAGTATGTTTCACATACTTTTTTTCCTCTGTATTTTACATTTGGGATGCATGGACTTGTTTGTCACCATCAACTAATTAAAAGAAAATAATTTGTTAATGTGAGGGGGTTTCCATTTGCTTCTTCTCCATTGGATAGGTGTGACATTCCATCCCACCTCAGAGTCCAAACCCGACTGGCACAAACCCGAGTTACAGATCCATCCATGACTGAAAAAAATATTTGCCAACAGAACAAGACCTTACCGATAGTTAGGGAGAAGATTTCCTGAATTATTCATTTCCTTTTGATACAAAGATGGAAAAACAAAAAAAGAGAATCTAACCTGGATTTGGTGCCCAGCTGGAATGGATTTTTGGATTTGCCTCTTATTTTATGTCGGCCTTTTTCTTGCTTCAGAATTTCTGTCACCTAGCCTGAGGACATATGTCCGTATTGTAAACCTGCGCACTTTTTGACAAAAGTGACAGACTGTGCTCATGAAAGAGCCAGTGTTAGGGGGGGATAATGCACATTGCTGTTAAGGTGCATTGGCAGAACTGTATAGATGGGTAGGTCTAGAATAGCAAGGAATTCTGCAGTTCAAGACTGAGGTGTATTGCCAGGAATGTCCATGAAGACACAAGATTTAGAAAGCAGGGATTATTACAGATTAAGTCTGAAATCCATTGGTGATTTGTGAGTGTGAGATTGAGTCTGGAATAACAGGGTGCTGCATATGAGGACGAGATACATTTCCGTAATGTGGGGGACCCAGAACTAAAATGAATAGCAGGAGTCACTGCAAAGCTGGACTGAAGTACAGTTGGGGGACTGTGTATGTGGTTGGACTGGGGCAGGGACCAGGACTGGAAAGGCAGGGATGCTGCAGGTCAGGAATATAGTAGGCTGAGAGAACTGTGTGTGGTGCCCAGAAATGGAATAGCTGAACAGAGTGGCATTTGGATTAAGGTACATTAGGAAGTCTATGTATTACATACTATTTCCTAGTACAGAATGTCTGGGGTATTGCATGCCAAGACTTAATTCACTCTCTCTTTTCCCTGAGGTAGATTCCACCGATAGAAGAATGTCAAAGTCTTTCAGTTTTGTTATGAAATTCAGGATAATCATTAACTTTTTGACACACAGAGTGGGGATTTGTTGCAGTGACATGTTTTCACTTAAATGGGAGTACAGAAATTAGTTTCTGTGAAAGCTGCCAGTTTGACAGCTGTGGAGACTGAAGTTCTCTTTTTAATCAAGGGACAGGTATGGCATGGCAGCACCAGTACAGCCTTCCTCAGCACTGCCCTGGACTCAAGCTCTCTTGGGCTACTGGAGAGGTTCCCAGTAGGGTTGAGTGGTTCACTCACCTTGCTCTTTTGTTGGCCTCTCTGAATTAGAGTGGCCACTCTCACATTCCCAGAACATCAGACATTCTGGCACTTCTGGGAATGGCGTGGGCCTGCCCCTGCTGATGTGACCCTGCCCACGCTGGCATGACCTCACACAAATGGTGCGTGTGTGTGGTCATTCTGGCAAGGGCAGAGTGGGACATTCTTCAAAATGGCGTCCTTTGTCCGATCCCAGATAAAATCATGTCTGGTTTTGTCTCAGTACTGGATGAGGGACAACTTGGACAAGCCACACATAAAGAGGACTGTCTGGTTTAAAACCATATGAATGCCTTACCTACTCTGATTATACTAACAATAAAGATCCCACCTATGTGACAGGGAAACCCATCCATTAGGAATTGGACTAAGACTTTGTTTCACGTAGAACCTTACAAACACACATCTGGTGTAACTGCTTTCAATCAGCAGTGACCCAGTCCTCATTATAAATAGAGACAGTCCTGAGCTGGAAAACTCAGACCTAGATTTCAAATCTGGATGTTTCCAACTCTTATGCTTTTTATCACGAGTCATGATTTTTGGCATTTTTCTTTAAGCCCTACGGCTGTGAGACCTGTGAATATTTCAGAATCTGAGCTTTCATTTCAAAACAGACAGTACATTTCTAGCCATTGTGGATATGGCGAAATAATGGAAAATATGAACCATAAAGGTGCAAAAACTGGAAGGCAAATAAAAGAGCTCAAATATATTATTTAAAACATCTTATGATATTTTGAGGCCTGACTCATGATTTTTGAATACTAGGAGTTGGCAGTTGGGCTAATTCTCTCAGTGGACTAAGATCATGCAACGTGAATTGAAGACCAGTTTCTTACCAGCACTCTTGTGCACTGGATCTTTATAACACCTATTTTTGGAGGTGTTTAGATATGTTTTGGGCCATTATAAAAGTAGGAGGGTAGCCATCAGTAATGAAATTTGTATCCATGTTCAGATATACTGACACATCCTTCCCCTGCTAGCTTATGTCTCTGCCTCCAAAATTCAGAATGTGTTCTGACATGAAGTATAGTATACAACAAAGATAAAAGGCCTGTACCCCATTACCTGTCCTTTGAGGTGTGGGTGAACACTTTTCACAAATCGCTCAGTCCTTATCCACAAAGGAAACCTGCACAACACCTTCAAAAGTTGAGCCTGGGAGCTTACATTCATAGCTTTGTTAGACACTAAAAATCATGGACTAAATAGAGACACTGGATTTATGACCTTTTATAACAACTATAATCCACTAAGCCCCACTCTCCCCAGCTTGTTTTTATTTTTATTTTTATTTATTGCCCCTCATTTCCCACCTATGACTGGGGAGGTGTTAACTGGCCACTTCACCCTGAATGGTCCTTGGAAATACGTGTTTACTACTTATGCTAAACAATCTGCTCCACCTTGTATTTAGCTGTGCCACTGAGTACATTTCCCAGACCTGAAGAAGAGCACTGTGTAAACTGGAAAGCGTGTATCTCTCACTAACAGAAGTTGGTCCAATAAAAGATATTACCTCACCCACGTTGTCACTCTAATATCCTGGAACCAGCATGGCTACAACAACACTGCATACACCAAATCCCCCTTGAAACACCATATTAATGCATAAACTCCTGGCCCATGTGGTACTTGGTATTTAATCTGAAAATGTTGATATGCCACCAGCAAGGGGCAGAACGTTCTCTTTTGTGAGTGTGTGTGTACGTAGATCAATGATCTCTGATAGCTTCTAGAACAGGGGTTCTCAAACTGGGGGTTGGGACCCCTCAGGGGGTCGCGAGCAGTGGTGAGCTGGAGTCGGTTCGCAAGAACCGGTTGTTAAATTTAGAAGCCGGTGTAGAACCGGTTGTTAAAGGGGCTGGTGGGTGGGCAAACTCTGGTCCGCGGGCCACATCCGGACTGCGGGACCGTCCTGTCTGGCCTGCCTGAGCTCCCAGCTGGGGAGGCTCCCCCAGCCCTTCCCCCGCTCTCGCAGAGCCCCAGCGCGCCGCGCCACCGGCGCCAGCGCTCTGGGCAGCTCCTGGCGCTTTGAGCAGCATGGTAAGGGGCCGGGGCTGGGAGGAGGGGTTGGATAAGGGGCAGGGAGCGGTTGGAGGGGGCGGAGGTTCTGGGGGGGCAGTCAGGAGATGGGGAACGGGGGGGTTGGGTAGGTGTGGGAGTTCCGGGGGTCTGTCGGGGTGGTGGTGGATGGGGTCGGGGCAGTCAGGGGACAGGGAGTGGGGAGAGTTGGGTAGGGGATGGGGTCCTGGGGGGCAGTTAGGGTGGGGGTTCTCGGGTGGGGGTGGTCAGGGGACAAGGAGCGGGGGGGTTGATGGGTTGCGGGTTCTGAGGGGGGCAGTCGGGGGCAGGAAGTGGGTTGGGGTCGGATGGGGGGCGGGGAGACAAGCACGTGGGGCTTGTACTCACCGCGCGGTTCCCTACCGGGACTTCAGCGGCAGGGTGTGTGTGTGTGTGTGTGTGTGTGTGTGTGTGTTTTCACTCGCTCCGGGTAAATGCAGCCGAAAACCCGGAGCGAGTGAAGACCCCCTCTTTCTCCCCCCCACCGCCAAAGTGCCGCCAAGGACCCAGTAGGGAACCGGTTATTAGGATTTTGGGAGCTCATCACTCATCACGAGGTTACTACGTGGGCGGGGGGCTCATGAGCCGTCAGCCTCCACCCCAAACCCTGCTTTGCATCCGGTATTTTTAATGGTGTTAACTATATTAAAAAGTGTTTTTAATTTATAGGGGGGGAGTCGCACTAGAAGGCTTGCTATGTGAAAGGGGTCACCAATACAAAAGTTTGAGAACCATTGTTCTAGAAGACTCCCTTTTCTGGAGAGGTGAATCCTGCCTGCAATGACTCAGAGGCATCACACCCACTGGGAAATTGTCCTGGCCTCAGTGATCCACCCTGGTCTGGAGTCAGTTCGAAGTCAGCCTCTAGAAAGGCAGTCAACATACAACCTGCAGCACCTTGTGAGGAGAACTTCAGTTTTGATCGATTTAAGGCAGTTATGTTATGAGAGTCTCTTGTTTACTGGTTTACCCGGTGTGATTGTTTAGAGTGGCTTTTTTTTTTTTTTGGCTGGGTACTGACCACTTTTCTTGGTTTGGTTCGGTTTCCTTGGCTCCATCCAGAGAAGAAAGTGAAGAAGTCCGACTGTGGCGAGTGGCAGTGGAGCGTGTGTGTACCCACCAGTGGAGATTGTGGCCTAGGGACCCGCGAGGGCACTCGCACTGGAGCTGAGTGTAAGCAAACTATGAAGACCCAAAGGTGTAAGATCCCCTGCAACTGGAAGAAGCAGTTTGGAGGTAAGGGTTCCCCTATCTCCAGTGATTCACTTTATCTCCAACTTGAGTATTGGGAAATGACCCTTTGTGTGTGCTCAGCCTGGGCCGAGGGCCAGTGTACATGCTCTGCCTTTCTCTGCAGTGCTTCATGTTCAGTACAACGAGAGCTGGTTGGAAATTTTTCACTAACTTTTTTTTTTTTTTTTTAATGAAAAATGGCTTTTAAAATGGAAATGTGTGTGATTTTTTTTTTAAATTTTATTTTATTATTGTTGAGTTTTGGGGATTGGACAAAGGAGGGGGGATCATTTCTTCACTAGCTCTGATTACAGTCCATTCAGGAAGTGCTGCACTAATAGGGTTACCATATGTCCAGATTTTCCCGGACATGTCCGGATTTTTGGTCCTCAAATCCCCGTCCGGGAGGAATTTCCAAAAAGCAGGACATGTCCGTGAAAATAGGGAGGCATGGTAAGGGGACCGCCTCCTCCCCGGGCTCCAACTTTCCAGGGCCAGGCGGCGGCTGTTCGTTCTCCCCACCTGGGCAGCCGGACTTGGGAGCAGCCACTGCTGCAGCTCCTATTGCCGCGGGGGGAAGCAGCCAAGCATGTGGCGCTCAGCGGCTGCGGCTCTGGCGCCCGGGGCGTGAACCCCCTGAGCCCAGGCCTGCTGTGGGGACCCAGCTGGTGCAGTCCTGCGGGCGGCCCTGGAGTGGGGGCAGCAGGCCTCAGCCCCCCCGTCCTGCATGGGTCCCGCAGGGGAACGAACGGGGCTGCCGATGCTTCCGCCCTGGGGCCGCCCGTGGGATTGCACCAGCTGGGCAGCCAGCCCAGATGCGACTGGCGAGGGGCTGTGCGCAGCGTGCGTGCTGCTGGGTCCCCACAGCAGGTCTGGGCTCGGAGGCTTCGGGACCAGGCGCCAGAGCCGCAGCCGCTGAGCGCCACATGCTTGGCCGCTTCCTCCCCCCGTGGCAGTGGGAGCTGCAGCAGCGGCTGCTCCTGAGTCCAGCCGCCCAGGTGGGGAGAACGAACAGCCACCGCCTGGCCCCAGGGCAGTCCCCCTACTCTCCCTCCAGATACTGCCCGAGTCTTGCCTGCGCTCGGGGCCAGGCCGGACTCACTCACCCCAGCCCCGCGCTCCCTCTGTGTCTCCCAGGCCTCCCTCCAGCGCTTGCGGAGGGAGGAGGAATGGTGGTGGGGGGGGGGTTGTTGGTGTTTTTTGCTCTGCCACCATTTTTTGTTGCTCTGCCTCCCCCCCCCCCCCCCGCGTCCCGATATTTGACCTGGGTGATCTGGTCACCCTAGGGGGTGGAGTTGGGGCGGGGACTTTGGAGAAGGGGCGGAGTTGGGGTGGAGTTGGGGCGGGGCTGGGGCCCCATGGAGTGTCCTTTTTTGCAGTATTGAAATATGGTAACCCTATGCACTGAGATATACTCTGTAGGAGAAGGCAGATTTTACAGGCCTTCAAGGACAGGGCTTGAGTCACCCTGGGTTTAGGCCAGCAGAAGGAGGATATTCATGGTAGAGGGTAGAACTGAGCAAATAACTGATTTTTCTATGTGGTGGCCAAGCTGAAAAACCTGAAAAAAAAATTGGTTAGTTTTGAACTGAAACTGATTTTTTTTATTTTTGCCAAAATGAAAATGTTTATTAAAAAAAGTTGTTCGGGTCAATTCAAATATTTCAAAACAAAATGGCTTGTTTCAAAAATGTCAAAACTACCATTTTTTGACTTTTTTTGAAAAATTTCCCCTCATTCTTTGAGTGTGACTGAAACTATTTGCCATATTTTTCCCTAATTCACAAATGGTTTTGGTCACTATGAAACTGTATTTTTCTGAGAATTTGTTATTTGAATAATAATTAATTAATAATATTCATCGAGCTCTACTAGAGGGATCCTATTGGCAGGACATCCACCCAGCCAATACAGCCCCCAGAGGCCCAGCAGCGTGTTAAAGTTGCTCTCTATTGCCTTTCCACAGTTGTGAATACTGCCCCTCTCCCCCATGGCTACTGCAGCCTCCACACTGGAACATGATATAAAATGTGCAGCCTCTCACACTAGTTGCTGAGTCTTGTTGGGGAGTGGATAAAGGCCATAGCATTTAATCCATGAAAGACTAAAATTTTCCTTCCATCCTGGACAAGCTGTGTAACCAGGATTCAGGTATATGGTTGCCCTTGTAGACTCAGCTTTTCTCTACTAAACAGCGTGGATGACTTGAACTGATAATGGCACTACGATGAATGCTGCAGGCTGTCAGTGCAGAGGTTCTGGATTTGGCAGGTCCAGTGCTGCACCTGGGCACTTGCAGTTTTTCTGGCCCTATTTTGCAAATTCAAGAGGTTTGGATAGTTCATTTTCAGAAAAAAACCATACAAATGTTTGGATACACATCTGAACTAGATAGTACCCTCTGAACTTTTTGCTCCAACTCTTCACTAGTGAGAACTATTCTGCGGAAAAAAATCTTGTTAGTTAACTTGTAATCAGCTGGCTGGCCACCTCTGCAGTGATAGAGCCATAACACTTTATACAGTGAGTCATGGATAAACAGTGGCATAATCTTTTGGTTTAATATATTTTAATTTCTTGATGAGAAAAAATAGATATTAAAGGGTCTGATTCTCCCCGGCCTCACACCTTGTGTAGTCATTTATACCTGCGCAAGAGTGCAAAATATTACTATTCTGGTTTGCTAGTTTTCATACCTCATTTGTAAATGATGCCGCAAGACAGTGGAGAATCAGGCCTTTCAAATCTGGAGGATGTTTTCCACTAAATTGTCTCTCTTTTGTAGTTTCAGTATTAAAATGTAGTTTCCTTTTTATAACATTAATCCTATACCCATGCAAGAGCAAGATAATTATGCTTTTACATTGGGTCATATTTGGGGGCAAAATTACCTCCTAAAATGTCCCTTGAATTTTTGCTGCTGCCCACATTCCATTTCTTTGGATGTGTGATCCACCTGCCTGAAATCACTGGCAGTATGTGCCCACCTGGTTAGACTTGGGTAATGTTTTATTCATGCTTCATGATTCTTTTTAAAAAATTCTTTGTGTTCCCACACTCTTTGCAGCGGAGTGTAAATACCAGTTCCAGGCCTGGGGAGAATGCGACCTGAATACTGCCTTGAAGACTCGAACTGGGAACCTGAAGAGAGCCCTTCACAATGCTGACTGCCAGAAAATTGTCACCATCTCAAAGCCCTGTGGGAAGCTTACCAAACCTAAACCTCAAGGTACAACCCATTTGCTGCCAGTAATGTGCTACCCCATTTAAATCCAGTCACTGCTGGAATCCCAAATGCCTTAATGGGAAGTCAAGAGTAGAAGAAGGATTGTAATTTCTTGTTCTTTCCCAGCCACAACACTGCTTCTGCATCTGATCTCCCAGCCAGGAGTATGTATCCAAGCCATGGGGCCTTGACAAATAGAATCCCTAACTGAACCCCACTGAAAATGTACTGTTACCAGTTTGTTTTAACTATGGGTGTTTATGCTCTCATGGCTTCAGGGTACAGGTCCTCTTCCCACAACCTCTACTGATGGGAATACACCAGTAGCAGGAAGAGAAAATGTTTCTAACAATACTAATAACTTTTTCATATCTCCTTTTTGTTAGACTTTTAACTGCCTGCTGACAAGCCAAGGCTTTCCCTTGGGATGGGAATAGCTTAAGGAATATTGTTCGTACAAGTCATGGAGAGAAGAGGTTATTCTCCCTGCTGCTCAGGGTGTCTAGAATAACATTGCAAAATCAATGAATGTTCTGTGCACTTTGGATCATGTGGTCTCAAGTCTAAGAGAAGTGTTGGTAATGCAGGGGTGGCAGGAAGAAAGGGCTGTGTGTTGTCTCTTGCTGCAATTAACAATGCAATTCCCAGTTCGCGGACAGCCATATGTCCCACTAATTCATCCTGTTTCCATGTGTCACAGACTCCCTGGGTCAATATCAGGCAAACTTGTTTTCTTTCTAATCACTCAGGCTTTTTAATGAACTCTTCTGCAGCAGCAGCAGGTACAGGATAATTTATAGTGGGCGTTTAGCCTGCATGAAGTACCACTTGGTCTCAGACAATATGCCTCGTGTAGACCACATAGGGCACATCACATGGCCATTTTTTTGCTGGAACAGATGCTATTTTTATTTAAAAACCAGATGAGGTTAAGCAGATTCCAGAGTTTCTTATTGCTTTCTTTCTCTGAATAAATATAAAAAAAATACTGTGTATGATTAAAAGTGACAGGTGTCCCTTATATTAGCAACTCCTAAAGTGTCATCATTGGTTCACAAGTGGTCCATAGAGTACTTGCTAATGGTCTGCTCCTTATGTATCAGATTATACATACTTCCTTAACTAAATGTTTTGTGTGTGTGTGTGTGTGTGTGTGTGTGTGTGTGTGTGTGTGAGAGAGAGAGAGAGAGAGAGAGCTTTACAATCAGTAGAGCTGTAGCTAATAGCTGTAGCCTTGTGCATCATACACAGAATTATCAAATGAGTTATGATTCTAGAATCTGTGTTGATGATTATGTTCGAAGGACCAAACTGGATTTTCAGAGACTAGCTGAGTTTGCTGCATTTGGGAGGTTATTGGATAAAGCTTCACCCTACACTACCAGAAGGCCTCTGCCATCCCTGTCCCCACTAGTCTGTTGCTCTGTTCTGCAACTTTGCTAAATCAGCGTTTTCTGTCAATGACTTGACAGAAGGGGGCAGAGCAAGACAGGCAGAACCCTGGTGGAGGAACACTTTGGGGGGAGATGCAGTCAGATGGTGGAAAAGCAGCCTTTAAGCTTCATTTCTTTAAAAAAGAAAGCTTTGTTGGGATTATTGTAGCAGCCCTTGTTAAACTGGAACTGGCTTTCCTGAATCAGGATACTGTGTCACTCTAACAATGAATGGAGCTACATGAACAGAGAGAGGTCATGTAAGTTTGGAGTACTCCAAACACAAAGGTTTTGGGGAGCTGAAATGCTGGTTACAGCAAGCCTGCTGTGCTGCATAACTTAATCTGAAGACACAACTCCATGTGTTTTGAAACAATACAAATGAAAAATGGGTGTAAATGTAGGTCTTTGCAGTTAAAAATTATAGTAACTGAGGGGATAATTTATACTCTCAGATCTCCACTGGAGATCTTTATGGCACATTCTTGCAGTCTACCCCCGTGCCCAACTTCCATAGGCATAGTCAGGAGTTCAATGTGGGAGTCAAGTGTAGAATACAATGGAGAAACTCAAGGTGGACAAGAAATCAACATAGTTGATCTAAGAGCAGAATTCTCGTGTGTGTGTGTGTGTGTGTGTGTGTGTGTGAGAGAGAGAATTACAGGAACTCCATGTTCATTGAATTGTAAATGGGTGGGAAGGGTGAGAAATTAGAATGTATTTCAGGAGGACATAAAAATCTAGGTGGAATTTTTTTAACTGACCCAAAAAATCTTGGCTGATGAAATACTAAATGGGGCGAGACTATATTTTTGTTTCAGAAAGTGACTACATTCTTCATGAGAAAGGGAATTGTAAGATGGATTTCAGTGCCCACCTAGAATAGACTCTGGGACTAGATGGAGGAAAAACTAAACTGCACTTTGTCTCCAGTTAGACTAGGACCCTATTTAATTCATTAGGAGGAGAGAAACATGTCGTTTTGGGGCAGAGTAGTGCATGAAATGCTCTGTACCTACATGCTGCAACTCCTGTTATGTGCTAGTGAGCTGCAGTGTCATAGATTGGCTGTTACTCCCACAGTGATCATGAACAGCAGCAAGTATAGTCGCTGCTTGGTATCTGAGATGTTCTCCATCAGATTAATCTTTTTCACCTCTAACCATTATGCTTCAAAAGCAGCGTCTCTGTTCTTTACCAGCAGGAAGGTAAGCTCTGATTATCTCTCCAGCAGTGCTAGGCTGAAAAGAAGGAAACAACGCAAGCAAACAACCGAATGTTGGAAATACAAAGTAGATTATCCTGTTTAAAGACAGACCAAGAATTATTTGAGCTCAATTTCAAACCAAGCCAGTATGACCAAAAGTCATTCCATAGGAACAGAGATATTGCCTTATTGGTCAGATAGTCCATCTAGTCCAGTATCCTTCAGAGGAAGGTGCAAGTGGGACTTTAGGAACGGCCTCCTAAGCCCCACTTGATAGAGAGAGGCTTACACCCTGAAGTTTGAGGATTTATATCCCTTCCAAAATTTCATTTAAAATATTTATTGCTAGAACTCTGAAGCTCTCATTATCCATGTAAGCGTCCCGTCTTTTCCTGAACCCTGCCAAGCTCTTGGCTTCAGTGATATCTTGTTGCAATGAGTTCTGCAGGCTAATTGTGTGTTCTGTGAAAAAGTATTTCTTTTTTTGATCCTTGAATTTGTTGCCTTTCAATTACATTGAATTTCCCTCTGTTCTGGTGTTCTGAGAGAGGGTGAATAGAAACGTTAACCATCCATTATTTTATATACGCTTATCATGTTCCCTCTTGTTTGCCTTCTCTCTGTGCTAAATAGTCACAGTCTTTTCAACCTCTCTTCATAAAAGTTTTTCCATGCTTCTAATATTTCTTGTTACTCTTCCTTGAAATCTCCAGTATTATTGCTAAATCCTTTTTGAGATGAGTTGACTAACTGAACACAGCATTTCAGGTCAGGGCCTGGAATAAATTGATTTATATAAATAATGGCATTTAATATTCTCTTTATTATTCACCATCCCATTCACCATGCATCTTTTTTATGACCACTTCTACGCATTGAGCAGGGATGTTCATTGAGCCGTCCAGAATGATACCCAGGTCTTTTCTCTGGATTGATATAGTTAATTTAGACTACAGTAAGGTGTATTGGTAGTTCACATTATTTCTTCCAGTGTGCAGTACTTTGAATTTTTTTAGCACACACTTATCCAAGCTAAGGGAATGGAACAGATGAAATTCACTCTCAAATTTTTCATAGTTGTCTCCAGTCTTGACTGACAATTTCCTATTATCTGCAAATGTTGCTACCTCACTGCTTATCCCCTTTTCCAGCTCATTAATAGTTACATTGAACAACACTGGTCCTAGGATGGAACCATGTGTCTTTCTATTGTTAACATGAATATTCTCTTGGCCACGTCGCAAGATGATTGTTTGATTTTCTGCAAGATTGCTATTTGTATTGCAAGAAGGAAAAGTGCATATAAAGAGGGAGAAAAATAAATATTGAAGACTTCCCTTTAGGTGTCCCACTGGGAGGTATATATTTTGTTTTTTCTGGGAACCTGTGAGAGCTCTAACAAAACTTCTGCTAAGCTAAATCAGTGCAGCTACTTATTAACCTCAGGCTTGGGAAACTGGTGACCTGGGCTTTCATTCCCATTTTATACATTTTCTTCATTATTAATCAGTAGACGTGGAAAGGCCTTAAAATGGTCTGCAAGCTGTGTCCAATCTGTCGTTGTCCGCTGGTGGAATTTCATTAATTCAGACACAAATTTTAGAGCTTGGAAAGCTTGTTTCAAATGCACCTATATTTCTTCCTCACCAGAAATTGATCCACCTCAGCACTCTTTTTTTGCTTGGTACTGCATAGCTGCCAACTTTAAGTATTGATTGTAGTCTGCGACACCCTCCACTTCACTACTTGAAGATGGAGGGATCTCAAAGAAACTCTGCTGACCTTTACCAAGAGAACCAACTGAATCAAAACCCACTACATTTTCTAATGGTTACTTTCCTCTGGAGGTTTGTTGGGGAACTACGATATCTGATGATAATGCCTTGATCCTGGGTTAGTGTGTCAAAATATGATGACACTACTATATCCTAGAATGAAAAAATTGGACACCACCTTGAATGTGGTGCATTTTGATTGGGAAGTTGTTAGGACTCAAATTGTGATGATGATATCCCAGATGCCATAGTTTGTGTCTGTCACACGAATGAGGCCATGAGAAAACATGTCATAGGCTGGGAGAGTTAAAGGAATAATGTTTATCATGGAATCCCAGCAGAGGCAACTGAATCTCCTGAAGCATGTACAATCATACATTCTAACCAGTGTCTGCCGTGCCAGTGGTGTTCAAGGTCTTTCTAAACTATGCTGATAGATATGAAGGAATCAGGCACTTCCGGTGAGCAGCTTCTCTAATGGCCAACTTGCGTTGATGAGTGGAAAGCACTGCCAATAAACTCCATCTGCCGTACTTCCTGGCCACCCAAACTTGATTGATAAGTGTTCAGGTTCCAGTTGACCAGAAAGTAAAAGAATGAGTTATTGTCAGGTTTCAGAAAATATTTTTCCTTTGCTTCTCAGAGGGGAAGAATTTATTTTCACTGAGCTTGGTTGTCTCAGTGGTGGTCTCTCTCTTAACCTGCCTCTCACTTTCACTGTCTTCCCATCTATCTTTCTCTCTGATATTTTTGACTGTTTGTTCTTCAGATTAAAATAATATGAGATTAAATCATCAGTATATACCTATTATCTGGTCATTCTTCAATGTAGCCCTCTTTCTTTCTAACTCCACTATGTTTTCTCTCTGATTTTTTTACACATATTTTGATCTTCTTCCCCATCCCCTCCTCCTTCCCGTCTTTCTTTTTTATACATTTTTTAAGTATCTGCTCTGAATTACCACGCTGTTACTCCACTCAGTCTCGTCAGCCGGGATGACCAGTTATTATTGCTCATGCTCCAAATACACTTCACCATTTTGTATTTGCAACCTCCAGCCACTCTCATCTTTAATGCCAGGGTATAGCCTGAGGAAGATTTCAAGTCCCAGCATCCAATATTCCAGAAGGTTGCTTGGATCAACCCACTATAAACACTGGATTCTGTTACCTTAAATCCCTGTGGGCTTCCATATTACAGGTAAAGGTGGCTGTAGTCTGCGCCAGTAAAATAGATAAGGTGCAGCCCTTGGGCTCCTGGCAAGTTGTCATTGCAATTCTTTCTTTTTCTCAAAGTGTGGGTGTCCGTACCCCAGAAGGAATATAATCCTCTTTGTATTCTTGCTTATATCATGTCATCTGGGCACCTTGGGTAGAGTTTACAATACTAATACTAATACTCTGCAGTACATAGTGTGTTTTATCTTAGAATCTTTACAGACAACAATTAGCTAATCCTCACAACACCCCTGTGAGCGAGGGAAATACTATGATCCCCACTGTGGAGAGGCATGGTGACTGAGATATAGAAATGACTTGTCCAAGGTCACACACAGAATCAGTGGCAGATCCAGGAACAGAATCAAGAACACCTGACAAGTTCTATACTCTGAGCAGTGGCTGCTGCTTCCTTTTGTTTCCAGTCCCCATGTTTATTAAAACAGCATGATTTTTCAGGATAAGTATGGTGTATCTCTATCTCCATTGTAATCTTTGATTTGGAGTTAGCAATCTGAGCAGATTCAAGATACTAATGTGTCGTTTATACTCAGGCTGCTTGACAGGAAGTTATTTTCCATCTTCCTTTAGAAGGTGCCAGAATATATAGCTGGACCTTGTTGAGCAGATATGCCAGCAATCAAATGAGCAGCCTGTTGGTGGAAGAGAGATACGTTCGAGCGACACAGAGCTCTTCTTCGGGTCCTTCTTCAGATCCTGGCTATGTAGTCAGGCTGGATTGTGCTCTGGAAGCCAAATATACCAGGTGCCTGTTGCTATAATGCACCAGACACCATAGTAGGAGACTGGATATCCAGCTGCAGACAGGATGTACTGCTAACCATTGTGTCACCAGAACAGAGTGCTATCTTGGCAGAATGACTTGGCTGCCGGTTAGTGGCAGGAGCTGCCTGTGGTGTTGTCTGAATGGATCACTGGCCTGATATACAACTACTTACTGCTCAAACAGACTGGCTGCCATATTGGGCTGCCACCTGACTGACCCTGTTGAGGGAGTGGATGATCTGCCATGTTGGTAGATTGGACTGTGCATTCTGTACTGTGCCCTCTCCTATTATAAAGGATGAAATATATATCCCCTCTTCTGAGTGGGAAAAGATTCATGAGCACTAGGAACTTTTTTTAAAAAAAATATAAAGATGCTGAATTCACAGGCATCACAGGCCTGGCTCCTTCTCCCTCTGTAAATTCCAGGACTCCCAGCCTTTAATGTAACTCATTAGTCATGCATACATGCGGCTAGCATAATAATTAGTACTATAGAAGGCAGAATAATAGGTTGCTGCTCAAACTAATGAGATATAAAAATGAGGGATTTTCTCACTTTAGGCAAACAGCTGTGACAGTGAAACAATAAAGGAAAAAGCTTAATTGTGGGGCTCTTCCAAACCTTGGAGTTGGTTTCCTAAAAAACGGCTCCCATCCTCTGAGGGAGAAACTTCTCTTTTCACTCCAGCTACATAGATGCTATTCCAGGGTTGGCAAGCATAGCACTTGGAGCTTTACAATGTAGCCCAAACCAGTCTTCCTCTTTATCTGCAATGTATGCCGTATGGGACCTGCAGGGCCTGGTATTTATTATTTGTGTTTGCAGCAGTGTCAACAGACCCAAACTGTGGGTTTCATTGTGCTAGGCACTGAATAAACACCAAGAGTATGTCTACCCTGTAATTGGGAGGTGTGATTATAGCACATGTGGACATCCCCAAGCCAGATTTGATCTAGGTAGAGCAGTGGTTCCCAAACTGGGGTTCGTGAACCCCTGGGGGATCACAAAATGTTACAGGGGGTTCTTGAGAAAAAATTCCCTAATGGCTGACAGAGCTGTCCATAGGGACCCTGGGCAGCACGGGGCAAGCAGCCTGGAGCTCCTGGACTTCCAAGAGCTAAGCAGATCAAAGCAAACATATCTATCACACTGAGGAGATTTAAACTTCAAGACCCCTTATAAGAAGTGGAAAGGGAGGTAGATATTTTTTGCTGTTTTTAAAATTAAATAGACAGCTTGTATTGTTTTTAAAATTATTATGAAGAACAAGTTTAAGCTTTGTTGTAATGTGAGTTGTTTGCCTGGACTGCTCAAGACCTGAATGCTTGTGTAGGAGGAACTCTGAGTTGGCTTCTTAGATACCTTCATGCTGTTCCACATCTGATACTCCTTGATGAAACATAGGAGCCTTGTCTTATAACAGGCTTATTCAAAGTGATACAAGCTACGAAAGTGAGATCTTGGAAGAGTGTTGCCGCTTTCATAACGTAATAAAAATACTGTAATGATTAATAATAAATAGTGTGCAATAAGCATGTCACAAAAACAAATTTTATATTTCCAAGATTACTGCTTTTATAATTTATACTCAAGTAAATCCCCAGAAATATTCATTTTTAAGAGGGGTGTTCGCCAGACTTGACATTTTAGTGAAAGGGGTTCACAGGTTGTTGAAGTTTAGGAACCACTGAGCTAGATCAAAGCTAGCTCGAGTAATAACAGCAAGTGAAGCCACAGTGGCTTGGGCTATTCCAGTCCACCTAGGACCCTGGGTACGTTCTCAAGTGGCTAGCCTGTGCCACAACCCTTGATGCCATTTCATCACTGCTATTGTTAGCAGGGGCGGCAGGTCCAGCTATTCGGCGGACGGTCCCTCACTCTCGCTCGGAGCGAAGGACCTCCCGCCGAATTGCTGCCGCAGATCGTGATCACGGCTTTTTTTTTTTTTTGGCTGCTTGGGGCGGCCAAAATCCTGGAGCTGGCCCTGATTGTTAGTGGAGCTAGCTTTGATCTAGCTAGATTCAAGTTAGCTCAGGTATGTCTGCACATGCTTCAGTCACACTTCCCAACTGCAGTGTACACATCCCAAAGTGAGAGACAGCTACTGCCCTGAAGAGTTTATGGTCTAAAGAGCTCAGACAGACAAAAGGCAGGAGAAACAGCAGCCCAGAGAGGTAAGGTGACTATCCCAAGGTCGTGGCAGAGCCAGGATTACCCCAAGAGCTCCATCTTGACATAGGTGGAAGACTGCTCAGCTCTAGATGGAACACTGCTTGCTGGGAACTATAGTTTCTGTGAGACGTATTTCTGTATATAGGCCACTGCTTCTGCAGCTGGAGTCAAAGGGATTTTTGCCATTGATTTTGATGGACGCAGGAGTAGATTGTAAAAGAGAAGATTGGCTACGGTCTGGGCTCATCTTGATCTGCTGGCAAGGAGCCTGTGAAGCCCTCAGTTGGTAACGTTGGGGTGCCCTTGATTTGCCTTTGATGGTGACTTGTCAGCACTCTCTGCTCAGGTCTCTTTGGGACCTCCAGCTTTGTCCTCCTTATATGGGTACCTTTGAGAAATCTGAATGTTAGACAAATTACTAATATCTCCATAGAATCAAAAGGCAACATTTATCGGATTGACCCACGCAGAAGCTGCCTCTTATTCAGAAGAAAGAAAATGCGTTCAGGAGAGGGAGAAAGAAGAGGCAGATTTTTTTTAGCTTTGAAAGAATATTATTTTTCAAAACCTCATATTCTCAGATGTTTCACAATCCTGCAGAGGTTTTTTTTAAAAAAAATCAAAATTCTAAGAGCTTCCTGGATACCAAGTTTCAGCATTTTTTTCATCCTTTGGTTTGTATGTCTGATTCCTTTTTGTGTGCTGCCCCAAATGGTGAAAAAGACTAAATGTCATATGACTGTCATTTACCCTTTGGGACCACAAAGGTCTCCATTAGCATTAATGCAAAACTTTGTGCATGAAAAGTTTAAACAGTCTGAGTATCCTGATGCTTTTACATGCTCGTTGCCTCACTCTCCTGGCTTTCAGCCGCACACTCGGCCTGCTTTGGCATTCATCAGTGCCTTTCAGCAGTGAAAGGGCCTGAAGCTGTGGGACTTATAGGGATAAAAGATATGCCATCAGCAAATGTTTACACTCATTACCATTCCAAGCAGTGAAAGAGCTCCCTTTCCTTCTTTCTCTCCTTTCTCTTTCTTTCTTCTTCACTTCCTTCCTTTCTATCCTTCCTTCTTCCCCTTTCTTTCTCTCTCCATCTCCTCCTCTCTGTCTTTTCTTCTTGTCACAGAAGCCTTGAAGCCAGCTCCTTGAAGTGTGGATCACTGATAAAAGCAGTGCCTGTGTCCTTAGTTCACAACAAAGAGGTAATCTGTGGGCAGGTGCAGCAAGCATGACAGAGAAATGCACATAGCTCTTGAACAAATATTCGTTCCCCGGTTTCCGTAAATCACAAGCAAATTATTTTTTGTTAAATTGCAATTTACTAATCTTGGGTAATATATAGTGGCAGCCTACCTGTCAAGTTATCTGGTCATTTTTCTACATGCACATTTGTGTATAATACTCTAGAGCGATGCTTTTGGCTGTTGGGCAGTATCCCATTGGTGTGTGAACACAGAGAGTAAAACCTGAAACAACACGTTGCCCTGGGTCCACAGGTATACCCTCCCATTGGCATTAATGAGAGTTCCTGTGAGTCTCAAAGTCAGGGATTTTGTGGCTTAAATCCTGCTGGATGCTTGGAGGGGACTCAACACTGCTCTGGTCATTACTTTCTTTTCTTCCTACATCAATCACAGAATGTTTCTTGCACGTACAGCTGGAAGGGCTCCAGCAGTGTTGCCAACACTAACAATTTTATCACAAGTCTTACTATATTTGGTATTTTCTAAAAGCCCCAGCTTCTGGAGTTAGGTGATTATATGAACATCTCAGCTTTCATTTTAAAAGAAAAGGAAGTTCTTAGCTTTTGGTTGCAGAAAAAAGCCTGAAAATGGGACCGACTATAACCCTAAAGGCTTAAGTACTAGAATGTGAAGAAAAGGAATCTCAAATTATTATCGTTATTATTAAATCTCATAATTTCAAAGCCAATTTAGTGGTTTTTCAGGGCCTTACTCCTGATTTTTGAATGCTTGGGGTTGGTGATACTGCTCCTGTGACTGGCTTTCTGGTGTGATGAATATGCCCGAACAGGCAGAGCATTTGGTTCAAATACTTGTTTGATTCCGTGTGGCTTATGTTCCCGAGACAGGAAATCTCATGAAAACATTGCCTTTCTTACTGTATCATAGCACTGAACATTCAATCCAGGCTAACTGCAGGGAGTGTAGAGGTGCACAAAAACTAAAATGGAGTAAATGGACTTTTTAGTTCCTCCAAATTTCAGTTCAGGCTTGAGTCCCACTTTAGATAGATGTTCAAAGTGCTCTTTTTTTAATTTGAAACCTGTGCCATGATGGTCTCATACAGTTTCAATATGACGAAAGGGCAATTTTCTGGGAAAAAAAATCCTGTGACTGAAATTATTAATTATTATTATTATGATGTGTTTATTATGGTAGTGCCTAAGGACCAACTGAGAATGGGGCCCCACTGTGCTAAGTGCTATACATACAAGAGTAGTAGAAAGTCCCTGCCCCAAACAGCATAAAATGTATGTAGATAAGACAGCCACAGATTAGAGGGAAAGAGAGATTGATTGATTGATTTTTGTCAGTTAGCCATGTTTGTTAAACTGTATTTAGGATTGAAAACGGTTATTTTCACCAGTTCAAAAATATTTCCATGTTTTATTGCATCCTGCTGAGTAAAAAGTGGCTTATTCTTAAAGATTCTGACATGCATAGAGAGTGTGCTGCTATCAAATGATGGTGGTTTCTAAATAAGGGATTGAGCCTGCTGCCAATGAAACCAATGGAATGTTTGTCACTGGCCATTGTGGGAACAGGATCAGACCCATAGTGGCTCTGTTCTAATCAAAGACCATTCCTGATCCTGCTCAAGTGAATATTCCTTATGCATGGCACTACTCTGATGAGTAAGGAGTGCTGGTGTGATTAATGGTTGCAGGCTTAAATCCATATACAGCCACACATACGCTCTTTCTGAGGTGTATTTGTATGCAGTACAATGATAGGCTATTTCTTTATTTGGAGGAAATGCTTTGGGTTCCAGCAAGTGGCTATTTTGTTGTGAAGCACACTTGATTGCCATTCTGTGTCTGTATTACCAGTTAGCCTGAACTCTATCTCTGCATGTGTACTGCCTAGTATTCTGGTTTCTACTTGGGTTGGGGCATTGAAATACTATTGTGGTTTCCAGCTGGACAGGGGCATTGGGAAGTATTTAAGAAGTGATTTGGGGGGGAAGAGGGAAAACATAGTGTCAAGTTTTAGATACACACTTTTTGCTAAACATCCAGACAAAATGTTAATAACTGGAGGTGTGTGAATAACTGATTTGCTGCCTGTACAGAAAAAAATTGGTTTGAGTTGAAGCAAAATAATTTTTTCTTTAATGTTTCAGTGAACTGAACAATTGAAAAAATAAATAATTTTGAATGGAACTAAATGTTTCATTTTCAAGCTTTCAAAAACTAATAATTTAAAAAAAATAAAATTGAAGTAAATTTCTAAATGAAAGTTGTTTCAATTAAAAAAAATTGAAAGGTTTCATTTTGAAAATGTCAACACAAAATATGTCCATGGGAGGGGGGGAAGGGGGGAATGTTTTAATACGTTTTTTCAACTGAAGCTGTTTTGGTTGACCTGAATTTACATTTTGCATTGGAAAAAAAAATAGTTTGAAAATTTTTGCTGAGGTCTGTTAATGACACTTTAGTTGGATTTAGTTAAAATAGTTGGGGCCATACCTGGCCCATCCTTTGGTTTCTTTCTGCTGCTCCAGTGATGCAAGGAGAGTGTAAAGGGCCCTAATAGGGCAGTTAAGGGTTCCTCTTATAAGAGAGAATCCCCATCTGGCATAGAGATGGTGTAAAAGTCTTCATACTCCCTCCCCTGGCTCCCCAGCATAGTGTATAGCATAAAGACAGAGGGAGAGGGCAGATCTGGGCTACTGCTACATTCCAGCAAACCCCAGTCAGATTAATAGCCCCTAGGGGAGAGCATAAATGTGGCAAAGAGCCCCCTCTGCCATTCTGTGTGCTGAGTACAATTTGACTGAACTCAAGGATCGAGCCCTTTAATTGTTAACTTTTACCTTACTGATGCCATTGATTTCTTTACTGGGGCCCCTCCTGCATTGCAGTGATCGGTGCCTGAGGTGCCTTTAAGTGAATGCTGCAGTGGGTAAATTCAAGTTAGAATTACAGGCGAGTGGGTAGGCACCTGCCTCTCATCTGTTCATAGCTCCTCATAACAGCTCCGGTGATTATAACTAACACATGTCAGGTGCAAACAAATTCCCCATGGCCAACGCACAGCTGATGTGCAGAGTCTGTGACTTCCTCTTTGCAAATATGGCATTCATTAAATGGAAAAGCTGCAGGAGCCTGCTGCTGATACAGAGCACTTGCAAAGCTGGCAGTGTTCTATGAGGGCAGGCAGCACTGACAATACTGCCTCACCTGGCATCTCCCGATTCAGTGCTGTGCAGCAGAGAGAGAGAGAGAGAGAGAAAGAGATCAGGCTGCTGTGTGGGGACAGTTAGCATTGGCAACAGCAGTGCAGTGACTCTTCCATCCCAAAGGCTCATTATCACTGGAGACAGCTTGACAGATTACCGCAGAAGGCAGGCTGAGACCACATTAAAAAGCCTAATAGGAAATGTGGTCCCCACCTAATGTTCTGAAGTGAAGGTCTTGCATCCAATCTGTGCCAAGGTGAATCAGACCCAGATGGCGTCTCATGCCTGGGATAGGAACATGAAAAAGTGGCTTATCAGATACCGTGTATCCAATGGATCTTTCCCCCGATTCCCTTTGTTCAGCAGATAGGGGGAATGAGACTGTAGAGGTTTCAGATAATTTGCCATTGCCCTGTGAGCTAGTCAGGGCTTCCAGACAAGGGGTCAGCTCTGGCACTGCTAGCATTATGATCCTGCAGTCAAATCAGACTGCCACAGGCAGGAAACTAGCTCAGGGCTGAGTGAGCGACGTGGCATGGGTTCCTGTGTGGCCCCAGAAGCTGACTTGCTATTGTACAATACAAGTTACTTTTCTAGTGTGGAATTAGGAGGAGGATGGAAATGAGAGCCACACAGCTGCAGAGCTGTGGGCTGAACAGTGGGCAAAAATGAACAAAATACAGTTCAAAGCAGCTTCCAAACTTAACTGTGGAGATGCTACAATCTATAATCTCTGCAATAAAGAGAGGAGCGTAGCAGTTGTTAACCGACACGAGTAGTGGTAACCAGCAGGGTCTGAATACAAAAACCAATGTTTTCAAACCTGACTGCCTAAAATTAGGCCCCTAAATCCATGTTTAGGCAGCTGGGGTGGGATTTTCAAATGAGCCTAAGGCTTGGTCTATAGTTTATGTACCAGTATAACATTCAGTTAGGTTTAATTTTTTTTTTCAACTGATACATTTATACCAGTACAACTCCCAGCGTGGACAGTTGTATTGACATAAAGGTGCAATATATTGGTATAGTCTTTCCCAATCTCAGGTGAGAAAAAGGGCTTGTCTACATTTAAAACGCTGTAGTGCTTCAGAGAAGACACTACCTATGCCAACGGGAGCGATTCTCCTGTCAGAGTAGGTAATCCACGTCTCCAAGAGGTGGTGTTAGGTCAACGGGAGAATCTGTGGACAGGTAACTAACCCTCTTCTATCTCCAATGCTTTTAGCAAATTTTACTTGCAGCCTGCAACATTTTCTTCTGCTTTCTCTGAGTCTGAGTGGATTTTACAAATTCCAAGGCTTGTCTGATTGAGGGGGAGAAAGGAAGGGGGAGTAGCTCTAGTGGAAGGGGAGAGAGAGAGACTGGTCTCTTCAGAGGGCCCTTTGTATCATTCAGGAGGATCAGTAACGCTATGCCCCATCTGTACCAATTATTGCTCAGGGCTGGTGTACACTGAACACATGCATCGACATAGCTATGTTTCTCAGAGATGTGAAAAACCCACCCTCCTACAAGATGTAGCGGTGCAGACCCAACCTGCAGTGTAGACAGTGCTAGGTTGATGGAAGAATTCTTTAGCTACCACCTCTCAGGGAGATGGATTAATTAGGCTGACGGGAGAATTCCTCCCATCACTGTAGGTAATATCTACACTGAAGCGCTACTGCAGCGCAGTTGCAGTGCTGCAGCTATGCTGCTGTAGTGGTTTAAGTGTAGACATACCCTTAGAGTTAGGCCTGGTCTACACTAGAAAATTAGGTTGGTTTAACTACATCCGTCGGGGTGTGAAAAATCCACACCCCTGAGCAGCGTAGCTACATCAACCTAATCCCTCCTGTCAGCCTAGTTAGTGTCTACACCAGTGGTCTCAAACTCAATTTACCTTAGGGCCAGGGCCAGTCCTCAAATCCTCCCAGCGGGCCAAGAATGTGACTGAAGATGGTGTTCAGAAAAGAAAATGTTTATATTGTATTTTTCATTTCGAATTTCTTAGAAATAATAAAACTGTCATAACAACTTTATACAATCCTTCACCTGCCAGAGAGTTTTTAGTGTTTGCCAGACACCTGGCAACGCTTCAGTTCTGTCAGTTTGTTGATGTTTGGCCTCAGTGACTGAGCAGTTGAAACCTTCAGGATTGCAGCAAGGTGTGCATCAGATAATTGTGTTTGGTGTTTTGACTTGTTTATTTTCATTATGGAAAAAAGTGACGCTGCCTCCAAGGCTGACTCTGCCTAGCAACCAGTAATGGTATCTCTGTCCCTCTTCCCCCAGCCAATGGGAGCTGCGGGGGGCAGTGCCTGCCGCAGACATTGCCGGCAGTGTGGCTGCATGCGTCTCTCCTCCGCGGGCCGGGACTTTGAGACCCCTGGTCTACACTTAAGCGCTGCAGCTGCACTGCACTGTAGTGTTTTTAGTGTAGACAAGTCCTTACTTAGCACATTCTATGGGGTGGCAAGGAAAATGAAGTGAAAAATGGATGCTGGCTCTGGGGATTTCATAGTCTTCTATTTTTTCCTGAGGTTGGTTTCCTTTGGCTTCAGTAACCAAGAAATAGGAGATAGATTACAGGGGGAACCTTTCTGCTCAAGATACTCAGAGCCAGATCCTAAGCTGGTGTAAAACGGTGTAGCTTTATTTACTTCAGTGGAACTATGCAGATTTACCTCAGCGGATGAGTCCCAGATCATCAAGTTTAATGATGCAATCAGAGTAAAAAGTCATACCCAGCCATCCAACTCAGAACTCTGAAGTGCTAGTGAAGAACACTAACCAAATCAGCACCTGGCAAACTCCTGGCTTGGAGGCTGACATTTGTCCTGTGATTTCAACATGGATTTTTTTCCTATAAAGGGAAGAAGTGATGGTGTGATTTGATGGAGAGTGACGCCTAGTGGTTAAAGCAGGGTCGGACAGCTAGGACTCTTGAGTTGTGTTCCCAGTTCTGCCACTACTTGCTGTGTGGTCCTGGGAAAGAAGCTTAACTGTGCCATGCCTCGGTTTCTTCATATGTATATTGAGTATAATATAAACGGTACTGTATTTCACAGTGGCATTGTGAGGATTAAGTAATGTTTACAGAGAGGTTTGTGATCCACCAATGAAAAATGACTTACAAGAGTAGTCCAAGTGTCATGCTGTCTGGAATGACTCATGACCGAGACTGCCAGCCTCAGGGCAGACTGTCAAAAAGCAGGGCAGACACCCCACACTGGTTGTATGTTCTATAATTAGATTTCACCAACCCAGAAAGAAATGTGAACTCTCAAAGTAATACAGTAGTTTTATAACAGAGTCACAGACAGTCCCCTAAGACACTCCAGCCTATCTTGCCAGCCAGGCAAGCTGGACTCTGTGATAAATGGTCACTTACACCCAAACTCACAAAATATTCAGGTTGCTCCCAGTCCCAAAGAAGCAGTCACTTACCCTAGATCAATTTGTACCTTAGATCTCATACCATAGCCAATCCTGTAATAAACTAACTAAAGGTTTATTAACTAGGAAAAAGAAGTAAGAGAGTTCTTTACAAGACAGAGCAAGCAAGCATGTATACACAAATGAGTTTCAGTGTGTGATTCAAAAGGTGACAGAGCTGTAGTAATCTGCCAATTCAAAATGTCTTTCAGGACTAAATCATGCCAAGCAGCATGGGAATCTCTTTGCTTATGTTTAGGAATCTTTGCCCCTCAGAATCCAGACAGCATAAAAGAGATTCAGTTTCTTCTTGTCAGGGATTTTTATCCCCTCCACTCCAGAATCCAAAACTGATGGGATGAGTTCATGCACAAGTCTCTCCTACCTGGAGGAAGGTAGGAAAGCAGTTAACAGGGCCTCTGTCCTTTGATGCTACATAATACCTCATTTACCATCAATGGGCCATCTTGTGTGCAGGGTGAGCACTTTGACTTAATTAATGCTTCTTTTCCTGTTTAGTGAGTTACACAATTACAGAGGTTTACAAGGCAAACACTCATAACTTTATAACATGAGCTGCAGCCATTGATCTTACTTATAACCACCAAGGTTATAAATGAGATCAATACATGCTGCATCCTACAAGCATTTTATAAAGTCTAAACACATTCTTAGTGATTTAACATCTAACATCTATTTTGATAATGCTAACACACGGGTACACAAGATTGGTTTCCAGCTATCCATTTGTATGTGTTCAGTAAGGCCTGGGGCCTTGTCATGAGCTGGCACCTGGTCTGCCAGCGTCACACCATATACTTCCCCTAACCCCCAAATTCCTCTTGTTCATAATCTTTTGCTAGGCTACACTATGAACTTGATTTATCTATAAAAGAGCATGACATAGGAACCTTAAATTAAATCTATACTGTTGTTTCCTCACTCACTCAATGTTAGCCATGTACTACTCCATACCCCTTAGCGACAAAACCCTGGGTGACTACGGTCCGGGCCAACAGTGGGTGCATTTTGTGTCTGAGTTTGGACTGGATTTTAAATCCAGGTGCTGTTCTGAACAAAAAGGGGAGACACTGGCAGAACAGGGCCCAGGGAAGCAAGAGAGCTTTCTCACCACCCTCTGGAGTCACTCTGACGTTCGGAGAAAGCCAAATGAAACAGAAAGGAAATGAGGGAGGTGTGTGTGTGCAAAGCTTTTCTCCAGCTCTCCACTGAGCCGTGACCTGGTTTCTCCAGGAGCTGCCTGCTGTTTTCTTATTTTCTAAGCAAGTGCCTAAGACAATGCCTTGCATGCCAAACAGAGTCAGCCAATCAGATAGGAAAGGTCCTGATCCTTCCCTCTTTTTTTATTTTTCTTCCCTGGCTCTGAAATAACAGTTCTTGTGTCCACAGAGAAGATAGGGGGAAAAAGCTTCTCTTACCTGCCTGAGCACTGGGTTAAGTGTTGTTGTTTTTTTGGTACTGTATTTAGCTATTAATATTTTTCATTGTTGTCATCTTGGCAGAACCCAAGAAGAAGAAAAAGGAAGGCAAGAAACAGGAGAAGATGCTGGATTAATAGAAGCCATGCTGGGCAGCAGGAGAAAGGGACATCAGCAAACGTGATCAGTTAACAGTTTCATTTACATCTAGGCAATTTACCCTAAAATTATTTATAGCTTAATTGTACAATAGGAGGAAAAACGCACACACACACACACACACACCTTTTTTAAAATGTTACTCTAGTATTTTTTAATGTATAACCCTAACAACATTTTAGAGGCCTGCAATAAAGAACTGTAATTTCATTCAGAAAATTATTTCTACGGTATATTGAACAATGTAGAGTATTTTAAGGTATTTTTCCCCTCAAGTCTTATTTTAGATGTCAATCTGGATAAGTTACTCCATGCAGGCAGAACCTTGAGCCTGTGGAAGTCAGTGGGGCAGTGTGTGGGAGCAGGAGTCTGCCCACATGCAGTAACGTGTAAGATTCAGGCCTTGGGTCTGAAACAAACAGGACTTTTTTGGGGGTGGGGTGGGGAGGGGAAGTCTTGTCACAACTAGAGAATTGTGTGGAAACTGTCTGGGATGGGTGGGAAGGTTTAGTATTTGCTGGCAAAAAGTAAGAGGGGGTGGGACAGTAAGTATTCAGTTCAAAATACTACTGTTTAAAATCTCATTGTTTCTACCACTGGCACTTTATTGGCAACAAGAATGGTGAAATCCTCTCTAGAAAGCTGGGGTAGGCAAAGTCCTCAATTTTCACAGTGTGGCACTTGGCTGAAAAAGTGCTTGTCATCGTGAAATAGGGTGACCAGATGTCCCGATTTTATAGGGACAATCCAGATATTTGGGGCTTTTTCTTACATAGGTGCCTATTACCCCCCACCCTCTGTCCCGATTTTTCACACTTGCTATGTGGTCACCCTATCGTGAAACAACATCAAAACTCTCCTTTTGTTTTCATGAAAAATTCAAAGTAACAGAGAAAAATGTTTCCCTCTCTTTACCTGAAATCCTGCAAAAATACCTTCAACCCTCTCTTCCCCAGCAGGGGAATATCCTTTTCATGCAGTCTTGTTGGAAGCATTGGGTTTTTGCCTTACCCATCTCCCAGTGGTGTCAGTGCGAGCCTTCCTATTGATTTTAATTGGAACTGGTTGAGAAATAGTATTTTCAGCAGAAAAAATTGAAATACATGATTTTTTTTTAAATGGTCATGGAATTTTTCAGGTTTTTCCAGAAAACAAAAATGGAAAAAAATTGTTTTTTTGAAACAAAAAAACATTTTTTTTCATTCACCCGCTTCCTCTCCCCTTTTCTTTTATCCCATTAGAAAAAAGGGAAAGTGAAAACCAAGAAAGGTTTTGTTTTTTGTTAAAACTTGGAAAATTTCAATCAAAATAAAATTTTTCTGTGAAAAATTTCATTTAAAAAGTATTTTGTGGAGGGAAAATGTTGATTGAAAAAAAAATTGACCAGCCCTAATTTTAATAGATATTGGATCTGTCCTTTTCTTGAGGGTACAGGAGGGCTGATCATTTCTTATTTTAGCCCACTATTTCAATTGACTGTGAGGCTCAGGGAAAAGGCATCTTTTATATGAGTGAAAGTGCTACCCAGCTGGCTCCTGGAAAGTCCCATAAAAGGGCTACACTGGGGAGAAGCCTGGTTTTTCAGTCAAGACAACATTTAGGAGTTTAAGGAATTTCAGTGCCCAAATGCCACTCGATTTGCATTTGAAAATCCCAACCTTCTAGTACAAGGGATAGGATTTGGCTGCATAGGAAAGCAGGAATTTTTGCAGGGAAGTCCTATGGCCTGTGTTACGCAGGTCAGACTAGATTATCACAATGGTCCCCTTTCAACTTAAAATATATGAATCAATGAGAACCTGCCGACATTAGTGGTTTTGCACTTGGTGTAGGGGGAGTCCATCTGAACAGATCACGCTACAGGACTGGGGCATGGCTTGTAGAAATGGTGGAGCTTCTTTTCCTCACACTAACACACTAAAATCCCACCACCACCGTATCAAATAAACTCCAGGCACATACTCTTTGTGCTCTCCCTGGTTCTGGAATGGAAAGGATGCTTTAGGCTATGTCTTGCAAGGCAGAAGTTCTCAAACTGCTCTCCGGAGCTCTCCTTCACCCCCTGCATCCTGTAACAGTGTGAGACACAAGCAGTTGCTGGAAAGGAAGGTGGTTCCAGGAGGAAAGAGTTTCTTTCACTCAAAGGCTTGCCAACACACAGACGTGCACAGCTTACTAAGGCTTGGTTTACACTTAACACTTATGCAAGCATAAGTATGTTGGCCAGGAGTGTGAAAAACACATACTCCTGGTTGGACATAGCTATGCCTACCACACCCCCAGTATAGATGCAGCTATGCCAACACAAGAGTGCTTCTGTGAGCATAGCTACTGTTATATGGGGAGGTAGGGTTCTTATGTCGATGGAGTTCTCTTGGTCTACAATGGGGGGGGGCTATGCCCATGTAGCTATGTTGGCATAGGCTTTGTAGTGGAGACATAGCCGAAAGATGTGATGTTGCCCCAATGTAGTGAAACTGGTGCAGCTTTGCATGTGGACGCTCTTAAAACATTTTAAACCTGGCTTACCTTGGTGTAGCTTGCCTCTATTAAATGAGGAGCTGTCAGGAGTTGATAATGCTGCAGACAGATGGCCTCATTCTCCTCTGATATATACTGGGCTAAAAGTTTTATAAAGAGGACTACTCTCCCCTTCCACCTGTAAGGGGTTAGAAGTGGATGTAAGTGGCCCCGCTTCAGGAATGGTTTCCATCTTCATTTGCTACAGCTATAATATGGCGCTGAGGGAATGATAAGTATCCCTAAAATAACATGACCTCCTAGGGACACTCAAAACCAGTAGAGAGAGATGAAATGCCATGCTTTGGCTTGAGATGCATCTGAGTGCGAACCCTGGATTCAAACACCTGCAAATTTGGGGACGTTGGGATCTAGATTCAGATCCACATTTTGTGGCTTGGGATGCTGCCTAGTTTTAACATTGCTCCTGACAGAAACACCCCATGCTGAAATGGAGGTCCCTGTTTGTAACACTAACACTGTGTCACCCAGCAATCAGGATCATCTAATGATGTTGTGCCATTCTTTCCAGATCTACTTTTCAGGGGAGAGGGATGTTGCAATTTTGAGAACCATAAAAATCAGCAATCGGAAGCAGCAGCTTGCTTGGGCTCCTGGTTCAGAATAGCTAGGTGCCAACTCAGAAATCATTCTATTAACACCACTTGTGTCCACTTCTCGTGTCTCTTTCTCTCTGTGGAGCAGGATTGACGTGGGAATTGGGTGGAAGTTTTGCTTCTGTGCTTTCTTTGAATTGTGCATTAACTGCAACTAAATGAATATGGAGCATCACTAAAAGCACAAGTGACATGCCTGGGAAATGAAGTCCCTCTGAGCTGACCATTAGCAGGGAATATAAAAAGAAAGGAGTAATATGATCATCTTCATAGCTACAAGAATTCAAGTGGTGTTGATGCGGATAGGAGAAATCGTAACATATTTCCCTCACCTTGGTGCATAGCTATTCCTTCATCGTTTGGCCTCCAGTGATAGGCAATTCAAATAAAGCATGGTGCATTAATTGATAATGATCCAGGGGAGAATGAAAACAGCCACCTAACATGCAATATCCCAGCACTAACCAGGCTCTTAGCCTGAGTGAGGGCCTGATAGATACTTCCAGTTTGTGTAGGGGAATTCCTTCAAGTACTATCAGATTACTTTGTGATTGTTATTAGGATTAAAAGCTATGGGATGAAAGCAGCTGTTCCCTTCTTTCTGCATTCTGGCTATCTCTGTGTGTCAGTATATCACATGATTTGTGTCTTCTGAACTGAAGTGTTGCTGAAATTGCTCTGCATCGACATCAATTTATGTAAACCTGCCAAGTCTTTTTTAGTGAAATATTTGATCAGCTCTGGCTTTTCAACACAAACCTCCCAGAGCCGTCCACAGTGGAGAAAAAGGTGGGGAAGGGGAATCTCCCTTTCCATTCTTTAAGCCCTGCGAGGGGGCATCTCCTGTGAACCTGCAATAGTTTTCCAGGGGTTATTCTCTCAAAAGGAGCGTTCCCCCACTAAATTTTGACAAAGTTGGAGGGTTTCCCTTTGAGCTCCTCAGACTTTTATGGTTCTCAGACTTCTGAAGGCATTGCTGGGGCTCCTCTCCAAACCTGAGCAAATAGTGGTTGGAGGTTTGAAACTGCAATAGCATTTTTGGCCAGGGGTGGGGAGGGGGAGAGGAAGAGCTCTTGTTGAGAGCGATCCAAAGGTCACCTCTGAATGCAGCCACAAGCCTATCACTTCCTGCCCCAGAAAACTCTAGTTCTCCCTACTCGGCCCCTTCATCCCACAGCAGCAGGTCACAGCACTCAAAAATCTCTCTTTGTTTATTCCTGGCACACAGAACTGTAGGCTATGGTGGATCATTGGATGCTTTTTTGCCCATTTTGTGAGTCCTGCACAAAATTAAGTTGAGAATTAATGGGACCCTGGAATTAGGAAGAGGCTGTCCAAATTACATGAGAAGATGGGCTTTTTGGTGAAGCCCTTTCCTCACAAGTCTTCTCTAGCTGAGGGCTTTCTGGTAGAGTGGAACACATCATATGCAATGAAAACTGGGGACTCCAATGTAAAGGAGAACCGCTTCAAACCCACAAGGCTCCCTTTTCAAGTTAAACTGGGAAAACAGTGGAGATCACCCTGACAGCTTCAGTGGGGTTAAGGATGAGGGGATAGAACTTAAAGGGTGGTCAGAAACTGTGTGAAGAAGTTATGGCTTGCAGAAATAAACCCTTATTCATTACTCTTTAGCATTAAGCCTTCCTGGTGTTTTCCTTTGTCTATAAAACTCCTTAAAGTCAAAAGAGGCCCTGAGTCCAGTTGGTTTCTTCCAGCCTTTGACTTCTTGAATGCTGAATGAGCCGCCTATGATGCAACTGTACCCACAGTTCTCTTATTAAATGTCTGACAAAGAGCTTCCTATTTTCAAAAGCAATTGCCCATTTCAGGCTTTGGTGAAGACCGAAGAGGTGTTCCCCAATCAAAGCCAGTTCAAAAGGCCATTTACGGTTCTAAATAGGATAAGAGAAGTTTGCAGAGAGAAGGCTGCAGCTTTGAATTCCATGAGGTAAAGGTAAGAAAATTTACAGCCTATGCTTCCTATCCATACTTACCTTCCTGTAATTAATTATACAGCCTGAATCCCCTCATCCTAATCTGTCTGGCAACAAGAATCTATTTGGTTTCCCCCAGTGAATCGTTACACTTTCAGTGTGGTAATTATGTGATTCATTCAGACTTTCCCGATTGGAGGGGCTTTGACTCTTCAGAGATTTTTTTTTTTTGGTCATCGATGGGTCTTAACAGAAAAGCAGGATACTACTAATGCTTAGAGCTAGAAATTGGCAAATGAGGATGTCACTAAGCAGGCACAACACCTTTCTAGAACAACAGTTTATAGAAACTACAAAGAGTGACTCCATGATTCAAAATGTATCTTAAAAAAATTGTGGCACCAATCTAAAATAATAAAAATAGAAAGGGCCCTTTCCCTTGTGTAATGAATTAGACCTGGGCAAAGTGAGCACAATGACTTCACCAGATACAAGCCAGCAGAGAATCATGGCCAGCAACTCTATTGTTTTAGAGCCAAGAGTAGTTAAGCAGAGTGCAAAACATTCTTCAAAACAAAGGCTAAGATCTCTGTCTCAGAGTGATGTTCTCTTCTACCACCACCAAGTAAAGGGAAAACCATAGTGGCCTGCCCTGTCCTTGCTGCAACTTCCTAGGAGAGGGATCCAGTCAGAAGTGTTTGAACATAGGAACCGGGGATGGGGAGGAAAGGAGGATGGTTTATGTTGCTGCAAATAAAATAAAACCCTCCCAATCCCTGTAGTTGTGGTATTAAAAATGTAAACGGGAATGAACATTAAAATAACGAATTACAGGCTGAATATTGCACTCAATGAATTTCTAATTATGTACATAAAACCTTACCTTATCTGATGTCTTCTCATGGGTTCTTTCCTTTTCCTTTTCTCTTTTGTTTTTTTTTAATTTGTATATTGATTTTGTAAGCTAGCTGTGTGTTATCTTTTTGATATTTTTCAAACTTGTATGAAAGCCATATATACACATTAGAGGATGAAAGCATTAATCCTGTAACATTCCTTAATGATTCCCTTAACTTGGCAGGATCGTGGGAGGTCCTAGAGAATGTATATGTTTACTGATTGTATCAACATAATTTACTTGCTCTTAGTGGAGATGAAGATGTTAAATAAACTAATACACAGAGGTTTGGCGGTGTCATCATCTGCTTGTTGAAACAATAAGGGACTTTGAAAGTCTCCTGCAAGAATTCCAAAGATTTTTGGAGGGGCTGTATATCTTCCAGTGTGGTGTCAGTTTGATGTCAGCCTTGGGGTGTTGCATTTTTAATAACCCCTTTCTGTATAAATTCTTAGAAAGAGTCTTTATTTGCAGGAAGAAGCCTGGCCAAGTAACAGAGATGGGCAGCTCCTCTGTAGTCATGGGCATCTAGACTGAAGTCTGTCTTCTCAAAATTCCCTCCATTTCCCAGTCCCGTAAAAGGGAAACACTTTATTAATAAACTCCAGAACAGAGACACAACACTGAGAGGTGGGAGAGGAGTTTGGAACCAACTTTCTCATGGTCTCAAATAAGAATATCATGCACTTCCTCAAGAATGGAATCTTCTCCTCAGTCCTTTTCTGCCATGTCTAATCCTTTTGGGGAAGAGGTGTGGCAATGGTGGGGGAAGTAACTGGGCATCAGACAGGAGATAAGATATTTTCATTTCCATTAAGGAACAAAGAAGAGGGGTAATAAAGTGATGATGGCCTATCTGTTCTTTCCATCTCCCTTCCCCTTTTGCCTTCTTAAGTCTTTCTCCTTTGTCTGCCTCCTCTTGTCGTTCCTATTCCCTTTTTCTTTTATTTTTGTTTCCCTTCCCTACTGTTTTCTTAAATATTCAAATACTTTGAATACTCCCCCACCCGCTCTTCTCCTGCTGAAGTGGCAGTTCTATTCCCCACTGATAGGACAAGAGGTGTTATGCCTGGAAGTATGAGCCCAAGCTGGTTGTTGGCTGGATTTGTGATAGAGCTAGGAAAAGTAAATGGGCTTCTAGTACTGTTAGGAAGACAATGAACTACTATTGTAAGCTGTGAAAACTGCCATTGTATTCTTCAAATCGCTAAAGGGCTTGGCAAGCCAAAGCCCACAAGGAAACCAGCTACCTACTCTTATTTATTTATGCAATAATAATCTTCCATAATCTGCCTGGCAAGCATTTACACTATAAAACTGGGATCAGAGAGGGAGTTATGGCAGCTTTAAGCTTCTTTTATGCTGCCTGTATTCTGGGGCTGTTCAGGGGTCTACCCAGGTGTAAGTTATCAAGGTGCTTTAACTTATACTTTGCTTCCTATGTCTCCCTATGTAGGGCACTCTTGTCCCACACCTTCCCTTCACCAAACATACCCACTGTGCCATGTACGTGGTTGGCAGAGAGCCCTTATGGCACTTATACACCAGTGAGGTGCCCCCCCTGGACAGAAGAAATTCTCAGAGGGCTTTTATAAGGCTCATTTATCCTGACAGAGTGGCATAAAGGGATCCTAGTGTACAGTGAGAATCAGGCGCCATGCTTCTAACACCTCTTATGACACTTTTCTACATACCTCTAGAGGTTGCTATGCACACCGTGTTAATTACATAGACCAATGAACATAATAATACCTGGTAGTGAGTGGGAATAGAAGTCAAGTGGCACTTCTAGTCACAGGCTGTAGATGGTTTATGTGGTGCCTAATAACATCAGTTCTTATGTAGGGTAAAGTAAAGGTAATCGCAGCTCCTGCTTCATGGCAACAGCTGATTACCACAGAGATGAGGAATGAATTCTCTCCCTTTCCTTCCAATGTACAACATTTCTCAACTGACTAGTTACCAATGGACGGAAAGGATGGTCGCTTTCTGAAGCCACAGCCAGAGGCAAGATATTTGACTAGATGGACCATAGGTTGGATCTAGCATGGCAAGTTCTATATTCCATTTACAAACCATGGTCACAGCATTCCTGGCTAAAAGTACAACCTTACTCAAGGATGGATATTAGGAAAAACTTTTTCACTAGGAGGGTGGTGAAGCACTGGAATGGGTTGCCTAGGGAGGTGGTGGAATCTCCTTCCTTAGAGTTTTTTAAGGCCCGGCTTGACAAAGCTCTGGCTGGGATAATTTAGTTGGGGATTGGTCCTGCTTTGAGCAGGGGTTGGACTAGATGACCTCCTGAGGTCCCTTCCAACCCTGATATTCTATGATTCTATGATCCTCGGCAAGTTACACTACACATAAAACTACCATTGGCCTTGTAAACTGTAGAACAGTCCCAATGCTGAATGACTGGCCTGCACCAAACAAAACATAAGATCTAAGGGGAAAGAGATTTGTTAAAAATCATAACACTGAAGTAGTGTATAAGTTTAGAATTAATGAACAGAAACCAGCTTGTGCATTGTGAAGAAAACACACACATGCCCAACCCAAGTCTCGACAGATTCTCTGAAAGCCACCACTTTGTGTCACTCTCTAATGAAGCTCTGTGGCTAATCAATGTGTCCTGGCCTTGAGGGATGAGCATGCTGCTCCTGTAGCCCTTGTTCTCTGTGATCTGGGATCAACAGAACAATATTTATTACTAAACATATTTCATGGGGTTTGGTGGAGCAAGAAGTGTTCAGGGTTAAGACCTATGAACACAGGAATATAGGAATTGCCGGACTGGCTCAGACCCATAGTCCATCTAGTCCAATATCCCATCTGACAATGGCCACCACCAGATGCTTAAGAGAAAGGTGCAAAAAACCCCGACAGTCTATTTACCAGAGCAGTGAAAGAGCAAAGAAATAATCCTAGCTGCTCATCCGAGTATCTATATCCCTAAAAGTTTTGGGTATTTCAGTCATCTCCAAGACATTCCTTTAACTCTTTTTGGTTGGCTGGCCATCCTGCAGTATATATTAATAAAAGTTCGCTGCCTTTTTCAAGTGCTTAAGTCAAGTGTCAGGCTCTTAGGGCACTGTGATTAGGGTGGACGTTGGGTGGGATTGATCAAATGCTTAAGGGTTTACAGAATTAGGTTCCAAGTTTGTAAATTGTTCTGGATGAAACTGGCAATGCCTGAGCTGTCAGATGAGAAGGAGCTTCATTCGAATAAAGGTGGGCAGATGTGTGATAAGTCTTATCTCCGTTGCTAAGATGAGGAACATATTTTCAGCAAAGTTCTTGACAGATTCCTGAGGCAGCTGGTTTAAGGCCGTCAGGGTCTGGCATTATAATCTTCACTTATAGTTCTCTGACCCACAAAGCTGAAACATAAGGCATTTGTTTTCTTTGTTTTGCTGCTCCAGTTCCAGTTAACAAAATGCATTTTAGACTAGTTTGGCTGCAAAGAAGAATTCTATGTACACTGGGGACAGCACCTGATTCCCATAAGGCTGCAGAACTGGGCTGACATCAGAATCCAAACATCCTCTGGTCAGTGCAAGCAGAAACATTCCTCTAATGATTTGGACTTGATGTGATACAGTATGAATGTCGTGGATAATTCAGACCAATGGGGAGAAACAGAATCAAAAACACTGTTTAAACACCTTCTGTCCTCCCCACGCCACCCTTCTTGAGGACTCCTGACCAACCTAACAGCACAATACATATGCTAACAAACTTAAACAAAGCCTCTGTTTGTTTGTTAGCATATGTATTGTGCTGGTAAAGCCATTTAAAGAATGAATGTCCTCCCTAGCTGCGTTCTGCTCCTTTAAGGCTAGCCCCGAGTCTTTCTGGTACCTCGTACCTGCTAAAAATCTCTTGCCGGTACTGCGTACAGGAGGGCACCGACTTACTTACACTCCTGGGTGGACTGAACTACAAGCAGCTGAGTCTGAAGAGAAGGCTTGGACTGATCCAAATGTTGTTTGGTTATCCATCTGTTTGATAATAAAATCAAACTCTAGGAAGGGGGAAGAGGGTTTTTTTGACTTTATGCAGGTCATGTAGGCTGTGTCTCATGGCACATGGGAAAGTCACTTACTCACAGGCACTATCCTGAAGGTACATTTGCTCAGCATCTAGTGTTCATCTACCACCAAAGTAAAGAAAACCCCATAATCTTTAAATCAGGCACAATCCTGTCATTTAAATCGCAGCAGTCTTCTGAGCATATAGCATAATGGACAACTTGTGGGAAAAGAAGATTTGACACTAAATAGATAAAGCGTCACAGGGTAATCAGTATGAGAATATCTCTAATCCCTGTTGGGTCCTCTGAAATATGGCAGAGGTTACAGGAATAGCTCCTTAGGCATTTACCATCAACACAATATATTTGCTTTTTGTGATTAGATTAGCTCCCAGTGGCCCAAAGATCAGAGACCTACAAAGAAGGCTTACAGAAACCTTTGTCACTCCCCCATCTGCCTAACCTGCACTAGGTGGCAAATGCCCAGTCCAGCGGATCTGACCCAGAATCCTTGCTCTGAGAGATATTGCAGTCAGTAAATTAAGATGAGAACACAGGAGGAAATGGGAAACACAGGGAGGGGATTGATAGGGAAGAATTAAGGTATATATAGTGGAAGTTGATAGTAATGAATGTAAACCAAAACTATGATTTGTAGAAAATTGATAAGGGAAGCAAAGAGACACAAGGAGAAATCTATGACCAGAACAGTTAAGGACAATAAGAAGGAGTTTTTACAGTATATTTGGAACAAAATAAAAATCCAGATGGAAATGGCAGAATTGTCAAAATAATTCAGACAAGGCAAAAGTGTTCAATAAATACTTTTATTCTGTATTTGAGGGAAAAAACCCAACTCTTTAGTCATAACATATGATAACACTCTTTCCACTCCACTAGCACATTAGGAGAATTAAACAGTAGTACTAAAGTTAGATATTTTTAAATCAGAAGGTCAGGTTAAGCTGCATCCAAGAGTTTTAAAAGAGATGACTGAGAAGCTCATTGGACCATTAATAGTGATTTCCAATCAGTTTTGGAATACTGGGAATGTTCCAGAAGACTGGAAGAAAGCAAATGTGCTAATATTTAAAAAGGATAAATGGGATGACCCCAGTGATTATAGGCCTGTCAGTCTGACACCAATCGTGGACAAGATAGCTATTTGGCTGATGTAGAACTTGATTAATAATGAATTAAAGGAGAGTAGAGTACAATTACTGCCAATTAACATGGGTTTATGGCAAATAGATCCTGTCAAATTAATAACTTTTTTTGATGAGATTACACATTTTGTTGATAAAGATAATGTTATTGATGTAATAAGACTTTTGTAAGGCATTTGACTTGGAACCACGTGTCATTTTGACTAAAAAAACTAGAATGATATACAATTAACATGGCAGACATGAAATGAATTAAAGGCTAGCTAACTGTTAGGTCTGCTAATGTAATTGTAAGTGTGTGTGGGGGGTGTTTTTAGTGGAGTCCCTCAGGGATGTATTCTTGTATCTAAACTCTTTATTTTGATTAATGACCTGGAAGAAAACATAAAATCATCACTGATAAAGTTTGCAGATGACACAAAAATTGGGGAAGTGGTAAATAATGAAGAGGACAGTTCACTGATACAGAGAGATCTGGATTGCTTGGTAAGCTAGGTGCAAACAAACAATATGCATTTTAACACAACAAAATGTAAGTTTATACACCTAGGAACAAAGAATGCAAGCCATACTTACAGGATGGGGGACTCAATCCTGGGAAGCAGTGACTGTGAAAAAGATTTGGGTCTGGATAATCAGCTGAACATGAGCTCCCAATACATCATTGTGACCAAAAGAGATAATGAATGCATAAGCAGGAATCTTGAGTAGGAGTAGATATTTCACTTCTGCATTTGGCACTGGTGTGACTGCTTCTGGACTATTGTATCCAGTTCTGGTGTCCACAATTCAAGAAGGATGTTGACACATTGGAAAGGGTGCAAAGAGCCACAAGAATGATTAAAGGGTTAGAAAACATGTCTTAGAGCTCAATCTATTTAGCTTAATAAAGAGAAGATTAAGGGGTGACTTGATTACAGTCTATAAGTATCTACCTTGGGAACAAATATTTGATAATAGGCTTTTCAGTGTACCAGAGACAGGTATACCATGATCCAATGACTAGAAGTTGAAGATAGAAAAATTCAGATTGGAAATAAAATGTACATTTTTAACAGTGAGGGTAATTAACCACTGCAACAATTGACCAAAGGTTATGGCAGATTCTCCACCAGTGGCAATTTTTAAATCAAGATTGGTTGTTTTTCTAATAGATCTGCTCTAGGAATTATTTTGGGAACATTTTAGACCTATGTTGTATAGGAAGTCAGACTAGATTATCATAATGGTCCTTTCTGGTCTGGGAATCTATGGCCTGGTCTACACTAGGCGTTTATGTCGAAGTTAGCGCCGTTAAATCGAATTAACCCTGCACCCGTCCACACTGCGATGCTATTTAGTTCGACATAGAGGTCTCTTTAATTCGACTTCTGTACTCCTCCCCGACGAGGGGAGTAGCGCTAAATTCGACATGGCCATGTCGAATTAGGCTAGGTGTGGATGGAAATCGACGCTAATAGCTCCGGGAGCTATCCCACAGTGCACCACTCTGTTGACGCTCTGGACAGCAGTGCGAGCTCGGATGCTCTGACCAGCCACACAGGAAAAGCCCCGGGAAAATTTGAATTTGAATTCCTTTTCCTGTCTGGCCAGTTTGAATCTCATTTCCTGTCTGGACATCGTGGCGAGCACAGCAGCACTGGCAACGATGCAGAGCTCTCCAGCAGTGATGGCCATGCAGTCTGGGAATAGAAAGAGAGCCCCAGCATGGACTGATCGTGAAGTCTTGGATCTCATCGCTGTGTGGGGCGATGAGTCCGTGCTTTCCGAGCTGCGATCCAAAAGAAGGAATGCAAAGATCTACGAGAAGATCTCTAAAGACATGGCAGAGAGAGGATACAGCCGGGATGCAACGCAGTGCCGCGTGAAAATCAAGGAGCTGAGACAAGGCTACCAGAAGACCAAAGAGGCAAACGGACGCTCCGGATCCCATCCCCAGACATCCCGTTTCTACGAGGCACTGCATTCCATCCTCGGTGCTGCCGCCACCACTACCCCACCAGTGACCGTGGACTCTGAGGATGGGATACTGTCCACGGCCGGTTCCTCAGACATGTTAGGGGACGGGGAAGATGAGGAAGGAGATGAGGAGGGCGAGGCAGTTGGCAGCTCTCACAACGCTGATTTCCCCGACAGCCAGGATCTCTTCATCACCCTTACAGAGATCCCCTACGAAGCGTCCCCAGCCATTACCCCGGACACAGAATCTGGTGAAGGATCAGCCAGTAAGTGTTGTAAACATCTAAACATTTATTTTTAACAAAACAGGAATATTAACAATTAAAAGAATGGGTTGTTCATGATTAGTGTGCCCTAGGCGCTTAACGGTTTAGTAAGGGGCAGTGCAAGTTTTGAAAAGAAATCTAGCAATGTCCGGTTTTCAGTGATTGTCCTGCACAAGCCGCTCTACTGTGTATTCCCTGCTACTGCAGCTACAGTAAAATGCGGTCTATATGTGCGGGGATAGAGCAGTAATCCTCCTGGGACATCTCGATGAAGCTCTCCTGGAGGTAACTTGAAAGCCGTTGCATGAGGTTCTTGGGGAGAGCGGCCTTATTGGGTCCTCCGAAGTACGACACGTTGCCGCGCCACGAGATTATCAGGTACTCGGGGATCATTGCTCTGCACAGCAGGGCGGCATACGGCCCTGGTCTTTGGAGGCTTTCCCGGAGCATTCTCTCTTTGTCGCTCTCGGAGATCCTCATCAGGGTGATGTCGGCCATGGTGACCTGCTTTTAATTAGGTAGGGGAATGTTAGTGTTGGGACTGCTTTCCCGTTCCTTTACAGAACTGTCACCGCTGGTTTGCAGCCACGCGGTGGAGGCGGGAGAGGGGCAGCCGAAAGGGATCATTCCCGGGGACAGCCGCGAGGGGGTGGGACAGGGGCAGAGTTCCCGCTTGCCGGATTGCTGGCAGCAGGGACTGACATTGATTTAAATGTGAAATGAGGCCAGTGGTAATATAAAAGTTTTAAACTGCCACAAGTGTACGGCTTACCATGTCTGCCTGCAACAGAAATTCCGTTGTGCTGCCTCGCTTCTCAAATGTGCTGTTCAAGACCCCAGGCACAGAATGCGAAGGCCGAGAATTCGACCTTGTGCTGAGTGCGCATGTGAAAGGTGCTGTGCATGGTCTTGTTCACAGAGAAAGACTATGTTCTTTGTTCACAACTACATTTATCTTTCAGAGGAATTCACTCCCTTTTTCCCATTTCCACAGCCCCGTCTGCGACTGTCTCACAACCTAGCCTGGAATCACACTCCCAGAGGCTAGCGCGGATTAGGCGTAGGAAGAAGAGGACACGGGAGGACATGTTCTCTGAGCTTATGGCCTCTTCCCAAGCCCAGGCAGCACAGCAGACCCAGTGGCGGGAGAACTTGACCCGAATGCACCAAGCCAACATGGATCGGGAGGAGAGGTGGCGGCAGGAAGACCAGCAGGCGACTCAAACGCTGCTTGGACTACTGAGGGAGCAAACGGACACGCTCCGGCGCCTTGTGGATGTTCTGCAGGAACGGAGGCAGGAGGACAGAGCCCCGCTGCAGTCCATCTCTAACCGCCCTCCCCCGCCACCAAGTCCCATACCCACCTCACCCAAAGTGCAAAGAAGGAGAGGCGGCAGAGTCCCTGCTAACTCTCACTCCACCCCTGCAGAGAGCTCTAGTAGCAGAAGGCTCTCATTTCCCAAAATTTGAAAAGTTCTTTCCTTCCTGCCTGACACAAGCCCACGTCCAAGTTTCACCTCCCAATGCCATGTGTAGTTGATAATAAAAAATTCGTTTCTGTTAACTACTGTTTCAATCATGTTCTTTTGGAGGAGGAGGGGAAAGGGGGTTGGAAATTGGACAGGACAGTCTCCTTTGGCAGGGTACATAGTCGGGGGCAGGCACAGCAGCAGGGCACATACACAGTGCAGTGATGCAGTGACTAGTTGCCCCGGTTAGTCTGGGAGGTTGTTTTGATGTAATGTTGGGGGGGGGTGGGTTGCTCTGTGACTTTGTGGCGGGGGAGGGCAGTTACAGATCTTAAGCGCCGGTCCTTAGACAGGATCACAGAGCCACACAGCATGGGATCTGTAACCGTCCTCCCCCTGCCACAAAGTCAAATAGACCTCCCATACACACAGTCCCGATCAGGAGGGGTGACAGGCTCCGTTGAAACAAGCATCCCACCGCAGCGGAGCCTGTCAGTCCTTGAGTTTAGAAGCTGCATTCGCATCACAACACTAGACCCGCCCCGCACCACAGTCTGCGTCCCAGTTTTAAAAAATTCCCGCTAAAACAGTATTAAAGAAAACGGTGTGCTTTAACAAAGTAGAACTATTTTTATTTCGACACGTGTGTTGGAGGGGGGGTGAAGGGGGTATGTAACTGGATAGGATAGTCAACATTACCTGGGTAAAGAAACGGGGGCAGGTTTAGCTTCTCAGTACACAAACTATAAAATCACAGGTTACCCTGCTCACTCAGGAACTTTGCTTTCAAAGCCTCCCGGATGCACAGCGCTTCCCGCTGGTCTCTTCTAATCGCCCGGCTGTCTGGCTGTGAGTAATCACCAGCCAGGCTATTTTCCTCAACCTCCCACCCCGCCATAAAGGTCTCCCCCTTGCTCTCACAGAGATTGTGGAGCACACAGCAAGCTGCTATAACAATGGGGATATTGGTTTCGCTGAGATCACAGCGAGTCAGTAAGCTTCTCCATCTCCCCTTGAGACGGCCAAAAGCACACTCCACCACCATTCTGCACTTGCTCAGCCGGTAGTTGAAGAGTTCTTTTTCAGTGTCCAGGGCGCCAGTATAGGGCTTCATGAGCCAGGGCATTAGCGGGTAGGCTGGGTCCCCGAGGATGACTATAGGCATCTCCACATCCCCAACAGTTATTTTGTGGTCCGGGAAGTAAATACCTTGTTGCAGCCGTCTAAACAGACCAGAGTTCCTGAAAACACGAGCGTCATGAACCTTGCCTGGCCATCCCACGTAGATGTTGGTAAAACGTCCCCTGTGGTCCACCAGTGCTTGCAGCACCATGGAAAAGTATCCCTTTCGGTTAATGTACTGGGTGGCCTGGTGGTCCGGTGCCAGGATAGGGATGTGAGTTCCATCTATGGCCCCACCGCAGTTTGGGAATCCCATCGCTGCGAAGCCATCTATGATCGCCTCCACGTTTCCCAGGGTCACTACCTTTGGCAGCAGTACATCAACGATTGCCTTCGCTACTTGCATCACAACAACCCCCACGGTAGATTTGCCCACCCCAAACTGGTTCGCGACTGACCGGTAGCTGTCTGGCGTTGCAAGCTTCCACAGGGCTATGGCCACTCGCTTCTGTACACTCAGTGCAGCTCGCAACCGGGTGTCACTGCGCTTCAGGGCAGGGGACAGCAACTCACAAAGTTCCAGGAAAGTTCCCTTCCGCATGCGAAAGTTTCGCAGCCACTGGGATTCATCCCAGACCTGCAGCACTATGCGGTCCCACCACTCAGTGCTTGTCTCCCGTGCCCAGAATCGCCGTTCCACGGCATCAACATGACCCATTGCCACTGTGATGTCCTCGGCGCTGGGTCGCCTGCTTTCTGACAGGTCTGTGCTACTCTCAGACTTCAGGACATCACCGCGGTGCCGTAGCCTCCTCGCCTGACTTTTCTGCATCTGCCTCAGGGAAACCTTTATGATAAGCTGCGAAACGTTGAGAGCGGCCACAACTGCAGCGATGGTCGCAGCGGGCTCCATGCTCGGAGTACAGTGGCGTCCGCGCTGTCAATGACTGGAAAAGCGCGCGAACTGTTTTCCCGCCGGCGCTTTCAGGGAGGGAGGGCGGGAGTGATGGACGGATGACGACAGTTTCCCAAAAGCACCCTCGACTCATTTTGTTACCCAGAAGGCATTGCCGGCTACACCCAGAATTCCAATGGGCAGAGGGGACTGCGGGAACTGTGGGATAGCTGACCACAGTGCACCGCTTCGAATGTCGACGCTATCACCGTTAGTGTGGACGCACAAAGTCGAATTACTGTCCTTAGTGTGGACACACACGTTCGACTTTGCAATATCGATTACAAAAATTCGATGCAAGTAAAATCGAACTACTCTCGTAGTGTAGACAAGGCCTATGAATCTGTAACACAGAGTGGCTCTTTGTCTCCCTCTAGTGGTTGTATCACAAGAGAGAGGTTTGAGACTGCTACTGCCTTTGGGCTAATGAACCTGGAGTTTAAATGCAAACCCATGTGTTTAGACCGAAAGGTCCGCGATTCAGTCACCACAGGTGCACCTATTAAGGGTATCATTACACAAACAAGAAAGAGATGTGAGTAAGGAGGCCTGAGATTCTTTCTCATGTTCTCTGAGGCCAGATATTCTTAAATGGATTTGTGTTCCACTACAGAGTGGATTTTGACAATGTTTTGTATGTTGCATTCCTGATAGAATGCAAAGGATGTACCCTCTGATCCTGCAAATATTTACACGTGCTTAACTTTACACACTACACGTAGTCTCATTGACTTCAACAGGCCAACTCACAGTGTGTATAGTTAAGGATATGCGCAACTCTTGGCAGCCTCGGGGCCTCATTTACCATTCCATTGACATTAAATACAAAGGTTCTGTTTTGTTCCTACCAACACCTCCTGTTGATAGGTCTGACATTGCAGCCTGCAGAGCTGGAGTGTGGCAAAGAGAAAACATACGGACTCTATGATAAAGACTGTTTTGTAAGTGGTTGGATTTAGAGCTGGGTCTGTGTCTCATCAGTGCTACTCACTCTCTTATCAGCAAAGCTTCCTAAAGTGTTCTGATTTATCACTATGAGAATAAAAATTATTTTAGTGCAGTGCATGACAGCACCTCAGGGTCAGTATAAAGGTTGCTATAGGACAGAGTGAACAATGGACAGTAACATAAAAAACCCAGAAGGTTCCACCCATTCTACACTATAATATTAAACGGTACGTCTCATTGAACAAGTGGTTTCCATTACATAAGCATGTGGAAAACCCTCATTTTAAAAAGAGGAAAAATATTTTTTATTATTAGGATCATTATGTATTTGCTTAGCACCTTTGATCTGAGGAGCTCAAAGCCCTTTACATATATTAATTAGGCTTCCAACATCCCTGTGAGGTAAGTATTTTTTAGCCTCATTTTCCAGAAAGCCAGAGCACTGAGAGGTTAATGTGAATGAGCCAAGAGCACAGAGTTTATTTATTGCAGAGCAGAAAATTGAACTCTGACACCCCCGGTTCTAACGTAATGGCAAAAGAGTGGAGAATCCATTCATAACTTCCTCCAAAAGGGGCCAGAAAGAGTGTGGGGGGTTAAACAGAGGGCCTAACCTTCCCCCACCCCACCCCCCAGCTCCCGATTAGAGTAGTGAACTGGTATGGAAAGAGCCCCCTGCCAGAATAGAGCACAGGAGGCTAAAAATTAAAACAGGAGCATGTCCCATCACAGAAGCTCAGGAGGGAGAGAAAGGAAGCAGGGAAGGATTCTGCTATTCAGTGCTCTGGGGCTCAGAAAGTACTGTTCTTTCTGGTGTTCTGTTTCCTTTGTGTGACATGGCAGGTGTGACTCCAGAGAATTGACTCTGATGCCCTTTCCTGGTTCACTGCTGCTCTGTGAGATCCACAAAGCTACTGGGAAGAAGAGTGAAGTGGCATGTCTCAGCAGCAGGTGAAGGACTCCTGGAAACAAGCAAGCCAAACAGGATGCCATTGAGAGGGAATGAAGATGATTTGGAAACACTCTGTGGGACCCATTCCATAGCTAGAAATTCATCCCCTCCCTTCCATTGACACACTTGATCCCGCAAGGTTTCTGTGTCTCTCCTGCGAGATCTGAAACTGGAGGCTTCACTGCTTTTGTTCACGAGAGGTCCCAAGGAGGATTTGGCCAAGAGTTTGTATAGAGCTTTTGAATCCTTTGGGCTGAAAGGGGCTTTATAAATATATTATCATCACAGCCCCTAGCAGGCCCTCAAATTCCCATCCCTGTCTCTCGCTTGCTTACAGATTGGCACAGGCTAGTTCTTGTCAGACTGATGTTCGTTCCCCCCACATCCATATCTTCTATTGAAACGACAGGAACTCTAAGCCAAATTCCTGGCATGTGAGAGCCTTTGTCAGAACAACATTTTATATTTAGATTCATCCTCTGTGATTTCGATGCCACACAGCAAGTGTGAATGCTAAAGCAAGGAAGCCGGGGGCGGCTGGTGGCAGATTTCATGGCTGTTCCAAAGGGGCTACCCACCTCCAGGAAGGAATGGGAAAAGCTAGGTAGGCATATAGATGGGGAGCTCCCTGCCTTTCAGTGCTTTGAATTAACTTTTTCTTGTCTCTCCTCACTCTGGTGCTATTTATGCCTTTAGAAAACATCAAACCCAAATGATGTCACCTCTGAAAGCAAAGGCTGAACTTTCATTTAACTTTTCTTTTAAGTGAGTTTTGTGCGAAGGTGAAAAGAGCTGGCTTGACAATCTTGATGGATAAAATCCTATATTCATGTACGTAATGAACGCAGGTTGGGTAGCTGCGGTGCAATCATCACCATTGGTCACTAGGGGTTGAAACCTGGATCTCCAGAGCTAAATCATGAGCCTTGACAGCCTGATCTAAAGGATAAAAGGCCCAGAGCCTTGAGGAAGGTATTGAGGCCCCTAACTCCCGTTGATTTCAAAGGGAGTTAGGCACCTAAATACCTTTGAGGATTGGAACCTAAGTTCCTGAGCTGGCAGCTGGAGTAGATTCAAACCCTCAGTGAATCAGGCACAGCAGAAAATGTATAATAAACACTGAACAGTGGGTTAAACAAGCTTATTTCTCCAGTAAGTGTACCTCTGCCTCAGCCTGGAGAGACCACCTCCGCCAAGAAGCTGGCCTATCGGCTGAGGCTGCCAACAAAGTTGCCAATTAGTGCCAGTTGTGCTAGCAGTATCTGAGATGTGGCTGTCAGGGAATAGGACCGAGATCACCTTTTCAATGTTTTATATTAAAAGGCTGCACAGAAAATCAATCCAGTGTAATGGGGGATGTGATTAGGGGTCTCTGGTGCTGTGTAGGCATGGGGGAGACAGGAGTTGAAGGAACAGCTAGACGACACAGCTGTGACTTGTAAAAGGTTGAACAGTTGGAAAGGCTGGGGAATGCATGAGGTTCGCTTGTTCAGGAAACCATCCAATAGCAGTTACTTTTTTCCTGCCTTTGTTCATAGAAAGGAAACTATTTTGAATTGACAGCTATAAAGGGGTGGGAATTGCCACGTCTGCTATCGCTAAGTCTCATATCTCCACCAGTCTCTGAGGGCGTAGATCTCAATTGCCTGATAATACACTTCCAACCAGAGAAAGGCTTCCTAAGCAGTCAGGGAAAGTGAAAGAGGGCTTTGCAGGTGCTGTGAATGGAGCTCCTGCAAGAGAAAGTGGCATAGGAAGGTAAAGCAGGACAGGGTGAAGAGCGAAGGTTAAATGGGAATTAACAATGCAACTTCCTCCCATTACAACAAGGTAACCCTGTGCTTGAGGTAAGGAGCCAGACCCTCAGCTGGTGCAAAATTGGCATCGTTCCACTGGCTTTGGTAGAGCTGTGCTGGTTTGTACCAGCTGATGATCTGGCCCGAGATTGTGGTAGGACAGAGAGCGAACTAAGGAAAGCAAAAGGAACACAGTGTAAAGGATAAAGGCCATGGCAGGAGTATTTATATTACAGGTTACTTTGCACTCCTAAAAGATGATGACTTCTACCTGAAAAGTTAAATCCTACTTACTTTCAGTAACTTAGCCGATCTTGTCATTTCTGTGCTGAACGTGAGTGGTATACCTACTTGTAGTGTGGCCACACATTCACTGTGCAGCTTCCATGAACCATGTGGTGGAATCAGTCACGTATTATGGATCTGGTAACTACAAAAGTGCTACAGGTACATTTACAAAGTAACTGCATCTTGGGTAAGGAACTCTCATGTGGAAAAAACCAACACAGAGGTGGTGGGGAATTACAGATTGCTAATAGGCTGCTTACACAAGAGCTATCAGACAGCGTGGCTGGGCTAGGCTGTCCTCTGTGCTGGTTTTCCTGGATATGAGACTGGAAATGTCATACGTTTTGACTTAGAGTTTATATCTTATGTTTCTCAGGGGGGTGGGGGGGAGGAGAGGGAAGGAAGGAAAGTTGACCTTATGTCCTAATTACCTTGCAAAACTGGCCCTGGAAACCCACAAATCTCAGGAGCTCTGCCAGGACCATCCATTTGAAGGCTTCATGCTTCCATTAAGTTTCCTGGCTCTGTGGTCCCCCTAGGCTGTGTTGCCTTCACTGTTAGAAGGATGAGTCACCCAGATATGATGGAAGAATCAAATGGAAGATGGACATTGCGGGGGATGGGACCATAGAGGCTCTCACTTCAACACACACTCACCCACAGTTGTACATCATTAACAGTACTGCAAGAAATGAAGCCACTTTTTTGCTTCAAGTATCTTTCTAAGGGCTGTAATTCTCTCTCCCCCCACCCCCAGCCATAACCTTAAAAGCATTCACTGTGTATGTTGTGGGGCAAAGAATCAGTCACAGGTTTATATATTAAAAGAATCTCGCCTTTTATAAGCTTCAAAAACTGGATGTGGTGCTGGTGATAGAGGGTGCCAGGTAGACATCCCTAGTGACAACACTTTTATTTTTATTCCCAGAAGAGGCTCAGCCTGGAGAATGATGGGGTAAGCTTTCCCTACGCTGCCCTATCAATCTGCTTTAACCCTGCCCTTGTGAGGGTGAGAGGGTTATTCACTTTCAGTGCCCATTCAATCCTGGTCATTTATTCCATTCCATTCAGAGTCAAAAGAGGAACGAGATGGGGAAAGGACAACATCCAGAAGTGCTGACATTTTGAACATGTTTCGCTTTTCAGAAACTAAAGGGAAAAGAAAAATTAAATTTGAAATGAAATTAAATGAACATTTTCATTTTGTTTCAAAATTCCTCATTGGAAAAAAAATTGAAAACAACATTTTCCCACATAAAATTTCAGTTTTGATGAAACCACATTTTTCAGAGAAAAAAATTTTCAGTCAAAACCATATAACCAGCTCTGCACAGAAACATTAAATGGTAGTTACTGAACAGGCATTATTGGACTGTATTGACCAAAAGTCCTCTCCTGCACACAAGGACTGATTCAGACCAGTGGCCTGGAAATGAAAAATTCAAATCTCATGGCCATTACCAACACCTTGAACTGTCCCAACCCAAATGAATGATTATTTTCTTATGCTTGATACAGCATGATAGAGTCTTATCCTTATTATACTGAAATTATTCTAGTTCTACTTTTCCTGAAGGAGATGGGAGGGGTACGTTCTATAAGAGGGAGGGAATAAGCAGCATCAGGGCTGGATTAACACACAGGCAAACCAGGCATGTGCCTCCAAACTGGTGGTGGTGGGGCAGGGCCCAACAACCAGTCATACAGTACACTCACCGCAGCTGGGCTGGCCATTTTGTATGTCTACCAGGACAGGTGGCTCATCCTACTGCTGCTTGGAGCACTGCTCACCATGATAGAAGTCTGGCTGGGGCTAACCGAAGTGGCACGGCAACCCCATGCACCAGGTCACAATGCCACTGACTCAGATTTGGCCCAGCCACCCTCTGTCACACTAAGCAGCATCCTGAACAGCAGCAGGATGAGGAGCTTTCCCAGCAGAGCCGCAGCACGGCCAGCCCAGCCGCAGAGAGCGTCCTGTCTGGCTGTTGTTATTCATGAGCAGGTAGGGGCCCAGAAGTGTGTGTGTGTAATGGGTTAATGCGGCTCGCTGTACACAACATCTATAGACCAAACTTACTCCCTTCCTGGGGTTTGGGTTTCCTGGTGACTCAAATGTTAACAAAACAGAAACCTCAGCCGAACTTTTGTTCTCAGGCTTGGCTTTTCCTTGGGCTTCTCTGCAGGATCTTCCATCTCCACCTCTAATTCTCTTGCCCCGCCGAAACATTCCAACCCCTCTTATCTCCTGGTTGGCACTCTCAGGATTCACCAGCCATAATAAGTCAGCATGTCATGGCTCTGCATCTTGGTTCAAACACCTGAATTTAGGGTGGTTCAACAACAAAGCCCTGCCTTCCTATGCAAGGTTCCAGTATGACAACTTATATGGTGGTAGCCCCAGTCATGGAATGTACAAACACAGAAAAAAAACATGGTCCTTGCTCCAAAGAGTTTACAATCAACGTCTAAAAACTGCCATTCTGTTACAGCAGGAGATGCAGTGCCAGCCTTAAGTCATTAGCACAACGGGGTAAAGTAAGGTAGCTAGACTACCATCTTAAGGACATTGTCCCATAGGGTTTCCGAGATGGCAGGATGCCTTTTCTTCATACCCACTTTACATCATCTGGTCACAGTGCCACATCCTGGACTCCTGACATACAGGAAGAGGCGTCTCAGTGCCAGAAGTTGATGATGGTTTCTTTTAAAACATTCTGCCAAGTGGTCTTGCTAAACAGATCCCATAAAATTAGACCTGTCCCTGCTCAAAATAAGTAACAGCTCTGAATAACAGAGCGTTTAATGGAGAGGAGAATGGATTACGGATGCCTTTAGTATGGAACAGAGAGCTGACATAAACCGTACATTTGCAGAATCAGTCTGCTGTATAAACATACAGTAAGAGGCAAGCAAGTCAGGCTGTCACATCAAAGAGAATGTGGAATGCAACTCTACATTCCTTGGTGAGATTCCATCTCCAGAAAACCCTAGTCTGTCTCTGCTTACCACGGAAATATGTTTTTAAATGGTGCTTCCCTTCTAACCTTCAGCTCCTCTGAGCAGGTTGCTGCATAAAGCAGCTTTGGCAGTCATTTTATGCTACTAAGAGCTTTTTCAATTTACCCGCATTTTGTGTGTGACACCTTTAAATTCAGTCTTTTCACTGCTCAGCCTCCAAAACACTTTACTCGTCTACATTTTAAAGATTTTTGGAGGATGAGTTGGATTTCTTTTAGTAGGGCTGAAGGCAATTCTGATCCAGAGCCTATACTGGGCATGGGCACAGGGATGAGTAGATGAGGCTGGCTACTTTTCCAATAAACTCCCGATTCCTACACGATCCCTCTGCCATCCTAACTGCTCTCGCCACGTTTGGAATGTCTGGATTTGTTCTAGTTCTGTTCGCTTCTTCACTTGAAATTTGCACTGTCTTCAGGACAGAAGAACTGTACATTGAATTCGGCTGCTGCACTTCTTCCTCCTGCCCCACAGGAGACACCGTGGTTAGGCCATTCAGCACTGCTTTGATCTCCTTGCACCTCCATCTTAAAGAGCATTCTGGTAGACAGAAGCATAGAAATGGGAGGAGAGAAGGGCAGAGAGGCGAAATGGAGGGGACACCCCATTTCCAAGCCCACAGTTTTGGATGCTATATATCACCCTTATTTTTTTCTGAATAGTTGTCAGGTTTGCGCCTTGTTTTTCAATATTATTTATAAAAAAAATAGGCAAATAATTCTCAGTGGATTTTTTTGGACAAATTTTGCATTTTTCTGTTTCGTTACTGTCCTTAAACAACTCACGACCATTTCAAATGTATCTGCCATTCAGAATTATATATCAAAACTTTTGGTGGTGATCAATATACTCTGTAGTTAGTTAATTGGTCTGTAGATTGAGCATGAGCACCACACTGCAAGAATTTGATCGTTGAAATCTGAGATATGTTGGTTAGTTTTCATTGGATACACACGGTAGATCATGTAATACATTTCTGCCCCTTGCCTGGTTCAAATTAGTTTGCTGGTGAGAATATTAACCGCAGATTAAAATATTGCTTAAAATTTGCTGTGTCCACTAACATTTTTGCAAGCAAACTCGTTTGCTACAGTGTATGGAAAACAAACACAAAAAGGGCATGAGCAGCGTCAAAGTGAACTCCGTAAAAATCTGACTGAATATTAGTGAGCAATATTTTGCATTAGCTTAATCAAATTTTATAATTTATTCAGGACTCAGTTCTGTACTCCTAATTCCAGCTGAATTTCCACTGAGCTCAATAGGAGTGCTGCTTGAGTCAGAAGGACTGAAGGATTGGGCCCACAAGTCTTTGGCTCTGTTCTGAAAGATTTTGTTGTATGTCTAGTGGTCTGGAAAGCCTCAGTGGAGCATGAACAGATATGCACAGTTAATAATTCTGATGAGTCCTGAATATAAACAGCAAGGTTGCCTTTCTTCCTTTGGAATGTACTTTTATTTTTTGGTAGTGTGTTTAGACTTTAAGTATGTGCCACTTTACTAAGTGGCAGAGTACACTGTGAAAACTAACCAGCCATTGCTGGCAAGATGTACAATGTACTGTGATTCTGTGAGCTGACAGGAAAATTTTACTGCTCCTGCTGTATCTTGCTGAGGAGAACATGAACTGCCGGGGAAAGAGAGTGGAGATAGCTGGTTGGCTCAAGAGGGCCAGTGCTGGGATGCAGTCTTTCTTTTCTGTCAGTACTGAAACCTAAAATCCAGTGTAGACTGGCAGCGAGTTTAACCAAAAGCACATTGACAGCAGATGGCGAAATGAGCTGACCTCAGTCTAATTCCTATGGATTAGACCTGGTGTAAATAAGTCAACAAACGTGTTACTGAATGGACGATTAGCAGATCATTTTTTCATTATTTAGGAAGCTCTATAGATGGTCAAATAATATTAAAGAAACAATGTATTCATTTACCCCATCCAAATGTCAGGCACATTAGTTGTGAATGCACATTGTCATTATTCAGCCAAATTCTGCTATGCTGTGTCCACAGCACAAAGCCCACTTTCACCACTGATGTGAAACAGGTACCACAATTTGCCAGCCTTTTAGCAGTGACGCCAAGGACTGAATGGGCATGGTAACCAAACGCTCCTCTCCTACCCACAGGTCCTTCTGAAACAGGAGCCAGACACATCATCTGTGCGGTGACGTAGGAGAGCTTGCATCGTGGCATCCTGTGCTGTACCTGCTGTATAAAGGGGCGTCAGTTTCCAGGCATCTTGGCACCATCCACTAGCACAAAACTTATTTTTAAAAGGGCTCTTACTCATTTTGGAGTCTGAACTGCTTTACATGAGCATCTTTTGAGCCATGTCTATCTGTACCATCCTTACTCTCAGCATCTTCCTCTATTCTGTCACTACACAAGACCATTGCCACCGTTCCCTGCCTAGTCAAGTACAGGCCTTCTATATGATACAAACCTTGGTGAAAGGGTACATGTCCTGTTTTTAAAGGGACAGTCCCGTTTTTGGGGAGTTTTTCTTATATAGGTGCCTTTTACTGACCCCCCACCTCCTCCCTCTGTCCCGTTTTTTCAAAGTTGCTATCTGGTAACCCTATGAAAGGGTATCTTCCAGAACCAATGTTTGCCTCTGGCATGGTCTCCTCATTTGCATTCTTTCCTGAAAATCAAACAAGACCCTAAGTTGTGTTTGGGAAAAAATGACCCAACCTATTTGATCATAATTACGAAATGTAAACAGTGAGGACAGCTTTTCCTTACCGTCAGCTGCAGGAAGAAGATTTCTTTCACAAACACTGTGACAAATCGAGAATCCCATCCCTTGATTTTGGCCCTCATCCCAATGAACTCTGCAGTTTACATTGCATCCAAAATTAATGGGGGGGGGGGGATCCCCCAAACAGGCCAATGTCATGTGTGGGCAGACAGGTGGGAGAGAGACCTTATGGAATACTATTTAATTTAGAGCTTTTAGTGAAATTACATCACCAAATATATATATTTCTATTACCCTAGCTCCCTTCTTTCCTTCCTGCTATGTGCCTGTTCTGTTGACTCTAGTCCATATTTCATTTGGAAATGGATTAGTTAATGAGGATGTAGAATCAATTACGGGGCTGGCTTCGAGGCAGTGAAAGGTTTCCAGCAAACATTTTCTGATCTGAGAGGCTTTCAATGGAGGGAGGGGCTGGAGCTGGCCCCTCACCCAGCTTTTATTAGAACACACTGCCCACAGTAGCTTCTTGCTCCACTCTTCCTCCTCTTCTATTGTGAAAGGGCTGTGATGGGGTGTGCACCCCCAGGCTGACTCTGGAGGAGTTACCTGGACCTGGACAGCTCAGTTGTGACACCTGGTGGCAACTATAGGGCATGTCAGGGTCAATTAAGGGGGCTACACAGCTGGGTGGCAAATATGAAGGATGTCGGGGCAGAAAGGAGAAGGAAGTTCAGGGGGAGAGTAGGTGTTGGGATTCTCTCCTGCTAAGGGAATTCTGACAGCAGGTCAGGAGAGATACTGAGAAACTACAGGGGGGGTGGGGGTGCAATCCTTGCTGTGAGTCTTGATAAAAGGGCAGGAACTGGATCTTCAGGTGGAAAGCTCTGGGAGGTGTTGCTTGCTACCAGAGCTGGAAAGGACTCTATGGAGCTTGGAAAAAGGCTTGGAAAAAGGTCCAACTACAGTCCAGGTAGGAAGTAGCTCAGAGAAGCAGCAAGAGGTCAGATGGAGCTGATCTTGGCTACGCACTACAGGGTGCCTGAACTGGAAACCAGAGAAGAAGGAGGGCCTGGGTTCCCTTACTGGTCACCAGGGAAGGTGAAGTGAAACTTCCTGGCACAAGTGGTAAGGGCTATTGGAAGCCCTGAGACAAGAGGGTGTAAGGACCACAGGGCTTAAAGTCAGGCACTGAAAGACTGGTCACACGTTGTTGGTGGGACTTTCTGTTACCTTGATGGGCGATGGAGGGAGGGAGAGTATGTGACCTGCCTGGAGGGCTGAGTCACAAGAAGAGGCTGACCATCCTGGAGCAGCCCTCAGAAGTTGGCACCAAAGGGGGAGAGCCTGCTATATCATGTCAAGCCATGATGGGGCATGCTGGCTAGTGGGACATTTTTCTACTGGGCTTGTCTACATGAGGACAATGGAATAGTGATTATGGATTCCACAGTAGCTGTTCCAGAATAGCTCCCCATATGACACTCAATTCCAGAATAAAAGTCACTTTATTCTGGAAAAAATTGCTTGGAAGTGCACTAATTATTCTGGAATAAAAGTGACTTTTATTCTGAAATGGTGTCTACCTGGGGACAGAGCCGGCTCCAGGCACCAGCTTCTCAAGCAGGTGCTCCAGGCAGGTCCAGGTATTCGGCAGCAATTCGGCGGACGGTCCCACAATCCCGCTGAATTGCCGCCGCAGATCGTGATCGTGGCTTTTTTTAGATCGCGATTGCAGCTTTTTTTGGTTTTGGCTGCTGGGGGCGGCCAAAACCCTGGAGCCGGCCCTGCTGGGGAGCTGTTTTGGAATAATTATTTCCCTAGTTAAATGAGCCCTAATTCTGCTTGTGTGTGGTTTTTGGTTTCTTCCCCCCCTTCTGCTTCTACGAGCTTGGGCTTTGGACAGGGTTTCCAATATAAGCAATTTGGCAAGTCTGGAAGAGAAGTGAGGGTGGGAGGTTTTTAACTATGGGGAAAGAAATCTAGGAATGAGTAAGGTCATTTCTCTGTTATGTTACTCTGGTCTGTTCTTTCCCCCACACCCAAAAGATGCCTCCTCATGTTCCGACCTATTGTCTATCCATCCCCCTCCAAAGATCAAGGGCTTCTGCAACACTCCTAGACTTTTCTCCCCAAGAGATGAGAAATCCCCAAGTAGCTCCTAAACAGGACTTGCTTTTGACAGGCTCTTCATGCCAGCCAAGGCACCAAGCCACCTATGATTCTATGTGTCTATGACAATCTTATGTAGTTATAGATACCAAGCGCCTGTCAATAGGCAGTTTTCACACATTATTGCAGGGCTGAAGCACAGCTCTTGTTTGATGCTCCCTGAAAAGTGCATGTGGAGCAGGCCGATAAGCATTAGAAAACAGTTGACACACTTTGTAACATGGTTATGCTCCAGCCAAATAAAGTTTTCAAAATGTGTCAGCAGCATCTTCCCAGTGAGAACCGTGTGTAACACTGTTCTCTAAGGTGCTACCGCAGTTTGAAAACTGTGCATAGACAGAAGCTAAAAATGCCTTGGGGGAGGGCTGTCAAGGCTCCTGAGGCTCTCTGACTCTTTTGCTTTATCTGTGTTCAGTGCCAGTGTCAGAAAACCCTCTGATACAAATCAGCAACCAGGTGTTCCATTTATGATCAATGTCTCTTCCCAATAATAACAAAAAGAGAATCCCATCCTGTTGGTCAGTAATAAGTTGAAGATGGTGATGTTAGAAAAAGGGGATTGGGAAAAGACTAAATCTGTTTTTTCATTTTTTCATTTTTCTGTTTTTCTGTTTTTTTTCAGAAATCTCTTTTGGTTAGTGCACATTATATATGTGTAGTTGATGGGTTTTCGTTTGCACTTTCCTTATTGGGGCCCTGGAAGTTTATTTTTTTAACAGCTTGGGTAAGAGCCTTGTTGTGTTTCTGATGGACCGTTACTTATCTTCCAGAGGGGACAGAGGGTTGCTTCGAGGATGGGTGTGATGGGGTGTATAAACAACACACTGGTTAACAATTGGTTAGCAGGAGTGTGAAGCCGTTTAGGCCACTGGATGTCATCTGGCTGGGTTTTAGGCATAGCTGGTGATCAAACTTAGCTGGGGAGGAGCTAGATCTTCATAAGAGCATAGGGTAGTAGGGAAAAAAAGACCAGGGAAGAGACCAAAGAAAGAGGTAGACAGGAGTTTCCTCTCTTGGGTTAAAGGCTGAGAGAAACTTGGGAGACCTAAAGCCAGAACCACGGGTCCTGAGCCAGGAGGAAGCCTGGGTGACTGGGAGCCAGAGGCAGGTTGTTGTGAGCCAGGAGGAAGATGGAGGCAGTGATGGTACAGCCTAATGGACACTTGGATTGAAGTTTGAGGAGCAGGGCCACCCAGAGGATTCAGGGGGCTTGGGGCAAAGCAATTTTGGGGGCTCCTTCCATAAAAAAAAGTTGCAATACTATAGAATACTATATTCTCGTGGGGGCCCCCGCGGGGCCCGGGGCAAATTGCCCCACTTGCCCCCCCCCACTTTGGGTGGCCCTGTTGCAGAGCTGCGAAACAAGAATGAAGAACTCTGCAGTCACACTCCTGGGGGTAGAGAATGGAGAGCTGTGGTGAATAGGAACAGGGTGAGAAGGAAGTCCTGTGGGGGTAGGGGAAGATACCTGGAAAACACAGGATTGGAGCAATATCCTGTGGCTGATCCTGACACAAGGGCAGGAATCAGACCTCTGCGAAGAAGCCCTGGGCAGTGTTGCTAGTTACAAAGAGCTCAGGAAGGATCTGGGGAAAAGGCCTAAATAAAGGCTAATAATAGGAAGGACTCCTTGGAGGCAGTGGCAAGGTGTCTGACAGAGCAGACCTTGGCTGCTCATCCTAGGGTTCCTGGACTGGAGCCCAGGATAGATGGAGTGGGAGAGGTGGTCCTGAGTTCCCCTACCAGCCACTGGGAAGGTGGTATGAAGCCCTCTGATGTGAGAGGACGTGGATAATTTAGAACCCTGAGAGAGTGGCATAGGGCCGCTGGGCCCAGAGTCAGGGGCTGGAGATCCAACACAAGGTCTTGGAATTACTTGTTGGACTTTCTCTTACCCCGAAAGCATAGAACTAAAATGTTACCTGGCTGGAGGGTTGGGGCAACAAATGAGACCATCACAGGACCAGGCAGGAGGTGCTGGAGATGAGCTGCTATGCCACACCCCGCCATGAGGGTGTGCACCTGCAGTAAGTGCCCTATTTCTCAGTGGATCATGAGGAGAATGTGAGGAGTGGCAGCAGAGTCCCTCCAGACCCAGCAGGGGGCAGGAGGCCATTGCAAGCCCATGTTGAGAAAAAGCAGCCCGGGCACATTGGAAAGAAGCAGGGAGATACCCAGAATGGAGGAAGATGATGCTCAAGTTAGGACTGTTTTTATAGGATCATATCTGTTTGTTTTAGGGAATTGATTGGAAAACACCCAGCGAAAGCAACTTCCTATATGCCAGGGAGCAAGAGAGAGCCAGGGATCAGGATTAAAGCTGGGAGGTGCAACAGAGAGATTCCAGTTTAGCAAGTCCAGGAATTAAAGCCCCCTAAGGCTTGAAAGTGCTGGACGTGAAAGCCTCTGAATTGAAACAGACAGGCAGATCATTTTAACAGCATAGGCAGCCCAAGTGTAAAGCAGTGAGGAAAGTCTTTGTAAGTCTACATTGGGGGCAGGGAGCAGAATCACATGAGGTTGGTGATCAGGGCTTTGAACAAGATACCAAGTGTGTTTGTGTTCCATTTGTCAGAAAGAGCAAATATCCAAATAGTGAGCATTGACTGAGATGACAGAGCTCCCACCTGTGGGAGAGAGCTGGAGTCTGAGTCACAAGATATAAACTGCTGTTAAAGGGTGTACAGAAATTGGGAAGGATCTAGCCTAGACAGTGAGGAGGAAGACTAGTGGCATCCACTAGACTATATTAGTCCTAAAAGCCAGGTATGCTGTTGGTGTTTCAATGTAACTGCGTTTGGTATCACTGAGAGAGGTGTATGTGTGTGTGGACGGAGTGCAGTGTATGGACCTTAGATTTTTTTAGAACTGCACTGTTTTGGACAGACTTCATCATAAGTAGGCTGCCCTTCTGGGGGGCACATAAGCTCAGTGTTTAAACCAGTCTAGACTGAAATGATTGTAGGGAGAAATATAAAAGTGTTGTAAAAAGTGTGAATCTGCTTCACTGGGCCACATTCCCAGCTGGTCGAAACTGGCTTTGCTCCATGGAAGTCAATGGAGCGAAGCTGATTGACACTGGCCAAGATTCTAGTTTCGTGTCTCTTTAATGCTGCTTAGTGCATCTCTTGGGGGGGGGGGAGGGGTTATGGTGGTGGGGGGCTGGGAGTTGGTGTGTGGGTCTCTTTAACAGCAATTGCCATTGAGCATATAACATTTTTCTTCTTTCGCTCTTTTTTAAATGAAGGTTGATGTTGATAAGAAAAAGTTTCCACTAATCAGCTTATAAAATCACCCAATCATCTCTCTCTCCCCCTTTCAAGATACAAAAGCAAACCAAACTAGTCAAATAAAGCGAATGAAAGACCTTCTCCTTCAAACTCCACACTCCCACCATCCACCCCCTATTTTCCATAAGAAAAAGAATAGATTGAATTGTGAAAGCTGGGCACTCCAGCATCTCAGATTACAAGGAAATTCAACACACTTGCTTCCTTTATCAGGAGACAGAACTGCCCTGTAGTCATCATTTTAAATAGCCCCTTTCAAAGAACTGATAACAGCAGACTGGCTAAACATGGCAGTTTGACAGAGCTGGACTGGTTTTTATTGTTTTGCTATCTCTTTCCATTAAGGTTTCTGTCATTCTGACTGTTTTGCTACTGTGCAGGGGCAGCAAATACTTCATTTCGTACCTTAGTGCCTATCTGCCTATGGTAAATCTACTATATTAAATCATGCAACAAACAAGTCATGAAACAAAAGTGAATGTTCCCACAGCAATGTGACGTAAACGTCAAATCGCACATATGGAGTCATTTCACTGCAGTTACCAGGAGACAATTTGGCTCATGATGTAGTATTTAGTTTACCCCATAATATGTATACCTTAATACGTACACATACTGTAACCAAATGAATGTTGCTGTGGGAAGACTATTTCCTGACTTTACTACATTTTGTTCTCAACTTCAGTGTTTCATTAACTTTTTTTAGCTTTTGATATTTCATAGCAAGGTATGCAAGAAATACTCTGCAGTAGTCTAAACTGTAGATGATTGTATATAGGTGTATATAGGTGGACCATCAACAAAGAGATTAATTAAAAATGGTTTTGACAATAGGAATGGAGAGGACAGGATGGATTATTCAGATATATTGTAGAGACTTTTTAAGAAGCTGTTAAAGCAGCAGCAATAACATTTAACGGTGACCTGGATGTGAGGCATGAAGGAATCAAGGGTGACATAGAGATTGTGTGCCTGGGATTTGAGGAAGATGGTGGAATTATTAGCCATGGTGGAGAAGGGAATGGGAGGAGAGCACATGGGGGAAGATGAGGAGTTCTGGATTTGCCATGTGGTGTTGAGCTGACAATGGGGCATCCAGGAGGTGTTAGAGTTGCAGAAGTGAAATGAAACAGATGTGGAGAGGGCAGAGGTGAATAGGCATCAGGTCAGAGATGGTAGGTGAAGCTGTGAATCAGTGAGGTCACCCAGGGATGGAATAGAGAGGGAGAAGAGAAAGGAGGCCAAGGAAGAATGGTGAGTGGCAGAGGAGAGGATGTAGAACCACCAATGGAGCCACTGAAGGAGTAGTCTGAGAGACAGGAAGAGAATCAGTCAAGCACAGAGTTGCGAAGACTTGGGGAGAGGAGATCATGTTTAGATGGAAGGTATGAACAAATATAACTATATAACATGTTCAAGAAAGAATTAGAAAATTCATGGAGGATAGGTCCATCAATGGCATTAGCCAAGAGGGTCAGGGACACAACACCATGCTCTGGGTGTCCCTAAACCTCCAACTGCTAGAAGCTGGGACTGGATGACAGGGGATGGATCACCTGATAAATTGCCCTGTTCTATCCATTCCCTCTGACACGTCTGGCACTGACACTGGCCCCTGTCAGAGACAGGATACTGGACTAGATGTTAAACACAGCAGAGGAGGTTGAGGAAGGACAAGAGGCCTTTGGACATGGCTCAGAGGTGGTCAGTGACCTTTGTGATTGCTGTCTTAACAAAATAGAGTGGGCAGAAACCCAGCTGCAGAGAATTAAGAAGAGACTTAGCAGAGAGAAGCAGGCATAGGTCTGGTCAGAAAACAGGATGCCCCTTGTTTTTAATCAAATGTTCTAAATTTAAAAGTTTTCAACCATCTGTCAGAAGACAGCATGTTCAAAGAGCTAGGGAGTGAGCAGCCCTGTGCAGAGCAGAGGTGAGGCATCAGGGAACTGCAGATAAATCTCAGGAGAGGTAGGAGAAGGGAGAGCAGCCCCTAGATGTCTGTGGATGTGTCTGAGCTAGTCCAGAGTGGGGCTGATAAAAGGGAAGGCGCTTAGCAAGGAAGCAACTGTGCATCAATAGGTGGACCCAATAGAACCTCTGGGGAGCTGCTGAGGAACATCTCTGACTAAGAGCTGGTGCCAAGGAAAGTGCCGCAGTGGCTGCAAGGGCAAACATGGGAGCCATCAACATCCTTAGATGCTGCATGAGTCCCAGGCAACAGAAGATTGAGCATCCTGATCAGAAGCCTAGCCCAGAGTCTCAAGGTTGTCCTAGAACATGCCATTTGGTTTGCCCCCTGAATCATATTTAGGACTTTATTGCTGAATGTGTCTTCTCATTGGGAAAACCAGGAACCAAGCATTTGAGGCACCTACAACATTTGCCTCAGAGTGTAAGGCATGCCTGGCAAGCCACCAAGGAGATTTTTGATGCCAGGCTCTCTAGTGCAGTCCAAAGATACCCTGAGACATCCCAATAGCAACTCACCAGTGATGGTGCCATTAAAATATCTTGCCACAATCTCTCTCTTGTTTTGTGTAATTAGGTTTTTTTTTAATGATCAAGGTCTCATTTTCCCCCCTATAAAACCATCAGCCTGACAAAAGAGAGAAGGAGCTGGAAAGAATTCCTCTTCCTTTCACCCTCTCTGGCTTCTTTCAAACCGAGCTATGTGAAGCTCTGTTGCAATCTGACAGGTCTTAACTGCGGAGATTTAACAGACACTTCAGGAAGAGTCAGCAGAGGTGATTGGCTATGTCTCTGCCTCAAACTAGTGTATCTAGGAGTCTCCCTGAGGTCCTTCAGGAGAGGGAGGGATACTGGAAGCAAGTGCTGGGTGACAATCAGGTTCAAAATGATATGAATCAGGCTACAGACTTAGAAACCTATATATAAAATGAATGTGTGCCCATTTAATGCTAGAGAAAGGTGCTGTCTTAGCAGCTGGGGAAATGGAAGCCCTTGTTTTTATGATGGGACTTGGCATGGCAGAGGTGGTGGCTGGACCTTAGTCACTACCTGGTGCATTTTGATGTTGGAGTTCACTTTCCTGCTCAGGCAAAGGACCTGGGTTATGGGTCTGCCTTTGAACCTGGATTGAAAGCTTACTGTGCAATGAGCAGCCCACTCTGTCAATGGCCATGTTAGACATAATACTCTCTTCTTCACAGCTATCGATACAATGGCTCCTGTTGGTTTGTTCCTCAGCTTTGTCCCCGTAGATGTTCTTGGTGTAAAGACAGTGGGGAAGAAGATTTGTAGAATGCTAGTGGCAAAACTCCTGGTTTGAATCTGACCAGTTAACCACAGAGTTTGTGAAGTCATCTGTGTTATGATTGTATGGGAAGCAATGAGAGAATTTCTTGCTTTCATCAAAAATCTTGAAAGTTCTGGTAAGTGGACCTGGTGGTAGGCAACCGAATAGGTCTTTAGCCTTTGTTCAGTGACCTCATCGTAGTGGTTCATGCCTGTGTCACCATTCACCTTGAGAGCGGACTGTGGCAATGCATTCTACTTGGGGCTACACCTTACAATCAGTCAAACTTCAGCTGATGCAGAGTGCGATAGTTGGTTTGTTAAGAGATAGTTTTTTCTCAGGGAAGACATTATACCTGTTACACCCAGTTTGCACTGGTTTCCAGTTTGTTGCAGGGTTCAATTTAAAATTCTAGTTTACAAAGATATATATATATATAGAGAGAGAGAGACAGAGAGAGACAGAGAGAGACAGACTTTTACTAGTCTATCCAATAGAGTGGACAGCAGATGCCTGACGGAAAGCAAGCTATTTAGAGAACAATCTTCTTTTATGCCATCACATTTTGTATTATTTCCCCCAGGAATTCAAACCCTTCTTTAGTTTACATAGGGCAATCTGTTCTAAGCAACATGTAGCCATAATTAAATGTGAAGAGACACAAAATCATACTGCAGGTATATTATGTCTTCCTTTTGCCACCATCATGAGCAGCCATTGGTTTTGCACCTGGAAAAATGTCTCGTTAGTTGTCTTTAATTCAGAGGTACCACTCTTCCAGCTCAGGTGCATGGGATGAGACTCTGAGTCCAATTCCAATTCTTAATTGGATGCTCTGGTGGGTTGTTCCAAACTTTTACTATCTTTTGAGAAGAAGGAATTTACCCAATGCACAGATCTATCCCAATGCCTTTACTAGCATGTACAAAACCCCAGTGTCACTGCAAAGAGCAGTCAATGGGATTATGACATAAATATAAGATGCCTAAAAGGAACCGTACTTCTATCGATTACAGTCTCCACTGCCCCTTCAGTCTTGGCTCCTAAATCCCAGATTAATGTACTTCCTGCCCATTGGGCAGTGGCTGATTCTTATGTCTAGTGCAGGCTCCTAGCGACCATATAACTTGAGCCTCTCCCTGAGCTCTGAGATTAGGCTCTGTTTGGCTGGCTACTTCCCTGAAGTGGCAGCACATGCCTTCTTCTGCAGCCTGAACAGTCTGTCTCAGATCATGCCCCCCTACTCCGATGGGAAAAGAGTTGGCAGCAGGAACTAGGGATGGGTGGGGGTGGTGAAGGCAAGGCCAATCTTCACAGCAGTGCTGTCCATCAGTGGCATAGGGCCCAAACAGATGTAGAGCAATACGAGGTGCTTTCTGTAACACCCTTTCTCCTGTCTCTTCCTGGCAGCTGAGCATGCGGCAGCTACAGCATTTCTAGGCACACTGTTTGCTTTTCAATTTTTTTTCTCTCTTTCCAATAGAACTACTCAACTTTGATTCACAGGAGGTAGAGCTAGGCCCATGCCCCTGCCAGTGAAGGGCTGGTCCCTATCGTATATTCTTTAGTGCTATCATTATAGGTAAATACTCAAAGCTCTGTGGTTAAAACCCACCTGGACAAACAGACATCTCTTATTTAGGAACTTAAATATGGCATTTTTTGTCTTACTCCTCTTGAATTGTCTTGACTCCTTACCCTTAGGTGTCTGGGGCTGGATCCCAAGCTCATTAATGTCAATTGGAATGCAGCTACTGATTTCATTGAGCTTTGGCTCAGGCCCCTGGTGAATGGGAGACTTTGCTGTATTGTACAATATGTGTAATTCATAGGAAGGCAGGCTAAGGAGTTATAATAATGGCAGTTAGAGTTGCTGGACTTTTCGTCCGAGCATTCCTGGACACAATGGCAGCAGTTTGCTGATAATCTGTAAGTCAATAAACAAGCAGCAGTGCGCTGATTCATGGCAAGAGAATAAGGGATAATGACTCTGACTATTAACACTTCAATCCATTCCAACTCTGACAATATCTGATGGCAATTATTTTTAAAATGACCTCTGCTGAGTGCACACCTGCAAGAAAATAAATGTGAGCTAATGCACCACATAGATTTGTATGGGGGTGAGCTCAAAAATACCTAGTACAAATTGCGGACAACAAAAAATAAATAAAATAAAGCCAGTTCTGATAGCATTGCTTAGAGGCAGACTTAGGTAAGTAAATGCTTTTCCAGTGCACTTCAAGCATGAGCTACAAGATGCCCTGCTATTCCAGCGCTGAAACTACAAATAAAGGAATAAGATTGTGCACCCCTTACTCTTAGTAGCGAAGACTTACTCGCACAGGCATTCCTGCCACCCCACAGAAACAAAAAAAACTACATGAGTGAGTAAACGCTCACCAGTGTGATTAAGGGTTGCATATTATAGCCTGAATTAATAAAGGAGAAGAAGAGTGGAAAATAGAGTATGGTGGAAGGTGGTTTTCAGTGTGTTCTTTTGGGGCGGGGGAGGGGAGGAGCAGAGCCTTCAAAGGTAAGCTGCCTGAGTCAGCCCAGCATTGCAGCCATTCACAGGATAACAGATGCTTCTGGACATTGCAGCTGAAACTCAGGCTTCTGGTTACAGCTGGGAGTGTCTGAGGCCTGGCAGCAAAACTGTTCATGTTTTGTATTTAAGCAATATCTTTAATTTGAAGATATTACAAGTTGTCCCTGTTCCTCATTCTGTGTCCAATGCAGAATAGAAGCCAGTTTATGGTATTTCCTGCTCATACCTCTTCCAGATTCCACAGCAGGGCTTTGCAACAACCTGAGCAGAGTTCTCAACAACCTGAGAATACACGCCAGGTGTTAGGCTATCCCCAGTGCATGCTGAAGAAGCCTTTGGAAGGTTAGTGGCTAGCACTGCCTGCCTCCCTTAAACTCAGTGGTGTGGGTCCAGCTACCACCCAGAGGAAAGAAGTGGGTGGACAGGGAAAGGAGTGATGGGGTAGAGTTGTGGCCACAGGAGTGAACACTGTTTCCTCACTATCACCATGGAGATGAGGGTGCAATGTAGCCTCAGGCAGGATTAATTTTCCACAGTAGGATCTGTAAGGGGGATCCATAGGCAGCCCTGGGCTGGGAAAACCCTGGTAGCAAGTCTCCAATGTAGCCCATCTGTCAGGGAGTGAGGGTGGTTGCCTGCAGGAGTCACACAGGCACCTTGGAGGGCAGGGCCTACACATAAATTAGCCTGGCCTGCTGCACATCTCTCTAGATTAGCAAGTTTTGTGGACCAGACCTGTAGTCTTTTCTGCTTTCCTGGTGGAATAAACACAGAGGAATTCCATGGGTTTGGTTTCTGGGTTTGTCCCTCAGTCCCAGGATCACCCTTAATGGAAGAAGTGTCTCTTGTGGTTCTTGAACACTCTCTCTTCCTGCCCTCGTCACTCCCCAGCTACATCATGGAGTGGTGTCGAACACTGAATCCTCTTTGCCTTGAGAAGGGCTACACTGATATGAGGAAGTAAAGTGGAGGAAAAGTAACTCTTCTCACAACCTCCCTCAAGCCAAAAACTCCTTCTGTCATAAACACAATTTACGTTTGTGAGTTCTCTCACCTATTGAATTTTCAGAACACTACGCTACATAAAATGATGGTAGCTCTCCCCACCTCCCACAGCTAAAGGGTCAAACAGAAAAACATCAAAGGCCCTTCCTGTCCCTCAAATCAATGAAGCAATGATCAGTGCAGAAACTCCTTATGAGAGATTTTGCATTCTCCTCCCCCGGCATGCATACTGAGGATTGTTATGCAATGACATACTATATCATCTGACTTCTTCACCACCCAATCATCATCCAATGGAAATACTCTCCAGGTGGAAAACTGAGTCCAAAGAAGGTTGGCCTTGTGGTTCTGGCTAAGATTCAGGAATCCTGTTGTCTATTTCTAGCTCTGCCACTAATTTCCTTTGTGATTTTGGACAAGTTGTTTGATCACCCAGTTTTCCATCTGCAAATAGGGGTGATCCTGCCCTACCTCAAAGCAGTGTTGGGGGATAAGTTCACTGTTTGAGACACTCAATGCTATGGTGCTGAGGGCGGTATAAGGACATAGGTAGATAGATCGAATATAGTTGATACAAAACAAACAAAAATGGCAGATAACATCCTGTGTTCTACATGCATTTCTCTTTGTTCTGTTTTCATTATTTCTGAATATTTCTTTTTCTTTCTTTACCTTGTGCTGGTCTGAATACTCCACACTGCAGTGACCAAAACTATTCAGTGGGTAGGTTTGCTTGACAGATTGTGGCATCTTATGATTGGTTGTTAAACTCCTTGGGATCTTGGCTGGATTGTTTTCATTTTTTTTCCTCACAGGCGTTTCAGGAGCACTGTAGAATAACAGTCTAGTCAATACTAATTCCTTCTGCATTTATTAATATTAATTACCCAAAGTTAGTGTTAGTGTGTGGGATGCAGTGAGTAATGCCTAAAGAATCCTGTTGTTTAATCAATGCTGAGCTACAGTCTATTTTAGTGGTATTGAAATTTGAGTTGTGAACCTTTGCAGACATCAGCATTTTGTTTCATCTGGTGTAAAGCTCTATGACGGTAAGTGACTCCTAGCTGAGGCAAAGCCTTCTGCCTGGGGCCCCAACTCAGCAAAGCAATTAAACACATGCCAAATTGTAAACACATGGTTAACTTTAAACATTCGCTTAAGTCTGTCCCTGTTTTTGTAAAGCACTTGAATATGTATTGAAGGTTAAGCACATGCTTATCTGTTTCGCTGGATCAAGGGCTTTGTCAGGGATAGGCTGGCTCCCGGGGTGGTTCTACCTTTGGGACACCGCAGCCACTGCCTCACTCAGAAAAATGAAATCACGTACATTAAATGTACTTTTATCCCACATCCGTGTACCATTCCCAGCTGTTACATTAACAGACTAGAATTTCCATTTTCTGGACGAAAGATTTGTGAATGAGCAAGCTGCTCCTGTGACCGAGAGTGTGTCATGCACATTCCAGAAGAACCCCCCAAATAGCTGCAGAAGTAACAGATATTTTGCGGTAGGGCACTAGTGTTCCCTTGCACAACCCAGCAAATACATGGAAGACTAACAGACACTTTCAAAGGTAGTGCAGTGTTTTCAGACTCTAGGAAACTCTCTAGCACTTCATCACAATGTTGGCTTGTTGTGCCAAAGACAAGAGTCATCTCTGTGGTCAGCACATTATTCACAGGACTGATTATTTCTGTCAGGCAACCACAGATATTCCATATGACACTCTTTCACTGGGCCTGATGCTAATGATTGGGAACTGTGGTGAGGTGTCTGAATTCAAGGTCTGGCTCAAGCTGATAGTAACCCTTGTTGAGATCCTGTTTTGAGAATCCCTGTATGCTTCTCCACTGAGGCATTAGGTTCCATGGCATTCTCATTTAATTGCTGCATTTGGACGATACATGTTCACAGTAGTACAAGTGGTTTTGTCCTCTGAAGACTACTACAACTGAAAATATCAGCAAGGTAGCTCCATGGACTTTCTCAGAAGTGTCTTGCATTCCTACTCCTGGTTCTATAACTCTTTCTCAATCATTTTTTGGACACCTCTGCTCTTGGGCTAAAGGTATGATAGTTTAATCTATTTGTAGAAAAGCCCTTTGCTTTACCCAAGCTTTAAATATGACATTGTCATGGATTCTGCGCTGCCTGGATTGATTCTTGAATACTGTATCTTGATCAGGTTATTGTGACGATTACTACATTCAGCTAATTGATTACCAGGTTACTTGGGAAATGCACCCATGAAGGGGGAGGTGGATTCTAACATATCCTTCTCAAGTAAACATTTGAGACAATGCAAGAGCCATTCGCTTTGATGCTGTGGCTTGCCCTCTAGCAGAGCTCACCAAATTGGACTTACTGCCCAAAACCAAGCCCAGAAAATGGAGAACAAAGGGAGATGAAGGGTTTTTTTTGAGACGGACACTCAGATTTCTAAAATGTAGGGCTCTGAAGAAAGATGGCCTGCCTAGGACTCCAGGTAAGTTAGACATGCGTTGTAGATCTTTTTGTTTTAAAATCACTTTTCACTTATGCTGAGCTTTGTTCCTTCTGTTTAGATTAAACAATACCTTGTTTTAAGAGGGTGGTATTGAATCACTGTATTCATTCACCACTGGTCACTAACTGCTAAAGAGATGAACAGCAGGGACAGAGTCGAGTAGGGCCTGTTGGGGGGTAAGCATCGGTACACACGGTACTGAAACCTAATACCTGGACTCAGAGTGGGAGAATGGTGGGATTCTACTCCGGGAAGGTAGTTGCATGAGGTCTTTCTGGGGTGCACCCAGACCAGAAAGGCTTCAGAGATGCAGCTAACCCTGTAACTGTGACAACGTATCTGTTTTCAACATCTGACAGGCTTTGACTTAAAAGGACTACACCATGACGTTGACTAGCCAGATACATCTGAGGAAAACTCTCTCCAATCAATAGCATTTCACTCATTGTTTCATAAACTTTACATTCCTGTGCTGCTAAGAGCATTTGCAGTGCTCCACTGGTGGCTTGTTTTTATTTTATTTTTTTGAAGTGTGTGCGTGGAGGTGTGAGGCTCATCTGAAAGAACTGCAGTCTGCTGGCAAGGTGGGTCACAATTTGAACCCTAACTTCACTAATGTGCACATTTATATACATGTTGGGAGACCCCCCAATTCCTTAAGAGTGCTATAGTATCTGGTCATCAGCAGGTTAACTTGAGGAACCCGAGACTTTTGTCTTTGCCTTTAGACTCAAGTTGTATTTGCTTAGTGTAACCAACTTTGCTTTACTGTAACATTAATGACTTGGTCGAGGCAAGGAAGAATAATTGAGTTCAAGTACTTTGACCTTTTTTTTTTTTTTTTTACTCTCCACTCATATTTTAATCTCCATATCAATTATGTATTACAGGAAGCCAGAAGCAGAAGTGTCGGGAAAAACAGAAAAGAAATTGCTTGAACATGCAGGATTCTCCTGAGCCAACTCATTCCACCATTATGTTAAATACACTTGTACAAGGTTCTTCTTGTCTCATCGTTTTATCCTTTAACTGTGGTTTAGTAAAAGAAAAGAGTAGAAAAATACCACATGCTGCAATGGACCTGTGTCTTTCCTGAGGCTATTACATTGTTCCATTCTCAGCCTATTGGACAAGCTAGTGAGCTTTGAGACCATTTTGTACTTCTGTGTAGTCAGATCTGCTGCCATCTCTCCTCCTTTTCTCCTCCTCCATAATAACACAGGTGGCTCATCTGTGACAAGAGGAATATAAAAAGCAGTAACACCTGCAGCATTGTGCAGCTCAGCAGTCACTTTTCATAAAACTCATGGCTGCTCCCTAAGAGAGATCTAAATTAAAGTTCAAAATCAATCAAGCCATTTCTTTAAGGGGTGCATTTTCAAAGTGTATCCTGTGTCAGAGGGGTAGCCGTGTTAGTCTGGATCTGTAAAAAGCAACAGAGAGTCCTGTGGCACCTTTAAGACTAACAGATGCATCCGACGAAGTGGGCATTCACCCACCAAAGCTTATGCTCCAATACATCTGTTAGTCTTAAAGGTGCCACAGGACTCTAGCAGTATGCAAACTGCTTTGAAAATTCATAGGCCAAGAGCTTGGTCTGACTCCCATTCATGTGTATGGGAGCATTTCCATTAATTTCAGTGGGAGTTGGATTACTTCCTAAGAGGGTATGCTTCCAAATTAATAGGACATATTTGCACGTGTACATGGGAGAACAGATTATATTAAATGCAGTAATTTCTTTAAAATAACTTTTATTCTATACACAGTTCAATGTTAAATGCCACTTCTTGCATGTAGCTGGTACAGTAATGCTATGTGCCAGTATATACATATTTGTGCAGCATTGCTATACATGATTAGGCCCATAGCTTAAGCTGGATGTACACCAAACATCCACAAGGCTTATCTGTTATGTGTTGCTATTCTTTAGGATTTGCATAGGACTAATTGTCTACTTTAATTTTCTGGGATGGGACAAGCCATCTTAAACAAATGTAAATGTAAATACCCATATACGTTTTTTGCTGACCTGCACCTGGTGTATCTTATTTAGTGGAGTCTGTTTATAGACTTTATTTAATAGCCTGACTTATCCAAAAACCTGGGTTTGCCACATGGGACTAGAAATCACCCCTTAACAACCTTTCTTGAGGTATCTTGGCACTTGTTCATTTCTGTGCAATGAAATGGTCAATGCTTTAAATGATACTCATGTCATATAACTTTAACTCTTTAAACAGGTGGTTGGGGGAGGGGAAGAGAGAATTGTTAATGTGCATGGATCTCCACCTTCCCCTGAGGAAGGGTGACTTGACAGCCTCTGAGATGCATTTCTCCTTGTTCTAGGGCAGTTCCTCTACAAATCTGAGAATCATGCTTGGGGAATGGCTAGGAGGGGTAGGACTTGGGGTGGGGTGTGTCAGGGGTGCACATCATCTGTTCCCTGGTCACTAGTGTTAAGTCTGGAACTGCAGCCTAACTTTCTCTGTGCATGGAAACCTGTGGAGGATCTTGAGTTATCTGCAGGGTTTTGTAGTGGCACCGTCCTCCCCATGGAATGGTTTGGGGGGAACTGTGTGACCTCAGGGACCCCTTCTGTGGGTTTTTCTGCAGGTGTGAGCAATTCCCTCTAAACCCTCATAACATAAGGCCTGATCCAACCACTAAAATCATGGGTTGATTTCAGTGGGTGCTGGATCATGGACTTCCTACATTTTTACGCTATTGTGTGGACAGCCTTCTGCAGCCTACTTGGCAGATGCTAACGTAACTATCCTGTAATCTGCACTGTGCTACAGGAGAGAGAAGTTGCAAGCTACCCTGCTGTCCACAGAAACACTTGGTACCACTGATCCAGGGCAAATGTAAGCTGACGAGCAAGAAACGAAAGCCGCGGTAGTCCATTACTAGTCGCCTGAGCCATTCACTGCCTCTGTTATTTGATTTTGAGTATGACATTCTTGTATTCACACTGCTTACTTAGACATCTAGTCTCACCACCGTGTTAACACAGAGGGCTGCAGTGTGCACACACTGAAGGGAGAATACAACCCTGAAAATGCATTGTGTGCCTGGTCCCTATTCTGTGTGTGACCCATGAAGAATAGTAGGCTTGCTCCACAGCTAGTGTATATTGGCATAAAAGTTGACTTCAATGGCACTATGTTGATTAATACCAGCTGAGGATGTGGCTATGTTTAGAGCTTCAGAAATAGTTGCAGGAACCAGCATAGTGAGTCTGAATTTAAAGGACCTCACAATGAGCCCTTCTTGTCATTCCTTCTATTATGTAACTTACTCATGTCCAAAATGACAGTGTGGTTCTCTTTGGGGGAGAATAACTTTCCCATTTCAATTTTGGTTTCTTCATTCTCCATGATATGTTTATGAGTTTTTCCAGAAGATTACTTCTCAACAGAAGACCCTGGTATCTTGGGTGAAAGTCAGTGGGTAGAAACGCAATCTGGTAATTTGCAAGGGGACGGGGTATCAAATTACCCAGCTTGCTGTAGAAAATAGTCATTTTTATTCTGGACTGTGCTTATCTATTTTTGCAAGTACATCACTTTAGAAAGCTACTTGCTCAGCTAATCTGTAACTGTCATGGAAATGTAATTTTTCCCTCCTCCAACCCAATAACAGGCACCTGGCAAGCTTGCTTGTGCACCCGTGCATTCAAGTCTAGCAGTTTCCATGGAAACCCATCAAGCTGTCGCACTAGTTTTCTAACATGCTGCCACTTCACAAACACAGGACAGGCTGTTTTGCACAAAATTTTCTTATAATGTTATTTTCTCTTTCCTCCGAAGACAATTCAGAAAAGACCGTGTCTGCAGAATGGAAGAATTACTTCTTATTCCAGCAAAGCAGTTTCTATAAATCAGAATATAAAAATGGAGGCTTTCACAAAATCACTCAAAAATAAATTTTAAGCAATTGAAACCAACCTAGAGATGGGAAAAATGGAAAGCCCCATCTCAGATTATTAATGTTTGCACCCTGATTTCATTGGCACACAGTCTCTCTGAGAACCTGTCACCCCTGCAGGGTAAATGTATGAATTCCAAATCCAAGATGAGGGACATGGCTGTCTCCATCAAGAGACTCTAATTCCAATACCAGTCTAAGAAACTTGGCTCCTCCTGTTTATGGACAGTTCAGAATTCAACCTGCAGCCTAAGGTGTCCATTGGCTCCTTCAGGAGGCTCCAGAATATCAGCTAAGCAATAGGAACAAACCTGGTTCTTTTCTTGTGGAGACTTGTGAATTCTGGCCCAGTCTGAGAAACCTCGCTTCTCCTCATGGAGATTCTTCATTTGAGGAATAGTCAGGTGTTAAAAAATCTGCTCCAAGTCAGAGCTCAAAAACTACTCCAGCCAAGTGATGACAGTGAACAACCATAAATATCTTGACACAATCAAGTTTTGAATTAATACAGTGATTGTTCTTAAAAATTTCTTCCATTTTGAAAGTTTCCACCACTTTAAGAACTTAAGAACGGCCATACTGAGTCAGAACAATGGTCCATCTAGCTCAGTATCCTGTCTTCCAACAGGGACTGGTGCCAGATGATTCAGAGGATGTGAACAGAACAGGGCAATTTATCAAGTGATCCATCTGCTGTCATCCAGTCAGAGGTTTAGGGACACCCAGAGCATGGGTTTGCAACACAGACCATCATGGCTAATAGCCATTGATGGACCTACAGTCCATGAACATATCTAATTTTTTTTAAAACCCAGTTATATTTTGGCCTTCACAGTATCCCCTGGCAATGAGTTCCACAGGTTGACAGTGTGTTGTAGGAAGAAGTACTTCCTTAGATTTGTTTTAAACCTGTTTCCTATTAATTTCATTGGTAACCCCTGGTTCATGTGTTATGTGAAGGGGTAAATAACACTTCCCTATTCACTTTCTCCACACCACCTGTGATTTTATAGACCTCTATCATATCCCCACAGTCATGTCTTTTCTAAGCTGCACAGTCCCAGTCTTTTTAATCTCTCCTCATATGGAAGCTTTTCCATACTGCTAATCATTTTTGTTGCCCTTCTCGGGACCTTTTCCAATTCTAATATATCTTTTTTGAGATGGGGCAACCAGAACTGCCTGTGGTATTCAAGCTGTGGGTGTACAATGATTTATATAGAGGCAATATGATATTTTCTGTCTTATTATCTAGCCCTTTCCTAATGGTTCCTAACATTCTGTTCGCTTTTTGGACTGCCGCTGCACATTGAGCAGATGTTATCAGAGAACTAGCCACGATAATTCCAAGATCTCTTTCTTGAATGGTAACAGATAAATTAGACCCCATCATTTTTATGGGGATTGGTTGGGATTATGTTTTCCAAAGTGCATTATTTGGCATTTATCAACATTGAATTTCATCAGCCATTTTGTTGCCCAGCCATTCAGTTTTGTGAGATCCCTTTGTAACTCTTCACAGTCTGCTGTGGACTTAGCTACCTTAAATAATTTTGTATCCTCTGAAACCTTTACCATCTCACTGTCTACCCCCTTTCCCAAATCACTTATGAATATGTTGAACAGCTCCCAGCACAGATCCCTGGGGGACCTGCTATTTACCTCTCTCCACTGTGAAAACTGACCATTTATTCTGAACCTTTGTTTCTTATCTTGTAACCAGTTACTGATCCATGAGAGAACCTTCCCTCCTATCCCATGACAGCTTCCTTTGCTTTAAAGCCTTTTGAGAGAGAACCTCTACACTTGTAGAACTGGTAATATCTCTCAAATGAGTAGAAACTTTTTTGGCCTGATTCTCCTCTCACTTATGCAGAGTGTAACTATTGATTTCAGCAGTGTTACTCCTGATTTACATTGGTGCAAGGAAGAAGGGAATCAGGCTCTTAAATTCATCCCTGGTAATATAAATAATGACCGTTAGTGAAATATGAAATTTAAATCAGTGTCTGGATTAAAAGAAAGTAAGAACCTACTCAAGAATCTAGGCAGTGATTAACTTCTAATGTTGATATCAGACATAGGATTAAAGTACAATAATATACACAAGATTGTGTTACACAATGGATATTTATAATTGATAGCAGATAAATCTGGAAACCAAAGGACAGAAAAGTTTTATCAAGGGTTACGTTTTAGCAAAGGAACCCTCAACTTGTGTAAAGCATACAATCTATGGTTGAATCCACTTAATATCAATTTGCTTAATGGAAAAGTTTATCTATACCATTTAGCATTTAGTGCTAATATGCTCCTTTAATAACAATTGATAATAAGCAGTTTCCCATTTAACGCTAACTGAAAATCACTCGTCTCGAGCTCCAGATAGCACTTAATGTTACTTATTGCAAGCAGAAACAATGGATGTAACAAGTCTTGTTACCCCACGCTTTACAGAAAGTGTAAAGTAAAGGACTGCTCTTCAATTTTTATTAAAAGTTTTATTTAACTGATTATTGAAAAGAACCAATGAGAGAAGGCACCAAAGGCGTTAAAGCTTGGCTAACTGCTGTGAAAACCATGGACTAGTCCAGATGATTTAGAATCACTGCATATTTGTAGGATATTGTTGTGGATTGGTGTGGATGGGTGACAGGAGGTGAGGATCCTAGCCTGACCATCACCATCTCCAATCTGAAGTTAGGGCTCACTTTAGTTCTCACCAGGGCAAGTGGTCTTGATTCATTGGTCTGCTGATGGAGTCTGATGGACCCAAATTGCTTTTAATGTCAGTTAGGCATAGTGCTGTGCAGCAGTGGAGAATTCTACTGACGGTTTGATATTATGATTATTGCTTGTCCATGACAACTCATATAATGGCTCCTAAAAAAACTTGTCTTCATGCACCAACCTCATGGGGCTTGTTGGTGGGTAGATGACCTGTGAGAGACTAAATATATGGAGTTAGAGGTTAAAGCACAGATGGTGGCTGACAGATTCAGAGGTCAACTGAGGTGTAATGAAGGGGATATTTATTCTATCCCATACCTGATGTGGAGGAAAATAAAGTGTTTTTTCTCCTCCTTTATAGCATCTGCTGTCATCCCGTCCCATTGTTCATGATGATCATTAATGCTTTCTCAGGGAAACCAGAGAGTTAGCATTCCTCACACGAGTGGTTGTTGTGCCTTGCCCAAGAAACTGTCTGTTGAGATTTGTGATCTAGCTAATGTCATGTCTCTAGAGTTCCCTTTTAGGGAAAAGTTGTTGAGAAGGTTGTGACAGGCAATTTTGGAAGGCTCTAGAGCTCTAAAATGGTGATTGATACTATGGACTGTGAGTTGACTTGACTGCAAATCCTTGCATGAGTCAATGGCATTGCTCTTAAATGGTTCCTTTCTGCCTTTCTTCTCAGAAAGCTCAAAAATGGTTTTTCTGCCCAAACAGTTCTATCTTGTGGGGTTCTATAGAGTTCTGTTCTGTCATCTCTTATGTCCTATGTGTACATATGGCTGTGGTTGGAAAATGGTAAGAAGTTTGTGCTGCAGAAGCCTCTCTATGCTGATGATGTGGAACTGAATTCTTTTGCCATACTCAGATGGTGTAATGTCTGAGCTTCCTCAGTGCCTGGCCATAATATGGACTTGGATGAGGGTAAATTGAAGAATTTTACTCCTGGCAAAACAGAAGTGATGCTGGTTTGCTGGGAGTTTGATTTGTCTTTCAGTGTGACTTAGGTTCCTAAGCACCTAAGCCAGTTTTGAAAATGGGACGTAGGCTCCTAAGTCACTTAAGCGCTTTTGAAAATTTTACCTCACTATACTTTAATGGGTGTTACTTCTAACCTGGCCAGGGTTGGGTCATAAATATTTCTTCGTCTCTTTCTTCATTTATGTATCCATCTGTATGTATGAATACTTGTTAGTGTGTGCTGGTGCAATATAATGTTCTCACTAGCATATGTTTGGTATAGATGTATCATAGCTTCATCATCTGCAAGTAATCTATCCATCTATCTAATCTCGTGTCAGCAGAGCGAGTATCATCTTATTCCCACTGTATTTCTCAGCCATCCCTTGCACTCTGCCGGATTTGTAATTCCAGCTTGCCGTGAGTGTGATGATTATGTTTTCAGTGCGTTGGCTGGTTTATTTCAAAATGTGCAATAAGTCAATTGTACCAGTGTCTGTTTTCTAAGTGAGGCAGAGAAACTCTAATTGCTTTGTCAGTGGACTTGTGTGCAGCTTTTTCCAGGGTGTTTCTCTTTGCCAGCAGAAGAATGTCCTTTTAGGAATACTTCTTCCCCAATGTAGAGTACCCTGTATTTTTGCTTGGTGATAATTAATAACACTGATGTGATTAACCTTCACTATGTTTCCTAACCTCTCCAGCAAAGAATAACATCATTTATATTGTTAAGGAAGAAAATTATGGCACAGTCTCTCCCAAAGGGAAAATGGGTTTCTGGCACAATTCTCAGTTCTCTCCCACAGTGAATATAGCCTGTAGCAGCCTCTTATAAGGAAACCTAATTGCAGGGGAGCGAGAAGCCTTATGGATGGAGCTACTTTGCTGTCTGCCTGACTTGCACAGGGAAGTGAAAGGTTGAATTCAATGATATGCTAATGATGATGAGTCCACTTTGGACAGTAACTAGAAGGGTCACTGCCAGTGATGGATCATTCTACTTCTGATGCCTGCTGACACTTTATGTCTATATTTCTGAGTCAGTCTGAGGCATTCACATGCTAGTGTAGCAGCAGTGGGTATCAAAGCTGTTGATCTCCTGTGTTTGCATTGATAATTCATCTTCTCCTATAAGCTTTTGACAAGCATGAAATTTTGAAAAGGCCAAATTTGGGGTTTCATGAGATTACTTCCTACCTCTGCTCTGACACTTATGCAAGTAAGATACTAGTTGTACGTGTTTTGCAAGACCATTAAAGAGTGGAGGCCTGGCAAGTCGTTATTAGTACACTTGGGCAAATAATTGACTTAAAGCAAAAAATTTTGAATCAAAGATCATTATTAAGGTTGTAAAGTCAAGCACTGAAAAGTTAAGAAATACTAGAATTAAGGTTGCCTGTGCAACTGTATGGCTTGCTCTGTGGGGATAGTACACATGCATTCTAGTTAGATGTAGGAGTTGTGAGGGGATAGAAAATGCTCAGTTGCTCTCTGGGGGTGGTGCATGCATGGTATGGATAGTACTAGGACCTGTGAGAGCCTGGAACATGCTCAGCGAGGATAGAATCTTCAGAGCTTTTAACTGTGAAACTCTAGCAAGTCTCTATTGAGCATGTGTGAACTGAGATTTTTTTCAAAGGTTTATAACTTGGCTACATTTGGTCAGCTTGTTATTGAGATGGCCAAAGGCATATTTCTGATAAAACGCCATCCCCTGCCAAACTTCAAGTCCCTGCTCCAAAGCATGGAGGGCACTAGAGCATTTCAAAGAAAAGGTCTCAAGAATTTTTTTTTAAATGGGCAATTTATTTTTCCTTAATCTCATTCTTGGAAATGGTTAATAATAACACTTAATAATAATTCAGGTTGAGGCAGACACCTAGCATGGAAAATTTTAGTCCAAATGATTAAAGTTGGTAAAGTTATAAGCAACTGAAAACACAGTCTTATAATGGAAAGTGTTGGATAACCTTAATAGTAGGCAGTGCTACCAGTTTCATCTATAACAGTGTCTGCTGTATGCTTTTACCTTCAAACAATCCATAGCATATTACATATAGCTTGCAAAACCAAACTCAACCTAGGAATAATTTATCATGCTTTATCTTTAACAGTTTGCAGACTCTTGTACCATATTTATATCAGTGCAATTCTTTTTCTCTCTCTTGATTTCTCCTCTGGTTGTACAGTATGTCAGTTTAGTTTTTATTTATAATTGTTTTTTAAACACTTGAACAACAGAGTCAGAGCTCCTACTAAAGAATCTCATAATTAGAAACAGGCTGTAATGTATTATGAATTATCCTGTGCACATTGTAAACTATTACAATCTTGGGCATTCGTGCTTTCTTAGCACTTTGAGGCACGTAGTAGTACACCAATAAGCCTTTCATACTTTCAAGGTCATATTCCTGTTCTGTTTCATCCTAAAACTGTTCAGGCTTAATCACTCAATTAAATTTGTCTATGACTCAAAAATTTACAGAAAGAAAGAAAGAAAGAAAGAAAGAAAGAAAGAAAGATCTGATTAACTTTGACATACTGGAGTGGATGATTAGGAGAAAGTATCTTATTTTGGAAAGAGAAAGAGACAGTGTTTCTAGCCAGCCACTTTTAGTGGGGAGAAAACATACCTTTTCCGAAAGGCGAGGTCTCTTCACATTGTGAGGAAACAATCTGGCCCCAATCCTGGGTTCTATTAGGATTGCTTTGCACTGCTCCACCATCGAAATGCAGCCCTCAAGGCAGCATAGCCAGCCCTTGGAGGAGTATCCAAGCTTAGGAGGCTCTTCTGGCATCACAGAGCTACCATAGCAACGCCTACACTATACTGCTCTGTGAGGCTGGTGTAGAGGGAATAGTTGAGATAGGTGTGCCTGTGATATCCCTGAGCGCCATCAATCCTCAGCAGATATACAGGTCTGAGCAAATGGAACTGTTAGATTACCTCTAGAGAGGCCTTGTGATTGTCAGTGGAGAACCGGAATTTTGACTATACATGGTGAAAGGCAGGCTTCAAAGTGGATGTTTACACCGCCACTCAGATTTGGTAGCATTTTACACTCACTTTGCCCAGGTGTGAATAGCTATACAGGGCACAAGGCAGTGGAAAATTGGGCCCACAATGGTCTAATCCCACTTTTTCCTCTCAGTGCTGTGTGTGTATTTTTTTTATACCTCCACAAATCATTAGAAATGAAGATGTGTAGTTTTACATCTCTGAAGATTTAAACAAAGACAATATCTAAGATCACTTATTTCAACGTCTTTAATGATGACACACAGAGGCTGATGATCATCTTGAATTAAATTGGCTACTCTCCATAAAGAGAAACCCCATCTCCTCTCTTTAGGGGTTTCCCACCATTTGTCGTCATTCCACTGGGACATCTCAGACAACCTCTCTTCCTCTTCAGTAGAGAAAAGCAAAGTGACGGCTTCTGGTCTGCAGGTCCTGTGCTGCCGCACACTCATTGACGTGGGCCAGAATTCATAGAGGCATCACTTGTTATTTCTTCTGTAGGAAGCCAGTAGCCCTGGATCTTCGATGACCCCACTAAACATGCACACCTCTTTGGTTCTCACTTTGGTTTTGGATAGCGAGGCTTGAGTTGGAGAGGCCCCCTCATGGGTTCCTTTAGTTCTGACAGATAACTAATTTTTGCAGAGCTATTTCTCCTTTCCATCTAACTTTGGTACTTATATCCTCCCATCACCATAGGATTTGCATCTTTAGCATAGGATATTTATTTAATGTTAGAGCTGGTTGGAGAAAGGTGAACATTTTTGGAAACAATGGAAGATTCCATCTTTTTAAAAAAAATGTCATGGAATCTTTTCATTTTTGAGGGGAAAAAATTGTTTCAAAATTTCAATGTTTCATTTTGGCACATCTCAGTTCATATTTTTCTCCTTGGTGACAAAAATCCCACTCTTTAAAAATACCAAAATGAGCACAAGGAAGTAAAAACATGAGGTAAAGTGGGAGAAACCCATTCTCTGGTGGGGAACAAGGGAAGGAAGTTATGAAGAAGTGTCATTTCCCCCACAATTTCAAAACAAATAAAATTCAAAAAAACTTGGGGGGTTTTTTGTTTTGAAAGTTCATCAGGAATCAATGAAATTGTGTCATGAAAAGTTTTAGTTGTTGTTGAAAACATATATTTTATTAAAAAAAAATTCCAGTGAAAAAATGTGAGACTTAACATGGGGGAATAGATCTATTGAATCTATATTGAATCAATATTGAATCTATTTCCCCATGTTAAGTATTCTCACACCGTCTTGTCAACTGTCTAAAATGGGCCATCTTGATTATCACTAGAAAAGTTTTTTTTCTCCTGCTGATAATAGTTCATCCTAATTAATTAGCCTCTTACAGTTGGTATGGCTACTTCCACTTTTTCATGTTCTCTGTATGTATATATATCTTCTTACTGTATGTTTCATTCTATGCATCTGATGAAGTGGGTTTTAGCCCACGAAAGCTTATGCTCAAATAAATTTGTTAGTCTCTAAGGTGCCACAAGTACTCCTGTTCTTTTTGCGGATACAGACTAACACAGCTGCTACTCTGAAACTTCTAATGGTGAGAGCAATTGGCACAATGTACCAAGGCTTGAGGTGGATTCTCCATCACTGGCAACTTATAAGTCAAGACTGGATGCTTTTTCTAAACTATATGCTCTCGTTCAAAGAGGAATTAATTCAGGGATGTCCTGTAGCCTGTGTTATGCAGTTCAGACTCGATGATCATGGTGGTTTCTTCTGATTTTACAATCTCAGAATCTGTTAGTAAGACATTGCTCATTGAAGTGTCAGTGAGAAATGTTCTGTTGGTTCTCACTAACAATAATACAAATATCTGTTTCTTGCTGTTGTTGTTTTTAGCATCTTTTTCTCAGCCATGCTGATACCATGCATTAATGAGAAAGGACAATCACCAAGAAAAATTTGCTAAACCTTTGGGATTGATTCCTGATGCTGCCGGTGTAGCTGCCAGTTAGGAATGTGTATGAGAAAGCTGTAAGCAAGTGTTATCCCAGCCTATTAGGTATTGCAAGAGATGGATGCCTTCTGACAATCACCCTGCTGGAAGCCTGGCAGCTCAGAAAACCCCAGACAGATAGCAGCAGCAGCAACGCACACAAGAATTTCAAATGATGGCAAAATTTCTCTCGTTGCTGTGTCTGCTGCATGGATGTGACGTATTCCTCGCTTCTTCAGAGAAAGCAATCATTCAGAAAAGTAAGGGCTAGAGTGCGTTCCAAGGATACAGCCAATAGTAAGGAACATCCCTGGGCAGTAGGGAATTGCAGCTCAGGGAGTCACACTACTCGCCTTTTTCCAAAGGAGGTAGTAATTTGCTGCCGGCTTTCACCAGCAACAAATTACTTCTCTGCATCCCTGCTGTGCTTTGGCTCAGCTCCACTGAGTGGTGGATTGTAGTGTGTGGGTGAGGGGGAAACTAAGCCTCTTCACATTCTCCTCTTCCTTCACTGCTGGCGTCTAAGTAGGCTCCCAGCGACCTTTATCCATGTATGCCCAGACCCAAGGACTGGGTAACCTGCATAGGGACAAGTGGGCTGGTCTTACTCCTTCTTACGCTCCGGTGATGTCATCAAGGCTGGGCTAGAATCTGGCTCTTCATGTATCAAAGCTTAGATGGAGCTGTGAAACCAATTTCTTTCTATTTCACTCGTCCCCATGTCCGAAACTTTGGATGGGCAAGGGAATTCTTTGAGTAAACACAATGGCAATAAAAAAATTAAGTGATTTGTTGCTGTTGATTTATAGAGCACTTATTGCCCTTTCAATTAAATGAAAGGGAGCTTTTGCTGTTGTTAAAAGTAAATATATGAGTGCATACTTTTAAGAGACCATCCAGTAAGAACACTACAGTGAGTCCTGTGAAAAAATAAATATTGTCAATCCTTTGAAAATTGTAAGTGAAATATATTACAGACTAGGCCAATGTTGATGGTATTTTATGTGAGGCATATGGATGGCACAATGTAGTTTAAATATGAAATACACTGTAGAACTGTCTATTTTAGTGAAAAAGAAACAGGCCGCCTAGTCATATTAAATCATTTTCACACTCCCAGATGGCCATTTGAGGGGGAGCAATGCAATTTGCTGTTGCTAGAAATAATTGCTGTCAATTATTTTTGCTGACTTTTTACAAGGTTGTGGATGTAAGCGAAAATTAATTCACAGTGAATATCTCCAGTTCTGATATGCTGCATCAGTAAATGAATTGTTATATGAAATTATCACTTGTGTTAGTATAACCACCCTCCTTCCCCATCACACTTTTGCCAAAGGTATTGTTTCAGGTACCTAGCATTTAATTGAGCATTTTGATGACTCAGTTGAATGACCATCCTTCTCAGTGATTTGAGACAAACTTTTTTCAAGGTACATAGGAATTCTATCTATCAATAATCTAACTAGTTTTTAGCTAACTCTTCCAGTGAAAATTAATCTGTTCATTAGATTTCACTTTTGGATTCCATAAATTCACTTACTTAGTCTTAGCATAATTGCTGTCATTACCATTATATGTCACAAGATACCATGACATGTCATAACATAACCAATATACTTAATAGAATTATTGGGGGCTATGTCACAATGTCTTAAGAGGTATTTGTCTCTGTATTTGGAAATCTGCTTCCTGTAACAAATGGACTGCAGCTTGCCTTTTCTAAGTAACATTTATGATGTATGACAAGATTTCATAACACATCATAAGGTGATTCACAACTTCATCCTCTCGATAACCTGATGGAGTGTTATCAACCAAATGTCAATTCTCTAGTTTTGGTATCACATCTGCGATAATTCTTCTCGAAGCTGTCAGGGAACTGGCATAATTTAGAGGTGACATATGGAGGTTCTGAAGGCAACTGTATGCACATAGACAGTCAAGAGCCATAGTGAAATGGAATCTCAGGTGCATTATGGAGTTTTGCTGGGCGATATTGAAATAACTCTTGACCGCTAAGGTGCCAGAGCCAAGAATGAATGAAGTTCATTTGTTATCATGTCACTGATTTATTTCAAAATAACCTGTAGGTCAGCTACAAATGCCCAACTAATTTCTCCAATAGGGTGACATAAATGGCTCTGGCTCTAGACTGACAGTAGAAACAAGCTCTCCCTTCCCCTGCCAGCATTTCTGTGGGCAAAACAACAGACAGGGCCAAGGGAGTGTCTTGTGAATTTTATATTGCTGAAAGTTTAATGCATAAAAATAAAGAGGCACAATCAGCCAGATGCATTTGATCTGATAGAAAAGAGAGCAAACGCACACACCCAAGTAAAAGGAAAACTTTTCTGATCATTTCTATTCTTAAATGTTCTATTGTCTCTATTCCACAGTAATGTCATGCCATCCAATCATAGCAGTCCACAGAGGCAGGAGTGGTTAGCAAGTATGTTTTCCTTTTTGCCATGTCAGTAATAGGGAGGATCTCTAAACCATCGACAGCGGGAAAAGAAAGGGAGAATGCTATGTTCTATGGGCCTGACTGTGCCAGTCCCTTAAGAGGGTGGGGAAGGGAGCTCACCTCTCACATGAACTTAGCGAGGGTCTCCCACATTTCATTCCTGCCTATATGCCTTCCTCTGTGGGATGCCAGAGGCTCACAGTGCTCCAGAGAGGACAAGTAGAGGAACGGATGATGTGGGTTTTGGCCCCATCCCCCTTCTTATGCACTAGTCGAGAGGAAGCCAGGTGCACTGTGGCAAGGAAAAAGGATGCAACATTCTCTAGGAAGGTGTAGTCTCCATTGCTCAAGGACTCTGTTGGGTGAGGGATTGTGCCACCTGAGAAATGCACTTTCCTACTCCCCCCCACACCCGTTTCTGTATATGGCTGTGTTATATCATGCCAGGTAGCCCCAATATCCCTCCGTCTGGTCAGTTTGAGGAACACTTCCCATTTTTTCAAAGAACAGTTTCAATTGGCCCTCAAGTGCTCAAGCTCATTGCATGAGCTCATAGACCTTACTGTGATGAAAAATGTTCCTGAAAGTCCATCTAAATTTTACTTTGCTGGAACTGAGCCTGGATGAGAGAATCCCTTAATAGCCCATCAATTTAAGTGTATTTATTGTGTCCTTGTTTCTAATTAGTACTGTATTCCCTAAAAGTGGCAAGCGCTATTACACTCTTTTTTGGTCTGCTAGTATTATCTGTTGTTTGAGACATCTGACCAGCACCAGTAGCAGAAGACTCAAGTCAAACATAGAGGGAAAAACTTGTTAATGCAGGTGATTAGTGCCTTTCACTTCTGGAGACCTGAGTTCAGATTCTGTCTGAAGGCACAAGTGAAAAAGAGTCAGGCAATGAGGGGTGGCTGGGGCTTCAAACTTCCGTATTGGTGTACATTAAAGTACTCTGTAGGCCAGTATTAGATTAGTGACAGCTTCTGCTCCAGTGAAGCCTAGGTTTGAAATGCATGGGTGTAAATTAGAGCAAAATTTGACTCTTTCAGGCTGATTCACCACTGTTTTGCACCTTGTGTCATCATTTATATATACTTGTGAAAAGTGAGTGCGAAATGTCACTATACTGATATATGTAGTAGCATTTTACACAAACTGTTTACGTAGGTGTAAATAAGAAGACAAGATGCAGGGCAGTGGAGAATTTATCTATATTCAGGTTGCTTAGTCTGAGTGCTACAGAGTTAGGAAATCTTGGCTCCTTCGTTCTCCTTGCACTTCCTGAACTGATGAGATTGGTCTATGATGATGTAAGAGCATGGCCTCTTTGGAAGGGTGAAATATCCACCATGGGGCACGTTCTGTCAGTTCATTAATCAACAAAGAACTCATTGCTTAGGCAAAATGGAACTGTTAAAGTTTTCATGATTGCTTAATGGAAGGGACCAAAGAAAAGCCATCCAAAGCTCATCAGCTATTTGGGATTTGAATATGCATACATTTCTGTTCATAATTAATGCAGCAGGACACGCAGGATGAGGAGAGAAATCACAGGTTCTTTAGTAAAAGATTTTCAGATGAGTTGGGGCACCCTGTTCTGTTCTGTTTGACTGTCTGCTTAAGACAATAAAAATCCCAAAGGATCCTTGAGGAGATGTGTCACAGGGTCCTTTTAGATATCTCAGTAATTCAAAGTCAAACAGAGAGAGGGAGAGTGCAAGTTTGCATTTCTAGGCTAATTATCAGTTTATAAGCATTCATTAAATTGGTTATTTGATATAAATCCGGTGCTGTTTTTTTCTTTTTTACTTAAAAATTTAAAGCTCCATTAGGACTGGAAATGGAAATACATTTTAATAATTTGTAAATTTCTAGAAAGCAAAAGTTACTCAAGACCATCCGGTACTTCAGTAATAGAAACATAAATATATATATATTTTAGCTTTAAGAATAATTCAGGATCCATTTTGCAGGGCTATTAAAGCTTGTTGGTTTGGAAAGCTGATATGTCTATCCAGGGAGCTATATTACTTTGGTCAGAAAAAAAACTTTTATTGGAGGAGCCTTCAATCCCGGAAATCCCAACCCCTCCCCCAACTCAGCCCTGCCTATAATATTGAGTAGTTAAGATCCACATTTAAGATCCACAGGAAAGAACTTGCCAGAAATGTGTGGAGAGGGTGTCCCACATTCCTACTTCCTGTCAAAACTGATCACCCCCCCCCCACAAAGTCACTAGTTTATGTTCTGTTAGGGTTTGATCCAAATCCTTTGATTTAAATGAGAGTTGGTCCATTCACCTCAATAGGCTTTGGCTCAGACTCTTAATTCCTCCTTAAAACCTACCTTTGCCGTGATGTCTACAACTCACTACCAGATAAAAGCAGACAAACTGGCCACACCTATCTGTGACTACCACGATCACTGTGACTATGAACTTAAGGAAACAGACCCATGCCTGTTTCCTTTTTTCCCACCACTCACCTACCTATGGGTCTCTTTATCCACCTTTTACATATTGTCTAATCCCTGGATGCTGAATTTTCTATAGCAAGGCCTATGTTTGTGTTATTTACTTGTACAGAGTCTGATGCAAGGGGGTCCTTATGCACTATGAACTCAATTGGAATTAATAATATTAATAAAAGGTAAAAATTTCAACTTCTATTCCTAACTAATTTGGAAGCAGAAAACCTGGAATTCAACTGTTTGGGGGGTAGCCTGCTCCTGTTCAGAATGTTCTCCATCCCTCCTTTTGAAGACATGCTCCTGTTGGAGGATTTTCTCTCTGTCTTCTTCAAGAGCCTAGATCAGACCTGTTAGCCCTTGAAGGCTGCTTCTGATTAACGGGAGTTGTCCTCCCACACCTTTGATAACTGCTTCTGGTGAGGATGAGTGAACAGAAAAAAGAAATACCTAGAAATGTCAGAAATACACTCTTCCTTGTGATATTTTAATAAGCTTGAAGCTTATGGTAATCAAGAAATTCCCTCCTCTGGAAATGAAAGGGGGTTTATGTTAATCTGTTGCGACACTGATTGTTTTTCCAGTGTGAAATGATGGATCTTCTGTGTAGCTGTGTGATAGCAGCTACACACTGTGTCACCTCCTCGCCAAGCCTGGAGACTTGGGAATGGATTTGTGTGAGGGATAACAGGGAGCTATTATCTCCTTATTTTAGCTGTCGAGGTGTCTTTAACAGACACAGTATTAAAGGACATTCCTTTTCCCCATAGATTCATCTCTAGCAGCCACTTGCCATTCTGTGGTTTCCTGAGGCACATACACCGATTTATAGTACCAGCCTTCCACACTCATGAAGAGACGTTAAAGTGTGGAGTTAGGGCTGGTCAAAAATGTTTTGTCCAATTTTATTTTTTTATGGGATTTTTTAACTAAATGAAAATTTTCATGGAAAATGTCTGCTTTATTTGAATGGTCCCTTGAAATATGTGTTAACTACTTATGCTAAACAATCTGTCCCACCCTGTATTTACTGTGACATTCTTCTTCAGGCTTGGGAAACTTAATCAGAGCTCCAAGTAAGCTCAAAAGCTTTTCTCTCATCAACAGAAGTTGGTCCAATAAAAGATATTACCTCAGGCACCTTGTCTCTGTTTCCTTGGCAACTGTTGATTATTATTTTTTGTCAGAAAAACAAAATTGTTTGGCCAAAGACCAAAAATGTTTTCTTTTGGCAGTTTTTGACAACACATTTTTGGTTGTGAGGTTTTCGATAGAAAGTCAAAATCTTTCATGAAGACGCCCTCATTTTCCAACCCAGCTGTACATGGAATTCTTTGCCTTTGCAAAGGGAGCCAGTAGAAGTTTTGTTCAATCCTCTGCAATGGAAGATTTCATTGTGTATCACACATGCTGATAACTCCATTGACCTTTGCCCTCCACTATCTTCTTCACCCTTAACTCAGTTTTCTCTTCCACTCAGGCCCCGAGCTGTACACTTGATCCAATCATCAGCATTTCCCGTCTCCCATTACTCATCTTTCTATTAGTGAATTCAAACATGTTGAAACACCCTTTCCTAATTATAGGCCCCATTCTCTACTATGCAGGAGAAAGGAAACTCTGGGAGTTTCAAGAAACTGAGTTCCTTAGGAGTTCTTCCATCAGGGAGATGGGGTTTGCCTTCCTGTGGAAGATGCCAGGGGTACACAGGGGCACATGTGCAGCTCAGTGATCAACAGGAAGAAAGGAGAATCTCTACAGATGCATACAATACAAGAGGAGTCCATACATCTGAGTAATTTACAAGGGGGGGAATCGTTGTAAATGCATTCAAAAGGGAAACTAGGCAGAGGTATAAATTGCAAGGAGAATCCCCTCTGTGCAGGTGGCTACGTTCCAAAGGGAAACCACTCATAGGGATTAATTGCACATGTAAATTAATCATGGGCAATAGTAGTCTCACAGGCACGCTCTCGTACATCATTAAAAGGCTGCCCCTCAATAGGGTGACCACATTTCCCTATGCTGAATACTGGACACCTGGTAAAATGACTCGTATTCAAGCGAGTTCAATGGCAATCAATCAGAACTATGCAGTACAAACATTCAAATTAACATCAAGTTGACTGAGCCCCTGTTAAAAAGAAATCCTGCATAGTTGGATTCTTTTTATTTCCCTTCTTATCTTTAAGGTTATAGGGCTCACACAGGGAGGGGTGACACACCCATCCCTCCCCCTCCCCCCACATGGGGAGAGGTGACACAAACACACTCCCCTACACCTTTCTCATGGGAGGGGAGGGTGTTGACCGACCGACCCAACCCTCCCTGCCTGGTGCTCTCCACCTTCCATGCCTGGCTGGGCTCCTGGAATGGACCTGGCTCTCCTGGTACCTGGTGCTGCATCTTCTGAGGGAACACTTGGGGAGGGACGGCACGCAGGGTCACATTTCTGCCAGGGTTCAGAATGTGGCCAGCGACAGCCTTTTGGCACTGTGTGGGAGGAAAGCGATGGGAGGAGGAGTGGGGGGAGGGATGACCTGGCCCGTATCTTTGGAAAACTCTTCTCTTCCCCACCACCCCCAGTGTGGCTGGGAGCAGCTTGTCCCTTCCTGCCCACACAGTGTCGAAAGGCAGCTAACACCTCCAGGCTGCTGCTGGTCACAGCTGGCCTCCGGCTACAGCACGGGCAGGAAGGGGTTAAGCCCTAAACATGCATTGTGCACCAGGGCCCAGGAATCCTGAGTGCAAGGGCTTCAGCGAACAGGGCCAGAGAGGTGGCTCAGCAGAGGAGGGTGCTTAGGGACAGAGCAGCCCCACTGTCCCTGGGGGCAGGACACAGGGCAGGGAGGTGCGGGGTGAAGAGGGTTGCTAAGCCCCTGCTCTGGGGGCTGCTGTGGAGCCTACAGGCAGGGCCGTCCCTAGGGGGGTGCAGGGCCCAGGGCGGAAGTGATGGATTCGTCTCTTCCGGGACCGACCACGCTGCTCAATCGCACCGGCCTGCAAGGCCTCCCAAAGCGCAGGGCCCGGAGCAGTTGCCCCGATTCGCCCTAACCAAGGCATGGCTCTGCCTGCAGGTTTGGGGCGTGAACAGGCTGGAAATCACTTCCTCCCTCCCACTCCAGAGCTAAGTTGAGGGGCAGAGAAGCTTCACTGTGCCAGTGCTGTGCAGGGCTTTGGCACATGCAGGGCTCGGCTTCTCCTCGCCAGTGCCCAGGGACGGAAGGTCTTGGGCTTTCCTGGGGCGCCGGCCCAGCCAGAGGCAGTGGAGGAAGGAAGGAGCCTGACAGCCAGATTGTTGGTGAGCTGAGCGCTCCGACCAGGGGCTAGTTCACCGCACAGCGCTGGGAGTGGGACATGTCCCACCAGGGGATTATGGCGGAGTAGCAGGGTTGGGGGGGGGCAAAGGGGCAAAGCAGGGAGAGGACAGCAAGAGGGGGAGCACGTAGAGGGCCAATGGGTGGGAAGCAGAGGCAACATGTAACCGGCCACCGCCTGGCGCCTGCCAACACGCACCAGCCACCACAGCTCACAGCACGCAGCCAGCGCCGGCCAGACGGCATGCAGCGGAGGCTGTGCTGACTGACCAGCAGGGGGAGTCGCAAGCCCCATGTGCTGTACCTTCACCCCACGACCAGCCTTACACACCCACCCCCGTTGTCAGCCACTGGACCCCCGCACTCACCGCTGGTGGGCAGGTGGCTGGCAAGCAGGGATCCGGCCAGTAGCAGTACCCACCTGTACTGATGCGGGGGAGACAGAAAATATGGGACAATTTGCCCGTTTTTAAGAAAAAGGCGGGACATCTGCAGGAGGGCTTAAATACAGGACTGTCCCTTTAAAAACAGGATGTCTCAGTTTCTGCAGAGTCTGTTGTGAAAGAAGTTAGGAATAGTGTGGAATAGTGTAGTATTAAAAACAAACAATAAAGAATCTTAGCCAAACCCTACCTTTTGGGCTGGGTCAGCGGCAGCCACATAATTAGCTCTTACTGCTATTGTATGGGGTGCTCTGCATCAGGAGGCCCTCGCAAGCATGCAGAACGCACAACAGAAGTTGGACAAATAGTTAAAAGACTAAGGAAGCCTTGAGGTTAAAAATAGCGAAGCTGAGCTCCTCTGTGTTCTTGGACGTGCAAGCAATTCAGACCCAAATGGTGTAATTACCTGGGAGAGCTGTTGTAAGGACTGAGCAGTGCTATGAATTTGTGTTGCCTTTAGGCACGTTCTGTCTCTTTCTCTTTGCCTGAGGCCCTGTAGTTGGGAAAAACACACAGACCCACAAATCCTTCTGGCTCGGCCGCTCTCTATTTCCTGAGACAGCCAGGGAGAAAAGTGGCATGACTAGTTTTCAAAGTTGGTTCTTTAAGAGAGGAAAGCAGAGGGGGCTGACTTGTATCAACTGCCAGCTTGCAGCATGTCAGGGGACTTAAGAGGGTGTGGACTGCTCTGCATTTCCCAAAGCCCTGTTTCCAGATGAACTAACAGTAAAACAGAGGAAAAATGGATGGTAGGTGGTTATAGAATGGTGGGGGGTTTTCAGTTCTCTTTTCTGGATGGTCCGGATGTGTCTGAGATGCTGGTTAGTGTCTCTTTTCCATTCATTTTGAACCTTTTCTCTTCAATTCAACCATCTTGGCTGTATCTCTGCTGTAAAATCTGTGCTCCAGCTGGGAGGATGAGAAATGTGGAACCTTTCCAAAAGCTGTTTGTTGGTGATGGCGATAGCATGGTTGGATGGGCTCATTTGAACAACGATAATCTTTTTAATACTGCTAAATGCAAAGTCATATATCAAGGAACCAAGAATGTAGGTCTCGCTTATAGGATGGGGGACTGTGTTTTGGAAAGCAGTGACTCAGAACAGGACTTAAGGGTCATGTTGGCTAACCAAATGAATGTGAGCTGCCAGTGTGATGTGGTAGCTAAGAGACTAAATGCAGTTCTTGGCGGTATAAGTTGAGGACTATCAAGCAGAAGTATGGAGGTGTTAGTAGTAGTGTATATAGCATGACGGAGACCACTTCTGACAAATTGTGTCCAGTTTTGGTGAGCACATTTTAAAAAAAGGCAACAAATTGGAAAGGGTTCGAAAGGAGCCACTGAAAAACAAGCTTTATAGTAAAAGACTTAGGAAACTCAATCTGCTGATTAACCTTAACAGAAGGTCAAGAGTTGACTTGTTCACAGTATATAAGTACCTATATGGGGAAAAGTTTCCAATAGCCTTTAACCTTCTAAAGGCATCACAAGCCACAACAAAATCAAATGACTGTAAGGTGAAGCTAGACAAATTAATTACGAATAAGGGGCAAATTTTGAATTGTAAGGATGATTAACTACTGGAAGAATTTAGAGGAAGATGTGATGGATTCTCCATCACTTGAAATATTTAAACCAAGATCATGTCAAGACAATCATAGAATCATAGAATATCAGAGTTGGAAGGGACCTCAAGAGGTCATCTAGTCCAACCCCCTGCTCAAAGCAGGACCAATTCCCAGCTAAATCATCCCAGCCAGGGCTTTGTCAAGCCGGGCCTTAAAAACCTCCAAGGAAGGAGACTCCACCACCTCCCTAGGTAACACATTCCAGTGTTTCACCACCCTCCTAGTGAAATAGTTTTTCCTGATATCCAACCTGGACTTCCCCCACCGCAACTTGAGACCATTGCTCCTTGTTCTGTCATCTGCCACCACTGAGAACAGCCGAGCTCCATCCTCTTTGGAACCCCCCTTCAGGTAGTTGAAGGCTGCTATCAAATCCCCCCTCATTCTTCTCTTCTGGAGACTAAACAATCCCAGTTCTCTCAGCCTCTCCTCATAAGTCATATGCTCCAGACCCCTAATCATTTTTGTTGCCCTCCGCTGGACTCTTTCCAATTTTTCCACATCCTTCTTGTAGTGTGGGGCCCAAAACTGGACACAGTATTCCAGATGAGGCCTCACCAATGTCGAATAAAGGGGAACGATCACGTTCCTCGATCTGCTGGCAATGCCCCTACTTATACAGCCCAAAATGCCGTTAGCCTTCTTGGCAACAAGAGCACACTGTTGACTCATATCCAGCTTCTCGTCCACTGTGACCCCTAGGTCCTTTTCAGCAGAACTGCTACCTAGCCATTCGGTCCCTAGTCTGTAGCAGTGCATGGGATTCTTCCGTCCTAAGTGCAGGACTCTGCACTTGTCCTTGTTGAACCTCATCAGGTTTTTTTCTGCCCAATCCTCTAATTTGTCTAGGTCCCTCTGTATCCAATCCCTACCCTCTAGTGTATCTACCACGCCTCCTAGTTTAGTGTCATCTGCAAACTTGCTGAGAGTGCAGTCCACACCATCCTCCAGATCATTAATAAAGATATTAAACAAAACCGGCCCCAGGACCGACCCTTGGGGCACTCCACTTGAAACCGGCTGCCAACTAGACATGGAGCCATTGATCACTACCCGTTGAGCCCGATGTCAGGATTGAGCAAAATAACTTTCTAAAAATATGCTCTAGCTCAGGGGTGGGCAAACTTTTTGGCCTGAGGGCCACATCTGGGTGGCTCCGGGGTGGCAGCAGTGTGCACCGGGGCCAGGGCAGACACCCTGCCTGCCTGGCACTGCGCCACTCCCAGAAGCAGCTGGCACCACATCCCTGCAGCCCCTGGAAGGGGGTGGGGGGGGCAGAGGACTCCGCACGCTGCCCTTGCTGCACCTCCAGGTACCTCCCCCGAAGCTCCCATTGGCTGCGGTTCCCCGTTCCCAGCAAATGGGAACTGTGTGGGGTGGTGCCTGGAAGGAAGGGCAGTGCACGGAGCCCTCTGCTCCCCCTCCCCCCACACACACCAGGGGCCACAGGGACATGGTGCTGGCCGCTTCTGGGAGTGGCGCGGGGCCTGCGGCGCCACAGGGGTGGCAATCTGCAGGCCGGATCCAAAGCCCTGAGGGGCTGGACCGGCCTGTGGGCCGTAGTTTGCCCACCCCTGCTGTAGCTCAACCAGAAGCTATGGGCTTGATTCAGGAATTTCTTGATGATATTCCACGGCCTCTGTTATGCAGGAGATCAGAGTAGCTAATCATAATGGTTCCTTGTGGCCTTAAAATCTATGAATTAAATAACAATCCTGTAATTTTGGTGATGGCCTCATTGGCTCTTTTCCCTGCAGCGTCATCTGGAAGTAGAATGAATGCACTTCTAGTTTCCTGGACTCAAATTAAGGGACTTTGAGGATTCTTCCTGACTTGCATCTCTTGTGCTGATAGACCTCCAAATGTTGATGTTATAGTCTCACACCTCTTCTCCAACTTTTTCCCCGGAAGTGGTGTTAAGTGGTGGCTTTCACTTTTCCTGGGAACTATTCCCAAGAGAGCAGAGGCTTGGATTCCCTTCATAGTAGTTCTTGTAGGTGGTCAGCCAGGGGTGCTTGCTAGGAACTGTGACACTATAAAAGGAGATTCAGGGGGCCATTTGTTTTGTAACGTTCTATCTAGATAAAAGGAACTAGTGCTATCTATTGGAGATTGAAGAAACCTTGTAGCTATACTGGCACAAGTGGATGCCCTATCTATAGTGTATATACTGAGTTTATTTTTCTCACGTCCCCCCTCTTGGTCCCATCATTTCTCCTTTTGGTTATAATCTCTTGGAAGCAGGATGGAAACTCAATAACATTTGTAATTGAAATATGGTTTTGAACATACATTGTGCAAATGGGATTGCAATGAGACAAAAGCAGATTGATCATCACTCACCTCTGTATGTGGATTATCTAATATCTGGGACTCTGCCCACCCCAAGTAAGGAGATGGAGGGGTGACCTGTTATGGAATCCTGCAGCAGGAGTATTTTATATTAGTGTCTTTTAGCCTTTAGAAAACAGCCAAGGTAAAGACAGACAAACATGTGACTATGGACGGTGCCATATTGGTGTTAGTATAATCATTCTGTTCAAGCAACTCATTTACTTAGACAATTTCATTCTTTTTCCACTGAGTTTTGTAACTTCCTTTTCAACATATGCAGATAATTACACATACAACTCTTATCAAAGATAAATAGATAAATTGACCACTGGATAGATCCCTGGTGTATCAGCTACAGAGAGGTGGTCTGTTTTGTATAGAAGATGTCCCTTCACTTTTTAAAAAAAATTATTCTTGGAGAGTCTTATGTGAATCATGGGGCTTGGGAACTACTAGAATTGCAGCTTAGGTTTTCCAATTAAAAGTATTACCCATAAAATGCAGATCACCCGAGTGAAAAGAGAAAGAGAGAGAAAAGGGGGAGGGGAAGAAAAAAAAGGAAGGGAGAGAGGGAATGAAAAGGAGGAAAATGAAAAAGTCTTACTTAAAATAATGCAATATTTAACTATATTAACTATAAAACAGACATTTTCTCATGCATTGTTTCTTGATAAACATGCCATGTGCATGGGAGAATTCAGGAAGTTAGGGATCAGTGAATGACCCTCAGTTCAGTTTAGATAAAGATCCAAAGGTTTCTTTCTCAAGCAGGATTCCTAATATTTCACTGTGTTGCCAGGGTCCAGTATGCTATACAAAGTCTCTTTCTTGGGCACACTCCCACTTATGGTGCAAGGCACAAAGAGCATGAAGATGAATGAACCCACCAATTTCAAGTCTCAGAGAAGGTTCAGTATGAAGATAGGGTGATGAGTCAAGCCTTTTCATATGTATCTGCGCTGGTTCTCTGATTCCTAAGGTAAGTAGCTTTGTCTAGACCCTAGATTTCCACAGATTCATAGAGTTTAAAGCTAGAAGAGGCCACAATAATAATTGAGTCCAGTGAATTCCACAGTGCTGTGACAGAAATGGAGTCTGCTGTTCAGTACAGTCAGTGAAATATGCACTAATTCCTTCTATGAAGAGGCGGGTCGGGGGAATTTCAGTGACTTTGAAACCTAATTTTCATTCAAGAAACTGCGCAGAGCAGTGTAACCTCAGGTGAGCATGATCACAGTTAACAGCCCTGTTTCTGCATACTATCCTTATCTGTCTGTTTCACTTTCAGTTGACCGGCAGGCAGGATATGGTACTGTATATACAAACATCCCATTTTCAGTGCTGGAAACAAAGCACTCAGAATCTGATTTGAACAAATTGACGCCTGATAGTGTTGGACAGGTGGTAGAGCAACCCTTGGTGGCAATCTGGAGTCACCCACTGCGCATGTAAAAGTTCCCCATAGGAATACTTTATCATTGCACTGCATTTGCTTCTGACTAAACATCAGGCAACGAACATCTGCAGACACAGACACATTTATAATAATGAGCAAATCATGAATACATTTCTCTACCACATTACTGGATGTAAGAGTGACTGTTTTAATATTATCAAAAAAGAACAGGAGTACATATGCATATGCATCCGAAGAAGTGGGCTGTAGTCCACGAAAGCTTATGCTCTAATAAATTTGTTAGTCTCTAAGGTGCCACAAGTACTCCTGTTCTTTTTGTGGATACAGACTAACACGGCTGCTACTCTGAAACCTTTTAATATTATGAATATCATATTGGACTTCTGCATGCTTCCCATGCAGGTGATAGATATGAAAGTATCTTCTGGGACTGATCAGATGCAGAACTCCTCTGGTATCCTAATGTATTATTCGTAGGAACTTTGTAAGCGGGTTTTGTCTCTCTGTCCATCCATCTGTCTGTCTGCCTTCCCATATAGACAATAAAAATATATAGATGTGTTTCATATGATTTATTTTACTCTGAGATACCTTCCTCCAAATAGTATCTGAGCAGAAAAATGGACACCAGGGGGGAAAAAAGCTGTTTAATGTGTTGAGCTTTTGCTAAAATGCTGGTGGCTTGTAACCATGCTGTGGTTAAACGAGCTCAGGTTGTCTCCCTTTCTGTCCTATGTCATTGTAGACTCACTCCCTGAGCAGTGAAACAGCCAGTGTGGGAACTGGTCTTAGGCTACAAAATGTAACTAGGAGAACTCAAAGAAACTTATTATTTAAAGGAATAAGGAAGGGAAATGCTAGCTGGATTCTTCCCCTTTTGTATGAGCGTGCTTTAGGCATCTGGCTCTCTCTCCACAGATCCCCAAAACCAAGAGTTTGCTGTATGGTTTGGTAACATTATTTTTTTGCATAGCTGTGGCTAATGACACACAAGCCGCCGTATGGGTCAGGGACAATGGGACTCCACACTCTTCCTTCCCTTTAAGCCTCCCTCTCAAATGACACAGCAACATAAGGATGGGGGTCAATGGTTGCCTTGTCAGTGAGTAAGGTTTATTTATAATTATCTCAAGGAATGAGCCAGGCTTAGCTGTTATAGAAGCCAGATAGTTCTGGTTCCTTCCTTTGTCATCAACCTGTACTGGTGTCTTCCTCTGCCCCTAGGTGATGTTGCCTTCTTCTCCTATTGCCAGATTTCTCCAAATGCTCAGCCATTGGTTGTGCCTTACCCTAGTGTTCAGGTGCATACCCTCATACTCAGACAGAGTTCCCACATCCTGTATATGAGTCAAACCCTATATTCTCAGAGGACACCAACACACTGCATGTAATATAACAGATTTTTACCTTTTTGCTTTTTAAAAAAGTCTTGCAGATAAAAAAAATGTTTAAAGAACGTTATTTGTTGCAAAGTCAACTTGAAAATTAGGAAATGCCAGATTTGTGGCTGACTATGCAACCATAATTCAAACCTTTTGTGCATATGCATTAAGGTATAGAATCTTTAATGACATGATTACATGCTTTTTTTCCATAGGCTCCCCTACCTCATTCAGTGCACCAGTTGCGGTAGTGGGTGGAATTATGGGATCATGGCCAGTTGTAAACTTGACATTCTGAACTTTTGAGTGCTTGACTTAGAATATGTTAAAAGCAAGTTATGTAGGTTTCGGTGCATGTAATATTATTTAGCTTATCTAGCCAAATAGTCTTTGCAACCAAAGCCTGTACTGGACAAAAGCTGCCAGTGATTCTATAGTTCACTATTATATACCTCTACCCAGATATAACGCTGTCCTCAGGAGCCAAAAATTCGTACCGCGTTATAGGTGAAACTGCATTATATCGAACTTACTTTGATCTGCCAGAGTGCGCAGCCCCGCCCCACCCTGGAGAGCTGCTTTACCGGGTTATATCCAAATTCGTGTTATATTGTGTCGCGTTATATCGGGGTAGAGGTGTACTTGACTGCAACCCAACCACTTACTCCAGGTGAGATGCCTGGAGACCAAGTTCTTGTAGCTTATCTAGCAGGATAGATATCGAGCCAGTGACTGACTGGCCCTATATTCAACTGCAGAGTTTCATGTTGAAACTCATTATATTTTTACCCTCCCCCCACCAGTGGATGCTTCTAGTATCCTTTCTACTCCTTGAAGTCAGCTTAGTGGCCAAACCAAGCTGCCAGATAGGCAAGGAAAAGTGGGTGTCTGGCATGTGAATGACTCAAGTACTCCTCAGAGAAGGTGTTTTATGGCCCTGCTGAAGACTCCTAGTTAAAATGCAGCAGCAACAGACTTCTGATTGCTTGGTGTGGGAGGTTTCAATGAAAGATTCTGTGAGTTCAATACGTTTTACAATTGATAACACTTCTTAGCACTCTTCTAGTTGTTACTGAATTGATTCCAGACTGGCACTTATGAAGAAAAATATCATTTGCATGTGTGTGTATTTGAGCTGTTTAGGACCTATTAATAACCATGTGGGAGGACGGCTGCGTTGTTACAGCTCAATACACAGAGTAGCACCCTTGAGGGAGATGCAGGGAGTGGTTTGGAATCGGTGGTACAGGAAACATTGCTGTTTTTTGCTGGTGCATATGAGACTTCCATCTGAATAACCCCTTTTTTCTTGTGAGGTTATTGTCACAAACTCTGTTTGGGGACCATACCACATCGGGGATTGGAGTATGAAGCCAAGCTTGGCCCCTTGCGCTCTGGGCTGGCAGGGACTTGGAGTATTGAGGATGACACTGGCTCTGCCTTGTGTGTCAGTGCTGAACGACCCTCCTCTATCCGAGCTACAGGCAAAGTGCTTTGTGGAACACCATATTAACGCTTTGCTAGTGGGCCCAACGGTCAAACTTGCATATCTGCTGAGTGTGCAGCGGGCTGGAAATTCTGCAGCAGCTTCAAGGCAATTGAAGAAAGAAGTGTTTAATGATTAGATATGAACATAAATACTAGTCAGCACAGTAGCCCCTCTGTTATCTACATTCAGATTAAATTACAATTGCTTCACTCTGACCCCAAACTCTCAGATTTCATTGCTTGCAGATTTTTGCATCACTGAGGAATGACTGCAGTACAGATGCTGTCAGAGGAACTTGGAGGTTTCGGCAGCTTGGTAACAGACAATTGGGGCTTTTGTCACCCCGGAAGACATAAGGGCAATTTGGGTTAAGCTCATTGGCAGGATGTTTCTGCTAAAGTGATCTGCAGTGAAATGGTTAACAATATTGCCATTTGCAGTGTCATGATTAGGTTGCAGAATCAACACTCCATTGAAATGAACGATGCAATTCACATGTCTCTGAGCTATTGTTTCAGGCTGCCTGCAAACTCAGGAAAACATTACTGCATTGGCTACACACAGTTTGTATCTTTAAAGTGTTCTTCACAACCAAAAGGGCTAGAAGCCTGGTTCTTGATTCTGCTCTCATTTACACTAAAGAAGGAATAACTCCACTTCAGAAACACTTCCCTCGTCCCGGTGCCCCGTGAACCAGAACAGCCCATGGATCATCTGGAGAAAGAAATGTGACTCTCCATGAGGGAATGGACAGTTGAAATAACCTGAGTTACTTAAGGGATGCCATTCATGAAGGAAGAGTATGGGCCTGATCCAAAGCTCATTGAAATCAATGGGAAGATTTCAAATGGTTTCAAGGGTCCAGATTTACAAAGGTATTTAGGCACTTAAATACCACTAGCAGTTTGAGATCTGCTGATAAAAAGTGCTATATATGAGCTAGGAATTATTATTAGTATTATTTATTATTAATTAATCATCATAATAATTCATGCTGGTGTAATCTGCAAAACTGACAGAACTTACATCTGAAATCTTCTAGTTACACAGCAGGCAGAACAGAAGAACCATTTCTCAGGTTGGTGGGGGGCAGTCCATTCCACCTTTAGTTTTTTTGCTGAGACTGCCAAAAACTGCCAGTCATGGGTGTGTCTCCTGTTTGCTAGGAAGTGAAAAGCAGCCATCAGTTCATTTCACATGGGCTACTGACAAGGTGATGGATAGTGGACAAGCGATATATAGCCCTGCCCACATGAAATCTGCATTTTCTTAGAGAGCTCCTTTTAAAGCCTCACTTTGAGGCAGCAGAGCCACCAAATTGAAGATATTTTGTTGCCAATAGGTGGTAATGACTTTTAGCCAGTAAAGACTAAGAAATTATGTCAAGCCAACAGCCTAGAGAGGAGAAATTCTGTATTTCATTACCAGTTACATCAGAGCTATCTAGGACTCCAAAGAATTATTGTTCCATGCATAGGCCAATAACTGAATGAAAAATAAGAACCACAGTAGAGGTAACTTTGAATATAGGGGAAAAGCAAATGCAGTGAGTGAGAACTTGAGCAACCAAAAAGTACTTAAACCAGAAGCTTAGTGGGTTGTTTCTTTTAACCTATGAACAAGTCAAAGGATGATTCTGTATGAGTGCCTTCATCACTTATCCATCACAGATACATCATGAGATATCCAAAGTAACAGGAACAACAGAATCTGGTGTGGAATTGCCTTTCCAAATCGATTATTCTCTGTCCCGTGTGAGCAATATGCAACGGGGAGGAGGGCTAAAGAGGAAAGCACTCAGAAACCACTGCCTGTCAGTTATTCATCCTTAAGGGCTCTGTTATATTATCCCCTTGCAATCAGATTAGCAGTCTCCTTTGTATGGCTCATATCATTTCAGGTTAATATTCATGTGCAGTAATATTGGAAAGTGACATTCATAGTATATTAGCTAAGATGAATATTAATATGGAGTGATGGAGAGGAGCTAATGTGCTAGGGCTGTCATACTGTGTTAACACTGGAATGCCGCTTCTGCCATTTCCAGCTCACTTTATACTGTCTGAGTGTCAAGGAGCTGAGCATATTGCTCAGTGCATTTCCCCTGAAATGAATGTGTATGGGGTGGGGAGGACAGTTCCACTCCAGTGGTTCCTATTGAGATCAGAGCAGTGGAAGGAGATGCTCTTTCTCCAGTCCTACATTCCTTTGAATATATATCTCAGTTGCCATCCTATTGTATTCCAGTGTATCTGAATCCAGATGTCACAGGACTAGCAGCATTTAGAAGAGCCATGCAGCACCAACACCAGGGATTTACTTTTCCAGACAGGAATATGTATTCAAGATACTCCTGGGGTGGGGATGGGAATGAGGGGTTTGGAGTGTGGGAGGGGGCTCCGGGCTGGGGTGTGGGGTTGAGGTGTGTGTGTATGTGGGGGGGGGTGAGGGCTCTGGCTGGAGGTGTGGGCTCTGAGGTAGGGCTGGGGATAAGGGGTTTGGGGTGCTGGAGGGGGCTCCGGAATGGGGCAGAGGGTTGTGGTGTGGGAGAGGAAGGGGATGAAGGCTCTGGCTGGGTAGAGTTGCCAACTTTCTGACTGCAGAAAACCAAACACCCTTGCCCTGCCCCTTCTCTGAGGGCCCCATCCCCCCTCCCTCCGTTACTCACTCTCCCCCACCACTCGCTAATTTTCACTGGGCTGGGGCGGGGGGGTTGGTGTGCGGGGCGGGCTGAGGGCTTCAGCTGGGAGTGTGGGACTGAGGATGAGGGGTTTGGTGTGCAGGAAGGGGCTCCAAGCTGGGGCAGAGGGTTGGGGTATGGGAGGGGGCTTGGGGTGTGGGCTCTGGGCGGCAGTGTAACCTCAGGTGGCTCTCAGAAGCAGCTGGTATGTCCCTGCGGCCCCTAGGCACAAGGGTGGCCAGGAGGCTCTGCGCGCTGCCCCCATCTGCAGGTGCCGTCACCGCAGCTCCCATTGGCCATGGTTCCAGGCCAATGGGAGCTGTGGAGCTGTCGCTCAGGGAGGGGGCAGTGCGCGGAGCCTCCCTGGCCTCCCTTTCACCTAGGGGTTGCAGGGACATACTGGCTGCTTCCGGGAGCCACACGCAGACCGGACTTTGTGCTGCCGACCGGACTTTTAACGGCCCGGTCAATTATGCTGACCAGAGCCGCCAGGCGTTCCGGTTGAAAACTAGATGCCTGGCAACCCTATACAAACTGTACCCAGTAAATTTTCTCAAGCTGGGCACCCAGATATATAGTACCCAAAATCACTGGTTACTGATGAAAAAGTAAGTCATAATTGCCTAGCTCAAAGGCCTTACTTTCTAACAGTTAACCTCATGGTTCCACACAAAATGGCCCTTGATCTGTTCTCCTCAAAACTGTTTCATGGCAGCTAAACTGGATCTGTCCAGGGATGATCACATGCTTTAACTACTATCTATTTAGTTATTGCTTTTGTTGTTATAAATAGCTCCCATATATGTACAGTAGTTAAATGTGTGTTCAGCAAAATATAAGGAGTCCTTGCATCTGCTCTGGACTATAAAATAAGAACCTGGGGGTTGAAAAGAGACATTCCAAAAGTTATTCCAAAGTAGGAAACAGAAACCTCATCCTTGGTTACATAAAGGGCCATTGGACAAGCTCAAAAAAGACCATCCCCTCCCTGGTGTGACCCAGGGAAAGGTCGTCTCCTCTGCCCCGTTTTCCCTTTGCACTCTCTCTCTCCCATTGGTGGCACAGGGCCGTGCCCACTGGCAGAGTCTGGGCCTGAGGCTTTGCCAGCAGCTTTCGCCATCATCCTTTGCGTCGCATCCAAAAGCGTGTGACTGGATTTTTTCCAATATGTGAACTTCCCTCTTCCTCCCTGACATAAGCACCTTGTCCCTAGCACCTGGCATTAGCACCTCCTTCCTAGCACCTTCTACTCTCAGTGGTTCTCCTCCCCAGCTGGGTTTCCTCTCTAATACCCTCAGGACTTTCCTTTCCACTCAGCACAGTATACTCTCCAGCTTCTAACAAAAATGACATATATTACAACTGGGAAATATCTGTCTTCCAGCTACCTGAAGTCTCCCACACCAGTGATATTATCATTTTTCATGTGTGCAGTGGCAAGTGTGCCAGTTAAAGCTGTTGCTCCCTTCTGTTTATGCTGCTTTAGGAGTGCACTTGTACAACAAGTATAGGATTTGACCTAGCCCCACCGCCTCCCTCTCCTGCTATCTGGAATGCTACATCCATTCTTTCTCCAGACTATCCTGAGCAGTCCATGCATACTGCATTGTGCTCCTCTCCTCACCCCTTTGCTCCTGATGAGAATTTAGGGTATAAATTGACTCATGAGAGGGTGAATGTAACTTGTACCTTTGCACCAAAAGGACAATCCAGCTAAATGGTCAGGAATTTCTTAATTATTTGTGCTATGAAATGTAGGTGTTCACCAAAGGAAATACCTGTTCCTCTGTGCTGCTGTCATTCCTCTGAGGGTACCAAAATTTCCATATTTAATGTGTCCATGCTGTCTGATACCAAGGGGAGCTGTGACTTTCCAGTATCTTGACTGGGGTGATGGTTCAGTTACTTTGCCCTGGCGTGTTATTTATTTTAATCGTGGTTTTCAGCAGGGCCAAGGAGATTTTTATGAGGCCACGGTCTATTTGTGCCCATATTCCGAAAAAATGATTCAAGGAGGCTGTAACGCTCCCATTTGTTGATGTTGTTGTCACACCCTCTGGATCCAATCACCCTTGCTTTGGCCCTATTTCCAAACATTTTGCAATGGCATCCAAGGTCAGATTTAGTGATTATGGTAGGCGTCAAGTAAAATCTATGAGTCTATAAATTTAACAATCAGCTCAAATTTAATAGTCTTTGAAATATTCCAACTGTAGCTTCTTTCCCTCTATCCCATTCCTCATTTTTCAGGCTACAGACACAGCTCTTACCATGATTTACTCTGTGTGCCTTTTAGCAAGTTTTTCAGAAGAGTGAACGCCGGAGAGGCCATTGAAAGAGCTGGGAGAAAAACAAAGAGAGGAATCTTTGTATGGGGGTAAATGCGTCTCTCTTTTTCTCACCACATCTTTGAAATCATTATTACCATTTTTATTATTCCTGCTGGATCTGTGAAGTGGTGGAAATGGAAGTTGGTAAGGCCCCGAAAGAACAAAGCGGTGAAGTCCATTTCCTTTCACAGCCAAGTGGGTTTCCATGTCTAGCCAGTGAATAAAATGGCTGGCGAGGGGCCAGAAGAGAGTTAATAGATTTACAAACGATCAGTGTTTTCTCTGTATTGATTTTCCCAGGATATTTCCTGAACACAGCAAGCAGTTACAACTCACAGTCTGAGTTTCCAATGAATAGCTGGCTCACAGGGAAGTCGCTAATGGAGACACTGCTGGAGTGGGTAACTTTATCTGAAGCACTCTCCTCCAGGATGTAACACATCTGACTGGGGAGCACTGGGAAACAAGGAGCCTCCAAACACTCACAAAACATTGAACAGGAGGAAATGCTACTGGGTTGGTAGGGAGGCATGAGTGACATTAAGTATTGCCATTGCTTGGACATGATCCTGTACCATTAAAGAGAGGGGTAATTTTGTGAAAGTCCAGATGGCAAGATGATTAGGGAAGAGTATATATTCCTTTTGGTTAGTTTGTTTGTTTGCTTTGGTTCCCAGCCACACATTCTATCTTTTCCCCCTGCCCTCTCTCCACATGCTCAGACTGCAGAATTCTGACAACCCACCTGCTCACTGAAATGCTACTGTGTGCATTCGGGTTAGATGCAGCAGAGGGAATTAGTCTTTAACTCAGTGTTGTGTGTGCACAGTCTAGACTAGTACATCCCAGTCTGATGCTTTGCATTTGCAGGTCCAAATACTGATAGGCTCAAATTTGGGTTCCCATCACCCACCTTGAATTTTCATGAAATTAATACTGAACCTATACCCAAATAGTGTTAAAAGTACATACTGGAAAGAAAAGCATTTTGTCTTTGCTTCACAAAATATATGGAGAAGGATCTAGTTAGTCTTAGTGTTGTCAACTATCACATATCCAGAAGTTGGCCCTCATACTCTCCCTGTCACTCCTCTATCAAAACATTCATCACCTGCATTTTGAGGGTGTGCTGGAGCCACACAGTAGCAATTCTCAGGTATTGCAAAGAGGAAGTGCATATTGGATGGATTGTACCAGTAGGCTAATAAAATGGTTCCACGGTGTAATGGTTAACACTGTGGACTCTGAATCAGTGATCTGAGTTCATCTCTTGTTTGGATCTGCATTTCCTTTGGAGGGAAAAGATGGTCCAATGTTTGGGACACTAGCTAGGGACTTGCAAGACCAGATTTCAATTACCTACTCTGCCACAGACATCCTATGTAACTGTAGGCAAGTCACTTAGTCTCTTTGTGCCTTAGTTCTCTATCTGTATAGTGCGGATGATAGTATTTCCCTCCCTGATGGGCTACTGGGAGGATAAATACTTTGAATATTGTGAGGTACTCTGATACTGTGATTCTGGGGGCCATATAAGCACCATCCGTAGAATTGCCTGTCATGAAAATTTAATTGAATGTTTCACAAAGATTCACAAAGATGGTGAATTGCAGGATATCTAATGCAATCTGTGTTCTAGCCCTTATTCCAAGATCAAGGACTTTGAGGTGGAGATATGGATGAAGGGCTGGAGAAATGGAGGGAGGAGAGATAACAGTGAGAAGAGATTGAGAGAGAGAGGCAAGCATGGATGTCAAAGCTGCTAGAAGGAGAAGAGCCAAATCAGAGAAACAAAAAGATCTTGAAGAAAGGAGAGGGCTTTGGAGAAAAAATGAAATCAAGCATTTAAACAGGGATGTGCTGGAGGGAACAGCAGGGAGTCACCTGCTAGGAAGGGTCAGGGTGATGTCCCTGCCTCTTACGGAGTTATCCCATCTCTCGATACTGTTAAACATCCCTGCCAGAGATGATATATCCATTGTGCTCATGAAGGTCTTGTTCCTGATTCCATTGAAGTTAATGGTTGAAGTTCCAGTGACAGTATTTGGGAACCACAATACTGGCACATTTTTTTGCCTTTTGAATATAGCAGATTCCATCAGTTGGCAGGGATGGTTCCAAGGATGATATCTCTGGGCTTCCCCGATGGTGTCTGTATGCAATGTGGTCATGATGTTGCAAAGTGGTGAGTATCCTATGATGTGCTGAGATCCCTCAGTTCTCACTGACTTCAATGGGAGTTGAAGGTGGCTCAACATCTTGGACAATCCAGTTCGACATATGGTTTAGGAACAAATTATAGACACTTCAAGCAAAGGGCGATTGCTATAAGTTTGTTTGTCAGTGATTCTGCTGCCCTCCTGGTAAATTGTGAACACATGCCTTTGTTTAAACAGGAAAAGCAATGAATAGCTATCCCAGTCCCTTCACTGCTCCTCTCTTGTAGGGATTGTGCCCCAAAGACATGGGTCAAGCTAAGTGGAAGGAGGAGGGATATTTTGTAGGCGCCCCTTGTTAAAATATGGACAGAACCCTGCACTTAAGGTCTTCTGAGGGAAAACAGGGACACTGAAAGAGGCCAAGGAAAAGATGTATAAAGATACAGCAGGGGAAGCAGAGAAGGAAGAGTGAAAGGAGGACTAAGATAGTTGATCCCTAGTTTGTAAAGCTGGACTACCTTCCATTCACCAGGAAGGCCTCAGGAAACAAGGTTTAACTATCACTAGCCGCTAAAAAAGAGAAATACTGAACACCATGTAACTCAGGCTGAGGGAGTTTAGTGACCTGACGCCTCCCATTATCCCCAGAGGGCAAACAATGTAGTTTGCTCAATAAGGAAAAAAAACAACAGAGGTACCACATACAAAAACAGTTTTATTATTATTATTATATTTTGCTGTTTAATGCAATGCTTCAACTAGGAATACAACTCAGCAGAGGTACATACATGTATATTGCATGTAATTTTCATTGTGTCTTCAAAACATTTCAAACCCTCATCATCTCAGTCCTTGGTTAACTGTTATGTTGGAGCCTCTCCTGCCTAGCTGGCTATGGCTCTCCTCATCCTGCATAACATATTCTAATGTCGCTGTATAGCAGTCTTTGTTCCCTCTGAACCGAAACATTATGCACAAATTCACAGAAATGTCTCTTTACCACGCGCTTCTTTCACTGTGTGAATGCTGTATATAATATGTATATATCTATACAGTATATATAAATATATATATATATATATCTAAGGTATATATAATAACGTGGGTTAGCTTTACATAGCCAACCATAAAACTTGTGCTTATCTTATTTATATGAGATCAAATGTACGGCATCAAGAATGCTACCAAATTCCAGCAGCCCTAGTTTGTATGATTCTCATTTCTCAATCTTGCCATATGATTTTGGACACCATTTACATTTAGTGCACTTTTTTTCATATAGTATATTTCTTTTAAGACAAGAATACTGAATTTTGCAAATTAACAATAGGTTTTTCATACTCTTGAGATAAAAAATAATAATAAAAAAATTAGATTTCGAGAGGAGACTAGGCCCCTTCTTGTACATACAGTTTGAAGAGTAACTGAACATTCATTGTAGATATATTTACATTGCAACCTTATCTTGATAGTATTACACATATTGTATTATTTCTGTACATAGCCAAGGTATGCTGTTGGTCATGATAAAACACACTGCCTAAAGGTATTTACAGTTTGAATATTAGACTCAAGCTCACCAATGACCTCCTCAAAATGGCACCAGAAGTTAAGGGTTAAGTCATAAAAAGGTCAGTTTATTACTGACCTTGGCACATTCTCACCTATTATATTTTTATTATCACTATTATGTGCTTCAGAAAAGGATGGATATCTTTGGGGTAGAACTTTAAAGATGGAATCATCTGTGGAACCAAAACCTCTGAGCCTCCCCAGAGCAGATGAAAAGCGGTAATGCCAGAACGCCTGCAATCTGCCTGTCCGTTTGGAGCTTTGGGAACAGAAAATTTGTCTTGTTTCCCTGCCTACTGTGCTTTTTACAGTGCCAGAGGGTGAAACAATGTATATGTTAAACGCACGGAAACACACCCTTTGTCACGAAGGGCAGCAGAAACAGGACCTTCCATTTCAATGACTACTACAGTGATACTGCATCTGATCCTGCCAGATACCAAAGTCTCCCAGAGAGTTAGTGCAGTTGGGGCTATCTTACAGGAAAAGCTTTTCATGCATGCTCCTTCATAAATACAATTCAGGGGTGAATTTTGCCAACCATATCAAAAAAGAAGAGAAATGGCAGTCTCCAGACATCAGGTGAAGGACAGAGCTATGGAGCGGGGAATGGTCCACTTTTTTTTCTTTCTTCAAGCAGCAGCAGATTAACGTGTGTGCCAAATCCACCAGCTACCTCTCTAATTCAAGCACAGGGAACACCGATATGTAGGCAGCAGTACTACTGCTTTCCCCCCCTCCATAGTAAAGAAAAGGAGATTATAGAAAACGGAGGGAAGTAAAAATATGAAAGAAAATATTTGCAAGACATTGGTTGCAGTGTGTGGTACTGATCAAAATAAGACTGGCTCTGGTTACAGTCCCAGTTTTGGGATTCCCTAGTGAAAAAGGCAGTGAAGTCAGAGAGCACTTAGAATATTTTAACAGTACCTTGGTAGCTCAGGATGAATGACAAGGCCCCCACTTTGTCATTTCATGATGCACAGACCACTGCACAGTGTTTTGTCATGTAATATTTCATCATAACAATATATAATCTCCATAATTACCTATGTTATTTTCTGGTTTGGAGCCGATACACTTTTAAAAATGGGAACAGAGAGGATTGTCTTGCTTTTGTGTTGTTTTTTCTAAAATTAAAGCATTTAAAAGGGTTCTTGATTTGAGGTTACTATCTCCAGTAGTACATCTAAGAATATAGAATTGAATCAGGCTTGTTTGCACACTACAAAATGGCATGACTCTAGCAGGGCAGAAGTATCAATACACTAGCACTCACTATATCTGAGAGAAAGTGCAGATCCATTGCTGAAATGGCTGGGAAGACATTAATTAAAGCAGCAAAGTAAGAGGAAACATGGCTTTATTTCAAAGAACAGGACAGAAGAGGAGAAGTAGGAAAAAAGAAAAACAAAGTTGGGGATCTCTACCAGTGTATGTCACTGGGGCAAGGGTTTTTTAAATTAAAAAAATGTTTCTTTTTAAAGTCTACAGTGAAGTGCAACAACATGGGGAGAGGATACATGGGCAGAAGTTTTGTTCACAGCCAAGGGCACTATACATGGGGCACAAAAGCGTTAGTAGATTTGGATGATAAAAGTCACACACACTTTTATCATCCTAATTTCAACTGCTTACTCTTCCACCAGCTGTGTCTACATCGATATTTAGGGGGAGATTTTCAAAGGCACAAAGGGCATTTAGGCACCTAACTCTCATTGACTTTGGTTGCCCAACTCCTCTTTGTGCCTTTGAAAATCTGCCCTCTTAAGACAGACTGTTTATTGTCCGGCAATCTGTTCCTTGGTATGAATTTAGCTTTTCGGTCAATAAAAGCATTGACTTGTGACTTTTTGAGTTATTTGTACGGGGTTTTAAAGTAAAAATTGTGGCCAGAATTGGCCGCATACACCAGCACCAGTTCTGCGATACAAAGCTGGTTTAACGGGCTGGTTAAAGCCAGGTGAATGGCTGCTGTGTGTTGCAGGAAAGGCATAGAGCAGTCAGAGTGGCGGGTGGCTCCACCAGAGGGGAAAGGCTTGAACATTTGTGGCAGTATAAAAGAGTCAAATCCATCAGCAAATAGAGCCTAGGGCAGCCACAAAGCCCTGGGAGTGGAAGAGTCTTTATTTAGCCCCAGATACTCAAAAGCAAAGCTAAGCAGTGGTGGAAGGGGGGATCCAGTAGGTTTTCCACACTGAATTACAGAACAGCAACAAGTGCACATCCAGCTGCGAGGTGAGGTAGAGCAAGGAAGGGGCCCTTTTTGCCTGCCTTGGCCCTTTTATTAACTGTCCTGTACCTCTGCCAGACAATCCAGGAGCCTGCTGCAAACACCACTAAAATCTCCTTCATTGGCTGACTGGTGTCACAGAGTAGCCGGCCTTCTCTTTCAGCCTCTTCCCACACACCCATGCTGGTTGAGTAGCCCAGCTTGCCTTAATATTGTCCCAGCCTCATAAAGCAACCAAAGCACAGAGGTGAATCTGGGTCTTTTACTTCAGAAACAATTTTTTACTGATTTGGCAACTGCTTCTGATGTTATAAAAGAGAACCACTCATCAGGAAGTGAGATGGGAGGAATAGGAATATGAATTATATTATAAAGGAGATGCATGGGATAGTCCCAAAATATTTCCATGTGGTCATCATTTTTTGAAGCAGTCTGAGTGAGTGAGAAGTTAGCTTAGAGTCCCCTTCCCAAAATAAATCAACAGAGGGCTAGTGTATGACCCCTATTTCATCTGCTTTGCACCTCTCTGGCAGCACAAAAACAGCTGGAAAATTAGCTTCACTGGCCAGCTGCCACTTTCCTCAATGTAAGGGAATCTGGAGTGGCATTACAGCCAGCATGTCTGGATGTTCATAGCCTACTTTCCTGGCCTTGGTATGCTGGGTGAGATGGGGGCACGGCAAGGGAAAGAGACTGCTGGGGGACATTGCAGCTAGTGTAATTTTGTACACACCAGGAATACTCGAAGTTGCTCCTCCAGACCTGACATCTGCTGGCCTGAGGATTAGGGAAATGCAAAAGTAACGTACAGATGCTTTTTCCCCCTCCATGCTGTGCTGGGTCTAAAACAACCAGTGTCCAGGATCTGACCCTTCGGTGCCAGTCTTTACTGGCATTTGAGAGAAAAAAGTCTCACATATATTGACTTTCTTTTGTTTCGCATGGCCCATTTTTCACAAGGCAACCATCAAAAGCATTTCTATGTCCAAATGGACCCCTATGATTCCTAATAAATCAAGTAAAAATGCCAAACAGATGACTGACCAGAATGCTCCTTAGGTTTTTGCACACAGCTGAAAGCAGATTTCTCAATGTTACTTTGGCTGACAGTTGCGATAGCTGTACCGTTTTTTCCCTCTAGAGTGATGTTAATGCTCACAAAAGGCGCCATATTGACATACCTTCAGGCTGTTGTCCTCTCCTCAGAAAGCAGCTATAGACTGGACAGTGACAATTGCAAGTCTTCCTACACTGGACTGAAAAATGTGACTCAATCCTGACCTAGAGGGACCACCTTTATGGGGAAGAAAGAGTGGTTCAAGCTCAGTGCCTCGTCATGTCTTGTCCTCTGTCTGGAGCCTGCCAAAGAGGGGGGACAAATCGTGCTAATTGTTGTCTTCCATATTTCTTAATGAGTTACATATACAGTTTGCGAAAATTACATGTAAAGCTCAGCATGGACTGTGAAAAATCCAGCTGGGCTTCTTCTGCCACCTGCATTACAAAGATAATGGTGCTAATATTACAAAGAAAGCTGGCACTATGGCTGATGATGCATGGACCAGAACAGAACGCAGCTCTTCTTTCCACTGCTTCATTGGTTTAACAGCACCAACAACAGTGGTTTTTATCAGTTAACGAAGCTGACAGATTCAGATGACAAATGAGGAGCTAAAATGGGTAGGTAGAAGGCACCATTTTCTTAAGAATCACATTTACAGCCTGCAGAACTATAATCCAAAGGGGAATGAAGTGAATGTGACGTATCCTGTAGATTTGGAAGAACAAGGAAAGGCATGGGGAGAGGGATTATAAAACCCATGTAGGTTTTTTAACAAGAGCCTCTTTGTTTGAAAGAATAAATTACTGAGTAGGCATGAGAGACTATGGGATCTCGCTAATCCACCCCCCAAACTGAATTTAAACCTTACAGAATGTGTGAGGCTTTTTGAGCCTCAGTGTCACAAGCAGGGTATACACAGCATGAGGAATAGGAATTTGTCTTGCACCTCAGATTAGATGATAAGGAGAGCAGCACGGCTATCATTCCTATGCATCACACTGAATATTGAAAAATGTATATTGCACACATATGCTCTATGCGCACGTATGTGTGTTTGCAGACGCATTATTTCATGTTTGGAACTCTAAAGTTTTGAAGAATGTGTGTATATGTGTATCAGCAGAGACATTTTACATACAACTAGGAAACATACACTAAGGATATAGTACACTATGCAGTTAGTGTGGCCTCTCAACCTTCCAAATGTACTGTCTGTTAATACAATTTGAAATAAAGTCTCTCTTTTCACAGGCTCAAAGATAGTGATGGGTGTTAGGAAGAAGCATTAGAAAGCTGTATGTTATGTTTCATTTCTTGGTGGGTCTTTGGCACAATGTCTATTTCTCTTCACATCACATTGTGCCTCATCACATCATGAAATGCAGCAGAATGCATTGCGATGTAACTGTGCACTTTTTAACCTGCGGAGGTGCCTCGTGGTGCTAAGTGGATTTGTAATTCCTGTCCTGGTGATGACTTGAGAGTTCAAAATGGAGCCCGGACACACGTCAGAGGCCCAGGGTTACAAGCTGAACTGTTAGTGGTTTCAGGGAAGAATATACTGCCCCTCCACTCCCCCTTTGGGAATGTGTTATTGCTGGGAGGGAGGAACAGGCACGGTCTCTTGGAAAGCTGTTCTTTCCTGAAGAAAGGTATAGAAAATGAACATATTTCACGCTCTTTGATTTTTGTCTCTGGATTTTTCACCGTTTGGAAGAGAATAAACAACACAGACTGCTGAAACATGACTAGATAACTTCCTTTAGGCCTTCAAGACACGTCAGGTGAAAGTAGCCTTGACAGATACTCAGGGATCAATTTTGCAACCCTTACATTGAGCAGCACTTACTTAAGTGAGTAATCACAGTAAAACTGGACTCATGGGAGTAATGCTGTTCAGCGTAAGGGTTGCAGAATCAGACCCATAGTGAGCAAGCATTTGTTCTGTTAACCTAATGCTTTGACCTGTTGAAGTCTATGGAAGTCTTTCCATGGACTTCAAAGGGCTTTGGGCCAGGCCATTAATGAGTTAATTCATTTATTCCCCAAAAATGGCACCTTAAATTACAAGCACTGCCATTTAAAACAGGGCTGGTCAAAACATATCCTGCATAGGTGCTTTTGGACCTCTTTTTTTTTTTCATGGTTAATTTTCCCTTTCTGCCAGGAACTTTGGACTGGTACACGTCAAAAAGATCCTATTTCCAAAGTGCCTCCAATCCACAGTTCAGTTGAGCATCTGAAAAGGTTAAAATTAAGTCATCAAGGTTAATTTCCCTGTAATCCAAAAGGCTGCTATTCTGAAGTTCACTTTGGAAGACTGTAATATAGAAGGATGATATACCTAGATGACTTAGTGGTCTACTTGTTTACGTCATTCCAGATGATGGTGAATATTTTTGGATTACAATGAAGGAACCCCATGGAAATGTCACTATAGAAGGCTACTCTTTGGATAGCAAAATCCACGGGCATACCTTTGTAAGTGTCTGGAAGAGTCAATGAGAGGAGGAATATTGACAGATGCAAATCTTGCAGGGAATAGCTGTCTACTTTAATCTGATGCACTCTGCCAAATTCACACAGAGCTCAATTTTGCCACAATATATATCAAATACTGCAAAAGTAGCTATTCTACAGGCATGAGGAGTCAACTCTCTGGAGTAACTGACAATTTTTGGAACATTTTAAAATAATTATATTGCAGTGCCTATATCTGTATAACCACTGTTTTCCTCCCTTTACTACTTTATCCCCTGATAGGTAGAGATAATATTGCTCCATGCTGATACAAAAGGCAACATGGCCAGCAGTGTATCTTTTCCATAAAGTATATATAGTCCCCATCATATGCCTAAGAAAGACTTTGGCTTCTTCATTCCAGGAACATACCCAGAGTCACTTCCAGGTAGGCACAGTAATCTACATGCGATTATTCTCATCCTTAGAACAAATATATTAGTAGGAACCTTCTCTCTGTTGGACATTAAGATGGACTGTCTTATGTTAACCTTTCACCTCTGGGAGCCACAAGCAAATCCTGGACATAAAATCTGTGCCCATCAGAAATGGAGATAACTCTCTCGTTACCTATTAACAACTGCTCTTGCTGGTCTCAACTTACTTTCTTGATTTGGGCCACATGGTTGTTAATTTGATGAAAACTTCTAATTCACAGCTGGCTTTGATTTTCAATCCTTATGCCCTGGGCAGGGAGGTGCAAAAAAAGAAGAAAAGGCTGATTGAAAAAAAAATACAACTTCCTGGGGGATGGTACATAAAAGAGCTTAAGTGAGCTAAATCCTCAAAGACTTTGGCTTATAAGGGCCTCAAGACAGTCTCTGTGGTACAGCAAGCTGGGAAGGACCTCCTTTTTTCCCTTTCATTTTCATCTTCATTGGCACCATGGGACCAACCCCCCCCCAGTAAGAGAAAGCTGATATGCTTGAAACAATGGATAGTGACTCATGGGATCCACGGTGAGATAAAGACTAATTTTGTCGGATATATTTATGGTGATGGGAGAGGGGTAAAGATACTATATTAGCTGTCACAGTTAGACTACCTTTAAGTTTCTCAACATGAGACCCTGACAAAAATAATTGTCAGCTTTTAACTTTGGAAATAATCTTTGCAAGATGAGTTTGAATTGCTCAGTGTCTCTCTATCTCCTCTACCCTCCCCTCTCCAATTAGGTATGTTTCATTTGTTGTCAAAGTGTCCTTACATTTTTTTCTTCAGACAGACAGACACATACACAAAGATTATTGTTATTCTATAAGAATGGACAAAAATCATAGACTCAAAAAGCCCTTCTGCATGATACCATGAGAGAACAAGGAACTGTGCCTCAAGTCCACATTCCCTACTGACCCCTCATTCAATCACCATTTCCCCAAGACCCATTGATGATAATAATAATAATAATTAAAAAAAGGTTTTAAGTGCAGTTCTCAAAGACACAGCTGACACCTCAGGTCAGTGACTCCACTAGGCTCCTTGATTGCACGTTCCACACTAGAGCATAAAGTGCTATGGCATTGTTTTTTAAAACTTGGAACTTTTCCCCTCTTTCCACAATTTTTATTTTTTACCTTGTGGCGCCTATGTTCTTGTAATGACACATAAGGAGGTGCTTAAAGGTTTTCTTAAAGGTAGCATTGCAGAGCGCGTAGCAGGCAGGGTTGATGGTGCTGTTGATATAACAGAGCCAGTAACCAATAGTCCATACAGTGTTGGGGATGCAGGAGACGCAGAAGCTGTTGATGAGAACCATCACATTGTATGGTGTCCAGGTAATGATGAAGGCCAAGAGAATAGCCAAGATAGTCCTGGTCACTTTTTTTTCTCTAGAAGGGGGTGGTTTCCTTTTGGCTGGTTGCTTGGTCATCTTGACAATTTTACGGGCCACATTGTTTTGCTTCTCATCCCCATTTTGGCCATTAGTACCTACAATCTCCACGGTGGTGTTGGTTGGGGCACAGCAGTCATCCTTTTGGGACTTAGTGACTATCCTGATGCACGTCAGCTTGGAATTCTCCCCTTTTGAGTGGACTTGGGAGACAGAAGCCTTGGTGCCCTCTTTGGTAGCTTCATCCTCCTTCACATTGGAAGCAACCACGCTGATGGAAGTGGAGTCATTAGAGCTTTCCTTCTCCTCCCCTGGAACGCAGTTCTCTGTCACAGCCTCTCCTGTGGCTTTGCCATTCTGAATTTTGCTGTGCTCCAACCCATCCTCACTCGTTGGGATATTGTTATTGTTTGGTTTCACTATTTTACTTTGGACCAAACTGGGAGAAACTGGATCCTGGGTTTGTGCTGGTTCCTTTTTTCCTTTTTTTATCCTGCTCTTGCTGGCACGGGATATCTGCCAGTAGAGGATGGTCATGATGATAACGGGCAGGTAGAAGGCTGCAATAGCAGTGCCAAAGGTGACAGCAGCATTTGAAAAAAATTGGATGTAGCACTCCCCGTCAGGAACAGTTCTTCCCCCAACAATGAACTGCCAGAACAGAATCGCAGGTGCCCACAAGATGAAGGACAGCACCCAAGCAGCTGCAATCATCATACCCGCCATCTTAGTGGTCCTCTTTACAGGGTACGACAGAGGCTTGGTGACACAAAAATATCTGTCAAAGCTGATGATGAGAAGGTTCATGACAGAGGCATTGCTGACCACATAATCAAGAGCCAGCCAGAGGTCACACACCACGGGCCCCAAGGGCCAGTAGCCAATCACAGTGTAAAGTGTGTACAGGTTCATAGAAAAGACACCAATAATCAAGTCGGCACATGCCAAGCTGAACAGGAAGTAGTTGTTGACAGTCTGCAGATGCCTGTTGACTTTGATGGACACCATGACCAGGATGTTCCCAATGATGGTCACGAGACTGAGAGATCCTGCTACCAGGACTATGAAGACCACCTCAACAGTTTTATAGGGACTCCCCAGCGCCATAACATCCTCGGCGGAGGAGTTTATGTAAGTTGAGTTATTCATTTCTGTGTCTCTAACAAGAAACCCGATGACCAATTATCACTTAAACCTGCAGAGGAAAGAAAACAAAAGAAATCTCATTATGAAATTAGCCTTTTGATTCTGGCAAATGGAGCCCAGAAAAAATGTGTATGGAAAGAACTTCAATGTAGCAGATTGTGGTTTGGCAGAACCACATGGGCATGGTTTATCTAAAACATTCTGCTGTTTGTAATTTCCTGTTGGGAATAATATATAGAGGTGATTAAATTGAAGCTTGAACCAGGATGCAAAATTTGGATCCAGACCTAGATTTTGAATACACTAATATGCATATTTGTTGAGATCCAAGTTTTTTTTCCTTGTGGCTCATTATAAAACTAAGAACTATTCACATCATTTGGAACTGAATCTCGGTTTCAAGTCCCTCCCCACACCTCCAAAGTTTAGGCATGCTCTGATCCAAGGTTTTGGTTCAAGACCATATCTAAATTAAATCTCTCTTGGGAAGTTCATCAAAGAGTTGTTAAAATTTTGAATGAAGATAAATTTTATTTGGAATTGGATGGTAAAGGGTAACAAGTTTCTCTCTGTTTTGTAAGGTGCAACCAGGAAGGCTTCTGTGAGGTACATAGGACAAGCTGGTGTAATTTCTCACAATAATTTTCTAATATTACACACCAATTATTTCTTTTCAGAGTTTGAAAAGAGGCTGGCACTGCATGGGAAACTGAAAAATTTCCCTGCTGCCCAGATGCCCTGCTGATATAAATATGCATAGCTCCATTGAAGTCAATAGAGTTAAGCAATTTCTACCAACTGAGGATCTGTTCATCTAATTAGAAACAAATCAGTATGTATGCTATCAAGTTTTTTCCCCCACAGATTTCACCAAACTTTTTTAAAGTAGTTCTGTATAGTCTCTTTCCTGTTTGTGCATGAAAAAATGCTTTTTTAACATGAAGAGTTAATTGTCTAATGCTTTTCCTTTATGTGTCACAATCCTCTGTTTTGTGACATAGTAAGTGGTTGAAATCACTGATGTCACAGAGAACTGAGACATAAGGCAGGTGAACCATAAAGAAACAAAACATCCAGTTTTGTTCATATTTACCAACCTGTTTTCTGCCCTATAAAACAAACTGTCAGACTCAATAAATAAAAGTAAAATACTAGTAATATACATTTGATAGATGACCAAGTGTTTTTGCCTTATGGTTATACAGCATCCTTTTTTGTGTCTCCCTCTGAAATCAATACAATGCAATGGAATTGTCAGTGCAGTCTCTGAGTGTACATTATTTATGTGTTGTATTCAAGGGATTAAGGCATGAAGGCCAGATGTGACAAAGAAATTAGATTGTTTCTAATTTGAATGTTTTCCACAAGGCATCAGATCTTCAATATGTAGCTTTAAAGTTTGTGTGAGTGACATTATGTAAGCGGGGGAATGGTCCCGCTATTGTGGGGAACTTTCCTGGCTTCTGCACTACCCCGGTGAAATGGGCTAGCGGAAGGATCTGAGTCCTCGCTCCCACTTCCTTTACCCAGAGGCCTCCCTGCCCTTGAGGACTCCCCTTGCACTCTCCTGTCTGGCAGAGTCCTCGTAACCCCAACAAGGCTGGGCTCAGGATTCCTGGGGGGCTCGACCCCCAGCCTTGCTGTGGTCACCTAGGTCAGGGGCTAGGGTGTCCCCACTCCGGGGTGCTCTCTCTGCACTGGATGCTTTCCTGACCCACTTATTGTTACATACGATTTAAAGCAATACAGTTTATTTAATTAACAATTAGTTTAAAAAGGAATAAGAAAAAATGGGAAAGGTTAAAGGAAACACATCACCCCGCTCTGTGACAGGGAACATCACAAACAGTGTCTCTGGAATGTCAGGGCAGTTCACAGTCTGTTCCTTGTAGGTCCCAGGCCTCCTTCTCAGGCCCAGGCTGTGCTGCAGGGATGATGCAGGTTGGACACTTGCTCTGGTGGTGGCCACACGCTCTCAGGTTCTAGGTGGCAGGACCCTTCTCCCCAGCGTCGCCCCTGCCCTGTCAGGGTTACAATCCCCCTCCAAGTCTGGCGTGCAGAGCCTCTTGGCTGAGGCGTATCCCTGTGCTGGGCCCGCTGCCCAGGGTCCCCCTCGCACTCCCCAGCTGCTCACCGCACCCGGCTCCAGACTGCTCCACTCTGCCTCAGCATGGCTGCTGCTCTGCCTCCAGCTCCCTGGGCTGCTTCTCTGGCCCCTCTGGTTCTGGTTGCTGCAGCTCTGCTCCCAGCACAGGTCTGCTCCCCGGGCCGCTTCTGTGACTCTGTTCCCAGCTCTGACCTGCTTCCTGGGCTACTTTTCTGGCCCCTCTGGCTTTGGTTGCTGCAGCTCTGCTCCCAGGGCAGGTCTGCTCTTTCTGGGCTGTGCTCTGGCTTTGGGGCTGCAGCTCTGCTCCCAGCAGCTCAGCTTGGGCCCCTGCTCTCTCCTTAGCTCGGCCCCACTCTGTCTGACTCAGGCCATTCCAGCTCACAGGGAGGACGGGACCCCCCTGGCCTCCTGATTCTCTGATTAGTCTGCCCGCCCTGTCAATCAGGCTGACCTGGAGCTTTGGCCTCTACCCATTGCCCCTGGGGACTGTCAGTCTCAGGGTCCTGATTTCCCATCGACCTTTCCCTTTTTGGTACTGGGAGCTAGCCAACCAAAACACCCATAAGGGGATAACAGTCCCCTTACATAAAGGAAGAAAAAATCCACTCAACTTGCATAATGCATGAATACTGCCCTAGGAGATCAAGAGTTTCTTTTTGTGGTACTTGCTACTAACCAGGTGCCATATATGTACATATAATCCATATTTCATAACCAGGATGATCCTTTTTCACTGGAATGAAATTACTGCACTTTTTCTTTGGGCCTAGAAAAGACGAAGATGATGGGAGCTGTCAGCACAGTAAATAACCTGTAAGCATAAAGAAAATCAAACAAACTTGGGCTTTGGGGGATGTTAGAAGACTGCACCAAGTTTAAGAGCCTGAGGTCAGTTTACACCATTCTAATTGATATCCGATGCAGAACAATTGACTAAAAATGGAGCTTACGTATTTGTCTCTAACATTACAATTATCTGAGATTTTTGTTTGGCAAAGGTTGAGGTGATGGGAAAACACAGCTGGGAAAAAGATTTCCAGACTCTATTGTGATGGGGGTGGCATAAAACCCTGGATGGACAGACATTTTTTTTCTATTGATCAATCAGTGAGCATTAGGGTGGGGTTGGACGGAAGAAGGGTATTTCAGAGAGAGGGAGAGAAAGAGGCTGAAAAGAAGAGTGAAATCATTTTAATTCACATGTGTGCTTGCTGTAGTATGAATAGGTTAAAGGGAATACAACAAAAGAGTCACAAAAGAATAAGAACTTAGATGTTATTTATTAATAATACTGTAGGTTTAGCAATGTACTGTATGTATTAGAAATGCCACCCACCTGCCTCTATGGGTGGGGGAACCTGATGGGCTGGTGGTGAGGGGGGACAGTCCCAGCTGCAAGAGAGGGAAAAACTCACTGAGGGACACCAGGTAGCTCTTCCTGTCCCCCCAGGAGTCTCTGGAACCCATTGGCCAGCTGAGGGTGAGGGGTGCTGACTGGCCAGCAGTCCGCAGCACCTATGATTTAACTAGAGAAGGGCCATGTGGAGCCTCTTTCAGCTCTATTCTATCCAGTGTTAGAAATAAGTGGAGATATCCCATCTCCTAGAACTGGAAGGGACCTTGAAAGGTCATTGAGTCCAGCCCCCTGCCTTCACTAGCAGGACCAAGTACTGATTTTGCTCCAGATCCCCAAGTGGCCCCCTCAAGGACTGAACTCACAACCCTGGGTTTAGTAGGCCATTGCTCAAACCACTGAGCTATCCCTCCCCCCCAAGGGAGGCTAGAACATTTTCAATGGCATCTATTTTAGTCAAAATATGCTGTTTTGTCAAAGTCAAAACATTTTGTGGAGATTTATTGATTTCAACAAAGTTTTCAATGGAAAAATTTCTGAGTTCCAGGGCTCTCTGGTCACTTCTCCCAGAGGGAGAAAGAGAAGAACTGAACTGAAAACTGGACCTTTTTCCAATCCAAAAATGGACATTTTGCCACAATTCCATTTTGTGGAAAACATTTGAAAGTTTTCTCTTTATTCCCGTGAGGAATGAAAGCAAGTTTTGAAGTAATGGGGATGAGGTCAGAACTTTGGCTGCTACACAAACTCTCCATGCCTTCTAGCTTGGCAGATGTTGGAGTAGCCTCCACAGAGCGCCTTCATAGCTACAGCACGTTCTTGAGAGGAAAGATTTTTTCCTGCTGTCCTACTGGCTCGCCTTGCATCCAGCTGAGATATTCAGTCAGGGTTCTGAGGAGTGGATTTGTACCTATAAACTGAGGTTCACTATGAATGGGAACTGCAGTTTGCACCATGAAGCAAACTGGTGGAATTCAATATGTTCATTCTAGTACAATACACATCCTGAAAAAACAGTCAAAAATCTGAATACATGGAGAAAAGACTAGAATCTGAACTGCACCACCTCACCAGCATTACTATTAGCAAATCAAACATACTTGTGAATCACACTCCCATGATCTGCTTTGCCCTAGACCAGTGGTTTTCAACATTTGCAGACCCCTAAATTTTTTTGACTAGAGGTGCGGACCCCTTTGGAAATCTTAAATGTAGTCTGTGGACCCTGGGAGTCTGCAGACTACAGGTCGAAAACCACTGCCCTAAACCCTCATGGTGTCACACCACTAGGGTACAGCTTAATCCTTTAGCACAAGTGCAATTCTAAAGTCTTGATTTAGAAGATATATTCAACATCCCACACAAAGTTGATAACAATAATTTTGTGTATGCTCAAAAATCTGACTGATGTGACAGGCCCGCCAGGGTTTATTAGGTAGGTACTTCCTTTTTTATAAGTTCCCAATTTTAATATGGAGAATCTGGAAGGGCTTCTCTGGTGCTTAGGACAGTATACAAAGGCAAGGGACCCATAAGGAAACAGACCTTCCGTGTCTGAAATTTGGGTCCAATGACTGGAATGGAACTACCCACAGGAGCTTAAATGTTTTGCTGATTTGGGGCCAATATACTGAGCATCTTTCAGGATTCAGTTCTCAAAACACAAGCAGAAAAAAATTCATATTTCCCCCCACAAACTCATGAAGAAGAGATTTGATTTGTTCTGTCAGTCAGAATAGGTCTTGGTGTGTCCGCACTAATCTCCAGTCTGCAATCATTACTGGGTCTCATTTCATTCCATGCACCAGTTAGAACATAGGAATGGTCATACTGTGTCACATCAATGCTCAGCTAGTCCAATATCCTGTCTTCCAGCAGGTGCCAGTAGTGAAAATATTTTGCCAGTCAACTAGCCACATTTGGTAGACTTCATTGCAGAATTTAAGAGATGTTATAAATTTCACCTTTGCTTTTGGTAAGAAATCCATGGAACATTCCCAAACAGCAAAAGGACAAAGTCTTCCCTGTATGAGTCATCTCAGGGAATTTGCCAGAGTCAGGACTGGAGGCATCTGTATGGAGTGCTATTGCGTCTGCACTCTTGCCCATCCTCCTCACTTCTGTCTCCCTGTGGCCCCTGAACAGCATATTTTCTTCAAGGACTGTGTTCCAGGGGGTCTCCTGACCCTGGTTTTCCCTGGCTCCCCCAGAGGGGGAGTTAAGGATATACCAAGAAATCTCTGCACATGTCTTTAAACTGTAAACAAAGCACAGTCCCATAAAATTAACAGAACAAAAGCATATTCTGTCTCTGGCAACAGCAGAAATAAAGTAAAAATAAAAATACTCCCTTAAGAATAGTGGGGAGTGGTATATGAATAAGTGGCAATGTCTGCATTGATGTTACTGCCTTAATTCCATCTTTTGGGCTTGGGAATTTGTACAGCACTTAATTACATCTTGCTCACCTCTGTGCCAATCATCTAAAACTGGTTAATTTACTGACTTTAGCACAATGATCTGAACTTAAAATTACACAAGGGAAAGCCTGGACTTGGCAATATATAGTCTCTCTAGTTGTGGGAAGCTCCAGAGAAGAAGTTGTTGTTTCCATAAGGCTCTGAATATTAATGAGTTATTTCTTCATTATAATTATTATTCTCATTGTGCCCAAAGGCCCATGTCAGGATCAGGATATCCTATTTAGTGTCTGTTCTTTAAAAGTTTCTCCAGCAGCTGTTACTTTGTGTTGGGGTATTTGACTGTCTGTATGATCATGAAAGCATTTGTATTCTCCTTTTGACCTGCGGACATCACTTCCAGTTTGCATTTGCTTGTTTACTACACTGGGCAAACCTGAAAAATACAAGGTAAACATGCAAACCTTATCTAATCATTTTGGTCCATAAAACTGGACTTTACCTTCTGGAGCAAAACACACACCATGATTCAGAGGTGTCTCCCTGCATACAAAGAGTCCTTTTTCCATAGACTAGTGAGAAGATTGTCAAATCCCATTCTAGGGAGGTGAGATTATACCTTGACTACTGTGTGCAGCTTTAGGCACCTGAAAGATGTTTACAGAATGGAGGGGATTTGGAGAAAGGAAATTACAAATTAAGGGTCTGATTTACCACTGGATTACTTCAGTTGTATACTGATGTAATTCCGTTGACTTCAATGAACATAAACTATTCAGAGCACTTTGGCTGTGGAAAGCTGAAAAAAAGGACAGATTGGTTATTTTTCCTATTTCATGTAAGGTTGGAAGAAGACTGGAAATCTAGGTTGCTGTGATTATGGGACACCAAATGCCAGGAAGCAGTAGAAAGGAGAAAGTGTTATTGTGGATTTGTTTTTATGGATTGATAGGCAAACGTGAGCTGTGACTTTAAGGAGAAGGGAAGAATCTATTGTTGTTCTCCTCATGCTTTCAACATTGACTGGTTCTGTGGCATTTCACCTGACATTTACTTCAGCTACAAGCACAAGGCTCTGAAAAACGAGACTGCAACCTCACTGCCTTCCAAGTGGACTCCTGTTCATTTCCCTTTTGCATCTCAAAGAGGGACGGAAAAGGAAAGGGAAGGAAAGAATGAGCAAACATTCTCTTTTATTTGCTGGGATCCTTTTGGGGGTTGGCCTAGGAGATGACAGCCCTTGGGATGCTGCCAAAAATGATGTCAGTTTGGGAATGGGAATAGTTACAGTGGGATGGAGAACTGTGCAATTATAAGAGCTTTTAATGAGGGGCCTGGGCAAAAAAGGACATAGAATGCCAACAAAGAAAAAGGAAAAATAATGCTGATTGGAAATTTTCCAGCAGAATGTTTTTCCATCAGAAAATGCTGATTAGTTGAAAGTGAAGCATTTTGTGGTGAATATTTATTTTGGAAGGAGGGATGGAACAGAGCATTCCATAAGGTTGAAAGGAAATACTGAAACATTTTTGGAATGGAATGCTTCAATTTTCCATTTTGAAACAACTTTTTATTTTATATATATATATATATATATATATATATATATATATATATATATATATATATATATATATAGTATAGCATATACATTTTTTTAAAAATCAAAATTGCAATGGAACATTTGATTTTACCAAAACTAAATGTTTTGATTGACCCCAAATGAATTTTTTTTCCTGGAATTTCATTTCCTGGGAAATGTCAATTTTTTTGTTTTCTCTGTGTTGCAGAATGGGAAAAAAAATCTAAATCATGGAATTTCCCATCAAACAGAAAATCTGGTTTCTGTCCAGCTCTATAATGCTCTTACTGACACTCTAGTTTGCTCTTTATCTGTAACCCTTTTGAACTGATGGTGAAATTAGACCTGGGTGAATCCGAGGAGCTCAACATTCAAATGAGTGATCACAAAAATTGCTCTGTAAATATTAATTTGGACTGAGATGTTCAAAAACAGGAACATAAAGTTAGGCCACTAAGCCCATATTTTCTCACATAAATATATGGCCTTATTTCCATCCAGCAGTTCCCACCACCTTTCTGGATTTCAACCATTTTTAAAAACCTGGGCTTTGAATTTTTAAACAAACTTATTTCAGCCATTTTTGTGCCCTGTAGTGGGGTCCACTACTTCCTGAGACATTCAAGTATAGGGTGACCAGATGTCCCGATTTTATCGGGACTGTCCCGATATTGGCTTGTTTGTCCAGTGTCCCGACCGATGTGCGGTCGGGACACTGGACAAACAAGCAATTTTGATGTCCTGGAGGGACTCTCGCCCCCTAGGCTCACTTAGGGTCACCAGGGCAAGCCGCTTGGCTTCACCGCCGCCTTCAGGGCCCGGGGCCGGGAGTGCAGTGCGGAGGCTGCTCCAGCCCTGCAGCCCGCGGGGCAGTGCGGTGGGTCGGAGGCGGACACGCTCCTGCCGGGAGGGGCCGGGCCCGGCTACCTGGTTCGCCCCCTGCCCAGGTCCCCGAGCTCCCCGCGGCTGGAGAGGGGCTGTCCGGGGCTGCGGGGGCGAGTGTCCCAGCCCTGGCGGGGTGGAGTGGAGCAGCCCCTGCTGCGGGGCCGGGGCGACGGAGCCCGGGAACGGCTGGGCAGGGAGCTGCAGGAAGGGCCCGGAGCGCGGCTCGGCTGGGGGGTGCTCCGGCCGTTTTTGTTTTTTTTTTCCCTCTCCGCCGCCGGCTTTTTTCTTCTCTGCCCCCCTCCCCCGCGGCCTTTCCCCCCCCCCCCCGCGTCCCGATATTTAATCTGTGGCATCTGGTCACCCTATTCAAGTAACTCATTTCTGTTACTGTGTTCCAGGGGCATTTGCACTATTTCCTTTTTGTTATGCTTTATTTTACAGAGCCACAGATAGTAAAGAAAGAGTGTCTAGAATAATAGAGCTCCAGTCTCTGAATACTGATAAAATATTGCTTACAATCAAATAACAATAAAAATGATGGTTCTACATGGGTGTCACAGTCAGGGAAAAGAGAATGATCTTGAGTATAATTCAATGGGTCGCTAAAGTACAAAGTCAGATACTTAAGTCACTGAAATATCCTAATCAGCATGGTTGACAGGAATCAGCCAAACAGCAAAGCATGCATGTGACAGAGCGATTTCTGTGACAATTGGTTACTTTGGGCCTTTTGAATAGAAAGACGTTTTTCCTGACCAGTATAGTCCATACTTTAGAATACTCATGCCCACAGCGAGAATTGAGAGGATACACCATTTAAAAAAAAACAACAACAGCCTGGTGGCAGAGATGTGGGATTCTGCACTTTGAGAAAAATAGTGCACATTTTAACTTGCACAGGGAATCCGAGGAACAGACTCAATGCTTGTTCTCCAAAAATACATTCTCTAGAGCAATCTGAGCACAGGTCAGATACATTAAATTATAGCACCAGCATGCATCTGTATCAGAGTTCCCTATTTTTAAAAAAGTGTCTGCGGTATTCAAAAGTATCTCTGCAGCTGTAAAGAGCCACCATCATTAAGTGCCACAAAAGTGAAAGGTAAATAGTAAGGCTGAGATTCTCAAAACTGTCTAGGGGATTTAGATGCACAACTCTCACTGAAATTAATGGGGAATTGTGCATCCGTCACTGAAGTGGCTTAGAAAATTGTAGACATTTCAATTAATACAGAAGTTGAAACAATACTCGGGTCTTAAAACACATTATTCATCCTGGTGACGTTCAACCGTGAGAGCATTGGTAAAACTACTGGCTGCTGCATTCTGTGCTTACTGCATTATGGACAAAACATAAATGGGAGCACAGCAGACAAAAGAATTGCAGCAGTCAAATCTTGACAAGTTGAAAGTATTGTACAATAACTAAGTGAAGGTCTCTGCATGGCAATATTCTGATAAGAAATGTTCTAATTTCAAAAGCTTGAATCCTGCCCCCCTCTCCATGACATCAGAGGGCCTCAGACATCCTGGAATGGTATGGTTCCACTGGAGTTTGAGGAAGCAAGATTTGGGTTACCCAGGCAGATGGTTTACACCCCATGAGGCAAATCTTTCAGTGGAACTAAGACAATTTGCACCATCTGAGCATCTCTTTGCATGAATTCTATATCCAGGCAAGCCAGCTTTGTGAGGGCTCTCTATGCATTTTCATGCATTAGGGTCTGGAGGGCAGGGCAGACAATGGCGAAGGGAGGAGCAAGGCTTATGGATCCTGCATTATGAAGAACACAAAGCAAAGCAGTGATACCAGAGTGGTGGACACCAGTGCAGCCAAAGCCATGCAGCAGCTCTGCCGCTGGTCTGCAGCCTGTGGTGGAGAATTCCTTTTTTCTCCAGTGTCTTTGGGGCCACCCTGGGTACTTAGGCCTGGTACATGGTACAGGATTTACAAAATGTATTGACATATCGTATCTGGGCCCAAGCTCTTTGTAACAGGAACTGGGCTCAAAGAAATGCATCACCAGGCTGGATGCGCCACACAACACATGCTTGGAACCAGTTAGAAAAATCTTAATTTTGTTTCAGATTTTAATGAAATTATGCATTCTCTCCAGTGGGATACACTGAAAGAAAGCTCAGCCTGGCAAACTGATGGAATCCTGAGGTATCAGTGGATATGAGTCACATCTGCCCAGCAATGAAAATAAAGAATTGAAGTACATGAAAACGACCCCTATCCTAACTATAAAAACATGTGGCTACAGAAAAGGAGTGATCCTAATACTGATCCTTGAGGTACATCGATGCACAAAGGAGCGGGCCAGGGCTTAATCTGACCCATGATAACCATCATTGTTTGATGCTGCAGATAGGAATTGAACCAAATCAAAGTGTCGCCTGACAATAGATGGTAAATGTGTCAGAAGAATGTCATTGTCAATTGCATCAAATGCTAATAAAACTAAGGCCTACCTCTTCAGCTCCTCCACTGGAGCTATGTTAGGCTTGCCACCTTTCTAAAAATGGTTGGGAACGGGCCCCCTGAGGCTCTGCCCCCTCCCACCTCGTCCCCCCCAAAACCTTGCCCCTGCTCTGCCTCATCCCCGCAAGGCCTTGCCCCTGCTCTGCCGCTTCCATCGAGGCCCCGCTCCCTTCCTGACTCTTCCCTCAAGGCCCCCACCCCCATCGCTTGCTCCTCCCGTCACTTGCTGGATCATCTTCACTTCCCTCCCATGCCCCCCTTCCCACGTGGGCACCCTCTGCTCTGGGGCTGGGATGAGAGCTGCGGCAGCCTGACAAGGAGCCTGCCGGCTGGTAGGAGGTGGCCCTGGCTGAGCACGGGCTAATACCGGTTAATGACCCAGCACCTCCCCACTACCCGCAGTAACCAGACTTTTGGTGTCCGGTCAGTACATCTGACTGGACACTGCCAGGTCCCTTTTTCGACTGGACTGTCCAGTTGAAAACCAGGCACCTGGCAACCTTAAATGGCACCCAGACACAGAAGCCAAAATCTGGACTGTTCGGGTAAAACCCGGACGGGTGAGAACCCTAAGCTACGTTGATTTACACCAAGCCCCTCAAGTCATTCTACTCCCTTCACCAGCGCAAGCTCTGTGCTGCCCTCCCATCTCTATGGTCTCATTGGAATTCTTCCTATACACTGAGCTGAACAAAATGAGTTTGTATCTGAATATAAATGACTTCTTCGAGCACTGTAGACAGAATACTTAAATTAGAAACCTGATGAAAATTAGTCATATCCTCAGCTGCCAAGGAAAATTCTCCTCAGCGAAGGAGGTATTTAAGCTTCTTTTAAGATTAGATGGAACAATACCAGATTCCAAGAAGATATTCCTTGAATAATTCGTGCCATGACAGGTAAACACTCCCTGAGCAACCAAGTAGGAATTGGATTTAAAGCACTTCATTACCCTCAAGCCATGTATCATGTCTGCGATATCAAACAGAGGAACCTTCTCAGAACTACTCAAAGTCCCTGGCTGGCAGGTGAAAAAAGCCACAGGTGGAGGAGGGGATTCAGAAAGCTGACTCAAGCTGATACCCAATTTGCTCTCAATATTTGGAGCTAATTCATGACATAACTGAAGATGTTACTAAAAACTTCCATAGATGGAGCCAAACAAACAAAAAAGACTTTTTTTTTATTGGTTTCAAAGATTACAGTACCTCAAAGGTTGCAGGACTATTGGATGTGAAATAATGATAGCAAACAAAAACACTTTAAGGCTTCAAGCAGTATACAGAGTTTCTCCGGGGATCACTTGTTACATCACAGAGTGTGCCAAAAAGTCAGGCAAAGGCCTGAATGGTCCTATGCTGTGCCAGAGAATCACTCCAGATCGCTTGAAATCACAGAGTGTTCCCACAGAGTCCCAGGGAATTCTGCAGAAACCCACAATATCCCACAGTGATTCCGCAGCCCACAACAATATCGCTGATAGTTGTTACAAATCAACTCAATGGGAGTCTTTCCATTTACACTAATGGGAACTGGTTCTAGCATTTAGTTGTTATCAGTGATTTCCCTATTCACAACACTGCATAGCACTCATCTGTCATCTAGCCAGGCTCAAAGTCTCTTCGCATACACCAGCTTTACTGACAGCAGATAGCTGAAATTCCCCTGGATGCCTTTCTCATCAGCTATAGAAAGCATCCAGCTGTCCTATGCCTGAGAAGCCAACTAATTCATTGAATCCTGAAGGAGGGCTTTGCCCTCAGCCATTGCTTTCACCAGCATCTCAATCGTTTTATATATAATTGTGCCAAGAAACTGCTACATCAACAGCTACATATTCTCATCAGTTCAGAGAGGTGCTTGATTCTGTTGACTTCCTGGCTGCAAAGTTTCTTATAGTGTTCACTCAGCTACAGCTAGAACTGGGCTGGAAATTGTTTTCCTGTCCCACAGGAATTTTTGAGAGTTCATTTTTCCCCCCGTCTCAAACTGGAACAAAAAGTCAAAATCTTGAAAAGTTTTGCTAAACAACAACAACAAAAAATAGAAATATTTAGTCAATAATTCTGAAATGTTTCATTTCTATATCAACCTTATATATTTTATTTTGTATTTTTATTATAAATTAACTTACATTTTGAAACAAAAAGTCATTTTGGCCTGAAAAACTGAATTTTTTTGTTTCAAAAATATCAAACCTCGCCATTGCTATAATTTCATTTTTTTTTCTGAAAAATGTTTCAAAATAGGAAATTTGATTAAACTGACCCTTTACTGTGAACAGTTTATATTCTGATTATCAGAACCACTCAACTCTGACACTACTCTAGACACTCATCTCAATAGCTCCACTGAACAGATGGTGGTTGCTCATGCCAGTGGTCATATGGCAGCAATTGAATCTCTCCAATCATGAGGTAAAATCCCTTTGATCTTCCACTCCCGAAGAAGGGCAGGAAAAAGGGTGTGTGCATAAATCAAATCTGAGAAGCAATCCTATACCTAGAAACTAAAGATACTGTGAAAGAACACTGAACAGAAAAGACAAATACTAAGAAATAAACACAATGATCAGAAAGCTAATGGGCAATAGAGTGAAATAGCTGCAGATGCTCAAAAGCTGCAGTATGTTTCTGTTTACTGAGGCCAGTGTGTAATCCTCTGAACCATAGACAATGTGCAGATTAAACTTGATACATACTGCACATGGAGGTGACTTTGCTCCACTTCTGAGTTTACAGTAAGTAGAGGTCCCATTCTGTTCCAATACAGACCTTAGCAGGTTAACATTTATGGACAGGCAGATGCAAATTAGGTAGGTAGCTGTCCAACTGCTAAAACTGGCACTCATCATTCATTCTGGGTGTGTGTGGGAAGGGGTGTGGAAAGCATCTGCAACTTTTGCAGGTGCAAATTATGCCCACCAAAGGGAGGCGGAGCTTTTGAATATCTATTCTTCAGGATATCATCTAATCTATCCATCTATTGCATTTATAGAACACCAATCAGCATTGTCTCCATATGCCAACCAGAATAAGAAGAAAAACAAAATATTTTATTTGAGGTGGATTTTAAATCATTTGGACACTTATTTAAATTTGGAATTCTACCCACTCCTATTCCTTCCTTCCTTTCTTTACTCTCCCTCATATTTGCTCATCTGTATCTCTTTTTACAGGTAGGCTGCAAAAATGTGGATTTTGCTCTATGTTCTGAAAATAGTTAGCTGGAGCTTGCTAAATAATATCTTATAATGTTATTAGAGTTTGGATGTCTATACATGTAGGTCTCCTGTTTGGGAATCTATAAATTGAATGGTTTCAGAGTAGCAGGCGTGTTAGTCTGTATCCGCAAAAAGAAGAACAGGAGTACTTGTGGCACCTTAGAGACTAACAAATTTATTAGAGCATAAGCTTTCGTGGACTACAGCCCACTTCTTCGGATGCATACAGAGTGGAATAAATATTGAGAAGATATATATACACACATACAGAGAGCATAAACAGGTGGGAGTTGTCTTACCAACTCTGAGAGGCCAATTAATTAAGAGAAAAAAAACTTTTGAAGTGATAATCAAGCTAGCCCAGTACAGACTTCAAACTGTCTGTACTGGGCTAGCTTGATTATCACTTCAAAAGTTTTTTTTCTCTTAATTAATTGGTCTCTCAGAGTTGGTAAGACAACTCCCACCTGTTTATGCTCTCTGTATGTGTGTATATATATCTCCTCAATATATGTTCCATTCTATATGCATCCGAAGAAGTGGGCTGTAGTCCACGAAAGCTTATGCTCTAATAAATTTGTTAGTCTCTAAGGTGCCACAAGTACTCCTGTTCTTCTTTTTATAAATTGAATGTGCTCTCTCTGGCCTGGTCCCCACTAAGCCCCCACTTCGGACTAAGGTACGCAAATTCAGCTACGTTAATAACGTAGCTGAATTCGAAGTACCTTAGTCCGAACTTACTGCGGGTCCAGACGCGGCAGAGAGGCTCCCCCGTCAATGCCGCATACTCCTCTCGGCGAGCTGGAGTACCGGCGTCGACGGCGAGCACTTCCGGGATCGATCCGGGATCGATTTATCGCGTCTTAACCAGATGCGATAAATCGATCCCAGAACATCGATTGCCTGCCACCGGACCCTCCGGTAAGTGAAGACGTACCCTCTCTCTCGCTCTCTTTCTTTTTGTCTTTCACCAATCGTGTTGTTTAGGCATCGGCTTTAATACTATATTTTGGTTCTACTTCTGGAACAATCTTCTGTAGAATGTATCCAAAGACATTCTGTCATTCCACAATGAACTTTAGTCACTTTTTCACTGAGTTCTGGAGAACCTGGAAATGGTGTCCATTTCTACATCTTCCATATCCATTCGTTTTTGTTGTTACTCAGCTCCCTTTCCACAAATCTGTGCAGATTCAGTTTAGAACTATGGAGAGAACTGGCTCAGATAAAAGAATTGACCCAAATCTTCACCAGGAAGTTGAACCAATCTCAAACCCATTTCTGAAACTAAAAAAAAGTTTGGACACCTTAATAACTTTTTATGTTTGAGCACCTCTGCAGGTCATGTTCCCAGCTGTGACCATTGTTAAATGGTATTTTCTATCCTACTAGAAATAGGAGATACCAGAAACCTCATGACAAAATCTGTTCTTGAAAGATTTCCAGGCAGGTGCTGCAGTTCAAAAGGTTTAAATAGTTTGGAAAAAGGATGGGAGAGCAGTATCCTACAGCTTGTTGTTTCTTCATCTGTGTAATGGGGATACTACCCATTTTTGTAAAGTGCTTTGCATTTTTCAAATGGAAGATGTGATATCGTAGATAAGGTGTTCTTATTACTATTGCTTTGTGATTCTTTACTATGAGCCTGCACAATTATCTCCCATTTTTGTGAGACAAGAACCTGAATGTTTGTAGTTTCTTTGAGGAGCGAAAATTCAGTTAGCAGTTCGTCTGTAGATGTAGCTTTTTTCATTCACAGTCACTACATTTTTAATAATCCCTGTAACTCTCTGGCTGTGTTACATCTCTAAACAACTGGTACCTGCTTTGCTTTTAATTACATAGATTGTGGTTGCAGTCAAATTGAATTTTTCTCCACTACAGATTTCAAATATTTTTGCAAGGGTAATTCTGGCTCTGACGCATAGCTACCAATATTGGTTGTAACACATTGAGGTTTTGGTTAACGAAGTACCATACCTTAGCTTTGAATATGAATCATTCACTAAAGGGAGAAAACCAAGCTCCTTATTCTATGGTCACCAAAAATATAATACTTAACAGGAACAGCTTAATAACAGATGATTTGGGGGCTGTCTCTGACCTTGTACATCCATGTTAAAGACATAAACCGCATATTTGTACTCAGGACTACAACACTCAAGGAAATAGCCCCGGGCTGATTCCTCATTTTTGTTGAGAGACACTGTAAAGATTGCTCAGATCAATATTTGACCTACCTAGTTTGTCTACAGCAACAATCAACATGTGCAGCCTTGCATCCATGAAAAACTTTATGACACCACACTTGTGTGAATGTGAAAGAGTAAAGGAAAATACATGTCAAGCTTCCAGTGGGGTTATTTCCCATTCCAACTTTGAAGAGTCTTAGATATGGTTCTGAGTGACTATTTATATCATTGACATTGCCACTGTTATACAATTGCAACAAATCTTGTACAAAGTATGTCATGGAAAGTGTCCATGGAAAAGTTATGATTTGCTAAGTGTGATTATCCTGTTTATATGAATGTATTATCTTTGTATCTGAAGTTATGAATATTGGCTATGTACTGACATCATACACGTGTGTTGTAGTTCTAGGTAACACCCACCGGATAGACTTTACATTAGAGCCACACCACTATGTGTTGACGGCCCATTAAGGACATTTCATTCCGACAATGGGCCAAAGAAGAAACTCATCCCATCCACTAAGCATTCCTGTTGGTGCCTCAGCAAGAATACGGGCAATGGATGCCCCCTGTGAGTCAACAAAGCATGTAAGGACATGTGATATGCTCATGTGACCCTGCACTCCATCTTGAGATAGTATGTTACCAGGCACATGGCAGAGGATATAAAAGACTTCTGAGATATCTCCATTTTGCCTCTTTCCTGCCCTGATTTTCTGGACTGTGTCTTCACTGCTAAAAGGAACATTTTGAACTATGGACTGATGACCTTCCAATGTTCTGGAAGTTAACAGAGAGGCTTTATAAGATAGAATCTATTCCATCACTGCTACAAACCTGTTATAAGGACTTTGCAATTTCATTCTTTTCTTTTTCTTTTATTATTAAATCCTTAGTGTTTATTTCTAAAATATTAGCATCAGTGTGATTATTGAGTAAGATCTGATTCATATATTGATCTGGCTAAGTGGCTGATCTTTCGGGAATAGAAGGACCCTCTAGTTGATGAAATTGGTTTCCAGTAACTCATCCTAAAGTTCAGTGTCTGGGTGGTAAAACCAGGGCTGGAATGCCTAAGAAGACTGCATTTTTGACTTCTTGTTAATGAGTCCGGTGATACAGAAGTATACTTTTGTTACTGGTTTTCTATAATCTAAGGATAGCATATCCACCAATTTGGGGTGAGTCTGCCCTATTTCTCAGCAGTTTGTCCTGAATTTGGCATCCTTATCTATCACCCGCTGAGGCATGATGACACTTGGTGAGGCTGGTTTCAAGGGGGCTGGAAATACTATCAGAATCGCAGTTCTCATGGCATTTTTGTATTCCTGTTTCTCGTCCCAGATGAAACCAGGTTGTGCATGACAATTAAAATAAGTAAATAAATAATCTAAGAAAGAGAAACCCCATGAGCTCAGTGTCCAGAACACCAGGTCTCCTGTTTCCCAACTATATTGGCAGGCCCACATTTTAGCTACCTGGAGCTGCCACTGATTTGTGTTCCGGGGATTTGAGTTGCCTTGATATCTTTGTTTCCCCTTTTACTTTATTACCAACCCCTCTTTCTCTCTAGAGCTCTTCCCCTATTTAACATTCTACTCTCAGAGCTGCACACTGGGCCTCATTTAGGGAGGAGCAGAGTATTTGAGTCAAAATGCATCTCGTTGGTCTGAGAAGAATTTTTCATCAATATTATCCAAATCAGTCTTCCTTTCATGCTCCTTTTCTTTTTGTCACACATTGTGTTATAGGGCTCTCCTATAGGTCCATCCGTAACCTGCTGCTATGTTTTCTTCACTACAGTGTTTTCTGGAGTCCTTATAGTTGCAGTTCTTGTTTCTTTCTAGGCTGAACTGTCCCAACATCCCTTGCCATCACTGCTGAAGCAGTGCTTTGGATGCTTTGAAATGCAGAGACAAAAGTAGGTTCTTGCTGCCTGGAAGAAAGCAAGAACTTCAAACCATGAGGACTCCAATGAGGCGCACAGCTGAACTGTAAAAATAATTATTGGCACACCACATTGGTATCCTCTAGCCCCAGTTGAACAGTGTGTGGGAGTGCCCAGCTACTTCACTATACAGTTTACATGAAATGATCATCATGCTCAGGTTTCCTCCAGAGTTTATATGGAGCTGATATACTTCAGTGTGTCTGTTCCAGAGTCACATGAAGCTGGCATTGCACCCTATGCTAGAGTTGACCTGAAGGTCACACTATTCTTTGTATAATGTTTTTCATTGGCAACCATGGCAAGAAGCTGCCTTGGCTGAGCCAGGAAGGAGACCCATGTGCAACAGCAGGGGACATTGTCGGTCAGGATTGAGGTGCAGTGGCAGCATTATGAATTTGCTTAAGAGAATCACAGGCCTGCCTTAGGAAGGGGCACTTTGGGTCAATAAAACGGATGGTACAGTGGCAGAATTGCTTTGAGGGACCCAAACCGGAATAGTAGGGTTACTTCAGGTGGATTTCTAGCATTGTATTGGGGCCCAGGACCACAGTATAGTGACAGAGCTGTGGGAGAAAGGAAGAAGAAGCTTATAATGGCACCTATCTGCATTATCCTTGGGCCCTCCCTCATCAGCAAAATTCACCAACACTAGTTTTGTGTGTGCTGGGAGAGCTGGGACTAGAAGGGAAGGGGAACTGTCTATATATTTTTTCACCACTGAACTCTTCCGTGCTCCTCAAATCCCCACATTTGAAACTGAACAAAGTCTCAGTGATGCCACGCTGATGTGCAGATGTCATATGCCCCAGTCAGCCACGCCCTGTTTTGCTGTTGAAGAAATCTATGACTTAGAGGCACATTTCATAGCTCCCTGCTCTCAGTCACTCACACTATGAGCCTGTGACTTCAAAGGGGTATCTGAAAGGCAATGTTTGAAAACAAGAGAGATTTCCGGCAAGTCATTTTTTCCCCTCCCAGGATATAAGCAGTTTTAGAATATTTTGGTATAACTGCTTCTCAGTGGGATTTTTCTTATTTTACAAAGGAAACAAAAAGAACTTGGCAGTGGAAAAGAAAACACAGCTACATGCTCTGTGTCCATATGCTATCATATTAAAGTAGGAGTCTCCAACTCCCACTGCTAGCAGGCTACTCTCCATCCTGATGCATGCCTTTCAGACGGAGCAATGCATGCTGGGAGCTGTAGTTCTCATAGGCTAGTGGTTTTCAACCTTTTCCATATTTTGACTGTATGTTACAGCGTAGAGTCACCTAGTGGACTTCCGCAATGCATTTAGCTATAAAGAAAGGGCGGGTGCTCAGGAACCCCTGAGACCTGTTTGTGATGATCCTGGGGCTTGTGCCCCCCGCTCCCCCCCCCCAGGTTTCAATAACCATGCTATAGACCATATCTCTAAGGTGGTGTTTGATTTGGTGTTCTCTGTTTTTATGCAACTAAGGTTTGAGGGTAGATATTGTCTAACTTAGGGGTTTATGTTGTGTGACAAAGTTCCTCCTCTATCTTGGTGGGTCCTGCACTTATTGGCGGATTTTTTTGCCTCAGAGATTCACCATGTGGGTTGGGGAACAGCCCAGAGACCTTCCCCTCTGGAAGAACCCACAGTCCAGGTCAATTGGGAGGTTTGGGGGGAACCGAGGCCCACCCTCTACTCCAGGTTCCAGCCCAGGGCCCTGTGGACTGCAGCTGTCTATAGTGCCTCCTGTAACAGCTGCATGACAGCTACAACTCCCTGGGCTACTTCCCCATGGCCTCCTCTAAACACCTTCCTTATTCTCACCAGAGGACCTTCCTCCTGGTGTCTGATAATGCTTGTGCTCCTCAGTCCTCCAGCAGCATACCCTCTCAGCTCCTTACACATCTTGCTCCCAGCTCCTCACACTCCCCCCACAAACTGAAGTGAGCTCCTTTTTAAAACCCAGGTGCCCTGATTAGCCTGCCTTAATTGATTCTAGCAGCTTCTTCTTAATTGGCTCCAGGTGTCCTAATTAGCCTGCCTGCCTGCCTTAACTGGTTCTAGCAGGTTCCTGATTACTCTGGTGCAGCCCCTACTCTGGTCACTCAGGGAACAGAAAACTATTCATCCAGTGACCAGTATATTTGCCCTCTAACAGACTCCTGTACCCCACTGGTCTGGGTCTGTCACAGTTGCTGCCCATCTCCATAGTATTTGAGCACCTTCCACATAAAATCAATAGCAATAGTGAAGTGGCTAATGGATTTAATGGGACTTCTTTTTAGGGTATAAAGATTCTGCTTGGGGGTAGGGTTATGTATGGAGTATAAAAGGTATAATTAACTATAACTCAATGGAATTTTATGTAGGGTATAAAATTCTACTTGAGGTTCAGTTGTGTTTTCATTTGTCTGATTGACATTAATTAATATTGGCGGGGGGGGTCTTTTTGTTTAATTTTTGAACTTCAATGTCATTCTTGATTGATTAAAGTTTGGACACTCCTGTTGTAAGATACATGATCAAGTGATTTACAGTTGGGTACATGCTTGACTGGTTAACCAGTTGCATGCCATCGTGGGGGAATGTCCTTTATATTTTTAATTATCTGTATCTTTACATTTACTACTTCGCAAATGAGCATTTGAAAATGTCAGTAGTCGCCCTTTTTAGAGACCCGTAATGAATCTGCTTCCACTCATAAGTAATGCTGTCATCCTAAACAAATGACAATAAAACCTCTGTACATCCATGCCATTATATATTTTCTCTGTATACATGAGTTGGCTTAATTCTTCATACCCTGGTCCACAACACTCAAGGGAACTGTTGCCCTTCTATATTTCCCAATTGCTTTATGTCTGATGATGTGCATATTCAGAACATTCCAAAATCTTAACAGATGATCATTATTACACCTTTAAAACTGAGGGCTCCCTTAATAACAGTGGTAGGGGTATGGGCTGAGCTGTTCTGAAGAAGAAACCCTGAGGAGTAGCCCACTGGGGAAAGAAGAGATGAGCTAAACTTGTGTTATGTACAAGTTGACTTAATGAATAAAGCCAAACCTTAGGAAGAGGCTTAGTTTGGGCCCTGCATAGTGCATGGACTGTGTTCTTAGGGAATCAGCTCACAGAACAACCAAAAAATTCCTTTTTATTTCAGTCCCTCACATGCATGGGAGATCAGGGAATGGCCTGTTTTTGTTTGTGTCTCGGGAAGGTGGAGGGGGTGGTTCTTGAAAACATTCACCATTCTAACTTTGAGTTGAGACAGGGATGGAAAGAAGCATTGATCTAATTATATGATAAGGGTGGACAGGGTCAGGAAGCAATAGGGTGACAGGGAGATGTTTATCACCAGAGCTTCTGATAGTGTTCAGGGCATAGTGACCCACCTGGGTGTTATCAGTTAATGAGATCCAAGCTGACTGTCATCCTGGGCTATGTGGTCAATGGAAGAATATACAGTATGATTTACGAGTGAAATGAAATATAGCTCTGCTCTCCCACGTCACATGCTCATGCACTAGGAATGAAATCCCAGCCAGCTCTACCTCAGAGGCAACAGGCTGGAGAAGGCACTGCCGGTGGAATCCCGGCTGTTTTCCTTGCTCTGTCATGAAATGATGATGGTTGTAGCTGCTGTACATGACCAATGGCTACACTGATTTCGGTGGCTATCAATTAAGTAGTTGCAACTCACAAATCTCTTTAGCATTATGGTTTCTATGTCACAACATCTATTTTCCAAGCAACAGTTTAGCTGTGTACACATGTGAGGTTGTGAGTGTCTGTGTTTGTGTGCTTGTGTGTGGGCAACTCTGTGTGTGTGTCTTTTGATTTTGTGACCATCTGTCTCCCTGTGTGTGCACGTGCATCTATGCAAGAATGTCTGCTTATGTGTGAATGTATGTATGTGTACATGTCACGTAAGCATGTGGGGCTGTCTGAGTGTTAGTGGGAAGAGGATCAAGCAATCCTGTAACCCTCATTGGATCAGATTCATTCTTTACATAAGGAATTAGTCTGGCCTATTATTGTCAGCCACACTTTTATGCTTTCAACGGCCAGCTTCAAGGCATGTGTCACTCATCAAAGTTCAACAGACAAGGAATAGGGGGAGCTGGAGGAAGGGTTACAACAAATGGCAAGGGTGTGAAAAATAGGATTTTTCCTTGTTTTCAGCTGAAGCAAATATTTACAAAAAACTCTTCCTTTATTTTTTCAAAGCAGATGTTACCAGTAAGTACCAGTTTAAATCATACACAGGAAGCCTGGATTGTAGTATTGATGCAAATAAGATTAAGCATTAGGAATAGAGTTTTCCCAAATAACATTGGTACATCCGATAGTGTGACATATGGAATTCCTGACTAGTCCTGCTGGCCATTGGAATTGACTTTACTTATACTTTGTTTGTCTCTACAAACATTCATATCAGAGGTCAGAAACATGTCCATGCCTAAAGCTGGCAAAAAGTTTGGGAAGGAGATTGGAAAAGTAGCCAGGTTCTTTTGATGACGAGCTTCCCACCCTATTCTGTATTCTGCATTGAGAAAGATGGCCTATTCCTCTTCTTCAATGTGCTTCCCTTTGTGGGTGTATGTAGTGCTTGCTTATGAACATGAGGGGCTGATACAACTATCTAGAACTAGGCAGAGTCTGTGAGTCCTAACTACTGTGAAAATATACTTCGACCTTAATCTATAAGAAGCCCCAGTTATTCCAGTTCTGGGTTTCTACACAACCCTGCAATACCTTTTGCCATTCCAATATTAGAAAGGAGACACAGTGCTTCTTTGGCATTCAATAAATAGTGATGCTGCAGAAAATGTACTGATGCCCGACTAAAGACAATGACAATGTAATTGAATGGGGAAAAATAGGTTTCTTTGTCAATTTTGTGCATATGTGTGGGTGGGCTGGAGTGGGGAATAATTAGTAGACTTCCACTAGGTGGATCATTAAGTGGCCAAGTTTATTTTGTGTTGGCTACTATTAGTGTTAAGGTAAAGCATGTGTTTCTATAAATAACGCCACTTTTGATGCAAAATCCATTCGAGTAAGTAGCCTGAGGAGTGGGGTCTCATCTCTCACATGCACTATAGAGATTTTGTTCCCCTTAACATGCCTACCCTCTTCCCCCTTACTTTAACAATGATGTACTGTTGGGGCAGCAGGAAGCCCCGTGTTAAAACCCTGCCACAAAACTGACAGGTGCTTTGGATTGATTTCTCTGCCTCAGATGGAGTTCACCATCTCCCTGGCTACTACTCTGGCATCCCTGCCAAACATGGCATCCCTGCAGCTTATACAAATGGTCATGAAGAACTCTTTAAAAAACACTTTGTGATGTACCAAATTGCTCCAAAATATCAGATATTTTTAACACATGGAAGGAGCCTCCAGATCCCCTAGAAAGTCCCCACCTCCAACTCAAGCTATACAAGTTGATCACTTTGCTATGCAGCCAACGTTTGTAGTACATTTTTCATGAGCAAAGTATAACCATTCTCAGAAATCACCCTTCATATAAATGTATTTGCCTACTGGTGCTATCTCATTTGGTTGTGGCTATGAGAAAGCATTTGAATGGCAAAAGAAATGAATGGATTCCTCATTCTCTCAAACCCATCTCTCTATGAACATTTGCGCCCTGGACACAGACTCAAAAGGAGATTTTTGTGGAAGCCCTTACCAGTAGAGCCCTGTGCAGATACAGAATTTGTATCCGCATCCAATCAGCGATATGCACATATGATCCATGGATATCTGCATCCACAGATGCGGATACCCATGGATGGATATGAAGTGGATAGCCACAGATTTGCAGGGCTCTAGAAATAAAATTTGGATCCGCATCCATCTGCAATTTGCAAACATGGGTCACAGATATCCACATCCACAGATTTGCAGGGCCTGATCCAAAGTCCATTGAAGTCAAGGGAAAGACTCCCATTAACTTGAATGGGGTTTGGATCAGGCCCAGAAAGCACAGCTGTCTCTAAGGGTCTCTGAAGGGCTCCGTAAAGCATTCTGTGTGTGAAGAGTGCTGCCCTTTGCTTTGCCAGTTCCTGAAAAGCAGGGATCCTAAATTGCTTTTGAGACTTATATTCAACCAGTGAGTGAGAGCCAGTGTTATTGATGGGCAAACTGCAAAAGGCTTTAGTTGTTCAACTTAGATAAACAACCCATAGGTTGTATGCCTGTATGTAAGCCTCTTGAATCTGCAAATTTGGAAGAACTGGCTCATTCACCAAGTTTCTGGTAGTTCCTGCTTCCAGTCAGGCTAGGTAAACTATGGGTGATTTGTAACTTCCGTTGCTGGATCTCATTGGAGCCTGGAAGATTAGAGGAAGAGGAGAAAGAAGAAAAGTTTGAAGAAAAGTTAAATGAACATTTTACCAAACTCCAAAGTAGCAGGTTGAGTTTTGGGCAGTGGTGAGGAGATATATCTGTCCCTCGTTATAACCAGCTAGGTTGAACAATCATGGTTGAGATTTTCAAAGCCAATCAAAGTGTGTCTGAATTCCCTACTCAGCTTTGGAAATGTTAGCCCATATGCAGTGTTGCTTTTTTGTCCTGATCGATTAGTCAATAATCAGAGCCTAACAGGATTGTTTCCAGGAGAATGAGAAATTGATGCTATGAGTCAGGAATATTCTTGGTCTTATCTTGCTTATTTACACAGAATGTACACAAAGCCCTGTTTCCCTGAACACAGACACAAACAACAGCAGGAAGTTTCCTTGTCAGAAATCCAAAGGTCTGCCATGCCAGTGAGCTCCGTGCCCAAGAAGCCCTGGCCTCTGCTTCCTCTCAGAGCAGTGCTCATGATTCCTTTTGGCCTCCAACCCACACACGGCCTGCTGCCAATATACTAGCCCTTCTGTTTGAAACCTCAGTCCACACACCTGGTGACTTGGGTGGTAACCCCACAGCCCTCAACCATTAATGGGGTTTGAATGCTCCTTCTTATGATCCTGAACAAGAGTGCTTGGCACACCCATTGGCTTTAATGAGTTCTGTGGTTGTCGTTGGAACCAATACTCTGCTCCTGGCAGCCATTAGCACCTTTCAACTACACCGTCAATATGTGTGTACAACAACAGTCTGAGGAGGTGCAAAATGGCAGCATTATAGAAAAAATGGCAATCAAAAGGGGGATGTGTGATATTCTAAGATTACTTCATTTTACAGCCTCCTGTTATGTGCTTTCTTGCTACCATTTTGCCTTTCCTTCATGTAACATGCACTTGCTGAGGTGAGGCTTACACTTCAATTGACATCACCTCAGAACTGAGCCCATTGAGAGCTGGCTACATGCTGCATATGGGCATCATTCATGGACAGAAAGAACTCTTTTTTTCCCTCCTCTCTTGAACACCCCCAGGAAAAACCTCACAAAATTAAAGCTGCACTGACTTCTGTGAAGTACTTCCTCCATGCTGGAGATGCTCCGGTAGTGCACCTCAGGACCTGACTGGAAAAAGGACTTCCCTGCATAGGTTTTCAGTATCTTATGGCTGTTGCTGCCAGGATAGTGGTGGAATTGTAGTGAAATGAACAGGACAGCTAGGGTTATTTTTGCAATTTTAGGGATAGTCCCTAATCAAGGCATGATTTGGAAAATCATTAGGTATTGGGGACTGCATGCTTGGCACAGCCATGAAGAGTGCACCTGTGGTATCACCAAAAATTCTACGTGTATGACAGAATCCTACAGATCTAAGGTGAGTATTAATAGGACAGCAGCATAGCAAATGAACTGAAGGAGCAGCAGTGAAGTGTGTGCTAGTTATCAAACAAGATTATGGGCCAGTTTAGCTGTACAATGCTGGGGGTCTGGTTTTGATTCCCATTCCAGATGGCTGTCTCTTCCAACTTGCATGGACTGGGAGTGCTACAGAGGCAGCTTATTCAACCTCAAAGAGGGGAGACAGTATCCCCATGACTCAGTGGTGATCATTCTGGACAAATAAGGTGCAGCATTTAGGGACTCCAAAGGGAATCTTATCCTGTTCTCCTTAGCTGGCAAGCAAGGCAGTGAATTATAAAATTCCATTTAGCCTATACACCCTTTTTGAGCAGGGACTGTCCCTTACTGTGTGTATGTACAGCACCTAGCGTAGTGGGGCCCTGATCTCAGTTGGAGCCTCTAAGTGCTATGGCATTGCAAACTAATAAATAAATAATAGTAATTAATAATACCAGTGGTAAGTGAGGAGATCTTCAGATCTCCAAAAGGGTTCTGGGGACATCCTTCACAAAGGAAAAGTTTGTTAATGACACTTGATAAAAGCATCCATTCTTTGTCTACTGATGATTTGGCCATATAGATCTGTCGCATTTATGCAATTTTACTACATTTTTACCAATATGACATAAAACATTTACTATCTGAAAATTTCCTCTTACTCTTTCCTTCTGGTAAAAATATTAGACAGATGTAAGAAGCAGTTTTAAGCAGAGTGGCTGTGGGCAATTTGCATGTACTGTGCAGTGCTGAACATAGGAGGACACAGCCTGCTGGCTAGCTAAGTAATGCAACCTGTCTCCTGTCACATTAAAAACATTCAAAAGATACCCTGGAATCTGTTTCTCATCATGGGAGACATGTAATAAGTGGTTGAATGAAGAGCAAGACCATCCAAGTACCGTATTATAATCTCCTGTGTCTGTCTTCTCACACAGAGGCAAGATAAGATCCACTTGTGCAGTGTTTATCTGATTCTTCTCAGCTCTCATACTGTTTGAAGTCAGAATTGAATATTTCCTTTTTTCCTTTCTTTTTTATAAATAGCCCAGGTATTTCTTCTTTGTTCCTATTGTGACATCTCAGGTATCTCCTATTATCCCCCTGTTTTTATTCAAGAAGCTTCTACAGCAGCAGCAGCCTCCATTGCAGACAATGTAAAATGTAGTCAGGGCTAATCATGATTCGGGCTATTCTTTTTCTTACCTCCTTTACAAAAAGCTGTTCTGCAATAGATGGAACATTAGAAATAAATACAATGCCTGTGAAATATAATAGGATATATACATAGAGAGAGAGAGGGAAACATCTATCTCTCTCTCTATGTATGTTCATTGTATTTATATTCTTTCCTTTTCCCTCCTTTTCTTTCTTTTTGTCCCATTTAATTTTCTTGCTTTCTCTCTCTCTTCTCAACATCTCCTACAAGGGTTCTGGACTTAGTTATGGGTATTGGATGGAGAACAATAAATCCAGTTTCAGAGTGGTAGCCGTGTTAGTCTGTATCAGCAAAAAGAACGAGGAGTCCTTGTGGCACCTTAGAGACTAACAAATGTATTTGGGCATAAGCTTTCATGGGCTAAAACCCACTTCATCAGATGCATGAAGTGGGTTTTAGCCCATGAAAGCTTATGCCCAAATACATTTGTTAGTCTCTAAGGTGCCACAAGTATTCCTCAATAAATCCAGTATAACCCTAATTATGTGAGCTATTTAAATCAACTGGTGTTTCAGTTAGGAAAGTGAAAGCCCACTGAGTCTGAGATATCTTGAACCTCTCAAACTCTTTTTTGGTTTAAGGATTTACCATTTTTTTCTGATTTCACAACAGAGCTAGGGGGTTATCTAAAATAAAGAGAATATTTGCTGGAATAAAAGCTGAATTCACTTTTTCTGCTCTTTGCTCATGCCACTTCTGTATTTGTCTTCTATGAATATTCTAGAGAATAAATTTAGCAGTGGGGATGTTCATAAAAACAGCAAATTTTAAGTGGATATTAAGAGAATAGCCATGGAAAACAAATTTTGAATTCATACATGTCAGTATTCACCATGGAAGCCTGACTGCCTTTGTTCTCAATCCATGCTAACTATCACTGTTTGAATTTCAAATAGTCACAACAAACTGCTCACAAATAATGTACATGCCAAGGGCCTCACTGAAGTCAAAGGAAAACCTCTCACCCTGAATCTTCTGAGACCCAGGCTTCTTGTGCTGTTTTGATACTCACCTTGCTCACCAGAATGTAGCAGAGATGGACAGCCAGAGGAATGCAGTCATGAAAAAAAGAAACAAACATACAGCCCTGGGTTTGTTCTTGACAGATTTCCAAGCAGAGAAGTTCTCCAAGTTGCTGTCAGTGTTGTAGACCTCACATTGTGGAACTGACAGATACATCATGATCAGGCAGGAGGTTTTATTTTTATCATGTGTTTTTAGGTTATATTTAGGGCATACCAGCCTGACAGTATCTATGTTAATGATCACGTGTGTGCGCAACTGGAAGTCTCCCTTCTACTGTTGAAGAGATATAAAACAGGCCAGAATGGCTGCCCTCATTCAGATGGAGATAAAACAGAAGACCTGATTATTCAGTCATTTCAAGATCTGCTGGCCCTTTCCTCAGGACTAGGAATCTGCTGTCTTGGCAGATCCCAATTACATTTTGCCTCAATTCATAAATGTCATGGCCAGATCATGGGCAGCCAGACCTAGTGGTCAGAGTCCAGGTCCACAGTCATGGGACGGGAGCCAAGAGTCAGCTGGGTCAGGATACTGGGGGATCAGAAGCAAGAAACAAACTTGAGAGCACAACCATGAATCAGGCCGGGTCAGGATACTGGGGGTCCGAGGCAGGAGACAAACTGAAGATGAGAACCATGGGTCAGGAGTCAGAGTCAGGATACCAAGAGGTGAGAAGCAAGAGACAAACTGGAGTCTGGAATCAGATGCCGGGAGTCAAGCCAAGAAGTTTGGAAGCAAGGAAGTCAAGCCAGGGGCACAGAAGCCACACAGTCCAGAGCAGGTTGGAGCCAAGTTGCATGGACAATTGTCTGTTCTTGTGCTGGATTTATATCGAAGCTGTGGACCAATCAGGATTCCCAGCATTCTCCCAGTCAGGATCCAGGACTTGAGTCCTCTGTCAGGGTTCAGCTTCTGTCCTAGGAAGTGTTAGCAGGTCACTGGTTGGCAGGTTGGAGCTTACCAGACAGTTCCAGACAATAAGGTGTTCAGGGGCCTAAATCCTATTAAATGTCAATAGGAATTGGGCACTGAACTGCCACCAGCACCTTTGGCAATCTCATAAATAAATAAAATGGAGCATTTATTGTGCTTCTGTTCTTCCAACCCCATTGCAAACAGAGCTGGAAGAAAGCAGCAAAACATTTCCCAGCTGCTCTTCATTCAGATTTGTAAACACTTGGCTTTAGCTGTGTTCAGACCCATTTGTATTTTCTTTTGGCTAATGTTGTAGGCTGGGATTTTTGGAGGAGCCTAAGGGTGTTAGGCACCCGACTCAATGGACTTCAATGGGATTTAAGCACCTTTCTCATTTGAATTCCTTTGACAATCTCAGCACTTGCAAAGAAGTTACTAGCAGGAATATATGCAGAATCAGAAGATTGCAAGTAAACACTGAATACATACAAAAAAATGGAGAAGGGCTTTGCTTTCTTGCTTATGTCTATCTTCAACCTTTGAGCATGCCCAGTGTGAGCTAGATGTTTCTAGAGGCCAGAGCAAATTCAGATTGAGCTGATTGCCTGTATAGTTGGGGGAAAAAATGCTCTGTTTTTTCCTCCAACCAGCCTGCCTCCTTCCTGAACACTGCAATTGCTAATGGAAAGGAAAACGGAAGGATAGAAGAAAACAAAGAGCTCAGCAGCCATCCAGCTATCCCCCTTTCATTGTTTTTGATTGAGCCCATGACTGTTCTCCCATCTTTCCTGTTTTCGGTGGCCCTGAGAAAGCATCTGCCATTCAGAGCTTCTGAACCACTCAGGAGCACAGCCCCCTTCTGTGTAGCTTAAACACCTCAAATGGCATCCATATAATTCAACCATCCACCCCAGTGCCTTACAAGACAGTGCTTTCTCCCCATTTCCCATTCTTACAAGCCACACAAAGCTCCCAAGCTTGGTTAACATATAATTGCCAATTTGGCGCAGAACTCAGGATAGCTCTGCCACATAACTAGTGGGGCCTGCCCACATAATTCAGGTCTAATGTGGTGCATGGTATCACAGGGTCTTAGATACAGTATTTTTCACTTTCCGTCCTGATCTGCTGAGCAGTGTTGTCTGCTAGTAAACAGCTGCTGTAATTCACCCAACAGGCATCTGCCATTTTGGTCATGGATTAAGGGATCCCTAGGTATATACATTGTATAACACTTTAAGCTTGTAAAGTAATTTGGGGCCCTTAATAAAGGAATAAAAGGCACGTTATGGATGAAAGAATATAGTAAATAATAAAAAGCATGATAAAAATGGTAAATAATAATATTATTAATACATCTAAGTAGGAAAGGCAGATCAAAGGAATACAATTCAGTCTTTGGGATTAACTTATTCTGAGGAGGAGCCATGGATAACATACTTAAAGAAAAACTATACTGGAAATTAAAACCAAGGAAATAGCCACAGGGGACAGAGTTACTGGAATGGAACTGAAGAGTTCCTGGCAAAGATTGGACCATCATGTTGCTAACAGAAGGAGGGAAAGAAGTTATGTGACTGCCATGGGCTACTGTTTTTACAAATAAGATCAAACTCATAATAGATCTAAATCATCAGCAGTGTTAGGTGGAACCAAACCTTGTAACCAAGTGGTTAAGACCAAAGAAACATTAAAATGCTAAAAACACAAGAAAAAAATAATAAATGCCCACTTTCCACTGTATAAGAATGGCCATACTGGGTCAGATCAGTGGTCCAGCTAGCCCAGTATCTTGTCTTCCAACAGTGGCTGCTGCCAGATGTTTCACAGGGAGTGAACATAATAGGGGAATTCATCAAGGGATCCATCTGCTGTTGTCCACTCCCAGCTTCTAGCAGTCGAGGGTATAGGGACAACCAGAGCATGGGGTTGCACTCCTGACCTTCTTGGTTAATAGCCATTGACGGACATATCCTCTATGAATTTATCAGATTATTTTTTAACCCAGTTATACTTTTGGGTTTCACAACTTCTTGCAACAAGGACCACAGATTGGCTGTGCGCTGTGGGAAGAAGTACTTCCTTATGTTTGTTTTAAACCTGTTGCCTATTAATTTCATTGGGTGACCCCTAGTTCTTGTGTTATGTGAAGGGGTAAATAACATTTCCTAATTCACTTTCTCCAGACTATTCATGATTCATATCACCCCCCCCCCATTGTCTCTTTTCCAAACAGAACAGTTCCAGTCTTTTTAATATCTCTTCATATGGAAGCTGGTACATACACACAATCATTTTTGTTGCCCTTCTCTGTACTTTTTCCAATTCTAATATATCTTTTTTGAGACAGGACAACCAGAACAGCACAAAGTATTCAAGGTGTGAGCATGCCATGGATTTCTATAGTGGCATTATAATATTTTCTATTTTATTATTTATCCCTTTCCTAATGGTTCCTAACATTGTGTTTGATTTTTTGACTACTGCTGAACACTGAGAAGATAATTTCAGAAAACTATCCATGTTGACTCCTAAATCTCTTTCTTGAATGGTAACAGCTAATTTAGACCCCCATCATTTTGTATGAATAGTAGTAATTATTTTTTCCAATATGCATTACTCTGCACTTATCAACATTCAATTTAATCTGCCATTTTGTTGCCCCGTCACCCAGTTTTGCAAGATCCATTTGTAACTCTTTGCAGTCGGCTTTGGACTTACCTATCTTGAGTAGTTTTCTATTGTCTGCAAACTTTGCCACCTCATTCTTTATCCCTTTATCCAGATTGTTTATAAATATGTTGAACAACACTGGCCCCAGTACAGATCCTTGGGGGACCTAGCTATTTACTTCTCTCCATTGTGAAAACTGACCATTTATTCCTACCCTTTGTTTCCTATCTTTTTACCAGTTACGGATCCTTACTTTGCTTAAGAGCTTTTGGTGAGGGACCTTGTCAAAGGCTTTCTGAAAGTCCAAGTATGCTATATCAAATGGCTCACACTTGTCTACATGCTTGTTGACACCCTCAAAGAATTCTAATAGATTGTGAGGCATGATTTCCCTTTACAAAGCTGTGTTGACTCTTCCCCAACATATTGTGTTTATCTATGTGTCTGATAAGTTTGTTCTTTACTATAGTTTCAACCAATTTGCCTGGTACTGAAGTTGGACTTACCAGCCTGTAATTGCCAGGATTGCATCTCCAGCCTTTTTTTAAAAATGGCATCACATTAGCTATCCTCCAGTCATCTGATACAGAGGCTGATTTAAGCAACAGGTAGTAGTTCTGCAATTTTATATTTGAATTCCTTCAGAATTCTTGGGTGAATACCATCTGGTCCTGGTGATATATTAGTATTTAATTTATCTATTTGTTCCAAAACCTCCTCTATTGATACCTCAATCTGGAACAGTTCCTAAAAAGAATGTCTCAGGTGTGGGAATCTCCCTCACATCCTCTGCAGTGAAGACCAAAGCAAACAATCCATTTAACTTCTCCACAACAGCTTTGTCTTCTTTGAGTGCCCCTTTAGCACCTCACTTGTCCAGTGGCCCATGCTGATTATTTGACAGGCTTCCTGCTTCTGATGTACTTTAAAAATCCTTGTTGTTAATTTCTGTCTTCTGCTAGTTGTTCTTCAATTTTTTTTTGATCTCCCTAATTATAAAACACTTAGATCCAGATGCTGGCTGTGACACAGGCCCTTTGTGCTGCTCTGATGGTGTAAAGGGACCATAAAGCTGAGCTAGCCAGATAGATTAGTGAGTGTTCTCTTGTTCTAGGGAAATCTCTGGGTGGTGCAGAGCTGACATTTTAAAACACTTTCAAATGTGACTAACTAGAAGATACCACAGGTGGGCATGTTGGAGACTTTAATACACAGGACACTAATTAAAGCCATTTCTTTTTAAAAGTGATGGCATAGGGGAGTCCCGTGGTACATTTGGAAATTTCCCATTCCAAAAATCAATAATGACTATAGGAAACTCATACAGCACATCAGCACCATTAGCCTTGAAGACCACAGCTTTCAATTTACCCAGGAATCTGTACAGAAAGGTAGTGGCAGTGCACGCTTCCTTCATTCCCAAGAAGCTGTCTAAGCCCTGCCCTGAACAGGAGGAAAGAATCACCACACTAGAGGTATTTTATACTCCATGCCCTTTCAGTCTTTGACTTAACTTTGCGGAGACAACTAACAATAGAGCTTATTATCAGCGGCGGTGATGGTGGTTGTTGAGGCTGACATCTGCTCACCAGGAACTGAACTCCGACCACCAGCTCTTTTCACATCAGCCAGCACACAGCTGACAGATGGCAAATACATCCAGTCACAGCTACAGTTTACAAGGCCAGATATCTGTAATACAACAGTTAATTTGCCTTACAATGGCCATAGCTTGTGAAAAGTAGTGTGTGATCGAATCACAGATGTGAGATCAGTAATGGGATCATTCTTCATGGTAATCTGCAGGAATGGGCAATAGTGTTAGTTATTTTGCATTTATGCCGCACCTCTCATCAATGGATTACAAAGCTCTTTAATGGTATGTCTACACTACACACCCCTGGCAGTGCCATGGAGGGTAAGTGTAGCTACATGCTGCAGTGAAAACCAAGCTGCCCTGAGCCTGTGGTGTGTAGCTGCATGTGGCAGTGACAGGCTCTGGCGGACAGGTGCAGGGGAGTGGGGAAAGGCTGTGCCAGTGAAGAGCTGCTGGAGGCTTTCCCTGCTACCTCCCCCCTGACAGAGCCTTTCCCTGTGGCAGGGAAAGACTCCAGTAGTGAGGAGGAAGTGGGACACTACACTGCTAAAAATAGCAGTGTACATGGGAGCGGCATTGCTTGGGCATGTAGAGAGCCATGCAGGGTAAATATCCACAGGGTTCAGGCATGTCTTTTCCTCGCCTAAGCAGTGCCTCACTGTCTACTCTGTGATTTATACCCATGCTAGGAGGGCATGCAGTATATGTACTCTACACACTGCTGAAAGGAGTGTGCAGTGTAGAAGTGTCCAAAGTGCTGTCAGCCCTGTTACAATGGAAGAAACTGAGGTCCAAAGAGACTTAGGAGCAACATCTCTGTGCAAAGGTCTCCTACGTGGCAGAATGGATGCAATTCCACTGCACCAGGTTTGTGTTGAGGAGAGGGCTGCAGGCCATGTGCCTCCCTCCTCCCGCACTTTGCACGGAGTGTTCCATAAAACACGGGGGGGGGGGCGCTGAGGGCATGGCAGAAGCTGGCGGGGGACAGAGTCAGTGGATTGCTTTGTAAATGTTCTGGCTCCCTACAGAGAGAGGCAGCACAGACAGGATCAAGATGATTGCAGTGGCAGCTGCTCCCTGGCCAGATGTGGGAGTTAAAGATTCCTCCTCCAAGCCCTTGGGGAGATCACCGGCTCGCAGTCTGCTACTCAGGATGTATGCTGATTCCCAAGAGTTGGGCTGAGGTCTCCTGACTTCCCAGACTCTGGGCTGAATTAATAATTGCCATAGAACCCCTTTATACCAGCCAGTGTGATGCAAAGAAGACATAGGGCAGGCGTAGGACCTCTCTGGGGCATGCTCTCAGCCAGGGGTGGCTCTATGTATTTTGCCGCCCCAAGCACGGCAGTCAAGTGGCTTTTGGCGGCATGCCTGCGGGAGGTCCGCCGGTCCCGCGCCTTCGGCATACCCGCCACCGAATTGCTGCCAAAGCCGCGGGACCGGCAGACCTCCCGCAGGCATGCCGCCAAAGGCAGCCTGACTGCTGCCCTCACAGCGACTGGCAGGCCGCCCCCCGCGGCTTGCTGCCCCAGGCATGTGCTTGGTGCTGCTATGACAAGTACAGATCCAGCTCCGCCAAAACTGTACCACTTCCACAGGGGCCCCAGTTCTATGGCTGGGAGCAAGAGGGGGTGTGGCTCTGGCAAACCTGCTTGCATCCGTGCATTGGCTCTTTGGATGTACATCTGGAACATAAGGTAAAGCCACTCTTAGGCAGGGATGAATCTGGCCCTGTGCCTCCATTCACCCCCATTTTTCATTCCTGTCTCATCCCGTGATAACACAATGGCAGCATCTTTGCAAATGGGAACGTACAGATTGTTTGTTTCGGAAAACAAAGGTCAGTGGGTAGGTTCCTACCATGCAATCTAAAAAAACGATTGTTTCTCCAGCCTTCCAGTCCCAAACAGACTCACAGGACACTGGTACTATGGGTTTGCTCAAATGGAAGCGTTCTCATTTCTCCAGCTTTATCATAGGCTCTGCATTCTGTCCTCCCCCCACCCCTCCACTTACTTTACCAGCAGCCACCTGCCAGCCTCAGCTTCTGGTCCCAACCACACATGCCTTGAGGGGCCAGGTGTTTCCTCCCTCACTACAGTAACCATGACACTAACACAGTCTGCACTGATGATTCTGCTTTGATTCTTTTAGATTTCTCTCTATGCAAACACTCACAACAGAAGCATCACAATGAAGTCAGCTACCCCTAGCTCACTCACAAAGGCACCCAGGAAAATACTTAGGAGTTATTATATTACAGTTTGAGCTGGATGCATGATGGGCCACGTCCTCAGCTAGTGTAAATCGGTATGGTGCTATGCCAGTTCACACCAGTGGAGGATCTGTTCTTACAATTGTAAAACAACATATTTGAGGAATTCCATGACATTTTTTCAATACTTTTTTTCCCATTATTTGCCCAACTCTAATCACAAAGCAGATAGATTAGGGTTGGCAAACATGCCGTTTTTTTCCTCTCCTGATTTTACTGGGCCATTTCCTATATCCTGGAAGTCTAACTTGTAAGGTATAAAAAGGGTCCCAAAAGAACTTTTGGGGCTGTGCAAGGGCAAAGTGCTGTATCCTTGCATGATGACATTGTATTATATAATGCAGTGATATTTACCTGGAGATGGAAACTAAACACCTTTAAAATCTGGCCTTTAGTTCCCAATGTTCTCCTTGGAAGTTTTCCCCATTTTTTGTCTGTCTTACTATTTGAACTGTAATCTCTACAGGGCAGGGACTGGTTCTCACTATGTGTTTAGACAGTGCTTTGCACAGTGGAGTCTCTGGGCATCACTAATAAAATAATAATAATGATGATAAAAAATGTGTCACAATTCTGTGATGCATGTGTTATCCCCCCCCCCCAGGATAAACAGTAAAAGGCGCTGAACCCTCAACGCTAAATAAACTATATGCCTTTTATTTGTAACTGTGTGCTACCTGCAGTAACTTGTACCCAATAAATTGGTAGGAGTTAGTGGTATTTCTCTGCAAGCCATTGGTGGTGACCATTCACTCATGAGACACCTTTCCTAAGGAAGGCCCAGGAGAATGCTCAAAGATCATGGAAAAAGCAGGGGCTGAGACAGGAGTGAATGATAAGAAGATTAATTTAACGCAGCAGTGCAGGGTTAACCCCTGGATGAAAGCCTAGAAATTATACAGGGAAGTCAGTTTGAGTCCTGCAGAACTGGTCTAAGAAAGCCCATTACATAATAGGTGATTCATTCTTATCGCGCCCCTTCTCTTTCATCTTTATGGGCTCAACAGTAAGAGATCCTTTATTCCACAGATCTCTTTTCAATGAAACAGTAAATAAGCAAGTGCCAAGCTCCAGCTGTAATAACAAGAGCTGGCAAGAGCCCAATGGGTCTGCACTGTTTTTTTTTTATTTTTATTTTTTTTATTTATTAAAATTCTCTGGGTACAGATTTACTTTCTTTGCTCCTTCTATATTATTGCTTCACCTGCCTTGAATTGGGAATTGCAGGCACTTTGATAAATGGATTGTAAAGTTGTCTGGATTCACTGTGGCTTCTTAAAGTGCCTGTGTATCCTCGGCCGAAATGCAATTTTGTAACTTCCTGCAGCAATTGCTCCTCAGTGAATCACAACAAATATCATTCTGCCTTCCACAGAACAGGACACTAGGGGGGCTATTTCCTCCTTTCCCAGTGGTGAAATTATGTCAGTATCACAAAATATTTTATTACATCATTGAAATCATGTAGCCACAACTGGTCCTGGCTTTAAAGGTAGGGTGACCAGATGTCCCGATTTTATAGGGACAGTCCCGATTTTTGGGTCTTTTTCTTATTTAGGCTCCTATTACCCCCCACCCCCTGTCCCGATTTTTCACAGTTGCTGTCTGGTCACCCTATTTAAAGGTGAACAGCAAAGCTACGGTCACGTTCCAGGGCCAGATTCTACTTTAGATCTGATCCAAAACTAATTGACTTTCTCTGGAAGTTAGGCACCTCAATCCCATTAGACTTCTGTCTGCCTCTTTAGCCACCTAAATACCTTTATAACTCTGCCCTTTACTCTGCAAGGAATCTCACTGATTTCAGTGGGACTACTTGTGGAGTGAATCACTGCTTATGAATCGTTAGGGGTATCAGAATGTGGCCCACTGACACAAGACGTTTCATTGTAACCAAAACAACTCATCAGCAATGTAAAACTGATGCATTGTGGGATATTTTCTGTAAACCAGAGAAAGTGATGAAGGAATCCACAGAGGGAGTGGCCATTTTAAAAAATTATGTTAACAAATGTATTTCTTGGCTGGATTCCCACCTCAGATCCCAAATCTGCATAGTGAAGAGTTTCTCCACACAAATTTGTGCTTAGCTTTGTTGGTTTTTTAGTTCACCTTTCAACGGCAGGTCTAAAAAAATACACTCTTCTCAATCAGAACACTGAGTGAGGATCAGTTCTCTTTGTTAGGAGATATATTGCAGCTAATTACTAATGTTGCATGTCAGTGCTTCATTTGATTTATATTGTATTCACACACACACACAAAGGCTACAAAACAGAGATGATTTTTCTGCTGGAAAGCAAAATATCTTATATACTGTTTTAATAAGTCAGTTCATGAGTCATACAGGATACATTTTACCTCATTAATCCATCTGGGCCCTCCTGTTATATGTTTCATGAGTGCTAAATAAGACAGCCTTGATGCAAACAAGGGCTTATATAATTTTTCTGTGATCATATATTCTCAGGTGATTCTGCTCGGAATACAGGTGTATTAAAATACAGCCTGTTCTTAAATTCTTTTCGTTGCACTTTCAGCCCTTGTCAAAATTACTAACGTGCCTTTAGTTTAATCTTATTTCTCATTACAGAGTCTCAAAACTGCCTGAAATATTCATGTGATGGGAAAGGAAGAAAATGAAGAGCCAATTGGTGGGTGTCTTTTCCAGAAGCTGAAGAAAAATCACATAAGCTGAGGAAAATGTCAATGCCTGAAACTTTTACTTTTTTTAAAAATTGACAAATGTTGCCAATTAGATGTTTTATTTAAAATGTGTTTTTCTGTCCAAATCTTAATGAAAAGTAAGGACCTAAAAGCCAGATCATTGCCCCTGAGAAGGCTACAGCAGTTTTTCAACCTGTGGTCCACAGACTACATCTAAGGGGTCCGCAAAAGGTTGTCGTTACCATAGAACAGTGATTTTCAACCTGTGGTCTGCGCACCGCTGGGGGTCCTCAGACTACGTCTAAGATTTCCAACAAGGTGCGCACCTCCATTTGAAATTTTTTAGGGGTCTGCAAATGAAAAAAGGTTGGAAACCACTGGGCTACATCATTCCAGGGATGGAAAGCAACCTTTAAGAGAGACCTGCTGAGAATTCCCATGCTATAAGGGAATCGTGACATATGCCTCCACACACCATAAGGGGCATTTATGGAGCATGTTTATGGCTCTCTATTGATTCCTCAGCTGCCACAACACTGAGTGCCATTACAGGGGTCTTCAATCTGCTCTAATTTAAGACATGGGTCAAACTGCCCCTCAGCAGCCCTGAGGATCAGGAGAGCACAAAAGTGGCATAAAACCAGCTTTACTCTCATCTCCTGGGCCCTGCACCTGAGCACCTCTTGTCTGGACTTAAGAATCATGTCCCTGAACTGCAGCTCCAGTTAGAAAAGGGACTATAAACGGCCTCATGGAGATCCTGAGAGGCAAACGGCCTGGACTCAAGTGTCCCTATTTCCTTCCTATAGCATTAAGTGCTTCTGTTGCTTGTTTTGCTCCTGCATTTTAATCATCTACTAGTTTCAAACTGGCTGATACACATGTCGGGGAGTTGGATGCAGACTGGAGAAAGACACCACTGGAGCAAAGATGGTGGTGTAGAAGCTATGTTAGGAGAACCCACCATCACAGCAGGAGAGAGGAAATTGTAGATAATGCAGAGGATCAAGTGTGTTCATTGCCACGGAGATAATGAAGAGGTAGGAAGGAGGAAATCAGGGAGGAAGAATTGAGGAAAACCAAGGAAGTGATGAGGGGCAGGGCTAAGAGGAGAGGGATGGGAATAGAGTGAGAGACAAAGGGATAGAAGAAGGGGAAAACATGAGAGGGGAATGAAAGGAACAGTGGGGGGATGAGAAGGGCAGAAGGAGGACAAAAGGAAGTTGAAAAGAAAAATAACAATGAGACAGAGAAAGAGGGAAGAAAAGGCGATGATTGTTGACATGGCAAAAGGATTTGTGGTTTGATGAATAAAGCTTCAGAGAATATTAAAATTTCCCTCTTAGTGGAACCCCAAGATCATTTATGTCTAAATGGGACAATAACTGCAAAGAGAAATCACTATAGGTAAAAGAGAGAAAAGGATCAGAGAGAACATGGGCCAGATTCACTGCTACCTTGGCTGTTTGTTTGTTTTTACCAGGGCCGCCCAGAGGATTCAGGGGGCCTGGGGCAAAGCAATTTCAGGGGCCCCATTCCATAAAAAAAAGTTGCAATACTATAGTAACATGTATTTGGAAATGTAAAAAATAACTAGTGAAATACATTCAAAAATTAATTTGTAATAATTTGAAAATACACTAAATACATTATTTAAAAACATTAAATGCTTTAATGGTATGTATACATTTGCAATTACATAATGGGCTGTTGCTGGGTGATGGTAATGATTGTAATGAATGGGCTGTTGCTGCCTGGGGGTGGTGCTGCTGTTGCCCAGGGCTGGGTGGGGAGCTGGGTTCTGGGTTGGGAGGTGCCCGGCTCACAGAGGCTGGACTCAGGGCTGTGGGGAGATGGGGTCAGGGGGGTGTCCAGCTCAGAGGAGCTGGGCTTGGAGCTGGGGGTCAGGGCTGTGGGGAGGATGGGGTCGGGGGGGTGTCCAGCTCAGAGGAGCTGGGCTCGGAGCTGGGGGTCAGGGCTGTGAGGAGGATGGGGTCAGGGGGGTGCCCGGCTCAGAGGGGCTGGGCTCGGAGCTGGGGGTCTGGGCTGTTGGGGGGATGGACTTGGGGAGGTGCTCAGCTCAGAGGGGCTGGGCTCTGAGCTGGGGGTCTGGACTGTGGGGGGGATGGGGGGTGCCCAGCTCAGAGGGGCTGGGCTCGGAGCTGGGGGTCAGGGCTGTGGGCAGGATGGGATCAGGGGGGTGCCCAGCCCCAGCCCCTTACTATGCCGCTTACCCCCTCTCCCGGAGCCTCAGGGCGCCGCATCTAGGAGCGGCCCCAGACAGCGCTGCAGCGGCCTGGCTCCAGCGGGGCCTGAGCTCCCGCTGGTCGGCTGCAGCTCGCAGCCCCGCCCCCTTACCAGCTGAGACGCCAGGGGATGGGGGAAGACGGAAGCGGGGGGAGCCTCCGACATACTCATGGGGGCCCCTGCGGGGCCCGGGGCCTATTGCCCCACTTGCTCCCACCCTGGGCGGCCCTGGTTTTTACCATTCCATTCATGCAACATAACCATAAACTAGACGATTAAACTATGTTTACAGTTTATGGCTGCTTTCTATTGCCAGAGCAACACAAAGTATTCAGTGTGTGCTAGGAAATATGGCTCTCTCTCTCTCTCTCTCTCTCTCTCTCACACACACACACACACACACACACACACACACACCCTACATCAAAAGAACATTATTAAGATTACAAAGTCAAGCATATTCAAGTTAGGAAGAGGCAGAATTAAGGCCTCCTTGTGAGTGTGCATTGTGACAGTGCAATTTTTAGTCTCTGGATTTGTCTCTTGAGGACAGTAGTTCTGTGTCACTACCTAATATTTTAGAGGAAATTGCTCCATAATGCATTGAGTTAATTAATTGTACACAGTGCACTTTCTGGCCTTCCCTCACCCTCTGTTTCTAATCTTAGGGAATGCCTGGATCTCATCTCTATTCCTGTCTCCCATTTGACCCCCCCACCCCCTTTGTGCAGAGTCAGTAGGAGAAAAATGACAGTCTATTGAGTATGTTATAAATACCTTGAAATGAGTGGAGTAAACAACATGGTAATAACATTTCATAAAGCTGGCCAGCCAGCCAGCCTCCCAAGTGAGACACTTTTTATTATGTTCCGCTCCAAGTGTCATTTCCCTAATGCTGCCCATACATCTTGTGCTGGGTGACAAATCAAATCTGTATTCACCCTTGCTTTCTCTGGCAGTGGAGAGGCACGGCAGTGGCCGGCTCATGGCATATAAAGTGCGTCATAAAACTGCAAGGGTTCCCTCGTAATTTATTCTCCTGGCTTTTGTTTTGTTGTTGTGAGGGAGGAGGGGGACAGCAGATGACTGCAAATGTGCATTCTTTGACTGCCTTGCCTGATCTGTTTCCTTCAGGCGCTGTGTTGTTTGTTTGCTTTGACAATTGCACATGCCAGAGAAATAGGAGCAAGCTTCGGGTGGGGCTTGAAGGGCATGCCCTATCCTACACACATGGAGTGGAGTCTTCAATCAGGGAGTGGATGATTCCTCATTATGGGTGACTGAGGAGAGCAAATAAACAAGAACAAAATAAGATTACAAATCTACTCCTCTGGTGGTTATTTGTTTGGGACAGTGAAGATAATATTCTGAAAGCAATTGCTTAAGCACCCACCCGGGATTGAATGAACTGGGTGGGAGAGACAGAGACAAAGGGTCAGGGGCATACTGGGTTACTTTAGGTGATCTGGGTTCAGTCCCCGTTTCAATCACCAGTGAAGTGAGCTTGATCTTTTCATGCCAGTGCCATAAAGAACGTGCAACTAGATTTGCAGTACTGAATAAAACTAATCTCTGCCCATCTCTCCATTAAGGAGAGACCAATAAGTATAATTCAAAAACCCACACTGAACCATCCAGCTAATCTGCAATCCCAAGGTAGGTACATCTAAAACCCTCACAGTATTTACATGTTCTGGAAGACCAGTCCCCTCCATCAAAAACAACTACAATAGTCAAAGGCCTCTTCCTCCCCACCATAAATGTCCCTGCTCCTGGTCAATGCATGTGTTAAGCTTTGAAAACCTCTCCAGGGGAAAATTTTCACTTCCATCCCCCTAACCCACACCATGATTTGATCTGATTGTTCTTGTTGCTTCAAGAGCTAACTCTTGCACTCAGGGCCGGTGCAAGGAAGTTTCACGCCCTAGGCGAAACTTCCACCTTGCGCCCTCCTGCTCACCCAGCTAACCCCGCCACCCCGCAGCAGCTACCCCCCCCTGTAGCTAACCCTGCTCAAGGAGACCCCCACCCTCCGCAGCAGCTAACCCCGCCCGGGGAGACCCCCCCGCCCACGGAAGCTAACCCCACCCAGGGAGCCCGCCTCCATGGCAGCTAACCCCACCCAGGGAGCCCACCTCCATGGCAGCTAACCCTGCCTGGGGAGCCCACCCCAGCTCACTTCGGCTCCGCCTCCTCCGCTGAGCATGCCGGCGCCGCTTTAATTCTCCTCCCCTCCCAGGCTTGCGGCGCCGATTGGAGGAGACTTAGAGTGGGGGCTGTGTGCTCAGCGGAGGAGGCAGAGTGGAGGTGATCTGGGGCGGGGAGCAGTTCCCCTGTGCGTCCCCCCACCTCCGTTACTGCGGGCGCCCCTCCCCACACCCCCCCACTCCAGCTCACCTCCACTCCACCTCCTCGCCTGAGCGGGCTTTTAGGCGCCCCCAACCACTAGGCGCCCTAGGCGTCTGCCTAGTTTGCCTAAATGCTTGCACCGGCCCTGCTTGCACTTTTTACTCAATGTGGTTCAGTAATGGAAAAGAATGTGAATAATTATTTGAAGGAAGAAAAATAGCAACATTGGCCAGGAATATTACTCACAGCAAATTATTCCAAGCTGCGCTGCTCCCAAGCCCTGCAACTGAATGGGCCTGACATTTTGAGACTCAAGATTCTTCTCTCCACATACTTCAAATCAATACATCTCCTTCTCTTCTTCAGCTTACATTAAGGTTTATTTAGCTGATCCTGTTCCCACTGAGAGATTGAAAAGATTGGTAATGTTTACCTTAGAGATGAGCCAGTTAAGAGGAGACTGGATAAAGATATACAAAATAATGAATGAGAGATCAGGCGGGTGAAGTAATATCTTTCATTGGACCAACAATGTCACCTCACCTACCTTGCATCTCTAATATCCTGGGACTGACACAGCTACAACTACACTGCATAAAATAATGAATGTCATACAGAAGATAGATAGGGGACTTCTGTTCAGCCCCTTTCAGAATACAAGAACCAGGAGACATTTGAAACAGAACATCAGCAAAGTTAGAACCAGTAAAAGGAAATTCTTTTTCACATAGTTCACAATTCACCTACAGAACTCCTTGCCACACAGTATCACTGCGGGCAAGAGCTTAGCAGGTTTAAAAATGGATTGGACATTGATATGGCTAACAAGAATATCTAGAGTTATTTTAGTACAAATTTAGCAAAAAAAATAAAATAAAATGGAGTTTGGATACAAATATAAACTCTTCCACTCAAGGGTTCAGGTTTTAGGCCAACCTCTAACTATTCAGGATTAAGAAAAAACTTTCCATACAAACAGATTATCCCATAACTGCTTTCTGCAGGGCTGCTGGACACTGTGAAAGACAAGGTAATGGACTACATGTACCATTGGGTTTTTCCAGTGTGTCCTCTGTTTCCATGTTCTACCATTGGTTGTCTAGTGAAGAGTGTTTTGGGATCTAGGCAGGGGTGAAAGTAGAAATAGGGACTTATCGGTAAGGGGCTGGGTTGGGGCAGGCTCTGGCCCCCGGAAGGGGCGTGGGCTCGGGCGGAAGGGGTGGGGATGGGGGGGTCAGAGCCAGCCCCGGCCCACCCTGTACCGGTAAGTGCCCTCCCCCTCCCCCACCAGGTTAGCAGCGGCAGCCGGGGGCTCCGGCAGCAGTTTAAAGGGTCCAGGGCTTGTCCACTGCTACGGCCCCAGCCCTTTAAACCGCTGCTGGAGCCCCCGGCTGCTGCTGCTACCCCAGAGCTCCAGCAGCAGGGCTCCGGCGGCTATTTAAAGGTCTGGGGCCCTAGAGGCAGCAGGAGCCCTGGGCCCTTTAAATAGCCCCCGGAGCCCCACCGCTACTCCAGGGCTCTGGGGGCTATTTAAAGGGCCCAGCACTCCCCTGCTTCTACTGCCCCGACCCTTTAAATAGCCCCTGGAGCCCTGGGGTAGCGGTGGCTGGGCTCCGGTGGCTATTTAAAGGGCCCAGGGCAGTAGAGGTAGGGGGAGCCCCGGCCCTTTAAATAACCCCCGGAGCCCCGCTGCTGCTACCCCAGGGCTCCAGCAGTGGGGCTATAGCGGCAATTTAAAGGGCCTGGGGCTCCAGCCACTGCTGGGAGCCTCAGGCCCTTTAAATTGCTGCCTGGGGAAGCCGGGCTACCCCGGTACAGCGCACCGGCTCTTGCCGGTACAACGTACCGGGGCATACCGGCTTACTTTCACCTCTGGATCTAGGACAGACCACACATAGTTCTTCAGCCCTGATTAGAACATTGGCTCTCCCATATTTGCCTGTCACCAGAAAATCAGACATCCCTCCTCTTCCGCACCTCAGTTTGCTCTGGGAATCTCACAGGGACTCTCTGTAAGAGCATAGGGGTTTTATTTCTGGACTCTGACTAAAATGTACTTACAATGGCATAACTGAAGTTATTGATAGTAGTAAGCAAATGTACCCATTCTACACTTTGCAGCAATGTTTAGCAATTTGTAGCAATGTTTAGTAATTACACAATCCATTCATTAACTGAGTAATGCATTTAATTACTTTGCATGTGGTATTTAGGAGTGTCCCTTGTTATTTTCTTTTGTGACTTAAGGGCATTAAGAAATCTCCAAGAATATGTACTTAGGTAATTCCTAGTAAATACAGAAAAATTACAGGTACCTATTTTACTCTGTACCAGTAGATAATACCATTGTTGCTGCTGTAATAGCAGGGGATTCCAAAGGTCAGGACTAACATATGTTGGCAGAGTGCCAGGACTGAGGGTGTGGCTGTTCAGGAAGGACTGAAACACACTTTTAAATCTGTGTGGGGTCCTAGAAAATTGAAATATCAGAGGAAGCTGCTGGTCAAAACTGAGATACATTAACAGGGCTGTGTGAAGGGACGTTTCTATGCATATCATATCTGTGCATATCTATGCATTTCATATCTGTGCTATGCTCCAGACCGTCCTCTGGTTATAAAGCAGCATAGCTCCATTGAAGCCAATAGAGTTACGCCAACTTGCACCCTCCGAGTGTCTGGCACTATGTCTGGTTTTAACCAGAACTATCAGTCTCTCACTCACAAGCACAACAATTCACACATGTTTGTAAAAGGCAGTGATAGATTATGGGGGTGACTGGCAGGCTCAGAGGACTGGATGAAGGGCCATAGAGGCTTTTACATCAAGGACATTACCCATTTCAGGTTGATAGTGACTGAAAATTGTTGCCATCTGATGGCTATTTAGTAGCCTGTGCAAAATGAATTGCTAGGCTCAGTCCATTTCCTAATACCCAGGTTTTCACTCTTCCCCTCCTTCCTAACCCTCCCCACACAGTATCACAATCAGCACTAATTACCATCACTGCTGACAGCCTTCCTAGAAATGTCAAGGACCAAATAGTCCTGAAGATTAACTATCCTCCCTGCATGTCAGGGCTGAGGCACTGAGGTAAGGACTCCCCTCTTTTCAGAGCTGTGAGTATCGCACCTTTTGCCAGCACAATCCTCCCGTATCTTTTTTTAAAGACATTTGAAATGATAACGGAGAAAATCCCCTCTGTTCTTAGCAATCCCTCAGCTGATTTCTTCACTTAAAAGCCTCTCATAATCTCCAGAGACAATTGCCCATAGGTTCTGTCATGAGAGGGAATGAAGACAGAGCCCCAGCTCTCCAGGAGAGCTTTGAGACACCTTTAACTGTAACATAACTGATGTTTTTATGGAGTTCCAGATCATTTACTGGTATTAAACACTGCAGTGGCTTAATCCTTCCTCACACAATGTGCAAAAAACAAATAACAGCTCGATAGACTTCATCTCTCATGAAGGGCAGACAGTACAGGCCAGCCAGCATGAAAATACCTTAATTATACTTCACCAGAGAGATATCACAGGCAATGAAAAAAGGCATTCATTTCTTCTTTCGTCACTTTCCTTGGGGGGAATTTATTTGAGGCATACAAATGATTGATAAAAATGGCTTTTGGGTCTAAAGAGGGAGTTTCTGGAGGCTGAAAAAAGAGAAGCTCTGGAACAAATAGAAGGATGCACCTTCAGTAGACACCAGCAAGCACTCATGGGAGCAACTCCTCCATTTCCTTATAGGAAAGCCTGCCCAATGAACATTGGGCACTGCACTGAAATGTCCTATCACTGGACACTAGACATATTTGATCAACTCTGCTTGACTTTGGGAAGGACAGCCCTCCTTGATAGACACCACAGAGGTGTTTGCCCTCACTGGGCACAAGATATTTCAAAAAAGCTACCTCACTGGAGCATACAAGTAGCATTCCTTTGATAGTTGTTCAAACGTTCTGCCTAGCCACTGAGGGCCAGATTTTTAAAGGTATTTAGGTGCCTAAAGATGCAGATAGGCATCTAATGGGATTTTCAAGAGCACTTGGTGCCAAACTCCCATTGACATTTGTGCTCATTACAAAATTCATTCTTTGCTCAGGTGAGACTCAACTGAAATAGCAGGGGAATAGGCAGGTCAAAAATTAAATGCATTTTTGGAGCTTAATCCAAAGCCCATTGAAGACAATGGGAGACTTTCCATTGACTTCAATGGCTTTGGATCAGGCCTTTGCAAGCTGCATAACATCTGGTATAGTAGAGAGTGTTGCAAATTACATTTACAGTACATTGGGTCTATTCATCCTTCTCTTCATCTTATACATCATCCAATATTTTTATGTTGTGCAGAACAACATTTGATAAGAGTCTCAAAATTACCCATCTCTAATGCTCAAGTGATCTGTAAATACATTTTTGTGTGAGTACCTGTTACAGGTAACTAATCTGCTTACAGTGTGCCATGGTAAATGATAGCGCCAAAGAAACCTATCAATGTTGCCATAATAAACTAGGGAAAACACTAAAAATAATTTTGCTTTCTCTTTCTTGGCAATTCATGTAACACATTGCAGATCACTCGAACGGATAAAATGGGCTGCATAAAAGAAATATGTAGCAGGAAAGTTTTACTTATGTTAGTCGGCTTCTGGCACAGGAACAGAGAATGCTGGAAAAGGCCAAAATAGCCTGTCTCATCAGCTATCCTGTCTCCAACACTGGTCAGTGCTGGATATTTCAGAGTAAGAATTAAAAGTGGGGTTTCCAAAAGCTCCCAGCATTGGCTTACTTCTGCTCCCGCTGAAGTCAAGGGTAAAACTCTCATTAACTTTTCAGTGGAGGCAGAGTTAGGCCAGTGCTGAGTGCTTTTGAAATTCCCATCCTTGGTCTCTAGAACTCCAATAATGCACCTAGTTGTGAAATAATATATCACGTGGGGAAACTTTTTCCTGACTCTCCTTGTTGATCGGCTAATGCCCAAAAGCACAAGGACTGATACCCCTTGCAATTCATATAAGCATAACCCTTTTCCAAATCTTACTAAGTTATTAGTCTCGGTAATATTTTACTACAGTGAAGGCGAACCATTTAATTAAATGTTGCATAGATCTGTATTTCTTCTCATCTGTTTTATATCCGCTGCCTACTAATGTGTCTTATATTATGAGACCGGATAAACAGAAGTGTCCAGTTGGCCTTCTCCATGCAATTTATTAGTTTTCTTACCTCTCTCTTTTCAAACTAAACTGTCCTACTCTTTTCAGTCACTCCTCAGACTGATGCACTCCTTCAGTACCTCTGGACCTTTTCTACTTCTTCTCTGTCATTTTTTTCCAGATTTGACGGTGAGGCGGAGGCATTAATTTATATAATGACATGATATTTTCCATTGTATTCACTTTTCCCTCCTTAACATCTTGCCTATTTTTGACCAACATTAGAGTAGAGAATAGAAGCTCTCAACAACAATTTGCTTTCCCCTGAAAGGTCTGGTTCAAAGTCTATCAGTATGTAGGGGTAGTCTAAATTGTTCCTTCCTTCTGAATTGTTTTCCCCACTATCTTGCCTAATTAGGTCCTTCTGGAGTTCCTCAAATCCTTCCTTGCCTTTCCTGACTAACCTAAATAACTGCCATGAGCAAATTTTGCCAACTCACGATTCACCCCCTTTTCCAGGCAGTTAATAAATATAATGAACCACCAGGCTCCCAGTACTGGTCCCTTGGGCACCCCCATTTATTAACCTGTTCTGATGCTGAAATTTAATAATTTATCACTACTACTTGCTTCCTGTCTCTACAGGCATTTCTCATTGTGTGCTACTGCAACAGTTCAACTCAGCTGAGGCATTCAGGATAATAGTCTCCAGATTTAAATTGGGGGATTGTGGTAACTTGGCAGTCTCAGAGACATCCTCAGTTGTAGAACTGACTACCCTTGTGTTCACAAGATCCTGACTTATTTGATCTTTAGAGCATTCTACAAAGCCTTTCTCATGTAAGCTGTGGGGGACATTATATTTTTGTCCCAGGAGAAATTTTGAAATTTCAATATTTGTTTTCAATCTGAAATTAATAAAAATGTGAAATATCAAAAATTTTCATGGAACAAAAAGTTGCAAAAGATATTCTGTTCAGTAATATTGAAACACAAAATGTTCTTTCAAAATACTGATGCTTGACATTTCAAAATAGTGATTTTTTTCACAAGTGGAAATGGTGAAATGTCAATTTGAAACAAAAATTTCATTTACAATTTTCCCATTGAAAAATCAGAAAAAAAGTCAAAAGTCAAATTTTCTCATGGGAAATTTCTATTCCGATGAAATTGCACAATTTGCCAGGAAAATGTTTTGATCAAAAATTTTAACTACGGTAGGTATTTTATCAAGTTTTCCCCAGCTAAAGCGAAATGACTTGAGAAGGAGAGTTTTGGTGCTAGTTTCTCAGTTGGTATAAGTGCACTGAAGTTAATTAAGGGAATTAAAGAAGTCAACTAGATGAAAGAGCTCAAGGACTTAAATGTAAAGGAGGCTTAAGATTTCCTTCCGAATCAACTATACAAAAACTACCTGCCATTTACATGCCGAGCAAAGACGAAAAACTTGTAAGGAAAGGCTCCAGACCCAGCTGGATGAATAACCACCTCAAAAAGCAGAGATCCTGTAGGTAATGTGAAAAGAGGTTGCTCAGCAAAAGAAAGCTGTATCTTGGAGGTTAGAAAATATAGGAATAAGGTGAGAATTACTAAATATCAAGACGAATTAACCCTTGTCAAGAAAATTGAAATAAATAATAAGCAGTTTTTTAGTTATATAAATCAAAAGAGAATAAGGAAGGATGAGGCTGCAGTGTGATGGCAAAGAGATTAAAAATAATCTAGGTATGGCCTCAAAAGTAAATTAATACTTGGCCTCCATTTTCAATAAGGATGATAATATGGAACATGGGCATGAAGACAGGATGGCTGATGAAAATGAGTATGTAGAAATGGAAATTACCACATCTGAGGTGGAAGAAAAGTTTAAAGAGCTTAATGTGCTTAAATCTGGGAAACCGGATAATTCCCATCTCAGCATACTGAAAGAATTGGCACATAAGATTGTTTGTCCAGTAGCAAGGATTTTTAATAAATCTATTTACTCTGGAGTAGTACTGTATGATTGGAGAATAGCTAATGTCATACCTATATCTAAGAAGGGGAAAACAAAGTCATCCAGGTAATTACAGGGACCTGTTAGTCTGACTTCAGTAGTATACAAGGCTTTAGAACAAACTGTGGAGGAAAGAATAATTAAATGGATGGAGGTAAATGGTAAAGATGATGAAATGCAACATGGGCTTAGCAAAGTTAGATCATGCCAGACTAACCTGATTTCATTCTTTGAGAAAAGAACTGATTTTTTAGTTAAGGGAAGTGCAGTAGATCTAATATATTTGGACTTCAGTAAAGCATTTGACTTAGTACCATATGGGAAATTATTAGTTAAATTAGAGAAGATGGGGATTAATACAAGAATTGTAAGGAACTGGCTAAAGGGGAGAAGGCAACGGGTTGCGCTGAAAGATGAACTATCAGACTTGAAAGAGGTTACTTGTGGAGTTCCTCATGGATTCAATATTTCTATTAATGAGCTTGGCACAAAAAGCAGGAGTGTGCTAATGAAATTTGTCGATGATACAAAGTTGGGAGGCATTGTCAATGCAGAGGAGGATCGGAATATTACACAGGAAAATCCAGATGGCCCTGAAGATGGGAGTGACAAGAATGAAATGAAATTCAATAGTACACAGTGCAAGGTCATGCCCTTAAGGTCTAGTATTAAGAATTTCTGCTACAAGATGGGGGCTTGGAAGTTGAAAGAAACAGAGGAGAGAGACCTGGGTGTGGAGTTGATCACAGGATGATTATGAGCCATCAATGTGATGCGGCCGTGAAAAAGACACATGTGATCCTAGGTTGTATCAGGATGAGGCATTTCTAGTAGAGACAGAGAAGTATTAATGCCATTGTACAAGACACTGTTGAGACCTCCACTGGAATACTGTGAACAGATCTGGTCATCCATGTTCAAGAAAGAATAATTCAAATTGGAACAGGTGTCGAGACGAGCTACTAGGATGATCAGGGGAATGGAGGGTCTATGTTATGAGACAAGACTGGAAGAGCTTGGCTTGTTTATTCCAGTAAAAACAAAGGCTGAGGGGGGATGTGATTGCTCTCCATGAATATATCAGAGGGATAAACACCAGGTAGGGTGTAGAGCTATTTAAACTAAAGGCAATGTTGGCACAAGAACAAATGGGCATAAACTGGCTATGAATAAATTCAGGCTGGAAATTAAAGGAAAGTTTCTAATCATCAGAGGAGTGAGTTTTTGTACATTAGGAGTTGTGGATGCAAATAACAAGTTTCACAAGTGTGATTGTGTAACATGGGGGCAGGAGTCAGCAGCCCTGGCCTCACTTCCAGTTTCTGTCATATGATATGTTCCTAAAAGCTCATGCTTCAGAGCTTCAGCAAGCCACCTGCAGAGGTCAGGAAGGGTTCCTCCTTCCCCCAAGTATATTCTGGATTTACTTGGTTGTTTTGTCTCCTTCCTCAGTCTTGGCCACTACTGGAGATGAGACACTGGATGGGGTGGGCCAGGGTTCTGAGGTAGCACCAAGCATTCTCTCTCTATCAGGTGCTTGGCTGGCTGGTTCTTGTTCACATGCTCAGGGTCTAACTGATCACAATATGTGGGGTTGGGAAGGAATTTCCCCCCAGGACAGATTGGCAGTGACCTGGGGGTTTTCTGCTTTCTTCTGAAGCATGTGACTATGGGTCACTTGCTAGGATTACATCTCACTTAATCAGTTCCCTGCCATTGCAGGGGCCTTGGGAATTAGTGCATGTCAGTCCCTGCTATTCTCTCTTTGTGGCACATCATAATCTAGTCTCTTGTGAGCTGTAATACTTTGCATTGTGTCTTTCTAAAGTAATTGCACATCCACTGAGAGACTCACATGGGTGCATTTAACATTATAAATGGAAATAAAAATAATACAGTGCAAGTGTTTTCCTCTCAGCCTATGGTTACCAAGTTTCTTTAATGGCTTCTACTTACTGAATTTATTAAAACACATTTGAAAATATAAATTAATTATATCCATTGCCTTTCCCCCACTTTATTATCCATTTTGTTAATGTAATACCCTAGGAAAAAATTGTGGAAAAAGAGGTTTTAAAGGTGACAAAAGAAAAATACTAGGAACAGAAGAAAACATAAAAAACAATTACTCAAATATGTGTTATGAATCTTTTTTCATCAGAATCGCCTTGGTTTTGAGTCCAAAAATCATCTGTGAAATTGGAGCAATTTTTACAACATGCTGATAATTTTTCATATGGCAATTATATTTCCTGTTAGGATGAGAGAATCTGGTGACAAGTTTCACATTGCTTTTCAAATTTCAGAGGGGCTTCATCTGAGCCTCTAAGATTTGTATCTATACATTGGCATCCTGTGTAAAGTGGATAGGTAGAAGTCCAGTTTAGAAACCATGGTGATAGGAGCACAGGCAGGCAGACAGACATGGGTGGGCAACATTGTGATTCAAAAGTTTTCTGCCTCAGAACATATCTGAACAAAATGTAAATCATGAGTGCAATGTGCCACACTGTATCTTACATAAAATGTAAACTGACAAATGTGATATTTTAAATATATTGTCATATATAACTTCATAACTGCTTAGAAATTACAGGCTTTGTCCTTAACTGGTATAAATCAGTGTATTACACCAGCTAGTGATCTGGCCTTGAATGCATATTTAATAAAAGTGTTCATTTTTGGACCTCTGCATATTAATGTCTGTATATATTCTGTCCAGGTAATGTTGGCCTTCCACAAGACAAGTATTTTATTTATTAAGAAAAAAATTCTTTTCAGACAGGCTCTTCTCTCTTAATCTGTCCCGAATAACTCTCTCAGGTGTTCCAAACTGCAAAGGGATTTCACTCCTATCCTGGAAATGGCACATTGCTGCGGATTGCTAACACTGTGGCAAATTAACAGCTCCATCTGAAGCACTGGGTTGGTTGAACGCCACTGTTCTGCAGCTGAGACACATGAAAAGGGGGAATGGGATTTTTCGCTTGGCAATAATGAAACATGAAGATGTCAGGCCTGGGAAATCCAGATTGAAAGTGATAGAAGTATTTGGTCAGAGAGCAGAATAAGCTATAATCAGAGGATTTTTAGCTGCAGGCTTTAGTCAGTGTACTTTTAGATGTTTTCAAACCACACAGAGAAATAACTGCAAGGAGACATTTCATTTTCTAAATTAGTACTGGCCATTCAATCACCAGTTAGGGCCTCACAGGTCATCCAGCAGTGTATTAGACGTATTTGTCTGCCTTGCCTCTATTCACCTTTATTGTTTGTGTAATTTGAGAGACTCATTGCAACTGCACTTTTGTGGTTCAGTATTAGTTGTTTCTTTTGCTACATGTGTGGAATAATACTTATGCTTTGTACTTACGTAATTGCTTTTATCCAAAGATCTTAATATCCTTTACGGACATGAGTTCTACAAGCCATGCAGTAATCCTCTGAGCCAGTTAGGTTTAAGCATACACATTTTACAGATGAAGAAATTGGTCAGGTTAAATGATTTGGTCAAGGTTAGACAGAAAGTCAATAGCAGACCAAGGAGTGGACCACAGGAATTGTGATGAGAGCTGAGTGAACCATCCACTGCATAACCCCAAACCACACAGCATTCCCCCAGCTTCATGTTTCATTACAAATGCAAAGCTTGTGCCTGATTTACCAGCTGTCACATCCTTTCCAAACAAACTTAGAACCAATTTCAAACAAACCACGGCTTGTTTGTACAAAACTAGGTGAAACTTAGGGGTTTCACCTTGATGTTTTGGGTCATTCAAAGACACTCAAAGTTAACGTGAGCCCATATCAAACAGAAACCAAAGAGAAGGTTGTCATCAACTCCTACCAACCAAACCCATCTAGTTCCACACACCTCTAGGTCTGACACCGAGACCTTTAGTGTAAGTAAGAAATAAATTCCCTGCACTGTTCTAAGCTGGAAAAATATTTTTTTTTTCAGCAGATGGTCTTCAAAGACTAGGATGCCCCCGTTATTCAATAGGCCAATTTCACCCTGCCATGATTCCCCTTTGCACCCAAAGACCCCTCTTGCGGCTGGGCACAAAAATGCCAGGGTGACCACTTCAGTTCCCCATCTCAGGTTCTCCCGGGTACAATATTACCCTTACCTGGAGCCAGTTTGTTATCCCGCAAAGTGCAAATAGTCTCGAAAGCCACAAAACAGCCCATTTGTCCTACACATTGCACATAGTCCTTAAAAGTCCAAAAACATAGTCCAATCACATACCAGCATCAGTGTTTGCTGCCACAGTATTTCCTACAGTCCCCAAGTGTTCTTTTATCAAAGCAACCCCCCAGTCCTTCCAGCTGAGTACTTCCAAGGCTTCTTCCTGGCTTTCCAGCTCAGGAATGTCTCAGACTATACCTTCCCTGCCCTCAGCCTTCCCAGGGAATGCCCCCCACAGCGACCTCCTTTCCAATTACAGCTGTCTTCCTCCAATTTTATTAGCCTCAGATACAGTCCCACTCTCTTAATCAGGCCAATGTGGGATGTACTTGAACTGGCACAGGGGAGCTGGGACCACTTCACTTAAAAGGGGCCAGCTACTGAATAAAATATCCCCTTCCATCCAAATGCAGAACCAAATCCCTTACTGTTTTTACTCAGTTATCACTCAGGTAAACTCCTGTGGGCTTAATGGGAGTTTGCCTGAATAAGAACTTTCTAATTTGGCCTTCTGTCTGGATATACAACTGTTTCATTCCCAGACCACTGCCTCCCCCATTTGTTCCTTCTCCCCCTCCTCATTGTACAGCTGCATGTCAACTTTCAAAAAGGGAAAAGGAAAGCCAACAACACTGCAACCTTTTCCTTCATTTAAACTGAATTACATGCCCTGCAGGGATAACGTCAGTTTTGGAGACAAGCCTCTTCGATTCTGCTGTATGTGTGCACGTGCTTCCCTGGCCCCCAGGAGTGGATGCTGGTATTCATCATCTCTCCCTGCACGTTCTCTTTGCTCCACTTTAAAACTTCAACTACTCTCCAACGTATGTGAAAGCCTCGGGCTCATTTGCCCTTTGAGTCACTGAAAAAGTCCTGATTATACAGAACCAGCTGTTATGTGCCAACAGCAAAAATTAGAGGAGGGAGGTGGATTTTCAACAAAGACTCCCTAAACCTATACGGACTTCTAATTGAATTCCTAAAATCCCACCTGGGAGGCCTAGTCAATGCACCTCATCACTCTCCAACCAACCCTCACATCCATCTCATGTGCTGTTCCTTTAAAAACTGTTAATTTTCAGAGCACCTATTCTAATCTCTGACCCTATTAACACAGTTTTTCTTGAGCAGTTATTTGGATTAAACAGAGAACACACTCACTCAGTTTGATTAGTACCTTCTGCAATTTAGCTGCTGAGTTACCAGCCATATAGAAAGCAGGGATATAAAGACGATGGGAACAATGGGTTTGAAACAAGAGCCCCCTGCTTCAACTTGGCTGTTATTTAAAAGGGCAATGCACATTATCTTTCCTTGATAATGAAACCCACACATCTTCTGGGTGTGGTGTTCTGTCCCATCTACTGGCACCAAGACCGCTTAAAGAGAGAGATAAAATGAGTCTGCTCTACAGCCTGAGCTAACAGCTAGTTGGCTTTTAGCTCATGCACTAAGCTCCAAAGGGCCCAGGTTTGATCCTGCCCGCCGGCGACTGGGGTCTGTTGGCATTACACCAACACAGTTCAATACCTGTACCATGTTCTTGAAAAGAAGAAGCGGAAATAAGTGTTCAGGGTTGCTGTGGGCAAGGGTTCTAATGGGGTCAGCACAATCTTGCAAGCAGTGCCGCCTGTCAAATGGAGTTAACTGGGATTTGCCATGGCTCTGCAATGCTGTACATATGTGTGTGTGATAATATACGCGGTGTATACATCACTTTGGTACCACAAGGATAGATACCTTAGGAAAACCTAAGATAGATATGTGCATGTGTGTGTATTCAACCTTCACCATGCAGCTGTGACCACTATAATACATGCACACAGAGACTACAGTAGATACACATATAGGGCCTGATTCACCAGCGCACTACTCCAGTTTTATGTAAGTCTAGTTACACTGAAATCAGTGACGTTTTACCAGTGTAACGCTGAAATAAAGTACAGGAGAGTCAGGTCCACATACTGTATACTTTCCATGCCCTAGTCTCACTCTCTCTTTATAATACACACACACACACACACACACTATATTGCTATATTTTAGCAGCGAAATATATTGAGATTAGAGTTGTGAGAATATTGCAAAAACCAAATACTTGTGAACATTCATCTGAATAGATTTACTTCAGTGGAATTCATAACTTCCCCCCCCCCCACCCCCACTCCCCTCATTTGGAAGTTTTGTTCATAAGTGTGGTTGCAGAAAGAGAAAATATCTCATATATTGTACTAGAGCTACTAATAAAACAAGATTTTACCACTAGACTGAAATAGATAAGAGCTCAACATTGTCATATGCAATACATTTCTCAGGCATGAATCTCTTCAGAAAATGTATAAAATTAGACATGGTTGATAGATTAATTAATTTATGGAATCCACCATCACTCTGTAAATGAGTTGCCATGATGGGTGCTAGCATATCACTGTCAGACAGTTAGACTACTGAAATCTCTCCATATACTGTATTTGTCTCTATTGCAATAACCACATGCTGACAGATCTTTTAACTGTGTTCATATACTTTAGATATACTTACAGTTTGTATTGTTCTCATACAAGCTGTTTAGACACTTCTTGTATGTAGGAAAACACAAGAGGAATGAATACATCCTTAGAGGGCTGGTATAGGTCACAAGATGACCCCCGGGGTCAGCGGACTTTAGAGATACAGGGACAAATCCTGGGCTGCAATCAAAGAGAACTCAGGAAAGCTCAGGAGACGGGTGCAAAAGAGTTTTTAAGCTTTTATGTTTCCCTATCTTGGAGCCATCCAAAGGCTGGTCTGGTGTCTGTGTGCTGTTCTAATTGGTGCCAGCTGCCAACTTCCCCAAGGGATCAGGGCCGGCTCCAGGCACCAGCTGAGCAAACTGGTGCTTGAGGCGGCAGATTGATGGAGGCGGCATTCTGCCCAATCCTAGGGTGGCACGGCCGCTTTTTTTGTTTGTTTGTTTGTTTTTTGTTGTTCTTGTTCCGCTCCGGCTGCCCTGTAGGGGCAGTCCTCTTCCTTCCCTCCCCACCGACCGGAGCGGAGCCCTCGTGGCAGGCAGCAGTGCAGCAGGAGGGGCCGCGTGGCAGCGCCCCTGCTGTAGCCCTGGCCGCCCCCTTCTCTCTCTCTCTCTCTCTCTCCCGCCCGCTCCCTTCCCCTCCCCCCCCCCCCCAGCCGGTCCCCCTGCACCCACGCTCTGGCCGCACTGCAGGTTTTTTTTTTTTTTGCTTGGGGCGGCCAAAAAGCCAGAGCCGGCCCTGCAAGGGATCCACAGTCTTGATCTCTAGGGCACAAGAATACTTGACCACATACTTTTTTCATGGTCACACCATCTGCCTCAATAGCTGGGAAAAGGGTGACAATGGAGCTTCTGAAGGTTCATCAGTACCTGCGGATTCTTATACAAAGAGGGAATCCTTCGCCCGGATCCACCAGCTTTGCACTACAGGAGCACCAGAGAGCAGCCCCAATATACTCGAGGATCAGGGACACAAGGCTATAATATTGTAAGTTACTTACATGTAAATACACACACCTAACATATATGCGTGCAAACTCCTGGTGTGTGTGTAACTGGCAATGTAAAATTAGATTGGTAACTGGTAAGTACATACATGTGTATACCTGTTTTGCAAATGCACATTGAGTTTTTGCATGCAAATATATGTACATGCTCAACTTTAGAAATTTGGCCAGACACAGTGTCATTCAATTAACCCTTTTATAAAAGTTACAGGTCCTTGAAAACTATACAGAAACCCAAGGCAATATACAGAGTTAATTAAAGCATCCCATTTCTGAAGATACACCTGCAGGATTTCCTAACAAAAAGAGATCAATTTATATTCTGTTCCAATTCATGTATCATCAGTAAAATTGCCAGATAACTTGATTACGGAATCTTTCATTTTTGGTGATGTTGTCTGAAGGAAAAAGAAAACACAGTATGTTTCCAGGGATGAGGTTTACTCCTGGAGGCACTCTGTGCCAAAAAATAAAAATTCTGTGCACAGTATTTTATAATTCTGCAAAATGTATTTGTCATAATAACACTACATAATCATGCCAGTTTCAATTATTTTGGTAATTTATTTCAAAATACCTGTCAGCAAGTATGTCTGTAACAATACAGACACACACAAAATTCCCCCAGGAGTAGAGAGTTAAAGAAACCCCTATGATAACCCAGTTCCTGTTTCTCTGCCCCTTTACCCCCCAGAGTCCAGCCAGAGGGCCAGACACCCAAACCCCCTCCCCCTAGAACCCAGACACAGGGCCTCCTCTTGCCCAGACATCCCCTCCCCTCCCCAGCCCAGTGATCCAGAGGGAGAAATATCTTGATGCTGAGTCCTGGGCTTGTATGGAGTTTCCTGCGCACCTCTGTCTCCTTCCCTCAGGGTGCGCAGGAAACTGCAAATGCTGGGAACCCTCCAACTCCCTCCCCTTCCCCCCAGAAGTGTCTTCTATATGCGAGCTGGACTCTGCCAGGTCCAGTGGCCCCTAGTGGCGGCTAGCAGCATTGCAGCCCATTTTTCTGGTGGAAAGGAAATTCTGCACGCACATTAATTTCTGTAACATTCTGCATTGTGCAGTGGCACAGAATTCCCCCAGGAGTAGAGGTTGAGCTTGCAATGCTGACAGTTAGAACAATCTTGTTTTGACTTGTGAATTGACGAGGTGGGGTGGTTCTGGATTTAACTAGCAATGGGTGAACATTGGAATGTTTAGCTGAGTTTAGGTAAGCAACCAAAAGGTCAGATTCCTGATTGAAGCTTAAGCAAACTTATCTGGACCTCTTTGCTCTAGAAACCCCACTGGAAATCCCATAAGAACAAACATCTTGTTTTTTATTGAAATAAGAAAATTTGACATTTCATCACTGTTGAAAAAATTGACTAGTTCCATAGTTGATCAAGAGTGTGAGAAGTTTTTGCAAACATTTTATTTAAAATATTTCCCCTGTTTTTTGGTGAAATTAGGAATTTTGATGGCAGTTTTCACTGAACTTTTGACTATGACTATGTCTACACTACCGCGGTAAGTCGACCTAAACTACACAACTCCAACTACGTGAATAATATAGCTGGAGTTGACGTAGCTTAGGTCAACTTACCGCGGGGTCCACACTGCTCTCGGTCGACAGGAGACACTCTCCCATCAACTTACCTTATTCTTCTCATTTGGGGTAGAATACCAGGGTCGACTGGAGAGCAATCTGTGGTCTATTTACCGGGTCTTCACTAGACCCGCTAATTCAACCCTGTTGCATTAATCCCCAGAGTGTCAATCTCGGGGGTACTGTAGACATAGGCTGTCTCTCCTTCTGATATTTCCAGTACTACTTGCTTTCAGCATGGTCTGAGATACATTCTGGTGAGAATAGTTTTTTTCTTGTGCTATTTTGGTATTTTTATACATGGGTGCACATAGAAAGGTTAAATATACATATATAAATATGAACTAGATAGTCTAATAATAGAAAATAGGTTTAGGTTCAGGTACATTTTCAGGCAATTTCTCATTTTATCTAAATTGGATTGTCTATTAATTAATTACCAACCCGAAACTGATCCAAAATATAACTTTTCCCCTATTAGGAATAACTTCTGCTGGATTCCTTCTCCAGTAGCTATTTGAAATTGTTCGTTGTGGAAATGAGAGTTGCTGCAGCTCATTAGCATTCCCCTGCATATACAAACCCAATGTCCTCGAAGTTTCAATTACTTTCAAGTAACTCAGTTCGTAGCCACACAATGATTTTAATGGAGAGAGTTTAACCTTGGGCTCAAAGGTAAGTGAAACTTGGATAGCAAACGTCTGTTGAAAATAAAGCAGGGTAAGGCAAAAGGAGGGGAAATGACTCCACCTAGAAACCACAGATTGTCTTGGCAATGCCATTAACTTTTCACTATCTAATGGGAAGCAACAAGGTGAGGACATGCGGGGGAGTGTGGAAGGCAATATTAAACACACCATAAACCTGGAGAGTCTGGAGCGGACATTGTGTGGAAATATAAACACTCATTCTGTCTGCCTGAATCCATCACAATGATTCTCTAACCGTCCCTGTTTGGGGACCTCGTGCCTCTCTGCTTTTCAGATCAGAGACCCAAAGGGAATAGGAAATGGAAAGGGAGCATTTCAAGATTCCAAGGGCAACATCCTCAGCTGGTGTAAATTGATGTAGCTCCATTGTGACTTCACAGCTACACTCTATTTTTAGTGTGCTAGCTCAATCAGAGCTAGTGCGGGTATGTCTCCTCAAGCTGGGAATCACACCCCCAGCTCAAAGGGTAGACATACCCATAGTGTGATTGAAGGCTAGATTTTCTTCTGCACCAGCACTGGGAGTGCATCAGGTTACAACTTCCTGATTCACAGGACCAACCTGAAGCAAGATGTGACTTAGAGCACAAACTATTCTTTTCAGTGGAAAATGCTAGCTTCTCACCAAAAGCCCCAAACCTGAACATCTTTCAATTTTCAGGAGTTTTTGACTTTTTAAAAAAATCTTCAGTTGTCAAAATTGACCCCAAAAAAATCTCATTTTCAGGTTTTCTGGTAAAATATCAAAAAGCTTCAAGGAAAGCAGACACTTTCCATAAACATTTTCATTTAGTCAACAAAACAATTTTCTGGAGAAAAAAAGCTTTTGATGGAAAATGTTTGACAACCTCTTGTTGGAAGCCATATAGCAGAGGTTTCTCACACTGTGGTCTGTGGACCACTGATGGTCCATGAAGAGCATGCCAGTAATGCATTGATAGCTACCTCCCCATATGGTATTAGCTTTTCTCCTAGTTTCCTGCTGCTAAGTAACATTAGGCTACCTTTAAATTAATTCAATTTTTTCCTAATACTACTAGAGTTAACAATTTTGGTTGGATGTATTCCTGGAGGTTTCATCATATGACATAATCTTTAATTAAAGATTGGCCAAACCGGACAGTCTCTACATAAAAGAATAAATGGACACAAATCAGACATCAGGAATGGTAACATGCAAAAGCCAGTAGGAGAACACTTCAATCTTCCTGGACATTCCATAACAGATTTAAAAGTAGCCATACTTGAACAAAAAAACTTCAGAAACAAACTTCAAAGAGAAAACTGCAGAACTAAAATTCATTTGCAAATTTAACACCATTAATTTGGGTTTGAATAGCAACTGGGGGTGGCTGGCTCACTACAAAAGCAGCTTTGCCTCTCCTGGAATTGACGCCTCCTCATCTATTATTGGGAGTGGACTACATCCACCCTGATCGAATTGGCCCTGTCAACGCTGGTTCTCCACTTGTGAGGTAACTCCCTTCTCTTCATGTGTCAGTATATAATGCCTGTATCTGTAATTTTCACTCCATGCATCTGATGAAGTTGATTTTTTACCCATGAAAGCTTATGCCCAAATAAATCTGTTAGTTTTTAAGGTGCCACTGGACTCCATGTTGTATTAATTAAAGATTAATCCTTAATTCCTGGAGTCTCCAATATGACAATCCTGGAGGGTTGGCAACCCTAAATAATATTATTTTACATAATCACAATTGCTGTAATTACCCTGGGGCTATTATGTGATCGTGAATATGAGGGAAAATAGTCTGAGTAGCCATGGATCCACAAAGCAATACCTCTCTTCTACACTATGAAAAAGTACGAGAACCGCTGCCATATTGTATTAACCCACTTGAACCAGGCATTGTGATTTCCGAGCAAAACAATAGCAACCAGCAGGGTGTGGCCTGTGAGATCACAAAAATGCAAAGCATGTTATCTTGTGATGGCTGAGGAGATTATTACTACCATATTTCTTATAAACAAAAGGAGGGGTCAGGCCACCAAACTCCTTCCCGTTTCTTAGTGCCAAAGCAGCAGCGAATTCACTACTCCACAACAACAGCGGAAGCCAAACTCTTCCTACTTTCTATAGCAATGTTGCTAGGTAGGATAATCTTCCAGCCAAATGCAGCCTGCAGTTGTGTAAGGGTTTGTGTTCTTTGAAGGAGCTGCAGTGCAGGGAGCAGCAGGACAGCCTGCCCCAACAACTGGTGTTGTCCAGGCCTAGAGGAGAGCTGTTTGTGGTAGAAGACTTGGCCCAGAAGACAGGTGGTCTACATAAGAGGAATACTGTTTCAGAGACTTCAGAGCAGAGATTTAGCCTGCTGTTTTGAAGATGAGAGATGGGCGTAAGTAGAGGGCAGGGCCAGTCATGGAACAGAGCAAGTCGGCAGCCTAGCAGGAGTGTTCAAGTCTGACAGTGTTTGTGAGACAAAATGGCTGATGTGGGGAGAGGGGAAAATTGATGTACATGCATCAAGATGCTGTTTGACTGAACCCCACTGTCAGTTACAGCTGCAGGGGAGTCGGTCAGGTGCATTGCCGTGCAAGGACAGGTGTGTGGTTCAGGAAAGACCTCAGGGCCTGCACTCCCCAGAAGGCTTCAGGAACATTATGAATGTGATGCCACTTGGCCTCCAGGCATAGAGCTACTCACTAGTACACACTACACCCCCCCTCCCCCCCACACACACACAATAGTTATCCTTTGAAACATACTGTTATGCCTTTGGGCCTGATGCCCAAATGGTACTGCACCTTGCAACAATTGAAACCCTCCCATTGACTTCAATGGGCTTTGAATCATGCCTTTTTCAGGGAAGTTATGCGGTGAACAAGTCACTGGTGCTCTGAAGTGGGATAAAGGAAGAAGGAAATATTCAGCATGATGTGGCTTGCATTGCCTAGGCCATGGGGTAGGCAACCTATGGCACGCGTGCCGAAGGCAGCACACGAGCTGATTTTCAGTGGTACTCACACTGCCCGGGTCCTGGGCACCAGTCCGGGGGGCTCTGCATTTTAATTTAATTTTACATGAAGCATCTTAAACATTTGAATAACCTTATTTACTTTACATACAACAATAGTTTAGTTATATATTATAGACTTATAGAAAGAGACCTTCTAAAAATGTTAAAATGTATTACTGGCACGTGAAACCTTACATTTGAATGAATAAATGAAGATTCGGCTCCCCGCTTCTGAAAAGTTACCGACCCCTGTACCTAGGCCTGTTGCCTATGGGGGAGCAGCTCCCAACTGGTTAAACAATAAAAACATTTTGGGCAGGAGAGAAGGAGAGAATGGGCAGAAGAGAGTCTTCAACAAAAATAGCAGCAAATGAACAGCAAAAGCTAAATGCTATCATTCCTCTGCCAGTGATACATAGGGGCATAGTGGGCCAGCCTGAGTTTAAATGGAGGAATCTGAGGGCACCTTTATGTTTTAGTATGAACAGAAAATAAATAAAGCAAAACAACTGTTGCTTGATGGGCACTGGTTCCCATTTCAGGAAGGGAAAGAAAAATGCCAGTGAAAATGTGCTGGTTTCAAATTTGGGATGCCACAACATCCCTCTAACCCTTTTTGTAATGATTCTTCAGTTGCAAAATGCAAAATGAAAGCCCAATGGATTCATCACGAAAGGCTGCTTGCCAGCATAACCTACAGATTCCCTGTCGTGTTTTCTGCCATCTGTTAAGAGGTCTTGCTGCTTGGCTCTTTGAGGGCTCAGCATTTCCATCAGCAGAACCAAGTGGCTTTCATTCAGAATGCTCAAGAAGTTCAAACTCAATCATGAAGGGCTATTGTCATTTCCCCAGGCAGTACTGGTCCTTGGAAAGACTGTCTAGTGTATTCTCGTCTCCCAGAAAGGATTTCATAGATCAGAGAAAGAGAGAGAGAGAGAAATAATGCACTGACATATCTGGCCAGCATTGTCATTCACATCTGTAAGGAACAAACCAACCTCAACAGTCCTCCAGACAAAGAGGGGTAGGTGATAGATTCCTCCTGTGAAGAAGGTGTCACTTTCTACAATGGTCCCTTTGTGGGTGTGCTCTGTAGCTGAGTGGTCTGTCAAACGTCTGTACAAGCTATCTAACTTATTCACTGGATATGCGTGCGGAGTTCTCATCCCTTGGTAAGAAGCAGAGAGGTTGCGAGAAGTAACAGAGTGGCAGAGTCCAGCAGCAAAGAAGGCAATGTGATGGCAGCTCATATTAATTAGGTGAGGTGGAATGGAGGGTGCAGCTGTGCTGTGGGTTACTGTGATTTGTATGGAACTTGTTCATTGCATATGCCACAATGAGAGGCATGGGTCAAGGACAAATTTCAACAGCCCGGATGAATAGATCTACTGTAGCAAGCATAGACATTTACCTCTGTCCCCAGCTCCTTGAAAATATAACAGTGCTTGAAAAATAACAATGCTGAAATCAGAGCAGGAGATTGGGAGTCAGAAGTCTCTTCGGTGTATATTCCATCAGAAGATTAAAATTTTAAATAGTGGAAAGTGTGATGATAAATTTAGCATGAAAGGAATTGAGGTGTGTGATCACAGCATAGCATCTCTTGTGAAAAGTATTCCTTCAAAAGGACACTTGTTCAGTTACTTGATTTGCAAAAGGCTTTGAGGTATCCAGTTGAAAGGTGCCAGATAAGTTAAAAGTATTATTGTCGTATTATGATACCGACCACCAGGGATGCTAAGTGTTGAGCTACTCTGGGAGGGCCGTAGCATTTCTTAGGACCAAATGGGTGAGATTCACAAAGAAACGTTGGCACCTAGAAAATCTCTGGGATTCACAAAGCCTAAGCTAGGCACCTAGGCTCTCCATACAATGAAGGGGAGAGGTAAGCACCTTGGAATGGGATTCACAAAGGCCAGCATGCTAGGTGGCTCCTCAGAATTGGAGATGCCAAGGAGAGGGGTGTGTGCTAAGCCTCTCTCTTCTCGGTGAGTTGAGTGCTTAAGACCAGACTGCAGGGAGATACCTATTGCCTCTTAGGATTCTCAAAAGAAAACCCTCTTTGGATGTTAGGTCCTCCTCCTCCTTCCTCGCATCTCTCAGTCACCTTCGGGGCCCAATCCAGTAGGGTGAGCTCTGAGCATGCTTACCAAATTGGGCCCTGCAGGCGAGTTAGGCAAAGGAATGCCTATCTTCCTGGGTTCATGCATTACACTGAGGCTTAGGCGTCCAGATGTCTACAGCCAAGCAACAGCAAGCATCACGGAGGCAGAAAGATAGGTGCCTAGGGAAATTTTACTGCAAAAAAATTAGGTGCCAAGCAAATTTATTTGCCTACAGGATTCTGCGGCAGCTGACTGGGCATTTTGTGAATCTCAATGAGGCCTAATTCTGGGATTTAGGTGCCTAAAGTGGCAGCTAAGTGCCTAAATCCTTTTGTGAAACTAGCCTAATGATGTCACTGTATACGGCTAACCAGATTACTAGATGATGTCACATCACTCTCAGAAGTATAATGTTGCTATGAATGAAGAAGATGACAGGACTCCTTGGAGTGATAAAGTTCAACATGGTGCCAAACACCGGTTGAGGGGCAGGTCATGAAGTCAAAAAAATGATACCTCCAATACTTCAAGACATCAGAGTGGTTCAGAAGTTCTAGGCAGCAATTTCAAATGAAACCTTCACTCCAACCCCTATCACCTACAGCAAGTCTGGAACTTGATTTTAAGACGTAGTTTGCTCTCACATTCAGATCTGGTTCACCACTGTTTTGGTGGTAGGAGACACAATAAGGAATTCATTGGATCTGTGTCATTGGGCAGCATGTCCTAGTTTTCTGAGCTTATCCTGTTTAATGAATATAATTTCATTAATTATTTTTCTGTGAATCTGACAGACACAGTCGCTCCTCTAATGTATCAGGAAGCATTGCAAACCCCGTAAATGAGATTCTTGGGAATGTTGGTGACAGATGAAGGGTGCAGGCACATGAGGAAGTGGGAAGGGGAAAAAGATGACCCAGAGCATTGCTATACCTCAGGCACAGACCATTTCCAAGACATTTCCCTTTCGGGATCGAGAGGGGTTGTTTTATTGTTTTGTTTTAAAACAAAATTTGGGGGTTTCCAGGAAAATGCTGATCAATTTTGGGGGGAAATGATTTTTTGAAACCAATGTGCAATTTTTTCAAAAATACTTTAAAAGATTTCTTCGTAATTTGGAAACACTTCTAGAAGAAAAATCCACATGGATTTGGTGTATGAAACCATGACCAAGCCATTCCCTTTCTATTATAACTAATGTCTTAAATGAGATTCGCTGTCTATACTCCTGGCTTGGTATTTGTAACATGAAGATTAATGTCTTGGTATTGTTAAGCACCATTATACTTAATGTATGTAACACAGAGGCTTTGAAGAAAAACTGCCCTGCTAAATTCTCATTAGCTTTAAGAGGCCTGTTTGCCCCAAATTGGCAAAACAATTCCTAAGGGCCATGTCTTAAAAACTCTCACAATGATCACCCAGGAGAATTATTAAAATAAAGAAAGAATCCAAGGACTAGTTCATCCACCAGTAGAGAAAAAAGAAGTGTCTGACAGTCAAAGATCTTGGTGTAGATTCTCTACTGAAGCAGAACTCTGCTTAATGGACCATATGCCAGTAGAGGACTGGCACAACATAGCATAACTTTGCCTCACTCACTCTTGCCCCAACTTGTCCCCAATATCAGGGGTGGTGGCAGAGGCCCATGCTCTGGCCCAGTCACAGATGTGCCAGCTGAAAGTTGCCCTATGACAGGGGAATTCTCTGCCGGTGATTTACAGATGGATGATTCTCCTTTATGCCATCTGCATGATACAAGGGGCTGTAACCAGGTTTCAGAATATGGCCCTTGTATGAAATGAGCCTATTTTAGGGTGAAATTCACCCCTGTGCAGAAGAGGCCTTTACACTTCTTCCATGACACAGTAGTATCTGTGTAAAAACAGAGACCACATTGCTAAAGAAACAGCCGTATCAGGAGAGATTGCATTTTAACAAAATGACAAATCAAATATCGCTTTGCCCCTTTGTGTATTTCCAAAAATCTTCAAAGAAAATGTGGCTGCAGCTAACCCAAGCTCTGGGCACAGTGAGACATTGCCTCCCCAGTGAATTACAAAACACATCCACGTGGTTTGAGAGAAGGCAGCTTTCAGCCATGCTCCAAGAGTCAATATGCATTTTACTGTATCGTAATGGAGCTTAATGTTCCAGGTCACAGACCCTTTTCACAGGAAAAGTTGTGTGATTAAAGACCTAATTAAGTTTATTTTCCCTGTATTTACTCTGTATACCCTAACCTGATATTAGAAGTCTAATTTGTTTAAGGAAACCAAAGATGATTGCCCTAGCTAATTTATATTTGGCAAAGGTACTGTAGGATTCTTTCAGAAGAGAACATTACTTTTTTCTTCAGCCGGAGGCAAGTAAATGTGATGTGAGTGACAACCTGGTTGCTGGTTGTGAGTTAAGAATGAGGCTGGGTTTTTGACTCAGTTGAGGTGTCACCTACAGGTACAATATGGACTTAAAGGGCAAAATGACATGGAAGTAACCAGCAATGTCACACCCTCCATGTGCCACAGGCAAGCGCAGCTGCAAGACTATAGAAAATGGAAAGAAAAAAAAAGGCCGTTGAAAAAATGCAAATGAAGAATCTAAACTGACCTTTGCTGGGGAAATAAATTATTTTTTTTAAATGGTTAGGTCTCTGTGTGACTGACTATGGGTAAATGATAAGATCAGGTCTGCTAATGGCTGCTATCCTCCTCTTTTCCCAGTCCAGCAATACATGCAAGAAAAGTCAGGTATCTTCCATGTGGATCTTTTCCTAGTCTCTCTCACCTGATTTGAGTCCAAATTCTCTGCAAGCAGAACTCCATTGAGAAATTCCCATTACAACTGGGAAAATCAATGGATCTGGCCCTTCATCATCAGTTGTGTAGGCATGTAACTGCAGTTTTTCTGAGGCACGTAGTCAATAGTAACCTGTGAAAGTGCAGCACCATTGGGATACTCTGTAGTAATGCTACCATTTTTTAATGGAATTTATAAAAGCCCCTGTGCATCAGCCTGCTGGAGGAGAATAAACAAAGTACTTGCTTATATTTGAATGCTAAACTAGGAACAAGTAGGGAGAAAAATCGGAAGACCCCTTTTAAATGCCACTAAAATACACTGGACTAGTAGAGCTGTTTGGAAGGATAAAAGGAGAAATGGTAAATATTTTGCTAAGAATTAGGGACAACTCCTCTTAACTGTGGGGATCTGGCATGTCTGTGACAGAAAGAGGTAATTTTGAAAGTTACAGTATAGGGAAAAGGCTTATGGTAATTTAAGATGGAATGCTATTAATATTTTCTGCTGTACCACTAAATCCTATTAAATAATATAGGAATGTATCATTTAGCTGTATGGCTTTTTGCAATATTAAAATTCAGGTCAGATGTGGGTTGATTGGTTGTTTTTTATAGACAATTAAAAGAGCATTTCTTCTTTCATGTACCCCACCTGCTGTTCCAGTGTCCTATATCTGGGAAGAAGGAGGTTGAAGCAACAAAGTATGTGTTGGGTTTTTTTTCCCTGTTACTGCAAATGCAGATCTCAGGTCTGTCTTTAGGGTTCTGGAACTGAAGTTGGAGGTCTGTAACAAAGATTCTGTGAAAGTTCTGGAAGTTGGGGTGCAAATGTACACCTTTCAATGACACTAAATGGTACTGCACTGTGCAACATTGCAACCCTCCTCAGTGACACAGACCTATTGCAAGTTGCAGATTAGGTAAGCCACCGAAAGTAGGATTTGGGTTTCATTTTTCCATGAGCAACAGGAACATGAGATGCTTTTGAAAATATAACTATGTGACTTAGGATGTTATGTCCCATTTTCAAAAGTGCTTTATGCACTTAGGAACCTAAATCCCATGGACTTTCAATGAGACGTAGGCTCCTAAGTGCTGTTACCTTTGTAAATGGGGCTTAGGCTCCTAAATAATTTAGGTGCTTTAAAAATGTTACCTTAGTTTTGCTTTAGTGCAGAGAAAATGCAAGATTTGTGATGGTAATTATACCATAGTTTAGCAATTGTATGTGGTTATATTAGCTTTAAAAGGCTCGCTTTTTTTGTTCTCTCTCTTTCAGTTTTAAAGATTGTAGGGTAGAAGCAATTTTCTTCACAGTCCTAGTCAATCTCTACATGCTGGCTGTCGACAAACTGGTAAGATAATATGGACTCAAGTGCCAGGGGGGAAAAAACAATGTGACCCAAGAAGCAGACTGGAAAGAGGACTGTTCCATAGCCAATTAGAATCATCAATTTTGTTTCCCTTTATTTGCATCCTGACGGCATTGGCTTAAAGTGATTAGGGTTTAGAACAGAGAGATATTGCAAGATTCTAAAACAGAATTCTAGAAATGAAGGATTCTAGAATTTTAGGATTTTGAAACTGGGGGATTCTAGGACAGCAAGATTCAGAAACTTGAAGAAATGGAGAATTGGAAGACACAAGACAGAGACCAGGACCATATCTAGTTATGCTTTTATGTGGCCTCCATTAAACTAGTATCTGAGCACCTCACAACCATTAATTAATTTATCCTCACTGCAGCCTTGAGAAAGAGGGCACAAAAGACTTCTGCTGAGGACAGGAACTGGGGAAACTCTTCAGAAGTTGGGAATTTGACCAAGATGAGCTATGTTTTGTACTGATGTGGCTTCAGAGAATTAAGAGCTTATCCTTTAAGATTTGAGACTCAGAGACTGGTATTGCTGGAAATGCTTATCTGTCAACCAGAGAAGTTTATGAGACCTGCATAAGACCCAATATATCCCTAAGTGAAATATTTTAAAGGGAATTTTTTTTAACAAGTTCTGGGTTTATTTACAGCTGATGTGATCTATTAAACTGAGTACTATTGCATGAAGAGTCATTACCAAATTTGGCCAAGCAACTTTAACATAAACTATATCCATAGATAGTATTTTCAGTTCTATACCCATTAATAAAGTTCAAGTTTAAGGCTTGGCTTCAGCATCCTTTAGGAACAACGGGTAACATTTTCAAATGCACCTGAGTTACTTAAGAGCCTAAATCGAAATGAAAGTCAGTGGGACGTGGGCTTTTCAGTCACGTAGTTATTTTTGAAAACTTGACTAATATGCTTGTGTTAATAATAAATACACATTTGCTACCAGACAGTTCAAAACCTAGGAAAGACAGCTTACAATTCCAAACCATACAGGTGAAGTCTGTCCTCTAATCCCCCTTCCCCTCGAGAATACTGCCCTTCCCCCAAACAGTGTCATGCAGTAAGGCCAATTTGTTTAAAAGGGGCCTCTGATTTGGGGTGCCTAATCTGAGACAAATTAGATGCCTTTTGTTGGTCACCTAAATGCTGAGGCATCCAAGATTAGAGGCTCCTTTTGAACATGTTGCAGTAAGTTTCCAGTGATCCTCTCTGAAACCATAAAGAAGTTTCTCATCTAGGTGGCAACTCAGTTTAAAGCCTCTTTCCCTGATAAATGTATATGTGATTAGGACTCCTAGGAAGGCTGTCCTTCAGCCTGTGTTCAAAGACAGGTTGTCTGGGCACTGATTGGGAGGACATTCAGCGTAACTAATGAATACACTTGTATCCTCTTGGGCAAGGAGATCTGAAGGGAGAGAGTGAATGAAAGAGTAGCCGGGGGGGCAGGTTTGTATAATTTTTGGTGGTGCCCAGAATAGGTCCAAGTCCTGCCTCCCTCCCCCCACATGCCTTGTAAGCCGATACATCTTTTTTAAAATAATGTAAATATGTGAGGGCTCTGGGGTAGGGCTGGTGATGAGGGGTTTGGGAGGGGCTCAGGCAGAGGGTTTGGGTGCAGGGGTGAGGGCTGTGGCGTGGGGCCAGGGATGAGGGGATCACAATGCAGGAGGGGGCTCAGGGCTAGGGCAGAGGGCTAGGGTGCGAGGGCTCTGGCTGGTGATGAGGGGTTTGGGGTGTGGGAGGGGCTCAGGGCTAGGGCAGAGGGTTGGGGTGCGGGGGTGAGGGCTTCAGGGTAAGACCAGGGATGAGAGGATCAGGGTGTAGGAGGGGACTCAGGGCTGGGGCAGAGGGCTAGGGTGCGAGGGCTCTGGCTGGTGATGAGGGGTTTGGGGTGTGGGAGGGGCTCAGGACTAGGGCAGAGGGTTGGGGTGCGGGGGTGAGGGCTTCAGGGTAAGACCAGGGATGAGAGGATCAGGGTGTAGGAGGGGACTCAGGGCTGGGGCAGAGGGTTTGTGTACAGGAGTGTGAGGGCTCTGGGGGGGGGGGGGTCGGGGATAAGCAGCTTGGGGTGCAGACAAGCTGCCCTGGGGCTGGGGCCAGAGAGGAGGACTTCTCCTAGCCCTCCCCCCGCTGGCAGCAGCGAGCTTTGCGGGAGGGGTCCCCTTTTTCCCCCCGACAGCACACTCACCCGGCACCACTGTCACTTCATGTGCGCCTAGGGCCCCTCTCAGGTCCAGGAAGCCCCCTTGCCTCCCCTGTGATGGGTGCCGGTGGTGGTGGTGGGGGGAAGCTGCCATCACATGTGCGCCTCCTCCCCTGCTGCTGCCCCTCACTGTAGCCTTACTGGGGGTGAGGATGGGGCTGCCCCTTGCCCAGCGTGGGGCAGGAGTGGTGACTGCGGGCGGGGGGGGTCTCCTGTGCTGATGAGGGTCCCGATGGAAAATGGAAGAGTCCCAGGCTCTAGGGCAGGGTTAGGGTCAGTCTTCCCTGGCACTAGTGAATGGGGAGCACTGGGACCCTGCGGCGGCAGTTGATGCCAGGAGCCAGCAGAGCTGAGCACAGCCCAGAGCTGCAGGTGGCAGCCTCCGGCTTGAGGCAGGGACGCTCCGGGGCCCGGGAGAAGTGCATGGGGGCAGAAGGCGGGGTCAGGGGAGAGACCCAGCCCCAAACATTGGTGGAGCTGGGCCCCCAGGCCCTGAATATTGCTGCAGCTTGGGCACCACGGGCCCATATAACTCGCTGGCCCTGAGAGGAGCAGTATGATAATCCATGTTAGGGCTGTCAGGGAAGCATGGGTCTAGTAGGTAAGCAGCCCCAGAACAGCTGGCCTCCTTGTGACAGGTGCAACAGATGAGCCCAGGACTTGAATGGGTATAGAGGCTGAATTACCCCATTGTGCTGAGTGGTGGGTGGGGCAATCTGGGGAAGCTTTCACTGCTGCTAACCATGGCCTGGATGTTGTCTGCACAATGTCCATAGTGCGGGGGCAAACACAGTCTCCCCATCTGTCAGCCTGATACTTTTTCACCAACACTCAATGACCTTTAAATTTTAAAAGAAAACATTTTTTTTTTAAATCTGTTATCTTACACATTAGAAGACAATCAATGCCTGTCTGCTATAGTCATCTTTCACAGAGATAAATGACATGTCCCAATCAGGCATCCTTCAGGGACTTAAACTCCTTTATCACAGTACTTATTATGGTGGACTAATGGTCCTGCTAGCTACCTAATGAATACAAATCCACTTACAGCATAATAGCATTCTCCTTGGACAGCCTTCAACAAAACAAGGCAGGTTCTAATAAAGGCTCTCTAGTTACGGGTGTTACTGTATTCAGCAATCATACAACACTTTACATCTTCAGAGGACTGTAATATACTAATTGAACCACGTTCCAATGAGGTAGCTAATCCTATCCTGTCAACTCCTTTGCAAGAGTGTACAGGTCCACCTGCATGGAGCAGCCTGCAGGAGTGGGATCTTAGTGTTATTATCCCCTATTACAGATAGAGAAACTTTAAATTATCCACCGTTATTTCAAGTCTATTCACTGGGAGCATCCACTCTATCCCTGTCAAGAGTCTGAATCCTCAGCAATGGCATACGAGAGCTAAAACAATCTGGCAACATATGCAACATAGTAATAGGAAGTGAGAAAGAGAAGGATGAGACACAGGAAAAGAGGGAAAGAAAGGAAGGGAAAGGGAGATATTTTCCTGCCTTTTCAGAGACAGTAAGGCTTTTCCCTGGAGAACTCCTCAGTGATTGTAGATGGAGAATTACCCAGTATTTAAGGCTTTTAAAATTTCAGTCCACTTTCTGGTTACACAATAGCTGGAAGCAGTCTGGGATGAGTGCAGTTCTTTGTTCTTTTCATGTGCAGGAAGAAAGGCTTGGCTTGTTTGAATCTGTTGGAGAGGACCTCATGATTTTTTTTTCTTTGCCTTAATCTTTTGTTAATTAAAAAAAGGGGGGAAAATGCTGTTGCAGCAGCCCAAGTGACTAACACAGGGCTGTCACCTGCCTCTGTTTTCACCAGATCACCATGGATTCTGTATCTTGAAGGACATGCACAAAAATCCAGGAGCTATGCAGATAGAGATAATACCATAAAAAGCTTGCTTACCATGTGTAAGGATGACTCAGTGCATGATGTCTGTGAGCACTTCTCAACCTTTTGACTAAGATCAAGCTGAGAAGCAAAGTTGGAAAAGTAACAGACACACTTCTCTGATGGATTGTATTTTCTAAGGGACAACCTATCCTAAATTCTCAATCACTGAGGGACAATCTACATTCATTCCTATATTTGCTTTCTACAACCAACTCTCTGAATAACTTTTCATGAGTGATGTACCCAAATATTTGGATGCTAATATCTAAACTGTATTGTTAAATTTATTCACCTAAATTTGGGTTATTTCAGATTATGTACTAAATGTAGCTTATGATTTTTAAACCAAACTTTGTATTTGTGGATAATCTAAGCACTATACTCAGGTGTACAGACGCTCTTTCCTCAAACTGTGTATTATATAATGTTAACATTAGCTTTAATAAAATTTCTAAATCAGTTTAATATCAGATATCTACTCTATCAGGAGACAGTATCCTGCCCTTGAAGGACCTACTAATAGATCTTTTTTCTATCTCTAACTGATATGAGCCCACATATGTCATGAGGACATATATTGTGACATGACACTGTTGAAACATATTAAACCATCGTCACACTGATGCACCATTATGGCATCATTGTGTTGTTGTACTTGGTCCTGAAAATAAAGGTTTTAAAGGTGACAACTGTAATCAGACTGAGAACACTGGCTTATCACCGTCATAGCTTTGGTTCAGAGGTAGATTAGGGTGGTTCACAATGAAATGAGGCCCTATTAGAACATATTGCAAAAGCACCACACAATTGGAAACATTTTGATATTTCTGCACATTTTGTGATGAGCTGAATTTTGATTGGATTCTGTGCAAGACATTGCCTACACTAGACGGGCTATACTGCTTTAACTATAAATTCCTGAGCTGGAGTTCGGCCAAGATTCTTAGTTTAACATACCTAATTTTATAAAAACATACCATAGGATGTATAACAAACAGAGGAGGCTCATTCCAAAATCCATGGGTTGTAAAAAATAAATGAATAAAAGATAGATTTTATTCATTTCATATTCATACCATGTGTCATATCCACACCTACTGTAATTAACTTTGCAAGTAACACACCATGAGACACCGTCAAATGATTTTCCATAATTAAGATATGTATTATTCAAGCATTTGATATGATGTCTGAAGAAAAGCTACTCTCACAATTAATGGTTGGATATGAGCATTGTCTGTCACCTGGATTGAAAAAAGCCAGGGAACTGCAAATGAAGAATAATGTTTAACTGCAATGTACCAGATTTGGAGGGAGACATCTTGTAATGTGTCACCGGGAGCTGTGAAGGTTTGGTTTTATATAACATATTCATTAAGGGCCTGGAAAAACATATTCAGCATGTAAATGAAATTTACAAATTATATTAAAGTTAATGTTTAAAAATCAAATATACACAACTGCACATCTGGGGCAGGCTTGAATTATGAGGGATTACGAGTATCGGTTACAAGGTTCATGAGATATATACGTATGGACATAGACACTGATTCAGGAAAGCACTTAAGTATGTATTTAAGTCTATCCCTATTCAGGAGAGCATGTAAGCACATGCTTAACTTTAAGTATCTACTTAAATTCCCATTGAGCATGGGTGGGCTGTGGTGTATCACTTTTATAGCTGTAGAAAGAGCCACTCTGCACAGTGCTTCCTCCACACATAGTGCCCAGGAAGTATTATGGGGCTGCTTCTCTAATAGTGTGAGTTAGCACTGTTCCATTGTCTTCAAAGGAGCTACACCAATTTATAACAACCAAGAATCTGGTCCCATGTCTTTTAAAGGCATAATGTATTTTGGCATAATGTGGTCTTACTCTTAAAGTCATCTATCATTAGATACTACCTAAAAATAAAAACACAGACATCTATGTATTAAACTTTTTCTATTGAAGTTTTTGAAACTAGGTCGCATTGAACTAAAAACCAAAGCTTATTAGGATAAAATACAAATGCATCATTGCATACACCATTTTCTTGGGTTTTGCTGGGTTATACTTAACATTTTTACCATGACTAAATGGGGACATATGAAAAATTAAGCAAATCAAAGAATAAGAAGAAATAATGGTATGGTCCTATAGAATCCAAGTCCACATGTTTGTAAAGTGCTATAAGCCATTACAAAGGGGTATCCTCAAAGAAAAGCAAAATCCTCTAGTAGTTTTCTCATTAAAGTTCAATACTTTAGTAGCAGAGCTTCTAAAATTATATTCAAATGGGCATAAAATTCATATATATGCTTATTTTGCAAAGGTTACAGTTAACAGTAGAACTTCAAAGTAGTCATTAATAGCAGGGAAAAAGCTGTGAGGTAACTTGGTGTATATATACAGAGAGAGAAAACACACACACTCACTCTCTTTCTCTCCCCCTCTGCCCCCCGCCCCCAAAACAAGTTTTTGCTTTTTCCCTGCTATTAATGACTACTTTGAATTTCCACTGCTAACTGTAACCTTTGCAGATATATATTTATTGCAGGAAAGTCTAACTACACTGTGTATTTAAATCTGTCTGGCTTGTTAACGTGGAAAACTCTACTTTTTTAGAGCTCTCAAGAGAAAGCATGTTCACGATACGTAATATTTCTGTAATATTATAAACTATAGCAAATCTAAATATCACATGACTAAAATGCCGTTGGGGTATTTGCATCTGAGGCAAGTTGCACATGATTTAGGAGTAATTAAGGATAAATAGAAGTACAACTGTAAAGGCAGTTGGCCCATTTACATTGCACTCTATTAAATCCATGGCTTTCGAGGGGAGCAAATTTCTTGCCTGTGATCATCAGGAAAAAAGTTGTAAATCAGAACCCTATTCTCAGGAGTCCTGTCCATGGGTGAATATACTGAAAATCAAATATGCTGCTGAAATAAAATGTTCATGAGACCTTCTTTAATTAAGGAAGATGTTTTCCACTGTGAGAAAACGTTGTTTGGCTCAAGGGAAGTTATTATTTGTATACAAATGTAGCTGTTAGTATGTAAAAATCAAATTACATTATGTTGGAGGAAGCTGGTCCTTTACACATATCTCCTGGAGCAAGCATAAGTGATTAGAAACAAAAAAGTCTACCAAGAGCTCTAGCCCACATATAAGGCACTCACAGTTAACGGGCTCATTAAGTTAGGGGGGTCATTAAGGTTATTGTGGGCTGGCCCTAGAAGTGTAGCATAAGCTACTTGTTTATTTCTGGAAATCATTTTTTTCTGGAGATTTAAAGTCAACTGAATTAAGTTCTTTGGGGCTGGGACTGGGACTGAGACTGCCTGTGTGTTTGTACAGCACCCAGCACGATGGAGCTCTGATTGGCGCCTTTGGGTGCCACAGCTGTGCACATCAATAGGAAGGAAATAGATCTGGCAGTCTACAGAATGTCTTTGTCTGCTAAAAAGTAACACAGAAACAACTTTGCTCCATCTGCTGCCACTAAGTGCTTTAGCAAATGCCATTCAAGGACTTAGCATGGGTTACAGGCTCCAGACCTCAGATCTTATCATGCCATTCTCTCTTTCAAGAGGAGAGATTGTTTGTAATGCTTGCTAATATTTTAACAAGGCGCTGTCTACACAGACACACTCTGCTCACCAAGGGTATGAGAAAGCTCCCATTAGCAACAAAACTCTCATTGGCTTTGGTGGAGGCAAGATGAAGCCTCAGCAGAGTAACCACTTCCAACCCCATCTACCAAGAGTATACTCCCACACATTCATCCTGCACACCAAGAGAGCAACCCCTCTCCATGGCTATATGCTAACAGAACACCTTCCCCACAGCAATAAAGACAGCAACTCTGCCTCTTACTAGCATGCCAATCAAGTGCCTCCTCCCCTGCCACACCAATCAGTCCCCTCCACACAGAACAAAGCACCCAGTCAACAAATAGACCACCACCGGCAGGCGCTCACATGCCTCGCCCGACAGGGCATCTCTCCCCATGCCAATCTGCAAACAGGGACAACCCGTCCGACATACTCACACAGAGCTCCCTTCATTCAAAGCCCAACAGGACAGCTTCATACACCTTGTCAGTCAATGAGCACACCTCTGTATAGTGCAGGAACTAGGCGTATCTTTGGGAAAGCCTGGATCTCTTTCTTCTCCACTCATATCAAAATCTATCACTTTCTGGAGCAAGGAGCCCTGGTGCTTCTTGTAGGGAAAATTCATTAGAAATGACAGCCTAAGAAAGAGGCATGAAAGCAGATGCATGCCCCTTTTCCCCAACTTGCTGCCATTCCCTCACTTCACAGTGCTCCAGGCTGCAGAGCAATGATCTGGGCACACAGAGGGCTAGTAAACTGGCATGCTCCATGGGCTTCTGAAGTTTTCCAGGAAGGCTGAGAGCAAGGGCAACACAACGAGGAGGGTGTAATCAGCTTTATCCCACCCTCGGAACTGTCAGGTGCAACATCACGATGGATTTCCCAGCCTGGGCTGCTGGCAGCTCAGCTGGGTCATTAGCAACAACTGTCTATCCAGCGGCAATACATTAATACATCTCTGTCACTGAGTCACTCTGTCCAGCATGCTCTGCCATCATATTTCATCATAAAAGTTATATTGAGGCTTATGGGGAGGCAACACTTTCAAGTTAAAACAGAACACCCACTGTGTTTTGAGAGCGGGGAGGTACAGGATTTGGCCAAGATGCTCTTCAGATGTTACCTTCCCACTCCTGCTGTTTAACTGGAGTGAGCTACTACTCTGAACAGGATTCCAGCTGTGGAGGTTTGAACCACAAGTGGGAGACACCATCACATCTTTTTGCTGTAAATATGTTAGTATTTATTATGATTATTTTCTTTTGGCATTAGCAATTGTTGCTGAAGTACATGGGACTGTTTGGACAATTTTTAGACACAAATTCCCAGTCCTCTGTGATTAGTGAAGATTTAGCCCAAAGGTGTTTTTTCTCCCCCTCCATTATGTATGCAGGGCAGAACTCAAAGTGAGCAGAGATGAGATGCAGGTAAGTTTCTTCTGGAAACAGAGCAGTTTAATACCAGTTTGTTGTCTAACTTAGAACAAGGTGGTAACCACAAAAGTGACTGAAAAGTGACCTATCTGGGATTCCATTCCAAGTTTGCTATCTTGCATTGATTTCTGTATCATATTGGCTCAGTGTGAAAGTCAAAAGATGATCTCGCTACCTGCTAGTCCTGCAAACCCAGCCTGGTGTCTAACCCTGAGTTATGTTCATCCTGGATTTTATATCACCCCCAGTAATAATAATGCTAGGGTTAACATATCTAACAAATAAAAAAAGAGGACCCTCCACGGGCCCTGGCCCCGCCCATTTCCCCACCCCCAGCCCCGCCCCAACTCCGCCCCTTCCCCACCCTAACCCCCTAACCCCACCCCCTCCTCTCTCCCACTCCCAGCCACGCAAAAAGGGCTGCCCGAGGGCTACCGGCTTCACGGTTTGCCGGGCAGCCCCCAGACCCTGTGCCCCTGGCCGGCGCTTCCCCAGCGCAGCTGGAGCCCGGGAGGGGAAGAGCCCAGCCGGGGGTGCAGGGTCTGAAGGCTGCCCGGCAAACCGTGAAGCCGGTAGCGCTTGGGCTTCGGGCAGCCCCTATGCCTCCGGACCCTGCGCCCCTGGCCGGGCACTTCCCCTCCCGGGCTCCGGCGGCACAGGGTCCGGAGGCATGGGGGCTGCCCAAAGCCCATAGCGCTCGGCTCTTAAACAGAGCCGAAGAGTCAGGGGAGGAGCAGAGCTGCCGCGGCCGGAGGCTCTGCTCCTCCCCTGACTCTTCGGCTCTGTTTAAGAGCCGGGCTGCCCGAGCGCTACCGGCTTCGGGCAGCCCCCATGCTTCCGGACCCTGCGCCGCCGGAGCCCGGGAGGGGAAGTGCCCGGCCGGCGACTGGGGTCCGGAGGCAAGGGGGCTGCCTGAAGCCCATAGCGCTCGGGCAGCTCGGTTCTTAAACAGAGCCGAAGAGTCAGGGGAGGAGCAGAGCCACCGCGGGAGGGGAAGTGCCCGGCCAGCATTTTCCCGGACATGTTCGGCTTTTTGGCAATTCCCCTGGACAGGGGTTTGATTGCTGAAAAGCCGGACATGTCCGGGAAAAACCGGACGTATGGTAACCCTAAATAATGCAGCGATTAGGACTTTGCTAACAATTTTGCTTATGGTGCATATGTCAGAACAGAATGCAGCCCATTCTTGTAGATTGTAATAATTCTGCTTTGCTAATAATAGACAAACTTGGTTTGGTCAGTAAATGAAGCAGAAATCTCTCAAGGACACATGGATACTGTAGAGAAAGAAGTGCTGCTTTCTCACGGACACTTTATAGACTTCATCTACATTTTAAGTGCTTAACTTTGATAGTTAGCTACATCCTGGCATTGGGCAACAGTGTGGTTCCCCCCTAACCAAACAGGATCACGACAGTCATTGTGGACAGTCCTTCAGGGGTGCAGCACATACTTGAGCACAACTGGGCAGATGTGCTGGCTGGTGCAGAGGGGGAAGTCGGTCACAACCCCTCCCTCTTCCTACCTGTCCCTCTTTGGAGTGACTTATGCCTAGAACCCTTGTGGAAGGACACAGGAACTAGAATTGTGGTTGGTCTTTGTGCAGGGACCAAAAGAAAAGGTAGGCTACTTCTCTCTATGTGTCTATACAAGGCAAGGGAGAGTAACGATCCAGCCAAGGAATGGCTTCCATATTCCCTTCTAAAGCTGTCCCATCATTTATTGTGTCCGTCTTCATTAACTTCCCTATCTGATAATATAATAGTCAATTAAAAGCAGAATTTTCAACTTCACAACAGCTCTACTTCCTTTGAGAACCTATGAACACTCAGTGCTCAGGATATGGAGGACAGACCACTAAAAACACCCCCTTATTTATGTTTTTTCTAAAAACAAAAACAATAATCCATCAGAAACAGGATCTATGGATCAAGGAAGGCCAAATCCAGTGTTGACAACTCTGATGATTTTATCACAAGTCTTGTAATACTGGTGGTTGTTCTAAAAGCCCCCGCTCCTGGAATCAGGTGATTCTGACAATTTCTCAGCTTTCATTTTATTTTAGGACTGCAGAGGAAACTTTGAAAATGTGAAGTCTAACGGCTCAAACAACAGGGGGCAAATAAGAAGAACCCCGAGTTCATGATTTTAAAAAAATCTCATGATTTTTAAATCAACCTTGTGTTTTTCAGGGGCCTGACTTATCATTTTTGAACATTTGGAGTTGGCAGTACTGCATGCTTCTCCTCCATTTTAAATCCTCTCAGTCTCTGTTGTTAGCCACTGCTAATGTCACACTCTGTTGAAATGATCTACATCAGCATGCTGCAGGGGGAATCTCTAACAAGACAGAGCCGGGATAATCCCCAGAACCAGGGCTGGGACTTGAGCACATGGCTGATGTTTGTATTATGAAAATAAAAGAAGAGAGAGAGGTGGTGAGTGAGTTCTCTCACCAATGGAAGTTGGTCCAATAAAAAAGATATTGCCTCACCCACCTTGTCTCTCTCGTATCCTGGGACCGACACGGCTAAAACTACACTCAATATAAAAGGAGTCATTGAGGACTAGATGTAGCCTTTGCTTGGTGCCCTGGGAAAGGGGTGGTAGTTGTATCACCGGAGGAGAAGCACTCAAAGTCACAATTCCTTACCCCCTTACCGCAGGGTGATGTAACTTAATGAAGTCCTTCACTCTGCTAGCCTGCATGGGGAAAGGCGGAGCCAAGTCTCCCTATACTCTTCTGTGCCCCCGTCTGCCCACCTGCAAAGTGGTGTGACAAGTTGACATTTTCACAATGCCCCCATTCCCATTCTGTAAAGGGGGTGAGGGGAGCACTAACCTGAAGGAGCATAAGGGTGTCTAACTCACTGCATTAAGCTGGGCCAAACACTGACCACTGACCATATGGGCCACTTTCAGTGCAGTTTGTTAAACAGATTGCCCAAAAGCAAAAGGATGAATTTACAGCCTTTATTAAATTGGCAGGTTGAAATGAGCAACTTGATTAGCTGGTTGCAGCATGTGCTGAACATCTCACAAGCTAAATGTACCAGCTGGGACGATTCAGCCTGTTAACAAATTTCCATATGCTGTAAAATTCCATAAACAATGAAAATAGCCTTTTGTTGGTTCAAAATGTATTTTTTTTAAAAAATGTTTAAAAGCCCTCTGCAACCAGACATAGAGCAGCTGTAGTTAATCTACAGGTACAACGTACTGAATAATCAACTGTCTTGTTGGATTGTAATACAACGTTGAATGCAATCTAAAAATAAAACCTACAAATAAGAAAAGCAAGTTAAATGAGAGCTGAGATTTTTCAAGGCAGCCTAAGGGAGTAAGAATCCATTTTTGGAGGGGGTGGGACAAACAACCCCCTTCTCTCCTCCGAAGACAACCCTAGCATCCTGGCCAATGCTTTCCCTTTCAGTGAAACAGTTTGACTAGCTTGTGCTGTGTGAGCACGGTTCTTGAAAATGCCCCGTAACTGCGGCCTCAGCCCTCGCAGCCACTACACAACAGCTTCTAACTCGTTGCATTGCAAAGCCCTTTTTAAACATCTGTCGTGTGGAATATCTGCTGGAAATGCCAGTTCCTGATTAGCATGAGTGGAATAAGCCTTTTGAATGTTTCGGTGACTTTTAGCCACTTTGGAATCCATACATTTCCTTTGTCACGTAAGGTCCTTGGCAAGAAACATCACCCTGCGCACATTCTCACTCGCTCAGTCTGGTGTGTGCAACTGCTGAGCATTGCTTTGGAGAGGGCTCTTCTTACTCCTGTGTCAGCTCAGCAGTATGCTAATGCAGCACTCGAAAGTGAGTAATACACTGACTCCACTCTCTGTGCTTATCAACCCACTCCTCTCCCGAGTCATTGCAAGCCGCTTTAAGGACACGGGGAAAAGAATGAAATAAACGGCCATTCAGCTATCGGCTCTTTACAAATGCACGGCACATAAAACATTCCAAGCAAAGTGGAGAGCAAGAGAGCTTGTAATTCTAAGTAATTGCAGGGCCACTCACAATCAATACAGTATAATACAGATGCATCGTTTGTCTTGGGAGTCATTTCCCCCCGCCCCCACAAAGATTTCTCTCTCTTTCTTCCCGCCCCACCCCCAAAAGGGAAGGTAGAAAAGCCTTTAAAAAAGTCAGAAGCCTGTGAAAAATCCATCACTTTAAATTGCTTGTCAGTGGCAGCCCAGCCATATTTAAATGACGGTTCGATGCAGCATGCACAAGGATGTCTTGTTTCATTTGATTCTTGCTCTTGTTTATTTCCCTTCCCATTTTCTCTTCCTCCCTCCTCATCCCCCAAAATAGAAATCCTTCTGTAAGGGAGAACAGAAACGTAAATGGACACACCTCTCTTAAGCAATGAACTCACTTCTGCCATTGGCAATTCTTCAAGCCAATACTGTCTGAACCTGCCTCACCGTCCCTGGAGTGCCTAGGTGCTCACAGGCACAGCAAGCCGATGAGTCTGCAGACTGCAGCCCCATGGCTTGCTGGACTAAGCAAGTGTTTTCATCCCCTTCAGTTATTCTTACCTTCCAGCCATATATAGTACAAAATGCCTTTGCTCACTTCGAGGTGTTAGGCCCAGGTGAATAGCTCAGGAATCAGAATGAATCTAGTCTATATAAATATGTTTGTTTTCATGCACAAGATATGACCCTATTTGTAGACCAGGTTTGGTTTAATTCCCTGAAGGCCACATCCATCTCATATTTCAATAGCACTGCAAAGGGCATTACCTTATTCTTGCTATCATCATTATCCTCATAGGAACATAAGAACTGCCATATCAGATCAGGACACTGGCCTATCTAGGTTCTGTCTCTGATAATGGCCAGAGCCACATGATTCAGAGGAAGGTGTAAGAAACTGCACAGATCTTCTTCCGCTAATAACATGATTTTCTCCTTATACTAATATCATGTAGGTATCCTCAGGTTGTGGATGATTTGCTGTTTCTTGTCTGCAGAGGTGGGTTTTTGATTTCCCAGCTGGATGACACCTACCAACTTGGATGGAAATGACTTAATCAGAAGAGCTTCAGTGGGGGACAGAGAAAATGGCCAGGTAGCTGAGAAGGAGTCATTGGCTTCCGCTGGTTGTGAACAGCTCAACAGCATGGAGTCCTCCAGGTTGGTGTATCTCTATAATCTTGACCCACCTGGAGATCCATGGTGTCGAACCATGAACTTATGAAGACAGCGCTGCCTCCAAGAGGTGGGAGAGCTCCTCTTCACCCCCAGCACGTAGAATAGTCCATTTCTTGCCACTTACTTTGCCATTGGTTCCATTCCACACACATTCCTTTGACTCTTTTACTACTCGTTTTCTGCCATATGCTTTTGCCTACATCATTCCACAACTTAATGCATATGTATGACTAGAAGCATTACCTACTTGTCTGTTTTAGGCTTTTACTGCCCCCCATCCCCTTGGGCTTGTAATAATGAGGCTCCTAGTGGACTTCATGGGATCCCTGGTTCTTCTACTTTTTTGTGTTATAAGCTGCTCTATATGATGTAGGGGTTTTTTTTGTTTGTTTGTTTTTTTGCAAGAAGGTGAGCATCTAAACTGAGCATTTAACTATAAAATTTAGGTCACATTTATCAAAATGTTTCATTCCAATTTTCACCTTTCTTTGTATAAGTTAAATAAAATGTTGAAACAAAGTCCTTTTGAATTGAAACTAGAAACTGTTTCAAAAAATGCTGAAACAACTTTGACGATTGTGTGTGTGTGGGGGCGGGGGGGGCGGAAAATCAAACGTTTTGTATTGTAAGACTCAGCTAAAGCAACTCTCTCTCACAGGTAGTTTGGGTTGCAACATATTGACTTCCAGTAAGAAAAGTTTTGTCAGAAGATTCCTGTCCAGCTGTAGTGAATTCAAACCACCAGTTTACTCCCACAGGGTCCAAATAGCTCACATAGAAACATAAGGAGGTACCCGCTTCCCCTTAAATTCATGTGTGGACATATAGTTCAAGTCCCACTCAAGCAGTGTCTTTTTCCAGGACAGTGCAGAGGCGTACATACACTCTCCGCTAGTGGAGAAGTGTGAACCTACCATTTAGTTGCTATCTGTTATACTCATTTTGCATTGCATAGATTTGTTCAGAGATGGTAGTGACAAGATCATTTGCAGAAGCTGAAAATATAAAAAAGTAAGGTGAGCTGGCTAATCCATGCCAATAAATTCTGTTTCTGCATTTTAGAGTATTCTCTCCTGGAGATACCTCACAAAGTTCTTCAAAATATGTTATCTGGAGAACATTCTCGTTTCTAAATTAAATAGTTTTGCTACTTCTCTTCTCTTGCATTGTATTGCTGTGGGTAGTTGCCCAAAGACAAAATGCATAGGTTGGCATAGTTGTTGTGGGGATTTAGGGGAAGAGAGGAGGGAGTGGCATATATGTATTAAGCATTCATCTACTCCTGCTGCTTATTCCTCAACCTGAAGTTGCAACTGCCCTGTTTTTGACCTTATCATTTGTTGCAGTGGAGATGATTATGATGGCAGAGAAGAGGCAACTAATGTAGGGTTACCATATTTCAGCAAGCAAAAAAGAGGACGGGAGAAGCCCCGCCCCTGTCCAGCCCTAGCCCCGCCCCTGCCCCACCCACTTCCCACCCCCCTCAAAACCCCCAACCCTCCCCCCCCGCTCCTTGTCCCCTGACTGCCCTCTCCTGGGACCCCTGCCCCTAACTGCCCCCCAGGACTTTACCCCCTACCTAAGCCTCCCTGCCTCTTGTCCCCTGACTGCCCCCTCCTGAGACCCTCCCCCCCATCCTAACTGGCCCCCTAGGACCCTACCCCCTACCTGTACCCTGACTGCTCCAACCCTTATCCACACCCCTACCCCCAGACAGACCCCTGGGACTCCCATGCCCCATCCAACCACTCCCCACCCCCTGACAGCCCCCCCCCAGAACTCCCGACCCATCTAAACCCCTCTGCTCCCTCTCCCCTGACTGCTCCGATCCCTCTCCCCACCCCTGCCCCCTGACAGCCCCCCCCCAGAACTCCCAAACACCCCCCCCGCTCCTTGTCCCCTGACTGCCCCCTCCTGGGACCCCTGCTCCTAACTGCCCTCCAGAACTCCACCCCCTTCCTAAGCCTCCCTGTTCCTTGTCCCCTAACTGCCCCCTCCTAAGACCCCCTCCCTAACTGCCCCCCAGGACCCTACCCCCTACCTGTACCCTGACTGCCCAAAACCTTATCCACATCCCCCCAGAAAGCCCCCCCGAACTCCCAACCCCCCCCCCCGTTTCTTGACTGCCCCATCCAAAACCCCCTGGCTCCCTTGTTGTTGGCCTTCGGTTCGCCTAAGGTCTCTCTGGGAGCTTGCTCAGGAACTGTCTGAGCCGTTCTCCTGGCACGTTGGGCAGCAGTGGGGGAGGAGCTCCAGACTGCCGGAGGTGAATGCAGGGAGGGAGGGAGGGAGTGAGCTCTGCTGCAGGGGGGAGGAGGGACTCTCTCTCGCTGTCGGAGCCACATGTAAGTGGCACCATCCGGCTGCCCTGTTAGCCGCGCGTGCTCTGCATGGGGGGGGGGGGGGGGGGAAGTCCGGACATTAACAAATTCCCCCCGGACGCTATTTTTAGTTCAAAAATCCGGACATGTCCGGGGGAATCCGGACGAATGGTAACCCTAACTAATGAATATAAACAGCAGGATCAAATGAACTCCTAAGCAACAAAGAACCTGGCTTTCATGCACAGGCTCATGGTAGTTTAAAGCAAACACACAGACCCACAAAGATACTTAGGTTCCTAACTTCCACTGACATCAGTGAAAGTTAGGAGCCCGAATACCTTTGAGAATCTGGGCCACATGGACTAAGCTGAATCCTGTCATCCTTACTGAGTAGTATCTTATTCCTTGGAAAGCCCTATGAAATATGTGTGACTGCTGCGAGTAGCAATTTACTCCCTGAATAAGCCTTTTGAAGTATATGGAACTACTAGTGGCTAGCACATTACTCCTAGAGTAGCCCTATTTACATACATAGGACTATTGCTGAGTAGCATGTTAATGCTTGAGTAGCCCTATTGATATACACTAGGTTGCAGCTGAGTAGTATTTTAATCCTGCAGTAACCCCACTAAAATGTATGGGACTATTAGGAGAGTGGTTCTCAACCAGTGGTACGCATACCCCTGGGGATATGCAGATGTCTGCCAGGGGGTATATCAACTCATCTAGACGTTCACCTAGTTTTACAACAGGCTACATAAAAAGCACTAGCACAGTCAGTACAAATTAAAATTTCGTACAATGACTTGTTTATAGTGCTCTATATACTATATGCTGAAATGTAAGTACAATATTTATATTCCAATTGATTTATTTTATAATTATATGGTAAAAATGAGAATGTAAGCAATTTTTCAGTAATAGTGTGCTGTGACATTTTTGTATTTTTATATCTGATTTTGTAAGCAAGTAGTTTTTAAGTGAGGCAAAACTTGGGGGTACATAAGACAAATCAGACTCCTGAAAGGGGTACGGTAGTCTGGAAAGGTGGAGAGACACTGTAGTAGGGGAGAAGGGCACTGTGCTGAGAAAGTGTGGCAGAATCAGGATCAGGGGAAGAAGAAGGAAGAAAAATATACACAGTACCTGATAGATCATCTAAATTGCTACTAAGCTGCATGGTTTTGAAAGTTTTCTACTAAGCGTCAGCAGTCCCTTGATTCATTTATCGGATAACGGGTAGTGTAGATTTATTGGTTTTGATTTCATTTTCAACTGGCATCAATCTGGCCAGTGAAAGTTTTAGTAGAGCAATCAGCATGAGAAAGTCTGGAAGAAACTGGTAGCTGCTTCCATAAAGTAGTAGTTCAGGCAGAAGATACATTAAGATTAAAATTCATGTTCTTCCTGCCCTCATCTCCTTTTCAAGTGTCTCTCCTGCCTCCTCCCCAGCCCCTGAGGAACTGTAAACTAACACTTCAAATATGCTGTAGTGAGATTGGCAGTAAGATACCACATCACTGAAAAAAGATAATTTATGTTGCATTCAGTTACCGTACTTTTACTTATGGTCTTGTCACTACTTTAGTAGATTAGCCTCAAATGCAGCATCAGAAAAAGTTTGTTCAGAATTTTCTGACTGGCGACTATAGCACAAAGAGTAGCCCAGGAGTTCTCAAACTGGGGGTCAGGACCCCTCAGGGGGTTGCAAGGTTATTACATGGGGGGTCGTAAGCGGTCAGCCTCCATCCCAATCCCCGCTTTGCATCCAGCATTTATAATGGTGTTAAATATATTTAAAAAGTGTTTTTTATTTGTAAGGGGGGGGGCGCAATCAGAGGCTCGCTACTTGAAAGGGGTCACCACTACAAAAGTTTGAGAACCACTGAGCTAGACTCACCAATTTAAGCCTAGAACGATCGCTTCTTCAGAGATGGGATATAGATGGAAAGCTCTGAATTTAGCCTTCCTTCAACTTATGTTAAACATCTTAACAGGGTGGCAGGGGGGATTTCTCCAGGCTTCCCCATTGCACAGGATGAGACATACATCCCCTGCCTCCAACACTGGGCAGCACCAGCTGTTTCAGAGGAGGGATCAAAAACTCATTGCAGGGAGTCATGGAATAGTTTGCCCCCAAGGAAAATGCTTCCACCCCCCCTGCCCAACAGAGAGAGGTTGGATTATTCCCTGAACTAGGAGAGTTCAAAACCCTTGAAGTGTGTGTGTGTGTTTGTTTTAACTTGGGGGAGGGAGTTAATATTTACTGTTATAACTGCATGTTCTCATTGTTCATATAAATGTCCAATCTTTTTTGGAATCCTGCAGAAGTTTTGGCCTCAATGATATTTTGTGGCAATGAGTTCCACAGGCTAATTATGTGAAAAAGAAATTACTTTTATCAATTTCTTCTCTTTTCTTCCCTGCTGGTTCCCATAAAGACCCCTGTTATGGTATCTCTCATTTCAACTAGTAAGGGCCAGATAAAGCTGCCTCCATAGCCCACAAATGATACTGTGAACAAATATAAATGGCTCAAAGGACTTCTTCTTTTCTAGGAAGTGAACATGCTGGCCTTGGGAGATCAGATATGTTGCTGCTATTCTATGTTGGGTAATTACATTCTTCTGTCCTAGATTTCTCCTGCAGTTACAATTAGATACAGTATTCTTCATTCCTGCCCTCAGCTGATATGCAGTGTTGTTGCGCATTCTGAAATGTTTCACTCCAGAAGTAGCTGTATTTCAGTGGTGGGTGAAGCATAAGATTGTACAGTCAATTAGTACTGTATTTTATGATTGCCAGTAGATGAAAGATGACATGTAAAAGTAAGACCATTATCATTACCAGCTCAGCACTTATATTAAACATTCCTGATGTCTGATTTATTATTTTTTGCCTAATAGGCCTGATCTTCAAAAGTGCTGAACACCATCCGCTCCAATTAAAGTGTATGGGAGCGTGGGTGGGTTGTGGTGTTTCCCAGAAGCTCTGAACATCATGCATTTCCCTATGGTACTCCTGTGAAAAATTCAATTTAGTTTTTCCTAGTTATATGAGGGATTTCCATATGTGTAAGATGGGAGTTGTGTTGAAAGTGTAATTTAATCTTCACAGCACTGACAGCAGTGGCACTTAGCATGAAAGTTACTTGTATTAAAAGTAGGTTCTGCCAAGTCTGAGGAATTATATATATGTTAAAGGTAGTAAATCAAAGGATAAGCCAGAGGAGAGATGAACATGTTTGAATCTGGAACACTAGGGGTGAAATCCTGACTTTATTGAAGTCTGTGGCAAGACTCTCGCTGACTTCAGTGAGGCCAGGATTTCACCCTAAGACAGTCAAATACTTACGGGCTATCCAGCCTGCTTAGTCTTTTAAAGGGAAAGAGGATCTGATTTCCTGCCGTGGTTCATCCTTTTTTAGTCTGAAGAAAGCTATTGTCAAGTACTTGGTGTCCACAAGCTTGTGGGGTGAAATCCTGGCCTCACGCAGTCAAAGGCAAATCTCCCATGACTTCAATTTGCGCCGCGGTTTCCCCCCCCGGTGGGTACTTTTGATGTAAGATTTCTGTCTACATCACGAGGCCAACCAGAATCTATTGTACATATCGACACCCTCTCTACTATTGAACTAATGAGTACTCACAGTTGGGTACTCTAACTGGAGAGCTTTTCACTGTGTTGAATCACATCCTTTTTGCAGTCTGTCAAAGAATGAAATGATTTCTATAAGGGCCAGAACTTGCCTGAAGACCAGTAAGGGCCAACATTAATCTAAAGCCTTAAAAGGGACAGAGAATACAATGGAATTACTCATTTCAAGGCTGATGCTGGCATTACCCAATAATGTCACCACGTTGCAAAATAACCTGCTCAGTCAAATACTTAAAACCAAAACTGAAAACAAAAGAAATGTCCCCCTTATTGTTATTATCACCTTATAAGCCATACAACTATTTGCTCACCTCAGGAAAGAAATCAGAGAACAAGCCAGGGATGAAATGAACTGATTAGCACTGGAATGATTGGCTAAGGACATCAGCATGTCTAATAATTGCTTATCACATAATTGCACAATAATAATTGCATATAGGTATGCAATAGGTATTGTAAAAAGCAATCAAAGGACAAACTTCAGGTTTCTTCTGTCTGGAGCAATATTTTTAGATGGTACTAGAGTGATATTCTCCTACAAGGGAGCTCTGAGACTTCATCAACTGGGGCAGCTCAATTACAAAGAGGAGACTACCTGGCCATAGCTGGGATACAGTCTTGCCCCAGATCCAGATTTGATCATTTCCTTTGTGAGCTTATATAAGACCACCTTTTGAAACGGGCATGCACCAACAAACCAATATATATTAAAAATAGATCATCGCTCTTGATAACTCCCTCCTGTGACAAGTCTGGGCTCTGGCAATTACAGCATGTTTAGTGTTGAATGTGGGTGGGAAGAGCATGTGGCCATGACATTTTCAAATGAAAAGGCGTAACGTATTAGATGTGCAGCTCTGCTGTCTCCACCTGCTCCTTAATAAAATAAAATACAAAATAAATAAATAATGCCTAGCTCTTATATGGCACTTTTCATCTGTAGAGCTCAAAGTACTTAATAAAGGAGGTCAGTATTATCATTGTTGTGTGAGATGCCAATCTACTCATGCAACACTCTGCACATGGAATGCCACCCTGTTTAGCAAAAGGAACTTGACATCTGAATCCTTGTATGGGAGGATCACAGGGATAGCACAAGTCAATCCATTCGCCAAATAGCCGGGCTTCAGATTCATGATAGCCACATGACACTTTGAAAAATGTCACTCCATACGCTCTGCCATCAGAAATTTTAGCTTGGCAGGAACAGCCCTTTTTAAAAAATGCTGTATGGGAAACAGCACATTTCATAGCTATGTTTGAGATAGGACATAAATCCTCACAATGTAGAGGGTGACTTCTCATGCTATCACAACCATGGTTTCAGTGCAGCCACAGGCTTCAAAATGCTCCACAACCTCTGACCAGTAAACTACCCTTTAGAAAATATGAAAAATTTGATCCTTTAGAGAATGCAGGTGGCATTAAAATTCTGGTCTCAGATTTTGTTTTACAAGGAGGACAGAATATACTGCCTGACAGGATCTGTGATGGTGGCTGTCAGGAGAACAGGTAACAGTGGAGGCCTGGCTCACATGTGTCACACTCAGTCTTGTGATTCTCCTCAGATGTCAGGCCCAGGAGTTAAAGGCCATGCCCAGTTCTGCAGTGGGCTGGATAAATTTGTTTGAATGCCCATAATTATTTCTGTAAAGCTGCTAGATGCAATTCCTGACAGATGGCAGAGAGAGGAAGAACACCTGGGAAGTAGGGAAAACCTTAAGCAAAATCAGTAAAGCAAACTCACTAAAGCAAAAGTGAAGCTGGGAAGAAAGTGAGGGGATAATACCCTATCCAATAGAGGCACAGACATTTACTGTGACACATGTAACATTACTGTTAGTTAAACGTGGATGTGTAGAATGGCAAAATCCTTTACCCATTAATTATATCGTAAGTGACAGCAACAGAACTAGGAGGCAAAGATAAAATTTACATAAAAGACAAATTGCATTAAAAGAAATGCTCTAGCCATGCGTTCACATTTTGGATACTGCAATACAATACTGATTGGATATTGATTGCAAATCTGTTTTTTAATCTACTTTGTAATGACCTTCCCTAAAAACTTGAAGGAAAAATCAACAGACAGATGGATAGAGAATAAACAGACTGCGACAGACCCAGACCAGTGGGGTACAGGAGTCTGGTAGAAGGCAAATATACTGGCCACTGGATGAATAGTTTTCTGTTCCCTGAGTGACCAGAGCAGGGGCTGCGCTAGAGCAATCAGGAACCTGCTACAACCAATTAAGACAGGCAAGCTAATTAAGACACCTGGAGCCAATTAAGAACATACTAGAATCAATTATGGCAGGCAGACTAATCAGGACACCTGATCAGGGCCGGCTCTAGCTTTTTTGCCGCCCCAGGCAAAAAAAAAAAAAAAAAAAAAAAAGCAGCCGCAGGGAGCACGTGGAGGGCGGTCAAGGCGGCTTGCAGGGGGGTGAAGGGTGGCACCCACCCACTCCCTCCGTCTGTGGGTAGCCCTCCGGCCTTGGGGTGCCTCTCCCGGCCGGGCAGGCGGAGCCCCTGGGGGCTGCAGGAGGTGCTGGCTCAGCCACTCCTTTAAAGGCGGCTCGGCCGGGCCAGGCTCAGAGTGGCACGGGAGGCGGAGGCCGGTGCAAGCGGCGGGGAGTGGCGTGTCCCGGGGAGCCCGGCGGCACGGTGAGTGGCGGGGATCGCTAGTTCATGTTCCTGCAGGGCTGGGCTGGCCACCCCAAAATTGGCCAGAATGCCGCCCCTTACAATGTGCCGCCCCAGGCACATGCTTTCTCGTCTGGTGCCTGGAGCCGGCCCTGCACCTGGTTTAAAAAGCACCTCCCATCAGTTAGTGGAGGGCATGCAAGGAGTGAGAAGGTGTGCTGCTGGAGGACTGAGGAGTACAAGTGTGATCAGGCCTCAGGAGGAAGATCCTGTGATGAGGATAAAGAAGGTGCCGGGGGGAGGCCATGGGGAAGTAGCCCAGGGAGTGGTAGCTGTCATTCACCTGATACAGGGAACACTGTAGACAGCTTCTATCCACAGGGCCCTGGGCTGGAACCTGGTGTAGAGGACGGGCCCGGGTTCCCCATCCCCTCATCGGATACAGGAGGAGCTGACCTGGTCTGTGAGCAACACCAGAAGGGAAGGTCTAATTTGGAAAGGGATCTGGCCAGTCCCCGTCTCACTAGTGGAACACAGAGACTGCGGAGATTGTTCTCCATTTCCCCCATGCTGGCCAGTGATGAGGTTAGCTGAGTGAACAGCAGGTTTGAGCCTCTAGCAGAAGCGGCCAAACTGAGGGCTGCCGTGAACCTCTGAGGCAAGCAAATCTGCCAAAAAGCACAGGACCCACCAAAGCAGAAGAGGAACTTTTTCACAAGACATTAAAAAGAGTGTGTAGGGTTATTTATGAAATTACATTAAATGTTGCTTGACAAAAGCAAAAGGAACTAAGAAACAAAAACCAACAGCAGGAGCAATTTATTTCTATTTATTTTAGCCCCCAGAAAATAGTGGTTGTGCTCAAACATTATTAAGGTGACTTTTTTTCCCAATTAAGCAAACAGAAATTCTGGGTTTTTTTTTTTTTTTTTGGCTACTTCAAGCTCACTCAGGACATGGGTGTTTTGAGCTAAGTTTTTACTCCATGGCATTGTATATCACATGGTCCCTGTCAACAGTGTTCAATAGTGTGGGACATGTTATGACATTCTGTGAGAGATCACTGAGTATCTTGGAAGGGAATTAAACTTGCTATGCAACAACATAATGCCGAAAGCAGTGTTTCAACGTGTCTGTCATTGTAATACCAATTCCTACAAGTACCACATTGCAGAGATTTAGACAGTACAATGAGAGACTTAGCATCAGGTCAGAAAGCAAGTAAGGCCTGGATAGCAAAACAAACAAAGGCCTGGTCTACACTGGGGTGGGGATAAGGGGGAAAATAGATCTAAGTTACGCAACTTCAGTTACGTGAAAAACGTAGCTGAAGTCGACGTACTTAGATCTACTCGCTGCGGTGTCTTCACTGCAGTGAGTCAACACTGCTGCCGCTCCCTCGTTGACTCTGCCTGTGCCTCTCACAGCGGTGGAGTATAGGAGTTGACGGGAGAGCGCTCGGGGGTCGATTTATCGCGTCTAGACTAGACGCAATAAATCGACTCCCGCTGGATCGATTGCTGCCCGCCGACCTGGCGGGTAATATAGACATACCCAAAGTAATAGCCTGGGTTAGCAGGCTCTTCAAAGAAAGGGGCTAGCTACCTAGTGATCCAAACAATTGCTGGATCACTAGTCACTCTCTGGATATGATAATGAAGAACATGATATGTCACACAATAATTCCACATAGCACGCAACATGCAATATCATATCATATATTAAAAAGTAATTCTACTGAGTGATGGTCTAGCCCTATTTACCTGTTTGGGTGCTTGTATGGCCCTCTGCACCACAACTAACTTTTGAATTATTTTAATTCCCCAAACAATGGAGTGAATGATCTAGTGACTAAAGCTGGTTGGAAATTTGCATTTTTTTTTAAATAAAAAATGCTGTTTTAATGGAAATCAAGATGTTTTGAAAGATGTCTAATTTTGATGAAATTTTGTCTGAAAAAAACCCAACACTAAATGTTTCAATAATGTCAAAGCATCTCAGTTGGACATTTTCAGAACGGATCATTGTGATTTTTTGGTTTCTAAATGACTTTTGAAATGAAATTCTCTCTTATATATAATTTTTAAAATGTCCGATTTGGAATAAATGTTTTGATTTTATTTAAACAAAAGGTTTTGATCAACCCCAAACAATTTTTTAAATTTAATTTCACAGGTAATTTCAATTTTTTTCCATTCCATTTCGGAATGGAAAAAATTGAAATTGTAAAATTTTCGACAAACTGAAAACCCACTTCACATCCAACTGTACTAGTGACATATTTCAGGATATCTTGGAAGACTACCTCTGACCCAATTGTGTTTGGATAAAAGGGTGTGTCTCTGCTGACACAAAGCATTAATACAGCAGATAACTCTGCAGGTTGGAACGGAATTATGCCCTATTTCCAGAGCAGCCCTGCCTTTGAGACGTGTCCCCCACTGCTGCAGCCTGGCAAAGATTTCACTGTCTGCTCATGGAACCACTCCTGTGGGAGATTATTGTCCATTAGCTTCCTTAGTGCCAGCAGACTGCAAACTCTGAGCCATCCAAGCCAAAAAGTCTCTCCATTCATTGGTCCAGAGCAGCTAACCCAGGGTTACTCTTCTAGACACCAACATATGAAAGTAATGAATATAGGCAGCTTAGAGGCAAGAGGGAACATGCCTTCATCTGACATGGAAATACACTGGACTCAAACATTTTAGAAGAAAAGGAATGTTCTGCAATAATATGGTGCATAAGAGAGAGCAACAGCATTTCTGTGAGGGGCACTGTGACCCTTCTTGGCTGATCATGTGCGGATTAATTTAGGATACCTTTGGGAAAAGTTCCTGAGTCCTCTGCTATGGCTGCCAGGCTGGCCAATGGAATGCAGGTGGCCACCAAGAAATCTTGATATTGCTGCAGCTTTGGACACACCTTGTGGAGTATGCACGACAGGCTTGAGGAAAATGGAGCAGATGCCTGGAAATCATATCTCCTTCAGAAGCTGAACTTGTAGAGATGTTAAATCAATGGCCGTGAGCAGTGCGTGGAAGTAGGCTGAAGACAGACTAAATCAAAGATAAATCTATGTCCACATGTTTCTGAATGAGCCAGTACAAATTTCAGTGTTCCCAGTGAGGTGGCCCAAATAACAGAACCACCACTGCATATGTTCAATATCTTCATTAACGACTTAGATATTGGCATAGAAAGTACGCTTATTAAGTTTGCAGATGATACCAAACTGGGAGTGATTGCAACTGCTTTGGAGGACAGGGTCATAATTCAAAATGATCTGGACAAATTGGAGAAATGGTCTGAGTTAAACAGGATGAAGTTTAACAAAGACAAATGCAAAGTGCTCCACTTAGGAAGGAACAATCGGTTTCACACATACAGAATGGAAAGAGACTGTCTAGGAAGGAGAATGGCAGAAAGGGATCTAGGGGTTATAGTGGACCACAAGCTAAATATGAGTCAACAGTGTGATGCTGTTGCAAAAAAAGCAAACATGATTCTGGGATGCATAAATAGGTATGTTGTGAGCAAGACACGAGAAGTCATTCTTCCGCTCTACTCTGCGCTGGTTAGGCCTCAACTGGAGTATTGTGTCCAGTTCTGGGCACCGCATTTCAAGAAAGACAAGGAGAAATTGGAGAGGGTCCAGAGAAGAGCAACAAGAATGATTAAAGGTCTTGAGAACATGACCAATGAAGGAAGGCTGAAAGAATTGGGTTTGTTTAGTTTGGAAAAGAGAAGACTGAGAGGGGACAGGATAGCAGTTTTCAGGTATCTAAAAGGGTGTCATAAGGAGGAGGGAGAAAACTTGTTCACCTTAGCCTCTAAGGATAGAACAAGAAGCAATGGGCTTAAACTGCAGCAAGGGAGGTTTAGGTTGGACATTAGGAAAAAGTTCCTAACTGTCAGGGTGGTTAAACACTGGAATAAACTGCCTAGGGAGGTTGTGGAATCTCCATCTCTGGAGATATTTAAGAGTAGATTAGATAAATGTCTATCCAGGGTGGTCTAGACAGTATTTGGTCCTGCCATGAGGGCAGGGGACTGGACTCGATGACCTCTCGAGGTCCCTTCCAGTCCTAGAGTCTATGAATCTATGAATCTATGTGCACTCTGAGCCTGATCCAAAGCCCATTCAGGTCAATGCGATATTTTCCACTGACTTTAATGGGCTTTGGATCAGCCCCTTTGTGCAAATTATACCAGGAAATACTATGTGAGGAGTGTGGGTGCAGTGCCAGGGCCTCCCAAGTAGCAAGAATCGGTCTCAGCCAGCGTGGCTTTGCTTCAGCCATCACCGGTAGCAAGCACAGAGGGACTGTAGCAGATTAGTGAGGGGACATAAGTGGAAAGACAGGAAATGAAGGCAAATTTCAAACTTATTTTTAACTATAAAGAAACAAAAAGAAAATGAGTGAAATAAAAATCAAGGACCAGGTTTGTGGCCCTATCTCCAGCTACTTTGTGCCAGCTGCAGCTGCTCTACGTTACCCCGGGGTCCATTTTGGCCTTTGGCTGGTCTAGAATTGGCAGAGCAGAAAGTTGGCACAGAGCCACCTTCTGCCCTTCATTCCACTCTCTTCAGCTACATTGCATATAAACTCACCCCAATTGGTGATGAGTTTACCAGTACCACAGCTGGTGATTCGCATCTATGGGAAACAAAAAACTGAGCAGCAAAATGGAGAAGAAAAGCAGGGGAAGAAAGGGAAGAGAAGAAAGAGAAATATATGAAAAGTCAAAAGTTCTAGAAAATAAAGGAGATAAGGAAAAGCAACAATAAATATAAAAGCAACAGAAGAAAGATGGGCAAATAGTAGCAAACTGGAACAAAGATAACCTCTGGCACTGCTAAAAATACAGGACAGCTTAAAAAAACAACAGGAAACAAGATGTAGAGCTGATGAGACAGACTTCAGAACCAAATGGACTGAAAAGGGAGAGAGGGAGAAAGTCTGAACCAGGAAAAAGAGGTGGTGTCATTGCTAATGTATTCCTCTAAGAAAATGTGTGCAGGCTGCTGGAATCGTGTGTGTTGCCATCACCAGACTCACGGATGCATTGGCAGCGTTGCTGCAGCTTCTTAATTCCTTCTTTCCATTTCAATTAGATTAGACTCAATACATTCAGGATATCAGGAAACACCTTTCCTCCCCCTCCCCCTCAAGATGATACATACGAAACAACAAAGAGGAGGCGTCAGTCACTCATTTTGGCTCTGAGTGAGTGGGCACAAAGACTAGATCTTGTCAGTTTTATATAGAAATATTTCGCTGGCCTGAGGCCAAGATGAAAAACAGAGCAAGTTGGATTGCTTTTGTGTGGGCGTAAGATTATATATTATATGTATGACCTCCCCAGGACCCTGTAATGATTTTCTTTCAGCTGCGGCCAGAGAAATAGACCTTGAGATTGAGTTATTTCTTCAGGAAGGATAGATGATGTTTTCAGACTCTTTCTTCCCTCCTGCCCCCATCTGTTCCCTCTACATTATGGGTTTGTTCTAGAGCTAGTAGAATAGTTAAACACTGCTGCTTAATTTGTAATGAAAGAGGTGCCGGGGATCAAGCAATGATTTAATTTTAAACTTGTTATGACTTTGAATGTGCGACGATATTATTGTCATTACCGAAGACAATCCTGCTATGGGATTGTTACTCTTACTTCTGCACTGCTGCTGCTGATGGTGCTGCCTGCGCTGCTGGGCAGCTGGAGAGCAGTGGCTGGGAGCCCAGAGGTGCCGGGGCTATGAACTGACAAACCTAAAGGCGTCGGGGCTCAGGACCAGCAAGCCCCGGCACAAATAAAGCCCTCAAACACAATAAAACCAAAACTCATTAATATTTTTTACAAGCAAATGTGCAGACTCCGTTCAGGTCATGCTGATTCCTGGTGTCATATTATTCATCATTTGCAATTATTTGAACATGTGCCAGGTATTTGCATAAATACTTGCAAATCCCAAGATTTTCACTAATTTTAGCACAGGTGATCACTTGTCTGAAAATTTAGACCTGAACTCTATGATTTGCTATTTGTTCCTCATTATTCCCAAGTTCAAAATATTTCAATTCAGGACAGTACTTAAGCATATGCTTTGACTTCAGTGGGATTTACCCTGTCCTGAATAGGGATACTTTTCTGAATGAAGGCCTCACTCTAGTACAGGGATGGGAAAACTATGGCCTGCAGGCCACATCCGGCCCATGGGACCGTCCTGCCTGAGCTCCTGGCCCAGGAGGCTAGACCCCAGCCCCTCCCCTGCTATCTCCCCTCCCCTGCAGCCTCAGCTCACTCGCTCCACCGATGGCACCATGCTCTGGGCGGCGGGGCGGTGAGCTCCTGGGGCAGCGCAGCTGCAGAGCCTGGCCTGACCCGGTTTCTGTGCTGCGTGGTGGCGGCAGTGTGGCCCGGCTGCAGTACCGCCAGTCACCAGAGCTCCAGGCAGTGCAGTAAGGGGGCATGGAGCAGAGGGGGTTGGATAGAGGGCAGGGGAGTTTGGGGTGGTGGTCAGGGCGGGGGTGTGAATAGGGGTCAGGGTGGTCGGGTGGAACAGGGGGTTGAATGGGGGCAGGGGTCCTAGAGGGCAGTCAGGAAGGAGGCGGGGGTTGGATGGGATGGCAGGGGGCAGGCAGGGGTCCCGGGGGTGCTGTCAGGAATGAGAGGAGGGGTTGGATGGGGCGGTGAGGGTCTGGGAGGGAGCGAGGGTGTGTGGATGGGGCAGGGGTCCCAGAGGGGATGTCAGGGAACAGGTGGGTTGGATGGGGCAGGAGTCCCGGGGGTGGGCAGAAAGGAGATGGGGGCTGGGCCATGACCCCCTTCCCTAACTGGCCCTCCATACAATTTATGAAACCCGATGCGGCCCTCAGGCCAAAAAATTTGCCCACCCCTGCTCTAGTAGTCCCAAATAACCTATGGAAGTAGGTCAACTGCACAACATGAATCACAATTAGTCAAAGAAAACATGCCATGAACAGCCCCTATTGATCCAAATTATTCAGCAAGTATTTATGTTTGATGAATAAATTCAAAGAAAATGAGATCAGATTGCAAGTGATTCAACAACAAAAAAAGAAATGACGGCCCAAATTTACACACACACGCTTAACTAGAACATGTGAATAGTCCCACTGAAGCCAAGGGAGATACTCATGTTTCAAAGTTAAACATGTGCTTAAATGTTAACAGAATCAAAGCCTCAGTTTGTAATGAATAGTTCTAGTCTACTTGAGGAATTCCTGTATTGGCCATATCAACAGGGAAAGTTACCTACCATATGGTAAAGTGTAAGGCACTCCAAATGTAGACTAAGCCATTCAGGATTAATAAACTTTAATTTTATTCAGCAAAATGTCAACATTTTGATCCAAAGTCTTTTTTCAGGACATATTTCATTAATAACAAATACATCTCCTCCCCCAACTACTATCTCACAAACATTATCTGTCGTTACTTCTCTCCCCTTTCCCTTCACTAACCTAGCATTGGTCTCTTCTTTCTCCATTCACCTAATCTGGCCACTGTTAAGGTGAGAGCCTATTCTTATGCAACTCTTGTCATGTGTAGTCACTGGATAGAAAGTGGGATTCTTCCCCCGCCCCAGGGAAAATTTTGATAAATATTTCAGCAGAAAATTTTGACTTTTTGTTGAAAAAAAAGGAAAACTTGAACATCCCATCGTTCAGGAGGGTTGGCCAAAAACTTTTGATTTTTGGCTGAGTAAAAAAAATAAATTGAAAATTTTCCAAGGAAAGCAGACACTTTCTGTGAAAATTTTCATTTAATAGAAAACCCAATTTTTCATTGAAAGAGTTTTGATGGAAAATTTTTGACAAGATAAAATAATAACCTGCCTACATCTCTGGAATTCATTTAGCATCCATCACTTTTCAGATTACATCTGAAAATATATAATTTTTTCCCAGCCCAGGGTGTTTAATTTATCCCTCTCTCTGATGTTATGTATTATCTGTCATTAACTTTAAGAGAGTTTATCTGGAAGAAGCTATAGTCATATTGCTGTACTTTATTTTAATTAATTCTGATTTGTTATGTGCAATAGTTTAATAAAAATGTACATAATATTCAATAGTGACAGGATCAGCTCACATATCACTGCCAGTGGACAAGAGCCGGAGACAGTGAAACAGTTCAAGTATTTGGGGGCAATCATCATTGATGAAGGATCAAAGGCAGAAATTCTGGCAAGAACTGCGCAAATAGCAGCAATGGTGGCAAAGCTAAAGCCAATTTGGAGGAACAAGAACATCTCCCTGGAATCCAAACTGAAACTGCTGCATGCACTGGTCATCTCCATGTTTCTGTATGTGTGCGAGACATGGACCCTTACGGCAGAATTTGAATGGAATATACAGGCAGTAGAGATGAGATACTTCCATAAAATCCTCGGCATCTCCTACTTTGACCACGTCACTAATGAAGAGGTCTGCAACATCATGCACTGGGTCATATGAAGACCTCCTGATGACCATGAAAAAGTGCAAGCTGAAGTGGTACAGCCATGTAACAAGATCATCTGGACTATCCAAGAACATCTTCCAAGGGACAGTACAGAGGAAGAGAAGAAGAGGTAGACAGAAGAAGAGATGGATTGACAACATAAAAGAGTGGACAGGAATGGACTTCATGGAGACTCAAGCATTGACACACAATCATCGGGGTGGAGACAATTGGTTGATTGCTCATCAGTGATGGAGCCCCAATGACCAATGTGATTATGGGAGTGGTGATGATGAATAATCAATAGCTGTGATACATAATCATTGTAATGAATTAAAATAGGGAAGAAAGAGCCACATAATTTAAAGAAGTGAATTTAGACCTGAAATTGAAATTAGAAGATCTTTGTAAGTGATACAATAACTCCCACTCTTATAAGTGAATTAGGGAGGGGAATGAAGATGACAAAGGAACAGAAAGACAGACTGAGACAATAGTACATACTAGTTCTAGACTATGTCCTGAAAAACATCAAGATTTTATGAATGCTGTCCCATTTGATAAATGTAAGTTTGATCACGAGTGCTACTTCACTTCCCAAGTATGTGAAGAAAGCAAAACCACAACTCAAACTATTCTGTGTAAAGAAGCCCAGTACATTCCCTGGATTTTTTAAATGTAGACCAATGCATTCAAGCTAATTAATCCATTCACTGCTACATTCTACTAAGGCAACAACATGCTGATGGGTATCAGTAGCAAAATGAGTCAATTTTCCTGAATGAGCTGTTCCAAGACAGAGTGTACACAAGAATGTTTTCCTCTGAAAGGCTAGCAGCGTACTCAGAGTGAGCTGGGCTGAAAAACTGTTTTAGTTAATTAGGGCGGGGGGAGGAGGGGAGCTCAGCTGGTGTAAAATAAGCTGAGCTCCATTAACTTCAATACAGCTACCCTGATGCACAAAATTGAGAATCTGGCCCATACACTTCATTATTAATTTGTATAGTGATTTGTTCCTGAATGCCAGGGAACCGATTAGAGGTTTCTGTACACACATTACACACACATTTTATTTTTAAAAGAGTAATGGCAACTTCAACTGCCTTGTCATTTGCAAGTTTCTTCTATATCACTCTCAAATACAAAATGACAGTTAGACCTTTACCATCTTGCCAGTGCTTGGAGATTTCTGCCAAATAATAGGAGCCAACTCCTTGACATGTTATGTCCAATTAAGGAATCCAATTCTGCAACCTTTACTTTAGCTAGTAGCCTTTACTCATGTGAGTAATCCCACTGGTGTCAATGGGCCTACCTGTGCGAGTGATCATGCAGATTCTGGCTACAAGGAAAAACTACCCACTGGAATTAGGACTAAGGGCACTGAGGTAGCATCAAAGACTGTTAGCAACACAAAAAAAAATATAACCTGACATCATTATTTACAGAGTGCACACAGTACATGCCTCTGAACCAAAGTGTAAGTTACATGGAAAGGACTCCTAGATTTTATGACCAAATGTGATTCAAAGGAGTCTGCAGAGACTGATCGGAACTGCACACTGTAGTTACATAGCATTCATCAAGTCATACACATGTAAGCTGTACTCTACCAGTAACTGGTCCTACAGGCATGAATATAGGAGCAACAGTGTGGTGGATGCCTTACAGACAATATAAAGACAAGATGAGGCTCCTGTCCCAGAAAGATTCCCTAGGACTACATTGTTCTTTTTCTTCTAGCCCAGATTATGGGCAGCATGTAGGGGTAGGTGTTGCCCTGGGAGAACTGTGAATCAGGGAGTTACAATTCCTTCTCCGCTCCCCTTTTGCTCTGGGATTCAATGGAGGGATCAGTTGCTTTTTGAAATTATCTATTGGTTTATTGAAATTTTGTAATGTCCAAAAAAAAAAATGTTCAAGTTTTTTGATTGTCAAAAAACAAAATTTTGGGGCAGATTTTTTTCATCATGAATTGAATTTTGAATGAAAACTTTAATTGGAAACTCAACATTCAAATATTTTGACCAGCTCTAGGATTTGGTGACTGAATCCAAATGTGGTCCAAATAAAGGGGCACGTTTCCACTAAGAGTACACTGCAGGAGCCTCTCTTCATGGTCTGAGTTAGTGCCTGGCTTTAGACTTTTATGTGACTAAAAGTTAGTCCTGTTACAGTTACACAGCAGTGTGGGCCACTGAGAGAACCTTCATCCTCTCCCTCCCATCCTCCCTTATAATTGAGACACATTTTTCAGATGAAATATCATTTTGCACCTGTAAGTATCCATAAGCACTGAATAGAGGAAGAGGCATGAGATGTACAAAACAGGGATAGATCGCTTTTATTTCAGGCCAAGCCCTGCATCTGTTGGGAGTTGGAAAATAAAAACAGCTTGTGACAGGCAATAACCTGTTTCAATGGCAAAACGGCCCCTGTAATGAAGCTGCAATCACTCTTCTGATCTCCGGCAGTCTTGTTTCTTTCCTGAGGAACTGGCATTTCCAATCTATTCTAACTCTCCTGATTTGAGGCTTTGATTTATACAGCCCTGGCTATTGTATGTCCTGTCAAAGGAAGGAGGAGTCAAGGATAAAGGGGCTCACATGTGGGGAGAGGAATTTTAAGATAGGAAGTGGGGGTTAAGGTCAGTCCCAAGTTGGATCAGACCTCTCAAATGCGTGGTAGTTAGCCTGGCTAACCTGTTTTCAGGTAGATACGCTTCTCTCTTTTAGTTCTCCTTCCATTCCAGCTGACACTGGCAAATATAAATAAAGCTTCACACGGAAGGCAGTGCATTGGAGCGGGGACAGGAGATCTGGATTCTAGTCCTGGTGCTGCCGTTTGTGACTTAACATAAGTATCTTATTTCTCTCTGTGGTTCAGAGTTCCCTCTGCCCCCATCATTACTGATGGGGATACTGAAGTCCCCTATCTCATGGGGTATTGAATGAAAGTTTTTAAAGCACTCTGACACAGTCAGAGGGAAAGCACCATAGAAGCAAAAGGATCATCCTCACTGGGCTTCCTTTAGTTCACTCCCATGTAAATTTAATCTCCTGTTCTTCTTCTAGTACATAGACTAATAGGAATTACCACACTGAAAAAGACCATTTGTCCCTCTGGTCAAATGACCTGACGTGCAGAAACAGTCTGTATTTCATGCTCCAAAGGAACACAAAAATGCTTTTTAAAAATGCCTGTTTATTTCAATGACTGTCCATGGCCTATAATTCCATTGAATTAAATTAAAAGTCACGGAGTAAAATCTTTCTTTTGGTCAGTTTCAGATTTGTTGCCCTGTGTTTTCAGGAAGTGCATATACTGGCTGTGTACGTGTGGGAGTGAGGCTGTCAGGAGTCAGGACGAGTGAGAAAGCCAATGAAAGGGTACGTCTACACTACGGGATTACTCTGAATTTACAGAATTTGATTTTTGTCAACCGATTGTATAAAGTCGAGTGCATGCGGCCAAACTAAGCACATTAATTCGGCGGTGTGCGTCCATTTACCGAGGCTAGCGTCGACTTCCGGAGTGTTGCACTGTGGGTAGCTATCCCATAGTTCCCGCAGTCTCCCCCGCCCACTGGAATTCTGGGTTGAGATCCCAATGCCTGATGGGACCAAAAATTTGTCGCGGGTGGTTATGGGTAAATGTCGTCAGTCAATCCTCCCTCCGTGAAAGCAACGGCAGACAATCATTTCGCGCCCTTTTCCCTGGGCAGACACCATAGCACGGCAACCATGGAGCCCGTTCAGCCTTTTTCACTGTCACCGTATGTCTATTGGTTGCTGCTGACAGATGCGGTACTGCAGCGCTACACAGCAGCATCCCCTTGCCTTTGCAAGTTAGCAAAGACTGTTACCAGCCATACTGTACTGTCTGCTGCTTTGCAAGTTGGCAAAGATGGTTACCAGTCATACTGTACCGTCTGCTGCTGTCATGTGTGCTCCTAAACGGCAGCTTTATTTTTTTATTTGCAGCAAAATGTAGAGGTCTAAGTATCTGATTGTGAGCCTTGGGAGCAAGGGGTAGGCTGGGGTAGGTGCGACTGCGCTGGGCTGCCGACTGGGAGAGCAGCCTGAGGCAGAAGCCTCCAGCTGGCATGATATTCCAGGCAGGACTGAATCTCCATTACACAAAACTTAAAGAAGAGAATGACCTGGGGAGTCATTCCCATTTTTGTCCAGGCGCCCCCGACCGACCTCACCAAGGCCAGCCAGGAGCACCCATGTCTGCTCAGGCGCCCTCGACCGACCTCACCAAGGCCAGCCAGGAGCACCCACGGGACGACGATGATGGTTACCAAGTCATACTGCACCGTCTTGCTTTGCAGACGGTGCAGTATGACTGGTAACCATCACTGTGTCTGTCAGCAGCATCCAGTAGACAAACGGTGACAGTGAAAAAAGGCGAGAAACTATATTTGTTTCCTTTGCTTTCACGGGGGGGCGGGGGGGAGGGAACGGACAATGACATATACCCTGAACCACCCACTACAATGTTTTTGACCCTTCAGGCATTGGGAGCTCAACCCAGAATTCAAATGGTTTTCAGAGAGTGCAGGAACTGTGGGATAGCTACAGTCATCAGTCGCCCCTCCCTCCGTGAGTGTCCATTTGATTCTTTGGCTTTCTAGTACGCTTGTCTCAGCTCCTTAAGTTTCACGCAGCACTGTGTTGAGTCCCTGTTGTGGCCTCTGTCCATCATGGCCTTGCAGATTTTTTCAAATGTTTTGGCATTTCGTCTTTTGGAACGGAGTTTTGATAGAATAGATTCATCTCCCCATACAGAGATCAGATTCAGTATCTCCCGTATGGTCCATGCTGGAGCTCTTTTTTTATTCTGGCTGTGCTGATGAGCTCTGCATGGTCACCTGTGCTGATCAGCTCCACGCTGGGCAAACAGGAAATGAAATTCAAAAGTTCGCGGGGCTTTTCCTGTCTACCTGGCCAGTGCATCCAAGTTCAGATTGCTGTCCAGAGTGGTCACAATGGTGCACTGTGGGATAGCTCCCGGAGGCCAATACCGTTGAATTGCGGCCACACCAACCCTAATTCGAAATGGCAATGTCGATTTCGGCGCTACTCCCTCGTTGGGGAGGAGTACAGAAATCGATTTTAAGAGCCTTTTATGTCGAAGTAAATGGCTTCGTTGTGTGGACGGGTGCAGGGTTAATTCGATTTAACGCTGCTAAATTTGAACTAAACTCATAGTGTAGACCAGGCGGGGGAGACATTTGGCCACCCTTGCTCACAGTGAATACTACCTTGCTCTGAAAGTGACTCTATTGAAGTGACCAAAGGTGAGGGGTGATGCTCAAACAGTAGAAAGGTCTCATGCCTGGAGACACTGCACTTGTTCCAGCTCCCGAATCTGCAGCAAGGTGTCAGTATAGTAGTCAGATGCTGAACCCAGGGGGAGGGAGAAGGGGGGAATCAAAGAGCAGGAACAACTTCCCTATGGGATCACCTCTATATGTGACATAGGATCATTATATATTTATTTATTTATTTTTTGCAGTGTCATCCGATCTATATCATCTTTCAGGGCTAGATTCATCCTTGGGCTGGTACTGGGATGGTGGAGCTGCTGTGTGCTCTCTATTCGAGCTTAGCTCAGCTCTGAGGGCTAACCTAAACTGCATCTGTACTGTAATGGCACTATGGGTCACTGGAACGGCATAAATTGCTGGGTATAAGAACACCCCAACCACACCCTCCATCCCACCCATGGGACCTCCCAGGACTGTCCCCATTTTTGCAAGATGGGGATTGTGCCTAGCCTATGGTTCCTTTGCATTAGCCTAGCTGTCTTAAGAGGGTTTGTATCCCACCTACACCCTTCATCACTGTAGTGTATCAGCACCATGTATGAGGGCTGCTGGGAGGGAGGAGGTGCCATAGACTTGCTGCTGCTAATGTCATGGAGTATGGGTGGACAGGGCGAAGGGCAGGGTAGACAAAAAATAGCAGTACCAGTTAGGAAGGATGGGCCCACAGCAATCACTTGATGTGACTAGAACAGGAGCAAAGTGAATGTAAAGTCTGCTGAATAGCCAATGAATCTGGCTCATGTTCTGTCTCTCCCACCCTCCTGTTTTGAAATTAGCTATGTATATAGCCAGATCTCATGCTCTCTCCTATCCCCCTTTTCGCTAGAGAAAATGTAAAATGTCTTAGCATTCTCTGTGTCTGTCTGTCATGCTTCCACTCTGAGGGAAATGATAACATAGTGTTTTTTTCAGGCTCTGCTGTGTTTATAAAAGCTAGGTCATCCAATCAGGGAACAGAAACCAGGTCATGTGACCTGGATGATGATCACACATAGAGAGACTACTGTGTTCTGAGCGCCGAATACTGGAAGGAGTCCTTGCTACAAACAGCTTGTGAGACTCTATCAGCCCTAATTTGTTCATGAAAATTATTATTCAAACCACCAAGAAGAGTCCCTCCCCAATTTCCTTGAGACCTCACTACCTTCAAGATCTCATATCCCAGTAATCAGACTGCCAGCTGTGGAGGAATGGATTAGACTCCTTCTGAAACTCACTGATGCTGTCCTTTAACTAGCCAGAGGAGTTTACTGTTGAGAAGCTGGAGGCCTCCTCTCAGATCATGATGACAGAAAAACTACAGCAGACCAAGAGATACCAGTCTCTAAAATGTGTGCCTTTCTGTGCTCCAAACAGGACTATAGTCCCTACTGTTGTTTTGGGAGACTGGTGTCCTGCAGTCGGAGTTCAAAGAGTAGGACGCATACACACACTTACTAACTGCCCTGTGGCAGAGCTGAGCTCTGCAGAAGGGAGCAGAGGATTAAAACAATACACAGGAGAGAGAGTTTGTGTGACAACTGCAGAGCGGGTCCACGTAGCCTGTGAAATAACTAATCATTGCAAAATAAAGGATAACATCATGTCTTAACACTGCAGTGCAGGAACCCAGCTTCATGGCAGTGCACAATGGGCTGAAGAAATGGAGAGCTAATTAGTGCAACAACAAAAACAACTCACTGTGATTCCCCACAGCACAGGCCTGAGTGAACCTTCAAAATAAGTAATTGATTCCTCCTTATTTACTCATTCTCTCTCTTTCCTGGCTAGGTGCTAAACTGCATATTTCCCTTCCGTCCTGCCTTTCGTGTTTTTATTTCTCCTGCTTCGTTTAGTGAAGCAAGAAGAGAGAAATAAAACACTGGTACTGAGCTCTGGCTATGTAATAATAAATAATAATAATAATAATAAAAAAAGCTGGATGTTGGTTGCTCAAATTTCTTCCTCACTCTCATTGCTGTCTTATATTCAAAACTAACAATGTGCGAGGAAATAAGTCCACAAAGAAATGCTTGGAGGACAGGGGGGTTGAGCTCTTCCTTCATCCCACCCACCAACCTCTTTTGAATTAAAGTTGAACCAAAACTTTTTACCTACCCGGAGATGGGTTCAGGGGCCTGGGCTCCTGCTGCAACAGTCAAGGACAATACTGGCATCTAAGCAGTGCGAGGAATGAAGGCAATGCAGCTCCGCTATGCTGCTGAACTGTAGATGCTTACAATGCCATCATCTGTAGGGAGGAAACAGAGCATTCTGAACGTGGGTCCCGGTTGCTGGCAAGTGAAGGAGGAACGGATATTTCAACCGTCCTTTCAAAATAAAAGTAAGCCCTATCCAAAACCCAGACATGAAAATCTCTAAACTTTGGATGGAGGTGGGGTGTCAGACTATCTGAACCTGGGTTCACATTTTGCAAATCATTCAGTGATTTCTGATGAGCTAAACCAAAGTCCTGAACACCCCCAATGTAAAAGGGTTTTGAAAAACTAAACCCTTGATCCACAATAACCTGTGTCTTTATAACAGCCAAACCAACCCCTCATCACAGGGCAACAGCAGATTTGAACCTACAACTGATCAGAAGCACTCTAGCACTTGAGCAAAGGATGAAATCTTTGCTCTAATGAAGTCAATGGCAAAACACTGCATGTATATAACACATTGTGTAGTGGCTTACAGAAACGCCACCAAATATTTTAAGGTTCAGAATTTTGTCTTGTTGAGGCCGTTTCTTCTTATCATATATTTCTCTGTAATTTTTTACATCTATACTTTTTGTGTGTGTGCTAGAGTTGAATCCTGCAATGAGGTGTTGAGCACCTCCTAGAAGCACGCTCAGCTCCCACTGAAGTCTATGGGCCTATCTTGCTCTCTTTAAGTCAATGGGAGTTTTCCCATTGATTTCAACAGAGCAGGATCTGACCAGATGGAAGCCGAGAGCTCTCAGCACTATCCCCATGTCTCAATACCTCACAAGAAGGGATGTTTAGTAATTTTATGTACTGATTGTAATGCTTTTCACTTCCCTCATTACCCAGCTAAAACTTGAAAAGTGGTATATTGAAACGTCCTGTCCTTTTCCTTCTCCCCATGTTTATCTCTCAGAAGAGAATGTCATTCAACCATCTGTCAGAAGAACACAGTTGTCTTGTTCCAACTCACAGTGGCCTGTAATAACATTTTATCACCTGCCTGCAAAGTTCCCCCTAGCTTCTGAAACCCACAAAAATCAGCACTGCCCCCAGAACAGGATGCCCTGCTAATCTTTGCACAGTGGGCCTGATTTTCCACTGCTTTGCACCCTGGGTAGTCATCTACACCTGTGCAAAGTGGGGACAAAATGCTATCAGATCGGAATGGCAGCATGTCACACCCACTTCGCACAGCTGTGAAGGACTCAAGAGGCAAGGCAGTGGGAGCTGGGCCCATGTTGCTGTTACCAATTTGTTTATCTTTAAAAGGTTGTGGCCAAAATTTTCAAAAAAACTTGTGCCTAAACTTACACATCTAAATCCATACTTAACTAAAAAGTAGCCTGATTTTCAAAAATGCTGGGCACCCCGAGGTCTCCTTTCAAACCAGTAGGAGCTGCTAGGGGGGGTCAGCCCTTTGGAAAGTCAGGCCATTGTTTTAGGCCCCTAAATATGAACTTAGAGACATCATTTTTAGACATTTTTTAAAAAACTTGGCCTCAGTTTATTTCGGAGCTGTTCAGTTCCTTTTTCTACTCATGTTTATTCAAACTTTTAAATTGGTATGAATATACTGTACAGAACAGTCTTGAATGAGCCAAGTAATGACTGTGATTCACACAAGACCAATGATGGCCAATTTGGCAGGATGCTAGCCTAGATAGTTTCCTAATGACCTCCTGTCCCACTACCTGGAAACATTAAATGTGTCAGCAACGCAGCAATCATTTTTAAAAAGCACCATCCATCGTGTTTTCAGCTTTGCTTTTTATTTTATAAGTTTGAGCCTTAAAAAAAAAAAAAAAAAAAGACCTGCTAAGCCCAAATCCTGATGCCAGCTTACATGTGGGCAGGGGACCAGATTCAATGACCTCTCAAGGTCTCTTCCAGTCCTAGAATCTATGAATAGCAATATGGGGTGCATGACCCCCAGAAGGCTGCATCGACTTGCTACACAAGGGACCATTGCTCCTTCTGCAGTTGGGAGGGGAGGATTTTATGCAAATGAGCAGAACTCCCTGAGCAACCACCTGCCACTTTTGCAGTGTGTTAAGGCCTCTCACAAAGCAGTCCATGCACTCCTCACATTTCTGGGTTGCAGGGACTGCTCAATCATGCTTCATACAGGTAGCAGGATGCTAAAAGGAGGGCAGGGAGGAGGCAAGCCTCTGTCCCCCTCCCCCTTTACACTGATTCATGGATATTCTAAGACAAGAGGATCAACATGTAAGTTATAGGGCTCTGTGGCATGTGGGGGTGCAGCGGCATAGATCAGATTGCAGTATCAGGCCTATAGACAGTGAAAGGTCAGACCACATACTGGAGTTGGCAGTGGGGTACTACACTGATCCTCCTGGAAGCCACAAGTGTGTTATGATTTTCCCTCTGTTCCAAGTGAACAGGTTCTAGATAAAAAAAAAAATAGAATGATTTTATATTTATTTCATTGAGGGGCAAGAGGTTAATTAAATTGCTTTCAACATTTCTTGTACTTCTTTTGGTGACCTACCACCCAAGGATGACAGCAAGTATCTGACTTGCTGCCAGATTAAAGCTAATGCCACTGAAGAGCACTGTCAGCGGAGCACACAGTCACCCACACAAATATATATATATACACCCATTCAAGCATAGGGCCTGAGACAGTACCCCAAGAAGTGAATAGAAAAAGATTCTCATGGTCTCCAGTGAGACTTGGAGCAGGCCTATAGTGTATAACTATGTTTTTTATAAGAAATAAATGAGAAATGTTTTTAAAAGTTGCTTTATTGTTTATTTATAGAGGTCCAAACCAAGCTCAGAGCCCCATTGCATAGGGCACTGCATGAGACATTTCCTGCCTCAAGGAGATTACAATCTAAATAGGCAAGACAGACATAGTATGTGAGAAAGGAAACGTCATTATTCACAATTTACAGTTGGGAATCTGAGGCATAGGGTGATCACATGACTAGCCCATAGGAAATTTGTGATAGAGCCAGGAATTGAACCCATACCTCCAAAGTCTTAATCAAGTGCAAAACCACCCTCAGTCATTGTAACTAGCCCTCTTTCCATTTTCCCACTTACTAAATTGTTAAGAACCTTTAAAGAAACCTATTTGATACTTCAATTGCCAAAGGCATGGTGCCAAAGAGAGTGACATGGTTTGTGGATTTTCTTAGGCCAGATGTTTTCAGTGATGAGACACAGGTGGATGTAAACTATGTTCGCTGACTCTTTTCTGAGGTGAGAAATTCACTCATTTTCTCCAAGCAGGATACATCAAAGCATTGTTTTATTTCTTGCTTGCTTCCTTCCACTTTTATATTCTTATTTCCTTGCATTTATTGCTTCACAACTATAAAATTAATAATAGGTAGGATGTTCCTCATAAGGAGCTTCTCCTGATGTCAAAACCTCTTGGTAAAGTCCTCTAAGTTCCCTCCCTGTGTATAAATTGTCAAAATGACTTGCAGATATCAAACCCTCATTTTAATGAGAATGTAACAGCGAGCCCTTCACTTGTTGTTTCCCTCTAATGAAAAGAAGTGTGTTTGTTATCATAGATGTCAGAAACAAAGTGGTACCTGCTCTAACTTCCTCCTGTCCCATCACTATACAGCTCACATGAGGTATGTGTTTGGGTGGAAGGAAAAGCTATCACAAGTGAGATACCCAATTTACAGCCTCCCTGTTGGGGCCCAATCACACGCCCTCAGCTGACTGAGAAGGTGTGAAATTGTCAGACTAAATATAGAACATAGCTTAGTGGTGGCTGTCTCTTTCATGTCACTCATGTTCACCAGCCAGGAAGTCATGTGTCAAAATAGAAAAGTGAACTCAGTGCTGGTGAAAGATGCCAGAGTGACAGATCTGGAGACCAAAGCCTTCAATTTAGCCACAACGCAGAATGGAAAACAGGGCAAGCTTCTCCCATGCCTGTCCCCTTCCCCTAAAGCTTTTCTTCCCTTAACCATGACCTGGAGTGATCGTTTTTAAGTTCACTGAGAAGTTCATTGTCTGTGCACTCATTCTGTCCCCAGCCACAGTGAGAAAACTACCAAAGCAGGGCCTGAGTCACTATTGCCTTGCACCTTGTGTAGTATGAAAGTAAAAATAAGACACTATGGGGTGAATTCTCCCTCATGGCAGAGCTTTGCAAGATGGGGCTGTCAAGAAGTTGGTTGTGGTTCCCCCAGCCTGTGCCACTTGGTCTTGGCATGAATTAGAGAAGGTGAGGAACTACAGTAACTCCTCATTAACGTTGTCCCACTTAACATTGTTTCAATGTTACGTCCTTGCTCAATTAGGGAATATGCTCGTTTAAAGTTGTGCAATGCTCCCTTATAACGGCGTTTGGCTGCCTGCTTGTAAGCTTCTGTGGAAGAGCAGCGACTTTACAAGGGAGCATTGCACAAGTTCCACTTCTCCGCCTCCTCCCCCTCCCTCCTAGCGCTTCCCCCACCACCAAACAGCTGTTTGGCAGCGCTTAGGGCTTTCTGGGAGGGAGGGGCAGGAGCGGGGAACCCCTGCATCTCCGCTCCTCCCCCTCCCTCCCAGAAAGTCCTAAGTGTCGCCAAACAGCTGTTTGGCACACTTAGGACTTTGGGGGGGAGGGATGTGGCATGTTCTGGAGAGGAGGTGGAGTGGGGGTAGGAAGAGGTGGGCCTGGAGTGGAGCGAGGACAGGAAGAGGCGGGCCTGGAGCATTCCCAGCAAAATCAGAGCCTGTTCTCTGGGGAAGCTACCGCTGTTGCTGCAAAGGTGCTTCCTAGTGTCCTTGCCTGCAGCGGGCTGTGCCTGTGTGGAGTAAGCCAGGGGCACTTCCCAACCACAGTACAGTACTGTATGGTATACAGTATAATGTCTTTTGTCTATCCCCAAAAAATTTCCTTGGAACCTAACCTCCCGCATTTACATTAAATCTTATGGGACAATTGGATTCGTTTAACATTGTTTCACTTAAAGTTGCATTTTTCAAGAACATAACTACAACATTAAGTGAGGAGTTACTGTATTCTAACTTAACCCAATGATACCAGGTTACTAAGTGACTTTAAATACCTTTCCACCAGTAGAGGATAGCAGTAGCACAGCTGCACTTTGACATGCTCCTACCCCATCCCTGTCCCTACCCCATCCCTAACATCAGGATTCAAAAATTAATTTCTTGTTGCCTCTGAAAGGGTTTAATTCCCTGCAAGTATACCTCCTTGTGTCTGTGTCTAGGAATTCTCTCTTGCCCCATCTGGCACCCCTTTCTCTTGATTGCTTATGCGGTCCCTCTCTCAGCTCCTTCTTCATGACTCAGCCTCCAGCCAGGTCACTATATAGTTCCCCCTACTTCTGGGATAACAAAGTCACATCCAGACAGCTGTTTGTACGCCATCTCAGGCAGTCTTCTGTTCCAACACCTAGCAACCTAGTTCTGCTCAACCTCAGGCTCTGGTACTGTTTCCCTGGGCTCCTTCCTATCCCATCTCCTTTCCCTACCTCTAGGTTTACTTCTGGAGCTTCCTCTGCTCCCATTAACTATTTCCCCCTTCTTGACCTCTTGTAAGACTGTCTCATTCAGGGCATGGCCAGGCTTTACTCTAACCCTTGATCTCCTACTTGTCCCTGGCCAACTCCTTTTCCATCTGGGGAGTAACTGTAGACCTCCTCCCTGCAGCCCCTTCCTGCTCTCACTTCCTGGCTTAATAATCCTAGTCCAGCTCCTCGCCAAGCTGGGCTTCATCTGTCATAAGGCCCCATCAATGCGTGGTTCCCCTCTGGCTGCAGCATCTAAGGTTAACTGGCCTCACCTGGAACATATTAATCCATTCAGGGCTTGTGTGGAGGTGGACACCCCATCACAGTGCCTTAGGTGGTTCTTTCTTGGAATAACTAGTCCTAGAGTACACAAAAGGAGAGGCTGTTCAAGAGTTGGCTCGAGAAATAACTGTAGTTGAGCCACAACTGAGTAAAGACCACAATATAAATGAGTTTATCATCCTGAGGGCAGGAGTCATTCCAAAAATTAGCTCATTTAAAAAGTGGGGGTTAAAAAATAAATAATAAAAGAGTAAGCTAATTAAAGACCCTGGAGTCAAAAATAAGAAAATTAAAATCTTTTGACTACTTAAGTATACCATTTTTGAGTCAGAGAAGGCATGAATGCACCAAACAGAAAGGAACAAGAAAAGCAAGAAGAAAAAAAAGTGCTTAGTTAAATGGCAAGGTTTGAGCCAAAGGAGTAACTTCCACGAAATGAAAATCCCTCCTAGTGAAGCCAAAAATAAGGAACATAAAATATGTGTCAGATGGAAATTAAGATGGCAAAGAAAGCAGTTGACGAGCAAATACAGAAAGATATTCTGTAAGCATATTAAAATCAGGAAGCCTATGAGAGAACTTGCAGAGATGCTGACTGATTTATTTGAATCTGTCTTCACCACAAGAAGATGTTGCAGTGATGACTACAATGGGCCTATTCTTTTCAGGGAAACAAAGGAAACATAAATTGTCATATTAGAATTGGTCAGGAAATGGTTTTCCTGTCCTATTAATATTTTTGAATTTTTTCCTCAACCCACATTGGAATAAAAGTCAAAATCTCAAAAATATTTGTGAACCAAAAAAAAAAAATTTTTTTTTCATTTTAGGTCAATAAAAACAGGATTTTCTCAATAATTTTGAAATGTTTCACTTTGATTTTCATCTTTTTCCTTGTTTAATATTTAGTTCCAGCCTACTTAGCTTAAATTTCAAAATGAAGAGTCATTTTGAACTGGAAAACCAGATTTTTTTTATTGTCAAAATGAAACATTTCAACAGTTTCAGAATTTTTTTCTCTGTATTTTTTCAAGTCAGGAAATTTGTCAAACCCATGCCTCCTTTGCAAAAAGTTTCAGTTTTGACAAATTGGCATTTCTGATGAACAAATGATTTGTTGAAAAAATTCTAGCCAGCTCTATCTTAGATATTCAAGTGTTAAAAAAGAAAAACTGATAAACTAAATAGCATCATTGTCGCAAGAACTGAATGGTTGTACATCCCAGAGTTTGGGAGGCATTTAAAAATGAAGTTGCTGGGCTGATAACAAAAATATGCACTCTCTCATTGGAGTCAGATATGCTGTAGAAGGACTGCAGGATGACAACCATTGTACCTGTGTTTAGGAAAGGCTGATTCTAGGAATTATAAATCAGAGAACCTAACTTCACTACCAGCTAAATTGGTTGAAACAACAGTCAAAAATAGAATGATAAAACACCTACATGAAAACCAAATGAGAGAAACAAACCAGCACAGCTTTTATAAAAGAAAAATAGGTCTCTTGTATATGTTAGAATTGTTTGAACACATCAACAAGATCACAGATAAAAGAGAACTGGCTGATATAATTTGTTTGAACTTTCAAAAATCTTTGATAAAGTCCCTCCCAAGAAGGTATTAAGGAAACTAAGAAGTCATGGGGGTGAGCGGTAAAGTATCATCCGGAATTAGAAACTGGTTAAGAGATGAAAACAAAGACTACACTTGAATGGTCTATTTTCAACTGGGTAGAAGATTAAGAATAGAGTTCCCCATGGTTCTATACTAGAAACAATACTGTTTGTTTATTAATCATCTGGAAAAGTAAGAGAATAGTAAGGTTGCAAAATTTGCAGATACAATTATTTGGTTTAAACAAGACTAGAGGAGACTGCGGAATTTTGGAGGGAACTAAACAAGCCAGGTAAATGGGCAGCTACAATATCAAATTAAATGCCGTGTGGACTGGTAAAAGATGATGCACATTGGAAAGAATAATGTGAAATATTTCACACCTTACTGCATTCTAAATTACGTGGGACTTCTCAGGAAAAAAAGACCTAGGCATCATTGTTGACATTCACTTAAAAACTCTGCTAGAGGTACAACAGTGGTCAAAAAAGCAAAAGAAGATAAATGTTTGGATATTTAATGAATGGAATGGAGATTAATACTGAAAATATGTCATTAAATAAACCAATGTTATGCCCTCACATGGAACACCGTGGTCACCATATCTCAAAAAAAAAAAAAATAGAAGAAATAGAGAGAAGTGATTAGAACCTGGAAAAACTTCCATCTGAAGAGCGACTGGAAAGACTGGGACTGTTTAGTTGAGAAAGGAAAAAAAGAAAAGGAGATAAATTAAACAATGAATGGTACATATAAGAACAGTCAGACTCTCCTATTTGCCCTTTCTCATAACACATGAGAATGTAACAACATTCAGAGGCAACACATTTAAAATGGATTAAAAGTTTTGGTTTGGGTGTTTTGGTTGTTTTTTTTTTACAGAACACATAATTGACCTGCTGAACTCATCATCACATGATATTACTGAGGCCAAGAGCTTAATGGGAGTCAAAACAGGATTAACTGCTAATATGGATAATGAGAATATCCAAAGTAACATTACAATGGATAAAGGGTTTTGTTTGGTTTGGGTTTTTTTAGAAGGGATATGAACCCTCATTTTTCTAAGGGAGAAATCAGCCAGTAACTGTTGGGTATTAAGAAGAAATTTCCCTTATGGGCAAGTGACTGCATAATTGGCTACGGTGGTGTTTCTTGCACCTCCCTCTGAAGCATCTGGTATTAGCCACTGTCACAGACAAGATACTGGTCAAAATCAATCAGCAATCTGATCTACTGTTGCAATTCCTATGTTCCCTGACTGGACAACTGAAGACTTTTGACTAAGAGACTAATGAGTCATTATTACAAATAATGCACTTCCAGTTAATTATCCATGCTAAATTCATGAAACGTTTGAGTTGAATGCACATTTTCATGAATAAATCTGTGGTCACCCAATATTCACAAACAATGAATAACATAACTTCACGAATAACAGTGGAATGAACTTACCATATTTATTCATTAAAATATTTGTAAAATGTCTTTAATACATGACCAGTTCTAATTCTAAAGTGTTAGGTTGGCCTAATGAAAGGAATCACCAGCCCCTATTCTCTGTATTATGTTCCCGTGGAAATTAACTGGCTAAATAGGAATTAGATGGGTTGGGGAAAAGGGACATTAGAAAACCTATTGTAGAGCTTGAGGGGAAAATTCGTTAGTATCTAGATCTGAGTAATATACAGCTTCTGACTGGGCAGAGCATTATTTCTTTCATGGTCAAGATGTGTTGTTTTTCATTTTTCACAAGCTGAAATGGATTCACAAAGATGAAGGGCCATATCCTCAGATGATGTAAATCAGCATAGCTTCATTGAAGTTAAAGGAGCTATGCCCATTCACGCCTGCTGAAGATTGAACCCAAAGAAATTAGAGAACGGGGAGGTCTTTTTTTCTGAGTTTGTTTTTAACAAATCATTTTATTTTTTCTGTGTGTCAAGGAAGGCTTTTCACAATAGCTCAAGACTAGCTAGACTTATTAGGGCATTGTATCTAACTCCCTGTCTGTGCATGAATTTTATCCATCTGCAATTTCTCCACTGCTTTTCAAAAAGTTTGTTGCAAACTCTGAGAGGTGCTAGGAGTTGCAATTGCTCATCACCTTTTGTGCTTTAGTCACTATTAAAGATGTCTAATTGCTATCATTATTAGAGCTGTTCCATCCCACTAATCATGTCCATTATCACACTGCATTTTCTCTTTAGTGGGAGCAAGCTCCCAAGAGCTGTTTAGTAAGTAGTTGTCAAAATCTCAAAGCATATCCTGATGAAGTTTCTTCAAGGAAATGTTACTATTAAAGGCAAATTCTGAGCTAAAATCCATTGGCATAAATCAGGAGTAATTCCATTAAAATCAGTGGAGTTTCTCCTGATTTGCAGGAGTGGAATGTAATTAAGATAAAAATCTAGCCCATAGATCCAAATAAGTTGCTAGGTAGCAAGGATTCAGGACAGCATCTAGTCAAAAGGAAAACAGAGCGACAGATCCTCAGCTGGTATGAGTCAATGCAACTCTGTTACCTTGCTGAGGATCTCGCTCTGAGTGATGATTTGGTTTATTTTACCTTTATCATATTCTTGAAAATGAACATATGGCAGCACATGCACTATTGAGACCACAGGATAGATATGTTTTATTAGCAAGCATACTCTATAGTGCTTGATAGAAACAAGATGAAATTTAGTGCACCTTGACCCCACCCTCTCTGGTCTTAAAATCACGCTACTGATGGAGATAATGGTGATAGTGACGTGAGGAGAGGCATCTGTTTGGAGCCAATGCTGATCTGCAGCACTGTCTGCATGGGACACAAGCAGTGTTAGGCACAAAGATACAGCATTGAAGGTAATGCTGCAAAACTTGTCTGCCAACAACAATCTCCTACACCCACTAAATAATATCTTTAAACCTGAGCAAGGAGAATAGATGGCAGAGACCCTGGGAAAAGGTCTCCGTCTTTTAATCCAACTCTTAGGACTGACTTCGTTTCTTAATTCTGCTGGGTTGTGTCAATGGAACTGGTGCTGGAAAGCAGGAGTACAGTGACACAATCCATCTATCACCCTCATTCTGCTGGGGATCCAGAGCTAAATGGTGCAGCCCGAAAGCACACATGGTTTGTCTGGGAAGTGGTGGGGCTAGGACAGCCAGGTAGCTGATTCATCTGGGAAATGGTGTGGAGGTCTAGACAGAACTGTAAATTGCCTTTACCAGACAGACAGGATTTCTAGGGGAGGATGGAAGAAATACTCAGTGGTTTAATTCTCCTTAGGTACAGTGTTTCCACAGGCATGGAGGAGATGAAGAAATTTGCAACTTTGTGCCCAGGGGAGTGAATCTGCCTCTTCTCTTATTTTTCACTAGGGTTTGAAAACACCACCATATGATTTTAGCATTTAATACTACAGGCATTTGAAAAACAACACCTTTGCCCTCCACCAGGCTGGATCTAGGCTTGAATGATGCCTCTTGACCTTCCTTAGCCTGATCACTGTTACCCACTGATGCCCACACATGTGCACCATCTACAAAGCATATATGGTAAGGACAACATTTTCAAAAGCCTTCAGTAACTGTATGTGCCTCAGCATCTTTGAGAATTAGGCCCATAGTATCTCAAGTCGGACAGAAAACAAGGAGGCTTCCAAAGTTAGTGAATAAAAGGCTAATATAGACCCCCTCCACCAGCTCCAATTACTGCTTCTCTGGAGTTGTACAATCAGGTTAGAATGTGATGCCTTAACCTCCAAGACCATAAAGAGAGATCAGCTGGGTTTTTAGACTATTCACTGAAGAGGAAAGAACTCACTGGAAACAGACAACAGATGGAGACAAACCTACCTCATTTTGTTTGCTTGCCCTTTTTCCCCCTGGACTACAGAGGAATCAGACAACGGTCTCTAATGTCTCCTGGTTTACCTTCATGCCACACGGATTCAATGCTCTCCCTTTTTGTTATGGTGAATAATTCATAGCAGAAATTTTGAATCAGAAAACTGGGGTTATAGAAAACTTTACAAAAGATTACCAAATAAACCCCTCAGTTCTCTACACTAATGGTTTTTGTCTGGCATGTTTTGGGTGTTCTACCCATATTTGGGCCTGGGCAGATTATGAAGTACAGAGCTGGGGCAAAGTGGGCAAGATGTAAATGAGAAGGGATAGGTATTGCCCTGACTGGGATTCTGAGAACACTTGGTGCTTGATATTGTTTTCATCTTCAAATCACTTTGCAAGCATTAATCAATCATTATAATGCACCCATCCTACTAGGTATGTGTTTCTGTATTATTAATCCCACTTTAGCTGGGGAAACTGAGGCAAAGAAGCTAAGTGTACCATGTGAGTCTGTCAGAGCCAGGACTGGAACTGGCTTGCCCTCCTGTACTCAGACCACCTTACTGCTGCATCTGCTGCTATACTGCAATGACAGATACAAATATTAAAGAGGTCTACAGAATCTTGTAGAGGGCGGGTGGGCAGACCTGAGGTGGGGAGGACAGCCAAAGACCTAGCCTTGGAAGTAAGACAAGTGCAAGAAATTGTGCAGCATGAACAATAGCTCAAGGAACAGCTGTGAGACCGAACAGAAAAGACTCAGAGAATGATCTGAATCTCTTACCGTTGGTACATCCAAAGAACAAGGTATTTAAAGCTTTTGGTTTCTTTCTGGATCAGGTTCAACGTATGAAGTTAGCTGGGGAATCAAGCTATGACTTTCCCCTTCCCTTGTTGGGACCAGCCCCTTATAAAGGAGGAGGGGAAATTGACTTCCCCCCCCCCGTCCTCTCCCATTTTCCCCAAGACATAACCATACTCTGCCAAATGTCCACCGAAGGCAGACATCCGGGGAAGTTGTTGGCTACACATCCCCTAGAGATTGAGAAGACACCTCCTTCCTTTCCCCGAACACCCGAGTTCAGTTTCACCCGTGCATCCTTCTCACCCACCCAGTTTGCGCATCCCATTGGAGGTGCCTAACCTCGTTAGGAATCAGGCACGTTGTGAACTTAAAATGCCTGCGGTAGCTTAGTTCTGAAAGCACCACTAGGTGCCCGTCTCGCCTACCACCTACTTCGGGAGGTCAGTTCCCGGAGCGGATTTGATCCAGGCCCAGGGCCGCTTCCCACTTCCCAGCGGTGTTCTCCTGGCCTTTCTCGGACACTAGAGGGCGCTGCCATTTGGGACTCTGCGCTTGAGAGCAAACTCGCTTCAGATTCGGTTTCACCTAACTTGAACTCGCTAGAGGTCTTGATTTCGTTGGGGGCAGAGGATCTGTTTCATTACAACTGAGCTCGCCGTGTTTCCTGTGCCGTATTGCTATGGAAACAGCACCAAGAAAGAACAAGATGTATGTAGGTCATAATATCAATGAAGATGAGAAAGTTGAGGCGGGTTGGGGTAACTGTCTGGGATTCTAACAGTGGAATGGGTGCGGGGGGGGGGGCTCTCACATCAGACACCTGTAAAGGGAATAGAAACAACCAACTTGAAACAGGCGGAATGATTCAGACACATTGAGCAGAGCAATAGAGATCCACAAAGGGCACATGGAGACCCAGACCAGGGGGTGGGGGGAGAGTAGGGGAGTGGGGGGGATAACCAGCAGCGGCTAAAAATGTCCATAGTTCTTAGAGACTCGTTTTCACACAATAAACCGACTTCGCTTGTCTCCCTTCATGGATATTGGTCCCACGCACACCACTTCCAACACACGCACTGGTACCTAAACTGGACTCTCCTACAGGCAACACTTTTGGTTTAGGAAGGTAGCTCTCACTGTGTGCAGACATCAAAGGTAAAATGTCTTGGGCAAATAGCCTTTGATTATGACTGTGGCATTGACCCGGAGGAAGCAGTGAACCGACGGGTGTTTGACCCCCTCCCACCTTTCTCCAAAGTAATGGAATAAACAGAAAACGGGGCAACTCAAACTGAAATCGAAACTATTTTGAGTACTAATAGAGCAACCTAGCTGCTGACTGCAATGCAGAATTTACAGGTAGGTCTCAGGCAGGGCGGAACGGGCCAGCTTTCCTGCACCTGAGACTGCCCATTGGCCCAGGGCCCAGCCCAGAACATGCTTTCGTGATCCAACGTGAGAGTACATACTGCTGTTAAGGCACAAACTGCAAACAAAAGCGTTAAGAGATCGTGCGGGGGGGGGGGGGGGGGGAGGGAAGAGGAGCTGAGCCAAACATAACAAAGAGTTGCCTAAATAAGAGAGGAAAACATTCCTTGATCAGCATTACAAGGTTTATGCATGTGTCATCGGAGTGGTTTGTGTCATATACCACAAGATTGAGGCAGGGAACACTCAGCTAAAAATTACAGGCTTTGTAATGCCATAAAAGCGCACGGCGTGCCTACTTTTTAGATCAAATGTTAACCTCCCCTTCCTCCCCCCCCCCCCCCCCAGCTACAAGTACAGAATGTCAGTCAGGGGAGCAGCCCCCTGGCCTCTGCATTTCAGAGCAGAGATGAGGGACAGCTTCCGCGGAAGGAGGCTGAAATAGAGACATGCTTTCTGCTTCTCGCTGCAAAACCATCCCTCACTGGCAATCCATAGCAAGGAGGGAGTCCTAGTGCGAAGAAATTGCCGACAGGGAAATACTTCCCCAGTCGAGAAAGAGAACTCCATTCCGTTCATCGAACCTGATCAGAGGAAGTCATAGAGGAAGGGTGGAGGGGAGAAAAGCTACTTAGAGATAGCCTGAAGGGAGATCTATTATTTATGACCTTATTCCTCTTTATAATTTGCGAAATTAGGGCCTGATCCAAAGCCCACTGAAATAAATGGAAAAACTTCCACTGGCTTCAATGAGTGTTGGGTCAGACCCTTATAAAATAATCCTGCCGGCCTCTTTAGGTGAGACACTTTAATCCCCCTGGTGCTGGCTCTCAGGCCAGGATAAATTGCTGTGCTGTGATATGACACGGACACAGTCCCTCCCTTGCAAGACAGAGAGCGTCTAGTTATCTGTCAAAAGAACACTATGTCCCGATGGAACCTGCTCTTTGGTCTTCTGTACGAATTCACACACCTAGGGAAGCCTGACCTTGTCAATTACATAATATCAGGCTCTTTTAGAGTCTTTAATTTGCTTGACCAGCAAAGGGAAGAGAAAGGGAGGCCAGAGGGAGAGAGTTTTGTGGTGGCTGTAGGAAGGCACGCAATATAGGCCAGGAAAATGTGCCCCCAAACTAAGAATTTTAGCATGCCTCTTTTGCGCCTCCTTGAGACCTTTGCAATTGTCCCATAGGCTCTGGTAGGGGAAGGGGAGCTTCGACTACAGTGGAATGCTGTTTAAATTGGTTTTGAATGCAGATTTACAGCAGCCATGTTCGGCTAGTTCCCCTTTAAACTTGTAAAGTGTGAGCTGTACAGTTTGATTTCTTTTTCAGGGTTGTCCTATCATACCTCCACCGACACCACCACCCCTGTCCCCTTGGTGTAGCTTTCCTAATGGGAAGTATCTCGGATGGGAACTGACTTTTCGGTGCCTACAGAAAAGCATGTGTGCAGCAGGCAAAACCATAAATAGAGCTTTTTGCATGGAGCAGGGATTTCCTATTGCGGCAGCCCGGACACAAAAACACCCCCCCTCCCCCCAGTGCAGCAGCCTCATCTTAGGGCTGCTACAGCATTTGCACAACTGGGTTTTATAACGAAGATGAGCCGGGGGACTTGATGACGGGCATAAAAGAAGAAACAGAGGAATCTTTACAACAGTGGCGAATCGATGTTTATATTTAAACAGGTGGTGGTGGGCCTGGTGGCAGGAGTGTGTGTGTGTGTGTCTTAGGGCTGGGGAAGGAGTGAGCAACTACCTGATTGATGAGCCAGGGAGACAAACAGAACCTCGGGGAGCTGTTATTTCAGAGGTGGATTTTCCCCAGAATTCCGGGTCTGAGACCTTACTCCCTTGTGATATGCATATATTTCCAGATACTGTGTAGTCACAATAAACACAAAATGGCATGGTCAGAAACATCCTATTTGGAACATAGGGGCGAAATCTTGCTAACCAAACTCTAACCCATTGAAATCAATAGGATCGGTCCCCTAGGTCTGAGAGACCAGGATCCGGCCCCAGAGCATTCATCCCCTGACACCTCACCATTTTGGTGGCTTCTAACTCTCCTCATACAAAAAACAATCGGAAGGGTGCATATGCTTGTGAGTGGAGCAGTGATATGCAAAGAAGTAATGTTCAGATGGGAATGGAAAGTGCCTATAAACGACAATATTATGACTGGTGAGTCTTCAGACTCTGTATGTATACACTCTGCATTATAGCTGTGCCATTAGGTTGTTTCTTCCCCCTCCCCCCCGTTGTATAGATCCCCACCCCAATCCTGCCTTTGATGTGACCCATCACAGTATTAGAGACAAAGAGGCACATTTAGAACGCAGAGATCCTGGGCCTGATCCTCCGCTGAGATAAATCATCGCCCCATTGATTTCAATTTGTGGTCCTCGATTTACACCAGCTGAGGAGCTGTAATACTGATGATTTCTGGCGGGTCGCTCCTGTGGTTTGGGATCCCACATACCGTTTCCCGCAATCACCTCTTTGCCTCTCGGACCTGCCTTCCTCTCTCTCCCCCTTTCACTTTCACAACAGCTACTGGAGCCCTTCGGTCTTCCCACTGGTATGAAAGTTTCAGAGAGAACATCTGCCTCAAATAACCTATGTGTCAACAGCTCCAAGCGCCCATCTCTTCCTCCCCCGGCCCCCCGCCCCGCTCTTTGGGGGCATTTAGACAGAGCTGTAAGCGCAAATCACTAGTTCGAGCACAACAAAGGGAAACTAAGGGCAGCAGCAGCGGCTGTCACCGAGGCTGGGTCGTAAATTAACTATACGATTGTCTCTCCACCTCCAACGCGTGCGTTATTAAAAGTCCTCCAGTCCTGAGCGTTACAGTGATCACAGCTATATTTGAGCCAGCGAGGTAACAGACTGTCTCTATCACGGTTTGTACCTCGTCATTTTCCGAACCCAGGTTTGAGGCACGGGCCTGTCAGGGATCACCTCTTCATCCCACCCGCTCCCCTCCCAGTGCCTGGCAAATATTTGCTACCTTCTTTTAACTATCATCGGTAAATACAGTGTCCTGCGGTATTAAAGCAAAATCCCTTTGATGGGAGAGGGCAGGCAGGATCGATCATTCCCTAGCAGGTAACATCTCTCAGAAGTGGAGAAATAAACGTGTCACAGCTATAGGCAGGAGTGACACAGAGCCCAGAAAATGCCACGCTCCGTTGGAATGCAGCAGTTACATAAAAAAGCCGTGGATACTTCTTAAAACATGCGAGGGAGTCTGCAATCAGCACCCTGCTCCTCTCTTTCACTGCTGTACCATTTTAGCCTGGTTTCAGCGTTATTACTATAATGATAATTCAGGACAGACCGTTGTCTGGTTGATGCAATTGCTTTCCGTTATCCCTCTAGCTACTATCCCTTGGTCGCCCTCCCCACGCCGAATCCATTTAGCAAAAGTTTCCTTTTGCCAAAACAGATTTTCTACTGGAAAACAAAATGCAAGACTCAATGATTTTTAAGATCCTTGCGCGGACTTTCTTATAACAGCAGCAGCTGAATACCAAGTCAGACCACCGAGGACACATGAAAGAAAGAAAAAGACAGAAAAGACCAAGTGACAGCCAACACAAAGGTATCCTTACCTGTAATGCAGTCGCGAGAAGTTGCATCCCAGGCGATTTGCTGGGAAGGGCGATTGGGAAGTCCACCCAGCCCTGAAAGCAAAGAGCAGACTGCACACAGTCAGAGTCCAGTGGCAGCCTCTTTATCTTTCCCTTCCATATCTTCGACAGGGGGTGGGTCGGCGGAGGGGGGTGGGGGGAAGAGAGACAGATTAGTCGGTGCTGTGATACTGTGGGAAAGAACAGCCGTTTGAAAGCTTTGGGCAAGAGGTGGTATTGTCCGCGCTGCTCGAGTTTGTCACACACACATACTCGCTCAGCGGCGTCTGGCACTTGGAAGCCTCTGCCTCAGCTCAAGTTTAATTGCTTTTCTGAAAAAATGTAGCGCAACAGTGCTATCAAACCGGGCTCAACGGTTTGGACAAGACTCAGAGAATTAAAAATAGCAGAGGCTGAGGCTCGTAAGTGGGTTGGTAATAATTCATTCTCCCTCCCCGCGCTCCTGGAGACCCAAGGACCGGCTGGGAAGATGCGCCTAGGTGAACTTCTCTGTTACATTTCCTTGTTAGCACGGGAGTTAGAATCGTCAGGCAGCTCCCCTTGTGCCGTGTGTGTTCGATTAGCTGCAAGGGGCAGGCAATTTCTTCAGAGAACATTTACAATTTTCTTTCAATATGACAGGATTAGTTGCTGTTGAAGGCTCTCCTCCAATAAGATCAGCACTGCTTTCTGATTTGGTGGCTTCACTGAATAGAAATTACTGCTTCTTGTTATCTCCCTCTCTCTCTTCCCCTCTCCCTCATCAGAAGTCTTTATCTACAATTTGCACATCAGAACCGATTTTTTTTCAATTACCTTTCCCCCCACTTCCCTCACACACACAGCACTCCCCCCCCCTTTATTTCTGGTTGCTTTTGCAATCCCCTGATAGCTGTAAATCTCAACCAATGTATAGTGAAAAAGGAGGTCTTGGTTTTAGATTATTGCAATCATATGCGTCTCTGTGCACTAAAGGGGGGAAATGTTATTACACAAAATCCAGTTTAGTTTTTTTAAACAGATTATTGTGCTGAAATATTCATGGGATGTTGTTTCCTTGGCACAATGACAAACGAATTAGGGGAAGGAGATACATTCTGCGAACAACAGTTAATTCTCCTTGGGTGTAAAATATTCCCTTTTAATTAATAGTCATTAGGCTGAGAAGTATTTACTTTGCTTTAGGGAATTTGCCAATTCGGGGGGAATAATCTAGCTATAAACATCTTTTTAAAAAAATGTTTGCCGTTCTGGCAACCCGATATTGATTTGTATGGATTTGTACTATGGGGTGATGATGATTATTCCCTTCGGGGGGATACTGGGTGTGAGGAACTAGAAGAGGGGAGGTAATCGGTTCTGGTATCCGAAGAAACATATCTTGTAGGACAGATCTGAAGAAAGAGAGAGTTTGTGGAGGTGACATCAGTTTATGGCTTGGTGTTATGTGCCTTGCATTTTGAGACTCTAGCCAATAATCCCAAAGTTTTTTATCAAATAGCTAACCCGCAGTTAGAAGGGCCTACTGCTTTTAGAACAGGATACCAGACAGTGTAAAGGCGATACAGCACAACCTGAACAGGTTACCATTAGTTCTATTACGTAGGACTGTAGATAAATGATCTAAACCAGAATTGAAACTGGTGGCCTTGTTCCCCTTAACCTCCGTTTCATAGAAGCCACACACTTCAATAGATGTGGTTCTCAGGGTGTGCTTGCCCGTTCTGCTAATCCGTCTGCTTCACTAGACATCACACTGCTGAATTCAGCTGATGCCTTTTTTCCTGGGACCATACTAAATACACCAGCACTACGTACAGAGCTTAAAATGTCTAAAGGGACCGAGGACCAGTGAAGACATCTGAAGTTCTTATCTTAGGGAGAGGAGAATGTTCACCTATGCAATCATTTTCATTGGCCAGTTCTTGGTTCAAACAAGGCTATATAGATTGTCAAGGTGGTGGTGTTTAGCCCACCTTGCCTAGGAAGTCAGTGAATTTTGGATTTATAAGGCTCTGGGTATAATACAGTTTTCATTCCTGTCCTGGACACACTGGGCGGGGGAGGGGGGTTAACTGCTGGCTGATGCGCAACTCTTTAGGTGTAAAATACAAAGCGTGCCAAGGCAACTGGTGCATATATTCAAACCTCGTACTGTTTATGTTCTTATGCCACCTAGAAAGATTCCCCTGACCCTCACAGGAATGTAAGATAATTACAATCAACCCCATAGAATTAATGGGGTTGATGGTCTTCTCGCATAAACCTTAATCCAAAAGTCATTTAAATCAACAACATCAGTCACCCCTTTGGCTTCGAACCAGGGCCTTACACAGGTTTAACTACAATGTAACTCCATGGAGATACTCTTGATTTACCCCAGCAAAAGCGAGAGGAAAGTCAGGCTCTAAAAGTACTCACCCACCTACATTTACAACAGTCTTACTGGTGTAAGAGGAGTATGGAAACAGATACACCAAACTCTTGAAGTCACATTAGCAGACTCCCAGACCTTGTCGCTTAACATATTTTAAAATGCATTAATCAAGATCCTCATTAGGGGAAAACGGGAGAGTACACGCCTCTTTTTTTCCCCAGGTGCGTTGTGAATGTTTGATTGTGCACGTTGATTCCTGTGGAATTAATTAGAGTTCAATTATCATATACACAAATCAGCCTTGCCTATGGCGAGGCGGATTAAGAGGTGTGACAACTATAGCCCAGTTTGAACTGTTCTCCCTTCTCCGGTATTTCACTAGCACGGGTGTCTGAAAATGTTGCTTCCTTCATTTCATGAGAAGGAAAAAGGACTTCTTTTTGTAGGGGAGGGACCCACTATGATCCCCTCCGAAGTTCATTACTTCATAGGGAGACTTTGAAGGCAGTAAGTAGCCTTCAGGATAGGACGTTAGTGGCTCTAGCCAGCTACAGGGGGCTCCCCAACACCTTACTGATTTAAGCGGGTTCCTATATACCCTATCACAGCTCCAGCCCAAGGCTGAGATATAGATACCAATGGGGATCGCATTTGATTAGAGCCCTAAGTGATGAAAATGTAACTAAATAACCCCCAAAACTGGCTTGTTTCAGTTCAGTCCAACCCTCCTTCCCCAGAGAAATAAAGCCACGTTGCTGTAAATCGTAGTATATAAAAATGCACTTCTTCGTCTTCTTTCTTCTTTCCTGCACGCCGTGCCTAGGGCCTATTAAGACTTCTTGTCTCTGAAATTTATAGGACACAATATTTCTTTCCTAAGGAAATTAGAGGGATTTCCCGCCTCTCTCTCTCTAAACTGTATTCATAACCAGTTTTAGCAGATATATCTCGATGACACCCAATGACTCTTTGGTAAACAATGCCTTTTAACTTTGACAGAGCATCTGTTATTGCAAACTCCTTTCTTTGGAGCAATAAATCTGTTTTACAAACAAACTACAACACATTTGCTGCTCCCGAGTCTAAAATGTTTAAAATGCAGAACCCTTTCTCAAACAAGCAAGGGCAAACAAAAAGCCTAATCGCCGGCAACCTATTAAACAGCTGTAGAGGGAAATTGATGTTAAGAAGGGGGGCGGGAGCAGTGTAACCTGAAGCAGATATTTACTAACGCCAGACTTATCTCTCCCCCCCATCCCACCCATGAGGTTAGGAGTGTTGCTGGAGGAGGAAATAAAGTTGGGAAAGTTTCAGTGGCTGCACCGTTCCTAATGTGATTCACCGTATTATTCTATAGCTATATGATAACAGCGCCCAGGCAGGAGAGAAGCCCCCTGTTATGTTGAGAGCGGGAAAAGAAAGAGTCCTCTCCCCGAGGAGTTTGCAATCTGGATAAATGACATGGGGCGAGGGATGGAAGGATGCGGTCGGATGTATTCACCATGAAGACATTTTCCCTGACCTCCCTACGGCCGTTTTTATTGTATATCCTGCTGGAGGCGGGGGGTATCTTGCATAGTCCTTTCTGAGGGGGTAGTTCTTGCAAGATCAGAAGGAAGTGGTTTGATGAAACTGTGCTCTACAGGGCATTGCAGCAATTCCCTGATTCAGCGCCTCAGTGCGCACTGGGAAGAAGATAACATAAGGCTTCAAAACCTTCCAAGCCTGAAGGGAAATCGACGTCTCCTCAGTTTTGCAGAGTAAACCGCTCAGCTATTACCGTGAGTGCGCACAATTACCCAAACAACAGCACGACCTGGCTGTAGGTGTAACATAAGGTGTCACTTCTAGGACATACGAGAAATCCCCGTCTTCTGGGGAGTGAAGTAACTAGACGGGAATGCTGCACATTTCTCATCTTGCTCTCCCAGAGGTATTGATACTATTAGAGCATCCAAGCCCAGATGAATCCAGGGAGCTCCACTCACGGTATCAGAGTTTCTACCTGGGGAAAGGGGAGCTAAATTCTGCTGGCCTCGCTCTCGTTAGGGGTCCCATTGCAGTCTACTAGAGGGCAGGATTTGCCCCTCACTGTTTTTGCGATAAAAAGGAACCTGTCCTAAAGTTTGATCATCCTGTTCATCCCGTTTTCAGGTAACCACTAGTCTCTCTGTGCATGGGACTAAACTCATGCACACTGGCTATCAGTGCACTGGTAAAATCACACGTGGAGCGGTACTGCATGTAACTGTGCATGCCTAGCTGTTAGCAAAGTTTCCCTAGAAAGAGCCTGGGTGTTAAAAGCCGCGCACCTTCACAGCACCGCTGACAGCAACAGGTATGTCTTAACCCCAGGGGCAAATAGTTGGCACTGCTACTCTTCATTCATTCATGTAAACATTCCTTTTCCATGAAAACGCAGGCTCGCCTCCAAGGAGCAGCGTCTCAAGACACAGCGGTTCCATGACTGGAGCCAGCTCGCGTTCTGACTCATCAGGCCCGGGGACGGGGTGTGTGAGAGAGAGGACACCCACCTGTGCTACCGAAGAGAGGGAGACTGGACCATTTGCTTCCCCGTCAGCGGTTCAGCTCCCTGTCCCTGGGGTCTATTGGAATCAGATTCGTTCCTCCGTAGGGAAAAAGAGGCACCCTGACAGGGAATGGTCGTTTCAAATTGGGACAGCGTCTCAGGAATACCCATGGACTGCTTCCTTTTTCTTTAGCAAAGCAACCAGCTAACGGCAAATTTATCCTGGGCCATATGCTTCCTTGTAGCTAAAGCACTTCCACCACTGCGGAAGAAGGCCATTTTAGGCTACGGGTCTCCCATAATAATAATGAATAAAAGAGCACGAGCCTTTCTTTGGAGAAATAAAAGCCTGGATATGGACACTTGGTCTAAATGTTCCTACCGCTCGCTGTTTATTGTATGACTCTCAAACTTGCTGCCAGGCAATGAAAGGAGACCCATTAAACTCATCTAGCCGGGGCTAAGCCATAATACCCTATGGCAGAGACGATGAACAGAGGTCTCCGAGTAGTACTTGTAGCACTGTATTCACAACCTTTCCGAAAACTATTGTAGCTTCTGACCTCCCTGATCCTCCACTAACTTACACTGGGTTATTTCTGGAGCGGGATATTCTAGGGCTTCCGTGTCAATCTAAATAAGATTAGTGACATTAGTTTTTCTGCTGCTTAGCTTTCTATGTGCCACTGCACTCATTTAACTCCGTCCCCGCATGGGAGCCTTCAGATGGCTGATGTAAAGGAGCTGGGTAGCGGTGCAGGCATTTGACAGAGTCCAGTGCAACAACAATAATGGGGAACTATAATCAATCAAGTGAGAGTGAGGAAGAGACAGAGGAAAGGACACAAAACAAAACAACAAAGTCAGTCTCCATGCAAAGAAATGGTTAAAAGGCACTTACCGAGTCGAAATTCAATGCTCTAGCTGAACTGATATTCATACCTTTAACAGATAAGGGCACACACTGAGCTGCCTAAGTCCAGATCCCTCTGTTCATATGAGTAAAGTAAAGTTAGATCTGCCAGGAGAAGGTAATGAATCATTGTAATATCGCAACTCAGGAGCTAGCTAGCCAGGGAACTACAAACCGCATAGCTCCTTCCTCCAGCCTGAAAGCACTCGAACACAGAGAGCAAGGAGAAAAATGCCTTGTTTTCCCCAAGCTAAAGGAATTAACTATTGAATCAGTAACAGACAATCGCTATTTTTCTTCCTTCCCTGCGCGATGACGGTTGTTTCCTAGACCTTTGGAAGCTCAAAGCCCGGGATAATGGGAATGATTCAAAACAGACCGTACCGATTAATTTGAAATTCGCAGCGATCTGGGATGAGAGTCAGAGATCAGGGTGATTTTCAAAGCCACACTGATCCACTCTCGTTCCAAAGGGAGTGGTGGGTCGCTGGACACATTAAATCTACTGTATTATTAAGGGTCTAACCCGTGTCTGGAAGACCATTCCGCCAGGCACTGTGACGATCAGAAGCTAACACGTCGGAAGCATTGCTATATGAACGCGCAATGAGTTTGTCTGTCAATAAACCCCTCAAATTGCAGACGTCTCTTTGGGCGTCTAGGTATAGATGGCATTGCCTGATCTTGGAAAACACCATAGCTTCCTACGCGAACGGCGGCAGGTATGTGGACTGATCTCAAGACCATTTCAGACCAATCTGCAAAATAATATAGATTTATTGAGCCACCAATGTAATCTCATAATATACATGGAACTTTACATGGGTTTAGGCAAATGATTGAAACATGACTGGTCAGAACACAGCATATGTTCACGGCCGTCAGAAATATTTGTGAAACTTGCTTTAAAAGCAAAGAACTAGTAAGCACTATACTGAAGGTATATGGGCTGCATTTAGAGGGTGCATGATTTCAAAGTACAGCCGGCCAGCTGGGGTTATAATGACCCAGGTCTTGTAGGTACAACATACCAAGTCTACCGCAGAGGCCGATAGCTTTAATGCAGTTCTCCCTGAAGCAGGAAGTAAAAACAAGAAACCGAGTTACTTCCCGCATCATGTTTTCTTAGTTACTGCACGTAGAAGCACAAACCTACAAGACTTCAAACCCCAGCTGACCGAGTGCTTTTTAAACTGACGTCCCGGTGTCAAGCGAAGCTTCAAGTCAGAAAGAAGCTAAGTGAGGCTGAGGGCCAGACCAACCGAAGAAACTTGAGCGTCTCGGTGAAAGCCCGGGGGATGATCGCAACTTTACTAACCGCTTTCAGCACTCTGGACAGTTCAGTGCTTCACAGCTCAAGCCCTCGGAGAGAGACGGACTCCCGTCCTCCTGGCAATGGCAAGCCGGAGTCTGCCATTCCTACTGATGTTTAACGTTAGCGTGTTCTTTATCTTTTTATCTGGAAACTTGGACACTCAAACTTCCCCGCTCGTCAGCTTTGGGAAACGTTCTATAAGCCCAGTTCCCAAAGCCCCTCTTCCCTTGACAGGGCAGGGGGGCGAAGCCGTGCTAAGGAATGGCACTCCGAATCAGGGCCGGCTTTAGGAAGTGCGGGGCCCAATTCGAACAGTTTCGACGGGGCCCCAGCAGGGATGACTAAAAAAAAAAAAGCCACTTAAAAAGAACCCTTTCATTTCTTCCATGTATTATTTACTTTCCATGACTATATAAATAATAACAAAATTATATATTAATTAGCTGATTTTCACTTTCATATTAGGAAAATAATTCATGTTTTGATAGTTGTACAACTGATTTTCTTCAATAATGTTTATTTTATTAAAATTTATAAAATATTTCCTTATTGATATAAAATTGTGTCCTCCTCCTCCCCCCCCCCCCCCAGCGCCTCCCGGCCCACGGAAACAAACTCTGCTTCCCCAGGGCCGCCCCGCCGAAACAGCTGTGGGCCGAAAAGGAAGGTTTGGGGGTGGGGGGTGACATAGGGTGACCAGATCACAGCAGTAAAATAGGACCCGACCCCTCCCCGCTCAGCCCCACCATCACACCTCTCTTCACCCCCTAGCCCTCCACTGGCTTACTGTGTCCCTCCTAGTCAGTCCCCCACCCACCACTTGCCTCCTTTCACCTTCTCCCTCCCCTGCCAGAAACCCCCATGCCCGCCCCTAGAACCCCTGCTTGCTCACTGCTTGCCTCTTTACCCACCCGCCGCTTGCCCACCCGCTCGCCCCCCCCCCCCCCCAAGTATAAAGCCTCATTCAAAGACCCAGGGGTCACTATATTACTGCACACAGCAGTCAATCAGTGCAGTTGTAGATAAATCTCTGCATTATGCATTTTTGTATAACTTTTATATGACTTTGTATTGAACCTTGGTAATGTTATAGCTGGCCCCTAAGGTAGTATAATTAAGGTAAAAGAAAAATGTCTTTTTGCTAGAAGTAGAATAAGTTCTTCCCCCACTTTGTAATCACTTGACCTGTTGAATGAATGAGGTGTGAATGAGGAAGGTGTGGAAGGCAGGCACTTCCAGACAGCTGCAACCCTTGGAGAGGGGCTGGGAGCCAGCCAAGGAGAGCTTTGCCCAGGGCTGAGTGGGACAGAGTTTGGGTGCAGGCTCTGGGCTGGGGCACGGTGTGGGGTGCAGGATGGATGGAGGGGTGCAGGCTCTGGGAGGGAGTGCGGAGGGGTGGGTGCAGGCTCTGGGACTGAGTTTGGGGGCCGGAGAGGGGGTGGTGGGTGCTGGGGGGGAGGGGACTGCCATCACATGTGGCTTCCTTCCTCCCCTGCTGCCCCTCACCATAGCCTCGGTGGGGGATGGGGCTGCCCCTTGCCCAGTGTTTGCAGGAGTGGTGGCTGGGGGGAAACCCAGTCAAACTCTGGTTTTACTCTTTCGTTGATGGGTCACTTTAACCCCTTACAAACCCCTTCCCACCTCTCTCACCCCCCTTTTCTACTGGGCTTGTTTGATCTTTTCGGTGGAGCCAGATGAAAACCACAAACCCCAGCGAGAGCAACAGGCTGGAAGACTAGACTGAACCCACCACCCACCCAGTCTAGTCCATCCCAGAGCCCAGGACTGAGGGCAAATGTCCCCCCACCCCCGGGCCACATGCTTCCACTCCTGGCCTCTCCTAGCGCCGCCAGAGATTCTGTGTGGCTGCATCAGGTGGGATTTCAACCGGACCCCCCCCTGCTAAATTCACCCCTGTTTTGTGACCACTCTGCACCAAGAGCCCCTTCCTTCCCTACCCTAGAGCTGCTGGATGGCTAGAAAGCTGAGCTGGGCGTTTGATCGATCTGGAATGTTATCGTGCCCCCCCCCCAAAAAAACCTTAATGTCCACACAGCTTGGGGGGGGGGATATTCCTCCCCCCCAAGCCAGTCTATTTTATTGTTGTAGGGCAAATGAAGGAGCCAGAGTTTAATGGAAATATTCAGCCCCTACAGCAGTCTTGCAGCAGGGGAAGCAGAGTTGATGGGAAGGGAACTGGTTTGGATAGGAGCCCCCCGTCCCCCTCCTTTGCAAAATAATTTGGGGAGGGGAATCAGATCACTCCGTGCCTCCGTTTCCCCTCTCTCGGGGGGAGAAGGGAGAGATAAAAGTCTCAGCCTGCCGTGTTGCAGACCTTTCGCATTCTCCCCTCCTGATGTATTTGATTTCCTCCTCCAAACCTCCCTGTCTCTCTCTCTCTCACCTGGAATTCACAGCACTAAGTACTGGCTCGGGGCTTTCTTCCTGGGTTACATGATCCCGAGTTTAGTTTTGAAACAGACGCAGGCAGGCACAACTCACCCTCAAACAGCAACACCGCCGAAAACCACAAAACCAACCCAATATTACACACCTATGGGGAATCACGGGGTCAAACTCTCACCGACCGAAGCCCCAGCAGCTGCTAAGGTGAGTGAGGTCCACTGCCGAGACTCCTGTCTCCCACCGGACAGGAAGCCCCCTCGGTGTCTCCTCCAGGTGAGTGCTGGGGGGAGGGGAGGGGAAGGCTGCAAAGCACATGTGCCTTCTCCTCCCCTCCCCCCTCCTGACCTGCAACAGCCGCTGCTGCCTCTGCCTCAGGCCCCTGCCGGCCAGCGCCTCTCGCTGCCTAGCAGCAACAGCTGCTGCTTCCGGGAGAGCCACAGAGCTTTGCTTCAGGCAGGGACACTGCCCGATCTGCGCGGGGCCCTCTTAGGGGCGGGGCCCAATTCAGGGGAATCGGTGGAATCGGCCTAAAGCCGGCCCAGCTCCTAATTAACGTCCTTGCCATTATTCCTTTCCCCCCTGCTTCTTAACGCCATATTCCCAAATGACCCGAAGTAACTCAAAGCGCAGTCACGGATCAAATCAGTGGTTGGAACGAGGGTGGTTGTCTTTTGGGTTATTCTCCCTTAACTCTTTGGAGCTCACAATACGATCTTTGTGTTCCCCAGGCATTACTAATTCTCCTGCTTATCAGCTGCAATGCTTCCCGCCTACCTAGCCGTGGCCTATCTTTGTATTCTTCATTATTTCCTCTATACAGCAAGACAAATATTACACATCTGTCACAGGGGTATTTATGGTTGTTACATCAGTTCTTTTTAGGGTTGCTCGCTTGCCTTTGAAGACAACTTCTGTCAGCTCGCGGGAGAGGACTCTCTTGAATTTAAATGGATACCTTAATTTGAAGAGTTTGCAGCTACATATCAGAGAGGCCTCCAATGTGTGGGTGAAGTTGTCCACCCTCTCCCCCGCAGAACTCAGTAACCCCAGGCTCGGTAATATCAATAGCTCTCTTCAGACCAGGCTCTACAGTAGCTAATTAGTAGACATACTGCAAAGGCTTCAGTGGAATCTCCCTATAATGAGATTTCAGTCAATAAAAGCCTGCCCTGCTATACTTATAAGTACCCACTTTCCTCTGACTAGACACAGACGTGGTGTGTGCAAATAGAAACACTAGTGTAAATCATACCATGTTTTTTTCTTTATTTTAATTAACTGGATAAAGAGGAAGATGGGTTCAAAATCCAATAGGTCATAAGAGATGCCAAACACTCAGCTGCTGTAAATAGACAGAGCTCCAGGGACTTCAATGGAACACTGTTGATTTACACCAATGGAAGATTGCACTCTGGCGGATGGATTTGCAGAGGTTCTGCTTCTGAAATGAGAGAGGGTCACAAATCCATGGAAATTGTTTTCTTCTGCCAGAAAATGTTCTGTAACCTGGCCTGAGAGTGACAGAAAAATAACCCTGTGTTCTCCATTAGGCATTAACTTGGTGATGTATTGGTACTTGATGACAAAGTAAAATCATTCTGATAAGATCCTGCCCTAGAATAAAATTTAAGGGTTCTCTCCTGTCATGCTTCAGGTATTCAGTAAATGGAAATCTACCCTGCTGACCAGGCAACTTCAACTTCATCTTAAGAACTGGTGTACAGCTTGAGAGATATAGGAAGGGGGTAATTTTAAGACTGTGTGTGTGGGAGTGGTGAGGACAACAAAGGTGGTAAAAAGGAATGGAGAACATTAAAGGAATATGCACATAGCAAGTGCAGTCACACAGCTCTGCCTTGGCCCTTTTCAAGGCCCACTCCTTTCCATGCATGGATGTCTGACCCAACACAGCTCTGTGTTCTGGGGACAATGTCACAGAGGTGCAAGACCTCCATTGCTCCATTCCCCATCCATTCAGACCTCCACCTATGGATCCAAGTAAAACAATTATTTTAATCACTCTGTGAGGATAAAGCTCTAACGTAGAATGAGGGTCTTTGTGAACTAATCCCATATTTTGGTTTTATTATTAATTCAGTTACATATTACAGTTTGCAAGATTTCTTAGATTTTGATCCTGCAATGTTCAGTGCATCCTCATCTCACTTGGGGCTTGCAGGATCCAGTTTTTGGGCTCCAATTTGTCAAAGCATTTAAGCACGTTTCACTTGAAGCATATACTTATATATATATCAATCCATACCCAGCAAAACATCTAACCACGGGTCAATGGGATTTAAGCATGCATTTAGTTTGCTGAATGAGAGTCTTAGTGCACCTATTTAAATTTGGCACAACATTCATGCTATTGTTATTGAACATTTATATTATAGTAACACCCACAGACCCTAATAGGAATCAGGCTGTCATTATGCTAGATGCTGTGCAAATGCACAAGAAGACATGGGTTCCTGCCCTGTAGTGCTCATAATCTAAGGATCATATTGTACCACCCTTGCGTATGATGATTAGCACCCTACTTGGGACCTGATCCTGTACCTAGTGAAGTCAATGGGAGTCTTTCCACTGATATGAATGGGCTTTGGATCAGGCCCTTGGTGAATACTCCTACTGGAATTAATTGGACCTCTGGCTAAATTGGGTGTTACTCATGAATAAAGGTGCCTCAAAGCAAGACCTGACAGTCTAATCCATTTTCTATTAACAAACTCAGAGTGTCACAGGATCACTTACTTAGGATTATGTATTTGTCTTGTATCTCTTCTATCTACAACTCTTTGCATTTTTTGTGAGGGCTAAGTTGAGAAGGACAGGTCAATCTTTTAGTTGGGATTCGCTGTTTATTGAATCTGTCTACAACTCTCACTTCCTTTCTCAGAACCAATGAGTCATTTAAACCTTCTTGTTAGTTTCAAGCTAATGCCTTAGGAAACAGAGAAATCACCAAACTGGATCAAATTCATGGACCAGTCAGTGCAGAATTTTGTCTCCAGCAGTGGTCAGCACCCAGATGCTTCAGAGGAAGATGCAAGTAACCTCACATAAGGCAGAAGGGAGGTAATCTGCCCTCTATATTAAATTGCCTCCTAATCTCTAATAATTGGAGATTGTTTTACTTGTTTTAAATTCCAAAGCATGTGGTTTAATAGTTCTTTCAAAATTTATGCTAGTATTATCAGTTATAACTCTGGATCTTCTTGACATCCATATTAATATCCAATACTTTTGGGCCACAAGGTCATCCTGGACAATGAGTTTTACCATTTCATTACATGTTGTCTGTAAACATATTTCTTTTAATCAGTTTTGAATTTGACATCTTTTAATTTCATTGAGTGTCCCCCACCACGTTCTTATGTTATAAGACTGGGAGCTTCTGTTCCCCCAGTCTGCCTTCTCTAGACTATTCATTATTTTCTATACTTTTATCATATCCTCTTATTCATCTCCTTTCTATGATGAACAATCACAATCTTTTAAATCACTTTTCATTTGAGTGTTTTTCTAGGCCCCTAATCATTTCTGTCACCCTAATCTAAAACCTCTCTAAGTCTGCCATATCCTGTTTGAGAAGGGGTGTTAGGACCCAGATGTGGCCAGTCTAACCTAGTGGTCAGAGACAGAGTCCAAGTGCCAAGGGTCACAGCCAGAATCAGGGTCCAGGAATCCAGCCAAGAGTCAAAGAGCCAAAATCAGGAACTGTAAGGACCCAGGGACTAGCACCAATGTCTGCGGAGTCTGGAATAGCTGATATTCCCACAGTGCCACCAGGAGGCCATGCAGAGGCATACCCAGGGAACACCATGGAGAGTAGGTGCTGCAGGAATTACCCCCCCAGAGACCCAGAGTGATGGTTTCCTGTGGCTATGCACTGTGTTTAACCTCAGGGGTTACCCGAGGAAGTTGTCTGGGCACCCACACAGACTTTGGCCTGCTGCAATGCCAGACTTTGCTTGATCTCATTATCTCTGACTCCAGTCTGACTCTGACCCTGATTCCCGCCTCTCAATTCTGGACTGGTACTGCCTCTAATCTCCAGTCTCTGACTCTGACACTTGCTTATGGAACCTGGCTCTTGTGATTCCTCCAACTCCTGCTTGGCGACTACTGTCCCTGGTGGTGGACCTCAACCCAGTTGTGACTGCTAGGCCAGACTGTCTACACTCTAGTCCCTTACAGGAATGAAGCCAGGGATCAGGGCCAGAATCAGGATCCAGGAACCAAGCTAGGAGTCAGAGCCAGGTTCAGAATCCAGGGAACAAGTGAGAGTCAGGTCCAGTAGCCTGTCAGCAGGGCTGGCTCCAGGCACCAGAGCACCAACTAGGTGCTTAGAGCTGCCGCCGATTGCAGCTTTTTTTTTTTTCCCATCGCTTGGGGCTGCAAAAATGCTGGAGCTGGCCCTGCCAGTCAGGAAGTCTCTCAGTCAATTTCCTTTGCCTCCTTCTGGCTTAAATACTATGGTCAGGCCAATCGATGGGACTGATCATCAACCTTAGCAAGATCCTCATGGGTAATGCATCTGGGGGAGGGGTCAGAGAGTTCTTCCAGCCCCTCACTTCCAGTAGTGTTGGGTGAGCTGCCCAATAGAGGCCAGGTTGTGAGGGCTGCCTGAGAACCCATGGAGCCTTACATGGGGTGGCCAGTACTGCACACACTATTCCAGCTGAGGCTGCACCATTGGTTTATATAATGGCATGATATTTTCCATATTATTCTCAAGCATCCGAAGAAGTGGGCTGTAGTCCACGAAAGCTTATGCTCTAATAAATTTGTTAGTCTCTAAGGTGCCACAAGTACTCCTGTTCTTCTTTCAACCCTGTTTGTTATTCAACCTAACATCTTGTTTGCTTTTTTAACCGCAGCTGTACATTGAGCTCAGGTCTTCATTGAGCTGTCCCCAGGAATGCCTAGGTCCCTTTCCTGAGTTGATACAGTTAATGTAGATCCCAACAAGGTATATGGATAGTTGATTTCCCCCCCTCCTCCAGTGTGTAACACTCGGCATTTATCAACATTGGACTTCATTTGCCACGGTGTTGCCCATTCTTCACCTTGCTTGGTTAAACCTATTCATCTTTCTGCACTCCCACAACTGCCTCCTATTCATCTCTCACACTAATAATCCTTCTGAGTGTCCTTGCTCTTCCGCACTGCCTCTAGTCACCCCTCAGCATAACTAGTCTGCAAAAATACTTTTATCTTTATTACTGCTAAATTCCAGCTCTTTTTTCCTTTACTTTAGTCTACTCCAGCTCTATGGGTAGTTTCCCTATTTCCTGTGTGAACTCTTTTAAAATGTTCACTTTATTGTGCTTCTCACTGTAAAGTTTTTTGGGGAGCTTTGTGTGAAGGGCACTATATAAAAATACAGATACAGGGCCAGCTCCTCAGCTGGTATAAATGTAATTCACATTGATGGAAATCAGTCTCGCTTCATGGCAGTTTGTGTATATACAATATCCTGAGTTTGAGAAATATCAGCTACTGCCATATATTCCAGCACCCACTTCTTTACTCTAAAATCCCTCTTTCTTCAGTCTTGGAAATTGCACAGCCTTTGTTTATCTTCATGGAAGCCCATAACCCTCTTTTCATTATTATTTTATTGTTATTATTATTACTATACAGAGGATTTTAAAGTTGTCCTAAGAGATCTGGTAGACTTATTGGTGTACCATCATTACTGAAAATCTAGCCACTGTTTCTACAGCAAAGCTGAAATGTGTTTACAAAACATGAGAATAGTAAGCAAAACTTTGCTCCCCACCCCATCACGGCTTTATTTAATTAACTTACATTAAAATAATAAAATAGATAATCCTGATTGCTTATGCAAGTAGTCCCTTCAGGCACAGGGTAAGTGCATCCTCTCTGGCACTGCTCAGAGATGCTTCCTATAAGTTACCTGAATTGTATACGTCCCTGGAGCAATACATCAACTGGATTACTTTACAAGGAAGTGAGAGACTCCCTTGAGGGCGTGACAATAGCTTAGTAGTTCAAAATTGTATTATATCTGGTTGAAACAGCCTCTCTAATATGCTTTGTTATTTATAAGGAGGAAAAAAGAAAGGTCCCAATTGAAGTTTTAAATTGCTGCAATGACGATTGTGCTAATTATTAATAGCAATAAATCCGGAGTGGCCAAAGTTCAGCCAACAGGCCAAATGAGACCAAGGGGTTTCTATAAAGTGTCTTGCATGCACTGTCTTCTTTAATATGGCCTGTGGTGACTACAGATCCCAGCATGTAATCCTGCATAGAAATTGAAGATTGAATGTTGGGATCTGTAGTCTGGACAAGTCACACCTCTACATTAAACATTAAGATAAATCTTCTCCTTTCTATATGGCCTTTAGCCTCTTGACAAGTTACCACTGTGATCCATGGGTGGGCCAAGTTTGTGTGTCTTTTCATTAAACCATAATTTCTATTATTAATCTTTCTAATTTTACCACATACAGTTTATGTACCCTTTATTAATGCTGATAAGAACAATTCATTCTTGCATCCATCCCAGAGTGAGATGAGGATGATGAAATGGAACATGGTATAATTCCATCAGGAAGGGTCTGTGATGATATCACACCTGTCTCCCTAAAAATCAGTACCGAGCCAATGCAGAAGCACATTCCTGCACTAATACCAAACGGAGGCTGAAATCTATATACAGTAGATGTGTTTGTTGTGAGGCAATGGGAATATTCTGATGTCTGTGCATTTCCACACCATTTGGAAAAAGTCCCTCTGTGGTGTAAATTTAATAAATTATGAAGCCTGCTAACATGCTGCTCTTGATTTGCATCTTCAGGAAACAACCTGAATTAACTCCATGAACTGCATAGATCCCGTGTATTATTCCAGTTGATTGTATCTATTTAATTTTGCATGACTTCCTTTGAAAGATTATGGTGAACATTAACTCAGAACTTTTGCATGGTGATTGAGCCAAGGAAAAGAGCTACTTTTCTGAACCACTGCGGGATATTGTATACCCATATTTTGTTCCATATTAAAAGAGAGATACAAGAAATGTATACATTAATTGGATTTATAAGCTATAGTAATATTCCATAAAATCTGTCTCTAGTGGTGTAGGCACCAACTCAGGAAAGAGCTTTAGCAATTGCTAAATTTTAAGCTTGTGTTTACATGCTTAAAAGGTAAGCACGTGCCTAAATGCCTTCCTGAATAGGGAAACTTTCCCAAATTGGGTCTTAGTATTTTTAGTACAGGGCAGGGAGTTAGGATTCCTGGATTGTCTTCCTAGCTCTCATTTAGGTGAGTCATTTTAAGCCCAAATTTTCAAAAAAGAGCCTGCTACTTTTGGGTGCCATAGTTTTTGGGTTCTCAACTTAAGCCACCCAGTGACTGCCTGGTTTTCAGAGGATCTGAACACTGACAAATCCAGCTGAAGTCAATGTGAGCTGTTTAATCAGGACCTAGGTATCCTGAGTTAGGCTACATCTACACTATGGGGGGGGGGGGTGTCGATTTAAGATACGCAAATTCAGCTACGTGAATAGCGTAGCTGAATTCGACGTATCGCAGCCGATTTACCCCGCTGTGAGGACGGCGGCAAAATCGACCTCTGCGGCTTCCCGTCGACGGCGCTTACTCCCACCTCCACTGGTGGAGTAAGAGCGTCGATTCGGGGATCGATTGTCGCGTCCCGATGGGACGTGATAAATCGATCCCCGAGAGGTCGATTTCTACCCGCCGATTCAGGCGGGTAGTGTAGACCCAGCCTTAGTTGCTCAAAAAGTGAGGCACTTAAGAAAATGTAGGGCATAACCTCTCTATGGCTTGGTTTTCCTATCTGCAAAATGGCTGCAATACTTACCCAACACAGAGCACTGTTGCGTAGTTTTATTAATTAATGTTTGATAAACAATTCACGATACATGGAGGAAAACTGCTACTGCATATTAGTTCAAATAGCAGCAGCGGCATACATGTACATAGCTCTTTAATTTCAGGCACTGTTTTTTCACCTCTCCAATTTGTCAGGTATAAGTATTTGCTTCAAGTTTAAGTTAAGCATATGTTTAAGTGCTTTGCTGAATACGGATGGACACTTGCAGGTTCACACCTGCCTAGGTGTTTTGTTGAATCAGGGCCTATGTCATAGAACTGTATTGTAGCAATTAATGGGAGCATGGATTATGTATATAGAAATACCAGCAGTTTCCTTTCTTCTTATAGCATCGGGAGTTATTTACTGGATTTTTTCCATACTCCTCCTTTGTGCATATTTTTTTTATGCAGAGCCTTCACTCTAATAAGATGTTCCTGAACTTCAGCATATTTCACAAACTTCATATTATTTTCAAGTCTTCATTGTTGACAGACTCTTCAGCTTCTAATCTGGATTGAGTGAGTCTAAGAACTGAAAAGCCCCCTAGCAATAAGAAATAGCCCCAGGAGAAAGTCCAATTACCAGTTCCATCTTAATATCCAAGCTGTTGTTTTAGTTGAATAAATAAAAAAAATCAGCAATGCAAAGGCCAAAACCTGTTTGTTTTCGACAACACATTTAATAAGGGGAGCAGGGTATCACATTAAAGTGGAAAGAGGGGGTGAAGAGAGGAAGCATTCTTCAGATCATACTGAACTGTTCTCTGGGACTTTGAAGGAAATGCACTTAACCGTATACCCTTTATTGCAGCCTATGATGTAAGGAAAGATTAACCATTGGATAAAAGAGGGGCTTATCTCCAAAGATTACAAACCTTTTCTCTTGCCAGCTATGCAGGTGAACTGGGAAGAGGTTTTAGGGTCTGAGTTTGTACCCAGGAAGTCAATGGCAACACCCCCTGTGATGGGTTTGGTCACAGAGACCCCCTTGGGACTGCCACCTGACGTGCTGAGATTACCTCTGAGCCCGTTTTCCCTGCCAGCTTGGGACTCCAGAACCCTGCCTTGTTGAACCAGACATGCTAACTTGCTGCAACACAGACCCAGGGTCTGGGCCATGTCCCCAAAGCTGTAGGCTTTAATCAAAAACTGCTCAGCAGGTTTCCTATCTCCAGCACCCAGACACCCAGTTCCCAATGGGATCCAAACCCCCAAATAAATCCGTTTTACTCTGTATAAAGCATATACAGGGTAAACTCATAAATTGTTCATCCTCTATATCACTGATAGAGAGATATGCACAGCTGTTTGCTCCCCCAGATATTAATCACTTACTCTGGGTTCAATAATAAACAAAAGTTATTTTATTAAGTATAAAAGTAGGATTTAAGTGGTTTCAAGTAATAACAGAACAAAGTAAGTCACCAAGCAAAATAAAGCAAAAACACGCAAGTCTAAGCCTAATACATTTAGAAACTAATTACAGGTAAAATTTCACCTTCAGAGATGTTCCAATAAGCTTCTTTCACAGACTAGACTCCCTCCTAGTCTGGGCCAAATCCTTTTCTCTGGTACAGTCCTTGTTAGTTCCTGCAGATATCTTAGGTGGAAACTAGGGGGTTTCTCATGACTGGCAGCCCTTTGTTCTGTTCCACCCCCTTTTATAGCTTTGGCACAAGGCAGGAATCTTTTGTCTCTCTGGGTCCCCACCCCTCCTTCTAAATGGAAAAGTACCAGATTTAAGATGGATTCCAGTATCAAGTGACATGATCACATGTCCTGGGAGACCCCAGCCTCCATTCTTCCTGGGCTGGCCTACAGTACACAGGAAGGTTTGTAAGTAAACAGAGCCATTTACAACCAATTGTCCTAGTCAATGGGAGCCATCAAGATTCTAAACCACTATTAATGGCCCACACTTTGCATAATTACAATAGGACCTCAGAGTTATACTTCCTATTTCTAGCTTCAGATACAAGAATGATACATACAAATAGGAGGAATATATTCAGTAGATTATAAGATTTGTAATGATACCTTACAAGAGACCTTTTGCATAAAGCATATTCCACTTACATCATATTCACACTTATAAGCATATTTCCATAAAACATATGGAGCGCAACGTCACACACTCCTCCCCATTGACTTTAAAGGGTGCAGAATCAGGGTCTCGAAGAATAATGTTGTTTTCCCAGGGGTTGAAGAATTCAAGCTAACCCCCAACCAAACCATACTCTGAAAATGTGCTGTTCTTAAGTAGTTTTGATTACAGGTGTGGTCTCAAAGTTACCATTGTTTCTAATCTGCCTTCAGGTGTTAGTGGCCCAAAGTAACTATGATCTGGTGACTGTTTGGTAGCACATATGAAAGAAGTTGGTGGCTTCAGTCCAATTCTGAGTGAACGTGTTTCTACACAACAAAGCAAAGTTGCCATTAATTGGCTGTGACATCATAATGAACAGGGAGTCTTCGGATCCAAGCTCTGTGGCCTCAAAGCACCTCTCACCAGTACTGATTTGCAAGTGGGCTACTTAAATTACAGATCATACTTTGGAAAAAAACCCACATCCTCTAGAAATTCTTTTTCAATGACCTGTACTACTCAGATTCTTGAATAGATCTCACTCCATAGTACTCATATCAAGAAAGGAATACCAAAGCCTTCCTTTCAAACAGTAATTACAATGTCATTTCAATTCTATTAGAAGTGTGGTATGAAGAATCCCCAGCTTGCTGCACACTCCACCAATAAGATGTTCAAGCTGCTGCAGGAAGTATTGTTGGTGATCCTCTAACTGTTACTTTTTCCACTTAGTCTATAGTGAACCAGTGACACAGCATATCATTAGGGACTATTCTGAATTGAGAGAGGTAAAACCAATTTACTGGGCCCCAATCTAACAACCCGTGAAGTTAATGGAAGACTCCCATTACCTTGGCTACTTGTAATCATTAAAATTTAACCACACTTTTTGCAAGAGTAGGGAAGTTAGTCTCAGTGCCCTGGCCAAATTCCTGTTTGAGTAATAATGTGTCTTCTTTAAATTCCCTCTTAAATTTCAGCTGGACACAGCGTTCTTCACTTCTTGCCATAAACTACTGCACACTGTTCTGTGTATCTATATTATACCACAATTTTCACATCAGTGGTGTCTACATTTCAGTAACAGGTGACAACAGCCCTATACGATAACTTGTATGTGTATTTACATATCCGTTGTAGAATTGGTAAAGTAGTGGCAACAATTACCCACTAATATGTGTTGAAATTTTTCAACAAGTTTGCTTTGGGTGTGTTTGTACACATTTTGTGATCATGAAAAATGAACTATTTTGTTGAATATTTCTGCAAATAAACTTGTTTTCTCAAATGTTCATGAAAAGCAAATATTCCCCCAAAATGAATTTTGAACTCAAAATGTCAAGTATTTGCACCAGAAACTTCATTCTAAGAGTTATGCTCATGCAATCAGGAAAGAGAATCAATACCTAGCAACTTATGCGTTCAATCAAAACAGCATCCAGGGGTGAAATAGGATAATAACTTCTTCCATCCTTCTCCTCAAATGTGCATCACAAGGCTTAAGCAGTTGATTTACTTTAAATTTCTGATAAAAGTAATAGGTGGGACCAAATTATGCCTCTCAGTTATGTTTGATCAATAGAAAATTTAATGAATTACTTACAATTGTGGGGTGATGGAAACCATAATGTGGTACCCTAATGATGCATAAGATAAGGGAGAAATATTTAAACGTACTAAGAAGGGAAGAAAAATTCTATGGAATAAAGAAAAGAAAAGAGTCAGTTAATGAGCATTCCCCCCATCCCCAAACTATAAATCCTGTAATGGTTAAAATATTTCCCTCCAGGAATCTGTCTAATTATGGCATTATCAGATTTTAGCTGACTTGGACATTTCTTACAAAGCATTTTAACCATTAAAAATGTGATTTCTTTCAAATGTAAAAGCTCATTTAATAATCACAAGACACTTCAGACCACACAGCCATGCTGATCAATGTACACCTCAGGTGCACGGAAGCTGAGCTGTGAATTAATCAGCACTATCACACAGCCCATGGTCCCTTATTACTCAGACAATCATTAACATGTTGAAGCAGCTTTTGCTGGTGGGAAATGAGGTACAGCAATGCAGGATTAACTGGCATAAGCACTTGGGCAGTTTATGCCCAAACCCTGAGTAGAAGGAAGCAGTTTGCACGACGCTCAAGCATTTTGAGCTAACACTGTTAAACCTTTCAGTAAGGTACATCCCAAACTATGCCAAACAAGGTAGGAATCTTTATGAACCCTAAATTAGTTCAAGTTTGCAAACCTTTCAAAAGAACCTGTTTTACTCATAAAGGTGGACAATGTTTTTTGTAAAAACTCCTCTCCCTGTGGATACCAGGCTGGGATTTAGGTTTTGACCTGGAATCATGTGAAACTCAACAGTTTCAGACATGTTTTGTCTGGAGTTTTCTGGTTCAAACACACCTGAAAAATCCAAATAAAATGTTGGAAGTATGAAATCCTCCAAACCAAAATCAACAAGGAAAGTCTATAAAGCAAAACCACTGATTTTGGAATAGCATAGAAGCCCCCTGGTGGGAGCCACAGACATACCTTTATTACCTTGCTGCAGTACGTGGACTGGGGAGAAGAAACTTACAAAAGGGTCCCTGGAGATTCTCTCTTCTCCCCTCAAAATGGGGTAAACAATAATGCTGAGAGAACATTGTAATCATTATAAAACATTGTAAAAAGTATTTACAGCCATTCCTCCCATGAAAACTGCAAGTTCTCCTTTGGTGGCACTGGTATTTCCCATGAAGATTCATATAAGCAAATTTTTGTTCACATAAACATTCACACCATGAGAAAGGGTCACAAATAATCACATACACATGTATTCACAGAGGCATTTACACATGAAGTTTTTGTACAGCCATTCAGTCATAGAGCAGAAATAATACCATGTGACTTAGGTGACCAATCACACAACACAGTCAATTATGAATAGCACTTTCTCAAAGCATACTCCTTACATATAAGGCCTGATTTCGATACCTTTACTTAAGGGACTATTACCTTGCTATTGCTTTCAGTGAGAAAACTTGCTGGGTCAGGTACTATTCAGTATGAGTGATAGCTTCAGAATATGGCCCATAGTTTGCAGGCAAGCCATGGCATGGAATATAGTATACCTGTAACACATTTATTTGGACTCCCTAGTCCGTCTGTCTGTATCCTTCTATTGTCTCTTGTCTTCTACTTAGATTGTAATCTGTTTTTTTGTTCTGTGTTTGTACAGTGCCTAGCACAAGGGGGTACTGGTCCATGACTGGGGATCCTCAGCACTGCAATAATACACATACTAAATGATGTATTAAATCATTTCACAGACAAATCTGAGTTTGTGAGCCTAATCTAATAATATTTTTTTGCTGTGACTAGTTCTTCTAGTTTTAGGGAGCACTAACTGGAGTGGGACAGCGACTAGATTCTGTGTTTCCCTTCTTCTGATATCAACTTGCTAGAGTTTAAAAATATAATTGAAAGAAAGGGATAATAATCCAGTTTTAATTTTTCTAATACTTTTGTCATTTAAAAATAGTTAAAATGTGTGTTGTTCTTATCTTTTCACTGGACAGACATGTCTGCAGGCAAATAGCACTGCAAATCATTTGGGGACATGTAGTTCAGTGACAGCCCATGGAATAATGTGTAAAGAGACTGGAGAGGCACACGTATATGACCTCACAAAGGTAAGGCATAAACCTACATGTAACATTGGTTGGAAATTAGAACTGGCTGGAGGACAACAGTTCTGTTTCACAGCTTTCTAGGTTTCAAAAATTGTTTTCATTCTGCTTTGGAATGAAATGGTTTAACTAGACCAAATCACAAGAACAAATGGATCTAAACTGGCCATCGGGAAGTTTAGACTTGAAATTAGATGAAGGTTTCTAACCATCAGAGCTGTGAAGTTCTGGAACAGCCTTCCAAGGGGAGCAGTGGAGGCAAAAGACATATCTGGCTTCAAGACTAAGCTTGATAAGTCTATGGAGGGGATGATATGATGGGATAGCCTAATTTTGGCAATTAATTGGTGTTTGACTATTAGCAGTAAATATGCCCAATGGCCTGTGATGGGATGTTAGATGGGGTGGGATCTGAGATACTACAGAGAATTCTTTCCCGGGTGTCTGGCTGGTGAGTCTTGCCCACATGCTCAGGGTTTAGCTGATTGCCATATTTGGGGTCGGGAAGGAATTTTCCTCCAGGGCAGATTGAAAGAGGCCCTGGGGGGTTTTCTCCTTCCTCTGCAGCGTGGGGCACGGGTCACTTGCTGGAGGATTCTCTGCACCTTGAAGTCTTTAAACCATGATTTGAGGACTTCAATAGCTCAGACATAGGTTAGGGGTTTGATACAGGAGTGGATGGGTGAGATTCTGTGGCCTGCGTTGTGCAGGAGATCAGACTAGACAATCATAATGGTCCCTTGTGACCTTAAAGTCTATGATTCTATTTAGGAAGGGCTGAGTGGGCAAAATGGGATGAGAAGAGGCACTCTTTGTAAAAAATGGTATTGGTCCATTGCTAGATAGAAATGATAGAATTACCAATAATAATGTAGAAAAAGCAGAAGTTGAATAAATATTTCTATTCTGTATTTGGGGAAAAACAGATTATATAGTCTCATCATATGGTGGTGATAACATACTTTCCATTCCACTCGTATCTCTAGAGGATGTTAACCAACAGCTACTAAAGTTAGACATTTTAAAATCAGCAGGTCCAGATAACTTGCATCCAAGAGTTCTAAAAGAGCTGGCTCAGGACCCTGGAGGAATGTTAATGCTGATTTTCAATAAGTCTTGGAGCAATTGGGAAGTTTAAAAAAACTGGAAGAAAGTGGCTCTTTTGCCAATGTTCATAAAGAGTAAATTGAATTACCTGAGTAAATACAGGCCTGTCAGCCTGACATCAATCTCGGGCAAGATAATGGAGCAGCTGATAAGAGACTTGATTAATAAAGAATTAAAGGAGAGTAACGTAATTAATGCAAATCAACATGATTTTATGGAAAATAGATCCTGTCAAATTAACTTGATATCATTATTGATGAGATTACATGTTTGGTTGATAAAGACAATAGTATTGATACTTTGATTTCTGTAAGGCATTTGATTTAGTTCCACACAACATTTTGATTAAAAAACTAGAGTGATGTAAATTTAACATGGAACATATTAAATGGATCAAAAATTGGCTAAGTGATAGGTCTAAAAATGCAACTGTAAATGGGAAATCATCACTGAGTGGGTGTTTTCCAGTGGGTCCCACAGGGTTTGGTTCTTGGCCTTACACTATTTAACATTTTTTTGTAATGAGATGAAAGAAAAAAATAAAATAATCACTGATAAAGCTTGCAGATGACACAAAAATTGGGAGAGTGGTAAGTAATGAAGAGGACAGGTCACTGATTCAGAATGACCTGGATCGCTTGGTAAACTGGGTACAAGCAAACAATATGTGTTTTAATATGGTTAAATGGAAATGTATACATCTAGGAACAAAGAGCGTAGACCATACTTACAGGATGGGGGACTCTATTCTGAGAAGCAGTAACTGTGAAAAAGATCCGGGGGTTGTGGTGGATAATCAACTGAATATGATCTCCTAGTATGAGATCATACCAAAAAGAGCTAAGGTGATCCTGGGATGCATAAACAGAGGAATCTCAAATAGGAGTAGAGAGGTTATTTACCTCTTTATTTGGCACTGGTGTGACCGCTGCTGGAATACTGTGTGCAGTTCTGGTGTCCACAGTTCAAGAAGGATGTTGATAAATTGGACAGGGTTCAGAGAAGAGCCACTAGAATGATTACAGGATTAGAAAACACAACTTATAGTGATAGACTCAAAGAGCTCAATCTACTTTAATAACAAAAAAGGTTAAGGGGTGACTTGATTACAGTCTTTAGGTATCTACATGGGGAACAAATATTTAATAATGGGCTCTTCAATCTAGCAGAGAAAGGTCTAACAGACACGATCCAATGGCTGGAAATTGAAGCTAGAAAAATCAGACTGGAAATAAGGTGTACATTTTTAATGGCGAGAGTAATTAAGCCTTGGAACAATTTACCAAGGATCATGTTAGATTCTCCATCACTGACAATTTTTAAAACAAGACTGGATGTTTTTCTAAAAGATCTGCCCTAGGAATTATTTTGGGGACATTCTATGACCTGTGTTATACAGGAGGTTAGACTAGATCACAATGGTCTCTTTTGGCCTTGGAATCGATGACAAACAATCATTTGCTTTTTACAGCCATAGATACACTCAAAACACTTTAAGAACGTAAGCATCATTTTTCCATTTTACAGGTTGGGAAACTGAGGCACAGAGCTGACTTGCCCAAGTTATTAGTGCCTGTAAAGCAGCAGAACTGGGAAGAGAATCCAGCTGTCTTAGCTATCAGGCCAGTGCCTGGTCCTCTGGGCCACAGCCTCTACGGAAGATTAATAATTTCCTCTACTAAACCATTCCAATACTACTAGCAGTTACAGGGTTCCCTTATTGGCTTCATAGCGAATTCAGAGTCATTACTGTAGAATGAGAACTCATTGTCTTTGCTTAATTGCTACCAGGATTATTCAATTCATTCCAAGGGGAACAAATAAAGAATTGTTGCTATTTTATAGCATTGATTGCCAGAAGAAAGAAAATGTTCATTAACTTAAACTAAATGTTTAATATTGGTCTGCTTGGCATCTTTAATTTCAGAGACGTCAGCAATTATTGGCATCTATTGAGCTGCCTCAAATCATGGACACAGAGAGAGAATTAACTAAAACACTGCACTATTCTGTATCCCCCACTTCTACTACTTGGAATAAGGAGCCTGTGGGATACTGTCTCTGATTTATCTTTGTCTGTGGTCTGAAAAATTAGTAGGCTTTAATCAAATAATTACTTTCTCTCCCTTCTTGAAGGAATTATACTTTGGCATTTTTCTTTTATAAATAATATCTACTCCGTGTTTTGTGTGGGTACCTATTACCATAGTATTTGAACACTTCCCAGGTTAATGAGATTAGTAGGGGGAGGTCAACTAACGAAATTCTTGGATTCTTCACTCTTCTTTCTCTGGTTCTAGGAAGTTCTGTGCGGGTTTTGACCTTGGATTCATGTACCCACAGGTAAATGATTTAGATCAGCATTTTTCATTTTTAAAGCACTGTGCAAATATTAACTAATTAATTCTCCTTGCAAGTTAAGTGCCAGCAAGTTAGTATTATTATCCCCATTTTACAGATGGGGGAACATAGACAAAGAGGAGATAAGGGTGCCTAGCTCCTCATTCTAGTTCATTAGACCATACTTCCTCTTGATAATGATACCTGCAGTAACCAATTCAATAGGCAAACGATTATCTTAACTAACCACTTTAAAGTTACCCTCAGGTTTCCAGTACAGTTTTGTTTAATCTTTAGTTACAGGCCACCTGTACTAGGCAACCAGCACATCCTAGGAAGCAGCTTTGAGACAATCCAAAATCAAAACATGCAATAGATGCTGAACCAAGCAAGGGCACTATTCTCAGAATTACCGGCCAGGGAAGGTGGCAGTGCTGGGAATGACTTCACAGCACAGATCAATGGGTGTATGCAATGATACAGAATTCTCCTAAGATACACTGCATGTGTGTAATGGAGGAAGTTCTAGATCTCATCTCCAACAGAGAGAACCAGCCTGTGAATATGTGCAAAGCACCCTGAGTGTACTTCCTATTGTAAGATTACTGTTTACCTCCTTGAGTTTCATCCACTTTAGTAGATGGTATCATTACAATCGTTCCCTGACAACACAGGGAAAGACAGCAAGAAACAATCACCCGTTGTGTTTATTAGGATCAGCTCAGTTCTGAGATAGCAGCAGGAGCAGAGCTATTGCTATGTTCTCAGCTAGATCTATTTATACACTGTGACATGGAGCACTTTTTACTGTCTTGATGTTCTTCTACTCACCTATCCTGGAAATTCTGCATTTCAGATATATTCTAAAATAAAAAATGACAACAATACCATTGATTGCCCAAGTCACCAGGTGTAATTTCAAAAGTAAAGCACATCTATCATCCTGGGGGATGTGGATGGGAACAACCTACGAACCCCAAAGACTGACATATTTGTTCTTTCAGCCTAGGGTTACATAATGACTAACTAAGTGAGTAAATTATATTGAGCCAACTCAGATAGTCATTACGACAATAGAATTAGCATGTTATTGTGCCATGGTATTTTCCAGCCTTATTTAAACTTTCAGTGTTGTAAACAGGACACAGAACCAGAATCTTGTAGAGTATATTCCTACCAAACACATATTACTACTACTAATTATTGTTATTGTTGATTAGTATTGCATTAATGCCTCGGAGTGCCGATTAGGGATCAAGACCTCTTTGTGCTAGGCGCTATCCAACACAGAATAATAAGACCATCATTGTTTGAAGCAGTTTAAAATCTAATTTAATTCAGACTAATTTATTTCAGTTCAAAAGGCTGCACAGTTGCTTGCTGGAGAAAAGGCTCACCTTACAGTGGAGAAAATGAAGGTTCTTCCATGGCAGACACAATGTGGGAGTCACTAATATTTATCCTCCAATAATATCTTCTTTATTTTGATTTTTAAGACAAGTAAAATAATATAAAACCCTTAAAAGAATCACAGATGAGTACATCCCTAATCCTTGCAAGTACAGGAATTTACCACCTTAACCCTCAAATTTTCCTGCCCTGTTCCCTTCTCTCTGCTGGTTACCATAAAGTCTGACATCTAGACTGCAAGTGCCTGGGATTTGTGCCTTCTGTGCGGAATCTAGCACATTCTGGAGCTATATATTAATAAATAATTCAGTACTGTACAACCTGATGGGCCTTTGGGGCTGAGAAGGCAGATAGCACAGGGGTTATATGAGGTAAGGGTGGGAGGGCTCATATCTTAAATGACGGCATGCTGTTCCTCTTGATATGAAGCTTGGGATGTTACAAAGGGAGATATTGCGGGAGTAACAACTGCTTTTTGTGGGTCCTTGTTTTCTCCAGTTGCAAGGCTGTCTTTAACGAGGGTGGAGAAGATGGTCCTGAGATGAAGAGGGGCCACTGAATGCCTTAGCAGAGGGGGACTGTACTCCTTAAATTGTGAAGAGCAGCTCTTTGACTCTTTGTGGGGGATTGGCCTCAGTATCTCAAGGCAGAGGATCTTCAGTCACTCAAATTGCAAGGGTTGCTGCTCTTCATAGGATGGGAGTGGAGGATTCTTTTGCAGGACTGTGCCTTCTAGGACAGGGTAGGGCTGCTCACCGTCATTCTCCCTCCAGCAGCAACAACAACAAAGCCTGTCCAGCGGGGCATGCCATTGCATGTGTATTTTGTTCTAAATGGATGTGGAATTGAAACTTGTTGACTAATGTAGCATATAATCTTTTTAAAATTTCATTATTTCAGATTTGCAGGTCTGAAGAGTAAGAGGATATCAGTGACAATGGCAAGTGGGAAATGGCCCAATTATTAAGTTATCCTTTCAAGCTGGCTCATTGCCAAAGTGAAACAGTTTTATGAAAAATACAGGGCTTATATTGCTGATTTGAGCATATCCCGAAATAGAAACAAGCAGGGAGTAGTTTGTATTTTAAAAGATTAAATATGACTAAAACTCTACGGACATTAAAAAGATGATTGTTTACATTTCAAACCAAATGATAAAAAAATCCAGGCCCATTTGTGGGACAATACAACAAATTGATGCATCATCGAGTCTTCAGGGAATACATTGTCTCAGTTTGGGAGGTATATAGACTTGAGATGCCTCCATTTTGAATTAGAGTTGGTTGGAAAATGGTAACTATGTTCTATGAACAAGTTAAAATTGAAAAAGTAGTTTTTAATGAGAATTTTTTTTTGTTCTTTATTTTTGAAAACCAATTTTTGTTGGTTTTTAGTTTTTCATAAAAAATAAATACATTAAAAAAGGAAGAACCTTTCTCATAAAAAAAAAGTTGAATGAAGAATTTGAACCAGCTTTATTCAGAATTTTGTTGCAGTCATTAGGGAGTTCACCATACCACACAGTGCTGGGACAAGCATGACAGATTTTCACTTGCTCATTTCATCTTGCATCTTTTGCCTTACGGAGATTCTCCTTCAGGGACCAGATACTGTCCCTAAAAGGAATGCCCACTGGGAAGCTCTTTCTTTTCTGGATTAATCTGCCTCATGCTATGCCCACATCTGTCAAAATCTCATTTCTTCATTCTACAGATCTTAGTAGTACCTTTGATGGGAGATTGGGCTTGGAGCCTATTGACATCAACAGTGTTCTCGCCTCCACTGTGGTCTCCATTATTGATCTTAATACTCACCTCAGTGATGTACATTTAGAGCTGAGAGAAATTTTTCAGACCAAGAGTTTGTTCCCCTAAAAAATGCCATTTCAGTCAACCGCAAACTATTTGCAAATTCAACACAAATTCACCATATAGGTTTGGCCACAAAACAAAAACAAAATCAGGCTAGATTCATAAGGCAAGTTAGGTGCCATTCACGAAATTGAAGAGGAGGCAGTGCCTCTTCGCCCCATAACTAATAGCCCTGTGATTATAGAACTAGCTTGGGGTGTGGGAGACCTGGGATCAAGTCCCTCCTCTGCCTGACTTGCAGCAGGATTTGAAGCCAGGGCTCCCATATCCCAGGAAGTTGCCCTACTTGTTGCCCTGGCTTGTAAAGAGTTCTGGGATGGATCTTGTTCAATCTCTCCTTTTGAAGCTGTTCCACTTGGTATGAATAAATAAATAGTCCTTGGAGCAGGGACTGAAACCTACCTGTGTCCCCTAACCACCAGGCTGCAGAATCATTCTCACATACTCTCTCTGTCCCAATGAATATCTAAATACAATAGATTCCACTTATTACAACCCCTTGGTTGCCAGCGAAAAGTTGCTATGATCCAGCAGTTGCTAGTAAGCACAAGCAGGAGCACTGGAACCTCGGTGGAAGTGGGGGGACCACGAGGTCCCATCCCCACTTCTCCTCTTCCCCTGAGGCCCTGCCCCCTGGCCAGGCTGGAAGCTAGAGCCAGGCCGTGGTCAGAATCGCCCAGGCTGCTGTGGGGAGCTCCGGACCTGCTACCTGCCCTGGGCGGCACACCCCGGGGATTGGGAACACGTGCCGGGGCTGCTCTCAGGCCCTTTGGCCCCCAACCCAGGGCAGGTGGCTTCCAGCCTAGCCAGGAGTTGGGGCCTTGGGGGAAAGAGCAAGACCATGGAAGTGGGCTAAGTCCCACTTTGTCCCCCCTCCCGGCCTGCATCACTCCGTGCCTGTTCAAGGCTTGCAGTTTTTTGGGGGGAGGGGGGCAAAATGGCCCCCTGCCCTCCCGCACCCATGAGTGGAAGTGAGGTTTGCGAGGCTGCAGCCAGGGAAGGAAGTGCTGGGATAGGCCTTACCCAGTTGCAGCCCCACAAACCTGCTTGTGGGAAGGGTGGCAGCGGGAAGAGGGCTGCAAACCTGATGCTGGGGCTTTCTACAAGGAGCAGAGGCACTGGGAGCCTGTAGGGCTGCACTGTACCACTCCCTGCACACTCTGGGGGCTGGAGCTCAGTACATCCCAGCATTGCCTTCTCTGGATGCAGCCCCCCAGCCAGCGCACAGACTGCAGAATATAGGGAGAGGCAGGGCTGTCCTTAGGCATACACAGAATACACAGTTGCGTAGGGCAGCATGAAATTTGGGGCACCAAATTGCCCCAAATTTCATGGTGCCCTACACAGCTGCATACTTTGTATGCGGCAGCACCAGCAGCCAGCCCCATACCCCAGCTGGCCCCCCTGTGCATTCCTAGTGGGGTGCGGGGCCTGGGACAACTTCCTCTGCCTGTGCCCCACCTCTTCCTGCCTCCACCCCATCCGCATTTTCGAACCCTTCTCCCAAGCCCCCTCCCCCAGCGGCGGACGTGGTCCAGGGGATTAGCGGCGGGGCCTGGCACTGGCAGCAGGGGTCAGGCCTACCCCCGCACTCACCGGCGGTGGCAGGAAGCGGAGCAACCCAGCCTCCTCCACTCCGCTGGCTCCTCGCTGTGTCGCTCCACTTCCCACCGCCGGTGAGTGCGGGGGAAGGAGGGGCGGACCCCTTCTCCTGACCGACATGGCTGGGGTGGGGGGAGCGGAGGGGGCTGGGTTGTTCCGCTTCCTGCTGCCGGTGCCAGGGCCCCCACTAATCCCCCGGGCCACTCTGGGCCTGTGGCCTCCCCCAAAGTGACTCCCCTCAGCTCCTGCCTCCGTGGCCCCGCAGGCCTTGAGCGCAGCCCAGACCCTCTGCGGTGTGGGGGGCAGGAGCTCAGGTTGCATAGGGCACCATAATTGATAGGGATGGGGCTGGGGCTGAGGAGAGGTACCCTGCAGTTCCCACATCCAGGCTGCAGCCCCCCTCTACCTGCACTACTGCCCTGCCCATAGCCTCCCCTCCCAGCCCACAGCTCCATATCTCCCGTGAAGACCCAGTGTGCAGGCAGGTTTATGGGACTGCAGCCCCAGACGGAAGCACTGGGATGGGTTGAGCACTGGCTGCAGGCTGGTTTGTGGGGCTGCAGCCAGGGAAGGCACATCTCAGCACTTCCTTCTCTCTCTACAACCTTGTAAACGTGCCTGCTGGAGAGCCTTTCTTCCAAAGAATGTTACTAATAAGCATCATGCCAGTGTCTGAATCCCATTCACATTAATGTTAATCAGATGGGATTGGTGCCCGGCAAAATGTTGCTATTAACTGATAGATGTCAATATTCAGGTTGCAATTAAGTGGAATCTATTGTATTTATACAAAGGGGGAACAGGAGAGACTGAAAGCTTCACCTCAGAATATCCTATTGCTCAGTGGTTAGAGCACACATGTGGGATATGCCAGAACTGGGTTCAAATCCCCACTCCAAATCAGTGGGGGGGGGGGTGTCTTTGAATCTGGGTCTTCCACATCCCAGGTGAGTGCTCTAACCACAAGGCTATTTGTCAGATGGAGGTGATGGGGCTTCTCTTCTTTGTTTCTGTGAATGCGTGAAAATGAAATATTTCATTTCAGACAACTCAAAACATTTTTTATTCGTTAAGGCTTTTGTTTTGCCAAGAAAACCATTTTTTTTTGTTTTAGGTCAATCTGAAACAAATTTTTATTTTTATTTTTCACTTCAGCCAGTGAACTGAAAAAATATTTATTCCCACAATTCCATGCACATTACAGATGTTCTGAAAATGGAAAAAAAAGCTGACAAAAATCTTAAAATGTGTCAGTTTGTTTTCATGTCACAAGGTTGAACCTTTTATGTTTTATTATTTCTGGTGAATTTTTAAATCAGTATGTAAATAGAATCTTTATTCAAAACCATCATCTAATTGGGTTATCAACGTTTTTACTTACAAAAAAAAAAAAAGATTTTCAGTATAAGTAAAATGTTGACAACCATTTCAATTAAAATCTTAATAAAACTATTGTGAAAAACAAAACATTTGTAAAAAGTCAGATTTAGATGAAAAATTTCATTTCAAAAAGTCAACTTTTTGATAAAAATATTGGGTTTTTTTTGACCATTCAAAATTATTAACAGCATCTCTAGTGTCTCTGGAAAACCCACAGCATCCAACATAGTCACGGAATACCAGTCTCTTTCCCCACATGCCACTGGCAACTTGAGGGAGTCTAGATTTCATTACTTCCTGGTATTGAAACTGAGGGGCTGATTCATCCTGGCGAGCAAAACTGCACAAACACCCTTGGAAGCAGCTGCATGGCAGGGAGGGGAGTATCCACTCCTGGGGAAGCCTCTCACAGAAATTCCATTGGGAAAGGGCTGCTTCCTTCCACTGAGATGTTGTTGCTGTGCCTCTACTCTAGGTGGCTTTTGGTGCTTGGCATTAAGAAATCTCATGACTCATTTGACAAGGGGTGGTCAATCCTCAGACACAGAAACACTGATTTATTCATTTCAATTGATTTAGAGCACCCATCACGTTAGGTGACTGAAGAACCATTAATGAACATGAGAGAGAGAGAGAATCAGTTCTACATAATGCATTCCAGATTCCCCATCCCAAGACATCCAGACTCTGGTGGACCACGGGGGAAAGTGGTTTCCAATGTTCAGAACCGGTAGAACCGTGGGCTCACTGCTAGGGTGCCCATCATGGCTTGGCATGGCCTAGAAGCTCTTTCCTCATCTACTGCCCCCTGCTGACAACTGTTCCCATCCAGTGGTGGTCTTTCTACTTGTGACTTGACCCTCCGACCAGGTCATGTTTACTTCCACCCTTTCCAGGGTAAACAGAGAGTTCAGTAAACTAAACTCATACAAATATAACTCTTTTCCCCTACCAAAGCTCACTCCTTCATGGAATCTTCACCCCTTCCTGGGATCTGCAGCATTATCCTCCCACTCTTATGCAGCGCAATCTGGGTTTTCTCTTAGGTGCCTGGCTCCAAATTCAACAGTGCTTCTCACCCTTGTGTCAGGATATTCCTGTTGCACCTTTTCTTGTAGCCAGTAGGGGAACCCAAGCCTTCCTTCTCCTCTGGATTCCAGTCCAGGGACCCTGTAGCAGACTCTTTGCTGCCTCCCTGGACTTTCTCTGACCTTGGCCTTCCTTCAGGCCCTTTCCCACAGCACCTCCCTGGGCATTCCATACATCTGCCTCTCTCTAGGCCCTTCCTTCACTTCCTAGCAACTAGAGAGGGACTGCAGAGTTCTTCCCCTCTCTCCCTGCAGCCCCCTTCTCATCTGGGCTTCTTCCCTTTAAGATTGCCTCCACCAGCAGGGATTCTTCTTCATTTGGGCCTGGCCCAGCCTCCAGGTGCAACCAGGTGTTTTAATTGAGCTCCCTAGCTCCAGTTAACACTTTTTAATACCAGTTGGGAGTAGATACTCCATCACAGAAACCCTCATGAAAAGTGCTCTGCCTCAATCCTCCTCCCTGTGGTATTACAGAAGATATTCCTTAAATACAGAACTTTAGGGTGCACTGCCATGCAGTGGTCTCCAGCAGCCTTTGCTTTAGAGAGGGATTTTCTAAAATGCTGCTGCATTAACAGCACTGTCTACAGAATCCAAAACTCAACTCTGCTTCCTGACCATAAAGTACTTCACCATATCTGCTACATCTGCTTCAAGGAGCAAACCCTCCATTAATCTCTGCTGAGTACGTATTCAGCAGCCTCACAGGAGAAAAATACTATTAAGAAGACGAGCTCTGTGTAAGGTTGAAAGCTTGTCTCTCTCAGCAACAGAAGTTGGTCCAATAAAAGACATTACTACACCCACATTGTCTCTCTATTATTCAAATTTTCAGAGCAACCACAAGTAATTGAGCAACTAGGAATAGCCACATTTCAACTAACTAATGGCTCCAGCTGGGATGAAGTAATTGTGGCAAAACCCTCCATCTTCAGGAGTGCTTGAATTACAGGACTTGGGAATACAATACCAACAGCAACCATTAGAAAAATCAGCAGCACCTTCTGAACCACTACCACAAACTTTGAGCTGACCTGTGCAGTCCAGCACAAGACCCATCCGTTTCTAGGACCTGGAAATGGATTATCACAATTAAATCCAGGAAAAACTTGTGAGGCTTCTTCACTGGGATGAATGTGCTGTAATTTAATGGATCTGGAGGGATCTAGATGCTCTTTAGATAATCTTTGTTTAGCTAATTAGATTGTGTTAGCAGAATCTTCCCAGCTTCATGCTGAGGAAGTAATAGGGGGGAGTTTGGAAAGGAATTGTTAGTTAAAAGAGTTACAGGGCTACTATGTCTGTCTAATTACTCATCTCACTAACACATGCATTAGGGGCTGGAAACCTCTGGAATAAACAATACTGTAAATGCTCTGAAGTTTCCAGGGAATCCTGGAAAATACATTCGAAAGGGAAAAAGATAGTGAAGTGTCAAAGTAGCCTTTAAGCAGCTCCAGATTAATAAACTTAGCCATACGTGGAGCGTAATTGACAGCAAGACCGTCTATTTGAAAGGATCCTGTAATTCCTTTTAAAATGTTGGATATTTATTTCTCGAAGGACTAATTTGGTTGATGCAGCTACTTAATGCTCTCACAGCATCTTCAAAAATTCTCTGCTGAATGAAGGCAAAACCTCTGAAGTTAGTATTAGAATAAACATCTGATGTGTATCATGACAGATCAATTTAGGAAGCTCTTGGCTGGGTGTCTGGGGAAAGATGTTTGGTCATTTTATGTCTGGTTTTGAGAACAGAATAAAAAATTAAAAGATGTCGTCTTTGGATTAAGACAGATTGAACATAAATCTGGAGGACCTGATTTCCCTCTCATTTACACTGGTTTACACCGGTGCAACTCATGGATTTCAGTGGAGTAATACACTGGTATAAATGAGCGGAGAATCAGTATTTTATATCAAAGGATTATAATAAAATCTGGGTACCTACTGTAAAAATATATTTGTGAGCAATTGTTCAGATGAATTCCTGTAACTCACTTTGATTAAATTTAACTCTTTTTACTCATTTTCCACAATCTTGTTCTTTTTTTGTTTGTTTATTTGCTAGAATATGTTTGCAGAAAGCAAATATCTGCTGAACAGTTATGTGAATATATGTTTATGCATAGATTCACTCAAGAAGTATTCATATGGCTCTGTGACAGGATCCACTCACTGCAGGTAATGCCTCCTCCTGCGTCACTTTGGGATTTAGCTCTTTCCAGGTGCTTTGCCCTCCTCTCCCAGTCTCTTTACCCATCCTGTCTCGCCTTGTTGCCCTCTTGCTCCAGGAGCTTCAGCTTCCTCTTTGTAACTTGACCCTCTGGCCAGCTCACTATAGTCCTCCCCTTCTAGGGTATTAAAGTCTTTTGGGGCATACTGTCCCAGGCAGCCCATTCTCCACCGCCAGGTCTGTGCCACTTCCCCAGAGGTTGGCAGGGGAACCTGGGCCAATCTCTTTGACTTTCCTCCACTTGTTCATAAAAGTTCCAATCACAAAGAAGAAAAATTACCATATATTTTAGGTGACCAGTCATGCACCACAAAAAATTAGGGAAGAATAACAACAATTCTGAAATATAATTGAAACAAATAATTTGGGGGTGAAAATATATTCACCTCAAGTGTGTGAATTGTTTCAAATAGCAAGCAAGACCCAGAGCATGTCCGGTTCTTTGCACTGGAAGAAGGGAATAGGGGGAGAATAAGGTCCCCCTTCTTTCCTTCTGCTGAAAACTCGTACCACCACTTCCTGTGCACAGGGGGAAGCAGGCTCCACAGAGCAATGCCTTCCCCAACATGTGCATGTGGGAGGGGAAAAGCAGGGAGGGGGCAGAGCACTGACTCAACCACCACAATATGCCCAGCAGTAGAACTGGATGGGATGGGATTTTCCATTTAATAAAATAGTTAGAGATTTTGATGTTTTGTTTTTGTTTTCATTTCATAGAGGAAAGGGAAAAAACCTCAGCATTTTTCATGGAACAGCGGCCCAGTTTCCCTGCTGCCTATAATGGCACTGTTGGTGAACAGAGGACACTAAACCAAATCAAACTAAACCCCATAACAGCCCTTTTGTGACTTTAAAGTCAAAGGGTGAAATCTTGGTCCCCAGTGAAGTCAATGGCAAAATGTTTAATGATTTCAACAGACTCAGGATTTCATCCATAGCCAAGATAAATGCAAACTTATTTTTATTTTTAATGTGCCACTGAGTGGCAAAGCCAGGATTCTTTTTTTTTTTTATCTCCAAACACTGGAAATAAGAGTTCTAATTTAAACTCTGATCAGGTCAGTAGCACTCTCTCTCTTTCACTTTACGAAGATATTACTTGGAACAAACAAAAATAACCTTTTTGTTTCTAATCCCAGAGACTGGTATTCAGTCCAGGATGACTTTCTTAAAATTCACACAGATCTCTTTTTGCCAAAATCTCCATGTACAGTCATCAGTGTTCAAGATACTATTTCAAACTGTGATTCACATTTTCTGGAATACAGTGCTTAAAAAACAATAAATGTGGCTGAATAAATGATTTGGGGGCAAATAAGAACTTACCTGAACCTTCAGAATTTACTTACTTTAAGCCCAACTTGGCACCTTTCTGAGAAGTTAAAAAAAGTGCCCATTACAAACATAGGCATGTTTTGAAAAGAGCTAATAAATCATTCATTCTTGAGTCATTATAAATTATTATAGCCCTTTTTTCCATTCTTGAAACAAATCCAAAATTCTACAAATGCATAGTCGAAAGTATTCACTAAATAGTTTATACTAGCAATTTTCAGCTTTTGTGGTGTTTGCAACTGATTCACTTTGTTTACTCAATGTTTGTTACTCCTGAGGTGTGATTGGACATTTAAGTCACATTATACTGTTGCTGCTCTCTGATTGGATAACTGAATCTTTTTAAACAGGAGAGTAATGAATACCAAATGGGGAATAGTGGATGCTTTTGTTTGTACATAAACACTCTTGTTTTTGTTATGTTCGTGGCATACATACAAACATACAACAGAGAGTTGGAAACAAAACCTAAATACTGTTCCTGAAAGGTTGCAACATAACACTTTTTTATTTCTTAGAATCCAGAAATCTAGCACACAGCAACCAAATATACAGAGGGATAGTAGGCTGCACAGAGGCACAACTCAACCCACCAATTCTAAGACTGACCCTTTTACAGACTGCTCAAGAGCACCCAGCTTCCCTCAGTGCTCCCTAGCATGCAAGCAAGACCAGGAAACCCCTTATAATTTAAAGCGATAGCTTGTAATTGTAATGGTTTTCAATACACCACACTTTTCATGTGGATATGGGTGTTCATATGAAGCTATTACCCAAACATCCATGCAAATGAAATCCATGCCTAAATAATAAGAGATACAAGTATTATTGACCTGAAGAGCCTTTAAGACTTTGAATGAATGTTCATGGATACTGTTTATTCAGTGGACAACCAACTCCAGTATGGGTCTGAGTATACTAACAAGATGATGCAATGGCCTGAGGGAACACCTCACTCCTAGGGCTGACAACTTTCTAATCACACAAAACCAAACACCCCTGCACCCCCATTCTCTGAGGCCCTCCCAGACCCCACCCCTACTCTGAGGACCCACCCCCTGTTTGCTCCATTCCCCCCGCTCCATTCCTTACTCTTCCCCACACTCATTCACTTTCACTGGGCTGGGGAAGGGAGTTGGGGTGCAGGAGGGGGTGAGAGCTCTGTCTGGGGGTGCAGGATCTGGGGTTGGGGTGCAGGAGGGGGCTCCAGGCTGGGACAGGGGATTGGGTTGCGGGATGGGGTGAGGGCTCCAGCTGGAGCTGTGGGCTCTGGGGTGGGGCTAGGGATGAAGGGTTTGGGATGGAGGAGGGGACTCTGGGCTAGGGAAGGGGGTTGGGGTGAGGGAAAGGGTTCAGTGTGTGAGGTCCCACCGGTGCTTACCGTGGCTCTGAGGAAGCGGCTGCCAGGTCCCTGTGGCCTCTAGGTGGAGGCACGGTCAGACGGCTCTGCGCAGTGCACACTGCCTTCGCACCCGCAGGCACCACTCCCCACAGCTCCCATTGGTTGCAGTTCCCAGCCAATGGGAACTGCAAAGCCGGCACTGGGGGTGGGGGCAGTGCACGGCGCCTCTCTGGCCACCTGTAGCAATGTGACGACTCACCCTGCGGCGCCTCCTGCTGGTCATCCAGGGGATTAGCTTGTCCAGCCTTTGGAGTGCCCTCTGCAGGCCGATGTCCCACTTGTTGCTGGCCCCCATGTCCCTCCCAAACCCCATTCCCGCTTTAGCTTGGGTGCTGCCTCCTGGCAGAAGTTTCAAAATTGTTAAAATGTCTCTTTTCGACGTTATCAAAACCAAGTTTTGTTTTTTTGGTTTGAAATGACTTTTTGTTAAGAAATGAGGGTTCTCTCCTGTTTCAAACCACTGCCACCATCTACACTGCACTTATGAGGCAAAGTAACATTGTGCCCAGATACCAGGTCAACTACCCTTTGCATTTTCCTCACCCATAACATGTATGCACTGACCTTGAAAGGAAATCCATCCTATTTTGTTTGAAGCAAATCTTCCTGAGCAGAATTCAGGTGGCTCATTCTTGTGTGAACGGTGCGGTGCAGAATGAGGGACCTGCAGTTTGCAGGAATCCAGGATTGCATAACTGTGTGTCTTGATCCAATACCAGCTGAAACTGTGGAAAGGCTCCCATTGAGCTCAGTTGACTTTGGATCAGGCCTTTGGATTTAAGGTCTTTAAATATTAGACTTCTTTCTCTTCCCTCTTTCCTTAATGTAGATCCTTCTCCCATGCTACTCCCTCCCCGCCCATTAAATATGACATCCTCCCTGGCTTTCTTCATATTGAATTTGATGACCAGTGCTCCCTCATCTGGATGACTCCTAACACTTTCTGCATTAAAACAATAAATTCCACTCTCTGAGCTGCCCGGATTCCCTTATGCTCAGAGGCTCTCCCTGGCTGTAATTTGGCCTTTATACCTTTTTCTCCTGTGCTACTGTTTCCACAGACATTAACTCTATAGTAGATTATTTTTCAATTCCCACCCTCCCACCTTTCTATTTGCCTGCAGAGCATATAACTGGCTGTAAAACATTCTGCAATACCTACAGTGTATAAAATACACTACACAAAAATAAAGGGAGAGATTCTCAGCTGGTGTAAATTGCCATCAAAAACAAAGAGCTACGTTGATTTGCACCAGTTGAGAATTTGACTCAAAATGTACTATAAGACTTGGCTTTTAGGCTTAGGTGACCTTTCTCCCTCTGCACAGTGAAACTTAGAGGAAGCCATACATTATTCCTCAGGGGAGAGAAGGAACTGCAGAGTCCGCTGTTGAGACTAACCATCATTATACATGCCAATCACATCCGGCCCTGGCAATAATTACTAGAGAGTGAGCGAATGTACCTGTAATCATAAAGTGAATTAAACATATAAATAAGGTTCAGGCAAGTAATTGCAAGCAAAATGAAAGGGAGCGAGTGTGCGTGAGAGAAACAGAAAGGTGAAATGAACAGAAAGAGACTTAAATGAGAAACTGATGAAAGACTTTGAAGATCTTTTGCCTTAATTGATGACTATTATTCATATTTATGCAATTCATGGCGAAGCAACTGAAAGGGGAAATGAAAGGAATACATTTAAGATAGATGTTTAAACTAGGCTGACTGCCTTTGCCACTGCTTTGTAATGATCCGTCTGTGGTGTTCAACTGACCCAGGGCCGGTGCAAGGAATTTTCGTGCCCTAGGCGAAACTTCCACCTTACGTGCCCCCCCCCAGGCCTGCGGCAGCTCCCCGCTCCCCCTCCGCCCTAAGGCGCACCCCTCGTGGCAGTTCCCCCCCTCGGGAAGCCGTGCGGCAGCTCCCCACCCCAGCTCACCTCTGCTCCGCCTCCTCCCCGAGCACGCTGCCCCTGCTCTAATTCTCCTCCCCTCCCAGGCTTGCGGTGCCAAACAGCTGATTGGCACCACAAGCCTGGGAGGCGGGAGAAGTGGAGCGGAGACCGCACGCTTGGGGAGGGGGCATAGCAGAAATGAGCTGGGGTGGGGAGCTGCCACACGGCTCCCCGGGCCGGGGGGGGCGGGGAGCTGCCGCGGCGGGGGGTGTGCCTCAGGAAGAGGCGGGGAGCTGCTGCAGGGCTCCCCACCCCAGCTCACCTCTGCTATGCCCCCCCCCCGAGCACGCCACCCCCACCGGCAATGACAATAATTGCATGGAGCGGCCGCTGCGCTGGGAGAGGGAGTCTGAGCCGCATGTGTCAGCACGCCGCCGGCAGCCCAGCCCAGGAACGCTGTAAAAAAAATTGGGGGCACTACTTTTTGGTGCCCCCAAATCTTGGCGCCCTAGGCAACCACCTAGTTTGTCTTAATGGTAGCACCAGCCCTGAACTGAGCAAAAGGTCAAGTTCCATTTCTTAATGCTACCCAAAGGCTGGGATTCCTTTTGACCTCTTTCCCCTTTCCTTAAGGTCTTTTTGACAACTTATTCAGAGCCTGGCACCAACTCTCCCATATAGAGAATAACACAGCTTTGGTTTCTAAGTCATTTGCCAGAGTTATAAACTTACAATCAGCAGAATGGCTGCAGCAGCCTCCTGGGACATGGGCCTCCACCCCACCCCACCCCAAAACCTTACCCTCAAGATGTTCAAGACAAAAATTTTTCCCTTATCAGAGAGAATATTTATACAGTCTTCATCTGCTCATTTGTATTAGATCTGTGACACTTGTACTACCTACCAGTTAATAAAGCTTGGGTAGCTCTTAGAACAACATAACCATATAGTTTGATTTTCCAGGAGACTAGAACCGAATGGATTACTCTGGCCAACCTCTCCTTCTCTCTCTCCTGCCCTGAATGCCACAGACACCATCCTTATTTTTGAGGAAGATTAGCCAGAATTCCTTTCAGAACCTATCAACTCCACTGATCTAAGAACCTGAAATTGCTGCTGTTGATATAATAGAAGGCAGTTGCTCCCTACGCTGATAAAATGTGTATTGCTTCCATGGCACTCGGGATCTCTGCTGGACCAAAGAGTGGGAGAGCAATATTAGAAGGTGACTCACTTAGGTTTCCAGGGCTGGAAATAGAGTGGCTGCAATTTGAAATCCTCGTGGATGGGTTGTAAATCAAGAAAAGTGTACTTACATGTATGTCTATATTTTAAGAAGTGATTTCTCAGAGCTCCAGTGGGGATACCAAGAAAGAAAAAGAAAAGAACAGCCACAGAACTGGCTCAGCTAATTCAATCCATAATACAATGCAGTGTTATTTTTCATAGCTTCTTTCATACCAACTCCACCCCAAAATCTTTTACAAATTTAAATAATACAAGACAGTGGATATTATATTGTATAGATTATGAGAAAACAGGGACAAAAAGATGCTGTATGTAGAATATATTAAAACCAGATAACGACCGAGAGAGAGAAAGGAAATAAGAGGTGTAGGCAGGGGAATGAAGAGATGTTATTAGATGAGATTTTAAATGAGATGGAGTGCTGATGAGGCAGAGAGATACTGGAAGGCTGTTCCAGATGGCAAGAGATTATGCAGTGGGACAGAGAGGAAGCTGGTGTTAAATGAGTGGAGGGAGAGGCAGTGAAGTGAGTGCCAGGTCTGGAGTTGTACAAACAAGGAAGGCATTTCAGAGCTAGCTCCTGAAATGACTGGGAGGCCAGGGGATTCCTCTAAAAATGGATGTGATGTAGTACCATATGTGTGAGAGGGTGAGCAGCATTCTGCACGCTGCTAAGAAACAGAGGAAGCAGGGGCAAGGGTTATTTTTAAATCAAAATAATTTGGAGTACCATAGAAACAGAGCAACCACATAACTTCCCCGATGTCTTAACTGGATTTTCATATTTGTAAACAAGTACTAAGTGACATCTGTCCTGGGTTCTTCTGTTTGTTTGAGATAGGTAGGACTGAAAGAAAAACAAATGTATCTACAGTTCTCACTGTTAGTCATTAGCGGCTACTTTGTCACTGCTGCTGGGGCTGCCAGAAGCTGCCTCTTTCTACTTTGTGCTGCCTGGCAACTTCCACAGGCATTACACTGTCTACAGCTTCCACCAAACATTTTGGATTCTTGAAGAATCCATGACCTACAGGGCAAATTTTTCTGATATGGCCTCCAAATTTGCACTGGCAACTTCGTGCGCACAATTATTTGAGCATGCAAAGACCTGGACTTGCCCACAAATCAGATAAATGCCTAGCCATCCAGCTGGCATGCACCGATTGAGTTCCTGGGGGGAATGGGTGGGCGCAAGTCTGCCCACAACTAAGGGCTCCTCCCCCAGCCTAAGGGGAGAAGCTCCTGAACCCAGGGCTCGGGTAAGTTTGGGGGAAAACAAATGAAAAAACAGGAGCAGGAGTGAGAGTCACAGGGTCAAAAGCAGTTATCCAGAGAGGGACACCAAGCAGACAACCCCAGACAGTGCCCACTGCTCCTCCAATGTGTCCAGGTAGCCAATAGACGTGGCCCAGAGGACCTCTGCCCAGAGACGTGAGTTTAAAAAGGAGCGGAAATAAGCCCCACAGTTGCAGAACACATCCCCATCCAGCATCCTTCTCCTGGCATGGTGGATGGCCACACTGGCCAAAGTCTGGAGGAGGTTGATGAGGAGGTCTCACAACTTCATGGCAGCCAGAACACGAGAAGAAGGTTCTGGAGGAGCAGGAAAAGGAGCTGCAACCTGGTGCAGTCAATGTAAATGTGTGCCAGTCGAACTGGTGTGCAGGAGTGTCATTTACACACATAAATGCTTGGTTTTACATGTTCAGAAAGTTGAGAGTGTTTATATCTTCCAGAAGTGCATTTTCATGCACTAAGCCTGACCTGGCTTCGCACTCCCCCCCCCACTTTTTAAAAAAAATATGTCTCATGCCTCTTTGTTTTGTTTTTGTTTAAATACTGGTGGGGTTGTTACATATCAACATTGAACTGCATTTTAATTCAGTATCTAAAGTGTTAATTATCACATGACATGTGCGCTGAGGCTAAGTTTGAGTCCATGTGAACTGCGGTTTTCCTATTTGCTAGAAGTGCCTGAGGACAGACCATTCTAGCCCACATCCTGACATTCTGTTTTGCACCTGTGTTTAAGCTGGAGGCAGAGCTGTGCAGAAGATCAACTTCAGAGCTGCTGAGAAGAGAACTGATTGGCCTGAGAAGATAAGTGTTGAAGTGGGATGGCTCCTGAGCTGGTCAGATTGCTCATTTGGGACCCCATCCAAAACCCACTGAAGTCAATAGGAGGTTTTCCACTAAAGTCAGTGAGCTTTGATCTTGATCAATGGTGACAACTTTTTCTTCTAATAAAAAGTTAAGAATTTTGTTGAAAAACCACTCACTGAATTTCCCTGATTTCCATTAAAAAACAAACAAAAACCCTGTCATAACTATAAAGGGAAGGGTAACAGCTCTCCTGTGTACAGTACTATAAAATCCCTCCTGGCCAGAGACTCCAAAATCCTTTTACCTGTAAAGGGTTAAGAAGCTCAGGTAACCTGGCTGACACCTGACCCAAAGGACCAATAAGGGGACAAGATACTTTCAAATCTTGGGGCGGGGGGAAGGCTTTTGTTTGTGCTCTTTGTTTTGGGGGTGGTTCTCTCTTGGGACTGAGAGGGACCAGACATCAATCCAGGTTCTCCAAATCTTTCTGAACAAGTCTCTCCTATTTCAAACTTGTAAGTAAACAGCCAGGCAAGGCGTGTTAGTTTATCTTTGTTTTCTCAACTTGTAAATGTATCTTTTATTAGGGTGTTTACCTCTGTTTGCTGTAACTTTGAACCTAAGGCTAGAGGGGGGTCCTCTGGGCTCTTTAAGTTTAATTACCCTGTAAAGTTATTTTCCATCCTGATTTTACAGAGATGATTTTTACCTTTTTCTTTAATTAAAAGCCTTCTTTTTAGAACCTGATTGATTTTCCTTGTTTTTATATCCAAGGGGGTTGGATCTTGATCCACCAGGAGTTGGTGGAAGGGAGGAGGGGGGATGGTTAATTTCTCCTTGTTTTAAGATCCAAGGTGTTTGGATCTGTATTCACCAGGGAATTGGTCTCAAGGCTACCCAGGGAAGGGAATTAGCATCGAGAGTGGTGGCAGCGGACCAGATCTAAGCTGGTAGTTAAGCTTAGAAGTTTTCATGCAGGCCCCCACATCTGTACCCTAAAGTTCAGAGTGGGGAAGCAGCCTTGACAAACCCCAACACCAATTATTTTCAATAAATTTATCCACATTCTGCACCAGCTGTAGCTTCCCAGAGGTCTTCAAGTATAGCACACATAATGTTCTGTGCCTCAGAACAGCTGGTTTTCACTAACTGATGGAATTAGGAATTCAAGCCTTGGCCACTATTTCATAGTCAATCAGAGGCTAAGATCAAATTGGTTTGTGCTGATTTTTTCCATCCTGATCAGATAATTTAGCTAAAACTACTCGTCCGTGTGAAAATCATCCCGGTGCAAAGGGACAGGAAAAACCCTAGGTACTGTACTACTTAGAGACCATTTAAACCTTCAAAACAGGGTTTAAACAGGACGTATGTGGCACATAGCTCTTTTCCTAGCCCTCTATATATTGGGTAAATTTCACATTCTGAGAACAGCCACCTCAAAATTATTCATAGAAATTTAGATAAAGGAGCAAAGCTCAAATCCAGCTATGATGAAACATTCATGGACCTGGAAAAAATGTGAGCAAATTATCGCTGTATGCTGTTGAGCAGTGGCAAGACCAATGGATTTTGGGACTCAGGAGACCTGAGTTTTAGTCCTCGTTCTATCACTAGCCTGCTGGGTGATTGTTAGTAAGTCACTTCCCCTCTCTGTACCTCAGTTTCACCATCTGTAAAATGGGAATAATGATAGTTGCCTCCTTTGTAAAGCTCTTTGAGATCTAGTGATGAAAAGCGATATATAAGAGCTGGGTATTACTATTACAAAATTTGGCAAACGCATTTTGAAAGAAGCAGTTGCAAATATTTTGTGTATAAAATAGTTCATTCCATTTTCCAGGTATTTGTAAATTTTTTCGTGCTCTTTTCTATGAATTTTTGTGCAAGAAGTTTATTTATTAGCAAGAATGTTCACAGAAAGTGAAAGCATTGCAAATATTCAATGCAAATACAATACTGACAGAAGTACTAGCATTGGAAGTGCTCCCGTGGGCTTTTTGAAAATTCTTTGTGAACTCAGGTTTTGAAAAGGAGAGGAAGGGTGCTTGTGAGTAGGAACAATAACAAAAGAGACAGGTGTTTCTGTTGCTAATGTTAGCATTGGCCACAGTAAAAAGCCAGTCAGCATTAAACACTTGAGAGGACAGTTTAGGATTGCACAGTTATGTGAAACAGGGCCAGTCAAAGATACCTGCTGAGCAACCAATACACAACAATTTTACCAAATTAGTCCATTGCATCATCAGTTCTTTGCCTTTGTTTACTAGGCCTTTTACCTATACAATTCCAAAGAGACAATCCTGGGCAGGCCACCATGATCCAAGGCATGCTATTTCCTCCAATTCTTATACAATTGTATATCAGTCCAGCTGTTTCCTGTTCTGATGATTTTCTGTATGTTTCTCGGAACATAAAATTGTTTTTGCCCAAAGAGTTCTAATAGTCCTTGACCCTAAGTTCTTGCTTTGGTTGCTGACAGGGGTACTAGCATTGGAAGTGATCCCATGGCCTTTTTGAAAATTCTTTGTGAACTCAGGTTTAGAAAAGGAGAGGAAGGGTGCTTGTGAGTATGAATAATAACCAAAAGAGACAGGTGTTTCTGTTGCTGATGTTAGCATTGGCCACCGTAAAAAGCCAGTCAGCATTAAACACTTGAGAGGACAGTTTAGGACTGCACAGTTATGTGAAACAGGGCCAATCAAAGATACCTGTTGAGCCAGCAATACACAACAATTTTACCAAATTAGTCCATCGCATCATCGGTTCTTTGCCTTTGTTTACTAGGCCTTTTACCTATACAATTCCAAAGAGACAATCCTGGACAGGCCACCATGATCCAAGGCATGCTATTTCCTCCAATTCTTATACAATTGTATATCAGTCCAGCTGTTTCCTGTTCTGATGATTTTCTGTATGTTTCTCGGAACATAAGATTGTTTTTGCATAAAGAGTTCCAATAGTCCTTGACTCTAAGTTCTAGCTTCGGTTACTAACTTGCAACGCATGCATTAATGTCAAGCACGCATCATTCATACCAGGCCTCAATGACCTATAATGTATTACATGGATATATGAATCACAATATATATATATATACACACACACACACACACACACACACACACACACATATATATATATATACACCAACACCGGCTTTCATTTAAAACTTCACGTGACATTCCTTGGTGAACCAGAATGTACATACCAGAATCAGGACATTCTTGTCACACACTCTTTCCAGTTGGCGTTAAAGGGTTCTTAGGTCATGTAATCTGTAAACAAAGGTCTGACCATCATGGAGCCTGAAAAGAGAGTACCTTGGGACTACCTCATGGATGGTGGAAGATAAAGGAGTATTATGAAATATGACTAAACCATCAATTTGAGTGTACTGTCAGTATTCTCCCCCCCAAATCCTCTGAAAACACTCAAGTTCCATTAGTTTATGAGAGTGAACCACCAAAACAGGTCTCCATCACCCTGACAGGGGATGTCTGCTCCAATCTCAAATGCAGTTAATCAAATGAGATGGAAAGGAATATTGCTCCCTTTTATGGTTGCCAGCCTTCCAGGATTGTCCTGGAGTCTCCAGGAATTAAATATTAATCTTTAATTAAATAGTATGTCATGTGATGAAATCTCCAGGGATATGTCAAACCAGAATTGGCAACCCTACTCCCTTTGCAACTGGGACCAAGCACAAGCACATACATGCTATTACTAAATGGTGCGTATGACTTGACACTGATGGTGCAGTGATAGATAATGGAGACCAGGGAATTCAATTACACAGACTTAGCACCTTTGTGAAATAAAGCTGAATAGAGTATGGGTTAGAGATCGGACATTTAAAAATCCACAACAGTTCCTTAAATCCTTCAGGTCTAAGGCCTGACAATGAATCAGATAAAAGAGGGGAAAAGATAGACAAAGACATCCCTCACAAATAGAGCTGTGCCCATAAACACTGTTAATAGCTATGGTGAATGGTGGGTGATAGAATGACATAAAATGGAGACCAGTTAATTCAATCAAACACTTTGGCAGCTACACAAAATCTAGCAGAATGAGCAATTGCAGCAAACAAATTTTGAAAGAAAAATGTAAGTTTAAATTTGTTTGCACAGAGCATTTGTTGAATAATTATGAATAGTAACTAAAATATTTTAAAAAGACACAGTCTGTTCATAGACAATTCTCTAGCCAAAAACGTGGCTAAATTAATTGACTAAATTATTCATTACAAATTCTCTCTCAAGCTTTCTTAAGGGGTCAAGTGCAAGTCAAACTTGAACTAAGGTCTGATGTGTAATATCTTTGAGTTGAATATTTTTTTCATAGCTCTCTGTAGCAGCACTATCCTCACCCATCATGAATGGAAGGGTGCCAGTCATGCCAATGGATGTCTTTCAGGGTTGGAAGAGATGTTAACCTGTGGGCAGAATCCCAGAGGACTTTAGAGCAAAACCATGCCTTTATATAGAGCTGTTTGAAAACTTTTCATCAGTTTTTTCCCCCAACAAAACATGTTTTTTTACTAAATTAAATTTGAGTGATTTTTCATTGTTGTTGATTTTTTTAGGTCTTTTTTTGGTTGTTGTAAAATCAAAATCTGGAATAATTTTGAAAACCAAAAGTTTGTTTTTTCCCCTTCCCACCATTTTTCCCCTTTCCAGTGGCAAAATATAAAAAGGAAAAAGAAGGGAGTAGGGAGAAATGATAGACAAAGGGAAGGGTGGAATCCAAATAACTGAAAACCAAAACATTTTCGTTTTCAAGAAAAAAATCCATGAAAATTTTAGAAAAAAATAGTGTGTGCTGTGTGGGTGTGTGTAAGTAAATATGCACTATTTGTCAGCTAGTTCTACCTTTACTTCACTGGCAAGACACTTTCATTGAAATACAGGCCCTCAGACACCAGTGACGTACACAGTACAAGAATTTAGAGTAGATTAGAATTTCAACCCCCCATACCTGCCATCCCCTGTTTAACCCATGGGATGAATTTTCATGAAATGCATATCAGTAACTGATTTTTTTTATTATTACTACTATTATTCCCCAAACAGTAACTTGTACATTAGGTTCTTCTCCAATGGACCCAGAATTAAGTTATTCTCTTCTAACCTGGAAGCTTGGTCCAAGTTTCTATTAATATGAACTATAAGGACAAGCTGAGGATTTAAGCGGGGTGGCAGTGGAGGGGAGTCAAGAAATATAGATCTATTTTTCTTCTCTGCTTTACGACTTTGTGTGTACAGCTCTGTACCAGAACTCTCAACAGCTACTGCATAAGTTCTGTGGTCTGCTATAATTAGGGTAGCTTTACATAATGCCCTCAGCTTTCATCTTGGGTCCGTCACATTCAGCTACAAATAAATAAATAAATAGCCAAATAAATAAACAAAACAAAACACATTTGGTAGCCTGAACATACTCGGCAACAACCATATGAGAGAAAGCCCTACAAGCTGGAATGTTTCTAGACAAATTGACAGCTCAGGGGGACCCACTAATTAGACATAAGTGCAAAAAGGACTTTTTAAATGCTAGATTGACTGTATCAATGGAAGTTTGAAGTGATTGTTGTAGCTGTGTTGGTCCCAGGATATTAGAAAGACATGGTGGGTGAGGTAATATCTTTTATTGGACTAATCTGAAGAAGAGCTCTGTGTAAAGCTGGAAAGCTTGTCTTTTTCACCAACAAAAGTTGGTCCAATAAAAGATATTGCCTCACCTGTCTTGTCTCACTTTTATGACTGGAATTAAAATGAGTTTATTGGCAGGAATGCTTGCCAAAATAGAGAAGTTTAAACAAATACTGCAGAATATTTCCAGGAAGTGAATTCTGAATTCAGATTCACACTAGCAGCCTGATTCTCTGTTATACTTGTACAGTCAGAGAACTGAAACATGAAATGTAAGCTATGTGTCTAGTCAAACCTCTTTGAATTTCAGATTCCAAATATTTGCAAGGAACTGCTTGAGAACAAGCTGCCAAACAAAAATTATTTTCAGACATAGTATTAAGCATTTATTAGGTTTTAAGGTCAGAAGGGACCATTGTGATCATCTATTGGACTTTCTGAATAGCACAGACCACAGATCTTCCCCAAAATAATTCCTAAAGCATATATTTTTGAAAAATATCCAATCTTGATTTAAAAATAGTCAGTGATGGAGAATCCAAAATGACCCCTGCTAAATTGTTCCAGTGATTAATTACTGTTAAAAATTTACACCTTATTTCCAGTCTGATTTTGTCTAGCTTCAGCTTTCAGCCATTGGATCATGTTATGCCTTTCTTTGCTAGATTGAAGATGCCATTATTAAATATTTGTTTGCCACATAGGTACTTGTAGACTGCAATCAAGTCACCCCTTAACCTTCTCTTTGTTAAGCTAAATAGATTGATCTTCTTGAGTATATCTCTCTAAAACATGTTTTCTAATCCTTTAATCATTCTTGTGGCTCTTCTACGAAACCTCTCCAATTTATCAACATCCTATCAGAATTGTATACACCAGAACTGGACACAGTATCCCTGCATCAGAGGGTAGCCGTGTCAGTCTGTGTCTACAAAAACAACAAGGAGTCTGGTGGCACCTTAAAGACTAACAGATTTATTTGGGCATAAGCTTTTGTGAGTAAAAACCTCACTTCTTCGGATGCATAGAGTGAAAGTTACAGATCCCTGCAGTAGTCACAGCAGTGCCAAATACAGAGATAAAATAACTTCTCTACTCCTACTTGAGATTCCCATTTATGCATTCCAGGATCACATTAGCTCTTTTGGCCACAGCATCGTTCTGGGAGCTCATGTTCAGCTGATTATCCACAACCCCCAAATCTTTTTCATAGTCACATCTTCCCAGGATAGAATCCCCCATCCTGTAAGTATGCCCTACTTTCTTTGCTCCTAGATGTATACACTTACATTTAACCATATTAAACACATATTGTTTGCTTGCACCCTATTTACCAAGCGATCCAGGTCATTCTGAATCAATTATTTACCACTCTTCATTATTTACCACTCACTCCATTTTTGTGTAATCTGCAAATTTTATCAGTGATTATTTTATTTTTTCTTCCAGCTAATTGATGAAGATCTTAAATAGTTTCAGAGTAGCAGCCGTGTTAGTCTGTATCCGCAAAAAGAAGAACAGGAGGACTTGTGGCACCTTAGAGACTAACAAATTTATTAGAGCATAAGCTTTCGTGGACTACAGCCCACTTCTTCGGATGCATATAGAATGGAACATATATTGAGGAGATATATATAACCTCTCCAGCGCATCATCAGAGATCTACAACCTATCCTGAAAGATGATCCTTTACTCTCACAGATCTTGGGAGACAGACCTGTCCTCGCTTACAGACAACCCCCCAACCTAAAGCAAATACTCACCAGCAACCACACATCACTGAACAAAACCACTAACCCAGGAACCTATCCTTGTAACAAACCCCGATGTCAACTCTGTCCACATATCTATTCCAGTGACATCATCATAGGACCTAATCACATCAGCCATACCATCAGGGGCTCGTTCACCTGCACATCTACCAATGTGATATATGCCATCATGTGCCAGCAATGCCCCTCTGCCATGTACATTGGCCAAACCGGACAGTCTCTACGCAAAAGAATTAATGGACACAAATCTGACATCAGGAATCAAAATACTCAAAAACCAGTGGGAGAACACTTTAACCTGTCTGGTCATTCAGTGACAGACCTGCGGGTGGCTATATTACAACAGAAAAACTTCAAAAACAGACTCCAACGAGAAACTGCTGAGCTAGAATTGATATGCAAACTAGACACAATCAACTCCGGTTTGAATAAGGACTGGGAATGGTTGAGCCATTACAAACATTGAATCTCTCACACTTGTTATCTAACTGTCTGTCTGTACTCGGCTAGCTTGATTATCACTTCAAAAGTTTTTTTTTTTTTTTTTTTTTTTTCTCTTAATTAATTGGCCTCTCAGAGGTGGTAAGACAACTCCCACCTGTTTATGCTCTCTGTATGTGTGTATATATATCTCCTCAATATATGTTCCATTCTATATGCATCCGAAGAAGTGGGCTGTAGTCCACGAAAGCTTATGCTCTAATAAATTTGTTAGTCTCTAAGGTGCCACAAGTCCTCCTGTTCTTCATCTTAAATAGTGTAGGGCCAAGAACTGATCCTTGTGAGACCCCACTGGAAACACACCTGCTTGATGACAATTTCCATTTACAGTTAAATTTTGAGACCTATTAGTTATCTAGTTTTTAATCCATATAATGTGTGTCACATTAATTTTATAGCATTCTAGTTTTTTAATCAAAATATTGTGAGGTACCAAATCAAAGACCTTTCAGAAGTCTAAGTATATTATGTCAACACTATTACCTTAATCTCATCGTAAAAACATATCTAATTAGTATGACAGGATCTATTTTCCATAAACCCCAGTTGATTTGCATGAATTATATTATCCTTCTTTAATTCTTTATTAATTGTATTTCATACCAGCTGCTCTATTATCTTGCCCGGGATCAATTCCAGGCTGATAGGCTTATAATTACTGGGGTCATCCCATTTATCCTTTTTAAAAACTGTCAAAACTTAAGCTTTCTTTCAGTGTATGAGTAAATGGAAATACTACTTCCCCAGTGCTTCAAGACTTATTGAAAATCAACATTAATGATACAGAAAACTCCTGAGCCAGCTCTTTTAAAGCTCTTGGATGCAAGTCACCTGGACCTGATTATTTAAAAATATATAAGTTCAGTAGACACTTGTATTTATAGTATTTGTATTACAGTACAGTATAGAGACCACAAGTAAGACCAGTGCCCCATTGTGCTAGTGACTATACAAATACATAGTAAGGCTAGGTCTACACTGGGGGTAGGGGCGGTCGACCTAAGATACGCAACTTCAGCTACGCGAATATCTGTCAAGCTAATAGCGTAGCTGAAGACGGCGTATCTTAGGTCGATTTACCTGGCCGTGAGGACAGCGGCGAGTTGACTGCTGCCGCTCCCCCATCGACTCAGCTTCCGCCTCTCACCACGGTGGAGTTCCAGAGTTGATGGCAGAGCGATCGGAGATCGATTTATCGCGTCTATAGATAAATCAATCCCCAATAGATCGATCACTAGCCGCCAATCCAGCGGATAGTGTAGACGTACCCTAAGAGACTGTTCCTGCTCAAAAGAGCTCTCAATTTAAATGGAAAACAGACAAAGGGTGGAAAGGAAACTTTATTATCCCTATTTTACAGGTGGGGAACTGAGCCACGGTATGATTAAATAACTTGCTCAAAGTCCCACAGGAGGTCTCTTGCAGAGCTGGGAACTGAACCCAGATCTCCTGACTCCCATTCATATCGTGAATAACTAATAAACTCAAAAAAATCACTGTCTCTGAGAATTATTTTTTTAAAAGGAGAACTAATAGAAAAATTAAGTTACAAATTATTCACCCAGTTGTACTCAGGACTCTACAAGTAGCAAGAAATGCTTCCAAGTTGGGGTTTTGTTACACAGAACTATCATCACTTCAATCATTCAAAACTAGACTGCACAGAATACTAGAATATATATGTAGGGAGCAATCCTACACTAGCAGGTTGACAGGTTAGATAATTTGGTAATACTTTTTCATCCCTAATCTCTAGGATACTGGGTTGATTGAAAAGTGACACATTTTGACTCAAGAATAACACATTTATATTAGGGCTGTCAAGTGATTAAAAAAAATAATCACGATTAATTGCGTGATTAAAAAATTAGTCATGATTAATCAAACTGTTAAACAATAGAATACCATTTAGTTTAAAAATATTTTTTAATCACGATTAATTTTTTTGAGTTAATCGCATGAGTTAACTGCGATTTATTGACAGCCCTAATATATATTAATCATGGAGGACACATTACAAAACCAAAGCCCCTATTAGCCCAAGCCTACCCATGTGACCACCCCAACTCAGAAAGGCTCCAAGAATGATCCAACAAAGTCAATGAATCATCTCCAGCTTCTGGAACTCATGAGGTCTCAGTGTCATGGTGGGTCTATGAAAAGCATAGCTTAAGAGGGCAGAAAAAATCTGGTTTCTAATTGAGCAACAATATCCATAAAAAGCAAACATTCAACCATAACAATGCAATTAAAGGGTAGGAAGAGAGACAAATGAAGGCTGCGTCCTTAACTGTCTATAATCCTTCATAGCTCTTTGGAGTGATTAGCTCCTATTTACTTCTTCTTCTTGCAGCAAAGTTACTGTACTCTGCCACTGGAAAAATATGTCTCTTAAATTATCACTCCAAGCTTTGTGCTAGCCAGGCCCCGTGTCCTGGATTGAAATCAATGTTAATGGATTTTGAGACTCAGATACTTTTTGTAAAGTTGCCCACCATCCTCATTTTCAATATATCCACAAACAAATTGACGACCCACAGATCTGATCAATTATTTCGCTCCTTTTGCGATAGTTAAATGTAATAGTGCTTTGCTGGCACCGTTTAATTACTGGCACAAATGTCTGAAATTTATGAACAGCCGAGCTACCATGACAGAAAGCAGGTGGCCTTGGGGCTGTTAGGATCCAATTGGCATGACAAACTAAGGCAACATAAGCTACTGGATGGACTCATTACTACAATTTTGCTGATTCAACCTCTTCCTTATCCATTCAGCCCTAATCGTTATTCAGTCTGACAGGCCAATGGCCATTGCAATATTCCTCCAGTTGGCTTTATGTGGGTTTGGAGGATATGCACATATCAGAAAAGAGTGGAATGGAGTAAAAATAGAAAAGGACCCAAGACAGCAATATAATTATTGAGAACTTGGGGTGGGTCAACGAGGAAGAGTGGGGAGGTGTTTGCAGGGGACTCCATACTAGGGGAGGTTGGAAAAAACTAGGATCATTTCATATGGTAATGGGAAAAGCAAGAGTAGACTGAAGAAATATGTTAATTAATGAGTGATATAGAAATAGCTATTTGGAGGTTCCTATTTATCTTCCCTCATAATATAAAAACAAATGGGAAAGTCAATGAAACCAAAAGGCAACAAATTTAAAATGAGTAAATGGAAATACTACTTTCACACAACAGATACTTAAACTGTAGCATTCATTTCCATAGGATACAGAGGCAAGGAATTTAGCAACATTTTTGAAAGGAATAGATATTTACAGTCACTAGAAAGAAGATGACAAAGTCAATCAAGTTTCATATTTTAAGGCATAAAATAACTGCGAGATGGGGTCAGGAAGAAATCTCTTCCTCCCATGGTAAAGCATTGCTTAGTTAGCCAGATGGCTGTATATGTTATGCACCATCCTCTGCCCACCTGTCCCCCCCAAGTCATGGAATCAACATGATATTGCTGCTATCACATTATTCACTCTATTGGTATTGTCTGTGTCTTAGGGCTTTTCTATATGGTGCAGCAATGCATACTAGAGGGATGTGACTTCTAAAGCTCTCCAAGGTGTTGTGCACTAACTGGCCTGGGTAGGCCTTGCCAGTGCACACTAAAGGATCTCTGGTAACTTGAGATCCAAATGAGGATGTGCATGCATTTGGGTGCTGATGGGTTTTTCAGAGAAGTTTGTTAGTCATACCCAGGTCTCCATAGCATTCTGTGGGAGGATGGGAGTTGGGATGTGGTTAGCACTCTCAGAGGACAGGGCAGGGTCTGACCACACCACTGGTTTTCTTCAAAAACACTCAGGGTATGACTACATAGCCCACAGAATTGAGCCTCCCATCCCGACAGACTTGGGCTCATGGGGCTTGTGCTACTGCATTAAAAATAGCTGTGTAGACAGCACTTTGAAGTTGTGGCTCAGGCTCTGAGGCCCACCACTACCCCCCACTCCAGGCTTCAGAGTCCAAGATCTAGCCCAAGCCACAACGTTTACACAACTATATTTAGTGCAGTACCATGAGCCCAAGTCTGTCTACAAGGGCTGGGAGTCTCGCTGCCGTGGGCCACATACCCTCAGAGACCCAGTGTGCTTAGCCTATTTTCCTTCAGTACTAGGCATGGTAGATGGGACACACATTCTCTGGAGGGTTCTTCAATGAACAGTGATGCATATTGCAGTAGGAATACTACACACTGGATCAGGGCGCACACTTGCTCTTTGTACATGATGTGTTTCTATTACTCCAAATGGCAGTTTACAGCCAGGGTAGTGAGCTCCCTTAGTTCCTCCTGTGACTTCTACATCCAGGGCAAATCATTCCTCCCTTCACCATTTGATAGTGGAGCCATTAAAAATGCATTATTCCTGGGTGAGCAGAAAAAATATATTACATGCACACCTTACAAACGCATAACACAGCTGTCATATTCAGCACCACGAGATAGAACAAACACCTAATAAATCTTAGGTGTTTTCGTCTCTTAAAAGACAGAGGACACGCTTTGAAAACCTGTTCCTCACCCCCATTGTAAATCCTCAGTCAAGGGCAAAGCAAACATAACACTTTCCTTAGATCCACTAGAATAGCCACAGAAAAGACACTAGACTTTATCAAAATGAGATTCAGATGCCTGCATGAAAATCTTGGCATAAACTATTTATGTACCTGGAAAAGTAAACAGGGTGTTGCAAATATCTTGTTTTGCTGTTCAGCATTGCCATTGGCTATGAATAGGCTTGGAAAGATTTGATTTTCATTGGTAAATGTCGGTCAACAACAATTTCACCCTATACACACAAACCAATGAAAGAATATTTCCACTGATAATACTCAAAATTTAGAGAGGCAAAGTCAGAAAAATGCTGCTTGAGAATGTAGAGTTTGATTCAAGGATATTTACTTTGTATATTTTGAAATGTACTATTGACAATTTGTGTTTGAATTGTTGTAAACTTTTAACATTTTGAATCTCAGTGTCCATTGTCATTAAATAATTATTGTCTGATTCCCGCCCATAATTTCATGAAACTGTAAAAAATTAAATTAATACAAATCTAAAAAGAGATGTAAAATAAATATCAATATTATTCACTGAAATGATAAAAAAAATCAAGCTCTGCCAAGTTTAGATATCAAATATCTTTGCCATAAGGGGCTCACATACATCAGCTCATAGAAATATAAAGGGACCTTAAGAGGTCATCTAGTCCATCCTCCAGCATTGAGTCAGGATTAAGTATATCTAAACCATTCCTGACAGGTGTTCCTGTGTCCTGTTTCATTGATGGGGATTCCACAACTTCCCTAGGTAACCTGTTCCTGTGCTTAACTATCCTTATAGTTGGACATTTTTCCTAATATCCAACCTAAATCTCCCTTGCTGGAAACTAACCAACTAACCAACTAACCTACCATCAATGGACATGGAGAACAGCTGATCATAGTCCTTTTTAGAACAGCCCTTAACATATTTGAAGACTGTTATCAGCTCACCCCTCAGACTTTTTATCTCAAGACTAAAAATGCCCAGTTTTTAAAATCTTTTTTCAAAGGTCAGTTTTTCTAAACCCTTTATCATTTTTGTTGCTCTCCTCTGGACTCTCTCCAATTTGTCCACTTCTTTCCTAAAGTGTGATCCAAAATATGTTAGCATATCCTCCCTCAGTCATACCCCAAGACAGTGATGATGAAGATGAAAGGAGAGTAGAGAGTGCTAAGGATAAGCTAGGTGAAGAAAGATGGTGATCCTGGGGAATACAAGGAGCAATTTGTTTGGCTGGTGGCCCCACCCACGGCCATCTGGGACAGGCTGATTGCCAGCAGTTTGAAGGTGAGTATAAAATGAAGCATCCTTTAAGTTAATAATAGTCACACTTAATGAACATGCTTTTTTATTAGAGCATGAGGCCTATGGCCAAAGCAAAATTAGCCTGCCTGAGTGCATGAACACAACGTGTTCAAAAAAAGATGTGGGGAGAGAGGGAATGGGATAATGACTGCACCTGCAGGCCATTATCTTTTCTCTCTCTCCCTTTTTTCCCTTCTTCTTTGGTGCTAGGTCAGCAGCTGCCTTATAAGAAGGCTGGTTATGCCTGATACTATGGCGATGCACGCTGGCCCTCTTAGATCCAGGGTGGTTCTGTTGCCCTGCCTGTTCTGATGTAGAGGTGACAGTGTGCTATTCAATGGTTATGGTGCAGGATGAATTGAATTACCTGGGTCCAGGCAACCTCTAATTGTGCTGGCCAGAATGAACCAAATGTGCTCACAATATTTCATGAGTGGAAATTCACCCAAAGAGATTTCATCCCTTGTGTACCTGGGAAATGAGCAGGAGCGTGTGCTGCAGCACTGGGCCCACGAAGAGTCTGAGGAAGATACCTACCCTCCACTGCTAACACGGGATGGGTACCATCGACTAATGTGATAGTTGCCTTCTGAAAGTCCCAGAGTGCCAGGCCAGCTTGAGAGCCAAAAGATGCAGCCAGTCAGAACACTACAGCTAGTTTTGAAAATTCCTCCAATTTCCAAAGCAGCCTAAAGCAAAAACCCACCTTTCCTGCTTCATATCCCAAATGACCCCTTTGAAAGGTCTCCTAGACATCCCATTGCATTCCAGAAGCTGTTGCCTGGTGTGGGAACCCTATTTATTGACACAGAAAGCATTAAGGATCCTTGAGCTCCAACTGTAGCAACAAAAACTAGAATGAGTGTTTTGGGATAAAGGTTTTGCAGCCATTGGTAATCCCTATTCTAGCAACACATCTGTCAATCCACAGAGTGAGCATGAAAGACTATGTGAAAATCTCTGGAGGCCAATTTCTGCTCTGACTTAGCTACAATAGCGCAACTCATTCAAGTCAATGGGATTGCACTAGTGCAATTGGTAGAAGATTTTTGCCTGAGATTTCTAGGATAGAAATAGGAATCTGCCCTACAACTAAAATATGACAAAAGCTGCTGGTCGTGAGATTCAAATCCTGTTTTCTATGAATAGTGTGAGATGCTGCACATGTTTTAACTGGGGCTTGTTGACATTTTGGCTGCTGAGTTTGGAAGGTGAATTGTTTGGACATGCCAGATGGTTCTAGATTTCCTACTGGGTTTTGGAACAGCGCAGTGGATCTCGGGACACTAATCCTCCAAGTGAAATCAATGGAGACAAGTAGAAGGATTATAAGAAGGCTACTGGGATGTACACAAAGGAAGGCATGAAAAGACATCTATTAACAGGACAACCTGGGTCAGATTAATGTAGTCCTGATGCATAGGCACCTCATGGCTTGCCCTCCCCAATGGATCCACCCCCATGCCATGGTTCCCATCCCCCACAGGCCTCCTCTGCCAGAAAGGCAGGTTCGTGGAGGGCCCCAGAGAGGCAACAGGGGACAGCAATGGTCTCCTTTTCTCCCCTATTCTACAGAGACAGGTGTGGCAGCATGGGAGCTCCCGAGTCCTTACCCCAGCAGCTGGAATGTAATTGGGTGGATGGGTTGGCTGAGCCTATTGCTCTCTTCCCATCCTGCCACACAGACTTCTCTTCTGGGGTAGTATTAGCAAGGTCTCCCAGAGCAGTGGGTCTGGGCATTAACACCTCATTGAGATGAATGGGTAAGGCACTCCCTCCCAGAAACATTATTTCAGGCTCTCTGCAGACTTAGGTAGGCTTTGTTGCATTTGTTAAATAGGGGTTACGTTTTTCTTCACAATCATGAGAGCTAGAAACTACTTATTAAAAAAATGAAACCAGAGATTGTGATGTAACCACATGACTCCAGGAGGTGGGTCCTAATACGCTATGCCCTAATTTGGCCTTGAGGATAACTAAACATAACAGGTTGGAGGCAGGAAGTCTTCAGCATTTGGTTTTCATGAAGTCTGGAATTTTGTTTGGAAGGAGTGTGGGAGAAAACACAACATCCACCTCTACCTATGTACAGGGAGCCTTCTAATAGAACAAGCATTCTAGGAAGCCAGACTAGATGACAAATGAAATGGACCCCTTGGGAAATAACTTTCTTGGAGATGGCACAGGGTGGAAGGTTGTTAAAGCAACCTTTGTTTGATTCTTCCCCCTCCCTTTTTTTTAAAAAGGGTAGGATTTATATTTTTAATATCCTCAGTTGAATCCACGTGCTGTCTTGGGACCCTCATTAGTATTCATTTTAGCAGCACACAGTAGGCTCTCACAGCTGCCCTCTCTGCATTATTTACCAAGACAGGTACAGGAGCTGTTAAAAGAATCGTAATAAAGCAAAAACCTGCCATCATCCAGCAATCTGAGAGGGAGCCTTCAAAGACTATGATGTCTCTTTCAAGTCCTGTCGTTTCCACATTATCATCAGTAGACCCTACTGTGATTATATCTGTGCATTTTGCTTTGTTCAGAACAACATCAATTTACCTACATACATTTCACTCGGTCCTTCTGTATCTAGCACTACTTAGCCTTCTGGTTTTTTGCTTTGGCTAAGACATACCTTAGCTGGTCATCTATTACCTACATAGCAAGGAGAGATCTGAGACTATGTGTAAGACATCTTGCTATGTGGAAAACTAAAAAGCAAATAGGTTCATCAGTTCCAGTCACTAAAGATTAATAATTTACTCTTTGTCACTTCTGTGGTAGAGTTTGTGAGCAATCAGCTCCACATAGCACAGCAGAAAAGGGGAAACAGAGCTATTGGTTAAAAGACAGATTCCATCTTCTGCAATTTACCAGCTGAATTATTAAACCAAAGCTTGATTAAAGGCTGTTTTAAGGACCACTAAGCTATGCATAGAATGTAAGTTTGTGTGCACAGTGCCTAGCACAATGGGGAACTACTGCAATTGACAAAATAAGTATATTTTAAATAAAGGAAGGTTCAATGGATATGAAGCTCCCTCATATGTTAGAAGGCAGGGACAGATATTGGGTATGACCATTTTATAAGTCAAACCTTTTATATAAATAAAAATACAATCAGCAGCTTTCCCTACAAGATTTGATAATCAGGAATATTAAAGATGCTTTTTTATTACACAACACGTGGCTAAAGGACATGTTTAATGGAACTAAAGGAAACATTTACTTAAATTTTAAGCTCTTTGGGGCAGGGCCTGTCTTGACATGTGTTTGTATGTCACCTAGCACAGTGAGCCCTGATCCGGGTCCCTAGGAGCTAGAGCAATACAAACAATAAATAATAAATAAATAATAATAATGTTTAAAAGCCAGTCCTGTCTCTATTCCCTCATGCGTAGGTTCACAAGGCTTGAAAGGAAGCAGAACTTCTTCAGGTTTTCTGTATATGGCGCAGACCTCAGAAAGGCAACAGATGAGAAATCCACAACACCAGCATGGCTCTCCCAAGGCATCATATCCATTATATTCCAATGCAGCTTTCAAAGTCCAAGTGTCAATCTCCAGTGGCATTTTTGGCATTTAGTTCAGACATATCCCCATTTGCAAGTGTTCCTCTGCTATACAAATGTTCCCTCTCATCACTCAGTCAACATGAGTGGGGTAGGTTTTGACATCTTTCCTAGATATGGCCTCTGCAACACTGCTGGACGGTTAGACATGAGTAGTAAAATTTATTCCAATAGCAGGTATTAGAGACAAATATTTCTTGCACTTACACTGGTGTAAATCAGAAATAGGTCCACTAAAGTCAATGGGCTTATACTGATGTAAAACTGGGGAAAGTGAGAGGAGAATTAGAGCCTGTGAATCAAAATTAGATGGGAAATACATATTAGCAAAAAAACCCACCCAAACGAAACCAAAACAACCAACCAAATAACCAAACTGGCTAAGTCAGGACAAGTAAGCAAGCCCTCTTCCCTGGGACACTAATAGTATGTGTACACTGCAGCTGGAAATGTACTTTCCAGCGCAGGTAGACATACATGCAGGAATTTTGATCAAGCTTAACATGCTAAAAATAGCATTGGCATCACTGGCATCACTATACCTTAATTGTCAGTTCCTGTACCACTGGTCAATTTCCAAGATCACAGTTAGTGGCCATGGTAAAACTAAATGCCAAATTCTACCCTGACTCTCATCCTCTGCAAAACCATTGATTCCAATACAGGATGTAAATCAGAGCAGGATCCAGCCCATAATTAGCCTGTTTTCAATTCAGAGTAGTTTTAAATTCAAACAACTGTGTTATTTAGGCTTCCAGTTCAATGGTGAATCTCCTTTGGGTAGAACCTTTCTAAAAGTTGGATACAACCTGTCATTTAGAAGAGGGTCAGCCTTGTCTTGGGGACTGTTCATAGGACATGGAGCCATTCACTTCTGGGCCATTCTTCTTTGGCCAGATTGGACACGAGTTCTTCTAGCTGAGTATGTTAAAGCACAGTCTGAATCCAGAGAGAAGTGATTGTGCAACCAGCGTGAGAGAGTGGCAATTGAGACCAAGAGGAAACCATTCTACTTCAATGTCCAAAACATGGGGAAAGGAAAGACAGATATTTCCTCAACAATTAGGAGTTGTAAACAAATTTTTTTTCATCAAAAAATAATGAGGGAAAACCTCCCTAATCCTGCGAGAAAAGTGACAAGAGAGCTATGTATCAACCTGCCACCAGATCAGGAATGGACAGTAATCACAAAAGGAGATAAAGGATCAAACCCTCAGCCAGAGTGCATAGCCCCATCCTGGGTGGATCGTAATTACTTCTGACAGATACCTGAAGGAGCTGCCTCTTTTTTTTTATGCTTTGGCTACACTTGTATAGCTTGTCATGCCAATTAAGTCTTATTGAATTGAACTGAATTGAGGAATGAGTCATTGGTTGGAATCCAGTTTCTAGTGTGCAGGTGTCCACTTTGAATAACACATCACAGTAATAATTTGGCACCATGTAATGTTTTGCTTGTATGGGTATAACCTGTCAGCAGCAGCCAGCTCTGCCCCTAAGGAAATTATTTTGGTCACAGAGCGATTAAGAGGGGGAAAAGGCATTACAGGTTATGGACTTGATCCAGTCGAAAGCCCACTGCAATCAATGGGAACCTTTCCATTGACTTCAATGAGATCTGGATCTGGCCATACATGCACAATAAGCATTTTTCAAAGAGCTAATCGGTCATACAGTCAACGAAACAGAACTAGCAGGTCATCTGAAATAGTTCCAACTGGCGACTTCTAACAGAGTTATAACCATGGATGGTATTTTTCCTGGAATCCTTAGGAGAGGGTAAGGACTGAACAGACATAGAAACTGGACTCCCCAGCACCCAAGAGATGGTCTGGTCATTCAGGTTTGATGCACGTACATCTCTACCCCGATATAACGCGACCCAATATAACACGAATTCGGATATAATGCGGTAAAGCAGTGCTCCGGGGGTGGGAGGGGGGAGGCTGCACACTCCGGCGGATCAAAGCAAGTTCAATATAACATGGTTTCACCCATAACGCGGTAAGACTTTTGGCTCCCGAGGACAGCATTATATCAGGGGAGAGGTGTAATGTGGGATAGTGAAAAGAAACTTGAGCTGCAACTGCCCACATTGTTGTATGTGTTTGATTGATAAACAGCAAATTTTAGTGTTCTGTGCTGTGAATCACAAACTTCGACCAGCACTAAATTCACCCTAGGACAGACAACAAACCAACCAATGTGATCTGAGGCTGGGAAGGTGTTCCAAAGCTTATTCTTCTAACACCTTCTGTTACAGGAAGGAAAGTGTCTGGGGGAAAAAAAGGCAAGCTCATTGACTTGAAATCTCTGAACTGATTTGTAATTCAAAGCAATTTTAAATTTAATGCTAAATTAAGGTAGCATGAGAGGGCAGATTAAAGTTCCAATTTGCTTTTCAACTGTAGAAATGAACTGAAAAGCTCAGGGTAGGTATAATGGGCTCTAAAGGACTCTAATGAGACATAAGAATGGGCTCTAGGATTTTACTGAAAACAAATGAAAAAAAAAGGGATTCGCAGAGCCTTTGTTTAGCTGTTGCTGACATACGCTCTGTATCTGCTCATTTCAAAGGCAGGAACGGGAAATCAGTGCAGGTTCATATTGTGCAGCAGAACCTGGATGTTGTCGTGTGAACTTGTCTTCAGCTTAACAAGAACAAAAGAGACTGAGGTTACTTTTATAGTGATGTTGCAGTTCTTGTTTTTACCCCTTTATACCTTATTATAAAGCAAGGCTGGATGAAACAGATGTAAGTGTCAGTATTACCAAAAATAAAATGTCGCCAATTCACCCATATGCTGTATATTCCATACAGGCAAGATTTTGCCTAGACCAAAACTTCCCTTGGCTACAAAAGTAAACTCCCATAATCATCAATGGGAGTTACATCCTTTCGGGCTAATTCTTCCATATTTATTCACATGAAATAGTATTTTATTTAGCAAGTAACACCAATGAGCCAAATTCTACTCTCCTTTATTCCTGAATTACATTGATATAACTCCATTGTCTTCAAGACTGGCGTTACATTGTATTTACACTGGTGTGAGAGCAGAATCTGGCCCAGTGCGGGAGATACTGAACACAAGTCAGACCTGAACACAAAGGCTTCCGATGGGATAGGGGTTTAATACTCCCCATTCCTCAAAAAGAATATAAAATAAAATTATATGGCATTCTACAGAAATAGCCACCCAAACCCTGCAGTCTTACTCCTATAAGATGTAGGGCTTTGGGTCATTACTATAGGATAATGTAATTTATTTTTGTAAGGTGGAGCAAGGAAATACAAACACCTGGAAGAGAGGTGATAAGGAGCTGGCCTACTGCAAAGACCACATGTGGGTGCCAAGCTCCTACAGCTGGCACCATTTAAATCTAGATCTCCAGAGATTGTACTCATTAGTTTCCACTAATGAGAAGCAAGGTCCCCTCTAGGTCTGAACTGGATAAGTGCAGATTTTAGATTTAAGTGTTGATCTGCAGTTGAAATATGAAGGGATCAGATTCAATGAACCCAAATATTCGAAACCCTTTTTTCCCCCTGTATGTTCCTCATGTTTTAGCTCATCAGACCACAAGTGACTTCTACTGAAGTAGAAGGAACTGTACCGCAGGTAGGACAGAGGGAATACCAGAATTCCATCTTTTTCTAAGAGGTGACACAATAAGATTATCAAAATGGATTCCAGAATGGTGATGATTGCTAATTTGTATTATGGCAGTAAAATTCATATATGAATATAATAATAATTATAAAATGTAATAATAAAGTGTACTTGCAGCTGCTCTTCTGAATGCATTTTTAAGAGGTGTTGCGGGGATAAATACATTAAAAATTGTGAGACACTCAGCTCTGATGGTAAGGGCAGCTGTATAATACCTAAGATTCTGACAAACTGATGTCTCAGTTCCCGACAAAGCCAGAACTTTTTAATTCAAGGAATTGTTGACACTAGATACAGTATTCCACCAATGGTCACACCAGTGACAAAAAGCAAGGGATGCAGTGGCAAATTCCCCAAACCTTACAATTGCCCTGATTGCCTCATACATCTACTTTTGATAAGAAACAAAACTAAAAGCAGATGTGACCTAATTATCTGTTCCTTGCCAGGTGAATAGAGACAGGTTGTTGTTTACATTCACTTGCAGTGGATCAGCTTTATCCCCAGCTTGAGAGGGCATATGGGGGTGGGGGGAGTCAGCATTTCAGGGCCTGCCAGGCTGCCCTTGGAGCTCTACCTCTTCTAATTCCAACATAAGTAACTTAGCAGTGGGGTTCAGTTTCAGAGCAGGACAGGTGGAGGATGGTATCTACTCTGGGAAAGCTTCCAGAAAGAGGGACAAGAAAAAAAGATGAATATGATCTGCCTTCCTGCTAATGAGAAGAGCAGGGCATGAGGCTGAGTTCCCTGAAAATGATGAGTGCGTGGGCAAACTAACTCTATTATTTTAATGGCTTGGAGCCTGAGCAGACTGTACTAATGTATTGATACTTCAGAGGAACAAGGAAACATTTTTAGATTTCATTTACTTAATGGCTTACAGATTAATTGAGTTCCAGACAGACCTGGACATTGTTCAGCTAGTTTTAAATATATCACCTCGCCGACAGCATTCTTTGCAAAAGTCGCTTTGGAAATGGAAAATTAGAGTGAAAAATGTTACCAAAAATCAGAAAACACCTCTCCTGGGAAATAAAAACAGATGATGGCAGGCAAAGAGGGTGGGGAATGAAAACAGGAGAGAAAATGGATAGTGGTAAGGAGAAAATTTGTCACTCAATGAGCATAGTGGTTTAAAATAACTAGAATCTGTGTCTAAGCCACATTGCATTTAGCTAATCTTGACCCCCACCCCACCCCTTTCCCCCTCCAAATACATTTTCTGGGATTCCAACAAAACTTCATGCCATTTAAGGTCTAAGCCAATGCACAATGAAGTCAATGAGGATTGAGTCCTTACAGAAGTTCCTCAACATCGATTCCAATGCCAGAAGAGACCATAGTCATCATCTAGTCTGACCTCCTGTATAGCACTGGCCATACAACTTCCCCAAAATAATTCCTAGAGCAGATCCTTTAAAAAAATTCTATCTTGATTTAAAAATGGTCAGTGATGAAGTTCCAATGGTGAATTAGTCTCACTGTTAAAAAGTTGCTCCTTATTTCCAGTCTGAATTTGTCTATCTGCAACTTCAACCCATTAGACCATGTTATAGCTTTCTCTTGTACATTGAAGAGACCATTATTAAATATTTGTTCCCCATGTAGATACTCATTAAATCACCCCTTGACCTTCTCTTTCTTAAGCTAAATAGATTGAGCTCCTTGAGTCTATCATTCTAGGACATGTTTTCTAATCCTTTAATCATTCTTGTGACTCTTCTCTGAATTGTCTCCAGTTTATTGACATCATCCATGAATTGTTGACACCAGATACAGTATTCCACCAATGGTCACACCAGTGACAAAGACAGAGGTGAAATAACCTCTCTATTCCCACTCGAGATTCCCATTTATGCAGCCCACAATCGCATTAGGTGTTTTGGCCATGGCATTGTACTAAGAGCTCATGTTCAGCTGATTATCCACCATAATCCCCAGATCTTTTTCAGTCACTGCTTCCTAGGATAGAATCCCCCACCCTGTAAGTATGGCCTATCTAGTTTGTTCCCAGATGTATACATTTAGTCATATTAAAATGCATATTGTTTGCTTGCATAAAGTTTAGCAAGAGATCCGCATCACTCTTAATCAGTGACCGGTCCTCTTCATTATTTAACATTCCCCCCAATTTTTGTCATTTGCAAACTGTATCAATGATGATTTTGTTTTCTTCCAGCTCATTGATAAAAATGTTAAATAACATAGGGTCAAGATCCAAACACCGCATGATCCTACGGACACACACCCATTCCATGATGATTGCCCATCTACAATTACATTTTGAGACCTATCAGTTAGTCAGTTTTTAATCCATTTAATCCATGTTAATTTTATATCATTCTATTTTTTAATTGAAATGTTGTCCAGCATTAAATAAAATGCCTTACAGAAATCTAAGTATATTACATCAACACTATTACCTTTATCCACCATACTTGTAATCTTGTAAAACTTGTAATAAAATATCAAGTTAGTTTGACATGATCTATTTTCCATAAATTCATGTTTATTTGCATTAATTACATTACTCTCCTTTATTTCTTTATTAATCAAGTCCCTTATCAGCTGCTCCATTAACTTGCCCAGGATAGATGTCAAACTGACAGACGTATAATTACCTGGGTCATCCTGTTTACCCTTTTTAAAAATTAGCAAAACTTTAGCTTTCTTCCAGTCTTTTGCAACTTTCCCAGTGCTTCAAGACTTATTGAAAATCAAAATTAATGGTCCAGCAAACTCCTGAGCCAGCTCTTTTAAAACTCTTGAATGCAAATTATCTGGACCTGCTGATTTTAAAATGTCTAACTTTAGTAGCCGCTGGTTAACATCCTCTAGAGATACTAGTGGAATGGAAAGTTTGTTATCATCACTATATGATGAGACTATATCATCTGTTTTTTCCTGAAACACAGAACAGAAATATTTATTGAACCATTCTCCCTTTTCTGCACTATTATTGATAATTCTACCAAATGAAGAAATGCCATTGTCTAGATTATTTTTGTTCCTAATATATTTTAAAACCTCCTTATTGTCCTTATCTCTGCTGACCATAGATTTCTCATTGTGTCCCTTTGCTTCCCTTATCCATTTTTGACAATTCCCCACTTCTGATTTATATTGATTTATATGTATTACTATTAACTTATATATTTATACACCTCTTCTCCGATATAACACGATCCAATATAACACAAATTCGAATATAACGGGCTAAAGCAGCACTCGGGCGGGGGGGTGGCGGGGCTGCGCGCTCCGGCGGATCAAAGCAAGTTTGATATAACGCGGTTTCACCTATAACACAGTAAGATTTTTTGGCTCCCAAGGACAGCATTATATCGGGGTAGAGGTGTATATATAAAATATAAACTTCCTCCCTAAACTAGGTCAGTTTTTTAACCAATATGATCTTCTTCCTCGATTGTGGCTTTGGGGCATCTCATAATGTGTTCTTAAAAAATTCCTTATTATCATTCACATTTTTCTTATAAAATTTTTCCTCCCAGCTGATTTGGCTCAATTATTTTCAGCTTTGTGAAACGATACCCTTTAAAGTACCAAGTATTTATATAACTTGTCTGGACTTTATTAGCCTTTGTCTTAATGGATAAGGAGGAACTGGTGACAGAACTAAAATTTAATGGTAGCTTAGGTCCAAGTGATCATGACTTGATCACTTTCACAATATACAAGCAGAATGTGCTGCAACACATTCTGTTAGGAAATTGTCATTTATAATGGTTATAAATACCAAGGATAATTTAGTACTGGCAACATGAGACCTCCAGCATGTGTCATTCAATTTGAAATTCCCCCAGGATCACACAGCTCCCCTCCCACACACACACATCATAGATGGGTGCGCAAAGAGGCAGTTATCCTGTTCTCCAGTGTGATTTGGTAGAATGTAGCAGGCACCAACTCTATTCCATCTTGTGGTTTATCTGTTCGGACACTGACCCATAAGCATTCAATACCATTTTCTTCCGAGCTATCAGTGACTCATAAACAGGTAATCCCATTTTTTAATAGAGTGCCACTCCCCATCCCCTTTTGCCCACTCAGTCCTTACTTAAATAGGTTATAACCATTGATTTTATCATTCCAACAGTGCAAATCATCCCATCAGGTTTTAGTAATAAATCTAGACCGAATTTATGCTCATAAATGATCAATTCCAATTCTTCTTGTTTGTTGTCCAGGCTCCTAGTATACGTGTATAGGCAATTCAAATATTTCTTCTCTTCATATCCTTTGATTCCTTGATTAATATTGTTCTCAACATCTCAACTTTGTACTAATTGTTCATCGCTGGTATGTGTGCCGACTCAGAGCAGCCATAGTATTTTTTAGGCCATGTCTGCATAACAATTTCACCCCTTCACTCCCCTCACCAAATGCAACTATTTCTCTGTCTACCAGGATCATACCCCTACAGAGTCAGGGTTTGGGTAAGGGCACTGAGATGATTATTTAAGACAAACCTAAACTTTCGTTAGCAAGGTAAAATTGTTCACATCATACTAGCTGGGTGAGTCTGCTTCATTTGGGAAGGTAATTTAGGTTTGTTTCCCCTCACACACCAATCCCCATGCAAATTGTAGGAGGAAAGCAAATACATAATTACCACATGTGGGTTCCCCCTAGGGTGACCAGATTACAAGCCTAAAATATTGGGACGGGGGCGGAGCCAAAAAAGGGGGCGGGGCCAAAAAATTTAAGGGGCCTGGGGCATTAGCAGGCCCCGCGCGCTGCCCTCCCCGCGGAGCCTCCCACCCCCTGGCCCGCCACGGACATATGCGGGGCAGCGCGGAGCGGGCAGGAGCCGGGTGGGTGGCAGGGGCCGAATCCCCGCTGCTGCCAGGGAGCCCCGCGCCTCTCCCTCCCGCTCGCGGCTGTGGCTCCCTCCCGACGCGACGCGCCCCCCCCGCTGCCCCGGGCACATGCGGCGCGCGTCCCCCGCGCCTAGTCTCCCTCCCGCCGGGAAGGAGCAGCTGGATGTGCACCGCATGTGCGCGGGGCAAGCGGGGGGGGGGGGGCGCGTCCGGCCAGGAAGGAGCCGCGGCCGTGAGCGGGACGGAGAGGCGCGGGGCTCCCCAGCAGCAGCGGGGATTCAGCCCGCGCCACCCACCCACCCCCCGCCCGCTCCGCGCTGCCCCGGCCCGGACCCACCGCGCTGCCCCCGCCCGGACCCACCGCGCTGCCCCGCGGGCTGCAGGGCTGGAGCAGCCTCCAGGCTGCACTCCCGGCCCCGGGTGAGGCAGCCCGCGGGAAAAGAAGCCCTCTGGCGCGGCGGGGGGGCTCACAGCTGAGCCCGCCGTCTCCCTCCCTTGCCAGGCCCCCTTTGCCTGCCCGGTGCCCGGGTGCTGGAGCTGACTTACCAGCTCCAGGATCCAGGCACCGCCGCCGCCAGTCCCTCCCTCCAGGCTTGCACCGCCATGCTGCAAGCCTGGGAGGGAGGAGGAATGCTGGGGAAGAGGCGGGGCCAGGGCGGGGATTTGAGGAGGGAGCCAATGGGGGGAGAAGGGGGCGGAGCCGGAGCGGAAGGGAAAATTTCTTCTTTGTCCCGCGTCCCGACCAAACATCGGTCGGGACGCGGGACAAAGAAGCAAATATCGGGACAGTCCCGATAAAATCGGGACGTCTGGTCACCCTAGTTCCCCCTCACCCACTGTTAATGACTCTGCAAGAGAAACAGAACTTAAAGAGTCCATGACTGCACTGGAATATAAAAGTGAAATTAACAAAGTACTTTATTTACCATGATTTATAGGATTCCTCCCATACAACTGCGTTAATTATCCTAATCAATAGCAAGGGCTAAAGAGTTTGTTAGTGCATGACAAACAGGATGAGTCAAATTGCTGTAATGGTTGAGTCAGTTTGCCAAAATATTGCAGGATGCAGCAGCATTCAAAGAATGCTACTTCTTCAGAGACATACACATTTGTCAGTGTGCTATATATATATTGAGCCTACAGAGCCTAACCCAAGAACTTGCAAGTGGATGAAAAAATTGAGATACAAGGATTGTTGGATGGGATAGAGAGATTTACATGTGGCAATGGTAAGATTTAACATGTATTATAAGGAAAATGTAGCAAGTTGTTCTGGAATGCTGGAATATTTTGAATCTGTAAAATCCTCACCCTCTGAAACGAGGAGTATGACTAATCACTACCATGCTTTTGTAAAAGGAAAGTAATTCAGAACTGAAGACCAGCACAGCTTTTCTTGCATTATAAAAGTTCCTTTAAAGCAGGAATTTCACACTGAGAAATACAAAACAGAGACAAGTATCAGAGCGGTAGCCGTGTTAGTCTGGATCTGTTTTAAGCAACAAAGAGCCCTGTGGCACCTTATAGACTAACAGGTGTATTGGAGCATAAGCTTTCGTGGGTGAATACCCACTTTGTCAGACGCATGACTGACGAAGTGGATATTCACCCACGAAAGCTTATGCTCCAATACATCTGTTAGTCTATAAGGTGCCACAGGACTCTTGTTGCTTAAAACAGAGACTAATATACCAAAGTACAGAACTGTGTTTCTAGCTTGCAATTGTCACAATTTTCCTTGCTATAACTGTTAGTTAACAAAGACATTTGCAGATAGATAGGAAACCACAAACACATACACAACTCCTAGCCTGAATTTTCATTCTCCTTATTATAATGAGGGTACTAAATTTAAATACAGATGTTTTAATAGGCATCCATCCACATGCTGCATTTAGATGCATGTATAACCATAATTTCCCTAGGTGCCAGCTTCAGTATAGATTTAGAGGTTTTATTTAAATACCTATAATTTGCAATTTGGGCCCTTTGCTGTCACACATTTTGGATTTCAGCCATGCACAGGCATGTGGGATGGGGAAGAGTGGTTAGAAATCAAGGAGCCATCTCTCTTTGTCCCTGCATGTAAGGAACAGGCATAGTAGCAGTCTCTGTGGTCTCCTCAGCACAGGATGACTTGACGCTAGCACCCACAGTGGTACTGACCTATTCCAAGGGCCAGCCTTTGCTGTGGCCCCACCCTCTCTTCTTCAGAATATTTCTATTGTGTAGACAGCAGGCAGGGGGTGGGGGATTTGTACATTGCCTGCCTGCTGCACAGGGAGTCTTGGAGTTTCCATAAGAATGGTGCATCTCTGTACTGACACCAAAGACTTAAAGGCCCAGGCAGGCCCCTTGCATATTACTCCCATATATTTTTCCCTTTAATAGCCTCAGAACATCCATGTCTCTCTCCGGCATCTAAGCCAGTAGTGCCAGCATGCAGGGCTACAGTCCATGGTGAAATTGAAGTCCATCCTCCCCATGACTTCCTTTAAGCACCTCTTTGCCCCCTCCCCCTCCCCCAAATCCTTACCTGTCATAACAAAATGACAGGAATCCTGTGTGGCTTAAACATTAATGGACTTGCTGGCTGCTGCTGGTGGAGACAAAGACAGATTTTAAATCCTTTTGAGCCAGCTGCGGAGGAAGCTCAGCAGAAATACTGCAATAAAACTTCTAAGCTCTGAAGAACTGTTTTTCCTGATCGAGTTTCTGTGCAAAGAGACTTAAGAAGTATTCTTATTGCCAACTCAATCCCCAACTAAAAGGTTTCCAAACCCTTCCCGTTTTGGAGAAAGCCTTTCTCAGCTTAAGAGGACCCAAAGGGAAGCTTATGAAAAGCAGGGGCTTGCTACTTCTAAGTTTGAGATTTCATGGATGGGGTGGATAGGCGTACAGCAAAGTATGACCCTTCCTTCTAAATTCCTGGCTGGTCGGCATAGAATTCCTCTGCATTTAAATACTGCCTCTTCCCTCCTAAATTAACAGTTGGCTATGTAATTTTATTTAAAATAAAGAAGTTTTGTTTCCAGAAATGCTAGAGTTACACTGAACGTTTGTTTGTTTGTTTGTTTGGATTCTATGAACACCAAAAGCCATTCACCTATGTTGCTGGTTTAGGACAAATTTTCTCATATTGCTGATCACTTCTTAAATTAGATGGTCCATGAGATGGGATCAACCTCTTCCACCAGTCCCAAGTAAGAAAGAGGAGCAATCTATCGGAGATAAAATGAATAATGATAGAAATTCAGTAACCCAAATCCTGACGTTCTGATACAGATTTTTACTTAGCCATTGCATACAGGCAAAACCCCTCCTAGATTTATTTAGAGTTGTCTCAGTAAAGATGAGAACAACTTACTAAGGACTTTAGGATTTAACCTATCATGTTTTATTTTCTTCTGGATCATTTCCCTTTTGATTCAGCGAGAGCAGAATTGTCTATTGATTAGTAGACATTCATGACGGAGGGTTCAATAGATGTTTTTGCATATGCTGAGTCCTAAGGGTTGAGCTAACACTGCCTGTGCCTACATATTTTAAATACTCTTCCAATAAACTTTCTGTGGGGAAATTATTACCTCTTACCTCAACCCATCCCACAGTAATTCTTCAGAAAGGTTTCCATCAAGGAAAACATACAGGTATATAAAAAGTATGCCAAATTGTTGGCAATCCTATTAATTATTATTTATTGCTTATTATATTATTATTTATTATTATTATTACTTATTTGTATGACAGTAACATCTAGAGGCCCCAACTGAGCTCAGGCTCCAATTGTGCTAGGGATTATACATATACATAGTAAGAGAAAGTTCCTGCCCTGAAGAGTTTATAGTCAAACTAGGCAAGACAAACAAAGCTGAGCATAACAGAGTCCTCAGACAGCCAGGAGGCTTACTGGTTAGCACACCCACCTTGCAGTCTCCAGCCTCCCAGCAGGAAGGGCCTGCAGTCCATTTCCTAATCCTTGTACATGGCTTATCTTCACCTCAGGGTTTTCAACATCCTTATCTTCTCCTTACTAGAAGGAGGAGGAGTGGAAACAAAGTTTATGCCCCCCTCTGCAACTAGCGCAGTTGCTAGGGAAGCCCGGGCCCACCCACCCCACCAGGCTCCACCATAGGGCCCTATGAGAGAATAGTGTCCGGCACTCTGGAGTGCCCCAGATCTTCCTCCCTCAATCACTGCCTACCATCCATCTCCCCAAGCATGTTCAAGTCCAATCTGAGATAGCAAGGGGGAAAAAAAGACAACTAAACTTTCAGCCCCAGCGGGGCTCTACAGGCACGTTTGTTCAGGAACCCTCAGAGTACGTCTGTCTTCCTCCTCAACCTTCCCCTTCTGAGCTGAGTTGCCATGTTAAGCTTCCTTTCCAGTTGGAGCAGGATCTACAGGCCTGGGGTGGGGGGCTCCCTGGGCTAAGTGGTTTCCTTTAACCCTTCAGACCCACTGTGGGGTTTGTGCCCCCGCTCACAGTGGGTAAAATAAGTTTTATTATCACCATTTAATAGATAAGGAACTGAGGCACAGAGATGGTGAGTGACTTGTACAAGATTACATAGGAAGTCGGTGGCAAAGCTGGAAAATGAGCCCAGATCTCTTGTTTCCCAGACCAGTGTTTCAACCAGAGATGATCCTTCCTTTTCCACTGTCCCCAGCTTGAAAGCATATTTTAAATGTGTCTCTTGAAATCATAATGATCATGTCCTTTTTTGGAAAACGAACTCCACTTTTGCTGTTTCATGGAATTAAGTTTAGGTAAACACTGTTGTTTTGGTGTTCAATCTGGAACTAAATATCAAGTAAAGCTCAGTGAATAATTTACAATACATAATACAGGTGTATAATGAATTTAAATTTCTTTCCTGTTCACCAATTGTCTGCAAGCTGCTTATGATTTTCCCATTTAATTTGTTGTTGAATACTTCCAGTGAATACTTCTCAGTCTGGAGATTGACTATGAGCAGTTTGCAAATGGATGAAATTTGAGATTTACTGGTTAATTTTGATTGGATGAGTCATATTATTTGTGTTCCATCACTGATGAGCCAGGTTACTGGGGTGAATACTTTCATTTCTATCTAAAACTACCTTGTTTTTGGTTGAACAACAACATTATAGTATGTGAGAAACAGAGCCAGGGTAGAGTACTATAAAATAAAGGGAGGGAAAATGTGAGGACAAGTGAATACAGAGGGCAGGTGAAGTACAAGAGACTGGAAAGAGCTGGTGAGTTGGGAAGGAGATGAGTGAGGAAGGGAGAACTACAAATTAGTGATAGGGGAGAAGATACAAGGTGATACAGGTTTAGGAGAACTGAGATCATGTCTAAGAGCCACCCAAGTAGACCAAGGTTTATACTTGCGATTCTCAAGACTGTATGCGGTGGATCACAACCATGAGTACAGTCTGTAAAGCATGTTGGGATCCTACTTCATGGAAGAAGCTGTTGGCTAAATGTAAGATCATCATTGCTTCTGATATTTCCTCTTTGCTGTTTATACTACTGCTAGACTTCAAAGTACCCAGCATCCCACTTCTTCATCATCTGATGCCAATGCTTCAGGCCAGAGGCATAATAACAGAGTTAGAGTGGGAAACATATGGCAAACAATGCCTTCAGCACAGAGTCTTTCCCCTATTAAAGAATCCTCCCCCACTGGCTAATTCATGAAAAGCTATTAATGTCAGTAATGAGAGAATGGGAAAAACAACAACAACATTCTTTGGAGGCTAGTGCTAGTGGTTGGTGGAAAGATAATCATAAACAAATCATTTTCAATTAATGCAGAAGCTCATTCAATTATCCTATCTTCCCACAGCACTGGACTCTTGGAATGTCAGCATATGAACATTGGTATGATGTACAGACACAAGATGATCACAAAACAGAAAGACAACATACTCTGAGTATCCATCTATGTAGTGGATAAATGGTTCACTTTAGCACTTTACAATATCTACAGATAAATTAACAGATGGGTAAAAAAACCCACTTTAATAACAGGGATTGGGGTGGAGGAGGTGGTGTGGGGTCCGTGAGGGAGTTTAGGTGCAGGAAGGGATTCTGATCTGGGGCAGGGGGTTGGGGTGGAGGAGGAGGTGCGAGGTGCAGGCTCTGGCTGGGAGGTGCTTACTACAAGAGGCTCCCGACTGGCAGCGCAGCATGGCTCAGGCAGGCTGCCTGCCTGCATAGCCCCACGCCACTCCCGGAAGCAGCTGACTGCTAGCACGTCTCTGCGTGCCCCTTTTGGGGAGGGGAGCAGCAGGTCGCCATACGCTGCCCATACTGGCCCCGTAGCTCGGGGGATGGTGCTGGGGGTGGGGGCAGCATGCGGAGCTACCTCCTCCACCCCTTGCCAGGAGCCGCAGAGATGTGCCAGCAGCCAGCCTCTTCTGGGAGCGGCGTGGGGCTATGGCAGGCAGGAAGCCTGCCTGAGCGCCCCTTTTAGCGGCCCAGAGATCACTGCCTGTGATTTATTTTTGTGCCCCCCCCCGAACCGGGGCTCTGGGCTGTAGCCCCTAAAGCCCCTGCCTTAATCCAGCCCTGATAGCATTTGTCTGCCTACTGCTGGTAGAAATTATTGCCAGATTTGCTTTGTTTGCAGATTTTCCTGTTTTCATGTGTCTAACATGAAACTCCAGACTTTGGGTTTAAAAAAAAGGCTACTTGTACCGAAGCTACTTATACAGTAAACTTTTGCCTTCCAAAGGTCAAGCTTTCTACTAGGAATGGAGTCATTGTTTTTAGAACCCTGGACTTGAGATGAAAAATGCACGCCTGCAACTTGTAAGATTAAAATACAATGGCCCAGATCATCAGCTGATTTCAGTTGGCTTAGATCTATTCACTTACACCGATTTACACCAGTTGAAGAGCTGGCCCATTGTATTTTAATCTTACAGGTTGCAGGTGCATATTTTTCATCTCAAGTCCAGGGTTCCAAAAATAATGAGTCCATTCCAACTAGGAGCTTGACCTTTGGAAGGCACAAGGTTGCAGCCAGATGAGTAGCCTTGGCCAATGCAGGTTTCACTAAACTGATTACCTGTCTCTATTATTTAATAAGTCTCTAAGTAAGTTTCTGTTTGCAGCCATGACCTTCTATTACACTCAGCGTTGCTTGTAAAATGTACATTCAAAAGGTAGGCAGGGGACTGCTACCTCACTAAATACAAGGGATCAATCAACACGGCACGACCTTAGCTGATCCCCGAAAATGTAATCGGCTCAAGTCACCTAGCATCTGCCACACAAAATTAATGGAAATTTCAGGTATGCAAGGCTGTTTCTAGAAATGTATTATAAAGTTAAATGCTCAAGGTAATCCACAACGATGTTTGTGCGCTGAGATAAGTGCGCTGAGGTAAGTGAAGGGAAGAACAAATGCCATACTGTGGTTTACAAAGTATCATTTAGGTGCTGGGAATTTATCAGTTTGTAGAACATTTACAGGGAATTCTACAGCCTACAGGACAGTTCCATTCTAAGCTTCCCAGCCTTCTTGGAAAGCATTAAGGAATCCAATGGAAAGAGAAGGCTTTATTTAGTGATAACACAGATCATTACAAACCTCAGGGGGACTTACAGCTGCCCTGACTAGCTCAGTACCACATTTCCCACAGGAACAAAAAAGGGAAGGAAACAGAAGAGAAATACAAAAATAAGCAGTATGCAGAAAAGTTTCCCTCTGGTGGAGGAACTGACCAAAGACAATAGGAAATTGTGCAAGGCGAGGGGACAGTTTGAAAGAGATACTGTCTGTGCTCAACATGTTCCTTAGAACTGGTTAAAGTTTTTTGCAAGAAAAGATTTTTGGCAAAAGGGCATTTTTTAAAATAATTTATTTGCAAACCTCCCACTCCACATTATCTAAGGGTTTTTTCCCCATAACATTTAACTTGTTTTTTTCTTATCCAAATCATTGTCCATTACCACATTTTCAGATGGTGTGGTGTTGGGAGACAGCTAGTATACCAATCTGATTATTCAACCTTTGCAAAGTGATCTTGTGCTGCATTGGGTAAATCAAATTATTTCACCTATGAAAACCTATGTTCAAATCCGGGCTTAGACAGTAAGTGAAATGGTTGATGGTTTTATTCTAGTTACTTGAGGACTTTTGCATACCAGACATCCATCATACATTCCGGCACATTGTTTCATGATTATTTGACTCTGCTCAGCATTAAAGAGAATTGAAAGACTTGTGTGGACAGAGGCCTGAAGTATCAGAGGCTGGTGGCTGTTCAAGATTTAGGTGTATTGCAAAGTTGTGCTAGGGAAGCTTGCACAATGTCTACATGAACTTTGCCTGGCTTGAGCCCTCTAGACAGATTCAGACTGGAAATAAGGCATACGTTTTTAACAGGGAGGATAATTAACCATTGGAACACGTTACTAAGGGTTGTGGTGGATTCTCCATCACTGGAAATTTTAAAATTAAGAATAGATTTTTTTTCTAGAAGAGATGCTCTAGTTCAAACAGGAATTAATTCAGGCAAGTCATATAGCCTGTGTTATGCAGGAGGGCAGATGAGATGATCTCAATGGTCCTTTCTGGTTTTTAATCTATCAATCCAATCTCTCATTTGCACGATCTCTAACTTCACCTTCCTATCCCACCATCAGTACTTCACTGAAACACAGTTAGGGTCATTTAAGTGCTACATCAAATCCATCATATTCATGCAAACCCTTAAAAGTGAGGAAATGTTCAGTTAAGGGATCCATCTTTACCATGACATAAAAACGCACACATCACTGAACCCCTTTTGAGTTACAGACTCTGCCCCTCAACAAATAAATTCAAATTAACTACAGCATTCAAATGTTACACATCACATAACACCAGATTCCTCCCAAACATCCCATTGTATCTTTAAGCCATGCTTTAATAGGAACTTTTATTCTAGAATTTTTCCAAAAGAGAACAACATCAATGTGTCTTTAACATAATAATATAAATTATTATTATAATTATTATTATTAATGTTTTGAAAAGAGAAGGTGGGGGAAAGGCTTTGATGGCTTGAAATGTAAAATTTGCTTTGTATCCAATTTACTGTATTAAAATTGGCATTTCTGATCAACCTCAGTTCTAATGTCAGGATCTGTTAGATTAATAATTTCTTGATAGAATTTGTATCTCAGAGATGCCTGATGACTACAGACTTTCCTCCTGTGAAAAGACTTTTGGCTATTTTGCCTTGACCATACATTTGTACCATTAATAAAATCAAATCTGTGTTTGCAATTAAAGAACATAGTTTTTAAGAGCTGTACTTACAGCAAACATTTTACATCCAGTCATGAATGCTCTAAGTATACCCCTTCATAATACAGTATAAGAGAAGAGAAACACAAAGAGTTAAAACCAAGGTATTCCATGGGCTTGGCATCAGGCTGTTATAGAGCAAGGCACAAACTTAATAGCTATGACTCTAAGAACACAAAGGGTCACATTCTGAAAGAGAATGTGAGCTAACATGAACCAGAAGCATAATGTGCAAGACTATATGATTGTGTTAATCTCTTAAAGCTTGTTAAAGGTGAAGTTAGGACTTTATATCACATCAGTACCCCAAATAATATAAATTACAACTGGATCTTTTTTTAATTAATGATTTTTATATCCATGTTGACTCACACTCAATCAGCAGTTTTTGAAAATAAATGGCACTCTCAGATTAGTTTATTTTCCTCAGAATTTGCCTATTTCTCAAATAAAATACGGACAAATTAAGGCTTTGATTCTACAGAGGTGCTGGAGTCCAATCCTCAATCAATTCCCAATTTGCTAATTCTGTGGTTTCCTAATCCATCCCTTGCTTAGCCTCTGGCTATACTTCTATCGTTTTATGTGCATGCAGGCTTATTTGTTATTAATTATTATTATTAATAATGTGGTAAGTGCAAACAATGTGCTCAGGACTGTACATTAAAACCTATGGGAAAAGATAATTCTTGTGCCAATGAGCTTGCAGACACCTCCAATCCTGCTCCCATTGAATTCATAGCCAAAACTTTCATTGGTACAGGTCATTAAATGGTCATTCAACAATTTGTGATGCACTCCCCTACCTCACCCACTGACAAGGCTTAGCATTTGTCCACCTCTTAGAAGTAGTCAGACTTCAGGAGGGATTTGAATGAGGAGATGTGTGGGGTAGAGGGACAGGGAGAACATTCAAGGTGTATGGGACAACATGGAGGAAGGCACAGAAACTACAGTAGGATAAGAAAACTGAGTGAGTGCCAGTGAGGCCGGGTTCCTTGGAGGAGTGAAGGATCAAGAATCAGTACGATGAGAAAGCAGAGTAGAGATTTAAGCAGGGCTTATATGAAGAGAGCTGAAAGTGAGGACAAGATGAATGAATTTTATTCTAGATCCTAATACTAGAAGGAAGCAGTGAGGGGATTTATGGAGAGGGTATAATTTGTGGCATTTGAGTAAGATTATTTTAACAGCCCCTGTCTGAATAGACTAGAGGGCAGTTAGACAGCCTGGGACCTCCCTACATTCAAACAAACTCTCAGCATGACAAGCAGTCCAATGGCAAGTGTTCTTCTCCTTCACAGGACATAACAATCCAGGCAAATCCCCTGCTCATTCTAGGGCTTTCAAATAAAAGTTCTCATAGACAGAGAGTAAAATAAGAGCTCTGCCTTCCTGAGGCTGGTCTCCCCTCTACCAAACACCCACTGCTTGCTTTCTATGCTTTTTATACCCCGCACCTGAGCCCTGATAGGTTGCCGAACCCAGCTGGATGTGCTGTATGCCCCTTAACTTTTCCCTGTCTGCTTCTACCTGTAGAGCTAAGAAGGAAATAGAGAGCTGGGCTGAGACACACCCCACCTACTAACACACCCAGGGTGTTCTAAGGACTTCATGAGACCTAGATGTGTTGCAAATGTGAATCCTTCCCTGTCACTTGTGGGAGTCCAGTAGGCCAGACAGAATTAGTCAAGGTGAGAGATAATCAAAGCATAAGCCAGTGTTTCAGTGGTGGGGGCAGAAGGAAAGCTCAGATGAAATGTGTTGCTGTCAACAGCTACGGATGAAAAGCTGCAATGGAATATAGAGAAATGTATTTCATGCGCTTCCCTGGGATTGGACTCTTCTCAACTGATTGGTGAGCCCTGAAAGAGCCCAGCATTACCTGAAGGCTGAGAGTTTTAAGAAGACACCCTTTTCTCCTCGGCAAGTAATTCTTCCATGCATAATGATGGAAACTCTTCAAGCTGCTTTTAACAGAAGCATCTTGAGAGTAATAACTGTGTTCACCCTGCAAGTGCATCCTTTTCCTCTCGCTGCCATGTTATTAAACGGGAAAGCCTCTTGACATCCTAAACTTGACATCTCTGCATATCATGTAGCTGGGATGTAAACGCACTATGAGAGTCAAACCAGCAGTTCTCGTCTGCCAATTAAAAAAACATAGCGAAAGATCCTTATCCAATGTCTATTACCCTGCCTGCTGGAAACATTTCTTTGTATTCTGTATTCCCCGGCTTGCAAAAAAAAAGAAAAGGAATTTGAAATTAAAAACTGGGCATAGTTTTTTCTTTTCTTTTCCTCAAGTGTAGAAGCAGAATGATACATGGAAAAAAACCCAGGGAGGACACCAATGGGGAAACCTGTTCTTATCATTTGTATTATGGTTGCACTCAGGGGCGTGCAGAATGAGGGCAAACAGGGGCACGGGTGCTGCCAATAATGTACAGAGGCACAGAACTCCTCTGGCCCTGGGGCTGCAGCAGGGAGAGCGAGCTCCTCCAGCCCCGAGGCTGCAGCAGGAGCTGACAGCTCCTCCAGCCCAGGGTCCCGGCAGGGGCACAGAACATGCCCTTCCAAAAGCCATGAAATGTAAACTCCTGTGCATGCCCCTTTGCACTTACAGGCACCATCCAAGGTTGGGACCATTGTCTAGGTACTGTATATAGTAATAGACAATCCTTGCCCCAAACAGTTTATAACGTAAGGCAGACACGAGGTTGGAGAAAGGATTATTGTTATTCCAGTTTTACAGATGGGGAACTGAGGCATGGAGAGAGTAAAACTGCAGTTTTCAAAAGGGCCTAAGGGACTTGGATGCCTTGGGTGCCTTGCCCAAGTTCACTCAGCATATCTTTGGCAGAGCGGGGAATTGAACGCACCTCTCCTGAGTCCCAGTCTAATGCCTGAAGCCCAGAAGTAACCTTCCTCTTCCATTGTCCCTTTTCCAAAGCACATTGCAAAATCATCTGCTTACACAACATCCAGGAACTTGAACCTGACCTCAGGCTTCTGCTCCCATGAGAAACTCTCGTGACTGAAAAATCACGTTGGTTATTAATAGAATGGATGCAAGTGAACACAACCGGTACCCAAGGATGAGTCTATACTGTACTTACACGAGGCTGAATTGCCATGTCAGAATGATAGACACTAATAGGGTGAACACAGGATCTGTTTTGTTTGAATTTTTCATGTAAAATCAGAACTGGTGAAAGGTGCTATATTTCACTTTCTACCCCAGTGGTGCACAAACTTTCCCAGTCGTGCCCCCTGCTTACCATTAACGGAATCTGTGCATGTCCATCCCTTCATTACTGTACAACCTAGGCGTCCTCTTGGGCTTGAGCTTGGGCTGAAGGTAGAGCTGAGGCTACAGACAGAGCTTGTCTGGGAGCAGAGAGGGAATGAGGGCAGAACCTGGCTGGGGGTAGAGCAGGGTTGGCGATGGAGTGGGCCTGGGGACAGAGCTGGGCCTGGGGGAAGAGCAGGACTGGGGGCTGAATGGGTTTTGGGGTGGAGCTGATCTGGGGGCAGGGCAACACGGGGCTGGAAGCCTGGCACTCCCTCCCTGCCCACCATGGGGTTGTCCTGGGCCTGGAGACAGAGCAGGACTGGAGGATGAACAGGATTGGGGGAGGAGTGAAGCTGAGGATGGAGCTGGTGTGGGGGTGAAGCAGGGCTGGAAGCGTGGCACTCCCTCCCTGTCCCCTGTGAGGACTGGCTCGGGCCCCACCTCTTGCCCCCCTGAACATTTCTCCATGCCCCCGCTAGGGAGCATGCCTCACAGTTTGGGGACCACTGTTTTATCCTGACCCAGATGGATCAGCTCTAGAGGTGAAAAGATAGATCAATTTCCATTGTAGTTCCATCCTTGGACTCTTTAACAATGCTGCCGGGTGTGTTAGTGACAGTGGTGGTTTTTAAGTTTGTGCCCTTCCACTGAGAACTGGCTTGAGTCTACCAGGAGGCCCTTCGGCCACTGTGCAGATATTTGAAGGTAACAACTTTGACTATAACAGCATTTAAAAGAGAACTGGATAAATTCATGGAGGTTAAGTTCATTAATGGCTATTAGCCAGGATGGGTAAGGAATGTGTTCCTAGCCTCTGTTTGTCAGAGGGTGGAGATGGATGGCAGGAGAGAGATCACTTGATCATTACCTGTTAGGTTCACTCCCTCTGGGGCACCTGGATTTGGCCACTGTCGGTAGACAGGATACTAGGCTAGATGGATCTTTGCTCTGACCCAGCACGGCCATTCTTATGTTCTTATTCACTAATGACCTTTCTCGGTACAGGCATATTATTAGGATGGAAGAGCAATACACTACAAAGTGTGTTTACTAAGGAATGCCACTACACTGCCAGCAATCCCATTGTTGTCAAAGCTTCAGTGGTGCAATATGGTCACAGACTGAACATCCAGACAGATGGTTTTAAGGACCTAGCTTGAGATTAAACATAAGAACATAAGAACATAAGAAAGGCCGTACCGGGTCAGACCAAAGGTCCATCTAGCCCAGTATCCTGTCTACTGACAGTGACCAATGCCAGGTGCCCCAGAGGGAGTGAACCTAACAGGCAATGATCAAGTGATCTCTCTCCTGCCATCCATCTCCACCCTCTGACAGACAGAGGCTAGGGACACCATTCCTTACCCGTCCTGGCTAATAGCCATTAATGGACTTAACCACCATGAATGTATCCAGTTCTCTTTTAAATTCTGTTATTGTCCTAGCCTTCACAACCTCCTCAGGTAAGGAGTTCCACAAGTTGACTGTGCGCTGCATGAAGAAGAACTTCCTTTTATTTGATTTAAACCTGCTGCCTATTAATTTCATTTGATGACCCCTAGTTCTTTTATTATGGGAATAAGTAAATAACTTTTCCTTATCCACTTTCTCCACATCACTCATGATTTTATATACCTCTATCATATCCCCTCTTAGTCTCCTCTTTTCCAAGCTGAAGAGTCCTAGCCTCTTTAATCTCTCCTCATATGGGACCCATTCCAAACCCTTAATCATTTTAGTTGCCCTTTTCTGAACCTTTTCTAGTGCCAGTATATCTTTTTTGAGATGAGGAGACCACATCTGTATGCAGTATTCGAGATGAGGGCGTACCATCGATTTATATAAGGGCAATAATCTATTCTCAGTCTTATTCTCTATCCCCAAAGATTGTACTAGGTTGTGCTTGATCTGCAAGGAGGCTATGTCCCCTCTTTAGGATTTGCCATGATGATGATGGTAGGACTACAGGATTACATTAATGCAAACTAGGAACCTTTTAGTTCCCATCTGCAGCATCCATATGGGGGAGTTACCGCACAGATCTTTGATGCACACTACTAGTCACATCCCTATAATTCAAACTGTGCGGCACTGCAGATAAGCCAAGAGGTAGCAGACCCCAGTTCAAATCCTTTCTCCCCCTCAGGTGGAAGGAGGACTTGAACCAGGGACTCTCCGACAGCCCAGGTGAGTACCCTAACTAACGCTGAGCTAAAAGTTATGAGAGAATTCCTCCTCCTCTCCAAAACAGCATGGGTGCCTGACACCAAGAAAGGCTTGTCAGCTGACAATCCCAAGCAGAGGGAGGCACTGTCCTGCATCTATCTCCAAGAGAGGGGCTTGGCATGTCCTGTTGCCTAGCTTAGGCAAGGCACCATACTCAGGCATTGCAAATCCCAGTGATTTTTCAAAGTGCCTAAAAGTTAGGTGTAAGAGTCAATGTCAGTTTCTTTGTGAATCTAGCCCTGTAGTTCTGGTGGGTCTAAGACTCTCTGAAGGGAAGCTGGGCATTTGGTATCACTGATTTGCATGCTAATGTTCAGAAGGCATTTCCATTTCAGCAGTTGTATCATGGTAGCAGTATTGGTATGCAAATTAGGTGATCTTACTGAGAGGTTTGTGTATAAGCTGTGTTCTACAATGAGCTTTGTGGACCAGACACATGATGGTCAAGTTTCAAACAGTTCAGTTCAGATAAGTACCCAAACATTCCAAACCTGACCCATATTATTCAAACCTTTGATGACTTCCTCAGAGTGACCATCCACCACCAACCACCAGACCTGGTTCCCTCTCTTCCTGGGATTTATCCTCTTTTGCAGCAACTGCAGAGGAGCTGAGCACCTCTAGCAATTCCCCTTCCCCTGCAGTCCTACTGCAGATTAATTCGAAATGTAGCACAGTCCAGAGCCTTGTCCCATCATGTCCAAAGCAAGTGAGATTTTGGTTACACTGCAGCTGGGACAATGAAGTGTTGGGCTCCACAATAGCATCATGGAAAAGGGAGAGATAAAAGAAAGGGTTGACCCCAACCAAACTTTTTCCACCCTTAAGAATAGCTTGGTTCAATAGAGAGATGAAGGTTTTAATTGTTTCCTATTTTAAGCTCAGTTCACTGATCTCTAGATTTGAGCCTGTAATTCTACAGGGAAGCAGCATGGCCTAGTGGATAGAGCACTCAACTGGGATTCAAAAAAACTGGTTTCTATTTGTACTCTGCCACTGGATTGCTGGGCAGGTCACATCACTGACCTGTGCCTCAGTTTCACCATCTGTAAAATGGAGATAATGAGGCTTACCGCTTGTGTAATGGGCTTTGAGATTTATGGATGATAAGTGCAATATAAAAGCTCAGGATTATTATTACAGTGTTACCTGCAAGTGGTAGCTTTTTGAAAATAGCCGAGTGTTATAATGAAGTACAAGTGCCAGCATGGCACTATTTTATGGGCACTAATCCAGTTCCTAAATGGAAAAGCTGACAAAGCCAAATTGTTTATGCCCATGACCAAAGTAGATGACTGCCCTGTCCAATGGCAGAGCAGTATTATCCTCACTGTGACACAACTGGGATTGATGCTGTGGCCGGTCTGCGATAACATTGCATCAGAATCAGGCAAACCACTGGAAGATCTACACTGAGGAAATAAGCCAGGAAGCCGTGTTGTGATGCAAGTACTCTGAAGTAATGTCCATACTTTGGAAGAGGAGAGGGTGGCAAGTTATGTAAGAAAGAAAACTGGCAAAGTGAATTCAGAAGCAAGCAAACCGAAGAGCAGGTTCCACCCAAACACTAATTGAAATGAGTGGCTTACAAGGGAACCCCTCAACTAAGTGGCACTTTCTTTGAAGTTTAAATAATGTTTTTCATGATGTTTGAATAATCTCCCCTCACTGCTTATAACAGCTGTGCAATCAGGAGAGTTAAATCAGTCTTCTTCCTGACTCTTTTTTTTACCCTGTGTTGCTCACACGCTGGTTCGTTACTGTTTGGTTTCACAGCAGTGCTGTACTCTGCAGGCTTATTTGTTATTGTAGGGTTGCTCCTGGGGGCTGGCCTGCTGCCTTTGACTTGAGGAGAAGAAACAATTGTTAAAAGAAAAACAGGAAGATCATATTATAAAAGCAAACGTTGGCTAAAGCAACAGTGAACATGAATATACTCCTCCTCTCCAGCTGACAGGTCATAGGATATGAACATCGATGCCAGAGTTGTAGGACGATGCAATCAGACATCTTTTTTTTAATCCTATTGGAGTTTTAAAACTGCTTTCCCCCTCCTGTTTAGTATTTGTTCCAAAGAAGAAGCCATGTTGTTTAATAGCACTTCCCTCCAGGAGCCATGGGGACCATGACAGAACTCTTTTAAAGGGGAAAAATATTTTGAAAAATAACGGAGGAGAATTTCCTCAGAAAGGATTGTTTCTCTTTTCTGTTCAACCTACTGTCATCCTCCTGGGACCAGGCGACTCTTTCCTTTGTGAACAAAGACAGTGCCAGCTCCAGGAGCTCTTTGTTGTGCGCCCATTGAAGAGCCGTTAAGGTTAACACATTGCCAACATGAATGATCAGATTCACTAGACACTCTATTTCCATGTGAACAGCACATGACAATCAGGAACAGCTTTCAGGGTCAGATCCTTAATGGGCGTAAGTGAACACAGCTCCACTGGCTTCAAGGCATTGATTGATGTCGGTGGAGCTAGGCTGATTTACATCAGCCAAGGGTCTGGCCCCTTAAAGTCCAGATGGGAGTAAATAGGCAAGAAGCAGGTGGAAGAAAGGGTGATCTGTACAGGAGCAGGGGCAGAGTCAAATGCACAGAATGTGGGCTTAGGGGGCCGTAGGGACATGGGCATGAGCTCCAACAAGCTCCTTCTGAGTCGGAGAATCTTGAATCAACTAGGCACAGAGCCCTACTAGTTGAACAATGAATGGCTCTGGGAATGTTCCAGGGTACACCACATTTTGCCCCTATTGTTACATTTGTGTTGCTTGGAGATCTGTGTTTGCAGGAAAGAAGGAGAGTTAAATAAAAGTTAAAAGAAATGAACAGACAACGGGGATCCGCACAGAAACCACACTTTAGAGACCAAAAAGTATTTGGCCATAATGAAAAGAACTGGGATAGTTATAACTAGGAGTACAATGGGTGCTGCTCCTCCTGCTGCCTGACCTGACAAAGAGATCAGACTCAAACCAGGGGCCAACTCAGTAACTTGCAGCGCGTGTTCTCAAACTGGGGTTCACTCACAGGTGCCAGAGACTGGCACACGCCCTGTTCTTCTCATATTGCTAAATGAGAGAAGGCTCCTGGCTAGATCAGCAATTCAGAGAGGTGGGGGCAGGGAGGTATCGCACTATGGAAAACATTGTGAAACACCGACTGAGAGGCACTCTCGGTCATATTCAGTGTAAACAAAGCTTGAATCCCAGGCTTGGTTTCTCACCCCTTGAGCATTCAGGGACAGCAGACTTGCTAAGCATCTCAACAGTGACACAAACGCCAGCCACATTAGTTTACTGACCCATTGCTGACAGTAATGGTCAGTAATGAATCTTACTGAACAGCTTAGCAGAGAGGGTAGATCACAGGACTCAGCCGTTTTCAGCACCGTTACAGAGAGCGGGATGGAGATTTAGTAAAAATGGGACATTATGGTGCAGATAAGGCACAGCACTACTGGTGGTTTTAAGGGAGATGAGTTCAGCCCTTTTGGACAGATGCTATTGGGCCATATTATGGTTCTCGTACTCAATGCATGACAGTAGCTTCTAACGTTTGGGTCCAGTTAATTTCTGAGTAACTTATAAATCATATATATAAAAAGAGATATCTAGTATTTATAAAGCCAAACGTGTGTGCTGGTGGATAGGATGCTGGGCTGGGAGTTAGGAGAGCAGGGTTCAATTTCCAGCTCTGTCACTAACTTGCTGTGTGACATAGGGCAAGTCTCTGCACCTCTCTATGCCTTTCTTTCCCAACCCACACTGTCCATCTTGTCTAGTCTATTTAGACCGTAAGAACTTCAAGGCAGGACTATTGCTTACAATGTGTTTTGTACAGTGCCTAGCACCATGGGACTCTGATCTTGGTTGGGTCCTCAAGGTGCTGCTGTAATAGCACATCATAATAATCACCATCATTTTGGGTAGCTCCTTACTGCACAAGTAGTCCCATAAACCTCAATCGGACTCCATACAGAGTACGGTAGTATTCAGTGCAAGTAAGGGCTCTAAAATCTGGCCCATAGTGAGGTCACAACACATAAGGCCTGTGTATAAACTCGTTATATGCAAAGGGGGAAAAAAACTAGAATACATTCAATCTGAATTCACCATTCCACAGCACCTGGATTTCAGACCCAGAGAGCTTTCCCACCATGACCAGGAAGGTTCCTAGTCTGGGGGTGGGGTGGGGTGTGTCCTAGGATGAGGGAAAGGGAATCTCATAATGAAGGGAAGTAGGGAAGTAAGCAACCTGGAAAGAGCAAAGAAATTTAATGCTACGTGGTTTATTTTGATGGTGACATCATTGCCAAGTAGAAAAGGACGAATCGGTGGTGAAAGAAATGTTATCTTCATGCTTCAAAGATGGAATTAGAAATAGTAAAGGGAAAAAAGAATTAGAAGCCCATGTAAAAAGGACTGAACACTTTTGACATTCCAAATTCCAGGCTTACTATACATTTCAATAATGCCAGTCTTGCTCCTTTTATTATCTACCACATATGTTTATTTAATTAGATAGTTATATTTTGATAGATGCACAGTAAAGAAAGCATTGCCAAAACCTCACAATGGAATTAATGAAAGAGGGCAAAGCTGTACAGACATGGCTGGAAACAATAAGAGGTTTACTAATTTGAATGCAGAAATTGGCAAGAAATCTTGGGTAAAAGTACAAAACCAGCCTTAATTCAGTTAGTTTGCTTAGTTCACTGGGTCGACGTCTCTTTTTGATGTACAGAGAGTTACTGCCCAAATGGGGATGAGCATGTCTCGGAAAGCCAACAAGTAAGGCGGGTCTGCTGCCTTTTGTTGTATTTTCCTCCAGCTTTGCATCATTTGAAGCCATGAGTGTATACAAACAAGTGAAGCTGGGCAGAAAACAGATGTTTTCTGCACAATCCGTTCACAAATGATTAGATAGTTTCAATGCATGTTGTTAGCTCTCCCCCTCATGGCTAAAACTCATTAAATCCAATGGGAGGCATGAAACTAAAAGAAAGAAGATGTAGGTTTTATATTTGATATGGGGATGACAGGAGGAGGAGTGGGGGAAATTTTGCTCTCTAGCCAGAAGATCTCAATATCTAGTTGATTTTCTTGTACAGATCCAGAAAAGTGTAAACTGAGGCCCTTCAGAAGGACAGGATGTATCAAGAGAGGCTAATGGAGTATGGAACATGTTACCTCCTGTTCAACATACAATAGCCCAAACTGGAAACAGCTACACATTTTGGCTGACCAATAACTGTTTGTTGGTTTGTGTGAAACGAGTTGCTGGTCCCAGGTCAGTTCGTAGCTGATCAGAGATGTACTCTTTTGAGGGCAGTCTCATAAGGTACATCAAACACTGAATGGCATAGACATAGAATTTGAACTATTCTTCTCATCCCCAGAGGTGGTGCTTCCAAAACAAAGTTCTGTAGTAATCTGTCCACAATGAAGGACATTGGCAGGTCGAATGCCGCGGGGAAGTATAAACAGAGAATTTCAGTCTTCAGTCCTGTCAATCTATAATCATGCAGAAACACTAAAATTAATTTCTAGTTAATAACAAAATATTTCCCATTAGCCACAGGGGTGGGGGAGATTATTGAAAATGAACACAATTGAAAGGTCTTTCTTTGTGGGGGATTGTTTGATTAGCAATAAGTGATGCAACAAGCAAGTAGAGTTGTAGGAATCAGAGACTTATTAAACATGTTGAGAGGCCAGTATTACTTGCTGAGGTTCCCAGCAGCCAGTCCCCAAGCTTACAATCCTGAGCCCCTGGTCCCTCACCAGTCTTGGTCCCTCCTGAAACCTAAACCTCTTTCTCCGGTTCCACTCATCATACCACAGGAGATTACTTGGGACAAGATACACCTTCAAATAAAAAGGAAATGAAAACGGTTACCTGCACAAAGTCATTATACTGAAACGCCAGATGCCAGTCTGGTGTCCGCCCCACACTTGTCCTGACAGGGTTAAGGCAGTGCAAGAAAGGGGCAATTAATCTATTAGGCAGCAAGCTGGAGTGAATTAAAATTTAGAGGGAAGCCTTAATTAGAAGAAGCTCAACTGCAGGAACAGGTAGGGCCTATATAAGTAGGTAAGCTGACAGCAGAGGTGGGGGAAGGCTTCTGTCACTCCCTGGGAGGAGTGTTTAGAGGCTGCAGAGACGGGCAGCCTGCAGTTGCTCCCTGGGAGCACGGAGTGGTGAAGCTGGAAGACGCAGAGAAGGAAGGGAGCGCTAGAAGATTAGGAAAGGGCTCAAGGAAATTCAGTAAGGTATAGTGTGGAACAGGCCTTGACTGTTGACTAGAGGGTCCTTGAGCTGGAACCTGGAGTAGAGAGTGGGCCTGGGTTCCCCTGCCAGCCACTGGAGAAGTGGCACTAGTAGGGCAGTGAATGGGAAGATTGCCTGAACCTGTATGTCAGAAGTGACTTTCCAACCTCTGGAAGGGGAAACCACAATAGTGACCTAGCTGGAGGGCTAAGCCATGAAGAGGCAGCAGCAGCCCATGGAGCATGCGAAGGGCTGCAGACCAGAAGAGAGATGGAGTGATGGCATGCCACTGCGGGAAGGGGTGTTGACCTGGTGAGCTATTCCGCAGAGTGACCAGGAGGAGATGCCATCCTAGCAGTGAATGGACCACCTGCAGCAGGCCAATGGGGGCTGCGGGAAGCGGCATGGGCTGAGGGACACACTGGCCGCCACTTTCCACAGCCCCCATTGGCCTGGAGCAAGCAGCGAACTGCGGCCACTGGGAGCTGTGATCGGCCGAACCTGCAGATGCGGCAGGTAAACAAACCGGCCTGGCCCGCCAGGGGCTTTCCCTGAACAAGTGGCGGCCCTATTTTGAGAATCACTGAGATAGCCCAAAGTAAGCAGAAATGCTACATCAGGTACATGAAACTAGAAAACATATCCATGAAAGAAGTGTGAGACTTTGGGGTTCACCCAGGCCAGTAAGGGGTTTGGTCACTGTCTGCCTTGTTACTCTGGGTTCCTTGTGGCTATGCAGCTTTAGTCCAGAGCTCTGACCCCAACAGTCTGCAACCAGCCCACAAACCTCACCCTGGCTTTGCCCAACCTGGCTATTCCTTGTGGGCTGACCTTAGTGCCCTTCCAGGCCTGAAGTAAACCCCCAAATCATCCTGCTGCGGGGACTAATCCCTCTCACTGGGCCCTCACAGAGAAAGTGTTGGGTTTGCTTTACAGAGACAGTTAAACACTCCAACCCGTTAGCTTTTTAGAAGCCCACACTTCACTGAACTTACACAGCACTGATGATTTATAATGAAAGCAAAACAAGTTTGTTAAGAAAAGAGCATGGATTAAGTGATACAACCAAGTAAAAGAGAGAAAGGTAGAGATGGTAACAAGCAAATAAAAGTGAAAACATGCAGTGAAAAAAAGGTTAAACCTGAATCGAGCATCATATAATCTTTGTTCAAAATGGTTTCTCTCACCCACAGTCTCCTGTCCAGCTTTTTACTGACCAGCCTGGCCAGGACCTATCACAAAGACCAAATGGCTTGGATTCTTTGTCTCCTAAGATGAAGGATAAAGTTGGAATCTCTCTGTTCCTTATATCCCCAAAGGGATGTCTTTGTTTTACAAGTCAGAAAGGCCTCCTGGGGATTCAGTCTCTCGGGTCTTTCTGGGGTGCAGGAGCCATGTTAATTCTGTCTCTCAAGATGAGGATAACTCCTACCAGTTTAGCTCAATGGTTTTGTTTACTGCTAATATGTAAATTGAGGAAAATCCACACTCCCTTGTATATGACAGACCTGTTTATTACCCTTTTCTAGGCTAGACTGTCTGGTCTTATATATTTCTAGTAACATCATACAGAGGGAAATCAAAACTCCACATAAAATGTTCTCACATGCATTTTACAATGATATTAATAACCAGTGTGTTATTAGTTTTCATATGCTACATCACAAGACCTATTTTGTACAGATATTATTGCAGTAGTATATAGGGTGTGAAAACAGGGGTGCCTAGGGTCACAAGAAGAAAAATATCTTTCCATAAGGGGTAGGCGTTGGATAGCCCTGAGGGCTGAATTCAGAGCAGACTTTGGATATTTTCATCACTTCTGGTAGGTTGGTAGATAATTTAACTGAGTGCAGAAAAAAATGTCACTGCACAGTTGTGCATCACTGCACATATCTTTAGGCTTTAGTACACACTAATGAAACAATGCAGATTTAAAGATTTAGGATTTGTTGTATATCTAAAATGAAAGCTTATGAATGTAATTTATTCATATAAAAGGAAGATCATAGTTAATCCCCCATGCAGGGCTCTTCTGATGCCACACCACATGCACTCTCTCTCTCTCTCTCTCTCTCTCTCTCTCCCATTAAAACAAACTCACTATTACCGCTTTGCTCTGCAGATTATTTTGCCGAACCCCATTCCCTTTAAAGACCTGCTGGTTGTGGATCCAAGACACTTTTACTATGCCCAGAATCCATAAAGGGGAAACCTAGGAAGTGAATTTAAGAATCTCCTGCCCTTTAACTTGGGGAGGGGACACAATTTCTCACCACAACCTGCCTATCTTTAATCTATCTCACTTCAGAGCTATCACCATATCATTCACTGAGGCCAAATACACACCCATATCAGTATTCTAGACTGCTATTCACTTTCTCCATTTCTCCATGTGCAAAATAAAAGGTATAGTATTTATTCACCCTAGTAAAGCATGCTGTTGTCCTTGGGTAGTGCAATGGAATAAATAGGCCCAGGATCTAGAAGAGATTAGGGCTTTCATAAGGACTGGCTGGAGGAGACTTTTTCCAGACAAGATAGAAAGAATGTTGATGGGTTGTGGGAAGCAGATGGAAGAAATGAAAGAATTTACACTGATATTCCTAACTAAAAGTGTCTGACCACAATTTGTTACACAGCTGCCCAATTTCAGTGTGTTGTTGGTTCCTGGGCTGTTCCTGGATGCCCAGTTAGAGGCTGTGGCCAATAGTTTTTTCCATCTAAAAATGGTGAAGAGAAGGCAAACTTTTTTCTCTGATGCAGAGACCTAGCCACAATTATCCATTCCTTTGTTGCCTTGAAATTATATTTACATAGTGCTTCCTGGATGTGACTAACATTCAAACCAAAGGTAGGGCAGACTATGATAGCCTGATTATTAAGCAGTTTCACATCAGGAGTACATTGATACGCAAATGTTCTGGGATCTGCACTGACTGCCAAGCAGGTTTCAAAGCTCTAAAGCCAGTGCCATAAATGGGTAGTGCAGAAGAGTGGCATAGGGTGGGAGTTACCATACCTCTGGGTTTTCCCGGCAGCCTCCCGTCCGGGTCGGGGGCTGGACAGCTGAGGCTGCAGCCTCCCATCCAGGTCGGGGGCTGTCCCAGCCAGCAGCCACGGAGCTTTCTTCAGCTGAGGTTGGTCCCTGGAGATGGGTCAGACCCACCTCTGGGAGCGGCCCCTGCAGGGGAAGAGGAAGTCCCATCCCTCTCCAGTCTGAGCCAGGACTAGTAGCTGGAGACTAGCCAACAGTAAAATCCCCTGGCTGGGGCACCCGCAGCCCTGCCCCTCCCTTGCAATAGGCAGATTTCACGGGGGAGATCAGATTTCACGGTCTCTGACATGTTTTTCACGGCGGTGAATTTGGTAGGGCCCTACTCATTACATTTGAGAGGGACTTTCAGTAAGATATTCTCTACAAGGGATCCTCAGCTTTGGAAACCTCCTCCGTCCCCACCTCCACCAACTCAGTTTGCCAGAGCCTAGTTCTGTTAACCATCATGCCATGATGCATGGCTCACTTTGCCTTCTAGGCAGAGTGAGGGAGAGTTAAAGTTTGTTTGGGGAGTTACGTTATCTGCTGGTACATGTTTATTTTAGACTGGGGAGACAAGTTGATTGTGGGGCTTTTGTTTTTGATTTGGTTTTGGGGTGGTTGTTTGTGAAATGATATTAAGTCAGGGTGTGACTGTTGGGGATGGGCACCTCTTTGTCTCTGTGAAGAGGGGGCGGAGTAAAAATAAATAAAACCCCAGAACTGTATCTCCCAATATACATGTGCGGGGAAAAATCATTGTCAGCGGTTCTCCCCTAAAAAGCCCACAATTACAGGCACTCAAATCTTCAGAGTCCTTTAGTTTACCTGTAGAACCATGGAGCTGGCAGTTTTCAACCACACTTCAATCAGCTTGAGCAAAATCAGAGACTAATATGGGGGCTAGTCCTGCAAATGCACATGAGTGACTTGACCCTTATGAGAGTAATCACATTGAAGTCAATGGAGCTACTTGTGTGAGTAAAATTACGCACACGTATCAGTCTTTGAAAAATCAGGTACTTACTTTTCTAAAGTTTAATTAGTTGTAGCCAGGTGCCCACTGGCAGTAACAATAGGTCTTTTGGCTAAGCACCAGCTTCTCCATGTCTGGTATTCATATACAGCTTCTGGCACCACCCGATCAGTATGCTCCAAAATAATCCTGAATGAGCAGGAAACCTGGCACGTGGAGGCAGGCTTTGGAGAAACATCAGTGCGTCAGTAAAACTTTGCCACCGACGCACAAGTCATAACTGTTTATGATAGTGAAATGGAGCAATATGTTTTATGAGCAGGGAAGTACAAACATTAAATACCATCTGAATGAGCAAACTATTGAACAGCAATCCCTGCTGATCAGAACATTGTGTCACTGGAGGTCACAAATTATATATTGCTATTTGGGAGCCAAGCTACAAAGTGTACTTTACATGCTCTCCTGTATTGTAGGTATAGACAATGATTGTGTCTGCCTATTCTAAGGGGCAATATTACATGCACAAGGCCTAATACCACTTTAGATTCATTGCAGAGAGACCACTATCTTTTCTAAAGGTATTTCCATCTTCTACAGGTTCCATTCCTAGATTCTGATTTTACTCCATCTGAATGAATGGATAGGAAAGGGCTGAAAGTGAGGCTGGTTGAAAAAATTCTAATGAAACATTGTTTGGACAGAAAATGGGGTTTCAGCAGCATCAAAACGTTTCATGGGAAAAGATTGATTTTGGCTGAATTTTCCAGCAAAAAAATCGACTTGAAACATTTTGTTGATCCTAAAGAGCTGCTGTGATGCATCGTGGGCCTCATCCTGGAGAGGTTGGTGTGTATCATGGGACATGGATTCCATTCACAGCGAAGGGTACATAGAGGCGAATATAGGTCTGAAGGACCCAGAACTACAACTGTCAAAGCGCACTGTGGTGTCTCAGGCAGACACAGATTAATGTCAGCCTGAAATGAAATTAAACATTTCCAAATGGCAATTTTTTGCAACTTTTCATATCTCAAAAAGTTTGGTATTTTAACTTTTTGTTGCAATTTGAGACTAAAATAAATGTCAAACTATTGGAATTTCCCACCGGGTGAAAATTCTGGTTTTTGATCAGCTCTAAGCTCAAATGCAGCTAATATTAACACCTGTGCAGAATCCCTGTGGTGCTATTGAGGACACATTTCCTTCCCCAGCCTCCTGACAGTGTGCTCCCTTCCCAGCCCTCACCTCTCCAGATACCCGTGCTGAGGGACTTCTCGGGGGTCTGGAGCAAGGAGAGAATGATACCATGGGGCAGCATTTCCCTCTCTTTCCTCACCTCCCAGCTGAGGATCCACTGAGGTTTTGTCCCATCCCCCAGTGGAGACCATTTGGCCTTAAATTAGATATTACTCTCCTCACCCAAAAAGAAAGAATGTCATTGCACTTTCTTTCCTTCTTCAAGAGGCTTGTTTGTTTCCATTAGTTCTGCTGTATTCCAGGGGGACATCAGAAGCATTCGGTGGCCAGAGAGGTTAATTACAGCAATGTCCTTGCAGCATACCCCTGTGGGACCCTCCCCAGCACTGACACATTTTAGAATTTTGTTGTTGGTTGGTTTTAAATATAGCAGTAGAGAAGGGGGAAAGGGTCAGTCAATCTTATAGTGTCCCTCATGAAGCAAACGAGACAGGACTCAGGTGCAGTAAACACAAAGAGGGAATTGATCTACTAAAATTGATCGCTCAGTAAACACAAACACTAACTTTCCCTGGCTCTCCAGTTTGCAGAGAAAGGACCACTGCTTGTGTTACACAATTACCACATAGGATCTGTCTACATCTTGGATCAGATACAACAACTGGAGAACGGATTGCTGACAACTCTACAGTTTTCTGAGCCTTTCAGTCCTTGACCTGTCTGCTGAGATTGCTAGCTAGTGTGCCAATTAATGCCAGTTGGTGTGATGGCTTTTGTGATGTGGACCCTTGTTTACTAGAAACTGGGTTGAGATAAGTTCACACAGTGTAGGTGCCAGAAGATAACAGCTTTGGACTTGAATTTAGGTATGAACCAGGACTCTAGAACAAAAAGCTATTTATCTTATTTCCAATCCCCTGACATTTTCAATCTCCAAGCAGCTCATTTTATTCTTTAAGCCAATCACCTCCCTCCTACCACTGCCCTTCAAGTGCCCTTTTGTACATGCATGCACGTGAAACCATATACTGTACTAATACGTAAATTCTTAGAGAATGTACTCTGAGAAAACCAGGAGATAGGGCCATTGCTCCTTGGGATTGGTGTAGATACACAGTTAGAGCTTTTAAATAGAAATTTCTCAACTGAATGTTTCTCCTTCAGAAAATGCTAATTAATCAAAACAGAAAAAATTCACAGGACCATGTTGATTTTGACAAAACTCCAGAGGAAGCCAGACAGGATTTTGATGGCACCCTGACTCTCAGGCTCACAGCTCCAGAGTAGACTGCCAGATGCAGTGCATCACAGTTGGGGCTGATAGGGCTTTCAGGATCCCCAGTTAAAGGCAACTTGCCACATGGGCTACTGAGGACCTAGGACTATGTGGGACCTGGGTCTCCAGTTCTGGGCCAGCCCACTAGGCAAACCGTGGTAGGGCCAGGACTCCTGGGCAAAACAACATTTTGGAATTCCTGTTCCATAGAAAATTTCATTTTTCCTTTCATTTTAGAATTTTATTTTCTAATGTTGGAATTTCCAATGCAATGGGAATTCCAGTTTCCAGCCAGCTCAACTTGTACGTTTGTATATAGTCGTTAAACATGACAAATTCAGCTGAGCCCATATGGTTTCTTCATATTCCTATTGTTGTTGTGCAAAGACTAAAGAGCATTTCACTAGCAATGAAAACTTGACTTAGACTATGGCAGTCTGATGATGACAGCATGTTCACATGCTATTGTTTTGCACATTCCCAGTACTTTAGATAAAAATACAGCAAATGACTTAGGGTATGGTTACACTCCCCTGCAGTTGAGACTAGAAGTGTGTGAATAGCAGTGTGCACCAAAGTGCTGCACGGTATCTCCCCTGAAGGGAGGCTGCAGGCGTGAAGTAAAAGGTTCTGAGTTTGCATTAACACAGTCCTTTTCAAACCTGACTGCATTAATGCGAAGTGGGAACCTTTAAGTTCTTGTCCACTGTGTCCACATGGGGGAGTTACAGTGCGGCACTTTGGTGCACTCTGCTGTTCACTGCCTTTAAGTTCTTGTCCACTGTGTCCACATGGGGGAGTTACAGTGCGGCACTTTGGTGCACACTGCCCTGTAGTCTGAACTGCAGGGCAGTGTAGACAAGCCCTTAGAATCTCCATGACCTGACCCAACCTACCCCGCCCATACACACTCCATCTGGCGGCAAACGTTTAATATAATACACTGTCCTTGGCAGGACAGTCCTCCTCTTTTTGGAAACTGTAGTTACTATCTCAGTCTACACTACTACTAATAACAGTAAAAACTAATTCAAAGATAGGATAGATTTTCAACTGTATTTGCTTCCAAGATGCTTCATGCTGCTGCCCCCATAATATGAGTATCAGGTTGGCCACTTTAGGATCAAAAAGATGATTAAACATAATAAATAAAGATTGATTATTAAACTAAAGAACAATAATGGCACTTAGACCTTTACCGAAGTCCTCACTGGGTGAAATCCTGGTCGTCTGACTAAGCCACTAAGTAGGACTATTTGCCAAAGTCTGATGAGCACGATTTGGCCCACTCATGAATAATTAAAAGGTCGGACAAATTTGGAGAGTATTGTAGAAGAGCTTGGGATTTGGGGGCCTAAACACTAGCCTTTCCAGGAAAAAGAAACTCCATCCCATGGAATGATGTTGGAAAAGCCATATTAGAAAATATAGACAAAGGGGTTATCTAATAAATACTCATTTCTCATCAGGGGTGAAATCCTGGCCTGATTGATGTCAATGGCAAAATTCCTATGAATTCAGTAGGACCAGAATTTCACCCCAGATACGCTCATAGAGTACCATTTAGGTTGCTGACCTTTTATCCTGGGATGGAAAATACTATATTAGTGCAACAGACCATGGTTTAACATTTATCTGTGGATGGAATTTGGTTCCAAATAATACTATATTGTGTGCTCCCCTCAAACTGTCAAAATGCAAAAAAAATCTTTCATAGATTGGAAGAGATGATCTAACAATTAAAATGCTGCTCTCTTTCAGGATAAAGTTTGAGTTTAGATCAGTCCCTACAATTCCCTCACTGCCAAATAGGCTAGGCTCTGCTGTTATAGGGTTAAGGTCCTCAGCCTACCAGTTACTACTCCTCTACATTCAGATGACCCTCTCTTCCAAATAAAAGCCTCTGAGGAGATTAGTGGTAGAGGACAAATCCATGAAGTTCCCCTTTACAGATATAGTCCTAGGTTCACCATCATAAAGAGAAAAGGGCAAACACATCATATATTGTATAATAATACATGGTTAGCAATTTTACTGGGATGCAGCACATTTCTTCTGTGGCACGTTCTTTAGTGCAAGCTCAAATGTGTGAACAGCAGCCAATTACCAGGATGTGCAGCCCATTCTGTACTTAGTACAACTCAAAGAGATTTCTCCTTTTACATTTAACCTTATAGCTTCCCTGTGGCTAAATGCTTTTTCAAGATTAAAATCAACCATTTAGAAATTTCTCCCTCCTCCCAGCATGTTAAATTCCTTTTCCAGTGTATGACTCTGTATAGTTATTGTTCAGCCATTTCAGATTGCCTTTTCCTTCTTCTAAGACTATTAGAAATGCAGCTTCACACTTCATGGAAGGCAACACGATCAAATTATATTTTATTTCTACATAAATAACAAAACAATTAAACACATACACAAACTGTTTCTTAAAATGTTATTGCAGCAAGAAAAGCTACTGTGTAAAAATGGTGCCATTGCCAACATATTGGCTCCCTCTATGTATCTTTGAATCACATCTGTTTCCTTTAGTGACAAAATGAAATGCTGTTTTTATTACTGTTAGCACTGCAGAGCCAACACTGCTACGGAAGACTGAGTTGGATGCTATTTTGCTTAACATATCATTAATAAATGTGCCAGCGCAGTTCTGAATGCTGAACTTTTGTTACTGGTGATGCAGAAGAAATACATTTCATTTTCCAAGTCCAGGTTTAGTTTGCAGAGTGGGAGTTAATAGAACTATGTTTTGATTTGTAAACTGAACAATTTTGATATGAAAGCCATTGAGAAAAAAACAACACAACAATACTTTACACTTATACATCATCTTTCAGTCAAGGATCTCAAAGCACTTTGACACACATGAATCATTTAATAACCTTCTAATAACCCCTTGGGTTAGGTTGTGTCTCCATTTTACAGGTAGAGAACATGTGGCACAGAGGTTAAGGCTGAAATTTTCAAAGGAATGCAAGGGATTTAGTCACACGTCTTCCAGAAACATCCAACTAACATGTTTATCCCATAATCCCAAACTGCTTCCCACATCTTCTCCCAGGCCAAAACCCTGATTTCTCCCCGCCAAGCATTCGGCTTTCCCAGACATCTTGTGCAATGCAGTTAAGTATTTTCAATCAAAATATTTGCAGCAGAGTAAAAATGTTAGATAATGGAAATTTAAATTCAAACTAAATAATACAGGAGCTATTGGGCTGATTGCATTATTAATTTTCAAATTTAAGCCAATAAAACCCTCCATTGTCTATTCCAGATGAAGCTTCCACAGAATTTCCAGTTTGCTGCCCCAGTGTGCTGTGAAATCCAGGTACCATAGGACAGAATTTAGATCCATCTTGCTACAGAGTACATAGGGCTTTAGGTATTAGCTACTGCTGGAGAATGATTTGAGGGACTAAAGCCTTGTTTAAATTTGGGATTAACTCAGATTAAGCAACTGGTGGCCAGCAACTAGTTTAGCTGCATAGGTGCACTCCTCAACTGTAGACAAGGAAAGTCATGACATGTTCTGGAGGAGGTTACACTGGTGTCAATGGGTACAAATCACAGGTTTCCTTGTCTATGCATTGGTGCAGTGACAGCAGTTACTAGCCATGGATGGCTGAATCCCAAGTAGTGATTGATAGGCTTGATTGTTGGCTGCATTATGGAAGATCTCATGTGTTCCAATGTAGCTTTGCAAAGCTCAAGGTCTGAACAGCCTTGAATTGGGAGAACTATTCCACCACCATTATCTATTTTTCCCCTCGACTTCAATGAGATCTACAGCGTCTCACTTTTGGTACTTCTGAAAATTGAGATTATTTATTTTTTCTACCCCCAGTGGCTGCAAAAGTGCAAACTCACCTGTTAAAGGTTTCTAACGGCTCGATGCTTCTTAGCTGCTTAGCAGAAACATTAACGATCTTCTGACAACCAGAGATGCCCACCAGTTTTAAAGAGGCCTGTGCCTATCAAAAGCTGGGATGAGTAGCTCATTGAAAGCAAAGAGCAAGAAGCAGCAGAGTTTGACCACATCTAAAGTATGTATGGTTCTCCTTTCAAACAATCAGAGCAATTAACCGTATATGGTGAAATCTATGTGCCATGTTCTCCCCTGCACAAATTATCTCCATGGTGTGGAGTGGAAACTGTGCGTTTCAACTGTTTCCTTCATATCCTTCTACTGGGGTGCAGTGGGGAGCTTTCTGCTGTTCAGAAGAGGCCAGGGATTTGAACCCTATACACATGAGGCCTGAGCTTTTGTGCCATCATTTACACATGGGCAGATTGGGTGCCCAAATCAGAATTGTCCACTCATGGATCCACTTTGCACAGGTGTAAATGGCAACCCGAGAGGCAAGGCAATGGAAAATCAGGCGTAAGGGATGTGGCAGAGGCAAAAGACCATCTGCATGAAGTCCCACATCAAAACGGTAGCTTCTCATGGGATGCTCTACTTCTGGCCAATTTAGGGAAGGAATAGTATTCAGTCCTCCTTGGCCAGAAAGGATACAATAGCCTGATGTGGGACTTTTAAAGGTGGTAAAAGACCATATGTATACTAGTACCCTGATTATACTAGTGAAGCTACACCAGTTTAATCTCCTAGCATAGAATCACAGAATCATAGGACTGGAAGAGACCTCGAGAGGTCATCCAGTCCAGTCCCCTGCACTCATGGCAGGTCTAAGTATTATCTAGATCATCCCTGACAGGTGTCTCTCTAAGCTGCTCTTAAAAGTCTCCAATGATGGAGATTCTACAACCTCCATAGGCAATTTATTCCAGTGCTTAAGCACCCTGACAGTTTTTCCTAATGTCCAACCTAAACCTCCCTTGCTTCAATTTAAGCCCATTGCTTCTTGTCCTATCCTCAGAGGTTAAGAAGAACAATTTTTCTCTCTCCTCCTTGTAACAACCTTTTATGTACTTGAAAACTGTTGTCCTGTCCCCTCTCAGCAGGGCCGGCTCCAGGCACCAGCGTAGCAAGCAGGTGCCTGGGGCGGCCAATGAAGAGGAGGGCGGCATGTCCGGCTGTTCGGCGGCAATTCGGCGGCGGGGCCATCACTCCCTCTGGGAGTGAAGGACCGGCTGCTGATCGCGATCGCGGCTTTATTTATTTATTTATTTATTTATTTCGTGCTTGGGGCAGCAAAAACGCTAGATCCAGCCCTGCCTCTCAGTCTTCTCTTTTCCAGACTCTTTCCCTTTCCAGATGAGGCAAAGCTGCTATTTGCACTAGTTGAACTTACACCTGTTTGAAACAAGTGAAAATGTAACCAGTGCAAATAGGAGCTTTGCCTGTTTGTACTAGCGATTGCACTGATGCTGCTACACTGATGGCTGTAATCAGGACAAGTCCTCAATCTAGACAGGGTCTAAGTGAAGAGAAATGAGGGAGGATCTTAGACAACCCCTTCCCATACCTGAATTTCTATAGGCCTTTCATATAAGGATATTTACATGTATTAAATAAATCCTCAGAGCCTCACGGAGTGGAAAAGTATTATTATTCCTTACCTCCCCTTGTATATTCCATTGCCCCATCCCTTCATTCCAGACAGGATAGACTAGACCTGCACTTCTCTTGGGTTGTGCCTATGCAACCACTGGTCTCTTCTTGACAGAGTCACTTCAACTTCATGCTTCAAGAGACAAGGATCCTGCACTCTCATTAGTCTTTGTCACAGGGAAGAAGGAAAATATTCCAACAGAGTCTGGATTCCTTTGCTGTCTCATGGAGCAAGGAGCCCTGTGTAGGAATGAATAATGACTATAGCCCGTGTAGAGTCACTGTTAGGTTGGTTCTGGGGTCACTTGTCTGTCCACTGCTCTTTCCTGCCTGCATCATTATTATTGATTATTTGCATTACAGTAGCACCCACGGGCCACAATCAGGATCAAGGCTGTATTGTGCTGAGCACCGTACACACATATTCCAAGGCAGTCTTTCTCAGGTTAGACTGTAAGTCCTTCAAGACACACAGCATCATTTGTTTGCCGTCTGAGTTGTGGCAGTGCTCAGTAACAAACAAAAAGAAAGCAGCTCTGCTGCAACCGCCTTACTTTGCCTACCTCGTGGCTAGACTGTGCTCCAACACGATTGCACAGGGGGAGTAAGGAGGAATGAGGTTTCCTCACATCTTGTGTGGTCATGTGCGACCTGTGCATATCCTCATCCTCAGGGAGGATTTGTGCTTCACAGACATCGTTCAGGGGCTCAGTGCTTCCCCAGGGTTGGTGCACCAGCATATCAACCCTCACTCGAAGCTGTGTCTAAGGCCTTGGCTACACTTACCCGCTAGTTCGATGGCTGGAAATCGAACTTCTGGGTTCGACTTATCGCGTCTAGTCTGGACGCGATAAGTCGAACCCGGAAGTGCTCGCCGTCGACTGCGGTACTCCAGCTCGGCGAGAGGAGTACCGCGGAGTCGACGGGGGAGCCTGCCTGCCGAGTGTGGACCAAGGTAAGTTCGAACTAAGGTACTTCGACTTCAGCTACGTTATTCACGTAGCTGAAGTTGCGTACCTTAGTTCGAATTAGGGGGGTAGTGTAGACCAAGCCTTAGGGTACAATGTAGCCCTAAATAAAAATGGAAAGATAAAAGCATTTGGCTAACAAGGTTACGGCTAGTATTTAAATATTTCTTCTCAGTAGCTCCGGTGACTAGGGTGCTCTGAACAGTAGAGGGGTAGTCTATTATCTACCCACTAAATCATAACCATCCTGTATTTAGAGAAAGCACTATAATCTTTCCAGAGTTTTCATCCTCATTCCCTACCTGCCACCATCACAACCTCTTCCTCGTTCTAATCTATTCTGTTCTATTCTATTCAGGTTTTCTATATCACAGCACCTTCCAGTAATGCATTAAGCAATGTAACTACACATCTGTCACATGTTATTTCTTCTCACATCCTCTCTCCAGAAGGAGAAGTGTGTGCAGTAAAGTGTCTTATTTTGGTAGGGTGTGTCTTTTTTTAAAAATAAATATAACTGTGGCTATGTGATTATATTAGAGACGGTCAAAGGTCAAAGAAATGTGCCTTGCGCTTGGAGCAGAAAGTAGTGAGCTTTGCCATGGTCCTTAGTTGTTTGGGGAGTTCATTCCACAATCCTGGACTGCCCCCAGAGAAAGTTCTCTCTCTGCACAGATGAGCTTTATTCTTACTGCTGAGAGTTTCACTGTGCCAGAGGAGGTGTGTCCCACCACCCACTCTGCTCCTTTTGCCCTGATCCTGCAGCACAACAAGAATGGAGACAGGCCTCATCTTCCTTGCTGGTGACTCCACCATGTGCATGGGAGTTCCCAGCAAGTGTTAAGAGTGTAGTTGCTACTATGCCATGTCCCCTGCAGCCTTCTGTGCAATTGGTGTATCCAGGATAGGAGGGCCAGGGACAGAGCATAGCCAGTGTGTGCTGTGCTCCAGTTATTCCCAGCAGGTCATTTGGAGTCCATTACTAATTGGCAGAATTTACATCAACTTCTTTCCTAGTCTATGCAAGATCCTTGTATTGCCCTTATCACCATAGTATCAGAGCACCCTCCAGTAGTGCTTTAAATAATTTGAGTGACTAATATCTGCCATGAGTAGGTTTTTTTTCTTTCATCCTCTCCCCAATAGGAGAAGAATGTTCAACATCATGTTTTGGTTTTTATGTGTATGTGGCTATGTGTTAGAGAAGACCAGGGCCGGCGCTTCCGTTTAGGCGACCTAGGCGGTCGCCTGGGGCACCAGGATTTGGGGAGGCGGCATTTTGCCACCCTCGGTGGCAATTCGGCGGCGGGGGGTCCTTCCACGCTCCGGGTCTTCGGCGGCAATTCTGAGGCGGGTCCTGCACTCGCTCCGGGACCCGCTGCCGAAGTGCCCCGAAGACCGGGAGCGTGAAGGACCCCCCTGCCGCAGAATTGCTGATGACGACCGGGAGCGCGGAAGGACCCCCGCCTAGGGCGCCAAAAATGCTGGCTCCACTCCTGGAGAAGACAGGTTGGAAAATTGCACTTTGTACTTGGAGTGGAAGGTAGTGAGGTTCGTGATGGGCCTTCCTTCTTGTAGCAGTTCATTCCATAGTCTGAGACTGGCCCCTGAGAACTCTGTTTCCTGCACCAGCAAGCTTTACCCTTGTTGTAGAGTGTTCCATTGTACCACAGGAGCAAAGTGATTCCCCATGGTCCTCATCCTACTGCTTTAGGTGGCCTTTTACATATCCTGAGTCCATGCCATTGAGCATCTTGATGATAGAACCAAGCCCTTGAACTTGACTCAACATTCTATGGAAAGAGAGTGTGGAATGCAGAGGACAGGTTTGATGTGCGCTGATAACCCATGTTGCTGAGGACACGTGTTGCAGAGATCTGTGTTAGTTGGATTTTCCTGAGGGCTGATGGCTTCATATCCAGGGTAGGAATGGAGTCAGCACAAATCTGGCCTCAGCATCAGAGACACATAACTAGCTCCTTGGCAGACCCGCCTACTTACTATGCCAAGAAGCTAGCAAAGGATCTGTCCCCAAAAGCACTGTATACAGTTTATGAAATGTATCAGATCTTTGCCATCTGACTCATGTTGGGTCTATATATATATATTGTGTGGCTAATCTCTGTTTAACTATTCTCTCTGCATCCCTTCTGGGCTCATAATAATAATCTCTCTGATTTATATTCTACCCTCTTAAATATTTAAAATTGATCTAATTTTCTTCCACTGTGTACCTAAGCAGATATAACATGTTTAATTAAAGGGGATATAATCAACTAGTATTTACTATGTTTTCCCCAAAAAATAATCTTGCAAATACAAGTTACAACAGATTAAACACCCACAGCTATTAAATTTAAAATAAATATTTCAAACTCTTCCCAGATATTAAGTAGAACACTCTGACATCTATGATCAAAAGTAAAATACTTTATGAAAACTCCAAACCTCTTTCTCTGTGGTTTTAGCCTTTTCTTCCTCTAGTATTCTTTTGTTGCCAAAAATCGGTGACCTGCTCCTTATAACAATATTTTTCACTTATTGTGATCACAGCCATCATTTTAGGGACAGTTAACATAATTTTGGCTAAGTACTTAGGGTAATGTAGGATCAAGCCCTTAATGAACATTTTGGCCTTAAACATGCAAGTTGTTCCATGCAAGCAGACCTCTACAGCCCATCCATTGATTATGATGTTGGGGGCTCCATGTAGGCCCAGAGATCTGCACACATACCACAGCTTGGAGGATCAGGGTTAGCATGTGGGTTGATTGCAAACTGTTTGTTTGGCTATGACTTTGTGACTGGTCACCAGAGTCACATAGTACTGTTTCTGCTCCCAGTAATCACAACCTTTGTACAAGAGGTGAAGAGAAATCAAAGAGTACACAGGATAGCTGCCTGAACATGTCTGGCATGAACCTTTGTCCAAACACATATTTGCAAAAATATGTGTGAGAATTTCTGGGAATATCAGTGAAATGAAAAAACAAAGCAAATAATTTTCACAAATGCTTATGAAAAATTAGTTGTGAACCTTGCTTAAGGGATTTTCAATTTTTATTTGAACAACTTTTTATTCATTTCCATGCATATCTTTTCTACTGCAGATATATTTAAAAGGAGTTTTCCCCCTGCATTTTTTATGTTTTATGTTTTGCCATATGGAATCTGACCTTTGGCCATCAACTTTGTGTCCTGTCTCCAGCAGTGCTCAATACTTGCTGCTTGAGAGAAGGTAAAAGAAACAACACAAGACAAAACAAACAACATTATGTGCCTACTAAATTGTGCAATTCTGTTCATGGGAAGTAAAAAATCCTTCTTGACTCCTGTAGTGATCAGCATGAAGCATGAGCTTTGAGCATGCTTATCTTAGCTTGCATAACTATTAATATTATTGGTCAAAAATAATCTAGTCCTTATTTAAACCTAGCAGCAGTAGCATTTACTTCTATAACCTCCTGTGGTGGTGAATTCCACAGGTTGACCACGCAGCATGATAGCATATTTCTTTTTATTTCTTCTACAGTCACCAATTAATTCCATCAAATCACCCTTTTCCTCATATTGTCAAACAGCATACAAAGGAGAGAGTGATTAGTTTTCACTGTGTCCTCCTCTGTAATCATAGGGCCCAAGAAAATCTCTTCCAGGTCTTCTTTCTAGGTTAAATAATAGCTTTGCAATGCTTACTTTCTATTTCCTAGATTCCTACTAGTTGATTATTTATTTTTCTTTATTTACTTTAACATTCTTGTAAAATAATATGCCCCCAGACGGTTCATATGTCCCTGCAACTTTATATCCTATTTAACAAAGTTTTTGTATTGTGTTGGAGTTTCCTTGTTTATATATATATAGAGAGAGAGAGAGAGAGAGCCAAACAAACAGTTTGCAATCAGTCAGAGCATATTCTAGAGAATCAAGAAAGCCTAGGCGGAAGGGATTATCTCCTTTATTCTTCATTTTCTGAGTTCTACACCAGGGGACTCACTCCTAAGATTCTTGGGAGAGGAGATTTTTCTAATATGAACCTTAGGAGGTACACAGAAGTAGGGCTCCATCAGGATAAATTCATCAACCTCCCGATAAGTGTTACAGTCTTTGTCAGTAATCCCACAATCCCTATGAGTTTTAGGAGACTTGTATACCCCCCATCACTGTATGAGTTTCTGATTGTGGAGCCCCACAAGCCCTAGGTCCTTGAAGAGGTTAGTTATGTGGGGGGAGCATGGCTGTGGGAGGAATGAGGGGAGAGTGGGCTTTTAGTGGGTGGACATGGGAGAACTGCAAGAAGCACAGTGGGCTAGGGAGGGAGCTGAGAAGCAGCTCAGCACTGCAGGGGAAGGCAGGGAGAGGAAGCATGAGTTGTGCCCCTGGCTTCTGCAGATAAACTTTCTGTGGTTCACAGCAGCTGAGCTCCCTCCGATGAACAACAGTCCGGTTGTTATGCAAATCCTGCCTTCTCCTCTTGCACTCCTGAGGCTCTCCCCTCACATACAAATATCTGGCCTCTATTAGGGAGGTCATGGGAAAGAACAGGGGAGAGGGGCCCCAAGAAGGCATGACGACATAAGGGAATGGATATTTTGCTGGGAGTAGCAGAGATGGCAGGAACACAGTGGAGCAAGTGGGAAAATGGAAACTCAGGAGCATTTTAGTGGTGCAGGAGGAGAAGGCAGGGGGAAGCACTGGCTCTTCCCTGCCTTCTCCATCCATGGTTTGTCAAAGGGGCGTCAGAAAGCTAGGAACTACCGAGCACCGCTGAAGAATCTCGGGAGGTCTAGGCGCAGTGGGGAGTGGCTAAGAACTGGGGAAAAGAGCGCAAGAGTGCTCTTCCCACCTTCTTTTGACCCTCCTCAGGCAAGCAACAGGAGAGAAACCCCAGCAAGCCTTAGGTCTTCTGCAACCACTGGAGAAGCTGTACCGAGCTTGTCTCAGTAGACTTGTATTAATGATTTTCCTGAAGCGAATGTTAACAACATTTATAATCTCACATTCAGCAATTAAATTTTGGTCCTGGCCACTAGATCTGAGCTAGGGGAGCCATGTGAAGTTGTTGTTTCTCTCTCTCTCTCCTTTTTCCTTGTTTCCAGGGGTCGGGTTAAAGGATAGGTTGGTTTTGGTTTTCATTTACTTTTTTTTTTTTTTGAGGGGCAAGGGATGGCTAGAAAATGTTGCACACACACACAAAAAGAACTGTGCAACTGTATTCAGCACCTCTGTTTTTAAAGTGTTACAATAATTCAGAAGCCCCTAGCTGAACTCACTTCTAAACGTGTAGCAAAATAATAGTACCTTGGCCCCAGATAAAACCTACCAATTTTCTGGTTGATGTGACTTTCTGTGTGTGTGGAATTCCAAGGGACAAAAATCAGTCTTGAAGTGGAAACTCAGTTGCAACCTTAACTAGGGAGTGACTCCATAATGCATGTGGTGCATGGAGAGCACATTGTTGGCACTCCACAAATACATAACTAATAACAGGAACAACGAGCTGTAGTGCCAAATTTTGAGATTTGGAAATATTTTGTTCCAGAGAACTGGGTTTCCATTCCAACTTTCCCTATTGAATGTTTAATGTGAAGAGATTATTGCTGTGCAGATGGTGCAGACTGCAGATGGTGTCTCCCCACTTCACTAGCCCCTCTTTCTTGCCTCTGTTCTGTAGCTCTTGGCCCTAGAAACAGGAAGAGATTAGCGGAGGGCTGTAAAATCCTTCACAATGCTCTATTCTGAATTCAGTGGCAGGGGACTCTTGTGGATTTGTCTAACTGAAAAGGTTTGGTTACAGTGGTGCCGTTCCTTATGTTGTGTTACCACTGCTCTGCCACAGATCAAAGATGAAGCCATCTGCACAAAAGTGAGAAAGACAGCTGTTTCAGCACAGCAAATGCTTCAGATGTGCTCAGACTGCTTGCAGCAGAGGTGTGGGCCATGTATTTTGCTCTTTATACAACAATAGCATGGAGGAACCACACGGACATGGTGGGATCCAAATAAGTTATAACAATGTTTACTAACTATAGACCACCTGCAAGGCCTACTTACTGCTACTCTGGTTGATTTCCAAATCAGAGAAGGTCGTGTTAAGGTTATATGAAGCACCTTACACTTAAATTAATTAAGAGTTGAGAAAAAGAAAAAGATGATACCAAACTGGGAGGGATTGCAACTGCTTTGGAGGATAGGGTCATAATTCAAAATGACCCGGACAAATTGGAGAAATGGTCTGAGGTAAACAGGATGAAGTTTAATAAAGACAAATGCGAAGTGCTCCACTTAGGAAGGAACAATCAGTTTCACACATACAGAATGGGAAGAGACTGTCTAGGAAGGAGTATGGCAGAAAGGGATCTAGGGGTTATAGTGAACCACAAGCTAAATATGAGTCAACAGTGTGATGCTGTTGCAAAAAAAGCAAACATGATTCTGGGATGCATAAGCAGGTGTGTTGTGAACAAGACTCAAGAAGTCATTCTTCCACTCTACTCTGCGCTGGTTAGGCCTCAACTGGAGTATTGTGTCCAGTTCTGGGCACCACATTTCAAGAAAGATGTGGAGAAATTGGAGAGGGTCCAGAGAAGAACACAAGAATGATTAAACGTCTAGAGAACATGACCTTGAAGGAAGGCTGAAAGAATTGGGTTTGTTTAGTTTGGAAAAGAGAAGACTGAGAGGGGACATGATAGCAGTTTTCAGGTATCTAAAAGGGTGTCCTAAGGAGGAGGGAGAAAACTTGTTCATCTTAGCCTCTAAGGATAGAACAAGAAGCAATGGGCTTAAACTGCAGCAGGGAGGTTTAGGTTGGACATCAGGAAAAAGTTCCTAACTGTCAGGGTGGTTAAACACTGGAATAAATTGCCTAGGGAGGTTGTAGAATCTCCTTCTCTGGAGATATTTAAGAGTAGGTTAGATAAATGTCTATCAGGGATGGTCTGGACAGTATTTGGTCCTGCCATGAAGGCAGGGGACTGGACTTGATGACCTCTCGAGGTCCCTTCCAGCCCTAGAATCTATGAATCTATAACTTTGCATTTTATGAGTTTTCAATTTTTTTTAAATCTAAAAATATCTGTTAACGTTTTCTCCCTTAAATGGTTGGTACAGAATAACTAAATTGTTTTTTTTTAAATCTGGGAATAGAGTCTATTCTATAATATTTAATTCTGAACTACAATTTTATCTGTATTCTGTTTTTTATCTAGAAACTATTAGTATGTCTATATAAAACACTAGGGAGCTTCAGGCATCTGAACCATCTGTACTATTTTAAAAGTGGAGCTTGTAGCATGAACTAGAGATAAAGGCAAAGACCGATTCAGCAAAGACCTCAAGCACATGTTTCACTTCAAGCACATGCATGAGTCCTATTGAAGTTCAATCGCTTAAGTATTTTGCTGCATTGAGGTCTCATTTCTACAAGGTCTTCAACACCCTCCTAAAATCAACAGGAGTTGAGGGTATTCAGCACCTTGCAGGACTGGGCCCTGTCAAAGGCTGGAAGGACTATATGGGTGGGATTTTCAAAAGGAGTTATGTGTGTTGAAAACCTTGTAGAATTGAAACCACAATGTTCAGTGTTGCCCTCATTAAATGGTCATTGGGCCAGGGAGAGCATGAGAATGACTCTATAGCCTGGTGGTGAGAACACTCACCCAGGATGTGAGACTCAGAATCTCCTTCTCCTGCTCAAATGACTATTTAATTATTTATTCACAGCTTCAACAGTAGAGACTGAGGGACCCCACACACCACATTAGAATATCCTATAGCTCAAGAGTTAGGGCACTCATCTGAGAAGTAGCAGATCCCTGTTCAAATCCTCTCTCCTCATCAGGAAAAGTGGGGACTTGAGTGAGGCTTTCCACCATCCTAGGTGAGTAACCTGGGCTAAATGTTTTGAGGGAGGTCCTCATCCTCCTCCAGCGGCACAAAAAAGACTTAGATACCTGACTTTAGGAGAGGGTTTCCAACTGCAAATCCCAAGCAAAGATAGGAACCTAACTCTGAGAAGGGTAGAACTTAGCGCATACCCTCCTCATTGGCTAGCTTAGACAATTCAGCATGCTGGCTTTTGTGAATCCCATTCTTAGGCACCTATCTCCCCCAATTCATTGTATAGGGAGTCTAGGCACCAAACCCAGGCTTTGTGAAGCCCAGTGATTCTTCTTGGTCCCTAAAAGTTAGCCGTTGTCACTCTCAGTGTCACCACACCTAAGTTCCTTTGTGAATCTAGCCCAAAGTGCCTAAGTTACTTTTGAAAATTAGATGTAGGTGCTTTTGAGAATTTTACCCCAGGTCCATTTAGGGTGACTCAATTTGGGCACCCAAAATTACTTCTCACTTTTGAAAGATCGTTATTTTAAAATTTATTTCTAGCCTAATTTATTTTTTTTGTAACTCTACCTATTTCCACAACTGTTACACAACTGCCTCTTGATTAATACACCCTTCCTATGACAAAGAGTCCTCTTAGCCAACATCACACCCAAAGCCCAGAGCGACCCCAAACTGTAGCCTCACTTGGGAAAATGTCACAACACTGTGAGCTTATTAGCTGGTGGAGAGCTAGGGATTAATAAAAGGATGACAATACTTTTGTTTGAAGTCCTCTCTTTCTCTAACAGTCATTTTTAAACCTATGCCCACAAATTTTTATTTACTACTATTAATTATTAATATCATCATTAACTGCAAATTGCAAGCTCCAGCTTCTGTGCTGCTGGAAACAACCAACCTGGCAGAGAATCTCGCTTCTGTGTAGTGACTCAGCCATTGATGGCAGAGAGCATGTTTATATACACATGCTGGGACCTCATCTCTTACCCAAAGGCCTATTTACACACATTACAGTCCATGGAGATTTATTTTTAACTTATAATAATTTTTTTAAAAAATCATTGCTTTGAATTTTGGTAAATATTGATGGGGAAAACACTTTCTGGACGTGGAACAGAATAACTGTGATAACCAGTAAACTGACTCCTTCCAAAGCTACAGCTATTGTACATTTAAGATTCTAACCTTAGACTAAACCCTAACCTATAACAAACCAACAAAGCCAGTTGGCTGTCGCTTTCTCCCTCCCCTAAGAAGCAAGTCATTTCAGAGCCAAGTTTAAAAGGACATGTTGTGAGGAAAATGCACCCCACCTGAAAATTCAGCCAGCCAGGTTCTCAGTTGGCATCAATCGTCATGATTCCATTGAGCTCAAAAGAATTACACTGAGTTACACCAGCAGAGAACTTGGCCCAGCTGAGAACCAACAGCTATTCCAAAGCTACCTCAGTGCCCTCTGCATTGCTTTCTTCTGCCTTGAATTTAATAATTTTCAAAGCACCTAAGGCTCATTTTCAAAAGTGACTTAGGCACTTGGAAGCTGACATCTTACGGAAAATTCTGAGGACTTAGGATCCTAAGTGCCTCTTCCCATACCACTCACAGGAGTTGAGGGATGGGGGAGAAGGTGGTTTTCCCGCTATGTTATGTGTGATTTTCTAATTAGGCAAATAAAACTCAGGGTACCTTGAAAAACGTTTGGATCAAAAACTTGAAGCCTGTCACCCTTTTCATAAGAGGAGCCACATGACAATATTCAAGAGAAAGGAACAAAGCCTAGGAGCGTGGACAGGCAAAGCGCCAATACTCCTATGAAAACTGTACCTTCAATCCCCCATAAAACACACCACAAGAAAGCCTTTCATATCCATTTTCTGCTTTGAAATCTCAGTGATCGATAAGGACAGGCACCCCCCTGGGCACTGATGGAATAACTCTGAGAGTTAAAAGTAAGGCTATTTGTGTCTGATGAGGGCTATACAGCTACTGGCAAGGCTAACACACACACACACACACACACACACACACACACACACACACACACACACACACACACACTTTACATTAGCAATGTCTCTTCAATGGGGCAGTATTTGGGAGCCAACGTGGGTAAAAAGAAGTGAAAAACTAGTACATCACAATCTGACAGGATGTTATGTGAACTTCTAAAGTAACCAATGGAAACAAGCAGAACAAAAAGTGATCTGTTCTTGAATAAGGACATGTTTGGAGTCTATGCGATTTAAGTAAGTATGATCAAAATTTTCAAAAGTGGTCACTTGTTTTGGGATTCCTCCGACATGAAACACATCAGGCCTGATTTTCAGATGTGCTAAGCACCTGGAATTTGAACTGAAGTTAATATATTCTGACAATGCATCTTCTACTGGATGGTTCTGTCCACTCCGAAATTGTCTCATTAGACACTAAGGAATCTTTAGCATACAGTGCCACACTCTACTGTTCTGCCACCCTTCTGTGACCTAATCTGGTCTTTCTTGTAAATGCCCTTATTTCTACGGAATAAGGGTGTGGGGATTTTAACAAAGCCTGGTAGGAGCAGGAGCAAAAAAAGTCATGCCACTGTGCTGCTGACTGGGAGCCACCTGAGGTAAGCCCACACCCCAACCCCGAGACCTCTGCCCCAGACCTGAGACCACCCCAAACCTGGAGCCCCCTCCTGCACCCCAACTCCTCATCCCTGTCCCCAGCCCAGAGCCTGCATACCCATCCCAGAGCCCTTACCCCCCCTCACACCCCAACCCCCTGCCCCAGCCTGGAGCCCCCCCCACACCCTAACCCCCTCATCCCTGGCCCCACCCCAGAGCCATCACCCCCTCCTGCACCCCAACCCCCTGCCTCAACCTGCAGCCCCCTTCTACACTCCGAATCCCTTGGCCCTATCCCCCAGCCTGGAGCGCCCTCCTGCACCCCAAACTCCTCATTCCCAGCCCCACCCCAGAGTCTGTACTCCCAGCCAGAGCCCTCACCCACTCCTGCACCCCAACTCCCTACCCCACCCTGGATCCCCCTTCTGCACCCTGAACCCCTCATTTCTGGCCTCACCCTGGAGCCCGCACCCCCAGTTATAGCCCTCACCCCCTCCCTCACCCCAAATCCCTGCCCCAGCCCAGTGAAAGTGAGTGAAGGTGGGGGGAGAGTGAGTCACCAAGGGCAGGGGAATGTAGTAAGTGGGGGGTCGGGTCGGGTCTAGGGTGTTCAGTTTTGTGCGATTAGAAAGTTGGGAAACCTAAATGTAGACAGGGTTGTCTAGTCATTGCTGCTGGTTCTCCTTCTGACCTTTACCATATTCTTTAAGAAATGCTTTAGTTAAACATAAGTTATTAGGCTCCATACAGAAGTAACTGGGTGAAATTCTGTGGCCTGTGATATATGTGAAGTCAGACTAGGTGATCTAATGTTCCCTTCTGGCCTTAAGCTCTATGGATTGATGAATTCTGGGGCATTGTCCATCTGAGTCCACAAAAGTAACTTTCATTCTCTTTCCTATTCTGTACGCTGCAATGAATTCATATTTTGATTATTCGCTCTTCCTTGAATCACTTTCCTACATCTGGCACTACTGGTAAATCTAATAGATTTTCTTATACCAATTGCCTACTGAAAGGTTCATCTTGCTGGAAGGTAGCAGAATCAGGCCAGGGATTTCATATTTCTTTCCCTTTGCAAAACTAAAACATGACAACAGAGGTTGCTTTTGCAAAACTATTCCTGATTCATCCCATTTCCAGTGGGCATATGTACCCCCTGTGCACAGGGTTGGAGTAAGGCAATTTGGTGACTGCACACCATGACCTAGGCACTTCTCCTTTAAACCCACCCCCCATACCATTCCCCCCCCCCGGAGTAGTATTGATTTTTTTCACAAACACGAGGGCTAGAAACTTCTATTAAAAATGAAAACTGTGATCCTGACATAATCACATGACTCTGGGAGCTGGCACCTGAGGCACAGGACCATAGTCTTCATCCAACCCTGCTTGCACACATCTTACAAGGGTGCAAAATATTCTCTGTTCCAGAAATGAACAAAACTATACTGGGAGGAATTATTGCCCTGTGTTCTCCCCCCGGCGTGGGCTAAGTTCAAGGCCAGCATTGATTTTATTTCTTTTTTAAATCAAACTATTAACTTCCTGCTCAAAGGACACAATGAACTAAATAGGCAACACATGATTTCAGTTAGTATCCTACACAAAGGAAAGATCTCACTGAACTGCAGTGTGACTGTAACCCACAGGGTGGGTGAGGGTCTCTTCTAAGGTAGAGGAACCCTCCACCACTGAAAGAAGTGTAGCTTAGCATTCAATTTTCCCATTTACAGCACTCAGGCTTTTTTATTTCTTCCTACTCTCTCCCCCCAACATTGGCCCCTCTAAGAATGTGAGGTTCTTAGAATTAAATTACTGTGTATGTTGGAACAATTACAAAGCAAAGCTGAACAGTATGTCCTGACCATTTTCATAAAGTGAGGGTGACTGCCAAGTAAGGCACTATTTTAAAAGCAAAAGTCTCTTTGCACGGTGCTGAGTTATACCGTGCAAATTGCTTCCTCCCAAATAAAAACATGCTTCCATACGTGCCCATAGACAGAAAACCTCACTAACATTTTATCACTGTTTATGTCATGAACCAGTCCATTGCAGTTCATTCTGCTTTTCAATCTGTTTCCATAAGCTTGTCTTCATATTAGCAACAAAGACAAAACTGGATCCCTTTTCTCATCCACACCTACTCAGAGGAACATAGGAATTGCCAGACTAAATCAGACACAAGGCCCATCTACTCTGATATCCTGTCTCTGACAGTGGCCAGCCCCAGCTGCTTCAGAGGAAGGTGTCATACTTTTGATATTGTCCCGCATGACCTTCTCATAAACAAACTACGGAAATGCAATTTAGATGGAGCTACTATAAAGTGGGTACAAAACTGGTTGGAAAACCATTCCCAGAGTAGTTACCAGTGGTTCACAGTCATGCTGGAAGGGCATAACGAGTGGGGTCCCGCAGGGATCAGTTCTGGGTCTGGTTCTGTTCAATATCTTCATCAATGATTTAGATAATGGCATAGAGAGTACACTTACAAAGTTTGCAGACGATACCAAGCTGGGAGGGGTTGCAAGTGCTTTGGAAGATAGGATTAAAATTCAAAATGATCTGGACAAACTGGAGAAATGGTGTGAAGTAAATAGGATGAAATTCAATAAGGACAAATGCAAAGTACTCCATTTAGGAAGGAACAATCAGTTGCACACATACAAAAGGGGAAATGACTGCCTAGGAAGGGGTACTGTGGAAAGGGATCTGGGGGTCATAGTGGACCACAAGCTAAATATGAGTCAACAGGTAACGCTGTTGCAAAAAAAGCAAACATCATTCTGGGATGTATTAGGAGGAGTGTTGTAAATAAGACATGAGAAGTAATTCTTCCGCTCTACTCCACTCTGATTAGGCCTCAACTGGAGTACTGTGTCCAGTTCTGGGTGCCACATTTCAGGAAGGATGTGGACAAATTGGAGAGAGTCCAGAGAAGAGCAAAAAAATGATTAAAGGTCTAAAAAACATGGCCTATGAGGGAAGATTGAAAAAAAATTGGGTTTGTTTAGTCTGGAAAAGAAAAGATTGAGAGGGGACATGATAACAGTTTTCAAGTATGTAAAAGGTTGTTACAAAGAGGAGGAAGAAAAATTGTTCTTCTTAACCTCTGAGGCTAAGACAAGAAGCAATGGGCTTAAATTGCAGCAAGAGAGGTTTAGGTTGGACATGAGGAAAAACTTCCTAACTGTCAGGGTAGTTAAGCACTGGAATAAATTGCGGAGGGAGGTTGTGGAATCTCCATCACTGGAGATTTTTAAGAGTAGGTTAGACAAACACCTGTCAGAAATGGTCCAGATAATTAGTCTTTCCACAAGTGCAGTGGACTGGACTAGATGACCATAAACAGTAGAGCCGGTTGAAATATGAAAAACTGAATTTTCACACACCCACACCCACATACCCCCACACCACAGTTTATTTTTTATTTTGGAGTGTTTGAAATTAATCTTTTTTTTCTTACAAATTTTCATGATATTCTTTCAAATTTTCTATTGAAAATGAACCAACAAAAAATCAAAAAGATTAATAATTTTTCATTTTGATAATCTTTTTTGTAATCATTTTCGATTAAAAAGTGGGGATGGGTGGGTTTAAAAACATGACAGTTTTCATAAACTATGTCAAAGTCAACAATTTTTCACTACAAATATCAATTTAAAAATAAAAGGCTATTTTTCACTATAAAAACTTTTCATTTGAAAATTTTCAACCAGCTCTCACATGTGATTTCCTTACATTTAATGCCAATAAAACTTAGATTACATGATTTATATCAAAAAGAAGAACAGGAGGACTTGTGGCACCTTAGAAACTAACAAATTTATTAGAGCATAAGCTTTCGTGGACTACAGCCCACTTCTTCGGATGCATATAGAATGGAACATATATTGAGGAGATATATATACACACATACAGAGAGCATAAACAGGTGGGTTTATGCTCTCTGTATGTGTGTATATATATATCTCCTCAATATATGTTCCATTCTATATGCATCCGAAGAAGTGGGCTGTAGTCCACGAAAGCTTATGCTCTAATAAATTTGTTAGTCTCTAAGGTGCCACAAGTCCTCCTGTTCTTCTTTTTGCGGATACAGACTAACACGGCTGCTACTCTGAAATGATTTATATCGTTGTTTTTAGAAAAAAGACAGGAGCATTCCAGTTAATTTATGGGATGGGTATTCCTTAAGGTTCTTAAGAGGAAGATGAACTACAAAATACAGAGGGAAGGTTGATCTTTTGGTTAAGGTAATGAACTGGTACTCTGAAGATACAGATAGGTGCCTAGTGTGATTTTCAAAAGTTCCCAGTTCACCTAGGTACTTTTGTAAATCTCACTAGGCATCTATCTGCATCTTTAGACACCTAAATACCTTTGGAAAATATGGCCCTTATGAGCCCAAGTCCTCAGAATTTTCAGTGAGATGTCAGCTCCCAAGTGCTTAAGTCACTTTTGAAAATGACACTTAGGTGCTTCGAAAATTTTATCCTTATCTGAAATATGTAAAATAGGGATCCCAAAATTTCCTTTTTCTGTCATGTCTATTTACAGTTGTTAGCTCCTCATGCCAGGGTTTTTCTCTTTCTAGGTGCATACACAGGGACTTAGCAGAGTGGGACTCTGATCTCAGCTTCAGACTTTAAGAACCACGGTAGTAATAATAATAACTATTATTATTATTAACAATCATAGTAAATCTCTGCTGTGTAGACAGTGCATGCAGAGTTGTATATTGGTATTAAAAGGAGAATGTTGGGACTGATTATTTTCGTGGATGAGATTTTACAGTTTACACTACAAACAGAACTCGCTGTTAGACCTTATTAAGAAGTGAGAACACAGTGTCTCGACCTGCTTTGGAAACAGGCAAACAAATAAGGAAGCACTTGCTGCATAGTCACAAGGCACATTTATTATTTATTCTTCTTTTATGCACAAGTTTACTTTTCAAGACTAAATAAAAGTTTATTCCCTTCACTTAGTCTAAAATACTTTAGGCTTGGCACATTCATATGGTCAGCCAGTTTATTCTGCTCAGAAAATCAGACTGCTTACCAAAAATCCTGAATCCGGGTGACATTTGGAAGTTTCTTTCCAAATATTTCCCATGCTTTCAGAAACAGAAGGAGTAGAAGAGAGATTTGTAAATATGGAGCTCTCATTCCCTGCTGCAATAATTCTGGCTGTATCCATCTTTTGTCTCTTGCCTCATACTTAGATTGTAAGCTCTTTGCAGAAGGGACCATCTTTTTGTCTTATGTTTGTACAGCGCTGAGCACAATGAGGTCCTGGTCCATGACTAGTGCTCCAAGTACCTATGCTTATACAAATAATACCTCTCTAAATACAATAAGGAGAAATTCAATGAATAGACTAGTCAGTTGATTCTCTGATTCATTCAGGTGCTCAAATGCCTTTTAAAAAAAAAAACATTCTACTTTCTAATTGCATCTTAAATGTTTGAAATGTATAACTGGCTTTCCTTTCCCTGCCACTGTTAATTCCATTTGGCAAACACAGATGGTTTGTGTCTTCATCTGGGCACCAGATTTGTCCATGAGGTCAGTCCACCACTGTAAGAGAGTCTGTCTGTTAAATGTTGTTGAAGAGTTAGTGAAGATACACAAGAGCATAAAACATTGTGCTTTTCCTAGGCCATACTTGATAAAACTGTGGGTATGACAGAGAAAACTGAAGAACTTAAATTCCCTGATCATGACACAAATTCCTCTATGCAGAGATTACCCGGGGAGGAGACTGTAAAGTCGGTGAGGAGCTCTTTGCAGATTTTTCCATACCTTGTTCTCCCATAGGGATAGGTTTTACCCTTTTCAGATGGCATAGGAGGATCAGCCTCCAAACCCTGATGATTCTTTGAGAACTGTGAAGTTCTTGAGGGTACCATAGGCCATGGCTGTCCATGCAGTTGCCCTCTGCCTCTGCAGTGATTCTCTGCATCCTGCAGCCCTTTCCCAGCTCCCTGTCAGTACAAGTCTTGCTGCTGAATCTAGAAGCACTTCCCTTACAAAGGGAAGTACCAAAGACTAGAGGGGTTAGCAGTGTACCTTCATTAATGCTGCCTCAGGTAATATTAACATATCTAGGGGATCCCTGCATGGCTGGTGTGTGTGAGAAATATGTATCCACAGCCCATCTTCCCAGCCCACTTCTCCAACTATGTATCCTCCTGATCCTTACACAGTTGCCACAAAAGAACTTCCAAGAGGCCAGGAGAAGTGAGGGGATGATGCCGTAGACTGCAGGGAACATTCTTCTTCCCCCATCATGTGACATCTGTGCAGAGGTCTGCTGGGTTTTTGCCCTTTCCACTCACCGAGTTGGAGGATGTGATCTGGCCCCCATTAATTTATTAACATTTGAGGCAGCCACTTAGATATCACTTAACATTTCAAATTTGTTCTATAATCTATACATAGCTAAATAGCAGCAAAAAATGACCTGTCCAGAGATGTGGGTAATATAAAATACTTCCCCCTTAAAGCTGACTTTAAAAATTAGGTTATATTATTTGTTTGGCTTTCAAATGAATTTTAGTGCTGGCAAAAGGCATCAGACTGATGTTTTGGAAATGGAAGTTTCCTATATAGCCATAGAAGAGGTACATTGAGGGTAGCAGCATGGCAGACTTCCCCCTACACCAGCCAAAAAGGCCTCACTCCCGACTGGGAGGGACCCCACCTCTTGAAGTGAGAGGGTACATTGGTCTCTGTGCCCTTTCTGTCTTGAGACTCTCAGTAAAAATACCTCCCCTGGGACTCAGGAGACCTGGGTTCAATTCCCTGCTCTGCCACAGATTTCCCATATGACCATGTGCAAGTCATTTAGACCCACCGGGGCTTCAGTTGTTCATCTGTAAGATGAAGTTCTACTGACTCAAATGGACATTGTGAGGATGAATACATTAAAGATTGTGAGGTGCATCTGTACTGTGGTAATAGAAGCCATCTAAATACCCAAGATAAAGATATAGATAGAAAAGAATTGGACTGAGACCAACTGGTTATATTCCTAAGAGTTGAAAGTCAGCAGTGAGGTTGTATGGTAAACAGACAAAGCTTCCGAGCTGGGCTGTCAGAGGGACAAAACGCTTGGAATGCCACATCACACAGACATAACAGTTTCCATGTTTGTTACAAGAAAAGGATCAAGAACACAATCCATGTTTAATCCTCACTGAGGCCCCAATTCTCCTCTCAGATGCACTGTATGGATCCCCATCACAGAAGCTGCTTGCCGTCCATACACAGAAATCCTATTGATACCAATGGGAGATTTCTATATAAAAGGCACAGAGTATAAAGGGCCCCACTGAGTGGAGTGGTGAACCTTACCCTGGGAATGTAGTCCCAATCAGCCCATTCAAATGAGTCGAGATTTTACCAGATAGACGTTTATTTCTGTGACTTTAACTACAAGTCAAACACTGGAAAAACAGCTGCCAAACCCTTCTGTGGTAGGACAGGAATCTGTCAGACTGCCTGCTGGCTGGTGCACTAGTACAAATGTAGGACTAGATGGTGCCTCTAGGCAGATCCCTAAGCAAGGGGAGGTGTGTAAGCTGCACCACTGCAGAAATAGGGTTGCCAATTTTGGTTGGACATATTACTGGAAGTTTCATCACATGACATAAATTTTAATTAAAGATTGATCTTTAATTCCTGATGGGTTGGCAACCTTCGCAAGAATAGCCTTGGGAGGCATTCTGGGTCAGAGACATACCTCCGAGGGCTTGTTTACATAAACATTTAGTTTGTGGCAAGCGGAGGTGTGAATCTACCCCGCATTACTGTCCATGTGGACCCTGCTGCTGCGCACTGACCATTCCTTAGTGTGCTTTGATCTATCCTGCTTTGAAATAGGAGTAGATCAAAGCACACTAGGGGACTGTTAGTGCACAGCCAGAGGGGTCACATAGGCAGCTAGTGCAGGGTAGCTTTACACCCCCACTTGCTGCACACCAAATGTTCATGTGGGACAAGCCCTGAGCCACAATTTCTCCCCTGCTTCCTCCCTGCTTCCAACTGGCTGCGGCCACGTAACCCAGCTGGCTTAGCTACTCCAGCCATTGAGGTAGAGCAGATGGAGCCAATGTTCTATCCATTCCCCACCCATATGCTTCAGGAGGGGAGTCATGCTGATTATTCAGATAAGCCCACATGCTAGGTCTGGGTAGCCCACGTAGGGAAGAAAGTCAGGTTCTTGCTCCTTCATACAGGGATGTAGTCCAAATCGCAACCTAGCCCAATGTTTTTTACTCTTGCCTTGTTAACCACTCTAGTGGTTAAGTACTGGAAATACACCATTTATAGGACATTTTTCAGTGACAATGTAATATCAGGGAAATGGAGTGGAATTGACTTTGAAAAGCAGCAGAGGGTATAGGAAATGTAAACATTCACAAGCTTCTCTGAGGAAGAGCAAGACACACAAAAATGAGAAGGGAGTGCATATTGACATGATTATAAACTGCAGATTATATTTCAATTCCTAATGCCTATGGAACAAAGGGAAGTCTAATGCCACTCAGTTTAAATCCCATTGTCTGAGAAGGCATGCAAAATGGAGAAAGATTTATCATGAGTTCTTTAAGCTCTCCGTTTTCTGCTTAGAAGATATGCGGTCCCCATTTGTAGCCTTTCCTGCATCTTGTTAACTTCAAAATAATTGAGTCTTTATGAGATTCGCAGGAGATCAGTGCTGTGGAAAGGGGGGAAAAAGTGACTAGGAAAAAAAAAATCTTTGCAGCTTGAATGGCTTTGTGAGCCATTACCTTTTGCTTCCATCCCCAGTCTCAATGTAGAGCTTTATTAATGCGATCTTCTTAACAAGGGTGTCGGCAAGATATAGATTTCCAAACTGGTTACTATGGAAACCGGTGGTTCATTAAGCCCCCTTTCAACCCCCCTTCCCTTTTTTATATTCTTAGATCTGAGGATGACAATACATATAGACTCAGACTTTGTATTTCCTTCAGTCAAGTTTCAAGGTTCCCTATGGCGCTGGGATCATTTGCCATGGGGAATTACAATGAATCACCAGAATACCTAAAATAACACTTTTCTTCTTTTTCTTCTTCTTTTTTTTTTCAGTCACCAATAATTCAGCAGTAGCAGAGTGAACAAGGAGAAGGGAAACATTCATGACAAAATGCAAAGCCACTTGAAAAATCATAAACAGGTGTGAAAAGGCTCAAAGTAAAAATAGGTCCAAAGATAGGCCGGGCTTTTCTTGGGGGTCACACTCAGGCAGTTTCAGAACCTTTCCCCCCTTTCAAAGCTCTTCCTGGGTTTTGGTAAGTCTATGTGGGCAATGGAGGCTTGTCAACTTTTCCCCTCTCCGTTACTCTGTAACAAAAGTCAGCCCCTTCTCAGCTGCAGCAGCTTCCCTCCTGGTTGCTGCCTCTTCCTGTGACCAGCTCTTCTTTTTAGGCATGCTTCCTCCAACTGGAGCAGATGCTGCAGGTGTCTATTTGACAGGGATTGGGCTCGGAGGTGCTTGTTAGCCTTCTTCTGACTGGCATAGGGTTGTGCCAGTTTGCTGCATCAAGGTGATTAAAAAAAATGTAAATGGACCTATGTGTGGGTGAGGATCATTTTTTGTATTAAAAAAAATCCAACAGTGGGTGGGTTTGTATATTTCCAATGAGTAAGCAGCCGTTTTCCTGACAAAATAAAAATAAGGGGGTTGAAGAGGTTTGAGTACATGTGACTCCACAAGAAGGCTGCTCTAACTTACTTCTGGATGTCCACACCTCAGGAGTCCATTCCAGCATCCGGAAATAGCCAGAGCACTAAGACTTCCCAGCCACACCCACTTTTCCTCAGCCCCACCCCTTGTGCTTGGCAGGAGGTGGAATGTAGAGCTGCTATACCACTCAAAGACTCCCCCCGTGAAACAAGCAATAGATACTTACATTACAGAGCTGAGAACTCTGGCATGCTGGGCAACTTTGGAGATACAAAAGATTCACTAATTAGAACCAAGATCATTTGTGGGACATGCGAGTCCAGCTTACAGGAGAGACTGTTGAGAGAAACAGATCTAACAAGAGAGAAATGTCTCCAAATAGCAAGAGCAGCTGAATTGTCCAGGAAAAGGCAAAGCTATGACAGCCCCTAGTACAGAACAAGTAAATAGGCTCAAGATAGAGGAATACAGGAAGTATGACAGAAGCTGTCCAACTGAGAATGCAGGCATCATGATCGAGCATATGTACTGTGGAAAGCAATGTTAAAAGCACAAAGAAAAATGCCCAACTTATGAGTAATAGCAACAGGGTGGTTGGAAACAGAACCACTTTATGTCCCAGTGCTGCCCCTACCCCAGGAAGAAAAAAACAGTACATTCAGTACATGCAGTGACTGAGGACCTAGAGACTGCCAGTGAAAAGCAGGATGCCTGTAGTGTAAGGGTATGTCTATACTTACCTCCAGGTCCGGCGGTAAGCAATCGATCTTCTGGGATCGATTTATCATGTCTTGTCTAGATGCGATAAATCGATCCCGGATCGATCCCGGAAGTGCTCGCCGTTGACGCCGGTACTCCTGCTTGGCGAGAGGAGTACGCGGAGTCGACGGGGGAGCCTGCCTGCCGCGTGTGGACCCGCGGTAAGTTCGAACTAAGATACTTCAACTTCAGCTACATGAATAACGTAGCTGAAGTTGTGTATCTTAGTTCGAAGTGGGGGGTTAGTGTGGACCAGCCCAAACTTTAGCACGTCCAAAGACTCTCAATGTACACGCACTGCAGAGGAAAGCTGCCAGCCATTGAATTGTCATATTTTCAATTATGCTGTTGGATCAATGAGCAATTTGAATCCCCCTGGATTGTGGAATCAACTGTAAAGTAATCCCAGAGACACTGATAAGTAGCAATGTTAGACTGGAGATATGTGGCTAAGTGGTTCAGGAAGGCCAAATCACACTTGGAGTTGCAGTTAGCAAGAGATGTTAAGAGTAACAAGAAGGGTTTCTTCAGGTATGTTAGCAACAAGAAGAAAATCAAGGAGAGTGTGGGCCCCTTACTGAATGAGGGAGGCAACCTAGTGACCGAGGATGTGGAAAAAGCTAATGTACTCAATGATTTTTTTGCCTCTGTCTTCACGAACAAGGTCAGCTCCCAGATTGCTGCACTGGGCAGTACAGCATGGGGAGAAGGTGACCAGCCCTCTGTGGAGAAAGAAGTGGTTCGGGACTATTTAGAAAAACTGGACGTGCACAAGTCCATGGGGCCGGATGCACTGCATCCGAGGGTGCTAAAGGAGTTGGCGGGTGAGATTGCAGAGCCATTAGCCATTATTTTTGAAAACTCATGGCGATCGGGGGAGGTCCCAGATGACTGGAAAAAGGCTAATGTAGTGCCCATCTTTAAAAAAGGGAAGAAGGAGGATCCGGGGAACTACAGGCCAGTCAGCCTCACCTCAGTCCCTGGAAAAATTATGGAGCAGGTCCTCAAGGAATCAATTATGAAACATTTAGAGGAAAGGAAAGTGATCAGGAACAGTCAGCATGGATTCACGAAGGGGAAGTCGTGCCTGACTAACCTAATTGCCTTCTATGATGAGATAACTGGCTCTGTGGATGAGGGGAAAGCAGTGGATGTGTTATTTCTTGACTTTAGCAAAGCTTTTGATACTGTCTCCCACAGTATTCTTGCCGCCAAGTTAAAGAAGTATGGGCTGGATGAATGGACTGTAAGGTGGATAGAAAGCTGGCTAGATCGTCGGGCTCAACGGGTAGTGATCAATGGCTCCATGTCTAGTTGGCAGCCGGTTTCAAGTGGAGTGCCCCAAGGGTCGGTCCTGGGGCCGGTTTTGTTTAATATCTTTATTAATGATCTGGAGGATGGTGTGGACTGCACTCTCAGCAAGTTTGCAGATGACACTAAACTAGGAGGCGTGGTAGATACACTAGAGGGTAGGGATCGGATACAGAGGGACCTAGACAAATTAGAGGATTGGGCAGAAAAAAACCTGATGAGGTTCAACAAGGACAAGTGCAGAGTCCTGCACTTAGGACGGAAGAATCCCATGCACTGCTACAGACTAGGGACCGAATGGCTAGGTAGCAGTTCTGCTGAAAAGGACCTAGGGGTCACAGTGGACGAGAAGCTGGATATGAGTCAACAGTGTGCTCTTGTTGCCAAGAAGGCTAACGGCATTTTGGGCTGTATAAGTAGGGGCATTGCCAGCAGATCGAGGAACGTGATCGTTCCCCTTTATTCGACATTGGTGAGGCCTCATCTGGAATACTGTGTCCAGTTTTGGGCCCCACACTACAAGAAGGATGTGGAAAAATTGGAAAGAGTCCAGCGGAGGGCAACAAAAATGATTAGGGGTCTGGAGCACATGACTTATGAGGAGAGGCTGAGAGAACTGGGATTGTTTAGTCTCCAGAAGAGAAGAATGAGGGGGGATTTGATAGCAGCCTTCAACTACCTGAAGGGGAGTTCCAAAGAGGATGGAGCTCGGCTGTTCTCAGTGGTGGCAGAGGACAGAACAAGGAGCAATGGTCTCAAGTTGCGGTGGGGGAGGTCCAGGTTGGATATCAGGAAAAACTATTTCACTAGGAGGGTGGTGAAACACTGGAATGCGTTACCTAGGGAGGTGGTGGAGTCTCCTTCCTTGGAGGTTTTTAAGGCCCGGCTTGACAAAGCCCTGGCTGGGATGATTTAGCTGGGAATTGGTCCTGCTTTGAGCAGGGGGTTGGACTAGATGACCTCTTGAGGTCCCTTCCAACTCTGATATTCTATGATTCTATGATTCTAAGTGGTGGCGATGTATAATAAAACCATTCTGAGGCCAATGAGCAAATGCAAGCTGTTGATAAGAAACCCATGAAATAAAATACGTTATCGCTTGGAGTTTATAGTTGTTGGCACACAGGAGTGCCACTCATTGCTGAGCAGTAGGGCAGTGCAAGCCATGGATCTGATCATGCTACAACTCCAGAATATCCTCAACATGAGAGAGAAGGGTCACTATGGGCCTTGTCCAGGATTCCAACAGAATATAATGACATACTTCAAGGAGATGAAAATCTAGAGGGCACGCTGAAGTTAGAAATAGACCTCCACGTGTAGCCCTGAAGACTACAGAAACACAGAGTTCCATTAGCCCTGGTAGAACCACCGACAAAGGAACTGATAAGCCTTCAAAAAAGAGGCATCACTATACTGTTGAAACTAGCACAGAGTGGATCAATAGCCTTTTAGTGATGAGAAAACCTTCAGATAAACTGAGGATCTGCACTGATCTAAAACCAATGGGTCACAGCACATTGCACCAGAATTTGAATGATTCATCACCAAATGGGATTTTGAGCACAGGATATCTTCTCTTGGGTATCCACAAAGCAACGGGAGGCATAGTCTGCAGTAGAGACAGCCAACAGCTTAGGTGCTGCAAGCCTGGGAGGTGGGAGAAGTGAAGCAGCAACGGCGTGCTCGGGGAGGAGGCGGGGCAGGGGTAAGCTGGGGCAGGGACTTCCCCTGCATGCCGCGCCCCCATTTGCTGCAGGCGTCCCTCCCCACGCTCCACTGCCCCAGCTCCCTCCGCCTAAATGCTGGCAGCGACCAGCAATCCGGCCGCCGCGGTCACTGCCAAAGAAAATGGCGCCCCCCCAAATCCTAGCACCCTAGGCGACCACCTAGGTCACCTAAATGGTTGCACCAGCCCTGGTTACACCATGCAATACACCTTCCCAGGCACCAGATAGTAGCCCAGCACAGAGACTGATGGGCTAGAAACTCAAGAGCGTTTCCCATGAGGGATAGTCTCCTGCAGCCCAGAAGAGGAATGCTAGACAAGACAGAGGCACAGTTAAGTGAATACCAAGTTAGGCAGGCAAAGGAGCTGTGGATCTGAGGTCTCTATGCACAAGTGAGCAAGTCCGTGTCCACCCATCAAAACACAAAGCAATAGCAAAACAGTCCCGCTGCAGTGGGACACTGTAATATGCGGTAGCTACAGACCTAGGACAGCAGTGGAGAAGAAACTGAAGACAACTGCAGAGTAGTAGCAGACAACCATCACACCCAGACTGATTGGACCAAGGCCGGGACTAGGACTTAGGAAGATCCAGAGCCATCAGCTGGCCTGATGGAGGAGAGTCAGAAGAAAGGAGGATTCTGAGCAATACAGAGGACCAACAAGACACCACCCAACAGAATGAAGACAACAACAGGGTAGAAGCAAGTCACACCCCCAACAAACACAAAGTGGGAGACTGATGACCAGCACTCTTGAAGAAATATGAGGACTCACAGGCTGCAATATGATAGTGGTAAGGCCACATCTCAGAGGTGTGTTGGAATAGAGAAGGTTTGGCTGTTTTGAAAGCCGCTTCCCATATCTCTTCATCCTTGAACGGATTACTGTGTAAGTGCTGGTACGCCCAGACATCTCACTTCAAAATGTTTCATGCGATAGTTGCCATTCCAGTACTGTACGCTAGTAGGATTGCAAGCATAAGTCAGCCCTGTAAGCTGCTGGGATCACCAAGCAGAGCCCAACAACTCAGTCTTGCCAAGGGAGAGCTTTCTTGTGGGCTTGCACTGTCAGGTGTCTTAAAATAAAACTGAAGAGATTTCACACAGACAGGATAAAAAGTCCAGTGGGGTTTATACTTACCACTCTGGGTTCAGAAGTTTGCCTTTCCTTAGATCTTTCATTAGCTTGACCTTGCTGACTTCTATCCTCCTGTCTCTGATTTCCCCTGAAATAACCTTTATCTTCATTGAGACCTCAAACAGTTGTCTTGGCCCATTCATTCAGCTCCTTCTCTCCACTTATTTAGGCCTGGAAAGCCAAAGAGTTCAGGACAGACTTAACTGTTCTCCTGCCACAGCAAGGGTAGGGTTACTATATCCTCTCACAAGCAAATAGGAGTGAAGAAGATTGGGGGAGAGCGGGGTCAGATCCTCAGCTGGTATAGGCTGGTGTAGTGCCATTGACATCAATGGAGCTAAATTGATTTATACCTGTCTGAGGATCTGGATCTAGTAATTTAAAAGCTTAAAATATAAAAGAAATGGCCACTTTGTTAGCTGGCATTTAAGAGTGTGATTTAGTAATGAGAGTCCCCTTCATTTGCATTCCCTGGAGTTCCTTTTAATGACTGCAACAAGCCTCATGAATCCTGAGCCAAAGGAGATAATGGATAAGAAGGACAGCTATCAGGCTGTAGAGCTAGCAACAAAAAGAGACCATTGATGTAGCTAATGCTACCAGCACAAGTTCGGTACATCTGTATTCTTTGGAGCCAGTGTAAAGTATTAGCAGCTTGTACATGAAGATGATCAGGGTTTATAGCACAGAAGTGGAGTCTGTGGGGGATTAGGTTTGGAATATTTCATCAATTATATAGCTGTGAACGATAATAAAAAAATAATAATACTTTGCACTTGCATTGCGCCTTTCATCCTCAGATCTCTTCTCAAAGCACTTTATAAACATTAATTAAGCCTCCCATCCTAGTGAAGTAGGTATGTATGTATTATATCCATGTTTAAAATGGAACAGAGACATTAAGTGACTCACCCAAGGTCACATCCGTCATGCTGGAAAGGGTTTTCAATAGTCAATTGTTAACATTTAATCACAAAGCTGAAGGAAAGTATATGGTGATTTTAGAAGGACAGGGTGATTTTCCTGCTTATGCGTGAAGATCACATCTATCAGAGATGAGAGCAAATGTTTTGTCTTTGGAATGCACCAAATGGAACCAATTGTCAGATACATTTTAAACAACAATGTCCTAAGTTGGATTCCTTTGGTCCTGGGCCTGTCTACAAAGTCTGGTCAACTCACCACCACTCCCATTTCAAATCACATCAGCTAAGCATGATGCTACACTGTACAAAGCATATTTTTTCAAGTATCAAATTTCTAGCAAGTGCAGTCAAATTAAGTTTGTTTGCCACGTGGGGCCGTCTCCCTCCTTAGTATGTGGTTTTGTTAATAAATGCATAGATTCCCCAGTCCCTTTCTTCCCCCCCTATGGCTATGGAGATGTGTTTTCTTAGGAGTCCATTGTTAAAATATTGTCAGAACACAGGAAGTCAATGACAGAGATATGAAAAGAATATAAGAGTGGTGGCTCCCAGTCCTGTGCTCTAACCATTACACTCACTGCTTCACAACAAGAAAATCATATCCAGCCTGCTAGTCAAAAGAGCTCAGCTCTCATTTAAGCATCAAAACAAGTGAACTGATTCTGAAAAATAGTCACAGTGTTCTGAGTTCTTTTGAAAATCAGCCCATACCCACTGTTGAAAATCTAGTTCGTATTTTTCTGACTACAATGGCATATAAGCTCTTTTGGAAAGCTGAGACATAGTAAATGGGAGGAGAGATCTGAGAGATGCCAAAAATCCCTATGGGTCCAAGCGGGTGGCATGGAGCTATGGACCACCCATTTGTAATGTTTAATGACACATTTAATCCTAAAACTTTTTCACTGGTAAAGATTGTGCTTATCTGTGCAGGGGGTGCTGAAGTTCTAGCTCAATTGAGATAATAATAATATCACCTAGTTCTTACATAGCACTTTTTTAATCACCAGATTTCAAAGCACTAGTATCCTCATTTCACAGAGAGGGAAACTTAGGCACAGGAAAGTGAAATGACTTGTCCAGTGTCATCCAGTAGCTAAACCAGGATCAGAACATAGGTCTTCTGAACCCTAGTCCTGTGTGCTATTCACTATGCCACACAGAAAGGAATTAGAGAATCTCCCATAAATAAATATATTTCATTGTGCCTATGTCCTGACAAAGCATGTCAATGCCTGATCAAAACATCTTTTGAAAAAAGGCTATTTAGACTAGAGAAGAATAAAATGAAGATATCCTATGTCTGAAATATCACTCTGGATTAAATTTTCCCGGTGGTTACCTTTTTCCTAGACAGCCTCACTCTTGCAGCAAGAAAATGATATCATGTTGGCGTAATGTATGTCTTCCTTTCTCTTCTGTTTTCGCTGCCAAGTGCACTAACAAGGCAAACATTTGCAGCTTCCGATTGTGGAGGTATAATCTGTTCCCTAATGCAAAGCTCTCTTTTCCGGGAGAATAAATTTCTTTTACAGGAAACTTAATACAATGCAGAAACAGCAGGGTTTATTATCGCTCTGCTGTGTCTTTGAGGAGGGGATGGAATCAACATATCTTTAAAAGGCAAGAGAAGGATTAGTAACTATAATATCAGTAATGGTGTCTGTTGTAAACACACGCATGCTGTAGGTCTCCGTCTCTTGATAACAACCCTTTTTGGCCTCACTTGCCAGAGAACTGTAAGAAATCGTTCATTGTATGGTGAGATGTCTTGGCAACTGAAAATAACTGGCAACCCTACCCTACTCCAAACTAAACAATACGCTCATAAATCCAAGATAAAGACACTTGCCAGGAGTAGGGTATATCAACATTAGTTTTGATTATAAAATAATGTTCCAAATTATATGAAGCCCCAGACTAAGCATTCTTCTCAGGCTTTGCTGCCGTGGTTGACATTTTCTCCTGTGCTGGGCCTGTGCTGCACAGAAGGCGTAAACCAGGGAGAGCAGGGGCAAATGTGGCTATAACCCACCCTCAGATTTGGCGACACAAACATTTTGTGAATTTGTATCAGTTTCACCAAATTGTTTTGGGAAAAACAAAGGAGCAATCAAAAACATTGAAGTTTGGTTTCAAGTCAACATTTTTTAAGCAAAACATTTCAATTTTTCATTCTGAAATGACTTTTCATTTCAGAATGTCTCCAGAGGGGCAAAACAATCCCTGGCATAAATTAGAGCAGCCCCAAGAATTCTCTAATTTATGTCATCTTCTCAAGGGCTGCCCCACAATCTGGAGCAGCCCAGAATCTCCACAGAGGCATGCTCTACTGAAACTCCCTTTCCTCACACCTGGCATGCCCCCATGCTAGGGTTAGTGAGGGGACTAGAGTAGAGGCAGTAAAATCCTCCCCAAATCCCAAGCCACACAGTTCTGGTCCCTGTACATCACTGCAGCAGCCTTGGGCTGTAGGTGGGACAGAATTTGCCCCACCATGTTTGCTTTACCCCATGTTTAGTTTCTTCCCCAGCTTGCCTCAAGATCCAGCTATCCCAAACCCTAATACATTTTCTCTGCCTAAAGGCTATTCCTGACTCCCTTACAGCAAGGTGAGTTGTACTAGGGAATCATCAAGACCCTTTAACTCTTTCCCAGCAGGCCCACCACCAGCTGTGGTGTTTCAGACAAAGGCCTGGTCTACACTGGGGGGTGGGGGGAATCTATCTAAGTTACGCAACTTCAGCTATGTGAATAACGTAGCTGAAGTCGATGTACTTAGACAGGGCCGGCTCTAGCGTTTTTGCTGCCCCAAGCAGCCAAAAAAAAAAAAAAAAAAAAGCCGCGATCGCGATCAGTGGCAGCTCTAGCGCCGCTTCATTCTATGGCAGCAATTCGGCGGCAGATCCTTCGCTCCGAGGGGGAGTGATGGCCCCGCCGCCGAATTGCCGCCGAACTGCCAGACGTGCCTCCCCCCTCTTCATTGGCCGCCCCAGGCTACGCTGGTGCCTGGAGCCGGCCCTGTACTTAGATCAACTTACCGTGGTGTCTTCACCGCGGTGAATCGACTGCTGCCGCTCCCCCGTCAACTCTGCCTGCGCCTCTCATGGCAGTGGAATACAGGAGTCAACAGGAGAGCGCTCAGGGGTCGATTTATTGCGTGTAGACTAGATACGATAAATCGACCCCCACTGGATCGATCACTGCCCACCGATCCAGCGGGTAGTGTAGACAGACCCACACTCTGCCAACCTCTTATAGTAACACAGTCATTGATTCCAAGAGTCCAGTCCTGCAGGGCAGGAAAAGAATAAGCTTGCTCTAATTAGTTTCTTCAATAGTTTTAAAACTGTTAGTACACAGTACAGAGATGAGGGATAAAACTATCCCACCTTCACAAATGGATTGACAGGCTGATGGATTTTTTAAAATAAGCTATATTGCAATGTTTTAAGGCCCAATCCAAAGTCCTCAGCAGGAGTCTGCCCATTGTCTTCAGTGGGCTTTGAGTCAGGCTGGGTTAGGGTAGCACACGTTTCAACTTGGGAGAGCTCAAATTCTTGCTTAGGTCACAAGTGAATATGAGTTTCAGCTTCTGCTCCCCAGTTGTCCACATCATGAAGCCAGCACATTATATAGCGTAACTGCACACTGTAGTCAGCTGAGTTCTACCAATCAGTCAGGAGTGAGGCTCATAGGCCAAGCTGAGTAGGATTTCAGCCAGGAACAGCAAAGGGTGTTTCAGGTCGGGAATGAGGTGTAACAGCAGAGCAGTGTCGAGGCAATTAGTTTCAAAGGGGAAAGGGCTCCAGTTAACATTTTTCCTTGACTGAGCTGTTCTTACTCTTTAACATACGCTTTACTAGATTATGGGTGGCGCACCAGGTGGATGGGTGGAAACACCCCAGAAAACCTTGCCACCTCTTACACACCTGTTCAGGGGCGTCCAGAATGCAATGGAGAAGCTAGTGTGGCGAAGATTCTGTGGCTAAGTAGCATTAGTGTCACCAGGACTCAGTACCCTAGTACACTCTCACTAATGGTTTGATCATAAAACTGGGGGCAGTATTTGATACAACCCCCTTTTTATATAAGTATATGTGCACTTCTAAGTATGCTCCCACCACCAGTGCCTTTGAAGGCATTTGACTTACCTCTGCAGGAGACTGGGCAATCCCAAACAGTCCTGCAGCCACCCTCACGCAGCATGATTCTGGCTGTGAAAGCTGGAAGAGAGCCCTACATGTTTCAGGCCTTTACTACAATTATTATTCATACAGGTGTGCCAGACACTTTACAGCTCTAATTTCTTTTTCTTTGTGTAGAAAAGTGGTGAGAACCCATCAGCCTATAATCACAGTGAAGGCTGTAGTCACTAGTAGTAGACATTTAAATAAAAGAAAGATTAAATATTTTTGTAAAATATGGAGAGGATCTTTAGATGGCAGAGTTAATTAGATGTTGAAAATTTAGTGATCCGTTTGACATTGCAAGAATAATAGATATGAAGTACTTCTACTAAAACTACAACCCCTTGGGCTTCAAATTCAGTTTCTATGCAACAAAAGGCAGACAATGAATCTTCTGTTACACAGTTTAAATGAAATCCTTAAGAATGTACAGGTTTTATATTACATTGTGCTCTCCACATGCATGAGAAAAATCTCGTGTGTGTACATATGCATGTGTTGGCGTGTGTGTAATGGTGTGAATAACAGATTTTTTTAGTTCACTGGCAATCACGGGTGTTGAATGAAAAGCTTCATTTCAACAAAATCAAAATGTTTTGTTTCAATGTTGTGTTTAATTTTCTTTTAAAAATCAAGTATATTTTAAAGGACATTTTGAAATGAAAAGTTGTTTCGGACCAAAAAATCAAAATGTTTTGTTTTAAAAGTGTGACCTTGAAAGTTTGCAACATTAACATCCTCCCTCAGAGCACTATCCTTAGCACCATGCATGTCATCTCCTTGTACATCAACATCCCTCACAATGACAGAATTGTTGCCTACTTCAAATATCTACCAGATAATGGACAACCCTCAGATTATCCCCCCCAAACACTTCAACAATCTCATCTTTACCCATAATAATTTTACATTTAACAACAAACATTGTCCAACCATGGGAACAGCCATGGGTAATAGAATGGATCCCCAGTAAGCCAGTCTTTTTATGGGCCACCTTGAGGAAGAATTTCTGGTCAAATGTACCACAAAACCAATGATATACCTGAGATACAGAAATTATATTTTCATCCTCTGGACAGATGATCTACACTCCCTCATAGATTTCCACCACAACTTCAATAACCACCATCCATCAAACTCTCTCTAGAACACTCCCATCCCAGCATCAGCTTCCTGAACACCATGATCAGCTTCAGCAATGGAACCCCTATAGACAACTATATACAAGAAGCCCACAGATCACCACACCTACCTCCAAAGATCCAGTAACCACCCCAAACGCACCAAGAAATCTGTTATCTACAGCCTGACACTCAGATACCACAGACTATGCTCCAAGGAGAAACTCTGGGAAATACACCTTAACACATTTAAAGCCACCTTCACCAAACAAGGACACACCACCAGAGAAGTAGATTGTATCATGAAATGAGCCACCCAAATACCCCAACAGAAACTACTTCAATGTAGGGAAAAAATCCCCCTCTCTGACTGCACACTCTTAGTTGTCACCTACCACCCCACATTGGAACCCATATGGGATATCACTAAACAATTACATCCCATACTCGATGGAGACAACATTATATAAAAAAAAATATTTCCCAGACTCCCTCTGCTGGCCTTCAAACAACCCTCCAATCTCAGCAAGCTCATCATCCGAAGCAAACTCCCACAGACCAGGACACACCAATTCAAAGTGGCACCAGCCCCTGCCATAAAAACAGATGCAAAACCTGTAGACATATCTCCACTGCTGTGATGATAAATATCCCCCATAACACACCTTTCAAGATCCATGGGTCCTACACATGCATATCTAAACATGTGGTGTGCCTCATCCATGCACTAAATTCCCCAATAACAACTATGTGGGCGCAACCAGCCAACACACTATTGAATGAACTGACAAAGAAAAATGAAAAAGACAAAAACACCATATCATTCATGGGTGAACAATTTTCACAAAACGATCACTCAATAGCTGACCTCTCAGTTCTCATCCTACAAGGAAACCCGCAGAACAGTTTTAAAAGATGAGCCTGGGAACTTAAACTCATAGCTCTACTAAACAGCAAAAATCATGGACTTAATAAAGACACTGGATGTACAGTTCATTACAACAATCTGTGACACACCAACCCTCCTATGTCCTATGACTGTAGAAGTGTTAACTTCACCTTAAATGGTCTCTTGCAACATGTGTTAACTCCTTATCTGTTCCACCTTGAATTTAGCTCAGACACTCTGAGTACCTTTCCTAGACCTGAAGCAGAGCTCTGTGTAAGCTCAAAAGCTTGTCTCTCTCACCAACAGAAGTTGGTCCAATAAGAGAAATTACTTTACCCACCTTGTCTGTCTAGTATCCTGAGACCGACACAGCTTCAATAACACTGCAAATGACTTGAAACAAAACATTTCTATTTTTTCAGAGATTTTTTGGTTTGCTTGTGAATTTTTCCAAATCAATTTGGTAAAACTGATACAAATTCACAAAATGTTTCAGTATCTCCAAATCTGCCCTTTTTGCCAAAAGTGTTTCAGACAAAAATTTTGCTCATGTGCAAGTGCATATGTTTGTGTGTAGTATACGGTCAAGATTTTGATCTGCCGAGATCTCTAAAGAGGTCTCATGTTTAAATGATGGGAGCTCAGCCCTTAGTCCTAGCCAAGAGTTCCCATTACTGTGTGCCTGGTTCATTACATTTCAGTGATGAAGCAATTCCTGAATGTAAAGCACCCTGGGCTGAAAAGCCCCAGAGGTAGAATATTGTATTGGTCTTGTATTCAGTCAAAGCCACTTCCATTTGGATCAGGTGACAAGGGCTGATCTTAATAAACCAAGATTAAAAAAAACATAATAGTGCAGCATTAGAATAGGTAGTAAAATTCACAGATGACTATTCCATTTCAAGAAGATTCCAGATGTAAGATCTGAAGCATCGCTGAAGGATTTTACTATTGCTCATAAAATGTTGTAATTAGTTTCCAAAAATGTGATTTAAAAAAAATTAAAAATATTAAATATGTATTGCACGAATGTATTTCTATTTTATACAATATCCCCCCAAATGAGTAGCTAATAAGGGAATATGACTATAAAAACACATTTTCACAACAATAAACCTATGAATATAACATCATTTACTACTTAAGAAACACCCCCGGCCCCCAAAAGTCAAATTAGACACATTGTCTTACCTCAGTTCCTTTTTTATTCCCCTATCATATTCAGCTGCAAGTGCCCACAATAGGAAATCTAACTTGGCTGGCTTCATTCCATTTTGGCCTTAAACAATGCAAGTGACACCTAGCCAGCACAAGACATCCTACTAAGGGAGTACCGATGGGGCAGTTGTTTGAGAGAGGATAAAGCATGAAAAGAAACCTTGAACATTCAGAGGAAGGATAGTCTTGTGATTAAAGCATGAGACTGGGATTTGTATGCCGTGCAGTTGTAGCCATGTTGGTCCCATGATATTAGAGACACAAGGTGGATGAGGTAATATCTTTTATTGGATCAACTTCTGTTGGTGAGAGAGGCAAGCTTTTGAGCTACACAGAGCTCTTCTTCAGGTTTGGGGACGGTGTCACAGCTAAATGCAAGGTGAAACAGATTGTTTAGCATAAATAGTTAGTGGGTATTCTAAGGGACCAGCCAAGGAAAAGTGACCCATTAACATCTCTGCAGTTACTGGATTTAAGGCTTATTACAACAATCTTTAACCAACTAACCCCCTCTTTTTGTCCTATGACTGCAGAGGTGTTAACAGGCTAGAGGTCATTGTTCTTCTGGTCAGTGGTTTAGGAAAGCATTTCTATTCAGGACAGCATTCAAGCATGAAGCCAATAAGACTTAATCACATGCTTGAAGTTAAGTATGTTCCTAAGGTTAGGTCTACACTACCCGCCTGAATCGGCGGGTAGAAATCGATCTCTTGGGGATCAAATTATCGCGTCTCGTTGGGACGCGACAATCGATCCCCGAATCGATGCGCTTACTCCACCAGCAGAGGTAGGAGTAAGCGCCGTCGACGGGGAGCTGCGGAGGTCGATTTTGCCGCCGTCCTCACAGCGGGATAAGTTGGCTCCGATACGTCGAATTCAGCTACACTATTTGCTTAGCTGAATTTGAGTATCTTAAATCGACCCCCCCTGTAGTGAAGACCTGCCCTTAGTGATTTCCTGAAGCAGGCAATGGTGGGGAGCTGGTGAGTACTGAGAACTTTTGAAAATCTGACCCTTAATTTCTGATGCAGAAGGAAAGCACTGGAGCATCCTGCCTGAAAAGGGATGATTTTCCGAACTGGGGCCTCTGTGCCTTAGTTCCCCCCTGTGCAATGGGGATCGTGATACTTGTTTCTTCCGTTCTTTGTCTTGTGAGTTTATCCTGGGAATTTTCAAGAGGCATAAGGGAGTTAGGGTGTTCAAATCCCATTGGACCTCTATAGGAGTTGGAACTCCCTTAGGCCCTGTTGAATAGTCCAACATTAGATTATAAGTGCCTCAGGGCAGGGACTGTCACTATATGTCTGTATAGTGTCTGACATAATGGGGACTTGATTTTATTTGAGGCTTCTTGTTAGGGCTGGTGGAAAGTTTGCTGGCAAATCTCTTATTCGATGGAAAATTGAGTTTTTGCAAGAACAAAAAAGTTCATGGAGAGTATCTTTCCTCCAACGCCAGCATTTTTTCATAAAAACCTGACATCTTTTTTTTTTTTAATGAAAAGATGAAATTTTTCGGTAGCGCGAAAAAAATAATTCTGACCTTCTGTACTCATGTTACTTTAAATTAATGAATAATAATAATCAAGAAAGAATAGAACAAGTCTGCAGAAAATTATTATTCTGCAGTCTTCCTCAGGTATTCAGGCTGTCAGTTGCTAGACAATGATCTGAAATTATACTCTCCCTTTTTCTTGCTACCCTTAAGATCTCAGTGATTTTTTTTTACCAGCAAATAATAAAAATATATGTAGGACTATGGCTACCAATACATGATATAATTACCAGTAATTTTCTCCCGCCTCTTTGAGAGGTACATAATAATAAAGAGAACTGGAAGCCATTTCAATTTTCTCTGTGATATTAAAGCAATTAAAATGAGTTGGATAACAAAGCAAGGATGGCCTTAAAGAAATTACAAGCTCCAATGTCACTAGTGTGGGTGGGTGGGCTGCTTTCAAATTACCAAATCCTCAAATGTATAATAATATAGGGCATGATTTTCAAAAGGCACTTTAAGTGCCTTGAAAATCAATGAGACTTGTGCTTCTACATCACTTAGAGTGCTTTTCAAAATCAAAATCAAAATCTGAGCTGAACTCTGAAGTAGCAGTCTTCAGATATTCATGTGGGGCTCATTTGAAGTAAAACAAATTGAGCCCAATTTTACTAAACATACCATAGCATTCAGATCTCAAGCAATGGTGATATGAAACCTAGGGATCAGATTCTATACTCATTCACACCCCTCTAACTCGAGAGGAAACTGCCTTCACTTCTATATTCCCGCTCTCAGGAAACTAAATAGGCCTCTTCTCTTAGAAGAGCTGGAAACTTCCACAAATTATCACAGCTGTGACCCTCTTTATGCCAACTGGCAAAGGGCACACTCAACATATTGTTGTCAGAATATTTAGACAAACAGTGTCTTTTAAGGTATCATATAAAAACTGGTGACACGCTGGTCATTACATGTGTGTATGCCAGGGCCCAGACTAGCTAGGACAAGCTGCTAGCCTGATCCCTGGCCAGTGCCGGCTACAACATTTTTGCCACCCCAAGCTGGGGAGGGGGGAAGAGAGCCCGATTGAGCTGCCGCCGAGTTGCCGCCAATCTGGAGCGGGCCAATTGAGTTGCCGCCAAAGTCCCGCCGCTGCTGCTCTGGACCTGCCACCCTGACAACGGACACACTGCCGCCCCTTTCCATTGGCCACCCCAGGCACCTGCATCCTTCACTGGTGCCTGGAGCCGGCCCTGGCCCTGACTAATTTAGCTGCTAGACAAACAATGATGCCATCTGTACTGCCTTGGAATTGATAGAGTGGCCACAGCCCCTCATTGGCTGCTGGTTTAGCAGCCCTGATGATAAGCCTGGCCCCCCATAGCAGATCAGCTGCTTCTGGATGGATACCAGGTTTACAGCTGTGCTTGCCTGCTCCTAGCCGTTGTTCCAGTCCCTGCTCCTGCTCTGTTCCAGTCCATTCCCAGTTCCTACTCCTGCTCTCGCTCTGCTCCAGCATCTATTCCCCTCCGACTTTAATACTTGGCTGCACCCTGAGCTTATAACTCTGGTTGACCCTCCAGCTGTGGCATTTGGCTTTGGTCTCTCCAGTACTGATTCTCAGCTCCATCTCTGGCCTATGACTTTGATTTACCCTCAGCTCTGGCACTGTATTTCTGTCCCTCTGGTTCAGACACTTGGCTCATTCCAGGAGTCTGCCTGCCCTGGAACCATCTCTAACCACTAGGACATACTCTTCTTTCAGCCATTAGTTCTGACCGCCCATGGCTCAGCCAGCTACAAGGTGAGGGGTTGTGTATAAAGAATTACATATGTGTGCTGGAAATAAATTCTTAAAATATAGTTTGGAGGCAGTGAATAAACAAGCCTGCTTTAGACAAAGGAAAGTGGATTTACCTGTCTATGTGGCTCAGTTACAGGCAGAGGACAATGAAAGTACATTTACATATAACATAAACAGAGTAATCAAACTAACAAGCGGTGGAGGAAACCGTTCACAGTAGTGTGAACCCCCAGGAGGTCAATCTGGCTTTTGAGGCAAATATAATGGACTATGGGAAATATAAAAGGAGAAAAAGACATTCTAGTTGTCCCTCTATCCACTAAGTGATGGATATCATCTTCTGATTCTGTGACTCCTTCTACCAGAAGGGCTGGAGATGCTAGTGGCTTGATGTACTTAAGACAGCTGCTTAGGCAAAAATAGGAGATTGCTAAAGTTAAGTCTTAGACACAAGAAAGTGTGTTTTATTTTGATTCATTTGTACTCATTTTCTGTTTCTACTAACTCCTCTTAGTATACTTAAATCTGTTCTTTATTAATAAACTTATTCTTAGTGTTATTATAAACCATGTCAGTGTTTTGTTTTAAGGTAAAGAGTGTGTCCTCAGGAAGCCAACAGGCTGGTTTGTCTTTGGATGCAGCAAACGTAACAATTCCTGTGGGCGTCCAAAGAAAGGCACTGTACACTGCAGAGAGATGTGTTGGGGAACTTGGGTACTGGGGGAATGTTACCTGCAAGGCAAGGTTAAGACTGGCAGAGTCTCATTGCATTTGCTGGTGAGGCAGACAGACAGATGTGGCAGGCAGCTGATGCATAGTTTAAGCTCCAGAAAAGTTCTCCCTTGCTGAGACAGGGATGTAAAAGTAGTTTACGGTTCTGGGTGCCCTGAGCATCACAATGGCCGGCAGAGAATTAATCCATTCTGGCTTCTATAAGCCTTTATTTGTATGATCCTTTGGATCATCATACCTTCTTTCTTCTGGCATCAGTGAATTGCTTGTGGAAATCATTACCTGGCAGACATTACTGTAGAGTGTAATCTTAAATTGTTTACTAGGCTACAGTGAGATTTTCATCTACCAGAGTCTCAAATACAGAGATATCATCATGTAAAGAAATGCAACACTGCCGTTGTAGAAAAGCTACATATTGATCTTATCCATTCTCAGCATTCAGCCTCAAAGACTTGCAAGCTGCTAAATAAGCATTTAAGCCCAAATAGCGTGCTTCAGGTGTTATACGGAATGAGATCTCAGAATAATTCTCTCTCAGATTGGGATAATATTTCTTATGACATTCAAAGATATTTCTGGTCCAGCACATGAATATAAATCAGTGCATAAATGTATAGAATTGCTTGTCCAGAATCAGGGTGTTAAGAATTGTAAATTGTTAGAGATATGATGAAAATAAGGTCTCCATTGTCCGCATGGTGTAAGACTGTCCCTTTCTACAGTAATGGAAGGGGACAGTCTGGAGAGATGTTATTAGAAGAACTATAAATTGACTTTGGGGATTTAGTTTTGATGGCCATACAGTGACAAATTTGTCAATTACATCCTTTAAATAAATGGGAAAAGAAGTAGTTCCAGAAGAGGGCAAAAATTGCACCAAAAAACAAATTAACACGAATGAACTGGAAAAGCAAATAAACTCACACGGTTGCAGTTTAGATCAGTGCTTTTGGATAGTGCCAAATGCAAAAAAGGCTCTTTTGTTCGGAAAAATAATGCTAGGTTTGTTGTGAGGTTAATTTCAGAGTCCCTATCCTGATTACTTATCTGCAGTGACACTGAGGACAGCAGCCTTGCTAGCCATGTACATAATTTAGACAGACCTGTTAGGTAGACTGGAGATCAGCATAGTCCGGTGGAGTTTTTTCAGGCTTGTGTGTGTATGCATGTATATGTTTGCTTTGTTGTTTTGTTTTGTAGCACCTATATGGTGCTTTCTATTTCAGTTAAATACCATCTGTATGATTTTGGTTAATAGCATCATTTGCTTGTTGTGACTATTCTACTGAAATAGGCCCCCATCCTGCAAACTTGCAAATGCTTAGCTTTAATAATGTCATAATAATACTCCGCTCTTATATAGCGCTTTTCAGCAGCAGATCTCAAAGTGCGTTGCAAAGGAGGCAATTATCACGATCCCCATGTAGCATGGGGGAAGTCCCACTATAGTCCACGGGACTACTTGCTTGCTGAAAGTCAAGCACAGGCCTGAGTGTTTGCGGGATGGGGATCATAGTATGTACTGAAAATACAAACAAATGTTAATAAAAGGGAAAGCAACCTCATGGGGAATCAGTGGCACAGGGGGTTAGGACGCTACAGTTTTACACACACATACACAGAGAGAAAGAAAGACATGCTATTTTGTATAGTATCTTTCAGAAAGAATGTACAGAAACAAATAGCAGCAGCAAGATTGAGAAACTAAGAGGCTTAGGTATGCAAGAAAAAGATAAAACAGCAGCTCTGGCCTGATTAGAGACAAAGACTGTCTGGGGCCAGAAAGTTAGAGAGAGGTGTCTTCAGATGGCAGAAGCTGCAAAGAATAAGTCCCCATGGAGATTGTGCATGGAGGAAGGACCCACTGGAGCAGAAAAGAGCACTAAGAGAAAAACAACATCCATGGGGCAATAAGTGTAGAGGTGGGTTCAAATCCTGATTTTACAAGTTACTTTAGTGGTCTAATCTACCTCTTATCATAAAAGCACCACAAAAATGCAGCATGACTAAATCTTTGCCGAGGAAGGTCAGAAACAGGAATAGAATGGCTGGAAGTTGCTCAAGGCAGGACTGAGTTGTACTGATAATGTTGGTACCCAAGATGGTAAGGAACTGAAAAAGGTCTGAATGGAATACTTAATTTTACTTGAAGTGAATGAAATGCAGGTGAGGGCTCACTCTCACAATACTGGTGACATAGCCATTCTGAGTCAGCTTTAATTAAGAAATGTACATTTCTGACACTTGCATAAGCTTTTTTCCAGGGGGAAACATATGCAACATGCTGTGTGTGTCCATTCCATTCTCCTCCCTTTTGGGTCATTCACTGTCTACTTCCACTTTTTCTGGGGTGTGCATATACTACAACTCCTCCCTTAGTTAAATGTATAAACAAGCCAAAGAAACCTACAGAGAGGAATACACAGTTGGTGTCTCTTAAACAAAAGTTGCACTTTACATCTAGTTTAGTAACTTCATATAAAGACCCTAGTCCAACAGATTGGAAGTAATCATGACCTCTTATTATCTTACTGACGTGTGATGCCTACCTGCTGTTAGCATGGCTGGGGGAAGAATGCTTAAAGGTCGGAAAGTTGGGTTTGGCTTGAATTAGTATCCAAAAGTATCTGTAACTTTTTAGTATGTAAAACTGGGCTTGAAATCTCACAGGGATGGGCTTTCTTTGAGGTTTCTGGTATTTCTGCTTTTGATTCTAGCTGGAAATACCACAATAACATCTTTTCTCTTAGCAAAAGGCCTACAAAATATATACTTCTTAATTACACAAATATATCAGATCTTTAAAAAAAAGTTTAGTTAGGTTCTGGTACTAAAAAGGGTGAAAGTGTTGGAAGGGAGTCTAATGTTATCCAAATGGGTTCAATAATATCTCATCCAAACACATTCTAAACTGGAGACATTCATTGTTAATAGCCTTCTGGATAATCAAATCCAAACTGCTCTATTAAATTAACTCAAAATTAATAATCAGAGAGGGCCCCAGAGGTGAATTAGAGTGAGCAAAGTGTTAAGAACACTGAAATGAGGGGGAAGACACAGAGCAGGATTAAAGAATAAAGAACAGATAAATAAAAGCAATAGTAATTGGGTACTATTTAAGCAAAGCCTGCAGAAATCTCTCTTTGTGTGGGGTATGGCAGAAATCCATTTATCTCTATTTCAACATGTCTTGCAGTCTGATTCTGAGCCAGGTGCATGAGGAATCGGTAAGCACTTGGGCAGTCATTAACAATAGCATCACTAATAAAACCAATACAGTTCCAGTTCACATTCACTCTGGCCATCACAGAGTGATAAAGTAAAGAGAGAAATTCAGGTCAATAGAAAGAACAAACTCTATAGCAATGCATGGGCTAGTTTTGTATAAAACGGCATGTTTTTCTTCTCAGCTGTGCAGTGCTCCAAGCAACTTGGTGTGCTTTGTTAGAAACAGAATGATTAAAATAGGAGACCATACTTAGGTACCCTGCAATGGATAAATAAAGAAACAATTCTGAATGAATAAATTTGAGAGCCTTTCTTTTCATTTAAAAATATTCATGTAAGAATATCAAAATTGTTGCAATGGGCCAGATATTCAGCTGATGTAAATTGGCATCGCTCCAGTGACTTCAGTTTACACCAGCTGTGGGTCTGGTCCAACACCTCTAATCATCACCGATAGCAGAAAGGTCATGGGCCAGATCCTCGTCAGGTCATAGCTAACGATCTCTGCAAGCAACTTTCCACTCGAGTATTAGAGTGAATATTTTGTGTGAACCAGTGACCTCTTGGTGCCAGCTAGCAAAGGGCAGAGGTGCACAAGGTGTAAAGGGATCCCCTGGGTCTGTTATCTACAAACTAGTTCACCAAAGAGTATCATGTAAGATCCCTACTGAAAGCCTGTGTCACACAGGTCATCATAATCAATGTAAATGCATGAACGGACAATACAGGTATCTAAACTGAAAATTATGTTTTTATGGTCTGTCAGTTGGGGCCAGTCACCAGAAGTTGTTAAATTTCTTTCAGGCAAAAGATGTTTATATATTGGTCTGTCTATATGTAAGTTGAGTATTGTATGGTTCACAATGGATGCTTATTTATATCTGGCCTGAATGCTAATGAAAGGATTGTGAAATCTTCAGGGAGAGGGAATTTACAGGAGGAAATAACCCAGCAGGAGGGAGTCCTGTGTACAAGTGAAGACAATGGATTTGGGGACTATAACTGTAGGTACAGGGACTCACTCTGGATCTTTCTCCTAGGAAGTAATAAACTTTTGCAGTGAGTTTATTCCTGCAAAAAGGATCACAGCTAGCCAGTCTATTAAATGCTGTGAGAAGAAAGTTGGATGAGATAAACTTTATTAGACAGAGGGTATCTTGTTTAAATCTAGGCTCTAATATGTGCATTATGATTTTATTTTATATGTAACCTTTTGTTACCAGTATTTCCGCTTTGTATGATTTGAATCTCGCTGTACTTTGCTAAATAAACATAGACTTGCTTTCTCTATCAATGAATCTAAGTGCTGCACATTAAGCAGATCAGTGTACTATGGTGTAACTGGTAATTCATGGTGGACTGTACCTTTGAGAATAGAGGATCTCGGAATCCTGAGCGTGTCTAGTGGAATTGGGGCTGGACATTACCAGCAGACAACCGGAGGGCTTGGGGACTGCGGTGTGCCTATTGCTAACCTGCAGAGGCTGTGAGGGGAGTGCTTGTGCTGACTGTGGCTGATGGAGTCAGGGAGCTGACCACTGGCAGGCACAGACAAGTCTTTTTCATGCTCAGGGCAGGTGGTAGCAAGGTGCCTCACAACCCTTGCTACCACCGGGGGAAGTGTCACCTCTTGCAGTACAGTTTGAGGAGTCTAGCAGTGTTTCAAGTTTGTGATAATAGTTTTGCTTTGTCAGATTTATTTGCAGCAACACTGTTCGCAAGCAACTGTTATTTTGAAAACAGCTGCCAAGTTGTGCTATGGATGAACATTTGCTTTGCATTTGAATCCGATGTGAAAGATGCAAATCTAGGTGCTGATTCAGGAGCGACCTTAAACATGTGCTTAACTTCAAACGTGTGCTTGTGTCTCATTGACTTTAAGCTGTGTGTTAAGTTGTGTTTGAGTCCCACCATGTGCTCTTAAATTTCACTTGGATGCTGTAAGACTGCAGCACTGTCTCTTTCCTTGGCCTCTCTGGCACACTTTCTGGGCACAGATTCTCTGCTACCCCTTCATGGATATGGAATCTCAAATCCCAGCTACCCACGGCCCCCCATGACCAATGCTGACCCCTCAGACTCTCCAGTAGCTTTCTTTTTTCCCCCAGGTCCAACCTTGTGTGTACTCTGGGTTAATAGTTACCTCTTCAGGGACATGTGATAGGGAAAGCAAACACACTTTTTGCAAAGGGTTTCCATAACGAATCACTTTTTGGTTAGCAGAGAAATATGCAGGTCTAGACAAAACAATAAAACACCTGTACTCATTTCCCTGCCTCAGTTTCTTCACCACTCTTGAGCATTCTTTGGCTGAGGTCAAATTCTTCTAAGTAGTCCAGGATTCCCCCCTTCTGCTCATGGATTCTCATCTGAATCATGGAGTCTCTCTCCTCTGCAGGCAATTTCCTTCTTCATTGGTTGGCCCCTCAGTTAAAATGGACTGCTCTGCTACAAAAGCATACCCTTCTGATCCTCTCTCCTCAAATTTCCTTTGTCTTTGTGATCCCTCTGAGTCCCCCTGCCTCGCCCCACCCTACCCTGGCTCTGTGCTGTATTTTTTAAGACAGTACTAAGAACTGACTTCTTTGTTCTTCAGTTTGGGGATCTTTCATTCTCCAAACCCCAGGCCCCAGCAGAGAAGTTGATGAAAACTGGTTTCACCTAGTATATGGCCATCACATTGTCCTAAGATGTTCCCATTTGAATCAAAGTCACGAAGATTTAATGACCTTCCATTGTCACTCATCTGGGGGATATGTAACACAGCCCTGAGAGCAGATGGTAGATGCCTAGATACACTGCGGGGTTCAATGATACATCAGTGTCATAAAATCAACCAGAGCATATAAGTTGTATGTAGAAAGATTCCCCAAATAATCATAAATATAAATGTACATTTTTCTGGGAGAGCAACATTTGCCACATGCAGTAACTTCACTCGTTTCATGGCAACTTTGCTTCCTTTGCCAAGATTTTTGCTTCTTGAACAATGCAGCTCTTGCCATCCAGGGGGTAATTTGAACTTCATAGCATCCAAAGACAAAATTAATATGTTCTAAGAAGAAGAAAAAAATCAGGTTCACTTGTATTGTAGAAGGCAGCTCGGATACATTCTATCATCTATGATTTTTAACAAATGGTTTGAGACTATTGACATGAAATATATTTTTTTCAAGTGGCATTTTAAACAGTTTTAAACACAGTTTGAAGACTACTTCCCAGATGGCCCTTCTTACATAGAAAAGAGGCGAATAGGTGACCCATTTATTGTGGAAGGAGTTAACAAGGGTAGACCTGATGATCCTTTAGCAGAATTATTTTGTGGTAACACTTTAAAACTGAGATTACAGGCAAGATTTTCATTTTGTGTCAATCAGCATCGCTATCCCTAAATCAATGGAGTTCATATCAGTTTACCCTAGCTGAGGATTTGGGACTCTGCACTCAAGCTGTGTAGGAGTTTCCATAAAAACTGAGGATTCTCAAACTTTTTTCCTAAACCTTTCACAATATATTTATGCAAACAAGGGTCCACAAGAAGGGTTGCCATTAAAAACAAATATAAAGACTTGTCAATGAAAAATAACTTGTTCTTGTGCCATGCACATATAAACCCATGAATGGAGCAGTTCAGTGAAAGCAAACAGGCATTGTTACCCCATTGAGCAGTAAGTTATATCTCATATGTCAATGCTTATAAATGTTTATAAAAAGTACATTTCAAAGAACCCACTATGAGTTGTGAGTATATGGACAGTCAAAAAAGGGTTGTGAGTGATAGAGAAAGTTTGGGAACCTCCCCTCTTAGATCATAATGCCTTTTAGTTATGCTGTTAATGACTGACCACGTGAATTTGTGTTTGCTTGTGGAAGGATGGGCTGGTTTTTGGGGTGGGAAAGGGGGGTTGTTATCTTTGTTTTTTGGCAGGGAAAGAGTTGTGGAGGTGAGAGAGTACTGGGAGCCAGAGAAAAAGTAAGAAGAGAGCAAGGAACAGCATCCACATCAATGATAATTAAACAAACCCCTAAGCACATTGTGTTTGTGCCAACGGCACATTATTATACTGCTATATATGGGGACGGAGGGAGAGAGCCTCTTTAAAGCATCTCTTGGGATTCCCTATACCCCAACTCTCTTGAAACTACAGAGATTGTCTGTAGTCCTGTCGATTCTGACTAAAGTACTGTGCAGGTGCAAACCCAGCTAAAAGCAAGATCTGGTGGTCTTTTACAGTAATTTTCCTTAACACAAATTGGCTTAGTACTTCCATTATACAACAGAGTCTATTGTAGAGGGATGTATAATACAATCAGCTGTGTATTAGAAGCATTAAGCTCTCTTGCATTACAGAAAATTGCCGCACAAGGCTACCAGGCCTTGCTTTATTGGCCATGATGACAGCTGTAGATGGTCTATTCAATATCATGCCAAAGAGTAAAGGGGGTTGTAAAATTTTTAAATGGCAAGAAGCTACATCACTGACTTCACTTCAAAAGTACTTATATATTTGTGTCAGTCACTTTCCCTATGAGGTGCAGAGTGAAAGCAGAGCCACTAGGCCCAAACAACACCTTTTGTGAATGATCACGCTAGATTTGATTTTTATCCCAGGACCTCTAAACCAAACATTACCCAGGAAGGAGGCAAGCTATTTCCTTCTGTCTGTCTCAGCACAAAAAATGACTTGAATTGTCAAAGGAGATCATTTTAATTATCAACCTAGGATCCACAAAAGACGGGCCACAACCAAATGAGTAATACAATAGCTGATATGTAACATTTCTCATCTTCAAAGTGTTTTACGAACATGAACTAACCTTACTGAGAGGTAGGCAAGGAAATACAACTATCTCCATTCTATAGACCGAGATCACCAGTGCAGAGAGTTCAGTGACTTGCCCAAAGAGACACTGGTGCTAACACTGGGATCATTTTTAGTGGGGGTGGGGATTCTCTGAGTTTGGCCTCTGCCCTTATCCATACAGACATTTTTCCATCTTCAGATGCCTGTATCATATGATCCTCACTGTGCTCAAGGATGGCTGGCTGTGGTTCAGTCCTACTTCAGCCGAAAAAAAGGGCAGTGGTAATGCTTGAAAAATATTCTCACCCACCCAAATGTTTTCAAAGCCTTTAAAAAGTTAAGCAGGCAGAAACCAAGTTAGATAAAATTGTGATGAATATGTGGGCTCTGTGGATGTCCCAGCTGATGCTGTGTTATACACCATGAGCAATTGAAACTTCACAGTGGCTGCTGGGATAGAACTTGAGTTCACTACCTCCAAAAGGCCACCTGAGCCTATCCAGTTGAGGACACATTACGCATACACACTTAGTATTACAGTACTAACCAAAAATATTAAACCTCTGGTGCATTGCTTTCAGTCTTGGGCTTGTTAGAGATCACAGTAGATCTGGTCACTTTGGACTGTGAAGTTTAAGTTACACCCAATCTGCTTCAGTAAAGGCTTCATATTTAACATTTACTAAATCCACATTAGGGTGTTTTTCAGTTTCTGTATGTTTCAGTTAAGATTCTAGGCATTTTCATAGTATAATGGTAGGAAACATGGTGCACTTTATTTCCATGAGGTGGGGATGACAACTGGAGGAATGAAGTTCAGAATGGGAGGTTAGTGGCCATCCAAAACAAAGCTTTGCTCAGTGAGTTTATACAAGTTTTTCTGAAAATACAGTAGATGCAAGGTCAAAGAAACTTCATTTTTCTAGCTCGCATCAAGCACATGATACGTTGTGGTTAAAAAAAGGTATTTTCATTATGTTCAGGTTGATATTGCATAGCGATAACATACAAACAGATGTTCCATCAAAGAGCTGAGATCGACTGACCAGTCATAGCTTCAGTTTAGAAGAGGACACTTCACACTGTAACGATGGACCATTCCATTCTGACTGTGCATCAAGGAGAAAGGTTGATTGATCAAATATATATATTCTTTTTCAAAATCCTGTTTTTTACAAGCATGTTAAACTACTTCAGAATTACTGCTTGAAATCCAAATGCTGCCTTGTTAGCATTTCAAACACCATGATCAAACCATTCATCCTTGGTTTGCCATCCTACAGTCTGATATCAGAGCTCTTCCTGAGCTGGCATCCTCTAATTTCATTCTTGGATAGGTCTATTAATGTGTTTATGAGCTTTTTTCAGATCAGCACACATGCCAGTTGGTCTTTACCCTCACTAGTATAATCAAAGAACCCAATATGAACGTCCTCCCTGTCTGTCTTTGCATGTTTGTAACTGTGTGTTTATATACTGTGCATAACTCAACTCTGTAATAGTAAGGACGATGGCCCTGATTCTGCTTTCATTGAAGTCAATGCTAAAACTTCCACCAACTTTAATTATGCAGGATCAGTCCCTATATGCAGTATCATTTCTAGCTGCAGAACTACAAGATGAATGTATAGTTTATGAGTGACAGTGAAACTAAAGAATGGGGCAGACCTGCAGTTATGTTGCATGCTATATACACATTGTAATGGGAGCGACTTCTGGTATTCAGTGCCAAAAAGATGTCATGGATGAGAACTTAAACATACGATACAAAGAAATGGTTTCCAGAGTAACTGTAAATCTGGACTGAGGAACTGAGTGTTCAAAGGTGATGTATAGAACAGGAGGGTGAGTGTTAATGTGTTCAAATGAATGTGCAATTCATGAACACACACAAAACATGTTATCCGTTAATAAATTATGTTGTCTTTTGACTATACAATCATTAAATTACACATTCCATTCAATCTCATGTGCTAGGGAAGTGCACCTACAGTGTGCAAACTTTTGAAATTTGCAGTTAAGAAATGCAGAAAAGGAGACAGAAGGAGCTGGTTTATCTAAGCCCCTTCTATTGTCATTTCAAGGAGCATAAGAAAATGTTAACATCTTGGGCCAGATTCTGATCTGACAGTGATTTTGTATCAGTTTAACTCCATTAACTGAAATAGAATTACTCTGGATTTACAAACGTGTAAGTGACAGGAGAAACAATCAATTAACTTTTAATATGGCAGACCAAGTAGGTCTGTAGGTCTCTCTTTTAGACCTGCCTGTCTTCTATTTAACTTTTCTTCCAGTTTCATGGGCATGGTATAGGCTGTGGTGAACTCTTGGGTGTAAAACCCCAGAGCATAAAAAAACAAGATATCATGACCATACTTTAATTTAAATATACTAGCAGGGATTCAAGGGGGTGATGTGGAGGAGATCCAGAGTGGTTAAAATTAAGACAAACAAGTTGAGTTTTGACTGACAGATCTTATCCAATTTCCAGTTTCAGAGATTGGAGCTCACGATATACCTGTGGGTGCAAATATGCTTAGTGTATACAAGTTGTTCTGCACCATAGTGTGTTATTGAAAATAAGTAGATAATTACATGGAGCCAAATTCTGAAGTCTTTACTCCGCCCAAATCCCATTGAAGTTTAGGAAAAATTCCCACTAAGGACAGATGGCTAAAACCAAGTTTGAAATGTAAAGTTAAATTTTAATGGACCCCTAAGTAAAAACTTCAGGGTTTGGCACAGAGGGTCTTATCCAAAGACTTCTCTTGATTTCACTGAGCTTTGAACCATGCACACCATACAGCTGACTAATCCTTATAAGCTTTGTAATTTCAAAACCAAATTCCTTCCTTCCAGAGAACTTGTCCTTACCACTATGTTCACAGCAAATTGAATATTTTAAAATGGAGTTGTTTGGGGGTTATTTATATGGCAAAATAGTGTCTGAACAATATTTTAAAGCATACACACTTTTTTCAGTCTTTTTCTAACCCTAAAGCAACCCGATTTTCAACAAACTTTCAAAGAAAAAAAATCATAATCTTTTGGTTGATATAAGGACATTTTCTCCCATAAAGTTATAAGCTTCTGAAGACAGGAGTTTATAATGAAACTGCCTCTTCAACCATAACGGGAGCATTGTGACTGCAGAGCTAGAATAATACAACATACCGTACCAATGGGAAATAAACACACATCAATAAATCTTATTATTTCTATAACTATGCTGCAATATACGAGCAATTTTAAGGAACATAACAACAAGCGAATCCCTACAGTTACTCTGCATGCTGTGTGCTCTGCTATGGTGTATAGTGTAATCCAAAGGTTTAGAAACTTCTTGAGTGTAGAAGACACCTGAGAGAGAGAATCTTCTGCAACACCTTCCTTCCCACGGTCACCTGTGGGATCACTTCTTTGACTGTTCACAAATGCAGAATGGCCCTCCAGTCATTACAGCAATGGCTTTCTTGGAAAGTATTATCAGGAACATATTCATGTATTTTTAACTCTCTTTAATGTGATAAGCAATTTTGTCCTTTTTGTAAAAAATTAATCACACTATCCACTTTGGCGCTTCATTTCATCTTGCCCTCCCATCTCTTTCCCCACTTTCCCCCCTTATCACATGCTTTTCTGACACTGGCCCCTTCTCCTCAGTCTCACTCTGCACTTGTTTCCATGCTACTATGTTTCCTTGTCTCCTTCGCCACTGGACATGCAGCTCAGCCAGCTAGTTCTTCTCTCCCTCTCCTGTGCTAGATATAGGTCCCGTTTGTCTCATTCCCTTCTCCCCTAAGGCTGCTGACTGGAAGCTTCAGTTGCTCTGGTGGTGGCTCCTCATTCCTGAGACAACTGGCTTAGTGCCTCCATTTTGTTCCTGGCTGCTTCTACAAGCCTTCAGGCTCTTCTTTGCAAAGAGGAAATTTGGATAATTGTTAAAGCAGTTAGAAACAAGGTGGAGAAGCCATCACCATGTGAACAGCCAACTCTCCAGGGCCCGGCAGCTAGTGCTCTGTGAACACTTCCATAACATGAAGTGTCACTAGAGGAGGTTTTGGAATTAATTGATAAACTTAACATTAACAAGTCACCGGGACCGGATAGCATTCACCTAAGAGTTCTGAAAGAACTCAAATGTGAAGTTGCGGAACTATTAACTAAGGTTTGTAACCTGTCCTTTAAATCGGCTTCTGTACCCAATGACTGGAAGTTAGCTAATGTAACGCCAATATTTAAAAAGGGCTCTAGAGGTGATCCCGGCAATTACAGACCAGTAAGTCTAACATCGGTACCGGGCAAATTAGTCGAAACAATAGTTAAGAATAAAATGGTCAGACACATAGAAAAATATAAACTGTTGAGCAAAAGTCAACATGGTTTCTGTAAAGGGAAATCGTGTCTCACTAATCTATTAGAGTTCTTTGAAGGGGTCAACAAACATGTGGACAAGGGGGATCCAGTGGACATAGTGTACTTAGATTTCCAGAAAGGCTTTGACAAGGTCCCTCACCAAAGGCTCTTACGTAAATTAAGCTGTCATGGGATAAAAGGGAAGGTCCTTTCGTGGATTGAGAACTAGTTAAAAGACAGGGAACAAAGGGTAGGAATAAATGGTAAATTCTCAGAATGGAGAGGGGTTACTAGTGGTGTTCCCCAAGGGTCAGTCCTTGGACCAATCCTATTCAATTTATTCATAAATGATCTGAAGAAAGGGGTAAACAGTGAGGTGGCAAAGTCTGCAGATGATATTAAACTGCTCAAGATAGTTAAGACCAAAGCAGACTGTGAAGAACTTCAAAAAGATCTCACAAAACTAAGTGATTGGGCAACAAAATGGCAAATGAAATTTAATGTGGGTAAATGTAAAGTAATGCACATTGGAAAAAATAACCCCAACTATACATACAATATGATGGGGGCTAATTTATCTACAACGAGTCAGGAAAGAGATCTTGGAGTCATTCTGGATAGTTCTCTGAAGATGTCCACGCAGTGTGCAGAGGCGGTCAAAAAAGTAAACAGGATGTTAGGAATCATTAAAAAGGGGATAGAGAGTAAGACTGAGAATATATTATTGCCCTTATATAAATCGATGGTACGCCCACATCTCGAATACTGCGTACAGATGTGGTCTCCTCATCTCAAAAAAGATATACTGGCACTAGAAAAGGTTCAGAAAAGGGCAACTAAAATGATTAGGGGTTTGGAACGGGTCCCATATGAGGAGAGATTAAAGAGGCTAGGACTCTTCAGCTTGGAAAAGAGGAGACTAAGGGTATGTCTACACTACGAAATTAGGTCGAATTTATAGAAGCCGGTTTTATAGAAATCGGTTGTATACAGCCGATTGTGTGTGTCCCCACATAAAATGCTCTAAGTGCACTAAGTCAGCGGACCGCGTCCACAGTACCGAGGCTAGCGTCGACTTCCGGAGCGTTGCACTATGGATAGCTATCCAACAGTTCCCACAGTCTCTGCCACCCATTGGAATTATGGGTTGAGATCCCAATGCCTGAATGATGCAAAACAGTGTCGCGGGGGGTTCTGGGTACATGTCGTCAGGCACCTCCCCCTCCGTCAGAGCAACGGAGACAATCGATTCACGCCTTTTTACCTGGGTTACCTGTGCAGACAACATACCACAGCAAACATGGAGCCCGCTCAGCTCAGATCACCGTAACCATATGTCCTCTGGGTATCAGCAGACATGGTACTGCATTGCTACACAGCAGCAGCTAATTGCCTTTTGGCAGTAGACGGTGCAGTATGACTGGTAGCCTTCATTGGCGATCTGGGTGCTGTCAGATGTGGGGCTGGCAGACGTGGGGCTGCATTGCACACAGCAGCAGCCCCTTGCCTTTTGGTAGAAGATGGTGTATTATGACTGGTATCCGTTGTCGTCGTACTGCAGTGGCTGAAACTCTGTATGTCCCCCAGTCACTGCCTTCCCAATGACGATGATGGCTATCAGTCGTAGTATGCTATTTTCTGCCAAGCGCCCAGTATTTTCTGCCAAGCACCCAGAAGATGCCGAGGGCTATCAGTCATGCTGCACCGTCGTCTGCCAGCTTAAGATCTAAAAAATAGATTTGTTCTGTATTCATTTGCTTCCCCCTCCCGCCGTGAAATCAACGGCCTGCTAAACCCAGGGTTTTGAGTTCAATCTTTGGGGGGGCCATTCTGTGTGACAGTTGTTTGTGTTTCTCCCTGATGCACAGCCACCTTTGTTGATTTTAATTCCTGTACCTCTACGCCATGTCGTCACTAGCCCCTCCCTGCCTCCCTCCCTCCGTCAAATACTAGTTTCGCGCCTTTTTTCAGATCAGACGCCATAGCACTGGGATCATGGAGCCCACTCAGATCACCGCGGCAATTATGAGCACTATGAACACCACGCGCATTGTCCTGGAGTACATGCAGAGCCAGGACATGCCAAAGCAAAACCAGGACCAGCCGAGGAGGCGATTGCGGCGCGGCGACGAGAGTGATGAGGAAATTGTCATGGACATAGACCTCTCACAAGGCACAGGCCCCAGCAATGTGCAAATCATGGTGTTACTGGGGCAGGTTCATGCCATGGAACGCCGATTCTGGGCCCGGGAAACAAGCACAGACTGGTGGGACCGCATCGTGTTGCAGGTGTGGGACGATTCCCAGTGGCTGCGAAACTTTCGCATGCGGAAGGGCACTTTCATGGAATTTTGTGACTTGCTTTCCCCTGCCCTGAAACACCAGAATACCAGGATGAGAGCAGCCCTCACAGTTGAGAAGCGAGTGGCGATAGCCCTGTGGAAGCTTGCAACGCCAGACAGCTACCGGTCAGTCGGGAATCAATTTGGAGTGGGCAAATCTACTGTGGGGGCTGCTGTGATCCAAGTTGCCAGGGCAATCAAACACCTGCTGATATCAAGGGTAGTGACTCTGGGAAACGTGCAGGCCATAGTGGATGGCTTTGCTGCAATGGGATTCCCAAACTGTGGTGGGGTGATAGATGGAACCCATATCCCTATCTTGGCACCGGAGCACCAAGCCACCGAGTACATAAACCGCAAGGGGTACTTTTCAATGCTACTGCAAGCCCTGGTGGATCACAAGGGACGTTTCACCAACATCAACATAGGATGGCCGGGAAAGGTACATGATGCTCGCGTCTTCAGGCACTCTGGTCTGTTTCGAAAGCTGGAGGAAGGGACTTTCTTCCCGGACCAGAAAATAACCGTTGGGGATGTTGAAATGCCTATCGTGATCCTTGGGGACCCAGCCTACCCCTTAATGCCATGGCGCATGAAGCCGTACACAGGCAGCCTGGACAGTAGTCAGGACCTGTTCAACTACAGGCTGAGCAAGTGCCGAATGGTGGTGGATGTTTAAAAGCGCGCTGGCACAGCTTATTGACTTGCTCAGACCTCAGCGAAAAGAATATCCCCGTTGTTATTGCTGCTTGCTGTACGCTCCACAATATCTATGAGAGTAAGGGGGAGACATTTATGGCGGGGTGGGAGGTTGAGGCAAATCGCCTGGCCGCTGATTACGCGCAGCCAGACACCAGGGTGGTTAGAAGAGCACAGCAGGGCGTGGTGCGCATCAGAGAAGCTTTGAAAATGAGTTTTGTGACTGGCCAGGCTACGGTGTGAAACTTCTGTTTGTTTCTCCTTGATGAACCCTCCACACCCACCCACCGCCCGGTTCACTCTACTTCCCTGTAAACCAACCACCCCACCTTTCCCTCCCCCCCTCGAGCACCACTTGCAGAGGCAATAAAGTCATTGTTACTTCACATTCATGTAGAAGCGGCATGTTTGTGGCTCTGCCCCGGACCTTCCATTTGCCTCTCTGGGTATGTGGTAGGCTTGCCTTAGCTCCTTAATTTTCACGCGGCACTGCTGTGCGTCCCTGTTATGGCCTCTGTCCTTCATGGCCTTGGAGACCTTTTCTAATATTTTACCATTTCCTTTACTGCTACGGAGTTCAACTAGCACTGATTCATCTCCCCATATGGCGAGCAGATCCCGTACCTCCCGTTCGATCCATGATGGAGCTCTTTTGCTATCCTGGGACTCCATCACGGTCACCTGTGCTGATGAGCTCTGCATGGTCACCTGTGCTCTCCACGCTGGGCAAACAGGAAATGAAATTCAAACGTTCGCGGGACTTTTCCTGTCTACCTGGTCAGTGCATCTGAGTTGAGAGTGCTGTCCAGAGCGGTCACAATGAAGCACTGTGGGATAGCTCCCGGAGGCCAATAATGTCGAATTTCGTTCACACTACCCCAATTCCGACCCGCTAAGGTCGATTTTATCGCTAATCCCCTCATCGGAGGTGGAGTAAAGAAACCGGTTTAAAGGGCCCTTTAAGTCGAAAAAAGGGACTTAGCCGTGTGAACGTGTCCAGGCTTAATTCGATTTAACGCTGCTAAATTCGACCTAAACTCTTAGTGTAGACCAGGCCTAAGGGGGGATAAGATAGAGGTATATAAAATCATGAGTGATGTGGAGAAAGTGGATAAGGAAAAGTTATTTACTTATTCCCATAATACAAGAACTAGGGGTCACCAAATGAAATTAATAGGCAGCAGGTTTAAAACAAATAAAATGAAGTTCTTCTTCACACAGCACACAGTCAATTTGTGGAACTCCTTACCTGAGGAGGTTGTGAAGGCTAGGACTATAACAGTGTTTAAAAGAGAGCTGGATAAATTCATGGTGGTTAAGTCCATTAATGGCTATTAGCCAGGATGGGTAAGGAATGGTGTCCCTAGCCTCTGTTTGTCAGAGGGTGGAGATGGATGGCAGGAGAGAGATCACTTGATCATTGCCTGTTAGGTTCACTCCCTCTGGGTCACCTGGCATTGGCCACTGTCGGTAGACAGGATACTGGGCTAGATGGACCTTTGGTCTGACCCAGTACGGCCGTTCTTATGTTCTTATATGTTTTCACTCTGTAACAGTACTTTTGTTATTTGGGGAAAACCATGCATTACTCATGGCTTTGCTCTACCACTTGCAAATCAGGCAGTCTTCCTCCCTCACACACTCATGAAAATAAGAACTATTATGTTGCTACCACCATTTGTGTACTGTACGCACCAGAGATGGGCAAACCTCCGAGTTTTGATTCAATTCTGATAAGCACTGCAAAGTGTGCGGAACTATGTTGGAAATCTTGCAAGAGGAGCCTGCCTTATGGTATTCAGCACTTGGTGTTTAGGTCTCTCCTGTAACCAGGCAGTATAGATACACCTCTACCCCAATATAACGCTGTCCTAGGGAGCCAAAAAATCTTACTGCATTATAGGTGAAACCGCGTTATATCAAACTTGCTTTGATCCACCAGAGTGCGCAGCCCCCCCACCCCCCGAGCGCTGCTTTACTGTGTTATATTCAAATTCATGTTATATCGGGTCGTGTTATATCGGGGTAGAGGTGTAGATATAGAAGAGAGAAAAAACAAGAAAAAAATAACCCTAGTGGGCCTGAGTCCCCTCTCATATATATAATTGTAAAGCATGCGTAATTCCATAGAAGTCAATGGGCTAGAACTGGTGTGAGGAGACCCCAAAGTAATTTTTTCAAGTCTTAAAAATAGGCTCAGATCTAAGTCAGTTTGCGAGGTGGGGCAAGGTTTCATGTCACTCCTTATTTTATCTGAACTGGCTGGACAATCCCTAACAAATGCACACATACATAGCTGGGTGTATATATACAGATAAATACATGGGAGATTGTGAAGGGGCACACCCTCACACTGACAGAGAGGGGGACTAACGAGCTCTTCCTGGCCCGGTCAGCACCAACCAGGCACACCTGTAAGGCTTGTTCTGCCTGGAGGACTGTGGGGGAGAGCTTAAAAGAAAAAAATGTGCCACAGGAAGGGGTGGTGAACTGGGATAAGGTTGCTCCACCTCAGACAGGCTCACTGAGAGGGAGACAGCAACAAGCCTCTTGAAGCTGCATGATCCAGTCTCAGAGCAGCTCAACCCAGTAGAAGGGTCTGGAGGTGGACCCAGTGTACACTAAGCCCAAAAGGCTGATCCAGGAAGAGTGAACATGAAGTACACAAGAATATAAGAACGGCCATACTGGGTCAGAACAATGGTCCATCTAGCCTGGCAGTCTGTCTTTTAATAGTGGCCAATGCCAGGTACTTCAGAGGGAATGAACAGAACAGGTAATTATCAAGTGATCCATCTCCTGTCACCCATTTCCAGCTTCTGGCAAAACCAAAGCTAGGGACACTACCCCTTCCCATCCTGGTTAATAACCATTGATGGAGCTATCCTCCATGAATTTATCTAATTCTTTTTTGAACCCCGTTACAGTCTTGGTCTTCACAACATCCTCTGGCAAGGAGTTCCACAGGTTGACTATAGCTGAGTTCCAGGTCACTCTTGCTTCTTTTCAATTTCCCATAGACTCCCCTCTCTCATAAGGGAAGAAAGAGTGGAGAAGACTTTTGTTTTATTTTATGCTCCAAGAATCCCTTGGGCATCTGCCTGCGGTTGTGGGGGGTTGAGAGAAAGACAGTACAAGGACCTGGAATAGGGACTTGAGGGGACCCCTGCCCCCCACAGAGACCTTACATGGATCTTTGAACCTGAAATTCTAGTACAAGAAAGTTTCAGATTCCTAAAATAATCCTTCATGTAGAAAACATAATTGTATTCATTAAATTAAATTATACTTACTTATCACATTTAAATGAGTTTGAGGAACAGATCTCCAGCTGGTGTAAATTGGGCATAGCTCAGCTGAAGTCAATGGAGTTGTGCCAATTTATATCAGCTGAAGATCTAGCCCAGAGAATATAATAGTTACTCCCCATACCTCCTCGGGAGCCCAGCGTCTTTGATGGCAGCTCAGAAAAGTTTATTATACATTCTAAAAGTTCCCCTGCTGCCCGTACAATATGAGGTGCTTTGCTTCCCTGATCCTGATGACTTTATTCATTAGCTCATCTCATTTTACATTTTTTCTTGACTAAATTTACTTTTATGGATATTTTTGTTCAACTCCTATGCTTTCCTATTATGTAAATGGGCAGCTGCTTTACTCTTGTGTAAAATCTGGATGGTTTGCATTTTCCCCTCTAAAGTTAAAATCAATAAGAGCAGGGTGGAAAGAAAACTGTCCTGAAGTGGGTTATCAAGGACTGCAGCTGCTTTTCAGGCTGAAGATAAAAGAGTCATGACTATGGACAGGTGACAGGCTCACATACAAATGCATAAACCAACCCAAATTACAGTGGGTTCATGGTCTATTACTTTTGTGAACTGCAGCCAAATTCAGGAAATCCATACAGCCCTGCTCCCCAGTACCTGTGCATCAATCACACCCGGCCCCCCAAACCTAGATTCTGGGACTTCCCATTTTACCTTTTGATGTCTTTGGGGAGATGGGCAATTGGCCCATTGAGACCCTGAGGTGGGTGGTATCCTCTGCCTCTTTCCTCTGATTTCTAGGGAGAGCTTGGTGACTGTTCCATCCTATCACAGGCTTCCAGGGGACACTTGGCATGAGCTGCTGCCTTCCACTATCCTTGTTCAAAGAGATGAGGAAGTGAAAAGACTGCTTCTCCATAAGGGAACAAGGACACTTCCATTGCCAGCCATCACCCTACTGAGATGGCTGAAGAGTCTCCCCACAGTTCTTAGTGTGGTAACTAGGGAACCCTAAGGGTTCCCTAGCAACTGAATGCTAGAAAAGGAAACTCCACAATCCCCTGTGTGTGGTTGCTAGGGAATCCCTGTTTATTCTACAGATACGACACCAGATATTATGGAGTGTTTCTATAGCTAGTTTAATAGAGAGTTGACAGGCAGCAATGGCAGGTTTTATTTCCCTGCTCCAGCTGCCCTTTGTGGGACTGGGGAAAGTGCTGCTGTGCATTCTTCTCCTACACCGAAGACTATCAAATTGCAGGATATGGTGGTCCATACTCAGTAGCTCCCCAAAGGCCCTCATGAGGACAAGTCACTCAATGCCTTCGGAGGACACTGGGGAAGGGTGGCAGGGACTCCTAGCCCCAAAAGACCATCTTGGCCTGAGTGGGCCGCTTTCCCTTTTATTCCCCCAGCTCATAGAATCAATAGGTAAACAGGTTAGCCCTAGGTCCTGACCTCAGGGGTAAGGAATGTGGCCAGGAACCTGAAACCTGGGGGAAGAAGAGGAAAAGTTTTCTTGGAGGCTTGGACCTGTATATAATCTGAACCTTTAATCATCCTATAGCAGCTGGGTTCCAATACCTGTGAACCTTCAAGGTACAGTTTGTGTGTAAGCCATACAAACCTGATACAATGGGGCTAACATAATCCTAGCTATTTATACTATTATTATTATTTTATTTGTATTATTATTACTGTAGCCTTAGCCATGGACCAGGACCTCATTGTGTTAGGCATTGTACATGCCATGCCAGTGAAGTATGAGTGTCCTAGAGTCAGTGCTCCCATAAGAGGGTGAACTGAGAAGACAGGGATGTGGGGAGAAGTGGTGGATGAGAGGAGGAAGAAGAGCTGCTGTTCCCCTGAAGAAAATGGCATCTGTTGCTAAGAACAAAGAGAGAAAGGAAATCATAAAATTAGAAATCTTGGTAAAGAAGATTTTCTTGAGTTGTGAGATTTCAGATGCTTTTGGATAAATTTGCATGGGGGGGAGTACTTCAGAAGAAGAGAGCATAGAAGAGAAGTCATCATCAATAAAAAAAGTGGAGCAAAGTGATAGCACCTGCTGCTGAACCCAGTCCCACAAAGCTTTGAACTATCTGCCCATACTTAAATTGCTTGAATGCATCATGGACAGCACAGTCTGGAGCAGTTCCCTACCATTATCACCATCCAGTAGGTCACCAACTTTTCACTGCAAGATCACATGACACTTCCCTCTAAAGAGCTCAGCCCTTTCAGTAAAGATGCTAGGAAGCTGATCCAATAGAAAGTGGTGTGATAGCAAAACCCTGGACTCATCCTGAAGACTCCTCTGTGTTCGAGAGAGACTTTGAACTGGCTGAGCGAACTACACATTTCAGGTAATAAACACCTAAAAGTAATTAAAAAAGAAGAGAGTTAAATGTGGTTAGTGCCTTTTGTATTCCATGCAAGTATTCCCAAGTGTTTTATAAAGCACTGAGTTTGATGCTTGGATAGTCCAGAGGCTGCGAAGGCAAATAACCACTGGGATTATTTTACGTTCTTTTGAAAACTTGTCATGGGATCTTTAATCTCCACATGGTCAACCAAAAGAGTCCTTGATTTAATAGCTCATCTGAATGAGAAGACTTCTTACAGGGCAGCAGCTATTTCTACCACCCCAACAATACACTGCAGGGTCAGCCTCAGATATAAGCAGTATCAATTGAACCCACAACCATCTGGGCCAGAAGCAAAAGTAACAGCAACTGAGCCTCAGTGACACTAGAAATTACAGATGTGCTGTTCTGGCGCTATTCCTGATTCATATACATGAAGGAAACACTAAGAAAAGTTCTGCTCTTTGCAAACTTCCAGTTCAAAAAGAATTTCAGATCAAAACATTTGCTATCAAATTGTTGGTAGTAACGGCTCAAAAGAGCTTCATAGCCACTGAGCCGATGGTCTTTACCTGCCTCTGCCTCAACATGCACACAACCTTTTGATGCATCTTTCATCCTGAGAGATTCCTGGATCTGTCTTATTTGACACCCACTAATGCTTTAGACTATATTTTTTCATGCCTCACTTCCAAATTATCATAATTAAAGAGGCTTTGTACCGCACAAATTGGGTGAGGGGCTTTTATTTGAGCAGATGAGTGGAATGTGGCATGAAGATAGAGCTGGGTGAATTTTTCAATGGAAACATGTTTTTTTTTTTTGTCCCCAGAGAAAGAAAACCAGATTTGGTGACACCCAAACATTTCATTAATTTGTGGTGATTTTGCCGAGTTTTTCATTTCAGCCATCCTTCTCCCCCCAAATATCAAAATGTTTCATTTTGATAGGTTCAAAATGAAGCATTTTGACTTTTCAATTCAAAGCAACTTTTCATTTTGAAATGCCCTTTATTTTTCTCTTTTAAATAAAACAAACTTTTAAAATGATTGAAATCAAAACAAACATTTTATTTTAGGTCAAACCATTTTTTAAAATGTATTTATTACTGTTCAATTTGTCAACTTTAAAAAAAATATATTTCCTTGACCCAAATTTATTTTTATTTATTTGTTTTTTGTTTATTATAATCCTTGCACAAAGCCATCCCATTTCTACTTGATGTCTACTCACCCCATATTATTTTTGACATCATTGTAATGTTATCCAAAGTGAATACCTTAACTTTACCTATAATGTGCCTCACTAGGACCAAAGTTATTGGATAAGCTAAGCTAATTAGAGCAGAAAAATGTCTTCTTTTGCATCCTATAAAGCACTGAACATATTTTTGGGCAATTAACAATTCATAAATAACAATACAGAATGATAAAGCACTACAGTAATAATGATAACGAGCCAAGAGGAAAGAACACACCTAGACTTGATCCCAGGATGAGTTTGTGATGTTGATGTGTAATTTTTTTTATATTTTATTTTTTATAATTGTAAAATGAGCCAATGTGCACTGGGAGTCATAGATAGACAATAAACACGGAGCTCTGTGATGCCAGGGTTAATTTTCAGAGTAGAACTACACTTTAAGCCAATTAACTCTAGATGTGAAAAGTGATATACATATCAAAGAAAATGTTAAACTAGAAATTACTACTTTTCCTCTGGGAAACAGTTGTGCCTCCATTGAATGTTTTGTAAATAGAATTTTCCCTTTTCCCCAGCCTTATCAATTATATAGCATAATCACTTGGCAAAGTCCAAGAGGCCTATATGGTAGCATGGGCAACTGCAAGGAAGAATACACATGACTTCTTTCCAGGCATACTAATGATTACCATAATCCCACTTAGCTGCTTTGAGAAGAAACGTACTTTGATTCGTATGTTATATTTATCATTTCTATAGTATTTTTCATGATCATCTCACTTTGCCATTGAGAATGGTAGGGTAATTATCTCCATTAAACAAAATAACAAAAAGAGGCATAGAAAAGTAAAGGCCAACATTTTGAAAACGGATGCCTTTATTTTTGGGTACGTCACTGTAGGCACCAGGAGCCTGATTTTCAGAAGAGTTGAACACCTACAACACCATCTCAAACCAATGGAAGATACAAGTGCTCAGCATCTCTGAAAGTCAAGCTCAAGGTGTCTCAGGTTGGACACTCAAACACTGAGGCACCCGAAATCCAAGACTACTTTTCAAAATGTTGGCCTGAATGACTTCTCTAAAGTTATAGAGGGAGTCAGTCTCATTGCTGGGGTTAGACTTCAGGAGTCTGCTAGGCCTGTCCTCAAACCCCACCTCTCTCAATCCTTTTATTAAAGCTGAATGTTTTTAGGAGTTATATATGGAAAGCTAGGGGAGAAGGAAACGGCTTGGTCTGCAGTGTCATGTTGAACTTCTAGTGTGTATTGAGAAAGGAGAGGAAAAAAATACAACTCGCTGAACTGGAAAATTCAACCCAGTGTTGAAGGACTGAACTCCAGTCTGTCTGATATGCAAGACAAATCAGAAGAGAAAAAAGCAAAGCCTGTAAGCGGGTCTTTGATTTTGGTCATTCTTATACTTTGATATTGCAAGACAAAGCTCTGAAGATGAATTAGATACCTGTTCTTGTATAATCAAGCAAGGAATCCAAACAGAAGACTTTTCATAAAAAGCTATTTGAGCCTATGATTTATATGCAAATTCTATAGGCAAGAACAAGTGGCAAGAAAGAGTCTGGAGGCACCAACTGGGGAAAACCTTAAACGAAGAGAAAAGGAGATAGACAACATAATCCCCTCTCTCTTTTCAAAGTGGAAGAAATTACAGTTACCATTTGTAGACACCCTGATTTGGAACTATTCCTGGACCAAACCGCAATAAGATTTGGATATTTAGTATGGCTCAACACTGAAAAGTTTGGTTGCTTATTTGAACTTTTTGGTGCTGCAAAACTAAGTTGTAAATTTCAAGAGAACAGGCTCTTTTTGGAGATTTCTATTATTTTGTTTTTTGCTTTTGGCTTTGCCAGAAATAATGCAAGAACAGTCTTTTGTGGTAGAATTTCAAAACTTTGGCTTCCAGCTGGAAGCAGGAGTTGTGAACATGCATGACAATGAAAAAAATAGAGCAGGTCATTTAAAAAGACTTTTTTTTTCATGAGAATTGTGTCCCTTTTTCATAAAAAGAAAAATATTCAAATTATGATTTTTTTTCAACCAGTTCTAATAATAAGGATAAAAACACACTGGCTTTTTTAAATCTCAGAATTGTTGGATTTGGCTCAAGTTTTGGGAAAAGATCCAGCTAGGTTATTCTTTTGTCAGAACCCTCTCACCCACCCGCACAGGGAATGCAAGGTGTCAAGCTCCCCCTGTGAACAGCACTGGCACAGGAAACTTCTTTCCAGTTGGCTCTGCCTTGCACAGGAGTCCTGTGGATAAGGGATTCTTGGGGAAGCCCAGATCATGTCAAGGGTCAGGTGGAGAAGAAAGGGAGCAGATAAAAACCAGGAAGAGGCGTACCCGGAGTAGTCCTGGAACCTGGCAGTTCCCCAATGCTGTAAGCCCTATAGGAGCACTCTGGTAATTGGGGCACAAGTTAGGGTAGCTGTCACACATACCCCAGGGAAGGGGATGGTCCTCATGAATAGGAGAGACACAAGCTGCTTCTAAAAGTAGAGTGAACTCAGAGATGAACTCCCCTTTAAGTATCAGAGAGGCTGGGGGAGAGGAGAAGGAAGACAGGGTATTTGTATACTGAGGATGAACTAGACGCAGCAGAGGAGAAGAGGATAAAGTTGTTACACTTCCAAGGTAAACTCCTGGCCTTATTGAAGTCAACAGCAACTGTGCTATTGTCACCTATGGGGCCAGGATTTTATCTTTAATACATTGGTGGTCTTGCTTTAACATGAGGATTTGGGGGTGGCAATAGATGTTTCCTCTGTGGCCACTTTTCTTTGCTGCCAGTTCCATAAATGAAGAAATTTTGAATGAAAGTGGGAGGATGGGGTAGGGAATAATTACTCTGAATTTGATTTCTCTTGCGTTCATTTGCTTTGGATAATTTGTTTATTTGTCTTTTGTGTCTGGTTTACTGGCCTAACATGACCCAGAAGAAAGTTTTGCAGGGAAGAGATCTGTGTATAATATCACTGACAACAGACCTTTTTTATGAGTAAGTTCAGAGCTTTATTTTTCTATGCTCTAAACAAATAACTTAGTGTTTTGGAGACTGTGTGTGAATAGATTTTCTGTTCTGAAATGGGGACGAACCCAGAAGGTGTGTGACAATGGGAACTCTGAACTATTTTTTTTATTACTCTCAATATTAATTTATTTATATATTTTCCTAGTGCACTGGCTTTGTGTTGTTCCTTATTTTTGGGCCACAAAGATATAATGTCGAACACTAGCATAAATATGGCCTGTGTGTTTCAGCATATTGCATGCACTTCAGTGCATCACAATCATTTTTTGGACCTGGAATGCTAATCATGCAAACAATGGTTCATATATTTAAAAAGCCACTGCCGCACTCACAAACATTTTTAGGTGTGGCAAGCTACAGTTATCTCCCTTTTCTAGATTCATCTTTCCAGCACCAGGAAATGTATTTATAAAAAGCAGCTTTTTCTTTTCTAGTCATCCTCCTCCTACTTCCTGAAATGCTCATTTCCCCAGGGTGATAATGATAAGCTGTGATGTCAAAAACTGAACTGTGATGACATCAATGAATTAATCAGAGAGGAAGATGCTGATTAGAAAAAATAAAGGTGTCTATTTATACACAGCTATTGTAACCTGGTAATCAGCACTGACAAGAAAAGAAACCATAGAGCAATAAAAGGGGCAACCATAAGATTTGAGAGTCGGAGTCTGATCATCTTTAAAAAATAGTTACTGGCTGATGTGGAAAGTCCATTGAAGTTTAATGACTAAATTCTTAGCTATCGGAAGTCAATGGAGATACACCAATTTACACCAGTTGTGGATCTGGACCCATATGTACAGGATGTTCTTCCCTGTAAGTATACCCCTACACATAATTTAAGAACAATAGTTAGTATTTTTGCAAACTCTGTACCAATGTCTAGTGGTTAGAATGGGACTGGGAGTTTGACCTCTGGGGTTTTATTCTCAGCTCTGCAGGTCTGTCACTGCCTGGCTGTGGGGTCATGCGAGACACAATTGTCAGAAATGCTGAGCACCCCCAACTAGCTGGAGTCAACGGGAGTTGCAGATGCTGAGTACCTCTGGAAATATCCAACTTTAAAGGGAGTCCCTACACTGCAAAAAACTCCCTTGGCTGGTGGCTGAGCCCAAACATCTACACTGCAATTTTATGCCCAAGTCAGCTGACATAGGCCAGACACAGGGGTTTTATTGCAGTGTAGATGTACCCAAAGTCTCTGCTATTTATAAGTGATAATAAGTTGCAATCTGTAATTACCCATAGTGCTTTGTACCATGCCATTTTTTTACATTGGAAAAGATTTTTGATTGTCTTGTCATTCCCCATAATCCAATAGTTTAGTCTAAGAAAATGGTAGCAAAAAAATAAACTATGTATAGGAAGGTTATTTTTAAGCATGTAAACTGACTAAAAAGTGATCACAGCAGGAGACCACTTAGAAGGATAAAACTATTTTTTTAGTGTAATTAGAAGGCAGAATCTGAGAAAAATGCACATATATTCAACATTTTTTCAGCTGTAAGACTAAATACAAAATTTTAAAATAACACAACAAAAGACTCTTGCCCGTTTTATAGTAGTTTTAAATGAAAAGTTTTCCCTCTAGGGGCTTGCTATAGCAGTTCTGAGCTAACGCATCAAATGATCAGTTTGAAAGCAGATATGCACCACCTTTGAGATATCAAGTAGCCACTTCAAATTGTTGAAATTATAGTCTATAGTTGGGATTGGTCCCAATTCAGCAATCAGAAGCCAGCAAGCCGTGTAATGAGCCCACTGCAAATTCCCAAGGGAGAGAAAAGGAACATCTACAATACGGGCACTACAGCAACACTGCAGCTATGCAGCTGTAGCACTGTACTGTAGATACTTCCTACATCGTTAGAAAGGGTTTTTTTCCATTGATGTAGGTAATCCACCTCCCTCAGTGGTGATAGCTAGGCTGACAGAAGAATTCATCGGTGTCAATATTGGGAGTTAGGTTGACTTCACTATGTTACTCAAGGGATTGAATTTTTACACCCCCTGAGTGACGTAGTGAAGTAGGCCTAAATTTTAGGTGTAGAACAGGGCAAAAAAAGCCATGATTTTTACTGGTTGATTTTACCCTGATTTTAAGCAAGACTTCAGGGTAAAAAGGTGACTTCAGGGTATTAAATGAACAAACAAAAAAGTGCTCTCAACCTGGTTCCCAGTTGCCTTCTGTGATGTACCGGCTGTGTCAATAACTGATATTTCATTCGCTGGCAGTTCTCAGAAAAAGTCAGAAAAGAAAAATCATTCTGGGAGAACAAAGCATGTTGTTCAACCTGAAATGACACATTTTGATTTGATTTTGAGCATTTTAAAACTTTTAAAGTAAAATTAAAAGAAATTTCTAAACAAAAAGCTGCTTCAAATCAAAAAATGGAAACATTTGCTTACAAAGTGTTCAGACAAAATTATTTGAAATGTTTTTGGCTGCTTTCCCCCTCCCCCAATACAAACAATTCATCCAAACCAACATGAATTCACAAAGCGTTAATCAGTGTTGCCAAAACTGCATTTTTTGCCAAAACAAAGTTTCATCCAAACGTTTTTGCCCAGCTCTACACAATACATATCTGCTACTGTAAGTGCCCCAGGACATTCAAGAACATTGTATGGGCTTACTGACACATCTGAAAGACTTTTGTTTCCTTCAAGAAAAGATGACAATTTCAGACAGATAAAATCCTGCCCCTATTCATTTCATGATGCTTAGAGGGAAACACCATTTCATCAGACGATTACTATGAAATTTCAAAAGATAAGAATCATCTACCAGCATGAGTACATTCAGATGCGCATTGAAAAGAAAACTAAATTGGCCTCTTTAAATCACAAGCTACTGGGACGAATATGATGAGTTTTTTTCTTACTGGCTTTGAACACTAAGATGGTAATCCTGGCCCCAGTTGGGTCAATGGGACATATAAAAACATAGAAACAGCCAGTGCCAGATGCTTCAGAGGAAATGAACAGAACAAGGCAAATATTGAATGATCCATCCCCAGTCATCCAGTCCTAGTTTCTAGTACAGTAGTTGGAGATTTAGGTATACCCTGAGCATGGAGTAGCATCCCTGACCATCTTGGCTAATAGACCTATCCTCCATGAGTGTATATAATTCTTTTCTCAACTCATACTTTTGGCCTTTATAGCATCCCCTGGCAATGAATTCCACAGGCAGATTGTGCATTGTGTGAAGAAGTACTTCCTTTGGTTTGTTTTAAACCTGACATTAATTTCATCGGGTGACCCCTAGTTCTTTTGTTAGGTGAAGAGGTAAATAACACGTCCTATTCATTTTCTCCGCACCGTTCCTGATTTTAAAGAGCTCTATCATACCCCGACTCCCCCGTTGCTTCTTTTCTAAGCTGAACAGTCCCAGTCTTTTTAGTCTCACCTTGCATGGAAGCTGTTCCATTCCCTGAAACATTTTTGTTGCTCTTCTCTGTACCTTTTCCATTTCTAGTATATCTTTCTGGAGATGGGGTGACCAGAACTGCACGCAGGACTCAAGGTGTGGGTGTACCATGCATTTATATAATGGCTTTATGATATTTTCTGATTTAGTATCTATCCCTTTCCGCATGGTTCCTAACATTGCGTTCAATCTTTTGACTGTCACTGCACATTGAGTGGATGTTTTCAGAGACCTAGCCATTTGCCATTGACTTCATTGGGGCCAGGATTTCACCCCAGCAATCATTCACTTCATTTGCTTCCTCTCTTTCTGGAGCTCTGTCTCCTTCCCTCCCTCTGAAATATTGTCTCTCTTTAAAAAGTTGTCCCCCTTCCCCCATTGTTTGCTCTGGATTCTCAGTAAGGTGCTTTATGATTACTAGTTTCAGAGTAGCAGCCGTGTTAGTCTGTATCCGCAAAAAGAAGAACAGGAGTACTTGTGGCACCTTAGAGACTAACAAATTTATTAGAGCATAAGCTTTCGTGGACTACAGCCCACTTCTTCGGATGCATATAGAATGGAACATATATTGAGGAGATATATATACACACATACAGAGAGCATAAACAGGTGGGAGTTGTCTTACCACCTCTGAGAGGCCAATTAATTAAGAGAAAACAAACTTTTGAAGTGATAATCAAGGTAGCTCAGTACAGACAGTTAGATAACAAGTGTGAGAATACTTACAAGGGGAGATGGATTCAATGTTTGTAATGGCTCAGCCATTCCCAGTCCTTATTTAAACCGGAGTTGATTGTGTCTAGTTTGCATATCAATTCTAGCTCAGCAGTTTCTCGTTGGAGTCTGTTTTTGAAGTTTTTCTGTTGTAATATAGCCACCCGCAGGTCTGTCACTGAATGACCAGACAGGTTAAAGTGTTCTCCCACTGGTTTTTGAGTATTTTGATTCCTGATGTCAGATTTGTGTCCATTAATTCTTTTGCGTAGAGACTGTCCGGTTTGGCCAATGTACATGGCAGAGGGGCATTGCTGGCACATGATGGCATATATCACATTGGTAGATGTGCAGGTGAACGAGCCCCTGATGGTATGGCTGATGTGATTAGGTCCTATGATGATGTCACTGGAATAGATATGTGGACAGAGTTGGCATCGGGGTTTGTTACAAGGATAGGTTCCTGGGTTAGTGGTTTTGTTCAGTGATGTGTGGTTGCTGGTGAGTATTTGCTTTAGGTTCGGGGGTTGTCTGTAAGCGAGGACAGGTCTGTCTCCCAAGATCTGTGAGAGTAAAGGATCATCTTTCAGGATAGGTTGTAGATCTCTGATGATGCGCTGGAGAGGTTTTAGTTGGGGGCTGAAGGTGACAGCTAGTGGTGTTCTGTTATTTTCTTTGTTGGGCCTGTCTTGTAGGAGGTGACTTCTGGGTACTCGTCTGGCTCTGTCAATCTGTTTTTTCACTTCAGCAGGTGGGTATTGTAGTTTTAAGAATGCTTGATAGAGATCTTGTAGGTGCTTGTCTCTATCCGAGGGATTGGAGCAAATGCGGTTATATAACACCATCCTGGCCACTATGGACGTAGAAGCCCTCTACACCAATATTCCACACAAAGATGGACTACAAGCTATCAGGAACAGTATCCCTGATAATGTCACAGCTAACCTGGTGGCTGAACTTTGTGATTTTGTCCTCACCCACAACTATTTCACATTTGGGGACAATATATACCTTCAAGTCAGCGGCACTGCTATGGGTACCCGTATGGCCCCACAATATGCCAACATTTTTATGGCTGACTTAGAACAACGCTTCCTTAGCTCTCGTCCCCTAACGCCCCTACTCTACTTGCGCTACATTGATGACATCTTCATCATCTGGACCCATGGAAAAGAAGCCCTTGAGGAATTTCACCATGATTTCAATAATTTCCATCCCACCATCAACCTCAGCCTAGATCAATCCACACAAGCGGTCCATTTCCTGGACACTACTGTGCTAATAAGCGATGGTCACATAAATACCACCCTATATCGGAAACCTACTGACCGCTACACTTACCTACATGCCTCCAGCTTCCATCCAGGACACACCACACGATCCATTGTCTACAGCCAAGCTCTAAGATATAACCGCATTTGCTCCAATCCCTCGGATAGAGACAAGCACCTACAAGATCTCTATCAAGCATTCTTAAAACTACAATACCCACCTGCTGAAGTGAAAAAACAGATTGACAGAGCCAGACGAGTACCCAGAAGTCACCTCCTACAAGACAGGCCCAACAAAGAAAATAACAGAACACCACTAGCTGTCACCTTCAGCCCCCAACTAAAACCTCTCCAGCGCATCATCAGAGATCTACAACCTATCCTGAAAGATGATCCTTTACTCTCACAGATCTTGGGAGACAGACCTGTCCTCGCTTACAGACAACCCCCGAACCTAAAGCAAATACTCACCAGCAACCACACATCACTGAACAAAACCACTAACCCAGGAACCTATCCTTGTAACAAACCCCGATGCCAACTCTGTCCACATATCTATTCCAGTGACATCATCATAGGACCTAATCACATCAGCCATACCATCAGGGGCTCGTTCACCTGCACATCTACCAATGTGATATATGCCATCATGTGCCAGCAATGCCCCTCTGCCATGTACATTGGCCAAACCGGACAGTCTCTACGCAAAAGAATTAATGGACACAAATCTGACATCAGGAATCAAAATACTCAAAAACCAGTGGGAGAACACTTTAACCTGTCTGGTCATTCAGTGACAGACCTGCGGGTGGCTATATTACAACAGAAAAACTTCAAAAACAGACTCCAACGAGAAACTGCTGAGCTAGAATTGATATGCAAACTAGACACAATCAACTCCGGTTTAAATAAGGACTGGGAATGGCTGAGCCATTACAAACATTGAATCCATCTCCCCTTGTAAGTATTCTCACACTTGTTATCTAACTGTCTGTACTGAGCTACCTTGATTATCACTTCAAAAGTTTGTTTTCTCTTAATTAATTGGCCTCTCAGAGGTGGTAAGACAACTCCCACCTGTTTATGCTCTCTGTATGTGTGTATATATATCTCCTCAATATATGTTCCATTCTATATGCATCCGAAGAAGTGGGCTGTAGTCCACGAAAGCTTATGCTCTAATAAATTTGTTAGTCTCTAAGGTGCCACAAGTCCTCCTGTTCTTCTTTTTATGATTACTAGGCACTTCGGGCTAGATTATGGCTGGGTCCTTGTGAAAATGTACAGAGACGCAAAGAGAGAGAGAGAGAGAGAGAGAGAGAGAGAGAGACTCCTCCTTGTCACTCAAGGGCTAGGAACAATCATAATCCCTATACTTTGGGGGAGTGCAGAAACTCCTCTCTCCAGAGGAGTAAGGAGGCAGGGCCATGACTCTGTCCCCCCTCACTAGCTTAGGACAAGCCATAGCAAAACAATGGAGATGCATGACATGGTTTTCCACTTCACTTCCAGCCATGCCAAAATGATACTGCAACCCTTAATGCTTCTCATTGGAACAAACACTTGCTGACACTGAAAATGACTCACTGATGGCTTTATGTGATATTTGGACTTTTGGTGACATTTTTGTAAAATACTGTCTAGAAAAATCTGCCATGGAACTAACTTTCAGATTATCTGCTTTGACTCTCGTCTTCTAGTTCACATACAAGTATAAAATGTGCTTCAGATAATGTCAGTGCTAGTTAGAAATACATTCTATGTACTGTGCATATAGCTTATAGAGTAACGAACTGATTCGGTGTTAGGCAGTTGGAAGAGGAATCCGAACTATCCACAGCATACTTCAATTTAGCTCCTAGATTTGATGCTAGCTGGTTGAACACTTGTCAAGCATTTGAGCAGTACAATTCTAGAAACCATTCTCATAGCTGGTTTCACTGAGCAAAATCTGCATTATAGACAGGCCTACATTTTGCTTGATTTGTGCTGTCTTATTTGCAGCCAGAGATCTATGCATGGATCCTCCTCCATAGAGTAGAATTTAGTCACTAGACCACTTAATCCCTTTGCTGTAATAAGTTATACCACTTTGTCTAGCTAATTAAGAGATCAGATTTCTATAAAATGTGTGGACTTTACATCTGTGCCCAATGGTGGTGACAGAATGCTGATTATATCTGAATAAAGTCTCCTGGTATCTAATTAAGGAAAGATCTGATGGGCCTTTAAATCAGTCACACAGTTTGTGAAGTATGAATTATGTTGCAGTGGTCAGATCTATCATATCCTTTGTCACCTCCAGTGCAGCAAGATACACCCTGGTGGCACTTTGTGGTATATCCAGTAATTTCCTCTTAAGGGTGTACATGGATATTTTCTTTGTATTTATCTAAGGATTTTAACACGCTGCTGCAGGACATAAGAGAGCAGCCCCTCACCGCAATTGTATTTGCACTTCCAAAGTGGCAAAATTGGTGGGTGTGGGTGCTTCTTGTTGTCCAGGGTTATGTCACTCAGAGACACAATGGACAGAATTAATCAGCTAGTCAAGTAAGTTGAAGGACAGTATCTGATCACTTAAAGAAGCAAAGAACTGCAGCTGGCAGAGAGGAAATCTCCTGAGCTAGTAGTGGTTTAAAGGACAGGTCTGAATGTTGAAAGGAACACAGTCATTGCAAGCATTTGTTCAGTACAGTGCTTATACTGTTCAGCTGCTATTCATTGTATTGGAAAGTGCTGTCATAATATTATGTTCAATTTACCAGTATATAATGATTAAAACATTTTTAGCAATTAAGAGATCCAGCTAGAGGCAGTAAACCAGGTGAAACACATTGCAATTAAGGCTCAGAAAAGGTAGCATTCTCTTTTCCTTCCTTTTATAGAAGGCAGCGATTGGAATGACTCAGTCCTCTCCTTCCACCACTAATCAGTGATAAAAGTAAAAGCTTGTTCTAGACTGGGTAGGTCCTGACACTGTCAAGAGTGGACACAGGCTCTGATTTTACACCTACAAAGCAGGTGTAAAATTGATTTTGCTCCACAAAAACCAGTTAAGCAATATCAGTATACACCAGCTGAAGATTTGTCTCAGCAACTGCAAACTGGATGTACGATGCTACCAAATAAGAATAGTAGCCGATTACATTCCCTCTCTAGAGATGCAGATGTAGTACTAGTACCAGACTAGTACTGTTAAACTCTGTCTCCTCCAAATCCCAGAATTTTTTTTTCTTTTTAAGCTGGTGTATTCTGACAAGAGAAATTGTGGAATTGTTTTCCTTGTGCTAAAAAATGAAGCACAGAATCTACCTGAGATTTTAGCTTTGAAGGAAACTAGGACAGACTTTACATCAGATCAAATAAAAACGTATGTGCCTTTTAGCAGCAAAGTAGTGACCACTTGACTGTGGTTGTTATGATAATTTTTGAGAAAGAAAGCTCCTAGTCCATTTCTTCAGCACTTACCATGACCAAAATTTCAGACACCTTGCATGAGACTGACAATACTGTGGTTTATTAATCATACTTAGGAGCTGAATATCAGAGTTTGGATTCTGTGATGGGGCTGGGTTTACTAGTGGTGCTTCCTAGCAGTTAGGTCACGGGGTCCAGTTCTTCACCATCTCCAGCATCCTTTGCCCACAGTCACTCCAGCACTGGGGCAGTCCCTCTTGCAGTAGGTAGTGACTCAGACCACCAGCCAGGTCACCAGTTGAGTCTGCCCCTTTGCTGGGTAACAGAGTCCACCAAAATATATATGTCCAGTGTCCCCACAAAAGGAAGAGTCTTCAGTCCACCTCCAGGCTCCTGTGGCTGCACACCTTTGCCTCAGGGTTTACAATGTCTCCATCCTCCCTTATCTCCCGGGGAGGGTGGGGGGTAGGGAAGGAGTTTGTTCCCACTTCATGGGAGAGTGGGTGGTAGGGGAGCTCAGGCCCTCTCTCTCCACTGAACTCTGACCCAGGGCCCTAGGAATGGCAGTAATATCAAACATCCAGCAGTGCTACAAAGCTGCCTCCCTGGGCTACTTCCTACCATTTACTTCATGGTCACAGTCTCACAAACAATGCAAGTGAAGGGTTCCTTAGTACATAAAGGATCAGCTAGTCCCTCTGCTGGGACCTGGGGAAGCTGCTGCTTGTGGACCTCCTACCCCCTTTCCTATATGAAGAGCTCCCACACTGTACCCTCACTCAGGACTTTTCAGTATAAGTGCATCCCCCTATCCTCACTGCCCCCTGCTTACTGAGCAGTCTGGCTCTCTTAAACTCCTCCTCCAGCTAGAGTAGGCTATGCAGGTGCTTGGACCCAGAACTGCTCCTTAACTCTATCCCAGTGAGGGATTTATATACCCTGTCGCAGAGACTTTCAGCCATGTTAAGGATGAAATATTTTTGGAGGGAATGTCTACATTGTATCATAAAATGTCTTGTTTGAAAACCAAACAAAAATAATTATCTTTGTGAGGGAATGATGGTTGTTGGTTTTTTGTTTGTTTGTTTAACACATCTAGTTAAACTACATGTAATGGAAATGGGTCATTATCAGACCCATTTTATCTGAACCCTCCAGAAAATTTGGTGAAAAGAGAATCTGGAACTAAACCATTCTGGGAACCTGATTTTGCCCTCACTTACATCAGTGTAAATCAGAAGACATGTTTTGGAATTAGAGCTGGTTGATAAATGGGGGGGAAATCCAGATTTTTTTAAAAAAATCCTCTGCCCCCTTTTATTTCCTAATCAAAATCCCAGTGTGAATTTGCAATGAAAAATCAAACTGAGGGAAAAATTTGACCATCTCTGTTCAAAGTCAATGGAATGAAAGGATAATCAGGCCATTGGTTTTGACTTTTGCAAAACTGAAAACATCAGTTAGATTTTGAGAAATCAGCTCATGTCTGTCATTAACTGGCAAGCATGGCAAGAGGTGGGTATCAAAATTCTAGCTTACTTTGTATGCACACATGATCCATTTATATCTTTTGCTCATTTCCAGTGCACTTCCCCAATGGTAGCTACAGTTACATCATCATATCAGAAAACTGGGGGAATACCTATGAAGAATAGCCATACACTGGGAGAAATATCTGGCATTTTCCCCCGTTTGATCTCAGCAGTACTTTCCGACCTGCTACCTAGGGCACCATTTAAGGAAATCTCAAATATAATTATATCACAAATGAGGAACAAGTTCTCCAGCCCATTCTTCAAGTATCTCAGTTCCCAATCAAATCCCAATCAAATTAAGGGCATGATCCTGCAAATCCTAGTCTTCAATATGGATTATGCACATGAATAAGGGTTTGTAGGACTGTGCCCTAAAATTCAAACTGTACTGGTGGCAAGATTGTTTGTATTGATGTAAACTAACCAGTTCAAATGATTGTGGGTTTTGGGTGAGGCAGAGTGTGACGTAGGACCAGATAATGTCCTCCTGCAGGAAGACTCATGAAAATGGTCTGAGGGGAGGAAAACACTGTGAAATTCCCTTCATTGAGTTTCCTCTCGGTTCTTCTGTCAAAGGGCAGTGACTGTATACCCCCCCACACACACACACATCCTCACCCCCTGGAAGAAGTAGGAGGTTCTTCCCGCAAGCTGCAGCCAAGATCCATGCAGATCTTGGGGATACAGGAGGTCCTGCCTCCCTTTCACCTGAAGCTGTCTCATGGCTTCCTGTCAGATCATCTTTTTCAGATGTGGACAGACTCTAGAAGCATGAGCTCAAGCAGATCATTGCAATTGTGTTGTTGGATGCTTAGTTGAAGGCCTTTTATTTGCAAGCTGGCTGACAGCAAGCACTGAACATTTGGGCTGGTTGACCTTCTGACGGTCAACTGACCAATGGTCCAGGTAGCAATACCCAAAACAATTCGAGTTGGTTGGGAAAATGGAATTTTCATCCCTCAAGAAGTGTCAATATTTAGAAATTACTTTTCATTTAGAATCAAATGGAAAGTCAAAACATTGAAAAATTTCACAGAGCGAACAATTCCAAAACTTTCAAATCAACATGTCGAAACAAAAAAACAAATCCCCCCAAACGAGCTGACATGACAAAATGACATTTCAAGCTGTCAGCTCAACAATTTTTCATTTCAATTCTGTTAGAAAATCGAAGTGAAAAAAAACAAGGTCGGTTTCAAAAAACCACATTTTCTAATGGGAATAGTTTTCATGCACATTTGTTTTTTAAATCAACCAACTCTAATAATAATAATAATACTTAGTTCTTAAATAGAATTTTTCATTTTCAAAACCCTGTACAATTCTCACCACCCATTTATGAGGTAGGCACGTATTGTTATCCCCATTTTATAGATGGGCCTTAAGTGAGGCTATGTCTACACATCATCATTTACAGTTCCTAGCTGCACTGATGGCCCAGCTGTTCTCCCATGGTTCAATAGCTCCTTCCTCACAAAAGGTGACAGCTATGTCAGTGAAGCTCTTCCACCACCATAACGCTGTCTACACCGGCCTTTAGGTCGGTATAATTTATGTCACTCAGGGGTGTGGATTATTCACACCCCTGAGCGACATGAGCTATACCAAAGTAATTTGTAATGTAGACATAGTCTGAAAGTCATTTGTCAAATCCCACACAGTAAATCAGTAATCATCAGGGGTTACATCACAGGAATTTCTGGCTCCTGGCCCTTTGTTCAATCCGCTAGACTAGACTGCCTCTCCAAAATGAACTGGCGTGTTCAACCCTAATGGAAGATTTTAGAGATGGGGGTAGAAATTCAGTATTTGACACAACAGTCTTTACATGGAATTCTTAGACAGAATCCACACATTGTGGTCAAATTCAAAATTACAGTTCTTTTGGACAAGTTGTGTGACATACCAGTGAAATTCTAGGGGTAGAAAGAGCTTGGGTGATTCTAGTATTTCTCCTGGAGGATTTAAGTGAAATAAATAAACTCAGCATTGCAAGAACACCCTCAAAGTGGTTCACAGCTGTGGTATTGCATGAGAAATAATTGTTACTTTGGTGGTGGAGAGAAGCTTTCCCGCATCCGTGTATTGGTATCTGTGCATGGATGATGTGACAGTGTGTGAGCCAATTATTTATAGACTATATGAAAAACCTGATCTGTTCACCAACATTTGGGCTGAATCCAATGTTATACAGAGCACTGGTGAGACCTTATCTGGCATACTGTGTGCAGTTCTGTTCTCCTATGTTTAAGAAAAATGGATTCAAACTGGAACAGGTGCAGAGAAGGGCTACTAGGATGAGCCAAAGAATGGAAAACCTATCTTATGAGAGGAGACTCAAAGAGCTTGGCTTGTTTAGCCTAACCAAGAAAAATAAAAAATAAAGGCTGAGGGGTATATGATTCCTCACACCTGGGCTTTGTGATCTGCATTGTCCTAGAAGACAACCGCCATTGTTATGGAGGCTCATAGATCAAAGTTCTATCTTCAATATAGCTGGGGTCATCCACAAGACATGGCTAGGTAACCGTATCCTTCCTATCGGGTACCTGATCATTCTATTACCATTAACAGTTCTAACAACTAATGATGTCATACTTTTTGTTGGCTGAGTGTTGCCTTCATCAATCCCCAGCTCAGAAAGTTCTGTAAATGGAAAGCCACATGAGACAGCCCTTGCTCCTGCTTCTGCAGTTGAATTTCTCTCTTAATTAAAAGCAATTCTTTTTCTAGTTCACCTCTGGACTCAGAGGTTAGCAGAAGATCACCATCCCCACTTGCAGGATCACATGCCAAGCTTAGACATCTAAAGGGAATGGCAATCCCATGGAGCCTTATCAGCAGCTGTCAGCTATACAGAGGTCAAAAGGTTACTGTCAATGAATTAACTGAGGGTAGAGCTTAACTGACCATAGGGACATCTAATCCAGGTTAAAAATAAAAACCCTGATGTTCCGATGATAGAATTTTGACAGCTAACAACCTCAAATGGTGATCCCTGAATAAGTAGGCACAAATAATGTTTTCCATACATCAGGAAGTGTCTGCATAGCATTCACACCTCCTTCTGCACTAATTTAAATGACATGTTGCTCCAGCACATCACTATTGTGCAGAACAAAGCTTCCTTGTAAGAAAAAGAAAGGGTTCTTTGTAAGTACAAAAATAAACACCATCCCTTATTGGTATAAATGTAACAAACTGAGGACTATGTCTCTGTTAGAAAGTAGATCTGTTTGCACAATTCCACACACACAGGGCATGTATGCTATACAGTACTGTCAGGGAGTGGTCTCCCAGGGTGCCCTGAAGGGTCATGACAGGGCACTGAACTCACCTAGCCTTTATTCTTCAGTATCCAGGTGGTCAACAACACAGGTCTGGTTGTGGGAGACTCAGCTCTGCAACTGAGTCCATGGGAGTCCATCCCTTTCAGGGCTATCAAAGATCAAAACCAAAACCAAATGCAAATGAACTAACACAAGGTCTCGGCAGAATTCTCTTCCTTCAGAGAATCTTCGGTAGGCCATAGCCCAATCTGGCAGCTGCAGGACAGTTACTGGTAATTACCATTACTATTACGATTATAATAGTTCCAAAGTAATGACTCAATATTGGGCCCTCCGTCCCCTCAAAGGGGTCCTCAATAGGCAGCTGTGTTCCAAGCAGTTACAGCCTTCAGCCAGACCTTCTCCAAGAGCTGAGAAGTGAAGGTCTGCTCTCCTCTCAGGTCTGCTACCAGCTGAGCTGTGTTTCTCCCTTTTTCATCTTCTCTCCAGGTCTGACACATCTGGCAGGTGGGTCAGAGAGGGGTTGCTTGAGCCCAGAACAATTATTTAACCCTGGGCAGGCTGGTGTAGCATAGCCACATGGTATGACAGGGCACTGAACTCACCTAGCCTTTATTCTTCAGTATCCAGGTGGTCAACAGCACAGGTCTGGTTGTGGGAGACTCAGCTCTGCAACTGAGTCCATGGGAGTCCATCGCTTTCAGGGCTATCAAAGATCAAAACCAAAACCAAATGCAAATGAACTAACACAAGGTCTCGGCAGAATTCTCTGGTATGACAAGGGCAAGGGGTAAAGCAGCCTGTATGCAGATTAATTAAAAATAGAAACTGAAGTCCTGCTCACTACCCCAGGGGTACTACAAGGGAGCAGTCCCTGTGCTCCACTATGTGCTGGGATCGCAGTGGTGCCTACTTCTTACCTGGGCAGTATGTGGAGACAAGAAGGCTCCTCGCCTCCTTTCTCCACCACCGTGCACCAACATTGTGGACCTATGGGGCTGATCCTGTGCCCAATGAAGTCAAGGACCATGCACTAAATAGAAGCCAGTGTCCACGAAGATGATGTCTCAGAATTGCCCAATGAGGAAAAAGAACTCCCCAATATGAGCACACACATGCAGTGAAAACAAAGGAAAAGAAAAGAATGGCAATTAAAAGTTGCTAATAACCAAGAAAACACCAGTGATGTAGATATAGTACCCAGAGTACGGCTAGTAATGTCCAGTTACGGATTCAGAGTGGCTAATATCCAGACACAGATGCAGGAAAATTCTTTGTTCTTATCCATTGCTGTCTGGGGTCTGAATGCCTTGCTGAATAACACTGGCTGGCTGATATCTCCCCATTATGTCACAGGCTATCCCCTTGCATCCCCAGGTGCAGTGCTGTGGGTGAACCTGGCCTTGGTTTCCCCCCACCCGGGGTATGAATAAGTCCAAGCAAGCCTTCAGATACTCAAGAGCACCCCCTTTGGAGGGTCTTTTTTAACAATAAACAACACAGTGTACAAGAGAATCCTTTATTCAGCTACTCCCTAGGAAAACCTGCCACCTCTGGGTTAGTCAGTCTTATATCTTGGCCCTTTAGCCATGGAGCACTCCCATGCTGCATTCACTGTCTGGAATCAAGGCCTCTGCCCAGCAGTTTGCTGCCTGCCACTCTTCCCCCCGAGGCAGTGCATCACTCTTTGCCAAGTAAGTCCCTCGTAACTATCCAGGAGGTCCCTCACCTAGTTCCTTCTCCTAGGCTACTCCTGTCCCTTTGCTGGGAGAACTTTCTCTCTGGGATTGCTCTTTTCTGTGTGAGCCCCTTCTTTCCAGGAGCACTTTCTCCCCGGGAATACCTACCCTAACTGAGCTCTGGTAACTTTTTATTAGGTCTAGATGCTCGTTTACCAATTATACCATTAAGCTGCTACTTGGGGCAGTCAGTTACTCCCAGGTGGGCCTTCAGAAGACAGTCACAGGCAGACTGAGCCCTAACGTGAAAGCTTTCATTCTCAACTTTTCTTTTCCTGTCATGAAAAATGGCTTTTTTGTCAAAATGGAAATTTCTCAGGGAAATGTCTGCTTTGATTCAATTTTTCAGGTTTCTTTGTTTTTGTTTTTCTTTTCAACAAAACTAAACATTTCTTTCAGTTACCAAAAACTGGGGAAAAACAAGTTTTGGCTTTCGGCCACCAAAACAACAGCAACAATTATCCAAAACCTGAAACATTTATCAATATTTGGTTGCTGAAAAAAAAAACTTTTTTTCAATTTGGGGGGTTTCATTTTTTGCCAGAAAGAAACTTTTGAAGAAAATTTTCAACAAAAATGATTTTAAAAACATTGTTGCCAATTTTTTTTTTTGAGGGAATACAAAACATCTCCATCTCTAGCAGCTGATGGCCTGCCCTGTAAGATCAGCACTCACAGCAGAGGGCATGTGTGTTTGAAAGAAATAGCAAACACTGGGTATCGCCTTTTAAAAACTGGATATCTCTCACTGAAATGTTTGAAGAGGGCTACTGTTCAGGGGTCCCTCAGCCCAGGCATAAAGGATAATATTAATAAATTCAAACCTGCCACCAAATGTAATTCCATGAAATAACTTGGAGTGACAGCAATCAGGTTGGATAGAAAAAGTACGTGAATCATGTGATTGAAACATAGGTGCGCTGGTCAGAACCATTAGCCAAATCTATATAATAGTTGTTTCTTGTATACAATCCACTTGAAGGCATGCAGTAATAGTGTCACATATCCATGCATACTTCTTCAGTGCTGAAAGACCTTTCATGCTGCAGCCACATCATGAAATGTGGCAGCAGAATAAATCCGCACCCTACTCTGTATTATTGCTTATGTAAAACAGCTCTGTTTGTAAGATGGGGGGAAAGCGCTATTTGCTCCACTGTCTAATCAGAAAACTCTTTTCTTAATGAATGTATTGTTGAGTTCAAAGCACTTCCATTGAAATGCATTTGTAAGGCCCAGAAACAATGTCGCTCATCATGCAAATCAAATGGTGCTTCCGTTAGCTTCTGCCAGTTATAAAATATCAGTGCCTGTCAAGTGCAAAGACAAATTACCTTGTCTCTCCTTTGGACTTATTTATAGAAAGTTTGTGTAACCCAATTTGCTTTAAGAATTCTTACCTTTGAGTGAGCCAGCCCAGAAATGTAATTTTTCTACAACTAGAGGGAGCAGATTGCAGGGTCCTAAGCTGGTCCCTCATACCTCAGGATAGCAGGAGCTCAAAAGAACATAAAGGGAGCACCAAGTCACATTTCTTGAAGTATACACCTTTGGTCAAAATACAAAGTAAAATGGATCACCATGGGAAAAAAGGTGAAATGCCAGATTACTTGGTAGCTCCTCAGAAGCAGGGGTTAAATAAAAAAAAAAACAGTCACCTTTTGGGAACGATTTCCATATATATTTATCCTTTACAACTGCTTTAGACAGGACTGAGTTAGCTGAAAATACTCCATTCTCTTTGATGCTTAAAATTATGCACCTGCTCAGGATACTGGGGAAAGAGGGACTGGACGCCAGCAATCAAGTAGTCAGCTATACTACGGGGTTATTCAGGAACTGTTGCTGGAGGCAGATCCTGTCAAACACAGGGCCTGATCCAAAGTCCACTGACATTAATGGGAGTCTTCTCATTGACTTCAGTGAGTTTTAAATCAGTCCCCACAATGTCTTGCCTACAGAGAGTAGGTGATAAGGGCACCAAAACATTTGGCAATGGTGTTCAACTCTTAATCAGTACAACAATAAGAACATGTCATTCCTAATATGCCTAACAATTTAAATGAGCATCTTTTTAAAGAGATAAAATGTTTGAAAGGTCAGTCTTATTTCCTTAGACTGTAAGCTTCTTGAAACAGAGAGAGCTCTCTAAGTATTTGGAAAGCACCTAACTCTTAATGGGTGCTACTGTAAATTAATAAGAATTTTATTTTCTAAGACCTCTTTTCCCATAAAGGAAGACACCTACCAGACTCATAAATCACAGAAAGGTCACATTGCAACATTTTATTTAATCAAAGAGGAATAAGTGACTACTGAAAATAGAACATAACAAAGGAATTAAAGCTTCACATGTCAAAAGGGACATAGACTGAGATCTGTGCAGAAACTGTAAATGTACTGCTGTACTATCAACCTTTGGATTTGTGGGTCTGCAAGCTACTAACAGGTAGGGGGCAGGGATAAGGGCAGAAAATCAGGCCATGTGTTTATCCTGCTACTGAAATGTGACATAAGGCTGGTGTCTATGATGAAAAGATTGCAGAGTATGCATGGCACAAAGCGGCTGCTTGTGTTTAAGTCCTGGCCTGGGTACCAGTCTGGCAAGAATTTCAATAGATATTTGTAATTAGATACTTTGGTATCCCAGTTATTCCCTGTAAAATGGATCAAACCAGCTGGTGAAACACTTGTTTTGGCTTGGTTTCACAGTACTCTTTGTAGATGTTCAGTTCATTCTTCATTAGAAAAGATTTGGCGAAGGCATTCCCTTTTCCCAGGTTCACTTTGACTCAGAAGAAAGAGTGCCTTCTACTGAAGCAATTGCCATCACTTCCTCTAAATTTCTTGCAAGTGTCTCTTCCAAGTACTGTCATGGTCCCTAATCCTGGTTGAAAAATGATGCCAAAGCTCTTTTACGATTGCTTACAGATCTTTTTTGCCTTAGGAGAATTTAAACCTGGATGGCATTTCTGACAAGAACTGAAAAAGAATTGAATAAAGTCCTATTTTTCCAGAATTTGTCTCTATCATAGATGGTTCAAGTAGTACCCTGCATGAAGATTATACTTCCAGTACTCATCAAATAGCCTGTATTGAAGTCTATGCATAGATATATGTGAACCGCAAAACAAAGCAGGTAAAGGATGCAACACATCATTTAGATATAGAACCCGAGACCAAAAATTTATAAATGTTCAGATTTGACGTGTTGATTCAGATTCATCTCTCATTCTGTGGAGACACTAGAACACCTCCTTAGCAGGCAAAACGACAGTTCAATAAATAATCCCCTCATTTACTAGCTAGGAAGGCAAGCCTATTTCTCATCAGTTTAGTATGCTACAAACTAGTATATACACCTCTACCCCGATATAATGCGACCCGATATCACACGAATTTGGGTATAATGCGGTAAAGCAGCGCTCCGGGGGGCGGGGCTGCATGCTCTGGTGGATCAAAGCAAGTTCAATATAACGCGGTTTCACCTATAACGCGGTAAGATTTTTGGCTCCCGAGGACAGCGTTATATCAGGGTAGAGGTTTACTTGTTTGACTAATGCTGTTTAAGCTAGTCATATAGCCCATCAGATCTGCCTTTTTTTAAGGTAAAGGTGGGAGCCAGTCTTTCCAGGTACCCCTAATTATACAAGCCTTTGAGAAGAGATGGGGCACTAGAAATAGGTCAATAAAATGGTAGTTCTCTTTCCTCAGTTCACATCCATCCTTGTTCTTCCAAAGCCAAGTTCTAGAATGTCTATATAGAGTGCACAGTGTAAAGGTACTTCTAAGCGTCACTGCTAGAAGAACCAATCAGTATGCATAAGCAGTAGAAGAATGTCAAAGAAGCTTCCAATCTATGTGTATCCCTACATTTCATTCTCAGGTGAGAGTATATATAGGAAGGATATTCTTCACCTTTATCACCAACTCAGATTAAAAATTCACCATCAACCAGAATCTGGAGTCCATTTTTACTCTATTATGGAGAAAGAACAAGTTACATGACAGATAAGTGGAATTACTGCAACTTTTCTAAGTGAAAGGAAGTTGCAGAACAATGAAAGAAAAGGATACAGCTCCAACCACCGAGGCCAGCCCTACCATCACTGAAGACTGAGAGCAGAGGATTATAAATGGAAGCAGGAGATTTTTTGCCTATTTAATCTGTGAACTCCATACCTTGTGGTATAATTTTCACTGTCTCTATGCATCCGAAGAAGTGGGCTGTAGCCCACGAAAGCTTATGCTCTAATAAATTTGTTAGTCTCTAAGGTGCCACAAGTACTCCTGTTCTTTTTGTCTCTATAACGTCTTTCAGAAACATCTGGAGAAGAGCTTGTTGAAAAATGGGATGATAAATTCTCAAAAATTGTCATCCTTCCTGGTCAAAAGTTGAAATGTTGACAAAAATTGTTAAAAATTACCAGTTTTTGGCAAAGCCTAGTTTTGAGCCTTGATCTGAATCGAGAATAAACAGGGCTCCAACCATGACATTCACTTCCCTCAGTAGTGCCTTATCTAGTTCAAAATATCAAGGAACTCATAAGAGATTAGTATTAATCTCCTTTCTCTTGAACTATCCTGAAAACCTCCAAAAAGACAGTTTGACTGAGTCAAAACTGTACCACCAGAATCTGAAGAGTTAACTACAGCCAGTTAGTGAACGGAGAGCATGTATAACCTACCATGTCTAGATTACACATTTGTATAAAATGTAATATGCCTAGATTACCCATTGTTTTCCCCATATCTTCCTGATTGTGAAAATTGTCGCTCTGACTTTAAGTATCTCAAAGTTTCCAGCTTCACAGCCACTGCAAATGTTACTAATGCCTTCACTAGGAGAGAGGACAGTCTGTCACCTGCTGCCACCACTGGTCTTATCTGGGGTACTCTTTCTATCCCCATCATTTTTTATTTCTCTGTTGCTTGCTTTGCCAAAAGAAAGAGCGTTGTTTAATGCTTGGTAACTTGCAGTAGCCATCTGATTGCATGAAAGTGAGAGCCAAGGGGAATTTGGAATAGAGAAATCAAAATCACCCCAGAGGGATACATAAATACGACAGTTGTGCTGGTTATGGACAATTGGTTTAAAAATGAGGAAGGAAGTTCTGTCCAGCTTCTGGTATCTTTAGAAAACCTGAATACATCAGGCACAATGGATAATATTGCTCCAGTCTTGATGCTAAGGATCAGTTGGTGCTGTTTGCTCACCCATCTACCAAGCATTAAGTCACATAACCCACGGTTTACTGGAATTTTAAAAACATTAATACCACTTGTAAGACAGGAAGAATACCCCAGAGCTTACCAATTGAAGTCAATAATGGCAACAATGGGACACAGGGTCTATATTGCCATACAGATATCAACCAAATGCCATAGTGCCCCATGCAGGGGAATCCTGCAGCTGAGATCAGATAAACATTTTAGAGAATAGAAATGTACTGAGTGGGATTGTGTGTCTGGCAAGCTTGTGTGTGTGTGTGTGTGTGTGTGTGTGTGTGTGTGTGTGTTTTAAAGACCAGAGATGTGCTAGGGACTGAAGATAAAATTTTCTATGCAAGACTAGGAAAATAAAATCTTATCTCTCCAAAATTATCTGAATCAATGAACAGTGGATCCTTTCCTTATACAATGGCAGTAAAGCTGATAAGGAGAAATGTATATATGATATGTGCTTAAGGATGTGAGAGTTTAAGAGTCTTACAGATAAAGTATTAATATATATGATTATGGAGTCAAAGCCAGTGAGCAATATTGATCATCAATAATCATTTATCAATAATTTGTGACTGATCATGAGAATATAAGAATTTCTATACTGGGTCAGACCAATGGTCCATCTAGTAGAGCAGGGGTTCTCAAACTTCTGTACTGGTGACCCCTTTCACATAGCAAGCCTCTATGTGCGACCCCCCCCCATTATAAATTAAAAACACTTTAAAATATATTTAACACCATTATAAATGTTGGAGACAAAGCGGGGTTTGGGGTGGAGGCTGACAGCTCACGATCCCCCATGTAATAACCTCGTGACCCCCTGAGTGTCCTGACCCCCAGGAGAACCCCTGTAGTACAGCATCCAGTCTCTAATAGGGGCCAATAACAGAAATTCAGGGAGGAGTGTACAGAACAGGGCAGTTGGAGTGATCCAACCCTGTCTTCCCCTCTCAGCTTCCAGTAATCAGAGGTTTAGATTTGCCCTGAGCATGGGGTTGCACCCTTGACCATCTTGGCTAATATAGCCATTGATGGACCTATCTTTCATGAACGTATCTAGTTTTTTTTTAACCCACTTATACTTTTGGCCATCACAACATCCACTGGAAATGAGTTCTACAGGTTAACTGTGCATTGTATGAAGACATCCTTCATTTTGTTTGTTTTAAACCAGCTGCTTATTAATTTCATTGGGTGACCCCCTACATCTTTTGTTATGTGAAGGGGTAAGCAAGACTTCTCTATTCACTTTCTCCACACCATTCATGACTTTATAGACCTCTAGCATATCCCCTCCAGTTGTCTCTTTTCTAATCTGAACAGCCCTAATATTTTTAGTCTCTCCTCATATGTTCCATACCCCCTGTTGCCCTTCTCTGAACCTTTTCCAGTTTCACTATATCCTTTTTGAGATAGCGTGACCAGAACTGGACACAGTATTCAAGGTGTGGATGCACAATGGATTTATATGGTGGCAGTATGACATTTTCTGTCTTATTTCTATCTCTTTCCTAATAGTTCCTAACATTCTGTTAGCCTTTTGGACCTCTGCTGCACACTGGGCTGAAGTTTTCAGAGAACTATGCATGGTGACTGCAAGATCTCTTTCTTGAATGATAACAGCTAATTTATAAATCATTATTAGATATATGTGTAGTTGGGATTATTTTCTCGAGTGTGCATTTCTTTGCATTATTAATGTTGAATTTCATCAGCCATTTTATTGCCTACTCACCCAGTTTTGTGAGATCCCTTTGTAACTTTTCACAGTCAGTTTTGGTCTTAATTATCTTCAATAAATTTGTATCACCTGCAAAGTTTGCCACTTCACTGTTCATTCCCTTTTCCAGACCATTAATGAATATGTTGAACAGCTGAGGTTCCAGCACAGAGCCTTGAGGGACCCTGCATTTAACCTCTGTCCTTTGTGAAAACTGAACATTTATTCCTACCTTTTGCTTCCTATTTTTCAACCAGTCATTGATCCATGAGAGGACCTTCCCTGTATCCTATGGATGCTTAGTTTCCTTAGGAAACTTTAGTGAATGACTTTGTCAAAGGCTTTCAATAACCAATAATTGATAGGAATTTTAGTTGTGATTATATATTTAATTAATAGAGTGCTCTTGAATTCATATTTGATTAATAATAACAGACCTCAAATATGTCAGCTTTGATGGGATTTATTAATCAAATAGCAAAGACAGCACATACACAAAGAGGCATAGAATTACCAACAGCTGTGGAAGACTCTTTGTATAGAATCATAGAATATCAGGGTTGGAAGGGACCTCAGGAGTCTTATTCAATGTTTCCTCTAATTTTTTACATCCATGTGTAGAATGAATTTTGTTATGTGCACCAATATGGAGGTGATGTATGGCTGGGGTGGGGCCGAGGGGTACGAAGTGTGGGAGGGGGCTCAGGGCTGGGGCAGAGGGCTGGAGTTCGGGGGTGAGGGCTCTGGCTGGGGGTGCCTCTCCCTGTCTGCGTGGCCCTTGATAGTCTCCTGCGTGGCTGTGCAGCTTAGAGGGAATTTAGGTCTTATTCCTCATTATTTCATGGTATAATTATACTCTTGGTATGCTTATTCGTTCATCATTCCAACCCGTATCTACTTTCTCCTTCTGGCTCATATTTCTCCTTATCTCGTAAGTTTCTTGTTCCCTCATAACTTTCAAACCATCTCAACACCTTGAGGTTAGTCATGATTGATGCCTTTTTTGGACATTTTATTCATTACATATCTTGTGCACATCTTGTAGTTAGTACATTGCAAAAATATATCTTACAACAGTTTTTAAAATATGGTGTGGGTTACTTCACTGTAAAATTCCAATCTTTGCTAGATATCTTTATCGTAATGGCAAACCACCATGGATGTTTTTCTCCCAGGCAAGCCTTAAAAACTTTCCTGACCTATCTTTAAATGTCAACAACAGGTAAAGATTTGCACCAGGAGATGGGTTCAGCTTCCTATAGAAGAGTCAAATATCTGCAAACAGTGGGGGCCTTTGGAATCTCCAATGTTTATTGAAGATATGATCTCCACCCCCACTTTTATGGATTGTTAGGACAAAGATTTCAGCCATTTAATTCTAAACTTCTCAGGGGTGGTGGATTTGAGAAACAGACTGTGACAATTATTCCAAATGAGCTGTTTTCCCTAGTGCACGTAGTGCATTACCATTTGCTGCAGATGGCAGATCCAAGAGTTTCTTAGCAGCTCCTGTATTATAGGCAGAGGACATGAGTCTTTATGGGCAGGTGTTAATTTGATAACCTTCATAGTTGTATGAGCACCATCTGCTCATTTATTCATGGAGTAGTACCAGCAGAAGATTGAGAGGGTCACCCTGCCAGCTGTTCATAGAGGAGGGAGAAAACTATTCCATGTTTAAGGACTACCAAAGGAGACAGATAACCAAGCTACTGTTAGTGACACTAGCCACATGGATGACTGAGGAGGAGGAGTAGAAAGAACATGTGTTATTCCTTAGAGAACTAGTTGTTTTGTAGAGTTTTTAGAAGACACCAATTCAGGAGGTAACTGGTGGTTTAACAGCGGGAAAGAAGGAAAGTTGATAATGTTGACTAGACTGACTTTCAAACTATCCCTTTCTTCTGAAAACTTCAGTGAGTAGAGGTGAGCAAAGAATAGTAACAATTGTCTATAAATATTTGTTTACATTCAAAATCCAATATCAATTCACCCATATTCACAACCTATTTTTTCCATTCATTTCCCATGAATATTCATGATTGGACACCTTCTGTGCTTAGATCTTCATGGGAAGAGAATTTTAAGCTCAAATGTCCAAATAAAGCCATGAGATCTCTTTAGCTAACTAGCTAATGTAGAATACATTTCAAATGTCAGATATTTACAGCAAACTATTCCCAAACAAGTTTCACACCAAGAATTATTTGCTGAAGAAATTCATGGACAGGGAGAAAAGAAGGTAAGTCATCAAATGAATTATTCACTCAGCTCTACTCAGGAGGCCTGCCTCCCCATTACTATTCTCAGCCTCACCTTCTGGCTTGTGACCAGCAGGAGATGGGTCAGCCAGGAGAGTAGGCCCAAGGAGAGAACCATCTGGAACAGAGGAGGTGGGGGACAAGAAGGGAGAACAAAGGTGAGGTGGGTTGCAATAGCATTGGAATTGGCCCTGGTGAGGGACAAGACAATTTTGTTTCCTTATATATTTGAAGTGAACGAGTGCTACTTACTTTCTCCCTCTCCTCTGGTGTCAGGACAACAGAATGTACAAACCTCTCTTCCAGCTGGTCTGTCACAAATATTTACTTGATAGTTAGGCACTGCTAGTACTCCTAGCTCCTTGGATAATTAGAATGTGTGGAGAGAGCTTAATAGAATGTGATTTTCTGTATCTTCTTTCATAATCACGGTGTTCCAAAACAATGCTAGATATTGGTGGCTGCATAGATAAATGGAACAGCCTTTATGCTCTCCTCAGCTTTGTTCTTACATTCTGGTTTATTCAGAGATTTATCATATTGGCCTGTTAACAATGGGGTTTATCCCCTATACTTACTTTTTAAAAAACAGCCTGGGATCAAAGTCATCCCTGGTGTAACTCAATATGATCTCAGTAAAACTACCCCAAGGATGAATTTGGACTGTTAGTTTAAAACAGAACAACCACCGAAGATGGTACAGCGGAGGCAGTGCTAATTTACCCTACAACACCTTCCCCTGTGTGTCTTTATCCTGATCTGCATGGATCACCTCTACGTAACATAGTCTACACACCCATTTAATTCTTGGCCTTTATTTTTTGAGAGTATCAGTACCTCATCTGGACTCAATAAACCAGAAGGCCCCCTTCTCATACTATGTCCAAATTGTTGTAGTAGTGTTAGTATATAGACAGACCCTTGCCTGTAAGATAGTGGTCCCACACCACCAATTCATTTCACAAAGGTCACCAAATGCCACCAGAAAGTAACAACTTTAGGTTACTACAGAAGAAACTCAAAAACCTATTATTCTGCAAGACCAAACAAGGCCTTTCAATCAAACTGCTGAATGTTATAGTACAGTTCTATTGTTGTCATCGACTTCTAAGTGGACTTGGCAAATCTTTAGCAACCTCATAATGGCTGTGCCCCATGAATTCCTGATTTCCACTTCACTTCCTGATTCCTACTAACTGAACAGTGATGTTTTAAAAGGTGTAGGGAAAGGGGTCTGTTCAATATGAATCATAGCAGCATGGGACAGGTCCCTCTTAAGGAAAACTGCTGTTGTCTCACAGTTCCCTCCACTGTCGTGTGCATTTTCACCTCATTAAGTGGCTCAGGCTATCGAAGAAAAACAGATCCTTCTACTACCAAATGATTTTAAAAAATTTTAACTTGTAAACTGAAGCCACAGAGTTTATGTTGCTTTATTTCAAATATATATACAATAAAGTGACAGATGGTAATGCCTGATTGGTCCTGACATAATGCTCCCAGCTGCACAAAATATTGTGATAGTCTGACTGGCTTTCCTTGATTAGATCTGACAGATTATTAGGATGGTGTTGGACCATGAGACACACAATTTCACAGTAAAGGCATAACTATCTTTGCACAATGCTTGATTTCATTAGTGATTTTTCCCCCTGCATGCATGCTTGCATTGTTTTTTGACAGATCCTCCTTTAGGATATATAAGGCATTAAGGCCGTATCACTTACATATGCTTATCATGTGTGACGTGGTGGTGGTGGCTGACACTGTAGCAGCTTGGTCATGAGTGTCATTGCAGGATTATGAGGGGCAGAGAGAAATGTAATCCTATTTGCTTTGGCCCACCGTCTCTCTGCATTTTATGTCTATCGTAATGGGCAAAGTTAACTGAAAGGTAAAAGGACAAATAATAATGTTAGCAGGCAATTATTCTGTTGAATTCAAGGACCTGTGTGCAGTAGCTGGTTGGAAAGCAGGGCAGGTATTAAGGTTTAGTCCCCACTCTCAGCTGGGATAATCAAAGAAACACACAAAATATGTAAAATGGAAATAATTCATACCACTGAAAAAGTAATGCATGGAGTGTGTTTTATATTGTGCCACTACTGTCCTTAAACATATGGACATATAACGTACACACTGTATGCTGTAATTATTTTCTCATACTACCAATTGATTGGCAGAATTACTGTGGCAATCAACACAACGATTGCTATATGTGGAGACTGTAGTCATACTGTAAATTATGGAGACACTATATAAATTGTAAACATCATGCATCTTTGACTGTATCCACTGCACTCTGCCCATTAATTAGTCTCCCTGGGACTAATTTTAACATTCAAAACCTCTGTTTAGCTTTAAAACAGCCACCTATTATTATAGGCAGGGCTCGTAGCTCCACCTATTATCAAGGTTGCCTGAAACTTCCCATTATAAGACCCTGTTTTCAGTTGCTTATAACTTTGCCAAACTTTAACCATTTGGGCTGAAACCCAAACATCCACTGTGGATACTGAATGAGACATGGCTCTTGTGGGGAAAAAAATATTATGTGCTCATGTAAATAAAAACTATTTCATAATGCATGTGCACAAGGGGACCAAATTAAGGTAACCTTAATTCTGGCATTTCCTAACTTTTGAGTGTACAACCTTAATAATGTTCTTTTATCACAGTTTTATGTGTGTAATAATATAATCAGTCTGCCTGAGAACTGTTTTCTTTGACCTAAATGTGCATTTCCCATGCAAAATTATACTTTTCTGGATTGCAAGAGGGACATATTTAGTCCTGGATCAGTTCTTGGAGCTGGTATATAGGTAAATGTATACCACTGGAATATTCCTAGCTTTGCAATGGAACATAGAGCAGTTGACTTTGGCTCTGGAAGTTCCATGGTATTCAATTTTTAACACTATGACACTTTGATATTTTCAAAGACTATTTAAAATACATTTTAGAAACATCAATAAATGAGTAGATATGTTTTCCCTCTTATTCTGGGTCAAAGACATTTGAACTCATGGTACCTAAGGTATCTGACCTTACAGGTATAAAAATACACAGATTCCCAATAACAATTTGTAAAGCTCTCCAAAACATTTCTAAAATAATTTTAATATGCAATATGTGCTGTATACACAATGCATGATCATGTTGTGATATAAGATTGTGTCATCTTACACCAAGAATGATCTGTATTACTCATGTGTGACTTAACCACTTATTGATAATCTGGTTATCACAAACTCATGCCATTAAAACCTTTGTAGCACAGCACAACGTCAGGTATTATTCACACACACACACACACACACACATACACACCCCTACCTGTCAGTACAAATTGCTGGTCCTAGGTTCTATGGGTCACACTCCAGCTCACTTTCTACCTATAATTATACCTCCCCCTCCCCATTTCTGTATAGCAATGGGTCGGTATGGTGGCATAAAAGAAAGCATCAGATGCCAGAGGCAAGAACAAGGTATTATGCAAGTGGCCATTATACAACGTCCCTTTTTGTACATTTCGTATCACTAACAGTGCTGAGTCCCGTTTCCCTGCTCTAAAGTATTAGGCCCTACTCCCCTCCTCTGGCATAAACTAGCATTAGGATATGGCGTGGGTCACCTGATTATCCAAATCTGCATCCACATTGGCTGGTTGGGCTTTTCTGACGGTGTCACAGCTGTGGACTATTTTACAATGGTGCACATTTGGGTTGTCACTATACAAGCAAATATTTTATAAATGTCCATTCTGTTGAATAGTTACGGACAAAATATTAGGAAGATTTTTTTTTTTAAATTACCTTTACTTGTACCCTTATGCCCAGTTTTGTCTTGTATGGATTCAAAATATATATCAATAGGTAACTTTATTAGTGTGTTCAGAAATCCAAATATATAAAATCCATTAAAAAAACCTCATGAAATATTCTTGATCTGTGCATTTTTCAAGCAGAACTAAGTCTATTTTGTGGTGAAAATAGACCCAATTTTTCCAGTCCAAATGGGAACTTTACCAGGTTAAAATGGGCTGAATTGTCAAGGGAAGGTGGGTTTTGCATAGAACTCAGGAACGTCATATTTTCACATGTTTGGACTGCAAAAATTGACATTTCATCCTAACTGGTTAGGAGAATGTAATGATACTTAATGGCAAAACTATAGTGATTAGCAACAACAGCCTCAAGACTTCAAAATGAAGAAATTGAAAAAAGCCACCCACGTGATTTTAATGCATCTCATTGCAGCCCAATGTTAAATTGCTGCTACATTGTGTAAATGACTCATCATAGAGATAATAATCATTAATAATTAGTGATCACATTTAATCTAGGTTTACAGTTAAATAAAAAGCTTTTATAGCATAGAAGTACCTGCTGTCAAAAAAGAAATTCAAATAGCATCTTTACAAATGTCAGGTCCTTTATGGCCTCATTTCATACTTGTCTTCTCACATCAGAAACTACATACTTCAGTGGCTATTTAGACCACCCCTCACACTCCCTTTTAACCTTGGAGCTACAGCACTCTCTGTTATTTTAAACTCCTTCAAAGCACGAGTCTTGAATTGAGAAGCTGTAGCTGCCCCCCCCAAAATGCTGAAATCGAACAGATTTATCTCCGCATATGTTGGTACCTCAGTATTGCCTACTTAAGTCAATGGAAAGACGTCCAGGGCCTTGGATCAGATCCTTAATTTCTATATTTATCTCTTTTCCGTGGTCAGATGTATTTCAGTGCCAAACAGACAGGTGCTGTTACTGCCCCGATTTCTTTGTCTCAAATCCCACACCATGCCAGTAATTCCCTCTAACGCCCTAGCATCAGGTACCTCTTGTGGTCAAAGGGACAATGTATGTTCCAAACACCATTATAAAGAGAACAAGGCATGGAGTGCGTCAGGACTTCGCAATGTTTTCAGTTAATGCTGAGACATTTAAGTATGTTGACTAGAAACGAGCTCTCCAATAGATTGTGACAGGATTCTTTTTAATTACACGATTGGAAAAACAAAGAATATATTTTAAGTTTCAAAGCAAAATCCCATGAATCATGCTCTAACCTCCAATTTCTTGTGTGGTTTAGGTATGACTAACACCAGGCAATTGTTTCAGTGTGATATTCACTATTTGATTAGATTGTGCTGCAGTCCAGTCACGGAGGTGGGCACCCACTGGGTGCACAATCACTTTTGCTGCTGCAAATCGGTTGTGCACAAAAGAGTAGGTGTGCAAATTAGTATACAAGGGATGCAAATTTAGACCTCGGTATCGATGAATAAAGGCAGCATGATGCAAATCATGAGCTCTGGGTGTATTCTAATAAAAAGTTTAGCCTATCCAGTGGATGGTATTTCTATAGCAACAAATCCTGTGAGCATGAGCTGGATTTCCTGGGAATATGGGGCCTGCATGGCTGTGTGATTGTCATGCAGGTGCAGTGGAGTTCACAGAGCCCTCAGTAGTTGTGTGGTGAGGACATGCCAAGCCCCACCAGCCTTTCACAAGTCTTGAATCTTGGCTGGCCAAAAAGGAGACATATCTCTTCCCCTTCATTTAGAGATATCAGGGAAAGCATCACTGCCCTGCCCTCTTCATGCTGCCCACTGCCTTATGTGGGGATGGCGATAGGCATGGAGTTGCTAAAGGGAGTGGCTGAGATGCTACAACCAAATGATGGTCTCCCCAATCTAGATTTGAGTACAGACGCTCCCCGACTTACGCGAGCATTCCGTTCCGGAATGCCTTGCATAACTTGAATTTTGTGTAACTCTGAAATGTATACCCAACCAGTACGCAAAAAAACCCAACCCCCCGCCCCTGCAAAAAAACCCTATTTCTAGCTTACAGAACTTTTTCTGTAAGTGCGGATTTGCATAAGTTGGGTTTGCATAACCCGGGGGGTGTCTGTAGTGCTTCAGGAGCCCACCCAGGCCCTGAAGCTCTAGCTGAGATCCACATCCATTCAGTGGGAAGGTGGGGATTTAGCTCATTACCATTAAAACCAATATACTTAAATAGAGGTATCATGGTCTAGACAGGAATGAACAGGTTTGGGAGGCAGGAGCTTCTGAGTTTGCCACTGACTCACTGCTTGACCTATGCAAAGTCATTGTGCCTCCATGTTCTCATCTGCACCATAGCATCTGCTCACCTACCTTTCAGTAATGTTGTGATGATTAGTTATTATCTACAGAGCCCTTTGAATATGTGGGGCCTGAGTAGTCTCTCTTTTCCACCAGTTGAATGTTGATGTAACGCAACTGATTTCCTTGGAGAAAAGAATGAGGCCTGCTGAGTGCTGTATAAGATAGTGGTTCTCAAAGCCGGTCTTTGTGCAGGGAAAGCCCCTGGTGGGCCGGGCTGGTTTGTTTACCAGCCGCGTCCGCAGGTTCGGCTGATCACGGCTCCCAGTGGCCACGGTTCGCTACTCCAGGCCAATGGGGGCTGCGGGAAGTGGCAGCCAGCACATCCCTCAGCCCACGCCGCTTCCCACAGCCCCCATTGGCCTGGAGCAGTGAACCACAGCCACTGGGAGCTGCGATTGGCCGAACTTGCGGACGCGGCAGGTAAACAAACCAGCCCAGCCCGCCAGGGGCTTTCCCTGAACAAGTGGCGGACCGGCTTTGAGAACCACTGATATAAGAGCAGTGAGATTCCTCTTGTGATCATTTATAGAGACTAGCCACAATAATTTTAGGATCAAAATACATTATTCAAGGGATGTTGGCATTGAAGTTTTTTAGGTTATTAGATAAGATCTGTCTAGGGACGTCCAATTGTCCCTCTGAGTAAGCTACATTTTCAGCTGATAGCTAAGGGTTGTTGCATAACATTTGGCCTTTTGAAGCATTTTCTTTAAACGTTTTAAATTCCACGCATCATTTACATTTTTCCCAAGGTAAAAAAAAGAAAAGAATTGATATTTTCTGTCCTTTCATGGACACTTTGTTCAAAAGAGAAGCAGCACAGCCTTGGTCACAATTAAGTTACAGGATTCTCAGGGGGAGAGAGACCAGATGGCGCAGGTAAATGGATATGATTTTGCAAGGTGAGCTAATTATCTCATTGTACAGCCCCAACCCTTAACCAGACTTTCACAGGAGGACAATGATAACTGTTCTCCCCTTCACTCCTTTTTCCCAGGGCGAGCTAACTCTCAGAGCCACTGTGAGGAGAGGGAAAGAGAAGGCCACCTTCTTGGATAGGAGGAGCCCAGTTCAATAACTGCCCAGCAGATTTGCCAGGAGGCAGTAGAGGGGCATAGCTGTAGACACAGATCAGTGGCCCAAGGCATGTAGATGGAAAGCCCTGATGGCCAAGGATAAAGAGAGACTATTCTGTGAAAGACCAGATGAAGGTATTCCAGATTCTGCTCCTGTGAAGTGCAACCTTTGTCATTTGGGAGAGATAGCTAGGGCTCAAGTCTTAAACTTTACAGATCAGTGACAGTGTAGTGTAACAGGCCCAAGCAGTGCAGAAAACTAGAAGACTGTCCTGAATCACCGACAGTAGCCTACCAGTGGTTTAGGTACACTATATAGGAGTGTGGTCTTTAGTGTTATCCATTTACAGTAGAGATGGGGGAGAGGGGAGGGGAGAGAAGGAAATTTTGTGAATATTCCTTCACATTTTTAAATACATTCACCTTATTCATTATTTGGACTTTGGATCAATTTGGTAAGGACCAAAATTTGCTACTGACAGAGATTATGAAATGTAGGGCTGGACGGGACCTCCAGAGATCCCCTAGTCCAGCCTCTTGTGATGTAGCAGGACCAAGTAATCTTGGATCATCCCTGACAGGTGTTTGTCCAGCCTGTTCTTAAAAACCTCCAATGATGGGGATTCTACAACCTCCCTTGGAAGACTGTTGCAGAGTTTAACTACCCTTAGAGTTGGAAAGGTTTTTTTCAAATATTTAACCTAAATTTCCCTTGCTGCAGATCGAGCCCATTACTTCTTGTCCTATCTTCAATGGACATGGAGAACAATTGATTGGTGTCCTCTTTACAACAGGATTTAACATATGTGAAGATTTATCAGGTCCCCGCCCGGTCTTCTTTTCTCAAGACTAAACATGCCCAGCATTTTTAATCTTTCCTCATAAGTCAGGTTTTCCAAACCGTTTATCATTTTTGTTTCTCTCCTCTGGACTTTCTCCAATTCACCCACATCTTTCCTAACACATGGAACCCAGAACTGGACACAGGACTCCAGCTGAGGTTTCACCAATACTGGACAGAGTGGGACAATTACATGTCATTTTATGTACAATACTCCTGTTAATACACTACAGAATATTAGCCTTTTTTGCAGCTGCATCACATTGTTGACTCATATTCAATTTGCGATCTATTGTAACTCCCAAATCCTTTTTAGAAGTACTACTGACTAGCCAGTTATTCCCCATTTTTAATATGTGCATAATATTTTTCCTTTCTAGGTGTAGAACTTTGAACTTGTCTTTATTGAATTTCATCGTGTTGATTTCAGACGAATTTTCCAATTTGTCGGGGTCCTTTTGAAATCTAATCCTGTCCTCCAAATTGCTTACACCCCCTCCAAGACTGGTTTCATCCACAAATGTTATAAGCAAACTCTCTGCTTCAGTATCCAAAATATTAATGAAAATGTTGAATATTACTGGACTCAAGACTGACCCCTGCTGGACCCCACTAGGTGCTTGATGGCTTTATGTGAAATGAGTTGTTCTCAGTCTAGCTCCCTATAGGGCAGGTTTCTATGTCCATATCATCAGCAGCAATCATGTAATCCCCACCCTAGGTGACTGTTTCAACAGAGAAGCCAATGAAAGAATGGACATAGAGACTAAAGTACTTATTCTTATAGGACATGATCCAACTCCCATGGGATCTTTCCATATACTTTATGAGCTTTGTATCAGGCCGTTGCTGCTAAAGGAAGTCTGTCCAGAACGGTGTTAAAGTACATGGTTGGGACCTTTCTACTCCTGCTAGCAGTCGACCTTTCTGTGGATAAGCGGAGGCATTTAGCCTCCTAGTGCTATCATGCTGGCACATAATACCAGCACTACTTTACTTTTTATTTAAACCCTCTCTGCAGGAAGTGTAAACACAGTAACAGCAGAGAGACAACTTCCAAGTGATGTTCATAGAAAATCCCCATGAGATTTTAACGCCAGGGATGTTGAACATTGACACTCTCCATTTGCTATGTATAATAGGATTAAGAAGCTGATGTGATATAAAATAAAGTACTTTACGTGATCATTTTGTACAGCCTAAGACCAACTTTCATTATTTTTTCTTGTTAATGTAGTATAATCACACAGAGAGGTTAATGTGCATTTTTTGCAAAATAGCTTTAAAAAGAGAGCTAGTATACATTTCAAAGTGAGACAGAAATGAATGCATTAAAGATATTTTCCTTTTATTTTAAAAAGAGCTGTAGTGAAGGATGTAATGTATTATCCTGTAACTTTACAAGCTGTTTCCAGAACACCACCTACACTCGATGTATTATTAACTTCCTCAATAGGGTGGGTGCTGTGCAGAGAGCTACTGAATGTTATTGATGTTTTCAATTTTAAGGCTCGCTGGTCCAACTGACAGAAATATTTGCTTCTTATTTTGATATCAGTTAATTTTGTATACTTCTGACTGTCAATACACATCATCACAAGAGTCTTCCGCTATAAAAACACTCAGAAAGATACTTATAAATCAGTGTGAAACCTACAGATAATACATTTGTATTATGGAAAAAAATGTTATTTCTTGTGTGGTTTGTATGAGGGGATGAAGTTACCATTCTTGATTCCAAACTAAGGAAATAACTAAGGAGGGTAGATTCCAGACACAGCAGAGGTAGACTTGTTCTCCTTGTCCCATGAGTCTATAAAAGAGACCTAGGTGTTGCCTTTTGAACCCTTTGGCCTATCAGGAACCTGTGTACCTGAACTTTTCAACACATGCCACTCTTTAAAGTCAACAGGAGATGTTCCTTTTCTGACTTTGAGCACTGATCTTCTGTAATGGTATTTCCTGTTAGTAACTGTATTGTACTCAATGGAGAGTGTCTTTGTTTGTCCACTGCACCATGTCTTCTGTTTTGGAGGTGACCTGATATTCAGCTCATTCATTACTGCCTTGATTGGCCCAGCCTTCTCAGAGATAGAAGCTCAAGAGCTATGTCCATTATTTTTTATGCCTCACAGAAATACAGCTGCTTCAGCTCTTTCCACTTTGCTTCATCCAAAAGTCTGATGATATTCTTAGCCAAAGTCTGGGACATCTCAAAATTCATGGAAACATGGATGCCACAGTGTGAGCAATCCTTTCCTTTGCATTAGGGGAACACCAAGAAGACTTCTCTGAAGCAGCCCAGTTGCCTAGCAACTCAGGGTGCCTTAAACATATTCAACCACTGCTCTGGTCCCTACTCTGCAAATGAAGTTTTTCAAAGTCTTTGTCCTGATAGTGAAAATGCTCCCTAGGAAACAGCCTATCCTTCTATGAACTTGAACTCCATTTAATAGCTATGTTCCACTGGAACCATGAAACTGTTGACCAATAGCAGGAGGCTTGTGAGAGTGGGAGACAGAGCTTTCATTGGAACTGAACTTAAACTTCTGCAGGAGATCAGAATTACCACAGACCTCACCACATTCAGAAGTAAATGCAAAAGCCATTTCTTTGACTTAGCTTCTCCTTAGTAACCCTTCTCATAGTCTACTCACATATGAGGAGATCGGGAGATGAAAGAATTAGTGTGGGGGTGAAACCTCGGCCTTTCAAGCTACTCCAACATAGACAGAAGGGAGGGACAGTGTTTGCGGCTTTGCTTTATTAATATGGTAGGTAATTCAGCTACTGTTGTACACGTAGATTAGATAGATAAACCAAGTACCTTAAGTGCAATCTCTCTATTGTAGTCTACCTGCAACATACTAGACAGTGATGGCATCCTCTTGAGATGCTAAGAGAGTCCAGGCACAGAATGAGGGATCTGGTAGCCCACAGTTGTAATGAAAAATAAAGAAACATGATAGAAGTGTTCAATACTTATCAAACAGTATATTTCAAATGAATCATAAAGTGCTAGATTCACAAAGGGGACTTAGGCACTGCAACAATCAGCATTGTAGCCAGTGGCAGAGCCAGATTTTGGAGCCTAAGGGATGTGATGGGTCTGGAAAGTGAGCCTGCCCTGCACTCACCTAGCAGAGGCGGCTCCTCTCCCGCGGGCCTGGGCGTGGCTTCCCACTTTGGGCATTGAGACCTGGCACATGGGGTCACAGCACCACTCAGGTTTGGCCCTACTGCCCCTGCATCATGACGGAGGGGCAGCCAGGCCAAATCTAAGTGAATGGCATTGTAATGTGGCACATAGAACCACAGGGCATGTCACAACGCCTGGAGTGCAGAGCCAGGCCAAGCCCCATGGGTCAGAAGCTGCCACTGCTGGGTGAGAACAAGGCAGGCTCACTCTCCAGCCCCTTGCAAAAAGGTGCACATGTACACCTAAAGGCTGCCAGATGGGTGGTCATACCCCTGCCCCCATTAGCTCCGCCACTGGTTGCAGCACCTAATTTTTAGATGCCCTTCTGCCTAATGGAATTCACAGCCCCAAGCAGGGCACCCAAGCTCCCTATACAATGCATGAGGAGAGTTAGGTACCTAAAAAGAGATTCACAAACCCAGGACACTGAACGGGGAGCTCCCTAAGCTAGCCAGTAGCAAATGCGGAAGAGAGAGGCATGAATTAGGCCTTGCTCCTCAAAAGGAGATAGGCACTTACAACTGGCCCTATCTCCACTCAGTAGTCTTGGCTGTATACCTCATGTGGTGTTAGGTATTTAAGGCAGGTTAGTAGTTTCTCATGAAAAACTGAGGAGGAGGTGGTAGTAGTAGTGTAGGTTAAGTGCCAAGCTGCTGTGCAGTGTCATAACAGAGGCAGCTGAGCACACACCCAACTAACTAAACGTTGTCACCTTGAGCAGTGGACACTTAACAATCTACAGGGTTAGGTGACGGCTGGGTAGCAGTTTTGTGAATGCAAGTGATGCCTAAATGTTGGACTTAGGTGCCTAAAGTGGCAGTTAAGTGCCTACGTCCCCCTTGTGAATATACCTCAAAGTGTCCAGGAGTATATTCTTAGCAAAATGCTTAACCTACTTTGTTGTTGTTTCTGTTGGTTTTTACTTCTTTGTTTTTTAAACAAAAAATAGGTTCCAAGCCATTAGCTCTGTATTTGACAGTGGTGCGACCGCTGCTGGAATACTGTGTCCAGTTCTGGTGTCCACAATTCAAGAAGGCTGTTGATAAATTGAAGAGGCTTCATAGAACGATTAAAGGATTAGAAAACATGTCTTATAGTGACAGACTCAAGAAATTCCATCTATTTAGCTTAACAAAGAGAAGGTTAAGGGGTGACATGATTATTGTTGGAACCCTTTGTTTTCAGCTTCTATTTTATTTATCTTTTCCAGGAATTTATCAGTGTTTATTATCACAACAACAAAAATAGATGAAAATCAGTGCAAAAAACTATTAATATTTTTTTCTGGATAAATATTGGGGTTTATTTTGGTGGAGGGAAAGACGGGGGGAAAGTATTCAGTAGATTAATGCTTTGAATTCCATTCATCAATGTGGTTTGCTGCAGAACTAAAACAGAACTCAAAACACGCCACCTCTGAGTTTAAGAAAACAATACATCTCTAATCCTCAAATAAAACTTTTCATTTGAATAAACAATTTATTGTTGTAAACTTAGAACTATTAGTCTATAAATATTTACATTTAATAATTGGGCCACACCATTTGCAGCACATACACTCAACTTCATTCTTTTCTCCTGTTTTTGGTTTTTTAAAACTTTTGAATACTTCCTTGTGTTCTGAAATGTATTCCGATACAGACTTTCATACTCTTCCCATTTTAGTGTGTCAAGTCTTTAAACCATTATCTGCTAATAGCTTGAAACATGTACATGGTGAGTGTGAGATTCATCAGTACGTTCAGATGCGCACACACTTGAGAACTTGTGTGTGTGTCTGTTTGTTTATTGTGTGTATCTTCTAGACCAGTGGTTCTTAACCTGGGATGCACACACACCCTGGGGGTGTGAGATGCCCTTTCTGAGGGTGTGAGACATGCCAGATTTTTTTAGAAGGTAAATCATCGAAAACACAAATTAAGCACAGGCACGTAAGTACAACTACTTTGTTTCATCAAACCTATGTATTTTTTAAAAAATTTTAACGATCACTGTAATATACAAACAAAAAATATATCTAGGTTTAAAGAACTTAACTACTTCAATGATTTTTATAAGGGGTGCGAGAACATATTTTGAGAACCAAAGGAGTGCAGGCTGCAGTAAAGGTTAAGAACCACTGTTCTAGACTATTACATAGCTTTACTTCAACAGACAACTTTGCATATACACACAGACTAATGTATTATCATAAGACATATATCTCATGCAATGTATTGTATTTTCCCTAATAAAATAAGATATTTTTATATATTTGAATGATACAAAAGAAGGGTGAACATCAGAAAAAAACCTGAATAATACTTTTTGTAAAACCTGGAAATCTTTCAGTAAAAATCAGTTTAAACTGAAAATGAAGGGGCTTAATTACAGTTTATAAGTATCTAAATGGGGAACAAATATTTAATAATGGGCTGTTCAGTGTAGCAGAGCAAGCTATAACACAATCCAATGGTGGGAAGCTAAACAAATTCAGACTGGAAATAAGGTGTACATTTTTAACAGTGAGAATAAATATCCATTGGACCAACTTACCAAGGGCCGCAGTAGATTCCCTGTCACTGGCAATTTTAAAATAAAAATTGGATGTTTTCTAAAAGATTTGCTCTAGGAATTATTTTGGGGATGTTCTATGCCCTGTGCTATACAGAAGGTCAGACTAGATCATTACAATGGTCCCTTCTGGCCTTGGAATCTGTGAATCTATGAACTAGCGATTGCGAACCTGATCTCTCTCCTTTTGACTTTAATGGTATTGGATCAAGCCTTGAAACAGATTTCGGAAGCCCTCTTCCCATCACTTCCACAGCTGAATGAGATGGCCACAGCTGCAGACTGGCACAAATTACAATGTATTGCCTATTACTAGGAGGACCCCCTAGTCAAAAGGGAAAAAAATAAAAATTGAAAATTGAGGGAGATCAGCAGTATAAACATTAGTTTGACAAATCTAGAGTTACCGCCACCTCTGGAAAATCCCAGCAGGGTCTACTCAGCCTTTCATCTGCCCAAGATAGATAATTGAATACCTTTGTAGTTAACTGTTTGGGGGCCATTTGGATGAGCCTGTAATAACTGAGTCCCCCTATGCTTTATATAGGTGGCAAAGATCCCAAGATATTTTCTGTAATAAGGTTTGTCCTGATGCTGTGATGTCCTGTATCCTCTTACAGGCACACTTGCAATGGCTAGAGACATTCCAGATACACTGTCAGTGCCAAATCCTGAGCATAAAGTGGTTTGACTTTGTGCAAAATGTCATTAACTCGCAGAGATCTGGCCTTCCTTCAATCGCTCATTATATTCCTAAGTGGTGTTGCATGCTTTTCGGTCACCAGAATGAAAAAAAAAACAAAAAACCCAGCACACCATGCTCTCAACCTCCACATCAGCAGACAAATAGGTGCGTGGCCTGACTAATTGGCACTGCCCGCAGAGCTGTCTGAGATTCATGGATCTGCAGGATTGAGCCAGATCTGGGAACTTCACTACATGATGCCTAGCATGACACCATCAACTGGCTGGCACAGCAGTCCTCAGTAGACTGTGTGTTTTTGATTGATTGATTGATTGATTGATTCTGATGTCAGACAAAATTTCCCCCTCACCACACTCATGCATGACGTAATGTATTCATTTTTTCTGCTCTCCACCTAGGTGTGGCTACTTTTTAGGGATATATTATAGCACTGTGGATGTAACGTGGTGGTGACATCAGCATGATACATTTCAGAGCATTGTGACAAACTGCATTCATCGTGCACCTTTGACCACCTCATCTGCACACAGCTCATTAATCCATCTTAAGCTTCTGTCATTCCAAACTCCTCAACACCTTCAAAAATATATCCTTCTTTCCCTCACATACCTTCTCACTCTAGCCATTTGGGTACTGGACCTTGTTCAGATCAATATTACTACCTTTTTTAATTAAATGTTTGTTTTAATGGTGGAGAAAAAGTTTTAATTTTTATTCTCCTGTCATTCAAAAATAGATGAACTTGTTTTACTCAAAACTATCCCTAAAAGATTCGGTCCGGAGACCTTCAGGCTGAAAGTGAAAGTTTCATAGCATTATAAGTGACCAAAGCTAGGAAGTTGTAAAGAAATGCTTAGGCAGCATTAGCTATAATAGTTGAGTGCTTCAGCTCGAATAAGTAAGATGGTGCAAGATGTAATGTTCAGCTTCGGGACGGAATTTTCCCAGAGTCTGGGAATTTTTAGATGCTGTTGCTGAGTGATGACATGCAAAGGGAAGATGTTTATAAATCAGTCCATAAGTTCCAAAGGGCCTGATTGGTCCATAACTAAAAAGAGCTAGAACTAGAAATATTCATGGAGGAAAGGTCCATCAGTGGCTATTAGCTGGGATGGGCAGGGATGGTGTCCCTAGCCTCTGTTTTCCAGAGGCTGGGAGTGGGCAACAGGGGATGGATCACTTGATGATTACCTGTTCTGTTCATTCCCTCTAGGTCATCTGGCATTGGCCACAGTCAGAAGACAGATGGACCAGTGGTTTGACCTAGTATGACTGCTCTTATGTTATGTTCTTAAGACCTGAGCTCCCACAACCTTCACTGAACTCAGTGCTCAGAGATCTTTGAAAACTCAGGCCATTAATGGACATGAGCATTTGACAACTTAGATGCTGCTTAGAGTAACCTAGTTCTGTATTGCATATATGGTTGGAGGAAAAGCCTGAGAGGAAAAACTATTTGACTATGATAAATAAAACCTGAAATTAAATTTCAACTCTGAAATCTGGAAATGAACGTGATTTTGCAATTGCCCACAAATCAGTCTCTGTTAGGGGCTCTGAGGTTTGCAATTTCTCCCACCATGGTCTGAAAATAAGCCCAAACCACTGACCTTCAGCACAGGCTGCCAATCTCTCCTGTTTTCATGGGTTTTTGGGAGGGCAGCGAGTGTTCTGGCTCATTGCAAGGGTGATATATTCTCCTCTAGTTGATGGCTAATCTAACCAGCATGAGGGGAGCTGCAACTCCTGATTTATGTCCATCTTGTTCTAAGAACTCCATTTTGAATTTACAGCATTGATATATTTATTACCTTTTTATGGTACGTCTAAATAAATGATGGCTGGATAGTGACTTGGACTATGTGCCCACACAAGGGACTAAGAATGAGTACCCCCTATACAAAGCTCTCTAGATCTAGGGTCTGGGCATGCAGGAATAGACAGATCTACTCCTGCACTTACCCCTTATGTGGAGCAGATGGGCAGGCACAGACAGGGACTATGGAAATCTTGGCCAGAGTAACTTAGCCAGCACATGGGGTGCTGTAATTTGTTGCATCTATAGGTCAGCCCTCAATAACTGTCCCCAGGAGCAAGAAGAGAATAGGGGAGGAATTCTGAGTCACCAGGCTCCTGCTGGGATGGTGCAGCTCACACACTGCCCTTTGCCAAGGGCAATGCTTACAGGCACAATCTAGCCCTAAGGAAGTAAACTAAAGACCTTTGATACACGGTTATACCCCTTACAGATGGAGTCCACCGACAGAGGAACGTTTCCAAAAAGCATATAGAGTTTTGTGGGATCCAGTGCATTTTAAAGAAAAGATGTATATGTTGGAGTCAACAGGCCAAATTCTGCCCTCAGTGATGTATGCATAGCCCCTAATGACTCTGATGAGAATTATATGTTTGTGTGATATATCTGAGAGATAAAGTGGGTCAGGTAATATCTTTTATTGGACCAACTTCTGTTGGTGAGAGAGACAAGCCTGTGAGCCACACAGAGCTCTTCTTCGGGTCTGCCTACTACATTGTACCTATAATGAGAGCAGAATCTGGACCAATATCAAGTGAGAGTGGGGCAGTGTTGGAGGAGGCTGGCATTAATTTGATTAATCTTGTTATTCCTAGTAGCCCACCAAAAAGGCCTTTGGAATGCACAGATAAGGCACGGGTGTGCATGAGTTACTGCAGGGATAATACTAGTCAACAAAGAACAGATTCCATTTCAGAAAGTTTGACTGAATGAAAACAATAAACTAGAGTGTACAGAATGTATATAAGATGCTGGTAATTTAGCACAGCTGCATACTTCGCTCTGCAAAGAGTCTACATGGCTTCCCATGCGTGGCTGAGCCTCCTCCGCTACCTTTTGATTGGCTTGGTTTTGTTTTCTAATGCAGGCAGACTCCCTGCTTCTGTGATTTCGCAGTTGTGTGGAATCAGAATTAAATACTGACTTGTGATTGATTAAAAGCAAATATATACTGTCTGTGGAGGTGGCATTTTGTTTAATCCTGAAGCTTGCTCCAAGAAAACCTACATCTCAGGGAACACAGAACTGGTAAACTCCACATATTTTGCAAGTAGGTAATTTTGTCTGCTTTCATCGGGATTTAAACCCATGGCCCACCGGACAAAAAGACCCAAAGCATCCAGCAGCTTCATTACTACATTATTAAAAACGGCTTAGCTGCTTTGCCATTGCTGCTGTTGTTCAATTAAAGTCAGCTGACTCTGACATGTCATTATTTTGAGGCTTCTCCATCTCTTCTCTCTCAGTTAATCCAAACTGCTGAAATGGTAAAGACATTGCACTGCAGGCACTACTTATCTCTGCGGGGTTTTTTTCCCCCCTCAGGACCATCCGCTTAATGGTATTTATTTATTTATATATTAATAAAATTGACTTTTAAAGAAATTGCAGGACTCCTGCATTACCAGATAATTGTATCTTTCTCAAATTAATAACCAACTCCAGAGAGTACAATTATAAATGAGAAGTGTGGTTGAAGAAAAATGCCTGAATTGTATAGTTTTTCATTAAATAACTGAAAAGCAATCGGCAACCCAATTATTAAAAAACAGCTGGAGTCCTGCTTGGACTTGCATTTCTCTAGGAAGTATTGTCTCTGCTATGAAATGCTGAGATGTTTGAGGCCATTATTCTCAGTTTCCTTCCCTTCTTTTTGTTTGTTACTTAACACTATAGGTATACATTGTATTATCAATGTTAGTGTTAAGTTTAATTCAGATATAATTTTTAGAGGTGGGATGGATAATGGTGGGAAGTCTGAGTAGCTTGTCGATTGCTTACCTGCTCATTGTGTGTGTATATACACAAGCCAGAATGGCTTTATGACTAGGAGCTGGACAAATGCCATTCAACTCCCCCCCCCCCCCAAAAAAAAACACTCAATACTCACAGATGATTAAATTCTCTCCCGTGTAGCAGGCCAGCTCCACGTGTCTGCACCATTAAATCCTTCTTAAGTCATATTTTTGAAGCATCCCCCAGCAATTCACCCCACCACACCATGCATTAAGCATCCAAATGTTTGGTGTTGGCCCTGTACAGAAACACAAAACTTCATCACAATTAGACTTGATTATTGGAATTCCCATATAGCAGAATAACCAGGAGTGTTATTTTCACTGCCTGGAATGCAGCAGCACATTTGTTTACTGGTTTGACCTCATATGATCATATTATGGCAGTCCTGTATTTTATTTAGGCATCATCTCCCTATAAATTGGTGAATTGATTTAAAGTTATTTTTTAAAAAGGATAAAACATCTTGGCTTGTTTGACCTAGTAAAAAGAAGGCTCAGAGGGGATAAGATTGCTCCTCAGGGGGGTAAACACCAGGGAGGTGAAAGAGCTATGCAAGTTAAAAGACAGTGTTGGTACAAGAACAAATGGGTATAAACTGGTCATGGATATATTTAGTGTGAAAATTAGAAGATTTCTAACCGTCAAAGGAGTAAAGCTCTTGAACAGCCTCCCAATAGGAATACTGGTGGCAAAGAGACTGATTAGTTTTAAGTTACAGCCCGCTAAATTTATGAGGTGGACTGTATGATGAAGTTGCCTGAAGTGGTGGTGGTGGTGGGCATGGGCTAGGCTTAGGGGCCTAGGGAGTCCTTTCCAGTCCTGTTTCTAAATCTCAGGCTTCAGGACTTTCGCTGGTTGCCTATAGAGATCAGGAAAGAATTCTCTTCCCCCACACCACCCCAGGGTATTCTGGAATGTTTCTGTTTTTTTCTCCTTCTTCTGTAGCATCACAGACGGCTATGGCTGGAGATGGAACATCAGATGGAGGTACCGGTGCTGTGAGGCAGTTCAGAGAATTCTCTCTCTCAGATATTTGTCTGGTGGGTCTTGGTCACATGCACAGGGACATATTGATCACCATTTTTAGGGATAGGGAGGAATTCCTCTTAGGTCAGATTGGCAGGGACCTGGGATTTTATTGCCTTCCTCTGCAGCATGAGATGTGGGTGCTTGCTAGGACCACCTGGGTATATCTCACCAAATCAATTCCCTGTCATTGCGGGGGCCTCAAGTATTGGTGAATCTCAGTCCTTCCTTTTCTCTTGCTGGTGGCCGTGCTGACAATTTTTTCTAAAATACTTAATTAACTTTAGGAAAAACAAATAAATATGCACATATACATCTCCAAATCATTGTAATTTATTTATGTAGGGTTTTTTCAGACTCAGTAATAAAAATAATGTACAGTGGTCTCTATTCTTTACTGGACCTAAACAAAATAGAAACACAAATTGGGTGCTTTGCATGTTCTTGTCTTTTTGTTGTTGTTTCTTTTGCTTTTTTGGTTGCTTTAAAAAAAAAAACTTGCTAGATAGTAAGTCTGCTGCTGTGAAGAGAGATATTTGTATGTTTGTTAATATCACTTTTCACAGCAAACTTACTCAGCCCCAACAAACTTTGGGACAAATTAAGCCCTGGATGGGCAGGTGGGCAGGGAGGCCGCGGGGCCCAGGGATGATGGCATGGGTGGTGAGCTTGGAACAAGAGCCTGCTATTGTGTGGATGGAGCCCGAAGCCCCATTGCCTAAGCCTCCTCCCTTACCCCCCCCACCACGGGGAATTCACCAGGTGCATGCACCTCCAGCATTTGTGTCTCTAGAGCTGGGCGGGGCCCAAACCCCACTGGTGGTCCTGGAAGAGGGGCCCCTGCTGCTCCTCCCCCCCCCATTACAGCCCAGGAGGCTGTGGCTGCAAGAAAAGCCCCTGGTGACCGCTTGCGACCACGGTGGCTGCATTTGAGAAATGCTGGTTTATACTGTAAACTATTGGACTGTAATACTTTAGTTTCATCGGGGTTATTGGGCTCCATAGAGGAGTAACTGGATGGTATTCAGTGGCATGTGATGTGCAGGAGCTCAGACTAGGTGATCTGGTGGTCCTTTCTGGCCCTAAGCTCTATGACGATGTTGAGATTTAAAACTCTTAACGGTGAAGATCTTGGTGGCATCAGAGACCTCCTTCTTGAGCCTCTTCCCGATGAACAATTGCACTCTGACACCACATATCTTTCAGGAGTTTTCTTAGGTTCACAGTCACTTGCTCTTTTATTGCAATGATGATAAACCATGAAACTTATTTCCCTATTGACAAGTATTTCAGCCCCTCCTCCCCTACATTTAGGGAAGTGGGATTTTGCCCACTAAATTGTTTCTTGAATGTCCACTGTTGAGCCCATATATTAATTACTCTTTTTGTGTGTCATACACCTTCTCAAGGTCCTGATTCAAAACGCATAGAACTCAGTGGAAAGATTCTCATTGACTCCAATGGGCTTTGGATCAAATCTTAATTTTTCAAGGATAGCTTTAGTATGTTTGGCTTTGTTTTAGTTTTAATTTTAATATAACATTTCAGTGCACACTATTGTATTTTATTTTTTGTTATATTGCACATCAAGCAGAGGGAGGATGCTTTAAAAATAAAACAATCGCTAATTATTCTTATTTAATGCCACAATAGACACTTTTCATTACAAAAGTAAAGCAATCTAGGAAACTACTGCAGACTTTATCATTACTGTGTGAACAATGGACCTGACCCTGAAATGAAATGGGGTTTTTGCCTGAAAAAGAGCACACAATAACAACAAGTTCTTACACAACACTTTTCATCTGTAGAGCTCAAAGTGCTTTGCAAAGGAGGTCAGTATCGTTATCCTCATTTTACAAATGGGGAAAGTGACTTATCCAAGATCAGCCAGCAGGCCATAGCCAGGAATCGAAGTCAGGTCTCCTGCATCTTGTCCAGAGCTCGATCCACTAAGCCACACTGCTTATGGTTTAGAAATATTCCTTTGGTTTTGTTTATCTGCTCTCTGAAAAATATGCAGAATGAAATAGGTGCAAACCTCAATGCACCACACTGTGAGAACTGAAAGTACTTACAGCCAGGTCCACATTCTGCATGGTTTCTTCAGGACTTACTCCTAAGGCAAAATTCCATTTCCCCCATCGTGAGTAAGGAATGTTGGATTTGGCTGGTTGATCTTACATTGTGGTCTGATCCAAAGCCTACTGAAGTCATTGCATGGCTTTCCAGTGAGCTCAGGAGTTTTGGATCAGTCCCTTGACACTTGCTGCACATAGCTACAATTTATAAAACAAGTTTCCCACTTAGCCCCAAGTTTATTGCACCAAAACACCACCTAGACAAATGCACACCTTTCTGCCATAAACTACCTCTCCCATGTCTTTCTGGCCTGATGAAACAGCAAGTCCACAGCTGATAGCCAACAGAGAAGGAGTAATTTCTTCCACTATGCTGACCTCTTATGCATTTTGTCTCCACAAAGTAGCACGTGGAGCAATCAAGCTTAGCTACTGTAAAATGAAGGTTCCCCCACAAGTACTTTAAAGAGATGTTTTATTTAATGGAGCCTAACGTAAACAGAAGTTGGCCCAGAACATTAAAAAAAATGATTTTATTCAAATTCCATGTCTAGAGTTTTCTATATTACTTCATATACCCCCATCCAAAATGTAATTCTTATTGGATGAGAACCATCACATTTATCGTTCTGTCACACATTCAATTATTGTGTTAGTTTGATTTGGATGATGATTTATGCATACTTCAACAACTTCCTTGTTGTAAGTGTTGGTGCTGTCACAGTAACTCAAACATCCATCCGGTATTGACGCAGCACAAAGCAGCTCCTTAGTAAGATGCTTAATCTTTATTAAATATAAGGAAGACAGTAAGAAGAGTGAATGCGATCAGCATAGCAGGGTAGCCAGCTATGAATTTCTTTCTATCAGCTCCCAGATAAGCTCAGTCTCCAACAAGACAGACTTTATTTAGCATGCAGGGGGCAAGCAGATAAACAAGTTTACCCATTCAGTGATTCCAGGCACTTTGCGCCAATATTCTGGCCTATGTACATATATAAGTGGACTGTTGTCCACATACTAAAACTCAGTGGGAGTGTTTTGGTGGGCTAGCTCCCAGCACCAAAAGAAAGGGGAAAGGTCGATGGGAAATCAGGACCCTGAGACTGACAGTCCCCAGGGGCAATGGGGAGAGACCAATGCTCCACGTCAGCCTGATTGACAGGGCGGGCAGGCTAATCAGGGTATCACCAGGCCTGGGGAGGGGGGTGGGGACTCCACCTGAGCTGGAATTGCCTGGGTCAGACAGAGGGGGCCCAGCTAAGTAGAAAGCAGGGGCCCGAGCTGAGCTGGGAGCAGAGCTGTGCCAGATCTAGAGGGGCCAGAAAAGCAGCCCCGGAAGCAGGTCAGTGCTGGGAGCAGAGTCACAGAAGCAGCCCACAGAGCAGACCTGTGCTGGGAGGGGAGCTGCAGCAACCAGAACCAGAGGGGCCAGAGAAGGAGCCCAGGGAGCTGGAGGCAGAGAAGCAGCAGCAGCCGTGCTGAGGCAGAGAGCTGGAGCTGGAGCAGTGGCAGAGTGGAACTGGAGCAGTCCAGAGCTGGGTGCGGTGAGTAGCTGGGGAGTGTGAGGGGGACCCTGGGCAGTGGGCCCAGCACAGGGAGACACCCTCAGCCAAGAGGCCTTGCAGGCCAGACTGGGAGGGGGATCGTAACCCCGACGGGGCAGGGGCGACGCTGGGGAGAAGGCTCCTGCCACCTAGAGCCTGAGAGCGTGTGGCCACCGCCTGAGCAAGTGTCCAACCCGCAGCATCCCTGCAGCACAGCCCGGGCCTGGGCAGGAGGCCTGGGACATGTGAGGAACAGACTGAACTTCCCCTACATTCCAGAGACGCTGGTTGTTATGTCCCTGTGCCACAGAGTGGGGTGACGTGTTTTCTTTTAACCTTTCCCATTTTTTCCTTATTTTTTTTAATTGATTGTTTAATCAATTGTATTTGCTTTGAACTGTATGTCATGATCAGTGGGTCAGGGAAGCATCCAGTGCAGAGAGAGCACCCCGGAGTGGGGACACCCTAGCCCCTGCCCTAAGTGACCATGACAAGGTTGGGGGTCAAGCCCCCCAGAAGTCCTGGGCCCAGCCTTGTTGGGGTTATGAGGACTCTGCCCCACAGGAGAGTGGAAGGGGAGCCCTTGAGGTCAGGCAGGCCTCTGGGAAAAGGAAGTGGGAGCGAGGACTCAGATCCTTTCATTAGCCCATTTCACTGGGGTAGTGTATAAGCCAGGAAAGTTCCCCACAATAGTGGGACAATTCCACCGCTTACACATACATTGTAAAATATTAAACCTATTAGGAAATGTAATGAATTATAATGGCACTCAGCTCATATATAACATATGGTATTAGCTATATGATAGTGGAGATATGTTTAAATGTCCAGGACATTCTGTTATAAGTTATGGACATACATTTAGTAACTTCTGGAAACTTTTAGACCTGCTAAAAATTGCCAGTCTAATTCCATTAGGATTTTTTTTAATGAACCATCTGTTATAGTCCATACATTATTTCCCTTCTGTACCTATTTTACAATTCTTGTATTTCATTCCTGTACTTCAGTGGGATGTATTTGGGGTTAGAGATCGGCACTCAGGATCAGGAGACCTGGGTAATAATTCCCGACTCTGCCACAGACTTTGTGTGTAACCTTGGACAAATCTCTTACATTCTCTGCGTCTCCGTTTTCCCATCTGAAAACATTGAAGTTATAGGATAAAGGGTGCTATGATTACAATTAATAATGTTTGTAAAGCACATGTAGATCCCCAGACAGAAGTTCTGATTATTATTAAGGTCGCCTGACACTTCCTATTAAAAGACACTGTTTTCAGTCACTTATAACTTTGCCAAATTTTAACTGTTTCGTCTGAAATTTCCTATGCTGGCTCAATGCCTCAGGGTGACTTTGGAAAATTTCAGCCAAAATGGTTCAGCCATTTCCAAGAATAAGGCCAGGGAAAGTACATTTTTCCCTACACAAAATTCTTGAAACCTTTATTTTAGATGCTCCACTACCCACATGCATGAGTGTGCACTTGCATTTGGTGGCCTGTGCATCCAGGATCTTCATTTTGCCATATCTGTGAAAATCCACCCACATTTGGCCAAATTATAAATCTTTGAAAAATTGCCATTCTCACATGTTCACTACAGACGTGTTCGAGTTTCAGAGCTAAAAATCTCCAAAGAGTGTCTCCTTTCTGAGCATACTTCATCCCCTCACAGTTCCTAGTGCTGCCCAGACTGCGCAGGCACCATCCCCACAGAGTGACTGAGCATTCTGCAGACCAGGGATAAGATATAAGAAGGCTCAGAAGAACTTTCCCTGTAATGGCTGCTTCAGGCAGAGCTGGGCACTGAACCTGACAGCAGGGAGCCTGTCTCTCCTTTGCTCTCAAAGCCCCCAACCCCCTGCTGGCACCCAGGCAGAGGAGGAAGTCATCTGAGTTGAATGCAGAGAACAAAAGCTGGACCACGGGAGGGAAAGTAGTAGTTTAGGACAAAGAGACTGGTAAGCTGAACTGAGAGAGAGGAGAAATTGTTATTGGGAGTTGGAGGTTGGAGACTGGGACTGGGAATCAGGGAGGGAAATTGGGGAGTGTGAAGTGGAGCCAGTTGGCTAGGGGTACTCTGAGATCGGATGCTAGGATAGGATGGGAGGAGACACAGGTCTGACAAGGAGCTGGGGTTCAGGGAACTGGAACTAGCTGGGCAAAGAGGCTGGGACAAGGAGCCAGGGAGGGGAGACAGATATTGGATGATGAGCCCAGGGGGAGACTGGGATTGGGAGCTAGTAGGAGGGGGTGGGAGAGAGACGGATTGGATGAGGAAGTAGGTAACTAGGACTGACTGGGGCAGGAGGCTGAGGACTGGGACTGGATAGACAAGAAGAATGGGACTAGGGAAAGGAGCCAGGGTAGGGAAGATACAAGACTGGGGGAGGGACAGGTAGTTGGAGGAGACAAGATTGGGTAAGCAGGCAGAAGAGTCTGTGCCCACTAGAGAATGGCACTTCAGTTTCCTGAGTCTCACCATTCCTCTGCTGTCAGCAAACATCTGTGAACCCCCCTGGCAAAGTGCACGCCTCATCACCATATAGTGAGGTGACAATCCACAGGGAGGTTGACAACCTATTATTGATATCAGTTTCTCTGTTAGCTCAAGTGGCAGAAGTAGGAGCAGTGGTCCAAAAAAGTTCCAGTCCTGTTGATGACCCATGTGGGTGTCAGTAAGCGTTCAAACGATAGGAAATGCCAGAATTAAGTTAGTCCGTACAACCTTAATTCCCCTCCCCCGGTGCGTATGTGTTATGATACATGATTCATCACATGACCCTGACACTAAGGCCAGAGATGCAGCATAACTTCCATATCAAGTGTCCCGTCGCTGAGACTAAGAACATCTGCTGTATGTTATCCTAAAGTAGCAGAGCTTCTGCAATGTCTATTTATCTATCTAAGGTACTTATATGCCCCATATCACCATTGTCCCCAAGCACCTCACAAAATTTAATGTATTTATCCTCCCAACACCCTTGAAAGGTAGGGAAGTGCTTCACTTTACAAATGGGGAACTGAGAGACAAAGAGACTAAAGGCCAGATTTTTTAAAGGTATTTAGGCACCTAATGATGCAGATAGGTGCCTAGTGGGATTTTTAAAAGCACCTAATCAGGTTAGGTACCCAGCTCCCTTTGAAATATATGGAAGTTAGACACCTAATTGGTTTAGGGGCTTTTGAAAATCCTCGTGGCACCTATCTGCATCTTTAGGTGCCTAAATACCTTTAAAAAAATCTGGCCCTATGTGACTTGGGAAGGAGCAGGGAATTGAACCCCATTTCTCAGGCTGTCACCCTAGCCCCAGGACCTCCTTCCTCTGTTCATCCTGTACTTCTTCATAGACAGCAGAAAGTGAAAGTGCTGAGGAGATATTGTCAACATCCTCCCTTGTTTGATTTTCTCTTGAGTTCTCTGTGGTGAAACTTTGGCCTGCAGTAGCATTCAAAGAGCCCAAGAGGTGAGAACCAAAGAGGTCAGCTGCTTTGCTCCAGACGTTAAATGAAACAAATGCATCTCTGTTAATCAGTACAAAAGGAGAGGAATCTGCTCCCAACAGCAATACCATACTTGATTAAAGAGCAGCACAAAATAAAATGCTCAAAAGTGAGACACATCTCCAGCTTCACTTTGGTGAATAAAAATGAAACAAAGATCCAAGGAAGAAGACAGCTTTCTCAGAAGGTGAATTAGGTATGTAAATGATCATGCTTAGTGTCTGTTTACATGTTTTATATTCTGTAGGAAGTGTTTATGTAAAAGATTCCTTGTAGCAAGGTCAAAGACTCACTGGCGCGGTGCCTCCTGCTGGTCATCTTGGGAATTAGCTCTCCAGCGTACAGAGCACCCTCTGCTAGTGGCTGTCTCGCCTGCTGCCGGCCCCCATGTCCCTGCCCTTTACCTCAGGGTTCTGCTCCCAGCACTCTGTACACTCTGGGTCTCCCTTCCTAGGGGAACCCCCAACCCTCTAAACCCACCTTGCCTCAGTGGCTACTGCCAGTCATCATCTAGCCCCCTCTCACTGGGGCAGACTGCAATATGTAATGGCTGCTTATCACTGGCAAGGGGATAGGACCAGCTGCCTCTGCCTATCCCCAGGCTACACCTCTGTAGTCCCAGTACCTGCTTTGGCCTTTAGCGAGGCCCACAATCTGGGGATTTGCCAGGCTGGAGCTCCTCTTGCCTTTCCCTAGCACTGCTCTACTTCAGGTACCCTTCTCTCCCAGGCAGCCAGGTCCTCCTCTCTCCAAATCTAGAGAAAGACTGGCTGAGCTCCTGGCTCGCAGCCCTTTTATAGGGCCAGCTGCGGCCCTGATTGAGCTGGCCACAGCTGTGTGTGCTTCCCCAATCAGCCTAGCTTGGCTGCTTTTAACCCCTGCCTATCGGAGTGGGGCAGCCGCCCCACTAAACTCCTCTACAAATAGTTATCAAATACTGCATTTCTTGTTCCACTCATCATTCTTGTCAACTGCAATAATGCAACAAGCAATGGCAATAAATGACCCCATTAACTGTGCCAGCAGGGGCACGTGCTCTTTTCTCTGGATTAAGGCTTCTTTTAAGGAGATGCTCTCTTTTTTGTTAATTAAATGTTTACAGACGTTTAAAAACGTAAAGTCAGTGACAGATGACACTGATGCAGGATAAACTAGTCTTTAGCTCCACATTTCAGATTGTTGACATTGAAAAAATGTTGGAAAGTGGCTTCAAAACAAACTGATAAATAGAGGTCTGTTAGGCCTCACATTCCCCCCCCTCCCCATATAATCATGGATTATATGATTATTAAAGACCTGTGCTTTAGATCAAGAGTCTCTTCAATAAAGGTTAGATAGTGTGAGAAGTGGCGTGAAGATGCACCATCCCAGGAAAAGCACCTGCACCTCAGGCAAACCGAACTTCTCCTAGGGCTGTTCAGTGCCCATGGGAGTATTGCACTTGGCTCCATCCATTAGCATAGCACAGATTGCTCCCCCTTGGTGCACCATGACCGATCCCCATTTCAAATGATTTGCTCCAAGGGGAGAGCAGGGAACGAGAAATCTCTGTGCTTTCCAGAACAAGTGGACTGCTATGGAGGAAGACCTAACGCCCGTCAACACAGGAGGAATTGGTTGCTTCTTGCATGCTCCTTCTGTCCAGTTATGCAAGGGCAACCTCAATCATTCCTCATAAGGCTGGTGTTTGATGGAATTCTTCTTGTCTTCATTTTGATTTTTTGCTCTTTTAAGGATTGCTTTCCATTTCATTTTTAACAGGACCCACGGGAGTCTGCGGACCACAGACTGAAAACCACTGGACTAGAGCAAAGAAGAGGTGCTCCTTTTTTACTGAACACTGTATGCGTTGAAATACATTTTGTAAAATTCATAAGTCACAAACCAAATGGCTAGCATCATTTTTAATTAAGACCTTCTGTTTTACTTAATTATCCCTTTTGACATAGATCTCCTCTCCTTTAGCCGCAGCAATGCACCACTCTTCACAAAATCGCAAGCCGGAGTCTTGGCACAAATATGCAGTTGTAGACAAGAGTATGTGTCAGTATCTTTTTAATTTGGACCAGCCCTGAGCCCTGACAAGAACGCTTTTCAAAGCTGGACTGCGCACATACAATCTACACACACTTATTTTGTGTGACTATGACAAGGGAAGATTAATTTAATGTATGATCTCAGCCTACAGTATTACAATTTTTTTCTAGCAGTGATGTTAAGCAAGAGCTGATTAAATTGGCACAGAAAGGAAAAAAAAGAGAAAATATCTCCCAAATTCCTTAATTCCACTAGTTTAGCTACTCCTGACTCCAGAAGCTACTCCTACCTTCTCCCTGTGAGACTCAAAGGCCAAGTAACTACACTACCCATTACCATAGGCAGCGAGTTATATGGGCCCGTGGTGTCCGTGCTCCACCAATATTTAGGAACGTGGGCCAGGCTCCACCAATGTTTGGGCTTACCGCACTTTGGGGGGCCCCACACTTCAGGGGGACACAGGGTCCAGGGCAGCCTGGGGGGTTAGCAGGAGGCCTGGTGCCAGCAGCAGTGAGCGACCCAGCCCCAGCCCGCTCTGCTCCACCCTGCCCAACCCCTGGTGTCACCCAGGGGAGGGGACGGAAGCTGGAAAGGGGTGGGGGTGGGGGCTTGGGGAAAAGAGTGGAATGGGATGGGCAGGCTGGGGCCAGGTCGCTCGCTGCTGCCAGCGCCAGGTCCCCCGTTAACCCCCCAGGCTTCCCTGGACCCCGCATCCCCCTGAAGCGTGGGGCCTGGGGTGGTTGCCCCAGTCCATCCTATGGACAGGACGGTTCTGCTTGGACCTGTTCTGGGCACCACCAAAAATTATACAAACCTGGCACCCTTGCCCATTACCTCCCTTTGTTATAGTTACACTCACCCACTCTAGAAACAGAAAAAAATACCACATAATTTTGATGTCACAGCAATAAAAACAGATAACAAGAAAAACAGGGTGAATACAGTTTATGAGCAGACCATAGGGTTAAACATGTTTACATGAAAGCACTGAATAATTTCAAATGTGCTCATTCATTTTAATCAAAGTGTATTCACAAACAATTTGAAAAGTAAAAGAGCAAAATTTGTTTAATAAATAGTTCACCCAACTCTGTTTCTACTCTATTTTTGCCATAACATTTAATTTCACAAAGACACACTTGTTTCTACAACATTATATTTAAAGGTACTCGTTCCAGGGAAATAGATATAGCTTTAGCAGACTTGTCTAAAAAAAAAAAAAGACCTCATTTATATAATCTTTCTCTGGACATTTTCTACATAGGATTCTGTCATTTTGAGAGATGAGGAGAAAATTGATCCAATATCACTTATTCTAATTTTGGCACATGCTAAATTATAGTTAATAATCTGAGGCAATATCAGTCAATGTTAAGATGGGCATTTGATCATTTATTTTTCCTGTTCAGAAGTCTGCAGATACACTGGAATGACAGCCCTGAGCATTACTTCAGATCTAATCAGAATCAAAAGTTTTGCATAGCCACTGCAAGCAAGAATAGAATGTAAAGCATTGTGGGTAATAATGGCACTAATTACTGGTTAGAAAATAAGGTTAATTTTAACAAACCCAAAATATTCCAGTGTTGATGGTGCTGCATAGGTCTTCAACAAACTATAGCCATCCAGGGTTGTTGTGACAAACTCCCCTCCTGCCCCCCCCTCCCCCCATCATTTTGGTTTAATTTAACTTATGATTTTTAGATCTAGGTCTAGATCCAGAGGTGCTGGAACAATTTGTATGGGGGGCTGAGAGCCATTGACCCAAATTGTAAACCCTGTAAATGATGGAAACCACTTCAAACCAGGGGGTGCGGCAGCACCCTAGCACCCCCAGTTCCAGCACCTATGCCTAGATTTAATCTGGATCTTTAAAGTAAACTTTATTGAATGTCTGACATTTTTGACATTAAGCTATTGACCTCAGGGGAGACATTTAATCTTGCATTTCAGAACCTAGTCACGTTATGCTTTGCTTTAATTAAATAGCGCAGGCCTGATTCTCCATCCACTGAAGTCAAGGGAGTAACAGGTATAAATGAGAGGAGAATCAGGCCAGGTATTTTGTGATTAAAATCACATATTGGTATGGTACTAAATTGTTGCATATTGAGCCATTATCCTTACCATTTTCACATTTTGTATTTTCCCTATTTTGTGAAGGACCCCAACACACTGTTCTGTCCGGTCATGCCACTGTCTCCATGCCAGACCTACAGACCAGAGACCTCTTCAATTTGTATAGCATGTATAGGTCAATATTCACAGCATCAAAGGTCCCAAGACAATACATGATAAGCTACAGGATAATTTAAGAAAACAGCATATAGATGTTCCACTTAAAAATTACTTCAAATAATCTTGCATTCTAATAGCCAGATGTTTTTTTCAAATGTTTTTATTAATTACAGAATTAAATTTGTCCCTATTTTCAACACTTCTAATAATCTTGGAAAAGTACTCCAACACAATGCTGTCAAACTAGTGAAAGAACATGGAACCCTGGGAGAAAAGGGGAAAGAAAGACCCTACTGATACTGCATGCTACTTAGGGAAAATGCGCTGACATTATGACAATGTTGAGAGAAGTATACTTGTTTTCTTCCATAAAAACCTGGTCACCCTTTGCCAGGGTCTCTGCTCCATCTTGAGTACTAACGTGTTGCTGCTTCTGGCATTTTCACTGATTTACATTAAACACCAGAGTTCCCATTTTACCTCCCTCCTACACAGGACTTGTGATTTCACACCCAAACACTTTGTTTCAGTTGTTTTTGCACCTTATAATGCACTTTCAAGCCCTAATTCAGGAAATCACATGCTTGAGCTTATCCTTATCCAGGAAAGCACTGAGGCAGGTGCTTAACTTTAAGCACCTCCGTAAGGTCTTGATCCTGAACAAGTGAAGACCATGAGAGTTTTGCCACTGACTTCAAATGCCCAAAGTACTTTCCTGGATTAGGGTATGAATGAGGATGTTTTTCATCACAATACAATAGAGATTCAGTTGCATACTTCTCTGGTATCATATTTTGCATCTTAATATCCTTTTGCCTCCTACTTTTCAGTCTGCCTCCGTTTCTTTTTGTTCCATTTGCACAGGCTTTTCCTTTGATTTTCTTTTTTCTGACTCTTGCATTCCCTCAGCCTCCATCCCACTGTATCTCTCTCCCTTCATCTCTCCAGATCAGGTAACTAGGATCTTTATCCTCAGTCTTTGTTTTAACAGCCCTGGTGGAATTATTCATGTTGTGCAAAGTTAAGTACTGTGATAAGTTAATAAGAATTTGTATAGCTCTTCCTACTATCTCTGTACTTCACTGCTGATGAATAAAATTGCTTCTGAAACCCTTGAAATGCCACCGTGTTTGCTAATGGCCACCTCCATTTTATTTTGAATATGATTTGGACTGGAGGCATTGGCAAGCTACAGTTTGAGGAGAAGATTTCCTAGATAATTCAGATTCCCCCATATTGCCTTTTAATATTGCTACTTCTGCCATTTTAGGAAGTAATCTAATGCACTTGATGGACTTTAAATTTTCTGAGGGGATAAACATTTTTGTTAGGTTCCTATCAATGAATTAGTTGGTAACTGTTGGCCCTGGAGTTTTAGGGAATTCCTGATAATAAAAATTCCCTAACTTAGGACATCTATGCCACAAACTCTACCCAGAGCCCAGTAGGATTTGTGTCAACCTATTTCAGTCCCAAACCCCAGATATCTCAAAGTATCAGCTGTTTTAGCATAACAGTTTGCAAGGAAAAGTCTGATGAGTTACAAAATCTATCAGGACCCTGTCCTGTAGTCCTTGAAAACTTTAGACTTCTAACTAGTGCAAAACTCCCATTAGGCTGCAAATATGGGGCAAGAGTCGTCATAAGAAACACCTTTGAAAAAGGAAACAAAAGAATTTTCAGGTGTTTATAAAAACAAAAAACAAAACAAAACAAAAAACAGAGGGAAGGGATGGGCTGAGATGGATTTCAAGAAAAGTGAGTTCCACTTCTTTGAGATTGCCAGCACAGAGGCATAATGTCCTTTTGACCTAAGAGGTTATGGCGGGATCCCTGAAAATAGATAATGTCAGAACAAATATGCATAAGTAGAGCTGATCAAAACTGTTTTATCCTCTCCCCCCTTTTTTTGAAAAAGAAATAAAGAAAGTCCTATCTTGCACTTCAGCAGCTAAGCCTCACGGACAACAGCAGTGCATCATGGAAGACGTATTATAGCCAGAAACCAACCCCAAAAGTAAGAGTGGTGGCATGAGTGACCGGGAATTATAACTCTCATGAAATATTGTGGTGGACAGGCAGACACAAAGATTAACATCAACCCAACCCAAAAATAAACATTTGGCTCACAATGAAACATTTTGATTCAGGAATGTCTAAATGCTTTGTTTCAATCCAAAGTGTCAAAATGAATCATCTCACTATTTTTAATGGAATATTTTTGGAATTTTTCATTACTCAAAGTTTCAGTATTTCACATTTTTATCCCAATTTGAGATGACAACAAACATCAAAATAACAAATTTCTGATAGAAGGGAAATTCTGCTTTCTAGTCAGCTCTGCTAATATGTTCTATCACAGAAATTGGAGCAAAGAACTACAGTAGAGTTGTGAATGGGGGTTGTCCATAACTCTGAAATGTTCATAACTCTGAAGAAAATGCAGCTCTGGCTCCAGCAGTTCACACTCGGGGCCAGGGTCTAGAGGCAGCTTGGCAGCTTTCTTGCAGGCAGCTTCTTTCCCTGTCCCAGGCAACCTTGTGCCCCCCTCCTGGCCAGTGGGGGGCGGGGGAGGGGAGGTGGGGTTAAAAACAGCCGTCCCCCTCCCGGGTGGGGGTGTGTGAAAACAGCACACACGGCTTACAGGAAAGCAGCACAGACCCCAGTGCAGCTCCTGCTCCTTCTGCCTTGGGCTGACAGGGGGGGCTCACAGCTTTGCCTAAGAATCTCAGCGTCTTCACTTCCTAGCTCTAAGTGGGTGCCCCATGCGTGGGGGTAGGGGTGGGGACAGGCAGCCCAGAGGTGCCTACCCCATTAAGATGCAATATAGGGACAGTACATTATTTGCTTTTTTTTTTTTCCTCCAATGCTGCCTGATTGGTTACTTCCGGTTTCACATGGTGTCTGGTTGACCAATCAGTCCATAACTCTGGTGGTCATATCTTTGAGGTTCTACTGTAATAGGTCCCCATGTTCCACTCTCGAGAAAAGAAAAACTGTTTCTTACTGTCTAAAAATTTTGTTCAATCTTCCTATGAATAGGTCTAGCAATGGATTTTGGGAGACAGTTCCATAGTCTGACAAAACATAGACTCATAGAAATGTAGGGCTGGAAGGAACCTTAAGAGGTCATCAAGTCCAGCCCCCTGCTTTGAGGCAGGATCAACTAAAAATATTCCATCCCTAACTGGTGTTTGTCTAACCCGTTCTTAAAAACAGGAGATTCTACAATCTCCCTTGGAAGTCTAGTCCAGAACTTAACTACCATTATGTATATAAAGTTTTTCCTAATGTCTAACCTAAATCTCCCTTGCTGCAGATTAAGCCCATATATTCAGTGAACACAGAGAACAATTGATCACCATCCTCTTTGTAATTGCCCTTAACATATTTGAAGACTGTTATCAGGTTCCCCCTCAGCCTTCTTTTTTCAAGACTAAACATGCCCAGCTTTTTTAACTTTCCTCATAGGTCAGGTTTTCTAAGCTTTTTATCATCTTAATTGTTCTCCTTTGGATTCTCTACAATACATCCACATCTTTCCTAAACTCTGGTATCCAGGATTTGACATGGTACTCCAGCTGAAGCCTTATCAGTACTGAGTAGAACAGATCAATTAGCTCCCATGTCTTACACACGACACTCCTGTCAATACATCCCAGAATGATATTAGCCTTTTTTGCAACTGCATTACATTGTTGACTTATATTCAGTCTGTGATCCACTATAACGCCCAGATCCTTTTCAGCAGTATTACCACCTAACCAGTAATTCCCCATTTTATAATTGTGCATTTAATTTCTCCATCCTAAGTGTGGTACTTTGCACTTATCATTACTGAATTTTATTCTTGTTGGTTTCAGAACAATTCTCCAATATGTCAAGGTTGTTTTGACCTCTAATCCTATCCTACAAAGTGCTTGCAACATAATAGAGTTATTCCTAATATCCAGCCTAAAGTTTCCTTTGTAGTTAAACTCGGTTTTCCAATCTCTCCATCCTGAAGTTTCATTTGGAGTGGACTGTGGGGGAAAGACTTCTTGGTTCAGACTCTCCATATATTGAAATCTCTCACTCACTACCTTTACCATAGACTTCAAGGAGTTGATGTAAGGCCTTTTATTCAACTCAGTTTATTTTTAACCAACTTGGTTCTCCCTTTGCCACCAGCTCTACCCTTCTGGATTTTGTTTGTTTAATGATTTTATTGTCATTCTTTGTCAGAGCAGTTGATTCTTTTGTGGGCCATTGAACCTATCTATATTTTAATCTTGGTTCAACGCAATGTTTAAACATGATGTTGATAGAGGGAATAAACATAGCAAAGTGAAAGTGATTGATTTAGCTTTGCATAGCGCTTAGATACACGGGAATGAGTTCAAATATAAACAATTAAATACAATAACAATTCATTATTAATTGATTATGTTTGCTAATCCCAGCCTCATAGAAGCTTTAAAAAGAGCATTTTTCTCCCAAGCTGTTTGACTATTGGTGGGAAGCTGAAAAGGAACGCATTTGTAATGAAACACGATCCATTGTAACAATGGCTTCATCAAAACATCATGAACAATGTCCTCCATGTTGCCTGCTCAACTCTGGGAATAAGTGTTGAGATTTTCACAGTTAACTAGGGGATTTAATGACAAATTGCCCTTATGGACCAACCAACATTTTTAGTTGCTGGAGCAGCGAAAGAACAAATGTAGTCCAGAGCCATGCACAGTTCCAGTGTGTTATTTTCTCAGTGACAGACATTTGCATTTTGTTTTTAAGGAAAGAGATTCAGGATCGAGGATCCTCACTGTCAGCAGATCATGCCAGTTTAAAAGTAAAGGTATGTCTACCCGTCTGCTGGGACCATGGATAGACAGACACAAGCTAGCTCTGCTCAAGCTAACTCACCAAAACCAGCAAGACAGACAGGAGGCAGCACAGTGGTGGCTTGGGCTAGCTGCCCACATACATATCTAGGGGATTCAGGTGGGATTGTACTCAGGTGGCTAGCCTGAGCGTATAGGGTTTGCTCCTATTTTTAGTGTGCTAGCTTGAGCAGAGATAGCAAGTGTCTTTCTACCCATGCTAGGAAGTATACTCCCAGCTGCACGGTCAACATACCTTAAGTCAAATTTGGTGTCCAGACTGTTTATTGGCATACCTTTAAGGTATGTGATGTTTATTGAGAAGGGAAAATTTAGCACATAGGGCCAGATTCACCCCTGGTGATGTTCAACCGACTTCACTGGAGTTACACCAGGAAGTAATTTAGCCTATTATTTATATTTCCCACAAGCCAATGCACAGTGCACACTCAAGCTTTCTGCCAACAGAATTTACTGAGCAGTGTAGCTAGAGTGATTATTTGTGTGTAAGTACTCTATGTCCCCACTGTCTACTGAACGCCAGATTTGCCCTGGAATCTTATTTTACCTCACATTATACCCAGGTAAGGAGCCATTTTGATTCCATTTGCTAATGCCATTTTATTCATCTGCTTTTTTGTGAATTAGTGGTTACTTTCCTCTCTATAGCCAACAGTCATTTCATTTGTCCATTGCATGACTATACAGAGACTAATTTTCAAATCTGATTTAAAACAATGACTAGTGGTCAAATGTATGGAACTGTTCCTCTCTGTACTGGTTCAATCACTTCTAATTTTTTCAGATCATTTCATTTCCTTCCTACTGCCTTGGGCTGAATAGCAATCTTTCTATTGGTTATACCCACAGATTAATGCCTAACATGAAAAGTAGTTTGAATCGAAAGTCTTCCAATGTATCCAGATCTTCAGAGCAACATTCACATTTTGTCATTTACTGTTCCAATCTGTTAATTAGTCGTTCTATGGGTCAGCTCTCAAGAACTTACATTTGTCTGTCCAAAACATACACAAATTCCCAGATTCACTGTCCATTTTGGTGCTATTTCCTCTTCCTACAGTGATCTTTGTATCAAGTTTTCCAGTACTGTGACATATTTGGTCCACAGCAAATGCCTTCTTACAGACCTGCCAAGTCTCTAGTGTCTTGTACATCTGCTGTTGTTATACAAAGGCTCCCACTCACAAGCAAACACAAACTCTTCAATCCATGAAAATATAATTTTAGATTTTATTTCAATAAAATTAGGTCTGTTAAGCGGTTAAAAAAATTAATTGTGATTAATCGCACTGTTAAACAATAATAGAATACCATTTATTTAAGTATTTTTGGATGTTTTCTACATTTTAAAATATATTGATTTCAATTACATCACAGAGCACAAAGTATACAGTGCTCACTTTATATTTATTTTTATTACAAATATTTCCACTGTAAAAAACAAAAGAAATAGTTTTTTTCAATTCACCCCATACAAGTACTGTAGTGCAATCTTTGTCATGAAAGTTGAATTTACAAGTGTAGAATTATGTATTAAAAATAACTGCATTAAAAAATAAAACAATGTAAAACTTTAGAGCCTACAAGTTCACTCAGTCCTACTTCTTGTTCAGCCAACCACTCAAACAAACAAGTTTGTTTACAGATGCAGGAGATAATGCTGCCCTCTTCTTGTTTACAATGTCACATGAAAGTGAGAATAGACGTTCGCATGGCACTGTTGTAGCCAGTGTCACAAGATATTTACGTGCCAGATACGCTAAAGATTCATATGTCCCTTCATCTTCAACCACCATTCCAGACCACATGCGGCCATGCTGATGACGGGTTCTGCTCAATAACAATCCAAAGCAGTGCAGACCGACACATGTTCTGTTTCATCATCTAAGTCAGATGCCTCCAGCAGAAGGTTGATTTTCTTTTTTGATGGTTCTGCTTCTGTAGTTTCCGCATCAGAGTGTTGCTCTTTTAAGACTTCTGAAAGCATGCTCCTCACCTCATCCCTCTCAGATTTTGGAAGGCACTTCAGATTCTTAAACCTTGGGTTGAGTGCTGTAGCTATCTTTAGAAATCTCACATTGGTACCTTCTTTGTGTTTTGTCAAATCTGCAGGGAAAGTGTTCTTAAAATGAACAACATGTGCTGGGTCATCCTCCGAGACAGCTATAATCTGAAATACATGGCTTAATGCAGGTAAAACAGAGTTGGAGATATACTATTCTCCCCCCAGGAGTACAGTCAAAATTTAAGTAACACATTTTTTTTTTAACAAGCGTCATCAGCATGTTCTCTGGAATGGTGGCCAAAGAATGAAGGGGCATATGAATGTTTAGCATATCTCACACATAAATACCTTGCAATGCTGTCTACAAAAGTGCCATGTGAACCCCGGTTCTCACTTCCAGGTGACATAGTAAATAAGAAGCCAGCAGCATTATCTCCCATAAATGTAAACTTGTTTGTCTTAGCGATTGGCTGAATAAGAAATAGAACTGAGTAGACTTATAGGCTCTAAAGTTTTACATTGTTTTGTTTTTGAGTGCAGTTATGTAACAACAAAAAAATCTACATTTGTAAGTTGCATTTTCACGATAAAGAGATTATGTTATGGTACTTGTATGAGGTGAATTGAAAAATACAATTTCTTTTGTGTATCATTTTTACAGTGCAAATATTTGTAATTAAAATAATAATATAAAGTGAGCACTGTATACTTTGTATTCTGTGTTGTAATTCAATATATTTGAAAATGTAGAAAAACATCCACAAATATTTAATAAATTTCAATTGGTATTCTGTTGTTTAACAGTGCAATTAAAATTGCGATTAATTTTTTGAGTTAATTGCGTGAGTTAACTGAGATTAAACAACAGCCCTAAATAAAATCAAAGTAATTGACCCCTCAATACCTCCTCCCCCACATGAATGGATGGCAAATAGTATAATACAGTGTTCACAGCCATTTGTTTTCATTCTGAGTAGCTGTTGGGCTTAATCCATTTTGTTTGCATGGCTATTTGGGGAATGATGTCTCTTCATAAGAATCTCATCATTAACATATTGATAAGTGTATATGTGCATGAACAAGATTATTTTTCTGTTCATTATTCTCAATTCATTATTTGCTATTCTCCTGTTTAAACAGTTCAGCAATCCATTCAGAAACAGAAATAATACCTTGTGACTTAAGTGACCAGTCAGACTCACAAATAATAAGTAATGAATAGCGAACAGTCAAAGTAAACATTTTGTGAACAAACCATCAGCTAAAATTTGTTTGCATAAACTGTTAGTCAAACAATTACAAATGACAAACACATTCATAAAAATCAAAACTGATATGTGGTTAATTCATGGAAAGTACTAAATTCATCAGATAAATTATTCACAACGAATAATTCAGCCATGAAATTCATTGTTGACAAACGCAAGGTAATGCACATTGGAATAATTTGAACTACTCATACACATTGTTGAGTTCTAAATTAACTGTAACCACCAAGGAAAAAAACTGAACATGATTGTGGATAACTCAATGAATCTGCTGCTCAATGCACTGCAGCGGTCAAAAAACTAATCTTAGGTTGCATATAGGCTGTGTGGAAAAATAATGCCAAAAATATCATAGAGTGGTCATATAAATTGCTGGTATGAAGTCACCTGGAATGTTGGGTTCAGTTCTGGTCAACCTATCTCAGTGCAGAGGTTGGTGACAAAAAAAATGTATTGGAGGCACGGAAGCCTAGATCCACAAAGGAATTTAGTATCCTAATTCATACTGAAGTCAAAGAGCATTTGATGACTAAATACTTTGGAGGATCTGGGCCAGAGAGACTTCCACATGAGGAGAAATTGAAAAGTTTGGAATGGTGCCATTTAGAGAAGAGATGAATAAGAGAAGACATACTAGACATGATATATGAAATGTAAGCCAGGTTACCTATTTACTCTCTTTCCATAATTCAGGAATGAGAGGACATTCAATAAAACGGAAACATTTAAAATTTATAAGATGTGTGAGAAAATATTTCCTTTGATAACTAGCCTTTAGAACTCACTGCCACAAGATAGCACTGTGAGTAAGAGCTTAGTAGAATTTTTTTAAAGGAATTGATGTTTATATGGATACACAGATAGGATAAAAACCATTACAATATAGGGGTTACAAAACCCCTTATGCTTCGGAGTATAAACTAACTAACCCTCATCATTTGGGTAAGAAGCTTCTATGACAAATTGTCATATGTCAGCTGTGGGGGGGGTTGCACTATTATTGTCTACTGTCGAAGAAAGGTTAATGGTCTTAATGGAACACTGCTGTGATCCAGTATGATAATTCTTATGTTCCTAGCTCTATACAAAACAGACCAAAGCACACAGTATACACAAAAAAGAACAACACTGAGAGGATATTAAAGAAGTATGTTAGACCTACCTCAGTCAGACAAACCTGGGATGGAATACACAGCAGCATATGTGGACTGGCCCCCTATTTACATGGCAGAAAAGACATCGGGTTGTTTTTATTATATTGAACCACTTAATGGGTTCAGAACAAATGTGTTAATTCATTCCATTGTACACAGCTACTGAACAGAAATGTAGGGTGTTGTTGGGGGAGGATGCACAGGTTTACCCCAAGTTACATAGCTTTTGGTCTAAAGTCCAACACATTATTAGCATAATACAACATAATTATTTTACTTAAAATATTGGATAACCTCATATGGGAAATTTATTAGTTGCCTTTTGCCTCAGACCAAGGGAATTATTAGTTTAATATCTCATTACCTCTTTTGGTTAAGATCAGGTATCGAGTTTAGTGTGATATTGGTTTAGTATCTGACAAATCCTTTATCAGAGGACTATATCCTGTCTTTGCCAGACAATAGACTCAATGATCCATATTTAAAAATGGCTCCATAGCATTTAGTATTAATAGTAAGATTGGCTATGGTATATTCAACAGATATATTCAGGGATTGTGTAGATATAGACAGCAGTAAAGAAGTCTAGTTAGTAAAGGAAATGGAGATGATGACTTGTGACCCATGGGGCACGAGGCATAGATACTCAATATGCTACGTGGGGGTGGGGGTGATTTTCTGAATTTGCACAAGACTAATTCTAGAATATTGGTTCTACAAAGAAGGCCCTCGATCTCTTCCCCAACAACATTTACCAGTATATTTTTCTTGCAAATATACTAGAAGTTTTGTTACAATGACATACATAGGTTGTAATTGTTGCCAACTGTGTTCATGAAATGCACAAGCTTCATTATATAGTAATCTATCCTCAGAACAGTGCGTGGCTGGGAAATGTTTAGGAATTACTTCAGACTGAGTGTGATCTTTGACCTGCTACATGGTGAAAGTCCCAGTTTGATCCATGGGGGTCTAGCTGTGAGGAAATACCAAAATATGGGTGAATCTTAAACTAAAGGCAAAAGCCTTCAACCCCCACTAGAAAATATGTTTCTTACAGTCTATTGCTGCTGTGTAAATAAAATTCAAGACTGACTTGCAAGTCCCAGGTGTTTTTCTAAAAAAAAAAAAATAATAACCTGAGTGTTGAGATAATCTAGAACATTTCCTGTACTTTTGGGGCAAGTATAGCAGTAAAGGGTAAATCCCTAAATGGTGCTTTCCTGAGCCACCTGAGTTTATTACCATCTTTAATTAATGCCAAGCTTTCTATACTCCTGTCCTTAGAAAGCCAGATAATGTGTACTGGATGTTTTAACACTGGCTGCCTGCTTTTCCAATCTTTCAGCTGCATATTTTTGCAAATTAGCCAGTGCTTTTATATTACCAACCTGACAGCTGTCCTTCATATCCATAACTCCTCTGACAGGAGCAAATTTTGATTTGACTTTGAAAGACAGTTGCTCTTTTTTTTTTCATTACCTAGTTTCCAAAAATTCTGACACGTCAACATAATTACTATCACCTGTGCAGCAGTTTTCATGTAAAGGTGGATTTCATTGTGCTTTGCAGCCTGTTGCCAGATTGATTATGAGCAATCCGATACTGTATTCATGTGCCCCATTTTCCTTTCACAGGTATCTAATGTTGACTCAAAACCCAGTGTGTTCTCAGCTGATAGGCTAGATGCTGTAAATAATCACATTGTTAACTCTGTGACAGAACTGCATCCTCCACATGCACGAAACCCTGCACTGTAGCTAACATCTTTTAGCTGATGAGGATCAGCCAGAATTCCCTTACATGGCCATCATTGATGCTCATTAAGCATTGAGGTCAGTAGGCTCCTGTGCATTGAATTCAGTGGGCAATGGATCACACCTTCATTGGTTGAAATTCAGTGTTGAAGGATTGAAAGGCAGTTCAAATCAGATTTTTAAAAGTATTTAGACTTGTAAAGAGGCTGATATAGATGCCACTGGGATTTTAAAAAGCACTCTTAGGCACCTATCTGCATCATTAGGCACCCCAACAACCTTTAAAATCTAGCCTTACCTGTCTCCAGTGGCTACATGTGCTGCATTTCAAGCTAAAATTGTGACATGAAATCAAACACTAGGATCGTCCACATGGAAATTCAGTCAAAGTATAATTACAACTAGATTACCCAGAAAGCCAAATAAATAATATTCTTAGCTTTTCCTCTTTAAAGTTATTTACAGAAATTAATTAATACTCCCAGCATCCTTGAGGGGTAACTAGTTTTATCCTATCATCTCTGGTTTGAAACTGGTGAAGTGAAACAGAAAGGTTAAATAACCTCTCCAAAGTCATGGAGTCCAACTCAAATGTGGGATTAGAACCCAGAAGTTCCTAATCTGGAGTCCTGTGCTCAGACCACACTACACGCTCAATAGTTCCCTTTTCCATCAAATTTAATCTAGATTCTCTTTCCTCATGCACATATTATATGGTTCAACTTTTCCTTTCATTTTACAGAGTCTTTGCATATGTACTCTTGGCATAACTAAAACTGTAATTAAATTGCCTACCTCCATACGTCTTCAGGAACTCCTCAGGCTGCTAAATACACATTGAGAACAGAGAACAAATGATTCTGAATGACCAAGTCCCCTTGGTTTTTTCATAGTAGTTTAAAATAATTTCCACCACAGTTGCTGCACTAATTAGAGGCTCCAGTTTTAAAACTTGCAAACTTGAAAACAGTCATCAATCTATGGATTACAAAAATAAACAAGCTGCCTGGCTGTATTCCATCATTAAATGCATTTGTTTCTTTTTCTTGCTCTCTGTGCAGCCCATACACATTTTCTTTATGGAATAATCTGCTAGTCTATGATTTCCCCCCCCCCCCATTTTTGTGATAATGTAGTTCAATGATTTCTAGTCATTTACAACAGAAGGGCCTTATTATTCTCCACACAGATTCCTTCAGTGTAGGAGACTAGAAACTCCATGCATTTCACACTTGCAATTTTCTCTGAATTTTAACATGAGGGAAGAAGGGGAAGGGAAAATGGGAGCATGGATTGATTCCCCATGTGTGACAGTGTATAACTTCCCCACCCGGGCATATTATGGACTGAGGAAGCCTCACACTCCTCAACCCTGCTAGGCATGCTCCAACTGGAACCACAGTATAAGAGGGAGCAGCTTAGCTCAGCTCAGCGGGGGCTGACCAGGGAGGAGAGGGAATGTGTGTTGCAGGCTCCTGCCTGGAAGCTGTCAGAGCCCCAAACTGCAGAGGCCAGGCATGCTGAAACCCAGTCAAATACCCAGCTCTCCGCAGAAGGCTATGAGGAAAAGGAGCTGTCGGGAACCCCACCTGCTGAGTACCCTGGAAAACCAGAGGTCTTGCAGACTATGGAGCAGGAAGACAGGGGAGGAAATAGCCCAGGGGAAACAGACGTTGATCTGGTTGTGGTACCAGGAACAGAGTCAGCATGTTTTGGGGGGATCCCTGGTGACCCAGTGGCAGGTATGCTCACTGCTGATAGAGTCCTGGGCTGGGACCTTGTGGACAAGGGAAGGCCCAGGTCCCCCTACCCTGGCCGCTGATCCACCACTGGGTGGTGGCCCACTCCCCATTGGCCACTAGGCCATACTGCCCTGTGGTGATGGATGGCCCTATGGGCTCTGACTGCTAGTCCACACTACCAAGCTCAGAAGGGCAGTCCCATTGACTCTGGCCAATAAGCCATACTGCCCTGGACTGAAGGGCGGTCTGACTGGCTCTGGCCACTAAGTCATATTGCTCTGTGCTGAAGGGCAGTCCTATTGACTCTGGTCATAAGGCTGTGCTGCCCTGAATCTAGACGGCCCCTCTGATTCTGTGGCAGGTATAGCCTGTCACCCTTTAGGGCATTATTGCCCTGTGGCCAAGTCCAAATAACCACTCTTCTTCTCAGGGTGGGGAGGCCCATGACCAGAGTCAGTCTGATTGTCTCAGAGTTCAGGACAGTAAGGGCTTATCTACACTACCCACTGGATCGCCGGGCAGTGATCGATCCAGCAGGGTCAATTTATCGTGTCCAGCATAGACGTGATAAATCGACCACTGAGTGCTGTTCCATCGACTCCGGTACTCCACCAGAACGAGGAGCACAAGCAGAGTCGATGGGAGAGCACGAGTTGTTGACTTCAACTATGCTATTCAAGTAGCTGAAGTAGCGTATCTTAGATCAACCCCGTGCGGTAGTGTAAATAAGCCCTAAGTCTCAGTGGAAAAAGTCTAAGTTGCCACCCTTCTTCCCAGGGCAGTGAGACCTAGTGGCCAGCATCAGAGGGGCCATCTTTAGATTCAGTCTAATGTCCAGAGTCAATAGGACTGCCCTTCAGCACAGAGCAATATGGCCTAGTGGCCAGAGCCAGTCAGACCACCCTTCAGTCTAGGGCGGAATGGCCTACTGGCCAGAGTCAATGGGACTGCCCTTCTGTACTGGGCAGTGTGGCCTAGCAGTCAGAGCCATTACACATTCATTTACAAAACCATCACTAAAAAGAGATGCAGAATGTTGTCATCCAGTAAATGCCCAGCTGCAACATATTCCACAGTGACCTATGTCATCTTTATAAAGTGTCCAATAGGGCGCTGGATTAAAATATTTAATCTCTTCCAGAATGTCATCTGGCTGTTTGATCCCCTGTACAATCATTATAAAAATTTAGACAATTCTCACTTATATGGGGTTTATACACCGTGAGCATTCCACACCAAACTTGATTTCAGAAAGCTGTTTCAAAAAAATAATCATGAATAAGATAAACATAATAATGAAACCAAATAAATTGAAGAAGAGTCCAGATGGGTGAACTAAGCCTGAAGAACTTGCCTGATTAAAATAAAATCACAACTGTTCTTTATGACATTATTTCTTATTGGACTGTAATGCACATGTCCAACATTGTCCTTTCTTATATTGTTAACCTACCCTCTCTGGCATCCTTTGTTGTGCTCAAAATGTAGTATTTATTTGTTCAAAATTAAAAGGAAAACAAGACTCTTAAAACTTTGCTGTAGACACATTGGGCCAGGTTCATCCATGATGTAAGTCAGTTGAAGATAGACCAGAAGATATTTTGGCCTTTTGTGTCGGGTCTTTATTAACTTTAGTCATTTGTGCCAGATGGGCAGGAAGACAACAGATTAGTTGCTCCAACACAATGATATTCACTTCATTAGCTTGCTTTACCAATTAGATTAAAACATCTTTCAACCAACCCATTGTCAAGTAATGAAAATGTATGATCTGTGGTCTCATCAAATATCACAAGCTAAGCAAATTAGGACCTGGGATACACTTGGAAAAGGACCTCCAAGCAACACCTGGGTGCTTCAGGAAATTGTGCTAGTTACTCAATGGTAACACTCTATCCTCTTAAGTCAGGAGTGGACCACAGCCCCAGCATGGTGATAAGGGAGCACCTAAAAGTGCCATTTTTCAGAGAACACAAAATCCAGATTAATGACCAAAAGGAAAGATCTCACAGCACTTTTCACAAAAGTAACAGGGTTAACCCTATGACCTAGATAAATTCCAATCTGAGTACTTACCAAAGCTATGTAAAAGAGTTACAGCGGAACTGAAAACAATCAAAATTTGCCCCTTTGTTAAGTCTGCCGGACATCTTGTATTTAAATAAATATAAAATATATGGAGATATACCTATCTCATAGAACTGGAAGGGACCCTGAGAGGTCATTGAGTCCAGCCCTCTGCCTTCACTAGCAGGACCAAGTATTGCTAGAATGCATATACTGCTTTCATCAAAATTCTTAATATTAAAGAAAACCACTGTCAAAGTTGGGCACAATTTTTTGTTGTTCCACCTGGATAGCAGCATAAAGCTCAATGCATTATTAAGTTCTGAGCTGAGGTAATTGGGATTGCTCACGTGGATGAAGTCACATGTGATTGCTATAGTTTCTTTGGCTGAGTGTACTCCAGATGTCCAAGCGGGTCAAAAATAAATAAATAAATAAAAGCCATTTTGACTAAATTCTCAGAGGGACAACTTACAGCTTTTCTCTCTGAGCTACATCGGAAACACAATTCTGTTGTAACTAGTTACTATATTGTTCGGGAAACAGATATTTGAATATATTTTAGGTTAAAATAATACTGTCCCCTACTTTATATACCATTTTATAACAGGAACCTATGCCTGTAAATCTGTTTTCTTGTGGTATTGACCACCTGCTGCCTCAGTTTGAAGGGGGAGGCCCGTGTTCCCTTGCTGCCTAGTTTAATAGTCTAATTTATAGTCAAGGAATTGTTTACATTCTCCTATATTGGAAATTATGGGCCTGAGTCTTCATTGCCTTGCACCTCATGTAGCCATTTACATGTGGGCAAAGTGCATATAGTGTGCTATATGCCAGCCTGCATGGTGGCATTTAACACTGTTCACAGGTGTAAAGGATTACATAAGATGCAAGGCAAAGTGACCATTAACCAGGGGCTACCGCAAGGAGCAAGGCTCCAAGTTTGTCACTTTGTTTCCTTAGCATTGGCTACTCCCTCCATCTACCAATAGGCCATTCTGCCTGAGGACCTCAGAAGTCTGCTGCCCAAAAATGTAGGATTTAGCTTCCTAATGTAACCAGGTGGATCTATAAATCAGGGGGATATTCATCTGAGCCAGGAACTGTGGCACAAGTGGCCCTAAAAGAGGCTGCTGCTACTAATGATAGTGCCTAATTTGGACAGGCTGATTCTTCTAATGTGTCAGCTCATGTGGAAATATGACCATGCTTCCATGGAGGCAACGAGTGACAATGAGAGAGAGGAGCAGGAGCATACTAATGAGGAATAATGAGCCAGGAGGATATAGCTATATAGCTATAGCTCTACCTACTATGTCAGGGCAAGAGCCTCTATTGCTTGGAAGGCCAAGCAGCTGTAACAGCATCAACCACACTCTGATGGGATGTCCAACCCACACAAGACTGTAAAGAGTTAAGATGGCCAGGCAGACTAATTAACTCCACAGGCTGCACCTGGAAGAGAAGCCAGGGAGCAAGGAACTAATTGGAAGCAGGCTCAGCTGGACAGGAACACGTGGGGCTTGCATAATGCCAGGTAGCTGGCAACAGAAGGAGCTGCAGGGGAAGTAGGCAGCAGTCACTCCCTGGGAAGGAGGAGGAGGGTTTGGAGCTGGTACTCCCAGAGAAAGGGGGGGAACCAGGAGTTGTAGAAAGCAGTCCAGGGAAGGAGCAGAGCAGTGGGGGCTAGGAGAGAACTGCTGGGTTGAGGGTCCCTGGACTGGAACCCAGAGTAGTGGGCGGGCCCAGGTTCCCCTCTTGGCCACTGGGGAAGTGACACCATCAGGGTAATGCTGGAGAAGACTGCCTGAGATGTGTGCAGAAGGACTTCAGGTAAACCCCCTGGAAGGGAAACCATGTAGTGACCTGGCCAGAGGGCTGAGTCACAAAGAGGAAGTTGCGGTACCTGGACCGAAAGGGGTTCACAGGGGAGGTGCCGCCGGGAAGGAGTGGGGGGCACAACACCTGGCAAAGCTAATCTCCAGGATGGCCAGCAGGAGGTGCCACTAGCAATTGCCGCACCCCATGACACACACTAAACTTCCATTACTCCTGACGCTGCAATGATTACTCTTTGTGTTGATGCCATCACTTATTTCTTGATGCCATTTGGCAGCCACGGTACAGGGATGGAAGGCATGTCTTCTTCATTCTGGAGCGGTGTGTGCATGGCTCAGATTCTCATGTTTATATTAGCAATGCTATGGCTCTACTTGGGACCAATGCTAAGGAGTTCACTGTTGCATCCATGTTTTGTGTGCACCTGCGTATGTACTTCCTCATCTTGCTAACTCGTCCTGCTTTCTTGCTGCAGTTGCTGCTCTGCTTGGGCTTTCTACAGCACAATATTGCTAGTCTATGTAAGGCTTGCCTTCTCTGAATTACACTCTATCCACTCCAATAGCCCTGTTGCTTAATGCTAAGCGGCCAAAAAAACAAAAACTAGCCGTACATTTATAGACGTTCTTATTTAATGACCTGTTGGGGGGTGGGTCAGAAAAGTCCTCTTAATAGATTTATGGACCATTTGTCAGACCTCTGACCTTGCACTGAGTGCACACAGACTTGAAAAAGATGTGGGGGTGATGGTGGATAATGAGCGGAACCATGAGCTGGCAGTGGGATGTGGTGGCCAAGAGGGCTGATGCGATCCTTGGCTGTATGAACAGGGAAATATTGAGTAGGAGTAAGGTGGTGATTTCACCTCTGTATTTGGCACTGCTGTGACCGTTCCTGGAATACTGTGTCCAGTTCTAGTGTCTTGTTTAAGAAGGATAGAGCTAAATTGGAGAGGTTTCAGAGAAGAGCCATCAGAATGATTAAAGGATTAGAAAATATGACTTATAGTGGTTGAGCTCCTTGAGTCTATTTATCTTAATCAAGATAAGATATAGACGGTGATCAAGGCACCTCTTAAAGTGCCTACATGAGCCCAAATGGCTTTAACCTCTCAAGAAATGCAGTAACCACCCTGAAATTCAGTCCTTGGAGTAACTTTTGTTATCATGCAATGGTTTACTTATTTTTATCTGTAGTTTCTAATTGGATCTGTGCACTTACTAGCCATTCTCACAATGGGTTTCCGTCACTGCCATCACTGGCAACTAAATCAGAAAGCTCCATTTGTGTGGAGATTTCTACAGCCATTTCATACTGCACAAAAGCACCTGAATAATCTGAGAACCATTCAAATTGTCATTTATCTTACCTGCAGTATTTGCCTGCCTCACTCATGGGCTCTGCAGCATTTATGCTACTGTGAATTGTTGCAGTTAATTCTGCTCACTTGTATTATGCCACATTAAATAACCTGTGATTCAGCAGGATTGGGGTAATCTGATACAATGTGGCAGGAAGTGCAATTTGATGCCACATATGAGGCAGAAGATTTCAGAAGTTCTTTAAAAACAAATAAAGCAATTTTTGTAAATATGGTTTAAGAGGTTGTAAAAGTAGGAGCCCAGCTGCACATGAGCTGTAGCTAAACTCTAATAATCTTTGGCTGTCAAGCAGAACATGACATTTTCTTCTGCTGAAAAGTGAGTAAATTGCAGTGATCCTGGTATGGAGGATGGGAATGACTCAAGTCAAGCTAGGAAAAGAGCATTCCCGTTATTAGAGCTGGGTAAAAAGTGGGTTTTGTTTGTGTGCACACTGGGACAGAATTTACTCCCCCCCACACACACTTTCCTGAAAATATTTATGCAAACTCAAATTAACATAGCAATGTACAAACTGGCATCTGTACATGCAAAGTGTGTTTGTTCCAGACGTTCTTGCCTGAAGTTTAAGACACCTGAAAAAGGGATGATTTTCAGCTCTTTCTGAAAAACCCAGGCACCTCCAGTCACATGTCACTTTTGCAGTCTTAATCTCCTGAATATATTGGCTGCATGTGTTTGGCAGTGAAGGGCTTAAGGAGACAGGGAGAGATTAAGAGTGGTTTAAAATCACTTTTTAAAAACAAAATAAATACCATCGGTATAAGCAGCAGAGAGGAGGATGGGAGGATATTTAAGCAGCCAGAAAATCTCTTACCTATTGCCACTTGCTGGCCACTTCTTAAATTCACACATGCATTGCCATGTTATGCTAGTAAAATGACACACTGAACACTTCTGCGTCCCCCAGTGATTGCATAACAGCCTACATCAGATCCCATGTACTGTAATGGGTCCAAGTCCTTGATCTCCTGCTTTCTTCAGTTAACACCCCCCCCAAAACAGAGATTATTACAGGTCACCTTTCCTGGACATGAGGAGAAGTACTTGGCTTGACGACAAAGTTAAATTGGTGGTACCCAGTTTACACCCACCCCTCTCTTCTGCTTATAGATTATAAAGTGTCTTTGTGGCAGAACTCTTTTCTCCCTCTGCTGCTGTGTCGAGTACATGTCTTGTTCACTGCTTGTGCTGATGATCCATCTGTGATAAAGGTTATCAACGGCAATAAGACACTCCTGAAGTTACCACAGCAGAGGAACAGAAGCTGTGATTGGTTTCCAAGATAAGGACAAAGTCCTACACTCTTGAGATCTCCCTTTCCAACAAGTGTTGCTCGCTTTCATAATTATGGTGCATCAGTGACTGGGAGGAATGTTTGGGGGAGATGACAGAAAATGGAAAATCAGTATATTCAGTATATGCACATGTATATATGTTTCATGGGAAACTTAGAGTAGCAATCTTCTAGCACTGAGGCAGCTATTCAAATGGGATGGGAAGGACAGGTGACTGCATTCTTTGCACCCAGAGCTGAGCACACACGTGCAGTTAACAGCTGTGGTGCTGTGCACTTCCCATGTCCAAAGAAGGGAAGAAAGCTTACCTTGCTTCTGTACAAAAGAATCACAGGTGCCTGTCCTTGCTGCCAGGATTTAGGCTGAGTTAGATGTGCGGTGACCCTGACTCTCTGCAGTCTTCTTCAAAAGGGGGCAGACGCACAGGCTGAGAGCCCTGAAATGGACTGTACCCCAGCACTTTTTGGCAGGCCAAGTATAATTTTGTGCAGGAAGTTAATTTAGCTCATGAAGGAACTAAATTCTCTTCCTTCGTGGGCTAAATTCACTTTCTGAACCAAGTTACACTCAGCACAAGGAGGGAGGTGCACAATAGGGAGCTAGCTTCGGTTCCCTCATTCTCAGACTACTGTGGTGCTGTCCCCTGCCCTGACACAAGGGCTATTCTAATTTAAGACAGCTAGCAATAATACCTAAGGATATGTGTACACTGCAGTTAGACACCTGCAGCTGGCCCATGTCAGCTGACTCAGGGTTGTTGGGCTTGGGCTGTGAGGCTGTTTAACTGCAGAGTAGACATTTGGGCTCAAGCTGGAGCCTGGTCTCTAGTACCCTACTAGGTAGGAGGGTCCCAGAGTTCAGGCTGCAGCCCGAGCCCAAACGTATACGCCCCAATTAAACAGCCCCTTAAACACCCTCAGAGGACATACGCCAACTGACAACGGCCATTGGGTAAGAATAGAGCTCCCCCATCCCTTTCTTCCCATATCAGACTCCCTATGCTGAATGGGGTGGAGGTGGATGAGGGAGGGTGGTGGGTGAGCTGGCTCTGCCAGCTTTATGCTGGTTGAAAATCTGCACAAACAATCCACTCAATTTCAAAACAGATAAGCCAATACAAACCAGGACTTGTTTGCAGACAATTCACCAAAAGGGAGAGAATTACACTGAATTATTTGCTGTTACATCTTATCTATTTAAACAGATCATGCACTACTGTCTTTACTGGATGTTAGCTTGATGGCGAATATTGTATCACTGTCCTGTGCTGGACCTTAAATTATGCACTGGAATTTAATTATGCTCGAATATATTGAAAATAGATGTAATCATTCTAGCATCACTTACACATAAGCATTTTATTATGATACATGTTCTATTTTAATGGATAAATGTATTCCTAGAACGTAGGGAAATTGCTCACTATCATCGTCTCACTAGAGCACACCAAGTAGTGTAGCAAATTAAGTCTCATTTTCATGAATTTTTGCATGAATGTTGATCTCGGTATGAACTTGGAAACACATTGAGGCTGATATAAATTGTCATAGCAACATTTAAGTCAGTGGAGCTATGACAATCTACAGCAGCTACAGATCTGGCCCACTGAATTTGATCGTTTTATTAATATGTTCCTTGTAATTCTCAGGGTTTCCACTGCAGTCAAGGAACAATTGGGGAGCCACCCACTGGCCTGGATAATGTATCTAAATTCTACCAGCCAGACACCTAGTAGAGTAAAACACAGTTCACTTGCTGGCACACAGTCAACTTGTGGAACTCCTTGCCTGAGGAGGTTGTGAAGGCTAAGACTATAACAGCGTTTAAAAGAGAACTGGATAAATTCATGGAGGTTAAGTCCATTAATGGCTATTAGCCAGGATGGGTAAGGAATGGTGTCCCTAGACTCTGTTTGTCAGAGGGTGGAGATGGATGGCAGGAGAGAGATCACTTGATCATTACCTGTTAGGTTCACTCCCTCTGGGGCACCTCGCATTGGCCACTGTCAGTAGACAGGATACTGAGCTAGATGGACCTTTGGTCTGACCCAGTACAGCCGTTCTTATGTTCTTATGTTTCAAGTAGAGTAAATGATGGATTCTTTGTAACTTGAAGTCTTTAAATAATGATTTGGGGACTTCAATAACTCAGCCAGCGGTTATGAGCCTTTTGCAGCAGTGAGTGGGTGAGGCTTGTGGCCTGTGATGTACAGAAGGTCAGTCTAGAATGATCATGATGGTCCTGTCTTGCCTTAAAGTCTTTGAGTCTGTGAGAGTCAACAAATTACTTAAGCATGTGCCTCACTTTCAGCACTGGAGTAGTTCTAGTGAAGGCCAGTGGAACTATTTACATATTTAAGTAGCTAGTAGAATCAGGATCTACGTACCCAACTCATATTCAAATGTTTAATGTTCAAATATTGCTTAGGTTGTATTTTTATTAGAACTTCTATTTGCTTCCCCCACCCCCACATCCATTCAATTCTAGATTTTTACCAGTTTTCCAGAGCATGATATATCAAGTATCTGATCCAAAACGTTTCAGAAAGAAAAATTGTCCATAGAGATGTGTGGTACTGGATCTACAAAATTACCTGTTAGAAAGATTAGCCATGTCAGTGGCCAAAGTAAACAAGAAATGATTATTTGGTTAATGATTGGTTAATTAATGGAGATATCCCATCTCCTAGAACTGGAAGGGACCTTGAAAGGTCATTGAGTCCAACCCCCTGCCTTCACTAGCAGGATCAAGTACTGATTTTGCCCCAGATCCCCAAGTGGGCCCCTCAAGGATTGAACTCACAACCCTGGGTTTAGCAGGCCAATGCTCAAACCACTGAGCTATCCCTCCCCCTGGAACAGCTGGGCTCATATACCGAGAGGGAAAGATTCACAATGTTTGTTATCTGCTTGTACTTTTTGCTGACTTTAACACATTTACCTGAGTCATGGGTCTACTACACTGAAGTAAGAAGTAGTTAGGGGATATCTACATTACACTAGTAGATTGAGGTTTGTTTTGAGGGGTGTTAGTTAATCTTGATTTAACCACATCTCTTTTCCACCAAGAACTTTTTGATAGAAAAAAGTTGTCAAGATATATTTTGACTAGTTCTATTAAAAAGCTTGATGTTCAAGCAAATCTGGGTCACAGTCTCATGACTGTTCATCAAACCCATCAAGCCAAGTGAAACTTGGTAGTTTAAAATTGTTTTGCTTTGTGATTGCTTGATTCTGAAAATCAGCTCAAAAACAAAATCAAAACTAACTTACAAATTACACTGGAATTTTTTCAGGAAAAATGTTTTCTCTTGTTCATCTAGTTTATAGCATTGGTCAGTATTTTTTTACTGATTTCAATTAAATTATAATAGGACACTTGAACTGATATAAGATCACCAACCCATAGGACTTGCAATAAAACTAAATGTATGAATTACAAACTATTTAGATAGTTTGGTTTCAATTTGCATGTAGACATCCCCTTAAAAGGGGGGAAGTTCATTCATCAATTATAGGTTTATGTAAGACTTAAAAAATCATGGCTGACTAATATGAAGAAAATGGACAAAATGTGCCGAAAATTGTGAAATTTGGAAAATGTTTCAATTTCTCTCTGAAGAGCTTACAAACGAAACTCGTCTGCCTACCATCTCCACCTTGCAAATATTTAAGACATGGTTTCTGTATAGGAAGATTTATATACTTCACTGACAGTACATCACTTTTTTAAAGATTTAGTATTTTGGGTGAGGTGTGAAGGGAAAAGGAGTTTTATTACTATACAGAAAAAGAGCTTAACCTTTTCAGAAGTGGTGGGACTTTGGAATTAATAGCTATAAGCTGTACAGCAGTACATTTAAAGAAGAACATCAATATCATTCCACCTGGGGTGCCACTCTAAACCTGGAGTGAGATTATCCAAGATTGGAGACACAATTAAATAGAACCCTGGTATAGGAACAGTCTTGAAGATTGGCTTTGGTGTAATAGAATCCAACTTATTCTTCTAATTAATGACTGTATTCAGTAATTCAGGAACCTGTATATTTCTCTTCTGTTCAGTGATTTGTGTGGTAATTCTTTTTGCTGATGCCCATGTTCACCAGTTTCTGTAAGAAATGATTTTGCTTGACTTCTTTTTGCACTTGCTATTTTTTTCCATTGATCTTTCATGTGCCATAGCCCTGGAATTATTAATCCAGAAAGTAAGATGCCCCTTAATATCCTTACTACCTCCAACTTAGCATTCTCCCTTTTACCCCTTTTTTGCTCCATTGTTTACAAACTCTGCTTTCCTAGCCTTTCCAGATAGTTCTCTACCATCCTCTTTACAGCACAATACTAAAAATGAGAACTAATAGATTGATTGTGGTCTAAAGTTCCTCAGAGACAAGTGGATGGAATTCTTTCTTCTGCCATCTCATACATCTCGGCATGCTCTGTTTTTTGTTTGTTTGTTTGTTAAGCACAGCTCTATTTTGCACTGTGGATTTCCAGGGTCTGTGTCTGTGATGGGATATAGCAGTAGTCTGGAAAGGGTTAAGGGATGCCTGACAATCATGTGGCTGGTTCCTGTAGTTAGGTCAATTTACGGTTTATGTATTCATGTGTGCAGTCTAGAACAGTGAGAGGTTATGTCACCACCTGTCTTGTAACCCTGGGTGCCTCAGATGTTCTGTGCTTTGGCTCATAGTTTGGACACTGACAGCCAGCAGCCAAGCAAGCACTGACTGTCTGTGTGTTAAGCAGCTCTGATTCAGCGACTGATTCCAGCAGCCTACTCGTTACAGCCCAGCCACGTCCTGGAATCTATCATCTTTGGTTACACCTAGCAAGATGACCTCAACATTCCCCAATCCCAGATTATCCCAAAACACTGTGCTCTGCAATGTCCAACACTTTCCTGGACCATTCAGAGGGATGATAAGATTTGTTTGCTCCTCTGAAGAGACAAAATATACAGTTTATCACTTTCACTGGCGTTAGTAACCACTTTGATTCAAACACAGCATAGGGCTGGTTTAGATTAAAAGTAAAACAGGTTTATTAACAAAAGGAGATAGGATTTTAAGTGATACCAAATAGGAGGAATAAAGTTAGAGAAAAACAAAAAAAAGTAAAAATATGCTTTCTAATGTTAACATTTTAAGAAGCTATTGTCTACGTATTGGGTAAGTTTCTTGCCACACATTTCTTCCAGCAAGATGACTGAGAACCCTTTTGGTCAGGATCTCTCCCCAAATACAAAGTGTCTTCTTAGGGGAAAGATAACTGGGGTTCTTTTATAGTTCAATGAATCTTTGAAATGGATTCTTTTGAAGGTTACTCCCCAAAATAAAGTTCATTCAAGCTATGATGAAGGAGACATGGGATCTGGTGGTGAAGGAAGTTCTATGGTAGTTTCTTCTCCCACTGGTATTTGCTAAAATTCAAATTGATCTGTTCCTGCTCTCTCCAATGCAAATGAATGGCCACTTGACATGTGATTGCTAATCAACTCTGGCAGCTGGCTGGGAGCATTGGCTTGTCCTTTGTGTGGGAGAAACCTGTTTACTCCTTCCCCAGTCTTTTCTGGTAAACATATTTTAATTCTATATTTCCTTCATATTTGTATGGTCGCTTGGGCATTTACTGAAAGAATATTAATGATATCTGTGTTATTAGTTTTCCAATGGTACTTTACACGATGCATATCAAATACAGTTTATGACACTAACGAATAGGGATACACTGAACTGATCAGGCCAGCTGAAACTCATTACCAGATACCAGTGAGCCCTTTGCCCTCTTGCACTGGGATGCTGTTAGGGTCACACCATGTAACCAATTTGACTCCGCTTTGCAGTTATCCCTTTCTAATGATGCGAGGGCCTCCATTCTGAAGAGCAGTGTCAGTTCAAGAGGGCTGCTTTTACAGAATACGTTGAATCACTAGGTGTTCACTTAAGAGGACTAAGTTTGTTCTCTCATTTCATTTTTTCCCTTAATCTAATATTAAAGTTATTCAGACTGAAAGTATATAGTTGATCGGCAGATGAAGAAAAACAGAACTCCAGTGAGTCAATAAGCAGCAGGTGGCATGGGACTTCTCTGATTACTGCCAAATACTTCCTGGCAGCACAAGTCCAAAGAGGTAAAGATTAGAGCTGGTCGAGAAATTTTCAATAAAGCATCTTGTCATTGAAAAATGCTGATTCATCAAAACAAACAGTTTGCAGGAAAGGGTCAGCTTTGAAAATTGATTTAAAGGAGTTCTTTTTTCAGGTTAAAATAACTTTGTTCTGAAATTTAAGTTAATTTGTGGTAAAAATAAATGTACAAAACTTAAAGGTCAAAATTGAAACGAAATATTGACCCAACCTGAAGTTATTTTGTTTTCGGGGTTTTTTTTTCCCCATTTGTGAAAATTTGAGATTTTTATTTTTCACCCCAATTTGGGATACGTTTTTTTTCTTTTCAAGTCTCAAATTCTCATGAGATGGGAAAACAGCTTCCCAACAGCTAGTGGGGTGGCATCCTATGTCCATGACACCCTTTTCTAAACTCTTCAGATGACGTTGGTAAGGGCATAATCTGAAGTTAATTGAAGTCAATGGAAGGACTCCCGTTGGCTTCCATGGGGTTTAGATACACAACCTTATGAAACTGGAAATTAAGCAGTAGCTGGGAGTCAGGTGACTCAATTCACCTGCCCAGTTCACACAGTACTGGTAGCCTGAGACACTCTCTACTCTAAATGTATACCTATGTGGGAAGATCTGAGAGCTCATTTCTGAAAAAACCCTCTATTCTTTAAATTCAGACAAACGCATACACAAAGAAGATAGTTATGGAAAATAGCCTGCTCCCACAGAAATAATTAGGTCTGGTTGATAAGACACAGCATTGCTTGGTGAAAGTGCTTGCCACACTTGTACTTGCACTGATTTTGCACAGCACCTCAGTGAGCTAGCTATTGTGTTTCTCTGGTCATACATGTTAATCTCACCCATTGCACAGAAAATAATAAAGCGATGTAGCACCACTTGACACCAAGTTGCTTAAATAACAAGAAAAGAGCATCTCAACAAACAGTCTATATTTGCAGTGCATTATAAATGGTATTGTTTGCTCAGGCATCCTTTTAAAGATGGTTTTCAAAATATCAAAGGGCTACTTAGCACATAGCTTATTAGTGATCCACTCTAGGCTGCAGTGTTGTATGTTAAGTAAGGTAATGCAATGCAGCTGGATTAATTAAACAAATTGAAAAGAAGGAATAACGTGGTAATAACTCCATGGTAATATACTTGTTCTTGACAAGGAATATTGATTACTGGGGTGTTTCACATTTGTTATGCACTAATGCACTGAACAAAAAGTAACAGCTCTGAAGTAATTACATTGCAATTGACAGTATATTCATCTGTGTTTTGGGTTATTTCACTGCACTGGTATTTTCATAAATTACAGCATGTCACTTTAGGTGTACATAAAAGTTAAATCATTTATAGCTACAACTGATTATTAAAAATGAGAACGTGGGGAATCTTTCGTAGAATTTGGGATACAAGCTTCCGTGCAACTTTTGTACAACAGTAAATTACTAAAAGCAAAGGATTTTTGGTTTGGTTGCTGATGGTTTTTCAAGTGAATTGACTGCCAATTTGAATTCCTCCTTTTACCACAGAACAGAAACAGGGAAGAGCAGTGCACCTGCAATCCTACACTATGATGCTTTGCAAATGTGCTTCATGCTAACCTGAACGGACCACTTCTAATGGTGAAAAAGTAGCTTGCTCTCCATCGCCCATTCAGCCCCTCGCTTCTCTGATGAGATCACCAAGGAGGGTGAAAATCAGTGTCCATTCAGATAGCCATATCTGTGACACACTCAGAACTAAACTGAAATTAGTTCAGCTAATTTACATAGGTGACTTAACAGTCAACTCATAACTTCCATTCATTATGCTCACCTGAGCCAGAATGGAACTGGTGACCTAAGGATGAAACACTCCTATATCCCACTACCAATCCTGAACTATCCAGCCACTTGGCATATTTTAGTACATGTATTCCATCCAAGCAGGGGGTAGGAAGAGGATACTCTAAAAGCCTTCTTTTTCTGTTGGAAGGAAACTAACACATTATTTTAAATGTATGAGCATCTTAAGATCTAAGCGAACCTATTCGGTTAGTACTTAATTAGTGGATCAATGAGCTTACAGCCAGGAAAATGAACCCTGAATTCGTAGGTGAAGGCCACTTGGGTTGCTTGTGCTGCTGCTTTGTCCTTTTTTTAACTGAAGCCCCAGATAATAAAAGATATATTGTTCAAGTTAGTGTGCTACAGATCAACTGATGTAATGACTCAGATACCTTCCTTCCTAGAACATTTCAGTGAAGTGATTATATCAGCCATTTAAGGAAATATGCTAAGTTATGGTTCTGATAAGAATGGCCATACTGGGTCAGACCAAAGGTCCATATAGCGCAATATCCTGTCTTCCGACAGTGGCCAATGCCAGTTGCCCCAGAGGGAATGAACAGAGCAGGTAATCATCCCTTGTTGCCCATTCCCAGTTTCTGACAAACAGAGGCTAGGGACACCATCCCTTCCCATCCTGGCTAATAGCCATTGATGGACCTATCCTCCATGAACTTATCTAGTTCTTTTTTGAACCCTGTTATAGTCTTGGCCTTCACAACATCCTCTGGCAAGAAGTTCCACAGGTTGACTGTGCTGTGTATAAATCTACTCAATAGGGAAAAAATAACCTTTGCAGAGAATTGACATTGTTAAAAACAAATCAAATGAGAATTTTTTGTAAGCAGTTGCTCAGTAGGTAAAGGCAAACCAGCAGAGGGAGGTGGGGGAAAAGCACATTACACCACTATCCAACCAAAGCTGGCCCAGACTGCACTTCAGCTCACAACACTGTCTCCCTGAAGTTCCTGCTGTGTCTTTCGCTGAAGTCATTTCCCCACTACATTATACTCAAGAACTACAAACTGTGACTCAGCCTCCAAAACATGGTTCTCATTGATAGACTTCAATTGTGAGTTTTTATGTGACATATTTGATATCTTGAACTACTGTGTGTGTGTGTGTGTGTGTGTGTGTGTGTAAGTAAAACTTACAGAGCCTGCGGTTCTGCTGCGGAAGATCTACGTGTCGCCACTCACCTATCCTTCAGCCTCAGCTGCACTATTCAATGCCACTTGATTACCTTAAAGTGACAGCTTTCTCCTACAGAATTTGGCATTGCTGATAGTACTTGAAGAAGGAAATAATCTTGTAATTAAGACAGTAGATATGCTAAAGAAAATTCTCTCAAATGACAATTTTATCACCCTCTCCCCATCCAATAAAGTTTTCAGTTTAATGATGGGCAAATCTGAAATGGTTTGGCGTTTCTATTTGCACAAGTTTAGATGTTGATCTAAACACTACCCAGATCTCTGGCATCTGCAAAATTAGGCTGGGAATATTGGGCACGGTATTCTACTCTTTATCCTCTGTTACAGTCAATGAAAGTTTCATGTGCATAACTTGCAGGCATAATTTGGTTCAATGTTAGGAGAGAGTTTCAGGTGAGGTTTTTGGGGCTTTTCTGATTCTGGTTGGCCCAGCACTAGTGCAGGAACAACATTTTTGTTATATTTTAGATACTCTGTCAAGAAGTGCAGACACAAGTAAATGTTCAGATAACTATTAAGTTATTCATCTTTTGTGAACCCCAGAAAAAACTTGAATCAGCTTTGAGCAAAGGTTTGGGATATTTTTATTTTATTTTATACCCATCTGTTCACCCATCCCCAATTTAATTAATCACAACAAAATACAAATTGGGTGATCAGCTTCTAAGACATCACATTATAGGTAGTTCTATGCAACCTGCACCCTCAGATCAGTGTTATCCCCATGAGCTCATGGTGGCTGAGTACTAAGAATAAAATGTTATATTTACCCATAAATGCCACGAATGAATCAAGATAGTATGATCTGATGCAAATGAGGAAAGGTAATTATATCAGAGTGGATGAATAAGGGTCCTGCAATGCACTTTTCTATTGGAACTATGTAAAAGACCTATTTTTTTTCCTGATGGCCACCTCTCTCTGTGTGCCATTCTTAGTGTTCCCTGGGGTATATTTTTGTAACAATGTCAATTCTTTGCAACCATCATTTTTTCCCCTATTGAGTAGATTTAATAGTCAATTTTGAGAACAGTTTAACTCTCCATTAACTGTTGCTAATTTACAAGGGAACTCCTGTAGAAGAAAAACATAATTTAATGCAACATCAACCTGGACCACTAAACAAAGCCAGTAGTAGCAGCATGGCTATGGGGAACAGCAAACAAGGGTGACTGCAAGTATTTTTTTTAATAAATTCAATTAAACAGATACATTTAGCTTCCCTAAAATGGTGGTATTTTTTCCTTCATTTTGAGACGGTATTGAGAGTAAAACATGTCCCCATTGAGGGACACAGGCCAGATTGTACAAACAAGCCACTCAAACCTTGCCCCAGAAAGTTTACAAGCAAGGATTTGAGAGTAGGCATTTGGTGAATACGTAAACAAAGTGGGGGTGAAAATGCCTCTCAGATCATCTGAACTCAAGACCTCTGGATCTAAAAGCATGGGCCTCTATCACCTGTGAGCTAGAGGAGCATCTAACAGTAAAGGTAGCTGCAGTCCCATACATGGACTTCCAATATGGAACTGTGGAGATATGCAAAGGTCAAAGTGAGTAGTGGCTGTCTAGGACCCAACCCCAAAGCTGCTCTACACCTTCTACAACATGCTAAGATGGATCAGGATGGCACAGATCTTTACCCCAAAATGAACCTCAGTCTTCGAAATCCCTGTGACCTTGACCAATGGCTGCGTCCTAGAGAGCCTCTTTACCCCATACATGTTCAATTGCAGTTTAAGATTTTTCAGTGAGTTTGCATGACTCTCCAATAAAGGAGAGTGGGTCAAAGGAAGCATGCTTGTCAAAAAAGCATGCTCCCACTTCCAAATTGTTCGAGCATGGCCAACAGTCACTTCTGCAAGGCTGATATTTTTGTTCATTTTTTTCCCCTTAATTCTCTTGCTCCAATGAGCTACTACACAAATGAACATGCTGTCAAAGTGATGGGAAGCTGTACTTCTGAAACCTCTTGTATTCCATTAGCAGAGTATATCATTGGAAAGACAGCCAGCAGGAAGATAAAACTAGGCAATATGAAAGATATGCCAAGGTAAGACCAATTAGATGCAGATTTTACAACTTGAACACACTGTTCTGTTTACTTTTTTTCTCTCCAATATTGCAGCAACCTAGAGTTCAAGCCACATGTTTATGATTGCTACCATCCCTATGCTAAATAATCCTGCTGAAAGCAACATGCTTTGAGGATGATGATGGTATGAGAAAGGTTTGGGGGGAATAATACGTCCCTGCTCACACCCAGCTCCATTCTACCGATTGGCTCCCTATGGCCAACAGAGGTAAAGCAAGTCTCCATAAGTGTTACTTTGCACAGCAAACTAGAGCATTCATATTTTAAAAAAGCAGCTGATGCCATGTGGAAAACCTTGAAAATGTAATATTTAGAAACAATTCTGCATTATCGTTTGTATTTTTCTTCCTTTTTCCTCTAGGGCTTGGAGCAATTTACATTTCAGGAAAATATAACGTGTTCAATATCATCACTATAATATTTTACATGTTGCACTCACTATATTATTTATATTGCAGTCACAGTTGGAAGACTCTTTGAGGACTCAGGGCCCCGTTCTGCTAGGCATTGTACAAACCTAACAAAAATATGATCCCTGCCCAAAAGAGCTTACAATACAGCAGTTATTATAACATATAGCGGTTTGTCTCCAAGTGGCTCAAAGCCACTGACAGATGTTAATTAAGCCTTACGACATGCCCGTGAGGTAGGTAAGTACTGAAAGAGATGCACAGAGACTTGCCCAAGCTCACACAGTACATCAAATATTTGTATGTTAAAATTATAAACAAGTGCATCACACTTCCCTATAGGATATGGAATCTTCGCAAACAAACAACCCATGATGTTGCCAATGAGGGTATTTATTCTCTCGCGTGTATAGGGGAACCCTTTCATACCTCAGCAATGGAAATTCTTCAAGAAACCACTCATTATTTGTATTACAGTAGCACCTTAAGTACCACGTCAGGACTGGGGGAATCCACCGATTCATAGATTGTTAAGGCCAGAAGTGACCATTTATGATCTTTTAATCTGATCTTCCGTATAACAAACCACAGAATTTCACCCAGTAATTCCTTCATCAAAGCCAACAGCTTGTAGCTGAACAAGGCATATCATTTGGAAAAAATCTTGATTCAGCTCCCAGTCCAGGAAAACATGCATCTGCTTAAATACACCACTATTGTGGGCAGCCCTTAAGCATGAGGTTTAAAGGCTGTCCTGATGGGGGATGCTTTCCCAAATTGGAACCTGAAAGACTTCAAGGGATGGAGAATCCATCAGATCTTTTGTTAAACTGTTCCAATGATTAATTATGCCACTGTAAACTAATTGGGTTATGTGCTGTACAAACCCATTGGAAGACCGTCCCTGCCACAAAGAGCTTATGTTTTGTCTTTAAATTAGGCTGTAAGAAGTGAGTGTAAAAAACAAGAGGAAGGAAGAGGGAGGAGGATGAAGGTCATAGCAATATGAACTCTTTTTTACATTGGTTAGCTATGTGCACAACTTGACAAATCTGGATTATTTTGATTTAAAAAAAATAAAGAAATGTGAATATTACTCACTGTCCCTCCACCTCGACATTAGCAACTAGCAATTTCTTGTATGCATCAAGATAAAAGTGGGTCTTGCAGAGGTAGTTGAAGGAAGAGAGAGTAATGGCTTTATGGACTAGTTTAGGGAGTAAGGCCCAGATCCCAAAGGTATTTAGGCACCTAACTCCCATTGATTTCAGTGGGAGATCGGTGCCTAAGTAGCTCAGGCCCAGATCCCAAATGTATTCTATTTTGTTCTTCTGTAGCTTTCCAATCTCAATAGACTTCATAGACAAACAAACTGAGTGTCATAATGCCTGTATTTGGCAAGCAAGCACTGCTATCCCCATTGTAATGATGGGGAAACTAAGGGCATGTCTACACTTACTGGGGATCAACGCCACTACGATCGATGCACTGGGGGTCAATTTAGCAGGTCTAGTGAAGACCCAGTAAATCGATCGCAGAAGAGTAAGGTAAGTCCATGGGAGAGCAACTCCCATCAACGCAGTGCAGTATAGACACTGCAGTAAGTCGACCTAAGCTATGTCAACTCCACCTACGTTATTCACGTAGCTGGAGTTGCATAACTTAGGTCAACTTACCCCAGTAGTGTAGACAAGGGCTAAGAAATAGAGGATACATCTACAGAGTGAGCAGCAGCGAGTCTCAGAGCCCATGCCAACAGACTTGGGCTTCACTATCACACTAAAAACAGCTGTGAGGATGTTGCATCTCCCTTCCTAGGCTTCACAGCCTGAACTCCAGCCTCAGTTGCAACGTCTACCCAGCTATTTTTAGCACGAGACTAACTTTGTCGACCTGGGCTCTGAGCAGGGGCAGCTCCAGGCACCAGCGCACCAAGCGCATGCCTGGGGCAGCAAGCCGCGGCAGGCGGCCTGCCGGTCGCTGTGGGGGCAGCAGTCAGGGAGCCTTCGGCGGTTTGCCTGAAGGAGGTCCGCCGGTCCCGCAGCTTCGGCGGCAATTCGGGGGCAGGTATGCTGAAGCCGCGGGACCGGTGGACCTCCTGCAGGCATGCCGCCGAATCCGCGTTACCAGCTGGACCTCCTGCAGGCGCGCCACTGAAAGCTGCCTGACTGCCGTGCTTGGGGCGGCAAGATACATAGGGCCGCCCCTGCCTCTGAGACTCTCTGCTGTGGGCTGCCAGTAGCTCTGTAGATGTACCAAGAGAGGTGAAGAGAACTGTGGTGCAGAGAGGCTAGTCAAAGAGTGTGTTTGAGGCTATGGGTCAAAATAGAATGAAGATCGCCAAGACCATACATGTTTTCAAAAGAAAGCTGACTAAATTGCCTTTCTTCTTTCTCTTCACAGGATGTCACACCTCACTGCATGCAAGCCATAGAGATTACAGAGAGCTGAACCTAAAGTCTGATACTAGAAAAGTGTCAACCTGATCCTGCATGCATGTCTCACATGGGGAAAAATAATTCCCAGGTTAAGGGTCTGGAGGACTGGACATCAATTGCTGTAGTAAGCTACATCTTTTTCTGAAAGGAGGCTGATAATGTAATTCAAGAATGGAGGAGAATTAAGTTTAAGAACTGGGAACTTAATGATTATATATAACGTATATTTACACCGCTCAGGAATATTTTGATATTCTATTTATTTTTAAAAATCATTTTAAAGTACTTTTCTTCTTGCAGTGATGTCACTGTGGTTGGACTAATAGGTACTGATTTGAGAATATGGAAATAGCAACAGACCATGGTTTGAATTCTGAGGCTCTATGAATCAGCAATATAAATACATAATATCTCCTATCTAACGAGCTATCCATCTCTCTCTCTCTCGTATGTGTATATTTCCCTCAGAAAGACAAAAACCTTTCATAGAAATAAGCAAACAAGGAATTCAACTTTCCTATATCCCAAACTCTTTAGTTCTGCCAAGTTCACCCTTATTGCATTTCCAGACCAATTGAGAGAAAGTTGGTGGTACTGAAAAATACTTAAGACCTGAAAGCATGGAAGGATGATAAGCAATAGGAAAGCATTGAGCTTATGCAAGGCAGTGTCTGCTTCACAAATTTGATGTGAATTATTATTAGTCCAGGCCTCTCTGTCAATGCCAGAATAGAAATTAGGGACCATGGATAGCACCAAATGCAGCTAGAGGACAATACTTTATATTTCTTAGGCTCTTGTGCCTGTCAAGGTGAGGGAGGCAGTGTTCAGAAATGAAACACTTTATCTTCCTCTCCAGACCATTTGGGTGACCAGGGTCACAGTGGTAATAATGAACACTGGATTTCTGAGGTTGTATGCCACCTGTTTTATACCACAATAGCAACTTGAACCTACTACTCTTAGCAGCTTTAATACTGGAAATGGTGACAGTAATATATGGCATGATGCTGAGACAAAGTATGCTGGTAGTTTCTCTAAAACTAGTTTTTAAACTATTGTACCCTCAAGTGAGAGGACTTTTTCAGTGTTGCCAACCCCAAGCATTCTAGAGTCAAGTCAGACCTGCAAAAACAAAAACAAAAAATCACTGACAAGAAACCAAACATTTTGTTTCATTTTCTGGTGGTTTAATTTTTATTTAAATAACATTGTAGTAAGATTCTAAATTAAAAAGGAATTTTGAATAAAAAATTATTTCTACATTTTTGCAACAAAATGTTTCAATATATTTTTATTTGGGGGTGGGGATTTCTTTTTCTCCTCTTCTCTCCTCCCTGACTGACACAATTTGGTCAATTTGACCTGAATTTGCAAAATGTTTTGGTCAATTTGAGTCTATACTTGTGAGCAAAAAACATTTTGGCTAAAAACGTTTGCCCAGCCCTCCTAACAACATTAACTACACCTCTACCTCGATATAATGCTGTCCTCCAGAGCCAAAAAAATCTTACTGCGTTATAGGTGAAACCGTGTTATATCGAACTTGCTTTAATCCGCTGGAGTGCGCAGCCCTGCCCCCCCGGAGCACTGCTTTACCGCGTTATATCCAAATTCGTGTTATATTGGGTCACGTTATATCGGGGTAGAGGTGTATAAGGTTATTTTTGAAATATAGTAGTGTCTAGAGGTCCTGTAATTGAATGTACTCACCACCAGAGCACTCCCTTGGGTCAGAATACCCCATTGCATGAGGTCTTATTTTCCAGCATCCTCTTGCAGGCTGGGTCTGTAACAGTTTGTGGCTTCCCTGGCCTGGCCCCTCTGGGCAGGTCAGCTCTCACTCCAGTCCCCTTTTGGGGGTTAACAGAAAACAAATTAAATCTCAACTCAACATAGCCATGGGGACACTGAAGTCCATGATATTTACACTCGTCCTTCCTAGATATTCAAGACTGGTGTTGTTAAGGTTAAGCTCTGACTGGGCCAGGTTCCTTGGGGTAGGGTAGGAAAAGTGTTCCACCCCTGTCCTAACTGAAGTTAGCATGGATTCCTGATAGAAGCAGCCAGCCCTTTTTATCTGGCCTGCTTAGCCCTGATTAGCCTCTGCCTATTTCCACCTCTTCTAGTTACTGGTTCCACCAACAGCTGACTCTGGGAGCCTTTCTAGGCAACTCTGGAGGTCCAAACTTGCTGCCCTTCTTTTCTTAAAGGGCCACTTAGTAGGACCTATACAAAAGCATAGTGAGAGACAGTCCCTTCTCCAAAGAGTTTACAAGCTAAATAAAGAAGACAGATAGAAATGCGGGAAACAGAAGCATAGGGAGGTGAAATGAGTTGCCAAAAGTTATACAGCAGGTCAGTGGCAGTATGAGGACTAGAACCATACTCTCCTCACTGCCTGTACAGTGCCCTAATCACTAGGACATACTGCAGTCCAAATTGGTGCAGACTCTTTATTCATATGGTGACCGTGGAGCTGTGCCCCTTCAAACTACAGATAAGATAGAAGGATATTTTAGAGTGGGTCATCCAATCTCTCCTTCTGTAGTACATATTTGGTGAAAGATTATTAACTCACTATCAGCCAGTATTTTGGATTTGTTTGTTTGTTTGGCCAGGAGCTGTATATTAGGGATAACTGGTGGCTGTTAGGCCACAATACTGCTGGAAAGTATGCAGGAATCTGTACGGCAACAAGTCTGGAGGAATTCCAGCTGCCACTGTCAAAACTCCTGCTGGTGTACCCAGGGAGTGCATGCTAAAGAAGCAGTGCTGCCATCCGTGTAGAAAGTACATCATTCACTCTTCCTCCAGCTGGGTGGCTCTGATATCTGTCTTGGGTTTTCTGGAGAGTCCATCACCACAAAATCCAAATACAGGTCTGTCTCATCTTACGCTGGGGTTACGTTCCGTGGTCAGCGCGTAAAGCGAAAACCGAGTATAGTCAAAATTACATTGAGTGTAATGGCGGGCGGAATCGCCCGCACTACAGGAACAGTATTTAAATTGTTATTTTTCTCTTTTTTTTTTGGTTTTGTTTTTGCCGACTGCGTAAAGCTGAATTCGCGCATGTTAAATGCGCATAAGATGCGACAGACCTGTACTTCCCAGGTAAATTCGAACAGCAGAAGGAAGTCGCTTCTGGACTTCATAGAGTTTTCTGTTTCTTTTTGCTTCTCTGGTTAGAGGTTGGTTTTTTTAGAGGTGTAATAAATTTTTTACTTTTAAAACATTATTTTATTATGTTGGGATAACTTTGTGACTGAGGAGATTCTAAGAATGCTTGATAGGTGGTCATTTGATTTTGGATTAAATTTAACCTGCTCTTGACGTTCATGTCATAACTATATCCACTCATTGCTTTTATCCTACAACTTCCTAATTCCCCCCCCCCCACCCCTTTGGGGCAATTAGAGTAACACTAACAAGAAATGGTGCCTGTAATGCCAAACAGGTGGGTGCCTAGTCCACTCTCAGGCCCTTATCTGGACCCTTAACAAGCAGAGAATGGTTATTGCTGTAGGTATCTTCATTTCCATCCGTTAACATAAATGGTGCTTCAGAAGTGTTTTATGGATCTAAATGATGAGAACTTGTATGGTGTTGAAAATTTATTTCCTAGTGACTTATAATTATATATTTTTAAAAGGGGAGGGGCAGGAATAATTAGGATATGACAAATTGCTCATCAGTAACACCCCACGCTAATGAGACATTTCACCAGGCAGTTAATTATACCAGAGTGATTGGTGCATCTATGCTCACACTGACACATCTGCAACATAAAAATCAGGCGGTTGGAAAAATCCAATGCTGTTGCTAGACTTTACCAAATCAATTTAGCATCACAATACATTTCAATGTCTCAGCTAAAGAATTTGGGCAGTTTAAATTAATTGGAGATAAGAGTATTCATCAAAACATCTTTAATTTGCCACATCCATCTTTGAAAGGATTTTTTTTTATTTTTAATAAATGATGCAGCATTGAAAAATAGTCACTTCTTCCCCTTAATCAGAGCAGAAAGTAGGCTATTGTTCTGCATCCCATAAAACACAAAAATAACTCTTTATATTAAAAACTTGTGCTTGATTCACTTTACTGACAATTTTGTAAATCACCAGAGTTGGATTTCATGTTGTATCAACTAAGGATGCCATGACAACTGGGATAGCAATTAATATCTTGAGCTCTGGGTCAAAGTGGGGTTTCTGCTTCCCTTTCAATCTCATTCATCATTATTTTTTCCATGGATTCACCATTGCCATGTTTTGATTTTTTCCTTTTGAAGGCCCTGTATTGAGATGACCATACTGGCAAAGAAGAATTGGATGTGGTTCTGTTTGCTGCCTAGCAATACTAATCCTGCATTTGCCAATGAGTTCATTGTAGAGCAGGGGTCGGCAACCTCTGGCATGTGTGCCAAAGGCAGCATGCAAGATGATTTTGAGTGGCACTCACGCTGCCCAGGTACTGACCGCCAGCCCCCTGCCACCCAGGGTCCCGTCCGCCAGCCCCACTCAGCCCACTGCCAGCCCCGGGTCCCGGCCACTGGTCCCGGGGGCTCTGTTGCTGGTCTGGGGTCCTACTGCCGGCCCCCTGCCACACGGGGCCCCATCCTCCAGCTCCACTCGGCCCGCTGCCACACCAGGTCCCAGCCACCGGTCCTGGGTGCTCTACTGCCATCCTGGGGTCCCAGCCATCGGCCCGGGGCTCTGCAGGCACTCCCAGCTGTGGCCCACTGAACCCAGCCTGGGGCAGTGAGGGGTGCAGACAGGGGCAAGAGGGGGCACAGCTCACCACCTCCACCTTAAAAATTGTTCCAGCGCAACTGTACTGGGATATTTTTAAGTCCTGATTTGCTGCTTACATCACAATCATGTCACGCGGCACAGCGCACCGCATTTGACGTCGTGCATGCCGTCTGTCTCTATTTTTTTTTCCCCCCACTCTAAGTTGATGGGTACATTTGACAAAATGTCAGCTCCTAAGAAAGCAAAGTTAGATGTCCGTTCATTTCAGCCTTCTTGGACAGACACATTTGGGTTTATTCAAAAGAAGGACCATGCTGTTTGTACTTTCTGTTATGAAAGTGTTTGTCACGCTTTAAGTGTTCGACGACATTTTCAAATTAAGATCGAGAAAACCTCTCTTGACGAAGCAGACAAGAGTGAATCATCGAAAAGGCAGTAGCAGATATGAGAAGCAAAGCAGTGTTTTTAAATGCTTAAGTGTAAGTAAAAATCAAGGCACAGAAGGAAGTTACAAGATTGCATAGTGCATTGCAAAAAATGGAAAGCCGTTTACAGATGGGGAATATATAAAAAGTTTTTCTCAGCAGTTTGGAGGTTTTTTCAATGATTTGCCAAATAAAGATGCGTATCTAAAATAAAAGAACTGCCTGTCTCTGCCAGAACAGTTGAGAGACATGTAAGTGAAATGGCAGAAAACATAAATGAAAAGCAGACAACTGCATTAAAAGACACAGCAATGTTTAGCGTTGCAGTTGATGAGAGTGTGGATATAAACGACGTTCCACGTTTGGCAGTTGTTGCAAGATATTGTGCTTCCAATGAAATCCAAGAGGAACTTTGTTGCCTAAAACCCCAGCATGGCACAACAAAGGGGGAAGATATAGTGGAAAGTTTTGTAAACCTTTTTGAAGAACGAGGAGTTGACATCAGAAAAATATTTTGTGTGACAACAGTTGGTGCTCCTGCCATGGTCGGAAAACGGAAGGGATTTGTAAAGTTACTTGAAGATCAAATTGGCTGCCCCAGAGTTAAATTTCACTGTATCATCCATCAAGAACCTGTGTGCTAAAATTTCTAATTCAGAGCTTAATAATGTGATGAATACAGTGGTGCGAATTGTGAATTTCCTTGTTGCTTAATCTCCTTTGACTCACAGACAGTTTCAAGCACTGCTAGAAGAGATGGACAGTGCTTATAATGACATTCCACTTCACAGCAACATTTGGTGGCTAAATCATGGCAAGGTTTTGGTGTGCTTTGTAAACTGTTTTGATGCAATCAAGGCCTTTTTTTCGGAAAAAGGACAACACTACCCCAAACTGGATGATGACACATGGCTGTGTAAGCTCATGTTTCTGACTGACATCACCACTCACCTAAATGAACTCAACCTCTATCTCCAAGGTGCAGGGCAAATGGTTCTGGATCTTTATGGAACCTGGAAGGCATTTGTTGTAAAATTAACAGTTTTTTCTCGGGATAGTCAAACTTGGACTTTTCGCTACTTCCAACACATAAAAGAGCTATCGACACGTTGCACTGTCAGTGTCGATGAGATTGGAATGTACATGCAAGAACTGGAATCAGAATTTTCTGACAGATTTCAAGATTTCCAGTGATTTGGCCCAATGCTTTCTTTTCTAATTAAACCTGAAAAGTTCAACAAAAGCGACTTGGATTTGTCTGTATTTCAGTGGATGGGTGTTGAAGATTTTGAAATGCAGCTCATTCAGTTAAAAAGCTCAGAACTGTGGACATCAAAGTTTAGAGATCTGCGGCATGCACTTGAAGCTACCAAGAGAGATCATGGGGCCTCTATTCTGACCTGTTGGACGTCCCTGCCAGTGAAATTTAACTGTTTGAAGAAAATTGTTTTTGCAATGCTTTCAGCATTTGGATCCACATACCTGTGTGAACAGGTATTTTCACATATGAAACCTGTCCTCTGACCCTCTTGGGGCCTGTTAACAACTGATCACTCAGAAGTCTGTGTGCAGCTTAAAGTATCCAAATAAGTGCCAGACATTGGAAAACTCAGCAAGGAAAAGCAAAGGCAAGGATCACACTAAACTGATAAGATCTGCATTTTAATTTAATTTTAAATGAAGCTTCTTAAACATTTTAAAAACCTTATTTACTTTACAAACAACAATAGTTTAGTTATCTATTATAGAGAGAGACCTTCTAAAAATGTTAAAATGTATTACTGGCATGCAAAATCTTAAATTAGAGTGAATAAATGAAGACTTGGCACACCACTTCTGAAAGGTTGCCGATCCCTGTTGTAGAGCATGGGTGTAGTACTCTCTGCCACGGCTTGACTCTACTGGGTCTAGGTTTGATCTCATGACACAGGTATAAATCAGAAGTAACTCCTGTGGCCCAAGCGCTCAGAAAGCATCCAATGGACTGTAATGAAACATGCAATTAAATTCACTTGTCCATTAGAATAAAATTGTTGGAAGTTGCTTCTGCTTCATAGCTGTGCTGGTCCACAGTCCATGGAACATAGGTAAATAAAGCAGAGTCCAGCTATTAGTTATTTATTTGCCATTTGTTGCTTATGGTGCTGTAAAAATGTTCTTTCAAAGGATGTTACATGTTTATACTGTATTCTGTCTGTTCACAGAAGTGACTATAAATGTCTTTACAATGAAAAAGCTGCATAATTAATTCTTAACTTGATTTCGTTGTAATGCCACTATGAAGCTTGTATTTAGTGAATATTCAGCTTGGAAAAACAAAGCGAGCTACTGGACCAACTGAGAAGGTCCTATGGGAGCACTTTGAGTATGCTGGGATTAAAACCACAGTATTTGAACACTTCCCATCTTATAAAAGATGAAGTTTTCCTGTCATTTGACTTGCAAGCTCATTTTCCTCTGTCAAACCTTCAATTCAAAAGACTTACAGCAATGATCCTAGGTCCATTGTGCAGTGACTTTTTCAGAAACAATCATTCTAGAAATCAACCCCAGAGAAAATGAGCTTTGGGAAAGATGAGGCAGCATGTTAATCTTTAAAAAAAACAAATAAACAAAAAACACCAGAAAAGTTACATTATGGTTAAGAATTAGTACTGAACTTTAGACTTACTGTTCTGGTTGCATTTGAAGGGGCTGTGTGCTCAAACTGTGTGTTATCCACCATAACCAGCAAAGAAACCATATTCGAACACTGGTCCTTGGTGACGCTTTTGTCGAGTCTCCAGCATCACGGTTTTTGGTCTGCATTTGGTTTCCTTACCTACTCCCACCTTGCTGACCAAGGTCACCTCTATGGGAAACAGTAGGAAGGACATGCATTGTCAGATGACCATTTGTTTGTATGTGCGTTTAAGAGGAAAAAATCTTGAAATGAAGGATACACTAGTCTCATGGAACTGCATAAGTTAAAGGTGGAAGAGACCGATTAGGTCGTGTGATGTTATTGACATGAACTGTGAATGTATAGATCATTGTTGCAACCAACCTATAGTTGCACCAAATCTTAGACACCTTACTGGACCTCCGTTGTATATGAAAAGGTTGTAACTTGCTGGTTATAATCATGTTGTCTGTCTGTATGTATCATTTTTGTATTAGAATCAAACACATTGAGATATAATTACATAGCCAATATTAATAACTTCAAAGTAGCACCAGTGAAGCATTTCACCAGCTTAATCTGAAGAATCTCTTCACAATAAGTGCCCAATCAGGAAACACTTAACTGACAATGGACTTTGGGAGACTCCAATCCACATATGATTCCTGGGAACGTTCAAGGTAGCATGTGAGCAATGGCTGCTCCACCTGTAAAGAACTGAGTCATGCATGTACATGTGACTTGCCCATGTGACTCTAAACTCCACCTGGCCGCTATGATTTTCCACAGTAAGAACAAAGGGGTCCTTCCACATGGCAGAGAATATAAAAGGCCCTGGAAACCCCTCCATTTGGTCTTAAATCCTGCATTTTATCCCTGGAGGAACTTTGTGCAGAGCTTCGAGTTTGTAACAAAGGACTGAATGACCCATCCAAGCTGCAGATGTACTCCAGAGGCTTGATTTGAGCCTGCAGTTTATTCCATTCCTGCTACAAGCCTGAACCAAGAACTTTGCCATTGCTGTATGTAATTGATTCCATTTAACCAATTTTAACTCATCTATATTTCTTTCTTTTTATGAATAAACCTTCAGATTTTAGATTCTAAAGGATTGGCAACAACGTGATTTGTGGGTAAGATCTAACTGGTATATTAACCTGGGTCTGGGGCTCGGTCCTTTGGGATCAGGAGAACCTTTTTTCTTTTACTGGGGTATTGGTTTTCATAACCATTCATCCCCATAAGGAGTGGTGCTGGTGGTGATACTGGGAAACTGGAGTGTCTGAGGGAATTGCTTGTATGACTTCTGGTTAGCCAGTGGGATGAAACCGAAGTCCTCTCTGTTTGGCTGGTTTGGTGCCTTCATAGTAAAGGAACTCCAGCTTTGGGCTGTAACTGCCCTGCTCTAAGCAATTTGTCCTGAATTGATACTCTCAGCTGTGTCCAGCCAGAGGGCACATCGTTACACCATACCTATTCACACCTTGCTGACCAAGGTCACCTCCATGGGAAACAGTTGGAAGGGAGGACATGCGTTGTCAGGTGACCATTTGTTTGTATTTGCGTCTAAGAGAAAAATCTTGAAATGAAGGCTACACTAGTCTCATGGCTACATAAGTTAAAGGTGGAAGAGACCAATTAGGTAATCCAATCCACTGCCCTGCCCGTGTAGGATGGTCCCCCCCGCAGAACATTTTCTAGTGTTCCATCCAATTTGGTATTAAATGCTCCAAGTGATGAGGCTTTTGGAACTTCGCTAGGGAGACACTTCCATAGTCTGTTGGAGGAAAACACTTCCTGTTCCCTCTGTGGGGTGGAGCAGGGGGCCACAATGGCAGAAGTGCTAACGGACTGCCTTTGACTGTGTCGATATTGGGACCGTGGCAGGGAGAGAAGTTGCAGCCAGAGTTGTCAAGGAGGCATGTGCTGCTGCTATAACAGAGGAGGCTGGGAGTAATTATGTGTTAGCTGCTATCACAGAGCTGAGCGATGCTGGAATGGTGAAAACCAAGGCCGAGAACTGCCAGATGATGTTTTTTGAAATCTGTCATTTACAACAGCCTGCGAAAATTTCTCTTAGGCATCTTGTAAGCCGAGTATGGTGGTTTTTTTGTTTTTTTTTTGTTTTTTACAGAGGAAGCCAGATTAGGTAGAGAGCAACAGTAAATATCACAAAGAAAGAGTATGGGGGATGCTTTATTTTATCACATTATAGTATTCCAAGCTTTAGAGATTCAAGCTAGTAGGTGTCCCATGATTGATCTTGTCCAAGTAGGGAGAGCATATCAGCCACTTTGTATTGATAAACCCAAACTCCAGCAAACAGAAAAGCAGGTACAGGGAAGTCATGTGTAAGGGCCAACATGCTCCCCTAAAAGGGAGAAGTCTAATTCTAGGCTAGACAAGATCTACACAAAACCATTGAGCACTTATTATTTGAATGGCCTTGAAGCCACACAATGTAGTGGGGATGGGTAGTAGCTCCAAAACTCGCAATGTTGATGGCCCTGAGGCTCATGTATGGGTCAGTTCACTACCCCCAACCTTTCAGGGGATTTTATTCCTTTGTAAAGCACAAACATGGGGGGTAATGTGCCATTCTTTGGCACAGCAGCTGTGAGATTTCTGTCAGCGGAGGTGTGCAGAGTTGGGGCAGCTCCGAGGCTTAGCGGGTACCATGCTGGTATGACTGGGGAGACAAAGGGAGCAGAAACTCCTGAGCCATTGCACAGTGGTGGGGGAGACGCCTTCTAGACATAGAGGTGGAGTGAACTCAGTAACCAATCACTGCATGGCTTGGGAGCAAATGCAGTAAGGATTTCATGGGTCTTTCAATGTATAAGCTTAGGGACTTCAGCAAGCTTGTCTCCTTTCAGTTTGTGATGTACCTATCCCATGCATATAGTGGTTGATAACTTTATTCCCATTGTATAGCTGGGATTTGATTCTGTCTTGTGGCTGATTGGTCCTCCCCCCCCCGGGTTTTCATAAGTACTGTTCTGTCTAGTGAATTTTTCTGTCATGGTGGCTTTAAAGTAGTATTTACACCCTTCAGCTTCTATAGAATCACCACACCCATCCTCCACATACACCCCAATAGCTCTTAGCCAAGGTACGCTGTACTTAGGCTCTTAATTTCTCTTTAAGAGTCAATCCCTCTTGTTTATGATTATCTGCATTGTTTTCTGAACAGCCTCCCATTTGTCTGTATCTTCCTCGATATACGTAGATGCAGTCTCACTATCACATGCCAATGCCAGAGCCCCTCCAGCATTTGTAGGGTTTGAATGTACCTTATTACATATGATGGGAGCCATAAGAGCATTAAAACCACAACTACCTCTCCTCCACAGCGTATGAAGTACTATGCATATAGGATGAGAATTCACTACCTTTAATCATGTCAAGAAGAACCTTCCTCCATGGAATAAGGAGCTACTCATCAGTAAGGTGGCAGAATCTGATCCATAGTGCCCAGAAGAAAGGTATATGCTGAGCTACAGGAAAGCAGCAGAAACAGAGCACCTGTGCCTATGCCTTGCTAGAGGGTGAAATCCTGGCACCATGCACGTCAATGGCAACACGCCCAGTGCCTCCAACGAGGTAGGGGTTTCGGCCTGAATTTTTTAATTGTCTAAGGCAAATGTGGATTAAACTTCCTTGAAGCTGAAGAATCAAAGCAGATAGAAGGCTGGGGAAAGCATGAAGAGATACAAGACTGGAAAAAGGGAACATGTAAGGGTTTGGGGTTTTTCTAAACTCGAGTGGCTGTTTTGCCTTCCGACGTGAAACCAGATTTGGAGAGGCATGGAATAGAACCAAACGTGTGAGCTTTAGAGGTAGCGAACACGGAAAACTTAATCCCCAAACTAACCAGGCTTTGTTATAAATGAACAATATTGTATCTTGAATTTACAATGATAATCCTTCAGTCATGCTTTTTTATCATTATTTCTTGTTTGTATCATCACAGGATATAGGAACCCCAGTCATGGATCAGGACCCCAGTGTGCTAGGTGCTGTACAAAAAACACAGAACAAGAAGGCGGTCCTTGCCCCAAGGAGTTTACAATCTAAACAACCTCCAAAATAAATAATAAAGTAGGATCTGTATAGTGCATGTCAGAGTATTAAGGTTTAAACTGTAAACAATGACTATGATTCTCTTCTCACATCAAAGCAAATCAAAGGAAACTTCAGTGAAGTCAATGAAATTACACTTGCGTAAGTGTAATGAGATGAGATGAGACCCAGTGTCTCTCCTACTTCCTATTTTATTCCATTTGTAAACAGTACGTTTTATTTCCCCTTTCTCTTCTCTTGTTAGCAATCCTAATTTACATTCAGAGGCAGCTTCTTGACAAATTCCCTCCGTCAGATCCACATAGCAAACTGGCAGCCTTAGGAAGGAAATGGATTGAGGGATTCAGCAGGACCACAATTGTATTTAAATCCCTGCAAAAGGAGGAGGGAAAGGAAAGTCTGATGCAGTTTTTAAAACAAACAATGGGCCAGATTCATGCCTGGTGTAACTCCACTGAATGAAGACAATAGTTACACCAAGGATGGATTTAGCTCCATTAATATATATGGGCCGATGGAATGCTATGCCCAAGGATCTTGTGCTGATTATGATCTCTTTCCGCACACACACACACACACACACACACACACACACACAAATATTCCTTTGTTTCAATGGCAAAAACCAAGTCAGCGTTATAGTGAGGGATTACCAGACAATTATGCTTCTACCTTTGCCTGTATAGCTTTGTGGCTACATCACAATGTTTAACAGAGCTGTTAAACATCCAGGCTCCGTCTTGCAGCGATATTAGCTTTGCTACCTTCCCCATGTCAGGCTTCCCTCCCATCTTCTCAAACACTGTTCTTAAAATAATTATTTTTGGTTTGTGTGCATGCTCGTGACTACAACACACAGTGAAATCAGCCGTTCAAATCAGTGTTAATGTTAACAAGATGATCCATTTCATCCCCCGATAGAAGCTAATGAATCATTGTGAATTTATTGTGGTGGAAATACAGTGGCTGCTGGTAATTAAACTGATGAGCAGAGTTATTCTCATAAGAGGGTACTTTACAGTAATTATTTTCCATTTGGTTCTTTAAAAAAAAATATATCTAAGCACAACTAAGCTTTGATTAGCTGGCATCTGAAGACGATATTCTCAGAGGGGTATTTATAAGGATTTTCTTAATGGAAAGAAATATAACTACTGCTTGAGAGAAAGTCAGGTAGAACCCTTAGAAAAGTTTCAAATGTGGATTCTGTCCTGAAGTGACAATGAAACATTGGCACCTTCTTACTCAGCAGATCTGTTAATTGTGGGCATTCAAGGTCAGGTATGCTTACCTGACTAAGGCTAGGCCTACACTGTGCACCTTACAACAGCGCAGCTGTGCCATTGCAGCCACGTCGTTGTAAGGTGTGCCATGTAGCCACTCTGTCACTGGGAAAGAGTTCTCCTTGCAACAAAATAAAACCACCCTGAACAAGGGGTGGTAGCTTCATCGCGAGGAGAGCAGCTCCTGCCAACGAAGCGCTGTGCACACTGGTGCTTTTTGACATTAAAACTTTTGTCTTTCGGGGGGTGGGGGGCTGTTTTTTCACAACCCTGAGTGACACAATTTTAACGACAAAAGTGCCAGTGCAGACAAAGCCTAACTACTTCTTACTTCTGTTAGCAACAAAGAATCAACATAACTCTCGGAGACTGAGCTGGATTTTAATCACTTCTATTCTTGATCTTTGCGTGAATTTGCTAAGAAGGCGGTTCACTACGTGGATCTGATGGTATAGTGCTGTATAGTTGTTCCTTATACTTGTATAGTGTACGATTAAACTTAAGACAGACTAATGTGTGTGGCAAACAGAATGAAACAGAGAAGAGCTGTATGTGGGGAGCACAGACTGAATTAAAAAAAAAAAAAGCATTGATGAAACTGAAAAGCAAAGGGTGACAGGGCTGGGTGAAATGTTCACAACAACCCCCAACCATACTCAAGACACATTGAAATAGCTCATATTTTGACCTGGTCTGAGCCTTCAAATAGCACTTTTAAGTACTTAATTCTGTGCTTCTATTGGTTTGTAGTCTATAAATTACCATCTTTACATAAAATGAAACTGTAATACAGCTCTATAACCAGTAACTAGAAGAAGTGGGCTGTAGTCCACGAAAGTTTATGCTCTAATAAATTTGTTAGTCTCTAAGGTGCCACAAGTACTCCTGTTCTTTTTGCGGATACAGACTAACGCGGCTGCTACTCTGAAACCAATTTAAACTTTGTTACAATTGTACATAAGTTCCCCTTTCAGCATCTTGAAAAACAATATACTAAGCACTTAAGCAATGCTTTTTGTCTTCAAAATTATTCACAAACAGTAATTAAGTAGCGCACACCCCAAGAGGGATGCAAGTATATTATTAGTGTTTTATAGATAGGTAAACTGAGAGAAGTGATGTGTCTTGCCCAGGGTCACGCTTGTTAGTATGAGAGCTGAAGTTAGACTAGAGGACTTCCTGGCTCCCAGCTCTGGGTAATTTACATCATTCACCTTTAGAAAAAGAACAGTAGAGTGTCTCATTTGCCACTAACGCTGTATGGAGCAGAAGCCTAAATTAAACAAGCACAGCCCCACAGGGGAATTCTACAAAACCTTTCAAACAGATAACTATTCTCTTGGGTTTGCCCAAGAGCCTCTCTTTACTGGAGTGAAGGGCCATGGGGGTCTGGCCCTTTCACGTAATCCATATTCAGCGCTGAGAGCTGGCTAACCTCATCCCCAGTAAAGGTGTCGTTCTGTCCACGTGTTCTTGGTTTTTAAGGGAAAGGATATTACAGCACCAAGCAGCACCTTCTATAACTAGAGATAGATAGAATCACAATAGTCACTAAGAAAATGCAGCAACTGAAGCAGCAAGGCAGGAAGACAAAGAGCCCAGGAATGTGAAATGAATAGGAAACAGCACCTTCAAGCCTGGTGGCAGGACAGAACTTTCATGTAGGTTGAATTAGTGCACTCACTTTCGGGATGTGTCATGGGCTAGAGGCCTTTAAAGGAGTCTGATGCCGAGCCAAGGCTGCACTGAAGGGAACAAGCCAGCCCAGGTCCAGCTGGAGAGATTTAACTGCCTAAATAGCTGTAAGGCAGTTAACTAAGGAAGAAGCTCCGGGGTCTACCAAAAGGCATGGGAGAGCTCAGCTGGGGTGAGGGAAGCATCTCCTGAGAACAAAGGAAGATCCAAAGGATGGGAACTTCTAGGAACCCTGAACTAGGTAAAAACTCTCCAGGAAGAGAAGCCCGGGAGAGACCCTGAACAAAGAGGGGAAAGACTGCAGAGCTTTCCAGGGAGAAGAGAAGCCTGAGGCCTTACAGCAGGAAGGAACTGCTGCTGGAACTTAGAGACTTTTGTTTGGGGAGTTTTAAGTTTTATCTGGGCTCTGAGGTAAGGGCCTTTAAACCCTTGTACAAGTGCTCCTTTCTGAAGGCTTTATCAAAGGGAGATATTCTGCTGTAAAATAGAGTGTTCTCCTTGACCAGGCTGGTTAAGTAACCTCATTAAAGAGGGGAAACTGAGGCAGGCCACAGCAGCACCATACTCAGCTGCAAGGGGGTACCAGGGAGGCAACGATGCCCTTTCCACAAGCTGCCAAACTGGTGGCTGGAATAGGCCAATTAGAAGAATCCCTTAGGCAGTGTGGGTCCCTACACGTCACCAGAGAGCAGATATGTACCTGCCTGCAAGATGGGGTAGTCTCTTCCCCTCTTGGTTGAGATAGCATAGGATTAGAGCTCAGCTCGTTGCAGGTGAAACTGTTCTTTGCTCACCTTAAACTGGACAAGATGCTGTTCGCATGAATGAAAGGGCATTTTCCTGCCCTCCGCTTTAAGGGAAGCAGCCTATTATGACATTTTTTGGCCAAGCTCATTACCAGTATAAATCCTTACAGGCTGTCATTTCGACCCTTGCCATTAACTGTCAGCTGTAAGCACACAGTTTTTCCAGATATGCAAAATTAGGTTGAGTCAACCTTTTGAAAACTAAAAATATACTTGTTTTTAAACTATCCTGCCTATTTAGTGCCATTTTTTGTAAAGGATAACAACTTATTTCAAAGATTCTAAAGGCTTTTACTTTAACACATTAAATACCAAGCAGCTTTTTAAGTGTCAGGTTCCATGTTAATGTATTCCAGAATCCTTTAAATTGGGTCTAAATGTCTATAGAGGCAGAAGGGCTTATTTTTCCTATTTCCCAGTACTAATAAATGCATTTTCTTGCCACATTGGGAAAATATACTGTAGATATTGATGCCCATCAAGAAAACCTGATCATCCTTCTTAGCTGGAATCTATTCGCAGAAGAGCTGATATAAAGAGTTATCCCAGGAAATCAGTTCACCCAATCACAGCCTACAAAAAATAATCCTCTTAAAAATCATTGATTTGACCAACATGATACTATCTGTACCCAATTACATCTTTCCTTTTCCACACAGGTTACTCACTCAGATAAATTATTCACCTTATAGTCCCATCCCAGTGAAGTTGTAATTATTTGTCTTAGCACTATCCTTAATATATCATTAGATAATCAAAGAAAGAGATTGTATCACTTTCAAACCGCTGGTTATGTCCTATTTTGAGAAGCAATACATATTGTCTCTTGGTGATGGCTTATATTTTAAATTTTAACTCAAAAGCACCCATTTGAAATTCATACATTCCCCTTTTTGAAAGCAGCACAAGTAAATCATTGGATCAGTTCAAAACCCCATATCCCACTTCCACAAATACCATTTTCCCCTCTCAAAATATAGGAATGCAGAATAAACTTGATATATAACATAAATAGTTGTAGCACTGCAATACACTAGCTACATATGGCAATTAATCAATCTCAACAGATTCTTGTTGCCTTCTATAGTCCAGCACCATGAACATTATACCATTCAGAATAACACAGAGAGTTTTGCAACATCATAAACAAAAAGATCAGAAGGATATCATCAATCCAGAAACCCAAAATAAAATGATTTTTTGCACAATTCTTTCAGAATTCTCAAAATCCATAAGAAATATAGGGCAAGTTTTCAAAAGTAGATGCCTAAAGATAGGATCCTAAATCCACATGTAGGCACATAAATTAGTGGCCTGATTTTTAAAAATCCGGTACACCTATAAACTCTCATTAAATGTGATGGGTGCTTTAACAGAGTTGTGTCTGCCTTCTGAAGGGTTGGATCACAGAAACCCTCTTGTGCCTGCCAACTGATGTGCTGAGACTACCTCTGAGCCCATTTTCCCTGGCAGCTAGGGACTTCAGTGCCCTGCCTTGTTTGAGCCAGACATGCTGGCCTGATACAAACACAGACCCAGGTCTGAATCACATCCCCCCCCCCCCAATAGCTGCAGGCTTAACTGAAAACAGCTTAAAAGTGTTCCTGTCTCCAACACTCAGCTGCCCAGCTCCCAATGGGGTCCAAACCCCAAATAAATCTGTTTTACCCTGTATAAAGCATATACAGGATAAACTCATAAATTGTTTGCCCTCTGTAACACTGATAGAGAGAGATGCACAGCTGCCTCCCTTCCCCCCCCCCCCAATATTAATACATACTCTGGGTTAATTAATAAGTAAAAAGTGATTTTATTAAATACAAAAAGTAGGATTTAAGTGGTTTAAAGTAATAACAGACAGAGCAAAGTGAAGTACCAAGCAAAATAAAATAAAACACACAAGTCTAATCCTAGTACAGTAAGAAAATGATGACAGATGAAATCTCACCTTCAGAGATGTTCCAGTAAGCTTCTTTTACAGACTAGCCTCCTTCTAGTCTGGGTCCAACAATCACTCACACCCCTGTGGTCACTGTCCTTTGTTCCAGTTTCTTTCAGGTATCCTTTGGGCGTGGAGAGGCTACTGAGCCAGCTGAAGAGAAAATGGAGGCGTCTCCCAGGGCTTTAAACAGTTTCTCTCTTGTGGGTGGAGACCCCTCCCTTCCCCTGTGTAGGATCCCCGCTACAAAATGGAGTTTTGGAGTCACCTGGGCAAGTCACATGTCCATGCATGACTTAGTTCTCTACAGGAATGTTCCCAGGAAAGCTCAGATGTGGATTGAAGTCTTCCAAGGTTCCATTGTCTGTTAAGTGTTTCTTGATTGGGCACTTAACTTGCAAATTCCTTTCTTAAAAAGCTAACCAAATGCCTTACTAAGGCTACTTAAAATCAAGCCAGTACACAGCCAATATTCATAACTTCGAATACAAAAATGATACATGCATACAAATAGGATGAATATATCAATAAATCATAACCTTTATAGAGATATGTTACATGGCATATGTAGCATAAAACATATTCCAGTTATGTCGTATATATATATTCATAAGCATATTTCCATAAAGCATTATGGGGTGCAATGTCACATGCCTATCCCATTAATTTGTATCTATGGGCCTGCTCATGCTCTCATGGAAATCAGTTGCAACATTCTCATTTACTTCAAGAATAGCAGGAGTGGGCTCTGCATAAAGCATGATTATAGATGAATACTAATGCAAACAACAGCAGGCAATCTGCATGAAATCTCAACACTCAGGGTATGTCTACACTGGCAGAGTCACATTGCCAGCAGTTACAGCGCCGCTCAGAGAGCGCGGAAAGAAAACCGCTGTTGTGTGTTCACACTGTCAGCTGCCTGCGCAATAGCGTGTTCATACTTGCGGCACTTGCAGCGCTATTAGGAGCAGTGCACTCTGGGCAGCTATCCCACAGAGTACCTCTTCCTCTTCTGCCACTAAGAGTTGTGGGAAGGTGGAGGGGGTCGTGGGGCATCCTGGATCCTGTCCCAATGCCCTGTGATGCATTACTTCATATCTCAGAAATCCCTGTGCTTTTGTCCGTATTTGGCACCATCTTTCAACGGTTTGTGTACTGCACGCTCTGCCTCTTTTGGGCTGCAGGAATGGATGCTGAACTGCTGACCAATATGCTGCTCGCTCTCACTGACACATCACAGTGGCAGTGGAGTTGTTCCTTAAACTACAAAGGCAAGAGGAGTTCGACATTGATCTCACCATGCATAGTAGCTACTACATGAGATTGCTTGTGGCGTTCATGGAGGTTCTGACCACAGTGGAACGCCACTTTTGGGCTCGGGAAACAAGCACTGAGTGATGAGATCACATTGTGATGCACGTCTGGGATGATGAGCAGTGTCTGCAGAACTTTCAGATGAGGAAAGCTACATTCATGGGCTGTGTGATGAGCTCGCCCTAGCCCTGTGGCACAAGGATATGAGAATGAGAGCTGCCCTGTCATTGGAGAAGTGCATGGTGATTGCACTGTGGAAGCTGGCTACTCTAGACTGCTACCGATCCAGTTCGGAGTGGGAAAGTTGACCATTGGATGTGTGTTGACGGAAGTGTGCAGGGCCATTCAGAGCAGGATGCGATTAAAGACTGTGACATTGTGGATGGTTTTGCACAAATGGGCTTCCCTAACTTCGGAGGGGCGATAGATGGCATGCATATTCCAGTTCTGGCACCACCACCTCGCCACCAAGTACATTCATTGGAAGGGGTATTTCTCAATGGTTCTGCAGGCGCAGGCTGGTCCAGAAAGGTGCACAAGGCACTCATCTTTCAGAACACTGGCCTCTTCAGGAAACTGCAAGCAGGGACTTTCTTCCCAGACCAGAATATCACTGTAGGGGAAGTCAAAATGCCCATTGTGATCCTAGGAAACCCTGCCTACCCCTTAATGCCGTGGCTTATGAAGTTAAACACAGGGAACCTTGACAGCAGCAAGGAGCAGTTCAACAGGCTGAGCAAGTGCAGAATGACAGTTGAGTGTGCTATTGGCCGTTTAAAGGCCCGATGGTGCTGCATATATGGGAGGCTGGACCTGGCCGATGACAATATTCCTATGCTTATAGCTGCGTGCTGTACGCTCCATAATATTTGGGAAGGGAAGGGTAAAAGCTTCACACAGGGCTGGACCGCTGAGGCTCAGCACCTGGAGGCTGAATTTGAACAGCCAGAGATCAGGGCTATTAGAGGGGCGCAGCACGGGCCATAAGGATCAGGGATGCCTTGATGCAGCAATTTGAAGCTGAAAGCCACTAATATTTGTTGCTATGCTCGGGAGTGCAGTGCTTGTAATGCTAGGAGGTGATTGTGATTGGTGCAAATGATGCACTATGAAGGTGTAAGAAAATTGCCTGTTGCTTTGCAGGGCTCTGTTTGCTTTCAATTAATGGAATAAAGACAGCTTTCAAACCAAACCAATTCTTTTATTAAAAAACAACACCCAGAGGAGAGAGAGAAACCAAAAAAACCCCACATCAGCATTGTGGGGGATTGGGGAAGGGAGGGTCCCAGGAGGAGGTGGGGTCCCGGTTAAAGATTTGTGTACGTCCAGGTATCATATGCAACCTTGTCCTTTGGAATACAGTGCAGCGGGTACTATACTTCAGTAGGGCTAAACTGAAGAGGAATGGGTGTTGAGTGCAGTGGGTACTGGGAGTCCGCAGGGCTGGACTGTGATGGGGCAGGAGTGGAATGCAGCAGATACAGACTGGAGCCAGGAGGTTGATAAGAGTGTGTTGGCGGTGTCTGGGGGGCACATGGGAAAGAGTTTTGCAACAGTGGCTGCAGGGGAGGGTGGGCATGGAGCTGCTCAGTTTGCAGTGCTAGTAGCACCTGGAGTGTGTCCGCTTAGTGCTCCATAATGTTTACAAGCCACTCCATGGCTTTGTTCTGGTGCACTGCATTCTCCTTTCAGTCCCTCTTCTTGCTGTCCTCCCACTCCTTCAATTCTTGGTTTTCGGCCGCGGAGTGCATCATGACATCACACAGAAAGTCCTCTTTAGTTCTTCATGGTCGCTTTCTAATTCTGCACAGCCGTTCAGTTGGTGATAACAAAGAGGGAGATTGGGCTCTCAAGGTCATCTCTGTGAAGCCAAAATGCAACATTTTACAGGAGCAGTATTGTTTGCAACACAGAGAACACCAATTCAGGGATTTAAAACACAGCCAGTATTCACATACCTGTTACTAATTGGCTGACCCCAGGCAAGCACACATGAGCCACAAGACACCCAAAATGGTGAGTAACCACATGGGCAAGGGAAATCAGTGTTCCAGGACCGTACTGTACACTGGGCACGTGGCTCTTGGGGAAAGCCAGAATTGTAGAGGGGGCCTTATAGTAATTACTGTCCCCACATTTTCCACAGGCTGTGTTCAGTATGGAAAATGTCTCGCTGCTGAGGGTGAGCAGGGAATCAAGGGAGGGTCTTCTCCAAGATTGCACACAGGTGAGCCCTTATGCAGCTCACCTGTGTGCAGCAATGGTTCCTTCCCCCGTCATAGTTTCAGCAGAGTGGCATGGGAGAGCTACCCTTAATGGGGCAAGAAACAAAGCAGCTCTGCCAAAGAACCTGCAGCAGTGATTGCCCAGTATCTCCATGAGAGTTTTCTGGAGATCTAAGGCAGATTCCCATGAAGTGAGGGAGTCATTCAAGACCCTGTTTCACCGCTCAGACTAGGCATGTGGTGGTACGTGCACCATACAGACACAAGCCTGCTTTCTGCAACCCTCCTGTCCCCAATAACTCACTTCAGCGATTCCCAAAAATCAAAGCCACTTACTGGGGGCCTCCTCTCCTGTTTGCGCTTCACCAAGCTCCGACAGCTGTGACTGGCTAGCCTCCTCTGGGGTTGAGAAGAGCTCCTGGCTGCATGCATCTCTGACCTCTGAGTCGTCCTCTGCCTCTGGGTCCCCCTCCACATCCTCGTCCAAGATTTCCTCCACCTAGCTCGGTCCACTCTCGGCTGGCATGCGAGCTACCGAAGTATCCACAGTGGCCTTCGCAGTGGAGGTGGTATCACCACCGAGTATCGCGTCCAGCTCTTTGTAGAACCAGCAGCTCGTGGGCGCAGCACCGGAGTGGCGGTTTACCTCCTGCGCCTTGTGGTAGGCGTTCTACAGCTCTTTCACTTTGACCCTGCACTGCAATGTGTCCCAGTCATGGCCCCTTTCTGTCATGCATCGTTGAAATCTATCTGTAGGTATCATAATTCCTACGGCTGGAGCGCAGCTGGGACTCGACAGCCTCCTCTCCACAAATGTTGATGAGGTCCAGCAGCTTGGCATTGCTCCAAGCGGGGGATCACCTGGTGCGTGGAACAGGCATGGTCACCTGGAAAGATGCGCTGAGACCACTGCACGCATCACTGAGCAAACAGGAAGACTTTCAAAATTCCCAAGGAATTTAAGGGGTGGGGATGATGGTTGTCACCTGAGGACAGGACAGTAGAGTTCAAACTGATGACCAGAGAGGCGAGACGAGGCATTGTGGGACACCTCCCGGAGGCCAATCGCAGCGCTGTAATCGACCAGGGTTTCTATGCTGGCACCACGGCACTGTAGCCCCGGCGCAGAAAGCTGTACACCTCTTGTAGGGGTGCTTTTTTTACAGCGCTGCAACTGCGCAGTTTCTGCACACTAAATGGCTTGGCAGTGTGTACACTTCGGGAGTTACAGCGCAGAAAGCTGCTGTACTGCGCAGAAACTTGCCAGTGTAGACAAGGCCTCAGTCTTCTGCTATGGATCACTGAAAGGAGTCCTTTGAGAAGCACTGTAAAGAAGCTTGTTTTAACCTTTCTTCACTTACAAAGGTTTAACAATACCATGGCTGCCTTCTTCTCAGTTTGTTCAATGACATCACATGAGGACTGTGATTAAAACATAACTAAATGGCACTAAAACACAAGTATCTTTATTTTGAGGGGGTGGCCTGTGTGGTTAAGGAGTGACACACCAGGGTTCCAATGCTATTTGGAAAACACAAACCAAGTCTGCAACTGAGCAACACTTGAAAGGCCCACAGATTTCAGTGGGGGCTCCACCCATTGAGCATTTGCTGAAATTGGATGTTGAGCACTCCTGGAGAGAGACAGAATATTTCAGCTGTGAAGTAACAGGAAAATTGCTAACATGATGTAGAAAACTTTCAGTATAATATCTGAATGAAATTATGCCTATTCCACGTGCTATTCAGGTTGTTTTGTCACACAAAACAAATCAACAATAAAAAAAAATCATAAACAATACACAGTTCATAAAGCAGATGAACACAACACCATACAAAGAGAAGTGCTGTCTTGGTAAAGGAAATTATAAAAACCACAGCAGCAGGCGACAGTACGTTACTGTGGAGATTAATTACTTCTACTGCTTCCAAAAAGTCCATTAAGAAATCTAATCTACAAAATGGGCTCTCCTGCACGCATTACTTGTCCATTAGCGTTCTGAGTGCATTTAGCAATTATGCAACATGGCTGATAACATGCGCAAGCCTTGTGAAGTAGCCCGAGCAGGATTTCTGTTATTTTCACATTGGAGAAGCAAAAGAAAACAACAGCAAAATGTTGATTTAGAAACATACAATGTGTATTGGCAAAGAGTACTTTTAAACACTATGGTACTTTTAAAACGGATATTGGTTTTAATGACCATTGAATGTAAATTATTTCTTAGTCTTTATTCTGCTGGTGTCAGTTTCACTCTCTATTCTTCTCTGCCATCCTCTCCTTCTAGGATATTGATGCAGTTGTTTATCTTTCTTGCCTATCCGCGATCTCTACCACTGCTTCCTTTGTCATGGAATTGCTCATGTCTTACAATCTTGTGGGTTTGATGGTACTTTGTCCACCAACTTTACAGCTAATTAGTCATCTCTCTGTCACACTGTCACTATTTGATATTCTTACCAATCATTCATTTGCTGTGAGTTCTCTTCCCTTTTCATTCTTGATGCTTTCTTCCTGTGAACATTTGCAATCACTTTTTCAAGCTTGTTTGCATCATATTCCATGTGTGATTCTTTCATCCTACAATACACAGTATGCATGCAACAGGATCATCTTTCTACAGAGAAGTTATAAAATAGTTAGAACATAAGAATGGCCGTACTGGGTCAGACCAAAGGTCCATCTCGCCCAGTATCCTGTCTACCGACAGTGGCCAATGCCAGGTGCCCCACAGGGAGTGAACCTAACAGGCAATGATCAAGTGATCTCTCTCCTGCCATCCATCTCCACCCTCTGACAAACAGCCACAATGGGTAAGGAATGGTGTCCCTAGACTCTAATAGCCATTAATGGACTTAACCTCTAGGAATTTATCAAGTTCTCTTTTAAACGCTGTTATAGTCCTAGCCTTCACAACTTCCTCAGGTAAGGAGTTCCACAAGTTCATGATTCATATGTTCCTGTTGGGTGATTTTCCTCCAGAATACTTTCTTTGGCTGTCTGTATCTATATTTTTGCCTCTGTCCCATCTCCCATAGAGCACTTACCAGGATTTATGATCTGGCACTTTCTTTAAGGCACTTAATTTCTGCTAGCATCTGACTTTTGATATTGACAGCATTTCACTGGCACCTCACCAGCATGATTATATATGACATACTGCATTAAGGACTATTGGTTAAGGCAGTTCAGTCTCCATGGCCATTCATTCTTTGGCATCTCTTCTGAAACTGTCAACAAAGTTGATAATCAGTGCCTATTATGACAGAGGTTTCTGTGATGTGTACATAACATCTGTCCACTAGGAACTGGAATGACACCAGCTCACTTCACTTTGCCCATTCTTTAGCAATTATATTCTAATTTCGTTTTGATCACTGCTATGCTGGCTCAGAGGTGTATTAGAGATCTGAACAATGGAAAAAGCTCTGTACCCCATTGCTAAAAACCTGAGCTAGTAAATCCTCGCTCAGTGTTTCTCTAGTATTTATTATTTTACTTTCCCTCCCCCACCCTACTCTTTTAATCCCACTCTCACAAAACACACTTGATACTCCTTTTATCTCTTTTTTTTTTTATCCACAGGCAGTTGTGGTCACACACCAGTGAACCTCTGACAACAGAGGAGATTTAATGGAAAATGGAAGTAAATGGCGGAACTCGAGAAGACTGGAGGTATTCAGAGCTCGACTTCACAATCCATTATTGTGGATGGTTCCAGACTAATGTCGTTTATCCTGCTGCAATGTTCAGGATGGAGTAGACGGCCAATGATGCTTTTATAATTATGTTACTAAAAGGGCAATAAGTACATGGAATAGGTTATAAGAGAGGATGTTAAAGTAGAGGACATTAGTTCATTGAATAATAGAATCATAGAAGTTAGAGATGGAAGAGACCTATTAGGTCAGCCAAGCCCATGTCCCTGCAAAGGCAGGATTGCTTCCTACTAAAATATATTTTCTGATACTTTCTCAAGTCTACGTTTAAATGCCGCAAGAAGCGTCCCACCCCTCTTCTGGAGAGACTATTCCACAGTCTCCTAGGGAAGAGGCTTCCTGTTCCTGATCCGCTCAGAGGGCAGGGATGGGCAGTGGACCAAAATGCCTGCTGCCTCTGATGGAGAGGAAACCGTACTGCCTGTGGGCCCTGCTGAGCCTTCTGATACTGGAGCATGAATGCTGAGAGTTGAGGAAGGTTTGTGTGGACTGAAGGAACAGGCCACAGTAAATGCTGTATAATGTACTAAAGTTTGTGTAGAGGCTTTCCCAGGTTGCCTATGACTGCCTTAGCTTTGGAGGCCCAGGCAGAGGTATTGGGCATGATTAGCAAGCCTGTACAGCTCATGGATGATAGACTGATGGGTCAGCTGGAAGTAGCTGTAGAAGTTGCAGGAGGTGTTGAACGATGTCTGCTGATACTAGATTCTGGCAGGGAGTCAAATGATGCCAAATGTAAGGAGAAGATTGGGAATGTCCAGGTGACAGTCACTTTTGAGGAGCTGAGAGATGCTGGGATTATGGAAATTGAGGAGGGGAGTCTGAAGGTTGCAAGTTTCTCCCCAAACTATTGGGCTCTCTGGTACTGAGGGACCTGGGGTTTAATCCTGGGGATCTGATGGCAGTGATCCATCTCCAGGGCTCCTGAAAAATGGTAGGTTTAGTACTTACTTAGTCCTGGGACAGTTCTGAAGGTGTATGGGCAGCACAATGGAACAGAAACTGGAAGGAGACGTACAATAATTCTGTAAAGTGTGTATTAATGGAGAGGTCAGAAACTAGTGGCCTGGGTTCATGACATCCTTTGTTTCTGACCTTATTTACACTCCCCCCCCCCCGCACTTCCCCTATTCATCAGGTAGTACTTGCAGGTCCTGGTTTGTTTAGTCTCCCAGAATGGTTGGTGGTACGTGGGAGATGGGGGCTAAAAGCCATGGATTTAGAAGGTTGGCGGGATGATGGACTCTCAGGACATCTTAGTCAGCTGCAGCAGATAGAAGAGGTAAGAAAGGATGCAATAGCAGCAGGGCAATGCTGGAGGAATGTTTTCCTTTTATAGTCATTAGTCAAACAGGGCCTGTTCTCTCTACTCTGGCAGAAGAGTGAAAATCAGAGGAATGGACTTGCTGCTGACTTTTTGCCAACCCTACAGGGCTGCTGGGGGAAAACTGCACATATGGTTTCATTGTTTTGATTTTATAAATTGTTGGAACTATGTGGCCTTCTGTGTGGTTGAAATTCGTTTTTGTAATACAAATCCATTGATCTTATGGCTTGTGATGTATGTCGGTGTATTTGTTGGGTTCCTGTGTTCTTTAAAAAACAATAACATATCTCACTATCAGGAAGGTTTTCCTAATATTCACCCTAAATATCCCATCTTAAATTTCATTCCTTTGCTCCTAGTTACATCTCCATGCACCACTCTAAATGATACATTTCCATATGTGTAATATTTACTCTTGAAAATATTTATCCTTCAATATTTGTAGGGTAAATATTACCCTATAATAGAAATATTTACCATTCAGGTAAATATTTACCATTTAGCAAGAATGAAATATTCCTGCAGTACAATAGGAATATTTACCCTTCACTTTACCCTTCAAATATTTGTAGACTGTCATATGTTATCCCCATGTCACCCAGGCATCCCTTCAAATTATTTTAAATCTTTTTTTTTTAAACATCTTTCCTAATAAGCCATTTCTTTTATCCACCTGATCAGTTTTGCTGCCCTTCTCTGAACTCCACCCCTTTAATTTGTCAATATGTTCTGGTAACAGTGCCTGGATCTGAAAGCCATTTTTCACATGCGGTCATATCTGAGCCATATAGAGATGGATTTTTATCTCCCTACTCTGACATATTTTTCTGCATATTCAATACAAAATAGCATTGGCTCTTTTTGCAGTCATGTCACGTTGCAAACTCGTGTAATTTGCTGTCCAATATTCCCCACATATCTTTCAGCATTATGGCTTTCCAAGATTATTCCTACAAATGAATATCTGTGTTTCAGATTATTTCCCGCAAGATAAATCTTCTTGCATTTTTCTACTTTGCAAATTCTCATTTGGGGTCCAGTTCTGCCATCCTTGCTCACTAATAACTCTCCTTCCTTAAAACTTGCTCAAAGTTTTAACTTTTTCATTTTTTGTCAAAGTTGATTTGGAAAAAAAAAGTTTAGTGTTTAGCTATTTTAGTTATCATTAATTTCATCCACCTCCCCATTCATCTGAATACTTACTTTCTCTTTACACTTCCTCTTTTATATATTTGTAAAACTTTCTCTCTCCCCCTTGGCTTTTGGCTAGCATTAACTTAATCTGCTTTTATACTGCTCTAGTGTCAAACCCTGGCCCTATTGAAGTCAATGAGGGTTTTGCAATTTACTTCATCTGGGCCATGATTTGACTCGTAGTCTTTCCTCTCCAACCTTTGCTTTCATTATACACTAAGATTTTTTTTCTGGAGAATAGGGGGATTGAAGGATATGATAAAAAACAAGACTGTGGGTAGACTTGAGACTGAACACTTTAGAGCACACTTATCAGACTAGATTAATTGATTCTAACTCCAGATTGGACCATTGTGATAATCTAGTCTGACTCCTGCATAACACAGGCCAGAGAACGTCCTTCAATATTTCTGTTTCTGCACAGATTTCTTATGCTCCCATATCTACTCTGTCCCCCTATATGTGCCCTGTCACCTTTCAAAATGGCAGTCCAAAACTAGTTCAGCATTAGAAGAGCTCTAACAAATATTAAGGTGTTTACTTATTTCCCTTCCTACTCCGTTGCTATCTAGTCACTGTCCCTAATGTAGCCAAATAGTTCATTTTATCATCCATTTTTCATTGTAGACAGTTAGTTAATTTTGTTATCTATTTATCATTGTGTTACGGTCAATTCATGTGTTATTTCACATACAATCAATGTATGCTAAACAGATTTAAATTGTAGGATTATAGAAGTATGAGACTGACAAGTATTTAGGACTGATGAGTGTGTGTTAGGTATACTAGTAAAGCATGGCTGGAATGCAAGGCCTGTAGGCGGAGACCTGTAAAATTTTAGCTTAGTCAGACAAGGCCATAGCTTTTTGGAGCACTTGACATGAGTGGGTGACTGAGGAATAACCCTATGCCATTAAGGTCACAAGATTACTGTAAAAGATGTGCCAATAAGTGATGTTATAGAAAAGTGGATTGCAATAGACCACTATATATTGTCCAAGACCATGAGACACCTGATTGCAACATCTTTGAAAATTCTGTCCTGACTGCAGGGTAAATGTTGTGCGTAGATATTAATGAGAATAAGCAGAACTAAGAAACAATCTATGAAAAGTGGGACACCTGTGATGGGGTGTCCACCCCACACTCACCCAGAAAGGGTTAAAAGAAGCCAGATGGGTCAATTAACCTATTAGGCTGAAGGCTAAGAGGAAAGCTCTAATTAGGGGAAGTTCACCTATGCAGGAACAGGAAGGATTTCTATAAAGCCAGGGAGCTGGAAGGAGCTAATCTGCAGTCACTCCTGGGGGAAGGGAGGGGTGTTTGGGGACTATAGAGACAAGTAGCCCATGGTTGCTCCTTGGGAGGAGCGAGTAGAGAAGCTGGAAAAACCCAGAGAGTGGGGGAGGGCCAGGGTAGGAAGCAGTAAGTCTAGGGACTGAATGGACCTTGGCTGCATGTTGTAGGGTTCCTGGGCTGGAACCTGACATAGAGGGTGGTCCCAGGTTCCTCTACCTGTCACTGGGGAAGTGGAACTGGCAAGGCAGTGAACTGGAAAACTATCTGGGTCACTGTGGGAGTGACAGAGACTGAAGGACTATACCCCGGAAGGGGGAACGCTGAGTGACCTGGCTGGAGGGCCGAATCATGAAGAGGATGCATCAACTCCTGGAGCGAGAAAGGGGCTGCAGACCAGAGAGAGAGATGGAGTGACGGTGTGCAACCTTTGGAGGAGGCATCAACCTTGCAAGCTAATCCCCAGAGCAACCAGGAGGAGGTGCCATACTAGTGGCGAGTGAAGCACCCCATCACAGCACCCCAATATTCATGGGGTGTAGAAATATAGATAAGGAAAAGAGTTGTTGATGCCTTCATGCATATGCATAAGTTGTTAGATGTGGTCAGAATTACAATATAAATGAGGGTTCCCTGGTTGGGTGAAAGTGGGAAGACCCAAGGGATGACCCCATGAGAAATCTCAGCAGGAACCATCTCTCTATCGCTGATCATCTATTGAGGTGTCCATCAGACCCTAGAATATCTTTGAGGATGTGCGTATGACTCCAGTTATAACTCCTGCCTGTGTTTTTGTAGGATTTCTATATGCATGGGTAATTTGAGCTTTACTTATTGCTTTAATAAAACTTGTAGTACAGATAAGACTTTATACTTGTGGTTGTGGTCACTATCCTTGGTCTTTGTGTGTTCCTCGAGTTTCCAAATTGAGGAAAGCACCAGAGGTGATCTTCACTCTGCTGAGCTTGAAACTGTAGCAAGAGGAGCTGAACCCAGGGTGGTGTCATACAACATCATTAAATTCAATTTAAATAAAATACAAGGCTACACTAGCCAGGGAAGCTCTAGTTTAGAGTTGGTCAGTCAGTGTAATAATATTTGGGGCTAAGACTCTTATGCCATTATTTACAAGAATCTTTTTTGCATGTGTGGTTGGTTTTGGTTCCTGTCCCCACTGTGGGAAGGATTGACAAACATGACTTATTTCCTACTGCTCTATGCATGAAAATTCAAAACACTCATTCAAGTGTCCTGGGTCCTCTGGACATAACATCTGAGTGTGGTGGGAGCAATGCTGTTTCTGGAGAGACAGGCATGGAAGGTGCTTCCGTAGTGATCTTTCCCTGCTGAGTGCAGGCTCATAGCTGCCTCCCAAATGAGAGTTGTGATAGTGTTGCAGTAGATCTCTGACTGTGACATCACTATGAGATTTTGGAGTTAGGGGAGGGAAGATGGTTTCTCTGACAGCTCTTCTGTCTCTAATGTCCCAGTTAGACAAGGGGGACTAAGGGGGGGGGGGGGGGCTGTATAACGTAAAGGAAATTAGTGGTTTTGTAAAGGAAATTGGGGATGTTGAGATTGAGGCTTATTTTCCTGACTTAGTGTTTTCAAAATGCTGCCTCTCTTCTTCTGAGACACATTTCAGCTGACAGCTTTGATAGTAAAAAATGCTTTTGTTTAAGGAAGATTGTTTGCAAAGTTAAGCAGCTTTTAGGAACTGTTAAATTTACACACGCTCCATAATCACTTGTTTCTCTGTGTGCTTACTGGTCTTCTTTCCTTCCCTTTAATTCTCACCTCCACAATCTCGCTTCATATTGTTCCTCTAATCATCAGTGGATGCAGCAATGAGAAAATGGCACAGATGTTTGTTTGGGTTTTTCTAATAAAAACAGGCCACCGAAATATGCTCTGACATTTTAAAGAGAGAAGTCTTACTACATGTGAAAGTAGTGCTGACTGTATGCATCACTTCTGGGTTGCTACTAACAAAACACTTAGCATACACCTCTGTAGTAATTCCATGAACTGCTCTGTGCCAGGGCTGCTGCCTGCACTACAACATGACAAGAAATGCATTCAGTTCCTGAGAACCTAGGCAATTATTTGAGAGACTGGGAAAGGAAAGGATTTTTCAGCTTTGGCTCTAATAAGAATGCTGTGGTGACTTGTTCTGTTTTTTTTTTTTGGTGCAAGGGCACAGGTTTTTTTCCTTGCAGGAGATTGTATAGAGGCTACTTTTATGGGTAGATGTAAATATCAGTAATGTTATTTTCCATTTTCTTTTACAATCACATTCTAGTCCTACAAATTCTGCCTTAAGCCTTAACCAACTGACCCCACAGAGCATTGTTTGCTTATGGGGAGACCACAAATGCACTATTGATCATATTTTAAACCAAATTCATGAAGACCATCCCATGTAGCCAGAATATGGAGTGGTGTTGAGTTAAAACTTAAATGCTATAGGTCCTCTCCACCTAACACAGAGGGTAAGAATTGCTATATGGGAGATTCAGGAAAGTAGGGGAACTTCCCAACAGAAGGGTTGCTCTTGTTCTGTTAGAAACAATGTGTCTGTGCCATGCTGATCTCTGCTCCCACACCAGAAAGAAGAATTCTATACTTTACTGTACATCGTTGATCTGAATCACGTATGCCGGCTTTTATCCATCCAACAAGGAGTGCGCCTAGCACATGGTTAATTCAAAATCATATAGGGTATGTCTACACTGCAATTAAAAACCCATAGCTGGCCCATGCCAGCTGACTTGGACTCAAGCTGTTTAATTGCAGTGTAGATGTTTGGGCTCAGGCTGGAGACCAGGCTCTACATCCTGCGAGTTAGGAGGGTCACAGAGCTCAGGTTGCAGCCTGCACCTGAACTTCTACACCGCAATTAAACAGCCCCTTAGCCTGAGTCCCAGGAGCCCAAGTCAGCTGGCACAGACCAGTCATGGGTGTCTAATTGCAGTGTAGACACACCCCTGGAGGCTAGACGGGACATGGCACTCATTTCCCACTGGCATTTCAATGTTAAAGTGCTATTAGATTTCTAATTCGTGAATCATTTGCCTTTTGGAAGCGGGAGAGCTGGCAACAACAAACGTGAGCGTGTCAGATGGTAGTGAGCAACAGAGGAGGTACAAATACAACAGCTTTGTCAACAGAACACTCAGGCTATAAATAGCTCTCTCTGTGGTACTTGCATGGCCTCCATTTGCATTGTATCTGAACAGCTCACAATACCCCGGTGGAGGTAAAAGTATTTTCCTATCTCACTTTACAGATGGGGGACTGAGGTGCTGAGAGTTTAAATGACTTGGCCAAGATCAAACAGTGATTCTGTAGCAGAACAAGACTTGAACTAAGGTCTTCCAAGTCCCAGGCTAGCACCCTAACCACTGACCATCCTCTCTCCAGTTCAGATGCCTGAATCATTCCATGCATGACGTGATGTGCTTATCCTGGAGCTTCATTAGTCTGGATGGAAGGATGAATGGAAAACTGTGCCAGAACCTACATGAGAAGAAACAACTCATAGAAAACCTGTCAGTCAAGAGGGTATATAGTGCTCTGACCAAAGCCTGTTTCAACCAGCTGGAAGATATAGATTCGTGTGTGTGTCATTTTGGGGGTTGGCATAAAAGACTGAAACAGAGGTTCATTGTGTAAAGATATCCGGTTGTCAAGAAAGAGTTAATCCTGCAGAAATTAGACAAGGTGCCATCCCTGTTTGATTTACAAAGTGCTGAGAGGGATGAAGAAGCAGGGTAGAAGCTCCTCCAGGGTGCTCTACCTGCCTCGTGAGAATCAACAGAGTTTGAAAGTATTACTGTGTTTTGAAAGAATGTTCCACCTCTGTTCACCAGCTGTCTAATGGCAAAGCCCCTGGCACTGACAGTTTGCCCAAAGAGTTTCAAAAACAGTTTGAGGACATAACTGGTAATTAATTACCTTTTTTTAAAAAATGTACATCTGGGATGCATTCAGGAGAAATCACTGCCCCTTAGCTGCCTCAGAGCAGTGGCTACACTACAGCTAAACCATTTAAAGAACTGGAGACTCCTTTTTTTGCTTTAGAGATTGTTTGAAACCCCCTAAAGTGCCTCAGACATGACATGCACTCATACTGATCATTTCAAATGTGCACCGAAGCATTGCATTTTAAATCAGAAACGTTTTAACACTTTGTAAATTCTAATGTTGATGCGAGGCTCATTTCTTTAGCTAGGGAAGAAAGCTTTTGCGAAAATTGATCATAAATGTTTGTTTAGAACCTTCAATGTGTTTGTGAAAGGATTGTGACAACTTTGTTATCTTGTTACATTACTGTATCATTTTGATGAATTAGTGCTTTGAAGATTAAGAACAATGCTGATCAATATTGCTCAATAGAAGAAATCAGAGATGTTCTCTGTCCAGCATGTCATACTTAGGGTGACCAGATGTCCCGATTTTATAGGGACAGTTCCGATTTTTGGGTCTTTTTCTTATATCGGCTCCTATTACCCCCCCCCCCACCCGCTGTCCTGATTTTTCACACTTGGTGTCTGGTCACCCTAGTCATACTCCCTCAGCACTGAGCCTTTTTCAGCAACTGTTGAGCAGCCATCTAGGAGATTTCTCCATATTGGACAATAATGCATATGCATCATTGTTTTATATATCTTGTTGGCACAAGCTGATGACTTCACTACCCTAATGTATGTTCAGGCCGTTTGTGCTGGTTTGGTAAAGTGTGAAAAATTCTTCTGCTTGGATAAACTGGGTTAAAAGTGATATTTCAGCGAATTATTGATAGGACAATGGCCCACTTCTTTCTCTCCCTCCAAAGGTAAGGGAACAATTAGAATTAAGATGCTCAGGGAGTGGTTTTCTTTGGAAATGATCAGATTATGATGGAAAATTGGAAGGAGGCAGTGGGGAAAGTTAATGTCTGGTTGCAGTGCTGACTCTTGCTTGGGGTCTCATTTAAAGAACTAGTTATATCTGTAAATAATCTGCCAGCTCCCCTGTTATGGCAAAGGTTAGTGTGTATAGACCTTCCTAAGGGAACGGATAATTGATCATCCCTTCTGGAATGTTAGTCATTTGAAACTCTTTGCCATCAGATGAAGGAGGATAGGGGCTAATCAGTTTTGTTTGTAGGATGACAGCATTTCCATCTGCAGTCTACTCAGGGGCTGTGGTATATGGACTCCCCTATAACTTGTACAAGCTTTGCCATTTTGCTCCTCCTCTCTGCTAAGGGAATGGATATTAATACACATCTGAATAATACTAAATTTGACAACATGAATTTCCCATTTAATTTTAACAAAATTGATATTCTTTAATCCTTCTTCCCTCCCCACCCCCCCACCCTCATTTTCTAGGAGTTTGTCTGTAATTTTTCCTTGAGCATTATTAACAAAGCTGTGCCACTTGATTTCACTTTGATCATTTGAGTTAGAAATCTGGAGTCCTTGTCTGCCTTTCTCAAGTTTCTCTCAGATATCTAAGCACTGCTTTCTCAGCAGGATGCACAATATTAACAAAGCAAATTTGCATGGACTTCTTTACCAGTGTAGGATTCTTTCCTTTCTCCTTTGTCTCCCCTCAGTTGTGTGCAAACTCTGAACACATTGTGAAATTTCATTTTGGTTTGAAAACATCTTACCAATGTTCAGCTCGTCACCTAGAATAATATTTATAAAAGCAGAAATAGCTACAAGTGAATGAGTGTACAGAATAACTCTAAATCCTATAAACAATGATGTTTTTTCCAACAGAAAATATTGTTTCTGCAAAATCAGTTTGGGGTCAGTTCAGCATTAACCTGTGTCGCTCTGAGATTTTTGTGGCACCTCATGCCCTGTTTTGCCCCACATGAGCCAGACTCCTGGGCTGGACTACACTTCCCATGATGCACCATGGTTTTCCTTCCATCTGAGTTGCCATAGTACATTATGGGATATGTAGTCTAGCCAGAAAGCCTGGGAAACAGGGAAGAATGGAGGTAGGAGATGCTGTGGTGGCTCAGGAAAATGCAATTTAATATGAAACTGGGACTAAATTTAACATTTTGACATGTCAAATCAAATTAATTTTTTTGGAACTTTTCATTCCTCAGAAAACTTTGATGTTGACCTTTTGGCCTGATTCAGCATGGAAACAATGTTGAAATAATAAATTGAAGCAGAACAGAAATTTAAATTTTCAATTAGCTTTAACAAATTCCTCTTTAAGCCTTCTGGTGAATTACAGTAGAGAATGTTGCATGCTCTTGTGGTAACAAGCCAGTTTGTGAACTTTGGTTAAAGTAAGGTGAACTTTCTGTAACAAACTATCACATGTCGGACCTACTCTAAAACTCACTGGAATCAAAGGAAACACTCCTATGCATTTCAATGGGGTTTGGATTAGGCTGTTAACCCTACTGTTTCTCTTTTCAAACTGTCCAGGCACATTTTTTTTTTCAAAATAGTTTGACAAATATTTTGTGCAAACAAATTTTAATCTCACTGTGGCTCAAACTCTGTACTGTGAGTATTCTGTTTACTATTCATATGTGAGCTGTGGGATTGGGCAACCATATGTGTCTGAAAGGCCCAACTTCTAGGAACACATAGGCCTGGTTCTCCTCTGATTTACACTAGTGTACATCAAGAGTCCCTACACCAAAGTCAAGTCACACTGTAGTAAAACCCAATGTAAGTGAAATCAAAACCAGGCCCCACCTCTACCTCACTCAAAAACAAAATTTTGTTTGGTCACTAAATGCATTTCATTTTCTGATTAAACTAATCCAGGGTCTGGCACAAACATTTCTATGAATAACATATTCACTAAATGAGAGAGAAAAAGGGCCTGAGCCAGGTTGGAGAGATTCTATTTTAGAAGGTGCTGAAATATTTTATGAATAATTTCTCACTATTCACCCAGTTCTATTCTTGCTGTTATTAAACATTAACCTCTCTGAGACCCAAATACAGGAAAAAATAGACTCTTTTCTCCCTGACTCTAAAACTGAATTTTTTGCAAAAAATGTCCACTTCACCTTTCCTACCAACCCACCCAAGACCAAAGTTTGTTTTAGGGGTAAAATACAGTTCACATGCACAGCCCACTTGGCTACTTTTATAATTAGCCAGGCTAAACTAGCAGTTTTCAAATCATGACAGTGTAAAGAAAAAGTGGTGGTATCAGAGGGACATGATATGCTCTGTGTTTGCAGAGTATTAATTGTGACCAGAATAAATATTGATTATGCACTTTGTAAAATGACTAATAAACATTTCAGTATTCTGTGAACGTCTGCTGTTTGTCCCTGATAGATTGCTGCATTCTCCCTAAGGAAAAGCAGGTCTAAAGCTAAAGAATGCTACATTGAAGGGGGTGGGGGAATCTTGTTAATAGAAAATTGTGCAGCCTTTACATAATTTTAATTAGTCTTAATTTTATTCTTTCCAAAGACTGTAAGGGGTTTAAAAAGAGCTGTGTTGGGAGGTTTTTCATAAGTCTCGACGTTAAAGACATACAGTAATTCTGGTAGAAAAGCAGCTCACTGTATCATATAAATTAATACCAAACCCCAAATCTCTACTATAAACTAAGAATATTGTGCTAGTAATGTGACCCTTAACAGTCCAGCTTCTATAGTTATGGTTGAGGGAAGTGAACAAAGAGCTTGCTTTTTGTTCTGTCCTGATGTGATCAGGATGAAAATCCCCCCCCCTCATTTTTATGATTTTAAAATTGCAGTTATTCATTTATTCAGGTTTTGCTTGCCACACTCACCACACAAGAACAGTTATAAATGGAAGGAAACACCATGTTCCATTAGTAAACTTCAAAGTGTAATCGACCTGAAATTGCAGTTCTTTAATTAAAAAAAAAGGATTCATCTTACCCCTTCCCTTCTCTGATATAAAGATTTCCAGGAAATATTAGCTCAATGGCACACCCACATCTGGAATATTGCGGTCACCCTGTGATAGTTTGAGGAATATGTCTCTGTCAACCAGAGCTGTCTGGAGTGGAGCTCATGTAAACGTTTTCAAACCTGCACTTCCTGCAGGGCTGAAGTCCCGAGCCCTGGCAGGGCTGAAGCCCTGAGGCTCTGGGAAATCCTCCAAGAATTTAAGCCCCACTGTCAACCTATGAATTCCTTTTTATAGCAGGAATAGACTACCTCAGGAAATCTGAAACAGGGCCATCAAGGAATTATCAGCATTGAATAGCTCTACCCCGGTAGAACAATGGAGTTGGTCCTGGCTGAACCACTGAATTAACTATCTCTGCCCACCAGTCCCACACTGGGTTGCAGTATGGAAAATCTCCTTTTGAAGAACAGGAAATAAAAAGGTCTGGCTGATTTTTAAAGTGACAGGTTTTCTGAGCAAGGGGAGCCATTCCAATGTGGAAGTGGAAGACCCAGCTGGAGGACTGGGGGTAAGAGAGGTTTTGCCTTCCTCCAAGGACGCTGACCAAACTCAAGGACTCAGGTTGTGGGGAAGGCTCATTTGAATGTTTGATTTGCCTAGATCTGCACCTTCCTTATACTGTCTAAGAGTAAAATGTGTGTGTGTGTGTGATTAATACTTTTTTTTTTTTTTTTTTTTTTTTTGCGAAGACTGTGTTCCTTTCCTGAACTGTCACATAGTCCTCAGAGAATTAGACAATAAGCCAGAGTGTTCTGTGGGATGGAGTTCTGGGGGGCGCATGCATGGGTGATTAGGGAGACTTGAAAGATTCAGCACTGGTCTCAGAGTTTCGGGCGGTTGGTCTGTGGAGTCCCACCTCCAAAAAGGCCCAGACAGGGAGAGTGCACCCCCAAAATGGGCGCTAGAGGGCCAGAGTTAGGGATAATGACTGGATGCTGCTCACACTCATTGGACCTGAAAACATTCGGGATGCAAAGATTAGTTGGGACTAATGCAGCAGACTGGTGACCGTCCACTAACTGGGGTGCAGCCAGAGGTGTAACAACCCATCCCAAAAAAGGGGGGGGGCAGAAATTGAAGAGGTTCTGAAATGGATAATGAAATGATTAGGGATGTAGAAAAAATTCCATATGAAGATAGGTTAAAAGGATTGGGGCTGTTTAGTGGGGAGAGGTATCAGAGGAGACAATGCATTGACAGAAAAAATTATGAATAGTGAAGAGAAGTAAAGTCAAAAGCTCCTATTTACCCTTTTTGATAATACAAAGGGACATTCAATGAAACATTAAATTTAAAAACTGGTGAAATGCTTTTATTAGCACAGCACATTATTAACCGATGGAACCCACTGCCACAAGATAGTAAAAGTAAGACAATGAGCTTTGTAAGGTTCAAAATAGGTTTACATTTTGGTATTGATAATGAATTGTTTGGTAAGAAAAATAGGGATAAGTGCATACGGCATGATTCAGGGCATTAGCCAAATACTAACTGATGGGTGTAGCAAGAAGCACCTCTGAGTGGATTATTCCATATTTGACCTGCAATATGGTATACTGGCCCTTTCAGGCGGGGGGAGAGGGGAGGGTGTTAGGGGCAAGGCTACCCCCCCTGCAGAAGTTCTGGTGCAGACAGAGTCCAAGGGAATGACAGAGAGGGAGAAGTGGTCCCTGGGCAACTGTTGGCAATTGGAACAACCTCAGGCTACTCTTCCCTTAGGCCCTGGCAAGAGGTGACTTGTAATATAGGGTGTCGGGCAGGCTTCCCCCTCTCTTGGCCAATCAGGAAGGACGACAGTCACAGAGGTGAAAGTAAGCCGGTACGATCCAGTATGGCATACGGGCAAGAGCCAGTACACAGATGACCATACCAGCAGGGGACAGCTTCCCCAGGCCGGCAATTTAAAAGGGCCGTGGGCTCCGTACAGCAGGAGCCCCGGGCCCTTTAAATCAGCGCCAGAGCCCCGCTGCAGGAGCCCTGAAGTAGCGGTGGCAGCCGGGAACTCCAGGGCTCCAGTGGCGATTTAAAGGGCCCGGGGCTCCTGGCAGCAGCCCTTTAAAGTGGGCCCTTTAAATCGCCACCAGGGCTCCCGGCTGCCACCTCAGCTACCCCTACCATGAGACTCCAGCAGTGATTTAAAGGGCCCGGGGCTTCCAGCTGCTGCTACCACAGCCTAGGGTTACCATACGTCCTCTTTTTCCCGGACATGTCCGGCTTTTCGGCAGTCAAACCCCCGTCCGGGGGGAATTGCCAAAAAGCCGAACATGTCCGGGAAAATGGCGGCTCTGTTTAAGAGCCGGGCTGCCTGAACGCTACCGGCTTCGGGCAGCCCCGTGCCTCCAGACCCTGCGCCGCCGGAGCCCGGGAGGGGAAGTGCCCGGCTGGGGGCACAGGGTCCGGAGGCAAGGGGGCTGCCCGAAGCCGGTAGCGCTCGGGCAGCCCGGTTCTTAAACAGATCCTCTGTGTCAGTTACACACAGCCCAGGGGGCTGGAGGCTCTAGCCGCCCCCCCTCTGTTTAAGAGCCGGGCTGCCCAAGCGCTACCGGCTTCGGGCAGCCCCCGTGCCTCCAGATCCTGCACCCCCAGCCGGGCACTTCCCGTCCCGGGCTCCGGCGGCGCAGGGTCTCCAGGCACGGGGCTGCCCGAAGCCGGTAGCTCTGGGGCAGCCCAGCTCTTAAACAGAGCCTCCAGCGGCTGGGGCTCTGTGTAACTGACACTGTGTCACTGTGTCAGTTACACACAGCCCCGGCGGCTGGAGGCTCCAGCCGACTCCGCTCTATTTAAGAGCCGGGCTGCCCGAGCGCTACCAGCTTCGGGCAGCCCCGTGCCTCCAGACCCTGCGCCGCCGGAGCCCGGGAGGGGAAGTACCCGGCTGGGGGCGCAGGATCTGGAGGCACGGGGCTGCCCGAAGCCGGTAGCGCTCGGGCAGCCCGGCTCTTAAACAGAGCGGGGTCGGCTGGAGCCTCCAGCCGCCGGGGCTGTGTGTAACTGACACAGTGTCAGTTACACAGAGCCCCAGCCGCTGGAGGCTCTGTTTAAGAGCTGGGCTGCCCCAGAGCTACCGGCTTCGGGCAGCCCCGTGCCTGGAGACCCTGCGCCGCCGGAGCCCGGGACGGGAAGTGCCCGGCTGGGGGTGCAGGATCTGGAGGCACGGGGGCTGCCCGAAGCCGGTAGCGCTTGGGCAGCCCGGCTCTTAAACAGAGGGGGGGCGGCTGGAGCCTCCAGCCCCCTGGGCTGTGTGTAACTGACACAGAGGCTCTGTTTAAGAACCGGGCTGCCCGAGAGCTACCGGCTTCAGGCAGCCCCCTTGCCTCCGGACCCTGTGCCCCCAGCCGGGCACTTCCCCTCCCGGGCTCCGGCGGCGCAGGGTCCGGAGGCACGGGGGCTGCCCGAAGCCGGTAGCGCTGGGGCAGCCCGGCTCTTAGAGCCTAAGAGGAGCAGAGCCTCCAGCTGCGGGGGCTCTGCTCCTCTTCGGCTCTGTGTAACTTATACAGTGTAAGTTACGCAGAGCCGCCGGAGCCCCGGAGGGGAAGTGCCCGGCTGGGGGCGCAGGGTCCGGAGGCATAGGGGCTGCCCAAAGCCCGAGCGCTACCAGCTTCACGGTTTGCTGGGCAGCCTCCAGACCCTGCGCCCCCGGCTGGGCGCTTCCCCTCCCAGGCTCCAGCTGCGCTGGGGAAGCGCCGGCCGGGGGCGCAGGGTCTGGGGGCTGCCCGGCAAACCGTGAAGCTGGTAGCACTGGGGCAGCCCTTTCCCCCTGGCTGGGAGTGGGAGGGAGGAGGGGGCGGAGTTAGGGTGGGGGAAGGGGCGGAGTTGGGGCGGGGCTAGGGGTGGGGAAATGGGCGGGGCCATGGCCCGTGGAGGGTCCTCTTTTTTTATTTATGAGATATGGTAACCCTACCACAGCCGGAGCCCTGGGCCCTTTAAATCCAGATTTAAAGTCCCCGCCTCTTCCAGTTGAGGCCTCACCCCCCTGCTCAGGACCCCGACGCTGCTTACCGGTAAGTCCTTTAAGTTACTTTCACCCCTGGCCTCTCACCTCATAATGGGGATGATGCCAGTAAGAAGAGGGCTGTTAGCTAACTTGTCACAGGCAAGGGAGAGTGAGACTGAACTGTTTTGATTCTCTCTCTAAACTTTGCAGGAGTGTTGGGAAAATCCCACCCCAAAAGATGCCTGGGAAGAAAATGATGTTTTCTTGAAGTTTTTTGTTTCAAGTTTTGTTTATTTGAGATGCTTTATGGCCAGCCTGGGTGGAAATAATTTAAAATGCCAGATGGGAGAAGTTGGCTCTAGGGGGCACAGCCTGCTACAACTGGCATAGCCATCTGGATCTTGCTGGTGAAATCCCCTTTTAAATGAAGGGGAAATTGAGGAGATGCTAAAATTCATAGTGCAGCAGGCTCAGGGAGCAGCCCCAGAGGCCCAGTAGCAATTTATGAAGAAACAGCAGTTGCAAGAGCACCTTGTGTTGAGTCTGGCTAGACCCACCCTTCTGTTGAGCGGAGTGCACTTGCTTCCCCAACAGCAAGCCCCAGTCTTTGGCTTTTAAGTTAGGACTTGAAGATGTCCAAGAGGATGTGGGCCCAGGCTCAGGGATAAATCTGGAAGAGTTCTCCCAACAGTGAAGAGAAACAGGTGAATCCCTGGTGACAACTGGAGTTCCAGGTCTCTGGATCTACAAGGGAAAGCCAAGTGCTCATCCCCAACAGATTAGCACATTTTCCCAGAAAAAAGGAAAGGCTTGAGGAAACTACAAGCACCAGGGAATGTTTCTGGTTCTGGCAGCTTGGACAAAGAAATTCTGTCCATTTAATGGAATGTGATATCTTGGGACAGACAGACTAGTAGCCTTACTGCAGATGCACCTGATAGGGCATCTGTGCCATTTCTGTTGTCTGTCCAAATTGAAGGAAAAACCACATTCTGGCCTACTGGACTCGAGATGTGACCAAACACTGGCCCGAGGGGACCTGATATCAGTGGAGTACTTGGAAAACACAGATCCTTTTGTTATTTCATGTGTTATTGGCCACTGTCAGAGAGAAGACTAGCTGGACCACTGGTCTGATATGGCATTATAGGGACAGTGGAATCCTGATCACCTGATCTGCTGTGGCAACACCAAATATTTGGATAATGGGAACCTGGATAAACATGCAGCCATGCTGACACTTTGAGAAAGGGAGGGACTGACAGCAGGGGTCCAGATAATTGGGATTCTACTATATTCAGTAGTTAAAGCACAGTCTGAATTAATACAAAACACTTTTTTTCCTGTTGTTGACATTTGAGAGTTGTAGTGTCTGATGAAACAGCAAATGCAAAAATAGGAGCTTTGAGCAACAGAACAGTCAATTAACCTTGAATAAATCAAACTGAATAAAACATAGGAAACCTGTGAATTTCCACTCTGGAACAGGCCAATAGCCACCTAGTCCTGTATCCTGTCTCCAACAGTGGCTAATGACCAATGTCTCAAAAGGAGGCATCAAACTCCTCTAAAGCGCCTAATTGTTCAATACTGAACTATGGAGGCTGGTGTAGGGCAACTTCTCTCCCACACAGCTTGTGATCAATTTATGTTCTAAAGCATAAGGATTGACAGCTCTTGTATTTATTTCCTCATTAGTGCAACTCCTGATGCTATTCCTATTAGAAAATGCCTATTTATTTTTTAAAAAGCTGTATTTGAAATCAGGACGAGTGAACTTTGGGTGAATTTTTAATTTGAACATATGATGCAGGATTTCCTTTAAAAAAAATAACCCTAGTTAAATTTAATCACCTTTGGGAGATGGGGGTGGGAAGTATAAATTACAGGTAAACTGTTTCACAAGCACAAACTAGTTTTGCAAATCCTGCAAGCTTCAAAAGTAGATTTCAAAGTTTTGAAAAACTTTGTAAATGTAAACAAAATCAGGGGAGGACTGTGACGGGATGGACTGGCCCCGCACTGGGACTGAAAGAGTTAACCCTTCCATACTGGCAGAGAAAGCCATGCCCCTGAGGCTCCAACCGGGAGTCAAGCATAAAAGCCTGCAGAACTGCTCAGTCAGGGCTGGCGGCTGGGGAAGGAGGACGTCCAGCCGCTGGAAGCTCCAGCCCAGGAGCAGTTGCGACCCTTACAGGAGGGAGCTGAGGAGCCAGGAAGCGGGCCCAGAGACCAGGGCTGCCCAGAGGGCAATTTGCCCCAGGCCCTGGGCCCCGCAGGGGCCCCCATGCGAATATAGTATCCTATAGTATTGCAAATTTTTTTTATGGAAGGGGCCCCCGAAATTGCTTTGCCCAAGGGCCCCCTGAATCCTCTGGGCAGCCCTGCCAGAGATTGACAGCTGTTGGAACCCCAGGGAGCGCCGGGTTCTGAGGAACCTGAAGACCCTGATGCCACAGGGACTGCTACGTTTGGAGAACTGGTAGGAAGTGACCCAGGGAAGGGAAGGGAGTGGTATCTACCACAACTCTGAGGGCAGTGTGTTGTGGTAGGATTCCCCGCTGACCTGTGGTGGATCATGCCATCACTGACAGAGCCCTGGGTTGGAGCCCAGTGAAGATGGGCCCAGGCTCCCCTACTGGGGGTCTCTAACCCCCCCACCTTTTTTGATGACATAATTCACTAACCCCTCTCTCACCCCAAAGGAGATAGATGGACTCCGGCCGCTGGGCCACGCTATCCCCCGAGGGGAAAAGAATTTAGAGAGACTCTGGCCATTAGGCCACGCTGCTTTAGGAGCACACTATAGAGACTCCAGTCGCTAGGCCGCACTACCCCGCCAGGGGAAGAAAGTGTAGAGAGACTCTGGTCATTGGGCCCCACTGCTTTAGGAGCGCACTATATGGACTCCGGCCACTAGGCCACGCTATCCTACCAGGGGAAGCAGATTTAGAGGGACTCTGGCCATTGGGCCATACAGCCCTGACTACCGGAGAGGTAGTAAGACCACCGTAGACTCAGGGAGGCGGGGTTAACCTCCCCCCCCTTAAATCAAAGGGGTTTACGAGGTACAACCCCCCCCCCACAAGGACATTACAGCAAAGTCACTTTTAAAAGTCTATGGCTCAGGGCTGGAGGGGCAATGAGGTAGATATGGAATTATTTACCTCTATATCACTAGGTCAAATGCAGCCCAGAATTCTTTGCCATCTGACTGCTGTTCATTATCCTCATGTGAAATGAGTAGCTGACTTACGTCCATTCCCTAGTGAACATTACCAAACAGTATTGTTTTTAGCATTAATCGACATTAGCTACCACAGCAGAGGCCAAATATTGAACAGACATAGAAACTGAACTACCCTTTATTGCTCTGGGGCAGGGACTTTCCAGGACATGACTGAAGATGAAGCATAATCAAGAGGTATCTTGCACTGCTCTTGCCTCAAATTTGTCATTTGAATTAACAGACTCAGTGCCAAGGCTGAGTAATCTGTCACCTTTAATCCAGGGACCTCACCATGAACCTCCTCCTGGCACTGGCCAATATGACCATATAACAGTTCCAGAGGAGAAAGCTTGATGAATGGGGCTGGGGCGCTCTGGAACTGCGGAATCTATTTCTGGTATCTTGTCTATGCATGAGCAGACTTCCTCTGAGGGATTTCCACTGACTTCTTGGACTCTTTGTTGGAGCATTGGGTGTTATCTGAGGTTCTCTGCACTATCCTCCTCCCCAGATCCCTTGTGTTGCCCCTATAATCTGCACCTCCATCCCTGTTTTTGCATTGTCACCCATACTTGTTTCTAGGATCTGTGGCCCCTCCCCTGAGGGGGTCGGCCTTTAACTATGCTAATGGGCTCCCCCCACCAATCTGGAAATCATATAAGTTATAAACAACTGATAAAGCAGGTTTAATGTGGCAGCTGGAACTCGGCCTTAACTACAGAGGGTATTGTGTCTGCCGCCTACAAATACCATGAAGCATTAGAATAAGTCATTTCAAATGTATCTATTCAAATAAATAAAGTACATTTTATGATGCAGGATGCAAAATCTCTTTCCATTGAAGTTTGCAAAGTGAATAAAAACAAACACAGTAATTTTCAGTTGAATGGATCTCCCAGTCATTTGTGTGTTAGAAAGTTCTGCACACGCTAATTAAAAGATGTAAAAATCCGAGCTGAAACAAACTGTTCTCACCCAGTAAGTCCATTCTAAGCACATCTCAAGACTAGTTTTATTCATCAGCTCTGAGCAGCTGGTCAAATGGTGCACCTTTATCTTTGACTGCTATTTAAAAAAATAGAAGAGAATTACCTCTTTTCAATCATTTCCATGTTAGTCCCAAAACATGAAAGGGAATAAAACAGCAGAGACAGACTGAGGCAGAGATTAGGAACCTGGGGATATAAAAGGCAAGGAGTTTCAGTAGGGCTTGCTAGTGGACTAGCGCACTCAGCTTTCTTTCATGATTGAATTCTATTTTGAAATTATAAATCAAAGGAGTAGCCTATCAGAGAGCTGGAAATGGTGTGAAATTAAGAAAAAAAAATCTCTTATTTAGAAGAGAAGCCCTAGACTGCTGAAGGTGTTTCTGATGCTGTTTGACTGCATGTGCACATATAGCATCTGTACTCAGCACACAACTGTAACTTTTCATATAATCCACCAATACTATACTAAGGCATGCAAGTGTCTGTGGAAATGCACAGGCATATATCACATATCATGGCTGAAGAAGGGACCTTTTAAACAATTACAAATAGGACCGAATCAATTGGTCTGATGTAAAAAATTACTAGCTAGAATCAGCCATTCCTTGGCAAACCCTAGTCAGCCAGCGTTATGGTAAGTATGAGCAATGAAATGAAATAGTGTGGACATTTCTGGAAGGTTTGGTCAGTTCCCACTGAGCAGCGAAGGAAGAGGGAAATGGTCAGCAGGAGCCACCACATTAAATGTACTGCAGAGACCCAGTACAACTTCACAAGGGTCCTATAAATACAGTATAAAGGAATTCAGAAAGTAATAGTTCTGCTGGCAGACACTGAAGAGAGCAGTGAAGGGGGGATGGTTTCCAGCCAGAGTATCAGCTGGGACATCAGGCACGCCCATCTATAATTTATTAACCGTAGTTTTCCAGTGAGACCTTTTAACAAGGATGTTCCGCATGTATGCAGGTGGTTACTGTGTTGGGGTCAACTGCCTACTTCAGTTCCCGTGTTAGGGGCGCCAAGTAAAATTTGTTTATTCCCTAAGGCTGTTGGACTACAACTTTTTTTTTTTTGCTCTGAACATCCATCTGCTAACTTGTTTTTATTCCAACCCTCCCCATTCCAATATCTTCATCTCAGTTCAATTCTTACTGCCTTCCATGCTTCGCTTTCCTTTCTTCCCTCTTCTCCTATTCCACGTATCTCCCTTTTCAGTGTCCCCTCTCCCTTTCTTTTGCCCTTCCAATCAGCTCATCCTCTCCTAACAATATCCTGCTCAGAAATATAAAAAAAGGAGAACATGATGTTTGCCAGTCATTACATGATTCATTCTGCTTGCTTCTGAGATCACTTCCCCCTACCTTTGTCAGTCGCATTTATTTAGGTTGTAAGATCTTTGGAACAAGGACTGTCTTCAGCTGTTTGTCCAGTGCCTAGCACAAAAGGACCTCTATCTTGGTTGGTGCCAATAGGTGCCACTGTAATACAAGCATTAAATAATAAATATTGAGGATGGAAAACGATACTGAGCTAGCTCATACTCACATGCACAGGAACCTGCAAAACAGGGACAAACTCTTCAATGCTCACCTGGCATAGTTTTCCAGAGCTTCTCCCCTCTCCAGTAGAAAGAGCTGTGGAACATAGAGGGGGACTGCACTCTCTTTCTCCCAATTCTAGACCCTTAGAGGCAATGGTGTCCCTGTGAATGGCAACTGTCTCTTGCCCACTGGCAGCATGGCTCTTTCTGGAATGTGTGTTGCCACTGCTTGAGTCTACACAAAAGCTGTGCAGTAGCAGTCATGGTGGGTATTCACCATCAACCCTGGATCAGGGTGAACAAGGGATGACACTGTGGAGCTCAGATAGTTCCCAGCTCCACCTCCTTGCCTCCCACATTCAGCAGATTCACCAACTCACTGTGCTCCAGGAGATTCCACATGGCTGCACTCCTCTATTTCATGCCCTCAACTGGCATAGAAGCCTGTTATGAAGATCTGCATGTGTGTATGGGATTCTTTTCAATAACTCTGAACACCCAGTTTCCGCTGTTAAATCAAAAAAGGGTTTTCTTTCATATTTCTGAACACTACACTTTATCTTCAGTACTGAAGAAGTCATTCACACTCACTGTAAAGCACACATTCCATGCAGCCTGCCATAGGAATTCCTCCATGTAGAGGGCAACATAGGACAGCTCAAATCCTGCAAGAACTCCAGGGAACTGCACATAATTATCTGCACCTTTTCTATATCTTTATGAATTAGCAGAGATTAGGCAAAAAGAAGTGGAAAATCAAAAATGGTTGTGACATAGTATGCGCTGGTCACGGGGGCTAGGTCCACCTGAGAAAGGATAGATTCAGAAACACTCTTCCTGTATTGTATTTGTCACCAGAATTCTATTCTATGCTATACAGATCCTTATCCCACACTCATCACCTGGGGCCAATGCAAGAAAGAGTCAAGTATCTTGGCGAGCAAGATAGCTGGAATTCACGGGGTACACCTAGGCTCCACTTGTTTATACCTTAGACAGGGAGAGGAAGCCAGACTGAGAAAGAGCTGACCCTGATTATAGAAGATGTCGACTTGAGCAAAATGAGCTCAGTTTATTCTGTGATCGTTTTTCCCAAAGTACAAACAGTTTTTGAACTGGATTGATGCAAACCTAATTTTTCTGATAAACCGTGTCAAAGCTGATTTTTGCATTTTGGAGGAGCTGAGTGAATGCCACAAAACATTTTTCACAAATATTCATTTAAGGTTTAGCACATTTGTTTCAATTGTCTTCATATTACTTTTATGTTCACTCTGAATATACTAGCAAACAAGTTTACTGGCAGGAATATTTGTGGAAGCAACAACTGTTTACACCAATAAACAATTATTCCTGTAAAAAGCAATTCATGATCATGAAAGTTCTCCACCCGGAACCTGATTCTTAAGAGTCACACTCATCCAATCAAGAGACAAACAAAATATCATGTGACCTATGTCTCCAATCAAATCTAACAGACATAGGTCAAGTGTGAGACTTTCAGTACCGAATCATCTCAAATGACTTGCAAATTAACTGCAGTTAGAATTATTCACAGAAGTAATAAAAATATATAAAAAAAGATCAACTTTTGGACAATATAGAAACTGAAAAATTGGGAAGATTCATTGTAAATTGTTCATTTAGTTCTATTGCTTTGTGTACCAGACAAGTCTAAACAATAGTGTAGGAGACACCCAGTCTTTTAGCATGAATGGCTTGTCCCCTCTGCTGAGCAGTTTTAAACTAAAGAAATGGAATTTGCAAACCAGCACCGACTAATCAGGTCTGCTTCTGTTTCCCCATTTGGATTTGAAATAATAAAAATTAGTCAAAGCCTGGAACATTATTTTTAATTCCGCATCATAATTTACCTAAGGGTGAACAGGTAGTATAGTCTTCATGTCCCAGAGTCATGAGTTTCTCTGTTGCAAGGGCTAACAGGGCTGCTAATTGTGATGGATGCTGTCTGCTGGATCAACACCATAAACTCATTCCACACAGGTTGTCCACTAGACTTCGGATGGAAACAACCTTTGGTCACTTCTGGCCTGGGCCACAGCGAAATGATGATCTAGGCATGAAAGGCTCAGTATCTCATTTCAAACCCTCGAGCCATCCAGTCAAATCAGGCAGAACAAGAATTTGAATCATTATCATCAATGGAGTGCTCACAAAAAAACAACGGCTATATTAACACGTGGGCACTAGTAATATGTTGCCAGATCCCAAGCCATGCCACTAGAGTTGTTATAAACTAGACAAGCACTTTTGAATATTTCCAAAGGCTTATTCAGTCTCCTAAGAACTGCATATTCCATATGACAAATGCTAATCATTAGATCAAAATTATTTTAAAAATCATATGTACACACACACACACACACATATATATTGGGGGAAATGACACGTTGAAAACGGATCTTGCTACAGGGTCTGCAAAGCATGATTAACATATGTCTGTCAACAGTAGCCTTGAACATCCTAATACATTTTCATCATCTTCAGCACAACCATCCAGCATAATTTACCCAAAAGAGCTGGTAGCATTTTCAACTGATGCCTGCATGCACAAATATATAGATTATATTTCAAGTGAATACATTTCCCAGTACCCATTAAATAAGAGTTGCTATTTTTTACCCAGTATGAGCTAGATTTAAAAAGCAAAAAACAAACAAAACAACTCCTTAGTTTCTAAACTACACATTCAAAATACAGGTAGACACCCCACCTCCCCCCCCCCCTGCGTGCAGGTCACTGCTCAAACAAACAAACATGTGCACTGAAGTACCTGTTTGCACATGCCGCTACATATGGGCCTGATCCAACTGGAATTAAAGTTAATTGAAAGACTCCCAAAGACTGCACTGGGAGTTGGATCGGACTCTATATGCATAAATGAGGATCTGCATGTGCCACCGTGTCTGAGCATGACATATTCTCCATTTGTCTGCATTTAAGCAAACATACAGAGGAAGAGGAGACACATATGTCTATTTACTGAGGCAATATAGGTAGGGAGGGACTGTATCTCCTTGTGTGTTTATACAGGACCTACCACACTGGAGCCTAGATCCTGATTGGGGCTTTCAGGCTCTACTGCAGTGTTGATATTTAATAATAATAGGCACCATACAAATGCCAAGAAGTTAGATAAAGAATGGAGATGCCTCAAGGGTATGTGTTTGAAGGTTTCTAAGCTATTAAAAACAAAGAAAATAGAAAGAACAATATGCTAGATGCACACATCTGCACCAGTTCAAACCCAATCCCCAACCCACCAAGCTGTCAAACAAACACCAACTTGCAGGAGAGAGAAAGATTTATTTATCCAGGCATCTATGTACACAAAGGTTGAGTGGGAAGAGCTCTGGGGGAAACACTTCATGGCTGAAGAATGTTGTCCTTTATGTTTATTCACACACCACCATTTTATTGTTTCCCCATGGCATTGCTGAGTCAGTTTCTGACTGGCTCTGGGTCAGAAGCAAACCATCCATTGCTGGTGGTTTCTGCAAAGTTTCTGGAGTACAGTAGCGTAAGACATGGGGCACAGCATCAACATTGTTCTCTGGACTGGGTTTTATTTTAAGCTTTTGCATGGTGTACGTGAGTAATTTCTGGACCCTACAAAACTGTGGGTTTTTTTTTTCATATTAAAGATAGTATGGCTTACAAGCGCTGCAGATGGTGATTCGATTTGTAACTCAAAGTGTGCACTTCACCAAGACCAGGATTTCACCCGTGTGTGTATGTGGGAAATCACTGTTTGGACCCTGTGAAACCCTGTAATCTAGAATAAATTGTATATTCTACCTTGAGTGATGCAACACAATGACACTGGGATCCTGACACTGAAGAGAAATGCATGTAGCTCATACTAAAATGTACATTTAGAATCAGGAGTTTCAAATTCTGCTTTGGGATTTTATGATGTGTGGAATCTGGGGGGAGGGGAGGGGAAGAGAGATTATTTTTTTTTAAGGATTTATGCAGTAAAATTCTTCCCCATTCTCTTTCCCTAAGCCATGGGGCATCAGGAAGAGCTGCCAAAGCTTTATTCTTGTTTTCCCCTCAGGCTTTGCACAATGTCTGAGGGCATGTGTAAGCTCTCCACTCCTGCTGTCACATCAAAAGCAGGACAAAAAGCTGCACACCAAGGTCTTCCAACAGGAGAGAAATAGAGACCACAGGGCCATGTCTTTTCAACCTCCTATTGGGTGAAGTGGTGTCCTCACGTCCCTAGACAGAGGAGCAGGAAGGAAGAGAACTCTCTGAGGCCAGAGGGGTGGGAGGGAACCACAAGTTTTCCATCTGCTTTCAGCAAAATAGTGAAAGCTGCATTTCCTCACACTCCCCTCTCTGTGCAGGTGGTTTTGAAGATGAATCCGCATAGCTGCAATCTACTGATAGGTCTCCCAAATCCTCCAGTTCCACCCTCCTGCAAGTGGAGTTTCCATGGCACATAGTTATGTGCTGCAAAGGTGTGTGTCCTGGGGGCCTTTTTCCATGACACAATGGAACAGCACTGGTTTCTTTGCCTTTTGAGCCACATACACCCAACAGAGAACAAGGGGAGCAAGCAGAACTTGGGCCATATTGTATAAAACACTTAGGTGTATATGTTGCCAAGAACTGAGTGAAAACATCACCATAAGAGGGGATGTAGCTGCACAACAAAGAACCACTCTGGGAAACAGTACTGAAGAATAGTATCAGAGGGGTAGCCGTGTTAGTCTGAATCTGTAAAAAGCAACAGAGGGTCCTGTGGCACCTTTGAGACTAACAGAAGTATTGGGAGCATAAGCTTTCGTGGGTAAGGACCTCACTTCTTCAGATGAAAGTAATGAAAATCTCCAGAGGCAGGTATAAATCAGTGTGGAGATAATCAGTTATTTCAATCAGGGAGGGTGAGGTGCTCTACTAGCAGTTGAGGTGTGAACACCAAGGGAGGAGAAACTGCTTCTGTAGTTGGATAGCCATTCACAGTCTTTGTTTAATCCTGATCTGATGGTGTCAAATTTGCAAATGAACTGGAACTCAGCAGTTTCTCTTTGGAGTCTGGTCCTGAAGTTTTTTTGCTGTAAGATGGCTACCTTTACATCTGCTATTGTGTGGCCAGGGAGGTTGAAGTGTTCTCCTACAGGTTTTTGTATATTGCCATTCCTGATATCTGACTTGTGTCCATTTATCCTCTTGCGTAGTGACTGTCCAGTTTGGCCAATGTACATAGCAGAGGGGCATTGCTGGCATATGATGGCATATATAACATTGGTGGACGTGCAGGTGAATGAGCTGGTGATGTTGTAGCTGATCTGGTTAGGTCCTGTGATGGTGTTGCTGGTGTAGATATGTGGGCAGAGTTGGCATCGAGGCTTGTTGCATGGGTTGGTTCCTGAGTTAGAGTTGTTATGGTGCGGTGCGTGGTTGCTGGTGAGAATATGCTTAAGGTTGGCAGGTTGTCTGTGGGCGAGGACTGGCCTGCCTCCCAAGGTCTGTGAAAGTGAGGGATCATTGTCCAGGATGGGTTGTAGATCACTGATGATGCATTGGATATGTTTAAGCTGAGGACTGTAGGTGATGGCCAGTGGAGTTCTGTTGGTTTCTCTTCTGGGCCTGTCTTGTAGCAGTAGGCTTCTGGGTACATGTCTGGCTCTGTTGATTTGTTTCTTTATTTCCTTGTGTGGGTATCGTAGTTTTGAGAATGCTTGGTGAAGATCTTGTAGGTGTTGGTCTCTGTCTGAGGGGTTGGAGCAGATGCGATTGT